>NC_136059.1:1377576271-1380254109 GCF_964261635.1 Lissotriton helveticus
ATGACAAGCCATTCTCTAGTGCAGTGCCAAGAGATTGATGCCCAGTCTTTCTTGAAAGTAGGGTAATCCAAGAAGATACTGGGGTGTTATTGAGCCAGAGTCCTCTGGGTGCGATGTTGCCTATTAAATATTTGGTTGTCATGAGCCCATGTATGATTTGTTCTCTTTTGAACACTGCAAGAGCCTCCCATTCATTTATTTGGGCTAGTGATTGGGTGACATTGAAGTCGCTCATGAGTGGCGGGCCTGAGAGGATGAAATCTCTTTCCTCATCTGTGTAAACTAGTCCTAGGTTCTCTGCCATGTTGTGGTTTGTCTATGCAGTAGTGTTAGGGTCTCCGTGCCGTTTTCTATTTCAATTAAAAGGAAGGTGATGGGCACTGTTTGGGGGAGAAGAAGAGGGGAAAGAAGTTTGCAAGTGCCTATTGCTAGGTCTTGGGGAAAGATGTACATTTTACCCTTGACCTTAAATGTGTAAATCAGGAACTGCTCTTTAGCGTGGTCCTGTTGTTCGCTTTGAAAAAGGAAAATTCCCACAGCTGCGCGCTGCACATAAGTCACAGAATCAAAGGGGGGAGGCAGAAGAATGCGTAGGGTTCACTCAGCTTCCACAAAGTAACGCTATCAATCAAAAGGGGAGTGAACTCTACTGGTTATCAGGTGTCTAGGTGTCTACAGTGGTTACCACTCGTGGTGTAAGGAATCACCACTGTAGTGCTGTGGTGGGTGGCATCATCATTGGGTTTCGCACCTAAGTACTCGCTTCCCTAGGTTTATACCGCTTCCGTCCGAGGGAAAGTGCTAGTGGTATCCATATTGTGATGTATAAAATTACCTCCTATAACTAAAAATTGGTGTTTTATGTAAGTATAGGGGTAAGGTTAAAAAAGTGAAGTGGTGATGTTGTTCAGATGTGTAATTTGTCCTTTGCATCACATTTCGTCAGTTAACAACTAGGCCCGGACAGAGTTCGTTGAGTCGTGCTACGTGGAACTCCATGGAGTGGCTAAAAAACTCTGCTGTGCTATACAGAGTTCCATGGGTGGGCACAGTTTGCAGGAGCACCCGTGTTGTTGCGAAATGCAAACCAGCGAGTCTCTTCGCGTTCCGAATCGCATGCAAAAGGCACCACGCGGTACAAGTTGGCGCGGCCATCTTGGTTCTCTACTCTGTTTATGGTGCTGGGCCTAGTTTTCATTCCCTTTCTAATCTCTTAATCCTCATCCTATCAAATGTATCAATCCCTCATTATATTAGTGTGTGTCTTTGTGTTTGTGTATTTTAAATTTTTTTGTAATTTGTTTGTATTTTTCATGACTTTTTGTATTTAATTTATTTTTCCCCTTACTTTCTTATTTCTTCCTACTTTCTCTCCATTTCCTGTTTTTTCTTTTCTAATCTTTCTTTACCCCATCCAGCGCCAAAGCAGAGGGTCGCCTACCTTGTGGGCGGTGACTCCACCCAGGTGTGCAGCCCTGGGTGATCCCTACTGAGGAGGATTTGGCAGCACTCGTTTTTTGTGTGCAGCTGCCCCTCTCATCTATGCGACCAGCAGGCATCAAGCCAGGCAGTGGATACCACCTGCGGGAGCATCAGCTATGCTGGGGAAGCTCTGCGGGTGCGTGCGGTGCACCAGCCAGGTTCGGCACACCATCCAGCAGCCGACTCACTGTTGAGTGGATATTCTTGACCCAGAATAGGACCTGCTCTATGTCAAGATTCTAGAGCTCGCTGAGTATTTATTTAGATGTGTTTCTACAATGCTAAAAAAAATCTGCATAGCAGCTCACACTTAGAGGTAAGTTACATTTAGTTTACACTAAGAATTTTATTATTATGATATCAAGTTTCTAGTTTCTGCTAGGCAGGTGCGCAGCACTACCTAATCATACTCTGAGGTTCTGTGATTTTGCGTGCTTTTAAAGTGCACGACTTTCTTTTCTAAACATGGGTTTTTGCCATGCGTCGTGACTGCCATCTGGTGTTGCCTTTTACGTAGGCCTCAGAAGTTAGTGTGCGAGCAAAGCAGTCTGACCTTTTGTGGGTCATGTGTACATTAACTACGGTTTCCTTCGTGCCCTGGAGTTAATTTCAGAAGCTGGCCTTTCACCTGGAATTGACCCTGCCAAGCCAATTTCCCTGCAAGATCCTTATCCACTGTCCCAATCACCATTCAAGACATTTGTTAACTTTTAAGTTTCTTTACGTTTCTGTTATCTTGCACATTATCTGAAACTACTTTTCTTTACTGTTTCTTCATTTCATGGGTTACGATTTCAATTAAGGGTTTGTCCGGGCCTTCCAGATTATTATTTAGATATGCCTAAATATTAACTTGTGGGTTGGGACACTGTAAAATGAGCTTTACTATATGATGCTGTGTGATGCCATGTATTTTCTATTGGTTGAATTTTAGTGCAGGGGCGCGCATTTTAAATGTACCTTTTTGTGTATAAATAGGGATGTCTCGCCTTAGTAAAATTGAGCAGTTTCTTGAGTTGTACACCGTGCTGTATTGCTGGGATTTCTGCTACTAGCTGCAGCTAATAAATTTGATCTCTGACGCCACCTAGAAGTATTCCGTGTCTCTGTATACCAAGGCAAGGGAACCCAGAGGACTTTGGGCGTGTCCCTGGCGCCGCTGGGTACTTGAAACCCCAGTTCTTCAGTTGGCGCCCAACGTGGGGCGACTTCAGTGGTACCGGTCCAAGCCCGAAGATTGCAAGGAGCCACGTGAGGAAACTCTGGAGGAGGGCCCCCACGTCATCGACCCCTGCAGGTCGACGTGGACCGAAGGTCTTTTCTGCGAGGCTTCCCGCTTTCCAACGGCTACGAAGGACTGCTGCCCTGACTGTCGCCTTGTCTTGGACCCTCCGATTGATGTTTGTAAAGCGAGACGATAGACGGTCTTCTGGTGGCGTGACAGATATTTGGTTAAGTATAAGTGGGTCGCTCCCACGACTTTGTCTGGTTCCTTGGTTTTGATTTGGTTGCTGCAGTACCCAAAGCCGAAGGGCTTGTATATTTACGAGTGTATCATTTTTTGATTCCCTTTGAAGTTTGAAACCAGACTAGTGAGCAAGATGCCTGGTCTTGGTAATTGGTTTGTTTGTGGTAGTAACAGGGATTCCCGATTGGAGGATTCATGTCCGATACCTCCGGTTGGAACTCCGACTTATGAGCTCTATTCTAAACACGAAGTGGGCCCCATTACTTATAATGAAGTATGGGTCCGCTACACTAAAAAGGATGGTGTTTTGCAATGGCCCCCACATGGTAGTTTTGAAACAGAGATTTTAGACAATCTAGAAGTTAAGCTATTTAAGAAGGAAGCCCAGACGGCAATGTTTGACTCTTTCCGCCTTTGGCGTAAGGAAGCCAAACAGAGAGAAATTAAACAAGCAAAGAGAGATAGGAAAGATAAGAATATGTCAGTACTACAAGCCGCTAGACAGTTTAAGGAAGATGGAGAAGAGCGTGCGAGTGAAGTTTTAGATAGACAGCGTTGTATGGCCATAGATAAATGTTATCTGGCCTTGCCGTCTTCTCCTCCAAAAGTGATTGAAGACCTTGAAAAAGATCCTTTAATCTCTCATTTACTGAGATTGCCACCTCCCTATGTGCAGGGTGCTACTGCGCCTCTATTACCCCCGGTTGTTCCACCCTTTGTTGTTCCACCTCCTGCTGTTGTTCAGCCACCCGGTGCTCCACAGATGGTTTTGCCTCCTCCTGCGCAACCCATTCTAGGGTCGCCAGCCTTGCTACCAGCTTTGCCTCAAACTCCTTTGCCTTCTGCTTCTGCATCTTCGATTTCTACTGTTCTTGTCCCTACACCTTCTTTGCCTCAAAATACTTATTCTCCTGTTCTTATGTCTGCTTCTTCTCCTTCTGTTCGAAAACAAATGACAGAAACGGTTTCTAATTTGTTGTCACCATTGTTTGGGTCACTGAATATGACCCCTGTTTCGGAGCGTAAGCAGAGTCGTAGTCAGCTTCCTGGTTCCGAGGAACGGGCTGTGTTGGATTTGTTGGCTCGTACGTGGATTTTAAGTGCTCCGAGGTATGATTTGCCAGCAGTTATGGATGTTTTCTTTCAGTGGGAGCCGCCTAAGCAAAGGTATGTTTTTAATGTGATGTGTATGTTTTTGCGTCAGGAATGGGAAGATAATGATTTGGGTTTGATCCCGCAGGAACTACTTGATGTTCAGTCGGATTTTGCTAAAGGGATGATAGTGGAATCTGATATTACAGATGCCGTAGAGACGATACTGGCTTTTAGATCTAGCCTTCCGCCTCAGACATTGTACAAACCTGATTCCTCTGTTAGAAGAAAAGCGAGACAGTACCCTATGAGAGAAGTTCCTCCGGTATGGAAAGACGCAGTTCAGGCTAATGTAAATTTGGGTATTCAGGCCGCTCCGGCTCATTTTCAGCGAGTATGGGTACATGTCCCTTGGAAGAGAGCAGAGGTCTTGGCTCTTAAGCAGACCTTACCTGACCCTCGTAAGAATCCTGCTGGTTATTACAAGGAGTTGTCCCAGACAGTTGAAGCGTGTATTATGAATTTAGCTGACATCGATATGTTAATGGGTAATGTAGTCCCCCAACCCTTGTGGGCGAAGATTCGTCATGAGAATCATGCTGCTGAATTAGGTGATACCTGGACGAATATTGTTGCCGCAGATGGTAGACAGGAGGGAGGTGCTAAACCTGAATCTCTAGTTTCATAATTACCAGGTAGAATTATTAATATGATGAAAACGATGATGCCCACTTTACGAGTAAATTGGGATAAGTTAGCAGCATGTAAGCAGAAGAAAGACGAGAGTGTATCTGATTTCTTCACTAGGTTTGAAGAGACGTTAATTGATCATAGTGGTCAGGATATGAGTACGGAGGGTGGTCAAAGGTTGTTTGTGGATACATTTGTCTTTAATTTGCTTCCTGAACTTTCTAATAAGTTAAAGGACTCTGAGAGTTCATGGGCTGTCTCTAAGCATGGGCGTAAAATCCGTTACGCTCGCGGATTTTTCGTATTTTCGGAGAATCCGCAATCCGCGAACTCTCGCGGATGCGGCGAGAATACGCAAAATCCGCGCAAAGCGGATTTTTTGTTTGTGTTCGCGCTGCTCGCGGTCCGCGGCGCGGGCAGGAACAATCTCGCACTAGCGAAAGTACAAAAATTAGTAAAGGAAGTGGCCCAGTCTCCAACTTCCTGTTCCTGTCCAGCAAGCTCCGCCCATAGGTGTGGGGTGAAGGAAGTGCCCCAGTCTCCAACTTCCTGTTCCTGTCCAGTAAGCTCCTCCATTTCCTGGCCATTTTGATTTCGATCTTGACTGGGAAGGAAGGATTACTTTTTGTGGTTGCTGCTGGATATTTGGATTTGAGGCCTTTTGGATTACTTTTGGATTCGAAATTTGATTTCACAAAGAAGTAAGTTGATGTTGTTTGTTTGTGGTGATTTTTGTGTGTGTTGCTTTTTTTTCGACTTTTTGGGGGGAAAATCTGCAAGTTCGCGAGCTGAGGATGTTTTTGCTTGTGTTCGCACTGCTCGTGTCCCGCGCAGCAACAATCTCGCACTCGCGAAATTGTAAAAAATTACAATTCTGCTGCACATGAATAGAAAACCACCAGGCTTATTTATGGGTGCATGCATGATACAATTGTTTTGTTGATTTTTTTTAACATGATTCTGGCCAGGGCATGGATGGCATTGGATTGTGCTGATTTTTGAGTGCTTTAGTACTTTTTGGGGTGGTGTTGGGGGCTTGCTATGTGGGTGGGGGCCATTTTATTGTCTGGTCCCGTGTGGGTGGGGGTCTAGGGGCCATTTGTAAGCCAGTTTGTGTGCTTTGTGCCATAGGCCTGCACCCACTGTGCTCTGATGTCATCCATTATGCCCAGGGGGGTCTAGAATAGGTCTATTCGCGGTTTTTGCGGGTTTTTGCCACGTTCGCACCGTGAAACAACAATCTCGCACTCGCGAAATTGTAAAAATTGCAATTTTGCACCGGAAAACCACCAGCAGGCAGCATAACATAAGCCTTCTGAAAATGGATGGATGGCATTGGATTGTGGTGATTTGATTTGTGTTGTGTTTTTTGACTTTTTGGAGTAGGGGTTGGGTGCTGGCTATGTTGGTGGTGGCCATTTTGAGGCATGGTCCTGGCCATGTGGATGGGGGGGTCAAGCGGCCATTTTGAAGGCAGGCAGTGAGCTTTGAGACATAGGCCTGCACCCATTGTGCCTTGCTTTCACCCATTGTGCCCAGGCGGAGTCAGGGGTACATGAAAGTACAACCCTCTGTGTGTTTGCTCTCTTGGATCAATGTTAAATTAAATTCCTGTTTCCCAAAAATTTAGCAAATCCTAATTTTGAAATTTCCATATTGTGTGGTGGTGTGCAGTGTGCACGTGTGTATTCATAAATGCCTACTTGCAAACTGTTTATTCAAGCGCTACATATGCAACATTTATATTTACTGATGTTCCTCTGTCTTCGTTTGCGTTTAGGTGCACAAAACTCCGCATCATCGTTGAGCATCAGTGCCAGGAAGAAGTGCTGCTGCGGCCTGTTGTTCCGACATCTGAAGAAGATGGCTCCAAAAAGAGGTGCCCGTAGGTCCTCTTGCAATAAAGATGTCTCTACTAAGGAGAAGAAGAAGCAAGTGGCACCACTTACCAAGGAGACTGGTGGCTCAACCAATAAATTTTTTGGGCAACAACAACAAAAAAAACAAAGGCCCACCATGAGTGCTGCACAGGTAGCCTGTTTAGTTGTTGAATCACCAACGACCAGTGATGTTGGTTCCTCGCAAGAAAGTAGCAGCACACCATCAACACAGGTTGTAACTCATCTCACAAGTACTATTCAACAACCAAAGCCGCAACAACAACTGCATGGGCTACTAGTACAAGCAGAAGTGCATGCGCAAGGAGCTGTCCGAGAAGGAGCTGTCCGAGAAGGAGCTGTCCGAGAAGGAGCTGTCCGAGAAGGAGCTGTCCGAGAAGGAGCTGTCCGAGAAGGAGAAGGCCGAGAAGGAGCTGGCCGAGAAGGAGAAGGCCGAGAAGGAGCTGGCCGAGAAGGAGAAGGCCGAGAAGGAGAAGGCCGAGAAGGAGAAGGCCGAGAAGGAGAAGGCCGAGAAGGAGAGGTCCATGGAGACTTGCAAGTAGAGGTCAGAGAAGATGCCCATGTAGCGGCGCATGGAGCGGTGCAAGTGCCCACAATGGTTGTTCTTCCAGAAGTAGGGGCACAGGAGGAAATTGACTTTGGAGCCGGGGTATCATGTCAGGAAGACGAAGCCACTCCTCCTGATGAATCATTTTCTCCCAGCTCCCCAGCAAGGAAAAGATCAAGGAGGGTGTGCAGAAGTTCCTCTTCAAGCCCCGCTCCATCAGATGATGATCTGGATCTAGATTGTCAACCATCTCTGACGTCTGAGAGGGAGGCACACCATGAGCTGCGAAAGGTATCACATGTTAAAAGGAAGGGCCCCGGAAAACTCATACTTATGGAACCGAACGTCCGACTTGATGAAGTGGTGCATTCTGATGTTGTTGAAGAGGATGACAGCAATGATCTATTCATCACACATGTCAGTCCAGCCACACCGGCCATGCAGCATACAGACATTTACACCCTATCCCGACGTCATGCTGAGCGTGACCCTGGCGACGTGCCACTGGTAGCACCACCAACGCAGTCAAGTAGTTCCACAAGTTCAACAAAACCTACAGCTCCCATATTTTCTCCCCAGAGAGGGACTCCATGCAGCTCGACTCCCTCAAGTAAGGTTGCTGCAATAATTGCACAACCCAGTAGATGTCTGCAAGGCTCATCCACCACTGCTTCATCTGGCATTGGCAGCAGTATCACCTCGTGCGGCAAAACCAGAAGTTTCCAGTCCCCAGTTTGGAACTTTTTTAGTGTCCATGAAAAATATGATAACATAGCCGTTTGTTGCATATGTAAGACTAGCGTTAGCCGTGGTAAGACTGGTACCAACTATGGAACCGGAGGCCAGATAGGTCATCTTGAAAGAAAGCACGCTGTCGAATGGTTTCCGCACCTAGCAAACGTCAAGGGAAAGCAATCCCAAAGGGCAAGTGGCCAAAATATACCCATACTAGGTGTTTCATCTGAAGATGACGGGGAGGTAGAAGAAGCGTCAGACATGTGTCCGGTTGCACCCTGTACCCCTGGCAGCACCACACCCTCCGGAACACATAGGAGGCACACTGAGAGTCTGGGAGACACACCAATGCGGAAAATGTCAACACTGATCAGAAGTGGGTCGAAGAAGGCATCAGCATCATCCCGTAAATTTGTCCAGCGCACCATTTCAGGCATGTTCTCCTCAGATGTGCAATTTCAACGCAACCACCCAACTGTACGCCTGTATAACACTAAGCTGGCTAAAATGCTAGCGGTGGACCTTCTCCCTTTTTCGTTTGTCGAAGGTGTGGGTTTCCTTGAACCAGTGGCAACACTGGCCCCTAAATGGAAGGTTCCTAGCCGGTTCTATTTTGCCAGGGTTGCTGTTCCAGCACTACATAAAGAGGTGCTTGAGTTGGTGGGGGCAGCTTTGCAGAAGAGTGCTGTTCACACTATACACCTGACAACAGACATGTGGACCAGTTGCCAAGCCCTTGATTACATGTGCATCACTGCACACTGGGTCTCTTTTTCAGGAGTCATAAAACAGATAAATGCAGGTGGTGACTTGGTCGAGATTTTTAAGGGTGCTCGTAAACATGCAACATTAGCCATGTTTGGCATGGAGAAAAGTCATACTGCAGTCAACATTTTGGCTGACTTTAACAAAAAGGTCTCGCAATGGCTGCCCCCAAGACATTGCAAGGTTGGTTATGTTTCTACAGATAATGGCAGCAATGTAGTTAGGGCCATGGAGGACGGTTTCTATTTCAGAGTGCCGTGTTTGGCGCACTGTATCAACCTTGTTGTGCAAAATTTTTTGAAAAAAGAACGTGCAGTCGACAAAACACTGACCATCTGCAGAAGAATATGCACACATTTCAACCATTCTTTTAAGGCCCGGAAGGAGCTGAGGCGCAAGCAAAATGAACGTAGAATGCCAGTGAAAGCACTTATCCAGGAGGTGGCAACACGTTGGAACTCAACCTTCTACATGCTTGAGCGTCTGCATGAGCTGTTTCCAGTAGTCAATGAGTATTTCTACAACCTGGGTGGTGATACGACAGAAATGATGCTAGCGGTGGAGCAATGGCAGCTAGTTAAAAGCCTGACAGACATGCTTCGGCCTTTTGAGGTCTTCACGCGTGACGTCAGCAGGGAGGACTGTTCTTTGAGCAAAGCTATCCCACTGTTGCTGAAGCTCGAGCACCAAGTCAAGGTGGTGTCTTCACAATTAGAGGACGTTGGAAAGAACGAAGCACATGAGTTGGCGCAGAGATTATTACAACGCCTAGTTAGCAATGAACGGCTTGTAAATATCAAGAAACAACAGCACTACATTTGTGCTACTATTCTGGATCCACGTTACAAAAAGCCATTGTTTGGCAAAGTAATAATTCCTTTTGAAACATCGGATGTTACAGAGTACAAAGGTTGGCTAGCTCAGTCAGCCATTCGTTTTGAAAGAGAGCGGAAGGAAACTGTAGGAGAAGACAGTACTACTAGTGAATCAGCAGGCCATCAGGCGTCCCAAAAAAACACTGCTGCATCTGTGCCTGTGGCAGAAGTGAGTGACTTTCCCTCTGAGCCGTTAACCACACCAGCAACCGTATCATCTACACCAGGCGCATGCGATATGTCTGAAGCGAGTTGGCTAACTCAGCTAGGGTTTCCTGGTCCTAGAAAGGACACAGAAGTGCAAAGGACAGGAATCCGGGAGGACATTCTTTCAATGGTGCAGGCCTATCTGGATGACTCAACAGAGGTCAATATTACTGAGGACCATTGGCGTATTGGCATGGGAAAAGAAAAATATGGCGAGAGCTCACCAACCTGGCTATCAATTACTTGTCTTGCCCACTCGCAAGCGTGTCCTCAGAACGTGTTTTTAGTTCTGCTGGTGGCATTGTGACTTCCAAAAGGTCCCGCCTCTTGCCCGCAAATGTGGAGCGGCTCACCTTGATAAAGATGAACCAGCACTTCATACCACCAGATTACAGAGTACGAGAATGCACGCAGGAAGAAGAGGACACCGCCCTACCTGAGGAAAGTTCTCCTCAGTTACCAGAAGTAACGCCGACTGATGATTTAGCAGAGTATGAGGACGAGTTCTGCTTCCCTGACAGCGAGTTCTGAAAATGACTCAATCATTCATTAATTGCAAATAGTCCTCCTTATTCACTTTTATTCCTGTGTGTCTGTCTTTCTTTAGCAAGTGCTTCATCACATTCCCAACAAAACTGTAATCAACCAATAAAACAACAAGCCCATCAACAGAATTGTCTTGATTTTGATGCCGCAGCATTCCTCAGGTTCACAACAGTTAGTTGACAAGAACTCAGTCCTGGTCGTCTATCCTGAGTCCTCCTCCTCCAGACTCACCCTATCCATTACCCATAATGCTGATGCCTGGATTCTGCACAATGAAGAAACTTACGTTGACGAGTCCCCTAACGCCTTAGGACACTGTGAATTCCAGGTGGAGCCAGCCCTCAAACACAAATTACAGGTAAGATAAGCGTTTGGATGGGAGGTAGTATAATGGAGTGTTCGGAGAGGCAAGAGAGTGACAGTGGTACTGGTAGTAAAGTCCTAGGGCTCTTGAATTAACAAACTCTGTGACAGGCATTTACTTTGGAAAACATTTGGCCTATTGCACGTGAACGTTTAGGCGTTATCATTGCTCGCTTGCCTGTCTTAGGGGTGCTGTCTGTGGGGCTTCTAGGTTTTTGTGGTGTGTGAGCACCGCTGCCACATTTCTAATGTTGATTGCTTTTGTTTTGCAGAAAATCCACGCCGGGAAACTCCAGTTGTGGCCCTGCTGCAGAACGCTTTAGGACTCTGTGAATTCCAGGTGGAGCCAGCCCTCAAACACAAATTACAGGTAAGATAAGCGTTTGGATGGGAGGTAGTATAATGGAGTGTTCGGAGAGGCAAGAGAGTGACAGTGGTACTGGTAGTAAAGTCCTAGGGCTCTTGAATTAACAAACTCTGTGACAGGCATTTACTTAGGAAAACATTTGGCCTATTGCACGTGAACCAACACGATGACAGTGTTCATTTAAATGAAAATACTGCAAAACCACCACCCACCCAGCTCAAAAGTAGTAAAAAAACAGGTATGCTCAGATAAAGTTTGAAAAAGTATATTTATATCCCTAACAAAATAATCTCCCGCAAGACCCTCCCTAACCCCAACAAATAAATAGTCCTCAAAAGTCCCCAAAAAACCTAACTCCCAATTCCCACCCCCCAAAAGTCTCAAAAAAAGGGGCAAGGGACACTCTAGGGATGCAAGCTGTTAAGTTTGGCCTCCAGGGCATCATGCTTTTGGGCCAGGGCATCATACTTTTCTTGGAGGATGGCTTGATCTAGGCGGAGGCCCTCCACCACATTCTGATATTTGTGCCATTTCTGGACCTCCGACTCTAGGTCTGACACTCTGCGGAGTGCACGGCGCAAGCGACCTTTAACAGTGCTGCGAGGTGCAGCTTTTGCTGCTCGGCGGTGGCGTCTTCCGGCACGGCTCCGGTTCGCTGGAGCACTGTGCTTACCGGCAGAACGTGGGGTAACAGAGGAGGATGTAGACGATGTTAAGTTTGATGCACTGGAGTGCGTGTCATCCCCCTCGAGTTCCACCAGTCGCCGATATTCGGCAACAGTTGCTTCCAGCCTCCGTTGCCGGGCCAGTACAGCCAGCATTCTCCTCGTTGGTTTGGAGGTTTTAGTATTGCCAACTATATGAAGAAAGAAAGACATAATCTGTAAGCAATGCTCTTTAAGAATATGATTAACACAAAATGATTCAGCAGGAAGTTGTGTCACAGTACAACTAGCAACTAGCCAGGGCAGTACAAAACTATTCAGGCCAGTATCATGGGCGTCCGCAGGGAGGGGCGCTTGAATCACCATTTCCCTTCCCACAACTCACTTGTATCCTTGGTTTGGTGCTCTTTCATATGAAAGAGATCTGGCAGAAGTGAGTGATTTTTCCTCTGAGCCGTTAACCACACCAGCAACCGTATCATCTGCACCAGGCCCAGGCGATATGTCTGTTTCCCTCCCTCTCTCTCTCTCTCTCTCTCTCTCTCTCTCTCTGTCTCCCTCTTTCTGTCTCCCTTTGTCTCCCTCTACCTCGCTGTCTCTCTCTCTCTGTCTCCCTCCCTCACCCTCCCTCTGGCTCCCTCCCTCTCTCTCTCTCCTTCTGTCTTCCTCTCTCTCTGTCTCTGCCTCTATCTGTCTTTCGGTCCCAGCCTGCTGTAATTACCATATTGTAATTTGTCACTGGGCCACCACTGGATACACATCATATCCTATCTAAGAGTCAGATAGTACCATGATCCAGCTTACCTGTACTCGCCACCGCCACTGTCTCCTTCCTCACAGTCTGTACTTCTTCTTGGTCCGACTCCTCTAGCGCCGCCTCCTCCCCAGATTGACCCTCGGACTCCGAGTCAATGATGACCACCACATCCGAGCTGGCCCCGCCACCAGATGTTCCACCTACAAAGTAGATTTAAGAATGTTAGATTACACCACTCCACTAGTATTTGGTCTATGAATGAAAAAATTTGAAAACAACAGAAAAATTAATTGACTGTCTACTCTAGTCTAAAGTAAATGTCCCTCCTTCCAGGGAAAGCTGTTGTCTTGCTTAATTTTTTTGTCACAATTGTTGAATGCTTGCTTAATTTTAACACACACTATTTTTCTCTGAACAGACAGAAACTGGACTTCTAAGGACAAGAGGAACATCAACTTGAAACCAGGTGAAAGCTCGGCTCGACCACAAGAAATGTGTACCAATCCAGTACTCATCAACTCAGCACCAAGCACTTTTCCATTTCCAACTAACTTTATTTTAATATATGTGTTTACTTAAACTTTTAATAAAGCTTTTAAACTTGAATTGACTCTGTAGTTTTTCCTCCAGAGAGTCCAGACTAGAGTGACTGAGCGAAAAGTTTTGCAATTTTTGGAAGGAGGAATCTGTGCTGCTGACACTACCAGGTTTATTTATACAGTGTGCCAAACACGCCACTCTGAAATATTATTACTCTGGTCTTTGGTGTCCATAGTTCGGTTTGTGGAGAATTGTCCCTGCAACAGTAGGATTATTGATTTTGCTCCTATCTAAACACTATTTCGAAACAATTAAATTAGGAATGCTTGGACAACAATAGGTCCTCTATATTTAAATGAAAACTTACTGGGGCCAGCAAAGGAGCACTCGCCGCCCTGGCCTGCATCCTCCTCCTTTGGAGCCACTGCTGCATCAGATTTTTCGGTCCGCTTGCCCCTGGGCGGACCTGACGTACAACATGAAAGAAATAACAGAAAACATTGATGATTGCTGCTTGCCGATGTCCTTGTCAACCAAATCAAACATTTAGAAAGAACAAGAACCTACTATTTCATCCAAAAAGAGGGCTACAAAGGAAGGACTGCACCTGAGCCTCTACTCTAGGGGCAGATTTACAAGCCCCTTGCAGCTCTTTTGCTCCATTCTTGCGTCAATTTTGTGACGCAGCGCCACAACAAGAGAGGCGCCATGGTGTGGCGTATATTAACAACGTGACGCATATGGGAGATGCATCCCATTCTAAAACCCTGCGCCATTAGGGAGCATTCCATCGCAAGGGAGGGCGTTCCTGCGCAGGAAAGCATGCTAAAAGTGGTTATGGGGAATATATAAAATTTCAATCAGTCATTTAGGACAATGATGCGTCACTGAAACCCTGCGCCTGCATGAAGCAGACTAACGGCTTGACGCAGCATTGCTGGAGCAGCGCCATCGTTGCAACGCAACTCCATCAATGAGCCGCCTTTACGCCACCGATGCGTAACGCTTCGGCGACGTTTTGGGACCATGGTGTGCCGCATTGTAAATACGGCGCACCATGGGTGGTGCTGGCGTGCCGCACACTTTGCAGGGATGCGCAGGTAATTGCTAATCTGACACTTAGGGGCATACTTACGAGTTCTGAGCTGGACACCTCCAGATGTGCACCAGAACAAATGCGTAACGCAAAACTAACCTTGCGTCACGGCAGATGCGCCGCTATTACAATGCGGCAAACCCTGGCGCAAGGGTAGGCAGATGCGTGACGCATCTCGTGACGAAATAGGGGCGCATCTCTAGAGTCGCGTCGCGGGCGCGATGCAACTATAGCAGTGCTCAGGGCTGCCCAATAAAACTCAAATACCACATCAGTCCTTACGCCTGCTTCAAGCAAGCAGGCATAAAGAATTGACATAGCAGCGTCACGGAAGTGCCTGCGTTAAATCTTGTAGATTTCACGCAGGCACTTTTGCGAGGCACACATCTGCCTGACCGGCACCCGCCAACCCCCCACCCCCCCCTGCGTGGGAACGCACCCATTGTGGCGCAGGCCCAGGCCTTCACGTGGCGCATCTCCTTAGATGCATCACGTTGTACATGGCTCTCAGGGATGCGCCACGTTTACGTCGCAGTGCGTCAGGTAAGGCAGTGTAAACGTGGAACAAGGGGCTTGGAAATCTGCCCCTTTGTGTCTAGCATTACGCAGTTCTGTAAAATACACTCATACATTACTCAGCCCAATTAAATGAACACAAAATAGAAAACAAATAAGCAGTGGCACCGGCACAGAGAAGGAGAACAGTGCACCTGAAATGCACAGAAGATTTTGAAATAGTAATTTACCTCTCCTATCAATGTAATCACCAGCAGCATTATTGCTCTTTGTAAAAAAGTTAAAGCAAACATTTGCAATATAACACAGCCACATAGAGCAGGAGAAAAAACAGAGTAGTGAGTAATGAAAAAATTGCTACTACTACTCACCAAGCCCGGGGACCTCCACTCCCAGCACGTCTAGCAGGTCACGCTCTCGGTCCAGGATGTCGGTCCAGCGGTGGGTCACCTGATTGTAGGTGCGCTGGACCCCCGTGATCTTAAAAAGGGCCCGGCACACCTGCCCCCACCGCTTCCGTCGCTCCTGGCTGTTGGTGTAACCAGCAGCGATCCTGCCGCCTGCCGCGATGGTCCTGGGGAGACGGCGCTGCACATAAAAAACAAGTGCGCCCACCTCCTCAGGGCTGAAGATCTCCCGGGGCACCACCATTTCCGCCCTCAAGCGACCACACGGGAGCCGGGCACGGGCTGCGGTGCCCGTCTTGGGCAGCTTGACAGCTGTCTTGACCATGTTCTGGGCAGGTGATAGCAGTAAAGAAGAGAAAAAATGAAAAAGAATAAGAGTAGGGAAGAAGGAAATAAAAGTTTAAAAAAGTAGTTCAAAAGTAAACAAAAGTAGCCTAAAACACAAAAATATAGATCTAGCAAAATAGAGGGATAGAAAATAAGTTAAATAGATCAACAAAATATTAAAACAAGCAAAGGATGGCAGAGATATAGAGAGGATAGAAACACCATACCCAGACACATAGGAATGAATGAAAAACAAGATGGCGGCCCGATCACGTGCGCGTAAGTAAGTTCGCACGCGATTTCTCTCGCGAACTCGTGCGAACTTGTATTCGCAAGGCGCGAGTCGCGCGAGATTACACTTAGCGGGAGGAAACGGAAATACGTCACGCAAACAAAATGGCGGCGCCCATACTCAACCTTGAGATAACTCGCACGAGTTCGCGGCCTCCACGGGCCAGTTCGCACTACGACGCGCCCCGCGAATAGGGCGAAATTACCGAAAAACGAGTTTTGCAAAAGCAAAACGAACGAGCAGGTGCAAAAGTTCGAGCTCATCATTTGTAACCATTTACCTGTAGTGCTTCCTGAAGGGGCCCTCCAGAATCCGGTTGCCTACTTGCAACTATTGTGTGACCCTGCTCTGACAGTCACAGAATAGTTAGAAGTATGCCATTGCATCCTGTTAAAAAAAATTATTTACATTGCATTTGCAACAAAAAGGAAAGGGAGCAGACAAGCAGGTGCCAGCCTTCATTAATGTCAGTTGGGGCAGGGCAGGTGTTGTTGTTTGCAAAACTTAAAGCACTTAGCAGGTGTTTGTTCACTCAGTGGTCAATCAGAGGGTGTTGTGATGACACTGAGGGTGGCATGGGTGTGCCAGCCAGAGGGTGGCATGGGTGAACCAGAGTGCCAGTGTTGACAGAGGATGGCAGTGCTTTGCTTTGCCCCAATAATGTACACTGGTGAACTAGAGGGTGATATGATGACACAGAGGGTGACATGGGTGAGCCAGAGGGTGGCATGGGTGACCAAAGAGAGTGCCAGTGGTGACAGAGGGTGGCAGTGATGAAGAAAGCTTAGCAAACAGGCTGGGCACGTAGAAACAACAAGTTCGCAAAACTGGCGACCCGACAAGTAAGTTCGCAATTTGCGAAATTGTACAAAACCCTCGCGAACTTGCAGAAACCCGTGCGAACACACACCCCCCCCAAAAAATACGCAAATCCGCGAGAATTCGCGGATTTCGCGTATTTTCGCAATCCGCGAATACGCAAATCCGCAAATTCGCGGATTGCGAATCCGCAAAATCCGCCCATGCTTAGCTGTCTCTTCGTCGGCCCAGATATTGGCTACTGCACAATATTACAAGACTAGGGATAAAGATGAGAAGGCTAAAGTGGAGAAGAAAACTAAAGAGTTAAAGACGAAAGTTCTTTTGCAGCATACGTATCCGCCTCGTCAGAATCAGCCTCAGTTTCAGCAACCTCCACAATTTCAGAGATTGTTACAGAAGCCTGAGCCTTATGTTCAGCGTTTCTTTCCTGGCCCTAATCAGTGTGCTTATTGCAGAGAGGAAGGTCATTACAAGAATAGTTGCCCGGCTTTGTTACAGCGTGCGAATGGTGTATCTGGTCAGAGAGGTCGTGGTAGTTTTCAGCAGGCACCTAGGGGTAGGGGACGTGGTGTGATCCCTCAGAATGAGCGTTCCTCTTCCCTACAGAATTCTGCGAATTATTTTGACAGACAGAATGTTCCGAGTGGTCAGTCTGCCCAGTATTATGTTGAGGATTACTATGTCGAAGGTGAGAGTTCTGGTTATAATGATAACTAGGACAGCCAAGGACAAAGAGAGGGAGTAGTGTCAGTTCCAGTAGACCAGAGTGGACCTTATGTTGAGGTGATTACATCAGGTGTGGTAGAACCTTTTCTTTTGTATAATGGTGCGATGAAGAGTTCTATTATGCACTCTAAACTTCCTGGCGCACCTTTGTCTGGCTTGACCAATGTTTCAGTAGGATTTTCAGGCACCCCAGTTCGTAATCCGGTTTCTAGTCCTTTGCCCCTTACCATTGGCCCTTGTGAATTGGAAGCGCCACTTATTTTAACGACTGGTTGTGGTGAGAATTAAGCATGGGCGGATTTTGCGAATTGGCAATCCGCAAAATCCGCGAACTCTCGCGAATTTGCGGATTTATTTTTTTTGTTCGCAGGGATTTCTGCCAGTTCGCGAGGGTTCTGTACCAGTTCGCAATTGCGAACTTACTTGTCGGCTCGCAACGGCCGCGACTATGTTGTTTCTACATCTGGTTCATCATCACAGGTTCACAGCACCCTCTGGTACACCCATGCCACCCTCTGGTACATCACTGCCACCCTCTGGTTGGTTTATCACTGTAGATTATGGGGGTGAAAAAAGCAAGCACACCTGCCCTGCTTCAACTGACATGAATTAATTTTGGGTTGATTAATGTGTCACTGAATTTAAACTTCCAGTCTGGCTGGCACCTGCTTCCTTATCTGTAATATGCTTTCTTTTGCAGTGCACTTTTTTTTCACAGGACCTTTGTGACCTTTGTGGCCTATAGTTGCAAGTAGGCAACTGAACTCTGAAGGGGCCCCTCAGGAAGCACTACAGGGAATGGTTACTAATGATAAGATTGCCCTTTTGCACCTGCTGAGTGCTTTCAGTTTTGTCTGTAATTGCTTTCTGTTGCAGTGTAATTTTTTTAACAGGACCTTTGTTGTATACTTGTAGCTATTCTCTGAGCCTGCTGTGAGGGTCAGAGCAGGGTCATAGAATAGTTGCAAGTAGGCAAATGAACTCTGAAGGGGCCCCTCAGGAAGCACTACAGGGAATGGTTACTAATGATAAGATTGAACTTTTGCACCTGCTGAGCGCTTTCAGTTTTGCAAAAATCCAAATATCCAGCAGCATCCACAAAAAGTACTACAAGCCGCTAGACAGTTTAAAGAAGATGGAGAAGAGCGTGCGAGTGAAGTTTTAGATAGACAGCATTGTATGGCCATAGATAAATGTTATCTGGCCTTGCCGTCTTCTCCTCCAAAAGTGATTGAAGACCTTGAAAAAGATCCTTTAATCTCTCATTTACTGAGATTGCCACCTCCCTATGTGCAGGGTGCTACTGCGCCTCTATTACCCCCGGTTGTTCCACCCTTTGTTGTTCCACCTCCTGCTGTTGTTCAGCCACCCGGTGCTCCACAGATGGTTTTGCCTCCTCCTGCGCAACCCATTCTAGGGTCGCCAGCCTTGCTACCAGCTTTGCCTCAAACTCCTTTGCCTTCTGCTTCTGCATCTTCGATTTCTACTGTTCTTGTCTCTACACCTTCTTTGCCTCAAAATACTTATTCTCCTGTTCTTATGTCTGCTTCTTCTCCTTCTGTTCGAAAACGAATGACAGAAACGGTTTCTAATTTGTTGTCACCATTGTTTGGGTCACTGAATATGACCCCTGTTTCGGAGCGTAAGCAGAGTCGTAGTCAGCTTCCTGGTTCCGAGGAACGGGCTGTGTTGGATTTGTTGGCTCGTACGTGGATTTTAAATGCTCCGAGGTATGATTTGCCAGCGGTTATGGATGTTTTCTTTCAGTGGGAGCCGCCTAAGCAAAGGTATGTTTTTAATGTGATGTGTATGTTTTTGCGTCAGGAATGGGAAGATAATGATTTGGGTTTGATCCCGCAGGAACTACTTGATGTTCAGTCGGATTTTGCTAAAGGGATGATAGTGGAATCTGATATTACAGATGCCGTAGAGACGATACTGGCTTTTAGATCTAGCCTTCCGCCTCAGACATTGTACAAACCTGATTCCTCTGTTAGAAGAAAAGCGAGACAGTACCCTATGAGAGAAGTTCCTCCGGTATGGAAAGACGCAGTTCAGGATAATGTAAATTTGGGTATTCAGGCCGCTCCGGCTCATTTTCAGCGAGTATGGGTACATGTCCCTTGGAAGAGAGCAGAGGTCTTGGCTCTTAAGCAGACCTTACCTGACCCTCGTAAGAATCCTGCTGGTTATTACAAGGAGTTGTCCCAGACAGTTGAAGCGTGTATTATGAATTTAGCTGACATCGATATGTTGATGGGTAATGTAGTCCCCCAACCCTTGTGGGCGAAGATTCGTCATGAGAATCATGCTGCTGAATTAGGTGATACCTGGGCGAATATTGTTGCTGCAGATGGTAGACAGGAGGGAGGTGCTAAACCTGAACCTCTAGTTTCATAATTACCAGGTAGAATTATTAATATGATGAAAACGATGATGCCCACTTTACGAGTAAATTGGGATAAGTTAGCAGCATGTAAGCAGAAGAAAGACGAGAGTGTATCTGATTTCTTCACTAGGTTTGAAGAGACGTTTATTGATCATAGTGGTCAGGATATGAGTACGGAGGGTGGTCAAAGGTTGTTTGTGGATACATTTGTCTTTAATTTGCTTCCTGAACTTTCTAATAAGTTAAAGGACTCTGAGAGTTCATGGGCTGTCTCTTCGTCGGCCCAGATATTGGCTACTGCACAATATTACAAGAATAGGGATAAAGATGAGAAGGCTAAAGTGGAGAAGAAAACTAAAGAGTTAAAGACGAAAGTTCTTTTGCAGCATACTTATCCGCCTCGTCAGAATCAGCCTCAGTTTCAGCAACCTCCACAATTTCAGAGATTGTTACAGAAGCCTGAGCCTTATGTTCAGCGTTTCTTTCCTGGCCCTAATCAGTGTGCTTATTGCAGAGAGGAAGGTCATTACAAGAATAGTTGCCCGGCTTTGTTACAGCGTGCGAATGGTGTATCTGGTCAGAGAGGTCGTGGTAGTTTTCAGCAGGCACCTAGGGGTAGGGGACGTGGTGTGATCCCTCAGAATGAGCGTTCCTCTTCCCTACAGAATTCTGCAAATTATTTTGACAGACAGAATGTTCCGAGTGGTCAGTCTGCCCAGTATTATGTTGAGGATTACTATGTCGAAGGTGAGAGTTCTGGTTATAATGATAACTAGGACAGCCAAGGACAAAGAGAGGGAGTAGTGTCAGTTCCAGTAGACCAGAGTGGACCTTATGTTGAGGTGATTACATCAGGTGTGGTAGAACCTTTTCTTTTGTATAATGGTGCGATGAAGAGTTCTATTATGCACTCTAAACTTCCTGGCGCACCTTTGTCTGGCTTGACCAATGTTTCAGTAGGATTTTCAGGCGCCCCAGTTCGTAATCCGGTTTCTAGTCCTTTGTCCCTTACCATTGGCCCTTGTGAATTGGAAGCGCCACTTATTTTAACGACTGGTTGTGGTGAGAATTAAGCATGGGCGGATTTTGCGAATTGGCAATCCGCGAACTTGCATATTTACGGATTCGCAATCCGCAAAATCCGCAAACTCAAGCGAATTTGCGGATATTTTTTTTGTGTGTTCGCAGGGATTTCTGCCAGTTCGCGAGGGTTCTGTACCAGTTCGCAATTGCGAACTTACTTGTCGGCTCGCAACGGCCGCGACTATGTTGTTTCTACATCTGGTTCATCATCACAGGTTCACAGCACCCTCTGTTTCACCACTGCCACCCTCTGGTACACCCATGCCACCCTCTGGTACATCACTGCCACCCTCTGGTTGGTTTATCACTGTAGATTATGGGGGTGAAAAAAGCAAGCACACCTGCCCTGCTTCAACTGACATGAATTAATTTTGGGTTGATTAATGTGTCACTGAATTTAAACTTCCAGTCTGGCTGGCACCTGCTTCCTTATCTGTAATTTGCTTTCTGTTGCAGTGCACTTTTTTTTCACAGGACCTTTGTGGCCTATAGTTGCAAGTAGGCAACTAAACTCTGAAGGGGCCCCTCAGGAAGCACTACAGGGAATGGTTACTAATGATAAGATTGAACTTTTGCACCTGCTGAGTGCTTTCAGTTTTGTCTGTAATTGCTTTCTGTTGCAGTGTAATTTTTTTAACAGGACCTTTGTTGTATACTTGTAGCTATTCTCTGAGCCTGCTGTGAGGGTCAGAGCAGGGTCATAGAATAGTTGCAAGTAGGCAAATGAACTCTGAAGGGGCCCCTCAGGAAGCACTACAGGGAATGGTTACTAATGATAAGATTGAACTTTTGCACCTGCTGAGCGCTTTCAGTTTTGCAAAAATCCAAATATCCAGCAGCATCCACAAAAAGAAATCCTTCCAGGTCAAGATCCAAATCAAAGTGACCAGCACATGAAGAAAGCACTGGGAGGAGCCTGGTGGACAGGAACAGGAAGTTGGAGACTGTGGGGCACTTCCTTCCTCCCACCCCCACCCCCCAAAATGGACTCCTTGCAAAGAAAAAGTGCAGGCAAATGTCAACCTGAGGAGTTATTCTGATAAAAATCATAATTTTCAAGGTTTATGCTGCCTGCTGGTGGATTTCTTGTGCGAAATTGCAAATTTTGCAATCTCGCAATTGCGAGATTGTCGCTGCCCGCCGCATCTACGTGTTTGCAAGTGTTTACTCCCGCGAAATTGTATAGTATTCTAGTTGGCAAGAGCGACCAAGCAAAAAATCCGCTTCGCACGGATTTTACGAATTTTCGGCAAGTTCGCGAGAGTTCGCGGATTGCGAATTTACAGAAAATCCGCAAAATCCGCGAGCGGAACAGATTTTACGCCCATGCTTAGTGAGAATCTGTTGGGTTTGGACTTGCTGAAAAGATTGTATGCGACATTGCATTGTTCTCCTTCGGGAGTACAACTTACCCTTGGTAAGAAAGTGATTTCTCCAATATATTTGTCTAAGGATTGTTTGCCACTGGAATTGCGTTCGCTTCCTGATACACCTTGGGCTACAGGTCCAAATGATGTTGGTCTTTTGCAGATTCCACCTTATGTTGTCACCCTTAAGTCAAATGCTAGGCTACCTCGTATTCCACAATACAAGATTTCTAGCGATGGTGAGAGAGCTCTTTTAGCGATTGTCTATGATTTGGTTGAGAAGGGTGTAGTTGAGGAAACGAGAGGTAATGTGTGTAACAGTCCTGTTTTGCATGTCCTTAAACGTACTGACGCTTCTCAGCCACCTGTGTACCGGTTTGTGATCGACCTTCGAGAGGTCAATAAGATAGTAGTGCCACAGTTTCCTGTGGTACCTGATATCACTGCTTTGTTGACTTTGATTCCTGCTTCGGCAGCTTGGTTTTCTGTCATCGATTTGAAGAATGCTTTCTTCAGTATTCCTATTGCTGAGGAGAGTAGGGATATTTTTGGCTTCTCATTAGGAGGCCGAAGCTTCCGGTTTAAGAGAGCTCCCCAAGGTTATTGTGAAAGTCCCTCCATCAGGGCGTTGAACACTCAGCTTGACGGTTTTGTGTTACCTGTTGGTACTACTCTTATTCAGTACGTCGATGATTTGTTGATTACTGCTGATGAGGAAAAGATTTGTAAGGAGGCTACTCTTTCTTTGTTGCGGTATTTGTCTGACCTTCATCATAAAGTGTCACCTTCAAAGTTACAATATTGTCGACA
This sequence comes from Lissotriton helveticus, assembly GCF_964261635.1. Taxonomy (NCBI): domain Eukaryota; kingdom Metazoa; phylum Chordata; class Amphibia; order Caudata; family Salamandridae; genus Lissotriton; species Lissotriton helveticus. Next base: position 1,377,599,104 of record NC_136059.1, read on the forward strand.
AGAAGTGACCTACTTAGGTCATCTCTTGTCGAAGGAGGGAAGGAGATTGACCCCAGAATGAATTCAAGCGATTGCGCGAATGAATGTACCATCCACACAGAGAGAAGTGCGTGCCTTTTTAGGTAATACATCATATTGTAGACAGGGGATCCCCAATTTTTCCTTGCTAGCGAAACCACTGTTGGCATTGACTCTGAAAGATACTCCGCATCCTCTTCCTTGGTCTGACGAAAAGTTTTTCTGAACTACGCAATGCATTGTGTTCGGCTCCTGTGTTGGGTACTCCAGATTATAGTAAGCCTTTCACGTTGTACGTGCACGAGAGAAAAGGTTGTGCATTGTCAGTGTTGACACAACCATTTGGGGACAAGCAGCGTCCATGCGCGTATTTTTCAGCAACGTTAGACCCAGTTGCTAAGGCGTTGCCGAGTTGTCTGAGAGCTACAGCTGCAGCGGCTGTTTCTATTCAACAGTCTGCTGGTTTGGTATTGGACAATACGTTGATTGTGATGGTCCCACATGCAGTGGATACCTTATTGAACAGGACTAAGACACAGCACCTTACTAGTGCACGTCTGTCAGGTTACGAGTTGACATTGTTGGCTAGTCATGTTCACATTAAACGATGTAATGTGCTGAATCCAGCTACGTTGTTACCGATCTCTACAGAAACGGATCCTCAGGAACAGCATGATTGTTTTCTTCGTACAGAAGAAGAAACGAAAGCTAGAGTAGACCTGAGGGATACTCCCCTTACGGATGTTGATGGTACCCTATGGGTAGATGGTTCGTGTTTTAAGATTCCGAATGGTGAAACGACTGCAGCGTATGCTATTACAACTTTACATACAGTTGTTGAGACAGCACGCATACCACAGAATTCTGCGCAATCAGCAGAGTTGATTGCATTGACGAGAGCGTGTGTGTTGTCAGAAGGAAAGCGAGTGAATAATTACACCGATAGTCAGTATGCGTTTGGTGTTGCCCATAGTTTTGGGTGTTTGTGGAGAGAGCACGGGTTCCTTACTTCGCATGGGACAAAAATACAGCATGGGCAGTTGGTGAATGAACTTTTGGAATCTCTCACTCTCCCAAAGCAGATTGCAATTGTGAAGTGTAGTGTGCATAAGAAAGTTGTCGACGATGTTGGTCGAGGGAATGCGTTTGCAGATGAAGTTGCGAAGGAAACGGCGAAAGACATGATGAGCCGTATGTATGTTGCAGGCCCAGCTAATTGGGTTATGGCTGGTGGAATGTGTGAAGACACAATAGAAAGTATGAAAACAATTCAGGCTGAAGCGACTGAGAAAGAAGTGAGTGTTTGGAGAGAGACTACGGGTATGTTGGATTCGACAGGATGTTGGGTTGAGTTGTCAGAACACCAGCGATGGTTTTTGCCTGATGCGTATGTGCTCCCAGTGGTTACAATGGCTCATGGAATGGCTCACATAAGTTCGAAGGGAATATGCAAGTTGTTGGCTCCAGTTTGGCAGAATGCTGGAATTCCGAAATGTGCAGAGAACGTGGTGAAACATTGTATGATTTGTCTGAAGTATAATCCTGGTAAGGGAACTCCAACTCCAGCTGGTCATTTTGCTCCTCCAACATATCCGTTTGAAGTGATACAGTTAGACTACATTCACATGGAGAGATGCAATAATTTGAAGTATGTCCTTGTGGTTGTTTGTGCCTTTTCCAGGTGGATAGAGTCCTACCCCCTAAAAGATAATACTGCCTTGTCAACAGCCAAGGTTTTGCTGAGAGAGTATTTCCCTAGGTATGGTTGAATTGTATGGTCGGACAATGGGAGTGAATTTGTGGGTCAAATCATGAAGAAAGTGTGTGCTGGATTGGGAATAAATCAAAAGTTCCATGCAGCGAATCACCCCCAGTCTGCTGGACTTGTTGAATGTTACAATGGTACCTTGCAGCTGAAATTAGCTAAGGTACAAGCGAGCACTGGTCTTACATGGCCGGATGCCTTGCCGTTGGCTCTTTTGTCAACAAGGACGACTGTGCATTCTCGAGTGGGACTTAGTCCGTATGAAATTGTGTTTGGTCGTCCTGCGAATGTTTGGGGTGTGCCTCGTCCTAAAGAAAACAGCAGTATTGAGTACCCTATGTTGGTGGATTACTTACATGACTTGACTGCTAAATTACGTGTTCTCCACCAACAGGTCTATGACAGTTTACCGACAGCAACTGCAGATCCAGGACACACAATTCAACCCGGCGATTATATTCTCACGAAGAATTTTCAACGAACAAAGAATTTGGAGCCGAGGTGGACTGGACCGCATTTAGTTTTGTTAGTGACTCGAACTGCTGTTAGAGTAGCTGCAAGAAAAACTGGGTGCATGCCACACACTGTAAAAAAGTTCCATTGCCCTTACCATATGACAAGTGGGTGAGGGGAGGTATAGCCGATTCTGAAGGTGAAAAAACTCCTAGATTTGTTCCATTTAGTGATGCTCATTTGACATGGACACGGTCAGAACGCGAGGATGATGATGTTCTGCAAGGTGCTGTGCCTCCTCATCTAAAGATTGACACCACCAATCCGGAACTTTTATTTAAGGGTCCAACTGTACCTAATAAAGAACGCTACGATCTAAGACCGCGAAAGACTGTACATATGGACAAATAAAGTTGAAACTGGAATTTTTTATACAGTGAATTACACCTCGTCAGATCAAGAGACTTTTTTTTTGTTTTTTCCTTTTTCGAGTAACCATCCGGACTCAGCTGTAAGGTCGCGGTGTAAAGACTTGGGAGTGCAAGCCGAAGACACAAGGTCGAGGTTCTGGTTGGTCTCAGGGTGTTCCCTGGACTGACAGACGCATTCCTTAGCACGGAACACCCAACCGCCGCGAACAGCACGGTTAGAGGATGGAGTCTTTTGGGTCTGAGAAAGGTGTTGAGAAAAGTAGTTTCAAAATGAAAATGTGTACATTGGTTCGTAGCAAATGTTTTTTAATAATGTGTTTCCTTATGCTTGTGAATACTACGTTAGCTTGTGTGGGTTGGATTTTCTATGTCACACAATTGCCGCTTACATCTACCTCCCAACCTACTCTTTCTTTTTCTACTGCATCTCCACATGAGTTTCATACGTTACCTGAACATGAACAGCCACGAAGATCAGAATTTGTGAATAATTCGTTTATACAGATGTTGCATCAGCATCAGCTAGTCATAAATACCACGAATTGTTGGGTGTGTGGTCTTATGCCACATACTACAGACAAGGGAATGCCATATTTGGTTTTGCCTTTTATACCTAATGGGTCAGTTTGGGCACTCCAATCAATGTTTATCTATGCGAACGAAGCCTCTCCAGTGCGTTCTGTTAACGTGAGAAAGAATGCTTTGATACGGGGAATAGTCAATATGATTAGAGATATTGACACGTATAATGCTATCCTTAAAGATGAGGTACGAGCATATGTTGGTTGGAATAATACGGCATATAGTGTTAGCTTTACGGAGAAAGAAAGGCAGCGAAGGTCTCCCCCTATTTGGATTGTACCCCACCGAGGTCATCTTTGTTTGCAAGGTAATGGTCAGAATCCGAGAGCTCAGCTTGGTAAGAGTGTGTGTGTTCACACATACGTTTATACGTCCCAGAAATCTCCTCCGTTCGTGCCAGCAAAAGGCACGTATTTTGTTTGTCACGATAGAGCATACACATGGTTGCCATCTGATTTTTCCGGCACATGTTACGTGGCATTTTTGCTTCCCCCTACATACACTGCTGTTTCCGATTACCATAAGACAAGATATGGTAGAGGTGTAATCGATGCGAAAGATACTGTCGCACAAGAAGCTAGAGACTTCTTTAAGGGTTTCTTACCCTTTTGGGGTCCTATGGCTAATAGTAGGAATATTCGTCAGCTTACGAGAGTGGTTGAGGCCACTATAAATGAGACTGCAGGTGCCCTTAGCAATATTACAGCTGAGCTTCAAGCGGATCGCCTTATGACATTACAGAAACGCTTTGTTTTAGATATTATACTTGCAGATAGAGGTGGGGTATGCAAATTGATTAGATCTAGTTGCTGCGTTTTTATACCAGATAATGCCCCGACAGTGTACCAAGCCATCTCTAGACTACATAAGATCTCTGAGTCTATTCATGTGGACGAAGGAGACTGGTCGTTGATGGGATGGTTGTGGGAATTGTTGTCCAAATGGGGATGGAAGATTCTGATGTTCCTTGGTATGGCGTTAGCTATCCTTTTCTCGTGTTGTTTATGCATCCAGTGTGGTCCCGCCATTTGTAGTCTTTGTGCTACGATCTGTGTGAGAAGACCAGTCCAGAGAGAAGTGAAGGATAATAAGATGATGTTACAGCAACACCTTGATGACCTGATGAGAATAGATATAGACCTAGATTCAGATTGACATGAGTTTAGGCTATTGCCTACGTAATGGTAAAAGGAGGGCCTGAGGTTCTGTGATTTTGCGTGCTTTTAAAGTGCACAACTTTCTTTTCTAAACATGGGTTTTTGCCATGCATCGTGACTGCCATCTGGTGTTGCCTTTTACGTAGGCCTCAGAAGTTAGTCTGCGAGCAAAGCAGTCTGACCTTTTGTGGGTCATGTGTACATTAACTAAGGTTTCCTTCGTGCGCTGGAGTTAATTTCAGAAGCTGGCCTTTCACCTGGAATTGACCCTGCCAAGCCAATTTCCCTGCAAGATCGTTATCCACTTTCCCAATCACCATTCAAGACATTTGTTAAATTTTAAGTTTCTTTACGTTTCTGTTATCTTGCACATTATCTGAAACTACTTTTCTTTACTGTTTCTTCATTTCATGGGTTACGCTTTCAATTAAGGGTTTGTCCGGGCCTTCCAGATTATTATTTAGATATGCCTAAATATTAACTTGTGGGTTGGGACACTGTAAAATGAGCTTTACTATATGATGCTGTGTGATGTCATGTATTTTCTATTGGTTGAATTTTGGTGCAGGGGCGTGCCTTTTAAATGTACCTTTTTGTGTATAAATAGGGATGTCTCGCCTTAGTAAAATTGAGCAGTTTCTTGAGTTGTACACTGTGTTGTTTTGCTGGGATTTCTGCTACTAGCTGCAGCTAATAAATTTGATCTCTGACGCCAACTAGAAGTATTCCGTGTCTCTGTATACCAAGGCAAGGGAACCCAGAGGACTTTGGGCGTGTCCCTGGCGCCGCTAGGTACTTGAAACCCCAGTTCTTCAACTCATCATTGGCGCTTGCTTTGGCTGAATAATTAAGAAGCCATTGCAGACTGTCCTCCTGTCGCCATAGTGAATCAGTGATAGCAGTGTGTTAGCGTGACTTTATGTAGCTCGTACAGTTACACGCTATTTCACAGTGATGTGTAGTATGCATCTATGCATTGTAAAAAATGGAGACTGAGTTGGTCCATCGAGGGAGTCCACTGAGTTGGTCCATCGAGGGGTTTGAGAAATGAGAATAGAATCAAAGATCATTCATTGCAATGAACTAGTTTCAAATGTAGTTTTTGTTAAGGAAACTTGGAACAGGGATGAGTATGGGCAACTCAAAAATAGTCGAGAGACTCGAAACTAATACTATGGGTGATCTATTTGACAAAAGTACAATGTGACTCTGTTTATCTGTCATAATACTTTTGTGGAGTTAACTGAAGCACAAATGTACTCTTTTTATCTTCTTCATTTCTTCTTACATCAGCATCCAAGGGCAAGAAGAGGGACGTTGCAGAGATGGGTCCGGGAAGGGCTGAGGAGAAGGCCCTGGCCACAAGCGCTGCTGCTGAGGGCTTTACTCAGCCTAGTAAGTCCTATTATTTATTATTATTATTTCCCTAATGTTGGGTTTTCTGATTGTTGTGGACTTAGGATACAATCTTGGGGTATTGGAATGTTGTTGCTGGGTTCAAGAGTGGGAGTTGCTGCCTGGAGGCTGGTGTTGCTGTCGAGAAAAAAAGATGCTCTCACACCCTTACCTGCAGTCTTCCTTTCACGTGCCGACAAGGATGGGATACCAATCCCACTCTTGCAAAGCACAATGGATTAGCTAATTTTCCTCTACCAACTATGCTACTTTAAATTTTGCCTTATTTCTTTTTAGGTCGAGCCTGAGCCAGCACGCACACTCTGCTCTGCGAGGCTTCTTGTAAGCACTTAAAACTTCTATGTGTTGGTCTGACTCCCCCATGCATTGGGTTGGCTGTTGCTGAAGGCGGTCCCATCTCCCACAGTGTTTTGGTTGTGGGTGCAAGCAGGGGGGCGCAGGGTGGCAGCTGCATTCCTATCCTCGTGGGTCAGGTTATGCGCACAGTGCTGTGAGGAATTCCCACGCCTTGTCCTGATCTTGTTGACTTCCAGCCACAGTTAACCTTCAGTATGCTTCTGGAATTGATCGAAGTTTGGTGCAGCACGAAATGTGTGAGGCCTCGTTTTTCTTTAGCATGGCTCCGGTCGCCGCACTTGATGTTTGTCGTAAATCACCTCCTCTTCTCATGCCATCCACCACCACCTCCCGTGGCTCCACCTCTCCCATCTCTCAGCTGGTAACTGCCCGGGCACAGAGTATACACTCTTCGCGAGCAGTCATCTGTTCCCTGGCATTCCCCTACCCGGGTTAGCTTCCTAGCTAAGCCTCAGCCATGAAGATCGAGGAAGGGGGGGCGTGGCTTGAGCGCCAATGGAGGAGGTCGCCTGAGCGCTCGGCTCCGCGATCGAGCCTCAATTATCCTGACTAACTGAAGCTGCCGACTCCTGACCCACCTGACATTGTGTGGGAAGGGTTTTCTCATCAGTGAGGCCACGAACGTTTGTCCCAGTGGGGCTGGATGCGGTGGAGCGAGACGAAGCGTAGCTCGGCCGCCCCGGCTGGAGCCACGACCAAGATGGCGGCCGTGAGTGGGAGCAGACTCCCGGGCTGCCGACGATTAAGAATATGACCCGGACATCACATCAGGCCCCAAGACAACAGTGAGGAAGCGAAGCGCCCGCCCAGGACGAGATTGGAGCTCGGAGACACCTGTGCAGAGGCTCCTGCGTGTGGCTGCCACAGTGCTTGGTCCTGCGGCTGTCCTGCAGGCTGCAGCCTTCTGGAGGAGAAGCTTTTCGGGCGGTGAGTGCGGGCGACTTTGATCCACAGCCTGGCAGACGCAGCGGGAGCGCAAACCCCTTCGCACGGTGCTCGGGTAGAGCCGCCCTGTCCCGCCAGACGAAGACGTACATGGCTACCCATACACCTAGACTCTAAGTCCGGACAAGGCGCAAAATGGCGGCGGCAGGACTGGCTTGACCCCGGACGCATCGAGGACTGAGGGGAACCCTGTTGACCCGTGAGTTGGCGACGGCGGTGTGATTGCTGCCGGAAGAGACTACACAGGGGCTCCGACACGAGTGCAGGAAGCTCCCGCTCCGGTGACTGTTGGCACTGTGCGCGGGCCCTGCAGAGGTGAGAAGAGCTGGCAGCTCACACGCAATGCTGTAGCGGGGTTCGAGGAGCGAGGAGATGCCTAGCTGGGGATTACCCGGTGGACACTGGCGCAAGGACCACTCGTTTGCTGAGCAGAAAGAGGGATTCCCCCCTCTTCCCCCCTCCCCCCCCTTGCTGGCGGCGGATCCTGGGGGCAACTACTGGAACCCTTGTGGCGGGGAGACTGGGATCCTCCAGACTGAGGCACACGGCAGATACAACGATCGCTCAAACCCCTTAGGGGAGGGGGCCACGACCAAGCCGCTCACCTTACCGGAGAACTGGGGATCTGTTGGCGTGACACCCACACTTGCATCACTGCAGTGGCAGAGTGGCCCAACCGCAGAGGAGGACTGCCTCAAGAGCCGCAAGAACTGTTGGGGCCCGTCTGGGCGAGGGGCGACTGCGGACTGAGCTGCTGCGGCGCTGCCCCCCCATAGCCGGGGTGCGGGTGAGAGTTGGGGCTAGACTGCTTGGCTGATATTTCGGGGACCACCAGGGCCTGCCACCCTGAGGCTCGCACTTGCTGGTGCCGCTGTTGGGAACCCTACATCCTCACGCTTCTTTCTTACTCAAGGCGCTGTAGCACGAGCACCTACTAAGAGGGCGGGCACTGTGGGGCTGCGGGCGAGGTCCTTCCACCCCCGCCGGCTGGTGGAGCAGACTTACGGCCCCCCGGGGACCGTGCCTGAGTACAACTATAACATACGTCCCCCGGATCTGAGACGTGGCAGTCAGATTTCTGCCAGGGCGAACACCTACGCACCCCGGGGATGGGGAAACCCAAGGGAGCTAAAGGCGGCGCCTCGCCCCTGACGGATACCGAGCCGACGGACACTGGGGACCAGTCGAACCCCGGACAACTGCAGGACCCTCAGCTGCAGCTCCATTTAGACAAAATCTTAGCGGCACTGACGGACACGAGATCAGCGCTCCAGCAGGATATTGCACAAGTAGCCACTGGCTTGGGACTGCTTTGTGCCGATCACAGCAAGTTGGCTGACAGAGTCAAGCTCGTGGAGGATGCGATCCACACCCTAGAACCAACACAAAAAGACATTAAGGCACCGTGGCTGATCTGATGGACCGTGTGGACACACTGGAGAGGCGAGCGGAGGAGGCAGAGGGTGCAATTGTCTAAATAACATCCGGATAGTGGGCCTGCCGGAGAAAGTGGAGGGACGAGACATGGTGAAATACCTCGAGGACTGGCTCCGACAGACGGTGGCGCCAGAGGGATTATCCACCTTCTACAAGCTGGAGAGAGCTCACAGAGTCCCGGCGAGGCCGCCTCAGCAGGGCCGTCCGCCGCGCCCGGTGGTCGCCCGACTACTACATTATCAGGACAGGGACCTGCTGCTATAAAACGCGAGAACAAACGGCCCCTTCCAGGTGGAGAATAGCAGAGTTAACATCTTCCCGGATTACACGTACGAAACACAGAGATGAAGAACCTCCTTCCTAGCAGTCAAAAGAGAGCTAAGATCCAAGGGATTGCAGTACTCCCTGCTCTACCCAGCACGGCTCCGAATAATTGTTGACGATTCTACAAAGTTTTTCGACACTCCAGAGGATGCATGTGCCTGGTTGGAGTTATATAAATCTGGTAAAGACGTCCTCGGACATCCATCCGGCAATGGCCCTGTAGGTCTGCCGCAACGAAAGTCGCGACGCATTCGGAATAGGCAAAGAAGTCAGAGGAAACCCTCACAATCCGTCACCACAGCAGAGTGAAAGAAGGTTCTGGAACTCGTTTCGGTCATCTCGGGCTCTCAAGACACACCATTGCAGGAGGAAGAAGAATCCAAGAAAGGTGACGGCCACTCTGACACTGAGCGCTCCGAAACGGACAGCATGCCGCTACCAGTGGTTACTCCGGCTACGGCGGAAGAAATGCTGGACAAAGGCTGAGGGCAACCGGTGAGATGTGTGGGTTCCGGATGGGGCCTGAGGTGGGCGGTTGGTTGTGGATGGCGGGGGGGGAGGGCATTATTGAGATAGGGGGGAAGGATGGTCGGTGGGACACTCCACTGCTTGGGGCTCGGTCGCTCAACGACGAGCCTGAGGTTTGGGTGGCTGCCCGTTGGTGAACAACACCCTCACTAAGCCCTTAAGGCATACCCACAGCGACCCCTGTTGGGTTTAATCAATGTTGCTCAAAGGGATTGTTTGGACGGGTGCTAGACGGAGATTTCTAGGTCCTGTTCTGGGGGGGAGGGGGGATTGTTCAGTTCTAGTTTTAGGTTTTGGGAGGGGGTACTCATCCTCAGTGCTACACTGTCCCCCGGCTGTGGGGAGTCAGACCGTGACGATGGTGGAGGAAGTCGTGCGATGAGGGACAATGGGTGATTCAACTAACCTGAGATGCATAACCTGGAATGTGGGAGGCCTCCACAGCATGATCAGGCGCCATAAAATCCATGCTTATCTAGTGCGTAGGGGTGTACAAGTAGCACTACTACAAGAGACACACCTAACCAGGGCAGAAGGAATAGCGCTGCAGCGTAGGTGGAGGGGGCAAACCTTCTACACGACATACTCAGCTTATGCAAGAGGCACTTTAATCTGGATCAGGGCCGGAGTTTCCTTTCAGGTAACCCAGCAGGTTGTTGACCCAGAGGGCAGGTACGTGGCCGTACGTGGTCCACTGGGGGGCAAAGATATAACTATCTGCTGTGTGTATGCACCCAATGTTGACCAAGTGGCTTTTCTAGCAAGGCTGTCTGGATCCTAAGCACACTTGCTGACGGGCCCACTCTTAATAGGGGGCGATTATAACTCTATATTAGATGCCGCACTAGATAGATCGCACCCGCCGCTCAGGGACTCCATGATACACCGCATCACTAAAGGCAGAATAGACTGGCAAGCGAGGTGGGGCCTGACGGACATTTGGCGCGCACAACATCCACGTGACCGGGACTATTCCTATTTCTCAGGGATGCACGAGCTCCACGTGCGGCTAGACACGATACTTTGCTCCGCAGATTTAGTACAGATAGCAGTGCATACTGAATATTTAACGAGAACACCATGCTCCTGGCCTTGCGATGGCTCCCCAGTGCATCCTGTGTGCCCACTTGGAAACTCCGCCCGGAATTACTTGATTTACCCCGGTGTTTAAGGGGGCATTGGAAGAGCATGTCACGCAATACTTTGCGGATAATGCCGGCACGACCGAGGCGCGGATGACGGAGTGGGATGCCTTCAAGGTGGTCTTGAGGGGGTTTCGTATAGGAGCGCGGGCAGGGGTGTGTAGGGTCCTTCTGGATGACCTGGATAGAGCAGACAAGGCGCTTCGAGAGGCGGAGCTTTCCAGGCCCGGCCATCCGGAACTACAAGATGCTGTCACCGGGGCCAAAGAACTAGTGGCGGTTGAAACAGAGCGCTTGAGGAGTTACGACTACAAGGCATATACGGCCAGGACGCATGCAGAGGGCGATCGAGCTGGGACTTTACTGGCCTGGCTAGCTAATCCCACAAAAAGGAGCACCCCTATAGTATCGATGAGTACACCTGATGGTAAGGAAGTTTACGCTCAGGCAGAAGTGCTGCAGTGCTTCGAGAACTATTACGCGTCCCTCTATAGAAGCAGGTTGGAGGTGGGGGCCCCGGCAGTGGAAGCCTTTCTCGAAGGAATCTGTTTTCCGGAATTGAGCCAAGACCAGGCCAAGGCGTTGGGCAGGGATATAACAGAGGAGGAAATTCGGGACGCCATTAAAAGTATGGCGTGCAACAAAACCCCGGGGTTGGATGGCATACCAATAGAATTTTACAGCAAGCATGTTGACCTCCTGACGCCACGGTTACTCGGGGTCTACAAAGAGGCGAAATGCCTGGGACGGCTGCCACCTTCCATGCGGGAAGCGTTAATAATACCCCTACTGAAACCGGGTAGGGAGAGTGGGGACACGTCCTCTTACAGACCGCTTTCAATGCTCACCACTGACTATAAAATACTGAGCAGTATTTTAGCATCTCGCCTATTGAGCCACATGACCACATTGGTGCACGCGCACCAAGCTGGGTTTATCCCATCGCGAAACACGACCTCGAACGTGCGCCGATTGATCCGAATATTGGGGGAGAACCACCCAGAGGCCCGTCACCCAGTGATCTTATCAATTGACATTGAGAAGGCCTTTGACAGTCTCGAGTGGGAATACCTCTACGCAGTGATGTGGCGTTTCGGAGTAGGCGAAGATTTTCTGAAATGGACCTCAGTGCTCTACACATCGGCGGTAGCCAGGGTTAAAACGGGCGCCCTAATATCACAGCAATACCCGGTCGAAAGAGGCACGAGGCAGGGATGCTCGTTGTCGCCACTACTATTTGCCCTGGCGATAGAGCCGTTGGTGATATCGTTTAGAACAGGAGCTCATGCCGGATTGAGCGACAGGACTGGGCACCACTATATTTCGCTATATGCGGACGATCTCCTTCTTTTTATTGAGGATACCGAGGGAGCGCTGGAGGTAGCCGACGGCTTGCTACAGCGGTTTGGCAGGGTTTCGGGTCTCAGGGTAAACTGGGACAAGACATGCTTGTTTCCGGTCCGCCACGGCGATCCGCAGCCGCTCATGGCCAGGCCAGTGCGTTGGGAGCCCACCTGTTTAAAATACCTGGGTGTGCATATATACCACTCAACGGCCGATATATTGGAAGGAAACATAGGGCGCAGAATGAGAGCTCTGAAGGGCAGCATGGCCTTTTGGGCCACACTTCCATTATCCGTAGCGGGCCGGGTGGCACTACTAAAAATGGTGGCACTACCACACTTCCTATATTACTTTAGAACACTCCCTGTGTGGATCCCAGCTGCCACCTTCCGACTCCTGAGATCCATGATAGGGTCCTTTCTCTGGGGGGCGGGCTGGCGAAGAGTGGCATTGACGACTCTGGTAAGACCCAAACCGGAGGGGGGGATGGCGGTCCCTGATCTGGAATTATATTACTTGGCAGCGCAGCTTCAGATTTATACACAAGAGGTGGCTCGAGAATTCAGAGGCCCAGACCACTCTAGAGGCCGAGGCATCCTTCGACATGTTCTATCCTTTATAGTGCTACAGCAGAAATTAGTGCTAAACACACTAACCCTCGAAGAACATACGATAAGCCTATGTTGGAACCGCACTCAGCGCAAGGCGGGGGTGCTACATCCGTACGCCCCTGAGATGCCATTGGGCATGTTGACAGCACTTCCACATGGTGGAGACTGGTCCAGACTACAGTTCTGGGAAGAAGCGGGAATACAAATGGTGGGTGACCTATACGAGGAGGGAGCCCTGGTGCCCTACCTAGAACGGTACGACATACCCAGTGGGGACTTCTTGCTCCATGCTGCATTAACACGAGCGATACAAACGCACTGGAAAGAAGGCCTCACTGAACCAAAAACAACAATGGTTTGTCAATATACCATGAGCTCTGCTGGAACTTACAAGGCAGTCACTTGTCTTTATTCCAGAATGGTTAACGAGAATCTACCGCCTTTAGCGACGCTCAAAGAGAAGTGGGAAACAGAGATAGAAAGACCCATACCTGAGACAACATGGGCGCAGATTGTGAGGAGAGCCCAGAAGAGCACACGTAACGCCAGATTCCAGCTGGTACACTTTTTTGTCCTTCACCGGGCGTACCTCATGCCGGGAAGGATCCAAAAATATTTCGATGCGATGAGGCGGCCTGCCCCAGATGCGCACTAGTCGGAGCGGAACTGTGCCACATGCTATGGTCGTGCCCGGCACTAGACCTATATTGGAAAGAGGTGGGAGACACACTGAATTCGGTCACAGACTGGGGCTTGACGTTTGACATAGCAGTAGGTATACTACATTGGTTCCCCCACACCCCTAAAAATAAGATTACCAGTAAATTCATAGACATGGGACTAGTATTAGCCAAGCGAGAAATTACACGACACTGGAAGGCGGCGATAGGCCCGAATAGCACGAGATGGAGGAACGAGTTTATTAAGTGGGCCAATGGAGAGAGCAAGGTCAGATTCCAAACTGCGCAGCGCCAAGGTAACGAGAAGGCATTAGAATCTGCCCAGGCATGGGACGCCCTAACGCAAGCGTTGAGCGACTATAATAGGCAGGACAATCAGGGAGATCAGCAATCAGAAGATGAGGCTTCCCCGTAACAAACCAGGAACATTACATCACTTGACACACATTCCAGAGACTCCTGCACATCCGTACCATTTGAGTTGATGCCTCCTGCACCTAGAGGATGAGGACCCGGGGAGGGGGGAGGGATAAGGGATAACCTGTTAGCCACATAGGGTAAGGCATACGGAGACTAGTACATGGGGATACATATAGAATGGAATGAGTAAGGCTGGATAAGGTCTACCGCGTTATGATTGCACTGACAATTCGCCATTGCCCCTCTGGGTTTATCTCAGCTTTGCGTTGGGGATGGGTTAGGAGGGAGAACAAGAAAAGCAGAGGCAAGAACTCCTTGCCGTACAGTTGCAACTGCTTGTTACTTTTAAGCTTTTAACGTTTTTCTGGTTAACGCCGCCCGACCTCCGGGATGTGGGCTAAGTGGCCGTGTAATGTTTTGATTAGTGACCTGAGCACTGCAACTGTCGGAAGCAGGATTGTCGAACAGAAAGATTGTATGCCTTATCTATCTGCAATAAAAATATATATTTAAAAAATGAAGATCGAGGAAGCAAAGAGCACTGCAGAGGGCTGGTGGGCAGGAGATCGCTCAAGAGATAAGGAGAAATGTGCTGCTTCAGCACGGGTCTGGGCACGGTTTACAGAAGGTATTTTTCAATGTTTTTTTTTTTGCTTGCTCCCCACACTGCAGCTTGCGACTTTCCTGCCCGAGGAGCCACCCATGCCGCACAGCACTTTATATTAATGAGGTGAGAGAGATGCAGTGGCGGGGGAGTAGCACTAGCAGAGAGTTGTAATTCTATGCAAGTGAACGTACACAAGATTAAATGTGTGCATGTATTTGTGTACACATACCTGGGTATAATAGGTGTCTGCCAATCCAGGACAGGCAGATAATGGTTCTTCAGAGTTTACTGCCTAAAGCAATTGTGCTTTGTTTTGTGCCACGGTGTGCTGTGACATTCCCTGCTCTTTATTGAGAAAGTCTATGTTTAAGGAACAAGGATACCACAGAGGCAAGACCAGGGGTTGTTAAAACAGTGTGTAGAACAGAGGTCTAGTCGAGGCCAAAAAGGTCCTCCAGGAGCCTGGTCTACTAATGATTCAAATTTAGTGTTAAACAAAAATTAAAGGATTCAAGAAAGTCCCATAGGTACTTGTATACGTAACATATGTTAGGACACAAGGTTTGAAATGACAACTCATTTATTATCTTCATAAATAGAGTATCATATACGTCAGTGAGAGTTCCAGTGCTCACACATAACGTGGACGGGCATGAGTGGGTAAATTGGTGGTGACATTAAAATTACATCGCATTCAGAAAACAATAGTAATCTAAAAATTCCGGAACCAATTTAGTACAGAAATTGAGTTTTTGTTTGAGAGGTCAACGGCGTTTCGATCTCATAAACTTGAGATCATCATCAGGACAGAATAGTATGAGCAGCAAGAATTTGTAACAAGCATTGGAAATGCAATAGGTCTCGGATTTATTTGAGCTAGAACTAATGCCATTGTAAATGGCAATATCTTTTAGCCATGTGTTATGGAGTGTATGCATGTGGTGGGTAGTGGAATTATGTGGGTTGGATTGGAATTGTAGCAATGGTGGCATGCTGCGCTTTAGATGAATATGTTTAAAAGTAAAGTGCACCATACTGCGATTGCTACAATAGTTGATGTGTGCACTGATGGCTGGTGGTGTGTGTGCTTGGTGGAAGCGTGCACGGCCGGCTGGAGGTGTGTGTGCCTGGTGGAAGCGTGCACTGACGGCTGGTGGTGTGTGTGCCTGGTAAAAGCGTGCACAGATGGCTGGTGGTGTGTGTGCCCGGTGAAAGCGTGCACTGACGGCTGGTGGTGTGTGTACCTGGTGAAAGTGTGCACTGATGGCTGGTGGTGTGTGTGTGTTTGGGGAAAGCGTGCACTGATGTCTGGTGTTGTGTGCCTGGTGGAAGCCTGCACTGACGGTTGGTGGTGTTTGTGCCCGGTGAAAGCGTGCTCTGATGGCTGGTGGTGTTTGTGCCCAGTGAAAGCGTGCACTGACGGCTGGTGGTGTGTGTGTGTGTGTGGTTGTGTGTGTGGTTGCATGTGTTGTTTTGAGTGTGTGGTGGCGAATGTGTGGTGGTGTGTGTGGTGGTGAGTGGGTGGTGGTGAGAGTGTAGTGGTGAGAGTGGTGTGTGTGTGTGGTGTGTGTGATGTGTGTGTGGTGTGTGTGGTGTGTGGTCTTATGTGTGTGTGGTCTTATGTGTGTGGTCTTATGTGTGGTCTTATGTGTGTGTGGGTGGTGGACTTAGTTTGAGTTTTCGTACCCTGCACACTCACTCACTGCCCCTACACACTCACACACTGCTCACCCTACACACTCACACAATGTTCACCCTGCACACACACTGCTCACCCTGCATACTCAAACACTGTTCACCCTGCACACTCACACACTGTTCACCCTGTACACTCACACACTATTCACCCTACACACTCTCAAACTGCTCACCCTGCACACTCACACACTGCTCACCCTACACACTCACACACTGCTCACCCTACACACTCACACAATGTTCTCCCTGCACACTCACACACTGCTCACCCTACACACTCACACAATGTTCACCCTGCACACTCACACACTGTTAACCCTGCATACTCACACACTGCTCACCCTGCATGCTCACACACTGCTCACCCTGCACGCTCACACACTGCGCACCCTGCACACTCACACACTGCTCACCCTATACACTCACATACTGCTCACCCTACACACTCACACACTGCTCACCCTATGTAATGCGAAAAGACCTAGCTCTGCCCTTTGGCCTGTGTTGTAATCGTACAGTAGGTTGTGAGTAGTTGCACTTGATTGGTTGGGGCGTCCCATCCTTACTGCTCCCCTCACAGAGGGGCGGCTGCCTCAATGAAGCTCCCAAGACACGTGTTCAGCTGTTCTTTGTTTTAGCTCCTGTGTGTCAGTTCACCGTGTAAGCGCACAAGCATACCCTGCTCTCTCTGGAACACTCACACTGCTGAGTCTCTCTCACTCATGCTGTCACTCTCACTCTGCAGTCACTCATGCTATCACTCTCACTCTGCAGTCACTCATGCTGTCACTGTCAATCTGCAGTCACTCTCATTCTGCAGTCACTCTCACTCTGCAGTCATTCATGCAGTCACTCTCACTCTGCTGTCACTCATGCAGTCACTCTCACTCTGCAGTCACTCTCACTCTGCAGTCACTCATGCAGGCACTCTCACTCTGCTGTCACTAATGCAGTCACTCTCACTCTGCTGTCACTCATGCAGTCAGTCTCACTCTGCTGTCACTCATGCAGTCACTCTCACTCTGCAGTCACTCATGCTGTCACTTTCACTCTGCAGTTACTCATGCTGTCACTCTCACTCTGCAGTCAGTCATGCTGTCACTCTCACTCTGCAGTCACTCACGCTGCTGTCACTCATGCTGTCACTCTCACTCTGCTGTCACTCATGCTGCCACTCATGCAGTCACTCTCACTCTGCTGTCACTCATGCAGTCACTCTCACTATGCTGTCACTCATGCAGTCACTCTCACTCTGCAGTCACTCTCACTCTGCTGTCACTCATGCAGTCACTCTGCTGTCACTCATGCAGTCACTCTCAATCTGCAGTCACTCTCACTCTGAAGTCACTCTCAATCTGCAGTCACTCTCAATCTGCAGTCACTCTCACTCTGCTGTCACTCATGCTGTCACTCTCACTCTGCTGTCACTCATGCTGTCACTCTCACTCATGCTGTCACTCTCACTCTGCAGTCACTCATGCTGTCACTCTCACTCTGCAGTCACTCATGCTGTCACTCTCACTCGGCAGTCACTCATGCAGTTACTCTCACTCTGTAGTCACTCACTCTGCTGTCACTCATGCTGTCACTCACTCTGCTGTCACTCAGGCTGTCACTCTCACTCTGCTGTCAATCATGCTGTCACTCTCACTCTGCTTTCACTCAAGCAGTCACTATCACTCTGCTGTCACTCATGCAGTCACTCTCAGTCTGCAGTCACTCTCACTCATGTGGTCACTCTCACTCTGCAGTCACTCTCACTCTGCAGTCACTCTCACTCTGCAGTCACTCTCACTCTACAGTCACTCTCAATCTGCAGTCACTCTCACTCTGCAGTCACTCATGCTGTCACTCTCACTCTGCAGTCACTCGCACTCATGCAGTCACTCTCATTCATGCAGTCATTCTCACTCATGCAGTCATTCTCACTCATGCAGTCACTCTCACTCTGCTGTTACTCATGCTGTCACTCTCATTCTGCTGTCACTCATGCTGTCACTCTCACTCTGCTGTCACTTTTACTCTGCTGCCACTCATGCTGTAACTCTCACACTGCAGTCACTTTCATTTATGCAGTCATTTTCACTCATGCAGTCACTCTCACTCTGCAGTCACTCTCACTCTGCTGTCACTCATGCTGTCACTCTCATTCTGCTGTCACTCATTCTGTCACTCTCACTCTGCTGTCACTCTCACTCTGCAGTCACTCTCACTCATGTAGTCACTCTCACTCTGCTGTCACTCTCACTCTGCAGTCACTCTCACTCTGTTGTCACTCATGCTGTCACTCTCACGCTGCAGTCACTCTCACTCTGCAGTCACTCTCACTCATGCAGTCACTCTCAATCTGCTGTCACGCTCACTCTGCAGTCACTCATGCTGTCACTCTCACTCTGTAGACACTCTCAATCATGCAGTCAATCTCACTCTGCAGTCACTCTCACTCTGCAATCACTCTCACGCTGCTGTCACTCATGCTGTCACTCTCACTCTGCAGTCACTCTCACTCTGCAGTCACTCTCCCTCTGCTGTCACTCATGCAGTCACTCTCACTCTGCAGTCACTTTCACTGTGCTGTCACTCTCACTCTGCAGTCACTCTTACTTATGCAGTCACTCTCACTCATGCAGTCACTCTCACTCATGCAGTCACTCTCACTCTGCTGTCCCTCTCACTCTGCTGTCACTCATGCTTTCACTCTCACTCTGCAGTTACTTTCATTCATTCAGTCAATGTCACTCAGGCAGTCACTCTCACTCTGCAGTCACTCTCACTCTGCTGTCACTCATGCTGTCACTCTCATTCTGCTGTCACTCATGCTGTCACTCTCACTCTGCTGTCACTCTCACTCTGCAGTCACTCATGCTGTCACTCTCACTCTGCAGTCACTCATGCTGTCACTCTCACTCTGCAGTCACTCTCACTCATGCAGTTCCTCTCACTCTGCAGTCACTCTCACTCTGCAGTCACACTCACTCTGCTGTCACTCATGCTGTCACTCTCACTCTGCAGTCACTCTCACTCTGCAGTCACTCTCACTCATGCAGTCACTCTCACTCTGCTGTCACTCTCACTCTGCAGTCACTCATGCTGTCACTCTCACTCTGTAGACACTCTCACTTATGCAAATTGCAAAAAACACAGTTGATGGACAGAATGTAGAACAATGTCATACATTCACCCCAGTACAAGGATCTGGGCCTAAATCCATCGTTTTTTTGCACTCCACGTCACCCTGGGTTAGACACTGGCTATATGCAAATCAGCTCTGACCCTGTGCCTCATGGGAACAGTCCAGTCCGAACTACCAAGCCATGTCTTTCCCAGACCGGAATCAAGCATCCAAGGACTGGTTTCTGGCTATCAGCCTTCATCAGCCTGGATAGCTTGACTCCAGTGGTGTGGAGAGCCTGGGACTCACGTCTGAGCATACCCAGCCCACTCGGGGTGAAAATTGCAAAAAACACAGTTGATGGACAGAATGTAGAACAATGTCATACATTCACCCCAGTACAAGGATCTGGGCCTAAATCCATTGTTTTTTTGCACCCCACGCCACCCTGGGTTAGACACTGGCTATATGCAAATCAGCTCTGACCCTGTGCCTCATGGGAACAGTCCAGTCCGAACTACCAAGCCATGTCTTTCCCAGACCGGAATCAAGCATCCAAGGACCGGTTTCTGGCTATCAGCCTTCATCAGCCTGGATAGCTTGACTCCAGTGGTGTGGAGAGCCTGGGACTCAAGTCTGAGCATACCCAGCCCACTCGGGGTGAAAATTGCAAAAAACACAGTTGATGGACAGAATGTAGAACAATGTCATACATTCACCCCAGTACAAGGATCTGGGCCTAAATCCATCGTTTTTTTGCACTCCACGCCACCCTGGGTTAGACACTGGCTATATGCAAATCAGCTCTGACCCTGTGCCTCATGGGAACAGTCCAGTCCGAACTACCAAGCCATGTCTTTCCCAGACCGGAATCAAGCATCCAAGGACCGGTTTCTGGCTATCAGCCTTCATCAGCCTGGATAGCTTGACTCCAGTGGTGTGGAGAGCCTGGGACTCACGTCTGAGCATACCCAGCCCACTCGGGGTGAAAATTGCAAAAAACACAGTTGATGGACAGAATGTAGAACAATGTCATACATTCACCCCAGTACAAGGATCTGGGCCTAAATCCATCGTTTTTTTGCACTCCACGCCACCCTGGGTTAGACACTGGCTATATGCAAATCAGCTCTGACCCTGTGCCTCATGGGAACAGTCCAGTCCGAACTACCAAGCCATGTCTTTCCCAGACCGGAATCAAGCATCCAAGGACCGGTTTCTGGCTATCAGCCTTCATCAGCCTGGATAGCTTGACTCCAGTGGTGTGGAGAGCCTGGGACTCACGTCTGAGCATACCCAGCCCACTCGGGGTGAAAATTGCAAAAAACACAGTTGATGGACAGAATGTAGAACAATGTCATACATTCACCCCAGTACAAGGATCTGGGCCTAAATCCATCTTTTTTTTGCACTCCACGCCACCCTGGGTTAGACACTGGCTATATGCAAATCAGCTCTGACCCTGTGCATCATGGGAACAGTCCAGTCTGAACTACCAAGCCATGTCTTTCCCAGACCGGAATCAAGCATCCAAGGACCGGTTTCTGGCTATCAGCCTTCATCAGCCTGGATAGCTTGACTCCAGTGGTGTGGAGAGCCTGGGACTCACGTCTGAGCATACCCAGCCCACTCGGGGTGAAAATTGCAAAAAACACAGTTGATGGACAGAATGTAGAACAATGTCATACATTCACCCCAGTACAAGGATCTGGGCCTAAATCCATCGTTTTTTTTGCACTCCACGCCACCCTGGGTTAGACACTGGCTATATTCAAATCAGCTCTGACCCTGTGCCTCATGGGAACAGTCCAGTCCGAACTACCAAGCCATGTCTTTCCCAGACCGGAATCAAGCATCCAAGGACCGGTTTCTGGCTATCAGCCTTCATCAGCCTGGATAGCTTGACTCCAGTGGTGTGGAGAGCCTGGGACTCACGTCTGAGCATACCCAGCCAACTCGGGGTGAAAATTGCAAAAAACACAGTTGATGGACAGAATGTAGAACAATGTCATACATTCACCCCAGTACAAGGATCTGGGCCTAAATCCATCGTTTTTTTGCACTCCACGCCACCCTGGGTTAGACACTGGCTATATGCAAATCAGCTCTGACCCTGTTCCTCATGGGAACAGTCCAGTCCGAACTACCAAGCCATGTCTTTCCCAGACCGGAATCAAGCATCCAAGGACCGGTTTCTTGCTATCAGCCTTCATCAGCCTGGATAGCTTGACTCCAGTGGTGTGGAGAGCCTGGGACTCACGTCTGAGCATACCCAGCCCACTCGGGGTGAAAATTGCAAAAAACACAGTTGATGGACAGAATGTAGAACAATGTCATACATTCACCCCAGTACAAGGATCTGGGAATAAATCCATCGTTTTTTTGCACTCCACGCCACCCTGGGTTAGACACTGGCTATATGCAAATCAGCTCTGACCCTGTGCCTCATGGGAACAGTCCAGTCCGAACTACCAAGCCATGTCTTTCCCAGACCGGAATCAAGCATCCAAGGACCGGTTTCTGGCTATCAGCCTTCATCAGCCTGGATAGCTTGACTCCAGTGGTGTGGAGAGCCTGGGACTCACGTCTGAGCATACCCAGCCCACTCGGGGTGAAAATTGCAAAAAACACAGTTGATGGACAGAATGTAGAACAATGTCATACATTCACCCCAGTACAAGGATCTGGGCCTAAATCCATCGTTTTTTTGCACTCCACGCCACCCTGGGTTAGACACTGGCTATATGCAAATCAGCTCTGACACTGTGCCTCATGGGAACAGTCCAGTCCGAACTACCAAGCCATATCTTTCCCAGACCGGAATCAAGCATCCAAGGACCGGTTTCTGGCTATCAGCCTTCATCAGCCTGGATAGCTTGACTCCAGTGGTGTGGAGAGCCTGGGACTCACGTCTGAGCATACCCAGCCCACTCGGGGTGAAAATTGCAAAAAACACAGTTGATGGACAGAATGTAGAACAATGTCATACATTCACCCCAGTACAAGGATCTGGGCCTAAATCCATCGTTTTTTTGCACTCCACGCCACCCTGGGTTAGACACTGGCTATATGCAAATCAGCTCTGACCCTGTGCCTCATGGGAACAGTCCAGTCCGAACTACCAAGCCATGTCTTTCCCAGACCGGAATCAAGCATCCAAGGACCGGTTTCTGGCTATCAGCCTTCATCAGCCTGGATAGCTTGACTCCAGTGGTGTGGAGAGCCTGGGACTCACGTCTGAGCATACCCAGCCCACTCGGGGTGAAAATTGCAAAAAACACAGTTGATGGACAGAATGTAGAACAATGTCATACATTCACCCCAGTACAAGCATCTGGGCCTAAATCCATCGTTTTTTTGCACTCCACACCACCCTGGAGTCAAGCTAGCCGGGCTGATGAGAGGTGTTACCTCGAAACCGGGCCGGTCCTCGGATGCTTGATTCCGTTCTGGAAAGGACATGGCTTTTGTAGTTCGGACTGGACTGTTCCCATGGGGCACAGGGTCAGCTCTGATTTGCATATCGCCATTGTCTAACCCAGGGTGGTGTGGAGTGGAAAAACGATGGATTTGGGCCCAGATCTTTGGACTGGGGTGAATGTGTGACATTGATCCACATTCTGTCCATCATTGTTGTGTTTGCAGTTACCGCTCTAAGTGTACTGGGGATGCGAAGACGTGAGTCCCAGGCACTCCACACCACTGGAGTCAAGCTAGCCGGGCTGATGAGAGGTGTTACCTCGAAACCGGGCCGGTCCTCGGATGCTTGATTCCGTTCTGGGAAGGACATGGCTTTTGTAGTTCGGACTGGAATGTTCCCATGGGGCACAGGGTCAGCTCTGATTTGCATATCGCCATTGTCTAACCCAGGGTGGTGTGGAGTGGAAAAACGATGGATTTGGGCCCAGATCTTTGGACTGGGGGGAATGTGTGACATTGATCCACATTCTGTCCATCATTGTTGTGTTTGCAGTTACCGCTCTAAGTGTACTGGGGATGCTCAGACGTGAGTCCCAGGCACTCCACACCACTGGAGTCAAGCTAGCCGGGCTGATGAGAGGTGTTACCTCGAAACCGGGCCGGTCCTCGGATGCTTGATTCCGTTCTGGGAAGGACATGGCTTTTGTAGTTCGGACTGGACTGTTCCCATGGGGCACAGGGTCAGCTCTGATTTGCATATCGCCATTGTCTAACCCAGGGTGGTGTGGAGTGGAAAAACGATGGATTTGGGCCCAGATCTTTGGACTGGGGTGAATGTGTGACATTGATCCACATTCTGTCCATCATTGTTGTGTTTGCAGTTACCGCTCTAAGTGTACTGGGGATGCTCAGACGTGAGTCCCAGGCACTCCACACCACTGGAGTCAAGCTAGCCGGGCTGATGAGAGGTGTTACCTCGAAACCGGGCCGGTCCTCGGATGCTTGATTCCGTTCTGGGAAGGACATGGCTTTTTTAGTTCGGACTGGACTGTTCCCATGGGGCACAGGGTCAGCTCTGATTTGCATATCGCCATTGTCTAACCCAGGGTGGTGTGGAGTGGAAAAACGATGGATTTGGGCCCAGATCTTTGGACTGGGGTGAATGTGTGACATTGATCCACATTCTGTCCATCATTGTTGTGTTTGCAGTTACCGCTCTAAGTGTACTGGGGATGCTCAGACGTGAGTCCCAGGCACTCCACACCACTGGAGTCAAGCTAGCCGGGCTGATGAGAGGTGTTACCTCGAAACCGGGCCGGTCCTCGGATGCTTGATTCCGTTCTGGGAAGGACATGGCTTTTGTAGTTCGGACTGGACTGTTCCCATGGGGCACAGGGTCAGCTCTGATTTGCATATCGCCATTGTCTAACCCAGGGTGGTGTGGAGTGGAAAAACAATGGATTTGGGCCCAGATCTTTGGACTGGGGTGAATGTGTGACATTGATCCACATTCTGTCCATCATTGTTGTGTTTGCAGTTACCGCTCTAAGTGTACTGGGGATGCTCAGACGTGAGTCCCAGGCACTCCACACCACTGGAGTCAAGCTAGCCGGGCTGATGAGAGGTGTTACCTCGAAACCGGGCCGGTCCTCGGATGCTTGATTCCGTTCTGGGAAGGACATGGCTTTTGTAGTTCGGACTGGACTGTTCCCATGGGGCACAGGGTCAGCTCTGATTTGCATATCGCCATTGTCTAACCCAGGGTGGTGTGGAGTGGAAAAACGATGGATTTGGGCCCAGATCTTTGGACTGGGGTGAATGTGTGACATTGATCCACATTCTGTCCATCATTGTTGTGTTTGCAGTTATAACTCTCACTTATGCAGTCACTCTCACTCTGCAGTCACTCTCACTCTGCTGTCACTCTCACTCATGCTGTCACTGTCACTCTGCTGTCACTCATGCTGTCACTCACTCTGCTGTCACTCATGCAGTCACTCTCACTCATGCTGTCACTCTCACTCTGCTGTCACTCATGCTGTCACTCATGCTGTCACTCTCACTCTACTGTCACTCATGCTGTCCCTCTCACTCATGCTGTCACTCTCACTCTGCTGTCACTCATGCTGTCACTCATGCTGTCACTCTCACTCTACTGTCACTCTCACCCTGCTCTCACTCTCACTCTGCTGTCACTCATGCTGTCACTCTCACTCTGTTGTCACTCATGCTGTCACTCTCACTCTGCAGTCACTAATGCTGTCACTCTCACTCTGCAGTCACTCTCACTCATGCAGTCACTCTCATTCATGCAGTCACTCTCACCCATTCAGTCACTTTCATCATGCAGTCACTCTCACTCTGCAGTCACTCTCACTCTGCTGTCACTCATGCAGTCACTCTCCCTCTGCTGTCACTCTCACTCTGCTGTCACTCTCACTCATGCAGTCACTCTCACTCCGCTGTCACTCATGCTGTCACTCTCACTCTGCAGTCACTCTCACTCTATAGTCAATCATGCTGTCACTCACTCTGCTGTCACTCTCACTCTGCTGTCACTCTCACTCTGCAGTCACTCACTCTGCAGTCACTCACTGTGCAGTGCCTGTGTAAGACTGAAGAAGGGCCAAGGTTTGGTCAGTAAAAGAACGTCAGGCGGACCACAATCGGGAATATAGGGACCGGCACCCGCGATTGAGCAGTACTGCATCCTTACTACCGGTTATCGTACCAGACTATCTTGAGCGTCCTTATATTCCCGATTGTGGTCCGCCTGACGTTCTTTGACTGACCAAACCTTGGCCATCTTCAGTCTTACACCAGCACATTGTTACCGGAATCGAATCCAAGCGGACCCCAACAGGTCACAGCAACAGCCCGCCCGGAAATTCCTGTGATCGGGTGCACAATAAGCCTTGAACCCCTTGGCTTCCCTCTTGGCAAATGAGGCTGCTTTACTATTAGGCATACATTAAATGTCCTGATGAGACCAGTAGAATGTGTTAAACGGATTGAAACACAGTCGACAACTATGAGCACCTTACACACATGGAATGATTCATTTGCCCTTTAAAAGTGTGAAGGTGTCAATATTGTTAATTTTTTTTATTAAAACTGTGCGATTAACAAGTTTAGAGAATGTTAAGCTCTTGCCTAAGCCCTTTTGTTTATTCCATTTAATTGTTCCCTGTCCTGATATTTCTTGTGTGATTGACTGGGTACAGGCTTGTGCCCTGTCTTGTATATTGTGTGTTATTCATGTTTTACATTGACTGAAAAGTAAATATCAAGACCTCTGCCTGGCTGGGCATGTCGCTTTTAAATATAGCAACGACTTTGTCTATATTTATTGATTAAGCATTATTATTTGTAAGGGACCACTGTTGCCTTAATAATATTGACTCCCAAGGTCCCTTGCCGACTTCTTTGGGTTCCCTTGTTGTTTTCAAAAAGTACTTTTTCACACAGGGCACAAAAAAAGTGTAAGGTCACAGGGCAGGTACAGGGGTCTTCAAACTCCACAATCCTACATCTAGCTCACTATTATCCCAAGTTTGACTGCTTTCACGTTTCTTCCATTTCTAATTTACTGAAAACTATTCAGACGTTAGAGTGGATTGAATAAAGTGCGACTAAAGCATACAGGGTCATAACAGACATGTGACTTTCCATACAACCAGTAGTGGACTAGCCTGCAAGGAAAGCATGATATTTCTACACAGTCTCGTCCCTCTGACCAGGAGGGCTGGGGAAGTAGCAGTCACATGTCGTGCCCCGGTTTTCGTGCGTTCATCCGATTTTTCGGCCAGCTAGAGAACTATTGCTGATCAGTGATGTGTACTCCTTATGGTGCATGCCCAGACTTTAAGCGTAAATGACAACTTAAAAAAGAAAACTGGTCCATCTTCAAGTTAGAGCTGGCTGGCCAGCAATCACCCACCTGGAGTGTGTACTTCACCTCACAGGGACTGCCTAATAATAATGTGGAGGAGAGTGCATATTTCAAGAACTACAAGAAGACAACACTGTGCGTGCATTGTGCACTGTATACCACCTACCGAAAATAAAAAACAAAAACGTCTTCTTTAAAAACACATTGAACAGCAAAAAGAAACAGTCAGACATCATACTATCCCATTAATGCATGAAGGACAAATCAAATGCCTGTGTACTGGTAGTCCGCCCTGTGTCACATGCCCTGTGTCACATGCGTGGCTTTGAAACAGTCAGACATCGTACTATCCCATTTATCCACGAAGGGCAAATCAAATGCCTGTGTACTGGTAGTCCGCCCTGTGTCACATGCGTGGCTTTGAAATCTCTCGCTGGCAGTGTTGGCATTTCAGGCATGGGCACTGTCCGTGCCCTGCTTTCCCAGTACCACTTGGCAGCCAGGACTAGCAGCACTTTCGAACCGCTTTGAGCTATAGCCTGGGAGGGCTTGGGAAGGTTGTGGTTTTAAGTGACATTTCTAATAGTGGACGTTAAACT
This sequence comes from Lissotriton helveticus, assembly GCF_964261635.1. Taxonomy (NCBI): domain Eukaryota; kingdom Metazoa; phylum Chordata; class Amphibia; order Caudata; family Salamandridae; genus Lissotriton; species Lissotriton helveticus. Next base: position 1,377,626,042 of record NC_136059.1, read on the forward strand.
GCAACCGGCAACTGCCAATCACAACATTAAACCGACTGAAGTAGGTATTATGCAAATGAGATATCCCTATCAGTCAGGCTTTCACGGGACCTTTCTGGGTTACCTGCAATAAACATCTCGTGCTGTCATGCACAAGCAGCTGCAACCCAAAAAACACAGCACAGCATAGGCATAGCAACGCCAAACATAGCATAGCAAACAGCATAAACACTTTATATATGCTTTGCAGTGCCTACATGCACAAGCCTCTGAACACTTGCATGGCAGTCTTTAAACAGTAACCCTCCTTGCAGTGCTCACCTGCTGGAGAGGACGGGCCTGTGCGTTAGAAACATCCAATCTGAGAGGTAACGGGAGCCATCTATTCGCGAGACACATCCAAGGCTGGGGAGTTGTAGACGGAGCGGCCACACCAGCTGCTGCCTCACACTGCGCGAGCTGGGAGCTTTCTGCTCTCACAGAGTTTCTTGCTCAGTGCCTCGCTCGAGGCAGCTTCTCTTAAAGCGACAGTAGCTGTGCTCTCAAGCTCACGGCGGGTTACGGGGTCAGTGACACTGAGCGTGATCGGCCGAGGCAGCATTAAAGAACAAGCACATCGAAAGTCGTGTTCGGTAAGCACTTGGAATGTTGTGCGATAATGCGGTTTTCATACCGGAATGCACACAATTAAACTATCTTCCATCCAAAAACTATTGGCGATGCCGCAGTTAACAAGTGAAGCGATTACTGTGGTGAAGTTGTCTTTACGTCTCCCTGTGTGTTCGGTGCACCGTGCGCCCACCTAGAAACCCTGGGTTGGCACTATCAGGGAGCTTGATACTGGAAAAATACCATCAAATCCACTGTAAGGTTAGTTACTCACATTAACGACAAACAAATGTCATGTCAGTTCAGAAAATAGATTGCATGCACCTTAACATGGAAGTAAGCATCTGTTTGCAGAGTTTAGCGCTGATATCCAATACCCAACGTAAAGAGCTAATACGTGCAAGAAATGCATTAAAGACAAGCGCTCGCCAGGCAGCCACGGTTTATTTTTGCATCGCGCTTTCAAAAGTGAAAGCGAGATGCAAAAATAAACGCCCTGAAATGGATGAAAAAAGAAGCTCGCGAGTGGTGCGCGCACGCCACTGCGAGCATATGTTTTGAATTATCGTGGCTGTCAAACCGCGATAATTTAAGACATATGGCCTCTGGTGCGCGTAACAGACACCAATAGGCCATAGGCGGAGCTACGCGACGGCCTATGGCCTATTGCGTGTTCTGTTTAAAAACAGCACGCACACAAAGGCCAATGGAAATGAACCTTGGAAGTCCACACGCACGAGCTATGTGGAATTTCAAGGTCCATTTTCGAATTGCCCTGAATAGGACTCTCGCTGCGCGACACTGCTGCGCAGTGTACGCAGAGCCCGAGCCCTAAAAAGGAGCGCGTGTCTGTTCATGAGGTCCCGACGCTGGAGATGTTAAAGTCTGTGTTTAGAGCGTCTGTAGTTGGCTCAATTAGCTGTTGCTATAAGCTGAGATCAAGTGCGTGAAGGCATCTGGAATTAGGAAGACCGCCTGTCTTGCACCAGGAGTTCAGGTAGCCGCGTGTGGGCGTATGATTAGTTCCAGGGATCGGAATAATTTAGGAACAGCCGATTTCAGGAGTAGCGTCAAGGTCGTTTACTTGATTTCCGAGGACGCTGGCTGCGGGGTGCACCAGGGGATCTGGTATAAACAAAAGGAATCCTACCAGAGGAGAAGTGCTACCCATAGGTGGTATGGGAGCACTCGGATCTGGTATAAACAAAAGGAATCCTACCAGAGGAGAAGTGCTACCCATAGGTGGTATGGGAGCACTCAGTGTTTTGTAAAATACCCCTCACACACCAAAAGGCCCCTTGGTGTCATGCTTCATCATCGGGGTCTTCGCACCCCTCTATCGGGATGCGGCGTGCTACGACCTACGGCTACGCGGGAGCACTTGTCAATTGACTATGTGTGGTGTGTGTGGTGCAAGTGAATGGTAATGTGAGTGGTGGTGGGTAGTGAAGAGTTAAAAAGTACCTGGCTCGTAGGTGAAAAAATTATTTATTCGGGACCTCGAGCTGGCACTATTAAAAGAAGTGAAGTGCGAGGTAAGTCTGTCGTAATAATGAACAGTACCTCATGTGTGCGTCGACATGTTTCGGGGCGGGAGCACAACTTCCCCACCTTACTCACGTTTTACTATTTGTAACTCAAAATTTATGGTTAGTTAAATAAAAGTGAAAAAAAATTCAAGTGATATATAGGCTATAATGTGCCTACAGCGGATTTTGGCTCAGGATACATGCAGTTGCATGACCTGAAAAAAGAAAACAAAAGGAAGGTCACCCAAGGTATGGGTAGTTCTACAGGTGCAGTCACCTGGAACAACCTTTTAGTACAGTTGCCCTGTAAAAGGAAAGGACTTACAAAACATACAACATAGAGAACACATAAGATGTTGTAAATTAAAAAATACCAAAGAATTGTGGGTCATACTCAATAGAAAAGAGTTGATTGCTTCATGAGCTCATAGAAGCGTCTGGGGGTTGATTGCTACTTTGTGCAATCTGAGTGGAGAAATAAAAGTAACAAAAACGAGATTTAGTGATTAGTTCTTACTTGGTTAGGAGGTGAAGCCTTGTTAACCCTCTCAATATACTCACAAGGTAGGGACGAAATTGCCACCGTCTTACCCCTCGCGCTGCTCCGCTCGTATGGTTGTTCGAGCCTTTTGCTGGAGGCATTTATACCAGATGGGATTAATCAATTAGCCCAGTATTTAATTGCCGGATTAGGTGTGGTGCCCAAATATGGGTTTTCCGCCCGCCTGATTACCGTTTGAGGGCTGGTTGCAATGCCTGGAACTAATTGGTTCGTACGTGGGGCGGAAAGGCGCCCCTGCCTATGCAAAACAACTTCTGATGAGTTTGGACGTGGAGAGTCTATATACAAGCCTGCTTCACGATGAAACACTCCAAATCATCGAAGAAGTACTATTTACCACTCCTTGGAAGTACCAAACACCAAGAGGTATGGTCCTTGAATGTATCTCTTTAGCACTACAACACAACTTTTTCCAGTACAAACAAACCATCTATTTACAAAGCCATGGTACCAGCATGGGCAGCACTTTTGCTCCGAGTCTGGCTGGACTATATGTCCACCATCTAGAAACAAACAAGATCCTACATCCAGACAATCCATACAGGAGCAACATCAATACCTGGAAAAGGTATATTGATGACGTTTTCGTCATCTGGAACGGCAACCACCAATCAGCGGTGGATTTCCTAGCATGGTTGAACAACCAAAATCCTTTCTTAAAATTTACTAGCACTGTCTCACACCATTCCATGGTCTTTCTGGACCTCAATGTCTACTCTCAAGGTGGTAAAATAAAAAGTACCACCCATTTCAAACCCACGGTGAGGAACTGTCTCTTAAGATATAACAGTTTTCACCCCAGACACTTAAGAGAGAATTTGCCATATGGACAATTTTTACAATTGAGACGTAACTGCACCAAACTAACCGAGTACAAGGCACAGGCTTGTGACCTCAAAGAAAAATTGTTACAAAGGCAGTACCCAGAGAAGACTATCAACAGAGCCATGAAAAGGGCCACGAATAACCACAGAGAGGCTCTTCTTGAAGATCGAGTACGTGAGACTAGTGACAACAAAAGACCAATTTGTGTCACGACCTATACCACTGTGTCCAACGAAGTGTCCAAAATTATAAATAAACATTGGTCTATTCTCAACTGTGGTACACTGAATCTGGAGAAACCCATGTATGTCCACCGTCGTGGACGCAACCTGAAAGACATCTAGGTACATACCAGACCAAAAACGGTTTTTGATACCAGGACACAACCTGTTGGTATTCAAGGCCATTTTCCATGTGGAAACTGTAGTAGCTGCCACCTGACGAAAAAGAGCAAGACCCTTACATTCAGGAATGGCACCATTTGGGAACAACGACGCCTCACGAACTGTAACACCAAAAACGTGGTCTACTTAATAACTTGCCCCTGTGGTTTGGAATACGTGGGGATGACCACCAGAGCTGTGAAAACAAGACTAAATGAACATAAAAGCAATGTCAGGTGCAAAAAGAGCACCACCAAGATGGCAACACACTACCTCGAAAAACAATACTGTGTCAATGACCTGAGCTGGACAATCATTGAATCATTGCCATCTGAAAAAGGCCTTTTTCAGAAGGAACAAAGATGGGTGTTCCGTCTGGGCACGCATATACATGGACTCAATGATGATGTCCCTTGGTCACAACTGTCCACCTAATGAATATACTGTCCACTTAATGAATATATACCCATTCGTGGACGGGATCAATTGTCCATTTTTCAGGAGTACTTCTAGATACCATTCCCACCTTAGCCTCTCTAATACCCACCCACTCCCATTTGGGAATGATGTACAATGGTGAATGAGGCCCATAGCGTCTATTACACCTATTTTTACCATGATAAACTCCCCAAAACATCCGAGGGAGCAGTTACTCGAACCGCGCATGCGCGGCCGTGTAGCGTCTCCTTTACGCGCAAGCGCATGCTCAACACGAGCCAATGCGCACGTGCGAGACTGGGACACTTGGGCGGCAGCGCTCGCATAGGCAGGGGCGCCTTTCCGCCCCACGTACGAACCAATTAGTTCCAGGCATTGCAACCAGCCCTCAAATGGTAATCAGGCCGGCGAAAAACCCATATTTGGGCACCACACCTAATCCGGCAATTAAATACTGGGCTAATTGATTAATCCCATCTGGTATAAATACCTCCAGCAAAAGGCTCGAACAACCATACGAGCGAAGCAGCGCGAGGGGTAAGACGGTGGCAATTTCGTCCCTACCTTGTGAGTATATTGAGAGGGTTAACAAGGCTTCACCTCCTAACCAAGTAAGAACTAATCACTAAATCTCGTTTTTGTTACTTTTATTTCTCCACTCAGATTCCACAAAGTAGCAATCAACCCCCAGACGCTTCTATGAGCTCATGAAGCAATCAACTCTTTTCTATTGAGTATGACCCACAATTCTTTGGTATTTTTTAATTTACAACATCTTATGTGTTCTCTATGTTGTATGTTTTGTGACTCCTTTCCTTTTACAGGGCAACTGTACTAAAAGGTTGTTCCAGGTCACTGCACCTGTAGAACTACCCATACCTTGGGTGACCTTCCTTTTGTTTTCTTTTTTCAGGTCATGCAACTGCATGTATCCTGAGCCAAAATCCGCTGTAGGCACATTATAGCCTATATATCACTTGAAATTTTTTTCACTTTTATTTAACTAACCATAAATTTTGAGTTACAAATAGTAAAACGTGAGTAAGGTGGGGAAGTTGTGCTCCCGCCCCGAAACATGTCGACGCACACATGAGGTACTGTTCATTATTACGACAGACTTACCTCGCACTTCACTTCTTTTAATAGTGCGAGCTCGAGGTCCCGAATAAATAATTTTTTCACCTACGAGCCAGGTACTTTTTAACTCTTCACTACCCACCACCACTCACATTACCATTCACTTGAACCACACACACCACACATAGTCAATTGACAAGTGCTCCCGCGTAGCCGTAGGTTGTAGCACGCTGCATCCCGATAGAGGGGTGCGAAGACCCCGATGATGAAGCATGACACCAAGGGGCCTTTTGGTGTGTGAGGGGTATTTTACAAAACACTGAGTGCTCCCATACCACCTATGGGTAGCACTTCTCCTCTGGTAGGATTCCTTTTGTTTATACGTACTATCTTGTGGAGTAAGAATCCTACTTCAACTACTCTACCTCCCTCCTTTGTTAATTTTGTTCAGTAGGCAGCGTGCAGCTGCGGGAGTCCAACACAAACTCATACACATAGGAACACACACCATATACCAAGGAAGCCAGCGGTCATTTACATAATGAAGGACGAACATGGCCTCACGTTTGGGGAAGACGAAATTGACCGGATACTGCGAGACATCAGCCCTTTCGAAGGCCTGAGCAATCCAGAAACCGGTCCTAACATCAATGAGTGGAATGAACTAATTAATTTGAGACGCAACCAAATAAAAGCAGCGCTACATGGCCTTTTCATGAAAGAATACCTTAGGAGTAAAATGGCACCACCAGGGTTAATTGTTAAAAACGAACCACTGATTTTTCAGAATGATCTCATTTTTAAAAAAGAGTGGTCACTGATATCATGGCATTGCTCAAGAGACTGGCTGGTCTTGATAATAAAAACAGCAGCTAGGATCACCCAAGAACAAAAAATTGAGATCAACAAAATCGAGGTCCAACTGAACACATATATATCACCAGCTGACCTAAAAGCGAGATTGGACGAACTGAATCATCAAATGACTGATTTTGAGTTTACACTCAAACAAAGCAAGACCAACAAATTAAGTAAGGGTAAAGCCAAATTCACACCAGAAGGAGACTACCCTTACACAAAAGCTGATTACATTCCAAAAAACTCAAACAGCGATTATGACAGCGATAGTTCGGACAATGGCTCCTCTGGATCCAATTCTAGCAGGAATAAAGGGTACAAGCCACGGCGAGGTGGCTGGAGACAAAGAAGACAACAATTCCCTAGACAAAGGGGGTGGCGAGGCTACCAACATCAACCCCAACCCCAATATCCAACATACTTGGGCCCACCACAATTCACCCCGTTTCCATTTGGTCCACCTATGGCAGGACCAAATTACCAACAGTGGAACCCAGAATACAATGAGGTTTTCTATGACCAACAGCCTTTTTTAGGCTCACGCCCCGGGACACGGGGAAGAAACAGAAAAGGCAACAATGTGGCCTGGGAAGACCAACAGGAACAGAACAACTCCAGGACGACGAGGAGTATGACAGGATCCCACCCGAACCAGCCTTCAACAAGCAAAAGGGGAACTTAGTGGTAAATTTGACTCCCTGGCCTCTAACAGAGATCCAGGAAAATGTACTAAACAAGGGACTAGGGTTTGTACCTACGCATAAACCAGACATTTTCAGACTAACTATGGAAATGAAAGACTTTGTGAGGAAGCTGAAATTACAGGCTTTTTTTCAGGACAAACCGTCCATCCAAGGAACAACAGATACAGGACTACGACCAAAGTCCACATTCACCCCCCCTGACTCCACTCTGCCCATCGAAATATTAATGTTTGAAAAGGCAATTATGACTGAAGTCAATAAAATCAATCTGTCAACGGCTAAAGTTTTTCATAATACCAACAGACAAGAGCAACAAGCCATAAGGGAACTAGCTGATAACAACAAAATAATCATAAAACCGGCAGACAAGGGGGGTGCTATAGTGGTGCAAACAACAGAGTTGTATGATACAGAGTGCCTGAGATTACTATCTGATAGACGGAACTACACAGTATTACAGGATGACCCTACGGAAAGACTCAGGACAAGGATAGGGAGCATGATCGAGGAGGGGCTTGCGCATGATTGGTTGAGTAAAAATGAGGCAGAATTCCTACAACAGCCAGCACCACGCATCCCCTACTTCTACTGCATCCCGAAAATTCATAAAGACATGTCCAACCCACCGGGAAGACCTATTGTATCTGGAATTGGCTCTATTCTTGAGCCACTTTCCAAATTTGCAGATGCTTTCCTACGCCCACTGGTCCAGTCAACAACCACTTACCTAAAAGACACCAAGTCGGTTCTACAACTGCTTGACAACAGAGACTTCGACCCATCAAAACAACTTCTGATGAGTTTGGACGTGGAGAGTCTATATACAAGCCTGCCTCACGATGAAACACTCCAAATCATCGAAGAAGTACTATTTACCACTCCTTGGAAGTACCAAACACCAAGAGGTCTGGTCCTTGAATGTATCTCTTTAGCACTACAACACAACTTTTTCCAGTACAAACAAACCATCTATTTACAAAGCCATGGTACCAGCATGGGCAGCACTTTTGCTCCGAGTCTGGCTGGACTATATGTCCACCATCTAGAAACAAACAGGATCCTACATCCAGACAATCCATACAGGAGCAACATCAATACCTGGAAAAGGTATATTGATGACGTTTTCGTCATCTGGAACGGCAACCACCAATCAGCGGTGGATTTCCTAGCATGGTTGAACAACCAAAATCCTTTCTTAAAATTTACTAGCACTGTCTCACACCATTCCATGGTCTTTCTGGACCTCAATGTCTACTCTCAAGGTGGTAAATTAAAAAGTACCACCCATTTCAAACCCACGGCGAGGAACTGTCTCTAAAGATATGACAGTTTTCACCCCAGACACTTAAGAGAGAATTTGCCATATGGACAATTTTTACGATTGAGACGTAACTGCACCAAACTAACCGAGTACAAGGCACAGGCTTGTGACCTCAAAGAAAAATTGTTACAAAGGCAGTACCCAGAGAAGACTATCAACAGAGCCATGAAAAGGGCCACGAATAACCACAGAGAGGCTCTTCTTGAAGATCGAGTACGTGAGACTAGTGACAACAAAAGACCAATTTGTGTCACTACCTATACCACTGTGTCCAACGAAGTGTCCAAAATTATAAATAAACATTGGTCTATTCTCAACTGTGGTACACTGAATCTGGAGAAACCCATGTATGCCCACCATCGTGGACGCAACCTGAAAGACATCTTGGTACATACCAGACCAAAAACGGTTTTTGATACCAGGACACAACCTGTTCAAGGCCATTTTCCATGTGGAAACTGTAGTAGCTGCCACCTGACGAAAAAGAGCAAGACCCTTACATTCAGGAATGGCACCATTTGGGAACAACGACACCTCACGAACTGTAACACCAAAAACGTGGTCTACTTAATAACTTGCCCCTGTGGTTTGGAATACGTGGGGATGACCACCAGAGCTGTGAAAACAAGACTAAATGAACATAAAAGCAATGTCAGGTGCAAAAAGAGCACCACCAAGATGGCAACACACTACCTCGAAAAACAACACTGTGTCAATGACCTGAGCTGGACAATCATTGAATCATTGCCATCTGAAAAAGGCCTTTTTCAGAAGGAACAAAGATGGGTGTTCCGTCTGGGCACGCATATACATGGACTCAATGATGATGTCCCTTGGTCACAACTGTCCACCTAATGAATATACTGTCCACTTAATGAATATATACCCATTCGTGGACGGGATCAATTGTCCATTTTTCAGGAGTACTTCTAGATACCATTCCCACCTTAGCCTCTCTAATACCCACCCACTCCCATTTGGGAATGATGTACAATGGTGAATGAGGCCCATAGCGTCTATTACACCTATTTTTACCATGATAAACTCCCCAAAACATCCGAGGGAGCAGTTACTCGAACCGCGCATGCGCGGCCGTGTAGCGTCTCCTTTACGCGCAAGCACATGCTCAACACGAGCCAATGCGCACGCGCGAGACTGGGTCACTTGGGCGGCAGCGCTCGCATAGGCAGGGGCGCCTTTCCGCCCCACGTACGAACCAATTAGTTCCAGGCATTGCAACCAGCCCTCAAACGGTAATCAGGCCGGCGGAAAACCCATATTTGGGCACCACACCTAATCCGGCAATTAAATACTGGGCTAATTGATTAATCCCATCTGGTATAAATACCTCCAGCAAAAGGCTCGAACAACCATACGAGCGAAGCAGCGCGAGGGGTAAGACGGTGGCAATTTCGTCCCTACCTTGTGAGTATATTGAGAGGGTTAACAAGGCTTCACCTCCTAACCAAGTAAGAACTAATCACTAAATCTCGTTTTTGTTACTTTTATTTCTCCACTCAGATTGCACAAAGTAGCAATCAACCCCCAGACGCTTCTATGAGCTCATGAAGCAATCAACTCTTTTCTATTGAGTATGACCCACAATTCTTTGGTATTTTTTAATTTACAAAATCTTATGTGTTCTCTATGTTGTATGTTTTGTGAGTCCTTTCCTTTTACAGGGCAACTGTACTAAAAGGTTGTTCCAGGTGACTGCACCTGTAGAACTACCCATACCTTGGGTGACCTTCCTTTTGTTTTCTTTTTTCAAGTCATGCAACTGCATGTATCCTGAGCCAAAATCCGCTGTAGGCACATTATAGCCTATATATCACTTGAAATTTTTTTCACTTTTATTTAACTAACCATAAATTTTGAGTTACAAATAGTAAAACGTGAGTAAGGTGGGGAAGTTGTGCTCCCGTCCTGAAGAAGGGGCGCCAGCCCTGAAACATGTCGACGCACACATGAGGTACTGTTCATTATTACGACAGACTTACCTCGCACTTCACTTCTTTTAATAGTGCCAGCTCGAGATCCCGAATAAATAATTTTTTCACCTACGAGCCAGGTACTTTTTAACTCTTCACTATCCACCACCACTCACATTACCATTCACTTGAACCACACACACCACACATAGTCAATTGACAAGTGCTCCCGCGTAGCCGTAGGTCGTAGCACGCCGCATCCCGATAGAGGGGTGCGAAGACCCCGATGATGAAGCATGACACAAAGGGGCCTTTTGGTGTGTGAGGGGTATTTTACAAAACACTGAGTGCTCCCATACCACCTATGGGTAGCACTTCTCCTCTGGTAGGATTCCTTTTGTTTATACGTACTATCTTGTGGAGTAAGAATCCTACTTCAACTACTCTACCTCCCTCCTTTGTTAATTTTGTTCAGTAGGCAGCGTGCAGCTGCGGGAGTCCAACACAAACTCATACACATAGGAACACACACCATATACCAAGGAAGCCAGCGGTCGTTTACATAATGGAGGACGAACATGGCCTCACGTTTGGGGAAGACGAAATTGACCGGATACTGCGAGACATTAGCCCTTTCGAAGGCCTGAGCAATCCAGAAACCGGTCCTAACATCAATGAGTGGAATGAACTAATTAATTTGAGACGCAACCAAATAAAAGCAGCGCTAAATGGCCTTTTCATGAAAGAATACCTTAGGAGTAAAATGGCACCACCAGGGTTAATTGTTAAAAACGAACCACTGATTTTTCAGAATGATCTCATTTTTAAAAAAGAGTGGTCACTGATCTCATGGCATTGCTCAAGCAACTTGCTGGTCTTGATAATAAAAACAGCAGCTAGGATCACCCAAGAACTAAAAATTGAGATCAACAAAATCGAGGTCCAACTGAACACATATATATCACCAGCTGACCTAAAAGCGAGATTGGACGAACTGAATCATCAAATGACTGATTTTGAGTTTACACTCAAACAAAGCAAGACCAAATTAAGTAAGGGTAAAGCCAAATTCACACCAGAAGGAGCCTACCCTTACACAAAAGCTGATTACGTTCCAAAAAACTCAAACAGCGATTATGACAGCGATAGTTCGGACAATGGCTCCTCTGGATCCAATTCTAGCGGGAATAAAGGGTACAAGCCACGGCGAGGTGGCTGGAGACAAAGAAGACAACAATTCCCTAGACAAAGGGGGTGGCGAGGCTACCAACATCAACCCCAACCCCAATATCCAACATACTTGGGCCCACCACAATTCACCCCGTTTCCATTTGGTCCACCTATGGCAGGACCAAATTACCAACAGTAGAACCCAGAATACAATGAGGGTTTCTATGACCAACAGCCTTTTTTAGGCTCACGCCCCGGGACACGGGGAAGAAACAGAAAAGGCAACAATGTGGCCTGGGAAGACCAACAGGAACAGAACAACTCCAGGACGACGAGGAGTATGACAGGATCCCTCCCGAACCAGCCTTCAACAAGCAAAAGGGGAACTTAGTGGTAAATTTGACTCCCTGGCCTCTAACAGAGATCCAGGAAAATGTACTAAACAAGGGACTAGGGTTTGTACCTACGCATAAACCAGACATTTGCAGACTAAATATGGAAATGAAAGACTTTGTGAGGAAGCTGAAATTACAGGCTTTTTTTCAGGACAAACCGTCCATCCAAGGAACAACAGATGCAGGACTACGACCAAAGTCCACATTCACCCCCCCTGACTCCACTCTGCCCATCGAAATAACCAATTGTATTGCCGAATTTTAAAGACTTACTTTTAAAATTTATATGTAATAATTGATGCTGTTGTTTTTTAAAGTTGAATACTAGTTGCACTTTGGAAACTAAAGCACCCCCTCACCTTACCTGTTTAGAACTCCCCGCGCTGCCGATTTCAGGGCTGCGGCGGGCGAAGTTCTTGGCGCCAGAATCAGAGCGAGCACAAGCCACGCCCACTGACGCTGGCCGCGCCCCCTTGCAAATCTTACAAAAGCGAGTGAAAATCAAGCCGCTTAACAGAGACAACTCTACTCCTGAGGCGAGATAGCCGGGAGAGTTTTTTTTAACCAATTGTATTGCCGAATTTTAAAGACTTACTTTTAAAATTTATATGTAATAATTGATGCTGTTGTTTTTTAAAGTTGAATACTAGTTGCACTTTGGAAACTAAAGCACCCCCTCACCTTACCTGTTTAGAACTCCCCGCGCTGCCGATTTCAGGGCTGCGGCGGGCGAAGTTCTTGGCGCCAGAATCAGAGCGAGCACAAGCCACGCCCACTGACGCTGGCCGCGCCCCCTTGCAAATCTTACAAAAGCGAGTGAAAATCAAGCCGCTTAACAGAGACAACTCTACTCCTGAGGTGAGATAGCCGGGAGAGTTTTTTAACCAATTGTATTGCCGAATTTTAAAGACTTACTTTTAAAATGTATATGTAATAATTGATGCTGTTGTTTTTTAAAGTTGAATACTAGTTGCACTTTGGAAACTAAAGCACCCCCTCACCTTACCTGTTTAGAACTCCCCGCGCTGCCGATTTCAGGGCTGCGGCGGGCGAAGTTCTTGGCGCCAGAATCAGAGCGAGCACAAGCCACGCCCACTGACGCTGGCCGCACCCCCCTCCACATCATTAGAAAATGTGCCCTCCACAAACGCGCAGCGGACGCGCGCAGCGGGCGCGCCGTTTGCGCGCCGAAGGCGCGCCTAAGGCAAGCCCGTCTGCGCCCGTCCGCGGCAGACCGGGGCACGGGGCCAGACCCCCTGGTCCTGACCTACCAGATATTCGCTACGACAAAGACGAGCTCCTCAGCCTTCGCACCAACTACCTGAAGGTATGTGAGCACAGTATTGATCTCGGTAGTCTTACTAATTCCTGCGACAACTGTGGCTTCACCCTCAATAAACACCCCAAAGCTAGCACGCCCAACGGCAATGCCCAACCAGAGCACAGTAGAAAAATCAGTGGCGCTCTACTTAACTGTCGCTCCCTCAAAAAACATAAACTCGAAGTATTCGACCTTATAACTGACAACAAATGGGACTTATTATGCCTTACTGAAACTTGGCTGGACGAAGATTCAGACCCTGAAGTCAGGGAGGCCCTGCCCCCTGGATATGCTATCTGCAGGCAGGATAGACCTAAGGGAAGGGGAGGTGGCATTGCCATAATCTATAGAATGAATATGACATGCTCCCTCGAACCTGTTACTATAACTGATAGCGAAACTGGAGCTTTCTCCATTGGTATTGACAAAAATACGGTCATTAAAGGACTACTGATCTATAGACCCCCTGGAGGTAGTAGAAACTTTACGGAAAGTCTTATCCAGAACGTCACCCCATTGGCTTTGAGATTCAGGAAGTTCCTTGTATTAGGGGATCTTAATCTCCACATCGAAGACCTGAACAACTCAGCTGCTCAAGAATTGTGCCAAGAGCTGCTAACCTTACAATTAGTAACTGCCTCCCACCTCCCGACTCATCGTCAGGGGCACCTTCTTGACCCCATTTTTAATAATTTAGAGGATTTGAAGCAGGATACTCCCATTCCTTTGCTGTGGACAGACCACTTCCTAGTCCCTTTCCACTTCCCAGTTATGACTCATCATATAAAAACTCACCATTGCGCCAATAAACGACAAAGGAAATGGGCCCGGTTCTCCATGGACTCTTTTGAGCATCACTTCCGGCTAAACGGTTCCCCCGCCGACTTAGGAGTGGACGTTGACAGAGCTTGCTTAGCCCTGGACGGACACATTACTAAAGCCCTGGATATCACTGCCCCTTGGGCCAATAAGGGCCCGGAGCGACAAACTAAAACTGCACCTTGGTTCAGCACAACTCTTAGAGAAACCAAGGCAGCCTGTAAGAGACTTGAACGAGTCTGGAGGAAGAACTATTCACCAGAGGCAAGAGTTGTATACAGAGCTAGCATAAAGGAATACCACCTCCAAATTAGGAAAGCCAAAGCGACCTTCTATGCGGATCGAATAGATAGTGCTAACTGTTCATCCAAGGAACTCTTCAGGATTTATAAAGAGATTACTTCACCTCCCCCCGCTTTAGAGCACGCTGACACATCAGCACAATCATGTAACGCCATCGCAGAATTTTTCCATAAAAAAGTACGCGACATTTACAACAGTTTCCCGGATGATGCAAGAACTGGCCCCAACCTTCTTCCCTCTCAGGAAGAAGCAATGTGGGAGGCAAAGATCGAAGATTGCCTCACAGCATTCCAAGTTCCGTCAGAGGACTTCCTGATAGCCATAGCTAAAGGCATTAAATCAGGCTCTCCGCACGACCCTGCCCCTGCTAAATTCCTGGCCAGCGCCATGAGTCATCTGGCACCTTACGTTGGCCACATACTATCTACCTCTTTCAACACTGGCAAGGTCCCTCACCGGTGGAAACAGGCAGTCGTACTGCCTCTGAAGAAAAAACCCAACATCAATGCGTCTCAGCTCAGCAATTTACGCCCCATTTCGCTTTTACCCTACTTCTCTAAACTGGCGGAAAAGCTGGTTAACCAACAACTATCCGCGCACATAGAGTCCGGAGGCCTCCTGCATACCAACCAATCGGGATTCCGAGCACGCCACTCCACGGAATCAGCCCTCCTTTTTTCGACTGAGGCACTGAGGAAACACGTAGATGCAGGACATGTGGCAGCACTGGTGCTCCTGGACCTCAGTGCAGCCTTCGACACTGTAGCACATCACACGTTGCTACAGTGTCTGAAGAAAGGAGGGGTGACAGGCTTGGCCTGGTCATGGCTGGAATCCTTTCTCACCTACCGTAGCTTCTCGGTAGAGCAAGGAGGAGCACGCTCTGACACCTTCGACCTTGGTCAAGGAGTGCCGCAGGGCTCAAGCCTCAGTCCAACCCTTTTTAACTTATATGTCACCCCCGTGGCTACTACTGCGGAACGATACGGGGTAGAAGTAGTGACATACGCAGACGACACACAGTTGGTGGTCGCTCTGACCCAACCTGCTGAACAAGTCGCCGCTAACTTCTCAGCATGCCTCCAGGATATGGCGGGATGGATGGCGAAGAATTGCCTCCGTCTTAATGGTGACAAGACTGAGGTGCTGATTGTGGGAAAACCCCCCTCAGTCTGGTCATCTGCTTGGTGGCCGCAGACCCTGGGGCCCCTTCCTACCCCTAGTGACCAGGTCAAGAATCTGGGAGTATGGGTGGACTCAAAGCTGGACTACGACTACCATACTAGACGGGTGGCCGGGACGTGCTTCTCGATTCTACGGAAACTCCGCAAAACCATCGACCTCCTCCCAGAATCATCTAGGAAGACCCTGGTCCACGCCATTGTCACGTCAAGACTGGACTACGGCAATGCCCTTTATCTGGGAGCCAATGCCACTAGCCGGCGGCGACTGCAGACAATTCAGAATGCTGCCGCTCGCCTGGTCCTCCGGCTGCCCAGAAGAGCCCCTTCAAAAAAATCCCTACAAACCCTACATTGGCTTCCGATCAATGAAAGAATTGATTTCAAGGTCCTTTGTATTGGTCACAGGATCGTACATGGCAAGGGCCCAGCCTTCCTGCGGAACCTTCTCTGCCCCTATACGCCCACTCGACAACTCCGCTCGTTAGGGGCAGGCCTCCTCGCTGTCCCCAGACATAAGAAAGCCAGAATGGGAGGAAGATCCTTTCGTACATTGGCGGCACAGAAATGGAACACTCTCCCCCTGAGCTTAAGACTGGAAACATCGGAGCTCATCTTCCGTAGAAAGCTCAAAACTTTCCTCTTCCCTAAAGATTAACCCGTCCTGTCTGACTGACGGAGTAGATGGCTCTTCTGACAGCGCGGGGACACACTGTAAGTGTAACCATGCGCTCTACAAATTCAGAAATAAATAAATAAATTAACGTTTGAAAAGGCAATTATGACTGAAGTCAATAAAATCAATCTGTCAACGGCTAAAGTTTTTCATAATACCAACAGACAAGAGCAACAAGCCATAAGGGAACTAGCTGATAACAACAAAATAATCATAAAACCGGCAGACAAGGGGGGTGCTATAGTGGTGCAAACAACAGAGTTGTATGATACAGAGTGCCTGAGATTACTATCTGATAGACGGAACTACACAGTATTACAGGATGACCCTACGGAAAGACTCAGGACAAGGATAGGGAGCATGATCGAGGAGGGGCTTGCACATGATTGGTTGAGTAAAAATGAGGCAGAATTCCTACAACAGCCAGCACCACGCATCCCCTACTTCTACTGCATCCCGAAAATTCATAAAGACATGTCCAACCCACCTTGAAGACCTATTGTATCTGGAATTGGCTCTATTCTTGAACCACTTTCCAAATTTGCAGATGCTTTCCTACGCCCACTGGTCCAGTCAACAACCACTTACCTAAAAGACACCAAGTCGGTTCTACAACTGCTTGACAACAGAGACTTCGACCCATCAAAACAACTTCTGATGAGTTTGGACGTGGAGAGTCTATATACAAGCCTGCCTCACGATGAAACACTCCAAATCATCGAAGAAGTACTATTTACCACTCCTTGGAAGTACCAAACACCAAGAGGTCTGGTCCTTGAATGTATCTCTTTAGCACTACAACACAACTTTTTCCAGTACAAACAAACCATCTATTTACAAAGCCATGGTACCAGCATGGGCAGCACTTTTGCTCCGAGTCTGGCTGGACTATATGTCCACCATCTAGAAACAAACAAGATCCTACATCCAGACAATCCATACAGGAGCAACATCAATACCTGGAAAAGGTATATTGATGACGTTTTCGTCATCTGGAACGGCAACCACCAATCAGCGGTGGATTTCCTAGCATGGTTGAACAACCAAAATCCTTTCTTAAAATTTACTAGCACTGTCTCACACCATTCCATGGTCTTTCTGGACCTCAATGTCTACTCTCAAGGTGGTAAATTAAAAAGTACCACCCATTTCAAACCCACGGCGAGGAACTGTCTCTTAAGATATGACAGTTTTCACCCCAGACACTTAAGAGAGAATTTGCCATATGGACAATTTTTACGATTGAGACGTAACTGCACCAAACTAACCGAGTACAAGGCGCAGGCTTGTGACCTCAAAGAAAAATTGTTACAAAGGCAGTACCCAGAGAAGACTATCAACAGAGCCATGAAAAGGGCCACGAATAACCACAGAGAGGCTCTTCTTGAAGATCGAGTATGTGAGACTAGTGACAACAAAAGACCAATTTGTGTCACTACCTATACCACTGTGTCCAACGAAGTGTCCAAAATTATAAATAAACATTGGTCTATTCTCAACTGTGGTACACTGAATCTGGAGAAACCCATGTATGCCCACCGTCGTGGACGCAACCTGAAAGACATCTTGGTACATACCAGACCAAAAACGGTTTTTGATACCAGGACACAACCTGTTGGTATTCAAGGCCATTTTCCATGTGGAAACTGTAGTAGCTGCCACCTGACGAAAAAGAGCAAGACCCTTACATTCAGGAATGGCACCATTTGGGAACAACGACGCCTCACGAACTGTAACACCAAAAACGTGGTCTACTTAATAACTTGCCCCTGTGGTTTGGAATACGTGGGGATGACCACCAGAGCTGTGAAAACAAGACTAAATGAACATAAAAGCAATGTCAGGTGCAAAAAGAGCACCACCAAGATGGCAACACACTACCTCGAAAAACAACACTGTGTCAATGACCTGAGCTGGACAATCATTGAATCATTGCCATCTGAAAAAGGCCTTTTTCAGAAGGAACAAAGATGGGTGTTCCGTCTGGGCACGCATATACATGGACTCAATGATGATGTCCCTTGGTCACAACTGTCCACCTAATGAATATACTGTCCACTTAATGAATATATACCCATTCGTGGACGGGATCAATTGTCCATTTTTCAGGAGTACTTCTAGATACCATTCCCACCTTAGCCTCTCTAATACCCACCCACTCCCATTTGGGAATGATGTACAATGGTGAATGAGGCCCATAGCGTCTATTACACCTATTTTTACCATGATAAACTCCCCAAAACATCCGAGGGAGCAGTTACTCGAACCGCGCATGCGCGGCCGTGTAGCGTCTCCTTTACGCGCAAGCGCATGCTCAACACGAGCCAATGCGCACGCGCGAGACTGGGTCACTTGGGCGGCAGCGCTCGCATAGGCAGGGGCGCCTTTCCGCCCCACGTACGAACCAATTAGTTCCAGGCATTGCAACCAGCCCTCAAACGGTAATCAGGCCGTCGGAAAACCCATATTTGGGCCCAACACCTAATCCGGCAATTAAATACTGGGCTAATTGATTAATCCCATCTGGTATAAATACCTCCAGCAAAAGGCTCGAACAACCATACGAGCGGAGCAGCGCGAGGGGTAAGACGGTGGCAATTTCGTCCCTACCTTGTGAGTATATTGAGAGGGTTAACAAGGCTTCACCTCCTAACCAAGTAAGAACTAATCACTAAATCTCGTTTTTGTTACTTTTATTTCTCCACTCAGATTGCACAAAGTAGCAATCAACCCCCAGACGCTTCTATGAGCTCATGAAGCAATCAACTCTTTTCTATTGAGTATGACCCACAATTCTTTGGTATTTTTTAATTTACAACATCTTATGTGTTCTCTATGTTGTATGTTTTGTGAGTCCTTTCCTTTTACATGGCAACTGTACTAAAAGGTTGTTCCAGGTGACTGCACCTGTAGAACTACCCATACCTTGGGTGACCTTCCTTTTGTTTTCTTTTTTCAGGTCATGCAACTGCATGTATCCTGAGCCAAAATCCGCTGTAGGCACATTATAGCCTATATATCACTTGGAATTTTTTTCACTTTTATTTAACTAACCATAAATTTTGAGTTACAAATAGTAAAACGTGATTAAGGTGGGGAAGTTGTGCTCCCGTCCTGAAGAAGGGGCGCCAGCCCCGAAACATGTCGACGCACACATGAGGTACTGTTCATTATTACGACAGACTTACCTCGCACTTGACTTTTTTTAATAGTGCCAGCTCGAGGTCCCGAATAAATAATTTTTTCACCTACGAGCCAGGTACTTTTAAACTCTTCACTACCCACCACCACTCACATTACCATTCACTTGCACCACACACACCACACATAGTCAATTGACAAGTGCTCCCGCGTAGCCGTAGGTCGTAGCACGCCGCATCCCGATAGAGGGGTGCGAAGACCCCGATGATGAAGCATGACACCAAGGGGCCTTTTGGTATGTGAGGGGTATTTTACAAAACACTGAGTGCTCCCATACCACCTATGGGTAGCACTTCTCCTCTGGTAGGATTCCTTTTGTTTATACGTACTATCTTGTGGAGTAAGAATCCTACTTCAACTACTCTACCTCCCTCCTTTGTTAATTTTGTCCAGGGGATCTGGTGTCAGCAGGGGAATGAATCTCCTGCTGACACCAGATCCCCAAGTTAGATTCCTAAATTATTCCGATCCCTGGAACTAATCATACACCCGCATGCCGCTACCTGAAATCCTGGTGCAAGACAGAACCCTAAAATAGCCATCGTCTAATATGGCCTTGACCATGTTACTGCCATTGTCTGTGGCAACAAATCCAATTCTGAGACCTCTGGGTCTCAGCCATTCATACACCTTGCGGTTAAATTTGTCCAAGATATTTACAGTTGTATGTGATTTCTTCATGGCGAACATGGCCACTGTTGCATGGCACCGAACACTCTTAAAACTTTCTTCAGGACCAGGACTTGCAGATATATTTTGGTTTACCCCCACAAAAGAGATCCAGTGTGCAGGGATGTACATGTTATCAGACACCTAGCAACTGGTCCACATGTCTGATGTCAGGAGGACAGTGTGAACAACACTTTGCTGCAAAGGTTGGCCAACCAACTGCAGCACATCATGATGCAACACTGGAACAGGAACTCTAGAAAAATAGGTCAGATTTGCTACCTTCCATTTCCGGTAGATGGCTGCCACAAATTCTTAGAATCCCACTTCTTCCACAAAGAAAAAGGAAGAAGGTCTAGCACTAACATTTTTGCCAGCTTCCCATTGTACAAACGTGTGATAAGGTAGTTGCACTCGTAGGGTCCCTCCTGCCTAAACATGCCCGTAATATTTGCCTGAATTGTCTTCTTTTCTGGTGCCACTGACACAAGTGTCTTTCTGGAAGTAGATGGTGGTAGACTCAATGTGCATCATGGTGGGGCATCACTGTATGCCATGGTGTCTCCATCCCAGTCTGGATCTTTTGGTGACATTTTGAAGTTGCTGTGGTTAGTGATTCTGCTGTTGCACTGAGTGGACATGGCTGCTTTGTGTGATGATGTTACCCCCTTGTTCCTCATCATCACCTCCCACCGTGATTGGACCTGTAGCTGATTTTCCCAAGCTCTCCTCACCACCACAACCATGTTCAGCAATTTTTTAATGTTCTCCTCTCACCAGACTGTGCAGTGTTTTTTCATATGGGTTGTGGCCCTCCAGTACCATAATGTGAACCAGGCTTACCTCAACGAACATGCCTGTTGCAAATGTTACATACTGCAATGTGCTCCCCCTGTTTGCTAACTGTAAATGAGTCTTAAACTGGGGAGAAGTACTTTCTTACTTTGCCCCTGCCAATGCCAGAAGAAGAATTGGAGGTAGGTGGGCGTTTCGTCGGTTGCCTCTCTGCATTGAATACTTCTCCTGCGGTAGTGGCAGGTCACAGCTTGGGCGTTCCAAATATGGAAGCTGGCACTGCTACCTGGTGACACATCCCTTTGAGCAGGTTAAATAGCAATGTCAGATTCCTCTGTGTTAACTTCCACAAGGACTGCCTCATCATCGTCATCCTTCTTATCCATTTCCAGAAGTCTAAGGCTTCCAGGAACTTTTCTTTTCCCTTCTCTCTCCTATTGCCTCCTGGACTCTGATGAGGTCCACTCCATGTCCCTATCATCATCATAATAAGTGGTGGTTGGAGGAAATGGTGGAGAAATACCATTCCTCTTCCTTGCTGGAGATCTGGGAGCCAATGATTCTAAAAGAGGAGGTTCTTGCACAGAACAAAGCTCAACCTCCTGTTCTGTTCCAACTTCAGGATAATGTACTGTTGCTGGCTGAGGCTGCTGCCCACTTTACACTGTTTCCTGAAATAATTGGGTACTATTTTGCGAAAGGGACAAATTTAATACACTGTCACTGCTCATCGGCTACTTCAGGATTGCATTGGCTGCCTCACTGACAGACATGGTCTTGGTCATAGGTTGGGGTGCCACTGTAGATACTGGAGTGCTCCTCTCAGCTTGGTCCCCGGAGGCTGGAGAGGCAGGTACACAACATGGTAGTCCAAAAAAGATTTCGGATGACATGCCACTGGTGGAGGCTGCTTCCTCTCACTGACCACTTCGTTGGAAGCATCTTTTTTTAGGGCCATCTTAAAGCTCTCAGTTGGCAGTTGCTCTAAGCAGCACAAGCAGAAGAGATTGAAGGACTGACGTGTGACTGCACAGGCCTTCTGTTAGGCAGTACTGCGGGCGAGGTCTCTTCTCTTGTCCACTTAAGACCAACGAAGAAAGAAAAACATTTTGGGACAGATTTAACACTTATTGACACAGCAGCAGCCACAAATGATGCACTGTGTGAAAAGGAGAGTGGAGGAGAGTGCCAAATTTACAGAAATATGTCTCTCTCCTCCCCTTTCCCCACTGCCGGCGCTGAAATCAGCTGCTGTGTGCCACGGAGACACCTTTGTGCCATAGTGCAAGGGTATGTCTGTGACTGTAGCATAGGTTTTGTACTGGAAGAACAGCCTTCCAGTACGAAATACCATGCTTAGACTAACTTTACCCTTTTCCTTCTTTGTATGTGTGTTGTTAAGTGCAGCACATGTACTAAGTCGTGAAAGAAAAGAGAAATGGAAGAATTTCTCCATCATTGCACCTACGTCAAAATGGAGCAGTTTTCTGACACTAAAAGCTGTCTTCTTTATTTAGTAAATTAGTTTTTGCGTCAGAAACCTTGGGTAGTTTCATGGGAATGCTTGTGCACTACCCATGGTACACCCGCATGGAACTAAGCAATGAGAAGCAGTACTATGCACTGCTTTGTGTTACTTTCATGTTATTTCCATCAGAAAGTAAATCGGAAAAAAAAGATTTTGCGCTGGTTTGTGTCACTTTTGTGATGCAAACACGGTGTAAAATCTTAATAAATCTCCCCCTTAGTGTGAAACGGCACATGGCATTGTGTGCAGTTGGAATTAGTACAGACAAAGGCAATATTAGTGTGGTTGTTTACTTAGGTAATAAATAATAACCACTTTAAAGTCAAACTACACCACCATACCATAAAATGTAATTTCCCATTAGAATAACACACAATATACAGAATGATAGCGCTCTTTACTTTATGTAGCACTCAAGGAACTGCATGGGTAATTGGAATAATAATCTTTTTTTTTTTTTAAATGGAGGTTAGTGTGCGACTAAGGCGGGCAATGTGGTCCTCGGGAAATGGAATCATCAACATTACACAAATATATGATGTTGATGTGCCTAAAGTGTACCGCAGCCAAGGTGTCCAGGAGGAAATGGAGTTATATATCTAAAAAAACTGAATGCTGTTGCATGGCTGTGTGTCAATGGTGGATGGATGGATGATCGACCAAGGCAAAATGGGGGAAAAAAGAAAAATAATTTTTTTTTTACATTTTTTGTAAAAAGCGAAATGTAAAACAATGAAAATATTCAAACAAAAAAAATCTAAATTAAAAAATAACTTTAAAAAAATTAAAATGATAAACATTTGAGAAAATTGAAATACAAAAATTAGCGAAATAAAACAAAATCAAAATAAATAAGTGAAATTCAAACAAAATTGAATGATAACATAAAAGGTATATTTAAAAAAATCAGTAATTGCAGATGTTTATATGGGAGGATGAGGAGAAACCTATTGGAGGTGCAAAATAAAAGAATGCAAAAAATGCATGTCATACATACATAACCACTGTTCATCAGTGGCTGCCTACACAAAATGGCCTCCAGCTAAATGGTCACAATGATAAAAACCAGCAAGGAGGCATGGCCACAACAAGGCCTATGGCAAAAGCACACTGGCTGCCTACAGAAAATGGCCACCAGCCACATGGTCAAACAACAAGCAGGAAGCATGGGAAACAAATAACACATTCAAGCTTTTGGCAAAAGCGCACTGTTTGCCTACATAAAATGGCCACCAGCCACATGGTCAAACAACAAGCAAGAGGTATGTAAAACTCATACATGCCATTTGACTCTGACTATACAAAATGGCTCCTGGCCACATGGCATGGGGAACACAGAAAATTGGTGGCCTATGGCAAACACACTCACACACTAGTCAGACAATGGAGGCACGGTAACACAGGAGAACACAGTATTAATTCAGCAATGCCAAAGATGAAAATTAACTGGGCTAAAAGACACAACACACATCCTACAAAGGTATCAAATACATTACCCCACTTACATACTGTTTGCATGGAAAAAATGTGAAATTTCTCGAAAAACATATTTTATAAGTTAATCCAATGATACCCATGGCCTAACTGATGTTTCAATTCAACAGACACCACATAAACAGTTGTTGCATGCATACACAACTAGTACTGGGCCTACTGGCTGGAAGGCCCATTGGCAGACTAGGCCACATAGTGAATGAAATGAATATTGCAAATGTATTATAAAATATGGAGAAAATGTACTAAACTGTGCAACATTGTTCCTTCTCCCAGAACATTTCTCTGATCGTTCTTTTGGAAATTGTTTTACCAAAGATTCTCCCCGCGTAGATGGACATTAAATCCCTCAATACTCCTCGAACCACTAGTTATTGATAGGTTAAAAGAAGACACTAAAGAATTATTTTTATTCAACACAAACTCTGCATTTCCCCACATAGTGTGGGATACATATAAGGCCTTTTTGAGGGCTTATTAACCTCTCTCTCAATAGCCCAAACTAAGAAAGTGAGGGAGGAAATCAAAACGCTAGAAGCAACAATACATCTAAAGCAGGCAGCATACAAAAACTATCCATGGCTAAAAATTAGTTAGCGGATTACCTAGCAGCAATAACTAAAAGGAAATGGGAAGCAAGAAGGCTGTCTCACCATGAATATGGAGAGGGATGTGGCAAATTCCTTGCGTGGAAAGCCAAGGCGGACCACGTCAGGAATATGGTGAAGGATCTTAAGTGCCCGAACACTGGAAGAATCATTTCAGAGGACACCGAGATTGAGGAGGCTTTTGCTCATTTCTTCCAAGATCTCTACTCTGAAGATTTAATCCTGAGCGAAGAGCAGATTGAAGCCTTTTTCATAGGCATTCAACTCCCCACACTA
Organism: Lissotriton helveticus; assembly: GCF_964261635.1. NCBI lineage: Eukaryota > Metazoa > Chordata > Amphibia > Caudata > Salamandridae > Lissotriton > Lissotriton helveticus. The sequence goes on from NC_136059.1 coordinate 1,377,650,694, forward strand.
CCAGACTCTGATAGAGATGACCTGAGTAACCCAATTACTTTAGAAGAAGTTCTATACACTATTAAAACCCTAAAGAAAGGAAAATCTGCGGGTCCTGACGCCATCCGGAATGAAATATATAATATTCTTAAAGAAGAGTTAGCTCCATTATTGCTCCAACTATTTAATTCTGCTTTTACATCTGCTCAGGACCTCCCCTCATCCTGGAACAAAGCCACTATTACCATCATCCTGAAACCAAATAAAAACCCAAGAGCTTGCGAATCGTACAGGCCTATTTCCCTTCTGAACAGTGACCATAAAATATATACCCAAATTCTAATTAAAAGGTTATATAAGGTAGCGGGGTCTATAATACAACCTGATCAGTAGGGTTTTATGAAGGGGAGGAAACTACACAAATTAACCCACGATCTAATTGGAGCAATTGACCTGGCACATTTATATGAGATCCCACTTGCGATTATGACCTTTGACGCTGCAAAAGCTTTCGATAGGGTCAGCTGGCCCTTCTTAATCAAAGTGATCCAGCGTCTCAATTTAGGTGAAACTTACATAGCAGCAGCGAGGGCCCTATATTAAAAATCCATCAGCCAGGGTACTTTTTAATGGCAACCTAACAAAACAAATTCAAATTTCCAGAGGAACCAGACAGGGCTGCCCCCTTTCACCCCTCCTGTTCAATATGTATATTGAACCACTAGCATGTAAGTTAAGATCTTGCCAGGGCATCTCTTCTTTTAGTTGTAATGGCTGGGAATAGAAAATAGGTATATACACCGATGTTCCACATGATTTTGACCGGGAACTTAGAGCACTCACTCCCCGAGATATGGAAGCATTTGGAGAACTTTGGGAGAGTTTCTGGTTATTTAATTAACCAGCAGAAAACAGAGCTAATGACATGGAATACCCCTCATAAGAGCAATCTGTTAAAACATCAAAAAAGCTATCTTGGGTTTCAAATAGTTAAAAACATAAACAAGATAGCACAAGTGAATTTTTTTTTTTTAAGTTCAAATCATATTTTTATTAAACAATAACAGAAATGATAACAGAAATGATAGCGGCAAGAAGGCATCAGAAGAATTACAGTCGTGTTACAAAGATACCGCAAACAAACATGGATTATTACATAAAACAATGCATATACAGTAAAGGAAAATAAAGTACCAACATTGCATTCTCACATTTGTATATAGTTCCGTAGAGCCCTCCGTCTAAATCAAGCCATATAGTACCATTTATACTTCATCGTTCCTGATTTATGGTTCTAAGATTGTCAAGCCCGTGAGCACAAGATATAGCCATTACAGTTCATGCAGCATGCACCCCACAATTCACTGAGCATAGGCCTCATCAGTTAGAACTTCAGGGTGGGTCAAAGGTGAAGGAGGCCTGGTCCAATGAAGACCATAATTTTTTGTTGGTGACCTGCCATGGTGATGAGTGTAAAGCGGGATTGTCAGTGCCCCTAATGCAGGACAGCCATTCCCTCCATGCATTGAAGGAGACCTCACCCGTTGATTTCCAATTGCATAGGATCACCTTACATGCTAATGTTAGTAGAAGGTCCAGGAGCTGGCGGTCATGGTCCCCTTTTAATGATGGATCTAAGGCTCCTAGGAGAATGTAGATGAATTCCCTTGCAGGATGTATGTCGAACGTGTGTCCAATGTAGTCAAAGATTTTTGCCCAAAAGGTGTGAAGCATGGGGCAATCAAACAGCATGTGTGGAAGGTCACCAATACCAGAGGAGCAGTTCCAGCAATTCGGTGTATCCCGCAGGCCAACCTTAAATAGTCTCTGTGGGGTCCAAAATGCCCTGTTAATAATCATATATTTGGTCTGTGATACTATCGGTGACACCTTGTGTGTGAGTGCTGATGCATGTATCCTGACCCAGTCTATACTTATGCCAGTGTTGTTTGTTTCTGATTCCCATTTTATCTCATTGCGCCTCATCGACTTGTTGGCCGTTGGCGCGAGTAGTTTATATATTTTTGAGACAAAATGTCCAGAGGATTGAAAGTGGGGTAGCATAGCTTTTAGCCAAGGCGTCACTAGCTTGAATGTTCTAGTGGATAAGGCTGACTTTAGCTTCAGGAAAGCATAAAAGTCGATCGGTAGCAGGGAGTGTCTAGCCTGTAGAGTCGAGAATGGCAGTGGCATATTATTTTCGTATAGATCAGAAACCACATTAATACCTTTATCAGACCAGTGGTCCCATATGATGGGTGATCCGCCAATTTTAATGGACGGGTTACGCCATAAAGACGCAGAGGAGGAATTGTGGATTCGTTGACCAGTGACGTGAACGCGATCTATCCGCAGAAGTGCTCTCTTGGTATTGAGCATGATGTATTTAGAATTCGTGAGGTGTGAGAGGTCCATTGTTAGGACAGCGGAGAGCGGGGCTTTGCCTATAATGGATTTCTCAATATTGACCCATAAGGGCGTGTAAACAGGGTCTTCGATAAACCAGGAGGCTCCCTGCTTACAGAGAAAGGCGGTCTGGTAGTTTCTGAAATTTGGTAATCCTAATCCCCCTTTAATCTTTGGAAGTTTCAGTTTTTTCATGCCAATTCTCGGTTTCTTCCCCTTCCACAAGAAATCCGAGATCAATTTCTCAACTCTATGTAAAAAGTCCTCCGTGAAGGTCATGGGGAGCATACATGCCATGTAATTTACCAAGGGACTGATCATAATTTTTAGTGTTTCGGCCCTACCCCACCACGAAAGGAATTTAGGAGACCAGCCGTCTAATAGTTTTTGTATTTTTTTGTAGAGCAGCTCCTCATTAATTTTTAAGGTGGATATCAAGTCCTTTTCAAATTCCAGTCCTAAATATTTAAAACTCTTCGACTGCCAGGTAAGCCCGGAGTCGCCCAGGATGTTTTTATCACATAGGTTATTCAATGACTTCACCTCAGTTTTATCCTTGTTCAAGGAGTATCCAGATACAACTGAGAATTCTTCTATTGTGGACATTAGCGCCGGGATAGCCTTGTCAGCTTGTTCACTCATGACCAACACGTCATCTGCATAAGCCGTGAGTTTAATTGTACAATCAGCGAACCGGATTCCAGCGATGTCAGGGTTTTCCCTTATGTAATACAGATAAGGCTCAATAGCCAGGAGGAATAAGGACGGGGATAATGGACAACCCTGTCTAGTGCCCTGTTCTAGACCAAAGGGGGAGGAAAAAGCGCCGCCAGCTCGTACTCTAGCAGAGGGACAGGCATAGAGGGACATGACTAATTTAGTGAATATGGGACCCAGGTCGAATTTATGTAGTACAGCATTTAAGTAAGCCCAGTCTACTTTGTCGAACGCTTTCTCAGCGTCTAGTGTAATGGCAATGGTAGGTGTGGATAAGAGTTTCGCTTTTTCAATGACATGAGCCAGGATTCTCGTGTTATCGCTCGAGAGCCTGTTCTTCAGAAAACCCGCTTGCGAGGGATGTATTAGAGACGGCAGGACTTTTTGAATGCGACTCGCTAAAATTGATGCTAGGAGCTTACAATCTAAATTTATCAGTGAGATAGGCCTGTAGTTTTTGGGGAGTTTGTGGTCTTTGCCTTCCTTGGGTATTACTGCAATTACAGCCTCTGCCATAGTCCCCTTAACTTCACCTGTGTTGCTAATTTCGTGAAAGACCTCTAGGAGAGGAGTTGAAAGAATATGGGCAAAGGTCTTATAGAATTGTGCTGTATAGCCGTCAGGCCCAGGGGCTTTCCCCTTTTTGAGGGATTTGATCGCGCTAATAACCTCCGACTCAGAGATTGGCTCATTCAATGAGTCTCTTTCTGCGGCCGTAGGCGTTGGGAGTGTGCAATTGGAGAGGTATTTCTTCATTTTCTCGCTGTCTACGTCCATGTTCCTAGCATAAAGTTTCTCATAAAAGTCTTTGAAGATATTCGCAATCTTAGTGGGATCAGAGTTAGGAGTCCCATTTTCATCGAGTAAGGATGCAATGGTATTCTTTTGAATTTTAAATTTAAGATAAGCCGCTAGCCCCTTCCCCGCTTTGTTCGAGTCACAAATTTTGAAACGCTTCCTCCTGTCTAGCCAAATTCCCGCCTTTTCACTAATAAGTTTGTTATAGGTGTATTTCTGATTGGACAGTTCAGTTAGGACCTCAGGGTTTCTACTCCTCAAGTATGTGTGCTGGAGTTTTGAAATGTCCTCCTCTAATTTCAACAAGGCTGCAGTGCGGTTCTTATTAATTGCAGACGATATTTTTATAATAAGTCCCCTTATGGTGGATTTCAGTGCCTCCCATCGGGTGGTGTCTGAAGTGTCTCCCCTCTTGTTTAACAATAAGAAGTCTTTAATGGCAGTGTCAAGGGTTTCTTTGTGTTTTGTGTCATTAATAATGGTGTCATTGAATTGCCACATAGATTGACGGGTGGTTGGTTTAATATTAGATAATGTAAGGGAGATGCAGGAATGATCTGAGACTAATCTGGGAGCGATGTCCGCGTCCTCAACTCTTGCCACCGCGTTATTAGATATGAGTATGTAGTCGATTCTCGAGAACGAGTCATGTGGTGGGGAGTAGAATGAGTAGTCTCTACCATCAGGATGCACCAAACGCCACGTGTCCACCATATGAAATCTACTGCATAGTTTCATGAACGCCTTATGGGCTCTTCCCGGGCAAAAGACGCATTTAGAGTCTCTGTCTAGTATTGGGTCGTATGGGAGATTGAAGTCGCCCGCCAAAATATGGACTGCCGTGTCGGGGATGGAGTTTATCTGCTTCGTTAGGCCTACCCAGAAGGACGGATCATGTGTATTTGGGGCATAGATAGTCGTGATAAAGAATTCAGTGTCATCCTTGAGCAGTCTCGCTGAGACCCATCTACCTTTTGTATCTGTTGCACTAGAGACTATTTCCACATTTGCATTCTTGGCCACTAGCATCACCACCCCATTCTTTTTTGAGATTGCCTCAGAGCCTATCACTTCGGTATAATACTTATTGCGCAGTGTGTGAAATTGCTTTGCCTCCAGTTTTGTTTCCTGCAGTAAGGCTATATCTCCACGCTGCCTTCGAAGATAGTCAAGTGTCTTTTGGCGTTTAACCGGCTGGTTAAGTCCTTTCACGTTCAACGATAGTATTCTAAGGTTAGCTATAGTTGTCGTCCCTATTGGAGTATCTATAACAGGAGCCATCAATTATGCAGCCAGTAATATCGTCTCATAACACATGTGTATGCATAAGGATTGGGTCGTGGAAGCAGTCTCATACCCCTGAAAAAATCAGCAGCATCTTTTATCACGTAGAATGTGGGGCTAGCACAGTATGCAGGAAACAGAAGGACAGAGTATAAGCTTCGGAACGTAATGTGGTACAGTGGATGCAAGCTAGGATGCAAGATGGACATAACTAAACAAAACCATATGCAAAATGTCAAAACAACCCCCCCCATCTTCCCTATCAACCTCCCTCCACCCCCCTCCCTCACCCACAGCCCACCCCTCCCTCCCCAATAGTAGAAACAACAGAACATGGCGACTCGGGAATGACGACCACGCGGCCGCCTCCAAGCAACTTACTCTTAACTAGCAATTCTTTGGGCTGTAACCCTAATTCTGAGGAAAATAGCCCAAATGTGTAGGCAACAATAAACAACGATGGTGCCAGAACATTAAACACAGGAAAGTCACTGCATTGGCTTCAGTATCGTGACCAAATATATCAGTACCTGCAAAAGAATTATCGTAAGCGCATTCAACAACAGGGAGGAGTGCTACAGATCAACAGTACAGCATAGCGCCTATTTAAGGTCCATAAGGGACATGAGCAATATCATGGTAGCATGGTATCATGGTAGCATAGGTATGGTATCGTGGGTGTGGTATCATGGATAGAACCATACTGATGCAGCTTTTAATGATACAGCTTTCAAGTTAAGGGTTCATGAGATCGTTCAAGGGATCATTCTAATATAGATCCGGAATCAGATGATTCGCTGGTATAGGGCCCAAGGGTACAGAGTACATTACCGTGTCATTACCGGCCAAAACCAGTCGCGATCACCAACCAGGTATCAAGTCCAAGACAAGAGACCCTCATATCAGATCCAGTTCGGATAGGCACTTCTACAAGGATCCTGGAGTATGAGAGTGGTAGTACAAAATCTCCAAACCAGAGTTTATCCTAGGCCAGACGCAGAGGCTCCTTGTTGAGCTGGAGGGGAGACTTCCATATTGCCATCTCCACGGTCGAACAGGAGCTGTCGAAGTTTTCGCGGGTCTGAGAACACATGAGACACACCTTGTATAGTTACTCTAAACTTTGTTGGACCAATAAAGCCATACAGGTGACCAAGTGACTTTAGTTGGGGTCTCAATGCAAGGAAGGCTTTCCTGATCTCCATTGTTTCCTTACTGAAGTCCGGTGAGATGAAGATTTTCTGGCCTTTCCATAGCACGTGGTTGTGTTTGCGAGCGAAGGTGAGTATCTGTTCTGTGTGCTGGTACCTTAGTGGTTTGCACACAATCGCTCTTGGGCCCTTTTGGTCCTTTGAAATTCGTCCTGGCACTCTATGTGCTCTATCAAACTCCAGTGGCTGAGTGAAGGTTAGATTTGTGGCCTGCGTGAACCACTCCTCGAGGAAGGGTATGCATGAGTCATGGTTTTCCTCCGATTTCTCCGGCATACCAAAAATTCTTAGATTCCCCCTTCTGTTTTGTCCTCCAACTCCGCAACCTTCCTCACGAGATGGTCAGAGCATAAGGAAAGGTTCTTGATAGCTCCACATGTTTTATTTTCAAAGTCTTCCAATTTGCTTATCCTGGTTTCAGTCTCCGCTAATCTTGAGTTGATGTCTTTAATATCTTGGCGGATAGCAACAAACTCATCTTTGGTGGACTTGGCCAAGTCTCTAACTTCTTCTAGCCTGCTCAAGATTGTTTCCATGGCTTCCTCCATTTTTTTGTTCCCTTTGTTCCCTTTGATCGGTGTCGGTGGGTTAGATTTCAGGCGTTTAGAAGCTGTACCATTTTTTTTGTCTCCCATACTTTAGACGTGTGAAGCGATGGGTTGTGTAGATGCCTTGATGTTTCCCAGGCATGTAGCGCTGAAAACCAATCTATGTTTTGACCGTGCAGGGCAGCAGATTATACACTTCTCCCTTTTTTTGAAGGTGATTTTTACAGTAGAGAGCTATGTATGCATTACCAACTTATGAGTTGCATTCCCTTTAAAAGCACTCGGTATGCGTCGCTATTTTGTATAATGTAAATATCACTCCTTGTAAATATCAGTTCGTGAGGGTAATTACAGCAGTAGACAAGCACCTAATTCGCTTTTTACGACTGTCGTGGCGACATACGTCAAGGCTGTGTGCGTCGTGGGTCACATGGCACCAAAGTTCAGGGTGATTCAAGCTCGGTGACAGATGCGCTGTGGAGCCGCTGTGGGGTCGCCAATTCGAAACAGCAAATTCTTGCCCTCTATCCAATGCTGCACGCAGCTTTCACTTCACTTATTTGCATGCATGTGGAAGTTTTAGGCGTGACCGGTTTCTGGCATTAGTAATTATCACGGCATCCAAGCGCAGGGTGACTCAATCACGATGTCAGACGAGCTGGGGAACCGCCATTTTAAACAGTCAGTTCTTGCATTCACAGATTCTAGCAGATTCTGTTTGCAGCGTTATTTTCAAAAGCTGTGCCTGAACGTTAGTTTTAAATTGTCTGCACCACTTCGCCTATTTCAGAATCATAGGCACAATCGAGGACACGGCATCAGAGCAGGGTGATCTAAGCGCGATGTCAGGCGCGCTGGGTGGCCGCCATTTCAAGCCGGCAGCGCTGTCTTCCACATTTGCACGCACTCAACAGCCACACTGCAATCTCCGTTTTACTCACGACTCCGTTGTAACGTGTGGGTCCATGACCCTGCTCCGCTTTGGATGAGCATTCTCAGCCAGTGTTGTGTGACGTTACTGGAGCTCCGGGAGACCGCGTGGTCGTATCCGTGAGCGGGCTCCGTCATGCAGCGCAGTTCTCTCCGGTCAGGGCAAAATGGTCAGTCAACTCCTCTTCCCTCGGGCGGATCCGGCTCTAACTTTCCTCATCGTCTGGTCTGGTGTTCCGACAGCCAGGCACCCGTTTTGGCCAGGATTAGAGTTAGGTTGCAGCTCTTTTCACTGTAATTATTCACAGCCGCTTGGAGGAGGACAGAATTACGCCGCCATTTCTCCGGCGTCCAAGCCACGCCCCCAGCACAAGTGAATTTTGATAAAATAACTATTAGCTTGAGACAACAGCTACAGGCATGGGAGACTGTAGGTTGATCCTTCCTAATAACTGACGAGACGCAGATTTTTTAACGCGGCCAGACCAACCAACAGGGTTCATCGTACATGGGGACCATATCGTAGTGACTTATTCTTATTTTTATTGATCTGGCGTAGAAGTCCGGATATTATTTTATGCTATTACGACCCATGAGGTACGATTAATCATAAGATGTGAAGTACATACCGCGAACCACCGATACAAAATCCAGATTCCGGACAGGTGTGATCTTGATGTATGGCAGAGGACGGGGGTAGTATTTATCCATGAGGTTTTAACTAAAACCACAGAAAATTTCTTATGAGGACTTCTTTCAGTGGGTCCGCCCTACGTAGAGAGATCATAGAAGGCCGCCACTCCTTTAGGAAGCACGAATATCGTCGAATAGTGGCCGTTATTTTGGACTATCACAATCTAGATACATTTGAGAACAAGTGTTGTTTGTGAAAGAGACAAATATCAGTACTAATATTGATAAAGGTGGTGAATACTGAGCAAAACACCGAAACACGTCGACGTAACAACTGTAGTTAAATTCGAGGAACGACTCTTTCAGTACTTGTCAATGTGATCCTGACCTAGTTGAAATAGATTCCAACAAATTAACATCTTGATGATTTAGTACAATATCACGAGTGCCAGTCTCTTTTAGTGTGTATAACATGTAGGGTTTTTAATGTAAGAAAAGTCTTTATTTCAGGCCTTTCATGATATGATTAGATGCATAATATGTATTGATGACATTTTAATGTTTTTACTTTTTGATCTACAATAAATTCATATTTTCATTAAAAAAGGTTTTTGTGGTCCCTTTAAGATTGTGATGCGCTTGCCTTGATAACTATTGGTTTTTCCCTGTTGTGGCACGAAGCGAGTGTGTATAAGTGAGCGTGACTGTTGTGTTTAGGAATTCCAAGGGAATTACGTTTTTTGACATTTATTGTGTTGGTACCTTGTCCCTTGGATAGTTGGGCCATTACCTTTTCTCTTTGACATAAAATGGATCCTCCCCTCTCCCCCCACTAGAATTGAATGGATTGGCTCAATACAGCGAACTTCAAAACTTGATTGAGCAAACAAGCGGGTTAAGAAAACAACATTTTGGGATCTCTGGGACACCTGGTTTACAAATTATGTTTCTAGAGTCTCTCAATGAACATAACTTCCACAATTCCATTTTAGAGGCATAATTTATTAACACTTTCTTCTTTTGTGGGGCTTATTCTTTCCATTTCACTAGCTGTAAGAAATATAATTTGTGCAGTCAATGGTCCAATGATTACCAACTTGCTCTACAGGCCGTTATGATGGTGATTCAGTTACGCATAATTACCATGCCTGTAGAACAGGGGCCATGGTTAATCCAGGAAGTCTACTCCCACAACAGACCCCAGGGGTAAAAGTTACCCTTCCTCTGGTATGGAGTGACTGGGTGCTCACTTGCCTTTCACTGGTCCGACTGGCCCTGTCTTCTTGAAACCAGAGCATCTTTTCGTAAAATGAGGGCAAAAAAAACATTGTACCTTTACAAAAGACGGAAAATTACATGCAAAAAAATAACTAGGCCCCTACTGAAACTACAGGCCACCCACCACAATAAATGTTAAAAATCGAATAAAACTACAAATAAATCCCAGTGCATGCCCCCAATCAAATACACAACACCTTTATACAATTTTTTTTATCTTACTTGTAAAATCTCAAATGCAAAGTCCTTAACTCCAATGGTATGTATGCAGCAGACAAGAAGAGTTATCCTTCAAGCTCTAAATCCAAATGAAAAGTGACCAGGGAATGGACAAATCACCGGGAGGATCCTGCTGGAGCAGAACAGGAATTTGGAGTCACTGGGGCACTCCCTTCCTGTTGGAAGAAAAAGTTTTAAAAAAATGGTTTCTTGCACAAATAAAAACAACTTCAAAAGCCCGTTGGAGAAGAAAATCCACTTGAAAAAGCCTCTCAGCTGCTTCCGAGGGCAAAAGCTGCTGGAGCATGGCATTCGCGATCAACACTACATGGGTGCAATTTTGGCTGGAGTCAGTGCAAGCGAGCGTGAAGTATTGCGCAAGCTCACTAGCGCCCCAAGATTATTGTGGCGCTCACGAGTGCCAAAATAAATTTCAAGCATGCAAATATTAAAAAACTCCACTTTGTGCCCAGGAAGGAGGAATTAAGGAACTCCGCTCTCCTCCACAGAGGGGGGAGTGCCCGAATTCCACTAACTCCACAAACGGAGTGGAATTTACCACCCAGGCCTATTAACAACTTAAGCTGAATAGCTTCTCACTCCCGATCCAAAGACCCTATCAATTTATTCCCTTCCCAAAATGGATAAAAACATGTCATTTCCACCTGGATGTCAAATTGTATCCAGCATATACTACATCTTGGAATGACTGTAGCAGTTTATGGACCGTTTTCTCCGCCCGATAGTGCAACTTATGCCCACCTATTTAAAGAACACAAGAGACCTGCTCAATCAGACTGAGAACCTACATTCAGACCCCATCATCCATAGGGCCGGACAGGCCGTAGCGGTGGATAGCCAGGATGGGTGCCGGTTTTAGGCCCCTAGGAGGGTGTTTTTGTCACAGGGCTGTTTTTGCAGCATAGCTGCAATATCGACCCTTGTAACAAAAATGTCTGAAACCAGCCCTGGCAAACAGCTCGGCTGTGACCCCAACCCCTCAGGAGGGGGCGCCCGAGCAATTTGCCAGGGCTGGTTTTGGTTCCCAGTCTGGCCCTGACCATCCACATCTTGGTTGGTTTAAACAACAAAAGTTTGTACACAAGTCTACCACAAGGAGCCACTTTGGAAACAATTGAGAACATACTATTTAGGGAACACTGGCAGTACAATCCCCCTAGACACTTCATTCTCGAATGCTGCAAATTGGCTTTAACAGAGAACTTTTTTGAATATGAGGGATCCCTTTTCCAGCAAAAACATGAGACCTCTATGGCCAGCACCTTTGCATCAAGCATGGCATAACTCTACATGAGTGAATTTGAAAACATACATATACTTAGCAACACAAATCCCAATAAATAGGAGATCCGGTATTGGAATTGGTACATTGGCGACTTGCTCATAGTTTGTCGAGGAGATGAAAACTCTTTTCAAGAATTCGTGGGCTAACTCAATACCAAGGACAACCTTCTAAAATGTACCTGTTCCAAATACCACACCGAACTGGCCTGCCTTGAGGGCACCAGACTAAGGACCAAAACCTTTTACAAATGCAAAGATAAGAACAGCCATTTGGCCTTAGACAGCTTCCACCCAAGCCCTCTCAGAGAGAACCTTCCTTATAGTCAATTTTTAAGTATTCGCTGCAATTGTAGCAACCTCAAGGACTATACGGAACAAGCTTGCAACCTGATGGAGAAACTTGAAGAAAGAAAATATCCGATCCAGATCATAAAAAGATGCAACAAATGTGCAAGGTATCAAAACAAAGAAAATCTCTTAGAACAAACCAACATATACCCAAACAAAGACATCTGGACCATGTAACAAGCTACTGTGCAGCATCCAACCAGGTAAAGAAAGCTATCAATAGCGATTGAAGCATCATTTCCTCCGGTGCCTTGACCTACCCTACACCATTGCCCACAAAAGCGGAAAAATCATACGGGACCATCTGATCCACACCATACTGACACCAAAAAAGAGAAAGCACAGTGCCTACAACCTGGGGCCTACAGCTAATCACTGGGCATTACCTGTGTGCAACATGCTCAGTATGGTACCAAACAAAAAGAACCAAGACCATTGATCTAGACACAACCTTGAGATGGACTATAAAAAAGCATGCCAAATGCAACCCCACACATGGGATTCCATATGATCATCTGCCTGTGTCAACTAAAATACATAGAAATGACCTGCAGCAAGGTGAAAGTCTGAATAGGAGAACAGCGCAAAGGCAGTAGAATAACCATGTGAATGAGTAACCACTTCCGAACATAGAAACACACAGAGAACGACCTGGAATGGATCATCCTGGAAACACTTGGCAAAATTGACACAATAGCAGAAAGGATACTTTTCCAAAAAGAGCAACACTGGGTATACCCACTCAAAACTTTTGATATGGGTCTGAACGACAATATTCCTTGGCTAGCACTCAACAAATAAATATGACCCCTCATGTAACCAGAAATCATCTACAACACCAACCAGAAATTGATAGCTCTCCGTAATGGCGACACGAAACCATACACAATGGCTACATTATAAAAACCTTTCCTCGTATCTTATTAATTATAGTGGTGATGTCCAATCCACTTTGTGTTCTCCCCCAACAAAAAAATCTATAAGGGATGAGGCGCCTTATTACAGGAAGAACAGCCCACGTTCTACGCAGGTCACTATCTGCAGAATAGTAATGATAAATCCACCAAACAAATAGGGAGACAATTCCTCACGTAATCGCTTGCAAGAAGCAGTCATTATTTACGCATCCCACATAGTCCATTTCCTCAAAATGTCACATAATATGATTGATGAGTAATGTTATTACAAAAAACCACCAGTCATATTTTAGAAAATTATCCGTCAGTCACGTCTATGTCTATTATCACCATGATGACAGCTTGTATATACTATCATAGTCGCTTTACAAAATAGGGGGAACTTTTAGGTCTATTTCTTAGGTTGGTATTCCCTATCCACACATGGGATATCACTGAAACTAATTAGAAAACACCTGTCTCCAGCTTAAAAGCTGTCAGTTTTCACAACATGTCCTCACTCCAGGACAGATGAGGATGCTATAGACGTGCAAACCAAGGGCCTAGAGATAAAAAATTAGTGAAAGGACGACGGAGCCTTCTAGTCGCTCACTTAATGTTTTTTCCCAAATAGATTGCTTTTAACTTGCAGCACAGTCACTGCAGGGCATTGTCACAACCACGGCAAATTAGAGTAGAAGGGTCTTCAGGTTCCATCTACAAAACATTGCTTATGCACTTATTCACCTGCTTAATTGCTCTATCTCAAACTTGTTGCCTAATGATAGCGTGGCCCCCTTGCCTCATTCAAAAAACTCCTGCTTATTGAACTGGAACAGCTCTATGGTTCCAACCTGTTGATTTACATTTGCATCAGTTGAGGAATGTTAAGTTTGCACAAATAGTAGCACAGCCACACTGGTACCACCTTTAAGGAACTGTTACATAGTGCTAAGACAGATAACAATATACCACCACAGCAGCAGTACAAGGCTCCGTTTAAAACATATGCACAACTGGTGGAATGCTAATATAGGTAAAAACTCGTCAACTCACACATTCACCGTTTGGCTTCCACAGCATGCTGGGACAAACAAGGCGAAAAAATACTACAGCGGTTTGACAAACAAAATAACACTCCAACAAGTGTTATATATTTCCATGCCATGGTTGACCAGGGGAGACTTAGTCAGGAATTCAGTAAAAGAGGTAATCTTAGAGGGGTCAGGTGTAAGTTGCATTGATGACAAAGACATTTGGACTGCTTTTAATAACTTTTTACAAAATATATATAAGGAAGAGATTTCATTGTCAAACAAACAGTTATCTACCTGGCTTTTAGGTGACCCTTTACCAAAACTCTCACCAAATAAGAATCCTTACTTAATAGCCCATTTACATCTGAAGAGGTCTCTCTAGCAATACAAAACTTGCTGTTTGACCATGTGGCTGGTGGTCATTTTCTGTAGGCAGCCAGTGTGCTTTTGCCATAGGCCTTGTTGTGGCCATGCCTCCTTGCTGGTTTTTGTAATTGTGACCATTTAGCTGGAGGCCATTTTGTGTAGGCCGGCAGTGTGCTTTTGTCATAGACCTGCATGTCTTCTTTGCTGTGGCCATGCCTTCTTGCTGGTTGTTGTCTGACCATGTGGCTGGCATCCATTTTGTGTAGCCACCAGCCATTGTGCTCTTGCAAACATGGTCTACCGTACCCATATCGATCATCGGCAGGGTTAACCTGATAAAAATGATGACCCTGCCAAAGTACACCTTTATATTCAATGCCTTACTACTACATTCTGATTTAAAGTGTTTTAAAAAACTACAAGGTGATCTGACAAGTTTTATCTGGGCCAATAAGAATCCAAGAATTGCCTGGAAAAAGCTCAGCAAACAAAAGATAGATGGTGGGCTGGCCGTACCAGATTTCCAGCTATATTGTTGGGCTTTTCAGTTAAAGAATTTTAGAGCATTACTAACTAAATGTGTTCAGCTACTTCGACCTTGCTATGGAGCACTAGTCAATCATCTAGCAGAACAAGGCAGCTACTTCCTGTTCAAATATGGGCAACCCACATTTTTCAAAAACATCCACTTGAAGGTCCTGAGCGCGGCATGTAGACTCTGGATTATAGGAGAATATCGAATTTATCCTATTATAGTCAGTTAGCCCCAATTTGGAAATCACCCGGAAATCCTCCATGTGTACAAGACTCTCTATCTACACCACTTATGCATGCCGAAATTGAAAAATGGGACCAACTTATGGATGAGTTGAATCAAATTGCGTGGGACTATCTATCAGAGAAAACTAACAACTTATTGTCTAGATTTAAATATCTGCAACTAACAAGCTGGGTCCAAAGCCAATCATCTGAAGCAGCCTAGAACAGGTGGGAAACAGCTCTATATGGTAACCCCGTACAGAAAAAAGAGACTGCAAAATGGTATTAGATGTTAGTTCAGGAGGAAGATTCCCATAATACGCCACTGGAGGAAAAATGGAAAGAGGCTCTACCAGATGCCGACTTAGCAACTCTTTGGCAAGTATCTATGAATGCACTTTATTCATTTGTCAAATACTCCCCATTAAGGAAGAACCATTTATTTACTCTACATAGGGTTTACTGGTCCCCAAAGAAGCTGTCCAGAATAGGAGGGTAAATAAGATGCTGCCCGAAATGCAGACTGCCAAAAGCAGATGACGTGAATATGTTCTGGCACTGTTCCGGAGTGAATGCCTATTGGCTAGATGTGGGTAAGGTATTAACGGATATTCTGAAAAAAAACATAGAGGTAAGCCTATCTCTGATTATTTTTGGAATCTTAGATAATCATGGTTTTATCGGAAAGAACAGGAAATCACTTGAGCAGCTGTTATTAATTTTGATCATCACTGCTCGCAGGGAATTATGTATTAATTGAATCTCTAGTAGCCAACCCTCTTGACCAGCCTGGTTACCGGCAGCCAGACGATTTGGCAGGTTAGATTGTATAAACGCTTCTGAGTAGAGAGCCAGCATATGGGAACCCCTGGTTTGTTATGATCCAAACTCAGTTAGGCAATAGAAGATGAAACGGTCCAAGGATTAAGACATTCTAATCCAAAGGGAGGTACGTGGGGGTAACCTCGCCACCTTGAAATAAAGGTTGAAAGTATGTGTCTCTGGGACAGGGAACATCTGGAAGGATGTGAGAGTATATTCTGGTCCTTGACCCTGAACGCACTGTAACAAACACCTTTTCTTGGATTGTCGCATATGAGGACTAAAAAAAAAAAAAAAAAGAGTTATATATTTCAAAACCCCTTTTTTTTAACCCGGTCTGTTAAACAGACCCGGATCAACTTTAAGTGCAATAAGGCTTCTTGTTTTATCAAACACTGCATGAGCACCACTGCAACAGCATAAGGCACTTCACAAGCACTATATCACATTACTGTATACCAATCATGGTCCTCAATAGGCAGAACATCATATGCCAACACTTTAGGTATGTTAAGGACTATTGCTGAAAAATATTCTGTTCAAAAGAAACATCTATCTTTGTATTCATTCTTTTTTTAGATTTCCATACAAACAAACCGCCTCAACCGACACCTATGAGGCAGTTGGAAGAATATTATATGGTATTTCAAATTAATCTATGTCTCTGAACATAGAGGGAAATCATATGCACAAACACGTCACTTCTTCATCATCATCATCAACAAACTTTATTCGGTTTGACAAACCATAAAAGTCACACATAGAAAATACATGGAATACATATTAGAAGCCAACATGATTATAAAAATTCGTAAAACACAAAATGCCCAACGAAATCAAGTCATCTGGGGTTCAAAGTCCTTATTCAGATGGATTAAAACAATAGACATTAAAATTTCCTGATATCTCGGCTACAATGCTCATATAATGTTTAAAGAGTTTGCAATCATACAAGTTATATTAAATTACAAATTTGTGCTGATAGCCAAATAAAACATTTAGGGGCATATTACGATTGTGGATTTCCTGCATCCACCGGGCCGGCGGAAGCTACCGCCGGCCCGGAGGATGCGGGAAATCCGTCGCGGAGCCTTGAAAGACCCACCGCCATATTAGGATGGATGGTGGGTCTTACATTCTGTCCTCCGCTTAACATGGCTGGCGGTGTCTATCAGACACCGCCATCCATATTATGATGGAGTACAAAGTATGCTTTTCCACGGCGGCTTTTCCGCCGTGGAAATGCATACGGAGCTTCACTTCGGGGGCCCTTTGCAGGCCCCCTGGGTGAAGGGGGGGTGGGGGGTGCACATGGGGGGTACCTATGGTACCCCCCTGCATTTGCGTGGACAAAGCGGCAGGCACCGCGCGGTGCCTGCTGCTTTGTGCACGCAAATGCCGTGCATGCACTTTTAACATTGCGGCGGGGGCAGCTTGAAGCTGCACCCGCCGCAATGTTAAAGATTGAGGATGTGACCGCCAGGGTGGCGGTCACATCCTAATTGCACAGGAGGGAACTCCGCAGGCAATGCGGAGGTTCCCTCCTACGCTATGGTGGCGGACGGACTCAGGTCCGTCCGCCATCATAATCGGCCCCTTGAAGTGAACAGTGCCACCTGAACGTGTAAGAATTAATATCTCAAAAAACTCTAAATCCTCCTTTATCTTCTCTAGGATGTCCGAATTTACCTTGGGAATTTGTTGCGTTGGATATTCTAGGACCTGTATGTTGGCAGGATGGTTCTTCTAAGTACATTTTGGTATTGGTTGATCTTTTTTCAAGATGGTTAGAAATTGAGATAGTTCGAACAGTGGACACAAAAGCGGTAATTGGTTTCCTGGAAAAGTGTTTTTTAAGGGAAGGTTTCCCAGCTTCAATTTTGAAGGATAATGGCGTTCAATTCAAGTCTGAGGTTATGAGAATATTTTTGGGCAATATCGGAATTGAACAAAAATTTACGCCACTGTACCATCCTAGGGGTAATTCTGTTGTTGAGAGGGTGAATAGGGTTATAAAGGGAGTTTTGCAATTGGCAAAGAGAGCAAATAAGAATTTTGAGGATGAACTTAACAAACTTATCTGGTCTTATAGGATAACTATTCATGACACTATTGGTGAAAGTCCTTTTGGTTTAATGCGTGGAAGATTTCCTCACTGCAAAATCAATCCCGGCTGGATTGGTAGAAGCAAAAGGTATGATTGGGATGTGGATCAAGTTAAGCAGTCCATTAGTATCTCCCAAACGAAAAATAAAGAATTCTTTGATAGCAAACATGGGACTAAAGAAGTTTCTGTGAGAGTTGGACAGTGGGCCAGAATTAAAGTTGGAAAAAAATCAGGGAAATTGGAACCTAGATTTTCAAATCCTAAGCGAATCACCAAGGTAATGAAGAATACTGTTCAATTTGAGGATGGAAGCATACATCACATAAGTCGTATAGCTTTGGCAAAAGCTAGTTTTGATTCAGAAAACTTTAAGGTTGGTTGTAGAGATTATTGGTGGTTTTAAATGCTTTATCAGATTTTGAGGAAGGGGATGTGCAGGGTGTGGCAGAGGCTTCTAAGTGTGTAGATATGCCAGGTGTTAGTACTTCAGAGGTTGAAATGGCCACTGGTACTCCTGAGCTCTCTGTTCCTGATATTAGCACAATGGGTGGTGCTATTTCTGGTCCTGTTATCTCCACTTTTAGTTCCACACATGTACCAGAAATTCCTGCAGTAGAAGTTACTTATGTTCCTGCTGCAGATGAAATACACAATGCTGGAGTAATCAAGTCAAGCAGTTTTGGAAGACCTATTCGTACTCCAAGTAATTTTAATGATTTTGTGCGTTTTTAAGTTTGTGATTATTTGTTCTTATTTGTTATAAAGAAGGGGGATGTGTGGTGATTGTATGTTTCTTTAATTACTATTAGAATTATACTATGTAATAGAATCTAGGGCATATTATCAAGGGGGTTTATCTCCGCTTTTTTGGCTTTAAAAGCCAAGAAAGCGGAGATAAAATTATCTCCCTATTACCAAGCTGTCGCTAACACCAGTTAGTGACAGCTAATAGGAGATAGCGACCATCTTGGGCCCCGCTTTGCATGTCAGTGATATTTATCACTAATGACATGCAAAGTGGGCGTGCCAAGATGTTAGCGACTGGAAACAGTCGCTAACATCGCTATCTCCTATTACCAACTTTTGAAGATATTCGCGCTAAGCGCGAATATCTCCAAAAGCTAACACCTGCCCTGAGCAGTTCTTCACCATGTTATCCAATGGGAGGAGGATAACATGGCTAAGAGCATTTGCTCGATAATGCATGAATATCGCTGACTTTTCAGCGATATTCATGCATTGCGGCCGTTTTTTATCGCATTTGCGATAAACCTTGCTAATAGCAAGGTTTATCTGCGATAAAAATCGCCGATGTGCGGCGATAATTTTTGTCTCTAAACAAGTTAGAGACAAAAATTATCGCTAGTTGTTGGTAATATGCCCCCTAGTGTATTGTGTTCTGCAGATGGTAAGAATGTTATGAGATCATTATACTGTTACCTGCCTGATCTGCTGCATGCACTTTTTATCTCATGAACTATTCCTGAAATAAATACTTAAGAACTACTTCGTGGGATGTTATTCTTTTAAGAAGTGTGTTAAATCAAAGGAGAGAGTGAGGACTAGGTAAGCTAGTCCGGATCCCCACTATTATATGTCGAAAATCAAAAAGGACTAGCTAAGTTACATAAGAAAGGGACTCAATGGAGTACGTGTGTCGACAAACCAGTAGGTTTTTTCAGAAAGCCCTCACCCACCAACCTAGTTGGTGGCATGCTTCATCATCGGGCCCACCACAGTGACACCTAATGTGCCCCGGGTGTGCTTCAACGCCAGATTACTGCGGAGCTGGTATACTTGCTGAGTGTGCAGTGTAGTGAGTGTGAAGGTGAAAATTAAAAAACCATACAGGTGGTCCCAGTACCCGAGGGTAAAACAATATTTTAATTTACTGGGCCCCTGTTGGTATATTAAAAGGCAGACGGACGTGTTGGAGTATGGATTATGACCTCCAGCGTCCTGTGTGGTCTACATGTTTCAGCCTGGCCTTTTTTAATTTGAAACAGGCTTTCCTCAGGACCAAGTGAGTATGTGTAAAAAGTGAATTAAATAAATAAACTAAATTATAGTGAGTGTGTTTATTTTTTTGCTATGTGTAGCACTCCCTAAGGTGCTATATGGGTGAGAGGGGGGATCCCTCTCGCTTTGCTACATATAACATGAAGGGGACACAGACAGACGTACAGAGTAGAGTCACATTAGCATTATATTGCAAGTTTAGCCGACATTCAGCCGTCTTATAAGGTGAGTGAACGAACTATGTATGGCTAAAGTGTGGTCTTGTCAGTGACAGGACCTATGTGGTTTTTTATCTAGAAGCCGGTTGTAGTGGTGGGCTAGAAAAACTAATTTTTTCAATGTGAGGTTCAGGTAAGTAAAAGAACATTATCCTCACACAGTCTTTTTCTGTACAAAGCCTCCTTGGGTCACCTGGCAGAGAAAAAGACCCTGAAAGAAGGTTGTAACAGCTTTGAAATTTATCCGACCTGTAGGGAAAGAGACCTCAACACCTTACCCCAGTAGTAGCTGTAGTGCGCAGTCCAATTACTCACGAAATTGCCGGTCTGGTTCCTCCTTGGACCTGTCGTCCTTCTGCGGTGCCCGAATGTGAAAGGAGGGCCTTGCCGGTCGTGTTTATATAGCCTCATTTATCGTTTACACCTGTGTGAGTGTAGAAACAAAGGGAGGGGTGCAGTCGCGCAAAACGCCATGTCATTGCAGCTGAGCGCCTGCGCGTTAGCGTAGTGGCACTCGGCGGGCGCATGCGCATTAGTTTGCTGACTCCTGCGCATGCGCGAAGGAGTTCTGAGAGCGCCCGTCGGTCTGCTCATGCTCGGGGTGCAGACAGAGGTTGCAAGATGAAAAATTACAAACAAAACCTCATTAGGATAGCGCGTCTTTGCTGCATATGTAGTGGGGGCATGTATAAGCCTGAGGTCCGGTTATGAAATTGAAAAATTAAAAATTGGGGGACATTCCCATTAGGGGTTTGTTGAGAACTTAATTACAATAGTAGCACACTAATATGCACAGAGATACAAGCTGTAACTGGATGAGAGGGAAGAAGAAAAGGAACATTTTGCTTAGGATAATTCTCAGTTCAATTTGTTAATGAATTCCATGGTATGGAATCATTCAGGCCCCCAATATGTGTGGACAATCTGTATATCCAGCGTTGTTCCTTTTGGAGGAGGTGCCTGTCATTGTTTTCTGTTGTGTCAAATTGTTCAATGACAGTCCAAGTAAAATCATTTGGAGTGTGGTGATGAGACAAAAAATGGTCTGTTAATTTACTTATGTTTTTGCCACATCGGATGGTACTCCTGTGTTCTGTCATTCTGGTTCGTACCTTGCGGGTAGTCATCCCGACGTATCGCAGGCCACATCTGCATGTTATTAGGTAAACCAGGTTGGAAGAGTTACAATTGGTGAACTGACGTTGTGTCCATGTTTTACCTGGTTCCAGGTCCAGGGTTTTGGATGGAGATGTTAGATGGCATACACTGCAATTGTTGCACGGTTGGTGTCCTGTAAGCTTTGGTAAGCCCCATGCGTTCACGATGGTGTTGTCTCTGGGGGCATTGTTAGGTCGGGGTCTTGTGTGGACCAGTGAGTCTTTTAGGTTTTTTGCTCTTTTGTAGGCAAACCTTGTTTTCTCCCAATTTCTGCTGCCTGAGTTTATGATCCTCCAATTTCTATTGATGATGTTGGAGACCTGATTTGATACAGTATTGTACGTGGTAACACAGGTGAGGGTGGGTTCCTCAGGTGGTCTCGTTGTTGTCTCAAGTAGTGCCTCCCTATTTTGATTCTGCGCCCTTTTGCAGGTGGTTTTCAAAATCCTAGTGGGGTATCCTCTGTCTTCCAGTTTGTGGATTAGGGTAGTTGATTGTTGTCTGAAATCCTGGATCCTGCTGCAATTGCGTCTGAGGCGCAAGAATTGACCATAAGGGAGGTTTTCCCTTAGAGGTCTAGGGTGGAAGCTATCAAACCTCAGAAGGGAATTTCTCGATGTGGGTTTGTAAAAAGTTGTGGTCGTTAGGCCATTCTGGTCTGCTTTTATATTGAGATCCAGGTAGTTGTCACGACTGTTGATCCACATGAGGAAATTGTCTAAGGTTTCCTCATGTGGATCAACAGTCGTGACAACTACCTGAGATTCACGAGTACCAGCAGTTCCTCTGAACTAGCCTTCCTGGATCTCAATATAAAAGCAGACCAGAATGGCCTAACGACCACAACTTTTTACAAACCCACATCGAGAAATTCCCTTCTGAGGTTTGATAGCTTCCACCCTAGACCCTAGACTACCCGCAAGGTACGAACCAGAATGACAGAACACAGGAGTACCATCCGATGTGGCAAAAACATAAGTAAATTAACAGACCATTTTTTGTCTCATCACCACACTCCAAATGATTTTACTTGGACTGTCATTGAACAATTTGACACAACAGAAAACAATGACAGGCACCTCCTCCAAAAGGAACAACGCTGGATATACAGATTGTCCACACATATTGGGGGCCTGAATGATTCCATACCATGGAATTCATTAACAAATTGAACTGAGAATTATCCTAAGCAAAATGTTCCTTTTCTTCTTCTCTCTCACCCAGTTACAGCTTGTATCTCTGTGCATATTAGTGTGCTACTATTGTAATTAAGTTCTCAACAAACCCCTAATGGGAATGTCCCCCAATTTTTAATTTTTCAATTTCATAACCGGACCTCATGCTTATACATGCCCCCACTACATATGCAGCAAAGACGCGCTATCCTAATGAGGTTTTGTTTGTAATTTTTCATCTTGCAACCTCTGTCTGCACCCTGCGCATGAGCAGACCGACGGGCGCTCTCAGAACTCCTTCGCGCATGCGCAGGAGTCAGCAAACTAATGCGCATGCGCCCGCCGAGTGCCACTACGCTAACGCGCAGGCGCTCAGCTGCAATGACATGGCGTTTTGCGCGACTGCACCCCTCCCTTTGTTTCTACACTCACACAGGTGTAAACGATAAATGAGGCTATATAAACACGACCGGCAAGGCCCTCCTTTCACATTCGGGCACCGCAGAAAGACGACAGGTCCAAGGAGGAACCAGACCGGCAATTTCGTGAGTAATTGGACTGCGCACTACAGCTACTACTGGGGTAAGGTGTTGAGGTCTCTTTCCCTACAGGTCGGATAAATTTCAAAGCTGTTACAACCTTCTTTCAGGGTCTTTTTCTCTGCCAGGTGACCCAAGGAGGCTTTGTACAGAAAAAGACTGTGTGAGGATAATGTTCTTTTACTTACCTGAACCTCACATTGAAAAAATTCGTTTTTCTAGCCCACCACTACAACCTGCTTCTAGATAAAAAACCACATAGGTCCTGTCACTGACAAGACCACACTTTAGCCATACATAGTTCGTTCACTCACCTTATAAGACGGCTGAATGTCGGCTAAACTTGCAATATAATGCTAATGTGACTCTACTCTGTACGTCTGTCTGTGTCCCCTTCATGTTATATGTAGCAAAGCGAGAGGGATCCCCCCTCTCACCCATATAGCACCTTAGGGAGTGCTACACATAGCAAAAAAATAAACACACTCACTATAATTTAGTTTATTTATTTAATTCACTTTTTACACATACTCACTTGGTCCTGAGGAAAGCCTGTTTCAAATTAAAAAAGGCCAGGCTGAAACATGTAGACCACACAGGACGCTGGAGGTCATAATCCATACTCCAACACGTCCGTCTGCCTTTTAATATACCAACAGGGGCCCAGTAAATTAAAATATTGTTTTACCCTCGGGTACTGGGACCACCTGTATGGTTTTTTAATTTTCACCTTCACACTCACTACACTGCACACTCAGCAAGTATACCAGCTCCGCAGTAATCTGGCGTTGAAGCACACCCGGGGCATATTAGGTGTCACTGTGGTGGGCCCGATGATGAAGCATGCCACCAACTAGGTTGGTGGGTGAGGGCTTTCTGAAAAAACCTACTGGTTTGTCGACACACGTACTCCATTGAGTCCCTTTCTTATGTAACTTAGCTAGTCCTTTTTGATTTTCGACATATAATAGTGGGGATCCGGACTAGCTTACCTAGTCCTCACTCTCTCCTTTGATTTAACAATATTAGGCAGCGCACAGCTGCGAGAGTTCTACTTCCAACGGCAATATGGCAGAAAACATCGGCCTCACTTTCACTGAAGATGATGTCAGTGAAATTCTATCCGACCCATCCCTCCTAGCAGACTTCAACATCTCCACGACCATTGCACAGACAACTGATTGGGATACATTAACTGAGAAGAAAAGGAACAGAATACGAACCATCCTACATGGCGTAATTCTAGCACAATACCTACGCACTAACACTGCCCCAAAAGGTCTCATAGTCACCAACGCTCCTAGAATTTTCCTGGATGACGCAACTTTTAGAAAGGATTGGGCCCAGATCGCCTGGCACTGCACCAGGGACTGGCTCATCTTGATCATTAAAACCGCCAAACGACTCTCAGACACTATCATGATTGAAATACAAGCAACAGAGACCCACTTCAAAACCACTTTCACTGGGTTTAAAAAGAAGTTAGAGGACCAGAATCGCGAGATGGCGGACTATAAAGAATACCTAACCCAGACAAACGTTAAGAACTTCGAAAAGGATCTGAAGAGATTCAGCTTTACAAAGACCTACCCCTACGCGGATGATGACTACACTCCCGCCAAAAAAGACTCTGATAGCTCCGGGGACAATAGCTCGGTCTCGAGCAATTCCAGTACTGGATCAAACCAATCTAGAGGTAGAGGCCGGCGAGGACAACACTGGCAGCAACCGTGGCAGGGACCACAACAGAACCATAATTTCGGGCCACCACAATTTGGACCAATGCCACCCCCATACTATGGTTTCCCGCCACTATACGCACCAGGGCACATGCCCTTCTTCCAAGGGAACCAAAACCAAAGATACCCTTTTTTATCACAGGGCCGAAGGAACCGCGGAAAGAGAAGAAATGCACCGCAGGTCCACTGGGCACCAGAGGCGGAACCAGTGAGTTCCAACACGAGGAACAAATCCAAGGAACAGGCGAGACCGAGCAAGTAGCACCCCCTAGAACAACCAACCAACTAGTGTTTAACATCTCCAGCACACAACTAACCGATGAAGAAATATCAGTTCTGAACAAAGGCCTCTCCTTCGTCCCCACAGCCAAACTGGACCACTTCAAATTACATGTGGAGCTAGCAGAGTTCTTTAGGAAACTAAAGCTAAAGGCCTTCTTTGAAAAGAAAGAGGAGACCGACAACAGCCAAGAGGAGATCCCCAACGAAACAGGTCTTAGACTAAAATCCAACTTCGTTCCACCACCTGCCAGCATCCCAGTAGAGATTGCTGCATTTGAACAGGCGGTATATACGGAGGTAGAAAATATACAAGAGAAAGACACCTTCAACAACCTGTCCCATCAGGAACGTGAAACGATCAAACGCCTACAGAATAACCCATCACTTGTCATCAAACCTACGGATAAAGGTGGGGGCATCGTCCTAATGGATAAAACGGACTACGATATCGAATGCCGCAGACTCCTGAGCGACACCAGGAATTATAGGTCCCTCAAGAAAGATCCTACCGAGGAACTACGCAACAGGATACAGACTCTGGTAAAGAACGCCCGAGACGCTGAACACATCTCCAAACAAGAGGCGGACTACCTGTGCACCAAAAATGCTAAAACCCCATATTTCTACACAGTACCAAAGATACACAAAGGGGTAACCCCCCCACCGGGCAGACCAATTGTGTCTGGAATCCAATCACTCCTAGAGCCTTTGTCCCGCTTCTGTGATTTCTTCCTGAACCCCTTAGTTCAAGAGACACCATCATATATAAAGGACACAAAACATCTCCTCAACGTGATCAAAGAAACTAACTTCAACCCAACAACTCAACTCCTTGTCGGACTAGACATTGAGAGTTTATACACTAGCTTGCCACAGGACGCCACATTGGAAGTACTACACGAAGTCCTTATGGGCACCACCTGGAACCACCAGACCCCCCGTAGTTTCATCATGGAATGCGCAACCCTTGCGCTAAAGGACAACTACTTCGAATATGAAGGTAAACTGTACCTACAGACCAATGGGACCAGCATGGGGAGCGTTTTCGCTCCCAGCATAGCTGGTCTTTACGTAGCCCACTTTGAGAAGACTCATATACAAACTCTCACCAACCCTTACACAGCCAACATCAAAGTATGGCGTCGCTACATCGATGACATCCTCATCATCTGGGAAGGGAGTCAAGAAACCTTAGACAATTTCCTCATGTGGATCAACAGTCGTGACAACTACCTGAGATTCACGAGTACCAGCAGTTCCTCTGAACTAGCCTTCCTGGATCTCAATATAAAAGCAGACCAGAATGGCCTAACGACCACAACTTTTTACAAACCCACATCGAGAAATTCCCTTCTGAGGTTTTATAGCTTCCACCCTAGACCTCTAAGGGAAAACCTCCCTTATGGTCAATTCTTGCGCCTCAGACGCAATTGCAGCCGGATCCAGGATTTCAGACAACAATCAACTACCCTAATCCACAAACTGTAAGACAGAGGATACCCCACTAGGATTTTGAAAACCACCTGCAAAAGGGCGCGGAATCAAAATAGGGAGGCACTACTTGAGACAACAACGAGACCACCTGAGGAACCCACCCTCACCTGTGTTACCACGTACAATACTGTATCAAATCAGGTCTCCAACATCATCAATAGAAATTGGAGGATCATAAACTCAGGCAGCAGAAATTGGGAGAAACCAAGGTTTGCCTACAAAAGAGCAAAAAACCTAAAAGACTCACTGGTCCACTCAAGACCCCGACCTAACAATGCCCCCAGAGACAACACCATCGTGAACGCATGGGGCTTACCAAAGCTTACAGGACACCAACCGTGCAACAATTGCAGTGTATGCCATCTAACATCTCCATCCAAAACCCTGGACCTGGAACCAGGTAAAACATGGACACAACGTCAGTTCACCAATTGTAACTCTTCCAACCTGGTTTACCTAATAACATGCAGATGTGGCCTGCGATACGTCGGGATGACTACCCGCAAGGTACGAACCAGAATGACAGAACACAGGAGTACCATCCGATGTGGCAAAAACATAAGTAAATTAACAGACCATTTTTTGTCTCATCACCACACTCCAAATGATTTTACTTGGACTGTCATTGAACAATTTGACACAACAGAAAACAATGACAGGCACCTCCTCCAAAAGGAACAACGCTGGATATACAGATTGTCCACACATATTGGGGGCCTGAATGATTCCATACCATGGAATTCATTAACAAATTGAACTGAGAATTATCCTAAGCAAAATGTTCCTTTTCTTCTTCTCTCTCACCCAGTTACAGCTTGTATCTCTGTGCATATTAGTGTGCTACTATTGTAATTAAGTTCTCAACAAACCCCTAATGGGAATGTCCCCCAATTTTTAATTTTTCAATTTCATAACCGGACCTCAGGCTTATACATGCCCCCACTACATATGCAGCAAAGACGCGCTATCCTAATGAGGTTTTGTTTGTAATTTTTCATCTTGCAACCGCTGTCTGCACCCCGCGCATGAGCAGACCGACGGGCGCTCTCAGAACTCCTTCGCGCATGCGCAGGAGTCAGCAAACTAATGCGCATGCGCCCGCCGAGTGCCACTACGCTAACGCGCAGGCGCTCAGCTGCAATGACATGGCGTTTTGCGCGACTGCACCCCTCCCTTTATTTCTACACTCACACAGGTGTAAACGATAAATGAGGCTATATAAACACGACCGGCAAGGCCCTCCTTTCACATTCGGGCACCGCAGAAGGACGACAGGTCCAAGGAGGAACCAGACCGGCAATTTCGTGAGTAATTGGACTGCGCACTACAGCTACTACTGGGGTAAGGTGTTGAGGTCTCTTTCCCTACAGGTCGGATAAATTTCAAAGCTGTTACAACCTTCTTTCAGGGTCTTTTTCTCTGCCAGGTGACCCAAGGAGGCTTTGTACAGAAAAAGACTGTGTGAGGATAATGTTCTTTTACTTACCTGAACCTCACATTGAAAAAATTTGTTTTTCTAGCCCACCACTACAACCGGCTTCTAGATAAAAAACCACATAGGTCCTGTCACTGACAAGACCACACTTTAGCCATACATAGTTCGTTCACTCACCTTATAAGACGGCTGAATGTCGGCTAAACTTGCAATATAATGCTAATGTGACTCTACTCTGTACGTCTGTCTGTGTCCCCTTCATGTTATATATAGCAAAGCGAGAGGGATCCCCCCTCTCACCCATATAGCACCTTAGGGAGTGCTACACATAGCAAAAAAAAATAAACACACTCACTATAATTTAGTTTATTTATTTAATTCACTTTTTACACATACTCACTTGGTCCTGAGGAAAGCCTGTTTCAAATTAAAAAAGGCCAGGCTGAAACATGTAGACCACACAGGACGCTGGAGGTCATAATCCATACTCCAACACGTCCGTCTGCCTTTTAATATAGCAACAGGGGCCCAGTAAATTAAAATATTGTTTTACCCTCGGGTACTGGGACCACCTGTATGGTTTTTTAATTTTCACCTTCACACTCACTACACTGCACACTCAGCAAGTATACCAGCTCCGCAGTAATCTGGCGTTGAAGCACACCCGGGGCACATTAGGTGTCACTGTGGTGGGCCCGATGATGAAGCATGCCACCAACTAGGTTGGTGGGTGAGGGCTTTCTGAAAAAACCTACTGGTTTGTCGACACACGTACTCCATTGAGTCCCTTTCTTATGTAACTTAGCTAGTCCTTTTTGATTTTCGACAGATTCTTTTAAGAAGGTCACTACAACATGGTTTATTTCATGATGTTTTGCCCATTTTATGGTACTCCCAGGAAATCCTTTATAATCCCCATTCTGACACAGGCCAATTTTAGACAAGTACGGCCCGCTTTTATATTTCTACATTTGTTGACGGGTAACATAATTTTTTATGTGTTCATTTTTTTAAATCTGCTATCAGGCTTAGGGCGAGTTGTGACTAACTCGCTTGATTTTAGTCACTATCTCCAGTTTCATGCACTTTCCTTGCTCCAATAGCCTGTTCATTTTATAGCCTAATGA
This sequence comes from Lissotriton helveticus, assembly GCF_964261635.1. NCBI lineage: Eukaryota > Metazoa > Chordata > Amphibia > Caudata > Salamandridae > Lissotriton > Lissotriton helveticus. The sequence continues at coordinate 1,377,679,523 of NC_136059.1, forward strand.
AGTGTAATGGTTTTATTGTACTATTCATAGTGCCTTCTTTAGTAGCTGCTAAGTTTGCCTTAGGTCCAAGGAAACTAGATACATTAAGTGCATATAAAATTAATTGTTTATGAGATGCTTATACCCACTATATTTCCGTCTGGATTGTACATATTGTATCATATTTTATCTTGTTTTTTACATTGTGCTTTTATGGTTTTATAATATGAAATTGAATAAAGATATATGATTTTGATGAGTTGGAATCACAAGGGCAGGGGTCCAGGTGAGCATCACAATATGCTTTGCTGGGATAAGACATCAGTAAGTGAGCCATTCTAAATCTAATAAAATAAAATCTTTTAGAGTGACCAAAAGGTATCAAGAGATATGGCTCAATTCTTTCGGCACAACCAAGGGGAGATAATCAGCTACATGCTTTTTGTACCATACGTTCCCTGCGATCCATCCGGACATTTAAACATTCCTTCTTTAAATGGGACTTTGTGATGGAAGTGATAAGTTTGGGATTAGTAAAGCAGTCCTGCCTCCCCATGAGATCCAGCTGCCTTTTGAAGTAGGTAAGCCAGAGTATTTTATGAGGATAATCATAGCTTAAACAATCCTGTATTATTGCTCAATTGAGAGCTGGTTCTTCCTTTGTCCATATCGAGCACTATAACGTAAAAGGGGAGGTTTGAATTAAATGTATTAAAGGAGTCGGGCCAAATTCAGTGTGACATAATGTACTCGAGAGGCTGGGGGGAACAGACATTATTCTAGTACAGCACCGTGCAATATAGATGTTAATTATTACCGCGATAGGTTTTGAGCCCAGTTTCCTTGCAAACCTAAATACAGCTTCAAGGGTTTTATCAAAGCTCCTCTTCCTGACATCAAGGAGATTGAACGAAGAGCTTTTACAGTCAAAAGGGACACCCAGGTAAGAATAATTTAATACCTGGAGTAACGTCTCCTTATTAATAAAACTGGATCTTATTTTGGAATGTGCTTTGCCTACCATCATGACATGTGACTTAGCTGTGTTAGTCTTCAAGCCCAAATTGCCCATAAAATCATTGAATCTGTTTAAAAGAATTTGTAAGCCCACACCAGTTCTTGAAATTAATACGCAATCCTCTGCATATAGTAATGCAGGGATATTTCTCGGACCCACCTTTGGAACGTCGATCACCACTTCATTCAGATAACTCTCCAGATCATTGGTGTATAGACAAAACAAAAATGGGGCAAGCACGCACCCTTGTCTTACCTCACAATTCATTTTGCTAGGAGCTGGCAGTTCACAATCTGCCCCATATCTGACTCTGCCCGTCACGTCTTGGTGCATCTGAGCTAAGGAATTAACCGAGGGTGCATCTATGCCCATTTCCAACATCTTTTTCCAGAGTTTCCCTCTCACCACCCAATCAAAGGCTGAGGTCAGGTCCATAAATACCAGCTGGAGATTACTGTTTTTTGCCAGCGTGTTTTACTTATCACCAAATGAAGATTAAGGAACTGCTCAATGTGCCCAGGCCTCTCCTAAAACCATAATGGATGTCTGAGAATTTCCCTTTTTCGGCTATCCATGTTTCTAAGTGGTCAAGTAAAACGCTGCCCATTAGTTTGCATGTAGAGTTGATCAGTGAAATTGGGCAATGGCATTTAAGGTTTGATCACTGTCCCTTTTTAAATATTGGAACAATTATTACACTCAAAGGAGATTTTAATGGGCCTGAGATTACGACACAGCTTAGGATGTTGGTCAGCACGGGGAGCCATATATTAGGATTTGCCAGGAAAAGATCAGCCGGGACGCCATCGGGGCCCGGTGCCTTATTCTTTTTAGTCTGATTCGGTGCCTTTGCTACTCTCTGGATGGTTGGGGGAGGCTAACTTTCGCAGACTCCCTTTTATATGTGTATCACATACTACTGTGCCGATATGGACCCCTCCACTCTTGTAAACTTCAAGGAAGTGATCAACCCATTCATCAGGGGGGAGTGTGACATCAATAGTGCTATTATGGCTGTTCTGGAAAAAAGGGACAATAATAGTCTTTCAGAAAAGGTCAGAGTCTTTAGTAACACTAGCTTGATATAATCTCTCTCACACCTCTCTCAGAATAGTCTCCCTACGACCCGCAAGGATCTGTTTATAATGGTATCTCCATGACCTCACTGTCCCTGTGTCTCTGGGCTTCTGTTTTAAGGCCTTGACAATATTATTATAACCCCTTGAGCATTCACTATCAAGTCATTTAAAACGTTTTCTGGAATTTTGATTTCTATCAGTTTCTAGGATTTCATTTATTGGTTTGCTTATATCAGCATAGAATTCCAAAATGCTTTTTGGGTTTGTATCACTTTCCTAAACATGTCAAAATTTGCAGCCTATTTGTATTCACTAGTTTTTCGAGAACAGGATTGGGGTTTATAGATGCCCATTTACACATAAGGCCCTTGTTTTGCTATGGATTAATGGCTTCAAACAGGATACACAAAGGGAAGTCATCACAATGTATTGGGATGTAGAAACAAACTGATTTCAGTGCATAATGTTCAGAGAGAGTAAGGAAGTCAATAAGACTACCCTGGCCTCAGCCAAAATATGTGATCTCCTCCTGTCCAGCCTGACTAATTAAATATATTGTTAAGAATAGACAACATGTAGATAGTATAGTCCCTGATGCGATATTAGGTATAGGTACCGAAGCAGATAAATATGGTTTGGTATCTGGGTATCGGTTAATTATTAGCAAAACGCAAGTAATCCTAAACTTTCCTCCAGTCACACCAGTAGTTGGAGTATGTAACGTGGCAACCTACCTCGGGGTAAAAATCTCTTTTAATCCTGAATCGATAATTGCACTTAATTATGAACCCCTGCTAAAAGAAACCTCTCTTCTCCTCAAGAAATGGCACAAACTTCCAATGGGGATTCTGGGGCGAATTAACTTAATTAAAATGAAGATCTTGCCTAAATTTTTATATCTTTTTCGGTCTATACCTTTAAGAGTGTGTAATACATATTTCAGCAGACTGGAGAGTATCATCAGCAGCTTCATATGGGGGTATAAAAAAGCACGACGGGCTCTATCTTTGCTTAAACTCCCCTATGACCAAGGTGGACTTGGGTTACCAGACTTTAAATTATATTATTGGGCTGCTTTTTTGACTCGATTTCGCAGCTTGCTTATCCCTGACAAATGTCTTTATTTTCATAGATTTATATTAGGGGGAGAGGCTGTTATGTTTTTATATAGACTTAATGACCCTAACTACTTTAAACGAGTACGTTTTAAGACGATTCGAGATACGGTTAATATTTGGCGATCTATTCTTAATAGGAATAACATCTCCTTATTTCATGCCAAAACGCCCCTCTGGTATAACCCAGGGTTTCCAGAAATTTTTCATGATTCAGCTAGCACTATGTTTTTGGATAACAGCATTAGTAATCTTGGAGACCTGTATGACCATATTGGATTTTCTACTTTTGAAAAGCTAAAGATGATATATAACCTACCAGAAGGGGCTTGGTTTAAATACAACCAGATCAAGGATTATATTATTCATAGAACAGGCTTTGATAGCATAGCCAAATCTGAAATCTGGAGTTGTATGTATAGAGATTCTGACAAGGCACTGATCAGCTGTGGTTATAAGACCTTTTCTATCTTACACAAGGATGATATCAGTAAGGTGGCAGAAAAGTGGAGTACAAAGTTAGAGGTGAATGTAACCCCAGATATGATAACCTCCTCATTGAACAGTCTAAATAACGCAGTTCAATCGTCAAGCCTGAAATTACAGCTGTTTAGAACTTTGTTTCAACTGTACTATTCTCCAGACAGGATTTTAAAATGGGCTTGCAAAAATTAAATGAATGATATCACAAAATGTCCTAAATGTGCACTTAAAGGGGCAGATATCGTGCACATGTTTTTTTCATGCCCTGAGCTATCCATTTTCTGGAAGGATGTAGCTGGTGTTATCTCAGCCAAATTGGCTAGGCCAATTGTACTCGTGCAACTGGATATTATGATCGGGGTTGCTGGGGCAAATAACAGTTTTCGGGACTTGATGAATATACTTATGACATGTGCTAGATTAGCTATTGCTAGGGTTTGGATTCAAAATCATCCCCCCACGGTTATGGAATGGTGGCTTTTGGTTAAAGACATTCATAATATGGAAAGCTCTTTGGCGATAACTAAGGGACAGAAGAAAAAACGAAAAGTGGAAAAAATTTGGGGATTAATTATGTCTTAATGTTTAAATTGAAATATTGATTTTTAGTACTGTTATGATTGATGTCTCATCATACATGATTTGTCGGATACCCTTGTTAATCTGATTTTTTTTATTCTGAGCTATCTGTATTTGACGTTACTCATGATGCTAATAAAAAAAATATAAAAAAAAAAAAAAAAAGATAGTATAGAGATAAAAACATTACCACAAGGTCTGTGTTCAAAGTGGCATAGGTTCTCTGAAGACTCTCCCATATAATTACAGGCAGACATTTTTGACAGTGAACATAATCTACAGTTAAAATCCCCGCCCCATAAAATTATATAATCAGTATTCAGTTCCATGAGATGCTTACTTAGTGAATTTTCGAGCATAACGGCTATTTCAGTATGTGCCAAACTAAAATTATTATGATAAAAATGAACAATTATAAGTGTGACATTTAAATTATACATATTATTGATAAATTGGAAGTGTGGTGAGTCCACGTTAGTGTAACAGATTTTGTTGTCCATGGTGGTTGCCATCAAAATAAGCAAACCACCACGATCATAGCCTCCAAGCGAGTGAGCAGCTGGTGTGTGGATGGATACAAATACATAAATGTATACTTTGTCACGGGCCCAGGTTTCCTGGAGGCAGACAATGTCATAGCCTTTTATTAAATCTAGCCAATCATCATTTCTCACCCTGCTTGCGAGCCCAGCCACGTTCCAAAACAAGCACTTAAACTTATTAGACTTTCGTTCAATCTGTTGTGTCTCGCCAAAACAGCCACTTTTTTCATGATCAGGTAAAACATATTTGTCCCTCACTTTTCCGGGTATATTTGTAATGTCAGATACCATATTGGCATAAACTGTAAATGTAAATGGACCGGTATTTATAGAGCGCACGGCTACTTCCCTGAGGTAGTGTCCCGGCGCTGTCTGTATACCGCTTAGGAACCCTCCCTGGTTTTCCCTGTGAGTGTCCACTCCTGGGCACCCCCAGGGTGAAACCAGGCATCCCAGCGCTTTTGGGGCCGTTGTGGAGATTAAGCAAGCTATTGCCCAGAGTCTCAGAGTGGGACCCATGATTAGAATAGGCACCGAGGTGAGAATTATCAGGTCCGAGGAAATTGAGCTCAAGACCCGCCGAGGCGGGTATTGAACTCTGGTCCCGGGCCAGACCTCTGCATCAGGGTTTGCCACTCTAACCATTTGAGCCACGCTTCTCCACTGATGGAGAAATCACTTCTTCCTGTTTAAGAAGCCACACTTCTCCACTGAGGGAGAAATCACTTCTTCCTGTTTAATTTTCCTCCCGTCTTCTCTTGTGAGATCCTGCGCAATAGATATCCTCTGGATGTGCAGTCAATCAATTTGTTCCGAAGGAGAAAAACAGTTGTGGGTCGAAATGGCAAATAGGTCTGGGACCCCTCAGTGGATACACTGCAATTTCGGAAGAAATTCCTTGCTTGGTTTATAAAAATAACACAAAGGTACTGCCATGATCCCACCCCCTGACAGAGATGACCTGGACAGTCTTTCCAAGAGAAAACCTGTCATATACTTATTTCTAAAATTAACCACAATGCAGTCTCCAGGATCCTCCTTTGGTTGGGAACCAACACAGGATACTCTCTGTACATTGTTTATGCTCTTGAACAGGTCCTCACAGCTGTGACAGTATGTGGATATTTGTAACCAATGCACAACCATGTTTTTTAGTTGTTTGGATCTTCATGTTGTGACTGGGGTAGAACGTTGTTTAAGATAATTACCAATGAAGTTGCTTCTGGTGGGAGCTGTAGGATTCTTTGTGAGCTGGGTTGTGATGCCTGTTGACCTGCACTGGCAATTCCTTCTTTTACTAATAAATTGGGCCCGGACCAGTCCCCTGCTGTGGACCTGTTTGAGCCACAGACAATTCCCCTGCAGAATTAATTTGTGCAGTATGTTCGAAACTATTATCCTTGAAGTTGTCTCTTGTCTTGTTGTCCACCCTTGTTTAGCCATCCCTGGTTTAAATAAGCAGTTTGTGACTCCCGGACCCGGCGGCGTGGGGTAGGTCGAGCTGTTAACTACACGGGCGACTAGAACCAAACTTTGGATGTCTGAACCCGATGTACAGTCTGCCGGGTACTGTTGTTGCTTGCATACTTAACCCATTAGGTAGATGCAGTGCAACACAGGTATAACACATGGAGCACCTTTCCTTGTAGACAATATAATTGCTCAACTTTAAACACTAGATACTCAGGTAGATCACACTGACGTAGACAGTTGTTTCTTTAAGATAATCTCTTTATTAAAGGTCCTGAAGAATCGATAGTCATTGTACACACGCGAGAAACATGTCGAAGGTTCAGAGCACACACTAAACTGAGACTCGGAACAGGAAACATAGCATCCCAGCGAGTACCAGTTGGTCTTATTTTTAATTCGAGCAGGGGAACCCCAGAATAAACTTGATCCTGGTACTCCTAGCTTTATTTTAACTCACATAACACGTCTACGCTATTCTGGCCCCACACCCTCACTTCACCTGACGGCAGTTGGATAGAAGATCTCCGCCAAAGTGCCCCTCTTTGAGGTGTCGCCCGTTGAGTATTGCACCGCCAACCCAACGAGGAGCAGCCCAGATGATGAAGCATGACACCTGAAAGGGTGTGTGAGGGCATTACATCCAACAAAATGGATGCCCAACTGTAGGACCCATTGAGACCCTACAGCATCCAAAAAACACCAGCGTGACACGTACATTCATTAGTTTGAGGAACAGCTCAGCTTGCTTTGTATTACTGTGAACCTTGATTCAGTTCTTTAAATTTACTCGACAAGCTGCTTAAACTTGAACCAATTAGAATTTTCAAGGATGTGTAAAAACTATTAAGAATGGCCAGCACTGGATCAAAGTATGTTATACAGTTTTATCTAAGACATTTGCAAACTGGATATGTGTTTGGCCTTCATTTACAATTTCTTTGACCGAGGCAGTCTTGAGTAATGTTACAGTATTCCCCCTGCTAAAGATTGTTTTCTTCACAACCGGGGGCAACTTTCCTTTTGGTGGTTGCTCATGCTACCTTTGGCCTTTTGGGGGGACAATGAGCAACTGGCTTCCATCTGGGCATTCTGACCGTCATTGAATGCAATTTACACATAGATTCCTGATTTCCCCAGAGTTCCTGCCACCGGTGGGTCCATATGCGGAATTTGTGAAACACTAGTAACTCCTTTCAAAGAGCTAGTTTGCATAGCTTTCTTTGTGGCTGCCAACCTCTCCTCCACGCACTCAATTTCACTAATAATCACCCCCATCGCAGTGGTCAAAAAGCTTGTGATGGTTGCAGTCAAGGGGTGTTCTTTGGTGACCAGCATAACCGACTTCCTCTTCACCAAGTTCCTGCCTCAATCAATACTGTTTGCAGTGATGATCTCTCCAGACGTGATGTCCAGAGGAAGAAGGCCAAGAGGGGTGGCCCAGTACAGCCTCATCCAGCCGCGGACAAGCGCTGATGGGCCAGCCCTTGGCCCGGGATTAGCCCGGGCACGTCCCACGCTGTGGGAGTACAGGGAAGCCCAGGTAGGATTGGGAGGACTGGCTCTTCCTACCGTGCCACAGATGGAATGCTGGGGGACAGAATCCCACCCCAGCTAGCTGCCACAAGAGTCAGGTGAGTGTGGGGTCCGCGAATGGACCTTGAAACGTGTCCCACATGGGGGAAGTACAGAAGAGCCAAGTAGCGTCGGGAGGATTGGCTCCGCCTGCCACGCCCAAATGGAATGCTGGGGGACCGAGTCCCACCCTAGCTAGCTGCTGCAAGAGTCAGGTGAGTGTGGGAGCCTTGAATGGCCCTTCAAACGCATCCTAGAGTGTCCTAGAGTGATTTTTCAGCTCCAACATCTGAGGTCCTCCCACCTCTTCTAGCAATCGAAGATGCGCTGGTGAAAGACTCCCTGGGTCGGCACTTTCCTGGCAATGGCTTGCCAAATCCTTTGCTTAAGTTGGGCATTGACCTGTAGACATCATCCCTCACAAACCTTTTTTGAAAAAGCACTTCTTATTTACAGCAAAATAAGAACACCTCTGCCACTAATGGATACCGATGAATATTCTTTATTTGTTTTTTTTTTTTAGTTCATAAAAGTCAAACACAGTGTGATACATTACATACATGATGACATCAACATAAATTACAGTTTAACTTGCTTTAAAACACCAGAAAGCTAAAAAATAACATACAGTAGGAGTAGTTAAAAGCGGTAAAAAGAATAACGTAGGTCTCACTCGATTAAAATTCATGTGCATCAAAATTGGACGTATGAATCTATAGCGCAAATTGTATATATCGGGCAAATCATAACTATATGCAAAGTATCACTAATAGAGACATTGTCGCATTCACACAAGGACAACATGGAATCCTTATAACAAACATGATTAGAGGGAAAAAAACGCAGAAATAACTCAATCCTTAAAAAAATCAATAATCTTTGATGGTAGATGGACATGTCTAAATTAAGATAAGGCTCCAGACCACTCACAGTTTTCACTAATATCACATAGCGTACTGAATGCTTATTCAATACTATTGCCTCACGCTCTCCTGCCTTCTTACCTCTAAACCCTTGTTTAACCCATATGTTATCAGTTTTAACAATACAAAGTGGATCAGTATGAAGCTCAGGTCTCCCTAAAGTTTTCATATTGGAAAATACATAGGACATCCAAGGGATTCATAATGAGTTGTCCAGAATCATGCAATCTTGCACAATTAGTCTGTTAAGTCCTAGCTCACCCTTCGTCCAAACCGAGAACCAAAGCAACAAAGGGCGAAGACGAATATAATGTCTAACATAACCCATGCCCAACTCTACGTGAAGAAGATGTACTTTGTGAAACACCTAAGAGCCCCGGAGAAATGTGTTTTCAGCTATTTGAATTGGGGCAACAGAGCCATAACCCCAAAACCTCAACCATAGCTGACTATTGAATACAATAAATTTAAGGTACATAAACCAATGATAAGTGCAGACATGCCTTTTTTTTACTGTTACTTTGTCTTTTTCCCCTATCCTCTCCCACAAGCATACTTTTTGATTGAACATAGGAGGGCTGTATTGTTCCCCCTTTTAAAACTGATCTGCTAGTCCCACACAAGACACTGCATGACTGGATGCATGCACCATATGGTTATATACTAATTTCTATGTAAACAAAATCCAATCCATGCCCGACATATGAATTCACAGGCAATGTTGGGTTTTTTCACATTAGTCAAAACAAATGAAAACCTTGCAGTAGAATAAACAGAAATGCTGTGTGTTATTTTAAGTGACTACGACAAATGATGTACATATTGTGTTGTGAATTTGTCCTTTCCTTCATGTTATAGGATCAAAGAAGACCACACAACTTCTGATTAAAATAATCGGGCAGAAGACACGTAAGTAAATACTTATGGCCCAACAACAACAGACGGGATCTGGTAAATTAAAACATTATGTCCTGATGAAAGCCTGGACCCCTTTGGACAACAGAGGCCTAAACATGTTGACCTGCGAAATGTGATGCTAAGGACAAATTGCACGACCGAACAACATAACCAATTCACTTTTTTAACATTACCCTATTCACTTTACTTACATTAAACATCATTTTTTGGTTATTGGAGGTCATTTTACACATTACAATATGGATCCCACCAGTACTTTCCCTCGGAAGCAGGGAGTATGCTGTACTCACCAAGTGTTTCAAGTTTAGCTTTATTGTTTGATTATTTAAAATCATTACAAAAACCCCCCTAGAAAAATAGAATACATCTGCACAGGCATAAAAGATCGAATTGTATCGGTGCTTTGTCTTACATAAATTGCAAGAGTATAAAATTCAGTTATTATAAAATTGTACTTTAAACAGATCTTAAAATCAAAACAACAAAAGAATATAAAAATATGTACCCCCAATTAAGGGTATGGGGTGGTATTGCGTGAGATTATATTTAGTCATCGTCCGCTTGCAATAGGAAACTATTGACGAGTTTCATAAATTTGACTCCTCGGGAAGCCAGGATGCATGACGAGCCCTCCAGCCAGCGTATAACTGCTTGTCTGCTAGATCGAATTTTCAGTTCGATAAAAATCGCTTTTAGGTACTGTCTCCTTTGGCTTAGGATGGCTGGACAGGCACATAACAAATGGATTAGAGTTTCTTTTTTAAATCCACATAGTCGACAAGCTTCTGAGTTAAAAGCTGGCTTCCATGAGGGGGATAAGTCCTTGGAGTCATGCACGCCCATCCTGAACTTTAGAAAACACATTTTTAAATAAGAGCTGAAATGGGCAGATAAGTAGAGTTGAGGCTTTGACGTCCTATACGATTTTATAACTGTCCATCCATGCCGCCTCTTTGTAAGCGCCATTTTATCCTCCAGTAAAGATTTATTTTTGGCCGCGACATTTACTATTTTGTTAAAAGAAACTCTGTCCATCGTATTGTCCCATGCTGGTTGAAGTTCCATCGTAGCCAGAGAAGTACTCAGGAAACTCCCCCAGGAGTTTGGCATTTCTTGCTCCTTCTGTGACTTGATTTCGTCCCAGCAAAGGCTGTTCAGAGTGCCCGCTTCGAAGGATCGGAGAGTGTGGCAGAATTTAATGAAGTTACTCATTCCCCTGTATTTCTGGTCCTGGAGACCAAATTCCAGTCTTACCTGGGCAGGCGAGGTGCATTTCGGCAGATCAAAAACCGATTTGTAGATTTTTTACTGTAACTCATTCTGTAAATGCGAATCTTTGCCACACCAGGGGACCAAGCCGTAGGACAAACTGGGTTGAATTAGGGCGGCCATTGCTTTTAGCAAGTGGGAGTAGTTTGGGCAGTCCAATTTTTTCCGAAATAATCTATAGGCATTGATCAGCGACTGGGTCTTGGCTCTGAGGGCCAGTTTATGTTCTTTGTGAATTGTACCCTGCCCTATAGTTACACCCAAGTATTTATATGAACTTTTTTTGTTCTACGTGAGCCCCATTGACCATCCATTTGAACTTTAGTTTTCTACCGTCAACTAGGCGGACGATTTTTGTTTTCTCTTTATTTAGCTCCAGCTGTTCCTTTTCCAAGTACGATACCACATTATTTATTGATCTCTGTAGCCCCACTGGGGTTTGGCTCAGCAAGACTATATCGTCCGCATATTGAAGGATTGCAACTGGCTCGTTAGTCAAATTCGGGGGGAGGCAGTCTGGTTTTTCAATGTGTGGAGCTATGTCGGATAAATACAGATTGAAGAGGCTGGGGGCCAGGACACAGCCTTGTTTCAAGCCGCCTTGTGTGTGGATACTTGTGGTGGTACTCAACCCATTTCCCAGCTTAACTCTTGTCCAAGTATCAGTAAACAGGGTTATTATGGCGTTGAGCAGTGCATTTGGCAGGCCCCAGCTTTTGAGTTTTTTCCATAGGTGACACCGGCTCACTCTATCAAATGCAGATTTAATATCCACAAAACAGGCGAAGAGGCGGAGTTTCCTTCTTTACGCTTGTTCCGTCAAGAGAGCTAGAGTTGCGAGATTAGATTGCATACCCATGCCTTGCCTAAATACTGTCTGGAATTTGGGAATGATGTTTTTTTCCTCCATTCAGCCTTGCAGGAGGATTAGTAGGCACGAAGCATACAATTTTGCTTCCACGTCAATGAGTGAGATTAGTTTGTAATTTCCCGGCTTACAGTGATCTCCCTTTTTGAATATGGGTTGGATGATGGTCCCCCTCCAAGAAGCTGGGATGTTGGAGTGCGAATAAATCTCATTGAAGACTGGGGTGAGCATTGAGGACCACAACTCTGGGTTATTCCTGAATATTGCATTTGGTATACCGTTTGGCCCGGCCGCCTCTTGAGACTTTAGATTCTTTATAAGTCTGCTTAGATCTTTCGCATTTGTTAGGGAGATTTGCTCATTGGAAAAAGAGTTCAATTGAGATGAAATATTTTCTGCTGCAACGTGAATGGATGCGGCTTTGGCTTCCTTTTGGTCCTGGTGTGGCCCCTGAAGTAATTGTTTGCGACCCATCGTCGATTTGTAGAACAGGGTTTTTACGTGGGCTGTCCAAATATCTGCACCGATTCCTGCCTCTTGCTGAAGTGTTGGACCGGCTGTTAATGTATTGATGATCCCCCAAAAATCGCTACTATTGGGTTTTTTGCTGGCAGATAAAAGTTGCTGCCAGATAGATTCTTTGCACGCTGATTTTACTTTTCCCAAGTTCCTTCTGTAGGTGCTCCTTAGTGTTTGCAACTTTGTTTTTTCTTGTTTTGGGCCCTTTTCTCCCACTCGGGCTAGGTGTCGCACTTCTTTCGCGATCTCTCTTTTTTTTTTTTTTTAAACCTTTATTTATCATTTTGAAACAACAGTACAGTCAGTTAGGTTACTTTCGTGCAAGATACAAAATGTTTTACAATTTGATAGGTACATCTTTACGAGCATGTGGTTCGAGCAGATACATTATACACTTAGGCCTTCATAGCACCACACTAAAATATCCTCTATACAAGTTTAAATGCAGACACCGCAGGGGTCCATCTGTGCAGTATTGTAGGCTAGGTAGCTTTGTTCCCATGAAACGGACATTCCAGTCTCTGTACATTGTATTGGTTCGCATGCATGCAAACCAGCTGAAAGGTCATATCCAATCCAGCATCGCGTGCTAAATATATATGTGTACCCTATCTACGCCCTAACCCCCTGGTCGTCAGCAGCAGGCTCATCCCGTGATGATGCAGTTGTCAACAAATAAGCCTGTACTGGGCCCCAGATGTCTTTCGGCCTGCTGCGTACAGGCAGCAGATCAGCATATATGTTGTGTTGGTCCTGACAGTAAAGTATGTCTCCCAGCCATTCCTTAAACTTCGGGGCCCTCCCCCTGCCCCATCGACATGCCACCCTTCGTTTCGCCAGTAGCAGGGCTATATCTATAAACCTCCTAATGGGCTTAGGCACCGCCAATGTATATCCCAGCAGCATCACTAGTGGCTCTTTGTTGATCGCACCCTCCGACATGTCCTGCAATGCCGCGTGCACCTGTGACCAGTAGTCGTACACCGCGGGACACTCCCATGCCAGGTGTAAAAATCCCGCACCCTCCGCATGGCATCTATCGCATCTATCAGTAGTTGCCAATTGGAATCGCAGCTTCCGAACTGGCGTGTAATAAAAGCGTTGTAAAAATTTATAATGAATAATTTTGAGCCTACAACTAGAAGAGATACTGGCTGTAATGGCGCAACAGTATTTCCACTGGTCCTCAGTTATTTCACTGCCTTTGTCCGAACTCCACGAAGCACGTGCCTGATTCTCCAGCCCGTCGCGCTGTAATCCGATATTATTATATAGTCGGTAAACGAGATGGCGGCCATCCGACATCAGCATGGCATGCAGTGGCAATACAAGCTCCGGTTCGCTCCGAAAATCTGTTAAAACAGTCCGCATCCCCTGTCTCAGTCTGATATAATAAAATACCTCTAAGGGGGTTGGCCTCACGTCCCGAAATAACTGTTCCCGAGTACGAAACTGTCCGTCGAGGAATAGATCGCCCCATGTGACAACCTTCAGCCGTTTGCACATCAATTGGAAACCTGTCTCCTGCAACAGCGGTAGTAGAGGATGATAGGTTAGCGGCATCACCGGGGAGTACAATAACTGGGTTTGTAGGATTCGCGCCACTCTACCCCACGCGTCTATCATGCAGGTCACCGTGTTAGGCGGCGTGTCCAGAACCTTCACCGTTCCCTGTATCATCCCGCTGAGTGGGAGAGGACGCACTATCCAGTCCTCCGCCGCTAACTGTGGCATGAATGGGGCAGGTTTCATCCAGTGATACGCATATTGCGCCTGGGCACTTAAATAGTAGACTTCGAAATCTGGCACATCAAAGCCACCTTTCTCGTACGGCTGTGTCAAAATGGCCCAGCGTACTCGCGGTTCTTTACCCCCCCAAAACAGTCGCAGGAGTTCCGATCTCAAGCGTTTGAAGAAATAAGCGCCGGGATAATAAGGAATATTTTGGAATAAGTATAAAAATCGCGGCAGCACCACCATTTTAATGAGTGATGCTCTGCCAGCCATAGACAGCGGCAGCGACATCCAGCGTGTTATGTTATCAGCCAATTTAGTGATAGCCACTCCGTAATTAAGTCAGATTGTCTCCTCCCTGTCCAGAGACACCACAATGCCCAGATATCGGAGATCAGCGTCACACCATTCAAGAGGGTAATCTAACTGGAACCTTACTACCACGCCCGTGAGCGGGAAGAATCGTGATTTTTTCCAATTTATGTGCACCCCCGATAGCCTCCCAAATACTATAAATCCACGCAGGATAGGATTAAGGTTTAGTTGCGGGTCTTCCACGTACAGTGTAATATCATCTGCGTATAATGACACTCCTATTTGACGCTGGAGACAGTTAAAAGCGCTAATCTTATGCAACTGGCGAATATGACATGCCAACGGTTCTATCGCTATAGCGAACAATAATGGGGAGAGGGGGCATCCCTGCCTAGTACCTCTCGTGATAGGCATTTGGGACGACAACACTCCGTTGATAATCACTCTAGCCACTGGCCTGGTGTAAAGTAGCTCGATCCATGCAACAAATATTTTTGGAAAGCCCATCCTATGTAAGATAGCTAAAAGGTACTCCCTTCCAACGGAGTCAAACGCTTTTGTTGCGTCAAGAAATATGGCAGCGGGAGTTCCGGGGCTATAGTCGGAATCAGAGAAAACAGTGTACGAAGATTATGCGTGGTAGCACGCCCGGGACAAACCCGGCCTGATCTGGCAGCACTATCTTAGTCATAATCAGCGATAATCTCGTTGCAAGAACTTTAGCAAGTATCTTTGCATCACAATTGATTAAAGATAGCGGTCTGTAGGAGTCAGTGTCCGTCGGATCCTTATCCGGCTTCAGCAAAGAAGTTATTGCCACCTCTCTCATGGATCCCGGCAACACCCCTACCTCCAATGACTCCTCGAAAACCTCCTTAAGTACCGGCGCCATAGTATCTATGTAGCATTTGTAAAATTTGGCGGGGAGCCCATCCGGGCCTGCCGCCTTGCCATTGCTCAGTGACATAATTGCGTCCCTTATCTCGTCTACCTCTAGCGGCGCTCCTAGAAACGACCTGTGAGCATCACTCAACCAACATAGCGAAATGTCATCTAAAAAACTCCCGTATTCTGCTCCCTCCGTACGTTGTGAAGTGTACAGCTGTCAGTAGTGAGCCAGAAACTCGTCCTGGATCTGTTTCGTATCCTGACATCGTACACCCTCCGGCGTTACGATCTCCAGTATATTTGCACTAAACCGCGGCTGCCTAGTGATTGCTGCTAGTATCTTACCCGGCCTTTCACCTTCGCAATACCTTCGCGCTGTCCAATATTTTCCCCTGAATTTAGCTTCCCTCGCCGCCTCTTCTTCATATTCTGAGAGCTTGTCCCTGAATGTCATATGCACCTCTGGACCTCCACCCCGTGCCATCTTGATTTCCAGCTCCTTCAATTCTCTGTCTAGCTTCTCTATTGTCCTTCGGATGTCTCTCAGTACCCCGAATCCCTTAGATATACTAAACCCCCGAATTGTTACCTTGAATGCTTCCCATATCACTTCCACACTTTCGACCGAGCCCTTATTTCTAGGAAAAAATGCCTCTATTTCTTCCCCCAGCTCCGTCTTGAATACCGTGTCTAGTAACATTGTGGGGAGCAGTCGCCATGGAGGTCTCGCTGTACCATGTCCCGGCATGCCTACCTGTAACAACACCGGGCAGTGATCTGAGTGTGTTCTGGGTAAATGTGTCACCCTCCCCAACCCCGTGCTAAGTCCCCGCGATATAAAGCAGTAGTCCAGCCTAGCCCAAGTGTTCGCGTGTGTTGTAAAGTGCGTCCCCTCCCTGTGTTCAGGATGAGCAAATGGCCAACTATCAACTAAGCCCGCTTCCTCTATTATGCCTAGCAGTACATCCCTCGCTTGTCTATTATACTGACCACAACCATCATATCTATCTGCTCCAGGCACCAGTGCGACATTAAAATCCCCCCCAGATAGTATGTGTAGCATCTATACTCAGCACGTGCCCCCAGAGTGTTGTGAAGAATTCCGGTGTGTCAACATTAGGTGCATAGCAATTCACAATTACCACAGTATCTGTACCCAATCTGCCCCACATTATCACATATCGCCCACCCGGATCCAGAATGTCTCCCATCACATGCAGTTTGAGGGATTTTCTTATTAGCACAGCAGTACCTCTGGCATAAGAGGAATATGATGAAAATCGTCTAATTGCAGCCCACTTACTCGCAAACTTTGGTTCGGAGCGCAGGTGTATATGCGTCTCCTGTAACAGTGCTATCTGCACATTATGCCTGTCTAAATAAGCAATTACATTTCTCCCCTTTCTGGCGTCATTGAGGCCTCTCACATTCCAGGATAATACAGATATCTTATCGTCCACATTAGCCATCAGTACCCTCGTGAAATATCTCTGCAGTTTCTGCCCCCGCTCGTCCAGACCACCGCCCTCCCGCACCATACCACAGTAGCCATGTCTTATGTAATCTTGCTCGTAACCTCATGCATCCGCAGTCACTCACCCTGTCCCGACCCCCCCCACTGACACTCCCCAACTCTGCCAGCCATGAACTCTGTGATAGTAATCGCAGTTGACATCTTACTACAACTCGCAAACAGCCCTCCCGCCTCATCCCGCCCCGTGAGTAATCCCAACATGGCAAAGAAATAAAGTCCAAGTGCCTTATCAATTGAGCCTGCAAAGGGCTCTACACAACACATTACAGTAGGTGCATCAAGGCTGCCAGAAAGGAACACAACAAATAAGGCCTGAAAATGCAGTCTTGCTTGTGCATATGCTAACAGATAACATCCCTCCGCCAGGGAGCAGCTGCAATCACGTATTCCTGTCTGTGCCATAGCAAAAACATTTCTGAGACAATAAGGCCGCAGCTCGAGCATATTGCTCCCCACCCCACCCACCTCCCAATGAAGCAACCCAAATTTGGCAGCAATCCCGTCCCCCCCACCACCCCAAACAACTAGTAACCACCCCAACAGCTGCAATGCAGTAAACATATCCAATGGGGTACACCCTATGGGGGTCATCTAGGGAGACACATAGCCACCCCCTATACCTCGCCCTTAGGTCTGTACGTCCGTAGGCGGGCACAGTCTAGGGAAGGGGGTGGTGCCTGAAATACATTACCACCAACAGTACAAACACCCGTCCATGACGTACTCGGTCATCAGCAATGTTACTTCTCGATCGAAGGCAGATCAGTAGTCCTAGGACAGGAACAGCGGACAAGCACTGTGCCTCACCACCCGGCCCCGCCATTTAGCCATCACCATTCAGCGAGTGTGCATCGTCTTGTGCCATATCTTCATCTCCTCGTCGTCCAGAGCGAGCAGGACGCAGATTTTTCAAAAAATCGTGCACTTTTTGTGGATTTGTAAAAAAAATTTGTTTGGCCTGATGGGTCATCCTCAACTTGGCCAGGTATAACAATGCATAATCAATTTGTAGTGCCAGCAATTTCCGCTTGACATCTAGAAATTTACGGCGCTGTTCTTGCACCACAGGTGTGAAGTCCGGGTAGATGGAGAAATCGACACCCTCACATGACAGATTCCGGTTGGTGCGTGCCGCTCTCAAAGCAGTGTCTCGATCCCGGTAGTTTAAGAGCCGCGCAATGATGGGACGTGGTGGGGCTCCAGGCTTGGGCTGAGGTCCCAATGATCGATGTGCCCTTTCTACGATAAATTGCTTGGAGAACGCGTCAGGGCCGACAGCCGCCAGAAGTATTCTCTCCACGTACTCCTCCATGCGCCCTGTATTGGTGGATTCCGGCACGCCTACCACGCGGATGTTGTTTCGTCGGCTTCGAGCTTCCAATTCCTCGTTCTTGACAGCAATAATTCTGAGGACGTTGTCCATCCTGGAGAGTTGCGCAGTGTGAGTGGCTGTGGTGTCATCATTATTTGAAATCCGTCTCTCCGCTTCCGTGATGCGTTCCTCATGGACATCTATTTTCTGCGCGATGGCATCCATCCTTGAGGAGATCCGGTCGACCTTATCCACTATCGTGGCGAACCCTTGTCGCATCTCTTGCATCAGCTGTTGCATATCCGCCGGAGTCGAGCCAGAACCAGCTCCAGAGGTCGCTGGGCTGTGGGATTCCCCCGTGTCCGGTGCATTCCGCAGTCCTTTTTTGGAGGCTGCGGAGTCAAAAGAAAGTTTGGATTGTCTGTTATCTGGTTTCCCCATAGTGGGCTGCGGCGTGTGCAAGCAAGGGGCAGCGGAGTTCTCAGCTCAGGGCCTGCCCGGAGAGGCGAAAGGTGGGTATGTAGAAGCACAGCACAGAGCGCCTGGTCGCCCCCACAACCGATGCCCAGAGGGATCAAAGCTAGCAACAGCCGACGTGGTAGGTAGGCGCTGAAGGAGGTATAGCAGGACACGCACAGTCCACGGAGCTCACAGCCTCGTGTGAGGTACAGCAACACCCGTGGTTGGAGGAACACAGAGGAACAGCAATCGAGCTATGCCGTGAGATCCCAGTGCGCAACGAGGCCCTCAGAGGGGCAGCTACAGGCCCAGGACGGCCGTCAGGGCCAAGACCGCCTGGCATTCACAGCACCCCCATACATCACAAACGATCCTGGAGGTAACGTGGGTCTTTTCCAGTGGGCCAAGAAGACAGTCGCAAGCCCTCAGCAGGAAGCACCACCCCTCAACGCCAGCAACTAGTCCCTACCGCCTCCGGTACCCGATGTCCAGTATGCACCCTACAAGATCACACGGGCACAGAAGTGGGGCATCAGCAGTTGGCACCAGGCCAAGTATGACAACCAAATAAGGCAGACGTCTTACGGCTGGGGCGTCTCGTCATGCAGCCAAACGTACATTTATGAGGTCCAAGGAGAAACTCGTGCGGTCAGTAGCAGTGGAGAAGCAGTGTTCCATACAGCTTGTCGCCCCTTGGACGCCACGTCTCATTTGTGGAGCCTCCAGGTACAGTAAAAGAGCGCTGTGTGGTTCCCGGTAAGCCTGTCACTGTCCAAGGCGTAAGGCTGTGAATTGTGGCTGTGATGAGGTAGATTTACCACATCCCCTTTGCCGGTAATTAAGGAGCGTGCGTCCCGTCTCCCCGTCTTACCCCACACGCTCAGGTCCCGCGGTAAGCAGCCGATGCACTTTCTGCCGCCCGCGTCAGTGCGGGCCGGGTTGCCAAGCCTCCTTCACCACCACAGCATGCAGGGCAAATCTCTCGACAATCCGTTCAGGAGACTCGCGGGTTCTGCTGATGATGGTAGTGGGGCACAGTACCCCACCAGTGCCCACTCAAGTGTCCCGGGTCCAGCGGCAAGACAACTCGGGGGTTACGGCAGCATGGTGTCTGGCGAGGCCTACGCGCCTCGTGGTCAGCCCCGGTCTGCCGTGACCACGGGACCGGGCAGCGCATTCAGAGAAGCTCCAGCCCAGCTCTCGGACCCACTTCTTAACGGCTGTAACTTCCAGACGGATTCTTCGATCGCCTCCAAACTTTCACCGAGTCTGTGTATCTGCACCATCCACTATTGTAACGCGATTGTGTGGGTTTTGTCGCTGGTGGTAAAGGATTATGAGAGGATCATGCAGTCAGGCAGCAGGAGCCTCACTACAGTGCGGCCATTCTGCGTGTGCGCCCTCTAGCGCCCCTCTCGCGATCTCTCTTTTGTGCATTTTGAGATCTAGATTGAACCATGGCTCCCTTTTGGCCGCTTTTGTTAACCTCTGTAGCGTGGAAGCCGGGAAACTTTGGAGCAAGAACTCGGCCAGACGCTCCCAGTGAGTTACGTGATCCTGTTCTTGTACAGGGCCTTGGATTTCTTTGAAGGCCTTTACTTTCTCCTCAATGGATTGTGGGGCCACTCCTCGCCATTTTACTTTGCGCAGATTGAACGTTTCTGGCGGCTGCATGAGGTTATCACACTTTTAAGCGATTTTTGTTTTATTCTTCAGGTTCAAGGTCAACGGAAGGTGGTCACTTTCAGCTCGTGGTATAGTTCTGAAGTTGTTTATCTGTGAAAACAGGTTAGTGCTGGTTATTATAAAGTCTATTGTCGAGGCGACCTTTCCACTCAAGTATGTTGCCGCAGGGGTTGAGTCCCACGGGGCTTTACCGTTCATGATTGTCATGTCGAGTGATGCTAGTTTGCAAACAAAGTCGGACGCACCCTGTGAAGATTTACTGTTTCTTCCCCGTTTAGTTGCTAGAAGATTGATATTAAAGTCACCTGCGATCACCACATGGGATTTCATGTGGCTTTTCTGCAGTGCGTTTAATAACTTTACTAGAGTTATGTATTTTCTGTTCTGCTTCTTTCTCTCCGGATGGATATAAACGTTGATTAGGAGGAGTTGTGTAATTGGTTCCTTACTGGTTACCTTGACCACTTGGATCCAGTTTGCCCCTGTGTATATTTCTTCCGTTTCCCAGCTCAATTTTTGAGTAATGAAAGTTGATAAGCCATCTCTCGGATGACCATAATTTGAATATCTTTCTGCCAGGCAATGATGTTCTATGAAACCAGGTATTGAGCTTGCCCCCATGTTCCATGTTTCTTGAAGCAAGATAATTTGTTGTTGTATAAGGAAGGTTACGGTTTCTTGGTCTTGGCCCATGTCCCTGAAGCCGTGCACATTCCACGAACAGAGCGAGATGTTGGTTAATTGGGTGTCTTCCCTTGCCAGTCTAGTTATTTTACTTCCTTGGTTAGGAGTACTTATTATTCAGCGTTTTTGGGATCCAGGACCAGTCCTTGATTTCCTGTTGGCTTCCCCCGGTAGCGCCAGGACATTTGCTTTTAGGGTGCCTGTTCTTGTGAAAGGGCGGTATCGGTGAGTTGGAACGCGCTCTGCGTAAGCATGTGGGCTGGAGATTTCCTAGGCTTTTCCCTTCGTTTGGTTTGTTGAGGAAGGGATATGGATACCTTGGGCGTTGAAATGCCTTGAGCCTGATGCCCCATGCCTCAAATCTTCCACTCATAGCTGCAATTTTGTCCACCTGACCCTTGGACAACCAAGTTGTCAGAGACTCCTCCACCCCCCTCCCAGTTGTCTCCTTGAATTCCACCGAGATTAGTTCACGCGTACGGATTCCTTTTAATTCGGGGATTTCGTGGAAGAGTCTCAAAAGGTCTCCCCTATTGAGCGTATCCTGGGTGCCTTTTGATGAATATTCCGGGATAAAAGACAGTTTCAGTTCACACTCATCGAGTTCGACTAGCTTTTCGAATGACAAGGGTACGAATTAATTTCTCCACCGGTTCCTGTGAGGATTGGCGGGGATTCTTGACCACTTCCTTGTTCATACTCTGCTGAGTATGAGATTGGTACCTCTTGCCTGGCACTCGGTGGGCCTGATGCTTTTCGGGCCGACGTCCTTGTTTGTCGGTCCACTTGATCCTGGTCTGAAAGCTTACAGTGGCGATCCTTTCCCCTTATTGTTACAGCAATAAGTTTGGGGAGGCTTTGAGAGATGGCAAACGTTGGAGCCTCCGACCTGTTATCTGGGTGTTGATTATATACTAAGTCAGGCCCCTCGTATGTTTCTGCTTGTTGAGGTGCAGATTGTTGAGTACTTTGTACTTTGCTGCCCCACTGTTTGCTGATTTTTCGGGTGTACTAGCTCTCCCTGTTCATTGTCATGTAATATTGTATTCCTTAGTTGCTGCATGGCCAGGGTTCCTTTTCGATTGCTTTGTCCTCTAGGGATGGGCTTCCGGCTCCTTGCTTGGTTTGAGTGGAAGTATATGGTTTAGCCGTGTGACTAAGGCCCTGACTGTTTGAGGAGGAGGTCTGAATACAGTGTGCTTGGTTTCTTTCAGCAGTTCCTGCCTCTGACAAGGAGAGTAGTGTTTCTTTCCTTTTCGTGGGTGATTTTGCTGCAAAAAGTGGAAATAATTTGACCGGGGCAGGGCTAGGTTGTTTGTTTTGTTTTAGCCTTGCCTTCCTTGTGCGCTTTCTTTCCCGTTTTGTAATTTCGCCACCTGTCCTTGTTGTTGGCTGTAGTGCCTCTGTTTGATCTTCGCGATGACTTTGATTTATCTCAAATTCTGATTTTGTTTGTGCTTCGTTGGTATTTGTTGCTCCCTCATTGTTGGCTTTGGGAAGGTGAACAATTTGCTCTTGCGCGACAGATTTTTGAGAAGTTCCTTGGGAGTAGGTATTGAAAGAAAGTTTTGCTGCCCCTAGAACTTCTTTTAAGAGTTCCGGAAGGGATGCCAGTTTCTCAATTATCGGGCTGCAGTGGCATGAGGCTAGTAGGTTATTTTTGTCTCTTTGCTGGTCTAGAGTTTCTCTTTTTGTTAATAACAATGTTATTAAATCTAATTTTGTGTTTACTCCTGAAATGTGACTGGGGATGAGATTAATAAGGTCAATTTGCACATCCATTTTATCTGACTGAAAATGTAGTACTTTTATGGATTGTTCTAGTGTATGGATCAGTGTTTGAGCCCATTGCATGTGTAATTGTCTTTGCTGTGCTGTGCCAGGGCAACCAACCCGGGGCTTGACTCGTTTCTAGAGGAGATGGTTATTGGTGACGAGAGAATTCGTTGTTTGATTGTTATAGGGCTGTGGCCATCCTCCGACCGCTCTGTAAACTGGGCGTCTTGTTTTCTCTGAGGGCTCAGGGAGGTTGACGAGACCAAAATGGCTCTTCTCTGTAGGGCTCTTTTCCTTGGGCTCGGGGTTGAATGATCCTTTTCCTGTCCCACCCCTTCTAATGACTCCAGAATTTCAATCAGATTCGCCTCGCTTATATTGGTGAACAATTTGCCGGTCAGCACTTCCTTTGAGGCGGTGCTTGCTGCTGATTTAATTAGATCGATTTTTTTCTCCTTTGACCATCTTGTATTTATTTGGCACTGTTCCTTGGTTTCGGAGGGAGATTTACCGGCGTTAGGATTTGCAACGAGTGAAGGTTCATTTTGTGCCTGTATTTACCCTTCTAGGATGAAGTGGAGTTTTCCACACTCTCTACTTGTCCCCGTGGGGGACTCTAGATCCAATGGTTCCGCGGGATCTCCGATGTTAGTTATTTTTAATTTTGTTCTGGGTTCTTTATAAACTTAGATAGACACTTCGGATTTCGTTTTAGGGGTTAGTCCTGGCGATTTAAGAGTGGCCTGGTGCACCTGGGCTGTTACTGGCACCAGTTTCCTGCCGTCTGTGTGAGCTGACCGGTTCTCTGACGATGGTTCTTTTGATGGTGCAGTGTCCAATATGCCTGGGGTACCTTTAAGAGAAGGTTGTGTTTTGGCTGGCTGTATTGGGGTTGGAAGCAAGGCAGATTCCTTTAGGGGGGCGTACATAGCCGCCATGGGGTCTTTTAGGAAAAAGAACTTTTGAATCCCTGTTTGGTGGTTCGGTGTGGGCTTTGTCTTTGTTGTTGGGGTGGGAACTGAGACCAACCTATCCCTGTGGCCCGCACCGTTTTCGATGATGTTAGTTTGGGAGTCCTCCTCTTCTCGTGGTTTGGGTTTAGTTTTTTTGTTTTCATCTCCTTGTTTTCTTTGCAGTCTTTCTGTCGTCCCCTGTCGGATGGTTCCTGATCGCATCTGTGCGAAGCCCTGCCGCTATGTTCTCTAGCGTACACTGAGGCTGGAGACCGAAGTGCCCTTCCTTAACTTTCGCTAAGAGGTACTGGTTACTGGTGCTGGTTGCTGGTGCTGAGCTGTTGTGGCTTCCGCCACTCATCGAGTGCTGCGGAGGTGGATTCTTGGTGCTTTTCTCTAGGTGCTGCAGGGGAGTCTCACACGGATGGTGCCGTTGCCACGGGGAGACTGGCGGAAAGAATCTATGCTCTCCCCGCTACCGGAAGATTTGCGGTTCCTGCCGCTGTTGAAAAAGGAGTGAAACTCCTACCTCCTACTTGTGTCAGGTCGCTTGCGGCTCCTGCCGGATGCAAACGGCTTCTAGCACTGTGGGAAGCTCGCGGCTCCTGCTGCTTTGGGGAACACGCAGCTCCTTATGGTGCGCAGAACTTGCGGGCCCAGCCACTGTGGGGGGCTCACGGCTCCTGCCGCTGTTGCTGAGGTGACTCTGCTGGTGGTAGCTCTGCTGGAGGCCGCAGTCTGCACAAAATAGGAGCTTAATTGAGGGCTTTACGCTACCTTGAGCGACACTGTAGTCGCTGTGGCCCCTCGTGACTCCTGCTGATGCGGGAGTAAGGTCTCTGCCCTCCTGCTGCCCCCTGCTGCACAAGGGGTGCTCCTGCAGCGCTGCAGCGCTGCGAGACCGGACCAGGCTGGACCAGGCTGCCTGTCTCGCCTCCCGCCGACTCACAATGTTCACCCTGCGAGTGGACAGCCTGGGGACCCCCGGTCTGGGTCCAGAACTAGGCTGTGGGACGGGCCGGGATCAGAGCAGAGCGGAGCAGAGCAGGGAGACACGCTCCTTCTTCTGCAAGAAGATCGCGCTCTCTGTCCCGTGCCTGAAGAGAGATTTTTATATATTTTTATTTTTTTTATTTTTAGTGCTGCCACGTTGCCGCGTTGCCACGGCACCCTCCCGGCTCCTTTAAGTGAGGTGCTCCTTTCCGTGAATCAGGAGGAATGCGGCTTCTGCCACAATGCCAAGCTCCCTCGCCGTGCGGCCCCCACGGGCGGCTCCAACAGGCGGCGGCAAAGCTTTCCAAACCCCTCCTGCGGGGCCGGTATGCGACGGTGTGCAGCGGGGGCCGGTATGCGGTGGTGTGCAGTGGGGGGCGGCGGCTCCTGCCGCTGTTGCTGAGGTGACTCTGCTGGTGGTAGCTCTGCTGGAGGCCGCAGTCTGCACGAAATAGGAGCTTAATTGAGGGCTTTACGCTACCTTGAGCGACACTGTAGTCGCTGTGGCCCCTCGTGACTCCTGCTGATGCGGGAGTAAGGTCTCTGCCCTCCTGCTGCCCCCTGCTGCAAAAGGGGTGCTCCTGCAGCGCTGCAGCGCTGCGAGACCGGACCAGGCTGGACCAGGCTGCCTGTCTCGCCTCCCGCCGACTCACAATGTTCACCCTGCGAGTGGACAGCCTGGGGACCCCCGGTCTGGGTCCAGAACTAGGCTGTGGGACGGGCCGGGATCAGAGCAGAGCGGAGCAGAGCAGGGAGACACGCTCCTTCTTCTGCAAGAAGATCGCGCTCTCTGTCCCGTGCCTGAAGAGAGATTTTTATATATTTTTTATTTTTAGTGCTGCCACGTTGCCGCGTTGCCACGGCACCCTCCCGGCTCCTTTCCGTGAGGTGCTCCTTTCCGTGAATCAGGAGGAATGCGGCTTCTGCCACAATGCCAAGCTCCCTCGCCGCGCGGCCCCCACGGGCGGCTCCAACAGGCAGCGGCAAAGCTTTCTAAACCCCTCCAGCGGGGCCGGTATGCGACGGTGTGCAGCGGGGGCCGGAATGCGGTGGTGTGCAGTGGGGGGCGGCAGCCGGTACTGCGGTTTGCTGGTATTCCGCGGGTCGATGATCGCCCCCTCCTCACGCCACCTCACACCACGCCGTAGTCTTCTTGTGGATTCTCTGCGTCTGGCTCTCGCGGTCTCCTGCAACACCCGGACTGGAATCTTCAATCAGTAAACTCTTTCATTGGGGTCACCAAGTGAAGTGAGTACCTGGTTGTGAAACCCAATGATGATTCCACCAACACAATACCAAAGTGGTGATTCCTTGCACCACAAGTGGTAACCAGTGGTTGAGGGTTGCGGGTCAACTCTGTAGACAACCAGACACCTGGAAACTAGTAAAGTTTTTTATCAAGCTACACAAGGCACCTTGCGAGGTCCTGCGTGTATTGGCGAATCTGCAGGAATGCAAGGCAGCGCAAGTCACTGCCTTGCATTACTCTGTCCCAGGGAGGTGTTACATGGGGGGAACGTGTGTATTCCCATGCATTCACTGATGGCTTTTGGCACAGTGCCAAATGTACCATGAGCGGTAGACCTGGAATTGCATCAAAATGCTACACTTTCTCAGGGGAGGTGTAACGAGGCGTAATTATGCTTGTTCCTCCTCTTTTTTTCCTCTTTCTATGTGTGCTGCAAATGCAGCACACTAAGAAAGAGGTAAAAGCCTCAGAAGATTGTTTTTGTGCACAAAAACAATCCTCTTTGCAAGATGTCTGCATTGGCGCTAGGAGGCACATAGTGCGCCAGCAGAATGAGAAGACAGAAATGCGCAATTTAATGTTAAATATGGTGAATTAGTGCCCTCTCAGTGACACGCAATGCAGCACAGAAAGGTCTCTTGCTGCACTACGTGACATTTTATTAACCCCTTCGAGGCTGATGACGAGCTCAGCTCGTCATGAGTTTTACCTGCTGTGCGCTCATGACGAGCTGAGCTCGTCATGAACCGCGGGGTTTTTAAAACTTCAGCGCGCAGCGGGAAAAACCGCCGCGCGCATGAGGTTAAAGCTGCCTCTCATTGCGCTAACGTATCTTTGCCCACTTCTAATTTCCCAGGTCTTAACAAACAATTTGAAGCATCTGATGAGGGAGAGTGTAGTGGACTGATTGTTTCTAAATTACTCAGTAACACAAAATGCACTTATCGCAAATTATGATTCATATATTCGCGGATTTCACTCTATTTGTGTAGATTATATCTGCTAACCAATGTACAAGAAATTTGTACAGCCTACATGTCCAGCTTTGTGATCTCGTGACATCTCTCTGTCACTTTTTTCAGCTTTCATCCAGTCTGTGTAGACTGCGAATTGTGGCAGTGGCTTTTAGGTTAGCCTGGTAAGCTACAGGACTCCACTAACCAATTTGTGGCACTCACCACTGCTTAGCCCTTCCCTGGTGTGCACATTTCCTGAAAGAATGGCCCCTCTGTCCCAAATGCCCACTCCGATTCATTGCTCAGTCTTTCTTCCTTGGTAAGGACCCCAGCAGCAACAATATGGAGGATTCCTTTTTCTGCAGGTCACTCTTTCCTTTTAAATAAGTGCTAGAATGCTTAGGTATCATTATATGCACAATTAGTGACATGCACAGGTCTTTTATTTTAAATCCTCAGGTGTACCTCTTGTAATAACAAGCACAGGCAAACATTGAAAACCTTTTAAACTGTATCACTCATAATAAACCTCTGTCAAACCTCATGAGCTGTGCTTCCAACCCATTCAGCATTTACCACCACAACAATCCTTGCTTGTGTAGGTTAGTGATCACCGCTTCGACCCACGCTCTAGGGGAGCCTGCTGCATTGGCAGTTCTTAGCAAATCCTCCATGCTGGCCCAGCCCTAGCCTATTCACCCTTGGTAATCTTCAGAAACACCAATGCCAGTAGATGACTTTGACCATAGTACCTTTCTGTGCTCACATCAGAAATATCAGTTTCCGTTGCCGGAGTTTTGTGTACAAAACATGTAGATCGCCTGCCCATCCCCAGATTCTCCATTGTGTCATGCTGAAGACATCAGCACCTAGTAACAAAATCTGATTGACAAACCCACAAGAATGACAGTTTCCCTGGCACCTAGTTGCCATGGAGTTAAGGAACACCAAAAAGAACTGAATTTTAACTGGTTGGCTCCTTCTAAATGTTTGGGATTGATATCATATTTGAGTAGCCCGTTGATTAGAGTTGAGCTGCCACCCTACTGGATATTATCTGGCCCGATGTCTTGTCCGTGGATATCCTTTAATATAGCTGCCTTCCCTAAAAGGATAAGAAACATAACCCTAGAACTGAGAAGGCTATTGTTGTAACCTGGCGACAGCCCAGGGACATCTTAAGGATTTTGGGGGCCCTGGGGAAACGTTTTTGGGGCCCGTGTTTGGAACAGCCTTGAATTCATGATCCAAATTCAGCATTTTCATACCCACTTTGGCCAGGTCACTGACAGTGCACAGGCAGACACGTCCAAATTCCAAATGTGTTTACATCTAATTCTCAGGGAACCGTGATGTGTACTTTTAATATTGTAACACAGCAGTAGCACACAAATATTACTGCAAGTAATCACTGAGACACCGTCCCAGTTATCATATGTGAGGTCTTGATTTGATCTAAGTTAACTTTTTTTATGGACGTTGCATGAAACAAACATTTCTCTACAGAATGTCTGTAATAGACTCTCACGTATTACCCACATTTGTAATACATTTAAGGAAAACGGTATTTCAAACAATCTGAGAATTATTCAAGGTCATCAGGGCAAGACTCTCTGTAGATCAGAGCTGGCTGTAGCAGGGATGCTCCTGGAAGATTGGGGTCCTTTGCCAGAGCCCACTTTGCCCATGCCTCAAAACGTCTCTGCTAGCCCGTTATGTAGATAAGCTGCCTAACTTTGCAACAGAGCTGAGCCGGAAGTGTTTGGTCGGATGATACCTGTTGAGATCATAGGCCTTAAATTGCTGCCTAGATCCACCTGTGATCCGGGAGCGATACCAACTCATGTGCCTCCACTTCGTTGCTGCACTTGAAATCACCTGTGAACCAAGATCTCACTGCGAGGGGGCATGTGCCCCACCTCATTACTTCGCCTGCAGTCACCCCTCGAGTGATGATCATCCGACTGGGAGGGCATGTGTGCCTCTGCTTTGTTTCTGCTCCTGTGAGGACCGCCTCTGTGATGCTGACCCTTTCAAGTAGTTCAATATGCCTGCACACTTCATCCTTGCACCTGTGATCTCTTCACACAACAGCTCTGCACCCAAGACTGTCCTGTGAACAATGCTGTCTCTAGTGTGAGGGCCCATGTGCTTCACTGTCCCTCCTCTACCCCAGCTACAGCTAGACCACCAGAACTGCAACTGTTGATTCCCCGCAGCCTGTAGAAGAGGAAAGAGTGCCTTCTACCTCACACAAATGGTGGCTGGGTGATGCAGTCTTGAAGATGTGATCTGCCTGGAGCCAATTGTGCTGTACTTATGCTAAGCAAGTGGGTAAGCATATCAAATTATTCCATTGTGCCCACTACAACCAGACACTGCTGTTCGACTGTAGCCTTCAGACTACATTTGCAGAAATAGCCTAGCCTTGGATTCCCTTAGCAGGTGACAGACCACTGTAACTGTCACACTGTCACACTTACTGAAAAGTAGTCATTATCCCATAAACATTTCTGAAGATAGTAGACACAAAGTCTTTGTTTAAAAAAAAAAAAAAAAACACTATTTGATCTTATTTTGTGATTTACTGGCACATGCATCAACAATGCCATTTGCAATTCCTTATTAGTGAAAAATAAGGATTCGCTAATAAGGAATAACAAAAGGCTATGCATGTAGAAATCGCTTAAGAAAAAGTGATTTCTAAAGATTCCTTATTTGCGACTCGCAAATTGCGAGTCGCATTTAAGGAATACCTCCCCATTCATTCCTATGGGCCTAAAGGCCCATAGGAATGGATGGGAAGACATTCTCAATTTGTGATTCTCAATTAGAGAATCGCAAATTAAGAATGCAATTTCAAGGGTGCCAGGGTGTCAAAAGGACACCCTGTTGCACCCCTGAAATCTGCATATGAGTACATCTTGCACACACACATGCCCCATGTAAAATGGAACTTTGAAAAATGCACTTTTGTGCATTTTTCAAAGTTTTTGCAAATTACCATGAAGTTCAACGTCATGGTAATTTGCGCCCCCTATTAGCGAAATCGCTAGTTTTTTACTTTAATGCATTGCATTTAAGGAATCTCAATTTGCGATTCCTTAAATGCAATGGCAATTTAAGTAATCGCAATTTAGAGATTACTTAATTTGCGATTTTTGCATTTGGGATGATGCATCCCAAATGCAAAAATACCGGTCGCAAAGGGTGACCGGTTTTTGCTTTGATGCATGTGGGCCTTAATGCCATATGTGCTAGCTGAGCTGGGCCTTCTGCTCCACATTATGCTCCAGGAGCCTTGACTGTTCGACCTAGCTAACCCTCAAAAGTCCAAGTCTAATTTGAGGATTCTTTTTACAATTAAGTGAACATAACAGAAGTCTAGGCACCAGGAATACGTGCCTCGAAAGTTGCCACAAGATTTGCCTAAAAACAGTACCGGATTGCCGGTGTGTAACGTGTGTGTTCAGATAAAGTAGCACACTGACGTCATTGCGTCATCATGCCGAGACGCGGCATCAGAATGGTCACACAATGGCAGGGCAGAGGGCGTGATGCTACTATTTTTATTGATGTGCCATTCTGACTACTTAATGTTGCCTAGATGCCTACATTCATCTCGTAATGGTCAGTATAGCATGCATTACCTAAAACACACACAAAAAAAGAGTCGTTTTCTAGTAGGCTGTTCTTTTTATTAGCGCCGGATGTCAGTCGACCTGCTTGTCTAGTGAAGTCCCCTCCAACTCCTGCGCGTGTTTATTTGGGCTGTTAAACATGCGCATGTGTACAAGATCACCATGACCCGAGTTGTAAACATCACAGCTGCAGCAGAGAGTAAAATGTTTAACATCTGAGACTGTCAGAAGCATGTATAAACTTGTCACATCCATTTCCCAGCGCATTCATCTCCTTTCACAGAACACTGCCGCTACGATAGGTACGGCAGCACGTGTCTTCTCTTAACAGACAAGCTGAGCCAGTCACGACTCACAAGAGATGCAGCCTTGAGAGATGATGGTGCCAGTGGTAATAAATAACATGTTATAATAGGCACATCTTTATATATGGTTTATGCCGTAGCATTTTTCATGTGCATTTGTTTTAACAATAGGTATTTTGATCAGCACTGGTATGTGAGAAGGTAACTTTGTGCTGCATGGTAACATCTCAGGAAATACAACTAGTGACTACTAAGAGAGTTGTGTTGCTGTGTAAAGGAATTCTTACATGCAATCTGTGAGGCTGTAAAAAGAGATTTTCTCATGTCAGGTTTGCTGTACTGTGGTCATAAACTCAATTTTGACCTTTGTACTGTAGTAATACATGCATACACTTGTGTTTATTCGTACGGACGCCCTGTCTGTTTGCCGCCACTGCCTTCCTGCCGCCACTTGCCACTACCAGGAACTCCAAGCCTCAGGGGGCACCACAAATTTGCAACAGGAGCAGCGCAATGTTCACGTGCCACCAAGTTCTTAAAGCTGCCAGCTGCAACAGGGCTTCCTCGGGACGTGCGCGGGCTCGCCCGGGCCAAGCGCGGGCCAAGGGCGAGCCCGTCCACGCCCATCATCGAGGGGAGGCTGGGCTGGGCCATGGCTCTTGGCTTTTTGCCGTAACCAGTATGTTCGAATGTACTGTGTCCATAATTTTATTTAGTCTATAAAAAGTGCAAGGATACTGTTTACATCGCGCAAAAAGAACAACTCGGAGGACTATACCACGGGTTTATGCTATACTAATAGCCACGCCGACATTTTAGAGATATTGTTTGGAGCACCTGTGTGATATTAACAGTGTGACTGACTGACTTAAGTAATTGGCAAACAAGAGGTCTATATTGAATTGCATTTATTTATAGACACCCTTAAAGAAACACGAATGGGAGTAATCGTGGGGAAGAGGAAAACATCGACCATACCGTATAAGAAGAAACAGAGTAAAGAGGGAGAAGGACCCTGTTTGTCTTTATTGAACTACTTGACAGGTGCAATGGGTGCAATAGAAAAGGAAATCTAACGGTAGAAGAGGCAATGAACCCAGAAAAAAATTGTATTACAGAAGGTTTTCCTCAACCAGTTATTCATAAAGGATCATTGGATGAAAAGCAGAATAGAATAGACAAAAGTAATGGTTGTGTTGAGAATGTCTCTGATCACATTATTGATAGCAAGCCTGAGAGCGATCCTCAAACACCTTCAAAGCGCCCTAGAAATCCAGAAACTGCACCTAAATTAAGTAAGGAATCTTGTATAAAGAGTATGGTATCCCCGTGTATTGCACAAAAAAGAGTGCCAACAAAAGGGTAAGGTTCCAACAGGGAATAAACTAACTGGGTGGGAGAAAGCATTAGCAAGCTCTGATTCCTGAATGCAGAACGAAGTATTAAAACTGAAAAATAAATTGGATTCTCTAGATGGCTTTCTTAGGGAATCTCTAACTAACTTGATTGGAAGAGTGGGGGCAATGGAAAAAGTTTTATCTAAATGCCATAATAAATGTGAGCATAATTTACCCGATCCTAATGATGTTCAGAGTAACACCAGACAAAATACTAATCCCGGTATCCAGTCAAATGCCTTTACCCCCACTGAACTCTCGCCAGCTCGTAAAAGTTTTAGGGTGATACCTCACAAGTTAACTGCCCAGAGTGGGATTATAAATTATCAAGAGAAGGGGCCTAAGGTAATGAAAGAAACAACGTTTTCGGTAGAACCCGTGTGTGAAAATCTGAGTACATGTATAGACTTGACACCGGCATCAACCCCGCACACAGTGATACTAGCCAATGTCCCTAGACTGCAACAGGGGATGGCTGAAACCTGTGAGAACAGGGTAATGTGGAACAAGATTATTTTGTCGTAGGTTATGTCCCATCATACACCCTCTCCAGTCACGTCCCCGAGCCCATCTTGCTAAAACACGAACACGAACTAATCACGCGCTGATCATGCACCTCACGAAGTTGCACACGCACTCGCCTTCCCCCAAAGGCAACATTACATCTTCATGCTCAGGGCAATTCCACGAACCAGTTTCCTCACTTAAACCGTGCATTTCTGTGGTCAAGCCAATGCCGAGAACAAGACCCCCCCATCTGTAACCATTTCCCTATAATCAGACCGATTCCGAGAAATAGCCCCCGTTCTGTTAAACCACGACAACCAATTCCGAGAAGAAGAGCCCCCGAATGCTGAAACACGACAAACAGACATCCTGTCACGTCTCTCTTTCTCTTATCTAAGGAACCAGCCTAGCGTTATTTCTTCACACCTTTGCCTCTCTTGTGCTTCCTCATTCTGAATCATGACTCAGCCTTATTTCTTCTACCACGTGCCCTTTTGACAACGTTGCCTCCTTTTATGGTCATGACTTCTGATTCATTGCCACATATGATCCGGGCCTACATGACTTCTGTTTTATTGCAACACACGATCCGGGCATGCATTGAAGGGAAGCTCCTTCCTCTTTTTCTTGTTATAAATACTGTGTGTTCAGATAATAAAGTTAGAGATTCTTCTGATCCTCCTCAGGTGACGGAGCTCTCCCTTAACTCGAGTTACTGAATAAAGACCCTGAATTCGAACCACCACGGACTCTGCTCTTCATACTTAAACTTATTGATGGAGAAATTATGATCACGGTAAATTACTAAAATATTTACCACAGCTAATTTGGCGCCCGAACAGGGCCTTCCCTTTCTCCCCACACGCCGGTGATGCGGACCTAGACCGGTCTCTTCAAGACGTCGACGGACTTCCAAGTGCACACTGCAGGGTGTTCCTGCATGAACTCCTTCGTATCAAAGAGGGACCGAGCCACGGCCTAGCCATCCATACGAGGCGGTGAGGACGACAGCGGAAGTCTCGACCCAGAGCCCGAAAACTGTGAAGATTGCCGAGTCCGAGGTCGTCTGAAACCCGATCAGTCCCTGTCCACAAGCGCTGCGTAAACAAGTGTCCAGATCTTCAAGATCTTCAAGTTCTCTGCACCTCGGTGAGTACTGCTGGGAGTGTATCAAGACGGGTTCTGAGTTTTCAGAGCACGGTAAAGACGGGTTCTGAGTTTTCAGAGCACGGTAAAGACGGGTTCTGATCTTTCAGAGCACGGTAAAGACGGGTTCTAGGTTTCTAGAAAACGGTATGTTTGTACTCTGATACTCAGAGTATATCGAGTTTTTCAAGTGTAAGTCTTTGTTTGTGTTTGATACAATGCCTCTGTTCTCTAAACTATGTAAACTGGGTACCCGGAAGGGGTTATTGGAACAATCTGTACCAGTCCCCCCGAAGGATACTCCAGGTTATTTTATGTACACCAAGTATGGGATTGGTGCCATCTTGTATCTGGATCTTTGGGAAAACTATACCAAGGATTTGGACATCGCGATCAGATGGCCAAAGAGTGGTACGTGGGATTTGAATTGCATACTATCAGTTGAAAAGAGGTGTTGGGAAAAGAAAGCAAGACCCTCGATGTTAGAGAGCGTCGATATATGGCGAAAGGAAGCACATCTAAGGGAACAGAAAGAGCAAGGGAAAGTTGAGAAGGCAAAAAGAATGTCAGAAGAAAGTAAGATGAAGAAGTTACAGGACCAGAATGATGATATTTGTTTCGAACAAAAGAAAAGAGAGGCCTCGGCCTCTGCAACGGGTATATATCCTGTCCTCTCACCAAAAATAGAGTCTGAGGTTAGCTCAGATCCTAATGCCCCTATAACACCTCCGCGCCCTAAAGTCCTGTCCGTACCCGATGATTTTATCACCACTTATTTAATGGAACCTCCTCCTGCTTATACCAATCAGATAATAACCAGACGAACAGTCACCCAAACTGAACCCACCCCTGTCACATCAAGCGACATTCCACCCATGTTAGAATGCGATTACGACCCAACCCCAGGGGAAGGACCACAAGCAAGTATCTCTCTTCGCCTACGAGAGACTATAGAAGGTTTACAAGAGATGCCGAATGTTACGACTTGCTTGAATAAAATTTACGAGGCTCTCCGAACAGGAGAGAATTTAGAAGCCTTACAGGAAGCTATCAAAAATAGACCCATAGCACATAAAAAATGCCTCTCACGATTCATGATCACTTGTTTTATCAGAATGATAGCTAGTGCAGGAAAAAGAGTTCCTGATGATTTAGTACAACTAGATCAAGCAGTAGTTGCAGGAAGTTATAACAAAATAAAGGAAATAGATCTTTTTATTCCCCTCTTCATGAGCAAGTTTTCCGATTATCATCAGAAAGATGCCCATGCCCAGGAAACAGAACATGAAAGTACAAACGAAGGCAGGGAAGATGAAACTTCTTTTCATGGGGCCGTACGTTCTCGTATCCCTCATTCTCAAAATAATGGACAATTTAGAATTAAAAATAAAGAATTATCGGCCACCACAGATAAGCTGTTCCAACGAACACAAGAAGCTCTAGATGATTGGATGGATGACGAGCCTCCACTCACCACACAAGAAAAGGAACTCGCTAAATCGAGTACACATTGGGTATCTCAATACTATATATATGGCCCTGATATAGTCGCCCAAATGTTTTTATCAATCCCTCTGCCATCTCAAAGGATAGCAAGCATGTATATGGTTCAACACCTCATTACAATGTACGAAGACGCTGGCTGCTCACCAAAAAAGTTACACTCTCTCTTACGGGACTGTTTAGAAGGGAGGTGGGTGGCCAGGGGACAAGAATTCCTAAATATTTTCCTTGACCTACAGCAACGATATGTTCAATGCTTTACAGATAGTTATAGTATAAATGCTAATCAATATGACCAAGGACAATTCCCTCTCCGAGAAGTACATCCTGTAGCAGACTCCGCAGGGAAGTTACAACAAACATATGTTTACACCCCTCTGACAAAATTAGAGATACTAGAAATGAAGAAAATGGTCCCTTCTCATGAAAAGGATCCCTCGGGTTTCCATAGGGAACTCAAGGATATCCTCCAAATGGGTTCCTTTACTTACAAAGATCTCAATATTCTACTTAAGGTCTTATTACCACAAGGAACATACGACAAGTTGAAGGGAAAGGACTGGGAGATTGAAGGGAAAAGATAGCATGGGCGGAATTAGAGACAGAAGACATTACTCGCAATCCTGGACAAGGTTTAGGACCCCTAGTTCAAGAACTCCCTCGCTGTCTCCCTAAAATACTATCCCAGTTGCTGACCACTAAGAAAGAAGATTGGGATGCTATCTCTGCATGCAAACAAAAACCAGATGAAGACATAGGGGACTATTATACAAGGTTAGAAAAATGTTTTCTCATCAACAGCGGTCTCTCCTCAGGTGGAGACGCCTATAGTCGATTATTTGTCTCCAAGTTTGTAGAGAATGCCTTACCAACGATTAGAAATAGAGTACTGAAGGTAGAGAGTACTTGGCAAGCAAGCTCTCCTTCACAAGCACTTCAAATGCTCCAATATCATCAGAATAGAATCAGAGACGAACAAGAACAAGAAAAGAAAAGAACAAAAGATACTAAAATGAAGGTCTTGGTAGCACAGACTAATACGATCCAACAGACTCCTAAACAACCCCAAGTATCACAGGAAAAAGTTACTTGTAACTATTGCAAAAAGCCAGGTCATTTTGTACGTGACTGTCCAGTATTACAACATAATATTGCCACTGGGAAGACACAACCTCGTAACTACCCCCCTAGACCCTCTGCTCCTCAAACTGATACTAAACCTACTACCCAACTCTATCAGTACCCAGTGTCATCCTATCCTGAATTCCCCACGATTTCATGAGACAGCTGGGGGGAACACGATAGTCGTCCACTGATCCCGGTCCCGGTTGACCAAGAGGGTCCCTATGTACATGCTAAACTTCTAGGTATAGAAGCTAAATTCCTGATCGACACCGGGGCTAGTAGGACGACAGTACAACACAACTAAGTTCCCAAGGTACCCCTCTCTGGCTCAAATAGTATTTCCTTGGGTTTTTCAGGTACACCTGTCATCAACAAAGTTTCTGAACCAATATCACTACAAGTTGGTCCTCTTAAAACTTCTACCGACTTAGTGCTCACAAAATCCTGTCCCGAGAATCTCCTAGGTATTCAGACACTGAAAGAACTAGGTGCTATAATATGTTGTTCTCCGGAAGGAGTCAGACTATTCCTCCGAGATTTCAAAGGACATTTCACCACACGAGAACTACATGTCAGACTAAGAGACATTCCTGTCATGTTATGGGCTACTGATCCAACAGATGTAGGGTTCATGGATATTACACCACACCTAGTGACATTAAAGGAAGGCGTTGTCCTACCTCGTGTCCGACAATACAAACTACCTCCAGATGCAGAACAAGCCCTTATCCAGATTATCGATGACCTAATACAAAAAGGAGTAGTTAGAGAAGTACCTTCCAACACATGTAACTCACCAGTTCTGCCAGTCCGAAAGAAAACTGATGATGGTGCGCCACCAGTCTACAGACTTGTGGTTGACTTACGCGAACTCACCAAATGTGTAGTACCACAATACCCCGTAGTTTCAGACATCAGTACTCTGTTAACAGCCATAGACCCTGAGGCTACACATTTTACTGTAATCGACCTGAAGAATGCTTTCTTCAGTGTACCGATCCACCAAGACAGTCAGTACCTATTCGGATTCTCCTTACAAGGTCGTAGCTTCTGCTTCACAAGAGCTCCCCAAGGATATACAGAAAACCCCAGTATCTACAGTCAGGCACTTAAAGGCAGTTAGATGAGATTGTCCTGCCCACCAATACGACATTATCACAATACGTCGATGACCTACTGATCACTGCACGCTCCGAACCGGAATGTGAACAAGCATCACGAATTGTCCTAATGTTCCTTGCACAGCATGGCCACAAGGTGTCACCCTCAAAATTACAACTATGTTTACAGCAGGTGGCCTACCTAGGACACCCGCTGTCAAAGGAGGGTAGGGCACTCACACCTGAAAGAATTCAACTCATTTTTACCATTCCTGTACCCAAGACACAAAAGGAAGTCTGTGCCTTTATTGGCCTCACGTCCTACTGTAGACAATGGATTCCCCAGTTCGCATACTTGGCCAAACCCCTGATACAGCTAACAACCACAACCTCTTCCCCATTACAATGGACACCTGATCATACCCTCGCTTTTGACACCCTCAAACAAGCATTATGCTCTGCACCTGTCCTAGCTACACCCGATTATGCCAAACCTTTTGTCCTCTTTGTCACAGAACGGGAAGGTACAGCCTTGTCAGTCCTCACACAAACACAAGCCAACAAACATCGTCCCTGTGCTTATTTTTCTAGCACTCTTGACCCTGTTGCACAAGGTTTGCCTGCCTGTCTGAAGTCGGTTGCAGCTACAGCCCTAGCAATACGACAAAGTGACTCTATAGTATTAGGACACTCTCTTGAAGTACAAGTTCCCCATGCAGGCTACGAAGTCACTCTGTTCCAACCCCACATCATCATCAAAAGATGCAATATCCTCAACCCAGCAACACTACTGCCTACTGTCCCAGTCGACAATCAGATCCATGATTGCCTAGAGGTAGTCGAACTTGTCACAAAACCCCGGTCTGATCTTACGGATGTCCCTCTAAGTACACCAGAACACACGCTGTTTGTAGACGGTTCCTGTATGCGCCTCCAATCAGGCGAACTTTCGGCGGCCTATGCTGTCACTACCGAGAACTCAGTCCTTTTAGCAGCCAGAATATCCGTGCATTCAGCACAAGCAGCAGAACTAATAGCTCTCACTCAAGCATGTGAATGGTCCAAAGGAAAACGAGTCAACATCTACACCGATTCACAATATGCATTCGGGGTGGTCCATAATTTTGGCATACTTTGGAGAGAAAGAGGTTTTCTAACCTCTCATGGAACGAAAATCCAACATGGAGATCTTATCCTCCAGCTACTAGAATCAATACACAGACCCACAGAAGTAGCCATACTGAAATGTAAAGCACACACCAAGGTCACAGACTTTATCACTAGAGGTAATGCTCTAGCAGATGCTACAGCTAAACACGCTGCTCAGCAGGGAACACTAAACACCGAAACCACCATTAGAACTATTTGTACAGTCGTAGACCCCACCAAGGATGTAGTGGACATCCAAAACCAAGCCACAGAGACAGAAAAGAGAAAATGGGAGGAGGAGGGAGGTTCACGTACAGATCAAGGTTGGGTAACCAAAGACAGGTCCAAATGGTTTCTCCCTGACCTTATGGTTCCCGTAATGATAGAAACTGCCCATGGTCCCGCACATCTAGGAGAAAAAGGAATGTTAGACAGTCTCAATTTGATATGGCACAACAAGCATCTACGTGCAGCAGCCAAACAAAAAGTACGAACCTGTATGATTTGCTGTCAGTTCAACCCAGGGAAAAGTATCTCAGTTGAACAAGGAGGGTTCCACCCTCCTGATCACCCCTTCGAAGTCTTACAGATGGACTACATACAGATGGAGAGATGTCGAGGATATAAATATGTCCTCGTAGTAGTCTGTACCTTAACCCGATGGACTGAAGCATATCCCGTCCCAGACTATGGTGCCCAAATGACAGCTAAACAATTGGTGAGGGAATTTTTCCCTCGATATGGGTTGCCAAGAGTCATATACTCTGATAATGGACAACCATTTCCCTCTAAATTGATGGAAGCTGTCTCCTTACTGCTAGGATACACCTGGAAGTTCCACTGTGTTAGGCATCCCCAAGCAGCAGGCCTAGTTGAGCGACACAACCAGACATTAAAAACAAAATTGGCAAAAATTTGTGCTGACAAACGCATAGATTGGGTGACAGCCCTTCCAGTAGCCCTCTTCTATATGAGAATGGTGGCACATTCCCGGACGGGTCTATCTCCCTACGAGGTCACCTTTGGGAGGCCTCCAAATGTCTGGGGTGTCCCGTCTCCTAAAAAGGTAATTGACATTGATGCAAATGTATTGACGGATTACTTGGCTTCCTTGATGTCTGCACTACGTTCTTGTCGTTCACAGGTGGCAGCAGCCTTTCCAGACAAAACCACGCCCGACGAGCACCCCCTTCAGCCTGGTCACTGGGTGCTCGTCAGAAATTTTGATCGAACCAGCCCTCTGGAGAAAAGGTGGACATCCCCAAAGCTGGTACTGCTGACGACGAGGACCGCCATCAAGGTCGAAGGACGAAAGGGCTGGCTTCACATCTCTCACTGTAAGCCCTTCTACGGACCAACTCCTTCAGACACCGTTGCTGATCCAGAGACTAGAGACATTGAAAAACCAGACTCTAAAAACACTGAAACGACAGACTTTGTTTCACCCCTTCCAGAACTTCTTCCCCAAGAAGAGTACAAATCGCGGCTGCGATCCTATCCCAAAACAGACTTGAGACTTTGCACCTGAAACCGGCCTGCCAGTGACTATTTAAGCCCAAGACGGACGCTTGGTGAAGCGGTTACTGGAAAGAGTCCGGTCACTGGTGCATTTTTTTCTCCTCCTTTCTCAAAGACTAAGCAGCTGAAACTATGAAGATAAAGACCCTTTGTGCGAACTTATTTCCAACCAAGATCTCTATTCTCCTTTCTATCTCGATTCTCATTTTCTGCATCATGGCTTGTCTAGGTTGTTTCCTTCATCTAGCTTTCCCACCATCTTCTCCCACACCGTTGAACAACACTGCTATTCACTCATACATAGATCTTCCTCCACACCTCAAGAGCAGACAAAGTGAATACTTCAATAACACGTTCATCACCACTCTCCATCAACATCAATTGGTAATCAACAAGACCAATTGTTGGATCTGCGGCCTAATGCCACACTCTGTTCATGGAGGAATGCCTTTTATTCCTCTCCCTTTCGGCTATGCTGGTTCTACCTATGCATTCTCTATGATATTCTCCGCTTCTGTCAGAAACATTCCCGAGACCCAGACCAAGAACACTAGTACCTGGAATGAAATAAAGACAAAGACAGCACGAGCCGTAGAAAGAATGATAACACTTACCACTACATGGGGGCGAGCAGACAATATCGAAAACACCAGTTACTCTCTTTTCCATGACTCTACCTCCTTTAGGGAAACATTCTCAGTCCAGAAGAGACAGACAGACCAGGGAGGATGGGTTGTGTCCCATAAGGGCCTATTCTGCGTAAGAGGAAAGGGCAAGGGTCAGAAAATGGGAGATAGTGAATGCAACAAGACGTACACCCTACCTGATCCAAATTTCCCAACGATGACCTCTGCCCCCAACACATACTTTATCTGTGGACCTCATGCACGCACTTGGCTACCTCAAGGCTGGTCCGGAAAATGCTACATCGCATTTCTCCTTCCCCCTACCTACACCGCTCCAGCAGATTATCATCTCAGTGACCCTCCGACCGTAAGTAATAGACGGCGAAGGGGGGCCATCGATGCTGACGATACAGCAGACCAAGAGGCCGGTGACTTCTTTAAAGGATTCATCCCATTCTGGGGGCCTATGATCAATAGCCGCCACATAAGACAACTGACTCGTGTAGTCCAGAGAGCCATAAACGTCACAGCTGGTGCAATAAGTAACATCACCGCTGAAATGGCTGCCGACAGACTCATGACGTTACAGAACCGTAAGGTCTTAGATATCATACTGGCTAACCGTGGTGGTGTATGTGAACTGATCGGGTCCAGCTGTTGTGTATTTATCCCAGACAATGCACCCTCAGTGTATTCTGCTATTTCACGCCTCCATATACTCTCTAGAAAACTAGATGCAGACACTGGTGCCTGGTCCCTGACAGGTTGGCTCTGGGGCCTCCGGTCCACATGGGGATGGAAGGCGCTTACAGTCATAGGTCTCGCTCTAGCCATTCTTTTCACCTGCTGTCTCTGTATTCAGTGCGGCCCAGCACTCTGTAGTTCCTGTGCCACTATCTGTAT
Organism: Lissotriton helveticus; assembly: GCF_964261635.1. Classification (NCBI taxonomy): domain Eukaryota; kingdom Metazoa; phylum Chordata; class Amphibia; order Caudata; family Salamandridae; genus Lissotriton; species Lissotriton helveticus. The sequence continues at coordinate 1,377,721,319 of NC_136059.1, forward strand.
TCCCAAAACCCAGCCCAGAAGAAAAGAAAAGGAAATAATTATGTTACAGGAACAAGTAAACGGCCTAATGAGTACAGAAGTGGATTAGAAAAGACAAAGAATTTTAGAAGGGTATATTATGGGACAAGGAGGGAATGTGGAAAAAGATTATTTTATCGTAGGTTATGTCCCATCATACACCCTCTCCAGTCACGTCCCCGAGCCCATCTTGCTAAAACACGAACACGAACTAATCACGCGCTGATCATGCACCTCACGAAGTTGCACACGCACTCGCCTTCCCCCAAAGGCAACATTACATCTTCATGCTCAGGGCAATTCCACGAACCAGTTTCCTCACTTAAACCGTGCATTTCTGTGGTCAAGCCAATGCCGAGAACAAGACCCCCCCATCTGTAACCATTTCCCTATAATCAGACCGATTCCGAGAAATAGCCCCCGTTCTGTTAAACCACGACAACCAATTCCGAGAAGAAGAGCCCCCGAATGCTGAAACACGACAAACAGACATCCTGTCACGTCTCTCTTTCTCTTATCTAAGGAACCAGCCTAGCGTTATTTCTTCACACCTTTGCCTCTCTTGTGCTTCCTCATTCTGAATCATGACTCAGCCTTATTTCTTCTACCACGTGCCCTTTTGACAACGTTGCCTCCTTTTATGGTCATGACTTCTGATTCATTGCCACATATGATCCGGGCCTACATGACTTCTGTTTTATTGCAACACACGATCCGGGCATGCATTGAAGGGAAGCTCCTTCCTCTTTTTCTTGTTATAAATACTGTGTGTTCAGATAATAAAGTTAGAGATTCTTCTGATCCTCCTCAGGTGACGGAGCTCTCCCTTAACTTGAGTTACTGAATAAAGACCCTGAATTCGAACCACCACGGACTCTGCTCTTCATACTTAAACTTATTGATAGAGAAATTATGATCACGGTAAATTACTAAAATATTTACCACAGTAGGCCAAACCGATAGACTCTTTCAAGAGTTTAAAATGGCAAGGAGGGTGAGATGGATAGGGAGGTGGAGTAAAGACCTGGCTGGTGATTGCATTATATGACATTTTAAAACCCCACAATTGATTGAGTCGATCTTGAACAGGGTGGGAAATTGTTTGATCTCACCACAACATATTAATATTGTCCCATTAGGATTTTTCTATAAACCCAGATACTATGAACATAGCAGACAAAGTAGGGAGGTCCCACTGGCAATTCAGAATTCTATGGCAGGAGTACCTGTATATAATCGCTTCAACGAGTTAGCTAGCTTGGAAGAAGTGGACTGACTGAAGGGATTGGATACTAGTGTAGCTAAATCAAACGACAGAAGTAGTGAGCAAAAAAATAATACAGATACAACAGCACTAGAGATATATAGTGTGAATGACAAATTGAGTACCCATAGGGTTGAGAATATTATTGGTGGAAGGGGTATACTTGGTTTATATGATCACGCAGGGCAAAGTGACATGTTTACTAATAACTCAGTGAATACTCCTCGTGAAATGATTATCCTAAATGATAAAGACAAAATACCCATTCCCTCTTTATCAATGAGTGTGGTTGCCCCAATATTATGTACTACAGTGGAGGATAATCATTTGAGAGCTAATAGAGGGGAAAGCATAGACTCCCAAGAAGTTGATGATACTGAAATCGGAAATTGTAACTTTATGTTCTGGAATGTAGCAGGTTAAAAATCCAAGGCGGGGAATTTGGTATGGAACAACTTTGTACAGGAGTTTGAAATTATTAGTTTACAGTAAACCTGGGCAGTGGAGCCTATACGTATAAATGGCTACAAAACATTACATACACCGGCAATAACTTCATTGTATGGAAGAGCCAAAGGGGGTCTCTGTACCTATGTTTCGAACTTGGTAAACTTTGGTAAAGTCAATATGGTGGTCGAGGATTCTTTTCATCAGATCATTAGTTTACCTGTGGATAAAACCTGCACATTAATATTAGTAAATTACTATAATAACGTCCCTCACGATCAAATAGAGAGGATTGTCAAAACCATACATTGCTATCTTTAAAAGTTACAGGAGTCTGCATGTAAGAATTTAATAGTGGGTTGGGGAGGGGATTTTAATTTGGGGATATGTCAACACTCAGAAACCAGGAAGTGTGGTATTGCATATGATATGGAGACGATTCTCCCTCATTTTCCCCATTCAAGGTATGGGGACAGTTTGAACGATATAGTGTTTCAATTCGACTTAGGATTTGCTAATACTCTATGTCTCCCCCCTGTCACCTTTGGTCCTACCTTTAATGGTTGTGGTGCATTTTCCACAATAGATTTTATTCTGGTTTCCAACAGGCACTGTTCAAGACTTACCAACTTCCGTACATATAAGATCACCTTAAGTGATCACTTTCCTCAGAGCCTAGGTATTCTATTGTTTAGGAATGTAGTAATGAGGGCCAACAGCCCTAATCTCATATTAGGAGACATTGCTTTATCTAGGCAAAATGGATATGTGTTACGATGGGACCAAATAGATCCACATGAATTAATGGGTAAGGTTGTAACGGAATGTAATGACAAGATCATGGCCTGTCTGGACAAGAACACTACATGCAAGGAAATTATGAGTGGTTTTATTGCCATTGCAGATCATATCAAGAAGGCTCTTACCAGTAAAATTAATAATAAGAAGGGAATATTGAGGAAAGAAGGGTGGTTTGATTCCAACTGCACAAGGGCTTATAGGAATCTCAAGAATACCCTGCACTCGGGAGATAAAAAAAAAGGAGAAGATTAGAGTTGCTTGTGAAGAGTATAAAGGTGCCCTAACAGAGAGAAGACATGTGTTAAAAATGGAGGCATGGATAGACTTACGAGAAGCATCTGTAATGAGAGACTCTAGGGCCTTTTGGAAGGCAGTCAACGCCCCTTTCTTGATAGACAAAGATAGAGCCACTATTGAGGTAGCAATAACCGAGCAGGCATGGATAGAGCACTTTTCCTCCTTGTATACTGAGCCACACCTAGGACCACAAATTATCTTAGATGACGAGGCTGAGCAAGCAAAAGCCATAGAGGTCCAAGGGGAACAACTGTCATTTGACCTCAATGAGGTAAATATGGCCATAGCTACAAGTCTGGGTGGAAAGACTGCTGGCCCGGACGGTGTTCCTGTAGATATTTTTTAAGCGAACACTGCACTATGGGGCCCATTGCCGATGCAAGTTTTTAATGCCTGTTGCTCTGCAGGCTTCTTATCTACATGGTATGAATCCATCTTGGTACTAATTTGTACAAAAGGAGATAGGGCTGTTCCGGCCTGCTATCGCCCAATATCCTTGCTGGATTCAACTGTAAAAATCGTGGGCCGAGTAATATTGACTAGATTACAAGACTGGGCGGAGGATCAGGCAGTGATAAGTGACCTGCAATATGGCTTCCGTAAGAAGCTAGGCACTATTGAGCATGGACTAAATCTAAATATTTTAATGAATAAGTATAGCAAAGCAAAATAAGGCACCCTATACATGGCATTCGTCAATTTATCATCAGTTTTTGACTGTGTAATGCTTAATGAACTGTGGATAATTTTAGAAGAGATGGGTGTGGAAGCGGTTTTAATCTCTTTTCTAAGGCAGCTATATCTAGGGGCAAAGGTGCAGGTTCGATTCGGGGCAGGGGGGAATGCACTAGACGGTAAACAACGTTTACCACAAATTGTTTACAACGCGGTACCTTTACCACGCGGCCGTTACAACGCAAGTCGTTACCACGACTTGCGCTGGAGGGCGCTGTGGGATAAGGAATTTTATACATTTATATTCCAACACCTTCCCTAGCATCCACGGGGACTGGTGTTGGAATATAAAATTATAAAAATCCTAAATCCGCGCCCTCCAACGCAAGTCGTGGTAACGACTTGCGTTGTAGCGGCCGCGTGGTAAAGGTATGCGTTGTTACAACCTGCGTTGTAACAACGTACATCCCACTAGACACTTTAATGTGAGACATGGTGTGAGACAAGGCTGTGTCCTTGCACCTTTTCTTTTTACACTGTACATAAATAGCCTAGAGAAGGTCTTAGTGCAGGAATGCAGGGACTTACCGGAAGCTGGCAAACGATCTATTCCCACATTATTATATGTAGATGATGCGGTCCTCATGGCTCGTACATCAATAGGACTACAAATGGTTGTTAACAGTTTCACAAATTTTATGTCGGAGAGGGGCTTAACAATGAACTCATCCAAAACTTTTATAATGAACTGTGGGCCGGGGTCTTTAAAATCCAGATCAATTTTTATTGTTAAAAAGCGGATTACAAGTACTAAGACTTTTTCCTACCTTGGAATTTTATTCGAACGTATGGGATCATCAGCCCTATCTAATTTTAGCAGGAAATTAGGCAGACACCCGACGGTGGAATTACTAAATATTTATAGAGCAAAATGTGTCACCGTTGCTTCGTATGTAGCTGGCATTCGGGGGCATGTTGATGTTAACGATATTCAGGTTGCTGAAAATATGTTCCTGAGGTTTTTATTGATGGTCCCAAACAGTATCTCCTCTTTCATATGCCATACAGAACTAGGGCTGCTGTATCTGGAGGATATCATAAAAATTCGGTGGTCCTGTTATGGCATAGGGTATGGACAATAGAGGAAATGAAGTTTAATCTTTGGATTTTAACAGATTGTATGGTACTGGATGGGGTGAAACATGTTAGATGGCTGCTATACGTTAAATCATTTTTATATAATTTAGGTCACCATGATTTTTATGATGATCCCACGTCTTTGAATAGGATAACAAGATTAGACCTTAAAAATGAATGCTTAAGCTACCCGAGTGAACAGAAGTTATGTGTGTAAATGAATAAAATAACAGTGCAAGCACATAACCTCACATTAACAACTTTCAAATTTCAGCCGTATCTAGGGTTGATAACATGTGACTATGATAGATTTTTGCTGATGCGTTTTCGTCTGGGCATCCTGCACAGATCATTAAGCTTTCCTGACGTAAATGATTGGTCGAAAGAACTAGGTAAATGCCCATGCGATGATACCTCTAGTCAATCAACTATACATGTGGTATTTTTTTGTAAATTTTACTGTGTACAGAGGAAATTATGGATCATCCCTGTTTTAAAATCTTTTGGCATGAGGCAATGTCGTCCAGCATTCATGGCCCTACAACAGCTAGAGACAGAATTTGTGATAGCCTCAGTAACTACCTTTTAAAAAAATGTTTTTAAGTGTAGGAAATCGATTGTGATGTAACAAAATGAGAAATGAAATAATGTGTTTTGTACCCGGTTCATTATTTTATTGTATAGATTATTATATGTTTCTTAACAATTTTACCATGTTTTTTATGTACTTTTATGGTTATGTATGTAACCGAATAAAGTGGTAATGAATTGAATAGTACGGTTACTCTAAATATCCATTGAAAAGACATTTTTTGATTTGCCTATAACTGTTCCTCCCATAGATGCATCAGCATGACATTTGGAAACAAATATCATAGTTAACTAAGATCCGGTATGCCGTATTTTTGCATCTCTGTGCAGGAGAAAAATAGTTAAAGGCATGAGAAAAAAGATGTTTTTCTCCTTTTACATGTCATAGGAATATTAGGTCTCTTCTCCAGCAAAAACTGCTGAATGTATTTACAAACTGGCATGAAATTAGAATGCTGCCGAGAAAACCTGCTTCTGTTAGCTTGCAGTAAGGCTGTGTAGGGTCGGGCCCTAGGCCCTCATGCTGATAAAGAATGCAGACACAGGTCACACTGGATACATGGTGCAATTGGCCCAGAGCACGTGCGCTCGGCCACTTTTATTAAGTCTGTGTCACCTAACCAGTGACATCAGTTGTGGGTGGGTGTTTAGTGTAAATACATATTCAGCACTAGAATGCTGACCGACTCTGAGTCCTTACATCCCTCCCAAAATTGGTGAAAAACAAACCAAACCGAAAATGTCCAAAACCCTGTGGGGAAAAAAACCCACCAGAAATATAACAAATGACTCATAATTTGAAACGAGTCTCTTTGGCTGCTTGCATGCCGCAGGCCGTGTAGTTCCTGCATTCGCGACTAACAGTTCTCGGTGGCACGGCTCGCAGTTGTTCGGCGGGTTAATTCTTTGTCTGTGCCATCTGGACGTTGTTATCAGCTCTGCCTTTTCTTCGCTCACTTGGTGATGATGATTAGTTGGAGAGAGAGATGGATGATCTAGGTGTTGTTTCTCTTCTGGCTTCTTTTCTCCATTCTGGTTCTGTGATGTTTCCGGGCAGGCTTCAGTGTGTCTCTTGGCAGGTGAAGAGAGTAGGTGCAAACATCCCTATCTCTAGGATGCCCCTCTTGCCGGTGTTCTTCTCTCACAGGACGTCCGGGAGGACCTCTTTGCCAGGTTTCCACTGGACTGGTGTTGTCGGTCGTGTTGCTCCACCATAGCCTGCGGGCTGTTAGCAGGGCGCTCCACGAGCCTCACCGTTGTGTCCTAGTTCCACCTGAAGTTTGGGTTGTCAACTCTTTTCCTTGCTTGCGAAGCTTTCATCCCCGAGGGTCCTGCAGACGCGCATCTGTAGATCTGTCTCCCGTGCGGGACTTGCTGCCACCAGAGTCCCTTGAGGCCTCTACTTCCTGGGTTGCCACGGGCTGGTGTGAGGTGGTCAGTTCCTCGGCTTCCGGAGGCCTGAGCAGTCTCGCCATCCAATCTTCCGCTCAACCCCAGAGGTAGATGTCGCCAACAGTCTAGCTTGCTCTCTTCTGCGATCGCCATGTGGATGGCTCGTAGGTAGCTGTCTTCGGTCTGCGCTGCCAGTGCTCTTGCCAGGCCTTGTCTTCCACTGCACTCAGGTGTTCCAGTGCTTGTCACCTTCCTTCATTCCGCAGTGGCGGCTTCTTCTTGCAGTGGCAGCGTGCCACTCTGATATCTCCTTCCTTCTTCTTGCAGTGGTAGTGTGCCACTCTGACTTCTCCTTTCTTCTTCTTTCAGTGGCGGTGGCCACTCTGATTTCTCCTTTCTTCTTCTTCCAGTGGCGGTGCCACTCTGATAGATAGATAGATAGATAGATAGATAGATAGATAGATAGATAGATAGATAGATAGATAGATAGATAGATAGATAGATAGATAGATAGATAGATAACCACCTTGTTGAGACATAGATTGATGGGGTTTGGGATCCGATTATCTGTAAAAACACAACTCCCAATTTCTCTCTCCTATCACCCAGCATAATCAATGGCCACATATTTAACGTTTTTATTTCTGATATTTTGCAAAGCTTTCTTAAATTGGAAAGTAGAGGCAGTAACAGTGGGCGAAGATGAAAGGGCATGTGGATGAAAAGTTGATATAATGCCGTGGGAATGGGGGAACAAAAATATAGCTGTTTATTTCCAAATTTCAGCACAACACAACATGTTAGCCCATTGACACTTTTGAGTGCTTAGCGATACCACAGTGGTACACAACTATAAGCCAACAGTTGAGTCTGAGCTTCACAAATAGTGGTAGCTGGCTGACAGAATGGTGTGTGCAGAAAGCAGGGGATAATTACCATCAAGCTCATCCTGCTCTGTTCTCGACCTATGGCAGCCACTAGAAACCCTCATCACCTTCTGACTTCATCAGGCTTTCTCCCAAACTTCAGGTTCATTTTTGCAACTATTTACTTGTTAGCCTTCACATGACTTGTTGTCATTCTTTGATGACACTGTTGGCCACTCTGCTTTTCCTGTTTAAATTTGACATATTTTGCCCAAGAAAAACACCATCCCAAAATGTTCCTGTGTATTTTAACGGTCACATAGGGTTGGCAAAGAGAGGCTAGTGTCAAATAAGCATTCCCAAACACAGAGTCCTTTCTTGCTGCTTCCAGTATGCACTCATTTGAGATGCACCTGCGTATACAAGGCTAAGGGGTATATTCACAAGAACGTGTGATAACTACCGCAAGAGTAGCGTAACGCAACTTTCAACATTGCAGCCTATCGCAGGAAAATAACCCTGTGCCAACGTGGGATTCACAACACAACGGTAGCATGTGATAGTCTTTCGAAACCACGGACAATGTCTGCAATACAACCACTTCGATGGAGATAAAAACACAAACCACAACTCCAAAAAGCCTGCAATGGGCCAAAGCGCCTGCAACACACACCTGGCAAGCGGGAAAAATCACCATAAAAGTAGAACGAAATACCCAAACACAAACTGACCAACACCCAAGCACCATGGAGGCAGCCAGAGCAGGCACAGAGGATGAGGGCAACCTCACAAGCACCCCGGACAACCAGCCCGGGACCTCGGGGACAGGGAAGGGCAAGGACAGGAAGAAGAGGAAGACAAAGTTCAGTCCGCAGGCAAACAGATCATAGGTGGAGGTGATGGAACACCAACTGTTTGTCACCTCAAACGTGTCATTGGGAACCAAAAATGGAATATGGCAGGACATCGTGGACAAGGTGAATGCCGTCGGGGATCACAAGAGGACAATGGACGAGGTCAAGAGGTGATGGAATGTCATCAAGCGCGGACCAAGGAGAAACTCCCCGCCAACTAGAAGGCAGCAACTCAGACTGGAAGTGGGGGCCCAGTGCCACAGATCGAGCTGGATGACATGGAGGAGCTGGTGTTGACAGTCATCAGTGTGGAGACTGTGGCCGGAGTCGGGGGATCGGACACTGCTTGACAGGACACAACACAACCGCAACAGGGTGAGTGACCACCAGGTACTGGGGGGATGGATGGAGATGGGCACAATGGCACACATGCACAATCAAGCTGAGCACAGTGCACACCCATAATGACCCTTGGTCCTCGCCCAGATCTACATACTGTCACAATGTACAATGCCATGCTGTCTGAATGTCAACATGTCTCATGCGGCTACATACATGTGAACACATTGTAATACACCATATTCCCTTCACATCACAGGGGCACCTTCAACACCTCCTGCGGAGCAGTCCCAGCTACTCTTCACTGATGACGAGCATGACAACATCAGCATCGACACCCAAGCCCTCTAAGACATCATTGACCTCATCCGCCACTCACCTCCAGGATCAGGACAGCCCAGCTACATCGAAGAGACCCCACCCACTACCCAAAGCACCCAACAGGAGGCACCCACAGCCCTGGCACTCCCCCAAGACCCCCAGGAACAATACATGGCCTTCCAACACCGTGTGCTGGAGTGCCAGAAGGACACCGCAGAGCAGGTGCGGTTGGGCTTCGGCAACATGGCAACCAAACTTGACGCCATGCTTGGGTGTGAAGCCCCGCTCCATGGCCTCCAACGAGCCCTGACTGACATCGCTGGAGTCTTTACGCAGAGAGAAGAACACCTGTCCGCTCAGAGTGGCCTCAGCGATACCAGCCATGAGCTGCCACACATACGGAGGCTCATGGAGGACATGGTGTGGATGAAGGCGGAAAGGATGGCAGCCACCGCTGCACATAAGCGGAATGTAGCTGGGATCTACCATGCCCTGCAGATCCTCATCATGGCATTGCTGCCACAAGGTGTGGCAATGTTGAATGCTGCTGCCCCATACCATCCACATTTCGGCTCCTGGTGTGTCCATGCCTCCCTTTGTGGTAGGCCTAACCACTCCGGCACCTGATGTGTCAGTGGCACACAGTGCGGCCGACAATCCACTTCCAGCATCTGATGTGTCAGTGGCACACAGTACAGCCGACAATCCACCTCCGGCACCTGATGTGTCAGTGCACACAGTGTGGCCAACAATCCACCTCTGGCACCTGAGGTGTCAGTGGCACACAGTGCCGCAGTTGGTACAGCAAGATACACAGGTGGGGCAGGGCACACATCCAGGGATGAGGACATTGATGGCCATGTGATCAGAAGGACTCTGTAGCATTCATTTCTGCCACCTGGCCAGTTCCTGGTTTGGTCGTGCACATGGCCTTATGACCTTCCACTGACCCCCGATTCACTCAGATGCACTCACCTTGGACAACAACATGGACTGCCACATCCCGTTTGATGACCAATGACACAGGGACCAGACTGCGGACTACACCCCTCCTCTTCTGCAGTAGTTGTCTTCCACGGAGGGACACTGACTGGCCCTCCACGGGCCCATATAGTGTAGTGTATTTGGCAGTGCCCTGTACTGCTCCAGCTGTGCTGTTCCGGCATACGGCTGACTAGACCACTCCGCTCACGCTCCGGGGGGGGGGGTTGTTCATTGCTACCCATCGCAGGCGAACTCGCCGGTGCTGTGCAGGTCTCTGGTCTAGTTGTCAGCATGTCACAGCCACTCCCTGAGAGCAGGTTTGCATGCACACCACATCCACCCGGCACAGGTGTCACAGGCCATGTGACCCCGCAAATATAAGGGGCCGTGACGTCACATACTCCTCTGCCGGTGGTGACTGGATGATGAACCCGAGGCCTTGAGACCGGCATTGGCCTACCTCCATGTGGCGCTGACTGGGGTTGAACAGGGTTTGTGGCACATGCTGCAATGTGGCCGGCACAGGCACCCCGCCACGGGACGGTAACTTTGGATGCACTGAGTCATTGGCACCTTGACCTGCTGAGCGGGCGTGCAGCCTGCGATGATACCCCGTCCCGGCGGTCCGGACTGCTCAGGATTTGTGTGCCTTTCTGGACCGCAGTGTAGGCCAGGCCAATGGGCTGCGTGGGCCTACCACCACGTGGCCTCTATTCGGGGATCACAGAGTTAGTGGCACCCATTGGTTCCCTGGTTTGTCCTATGCCATGGTGTAAATCAAGTTGGGACACCACACTTGAGACCTGGTGGCCAGCGTAGCGTGGATGCATGGTGTGGAGGGTGCCATGTCTACAGGCCCCAGCCTTGTGGCTTGCAGCAGCACGTGGTGGGACCTGCAGTCTACACGCCGGTGGCAGAAGGTGAGCAGTATGGGCTGGGTGAGCAGGGTCATCTCTCTCTCTCTATATATCCCCCTCTCCTCTTCTCTCTCTCTCTCCCCTCTCTTCTTCTCTCTCTCTCTCCCTCCCCCTCTCTCCTTCTTTCTCTCTCTCTCCCCCTCTCTTCTTCTCTCTCTCTCCTTCGCTCTCTCTCTGTCCTTTGATGTGCACAGGACATACCTTCTCATCATGTTTTTGTCTTGCAGGCTGTGACCGACGGATTGTGTTGAGGGGAGCCGCTATGTGTCGTCAGTTAATTACTGTGTTAATTTCAATAAAGTTTCATTGTTTGCTTCGAATATGAATGTGTGATGCTCATTTCTGTGACGACATATGCATGTCATCAGTTTTGATTGTGCAACATCAGGTGGAATATTTCGTACATCTTTCGGTATAGCTGATGTGGCATGTCTTTGGTCACGGGTGCCAGGGAGGGGTGGTCCTGGGGGTGGTGTCAGTGGGTGTTGTGGCCTTCTTGAGGGTCCTTGTTGCATGTTCAGTTGCTCCATGGCATCTGTTTGTCTTCAGGTGTGGCTGTGGGCTGTGCTCCCTTTTGTGGTGCAGGCTGTGGTCTGACTTTACACCAGGTCAGAGCAGGTGTTAATTTCCTGCTGCTAACACGCCTTATCACGTGTTTTGTGTTCTTATCGCCGATCTGACTGGTCGTTGTGAATGTTGAGGTATGGTGTTGTTGCGGCTTTTTGCACGGGAACACCTACTCTGCATCTCATTAGCAATAGTTTTGGGGGTCCTCTGTGGCGATGTTTTTTGAGGCTGCTTTCGAGGGAAAACTGGTGCTGTTGGCTGTTAGCACCAGCTTGTAAATGGTGGGGTAAATTTATCACAACATTGGCTGCGATAAAGTGCAGTTAATTCGGAGATAGCTCCTTGTCAATATGCCCCTAAGTGTATTAACCTGTGAAAGACATCCATCCTGGGACGGAGATCACCACCTGACCATTTTTGTTTGTCATAACGGCTTGGCTCACCTATGACGACCTCTAATTTAGTCTGGAAAAACAGGACATCCTATTGTAACAAACATATTCTCTAAATGTTCAGGCAATACTATCCAGTTGTATTTTCAGTGATTTTCCTTGAATTTCTATAACCAGCTTCATGTAGAGGTTTTTACTTGAGGCTGAACATTCACTTAACTTTGACACTCACCGTGACATGAGTTTAAACACAAATTTTATCTCTCTTGTATTGAGAAAAATCAAGATCTTTTTTCAATTTCACCTTTTCAAGCTGTGGTCAGAACCAAAGTCTTCCTCCTCAGGGAGTAGCACCAGTGCTTAATTTGTGCTGGTGGTTGCAAGTGGTGAGCACCAAAACTCATTTTTGGGACTGGGGCATTTTTTTCATCATTGACCTACAACAACAGAGAGAAAGGGAGAAATGGAGAAAGGGAGGAGAGAAGGATATGAATACGGTGACAAAGAGATGGAAAAGAACCCGCAAGTGTGAGGCAAAGAGACAGGGAGTGCAAGTGGATGGAAGAAAGAGTAATGAGGTGGAATCAAACAAGTAACCTTGGTACACAGCATCCTCAGCATCCACAAGCTCTGGAGGCAGATTATTTTATTTACAAACAAAGCCACAACCGTAGCCTCAGTTTTATAGAAATGTCTCAGATTTCACTTTTTTCAATACAGGCTTGCACTCATATCTAATCTCTCCCTCCTGAGAAGGAACTGCAGTTTGCTTCACCTATACTTCACTCCATCTATTGGTCAGCCTCTGTGAGGCACCTGCTGCAGGTCTCTGCAGCAGGTGCCTTACTCCAAATAAGATATTATAAAATGTAGTCTTTGCAACCAATTAATCCGGAACAGATTTACTGTCAAGTTTCTCTTTGTTGACAATTTTTTGTAGCAGATGCTTTTAAAAGAAATGTATAAATGGAGTGTCAGACTGCTTTCCATGACTCCCAGCCTGTGACTCTCCCTTCCTTCCATGACCCTCAAATTCTGGGTTCGCAAAGTAAAGATTTCCCAATGCGAGCACTGCTATAAGGATGACACACACGGCAGTAGCAAAGTTGCAAACCCGTTTTAATCCTGGGAGGTAGTTTCAGAGAGTGGGAGATAGGGTGGGACACCCTCATACTCATTTTTAGTCAGTCTTGGCCTGATAGTGAAAGTCTGATCCACGGTGTGAGAGGCTGGCCTGGTATATGATGTTGACTAATGTAAGTGGGCACCTTCACCGGACAAAAGGGACCCCTATCTGGAAGCCCAAACAGAAGTTCAAAAGGGCTGTAGCCAACCCCCTTCTAAGGAACCTCTCTGTAGGCAAAGAGAATGCAGGGCAGAAGGACATACCATTTTCACCTAAGCTTTTCTGGGAGCCCTATGATCAACCCTTTAGGGTTTTGTTGAATCTTTCAACTAACCCATTGCATTGAGGATGGTAGGCTTTGGTTAATTTATAATTCACTCCACACTCTTTCCACATTGCAGTAATATAACTTGACATAAGGTTTGTACCTCTGTCAGTTAAGGCCTCCTTAGGGAAGCCAACTCTGGCAAAAATTCCTAAGAAGGCCCTTGCCACCACAAGAGCAGTGGTGGTCCTAAGGGGTATGGCTTCTGGGTGCCTAGTGGCATGGGCCACCACCACTAGAATATAACTGTGCCCAGCTGCAGTTGGATGGTTCATGGGCCAATGATATCAATCCCAACCTTCTCAAAGGGAACCCCAACCACTGGAAGTGGAATCAAGAGGGCCTTTGTGGTGCCACCTGACTTGCCACTGGCTTGGCAGGGGGTAAGGGAGAGACAAAACTCCTTTGTGTCCTCAGACGTGTGGGCCAGTGAAAGTCAAGGACAAGCCTGTCTTAAGTCTTATTTTGCCCTAGGTGTCCTGCCAGGGGAATGTCATGTGCCAGGGTTAGTAGGACGCCTCTACCCATTTGGTACATGCACAAAAACCGTCACGCATTTAAAACACTATACAATCTAGCCTATGTCTCCCGACAGTGGTGGGTCACTCTAAATGCGGCAATTGTGCAGCGTGTCCACTTACTAAAAACACCAAGGTCTTTCAGCATGGCACTTTGTAGCACAAATTGAATTTCTTTTCCTATTGTTATTCTGAGAATGTGATTTGCTGTATCTACTGCCCTTGTAATTTGATCTATATTGGACAAACTACTCAAAAAATAAAAATAACACTAATCAGTCAACATAAGAGCAGAATACGCTGCAAAGTGACCACTGCACCAATTGTGGAACACTTTCTTGAGAAAGGGCATTCTGAATCAGACCTCCATTGGCAAGTGATTGACATAGTACATCCCAACAACAGAGACGGTGATCAACAAGCCATCCTCAACAAACTGGAATACAAATGTATGTTTATATGCAGATCTATCGAAAATGGACTTAACACTCTCGAAGAGTGGAATTTGATTTTGTAATGTCTCATTTTCTCCATACTGCCTTCACCATAATTGTATATTGTATATATATAAATACCTCTGTACATTGTAATTATATGGGGTTATCTCCCTTATAGCTTTTCTTTGCACCCATCTTGTGCCTATTCTAGAAGGCTTCTAAACTGTCGTTGCCTTTGCTCCCTTCCTTTTTAAATAAGAAATTGAACTTATTCCTTGTGCTGGTCGCACACTTTTGCGTGCAATCTAACACCCAAGAGGAATCCTCTTCCCTCCCCAAGATGGCCACACTCCTGGCCTAGCACCCTCCACACATGCGCGATTCCACACGCGTTCTAGTGTCTCAGCACATTAGAAGCCTCCGTTGCACCTCCCTTCCAGGAAGTGTTCTGACTAATCCAACGCCACCGACTGCAGAGGACATGTTTTGACTTATCTCACATGCCTCCTTGTTCCGAATCCGACTGACCCAAAGTAAGTCCTTCCTCCAGTGTGCCGCAGCTCCCTCTGACCCACGGAGTTTCCACAGGCTAACCCCCGTCCTTCTTTCCCCAGTTATTCTGTACTCACGGAACCTTCAGTGAGGAAGTAACTCATCTGATACCACGCTCCAACGCCGTTCTCGGTGTGAACCAAGTAAGTCCTCCCTGCGCCACAGCTCTACTAGTACACTCTGGTAGATCTAACTGGCTACGTCCCATTCCTTCCTTCTTTCCCCCAACTTCATCGTATCCATAGGCTTTATTCCTTCTCTGCGGGTTCCCAGGCATGACAACCCTCCCCGGACCCTGGTAAGTGCTAGTGCCTACCTTGGGTTTCACTAGCATATATACGTGTCCACGCTGTCCTGATAGACCCGGCCTTGGCACGCCATGACCACACGCGCTCCCACTGTCATTGCTTTTCACGCATCTGCTCAGGGAGCCTTATCTCCTTTTTCATCCATTGCGGTTTAATACTTTAACCTTAATTTAGTGTATACATCGTTTTTGTACTTTCGTTGCATATCATGCTCTCACTATCTCTCAGTTCAAGGAGTTCCTTCCCTTGACTTCCTGCACTTTTCATTTATTGTGCATTACATTGTTAGCTGGGACCTATGGTTGATACCATGTTTTTCCCCCTGTAGATTATTCCTGCTCACACTCTTGTTGTCCTGATGATGATCTCTAACAAATTAGATCGAAACGCCGTCGACTTCTTTCTACAACCCAAACTCCTTCATTGCAATGAATTAATTGGAGTTTTGCTTTTTTGTTGTTAATGTGATGTAATTTTAAATGTCACCAACCCTTCACTTCACGCACATTCACTATTTCGTGTGAGCACCTGAACCACACCCTGTAAATAAGTGATACTCCATTTATGCCAATAATAAATGTGAGATCATGTCAACCTTGTGTCCCTGCATATACTGCGCAGCAAGTCCCGTTCAGACATATTTAATTTTGTTGTTTCTTTTGACTAATGAGTTTCTAGGTAGTCTTAGCCTAGGCTACCCGAGGACCCAAGTGGTCTTTTAGAGTACCATTGTTCTTCTCTATACTAATGTAAGTGGGCACCTTGCACCAGTGCAGACAACCCTTATGGTGATTTAAGAGGTCTTAGACAACCTTAGAAAGCTCTCTTAGTGGTAGCTGTGGAGAGCAGCCTTCAGGCTTAGTCCAGAAGGAGTGTAAAGCAGCCTATTTTATCAGAATGAAATCTTATAAAGGAACCACACGAAGTATTTATATGAAAGTATGTATTTATTATATAATACTCTCTAGTACGTTGAAATATCTCATACACAGAGATAAACACAATGCACACAATACTTTAGCAAAGAAACACACTAAATAGCACAAAATACACAGTGGCACCAGGGGGGTGGGGGTGGGACAAATCCATGTATTGAGGAAGTGGTATAAGAACCACGACTCTAGTCATGACGATGTCGAGAGGACATAGATATGCTGGGGACCCAAGAAACCACCCAAGGTGAATAGATAGTGACCCCACAGAGAGCGTATGCATCGTGGGAACACGACTGCATGCTTAGTACAAGTTTATGTGCAAGTTTCGGTTGGATTAATAAAGATTGAGGACCCTTCCCAGTGGACCCTGAAGAAACCCAGTGGAAGACAGAAGGTTGGAGAGCCACCCCACCAGTGGATACCCTAGTACCCACGTTGACTGCACCGGGGCAACTGGGTGCATACGTGTGAAATGGTGTCGGACACCGCCGTCGAACTCAATGGAGGACTTCAGGAAAGTGCATCTGTGGAAGAAGGAAGAAGTGTCCGGTGGAATCCAAGGATGGATTCTACATGAGAGGTACCTGCAAGCAGAGGGGACAGAGTCTATGTCGCTCAGGAGTGACCAGGAGACTTGGAAGATGAATGCCCTTGACTCTGCAGCTATGAGGACCAGGTGATGCTGAGGAGGACCAGGAGTGGTGCACGAGATGTCCGATGAAGGATGTTGAGTGCTGAGGGGTCGGTGTCCGGCGGGAGTACCAACAAGCCTTGGCAAACACAACCAATGCATGATTCAAATAAGGAGCAACGTCGGGACCAGCAAGGTCCAGGGGACTCACCAACAGCAGGGGAGTCATGGCAGGTGCCGAGCAGTCAGGGAAGCCCAAAAGAAACAAGTGTGACCCTAAAGTGAACCCACAGGCCGGAGGGACTGGAGTCGAGAGAGGACCTCAAGCAGCTCACCAAAAGATGAAGGCTGCGATGCACACATTGGCAGAAAATTCTGGTCACTGGAGGTGCTCGAGGTTGGGGCTACTTGGAGCCTGAAGATCTTCATGCAAAGAATCCAACACGCCTTTGCAACTGCAAGTTAGACGGGGTGTACATGGGTTCAGTTATTGCAATGCCCACGAGGGATACTGGCCTCAAACTTGGTGAGAGGGCAGAGCATGTATTTGGGGCTGTGGAAAACCACCACCTCCGTTGCATAGCCCATGGAGTCCGGAGGAGCTCAGGATATGCAGACTGGTCGACTTGGTTGCTGAGCCTGCGAATGCAGGGGAGTCACTCCTTCACTTCAAGGAAGATTTCTTCAGGTGTCTTTGATGCTTCACAAGCCTTGGAAGGTTCCTGTATGATGCACAGGCACAGACGATGCAGCAGAGTGAAAGGGAGATGAAGTTAGGCCCAAATGGATTCCAGCAAAGTCCAGAATGCCAAGATGGTAGAAGTGCAGCGGTGTCTAATCTAAATCTCATTCCACGACGAATCTAGGGACCTACACCCAGGTAAGCCCTTAGGCCTAGGGAAAGGGTTGGGAAGATTCAAGGGACCCTCCCAGGGGAGGGTACTCCCATGTCCATTGTCCAGTTTTGCACCAGAGCAGGAGCCACCACTCCTAAAACTGGTTTGAACTGGACCATGCACGGGGACACCAAGTGTGGCCCTCATGCAGACTTTCTGGCTCTGGCAAGATCACCCACCTGGTCCCAATACACTAAATCCTGTCTGGGAGGTAGTCACACCTCCCTGTGACAGGATGCCTATTGTTCCACCTTTCTCTGCTTGAGCTTGGGTCAGCAGCAGGAAGGCAGAAATGTGTCTCTGGTTGGCAGCAACCATTTTGTGCTGTCCGGGTCTAGAAGGTTGGCACTGGGACCACTGAGAGCTTAACCGAGGGCTCTTCCAGTGCTTAGACTCATACCTCCCACAACGTTTACGGTGTGGGGGTATGATTCCAGCATGTTTGATACCAAACATGATAGGATTCGTTGCAGCCATTTTCGAGATGGGTATCGCGTATTTACTCAGCGCCCCTCTATATAGTATATGGCTGCTTCACTGACATGAGAGACGTTTGGGGTACCTATGCCCTGGGTACGTTAGTGCCATATACTAGGGACTGATAAGGGTACCCCAGTATCCAATCTAAGAATGTACCTAAATACTCAACACAACAATTTAGGGACAAAGCAGATAGACTGGGGTCCTGATTAGCAGGATCCCAGTCCGACTAGTCATAAACAACATCACCTCAAGCAAAAAGTGGGGGTAACCATAGAAGCAGATTCTACTTTCCTAAACACCATCTACAGCAGTGCCATCAAATCACTGCATGGGTCATAATGCTACTTCCTGTAATGTCATGCACAATGTCACGTGCAGTTAGGTGAGTTGAATATTGCCTTACTTGGTTAGTCCCCCCACTTCCTTTTTAGGTTTCGAATGGCGATCCGCTGCGCAGCAGCGTTCGCGCAGGCGAAATCTAATGTTAGAACAGTATGGGGGACTTGAACACACCCCTTCTTCCATTGGCTAGCTCCATAAATGGAGGCTAGCCATTGGAAGACATCATTGTCAATCACTCTTTCCCCGTCAGAACGCGAATCGTGGGCGTTTCTGACTCTTTTTTTAAGTCCCGCCCCCACACGCTCCCTCTCGCCGTCCCGTTGTCGGTGCCTTCTCGAAGTTCTCCCTCCCGCCCGCCCACTGTCCGTGCCTCCTCCCTCCCGCCCGCCCACTGTCCGTGTTCGTTGCTGTCCAACCTATCTATGAACTCTTAAGTTCATCCGAGCCTACCTCGTCTTGTTTATCCCCCGCCCTCCCTCCCGTTGTCCGTGCCTTCTCCCTCCCGCCTGCCCGCCCACTGTCCATGCCTCCTCCCTCCCGCCCGCCCACTGTCCGTGCCTCCTCCCTCCCGCCGCGGTCTCACCACCGTCCACTATTAGCCAGACCCCTCAGGGTCATATGATAGCAAGCGCTCCTCTCCCTGCTCCTCAGCTGTTGTCTTGTTTTTTTTTCTCTGCCCTTCTCATCTCCTCTTCGGGGGATTGGTAGTCACCAAAGCAGGCAGTGCCATGACATCAGCCGAGGGCAGGCGCTGAAATATTCATGCGCTCCGAGAAGCGTGCGTCTTTAGAGGCATCAGCTGCGCGGGCTCCTCTCACATCTGGGGCTCCGTGGACTCCATTGAGGGGAGGAGGGTCTCGGTGCGCGCGTGGAGCTCCGACCCTGCCTCAAATGAGCAGGCGCGCGAGGACGCAGATCCCGGTGCCGGCGGTCTCTGCCAGTGGCCCCTCATTCACCACCTCAGAGGGCATCACCAGAGAGGAAGGGCAACAAAAAGTTGCTGCTGTGGACTGCGGAGCAACCTGGGGGCGGAGGGATGGCAGACAAAGCTGCTCCTCGCACGGGCCAGTGAGTTATTGTGAAAGGCGAGCCAGCAGGCTCATGCAACGGGGAGGGGGCTACAGAGCGGGGACCCCGAGGCGCAGAGGAGGTGGCGGGGTGCCCACTTCTGGGCCAAGATTTGGGGCACGGGGACCTGTCCACTATCGTCCGGAGCCCAGGGCAGCCCTTTGGAGCCTCGCAGGCTCGAGCAGGTGCTGCGCCGAGGGAGTCCTGCTCAGGTCAGGCTAAAGTTCTCAGCAGCTCTCCCGCAGCGGTTGTTTCACTCTACGAGATAAGGAGGGTCACAGCAGAGTCCCCAGGAGTCGACAGCATCGCGCTCAATACCACCTGCAAGCAGCCCCAGCACGACTCCCCCAGAGACTCGAGGTAAGATAAAGTTTTAGCCTCTCTCGCCTTCTCCGCTTGGTAGCGGGCACTGTGCCTCTGTGGTCCATCTGAAGCGATGCCACAGATGCTTGGCTCATCTGTGCTCTTGGACACAGATCCAGCCCTCCTGCTCACCCCGGCCAAGTTAACTTAGCCTTTCATTCTTTTTAGTTTGATAAAATCAGTGCCACTGAATTAGGTATACAGCCACAAGTTACTCTTCCGGGAAGAACATGCGCCATACAATTGCACGTCATCTTATGTCATGAGACTACAAGTCAGGGGATGTAAAATGCTGTTGGCTAAATGTCACCTGGTTGCAGGTCACCACAAAAGTCAAGGGTCATTTGGCAGCTATGAACCATGCTGCCAAGGGGTGATGAGACAAATTGAAGCCATGCTTCGCCTGTTAAGTTTGGGTGGCAACTTTTTCTGGCGGATGGGGGTCACTTCTGCAGTTTGACAATCAGGTGTCCTAAAACTGTTCTACAAGGTGCCACAGTCTACAATGTTGCAATAACAAGTCCTGAGACCTAACTACTGAAAATGTATTTCCTTAAGTTTATATTGATTGCAAGAATGGTAGAGGACAGCTGTTATCACGGTTAGACCAGAATGCATTCATTTTTTTCTCTCCCAAAAACGCCTCTCTTTCACAGGTTTATGTGACTATAGTTCGTAGTCTGGAATAGACACGGGAAGCAGAAATGAAATATTGCGCGTAGAAACGTTTGTGAAAAGCTACAAGTTAGTGACTGTTCACTGAATGTTGCTGTGCGTACTTCAGTGTGCAGAAGTTCCCCTTTCTCTCCCTCTCCCATAACGTCTGGTGGTGGAAAGCCCACCTTGCTAGTGAATATTCCACCTCCGTAAGTGCATTTTGTTCTAAAAATTCCAATTATCCTGATGTTGAGTTTCTAACCGTGATCCGATTATTTACACCCCTTATTCTTTAATGTCTTCATAACCTTTATGAATCTGCTTCATGCTGTTCATTTTTTTATGTAGCAGTTTTATATAGTGCAAACCAGGCCTAGTGCTTTACACAAGAACAGTGCTTTACATCTGCTTTACATAAGAACAGTTTCAGACTTCTTACCAGCAGTTTGCTTAAGAAGAGTCTCAAAGCACAGATAGGGTTGACTTACTTGTATGCCTAGCCTCTTGATGGTGGGAAGGGGTGTTTGCCATCTTCTAGTTCCAGTGCCATTCCTGTTTCTCTTCCTCACGGGCTCCCAGAAAATACTTCACACTCTACTAAAGTTTGTTGAATAGGGTATTTTTAGTCTATGTCTTTGACAGTCCAGCACAGAATTTAGTTGGAAAACTACAATGCAGAGACTCTCTCATTATTTAGTGACGGTGTCCCCAGTGACCGAGAAGGCAGTGAGGTAGCTGCACGCACGCTCCCTTCTCCGAGAGCTTTCCCAAAATGCTCCCATCTGCAAGTACTGTTAGAGACATTCCCTCCTCCGAGCCAGGTTCCAACTCTATTCTCCAAAAGAGCGGCACTCTGTAGGCCCCCACAGAAGCAGACATTTCTCCAGTAAGGGGAGTCCGGATGGTGTAATTCTACGCACCACTTCATGCGCTTGCTTCCCTGCCCCCTCGCTGTGCTTGCTTCCCTGCCCCCTCGCTGCGCTTGCTTCCCTGCCCCCTCGCTGCGCTTGCTTCCCTGCCCCCTCGCTGTGCTTGCTTCCCTGCCCCCTCGCTGCGCTTGCTTCCCTGCCCCCTCGCAGTGCTTGCTTCCCTGCCCCCTCGCTGTGCTTGCTTCCCTGCCCCCTCGCTGTGCTTGCTTCCCTGCCCCCTGGCTGTGCTTGCTTCCCTGCCCCATCGCTGTGCTTGCTTCCCTGCCCCCTCGCTGTGCTTGCTTCCCTGCCCTCTCGCTGTGCTTGCTCACCTAGGTGTGTGTGTGTGGCTCTGGGTGTGTGTGTGTGCGTGTGTGGCTCTGGGTGTGTGTGTGTGTGTGGGGGGGGCTGTGTGTGTGTGTGTGTGTGTGTGTGGGTGTGTGGGTGTGTGTGTGTGGGGGTGTGGGTGTGTGGGTGTGGGTGTGTGGGGGTGTGTGGGGGTGTGTGGGTGTGTGGGTGTGTGGGTGTGTTCGTATATATATATAGATGCAGAACGGTCTGAATGCGAATGAGGCACTGAGTGTCCACCTCTAATTCCGCATGAGTTTATGACTCCATAGCGGCGACTTCTCATTCCCTGACCCACCCTTTCCCTAACATCAATCTCACTTGTATATATTCTTAACACAATCCCCCCCCCACCTTTTGGTCACTTATCACCGTACACATTCCAACACTTTCACTTTGGAATATATGGACACTCCTTCACAATTGCATACCGACTGTCTTAGACCACAATCACCTTAACATGTACACGCTCATTGGGCGTCTTATTGGCACCGTAGATCCGCGCACGACTTCATGCCCCTCTGCCCACTTGGGCTGGATCCTTTCCACGCGGTACGCCACCTAATAGGCAATAGCCACCATTACTCAGGAACAATAACTCCCCGAGTAAGCCACATTGACTGCCTGAGCACATGTTCACACACAAACACATTCATTAGATTCTGCTTTCTGCATATACAACCTAGTAGGCAGATAGTGAGGCGCACACATATATTAATTTGTGCTTTAATCTGATTCTGATTTCATTTTTCGTCTGTGGTTTCTTGAATAACACTGGTTCTAGTGTGATGTATATAGTATTATTTCGATTTTGTGATTATTCAACAAATGTGATTTAACCTATGCATAATGTTAGCGAACTAAAGTTTCATCTACCTTTGTAACTTTGATTGACTGGAAGAAACACTACACATACTCACCATGACTCTGTATGTCCCAGGCTGTATGTAACTTTTCCATTGCTGTGGTCGCTAAGTCAGTTTCCATGACAATCAGTTTTGGTTTACACCTTGTTTCTAATTTATACTGCACCGTAGAGATTTGCGATGTTGTGAGCAAGGCGGACACGTCCGCCGAAACAAGTCATCCATCACGGAGGAATAAAAACACTTATGCTTGAAACCTTTATTCATTGTGTTCAGCAGGATTGGCATCGATCTCTCTCTCTCTCTCTCTATATATATATATATATATATATATATATATATATATATTCACTGAAAAAACCATAGGTTATAGACCATATATAGTTAGGAATTAGCATTTACAAAACCTTATTTTACTCACACAAAACCATTGAAATTCCATATATAGTTAGTTGCACTAACTATATATCGCGCACCCGCAATCCACTGCTGATGATGTCACATATTACATCATTCATGACATGGTCAGTGACATCACTGATGACATCACTGATGACATCTCAAATGACATCACTGATGACATCACTGATGACATCATCCAGTGACTGTGTGTTTCTGTAAAGTTTAAATATGTTTTACATATTGAAGAATGAGTAGATGTAGAAGTGTCTGGATGAAGGATTTAGTAGGTGCGTGACTGACTGTATGAGTGAGTGATTAAATGTGTCTCACTGAGTGCATGGGTTAGTGACTAAACTGTCTTAATTTGTGCATCATTATGTCTGTTGTTCTGTAAACTGCTGCATGTGTTGATCAGTAGCTATATGAGTAACTATATGGGTTATTGATTGATTGTCCAAGTATTTGTATGGGAGACTGAGTGTGTGTGTGGCTGGCTGGGAGATGTGTGACTCTGTGCAGATCAATGTGTTCTTGTATCAATGATTGTATAAGAGAGTAAGTATGTGTTAGTATATGTTTGAAAATGTAAGGTACTCTATGTTTACCTGTATAGATTAGAAAATGGAAGTGTGATTGATTCTTTACAAGACTGACTAGGTGTGTGAGTAACTCCATGGATGAGTGGCAGAGTGTGAGTGTCTGTATAGGTGTATGAGTGCATATGATAGTGTTGTAAAGATGAGTGATTGTATGTATGAATGATTGTATGGGTGAATGAGTGAATGTGTGTGTAGACATAGGAATCAGTGAGGGCATATGTAGTAACTAGTATTGGTGTGTCAATGGTTTAAAAAATTATATTCTGTATTTAACACTGGGTGTAACAGAGGTTATATTAAAGTGTGAGGAGATGCATTGTATTGTCACATGAATGATATCATCAGTGATGTGACCATTGATGTCAAATGAGATGTCATCAGTGATGTCATCAGTGATGTCATTTGAGATGTCATCAGTGATGTCATCAGTGATGTCATTTGAGATGTTATCAGTGATGTCATTTGAGATGTCATCAGTGATGTCATCAGTGATGTCATTTGAGATGTCATCAGTGATGTCATCAGTGATGTCATTTGAGATGTCATCAGTGATGTCATCAGTGATGTCACTGACCATGTCATGAATGATGTAATATGTGACATCATCAGCAGTGGATTGCGGGTGCACGATATATAGTTAGCGCAACTAACTATATATGGAATTTCAATGGTTTTGTGTGAGTAAAATAAGGTTTTGTAAATGCTAATTCCTAACTATATATGGTCTATAACCTATGGTTTTTTCAGTGAATTTTCAAGGTTTTGTAAATGCTAATTCCTAACTATATATGGTCTATAACCTATGGTTTTTTCAGTGAATTTCTTTGGTTTTTTAAAAGCTAATATCTGTAGCTGTAAAATGTATTCTTCTTTAAATCCAAAAATATATTTTATATGTTTATTAATAATTTTTTTTAAAATATTTTTTTTTCTTCGCTCCCGCTTCGCGAATCGGGAAGCTTCCCGTTAGCTCACCTTGATGCCGCGAAATAGTCCGCGAACCGGTAAACGTTCCTTTAGCGCAACTGCCGCGTTAGAAAACAACATTGTGACGCGTCGCGTCCGCATGACGTTTCGCGTTGTCGCGTGATACGTCATATGACGTGCTACGTTAGCCTACCCAGAAGCGAACTGGTACGCGAAGCGAGGCGCGAAGCGCAGGTTCCCGGAAGCAAACCGGGAGGCGGCGCAAAGCGCGTAACGTAAACACAGCAGGTCATGTGACTTGGTAATAACACTTTTCATTGGTTCATTTCACTTTTGGTTTCCTAATGATGTAAGACTAGGTCATGTAATCTAAAATTAACACTTTTCATTGGTTGAGAACTATTGTTTTTCCCAAATGATGAAAACCCCTCCTTCTTTCCTCACTCTGACTTTCATCTTTGTGAGAGAAAGACCCTTTGTTACCAGTGAGCAATGGCTTCTTTAGTAGCTTCAGCTGGTGCTT
Source organism: Lissotriton helveticus (assembly GCF_964261635.1). NCBI lineage: Eukaryota > Metazoa > Chordata > Amphibia > Caudata > Salamandridae > Lissotriton > Lissotriton helveticus. The sequence goes on from NC_136059.1 coordinate 1,377,746,395, forward strand.
CCCCACCACCTCCACCACATCCAAGGAAGAGAGGACCACCTGCTGAAGTTATAATTCAGCAAGAAGAGGAAGAAGAGGAAGAGGAGGAAGAGCAGGAAGAGAGGCAGTTTTTGCCTGAGGAGCCCACGAGGTTTCACCTGAAAGAAAATTTTATTTGGCAATTTTTTAAATTTCCCAAAGGCCAGAAAAAAGTAAATGCAAGATACGTAACTTGCCTTATATGTCAAGATAGACTGTCCAGAGGGACCGAGAAGAAATACAGTTACGGAAACTACACAATGCATCGCCATATGACTAGGTGGCATCCTAACAACTACAGTGCTGCACAGTTACGTAACGAACAAGATAATCCCCCTATTATGGCCAGAAGATCTGTTGTACCGGAAGTGACGGGACCAGAGGGCAGGGAGATGGTGCCAAATATACAAATGAGATTCGGGGAAGTAAAACAAGTCTGCGTACTTTGCAATGGATTCATTTGCTACAGAGAAAGTAGCATCACTCTGATCAACAGAGCTATTGACAATCATGCTCATGTTTGTCCGAAACGCCCCAAACAATAAATTCTTTTTTTTTTGTTGCTCCTGTTGAGCCCTTTACAATGAATCGTTTTCGTTTCCCCCCCCCCAAAAAAACCCAAAAAAATATACAACCGTTGAGAAAAATTCAAAAAAAGAAAAAAAATGTTCAGAAAAATAATAAAAAAAATATAAAACAACAAAAACAATAAAAAAAAAAGTTCTTTTCAGAACTACCTCCCCGTTATAAAAAAATTGGTAGAATATTTGGAACTCTGCCAACCTCTATTTCTCTTGGTTCGCTTCCCAGTTCGCTCGCCGGTACGCGAACCGGGAGCGAACCAAACATTTTTTTTTTTTTAAAAAGAACAGTAAGTATAAGGGAAGGAAACAGACAGTTATGTTAAAAGAAAGACAGCTATAGGGGAGTAAACTAGAGATACTGTTACCCGTAATCCACTGCTGATGATGTCACATATTACATCATTCATGACATGGTCAGTGACATCATCAGCAGAGGATTGCGGGTAACAGTATCCCTAGTTTACTCCCTATAGCTGTCTTTCTTTTAACATAACTGTCTGTTTCCTTCCCTTATACTTACTGTTCTTTTTAAAAAAAAAAACTTAGATCAGTCAGAAACAGTGAAAGTAATAGAGACAGAGTGAGTGACCAAGAGTGAAGAAGTATGAGAAGAGAGGGACTAAGAAAAATAGTCTAGGAGTAGAGTAATTAAGTAATAGAGAAAGGAATGAGGGAAGTAGCAAAGGCAGGAAAGTGATGCTTAAAGAAATGAAGCAGTGGAACTAATAGAAGTTAAATGTGATAGAAATATAACGGAAAGAGTACAAAACATTTACCTTATAATTGTCGTTAAGTTAGTCATTTGTTCTTTTTATACTTTCAATCTGTGAAAGAGAGAACAAACATTTGAAAAATATTAAAACATGTTTTTAATAAATTAGAAAAGACAATGGAAAAGATTGAAGGACAAATAGTTTTTCAAGAACTTTGACACTTACAGAAGCCTCTGCTTCTCCATGCCCCTGCACAGTCCTAAAAATATACATTTTAAACTAACAGTATCTTGATGCAGATGAAGTGAGTCCTATCTTGCAACATTGTGCATCTTTTGCATGACTGCTGCATCGGTTTCATGTGGCATTGTTTTTTTACAGCATGACACATCTGACTAGATGCATCATTTTATAATTTTGTCGCCTCATAGCAAATCTTTTCAACCGCGACTGCGTCACAAAAGTGACGCACAGTGGCGCAAAAGAGGCATACACCTATCATAAATCTGTCCCTAACATGTTAAATGATTGATTCAGGATGACAATAAGGTGTGGCCTATCCAGAGGTTTGTTAAGGTGAGGGCCTACTCAGGGTTGCAGATCAAATTTACACTTGTTGAAGAATACAGAGGAGATAATACATGTGAAGGCCTACTAATGAAGTAAGTCATGTCCACTTCACTCTTGAACAAAGGCCAGACCTCTTCTGTGTCCGTGGACAGACCTAAACTTCATCTGCACAATGTCATTCGTAAACTTAGGAAACACAGGTGATGTAATTGAAAAATGTGGAGTTTATTTTCCCCATTTCACAATCACATCACCTGTGTTGCCTTTGCTTAGGTATCTCATAGTGCAGATGGAGTCTAGCATATCAAACAGTACACAGAAGTTGAGCAGTGTATACAACAATTTTGACACTTAGAAAAGCTTCAGCTTCTGCATGTCCCCTACACAGTGCTAATTATATACATTTCAAAGTGATGGTATCTTGCTGGAGATGAACTGAAACCTATCTTGCAACATGGTGCATCTTTTACACAAAAGTGACCCACAGCGGAGCAAATGAGGCGCACGGTCATCATAAATCTGACCCTAACATTTTAAATCATTGTTTCAAGATGCCGATAAGGTGTAACCTATTCACAGATTTGTTTCAGGTAAGTCCTACTCAGAGTTGCAGATGAAATTTAGGTTTGTTGAAGAATACAGAGAAGAAAATACATGTGCAGGCCTACCAACCAAGTGTGTCATGTCCACTGCACTCTTGAACAAATGTCAGACCTCCTCTGTCTCCAGGAACAGGCCTAAACCTCATCTACACAATGTGATGTGTAATGTTAGGAAACACAGGTAATATAATTGAAAAACGTGCAATTTTTTTTGCTCATTCCACAATCATATCACCTGTGTTTCCTTTGCTTAGGTATCTCATTGTGGAAATGTAGTCTATCATATGAAAGACTACGTAGAATATGAGCACTGTATGCAACAACTTTGACACTTACAGAAGCCTCACCTTCTCCATGCCTCCTACACAGTTCTACATGTACATCATAAATGCAAACAGAACAGAATTAATTATACATGTTAAATGGTTTATTTTTGCTGTTCTCAGAATGTATCAAATTTCACTAAAAACAGTGGGCCCGATTCACAGAACTAACTTAAGACAAAATCCTAAACTTACTACCATTTTGGTATTCACAGAAGGCACTTACTCATTTTGGTATTCACAGAATGCGCTTACTCATTTCGGTATTCACAGAAGTTAGGAGTCCTAACTTTAGGACTCTTAAATGCCTTCTGTGAATACCGAAAGTCTTAAAGTTAGGATTTTTCTCAATTTAGTAGTAGTAAAGTTAGGACTCCTAACTTTAGGACTCCTAAATGCCTTCTGTGAATACCGAAAGTCTTAAAATTAGGATTTTTCTCAATTTAGTAGTAGTAAAGTTAGGACTCCTAACTTTTGGACTCCTAAATGCCTTCTGTGAATACCGAAAGTCTTAAAATTGGTTTTTTTCTCAGTTTAGTGGTAGTAAAGTTAGGACTCCTTACTTTAGAACTCCTAAATGCCTGCTGTGAATACCGAAAGTCTTAAAATTAGGATTTTTTTCAATTTAGTAGTAGTAAAGTTAGGACTCCTAACTTTCGGACTCCTAAATGCCTTCTGTGAATACCAAAAGTCTTAAAATTTTGATTTTTCTCAACTTTACTACTACTAAACTGAGAAAAATCCTAATTTTAAGACTTTCGGTATTCACAGCAGGCATTTAGGAGTCCTAAAGTTAGGAGTCCTAACTTTACTACTACTAAATTGAGAAAAATCCTAATTTTAAGACTTTCGGTATTCACAGAAGGCATTTAGGAGTCCTAAAGTTAGGAGTCCTAACTTTACTACTACTAAATTGAGAAAAATCCTAACTTTAAGACTTTCGGTATTCACAGAAGGCATTTAAGAGTCCTAAAGTTAGGACTCCTAACTTCTGTGAATACCGAAATGAGTAAGTGCATTCTGTGAATACCAAAATGAGTAAGTGCCTTCTGTGAATACCAAAATGGTAGTAAGTTTAGGATTTTGTCTTAAGTTAGTTCTGTGAATCGGGCCCAGTGACTTGAAGGTATTCATCATATAACAGCGGGGAAAAAAAAACACAATCAAAATGATTGTGTTTAAAAAACCCATACAACATAACAAATCAGAATTCAGAACTCCTTAAAGTTAACTTACTTTCCATGACGGCGAAGGATGTCCTATGAACAGCTTACACTCTGTTGTGCTGTTATTACTTTCAACCCGCCACTTTCTGAAAGAAAACCTCCATCGTTTTCAAAAACATGTTACATAAAATAAATGACTTCTCGCTCTCTACCACACGTTTCCACAAGGCCAAATCGTGTCAGAGCCATTTATAACTCTTGGAATTCTTGTAAGCCAATCCCGTCATGTTGTATTTCCGCAACTTTCAGAATTAAAATGTTGAAGATCATTTTCACAATCCTGGATTACTAATATCTTACCTTTCTTGCTCACTCATGTTCTACATTTCCTATGACACTGATACTGCTTACTATGAAGCAGACTTACACTATCTCTATGACTACTACAATTATTAAATTCTCTACATCACTTTTAATCACAAAGCAATATAAAACAGTAGACAGCATTGCAGACTTACATTCCCTCTACTCCATGTTTTGATTGGCTGCTTGAATTTGCTTATAAAAAGAAACAGTTTTTCTGAATTCATTCAAAGTGCAGTTATTTCAACATGACGTCCAGTGTTATGGTAAGAAGTTATGTCTCTGTACTACACTTATCCTCAAGGCCAAATCGTGTAGGAGCCATTAGAACTTCTTGAAATTCCTCAGAGCACATCCCGAGATTCTTTCCCTAAAATTTTGGTTTTAAAAACACCAGGTAAGAGTTTTTAAGGTCATACGGCAATTTTTTTTTGAAAATTAAAACAGAATCATTGCAGAATGACCAGCCGTTTCTAGACTTTAAATAAGCTGTGTAATGTCCTGATGTTATTGAAGGACCGTCATGATATATAATTGCTGCAGTTACAAAAGTCCTTCCTGATATTGACAACTGTGAAGCCACAACATTTTTAATTAAAGTTGTCAATTTTGTTCCATCAGGCCTACATCGTTGGAACATTAAAATAACATACTGGCCATATGTTCGTATAAATAATGTGGACATCATTTCAGATTTACATTGGCTACACTCCATGTTGAGATCAGCTGCTTTTACTAGTTTATTAAAAGAGACTGATTTACTGTCTGGCAAAGTTAAATATATAAATCTTTCTGAGTCTACACTAGTACTACTTGATACCCTACAGTTCTCGCAGTCATGCTGCCATTGATAAGAAAGCCCAAACAGGTGATCTACATCTACACCTTCAGCATGCAATACATCAAGTATATACATTAAAAACTCCTGACAATCTTGCTGAATATTTTGAGAGAATTGTGTTTGGCCTGAACATCTGTCTAACAGATTTCGAATTTCAGACACACTTTCTATTTTTGTTCTATCTGTGCTACATTTCTCTAACACAGAATTTAACAAACTGCAAAATCTTTGATCAGAATTGACCACAATCTCTTCTTTTACATTTTCTAGAGAAAACAAAACATTAACCACTACATTAGCATAGCAGTTGACACCAGAACTGTTTTCAAATTGAAAACCAACAGCATCTTCAACAGAAACCTTTTTGTTTCTGCTTATAATTTCAGGTTCATCGACTTTTCGTCTTTTTGCTGCAACCTCCCTAGTATTTGTCACATTTCTTCGTTTCCGGCCCACCACACGTTTCTCAAACAAAGGATATTGAGGCAAATGTGGCGCATACTCTCTTCTCAACCTATTGTATTCCTTAACACAATCTAGATCCGCACAAATGTTTGTGACATCACACTCAATCAAGTACAATCCCGATAAAGTTCTAACTCGTGACAATGCCACATATGCCATACCCTCCTTGAACACAGAACTGCCAATATTCACCAATGCACTGTCTACACTTAAACCTTGCGATTTATGGATTGTCACCGCATATGCCAAGCAAACAGGAAACTGCTTACGGCGAACATATAAGTCTTTTACAAGCAAAAATCTAGCAGAGCAACGACCAATTACCTGTACTTCCTCAATGCCATCAAATTTAATTTTTAAAAATTCAATTCCATCTCTATTTCTGTATTTCACAAAATCAACAACATTACCCATTGATCCATTTACCAGACCTCTTTCAACATGTAAATTCCTTCTTAAAATGATACGGCAGTTCAAGCACACATTCAGAGTCTTTTCAAAACCTGCAGTTTTAGATATAATCTTCTCTAATGAATCCAATTTTGATTTCAAATTCGCAGACAAAATAATTGTTGATCCCATATGCTCTACTCTGTCAATAGCTTCTAGTTTCACAATCTCCTGCTTTTCCAAATGCAACATTTTGTTGTTGAATTTGGCACATTCTGCAAGAGTTGGCATCAAACATATTCCAGATTTCTTCTCAGTAATTTTCTGAAAAATATTCTCAGGCACAACATCTTGTTCTGGATATAAATTTGACAGAAATCGTGCATGTAAAGCTTCTTTCCCATGCTCGGTCACTTTTCCAATTCTAACATCTTGTAGAATACTCTTGTAAACTTCATCCTTCGCCTGACGCATATTTTCATGCAGTTCAGCATAATTGAAGTTTAACCATATATTGACGTTGCCAATGCTCCCTAGGCACTTCCTGGTATCTTCATGCGTGAGCATTTTGAACACAGGTTGCCCTTTCACTGGTGTCAGCTGCAGAAGATCTCCGAAAACAATGATGTGTTTGCCACCAAATAACACATCATACTCTGTTTTGAGAACTTCTTGCATTCTCAAATGCACAAACGCAAGCATGACATTGGAAACCATGCTTACTTCGTCAATGATAAGAAGTTTCATTTTCCTCAAGATTCTTGAAACTTCAAAACAAGCATCTCCAGATAGCTTGTGACATTGTAATTTGTTGTCATGCTCCACTGGCAGCATCAGTAAACGATGTAAAGTAATCCCTTTAATGTTATGTGCTGCCAGTCCAGTTGGAGCGGTGACAACACAAGACAGCGATGACTCTGTCCTTTCCTGCAAATAGCATGAAATTGCTTTAATAAGGAAACTTTTTCCAGTTCCCGCTTCTCCACTCACGTACAGTCAGACAGGCTTCAACGACGTACATGAACACTCTTTCTTGTCATGACTTAATCCATGATCAATTTGCATGGTAACTTCGTCATATATTTTCCTCTGCTCAACGTTGAGTTGTCTTTCCAACTCTTCTAAGTTAACCGCATCCTCCTGAGCATGTGCCATGGCTCTTTCCACTTCATTCATAGCAGTGGCAGCTTCATTTTCGATAACAGGTCCTCCTAGTGGATCCTGACTTAATGAAGCAGAACTCTGACTGTCCTGAGAACTGTCTCTGGCAATCTCGGCTGCAATCGTTGCTTCCTGCTCAATTTCCGCATTCAACATTTCTACATATTTGGGAAAAGCAGGACATTCTATGGTCTCCTTGGCAGCATTGAAAGAGTCTTCGTAACAGAGGAAATCTCCAAGCAGTTCCTCTTCTGCACGCCAAGGCTTGAAAAGTTGCAAAAGTGCTAAATAGAAAAACTCCTTTTTTTCAGGAGATTCGCCACTCAATTTTCGATGGTTTACCAAGTGGCATTTTCTTTGCTTGACCAGACATCCCTCACTTCCTATTACAGCATACACTCCTTTCTCAGTATCTTCTTTGATGTTCCTCTTGAATATGTAATTTTGAAGAACCTCATACAGACAAACATTGTCGAGGTGTTTGCTTCGATTTGGATAATATGTATCCAACATGTTGGTCTTCAAAATGTCGGTACTGTTTGGCTCCTTTTCCGCCAAATACTTAATTTCCCGCACAGGTTTCAGAACTCGATTACGCGTTGCAGCAAGACCAAGACTCGCCCAAACGATACTCCTGGACTTGGCATAGAGACTTGCTGAAGACAACCGGTCAGAGCATTCGTAAGCTCCGATTTCTCGATGCGACAACATCTTCGGACTGAAACTGTACAACTTCTTGCTGAGGCTCTTTTCATGGGAAATGTCCTCCCACATATCCTTCAATTCTGTCTTCTCTTTTTTGGTGATGTAAGATGTCACATACCGAGTCACAGCCATACAGTTATCAGCCACAAACTGTATATCCATGTTAGCATTCCACATGGACAAAATCACCGGGTTGTAGTCGTTGATGTACTTGGACTCTTCGTTCCTCTTCAAATTGTATGTGTTTTTAGGTGATTTCTTCATCACATTATGTCGCAGCGAAGACATCAAACTGTTTACTCTTCCTTTAGAAATCACCGGTCGTGGAAAGCCGAAACGACATTTGGTGTAGAACTTGTCCTTGTTTCGGAATTTACGACAACAGTACTTTCCACATCGATGGCTTTGGAAACGTAGAACTTTTTCTCTTAGGCTTTTCTTCTCCTTTGCGTTTGGAACAGCACACGTAGAATACTGTTGTATGAAACTCATCACTGAGTCTTCTGGATCCGTTCCAAATTAGGGTGCATCCTTGATCCACAGCAGCATATGTATATGAGGAGCACCTCTTGCTTGGTACTCCTTTCTCCAGAAGAAATCCAACACCTCTCCAAGAGGTGGATTCTTCTTATTCATGATGAAAGACATCATAGCTTCAAATCTATGATTGAAGTACCTGCATACATTGACTGGATCCAAAGAGCACAGTTCTCCGGGTGTCTTGAATTCGATGTTTTCGATGTTTGCATTTGCCTCTCGTAGAAATTCAAGTAAGTCTTCCCAGCCATACTCGGCACAGCTCAGAGTGAGGAACCATGTGGGAGTTCCTAAGTTCCTCAGCATACATTTTAAATCACCATGACGACGGTACCAGTACTCATTAGTACCACGCTGACACGCCATGAGATTAATCAGGTGAGAATCCAAAATACTGTCTTGGACATTGACTTTATCCATAAAGTCACTTGCCGAGATGTTTTGCATGTGTATACCACTTTTCAAGATGTGGTTCACTGCATATGACAGTCCAGACAGATCGCTTTCAAACAGGAGACGAAACAAATAGGGAATGCATTGTCGAAACCTAGCATCTCCTGCATACAATCGCAAAGTCCGGTATTCAGAAGCAGGAATTTGATGAAGTCGCTCATCATATCTTCCTCCCTGACCTGTTGGAAAAAGCTGTGGGAAACACCGAGCTTCCGAACTTTCCTCCCAAACACTAATGGGACTCCCTTTGGCTCGTTTCATTTGAAACAACTCAAGAGCATTCCCCATGACTTCCTTGGAATGCAAAGGATGAACACTATAATGTTCATATATTTCTTCACTAGTACAGGGTTCTACTTTCTCAATTTGACCAGCACACAAATCGCTATCCTCTTCCTCACTTACTTCCTCTTCAGCAACATATACATTTTTATAGTATTTATTATTTTTTTTCAAATACAATGTTGCCTTTTTGACTTTCCTAACATCCACTAAATCTTGCCATATTTTCTTATTCTTTGTCGGAACCCCATTAACTAAGATAACCAGAGGTTCCTCTTCCACTTTTTCTACTCCAATTGTGTTAATGTTTTTCTTCAAATCTAGAGGCAAATAAACAACTCTTCCCTTTAATCCTCTCTGTAAATCTGATGGAGGCAATTTCCCAGTCTTTGGCTCCATTCTTACAATAGCCTGAAAGGGATGGATACTTTGAATCAAAATAGATTCATAAGTATTTAAATCCTTCAATTCAGAAGGAATCTCAACCAATTCCAGATTATTATGAACTGCTCTAGCAGGCATCTGGTTTTGATTTAATTTGTTACAACAATAAGTACACACACGTTGATCCAATCCCAAATCAAAACAATTTTCTACCATCAAGTATGTTGTAAAATCCTTCCATTCACTATTATTTTCCCTTTCACTTTTTGCATATAAATCCACTAACTTAGTCTGATTCTTATAATAAGTGCGTCGACAACACACACAAGTGAAATTTGGCCTCTCACTTGATTTCACCTCAAACGTCGCAATTTCCCTCTGGAAATTATCTGTACTGGAAACCTGTACACTATCTTCCACATTACTCTCTTCTTCTTGGTCAATTTCAACATTCTCCTCTTTACTTCCAAAGTAACAAAACTCAATTTCTTCACATATATTCTTCACATCTATTTCAGAACCATGCAAAAGAGCAGCGCATAATTGTTTAAGCATAATTGCTGGACTCTTAGCATAATACAACATTCTAACTAATTTCCTCACTTTATTATGATGCACTGCTAGCATCCTGAAATGATGAAAAACACTCTGGCATACTCTCCTGGAAAGACAAGCCAGTGAATGACCATGCAAACCTGTCACTTCTCTCACTCTGCAAGGATCTAATTCTTGCAACAACTTCATTTTCTGCTTCAAACTTTTCTTATTAAATGACCGTATAAAATCACAAAGCAAATTGATGGAATCCTGTCGTACACTGCAAATACTACTACACTTCCAGGTGTACACAGGACCCTTAGGACGTCTTCCTAAAACCTCATTACCTAACACCTCTTCTATCTCTGTTGTCACAAGTTTTTATTTTTCAACTGGACAACCATCTTTCACTTCATAAGCTCGACCACTGGTGTCAACTGCATGCACCAAATCATTATCCTGGAAATAACTCTCCTCATTAAAAAATGCCTCAGAGCTTGAACTATGCATCCATTCTCCAGAAAAAACTTCACAAAAATTACTACGATTAACTATTCTCTTCCATCTACTATTTCTTTTGAAATCATAAATTGCCTTGTTTAGCTTCCTAATTCTATTGATTATCAAAATAAATAACTTACGTTTAATTTCAAATGCCTGATCAATAACTTTCTCAACTATTTTTTTTCTCTTATAAAAAACCACTTTCTGTTGACCTTTCTTAATATTTTTTAACAAATTGCCAATTATCCTGTTGCGGAACATTCGTTTACGAATGTCCCTAAACTGTTGTTTCCTTCTACTATCATGCACAGAGTTATCTCTTGCTCTAGCAGTAACATTTTTCATTGGCCTTTCCTTTCCGTTTGAATTGCTTCTCCTTTTCTGGACTGAAACATTTTCTGTAGTAATATTTTTTTTACTACAGATATTTCTTATGAATGTTTTTGTACTCTTACCCGGTGCTTTCTTGGTGACTTGACAAATATTTTTGTTAGAGGACTGCTGCTTTTTTTCATTGACCTGCTGTCTTTGACGTTTTGCAGCCTTTCTCAGTCTTTCTTTGGTTGGCATGCTGAAATCTTGAAATGATCTGCAGTTGAATCTGTGGTAAAATATAATAAAAAATGTTATTAACCACTATTACCCAACAGTAAATCAATAACAGTCATCAAAAACTTAACACACTACTTAACATTTTTACATAGAAGATTTTTTAGTGCTTGGCAAATTTAGAATACAGAAATAGCAGAAAAGAAATGGAATTTATATTCATTTTACCTGTGCTGTTTTATATGTGAATCTGATCTAATTTTATGAGCATATTTTAATATTTTATTGAAGACACTACACATAACCTGTTTTTGAAGGTGTCTTTATTTTTAAATTAAACGGTTTACATTTTTACTTTTTATTTATTATACATTTTTTAAATAAATGTTTATAGTTCCATAGGCTCAAGCACGTCAGCTTCCCATCCTATGTCATACAATTCTGACAAATCTGCATCCTCATCACGTTCTTCTTCATCCTCAGGATTTAAATCATCCAAGGGATCAACATCCACTGATGTTTCAATTACGAGTTCAATGATGAGGTCGAAATCAACTGATTGCTGATTGTCGCTCATGCTGATGTTGTCTTTATCTTTAAAGAAAGATAACAACAATGAGATGTTGCAGAGTAAGAGACAAATCTCAGAGATTATAATAGTAAAATTGTTTAACAAGAGTAACATTTTGCAGCTATTATTTAGCCATGTCCAGCGATGCTGAGGAGGTGAAGCCTATGTCCAATTTTTCAGTGAACAGGACTCATCTCTTCTTAACCTTGGATAAGCCTCACCGACTCTGTGTCCCCTGCACATACTTAAATGTAAAGGGGCAGATTGATGTTAACTAGCACATCCCCAGGGATGCACCAGTTAACGTGCACCGCTGCTCTGCCACCCATGGTGTGCCGCATTTACAATCAGATAGGACAAAGCTGCGTCAAAACCCTGCGCCTGCTTGAAGCAGGCATAGGTCTTGACGCAGGTAGGCTGAAAGCTAAAGCAACAACTAAGTGTAGTGTGCAGAAGTTGCAAAAAAGGAAAAATGGCGTTTAAACTGGTAATGAGCCCATGCTAACTTAACACGGTGTAAAGATATCCAGGATCTACATCACTTTGGGGTTCACAAACCTGGCAGGTACAAGGCACTGAGGCTTTGCACCTGCATGTCTCATCCCGAATCATATGTTGTTTCTGAATGAAACAATTTCCCAGACCACATGCTTTGGATTGGCTACTTCTAAAAAATTAAAAACCCCTACTATCCCGGAGTTAGAGGAATATGATGGTTGGAGTAATTTTACTCGGTTGTCCATTAGTGATTTACAGGCCCTACTCCGTAATTCTTCCTTTAACATTTCCAGTATAAATCCAAAAGGTTGGCTGCTTTGGCAACGTAGTTCAGATTCTTGCCAGAATCGATTTTTGGGTTTAACAGAAGGTTTTAAAAATGTTAGATCTGATCCCCGGTTTGACTTGGTCCACACTGTCACGACTTACTCTGTAGGAAAATTGTGTCAGAATTGGCTGAAGCATTCAACTTTACTTGCAGTTAAAAGTCACCTTTCTAAACTGAATGCTGACGTGGATTTGAATGATTTCATTAAAGGCGCGGCTAGTGGCAGGTCGAAAAGGTGGATATATGCAGCTTACAATGAAATTTGGAAACTGACTCAGATTGAGGCTGCTACACGCCTTAGGGCTATTGATCAAGCGAATCTTGAAAAAGTGCTTGCAGTTGTTGACAATAGTATTAGCGTTCTTTCATCTAGAATTTACACACTAGATGACATTGTGTCGTCAGTTGTCGATATTGTGCATGATGAAGTGTCAGTGTTATACCATGGTCAGAATCAATTAAGATCAATCATGCAATTTGCTTGGACCCTTCAAACTCTGAAAAATGGTAAAGTTCCCTGGGGATACATGAACGTTTCTTCTTTATTTGCCCCATTCAATTTGACTGACAAACAACGCTTGCTGTCAATGCGTGATGCTTCCTTTTCTATGTTACATATTGAAAGGTTAGAATCTTTGCCTTTTTCAGTGGCAGAGGCCAATGCTGCAACGTGGCTTATCCACGGTTTAATAACGCTGCCTTTTGCATTATATAAGTTTTCAAATTGTATGAAATATGTACCAATAGGTCGTTATGAACCTTTAGGTAGTGGTTTTCTTCATGAGGTCTGGTCGCTTCCATACACATACAGATGTTTCAAAGATGATCAAGAAGTTTATCTGAATGGAGAGGAATGCACTGAGACGCCAGATCATTCACTAATGTGTAGGCACATACAGTTACACGGTTCATGCAACAAAGACCGACCAAATATGGCTTGCGTGTTGCAAGGCACGCCAGTTCCTGCTATCATCCCCACGTTCAAGTTGTTGGAAAATGGTAGTTATTTGATGCTCAATAATGAAGATTGTTGTGGGTTAATTAGAAGTATTCCTTTTATCGTAACAGTAAGTGAACGGGTTATTTGCTGCAGAAATGTTCTATTTCCTCCCACACATGAACATAGGGAGTTTTCAATCTGGCCACAAATACCAACCTTGGGAGCAGATTTCAACGGCATGGCAAGAATAAGGGCTCTTTTGTCTCAGAGAGAGGTGGCCTTGAGTTCGGCCCGTGAAACTTTCGTGCTTCACATAGCGAACACCCGTACAGAGGTGCAGGCCCTTTTAAATACTGATTCGCCTTTGCATTTCAGCGAGATGGTTCGGACTATCTTTAACGCGTCCTCCACAAAGGGCCTGGCGCATTTTTTTAAAGTTGTTAGCTGTGGTCTCGTGACTTCATTTGAGAAAATCTTTGGAGTCATCCCTGCTTTCTTTCATTCTATTTTTTCCACTTTATTTGGTGGATTCCCAGTTTTACTTGCATTAGCAGCGGGCGCTCTTGTGGTTTTTTACATTTTTAAATATGGATGTCCTTCCTGTGCAAGGTCCCGCCCTGCAGCTGCTGACGCTGTTCCGCAATCGCATGCTTGAATATTATGGCACAATGCCGTTGGCGATATTAAGCACGGCATATGGATTATCTTTTCGATTCTCCTACTTCACCTGTGTCCAGCCTGTATTTCACTGCCTGACCTGTGATTTCGATTGGGCCATTGATTTGTGTCTCTGCGGACCGGTTTCTCCTGACGTCGACTTTAATCAGCTGATGAGTCCTATCATTACTCACGAGTTGGTTTGTCCTGGCGAAAGGATTATGGCTGTGGCATTGATGCATGGACTAATTGGTCCCTGGAATTTACTGGCGGCAGCACAGTCTTTCTTGGAACAGAGTTTTCTTGAAAACCCACCGAGCTGTCCTCTGATGGTGATAGAGGATCCGGTGCTGGGAGAGCACGTATGTTCTTTTCCGCTTTTAAGTTGGATGGCTGAACTGTTTTCGGATGAAGACGGTGACTTCCTATTGGAGGCTGTTGCAGCTTATTTTGCATACACAGTTATGTCATAGACCTTTTTCATGTTTGACATGCTGAGTACTAGCATTTCATTGACAATTCATTGACTTATTTGTCAAGTTTTTATTATTTAGCTTGCCTATTGGCTTAAGCCTCGATAAAGTAGTTGGCTGTTTTATTTTTTTTTAGCATTCAATTTTGCTAGTTTTTAATGTTTTACCTTGCGGACCGTGCACATATAAAGTTGCAATCTGCTCTCATGAGATGGCACTTCTATTATCTTATTCAGTTCGTTTCCGGATCATGGGGGGTGTCATGTAGATCCTGGATATCTTTACACCGTGTTAAGTTAGCATGGGCTCATTACCGGGTTAAACGCCATTTTTCCTTTTTTGCAACTTCTGCACACGACACTTAGTTGTTGCTTTAGCTTTTAACCTAGTAGTTCATCGTGGTTTACATGAGAATAATATGTTATTGCTCTACTATCTGCTTTGCTTGTTAAACTATGTCTGTACAGGGAGTGCTGAAGTTTCAAGAACAACACGATACAGAATTGTTATGAGGTCTGATCTCCACGACTTCATAGTCATAACATGTGTGTAGTATACTTGTAAAGCGCACAGCTGCCCCAGCAACGGGGCGTCCCGGCGCTGTATAACTCTGGGGAACCCGTCCTGGCTTTCCCTGTGGGATGGTCCCTTGCTGGGAGTCCCCAAGGTGGAGCCAGGCATCCCTGTAATTGGTGGGGCCGTTGTGGAGATTAGGCAAGCTAATGCCCAGAGTTGCCGAGTGGAACCCCTGATTAGAGTAAGCACCGAAGCGAGAATTATCGAGTCCGCTGACCAAGGTCCACGACCCTGCCGCGTCGGGAATTGAACCCTGGTCCCAGGCTGACTTCTGCTCTCAGGCCTGCCGCCTCTAACCAGTGAGCCACACTACTCCACCTAACATAAGTGCAGCTTCTGCCAATTCTGGGCATGAGGCGGGTTTTATATTGCTTTGCCGAACACACATACACAACACTTGATGCGGTTCACATGAAGAGAGAGCTGGTGTATGCTGATGTGATTCCTTCAAATCTAGGACACTAAGGTATGGGCCCGCCCTAAACCAACCCAAAGAGACCTTCTTAGCAAATAATATAATATGTGTATTAGGGAGGGTGAGATATAAGTGTTGCTAACTCTTATTCATTTACAGCATGTTAACATGCTGTCACCATTCGCTTTTTATGTACTAGTAACTATGCTGGTAATTTTGCTACTGATAATATGTGTACTTGTATTATCTAAGATACTACGCCTGAGAAGACGGCATTAGTAAATAAACATTTCAAATGCACATGTGTTCTTCTTAACTCCATGTTCTGGTTTGTAATGAATATATAACGACCGAGTGTTCATGAGTTCCACGTATCCTGAGGTACTGTAAGTTCATGTTCTGGATTGTCTAAACATTGGGAGTTTGTTATATCCAATGTGACACTGTAGCTAGCTTGGTAAGGGGTTTTTGGGTACTAAGGTGAGTTTTGGGGCACCCTAATTCGCCGAGGTTCCAATCCTCTGTGCACAGTTCTGTGTGAGAACATAAAACCCTGCGACAGGGGCACCCCTGAGCCTTGCTGGAGCTTCATCACACTTGCGATACAACTCCAGCAATGCGCCACCTTTACGGCACAGATGCGTCACGCATCTGTGCTGTTTTTGCCCCATGGTGCGCCGCATTGTAAATGCAGCACACCATGGGTGGCGGAACAGCGGCGCAGGATGACTGGCACATCCCTGGTGATGCGCCAGTCATCATAAATCTATCCCTAAGCTTCTTATCTTGTTAGAGATGAACCGCCATATGTATCATCAAAGTTTTTTGCATTTCCTAAATAGCGAACTTTAAGGAATAAATAGCGATTCTTTACCATTCCTAATTTGCGATGAGCAAATTGCTAATTGCAAGTTACCCATTCATTTCCATGGAGCAGGAGGCCCATAGGAATGAAGGTGCAATTTGCGATTAGCAATTAGCTCATCGCAAATTAGGAATTTTTCCGAGGGTGCAGGGGTGTCTCAAGAACACCCTGCTGCACCCCTGAAAAAGAAATTTGGGGGCATATGGCGCACATAGATTTTAAAAACATTCCTTTACCTCAAAAACGATTTTCAACTCATAATTTGAAAACACTGCCCACGAGGAAATGACTTAAAATGTCCTCAAGACACATGAAAGTGTTTTTTTAAAGCCTTTGCAACTTTTTTGGGTCACTTTTAACATGGCTATGTAACTCAAACAGTCAAAATCTAAATTTACCATGCACAGGTGGGAGCATATTTACAAGGAATTTGATCCACGGGGAAAGGTCTTTTAATTTAATATTGGAAAAATAACATCAGAGACACTGAAATGCCTTATAAAGAAGCATACACCATTATGTCCTTGTCATAAATTTTAAAAGCATTCCTTTTCCCCAAAAACGATTTTCAAGTCATAATTTAAAAACACTCCACATGGGGAAATGACTTAAAATGTCCTTAAGACACATGAAAGCGTTTTTTGATTGCCTTTGCAGCATGTTTGGGTCACTTTTAACATGGCTATGTAACGCAAACATTCAAAATCTAAATTTGCCATGCACATGTGGGAGCATATTTACAAGCAATTTGCTCCACAGGGAAAGGTCTTACATTAAAATGGGAAAAATAACATCAGAGACACTCAATTGCCTTATAAAGAAGCATACACCATTATGTCCTTGTCATAAATATTAAAACCATTCCTTTTCCTCAAAAACGATTTACAAGTCATAATTTGAAAACACTCCACAGCTCCTATGCACATAAAAACCCTGTCAGTACTAATACTTCACATTTTCTCCAATTACAATTTCTCAAAGAAACAAAATCTATTTGTAAAACACTTGAGACAAAGCAACATTTGAAAAACACAACTTTCTTCATAATTTTCTCCTTAAAGCACACTATTCTCTATCTAAATTAAAGAAATCTTTTCTCACCTTAGCAAATACTTTGAGTTTCAAAACAGTCTCAGAAACACACCAATTTGTCTTCAGCAGAGCAAAAGGTATGCACTCCAGAGTCTGCAGCTATCAAAAGCACAGAAATGCTGTAATTCTTCACACATATCTCTCATGTCACCCAATCAAAACTCTTCCCTCACTTTTTTTCAAATCAAAACCCTTCCCCCCTCTGCCCTCTCTGCTTTTTTTGCATAGCAACCACCTCTTGGAAGACCTCTGGTGTTTGCAAGTTCACACAACAATGTTGCAATTGAACTCTGAACTCTCAGTGCACCTGCATATCCAGTGCATTCTTTCATTTAATGATTTTTTCTTGACCACTCAAAATACATCTTTCAAAGAACTCATCCATGCACCCTAACTTTCTGTTTTCAGCAATCAAAATCCACCAATCACTCTTACTGCTTCATTAACAAAGAAACTCCACAGTTTTTTTCATTTTACACTCTTATTTTTTCAACTGCCATTTAATTGCCACACTTCATCTGACTGCAGGAGAACCTTCTCTCACCATGTTTTCTGTCTGGATTGTTGGACATAGTTACATCTATTGGGCTCAGAGGTATGCTGAGAACAGGAATTTACCTAACCTCAATTTACAAGATGTGGAAATTAAGTGGTTTGGCCACAGATGATTAAAATGTCACCAATTGATACCATTGGTGAAAACCTTTATGCATTTGCCAAAACCTGACCTGTTAATTGTGCACTGTGGAGGTAATGATTTGGGCACTTTGACTGGGGTAGGTCTGGAAATGCTTTTAAAGGACACCTTTGAGCAATTGATGGCACTTTTTCCTCAAACTGCCTTGGTATATTCAAATATATGCCAAAGACAGAAATGGAGGTGGTCAAACCAATTTTGTCCACAAATTGAGAAGTCGAGGAAGCATGTAAACAAATCTGTTTCAGCTTACATGAGAGACCATGGAATGGGCTCCATGTACAACAATAACTTGCGTTACTACATGCAAGATATCTACAGAGGAGATGGAGTTCACTTCTCAGATGAGGGCAACAGAATTTTCATTCTGAATTTAAGACTGTGCATTGGTACCTACTTATAAGTACCTGAATGTACCATAAACCCAAAAGCTCTTCTCAGAGCTACCCTACATCTGATCACTCACAATTATTATTTTACTCTTACTTTTTTCACTAATTTTTAACAAAGTACGCTCCCCAGAACGCTTCCCGGTTCGCGAACCGGACGCTCCCCATGCAAAAAAACTAAAAAAAATTTATTAATTTTTTTGCCCTGCGGGGCCCTTTTAAAGCCTCCACATCAAACCTAGGGGGTCAGGGAGGATGTACTATACCCCCTTATGGTCATTTGCCCCTTCGCTTTGGCCTCCTCTTGTCTCTCGATCCTACCGAAAGACAAGATGGCGGCCGCTACGGACTGTTTGGAATGTTTACAGACGCCGGAGAACCAATCAGCTTCGCTTCACAAAGCTCCGTAACGTGAAAAGTACGCGAACTGGAGCGCTCCCCGGTCCGCTGTTACAGATATATATCTTTTTTTGAACGTTAATTTCTCAAAATCCACTGGAGCACATATATTGAGACCTAGCAAAGGCACATCGGGCTACCAGTCCCTACAATTTTGCCAAGTTTCGTGCAAATCCATTCAGCCGTTCGATTATTATTTTTTTTTTTTTTTGCCCCGCGGGGCCCTTTTAAAACCTCCACATCAAACCTAGGGGGTCAGGGAGAATCTACTATGCCCCCTTATGGTCATTTGCCCCTTCGCTTTGGCCTCCTCTTGTCTCTCGATCCTACCGAGAGACAAGATGGCGGCCGCTACGGACTGTTTGGAATGTTTACAGACGCCGGAGAACCAATCAGCTTCGCTTCACAAAGCTCCGTAACGCGAAAAGTACGCGAACTGGAGCGCTGCCCGGTCCGCTGTTACAGATATATATCTTTTTTTGAACGTTAATTTCTCAAAATCCACTGGAGCACATATATTGAGACACATCGGGCTACCAGTCCCTACAATTTTGCCAAGTTTCGTGCAAATCCATTCAGCCGTTCGGGCTAAAAGTGAGGCCAACCGCCCTATGGAAAACTCAATGTTAAAAACACGTTTTGGGACCCCCCTTTTTTCTCGGCCCCCCCTTGACGAAACCCCCCCACATTTTCAGGGGCTGCTCAGAAACAAAATGTTCAATTTTCCTGAAAATTTCAGCCAATTCCGTCCACAAACGCCAAAGTTATTAGACATAGAATTTTCAAAAATCCCATAGAGAAAAAATCCTAACTATATATACCTACTGGCGACCACCAGTAGGTAATATATATATATATATATATATATATATATATATATATATATATATATATATATACATATATATATATATATATATTCACTGAAAAAAACGTAGGTTTCAGGAGTTATATAGTTAGGAATTAGTTTTTAAAAAACCTTTGAAATTCACTCAAAAAACTATAAGTTTTAGTGGTGTTATAGTTAGCTGGACATTTTACTCATACAAAACCAATGAAATTGCTCCTATATAGTTAGTTGTACTAACTATATTTCACGCACCCGCAATCCACTGCTGATGATGTCACATATTAGATCATTCATGACATGGTCAGTGACATCACTGATGACATCTCAAATGACATCACTGATGACATTAAAACGAATTCCTAACTATATAACTCCCGAAACCTATGGTTTTTTCAGTGAATTTCAAAGGTTTTTTTAAATGCTAATTCCTAACTATATAAGGCCTGAAACCTATAGTTTTTTCAGTGAATTTCAAAGGTTTTTTAAATGCTGATTGCTAACTATATAAGGCCTGAAACCTATGGTTTTTTCAGTGAATTTCAAAGGTTTTTTTAGATGCTAATTCCTAACTATATAAGGCCTGAAACCTATGGTTTTTTCAGTGAATTTCAAAGGTTTTTTAAATGCTAATTCCTAACTATATAAGGCCTGAAACCTATGGTTTTTTCAGTGTTTTAAAAAAAAAAATTGATTGGTTAACTGGCTTATTAAGTGTATCTTAGTGAATACATATATTAGCGAGTAATGTTTAAAATTTAAATATATGCATGAGTGATGTAATATGTGACGTCATCAGCAGTGCATTGCAGACGTGCAAGTTATAGTGAGTCCAACTAACTATAACGTGGGAATTTCAATGGTTTTATGCGAGTAAAATTTCCAGCTAACTATAACTGGTGTGAAACCTATGGTTTTTTCAGTGAATTTCAAAGGTTTTGAAAATGCTAATTCCTAACTATAACTGGTGTGTAACCTATGGTTTTTTCAGTGAATATATATATATATAAAATTTCTATGGCAAAATGAAACCCCTCATTTTGTTCCTTTTCAAATTAAATGTATTAAGTGTTACCACTTTATTCCAATCAAGATGACTTCAGGTGTGCCATTCTTTTGTCATAAGTAAGACTGTTAGCGTTCTAGTTGTTCTTTAGAACACTCTGGGACATTCTGTCATTGGGCTATAGTTGGGCTACATCTGGCTGATATTTGGGCTACATTTGGGCTCTTTTGTCTCTGGTGGCCATCTTGGGAGACTGCATATCAGAATTTTTTTAATGAAATATAAGAGGATTTGAGAAGTCACTCAAAATGTGCCCTAATTTTTCTTTCTTCAGCACTAATCATAATTTCTATGGCAAAATGAACCCCCTCATTTTGTTCCTTTGCAAATTAAATGTTTTAAGCGTTAACACTTTATTCCAATCAAGATGACTTCAGGTGTGCCATACTTTTGTCATAAGTAAGACTGTTAGCGCTCTAGTTGTTCTGTAGAACACTCTGAGACATTCTGTCATTGGGCTATAGTTGGGCTACATCTGGCTGATATTTGGGCTACATTTGTTTTTTTTGTCTCTGGTGGCCATCTTTGGGCTACATTGGGCTACATTTGGGCTCTAACATATATATAGCCCAATGTAGCCCAATATATATTTTCTCAAAGTTAATTTTCGTAAAAACCACTGGAGCACATATCTTGAGACATAGCAAAGGTACATCGGGCTACCAGTCCCTACAATTTTGCCAAGTTTGGTGGAAAACCATTCAGCCATTCAGGCTTAAAGTGAGTCCAACCGCCCTATGGAAATTAACATGAGGAAAACACGTTTTGGGACCCCCCTTTTATCTCGGCCCCCGCTTGACGAATCCCCCCCAAACTTTCAGGGAAGGAGCAAAGCGCCGCGAGGCAAAGTTAAGGAAAATTTCAGGAAGATTCCTCAACCGGCGCCTAAGTTATTCCCAATAGAATGTTGCGATTTCCCTATGGAAAACAATCCTAACTATATATACCTACTGGCTATCGCCAGTAGGTAATATATATATATATATATATATATAGCTGCTCCACTTGCCCCAAAATGTCCCAGCCGGGATTGAAAGCAAAATAAGGCACTCACGGGGTCTATCAATCTCAGCGACAGTATTTATTGAACAGACGCGTTTCGGGAGAACGCTCCCTTCGTCAGTGTTTCACAAAAAACGCGCGTAGCAGCAGCATGTTATAACATTTCATTTCCGTCAAAGCGGGCATAGACATAGACATAGGACAGCCTGCACGTCTCAGTTCTACGCGCCATCTTGTAATGTCTAATACCCTCATTTGCCACAGGTAAGTATGTGGTCACAATGAACCTTCAACCTTATCGTATAAATGATAGTTATAATTCATTCTATTCAATGTTGATGGCCATGTGGTTTACTGATAATTCACGTAAACGTGAACAATTTAAACGCTAACATGCGTGTTCAGTGACCGCCGTGAATCGGCTTAGGCAGGAAGCACACTGCCTCTTAGTTACAAGCACCAGTGTGGTGCATAACGACTGCAGACCAACAGGTCTGTCTGTCAAAATCTTAACTGAAAATCTGTCCAAATATCTTGACCACTACCTGTTTGAATTTGTAATCTCACTTAAGTCATATATAAGAGATACATCTGACTTTATTGAGAAAATTGAAAAAATAGAGTGGCAGTCAACTTATACACTCGTGACTCTTGACATCACA
The DNA here is from genome assembly GCF_964261635.1 of Lissotriton helveticus. NCBI lineage: Eukaryota > Metazoa > Chordata > Amphibia > Caudata > Salamandridae > Lissotriton > Lissotriton helveticus. Next base: position 1,377,769,019 of record NC_136059.1, read on the forward strand.
AGCCTAACGCCAAACGGTCACAACTCCTTTTAAACCTAAATAGGTGTTCATGCCTATCCTACTGAAAGATGGTCTTGACTTATTTTCGGAAAATGTAATAAAGGAACTGAAAGATCTATCACTAATTAGCACGAGAGAGTTTTGCACTAAAAATCAGAATCAGAGACAAAAATATAACGGACTGATGTCAAAAATAAAATCTAGAACAGACATTGTAGTGAGATGGTCAGATAAAGGTGGGAATATTGTTCTGTGGCCCCTCAATATGTACAACGAGGAAGCATTGTGTCAACTACACGATCACGAATGTTATTGCAGAGTGAGTCCCACCTTGATTGTTGGAATCCAAGAAAATTACCATGCAGAACTATATAGGTGGAAAGGCATGGGGCTGATCAATAAGCAAGAATTTGACTTTTTGAAAAATGACTATCCGACCATGCCCCAATTATATTTGATACCTAAGGTGCATAAAAATCCTACACGACCACCTGGGAGACCAATAATCTCGGCCATTGGCGGACTATTTGAAAATACTAGTACCTATGTGGACCATTTCCTACAACCTTTTGTCAAAGACTTACCAGCCTATGTACAAGATAGTGGCGATTTCCTTAGAAAAGTTTATGATCTTGGCTGGAATGAGGAATATGTATTCATAACTTTAGATGTGCAGTCTTTATATACAAGTATTCGCCATGCCGATGGCTTGAGAGCCTTAAAACATTACCTCGACAAGAGACCGATTTCATTGTACCAACACTCTTTAATGTTATTATAAACAGCTACAAGGTTCGGCTATGGGTACTTGCTTCTCCCCCAGTTATGCTAATCTGCATATGGGCTGGTGGGAGGAGCAAGTACTGGCAACCACGCAGGAAACCAACATGAGAGAACACGTGATACTCTATAAACGCTATATAGATGACATTTTCATCTTATGGAAGGGGTCTGTTGAGAGTGCTGTAGCATTTGCCACAGAAATAAATGACAATGCACTGAATTTGAAGTTTACATGTTCCACGAGCACAGAGACCATCCAATTCCTTGATTTAGAACTGTATGTAGAGCAGAACAGGATACAAACCAGAACATACAGAAAACCCACGGCAGGAAATGCTGTGCTTCATGCACAAAGTTTTCACCCGGTCAAACTCAAGGAGTCGATGCCCTACGCGGAATGTCTGCGTATGACACGTAACTGCAGCACTGTAGCAGGTACGGACCTGGCTAAAGCCAATCTCTTTGAGAGGCTTGGCAAAAGAGGCTACACGACATCTACCTTGGCTAAGGCAGAACAGAAATGCAAAGATAAGAACAGGAAAGATATTTTATTTGCAACCAAAGAGGCAAATAAAGACAGTCAACCAAAGTCCACTGGTAACCTTCCTAGAATGATAACGGGATACAACACATTTCACAATGAAGTTAGGAGAATTTTGCAAAAGCACTGGCCACTTATACGCAATGACCCCGTAATAGGCCAATTGAATGGTAACACACCTTCAATAACATTCAGAAAGGCAAAGTCGATGCGAAGCCAATTGGTCTGCAATGCACCGGCATTGGTCAAAAATGTCACATGGCCCCCACCTCAGAAAGGTTTCAAAAAATGCGCTAAATGTAAAGCGTGTAAACAAGGTATCAACACTAAAGAGGTGATAGTACCCTTTAGAAATAGACCTTACACGATCAGAGGCGGGTACTCTTGTAAGACAGAGTATGCTGTCTATGTACTTGTTTGCAGCTGTGGAAAACGCTATGTAGGGAGTACCATCCATCAGGCACATGCCAGAATCCTACAACATTTGCGAGCCATAACCAATGATGATCAAACGTACCCAGTGGCTAGACATATAAACAAGGTACATGAAGGCAACATAAAACATCTCTCCTATTTTGTAATTGACAGTGTCCCAAAGAACCCTAGAGGAGGAAACCGCAGGTTAGCCCTGAGACGCCTGGAATCTAGGTACATTATCTTGTTAGATTCCAAGATCCCGAATGGACTAAATTCGGATGAAGCGTTAACAGTACATCTATAGTCCAGCGCAGTCCTTTTCCTTAACTGAAACCCACTCTTTAAATACATCTGCAACTTCATTTATGTAAATAATTTGTTTTAGCTTAAAAATTTCCTTTATGCACACGTTATCTAACACATCATTACTTTAAAAGATAGTACAGATTACATCATCTAGAAGCACAGAAAGATACATTTAAGACCAGCTATTGATACAAATAGACATATAAATGGGTTGTCAGCGAGGCATTTAGCCTGATATTGTCTTTACCCAAGATAATTCCCCTTACTCCACTTGGAGATGTGGACTGTTTCATATTTGGGCTTAATCTATACGATTAACTGAGTTACACTTAACCTTTGACAGAGCTATGTAGTTATTTTGGCTCATGGAACTTTGTGTATGAGTGTTCTCTACATAGAAGCAGCTCGTATTTTACAAATAGCCCCAAAACCCATAGTCTATTAATATAATGTCTTCAGTCACAATGGATAATTTAACTCTGTGCTAGATGTCTTATAATGATATTTAAGTTTGATTAATGAATTCGTAGAGTATTTCACTAATGTTTGTATACAAGCGCTTGAATGTGGCCTTTGCAATGTATTAGAATTGTAAAAATCGGTTTGTTTATAATTTTTGTTAAGCGGCTGATAGAGTGTAACAATAATATTACCCTCGTGATAAATGTGAAAAATGTAAAGAACATGTTACACTGCTAGAACTATGAAGGTGATATGCTCAGGTAAAAATGCTTTTAAACTCTTCCATGTCCATTATGTTTAGTGGAGTGACCCATGGTTACTATAATGACGAACAGCTAGTCTCACCATAGGTTTGTTTAGATGTGTTGGAATGCATAAAACATGTTAGCATTACCTTGTTTAGATGAAGTGAGCAAGGCGGAGGCTTCCGCCGAAACGCGTCTTTGTGCAGTTTCATGGAATAAACTTTTCTTGAGTTCAAGATTCACGGTTTCAGTGCCTTCCGTAATTGGTGTGGAGTTGGACTGGTAATCAATATATATATATATATATATACACACAGCTTCACTGTCAATAAATGACCGGAACAGCACTCGTGTTAGGTTAAATCTATTATAGATTTATTGCGAAAAAGTTAGCAGACGCGTTTCAGCCTTCGCTTTTGTCAGTACATACACATATATATATATATATTCATCTAAATGCTCGGATAGGAGCCAGACCACAGATAGAGCAGGGACACCATTTTTGGTATTCGTGCGCTTTATAAATTTCATTATCATTATCATTATCCTTATCATTATCATAACTTATCGACGGCCTAGATCCTTACGAGATAGGTTGGTCCGTAGCTATCCTAGAGAAGACACACAAACACAGTGGTTATGAATGCCAAATGGCTTTACCACTTGTGGTATGTGTAAAACAGACAGGAATGGTAGGAACTGTAAGGAATATACCACAGGCACCAAACAGAAGCGACCAATAAGACACATTATCAATGGCAATAGCGATTTTACTGTCTGCGTACTGAAATGCCCTTGTGGCCTCCAGTACGTAGGCAGTACCAAACACCCACTTAAGCTAAGGATACTGCAACATCTGCGAGCCATCGCAAATTGTGATCATAACTATCCGGTGACACGCCATTACACAGAATGTCACAACAGCAACAACAGCAGCTTACAGTTTTTTGGTGTGGATAGAATACCAAAACATATAAGGGGTGGGGACCGAGAGAAGCAACTCAGGATCCTTGAATCCAGGTTTTTCCTGGATCTGGATTGTAAAGTGCTGAAAGGACTTAACAGTGGGGAAGAACTTGCTAGGCATATAGGCCTATAAAGAACTGCGGTATTCTCTTTAGTCAATAAACAGTAATGGGAATCTCCTGAACAGAAGTCTGTTAGGATTTTAATTAAGATGATTTTGTAGCAGTAAGCTTTTCTATTTTTCACTTTTTATTCAGACAGGATAGATATTTTGAATAACGGGGGATTTTGAACTGTTGGTGTTTTGCCTATCTAGGGTAATATATGAATCGCATCCGCAATTGCGGAGTCGCATTGGGAAGCTATGTAGTCTTCCATAAGCACCAGATGTCTCCCCCGAACATCCTGTCCCTATACACATATTAGACACTTTAGCAATAATTTAATTCACACACTTACACTATCCCTTCACATCCCATATACCCAGCACTTAGAGAAGGATAAAACCTGTGTCTCTTGGAGAATAGTTACACGTTGGGCATTATTGACGTTGGAATACAAATATAGCGGGGCATTATTTAAGCGCTACCTTAGTGAATGTACAAGAGAAATTTTCAATAGCGCGCAAAGGGCAGGACAATACTGTTACGGGGCAAATTAACATTTATATGAATGCAAAGTTACGAAGACTTGTATGCAACATATTGGCACATTATATTGCTGGATAATATGAGTGCTTGTTGTCAGCGAAAATGTATTTTAATTTTAAAATTAATTGTTAGCATTACGCTATAATTATGGTTATGTGTCTTTCCGTCAGCAATGCCTACATTGCCCATTATGCTGCTCTCAGTATCCCGCTGCAATCATGTTATGTATATTGTGCTCGAAATGCCTATTATTTTACAAAAAGCTGCTGCCGTTTTTAGAATTTGTTCGGTTGTCACGCAATTAATGGTTTCACGAATGTATTTTACAATACGTTGCTGGCACTACGAAACAACGATGCACATACACATTCCGTCTTCTAATGTTAGAAAAGTCATTGCTGCTTTGTAAACTGTTTTGACTACATGCCTTAATTTATAAAAGTTCAATTATGTCGATTTATGGGATAATTTGTTTTTTACCGATGAATTTCAGTTTTACAATGCTTCATGTTGACGTCGAAACAAAGTGTAAGATACATTATTTTTTCCATTTCCATCATGAAGTGTGAAGTGTATTTCTATGGCAAATGGAGACACAGGAAGTTACTTGATAAAGGCAAACACCGATACACGTTGTCCTTGTTAACTTGTGCACAATAAAGTTTTTGTGCCATTTCCTAGCGTGCTGTCCTTCGATTCCAGTGGATTGGTTTGGAGCAGGGGAAAGCTTCACACACACACATATATATATATATATCGAACAAACACTCCGACTACTTTCACCAAAGCCTCGGCGGCGAAGAAGGAGAAACGAACCTCTTTGTTTTTAGGCAAGATGTTATTTATTCAACCGTATATATCCAAATCAGCATTAGACAGATGCCGCGTTTCGGGCTCAAAAGCCCTTGATCACATCTATATATATATTCACTGAAAAAACCATAGGTTATAGACCATATATAGTTAGGAATTTGCATTTACAAAACCTTGAAAATTCACTGAAAAAACCATAGGTTAGAGACCATATATAGTTAGCTGGACATTTTATTGATATAAAACCAATGAAATTCCATTTATAGCTAGTTGCACTAACTATATATTTCGCGCATCAGCAATCCAATGCTGATGATGTCACATATTACATCATTCATGACATGGTCAGTGACATCACTGATGACATCACTGATGACATCTCAAATGACATCACTGATGACATCACTGATGACATCTCAAATTACATCACTGATGACATCACTGATGACATCTCAAATGACATCACTGATGACATCACTGATGACATCACTGATGACATCTCAAATGACATCACTGATGACATCTCATTTAACATCAATGATCACACCACTGATGATATACTTCATGTGATAATACAATGCACCTCCTTACACTCTACTACAACCTCTGTTACACCTAGTGTAAAATACAGAGTATCATTTTTGAAACCATTGACACACGAATACCATTTACTACATACGCACTCACTGATTCCTACGTCTACACACACATTCACTCATTCACCCATACAATCACTCCTACATACAGTCACTCATCATTACAACACTATCATATGCACTCATACACCTATGCAGACACTCACACACTGCCACTCATCCATGGAGTTAGTCACACACCTAGTCAGTCCTGTAAAGAATCAATCACACTTTCATTTCTTCATCTATACAGTTAAACACAGTTAAACACAGAACAGCTTACATTTTCACAGATATACTAACACATACTTACTCACTTATACAATCAAATCCTTCATCCATACTCTTATACATCCACTCATTCTTCAATATGTAAAACATATTTAAACTTTTAAAAAAACACACAGACACTGGATGATGTCATTTGAGATGTCATCAGTGATGTCACTGACCATGTCATGAATGATGTAATATGTGACATCATCAGCATTGGATTGCGAATGCACGAAATATATAGTTAGTGCAACTAACTATATATGGAATTTCATTGGTTTTATATCAATAAAATATCCAGCTAACTATATATGGTCTCTAACCTATGGTTTTTTCAGTGAATTTTCAAGGTTTTGTAAATGCAAATTCCTAACTATATATGGTCTATAACCTATGGTTTTTTCAGTGAATTTCATTGGTTTTTTAAAAGCTAATATCTATAGCTGTAAAATATATTCTTTATTACGTGACGTATCACGTAGCCACGTGAGACGCCTCATGACGCGTCGCATAACCGTGACGTATCGGCTCTGCAGTGCAAACAAAACCCGTAACGTAAGCGCGCCGGAGCACGCTAACAGATATATATATTTTTTTAACCTTAATTAGACAAAATCCACACGTGCACATATCTTGAGGCCTTGCAAAGGCACATCAAACAAACAGTCCCTACAATTTTGCCAAGTTTGGTGGAAATCTATTCCCGTAAATTTTTTTTTTACTGTTTCTCTTGGTTTTCCCCTTGTTACGCTTACCGGAACGCTACCCGGTACGCGAACCGGACGCTCCAAAAACACAAGATGGCGGACTCCCGTTACGCTGCCGGTTAGCTGCCCGGTTCGCGTACCGGGAAGCGCCTCTACCGCGAAAAATCGCAATTTTTTTTTTTTTTGCCCCGCGGGGCACTTTAATAGCCCCCTTATCAATCCTAGGGGGTCAGGAGGGGTCTACCTTACCCCCTTTCCTTCATTTCCCCCTTTTTTTTCCACCTCTTGTCTCTCGATCCTACCGAGAGACAAGATGGCGGCCGCTCCGGACTGTTTAGAATGTTGACAGACACCGGAGAGCCAATCAGCTTCGCTTCGCGAAGTTCCGTTACGCGTCCGGTACGCGAACCGGGGCGCTAACCGGAGCGCTGTCACAGATATATATATTTTTTAAAACGTTAATTTCTCAAAATCCACTGGAGCCCATATATTGAGACATAGCAAAGGCACGTCGGGCAAACCATATCTACAATTTTGCCAAGTTTCGTGTAAATCCATTCAGCCGTTCAAGCTAAAAGTGAATCCAACCGCCCTATGGAAAAATGAATGGGAAAAACGCGTTTTGGGACCCCCCTTTTTTCTCGGCCCCCCCTTGACGAAACCCCCCCCAAATTTTCAGGGGCTGCTCAGAAACAAAATGTGCCATTTTCCTGAAAATTTCAGCCAATTCCGTCCACAAACGCCAAAGTTATTCGTCATAGAATTTTCAGAAATCCCATAGGAAAAAAATCCTAACTATATATACCTACTGGCTATCGCCAGTAGGTAATGTATTGCAAATAGAGATGACGACTCTGTCTGCAATTTTCAATCTTTAATAGCTGCCGCTACCAAACGCGTTTCAACTGATTCATTAGAGGTTAAAACATGTTAAATAGAGGTGTAAACAATACATAGAATGAAGGAACTTACTAAAGCTCACTTGTCATCATTTTAAATAAAGTTTGATTCAAATTGTAAAAAGAGCGCAGGTGGCAAAGAGATAAAAGCGCAAGTACTGAAACGGTACATTAGCTTTTTATGAATGTGCTCACAGGAGCGTTATAATGGGCAGAAGCACAGCGCTAGCGATTTTATGTGACAAAATATAAATTGAATCATTTAAATGGTATTGGTTCACTTTATAACCACGAGAAATGTTGTAATGAAATTTTATTGTATGTTACTCTGTGAACATGATGAAAAACTATGAGTCTGTTTTCACGTTAGTCACTGTTGTAGTTTTAATGTTTTGCACGTCATGCACTTTAAAAATGGCCCCGTTCAGAAGCTCAATTACCAGTGAACAAGACTGCGAGTCAGTTGAAACGCGTTTGGTAGCGGCAGCTATTAAAGATTGAAAATTGCACACAGCGTCGTCATCTTTATTTGCATTAGTGGAGACTCGTCTCGAGGAGTCTATTCGACGATGCAACTCTCGCTAAGGAGGCATGGAATGCTCGAGTAGCACGAGGAATATATATATATATATATATATATATATATATATATCAACAGGAACTCGTAATATTCTCCCGCTTAGACGCGGAATCACGGGTGTAGACCAACTTTTGTGGCAGCATTATTTATTGCTGCATGAAGTCAAGACGCGTTTCGGCCATATATATGTTGAGAGCAAGTTTCATTTGGATGTTTAGTGGCCCGCTCTGGGCACGAATCTGCCCACCTGCTGACACTTCAGGTCCGGTTGTTTTACTAAACAGAACAACACTTGGGAACGAAGTCACCTTGTTCATTTGGGCATGAGAAAAGCAGCAGAAGCGGCGTAACCTGTAATGTGCATTATTCACCTAGGAAAGCACAGAGACAGCTGTGAGCAAGCCCCCAACTACATTTACCAGAATGCTTGACGCCACACGCCCTGTTGGGCGGTACTGTGAACATTGAAAATGAATGTGGGATACAAGGCAGTTGTACCTTTCCTTCTGCGCCTGCCATTGAAGAAGGGAGAAATGTCTCAGAAACTCGTCTGGCGAAAGGCTGTAAGAGACTTACCAAATTCAGTGCGCTGTGCCTCTGCTGTTGCCGATTTGAATAAAAGAAGGTTTGATCTGAACTTCGTGTGTGGCGCTTCACCTTGAGAGCAAGTTTCCTTTGGATGTTTAGTGGCCCGCTCTGGCCACGAAGCTGCCCACCTGCTGACAGTTCAGATCTGGTAGTTCTACTAAACAGAACAACACTTGGGAACGAAGTTACCTTGTTCATTTGGGCATGAGAAAAGCAGCAGAAGCGGCATAACCTGTAATGTGCATTATTCACCTAGGAAAGCACAGAGACAGCTGCGAGCAAGTCCCCAACTACATTTACCAGAATGCTTGACGCCACACGCCCTGTTGGGCGGTACTGTGAACATTTAAAATGAATGTGGGATACAAGGTAGCTGTACCTTCTCTTCTGCGCCTGCCATTGAAGAAGGGAGAAATGTCCCCGGAAACGCGTCTGGCGGAAGGCTGTAAGAGACTTACCAAATTCAGTGCGCTGTGCCTCTGCTGTTGCCGATTTGAATAAAAGAAGGTTTAATCTGAACTTCGTGTATGGCGCTTCACCTTGAGAGCAAGTTTCATTTGCACCACCGACAAAGAAGCATATTGATGGATAGCCGAACTCTTGAAGGACACTGCAGAGTTGAAATCGAGGACGGGTGAGTCGGAGGACTGTCACGTCCTTGTGTTTCTTTCTCTGTTATATGGTAGAGCGTATCAAGACGCTCGTTGTCGGGCAGAATATTTGGCTGTGTTCATAGTAATAATCTCAGTGATTCAGAACCATCTGTAAAGCTACACAAGTTAGCAGCAGCACAAACCACTGTAATGTATTCAGATCAAGCGCGCCGTGACGCGGCTGAAGATATCTTCCGAACAGACACAGTGCAGAGCACAGCGGCAAGCGGAACGGAAACTCCTGTTCTAAGCCCCCTCAAAACTTTATTTACACAATTGGAAAGACTCTTCCAAAGAGAGATACGAAAATGGTGGGAAGCTACGTTGCTTCAAAAATACTTAGAAGTGCAACGTATCCCAGGCGGGCTGCGCATTTACACGGTTCCCGCGTATGAGAATCCAGATCATATGCTACTTGATGAATGGGCGAGATATACAGCAGAGATGTCAGGAGGCATGTTAAAAATACTGATCAAATTTGCGTGGAGTGACAGGGAGAAATGCCAAAAGGAAATTGAAGCCCTGGAAACCAAAATTTCTCAGGATCCTATCACTGTCCAATGTCAGGAATTACGAGAAGCAATGAAGAAAAGGCTATCAGCATACAAGGATAAAATCAAGAAACGGAAGCAAACTAAGTTCCAAAGAGATGCTAATGATTATGCGCAGGGACGCATCCTGACATTTGCGCGCAAATTCGATGCTCCAAGAAAAGCGCTCAGAAGTGGTATCAGCAAGGAAACTGCCACAGTTGTTGAGACATCTGATTCCGAGGTAACTGATACGGAACAGTCTGGAGATGAGAGAGTAGTACTACAAGAACCAACTTCACCACACTCCCATTTTCACAAGGAGTTCCAATTAATGCGTCAAACTCATCAAAAAGGAACCAGAGGCATACCCCCGGAATCAAGACAAAGACTAAACCGACGAGACGAGGCGGCTTTAACATCAGGGAATCAAGGCATGGTCGCCCAAACTAGGAGTCAAAGAGGGACCAGGAGATAAGTTCCCAAAATGACTTAACCATCATAAATTTGACAACATACATATTATCAAAGATTGAAGAGCTAGTCCTTAACCCCTTCACTGCAGCGGCTATTCCGCCGCAGTGCTAAGGGGGCGGGCGGCCGCATGCTGGTGACGGAACCACTCCATCACCAGCGTCGGTTGAGCTGTGCTCATGACGGAGCGGTTCCGTCATGGCCCGCCCCGCTCAACAGAACCCTCAGCGCAGGCGCGGAATTCGCGCCGCGAATGAGCGTTCTATCGAGCGGGGCGGGCCATGACGGAACCGCTCCGTCATCAGCACAGCGCACCCGCAGCTGATGACGGAGCGGTTCCATCATCAGCGTGCAAGGGGTTAAAAAAGGATTGACATTTTGTCCAACTAATGCTTTTGAATACACTCAGACCAGAATCAATTTGTTTCTTTTCACACGAAAATTGAAACTGCAGAAATTTCACAGATTGAAGAACATCACTAGCGGCAATTCACATATGACAAGTGACACATCTACAAATCTAGACACAGATGATTTGGATTTATTTGAACAAATGGCGAGTCAAAGAAGAGATTTGGATCCACCATTAACAGATAGTGCAGCCATTGCAGCGGAATATGGCATATCACAAATTAAGACAGTGACAACATTTAAGCCGCCATCAAAGTTCATACCGACCATGCCGTATGACGCAATTGACGTCTTCGAAGAAGCAGTAAAAAATGATTTGGACAAACTAAGAGTTCAGGAAGCCAAAAATGTTAACAACAGGCAAAGGAATCTCTTGCTAGCTCAACGAACAGCATTGCATACATTGATATCCAATCCGAACATTATCTGTAAACCATCTGATAAAGGAGGAAATATTGTTTTAATGACTAGAGAATACTACTGCTCAGAAGCACTTAGACAACTGAAAGATACCACTTGCTATACTAAAATCAGCATAGAAGAGTACAATTCCAGCATCATTAAGTACCACGAATTACTCGACAAATGGGTCTCAGAGGGAATGCTGGACAACAAAGTTCCTGTCATGTCAAGACCCAATCACACCAACATTCTATCATCTGCCAAAAATTCATAAACATGCAACACTGCCCCCGGGGAGACCGATTATTTCCTCAAAAGGCAGTCTAACAGAAAATATGTCCCAGTATTTGGATTCCTTCTTGGTAGATCATGTTAAAACACTCCCCTCTTATATAAGAGACACATCAGACTTTATTCGAACTATTTCGGACATTGTATGGGAACCCGAAATGTTGATGATAGTGTTGGATGTGACATGGTTATATACCTGCATAGCACATGAGCATGGGATACATGCAGTACAATATTTCCTCAATACTCGTACTTTGAGACTGGTAAAACATAACACGATGTTGATCGAATTTTTGAAGTTTTGTCTATATAATAAAAAATTTCTGTTCCAGAAGCAATATTATAGGTAAAAGAGGGGTACGGCGATGGGAACCTGCTTCGCCCCCAGCTACGCAAACTTGTTCGTCGGCTGGTGGGAGAAGCAGGTGGCCTGGGCCGATGAAAATCAAATCTGGGTCTCGTCAATAATTGGGTGGCACCGGTACATTGACGACCTGTTTATTTTTTTGGAAAGGTCCCAAATCTGAAGCAGAGGCATACATACAACAGCTGAACAATAATAATGTGAATCTACACTTCAGTGGCACCATTAGTGACACACAGGTTGAATTTTTGGATCTTAAAGTATTCATTGAAGATGGCAAAATTTGTACATCTTTATTTCGAAAAGTTACTGCTGGGAACTCTACCTTAGAAGCCAGTAGTTGCCATCCGAAACCCCTCATCAGCAGTATCCCCTACGGGGAATTATTGCGGTTGAAGAGGAACTGCACATTGGAAACAGACTTAAAAAATGTAGCGCAGGAATCTATGGAAAGATTCAGGTTAAGAGGCTACTCAGATGACACTTTAAAACAAGCCTATGACCGAGTCATTAAAATCCCTCGACGAAGCCTATTCAGTAAACATTGTAGAACCAGTAACACAGAGACTAATACTCCTCGTTTTATCACAACCTTTTCGAAAGCCTCATCACTTATCCATCGAACTATGGTTCGTAATTGGAATATTTTGAAAAGTGATGGAGTAATAGGCAGGGATTTATCCAGCTATCTTAAAATTGACTACAGAAAAAATAGATCACTAAAGGATGTTCTTGTACACAGTCACTTTGATCCGATCGTCAGGTCACCACGACTTGGAAACCTTACTGGGTGTTTTCCATGTCAACAATGCAAAGCTTGTAAATCTAGTTCTAAAGTTGTATCGTATCCTATACTAGGAACATCTAGAACAAGACATATTAACACATTTTTGACCTGTACAAGCCCATTTTGCGTTTACTGTTTGGAATGTCCATGCAAACTTCAGTACATTGGTAGTTCAATCCATCCAGTAAAGAAACGAATTCTCGAACATGTCAGAGCCATTCAACACAATGACCCTAACTACCCCGTTGGTAGACACTTTGCGTTAAAACATCAGAGTGATCGTAACCTTTTAAAGTTCTTTTGCCTAGACCAAGTTCCCACAAAAGACAGGGGAGGAAACAGGATACTACAACTGCGGAGATTGGAATCAAGATTTATCATAGATATTCAAACCAAAACTCCAAAAGGGCTAAATTCCGAAGAGGAATTAGCCATACATCTAGGTTAGTCCACTAGAACAATGTATATAGACAATAGGCTCTGCATCACTGTTGATTTCTTCTTCTTTTTTAAATTACTGATCTGATAAAAATCATCAACATATCAATGAAATTCATAATTAGCAATAGTAGTAGATTGATGTCGTAATTATAAATAGACACAATTTCATGTGTATATATGCCCATACAGGGCTTAGAAACGTATTTACTTTTTTACCTTTTCAAAAAGATTGTTTTGTTGGTACAATGAAATCTAAGAACAATCTAAGAACTGTCTACTACATTGCCTGTATTCACTTTGTTATTCATGTAGACTCAATTGAAATTCCAAAATGCCCATCCAGGGCTTAATAACGTCTGTGCAATCTGCTAACAAAATGGTCACTACCAAAATGAGTTAAAAATGTATTTAATTTAAACTCACTACAAGATGGCCACCGTAATGGAACTATGAATTTCAGTCCTTCCTTCTTGTTGATTACTCAGAGGAAGTTACATTGTTTTTGAATGTATGTGTAACTTCATTTAAGAACGTTAAAAACATTAGTAACTTAACAGTTGACAAAGGCGCGATGCCGAAACGCGTCCTGTTTCTTGATTTTGATTTTGAATCACGATAATAAAATAATGAACGAACCTTCAGCCTGAGAGTGCGATCCATTCTTTCACGGCCGTGAGAGAAAACCGAGCGTTTATATATAGATATAGATATATATATATATATATATATATATATATGTATCTATATATATATATATATATATATATATATTACCTACTGGCGGTCGCCAGTAGGTATATATAGTTAGGATTTTTTCTCTATGGGATTTTTGAAAATTCTATGTCTAATAACTTTGGCGTTTGTGGACGGAATTGGCTGAAATTTTCAAGAAAATGGCACATTTTGTTTCTGAGCAGCCCTTGAAAATTTGGGGGGGGTTCGTCAAGGGGGGGCCGAGAAAAAAGAGGGGTCCCAGAACGTGTTTTTAACATTGAGTTTTCCATAGGGCGGTTGGCCTCACTTTTAGCCCGAACGGCTGAATGGATTTGCACGAAACTTGGCAAAATTGTAGGGACTGGTAGCCCGATGTGCCTTTTGTAGGTCTCAATATATGTGCTCCAGTGGATTTTGAGAAATTAACGTTTAAAAAAAGATATATATCTGTAACAGCGGACCGGGCAGCGTCCCAGGACGCGTACTTTTCGCGCAACGGAGCTTTGTGAAGCGAAGCTGATTGGTTCTCCGGCGTCTGTCAACATTCCAAACAGTCCGTAGCGGCCGCCATCTTGTCTCTCGGTAGGATCGAGAGACAAGAGGAGGCGAAAGCAAAGGGGCAAATGACCATAAGGGGGAATAGTAGATCCTCGCTGACCCCCTAGGTTTGATGTGGAGGTTTTAAAAGGGCCCCGCGGGGCAAAAAAAATAAATAATAATAATAATCGAACGGCTGAATGGATTTGCACGAAACTTGGTAAAATATTAGGGACTGGTAGCCCGATGTGCCTTTGCTAGGTCTCAATATATGTGCTCCATTGGATTTTGAGAAATTAACGTTCAAAAAAAGATATATATCTGTAACAGCGCTCCGCTTCGCGTAACGGAGGTTTGCGAAGCTGATTGGTCATTCTGTCACTGGGCTATAGTTGGGCTACATCTGGCTGATATTTGGGCTACATTTGTTTTTTTGTGTGTCTGGCGGCCATCTTTGGGCTACATTGGGCTACATTGGGCTTCATTGGGCTACATTGGGCTACATTTGGGCTCCAACATATATATAGGCCAATGTAGCCCAATATATATTTTTCAAAGTTAATTTTCGTAAAAACCACTGGAGCATATATCTTGAGACATAGCAAAGGCACATCGGGCTACCAGTCCCTACAATTTTGCCAAGTTTCGTGGAAATCCATTCAGCCGTTCGAGCTAAAAGTGAGTCCAACCGCCCTATGGAAATGAAGGAAATGAATGGGTAATTTGTAATTAGCAAGTAGCTAATCGCAAACTAGGAATGGTAAAGAATCGCTATTTATTCCTTAAAGTTCGCTATTTAGGAAATGCAAAAAACTTTGATGATACATATGGCGGTTCATCTCTAACAAGATAAGAAGCATAGGGATACATTTATGATGACTGGCGCATCACCAGGGATGTGTTAGTCATTCTGTGCCGCTGTTCCGTCACCTATGGTGTGCTGCATTTACAATGCGGCGCATCATGGGGCAAAAACAGCACAGATGCGTGATGTATCTGTGCCGTAAAGGTGGCGCATTGCTGGAGTTGTATCGCAAGTGTGATGAAGCTCCAGCAAGGGTCGGGGGTGCCCCTGTCGCAGGGTTTCTGTTCTCACACAGAACTGTGGACAGAGGATTGGAACCTCGGCGAATTAGGGTGTCCCAAAACTCACGTTAGTAATCAAAAACTCCTTAGCAAGCTAGGTACAGTGTCACATTGGATATAACAAACTCTCAATGTTTAGACAATCCAGAATATGAACTTATAGTACCTCAGGATACGTGGAACTCATGAACAGTCGGTCGTTTATATTTCTTAGAAACCAGAACATGGAGTTAAGAAGAACACATGTGTATTTGAAATGTTTATTTACTAATGCCGTCTTCTCAGGCGTAGTACCTTAGATAATACAAGTACACATATTATCAGTAGCAAAATTACCAGCATAGTTACTAGTACATAAAAAGCGAATGGTGATAGTATGTTAACCTGCTGTAAATGAATAAGAGTTAGCAACACTTATAAGCAGCCGCGGGCCGTGGAGGGAGTTACGGTGAGGCAGGGAGGCGGGGAGGGGGAGAAGCAGGGTGGAGAATACAAGTACACATATTATCAGTAGCAAAATTACCAGCATAGTTACTAGTACATAAAAAGCGAATGGTGACAGTATGTTAACATGCTGTAAATGAATAAGAGTTAGCAACACTTATAAGCAGCCGCGGGCCGTGGAGGGAGTTACGGTGGGGCAGGGAGGCGGGGAGGGGGAGGGGCAAGTTAGAGAGGGCTCCACCCTGCTTCTCCCCCTCCCCGCCTCCCTGCTTCACCGTAACTCCCTCCACGGCCCGCGGCTGCTTATATCTCACCCTCCCTAATACACATATTATATTATTTGCTAAGAAGGTCTCTTTGTGTTGGTTTAGGGCGTGCCCATACTTTAGTGTCTTAGATTTGAAGGAATCACATCAGCATACACCAGCTCTATCTTCATGTGAACCGCATCAACTGTTGTGTATGTGTGTTCGGCAAAGCAATATAAAACCCGCCTCATGCCCAGAATTGGCAGAAGTTGCACTTATGTTATGAGTATGAAGTCGTGGAGATCAGACCTCATAACAATTCTGTATCGTGTTGTTCTTGAAACTTTAGCACTCGCTGTACAGATATAGTTTAACAAGCAAAGCAGATAATAGAGCAATAACATATTATTCTCATGTAAACCACGATGAACTACTAGGTGGAAAGCTAAAGCAACAACTAAGTGTCGTGTGCAGAAGTTGCAAAAAAGGAAAAATGGCGTTTAAACCGGTAATGAGCCCATGCTAACTTAACACGGTGTAAAGATATCCAGGACCTAGATGACACCTCCCCATGATCCGGAAACGAACTGAATAAGATAATAGAAGTGCCATCTCATGAGAGCAGATTGCAAGTTTATATGTGGACGGTCCGCAAGGTAAAGCATTAAAAACTAGGAAAATTTAATGCTAAAGAAAAATAAAACAGCCAAGTACTTTATCGAGTCTTAAGCCAATAGGCAAGGTAAATAATAAAAACTTGACAAATAAGTCAATGAATTGTCAATGAAATGCTAGTACTCAGCATATCAAACATGAAAAAGGTCTATGACATAACTGTGTATGCAAAATAAGCTGCAACAGCCTCCAATAGGAAGTCACCGTCTTCATCCGAAAACAGTTCAGCCATCCAATTTAAAAGCGGAAAAGAACATACGTGCTCTCCCAGCACCGGATCCTCTATCACCATCAGAGGACAGCTCGGTGGGTTTTCAAGAAAGCTCTGTTCCAAGAAAGACTGTGCTGCCGCCAGTAAATTCCAGGGACCAAATAGTCCATGCATCAATGCCACAGCCATAATCCTTTCGCCAGGACAAACCAACTCGTGAGTAATGATAGGAGTCATCAGCTGATTAAAGTCGACGTCAGGAGAAACCGGTCCGCAGAGACACAAATCAATGGCCCAATCGAAATCACAGGTCAGGCAGTGAAATACAGGCTGGACACAGGTGAAGTAGGAGAATCGAAAAGATAATCCATATGCCGTGCTTAATATCGCCAAAGGCATTGTGCCATAATATTCTAGCATGCGATTGCGGAACAGTGTCAGCAGCTGCAGGGTGGGAGGTTGCATAGGAGGGACATCCATATTTAAAAATGTAAAAAAGCACAAGAGCGTCCGCTGGTAATGCAAGTAAAAATGCCAATCCACGAAGCAGAGTGGAGAAAATACAATGAAAGAAAGCAGGGATGACTCCAAAGATTTTCTCAAATGAAGTCACGAGACCACTGGTAACAACTTTAAAAAAGTGCGCCAGGGCCTTTGTGGAGGATGCGTTAAAGATAGTCCGAACCATCTTGCTGAAATTGAAAGGCAAATGTGAATTGAAAAGGGTCTGCACCTCTGTACGGGTGTTCGCTATGTGAAGCACGAAAGTTTCACGGGCCGAACTCAAGGCCACCTCTCTCTGAGACAAAAGAGCTCTTATTCTTGCCATGCCGTTGAAATCTCTCCCAAGGTTGGTATTTGTGGCCAAATTGAAAACTCCCTATGTTCATGTGTGGGAGGAAATAGAACATTTCTGCAGCAAATAACCCGTTCACTTACTGTTACGATAAAAGGAATACTTTTAATTAACTCAGAACAATCTTCATTATTGAGCATCAAATAACTACCATTTTCCAACAACTTGAACGTGGGGATGATAGCAGGAACTGGCGTGCCTTGCAGCACGCAAGCCATATTTGGTCGGTGTTTGTTGCATGAACCATGTAACTGTATGTGCCTACACATTAGTGAATGATCTGGCGTCTCAGTGCATTCCTCTCCATTCAGATAAACTTCTTGATCATCTTTGAAACATCTGTATGTGTATGGAAGCGACCAGACCTCATGAAGAAAAGCACTACCTAAAGGTTCATAACGACCTATTGGTATATATTTCATACAATTTGAAAACTTATATAAAGCAAAAGGCAGCGTTATTAAACCGTGGATAAGGCACGTTGCCAAAAAACCCGCAATCCTCTGCTGATGATGTCACTGAGCATGTCATGAATGATGTAATATGTGACATCATCAGCAGTGGATTACGGGTAATAGTATCTCTAGTTTACTCCCCTATAGCTGTCTTTCTTTTAACATAAGTGTCTGTTTCCTTCCCTTATACTTACTGTTTTTGGTTCGCTTCCGGTTCGCGTACCGGCGAGCGAACTGGGAAGCGAACTAAGAGAAATAGAGGTTGGCACAGTTCCAAATATTGTACCAATTTTTTAATAACGGGGAGGTAGTTCTGAAAAGAACTTTTTTTTTTATTTTTCTGAACATTTTTTTACTTTTTTTGAATTTTTCTGAACAGTTTTATATTTTTGGGGGTTTTTCTTGGAGGGGGCAATGAAAACGATTCATTGTAAAGGGCTCAACTGGAGCAACAAAACAAAAAAAAGTATTTATTATTTTGGGCGTTTCGTACAAACTTGCATATGATAGTCAATAGCTCTGTTGATCAGAGTGATGCTTCTTTCTCCGTAGCAAATGAATCCATCGCAAAATACGCAGATGTGTTTTACTTCACCAAATCTCATTTGTATATTTGGCACCATCTCCCTGCCCTCTGGTCCCGTTACTTCCGGTACAACAGATCTTCTGGCCATAATAGGGAGATTATCTAGGTCGTTCCGAAACTGTGCAGCACTGTAGTTGTTAGGATGCCATCTAGTCATATGGCGATGCATTGTGTAGTTTCCGAAACTGTATTTTTTCTCGGTTCCTCTGGACAGTCTATCTTGACATATAAGGCAAGTTACGTATCTTGCATTTACTTTTTTCTGACCTTTGGGAATTTAAAAAAATTGCCAAATGAAGTTTTCTTTCCGGTGAGACGTCCTGGGCTCCTCAGGCAAAAACTGCCTCTCTTCGTGCTCGTCGTTCTGTTCCTCTTCTTCCTCTTCTTGTTGAATTATAACTTGAGCAGGTGGTCCACTCTTCCTTGGAGGTGGTGGAGGTGTTGGGGAAGCACCAGCTGAAGCTACTAAAGAAGCCATTGCTCAGTGATCACAAAGGGTCTTTCTCTCACAATGATGAAAGTCAGAGTGAGGAAAGAAGGAGGGATTTTCATCATTTGGGAAAAACAAGAGTTCTCAACCAATGAAAAGTGTTCATTTTAGATTATATGACCTAGTCTTACATCATTAGGAAACCAAAAGTGAAATGAACCAATGAAAAGTGTTATTACCAAGTCACATGACCTGCTGTGTTTACGTTAAGCGCTTTGCAGGGCCTCCCGGTTTGCTTCCAGAAACCTGCGCTTTGCGACTCGCTTCGCGTACCAGTTCGCTAACGTAGCACGTCATATGACGTATCACGCGACAACGTGAAACGTCATGCGGACGGGAGGCATCACGATGTTGTTTTCTAACGCGGCACTTGCGGTAAAGAAACGTTTACCGGCTCGCGGTCTATTTCGCGGCATCAAGGTCAGCTAACGGGAAGCTTCCCGATTCGCGAAGCGGGAACGAAGAAAAAAAATTATAAAAAAAAAAATTATTCATAAACATATAAAATATATTTTTGGATTTAAAGAAGAATACATTTTACAGCTACAGATATTAGCTGTTAAAAAACCAATGAAATTCACTGAAAAAACCATAGGTTATAGACCATATATAGTTAGGAATTAGCATTTACAAAACCTTGAAAATTCACTGAAAAAACCATAGGTTATAGACCATATATAGTTAGGAATTAGCATTTAGAAAACCTTATTTTACTCACACAAAACCATTGAAATTCCATATATAGTTAGTTGCACTAACTATATATCGCGCATCCGCAATCCACTGCTGATGATGTCACATATTACATCATTCATGACATGGTCAGTGACATCACTGATGACATCACTGATGACATCTCAAATGACATCACTGATGACATCTCATTTGACATCAATGACCACATCACTGATGATATCATTCATGTGACAATACAATGCATCTCCTCACATTTTAATATAACCTCTGTTACAACCAGTGTTAAATACAGAGTATAATTTTTGAAACCATTGACACACCAATACTAGTTACTACATACGCACTCACTGATTCCTACGTCTACACACACATTCACTCATTCATCCATACAATCATTCATACATACAATCACTCATCTTTACAACACTATCATATGCACTCATACACCTATACAGACATTTACACTCTGTTGCTCATCCATGGAGTTACTCACACACCTAGTCAGTCATGCAAAGAATCAATCACACCTCCATTTTCTAATCTATACAGTTAAACATAGAGCACCTTACATTTTCAAACATATACTAACACATACTTACTCTCTTATACAATCACTGATACAAGTACACATTGATCTGCACAGAGTCACACACCTCCCAACCAGCCACACACACACTCAGTCTCCCATACAAATACTTGGCCAACCAATCAATAACCCATATAGCCACTCATACAGCTACTGATCAACACATGCAGCAGCTTGCACAACAACAGACATACTGATGCAAACTTTCACACAGTTTAGTCACTAACCTATGCATTCAGTAGGACGCATTTAATCACTCACTCATACAGTCAACCACGCACCTACTAAAACCTTCATTCAGACACTTATACATCTACTCATTCTTCAATATGTAAAACATATTTTAACTTTACAGAAACATACAGTCACTGGATGTTGTCATCAGTGATGTCATTTGAGATGTCATCAGTGATGTCATCAGTGATGTCACTGACCATGTCATGAATGATGTAATATGTGACATCATCAGCAGTGGATTGCGGATGCGCGATATATAGTTAGTGCAACTAACTATATATGGAATTTCAATGGTTTTGTGTGAGTAAAATAAGGTTTTCTAAATGCTAATTCCTAACTATATATGGTCTATAACCTATGGTTTTTTCAGTGAATATATATATATATATATATTACCTACTGGCGGTCGCCAGTAGGTATATATAGTTAGGATTTTTTCTCTATGGGTTTTTTGAAAATTCTATGTCTAATAACTTTGGCGTTTGTGGACGGAATCGGCTGAAATTTTCAGGAAAATGGCACATTTTGTTTCTGAGCAGCCCTTGAAAATTTGGGGGGGGTTCGTCCAGTGGGGGCCGAGAAAAAAGGGGGGTCCCAAAACGTGTTTTTAACATTGAGTTTTCCATAGGGCGGTTGGCCTCACTTTTAGCCCGAACGGCTGAATGGATTTGCACGAAACTTGGCAAAATTGTAGGGACTGGTAGCCCGATGTGCCTTTTGTAGGTCTCAATATATGTGCTCCAGTGGATTTTGAGAAATTAACGTTTAAAAAAAGATATATATCTGTAACAGCGGACCGGTTAGCGCTCTGGTTCGCGGACTTTTCGCGCAACGGAGCTTTGTGAAGCGAAGCTGATTGGTTCTCCGGCGTCTGTCAACATTCCAAACAGTCCGTAGCGGCCGCCATCTTGTCTCTCGGTAGGATCGAGAGACAAGAGGAGGTCAAAACAAAGGGGGAAATAACTATAAGGGGGCATAGTAGATCCTCGCTGACCCCCTAGGTTTGATGTGGAGGTTTTAAAAGGGCCCCGCGGGGCAAAAAAAAAACAAAATAATAATAATCGAACGGCTGAATGGATTTGCACGAAACTTGGCAAAATATTAGGGACTGGTAGCCCGATGTGCCTTTGCTAGGTCTCAATATATGTGCTCCAGTGGATTTTGAGAAATTAACGTTGAAAAAAAGATATATATCTGTAACAGCGCTCCGCTTCGCGTACTTTTCGCGTTACGGAGCTTTGCGAAGCTGATTGGTTCTCCGGCGTCTGTCAACATTCCAAACAGTCCGTAGCGGCCGCCATCTTGTCCCTCGGTAGGATTGAGAGACAAGAGGAGGCCAAAGCGAAGGGGGAAATGACCATAAGGGGGCATAGTAGATCCTTCCTGACCTCTTAGGTTTGATGTACCATTTTGCCAAGTTTGGTGTAATTCCGTTCAGCCATTCAGGCTGTAGACGTATGTAAATGTCCTATGGAAAATTGCATGGGGAAAACACATTTGAAAGTGTTGAAATTTAGAACCAATTAAAATGTTACTTTGGTTTTGTATTTGTGTGTGATGAAAGTTAATTGGTTATGTATATATGTCAAATGAGAGGAAACCACAGCCATTTTGTGATACTACTGTCTGAGGTACATTTGTGAGGAATTTTTGGTGGTGAATTTCTGGTGTTTGATTTACACAGTACTAACACTTCTGCTACTTTTAAAAAGGTGAGTTGTTAATTTGTAAGGGGAACTATGTTGTACACTTGAAGATAATTTGAAAAATGTTTTCTGTTATTTATTTGCAGTCCTTCTGTTATACTAAATACTTGATGAAGTTAGTTTTATATTATGTATTACTAAAAACGATAAATGAAAGTGATTATTTTTTTCTGCAATTTACAGCAAGCAATTTCAAAATAAAATGGCTCACAATGAAGAGACCGTGGCAATTTCTTTTGAATTGTCCACTACATTGATTGAAATTGAGAGCACCAATAATGAAATATTGTCACAAGGAGGACATGACTTGTATGATTCCATTAGATTGATTGAAATGGACAGCACCAAGAATGAAATATTGTCACAAGGAGATGACTTGAATGATTCCACTACATTGATTGAAATTGAGAGCACCAATAATGAAATATTGTCACAAGGAGGAGATGGCTTGTATGATTCCATTAGATTGATTGAAATGGACAGCACCAATAATGAAATATTGTCACAAGGAGGAGATGACTTGAATGATTCCACTACATTGATTGAAATTGAGAGCACCAATAATGAAATATTGTCACGAGGAGATGACTTGAATGATTCCACTACATTGATTGAAATGGACAGCACCAATAATGAAATATTGTCAGAAGGAGGAGATGACTTGAATGATTTTTTTGATCAATCTCTTGATGGCGAATTTATCGAGTGTTTGGAGACCATAGAGTTACAAGAATCATCATTGCAGACTTTTAATGAGGAGATTCCAGATGAGATGATTGAAGAGGAAATTACTGATGAGGACATGTTACTAGTTGTTTCAAATTTAGAAAATTCTGAAGAATAAATTTATATTTAGAAATCAAAAATTGTTTGAGACATTATTTATTTTTATTTTTAATTTATGAGGTTGTAGCGAAGTGATTGTAATATAAAATGAGACTTATAGTATAGAGTGCAACATTTTTATGTTACATGGTAAGTTTACTCATATTTACTTCCCTTCTGCCACTATATTATCTCCAATGTGTATTTGACATCTCTTCTTCATCTCCGGCCTCCTTTCTCTCACTGTGTGTCTCCGATGCATCTTATCGCTGCTATTTTGTGTAATTACAGAAGAGAGTAAAATAAAATAGTTCGGAACGTGAAAAGGGGGCAAAGTAGAGTACTCCTCACCCCCTAGGCCTTTTTAGGCGGTCCCAAAAGGATCAGTTTCTGCTTTCCTGAGAGATTATGGTATGAGTTCCATATACCACAATAACTTGCATTACAACATGCAAGATATCTATCTCCTATTACCAACTTTTGGAGATATTCGCGCTAAGCGCGAATATCTCCAAAAAGTAACACCTGCCCTGAGCAGTTCTTAGCCATGTTATCCAATGGGAGGTGGATAACATGGCTAAGAGTATTAGCTCGGTAATGCATGAATATCGCTGAGTTTTTAGCGATATTCATGCATTGCGGCCGTTTATTATCGCATTTGCGATAAACCTTGATAATAGTAAGGTTTATCTTCGATAATTTCTGACGATGCTTAGTGGTAAAAAATTGGTTGGTAAGCATCGTTAGCGATAAATATCGCTTAACTTTGGTAATATGCCCCAACGTCTGTTAACGTTCGATTCGAAGGAAATGAGGAAGTGTTGAAAAACATTGTCTGCGCCATCTTGCCTTTTTTGAAATGCCACACTTTTGTCGTGCACGGCAGCCATTTTAGATGTCTTGACCAGACCCACTCTCTGCACGCTGTCGATTCGTAGCATGGCTCCTCACCCTCGTAAGCATCTCCCCCAGGCACTGGTCACCACCGCTCTCTGTCTTATGCATGGGCAATAAACCTTCCCCCATCTGCGCTGCTCTTCCCTGAGAATCACACTCTGTGCCCGCCCGACACCTCCCTTTCGCCCTATTCACTACCGCACCCTCTGACACTCCTCTTCCTCTGTGTCCGAATGTCCAGGCCGGTCCTAGGCTATCAGCTAGCCCTGCAGATGTAGTTTATGGCCCCAGCTGTAAAGAATCACCCCTCTTCAAAGGAGTTATAGTAGATCAAGGCCCACACCCGATGTGATCCGTCACAGCACACGCGTTCCTACTATCTGAAAACCATCCTGTATTGTGATTGGGGAGGGGACCGAGCCTGAAGCGGAAGATTCCAGGAATGACTCTTTGTACATCAAAGTTTTTACAATTATGTGTCACATTAAAAATATATAGCACTCCAACAAAGTAGTAGGAATATAAAACTTTAATAACATATAAATATATACAACAAAACAAAAACAGTAAAAACATTTAAACAACGAAGAGACCGTGGCAATTTCTTTTTAATTATCCAATAGATTTATTGAAATTGACAGCACCAATAATGAAATATTCTTGTCAGTAGCGGTCTGTTGTGCGAATAGTTCCAAGGCAGCAGAACGCGCTGAAATCTAGATGGCACGAAAGTGATGTCTAGTAAGTTGCCGCCCAGCAAAAAACGGCGTGGGGCGCCGCGGGGTGAGTGAGTCCAGTAGGCACCACAGCTATTCTTACCGGCATTGCAGAATTACTGCTGGGGACAATGCCTGTGCTGTAGCAGGGTCACAGCAGAAACAAAAAGGATTCTGTTGAAGATGTTGTTGGTTTCAATTTGAAAACAGTTCTGGTGTCAACTGCTATGCTAATGTAGTGGTTAATGTTTTGTTTTCTCTAGAAAATGTAAAAGAGGGGGAGGCAGTCCAAAGTTCCGTTAAAAGGGCAAAGGAAAGGATCGGTGGTTTGAACTATCAGTCAAAAAGGGGAGGGGGTGCAATAATTTTTCCTACCGGGTCACACTGTGCTTTCACCGGAAGTGAGGTCTGCAGGATTGTAGTAATTCAAAGTGAGGCTGGCGCCAGCATGGGAGCGCCGACGTCCCGCGGATACAGTTTCGTCACTCCACGGGCGATCATGGCAGTCATTCCCCATCGGGGGTCGGAGACTCCCGCGGCTCCTCTAGAATCTTCAAGGTCGTGGAGGACTACGGTGGTGGAGTCAACCAGTGACCGGGCCATTTCTTTATGTTGGGCCCGCTCTTGCCAGGTCGACAGCCATTTTGAGAGTTCGGCAGCTACCGGCGATCGCGGGGTCACATGAGCGGACGGGCTCCACCCTGCTGGGCGAGACGTTGCAGCATGGCCACAGTGGAAGAACCGTTATCTAGGTCGTTCCGAAACTGTGCAGCACTGTAGTTGTTAGGATGCCACCGCCTGGAGCGCTGAGGGTGCAGCTGGGAAGCCTCCACCTGGGGAGGCGGGAGAGGCCTGTTCGCACCGTCTCTCCCTCCCAGTGCACCCCACGGCGTCTCGCTTGAGATTTGTTATGGCCGGACCAGGCGATGAGGACGAGGGGGGGGTCGGAGGCATGTGCAAGACATCCCCCTCCAGTGTTGTCGCAGCCATTATAAAAGAAAGAAGTGTCCCGTCCGTCTTCGGGCCGGGCTTCCGGTGGATGTCGGCCGGACGCCCCTGGCTCTGGCCCCATGAACGGGTTTCTTGGTTTATCGGCTGCAGCCGGATCCCGTCGGCCTCGGCCCCCCGACCGTTGGTGGTCGGACCGGAAGAGCATGTGGCGGGACTACCTGCAACTCTCAAGGGCCACCGCGGCCGGACTGGGAGAGAGAGGGGAGGGTCGAGGAGACATTCCCCCCCCCTGCAACTGTTCAGCGTTGTAAAGGCAATCCCCTGGCCGGGTCCCGCTGGTCTCGGCCTCTCCTCCGGCTACACCCTACGTTAGGATCTCCTGGCCGAGGCGTGGCAGCAGGACCTGCCTTATATGGGCTGCTCCCGGCTGGGCGTAGCCGGAACCCTGCCCCACCTTGGAAGTTTCCAGAGTGGGGGTGGATGTTCTACTGACTTGCATTTTCCCTAGTCTATCGATTTTTTTGGCGTGGCAGGCGGTGGGACAGCGAGGGGTGATTTGGTTTCTCTTACTGTTTTTCTGGTCTCTCACCACTGGCATATTTTAACGTTTTCTTGTTTCTAGGACATTAATAGGTTTTATCATTACGTTATGTTATCGTTTCTTTGTTCGTTGTTTAATAAAAGTTCATGTTCATCAGTGGCCTACTGATTTTCGTTTTCCTATTTTTTTCTTTCCAGGTTGTTTCATGGTAAAGTTTCTGTTAACAGGATACAGTGATCACTTCGTTATTATTGCATATGTCCTTTTCACTAGGGGTGCTCTCTGGTCGGGCCAGATGACGTATCTCTAGTAAATGGTCCGGGTGAAAAAGGTGCATCAATCAGTGGGGAGTAGATAGGCATGACAGATTACAACGGGGGAGAACGGTCCGCATTACGTACCCTTTCACTACTTGCAAAGATTTTCCTACGTTTATTTGCAAACAGGGAATACCTCCAAAAAGAACTAATTCCCAAACAGTCAATGTTCGGACAATCAATCAATCAATGAGGAATGAAATAGGTACGACGTGTTAAAGGCTTGCGTTACCTACCCTTCACTATCTGCAAAGGGAGATAGAATATTCCTATTCTTCCTCGTTTGCAGGTAGAGAAGATCGTTAAGAGAATTAACTTCGAACAATTCAATGCTCGATTGAAACAATCAACAAGGGGTACTGTGAACACAAATGAACGCCGCTTATATACATACGCATTGCTATTTTCAACAGGTTGTTCCTAATGTTTCTATTTTAGCGAGGTCAAAAGAGATCCCATTAGTGGCCTACTGATTTTGCTCGATTCCTTTTGTTTTTTTACACGATTTTTCGCTATCTGCAAAGACTAAACAGAGTATTGCGACTCTGTGCTTGTTTGTAAATAGAGAATGAACCAAAGAGAACAATCAATCAAATGGAGAGAGAAGCAGGCACGACGGATTACAAAGGGGGAAAGGGCTGCGTTAACTACCCTTCACTATCTGCAAAGAGAGAGTACTCCTAATAGAAATGAGGGGTGGGGGGCAGCAATCAAAGCAGATCAGTGTGCATAAACACGAAAAAAAAAATTCTTACCACGTACTTGACATTCGACAGCTTATGATATTTGCTATTAAAAAACCATTGAAATTCACTGAAAAAACCATAGGTTATAGACCATATATAGTTAGGAATTAGCATTTACAAAACCTTGAAAATTCACTGAAAAAACCATAGGTTATAGACCATATATAGTTAGGAATTAGCATTTAAAAAACCTTATTTTACTCACACAAAACCATTGAAATTCCATATATAGTTAGTTGCACTAACTATATATTGCGCACCCGCAATCCACTGCTGATGATGTCACATATTACATCATTCATGACATGGTCAGTGACATCACTGATGACATCACTGATGACATCTCAAATGACATCACTGATGACATCTCATTTGACATCAATGACCACATCACTGATGATATCATTCATGTGACAATACAATGCATCTCCTCACATTTTAATATAACCTCTGTTTCACCCAGTGTTAAAAACAGAGTATAATTTTTGAAACCATGGACACACCAATACTAGTTACTACATACGTACTCACTGATTCCTACGTCTACACACACATTCACTCATTCACCCATACAATCATTCATACATACAATCACTCATGTTTACAACACAATCATATGCACTCATACACCTATACAGACACTCACACTCTGCCACTCATCCATGGAGTTACTCACACACCTAGTCAGTCCTGTAAAGAATCAAGCACACTTCCATTTTCTACTCTATACAGTTAAACATAGAGCACCTTACGTTTTCAACCATATACTAACACATACTTACTCTCTTATACAATCATTGATACAAGTACACATTGATCTGTACAGAGTCACACACCTCCCATCCAGCCACACACACACTCAGTCTCCCATGCAAATACTTGGGCAATCAATCAATAACCCATATAGTTACTCATATAGCTACTGATCAACACATGCAGCAGTTTACAGAACAACAGACATAATGATGCACAAATTAAGACAGTTTAGTCACTAACCCATGCACTCAGTGAGACACATTTAATCACTCACTCATACATTCAGTCATGCACCTACTAAATCCTTCGTCCAGACACTTATACATCCACTCATTCTTCAATATGTAAGACATATTTTAACTTTACAGAAACATAGTCACTGGATGTTGTCATCAGTGATGTCACTGACCATGTCATGAATGATGTAATATGTGACATCATCAGCAGTGGATTGCGGGTGCGCAATATATAGTTAGTGCAACTAACTATATATGGAATTTCAATGGTTTTGTGTGAGTAAAATAAGGTTTTTTAAATGCTAATTCCTAACTATATATGGTCTATAACCTATGGTTTTTTCAGTGAATTTTCAAGGTTTTGTAAATGCTAATTCCTAACTATATATGGTCTATAACCTATGGTTTTTTCAGTGAATATATATATGGTCTATAACCTATGGTTTTTTCAGTGAATATATATATATATATATATATATATATATATATATATATATATATATATATATATATATATATATATATATATTCACTGAAAAAACCATAGGTTATAGACCATATATAGTTAGGAATTAGCATTTACAAAACCTTGAAAATTCACTGAAAAAACCATAGGTTATAGACCATATATAGTTAGGAATTAGCATTTACAAAACCTTATTGAATGATGTAATATGTGACATCATCAGCAGTGGATTGCGGGTGCGCGATATATAGTTAGTGCAACTAACTATATATGGAATTTCAATGGTTTTGTGTGAGTAAAATAAGGTTTTGTAAATGCTAATTCCTAACTATATATGGTCTATAACCTATGGTTTTTTCAGTGAATTTTCAAGGTTTTGTAAATGC
Organism: Lissotriton helveticus; assembly: GCF_964261635.1. Taxonomy (NCBI): domain Eukaryota; kingdom Metazoa; phylum Chordata; class Amphibia; order Caudata; family Salamandridae; genus Lissotriton; species Lissotriton helveticus. The sequence goes on from NC_136059.1 coordinate 1,377,798,601, forward strand.
TAATTCCTAACTATATATGGTCTATAACCTATGGTTTTTTCAGTGAATTTCATTGGTTTTTTAACAGCTAATATCTGTAGCTGTAAAATGTATTCTTCTTTAAATCCAAAAATATATTTTATATGTTTATGAATAATTTTTTTTTTTAATATTTTTTTTTCTTCGTTCCCGCTTCGCGAATCGGGAAGCTTCCCGTTAGCTGACCTTGATGCCGCGAAATAGACCGCGAGCCGGTAAACGTTTCTTTACCGCAACTGCCGCGTTAGAAAACAACATCGTGACGCCTCCCGTCCGCATGACGTTTCACGTTGTCGCGTGATACGTCATATGACGTGCTACGTTAGCGAACTGGTACGCGAAGCGAGTCGCAAAGCGCAGGTTTCTGGAAGCAAACCGGGAGGCCCTGCAAAGCGCTTAACGTAAACACAGCAGGTCATGTGACTTGGTAATAACACTTTTCATTGGTTCATTTCACTTTTGGTTTCTTATGATGTAAGACTAGGTCATATAATCTAAAATGAACACTTTGCATTGGTTGAGAACTCTTGTTTTTCCCAAATGATGAAAATCCCTCCTTCTTTCCTCACTCTGACTTTCATCATTGTGAGAGAAAGACCCTTTGTGATCACTGAGCAATGGCTTCTTTAGTAGCTTCAGCTGGTGCTTCCCCACCACCTCCACCACATCCAAGGAAGAGTGGACCACCTGCTCAAGTTATAATTCAACAAGAAGAGGAAGAAGAGGAACAGAACGACGAGCACGAAGAGAGGCAGTTTTTGCCTGAGGAGCCCAGGACGTCTCACCGGAAAGAAAACTTCATTTGGCAATTTTTTTAAATTCTCAAAGGTCAGAAAAAAGTAAATGCAAGATACGTAACTTGCCTTATATGTCAAGATAGACTGTCCAGAGGAACCGAGAAAAAATACAGTTTCGGAAACTACACAATGCATCGCCATATGACTAGGTGGCATCCTAACAACTACAGTGCTGCACAGTTTCGGAACGACCTAGATAATCTCCCTATTATGGCCAGAAGATCTGTTGTACCGGAAGTAACGGGACCAGAGGGCAGGGAGATGGTGCCAAATATACAAATGAGATTTGGTGAAGTAAAACACATCTGCGTATATTGCGATGGATTCATTTGCTACGGAGAAAGAAGCATCACTCTGATCAACAGAGCTATTGACTATCATATGCAAGTTTGTACGAAACGCCCAAAATAATAAATACTTTTTTTTTGTTTTGTTGCTGCTGTTGAGCCCTTTACAATGAATCGTTTTCATTGCCCCCTCCAAGAAAAACCCAAAAAAACATAAAACTGTTCAGAAAAATTCAAAAAAAGTAAAAAAATGTTCCGAAAAATAATAAAAAAAATATAAAACAACAAAAACAATTTAAAAAAAAGTTCTTTTCAGAACTACCTCCCCGTTATTAAAAAATTGGTACAATATTTGGAACTGTGCCAACCTCTATTTCTCTTAGTTCGCTCGCCGGTACGCGAACCGGAAGCGAACCAAAAACAGTAAGTATAAGGGAAGGAAACAGACACTTATGTTAAAAGAAAGACAGCTATAGGGGAGTAAACTAGAGATACTATTACCCGTAATCCACTGCTGATGATGTCACATATTACATCATTCATGACATGCTCAGTGACATCATCAGCAGAGGATTGCGGCTTTTTTGGCAACGTGCCTTATCCACGGTTTAATAACGCTGCCTTTTGCTTTATATAAGTTTTCAAATTGTATGAAATATATACCAATAGGTCGTTATGAACCTTTAGGTAGTGCTTTTCTTCATGAGGTCTGGTCGCTTCCATACACATACAGATGTTTCAAAGATGATCAAGAAGTTTATCTGAATGGAGAGGAATGCACTGAGACGCCAGATCATTCACTAATGTGTAGGCACATACAGTTACACGGTTCATGCAACAAACACCGACCAAATATGGCTTGCGTGTTGCAAGGCACGCCAGTTCCTGCTATCATCCCCACGTTCAAGTTGTTGGAAAATGGTAGTTATTTGATGCTCAATAATGAAGATTGTTCTGGGTTAATTAAAAGTATTCCTTTTATCGTAACAGTAAGTGAACGGGTTATTTGCTGCAGAAATGTTCTATTTCCTCCCACACATGAACATAGGGAGTTTTCAATCTCGCCACAAATACCAACCTTGGGAGCAGATTTCAACGGCATGGCAAGAATAAGAGCTCTTTTGTCTCAGAGAGAGGTGGCCTTGAGTTCGGCCCGTGAAACTTTCGTGCTTCACATAGCGAACACCCGTACAGAGGTGCAGACCCTTTTCAATTCAGATTTGCCTTTCCATTTCAGCAAGATGGTTCGGACTATCTTTAACGCATCCTCCACAAAGGCCCTGGCGCACTTTTTTAAAGTTGTTACCAGTGGTCTCGTGACTTCATTTGAGAAAATCTTTGGAGTCATCCCTGCTTTCTTTCATTCTATTTTTTCCACTCTGCTTCGTGGATTGCCATTTTTACTTGCATTACCAGCGGACGCTCTTGTGCTTTTTTACATTTTTAAATATGGATGTCCCTCCTATGCAACCTCCCGCCCTGCAGCTGCTGACACTGTTCCGCAATCGCATGCTAGAATATTATGGCACAATGCCGTTGGCGATATTAAGCACGGCATATGGATTATCTCCTACTTCACCTGTGTCCAGCCTGTATTTCACTGCCTGACCTGTGATTTCGATTGGGCCATTGATTTGTGTCTCTGCGGACCGGTTTCTCCTGACGTCGACTTTAATCAGCTGATGACTCCTATCATTACTCACGAGTTGGTTTGTCCTGGCGAAAGGATTATGGCTGTGGCATTGATGCATGGACTAATTGGTCCCTGGAATTTACTGGCGGCAACACAGTCTTTCTTGGAACAGAGCTTTCTTGAAAACCCACCGAGCTGTCCTCTGATGGTGATAGAGGATCCGGTGCTGGGAGAGCACGTATGTTCTTTTCCGCTTTTAAATTGGATGGCTGAACTCTTTTCGGATGAAGACGGTGACTTCCTATTGGAGGCTGTTGCAGCTTATTTTGCATACACAGTTATGTCATAGACCTTTTTCATGTTTGATATGCTGAGTACTAGCATTTCATTGACAATTCATTGACTTATTTGTCAAGTTTTTATTATTTAGCTTGCCTATTGGCTTAAGACTCGATAAAGTACTTGGCTGTTTTATTTTTCTTTAGCATAAAATTTTCCTAGTTTTTAATATTTTACCTTGCGGACCGTCCACATATAAAGTTGCAATCTGCTCTCATGAGATGGCACTTCTATTATCTTATTCAGTTCGTTTCCGGATCATGGGGAGGTGTCATCTAGGTCCTGGATATCTTTACACCGTGTTAAGTTAGCATGGGCTCATTACCGGTTTAAACGCCATTTTTCCTTTTTTGCAACTTCTGCACATGACACCTAGTTGTTGCTTTAGCTTTCAACCTAATAGTTCATCGTGATTTACATGAGAATAATATGTTATTGCTCTACTATCTGCTTTACTTGTTAAACTATATCTGTACAGCGAGTGCTGAAGTTTCAAGAACAACACGATACAGAATTGTTATGAGGTCTGATCTCCACGACTTCATACTCATAACATAAGTGCAGCTTCTGCCAATTCTGGGCATGAGGCGGGTTTTATATTGCTTTGCCGAACACACATACACAACACTTGATGCGGTTCACATGAAGAGAGAGCTGGTGTATGCTGATGTGATTCCTTCAAATCTAAGACACTAAAGTATGGGCACGCCCTAAACCAACACAAAGAGACCTTCTTAGCAAATAATATAATATGTGTATTAGGGAGGGTGAGATATAAGCAGCCGCGGGCCGTGGAGGGAGTTACGATGGGGCAGGGAGGCGGGGAGGGGGAGGGGCAGGGTGGAGCCCTCTCCACCCTGCCCCTCCCCCTCCCCGCCTCCCTGCCCCACCGTAACTCCCTCCACGGCCCGTGGCTGCTTATAAGTGTTGATAACTCTTATTCATTTACAGCATGTTAACATACTGTCACCATTCGCTTTTTATGTACTAGTAACTATGCTGGTAATTTTGCTACTGATAATATGTGTACTTCTATTATCTAAGATACTACGCCTGAGAAGACGGCATTAGTAAATAAACATTTCAAATACACATGTGTTCTTCTTAACTCCATGTTCTGGTTTCTAAGAAATATATAACGACCGACTGTTCATGAGTTCCACGTATCCTGAGGTACTATAAGTTCATATTCTGGATTGTCTAAACATTGAGAGTTTGTTATATCCAATGTGACACTGTACCTAGCTTGCTAAGGGGTTTTTGAGTACTAAGGTCAGTTTTGGGGCACCCTAATTCGCCGAGGTTCCAATCCTCTGTCCACAGTTCTGTGTGAGAACAGAAACCCTGCGACAGGGGCACCCCCGACCCTTCCTGGAGCTTCATCACACTTGCGATACAACTCCAGCAATGCGCCACCTTTACGGCACAGTTACATCACGCATCTGTGCTGTTTTTGCCCCATGATGCGCCGCATTGTAAATGCAGCACACCATAGGTGACGGAACAGCGGCACAGAATGACTAACACATCCCTGGTGATGCGCCAGTCATCATAAATCTATCCCTATGCTTCTTATCTTGTTCGAGATGAACCGCCATATGTATCATCAAAGTTTTTTGCATTTCCTAAATAGCGAACTTTAAGGAATAAATAGCGATTCTTTACCATTCCTAGTTTGCGATGAGCTATTTGCTAATTACAAATTACCCATTCATTTCCTTCATTTCCATAGGGCGGTTGGACTCACTTTTAGCTCGAACGGCTGAATGGATTTCCACGAAACTTGGCAAAATTGTAGGGACTGGTAGCCCGATGTGCCTTTGCTATGTCTCAAGATATATGCTCCAGTGGTTTTTACGAAAATTAACTTTGAAAAATATATATTGGGCTACATTGGCCTATATATATGTTGGAGCCCAAATGTAGCCCAATGTAGCCCAATGAAGCCCAATGAAGCCCAATGTAGCCCAATGTAGCCCAAAGATGGCCGCCAGAGACAAAAAAAACAAATGTAGCCCAAATATCAGCCAGATGTAGCCCAACTATAGCCCAGTGACAGAATAACCAATCAGCTTCGCAAACCTCCGTTACGCGAAGCGGAGCGCTGTTACAGATATATATCTTTTTTTGAACGTTAATTTCTCAAAATCCACTGGAGCACATATATTGAGACCTAGCAAAGGCACATCGGGCTACCAGTCCCTAATATTTTACCAAGTTTCGTGCAAATCCATTCAGCCGTTCGATTATTATTATTATTATTTTTTTTTGCCCCGCGGGGCCCTTTTAAAACCTCCACATCAAACCTAGGGGGTCAGCGAGGATCTACTATTCCCCCTTATGGTCATTTGCCCCTTCGCTTTCGCCTCCTCTTGTCTCTCGATCCTACCGAGAGACAAGATGGCGGCCGCTACGGACTGTTTGGAATGTTGACAGACGCCGGAGAACCAATCAGCTTCGCTTCACAAAGCTCCGTTGCGCGAAAAGTACGCGTCCTGGAGCGCTGCCCGATCCGCTGTTACAGATATATATCTTTTTTTAAACGTTCATTTCTCAAAATCCACTGAAGCACATATATTGAGACCTACAAAAGGCACATCGGGCTACCAGTCCCTACAATTTTGCCAAGTTTCGTGCAAATCCATTCAGCCGTTCGGGCTAAAAGTGAGGCCAACCGCCCTATGGAAAACTCAATGTTAAAAACACGTTTTGGGACCCCCCTTTTTTCTCGGCCCCCCCTTGACGAACCCCCCCCAAATTTTCAAGGGCTGCTCAGAAACAAAATGTGCCATTTTCCTGAAAATTTCAGCCAATTCCGTCCACAAACTCCAAAGTTATTAGACATAGAATTTTCAAAAATCCCATAGAGAAAAAATCCTAACTATATATACCTACTGGCGACCGCCAGTAGGTAATATATATATATATATATATATATATATATATATATATATATATATATATATATATATATATATCAAGGCTCCCAGTTGCATCGGCAGTCCAGAGGCACTCTCAAGCGGGTGCGGAATCCGCGCCGATACTCGCGGTCAATTATCCAAGCTCAAACCATTTCCCATAACGAAATGTATCACGCACTCCAGGGGTAAGTGGCAAGATTTTATTTCAGCCCGCAAAGTTGTGCAACAGACGCGTTTCAGACACAGAGTCCTTTGTCAATGTTTACATGTTAGACCATCTAGCGGCGTAATATATGCATTATTCCACATAACTGAAAACTGACAAATCTTTCAACGTTTTACAGATATAGCGGCCATCTTTAAAAAGGTTAAATAACACATTTCACATTGATAGAAACCGCTAAAACCGGTATACTGTATATATTTATGCCGTGTATCGGCGATTATCCGGCATTTCTGGACGCTGTTCTACTGTCCGCCTTATCAGTACAAGAGCACAAAATTATTCGTGATTCTATGCAAATACCACATCCATATCGGTCACTCTGGTTGTTCCTGATCTGGGTGTAACAACATACCATTGATCAGGACTGGTAAAAATAAACCACAAGAGAGATAAAGCCGTGTATCGGCCATTCACCACACCTCGCCGGATTGGGGGTAAAGAGAATTAATCAAAATTTACACAACTGTTATTTACATTTTCGTATTTGTCTAGACATGGTTGCTGATTTCAGGAGATAATGATGTAGACCATTTCATCATAAAGTTCTTGATGCATATCACCGACATGACACCAAAGTCAGTAAAAATGTCATTAAAATCAACAATAATAAAAATATTACATTTTCAATTCTCAAAGTTCATACTTGCACAAAGTAAGAGAGAGGAATGGAAAGAAAAAGAAGGAAAAAGAAGAAGAAAAAGAAAGGAAAAGAAACAAAGCCAAAGGTTCATCATCATAACGTGTGCTTAAACATGTGTTCTCTGCCATCGTACATGTCAATCATCTTGTGGTAAATAAATAATTAATTACCGGTTCTATTTTTCAGGATACTCATATAAACAGATAGCTCAATAAATAAGAGTCAGGATTCGAGGTATCTTGAGTCACAGGCTTTAATCAGACATAAAGGACAGGAACAGGACAGCCTGCATGGGAATAGGATGGCAGCTGCCGGGGGCAGGATCTGGGAGCATAAGGGATAACTTTTAATATCGGTGTACAATATATATACTTGAACAAAATACATTACATTCAATACAGTAGGCGTAGCAGTAGGCGTGGTTTCGTAGCAGTCGCGAAAGATAAGGGCAAAATGATGTAACAAGAAGGCGTGTACAGGGCGTATACATAGACATGTGATGTAAACGTAACAGAATATGTCATAAACGGGGCGGAAACATGGAGGGGGCTACCTGAGCAGCTGGGACCTCTAACCTAGTGGTGCGCGCAAATGGGCAATGACGTGTTACCAGGGAGAACTGGGGGCTATGACTTCTGCGCTAGAAGAGGAGACTGAAGTCTGGAGTGTCAGAGCGACATGTACCCAGGCATATCTAGTATCTGGTGTTTAGAGTACATGTTGATAGAATCCAAGAATTATCAGGGTAAAAGCTAACAGACACTAAGACTGGTGCATGCATAATTCTACATGTATTGTGTGTGCGAGGAATATTCTATGAATATTAATACAGTATTTCTCTTACATGGAGACATAAAGGCTAGACCATGACGGAAACTATTGATGCGATGCAGTAGCTTAGGAATGCAGAGAAGGAGGGCTGGACTGATAACTAGAAGCATAACATACTCTTGGCAGACTGGGAGGCAGAGCCAGGCCGGGCCGGGCACTGCGAGGCATGAAGTAAGCGAAGGGTCAGGGATGCAGGTGGGGGCTGTATCGCTCCTTGGAGAGGGTTCAGAAGACAGGAGCTGAATCTGAGTCCGGGCCCTTTTGAGGCCTAGAAACGGGGACAATTCAATGAATTAACGTGCACACTGTAAAATGTGGCAACGTAGGTTTACATAGGCCTAATATTCGTAGCTTTCACGAGGACTGGAAACTGGCATACTAGAGATGGACACAACTGTAATTGCGTCTTTAATTGATCAGAAAGGGAATACATGCATATCGATCATGCACATATAACATAAGATGGGGAACACGTAGGCACATATAACATGGCAAAATTTACTTTTCCACATTCCCTCCTTGTGCCCTACGTTTCCATCAGGAAACATCAATATTCATGATACCATCTATCATTTCATATAGCATCATTTGCTCGTCTCGAATTGTCTTGGAACGGGATTTAGGACTAGGAATACAAGAGGTAGCACACATGCCGCAAATCGCAGGGCCACATTGTATACAGAGGCAGCAACTGAATATGATCATTACTGCAATACCTAGGAATGACAATACTTTCCATCCCCAGGCAGATATAATACTCCAGAGCCAACCGGACCATGTCCAGGTGCCTGGATTCTGGTGTAACTGATGGGCAATTTTATGAAGTCTGGTTATAGCTGAATAAACAGACGGCGCGTTATTAGGAATGAAAATGCAGCAACTAGATCCGATGACTCTACATGCTCCTCCTCTATCGGCCAGTATGACGTCAAGAACGAGACGATTTTGGAGCACGACAAATCTCATAGCAGATTGTTCTTCGGTTAAGTTACCTAGAGCGGAAGTAGTCTCATTCACTACTGCTTCAAGGGTTCTGGTTAACCTACGTATTAACTTACTATTCTGGACAGGTCCTATAAAGAAGAAGAAACCTTTATTGAAGTCTTGATACTGTTCTAGAGTAGTTTCAGTTTGATCGACAATTGGGGACTCGATCTCCCTTCTAGGTCTGACGTGTACTAGATGTGTGTTTCTGTGATAATCAGATGGGGCTAGAAAAACTGGTGGCAGTAGGAAGGCAATGTAACATGTTCCATCCCAATCGAGGGGCAGACGAACATATGCGGTCTGACCACACACAAAATAAGAATGACGTGAGGCTTTAAAAATAGATTTCCCACTGTCACTATACTCGACAGTAGTAGTACAATCACTATGTCCTACATGTGCGGAACCATTCTTTCTGACACATAATTCGCCTTTGACTGGTAGTACTGAAATAGCAGGCAAATCTGGAGTAGTATCGGACTGAACATTCAGGACCATAAAATTCGAAGAATAATTACCTAGATCATATACTTCATTTTCTAGATCTAACCCTGTTCTATGGGAGAGACCTTGCTTGTCTGGAAAACATGTTCTATTCAGAAGGGACATATCATTGGAGGATGATGTTAACGTGGACCATGCTCCACACGAACCATTATGTGAAAATGGATAAGGAAAGAGTGGCAGAACTCCCTTCGGTGTCTGGAAAGGGGGGAGTCGACCACACACCCAACAATTAGTGGCATTGCTGGTCTGGTGTGAATAGTGTAACATTCTGATAAATGTATTATTTCGCATAGCAAGACGATAGGATAGCTCGTGAGGAGGCAGATCACTAAATGTGTGCTCTACTGTAGCATTAGAAAACTTGTTTACATGTGAACTCAGAAAACATAAATGTAAAGCATAACTTGTGCAGGTAACCATTAGACTCACATATAATAAAAAACTTAGAATAATAATACATTTGATAGAGTTTTGACTAACTCTCTCACTATGGGGGTCTATCTCATACATGTCAGGGACCTGTCTAACCGTTTCACCCGAGAGGGACTTAGACAATTAAACTGGCTGACTTATTTTACTAGACCTTAATTTCTTTTTATACTCCTGTTGCGGAGTTTCCTCTAACAGGGGAGGCTTGAGTTCAGAGTCTGTTTTTAGGCAGTCTTTAGAAATGCGGCAGTCCTTTGCAAAAGTCTTTTCACGAACTTCATGGAATTTCTTGATGTGGGATAGATGGACCCATCCTTTCCTGCCCTCTAGTTTGGCCGCGGTCCTTGTTGTCAACAAGACAAGACGAGGCTCCTTCCAACGGGGCTCCAGCGGACTTGAACGATCAAAATTCCGTACCAACACGAGGCTTCCTGGAATGACTTCATGCGGTTTCACCTCGGTGTTGTCTGGAAATGCGGCGGCAACCTGTGAACGACAAGAGTGTAGGGCAGACATCAAGGAAGCTAGGTAATCTGTCAGCATATTACTGGAGACATCTGTAATACTGCGGGGTCTAGGTGTACCCCACATGTTTGGGGGGCGGCCGAATACGACCTCATACGGGGACAGACCTGATCTGGAATGTGCAACCATCCTCATGTAGAATAAAGCAACTGGCAGGGCAACTAGCCAGTCTACACCTTTCTCTTTACAAACTTTTGCAATGCGGACTTTCAATGTCTGATTATGTCTCTCTACGAGACCGGCTGCTTCAGGATGGCGCACACAATGGAACCTCCACTGGTACCCTAACAGAAGGGAAACATGTTTCATAAGTTCAGATGAGAATGGCTGGCCGTTATCAGAATACACGACCCTAGGGAGTCCATAGCGGGGAAAGAATTCACGAACCAACTGCCTGGCAGTGGTCGCGGCTGTGTAATCTGGAACTGGATATGCTTCTGTCCACCTGGACAAAGCGCATACAACTACGAGGACATACTTGAAACCTCGACATCGCTCCATCTGAATATAATCCATCTGGAGGACTTCAAAAGGGTGGTCAGGAGGTTAGAATCCACCTTGTTCCACCGGGACACTTTTACCTGGATTGAATTGACAACATATCATACAAGTACGGACTTTCTGCTTGGCTGCAGCTCGTAAGTGTTTGTTGAACCAAAGGTTCTGAATACTGTCTAACATAGCTTTTTCTCCTAAATGTGCTGGACTAACTGCGGTATTGATAATGACTTGAACCATAGAGTCGGGGAGAAACCATGTGGCTTTTCCCTTCGTCAACCATCCTTGATCTGTCTGGACCCCTCCTTGTTCGGACCATTTCTTTATTTCTTCGGGAGTAGCATGTAACTGTATGTCTATGACATCTTGTGTAGGGTCCTTAACTGTCATACAGGTAGTCGGATCTGAAGTGAATGTCTGTGTCGTGTTAACTGGAATGTCTGGGGTCTGAGCTGTGAGCTTGGCTGTTCGAACTGCTAGATCGTTACCTTGGTTAATGATGTCAGTAACTTTCGTATGTGCTTTGCACTTCATGATAGCGACAGCTGTCGGTAAATGTACTGCATCTAATAGAGCTTGGATGAGGAGACCATGCTGAATCTTGGTTCCATGAGAAGTCATGAAACCTCTCTCCTGCCAGAGCACTCCAAAGTCGTGTACGACTCCGAATGCGTAACGTGAATCTGTATATATGTTTACTTTCAGGTTTTTAGCACGTATGCAGGCTTGGGTCAGAGCGATAAGCTCTGCTGCTTGGGCAGACAAGGTGTCAATACGATGTGTTTCTATAACTTCAGTGTCAGTAGTCACTGCATACGCGGCTACTAGTTCTCCTGTACTTGTTCTCATACATGAACCATCCACATAAAGTGTCAGGTCGGGATTAGGTAATGCAATGTCTGTCAGGTCTTGTCTTGGCTTTGTCATAGTGTTAACAACTTCCACACAGTCATGTGTGGCAGTATTTGAAGTAACTGACGGTAACAGTGTAGCAGGATTTAGAATGTTGCAGCGTCTGATTTCTATGTGTGGCTGGAACAGTGTCAGTTCATAACCTGTTAATCGTGCAATGGTCAAGTGCTGAGTCTGTGTTCGGTTTAAAAGAACTTCCACGGAGTGTGGAACTTGTACTGTCAGGGAGTGTCCTAACACTATAGAATCACTTTGTCTGATAGCGAGAGCAGTAGCTGCAACTGACTTGAGGCACGCAGGCAGAGCCTGGGCTACTGGATCTAATGTACTCGAAAAATAAGCACAGGGCTTGTATTGTCCTGCTTGATCTTGTGTGAGAACAGATAATGCAGTACCATCACGTTCTGTGACAAAAAGTGTAAAAGGCTTACTGTAGTTCGGTGTTGCTAGAACAGGTGCTTGACATAAGGCTTTCTTTAATTCATTGAATGCAAGTGTATGTTCCTGGGTCCAAGGGAGGACAGTCGATACGGCTGCCTCCTGTGCCGTTAACTGTATCAGTGGCTTGGCTAGAAATGCATACTGAGGAATCCATTGTCTGCAATAAGAAGTAAGGCCAATAAAAGCTCGTACCTCCTTCTGTGTCTTGGGCTTTGGAAGACTCGCTATTAACTGGATACGGTCTGGTGTCAACTGCCTACCCCACTTGGACAGTAAGTGGCCTAAGTAGATCACTTGCTGGACACAGAATTGTAATTTGGAAGGGGACACCTTGTGCCCCTGCTCGGCCAGAAAATACAGGACTGTAAGTGACGCTCGCTCGCAGTCACGTTCAGAACGGGCTGTGATCAGTAGATCATCGACATACTGGAGCAGGGCAGTGTCAGTTGGCATGTGAATATTGTCTAGTTGTCTCTTAAGTGCTTGACTATAAATACTAGGACTTTCTGTGAAACCTTGAGGAGCTCGTGTAAATTTATAGCTCCTTCCATTTAAACAAAAACCGAAAAGGTACTGGCTGTCTGGATGAATGGGGACACTGAAAAATGCGTTCTTGAGATCGATAACAGTGAAAAATGTAGCTTCAGAATCAATGGCTGTTAATAGGGAAGAAATATCTGGGACTACTGGATACTGGGGTATAATACATTTATTAAGCTCTCGAAGGTCAATCACTAATCGATATACTGGAGGTGCATTTGGATCAGTACGTTTCAAGACTGGAATGATAGGAGAATTACATACATTGGAGTCAGTTTCTACAACCACTCCTTGAGTAATAAGCTCGTCAATAATTTTGGACAAGGCTGCTACAGCCTCAGGTGGCAATCTGTACTGTCTGATTCGTGGCAAAACTATACCTTGTTTGAGAGTCACACGATGGGGTGTGATGTTCATACATCCTACATCAGTTGGACCTTGCGCCCATAAATGCGGCGGTACATTCAATAGTCTTGGATCAAAATCACGTAATACATAGTGACCTTTAAAGTCTCTAAGAAACAAACGTATTCCTTCTGGGGAGCAGCAAATTACTGCACCTAATTCCTTTAATGTTTTAATGCCTAACAAATTTTCTGGACATGATTTCGTAAGTAACAAATCAGTAGTTCGGGACAATGGACCAACTTCTAGGGAAACTGGTTTTGAAATTTCATTAACAATAGGCTTTCCTGAAAACCCAAGGGAAACATTTTTAGAGCCTGAGAGCGGAGCCCCTGGAACCTCGTCATGACTGATAGTAGGCCTACTTGCCCCTGTATCAATCAGAAACTTTCTGTCTTTCCCTAATACTTGACTGTGTACATAGGGACCCTCTTGATCTACAGGTATCTCGATGAGAGGCAAGCCTACCTCCCTCTCTAGGCTGTTTCATGAATACTGTTGATACTCTGGATACTCTGTCTGGGCATACTGGTACATCTGCTGTGTAACATGCTGTGTTGCAGCGACAGGCTGCGGTGCTAGAACTGTCTGTTGTGCATTCTGTGGTGGCTGAGAGGTCTGTGAAACTTGTTCTTGTCTAGGCGGACGTGGTCTTTCTTTAGTCTTACCAGTAGCTATGTTGTGTTTCAGAACTGCACACTCGTTTATAAAATGACCTGGCTGTTTACAGTAATTGCAAGTCCCTTTAACGGGAGCTGCAGGATGACTGGCTTGATTCGGACCCCTCTTCTGACTGTCTTGTGGAACAGATTGTGCAACTAATACTTTCATTTTCGTGTCTTTCATACGTCTCCTTTCGTGTTCTTGCTCTTCCCTGATTCTGTTCTGGTGATACTGGAGCATCTGAAGCATTTGTGACGGGGTATTAGCTTGCCAACTACTTTCGACTTTCAAAACTCGATTTTTAACTTGTGGACTTGAATTCTCGACTAGTTTGGTAACAAAGAGATGAGGGTACGATTCACTACTCGTCTTCAGACCACTGTTAATAATAAAACATTTTTCAAATCTAGAATAGAAATCACTAGTGTCTTCATCCTGTTTCTGTTTACATGCTGAGATTGCATCCCAATCTTCCTTTTTCGTGGCTAGTAACCTTGGCAAAACCTGAATCAATAACTCGGGCAATTCTTTAACTTTACCCCCTAGACCGGTACCTGGTACTCGTGAATTATCTTCAGCTTCTAGAGCTGTCCAATCTATCTTTTTCTCTCCCACCTCCCATTCTTTTTCCTTGAGTTTTTCATATACCCCTGCGGGCAACAGGACCTTTAGCATTTTGATGATATCAGAATATGTGTATTCTCCCATACGGAGCATGTCTTTTAATTCTCGATGGAACCCTGCTGGATCTTTGTCATGACAGGGAATTAACTTTTTCATCTCTAAAAGTTCCATCTTGGTGATAGGGGTGTAAACAAATACTCGTTCTAGATCACCACCCGTTGTCCTAACTGGGTGTACTTCTCGTAACGGATGCTGTCTATCTATGTAGAATGATTTACTTTCTGGAGGTGAGACATGAACAAAATGCGGGTTCAGAAAAGTTCTATATTTGTGGCGCTGTTCTAGAATGACACGAATTAATTCGGTACCTAGACCTCTCCATCTATACTGGAGTAACTCGTTCAGAACATCATGTAACGGACCTGGATCAGAATGTTGTCCCTCATACAGTGTAATGAGGTGCTGGATCATATACATACCCACCAGTCGCTGCTCGGCTGGGGGCAGTTTCAGAAACATTTGTGCCACTATTTCGTCTGGAAAAGTGGTAGAATCAGTAGTCCACCGGACTGCTGATCGGGCTAGTTCTTGTTCGTGCATGGTACTAAGTTCACTATAACCGATTCGTGATTTCAGAATGCGATCGGTAGCTTGGAATACTTGCTCAAGAGAACCTTGTTCTGGTGCTGGAGGAGGGAAAACTTTCTTGTGTTCTAGGCGTAAATGTCGGTCGGGAAGTCTAGTTCTACCTACATACGCTATTCTGGTGGGATTCTCGGCGTCTACCTCTTCGGTATCAGAGTTATCTTCTTTCTCGGTTGCTTGTAGTGCTTCTCGTTTCTCGTGTAACTTTATTATTTCTCTACGGATTTTCTTGTACATACTCTCTATACAGGTCTGTGTCTTGTGTCTTCCCTCGGCTATGTGGTCACTCCACCTGGTCAGGACTTTCATTTCTTCCGGATCTTTATCCGGATAATCTTGTTCTCTTATTAAACAATTAATTAGAAACTTTAAAAGCATGAGCTGAATTTCGACTTTTCTTTGAGTCATGGCTTCGCCAATACTTCCTGGATCTGCTCCTGTACGGATAAAACGATATATTCTGTCTAGATATTCTTTCATATTTGGCAGGGTGTCCAAGTATTCGGTCACCCGTCTTACGCGCAATGAATATATGACCATATTATCATCGCCTGGGACTGGATCATAACGGCATTCGGTAAGGGCTCGCTTGATATCTGCAACTGACTGATGTTTGGGTGAACGCTGTAACGCTCGTGCATGTAGCTCGAGTAATGTCACACGTTTGTGTTGAGGCGGGGTTCCAGGAGGACTTCCCCCGAGGCCCCTTGACTAGAATCGTCGACGGGTATTGTACGCGCTGGGAGAGTAACTGATGAAGCGGGTACATGTACTGTGGGCTGGACCGGGGGTACCGTAACAGGTGCTGTAACGGGTGCCCCGGTGACTGGAGGAACAGGAATTACATTATTTACGGGAGCTGGCGGAACAGGATTTGCATATTCTGGGACTGTGTCGTCCAAATAGGACGAGAGAAAAATATCAGCTGCGGTCGGTTTGTGACGTAGCTTAATCGGAACTAATGGCGGCGGGAAATTACATGGTGCTTCCGGGGTTGCTTTCGGCAAGCCCTCGGCAAGAAGAGGATACATACCCTTAATAAGGGCATTTCTCTGTCTGTCTGACTGTTCGGCTTTAACTCGTTCACCTACTTCGATTAATTCCCTTTCTTGGGCTCTTTCTGAGGATTCCCTACTTAATTCTGTCTTTCTGATTTCTTTTTCGGTTCTTTTATGAGATTCTTTGCGCCATAACTCGATGGCATCTTTCTGGGACTGTCTGGCTTTCTTTTTCCATAATGCTTCTTCTACTCGCATGATGCACTCGGCATCCCACGTACCTGATACGGGCCATCTATATTTCTCGTCTAATTCTTTGGTGTACTCCACCCATAAGTCTAGATATAATATGGCACTTAAGCCATGTTTATGATACATAAAATGACCTGGACTATCCCTAGGCGGGACAGGAACTGCTTCCTCGAGCAGACCTTTTCTAGTCTTTAACTGACGTAACTTCGAGAATAGAGGCATAACTTAGACTGGAGTCTGGACACAATACAATACACGATAAACACAATAATAACTAAAAAACAAATCATTCATACCACGACATTGAAAACACATGAAATAACATTTAAAATAACAGTTCGGACAGAATACTACCTGGAATACTGAGAACAGAACACATGAATTTCTCGAGAACAGAACTTACTGGAATGACTAGATGTACTGCTAAAACAGCACGAAACTTACCGGTCCCATAAAGAGACACGTCAGGACCCGCGTCCACCTAGGTGAACACTTCGTGTTGGATCTGCGTACCCAAACCCACGGACCAGAGACAAATTAATTGACCCTGTCTAGATACTACCCCAGCAACGGTACTCACCGGGCAGCAAGAACGGAAGGCCTCGGACTGGACTGGACTGCTACGACGACGGAATACGGACTTCGGACTTTAGTTACAGGTGGGCCTCCGGATACCTCGGACCTTGGACTCTCGGCTTGGGCTCTGGTCGGGACTCGCCGCGTTCCTCCACCGCCTCGTCTGGACGCTGGACCGCAACCTCCGTCTCCTCCGTGGGCCTGAGGGATACTTGAAGCAGAAATATCTGCACGTGCACGGTATGGTTCCGTCACGGCTGCAGAGGATCAGGGGGCCTGCGTGGCTTCTCCGGCGCGTGGGGAAAGGGCAAGTCCCTATTCGGGTGCCATTATGTGGTAAATAAATAATTAATTACCGGTTCTATTTTTCAGGATACTCATATAAACAGATAGCTCAATAAATAAGAGTCAGGATTCGAGGTATCTTGAGTCACAGGCTTTAATCAGACATAAAGGACAGGAACAGGACAGCCTGCATGGGAATAGGATGGCAGCTGCCGGGGGCAGGATCTGGGAGCATAAGGGATAACTTTTAATATCGGTGTACAATATATATACTTGAACAAAATACATTACATTCAATACAGTAGGCGTAGCAGTAGGCGTGGTTTCGTAGCAGTCGCGAAAGATAAGGGCAAAATGATGTAACAAGAAGGCGTGTACAGGGCGTATACATAGACATGTGATGTAAACGTAACAGAATATGTCATAAACGGGGCGGAAACATGGAGGGGGCTACCTGAGCAGCTGGGACCTCTAACCTAGTGGTGCGCGCAAATGGGCAATGACGTGTTACCAGGGAGAACTGGGGGCTATGACTTCTGCGCTAGAAGAGGAGACTGAAGTCTGGAGTGTCAGAGCGACATGTACCCAGCCATATCTAGTATCTGGTGTTTAGAGTACATGTTGATAGAATCCAAGAATTATCAGGGTAAAAGCTAACAGACACTAAGACTGGTGCATGCATAATTCTACATGTATTGTGTGTGCGAGGAATATTCTATGAATATTAATACAGTATTTCTCTTACATGGAGACATAAAGGCTAGACCATGACGGAAACTATTGATGCGATGCAGTAGCTTAGGAATGCAGAGAAGGAGGGCTGGACTGATAACTAGAAGCATAACATACTCTTGGCAGACTGGGAGGCAGAGCCAGGCCGGGCCGGGCACTGCGAGGCATGAAGTAAGCGAAGGGTCAGGGATGCAGGTGGGGGCTGTATCGCTCCTTGGAGAGGGTTCAGAAGACAGGAGCTGAATCTGAATCCGGGCCCTTTTGAGGCCTAGAAACGGTGACAATTCAATGAATTAACGTGCACACTGTAAAATGTGGCAACGTAGGTTTACATAGGCCTAATATTCGTAGCTTTCACGAGGACTGGAAACTGGCATACTAGAGATGGACACAACTGTAATTGCGTCTTTAATTGATCAGAAAGGGAATACATGCATATCGATCATGCACATATAACATAAGATGGGGAACACGTAGGCACATATAACATGGCAAAATTTACTTTTCCACAATCTCCCTAGGTGAACCGTTAGTTCTTCTTCACTATTGAGACCTAGTGGATATTTTGTTTGCATGTCTATAATGTAACGTGACTCAAGTCTTCGAAGACTGAGTAGTCGATCTCCCCCTCTAGCATTTAAAGGTATGTGATCTAGACCGAAGTACTGTAACAGCTCCCTATTACTCTGATGTACTTCTGCGAAGTGTCGAGCTACAGGATATGCCATATCCTTATTTGTGATAGCTCTTTGGTGTTCTAAGATTCGCATTTTCACATTCTTGATCGTACTTCCAATGTATTGGAGTCCGCAAGGGCAGATAAGTCAGTAAACAACATAGGGAGTTGTGTATGTGATGAATTCCTTAATGGGCTTTGTTTGGGACATACCTGGGATCCTATAGGAGAATACCCGTTTACTGTTTTCACATGCTCGGCATTTCCCGCATGGAAAAAATCCCTTCATATCTTTAAGTTTCCCACTCACTTTGGGTTTAACTGGTGTCAGGTGACTATGGACAATTTTGTCTTTTATAGATCTCAATTTTCTAAAACTTATCAAAGGTTTCAGAGGAACATCCTTCCCTATTATGGGGTCTGTTTGGAGAATATGCCAGTTTTTTGTGAGTATCCCTCTTAGGGTGTTGGCCTGGTCCGAAAAAGTCGTTATCATACGAAACTTATTTTTGATTTCGGAGGATTTATCTTTCTTATCCTTACTCTCAAGTAGATGTTTCCTAGGAATTCTGGCCACCTTTTTATAGGTCTTCTCCAATTCAGCCTGATTGTAGCCTCTTGTACGGAATCTCGAGACGCATTCTTCTGCAGCTGTACTAAAATCAGAATCCCGTGAGCAGTTGCGTCTCAATCTGAGAAGTTCCCCATAGGGTATACTTCGAATCAGGCTGGGGGGTGACTGCTTTTAGCATGAAGTATGCTGTTCCCAGCCGTAGGTTTCCTATATAAGGCCGTTTCTAGTCTCTCCCCATTTACATAAACTTTCAGATCTAGATAGTGCACCTCTGTAATATTAATGTTGGCTGTGAATCTCAAATTAAGACTGTTGTTGTTTAGGTCCTCAATGAATATTTCAGCTTGTGTGGTGGAGCCCCTCCACACCAAGAAGAGATCGTCGATATATTGACGCCATACCACAATATGTTCTGCCCACTTCATGTTTGCCCCTGCTAGGGCCACCTGCTCCTCCCACCAGCCAACGAAGAGATTCGCATAGCTGGGGGCGAAGCAGGTTCCCATCGCAGTCCCTGAGGTTTGTCTAAATAATTCAGTACTGAACAAGAATATATTGTCCGTAAGACAAAACTCCAGACATTCAATCAGCATGGTGTTGTGTTCCATGTATTTTGCGGGTCTTTTTTCCAGGAAGTACCTGACAGCCTCTATACCTTGTGCATGTCTGATACTTGTATAAAGACTCGTGATGTCTAACGTTATTAGAACATACGTGGTATCCCAAACAATGGTTTCAAGCTGTTCTATAAAATGTTTGGTATCTCTAACATAGGATTTTAAATCAACAACAAAACTCGATAGAAAAGAGTCAATGTATATAGAAAGGTTTTCAGTTAATCCTCCCTTTGAGGACACAATAGGCCTTCCTGGGGGACAGTCAAGATCTTTATGAACCTTGGGAAGGTAATAAAATGTCAGAATGACAGGTTCAGGATTACGAAGAAACAGATATTCATTGGTATCCAACATCTGTTTATTTCGCCATTTAGTTAATAAATCATGGTAAACTTGGATACTATGTTGATACTCCGTCCTGCTGCTCCTTTGATAATTTTCTACTTCTTCCAACTGTTGTAAAGATTCTTCACAATATTGTTCTCTTGTAAGGAGCACGACGTTGCCTCCTTTGTCGGAGGTTTTCACAATTATTCCTTCCTTTTCCGATATATTGGAAAGTGCCATAGATTGTCCTCTGCTAAGATTGATTTTCATCTTAGATTTCTTGTTTTTCGTTGCTGGTAAAGTCCTTAGTTTCATGAGGTCCTGAATAACTGTCTCTGAGAAAGTGTCGATGGCGTCGTAGGGCATTTGTGGATTAAAATAAGAAGGAGCACGAAAGTTGGTTATGGGAGATTGCTGCTCAATTCCTCTACATTCGCCAACATAAGAAGATGACTGTGTCGTTTCATCTCTGAGTTCATCCAGCATACCCGCTGTATTCAGATCTCTGACAGTAAGTACATCTGTGGGATGTAATCCCGTTTTTTGGGTCATTTTCTTTAGTTTTCCAATTGTGGGTTTAAGTTTATGAAATTTATGCAATTTAATCTTCCTGGTCAGTTTGAAGAGGTCGATTCGAGTTTGGGTGTACTCGATTTTCTTATTATTAGGGCAGAAGGTTAGTCCCAGTCGCAGCGTTTCTTCTTCTTCCTTAGTAAGCGTGTCTTTGATTAAATTTATGATGGTTTGATTTTCACTGGTATCTACCACCTGCTGCCCTTCTTCTTGCTGGTGTTGTAATTGCTTTTCTGCCTTGCCTCTTCCTCTTCCAGCCCCCTCTCCGAGTTCTTCGTCGTCCTCTGGCGGCTTGACCTTGCCCCCTCTGAGCCATGTCTTTCGGATCAGGTCGAATTGCTGATGAAAAGGGTTCTTCCCATTATCATTCATGACACCAGGTCTTTCATCGCCTGATTGATCTTCATCTGTTACACTTGATTCAGATGTCGCTGGTTCTACAGCTGGAGGCATGTTCTTCTTTTTCCTCATTGCTGCCCTCGGGGCTTCGTATTTTTTAGCAAAGGTCAGGATCCTACCAAGAGCGTAGTCCCGCTCGTCGCGCTCGAATTTCTCTTGTTTTCTCAGTCTTATCTTGAGTTCATATTTAATTAGTCGTTTTTTCATTTCCCCTCTCAGTTGTTCCTGTCTTGTCAAATCGGTATCCTTGGCTATTTCTTTCTCAATTAGGGCAATTTCTTCCAATGCCTTTGCCCGATCACTCCATGCAAATTTAACCAGCAGGTCTAACATTGCTTTGCAGGACGCGGCTGTGAGTTCGGCCCATTGTTCCAACAGCCGAGGGTCTGGACTTTCATAGGCCGGAACAGTGTATATCCTCAGCCCTCTTGGAACTCTGTCGACATCAATGTAGTTTTGCAGGGAAGTAGCCTCCCACCATTTCCTTACTTCCCTCTCACTACATCTCTCCAATTTCAAAAATAGATTTGCCAAGGAACTCGATAATGTCTTCGCCCCTCCACTGGCATCTGGCGTGGTGATTAAACCAGGTGCTCTTTTTTTTAAAATGTCTAATGCAGCCTCCTGGCGGTCTTTCTCGTCGCACATTGTATTTGCGGTGTTACAGCTGTACACGGAAATTTTCACCGTGTTGAAGCCACTTTAAACCCCCACGCTTTGCTAAGCAGTAAAACAGGTTCCGGATATTTGGTAGGATCGAGGATAGTAAAGAGCAGCTTACCGGTGACGAACCTAGTCTTCCTCGTCTACCGGCAGCCACAAACTTTTCCTCCGATAGTCCCTCCTCCTGTTATGGCGTCGCGGTGCCTCCGTAAACAACAAATCAAGGCTCCCAGTTGCATCGCCAGTCCAGAGGCACTCTCAAGCGGGTGCGGAATCCGCACCGATACTCGAGGTCAATTATCCAAGCTCAAACCATTTCCCATAACGAAATGTATCACGCACTCCAGGGGTAAGTGGCAAGATTTTATTTCAGCCCGCACAGTTGTGCAACAGACGCGTTTCGGACACAGAGTCCTTCGTCAATGTTTACATGTTAGACCATCTAGCGGCGTAATATATGCATTATTCCACATAACTGAAAACGGACAAATCTTTCAGTGTTTTACAGATATAGCGGCCATCTTTAAAAAGGTTAAATAACACATTTCACATTGATAGAAACCGCTAAAACCGGTATACTGTATATATTTATGCCGTGTATCGGCGATTAACCGGCTTTTCTGGACGCTGTTCTACTGTCCGCCTTATCAGTTCAAGAGCACAAAATTATTCGTGATTCTATGCAAACACCACATCCATATCGGTCACTCTGGTGGTTCCTGATCTGGGTGTAACAACATACCATTGATCAGGACTGGTAAAAATAAACCACAAAAGAGATACGATGGCAGAGAACACATGTTTAAGCACACGTTATGATGATGAACCTTTGGCTTTGTTTCTTTTCCTTTCTTTTTCTTCTTCTTTTTCTTTCTTTTTCTTTCCATTCCTCTCTCTTACTTTGTGCAAGTATGAACTTTGAGAATTGAAAATGTAATATTTTTTATTATTGTTGATTTTAATGACATTTTTACTGACTTTGGTGTCATGTTGGTGATATGCATCAAGAACTTTATGATGAAATGGTCTACATCATTATCCCCTGAAATCAGCAACCATGTCTAGACAAATACGAAAATGTAAATAACAGTTGTGTAAACTTTGATTAATTCTCTTTACCCCCAATCCGACGAGGTGTGGTGAATGGCCGATACACGGCTTTATCTCATTTGTGGTTTATTTTTACCAGTCCTGATCAATGGTATGTTGTTACACCCAGATCAGGAACCACAAGAGTGACCGATATGGATGTGGTATTTGCATAGAATCACAAATAATTTTGTGCTTTTGTACTGATAAGGCGGACAGTAGAACAGCGTCCAGAAATGCCGGTTAATCGCCGTTACACGGCATAAATATATACAGTATACCGGTTTTAGCGGTTTCTACCAATGTGAAATGTGTTATTTAACCTTTTTAAAGATGGCCGCTATATCTGTAAAACGCTGAAAGATTTGTCCGTTTTCAGTTATGTGGAATAATGCATATATTACGCCGCTAGATGTTCTAACATGTAAACATTGACGAAGGACTCTGTGTCCGAAACGCGTCTGTTGCACAACTTTGCGGGCTGAAATAAAATCTTGCCACTTACCCCTGGAGTGCGTGATACATTTTGTTATGGGAAATGGTTTGAGCTTGGATATATATATATATATATATATATATATATATATATATATATATATATATATATTCACTGAAAAAACCATAGGTTATAGACCATATATAGTTAGGAATTAGCATTTACAAAACCTTGAAAATTCACTGAAAAAACCATAGGTTATAGACCATATATAGTTAGGAATTAGCATTTAAAAAACCTTATTTTACTCACACAAAACCATTGAAATTCCATATATAGTTAGTTGCACTAACTATATATCGCGCACCTGCAATCCACTGCTGATCATGTCACATATTACATCATTCATGACATGGTCAGTGACATCACTGATGACATCACTGATGACATCTCAAATGACATCACTGATGACATCACTGATGACATCATCCAGTGACTGTGTGTTTCTGTAAAGTTTAAATATGTTTTACATATTGAAGAATGAGTAGATGTATAAGTGTCTGGACGAAGGATTTAGTAGGTGCATGACTGAATGTATGAGTGAGTGATTAAATGTGTCTCACTGAGTGCATGGGTTAGTGACTAAACTGTCTTAATTTGTGCATCATTATGTCTGTTGTTCTGTAAACTGCTGCATGTGTTGATCATTAGCTATACGAGAGGCTATATGTGTTATTAATTGGTTGCGCAAGTATTTCTATGGCAGATTGAGTTTGTGTGGGGGTGGCTGGAATGTGTGTGACTCTATGCATAGATGTGTGAGCAGTTTATTCACTAGGTGTATGAGTTCAAGAGTGCATGTGGAAACAGCTACATGGGCAGTTGACCGTGTGCATGAGTGTATTGATGAGTGAATGGATATCTCAATGCTACATGTCATAGTAAGTACATATGTAAAACACAGTACATGTGAGAGTTGGCATATATAAATAACTGTGCATGAGAGCCACTGAATGAGTGAGTGGTTGTATCGATCATTGTGAACTTGTATCAGGGATTGTATAAGAGAGTAAATATGTGTTAGTATATGTTTCAATAAGTAAGGTGTGTTTAACTGTATAGTTGAAGAAATGGAGGTGAGATTGTTTCTTTGCATGACTGACTGGGTGTGTGAGTAACTCCATGGATGAGTGGCAGTGTGTGAGTGTCTGTATACACTGAGTGTATCTAAGGTTATATTAGAGTCTGAAGAGGTTTATCGTATTAGCACAAGAATGATGTCAAATGAGATGTCATCAGTGATGTCATCAGTGATGTCATTTGAGATGTCATCAGTGATGTCATCAGTGATGTCACTGACCATGTCATGAATGATGTAATATGTGACATGATCAGCAGTGGATTGCGGGTGCGCGATATATAGTTAGTGCAACTAACTATATATGGAATTTCAATGGTTTTGTGTGAGTAAAATAAGGTTTTTTAAATGCTAATTCCTAACTATATATGGTCTATAACCTATGGTTTTTTCAGTGAATTTTCAAGGTTTTGTAAATGCTAATTCCTAACTATATATGGTCTATAACCTATGGTTTTTTCAGTGAATTTCAATGGTTTTTTAATAGCAAATATCATAAGCTGTCGAATGTCAAGTACGTGGTAAGTGAAAACATTTTCGTGTTTATGCACACTGATCTGCTTTGAATGGTGCCCCCCCCCTCATTTCTATTAGGAGTACTCTCTCTTTGCAGATAGTGAAAGGTAGTTAACGCAGGCCTTTGCCCCCGTTGTAATCCGTCGTGCCTGCTTCTCTCTCCATTTGATTGATTGTTATCCAAGTATTTACTGTTTTAGAATTAGTTCTCTTTGGTTCATTCTCTATTTACAAACAAACACAGAGTCGCAATACTCTGTTTAGTCTTTGCAGATAACGAAAAATCGTGTAAAAAAAAGAAAAGGAATCGAGCAAAATCAGTAGGCCACTAATGGGATCTCTTTTTGACCTCGCTAAAATAGAAACATTAGGAACAACCCCTCATGACAAATACAAAACTAGTGAGATGAACTGAACTCCACACAATGATGGCTGCAAAACAGCTCGGCTCCGCCACCCACCCCGCCCAAAATAACGATAAAGAGCGGCTGCCATGATTGGTTGCGGAATGGCCACAACGGAGCTACGAAATGGTGGTGCTCTCATGCTAACCCCAGCTTCAGTCTGAAACATCCAGAAACACTGTAGACTACCAATTCGATCAGTTCCGGTAGCGCCCCAATGTAACCCGGTAGAGAAGAACTAGCCCTCCCCTCTTTGACTGATGGTTCTTGTTGCCTGTCCCTTCTGTTGTCATTTAACAGAACTATTTAGCCTGCTGAAAGGGGTTGTGTTTCGACCGCTGGTTGGTGGAGACATTTTGACTATATTCTGGACCTGCGTTGTCGCGTAATGCGTCATATGACGCGCCGCGTTAGCGCATCCGGAAGTCATCCGGGGCGCGCAGCGCGTAACGTAAGCATAACAAGTCATGTGACTTGTTAATAAAACTTTTCATTGGTTCATTTTACTTTTCTTATTCTAATGATGAAAGCCTTGGTCATATCACCTAAAAATTACGCTTTTAATTACTTCCGAACATTATTTTTTCTTAAATATATGTTATAATGTTCCAGGCTAATGTACTTTCCCGGAAATTTTACAACTGTCCTGCAAGTAAAATATATTCTTTTTTCGAGAAAAAGAGCGTTTCTTCGTCCCATGACGGAGCCGTTGAGCAAAAGAGGGTCGACCTGCTGTCTTAGTCGCCGATACGCCTGAATATGAGATTCTTATCGATCACTTTATGTTGCAGGAATAGAAAACACAACAGCCCTTGACCATTTATCTTTACTGCGTTCCTTCGTATTATACCTTTTACCCTTCATGTAATTGGTCTGCTTTATTTCACTTGCCTTTTAATGATTCTAAAACAGTGACTATTATTAAAAACTTTACCAATGTATATACTACTACCATGTTTTCTTTTAAAAACCTTTATTGTGAAAATTTCATTATACAAATACGAGCCTATAACCACGTGGGCCTGCCACGGAGCAAACTGTAATCGTATATGATGAATAGACATTTACACTGTAGAGGAACGTAACGGGCGGGCCATTAGGTTGCAAGAACTAAGGTGTCTAACAGTTACGGAATCGGTGGACGTACATTTTATAATTAAAATACGACAGGGCCAGTTACAATAAAATTATCTAGATATACATTTGCGGGCAAGTACCATGGGTGACGTTAATTCGAATTTTCAACAGTACAGTAATCAATAACACATCAGAACTTAATATCAATAGGGATGTCGAAATATTCAATCAATTCTCGTCCCCGCCCGCCATGTGCTTCAAAACTGCATACGTATCTCGTGATTTCAAGGTTCTGCAACCAGTACACAACAAGGAGTTACGAGTCCCATTTATTCCGGCGCCATTTTGGGCGAGGACGGGCAGGTCCAGGATATAGTCAAAATGTCTCTACCAACCATCGACTATGATGATGTTCATATGCTGTATTTATTAGAGTAACACTCATCTGTCCACATGAAATTAATTTACCACAATCTAAACATGTCATTTTAATCTTTCCAAAGTTCTTCTAAATATTTGGGACCGTTTCCCTTGCCTCTGAAGCTCTCAATGCCACTTCTTTGATGAATGTACTAGCAGGTCAGGGGTTCTCCTCCAAATCTCTCTTTTATGCAGCACTATAATTAATTGGTGCCACCTCTCCATATGACGATGCATGGTATAGTTACCACAACTATATTTTTTTTCGGTTCCTCTGGAGAGTTCATCGTGGCAGATGAAGCGTGTAACGTACCGGGCATTTACCTTTTTTTGCATGTACAGGAAAGGAAAAAAAAATCGAGCGTCCGAGTTCTAAGGTGTCCCAGGGCCATTTTAGTGGACCAGGCCCAAATCCAAAGAACAGGCCGCCATTTTGAGAGTCCTCTTGCAGCCGCCTGTCGCTGTAGCATCAAGAGCAGCCGAAACTCAGCTGAATGGCAACTGAAACGGTAAATGGGCGCCCCACTACATTTCAGCATTGTAGGATGACCACACCAGTACAGCAACTTGCTAGACATCACCTCGGTGCCATCCGGATCTCGGCGCCCCACTGCAGATGAAGTGCCTCTCAACTATGAAACCACCACGGTGACATCCGGATCTTGGCGCGTTGTGCTGCCTTCGGCCTATTCGCACATCGGTCCGCTACTGACGCCATCTCACAGGCTAATGGGGTGACCCACGCCGAGTTTCAGCATTGTAGGATGATCACACCAACTTGCTAGACATCACCTCGGTGCCATCCGAATCTTGGCATCTCAACGCTTAGTGGTATCTTCCATACAGAAAATATTGTTACGCTGCCTTTGGCCCCATTCGCACATCAGTCCGCAACTTAGACATCACCTCGGTGCCATCCGGATCTTGGCATCTCAGCGCCTTGTGGTGTCAGTCAGAAAATATTGTTGCGCTGCCTTTGGCCCCATTCGCACATCAGTCCGCTACTGACACCATCTCACAGGCCAATAGGGCGCCCCACGCCGACTTTTACCATTGTACGATGGCCACACCAGTGGCACAACTTGCTAGACATCACCTCGGTGCCATCCGAATCTTGGCATCTCAACGCCTAGTGGTATCTTCCATACAGAAAATCTTGTTACGCTACCTTTGGCCCCATTCGCACATCGGTCCGCAACTTAGACATCACCTCGGTGCCATCCGGATCTTGGCATCTCAGCGCCTTGTGGTGTATTCTCTTCAGAAAATATTGTTGAGCTGCCTTTGGCCCCATTCGCACATCGGTCCGCAACTTAGACATCACCTCGGTGCCATCCGGATCTTGGCATCTCAGCGCCTTGTGGTGTCTTCTACTCCGAAAATATTGTAGAAAATATTGTTGCGCTGCCTTTGGCCCCATTCACACATCAGTCCGCTACTGACACCATCTCACAGGCCAACAGGGCGCCCCACGCCGACTTTTACCATTGTACGATGGCCACACCAGTGCCACAACTTGCTAGACACCACCTCGGTGCCATCCGGATCTTGGCATCTCAGCGCCTTGTGGTGTCTTCAAATCAGAAAATATTGTTGCGCTGCCTTTGGCCCCATTCGCACATCGGTCCGCTACTGACGCCATCTCACAGGCCAACGGGGCGCCCCACGCCGACTTTCAACATTGTAGGATGGCCACAGAAGTGCGACAACTTACTAGACACCACCTCGGTGCCATCCGGATCTTGGTGCGTTGTGCTGCCTTCGGCCTATTCGCACATCGGTCCGCTACTGACGCAAACTCACAGGCCAACGGGGCGCCCCACGCCGACTTTCAGCATTGTAGGATGGCCACACCAGTGCGGCAACTTGCTACACACCACCTCGGTGCCATCCGGATCTTGGCATCTCAGCGCCTAGTGGTGTCTTCTATTCCGAAAATATTGTTGCGCTGCCTTCGGCCCCATTCACACATCGGTCCGCTACTGACGCCATCTCACAGTCCAACGGGGCGCCCCATGCCGACTTTCAGCATTGTAGGATGGCCACACCAGTGCGGCAACTTACTAGACACCACCTCGGTGCCATCCGGATCTTGGCGCGTTGTGCTGCCTTCGGCCTATTCGCACATCGGTCCGCTACTGACGCAAACTCACAGGCCAACGGGGCGCCCCACGCCGACTTTCAGCATTGTTGGATGGCCACACCAGTGCGGCAACTTACTAGACACCACCTCGGTGCCATCCGGATCTTGGCGCGTTGTGCTGCCTTCGGCCTATTCGCACATCGGTCCGCTACTGACGCAAACTCACAGGCCAACGGGGCGCCCCACGCCGACTTTCAGCATTGTAGGATGGCCACACCAGTGCTGCAACTTGCTGGACACCACCTCGGTGCCATCCGGATCTTGGCGCGTTGTGTTGCCTTCGGCCTATTCGCACATCGGTCCGCTACTGACGCCGCCTCACGTGCCAACGTATTTTCTCCGCATTTTACACCCTATGCCGCATAACAGGTCATGTGACTTGTTTATAAAACTTTTCATTGATTCATTTTACTTTTGGTTTCCTAATGATGGAAGGCTTGATCATGTGACCTAAAAACAACACTTTTCATTGGATGAAAACTTTTTTTTTTTCCCAAACGATGAAAGCCCCACCTTGTTTCTGGATGTTTCAGACTGAAGCTGGCGTCAGCATGAGAGCACCACCATCTCGTAGCTCAGTCGTGGTCATTCCGCGAGCAATCATGGCAGCCGCTCCCCACCAGAAGCCTGCAGGAGTCGGAGCCCCCAAAACTTTTGATGAATTCTCAAGGCGGAGGGGACGCTTTCGAGAATGGGGTCCAAGACCTAGCAGACAAGCGTCCGATTTCCAAGGTGTCCCAGGGCCATTTCAGTGGACCAGGCCCAAAAAGGAAACAGCCTGCCGCCATTTTGAGAGTCCTGTGACAGCCGCCTATCGCTGCACCGCAAGAGTGGGCGCAACTCAGCTGAATTGCGGCTTTTGACACAGTGGACCAAAAACGGACGGAATGGCAACTGAAACGGTAAAGGGGCGCCCCACTACAACAGATGACACTCCACCTGGAGAGGCCCGTTCACGCCGCCTCCCCCGGGGCGCCCCACGCCGTTATTCGGAGCAGCATTGTAGGATACCAAAACCAGTGCGGCAACTTACTGGACATCACCTTGGTGCCATCGTTCTGCTGCCTTGGAACTATTCGCGCAACAGTTTGCTACTGATGACCCACCCCCCGCGACGCCCCATGCCGTTATTTGCTGGGTGGCAACTTACTAGACATCACTTTCGTGTCATCTAGATTTCAGCGCGTTCTGCTGCCTTGGAACTATTCGCACAACAGTTTGCTACTGATGACCCACCCCCCGCGACGCCCCACGCCGGAAATCTGGACGTTGTGCTGCGTTGGGACTATTCGCACAGCCGACCGCTACTTCGTTGTTTTTCCCTAAAAATGTTTATATGTTATTACTATTTTTGTTTTCTTGTATATATTTATAAATTA
Organism: Lissotriton helveticus; assembly: GCF_964261635.1. Classification (NCBI taxonomy): domain Eukaryota; kingdom Metazoa; phylum Chordata; class Amphibia; order Caudata; family Salamandridae; genus Lissotriton; species Lissotriton helveticus. Next base: position 1,377,828,743 of record NC_136059.1, read on the forward strand.
TTAAAGTTTTATAATCTTACTACTTTGTCGGAGTGCTATATATTTTTAATGTGACACATAATTGTAAAAACTTTGATGTACAAAGAGTCATCCCTGGAATCTTCCGCTTCAGGCTCGGTCCCATCCCCAATCACAATACAGGATGGTTTTCAGATAATAGCAACGCTTCTGCTGTGACGGATCTCATCGAGTGTGGGCCTTGATCTACTATAACTCCTTTGAAGAGGGGTGATTCTTTACAGCTGTGGCCATAAACTACATCTGCAGGGCTAGCTGATACCCTAGGACCAGCCTGGACAATCGGACACAGAGGAAAAGGAGTGTCAGAGGGTGCGGTAGTGAATAGGGCGAAAGGGAGGTGTCGGGCGGGCACAGGGTGTGATTCTCAGGGAAGAGCAGCGCAGATGGGGGGAGGTTTATTACCCATGCATAAGACAGAGAGCGGGGGTGACCACTGCCTGGGGGAGATGCTTGCGAGGGTGGGGAGCCATGCTAAGGATCGACAGCGTGCACAGAGTGGGTCTGGTCAAGGCATCTAAAATGGCTGCCGTGCACGACAAAAGTGTGGCATTTGAAAAAAGACAAGATGGCGCAGACAATGTTTTTCAACACTTCCTGATTTCCTTCGAATCGAACGTTAACAGACGTTGGGGCATATTACCAAAGTTAAGCGATATTTATCCCTAACGATGCTTAGCAACGATTTTTTTACCGTCAGAAATTATCGCAGATAAACCTTGCTATTATCAAGGTTTATCGGAAATACGATTAAAAACGACCGCAATGCATTAATATCGCTGAAAACTCAGCGATATTCATGCATTACCGAGCTAATGCTCTTAGCCATGTTATCCACCTCCCATTGGATAACATGGCTAAGAACTGCTCAGGGCAGGTGGTAGCTTTTGGAGATATTCGCGCTTATCTCGAATATTTCCAAAAGTTGATAATAGGAGATAGCGATGTTAGCGACTGTTTCCAGTCGCTAACATCTTGGCATGCCCACTTTGCATGTCATTAGTGATAAATATCACTCACATGCAAAGTGGGGCCCAAGATGGTCGCTATCTTCTACTAGCCGTCGCTAACTGGTGTTAGCAACAGCTAGGTAATACACATATAATTTTATCTCCGCGAAGCGGAGCGCTGTTACAGATATATATCTTGTTTCTGAACGTTAATTTCTCAAAATGCACTGAAGCACATATATTGAGACCTAGCAAAGGCACATCGGGCTACCAGTCCCTACAATTTTGCCAAGTTTCGTGCAAATCCATTCAGCTGTTCCATCCTACCGAGAGACAAGATGGCGGCCGCTACGGACTGTTTGGAATGTTTACAGACACCGGAGAGCCAATCAGCTTCACTTCGCAAAGCTCCGTAACGCGAAAAGTACGCGAAGCGGTGCGCTGTTACAGATATATATCTTTTTTTGAACGTTAATTTCTCAAAATCAACTGGAGCACATATATTGAGATCTAGCAAAGGCACATCGGGCTACCAGTCCCTACAATTTTGCCAACTTTCGTGCAAATCCATTCAGCTGTTCGATTATTATTATTTTTATTTTTTTTTGCCCCGCGGGGCCCTTTTAAAACCTCCACATCAAACCTAGGGGGTGAGCGACAATGTACTATGCCCCCTTATGGTCATTTGCCCCTTCGCTTTGGCCTCCTCTTGTCTCTCGATCCTACCGAGAGACAAGATGGCGGCCGCTACGGACTGTTTGGAATGTTGACAGACGCCGGAGAACCAATCAGCTTCGCTTCACAAAGCTCCGTTGCGCGAAAAGTACGCGTAGCGGAGCGCTGCCCGGTCCGCTGTTACAGATATATATCTTTTTTTGAACATTAATTTCTCAAAATCCACTGAAGCACATATATTGAGACCTACAAAAGGCACATCGGGCTACCAGTCCCTACAATTTTGCCAAGTTTCGTGCAAATCCATTCAGCCGTTCGGGCTAAAAGTGAGGCCAACCGCCCTATGGAAATTAACATGGGAAAAACGCGTTTTGGGACCCCCCTTTTTTCTCGGCCCCCCCTTGACGAACCCCCCCAAATATTTCAGGGGCTGCTCAGAAACAAAATGTGCCATTTTCCTGAAAATTTCAGCCAATTCCGTCCACAAACGCCAAAGTTATTAGACATAGAATTTTCAAAAATCCCATAGGGAAAAAATCCTAACTATATATACCTACTGGCGACCGCCAGTAGGTAATATTCCACAAGTTGTTGCTTCCGGTGGACAAGCGTGCACCTCCAGTATTCCGCAACAAAGAGCCGACCCAAAAGGTGCTGGTGCAAAGTAAAGTTTATTCCTGTAAAGCCAGCGCTCCCGCCATGACGCGTTTCGCCTCCAGGGAGGCTTGATCACATGACAAACTACACATGCTTTGTAAAGCTATTTAAAGTGACAGTGCAATAGGTTAAACCATAGGCATGGACGAAATACTATACGGTAGAAACGCCGCTAATGTGCAAAATAGTCAAAGAATGCCTACAATGAAGCAAAAATATAAATGACAAAAGCACAATCCATAAAATCCTATAAAGCAGATTTCATAGAAAAAGAGCATATTTACAGGGCAAAATAACATGACAAAAACCCAAACGAAGTATTTACATGACAATTAATATTATCTATGTACAACCGGTGTTTTTTTCATAATCATGTAAAGCCCCTTTAAAAAACAGCTCATAAATAAATTTTAGCAGCGTCTGTCCAATGCCTTATGGAACTAGATCTCAGAAATAAGGCCCAAGTGGGCAAGTCACATCAAAAAGACTTAATAGCCAAGAAAGTGCAAGAAAAAATAGTGCAAATATATCAATAAAGTGCATACAGATTAAAAATTCTCAAATGTTAAAAACATGTGCCACAATATCCCAAATTGTAAGAAAATCAATTCATCATTAAATACAGTTATGCAATATGGGAGAAATAGTATATCAAGATCAATGAAAATTACTGCATCCGGACAGGTCTTATCAGTGGGAAACTCCAAATTCCTAAAGGCAGGTGTAAAGATCCTCTCTATCATTGAGGCCATTAGGGTTCTTGGTGTTGAGCTCCAAGATGTATCTCGTCTCAAGGAGGCGGAGTTTGGCCTCACGGTCACCTCCCCTCCTTGAGGGCTCAACACAGTCAATTAGGAAAAATTGGAGTTTGTCAGGGATACCAAGATGTTTCTCCTGAAAGTGCCTGGCAACCGGATAGTTCTGGTCATGCCCCGTTATTGCTCGTATGTGTTGAAGTATGCGCTTGTGAGCGGGCAGCTTGGTGCTGCCCACGTATTGAAGCCCACAAGGGCATTCCAGCACATAGATGGCAAACTCAGTTTTACAATTGAGCCATTTGGAGATGGCAGTAGGATGTTGTTGAAAGGGGCTTTGGAAGTGGGTTCTGCTGGTACCCTGTCGGCAGGCTTTGCATTGAGGGCATGTCTTAAAGCCCTTCTTCAATGCCCCCCAGGTAGTAGAGATCTTGGGCTCTAAGGTGTTACTAACCAAGGATTTGGACATGGAAGGGGACTTCCTAAAAGTCAAGATGGGTTTGGTACCTATTTTGTGACCAATTACTGGGTCACTGCGGACCAAGTTCCAATTCTTGTTTACGATTTTACGTAAAGCCCCATGTTGACGATTAAATGCTAGGATGAGTCGTGGAGAACTCATTTGTCCCTTTTCTGTTGTTGAATCCACCATGTTGATTTTTTTGGATTTGGGGATTAATGCCTCTTGCCTGCTTATTGAGTTAGAGCGTCTGATCGCTTTCATGATAATTTCTGAGGAATACCCCCTGTCAAGGAAACGTACTTTACATGCCTCCTGTGCAATCGCACATTCGGCATCCGTGCTGCAAATCCGCCGGATCCGGAGCATCTCCCCAAAAGGAATGCTTCGAATCAAATGGGCAGGATGTTGGCTGTTAGAATGCAGTATGGTATTACCAGCACTGGGCTTCCGATAGAGCCGTGTACTCAGGGTGGAATCCTTCACAAATATTTCCACATCCAAAAAACAAATCAATTCAGAACTTAAGTTGGCAGTAAAGTTGAGATTAACATTATTCACATTGATCAAGTTAACAAAGGCCCTAGCACTGTCCTGATTGCCTCTCCAAATAATAAAAACATCGTCAATGTAACGTAAATATAAAGCAATGTTGTTACACATGAACTCATGGTGCTGGGTGGCAAGGACCTGCTCCTCCCACAGCCCAACGTGTAAACACGCGTAGCTGGGTGAGAAGCAGGCCCCCATCGCCACACCCCTTATCTGATGATATATTACGCCATTGAAAATGAAAAAGTTCTGTTCCAAGCACATTTTGGTCATTTCGATCAACATTTTGTTATGTGCTGTTGGATGAGGCAAATCCTTGTTAAGGTAATAGTCCAAGGCCTTGAGACCATCAACATGCCTGATAGAAGTATAGAGGGATGAGACATCCAAGGTCATGAGCACCATGTCATCATCCCATGCAAATTCTGCAATTTTACTGAGGAAATCAAAGGAATCCTTAACAAATGAACTAAGGTTCCTGACGTGGTGCTGAAGAAAAAAATCAATGTATTTGGAAACATGTTCCAAAGAACTATCTATTGCCGAGATGATGGGGCATCCTGGCGGTGTAGCAATGTCCTTATGAACTTTGGGAAGTAAGTAGAAGGAGGGGATTACCGGATGTTCTTTTTTGAGGTATCTGAACTCCTCATGCGATAAAAGCCCTGCACTTCGCCAAATCTGAAGCTTGAGAGATTGCTCAGTCCAAGTATTTTTCACAATTTGGATGTTACTCCTGCGGTAGCATGATGTATCATTCAGTTGTAGTTCCGCTTGTTCAAGATACATGTTTTTCGGCCAAAGGACAACATTCCCGCCCTTATCGGCCTCCTTTACAATGATGTTGTAATCTGATTTAAGTTTCTTGACTAATTGGTAGTAACATTGGTTCTGTTTCGAGATATAAAATGTCTTTTTGTTGATAGCGGTGTACAGATGTTTCATATCACGCACTACAATCTCTTGAAAAGAGTCCAAATTGTCATGAGCCATAATTGGCTGGAAAGTCGATTTGGGCTTAAAAGGTGTAGTTTGTATCCCGGAATGTTCAAGTGGGACTTCCCTCAAGTTACCCGCTGATGATTGCTGTTGTAAGTCCCAGATAGTATTAAAGGTGGCCTGGCTTTGGGTACTAGAAAAGGTAGGACTGGATACTGTTACTGGTGGACTGGGATCTTTAGGGTGTAATTCAAAGAATTTTTTGAGTTTTAGTTTTCTTGTGAATTTATAAAGATCCATTCGAGTATCAGCGTAATTCATATTGCAAGGCGGGCAATATGAGAGTCCTAAATTTAATACAGCTGTTTCCGCAGATGTCAGTTTCAGGTTTGTGAGGTTGATTACTGATTTTGTTTGGTTTTGCGATTCCTCCTTTGATTGCGCTTCCAATGATTTTGTTTGCCCTGATTGCTGTCGTTTGATGTTCCTGGAACAGCATTTCCGGCGTTGCCAGCGTTTGTGGTTTGCCCGCTGTTTTTTGGTGCGTGGACTTTGTGTGATCGATGAGTTTCTCGTCGGTCCTGACACAGGCAATCCACCTCCTGTGCCAAGGAGAGCTTGGTAAACCCCAAAGCTGCGTCACGGCTAGGGTCCATTTCCAGATCACTTTCCACCGCCGAACTTAAGCTCGAGAAAGAAGTTGCAGGGAGCAGGGTTTCTTCCCTTGCTTGTTGGTTGGTCAAATTGGAGCGCGCTTTGGCTTTTACTGCATCATACTTTTTAGCAAAAGTAAAAACCTGTCCATTCGCATAATCAGCTCTGTCTCTTTCAAACTTGAATGTTTTCCTTCTCTTTATTGTTTCTTCTTCCTTGGCCAGGCGAGTCATCATATCCGCCCGTATCTTAGTAGTGGCATCATTGATTTCATGTTTGGAGATCTCATCCTCTAATGCATCTATTTTTAACTGGAGCTTAATGCGGTCGCTTTCGGCGTACTTTACCAAAATGCGTAGATATACCTTGGAGCAGTCTAGGTTCGCCTCTGCCCATTCGGCTAACATTGCAGGGTCCGGGTCGTCGTAGCTGGGGGCAATGGTGCTTCGCAACCCCCTAGGTACACGCCCCACCTCCAGATAGCGAGAGAGAGACCGATGCTCCCACCATTTCGACTGCTCTTCACGCATTAATCGCTCCAGTTGTTTGAAGAGGTCTCTAACTGTGGGAGTTCCCGTTGCCTGTATTGATGGTGTGGCACTGATTGATCCCCCAGCCGGGGAATCAAGAAACATGGATTCTGCTGCCTGTGCACGATTGCGTAGTCTGTCGGCGGCCATATCATAAAGCGCTATACGTTATGGCTAGTGTGTTAAACGGCACCAAAAACGGCAACAAGGTAAATGGAAATGAATGTCCTACCCGTTACAGCGCAACTTCTCACTGCTTGCTCCTGAGTGTTCTCCGGGGTTTCCACGACTCAGCTCCGGTCCCGTAGCAAGAAGGAACACAGATTCTGGTCAACCGCCCACTGAAACACATTTACGGCCAAGCAGGGGCGTTGCGGCTTTCTCCTCGCCGGAGAATGTAATGTAGTCCCAGAAAACCGGAACTGCTGCTTCCTGCCGCGTAGCCCTCGTCGAGAAGGGGTCTTGCTCGTACCTGGAAAGCCTCGGTACAGTAGATTCCACAAGTTGTTGCTTCCGGTGGACAAGCGTGCACCTCCAGTATTCCGCAACAAAGAGCCGACCCAAAAGGTGCTGGTGCAAAGTAAAGTTTATTCCTGTAAAGCCAGCGCTGCCGCCATGACGCGTTTCGCCTCCAGGGAGGCTTGATCACATGACAAACTACACATGCTTTGTAAAGCTATTTAAAGTGACAGTGCAATAGGTTAAACCATAGGCATGGACGAAATACTAAACGGTAGAAACGCCGCTAATGTGCAAAATAGTCAAAGAATGCCTACAATGAAGCAAATATATAAATGACAAAAGCACAATCCATAAAATCCTATAAAGCAGATTTCATAGAAAAAGAGCATATTTACAGGGCAAAATAACATGACAAAAACCCAAACGAAGTATTTACATGACAATTAATATTATCTATGTACAACCGGTGGTTTTTTCATAATCATGTAAAGCCCCTTTAAAAAACAGCTCATAAATAAATTTTAGCAGCGTCTGTCCAATGCCTTATGGAACTAGATCTAACTATATTTCGCGCACCCGCAATCCACTGCTGATGATGTCACATATTAGATCATTCATGACATGGTCAGTGACATCACTGATGACATCTCAAATGACATCACTGATGACATCACTGATGACATCATCCACGTGACAATCACATACACCTTTTCATACACTATTACAATTTTTCATCACTGTTTGTAAAATACAGAGTATCATATTTAAATCCATTGTCTCAGCAATACAAGTATCTAAAAATCCACTCAGTGATTCATAGATGTATACACACATCTAATCACTTACCTATGGATTCACTCATACATGCTGTCAATGAACAATAGAACACTATCAAAAATACTTATACATCTATATCGACATTAAACAACAGCACGCATCCTATTCACATATCAAGTCATCCTACTCACTTATGCAAACAATGGATCATACTTACATATTTACTTAGCAAAACACTTATACAAACACCACTTCTTCTATTCATTTAGATAGTAAGTCATACTTAGTGAATTATAAAATCATTATTACAAGTATACAGTTATCCATACAGTCACTCACACAATCATTGTGTCTTAGGTATACTTATTTATATACAACAACTGACACATACACTGCCTTTTATTTTTCTAGTTTGTTGGACCTGTACCTTTGAGAAATATATTTGCTCATCACCTCACCCATAAAGAGATTCCCTCACCCAAACTGTTAGAACATGTAGTTTTAACTTCATATATCTACTGAATCAACTATTCACACGTCTTTGGACAGTCACACACCCCCCACCGAACCACACACACTTTCACACTCCCATACAAATACTCAGTTAACTAATCAATAACTAATATAGACTTTCACATAGCTAGTAACCAACTGTAGAATCAGTTTACACAACAACGGACAAAGTGATACAGATATTCACACAGTTTAGTCACTATCCACTATATTTAGTGAGACATTATAAATTGGTCAAGTAAACAGTCAATTACACTGCTACTAAATCCTCCATCCAAATATTTATTAAAATATATCCACTCATTCTTCAATGTAAATTGCTATATATATAACGCATATTTAACTAACGAAGCAAACCACATTCACTGGATGATGTCATCAGTGATGTCATCAGTGATGTCATTTGAGATGTCATCAGTGATGTCACTGACCATGTCATGAATGATCTAATATGTGACATCATCAGCAGTGGATTGCGGGTGCGCAAAATATAGTTAGTACAACTAACTATATAGGAGCAATTTCATTGGTTTTGGATGAGTAAAATGTCCAGCTAACTATAACACCACTAAAACTTATAGTTTTTTGAGTGAATTTCAAATGTTTTTTAAATGCTAATTCCTAACTATATAAGGCCTGAAACCTATGGTTTTTTCAGTGAATTTCAAAGGTTTTTTAAATGCTAATTTCTAACTATATAAGGCCTGAAACCTATGGTTTTTTCAGTGTTTTTAAAAAAAAAAATTGATTGGTTAACTGGCTTATTAAGTGTATCTTAGTGAATACATATATTAGCGAGTAATGTTTAAATATTTAAATATATGCATGAGTGATGTAATATGTGACGTCATCAGGAGTGCATTGCAGACATGCAAGTTATAGTGAGTCCAACTAACTATAACGTGGGAATTTCAATGGTTTTATGCGAGTAAAATTTCCAGCTAACTATAACTGGTGTGAAACCTATGGTTTTGTCAGTGAATTTCAAAGGTTTTTTAAATGCTAATCCCTAACTATAACTGGTGTGTAACCTATGGTTTTTTCAGTGAATATATATATAAAATTTCTATGGCAAAATGAAACCCCTCATTTTGTTCCTTTTCAAATTAAATGTATTAAGTGTTACCACTTTATTCCAATCAAGATGACTTCAGGTGTGCCATACTTTTGTCATAAGTAAGACTGTTAGCGTTCTAGTTGTTCTTTAGAACACTCTGGGACATTCTGTCATTGGGCTATAGTTGGGCTACATCTGGCTGATATTTGGGATACATTTGGTTTTTATTGTCTCTGGTGGCCATCTTTGGGCTACATTGGGCTACATTGGGCTACATCGGGCTACATTGGGCTACATTTGGGCTCTAACATATATATAGACCAATGTAGCCCAATATATATTTTTTCAAAGTTAATTTTCGTAAAAACCACTGGAGCACATATCTTGAGACATAGCAAAGGCACATCGGGCTACCAGTCCCTACAATTTTGCCAAGTTTGGTGGAAAACCATTCAGCCGTTCGGGCTAAAAGTGAGTCCAACCGCCCTATGGAAATTAACATGGGAAAAACACGTTTTGGGACCCCCCTTTTATCTCGGCCCCCGCTTGACGAATCCCCCCCAAACTTTCAGGGAGCAAAGCGCCGCGAGGCAAAGTTAAGGAAAATTCCAGGAAGATTCCTCATCCGGCGCCAAAGGTATTCCCAATAGAATGTTGCGATTTCCCTATGGAAAACAATCCTAACTATATATACCTACTGGCTATCGCCAGTAGGTAATATATAAATATATATATAATATCAAAGTTCCAATTTTAAATGGACCATCACTCGCTGGAGAGTTTAATCCTCTTTCAGATTTCTTTTTGATAATCAATTTTATTAAGCTTATTACCACAAGACACATTCATTGGTTGCAGTTCAATTGAGGTCAGGAAAGAAAATAAAAGTACACACAGTTGACACGAAGCAAAACTGTCCTTCAGGGTGAGCATGGCAGAGCATGGACGAGGGAAAATTGCACACAATGGAGGGTGAAATAAAGAAACGATGAACAGGTAAATAGGCAGATCCTCAAGGGGGAAGCATATTAAACCATTTACCCCATACTTTATTAAACAAATCCGGGGACCCCCGAGCTTCGAGCATGGCTTCCTCCTGGATCCCGCACCAGTCCACTACCCTCCTCCACCCCTTTAGCATGGGCGCCTTGGCTGGGGACCAGTGTGCCCCAATGTCTCTCATGGCCACTAGAATTCACTGGAATAGGGATGCACACTTGTTTATTCATTATATTTTTCTCCTTATGCAAATGTGTCTGTATGAAGCGTGCCGTTTGGAAAGGCACCATGCCCACAACGTGCCTGGGTACATATGTTTCAGAAGGTGGGGGCGTATTGCTGCCCCCGCCAAACGCACAACTGAGATAGCCTTATGCAGGCAATAAGCCATCTGTTCAAATTATATTCATGTATTCAATTATAATCCAATTAAAGCACACTGATATCCAATATTTCAAGCTCCTTCTCCCACACATGGAGTGGATTTGCCAATTTACATTGTTTCACATGTTACGGCTGGGCCATCCGAACCTCATGCACAGAACACGAGTAGAGCAATTTTCGTCAGACAGTGGAGTTTATTTAAAATACCCAATGCATTTCGGGCATCACGTGGCCTTCATCAGGGGTCACTGGAATAACAAATGAGATAACAACTATTACCATTCTAAATTTACAACATTATCAAACAAGTGCATAAGTGCTCAATTTGTTTTCAAAACACCATATCATTGGTCAATCTTTTCATCAAAAATCATCGTTATGCTTAAAAATAACGGGATTAACATGCAGTCCCCATATATAACTGCCCCCACATCCTACCATAATTTACTCCTTCCACAATCACCTTCCCACTTAACCAAATATCTCTATAGCCAAACCCCGCTTCAAAGAATCAACACCATTCAAGCGCCCGCATCGGTTGGTCCTGTTGCTCTCTACTTTTTTTACCACGTTTACACATTCCTCACAGTTCGGATCTTTCTCATGCAGCAAAAAAGTGTCAATCCTGCTTTTTTATAACAGGCGGGTAACCTACCTGCCACTGTCGCTACGGGACATCCGACTTAGTTACTTTGCTGACCGTTGAATTTTCCCTCCCTCTTCCCACCCCTTTTTTAAACGTTTCTCAATCATCCCCATTGGTCCATATGGTTTGCGTTTCCCGCCAAACAAGCTCTATCGAATTTATGCCTCACGTAAAGCCTACATGTCCCATCATGCATGGCGATTGTAAACAAATATTAAACACGTGTCCTAGCGTTTGATTTTTTAATCTGAACGCACATTGTTTGTAAAGACCAAATTCATTCATAGTCCAACATATATAAAAGTTCTTATAAATCCACCTCTGTCTTTGATGACGAACCACGATGTATTGCCTTCCGTGTGGGGTTACAGTATTCATTTTCTTCCTCTATGATTCTTTAAATTCTTTGCGGGTACTATCCCATGTGGGGCATTCATTTCGACAAGAATTCACTGGGATAGGGATGCACACCTGTTTATTCATTATATTTTTCTCTTTATGCAAATGTGTCTGTATGAAGCGTGCCGGTTGGAAAAGCACCATGCCCACAACGTGCCCGGGTACATATGTTTCAGAAGGTGGGGGCGTATTGCTGCCCCCGCCAAATGAACAACTGAGATGGCCTTATGCAGGCAATAAGCCATCTGTTCAAATTATATCCATGTATTCAATTATAATCCAATTAAAGCACACTGATATCCAATATTTCAAGCTTCTTCTCCCACACGCGGAGCGGATTTGCCAATTTACATTGTTTCACATGTTACGGCTGGGCCATCCGAACCTCATGCACAGAACACGAGTAGAGCAATTTTCGTCTGACAGTGGAGTTTATTTAAAATACCCAATGCATTTCGGGCATCACGTGCCGTTCACCAGGGATCACTGGAATAACAAATGAGATAACAACTACTACCATTCTAAATTTACAACATTATCAAACAAGTGCATAAGTGCTCAATTCGTTTTCAAAACACCATATCATTGGTCAAACTTTTCATCAAAAATCGTCGTTATGCTTAAAAATAACGGGATTAACATGCAGTCCCCATATATAACTGACCCCACATCCTACCATAACCTACTCCTTCCACAATCACCTTCCCACTTAACCAAATATCTCTATAGCCAAACCCCGCTTCAAAGAATCAACACCATTCAAGCGCCCGCATCGGTTGGTCCTGTTGCTCTCTACTTTTTTTACCGCGTTTACACATTCCTCACAGTTTGGATCTCTCTCGTGCAGCAAAAAAGCATCAATCCTGCTTTTTTATAACAGACGGGTAAGCTACCTGCCACTGTCGCTACGGGACATCCGACTTAGTTACTTTGCTGACAGTTGAATTTTCCCTCCCTCTTCCCACCCCTTCTTTAAACGTTTCTCAATCACCCTCATTGGTCCATATGGGTTGCGTTTCCCGCCAAACAAGCTTTATCGAATGTATGCCTCAGGTAAAGCCTACATGTCCCATCATGCATGGCGATTGTAAACAAATATTAAACACGTGTCCTAGCGTTTGATTTTTTAATCTGAACGCACATTGTTTGTAAAGACCAAATTCATTCGTAGTCCAACATATATAAAAGTTCTTATAAATCCACCTCTGTCTTTGATGACGAACCACGATGTATCGCCTTCCGTGTGGGGTTACAGTATTCATTTTCTCCCTCCATAATTCTTTAAATTCTTTGCGGGTGCTATCCCATGTCGGGCATTCATTTCGACAAGAGTTCACAGGGATACGGATGCACACGTGTTTATTCGTTATATTTTTCTCTTTATGCAAATGTGTCTGTATGAAGCGTGCCGTTTGGAAAGGCACCATGCCCACAATGTGCCTTGGTACATACGTTTCAGAAGGTAGGGGCGTATTGCTGCCCCCGCCAAACGCACAACTGAAATAGCCTTATGCAGGCAATAAGCCATCTGTTCAAATTATATCCATGTATTCAATTATAATCCAATTAAAGCACACTGATATCCAATATTTCAAGCTTCTTCTCCCTTCTCTCTTGGCCACTGCCACAGCTGTCCCCAGTAGGCGCTTATCCGCCCCTGATCCATCCAGGTCATCAAACACCCCAAGCAACAAACATATGGGGTCGTGAGGAACCTCCCAGCCCAATGCGGTCGTGAGCTCTCTTTCCACCCCCTCCCAGAATGGCGCCAAGGCCGGACAGCACCATACCATGTGATAGAAGTCAGCTGGGGCAGATGTACATCGTGTGCATGCCGGGGAGGGCTTCAGCCGGGCCTGGAATAGCCGTGTCGGGGTGAGATACGCCGTGTGTAAATAATAGAGCTGGACCAGACGTATCTTGGAGGATGTGGTCAGCGTTTTAAGTGCCATAAGGGCATCCCTCCAGTCCGCCTCCTCTAGGGGGCCCACCCAACTCTCCCATCGACCCCGGAGCCGGTCTAGAGAAGCGGGCCATTATTCACTAAGGATCAGTAGATACGGGACACTCCTCCCCTCCCCAGATTTCCCATCATCACTTGGGCTTCTAATGGGCTGTACTCTGGAAGAGAGACAGAGGGTGAGACATAGGTATGGAGGGCCTGTCTGAGCTGCAGGTATTTATAGTGTGAGTGTCCAAGGGCGTGGCGGTGCTGCAGATCCGCAAAGGAGAGGATGTGATCCCCCACCTAAACATCACCGAGTACTGAGATTCCAACAAGGTCCCACCGTCGGAACCTCTGCAAGGACGAGACCTCTTGCATCCAGGACCCATGCCATAATGGCGTCTGCTGAATTAGTATCCAATCCCACTGCACATGGCGGAGGGCTGTGCGCCAGGCCAGAAACACCGTCCTGGTGACCAGGGGCAAGGCCCGCGGGACTGGGCTGCCGTACAAAAAACCCTGGATCTGTGTAAAGTTCGACGCACCGAGTTCTACCCGATATGCAGGGTCGGACGAGCCGCCCGCATACCAATCATGGATGACAATGAGCTTCGTGGCTAGGTAGTATAGGTGAAAGTTGGTTACCCCATGCCTCCATCAAAGGGGGGGATACGACAGTGTGCCAGAGATTGGCATGGCCTACCCCCTCCCCAGAGAAACCGGGTGAGGACACTGTCCAGTTCGCGGAACCAGCTACTCGACAGGTGGACAGTAATGTTTAGTATTATGTAAATAAAACGGGGGAGGACCATCATTTTGAACAACTCACTCCTTCCATAAGGGTTGAGGGGGAGAGTCTGCCACCTCTTGAAATCCGCCTTCATGCGGGCAACCAAAGGCGTTACGTTTAAAGCCCACTCAAGTTGTGGCAGAAGAGCTATCCAAATGCCGAGGTACTTGACCGAGTGCCTTCTAAGGGGGATGCCCGACTGCCAGTCAAAACAGTCCCGGGAGGGGTGTTGGGGCACTAGGGTTGATTTTGCCTGGTTGATGCGGAGTCCCGAGACCCATTCAAATGCGGCAAGGATCGCCAGGCACCTGGGGCCAGAACTATCAGGGTCAGCCAAATATAGCAAAACGTCGTCCTCGTATAGGGCTATCTTGTCTACTTGACTCGCGTCCCAGTCCCATCCCCGGATAAGTGGGTCCTGCCTGATGAGAGCCGCCAGGGGCTCCATCGCTAGCGCAAATAAGAGTGGCGAGAGCGGACACTCCTGGTGTGTACCCCTTCGGATGGGGAAGGCCCCGGACAGCTCTCCATTGATCAGTACTCAGGCTCTGGGGCTAGCGTAGAGAACACTGATCAGATGGCGGAACGAGGGACCAAAACCCATCCTGTCCAGCACATCTTGCAGATATTCCCAGTTCACCGTATCAAAGGCCTTCTTGAAGTCTAAGAAGAGTAGTGCCAAGTATGGGGTGAGGCAGCCACGGGGAGCCAGAGCCAAATGGAGCCGGCGAATGCAATGGCGAGTGCCTCTGGCAGGCATAAACCCACATTGGTCGGGGTGAACAAGATCTTGCAGAAGGGGTCGTAGCCTTTGAGCCAAGACAGTGGCGAAAAACTTAGTCTCTGTATTAATCAGCTAAATCGGACGGTATTCCGCACAGCTCAGGGAGGGCGGTTGTGTCTTTGGAATGAACACTATCGTGGCAACATCCGACTCGGGAGGGAATGCCCCTACCTCCGCCACGTGGAGGAAAAGATCTGCCAAATGGGGGGCCAGGACATCCCGAAAGGTCGCGTAGTACTCTTGAGGAAACCCATCGGGACCAGGTGTCTTCCCGGGATGCAAGAGTGAGATAGCGTCCTGGACTTCCTCCAGGGTGAAAGGACGGTCCAGAGCCTCCGTCGCTTCTCTGGAAAAAGACCCGGGAGTCGGGTATCTGTCTCGTCCAACAAGTCATCTAGGGAAGCACCTGGGGGACGGACGGTGTAAAGGGTCTCATAGTAATCCGCGAAGGTTTGAGCAATGGCTGAAGACGTCACCCTGAGAGCCACAGTATGGGAACGGATTTCAGGGATAATACGGTGGACTTTGGGATAAGACACTAGATTGTGGAGGAGCTTACCATTCTTGTCCCCCACCCGTAAATACGGGCGACCGATGAACGCCAAAGCATCTTGGCAGATTCCAATGACACCCAACGGATCTACTCACGCACCACAGTCAGCTGTTGGGAGGAATCCCCCTTGCCACCCCTGAGCAAAGCCGTCTCGAGCCCCTCCGCCCAGGATTCTAGGTGAGCAAGCTGGGTCATCCGCTCCGACCGCTTCGCGTGGACCAATCCCCTGGCCACCCCTCGGATAACGGCCTTGCTCACCTCCCACAGCGTCCCCTGCGAGGGGACCGAGCCTGTTTTAGTGTAGAAAAAAATATGCAGCTCCTGGTCAAGGGACTCCACCAACGTCGTATCCTGTAAGAACCAGGAGTTAACTCGCCAGACCGCCGCGGACCCCTCAGGGGGGTCCCGAGGCGGAGTGAGATGGGAGAGTGATCTGAGATCCCCCTTGGCAGTATCACGACCGCAGACACTAGCTGGCAGTCCGTGGTCATAATCAGGATAAGACCGATTCGGGAGTGAGTATGGTGGGCGGCTGACGTGTGGGTGTATTGTTCTGTACACGGGTTCCATATTCTCCAGACATCACACAGACCCAAGGTCGAGGACCAGCGTGAGAGAATGTTCGCAGATGGCGGCCGGGTCGTATCCTTCAGGGGCTGCAGAACGGCGTTGAAGTCCCCCCTACTACCATAAGGCCCTGTGGGAGGGAGGAGATCACTTGAGTAAGACCCCGGAGTGCAGGGGGTAGGAGCGGGGGGAATGTAGAGGCAGAGAAGGCTCAGGGGGCACCCTTCAATGGTTCCCAAAACCACCACATATCGAGCCTGTGTATCCGACTCGACGTTAACAAGGGTAAAAGAAAGCCCTTTCCTCAGCAAGATGACCACCCCTCGGGAGCCCCGTGCAAACCCAGAGTGCCAGACCCTATCAAAGCCATATCAAGCAAGGAAGTTGCATTGTGTACCCAAGAGGTGGGTCTCTTGGAGGAATAGAATGTCCGCCCAAGGCGATGAGCAGCCGGGAGGACCACTGTACGCTTAATTCGATCCAGGAGGCCATTGACGTTCCAAGAAAGGATGTGGAGAGGTCTAGTAAGGATAGAGGTAATCTAAGGGAAGAAACTGTGGAGGGCCGGATAAGAACATGGATCCCTACCCATCCAGGGGGGAACACCTCCCTTCCCCCGGGCCCAGGATCAGAGTCGCGGTATTTGATGGTCAGCCCATCAATCTTGGGAATCGGGGAAAGGAGGTAGGTAACTGCCAGTAGGAACCCCAGTGGCGGCCCGTAGGCGGCCAAAAATAAAATACCCAGGAAGGACATGATCTGCATGCCCATTGGGAAGTAATCAGAGGATCGGAAATGGCAAGATGAACTGCAACCAGCGGCCGTAGGCAGCTAAATAAAACAAACTGTCAAGGGACAACGGTCCCCCGTCCCACCCAACCCCCCCAACTCCCCCACCCTACACTTTTGAAGCGGAAGCATCTGTCGCCCAAAAACCCAACTATTAACTACACCGCAAAAGGTGATATGCTACTCTAAAACGGTTAGCTACAGTCAAGCAGGAACATGGCTGAGTCGGACCCCCCTCCATATGTACGGATACATGCCCACAGTAGGAAGTATGTTTGGACAGCAAGAAACATAAGATGGATCAAGTTTAGGATAACAGTGCAAATGTAGTCCTTGGCTAATTCGGCTATCAGAGCCAAGGGAAAACCCCGGTCACGGGGTCAGGAGTAAGTTCTCCCCTTCAGGTCCAGACTGGTTGGGCAAAGGCATACCATTATGAATCCTGATCACACCCCCTCCTCCCCGCCAGAGCCACGAATTACAGGGCTTCCAGATAGATCCCAGTCCGACATGGCCCGTCGCCGGGTAGCCGCCGGCCCAGGGGCACTGCCCATGTCGATAAGGGAGGACACCACAGCAGGGGAGGAAGCCCTCTGGCTCAGGGTCTGACTCGGGGAGCGCCGGGATTGCGTCCCCGGTGACCGAGAGCTCCGCCCCGATGGGTCCCCGACGTCTGGATCCAGTTCGGCGTCGTTGCACCTTGGGCGCCTCCCGGACGGATCGGCGCACCGGTTTCAGGACAGGTACCGGGATTGCCCCCGGAAGGAGGGACTGTTCCTCCATAAGCCAGGTCCATGCTGCCTGTGTGGTGTCAAAGAAAAAGGTTTTTTCCTGAAAAATCACCTTAAGGCGGCCCGGGAAGAGGAGTCCGTAACGAAGACCCGTGGCACGGAGTTTCTGCTTGACCTCGTCGTAGGACCGGCGCTGTGACTGAACCTCCCTAGAGTAGTCCGGAAAAACCAGGATCCTGGAATTTTGGAAGTGCACTGGACCCTGCATCCTGGCGGCCTCTAGGATCGCGTCCCTGTCCAGGAAGATGGGACGGGCGGGGGCTCCGAGAGGGGGTTTAGGAGCAAGGTAATTTTGGGCTTGCTGTATCGCGAACCAGGGGGAGAATTTCTCCTTGGGGATCCAGGACTTGACCCACGCCTCGGTGAAGGTATCAGTGCATCCTTGTTCCACTCCCTCCGGAAAACCCAGGAGGCGTAGGTTGTTTCTGCAGGCTCTCTTTTCCGCGTCTTCTGCCCTACGGTGTAACTCCCCAGTCTGTACCTGTAGACGCGTCACCTGGGATTTAAGAGCACCCAGGTCGTCCTCCACCGTGGAAATGCGGGACTCTGCTTCAGTAATCCAGGCCATGGCATTACGGAGGGCCTGCGGGATCAACGCCACGTCCACCCGCACTTACCCGATCTTGGCCTCCACTGACACCTGTGATGCACTGATCGCCTGTAGGATAGCGGAAAGGTCACCCCCGGCTGCTTCAGGCGCCTCCACCGACCTAACCGCCAGGTCCCGATCAGACTTGGTGAACTGGTCCATTGTAGTTTGAGTGGAGGTTCCAGGGACCTGAGAGGTGCGGTTTTTGCCCATGCTCCCGGAGGTTCAAGTGTGAGCGGTCGGACCCTGGCGGAGGGGGGGCACACAGCCGCGCTCCAGCTGTGGTCCCACTGCCAGGTGTGACAGTCGATCTCCCTCCCACTCCACGTATAATGGAAGGCGGGCGTCACAAGGATAATATACCGTGCCAGGTGTCGTCGGCTCCCCAAGTGACTCCAGCAGGCCCAGGGCCTCAGGAGCCCCACACCGGCTCAAAGAGCTCGAGTCTCAAGGCGAAAGGGGTTCAGGCACCCACGCGCGCCACCCGACTCAGTGGCCGATCTGCCTCCCACCAATCCAGGGTGCTCCTCTCAACACATAGGCAGCAAGAAGGCGGGGGGCCCATCAGCCCGTAGGTCGAGGCCGGCCAGGAGACCCAGCGGGCCCTCAGAGTCGGGCACTCCCCCACCCCAGGACCTCGCTGTACACAGGCAGCCTCCTTCAATGCAGGTCTCGTCATCCGCCGCCCCCCAGCTCCATCGCAGGGGAAGAACGTCCACAGACTCCGCTGACAGCCCCTCCGTCGCCCCGCTCCTCCACCCCCTTCAACTCGCAGGACGGCAACGGCCGCGGATCCAAGGCAGGTTGATGGGGGATGGAGGGGCGCCCCAACAGGGGACCACACCAAGGGCGCAATGGGGCCCGCACCAGCAGTACAGCGACTTCGGGCCTCAGTAGCAGCCCATTCGGCCCCCCAGCACCACCACACCTCGTCCACCACTGCCTCATGCACCGGAGCTCGAAGCAGCACGGCTCGACACAGCCGCCGAAGGGTGCAGGGGAAGAGGAGGCCCACAGCGCATTCTCCTGCCTACTCACCTCCTCCAGAGCGCCAGCTGGCAACACCTCCACCGCCTCCTCGCTGGATCCGCGCCGAGGGACAGGCCACAATCCGATCCCGCAGCAGGATGCCGGGTCTACTCCTCAGCCGCCGGTGAGCACAGAGGCGACACCTCTCCTCCGCCGCCCGGGTTCCAGGCGCGCTCCGTTGACGAGTCCCGCCACTCGCTCCGGAGATGATCCACCAACTCCACAGGCTCCAGGACGGGAGGGCACCCCTCAGTCTCCAGCCGCTGCTCGGCCACACACCACAAGGATAGGTCAGCGCCCGCGGCGGAGTGCAGGTAAACCGGGCGGGAAGGGGCGGCCAGGCGGGGACCCAGGCCACAGGAGCGGGAGCTACAGGGCCTCCATCTTAGGGTAGAAGAGGCCGTAAGGAGCCGAGAGCCCGCAGGAGATCACAGGCATCAGATCGGCCCCGCGAGGGGTCAGAACTCTGCAGGTCGGGTACGGGAATCGTTCCCAGGACTCTGAGGCACCAATGGTCGCCAGCAGTGGGATAAGATGAGGCGGATGACGGAGGGGGTCCGGAGCACTCTTAGAGTGCGACCGCCATCGTGACGCCTCAAGCCACGCCCCCTTTCAGATTTATTGGCACTTTATGCAACAAAAGTATTTTGGAGGTTCGCCGTCATCATTGATGAAGACGGACTGCCAAAAAGCGTTTGTTGTGTAAAGTGCAGATAAATATGTAAGAGGATTAAACACTCCCATTAGTACTGGTCTGTTTGAAATTTGAGCCTAGAGATATATGCTAGCCTGCCCACACACGACGGTGCACCCGCTAGTGAGTGCAGAGTAACCCTGGGTGGTGAACTTCGCTCCACTCACGGAGTTTGCGGAGTTTCCTGCACTCTGCGTTAAGCGGAGATCACTGAATTCCGAAAAACTCCACTTTGCGTTCCGTAGCGGAGTTTTTTACCTAGTTTGCGATCTTCAACACCAAGTTGGCGAGCGCGAGCTTGGAAAATCAACATCCTGGCGAGATTTCTCAATGCAGGGGGCATCAGGTTTCTTTTGCAAGTGGTCGCAAATACTCATGACAGCTCGCGTTGAGAAACTGTCTGTTCACGTTGAGAAAGCTGGTGCTCGAGTCAAAATCTACTTGAGCGGCACAAAAGGAATGCAGGGACCGCTTGCACTGTGCATGATGCCATTTGCAATGATTGCACAGTGCGGACAAGCATCCGGCACTGTGAAATCACTGCAAATGGCATTTTTCTATCATACTCCCCCTCTCGCGTTGCTCTGCGTAATGTGGCTGAGATTTGTTTGCAGTTCGCATAGTGCCGTGTAGTGCAACTCCGCAAACTCCGCACAGGGTTAGTGCAGAGGCATTATCCAGGAAATAAAGCAAAGATATATCAAACAATGTTGGTATCAAAAATACTTCATAATAAAAGCAGCATTCCCTGTAAGCGCCGGAAAATAGAGGCCAAAAATTATTACAACATGCAAAAAGTGTGCAAATTGATAGCCACTGTTTTCCAAATGGTTTAAAAAATGTTTTAAAAAGTAGCAATACTCCACAAGAATTGACAACAAATATAACTGGAAATTAGGAAGCCCTTCCCATGATGTACATGGTAAATAAACAATGTCTGCTTTTTCATTAAAGTGTACAGAAAAGTGATGCATGGAATGTTTGAATTAATCTCATTCATTGGTAATTACTCGGGCCACATCCCAATCCATAATTATTTTCCATACCATGCCACTTCAGTTTGGATCCAACCATAAGCAAATCACTCTTGACTCTGCTCCAATGAGAAAAGGCTAAGTTCTCCCTTATCGGAACCAAGTAACCCAGGACTGATTTTGCCCTGGTTAGAGCTCATAAAATAGGTATAGCTTTGTTCCTGTAACACAGTGTATGTCCAGACGTGGTTTCAGTGACCCTGTGCCGCTGGAACAAAGCTTTACTTGAATTCGAAAGCTTGTGGGCATTCCCATATTGAGGAACGATGACCTTTTCTGCATTTTACTTAAGGATAATCCTGCTTCTTTTGTTTGTTGGAATTTCCCACACACCAGGATTCTCAAATCATCTTCCAACCTCTCCAGATTCTGTGTGTGTGACATAATCAGACATTGCCAAGGAGCAGAAATAGAAACATAACAAACATATGGTTGCTGATAGTGTCATAAGGGCTCCATTAGTGCTGCCTAGGAAACTGAGACTGAGAGTTCTAGATCTCTGGCGCAGTGGTCACTTTCCTTGGAGACTTGGAAGGAGGCGGTTGGAGCTGTGTTAGCTTGTGAGAGCTGCAATTTCTTTAAACACTGACATTTATTAGTGAGCTTGAATACTGCTACAACTGGTAAGGTCATTTATATGTTAGGATGCTTGAATTAGGGTCTTATTTAGAGGTTTGTGGATGGGATACTCAGTCAAAATGTGACAGATACTTCTTCCCCTATGTTACAAGTGCTTTAGATTATAATACACTTGGAATGTGATGGATGGGATATCTGGGATGTTTTGAATCTAAAACATTATGTTAATATTAAACTTAAATAGAATATATAGATTGTGCTACCTCCAAAGGCCTGTGTATTTTCAGAATCCATGCGCACTTACATAAACACACACACATACTGGGGACACATGATGAAACTTTACGTTAAAGTTCAGGGACTAGTGTTTATGCATTAGGGGAATAGATGTGAGGTAATGTGGTTTTAGGTTAGAGGTTTAGGGGATAATAGTTAAGATTTTGAGGTACAGATTTAAGTGTTAAGGGTTTTGGGTATAATGTTAAGGAGTGAAAAGGTTAGGAGTTAGGGTTATGACGGTTATAGGTGCTAGGGTTTAACATTGTGAGACATACGGTATTAGGATTGACACTTTTGGGTTTAGGGTTAATGGATTAGGGGAATAGAGATTAACACATTGAGTATAAGGTATAGGGCTTAAGGGTATGAGTTAAGCATTTCAGGAATCTTTTTAAGGTTATGGTGAAGAGGGTTAAAATTGTGGATTTAGGATTAAAGAAACCCTGCTGTTACATTTCTTTAATAATATAGAGGAACATGTTTTACATATGAGGTATGCTAATGAGTATTTCTAGAAATTATATTAATCTGTATGAAAAATATGCAGGTTTACTTTTCATAATAACATTGCACTCAATTTATTTCAATGGAACACACATGACTTTCCAGACATCTATTTCTCAGTAAACAATATGAATTATCTAGGTACACAAACACATACACTCAAACATGCACCTCTTGAGTATGTAGTTTGATTGTTATCTATAATAATTCCTATGACAATCATAGATGTCTCTCCGATCCTCTTCTTTTTTAGCTTTAAACTAAGTACCCATAGAATTTTGTTCACTAAGCACCAGTTTAGATGATTTCTCATTTCAAAAAACATATATTATTTATGTTTGCATGTTTAATTTTTTTGTGATTGGTTGTGTTTGCTTGTGTATTTTCAAAACATCTATAAAGGTGGTAATTGAGCTTGAAGTGTTTTCATTGTTTGGGGCTGAAGTCTGTACATATTACGACATACCTAATTTATGGAATTCTTTCATTGTCAAACAACCTTGGTGGTTCAGAGAAATGTTCTGAAGTGAAAACTACTTTTGTTGATTTATTGTCCTCAAAATGTTACAGGCATCTTTAGTTTTTGCTTAGTTATTTTGTTTTCTGGTAAGTTGTGTTTGCTGCTGCACTGTTGGACTGGTATTGTTGTTATTAAACTCTGCTCTTCCTTCTGTCTGTTCATGTGAGTCTTGTGTTTGAGGGCTGTCCGGCTGTACACCTGTGTTATGAACTTGGGTATTGGTAAGGTGTAGGAGAAAAACGTACAGGCTGTGGGGAAAAGAAGAAGGATTATTTGCGTTCTGTTCAAACACTATTTACCATCTAGAGATATCTCATATGTGTTGACATTAAGGCTGGGCTTGTCGACCTATCAATTAGAACAAGCATTTGCAATACAATAGGTCTCGCATTAGGAAAGTTTGAGCTATTGGTGTTGTAAATGACAATTTTTTTATTTATGTTTTGTTTTTAAAAATAGCTAAATTAATAGCTTTGTCATTTACAATGCCAATAGTTATAACTTTTGCAAATGTGACACCTATAGCATTGGTAATGCAATATGTGTTGTATTTACGTGACTTACATGTATTGATATTACAAATAACAATGGCTTTAAAAAAAATTCAATAATTAATACTTAAATGAAAGTTATTGTAACTTATAATGGCAGTAGCTTAAAGTTTTGTAAATAACTTTTGTGAAGATTATGTTCAGTGCATTTTATTGTGACGAAAATCCAAGAACAGAAGTGAAATATTAACATCTTTTTGTTACAATTGTAATAAAGCTTGAAACATTGAGCGAACATATTTGAACCAGGTGTTGTTGAATGGTTGCACAGATTCATGCTGTGGTGGCGCTGTGTGATGTTGTGATGGCGAACGAGTGATGCTGTGGTGTTCAATGATGCTGTAGTAGCCCCTGAGTGATGCGGTGGTGGTGCGGAGTGATGCTGTATGCTATGCTATGTTTTGTTTTGCTATCCAATGTTTTGTTTAGTCATGCTATGCTATGTTTTGCTATCCTATGCTTTGATTTGTTATACTATGCTATGCTGTGTTTTTTCATGCTATGCTATGTTTTGTTAGGCTATGCTCTGTTTTGCTATGCAATGCTTTGTTATGCTATGCTATGTTTTGTGATGCTATGCTATGTTTTGTTGTGTTTTATTACGCTATGCTTTGTTTTGCTATGCTATATTTCGTTATATTATGCTATGCAGTGTTTTTTGTGTTTGGTAAGCTATGTTTTGCTATGCTATTATATTTTTTGTTTTGCTATGCCATGTTTTGTTGTGTTTTGTTAAGCTATGCTATGTTTTGTTGTGTTTTGCTATGTTTTGTTATGCTATGTGTTGTTGTGTTTTGTTATGATATGTTTTGTTATGTTATGCTATGCTATGTTTTGTTTTGCTATCCTATGCTTTGTTTTGTTATGCTATGCTATGTTTAGTTTTGCTATTCTAGGCTTTGTTTTGTTATGCTATGCTATGTTTAGTTTTGCTATGCTCTGCTTTCTTTTGTTATGCTATGCTATGTTTTGTTGTGTTTTGTTATGTTTTGTTATGCTATGTTGTGTTATGCTATGCTATGTTTTGTTGTGTTTTATTATACTATGCTTTGTTTTGCTATGCTATGTTCTGTTATGCTATGTTATGTTATGCTATGCTATGCTTTGTTATGCTATGTTTTGTTATGCTATGCTAAGCTTTGTTTTGTTATGCTATGCTATGTTGTGTTTTATTATGCTATGCTATTTTTTGTTGTGTTTTGTTATGCTATGCTATGTTTTGCTATGCTTTGCAATGCTATGAGAGGGTGTGTAAGTGTGTGTGAGGGTGAGGGTATGAGGGGTGTGAGGGTGTGTGAGGGTGTCAGGGTGAGGAGGTGTGAGGGTGAGGGGGGTGAGAGGGTGTGTGAGGGTGAGAGGGTGAGTGAGGGCGTTATAAGGTGAGGGTCTGGAGGTGTGAGGTTGAGGGTGTGTGAGGGTGAGAGGGTGTGTGAGGGTGAGAGTGTGTGTGAGGGTGAGTGAAGGTGAGGGAGTGTGATGTGAGGGTGTATGAGGGTGAGGGGTGTGAGGGGGTGTGAGGGTGAGGGGGTGTGAGGGTGAGGGAGGGAGAGGGTGACAGGGTGAGGGTGTGTGAGGGTGAGGGTGAGGGGGTGTGAGGGTGAGAAGGGGTGTGAGGGTGTGTGGGGGTGTGAGGGTGAGGCGGTGTGAGGATGAGGGGTGTGAGAGTGAGAGGGTGTGTGATGGTGAGAGGGTGTGTGAGGGTGGGAGGGTGAGAGGGTGTGAGGGTGTTTGAGGGTGAGGGTGTGGGTGTGTGAGGGTGAGGGTGTGTGAGGGTGAGGGGTTGTGAGGAAGTGTGAGGGTGAGGGGGTGTGAGGGTGAGGGGGTGTGAGGGTGAGGATGTTAGGGAGTGTGAGGGGATGTGAGGGTGAGGGGATGTGAGGGTGAGGGGGTGTTAGGGTGAGAGGGTGTGTGAGAGTGAGAGGGTGTGTGACGGTGAGGGTGAGGATGAGGGGGTGTGAGGGTGAGGGGGTGTGAGATTGAGGGGGTATGAGGGTGAGGAGGTGTGTGAGGGTGAGGGGGTGAGGGTGAGGAGGTGTGAGTGTGAGGGGGTGTGAGGGTGAGGGTGAGTGAGGGTGAGAGGGTTAGGGTGAGGGAGTGAGGGGTGAGGGTGAGTCAGGGTGAGTGAGGGTGTGTGAGGGTGGGTGAGGGTGAGTGACGGTGTGTGAGGGTGAGAGGGTGTGAGGAGGTGTATGAGGGTGAGGGTGAGGGTGTGAGGGTGAGGGGGTGTGAGGGAGAGGGGGTGTGGGGGTTTGAGGGGGTGAGGGTGAGTGAAGGTGAGAGGGTTGTGAGGGTTAGGGGTGTGTGAGGGTGAGGGTGAGGGGGTGTGAGGGTGAGGGGTGTGAGGGTGTGGGAGGGTGAGGGTGACGAGGTGAGGGTGAGGGGGTGTGAGTGTGAGGGGGTGTGAGGGTGAGGGTGTGTGAGGGTGAGGGTGAGGGTGTGTGAGGGTCAGGGGGTGTGGGGGTGAGGGTACGTGAGGGTCTGTGAGGGTGAGAGGGTGTTTGAGGGTGTGTGTGAGGCTGAGGGTGTGTGAGGGTGAGTGTGTGTGAGGGTGAGGGTGTGAGGGTGATGGGGTGTGAGGGTGAGAAGGTGTGTGAGGGTGAGATGGTGTGTGAGAAGGTGTGTGAGGGTCATAAGGTGTGTGAGGGTGAGAGGGTGAGTGAGGGTATGTGAGGGTGAGGGTTTGGGGTAAGAGGGTGAGGGGGTGTAAGGGGATGTGGGGGTGAGTGGGGGTGTGAGGGTGAGAGGGTGTGTGAGGGTGAGTGAAGGTGAGGGTGTGTTAGGGAGAGGGTGTGTGAGGGTGAAGGTGTGTGAAGGGGTGTGAGGGTGAGGGTGAGGGGGTGTGAGGGTGAGGGGGTGTGAGGGTGAGGGGGTGTGGGGGTGTGAGGGGGTGAGTGAGGGTGAGAGGGTTGTGAGGGTGAGGTGGGTGAGGGTGTGAGGGGGTGAGGGTATGATGGTGAGTGAGCATGAGTGAGGGTGTGTGAGGGTGAGGGAGTGTGAGGGTGAGGGTGTGAGGGTGAGGGGTTGTGAGGGTGAAAGGGTGTGTGAGGGTGAGCGGGTGTGTGAGGGTGTGGGGGTGTGAGGGTGGAGGTGAGGGGGTGTGAGCGTGAGGGGGTGAGAGGGTGTGTGAGGGTGAGAGGGTGTGTGAGGGTGAGGGTGTGTGAGGGAGAGGGTGTGTGAGGGTGAGGGTGTGTGAAGGGGTGTGAGGATGAGGGTGAGGGGGTGTGACGGTGAGGGTGAGGGGGTGTGAGGGTGAGGGTGAGGGGGTGTGAGGGTGAGGGTGTGTGGGGGTGTGAGGGGTTGAGTGAGGGTGTGAGGGTTGTGAGGGTGAGGTGGGTGAGGGTGTGAGGGGGTGAGGGTATGATGGTGAGTGAGCATGAGTGAGGGTGCGTGAGGGTGAGGGAGTGTGAGGGTGAGGGTGTGAGGGTGAGGGGGTGTGAGGTTGAGGGGTTGTGAGGGTGAAAGGGTGTGTGAGGGTGAGTGGGTGTGTGAGGGTGAGAGGGTGAGTGAGGGTGTGTGAGGGTGAGGGTTTGGGGGTGTGAGGGTGAAGGTGAGGGGGTGTGAGCATGAGGGGGTGAGAGGGTGTGTGAGGGTGAGAGGGTGTGTGAGGGTGAGAGGGTGAGTGAGGGTGAGGGTGTGAGGGTGTGAGGGTGAGTGAGGATGAGAGGGTTGTGAGGGTGAGGGGACAGGGTATGAGGGTGTGAGGGTGTGAGGGTGTGTGAGGGTGAGGGGGTGTGAGGGTGTGAGGGTGAGGGGGTGAGGGGGTGTGAGGGTGAGGGGGTGTGAGGTTGAGAGGGTGTGTGAGGGTGAGAGGGTGTGTGAGGGTGAGTGAGGCTATGTGAGGGTGAGGGTGTGTGGGTGTGAGGGTGAGGGTGTGTGAGGGTGAGGGTGTGTGTGAGGGTGAGAGAGTGAGTGAGGGTGAGGGAGTGTGAGGGTGAAGTTGAAGGGGTTTGAGGGTGAGGGTGTGAGGGACGGTGAGGGGATGTGAGGGTGAAGGGATGTGAGGGTGAGGGGATGTGAGGGTGAGGGGGTATAAGGGTGAAAGGGTGTGTGAGGGTGATAGGGTGTGTGAGGGTGAGAGGGTGAGTGGGGGTGAGAGAGTGTGTAAGGGTGAGGGTCTGTGAGAGTGACGGTGTGTGAGGGTGAGGGAGTGTGAGGGGGTGTGTGGGTGAGGGGGTTCGAGGGTGAGGGGGTGTAAGGGGGTGTGACAGTGTGAGGGTGAGGGGGTGTGAGGGTGTGTAGGTGAGGGGGTGTCAGGGGGTGTGGGGGTATGAGGGTGAGGGTGTGTGAGAGTGAGGGTGAGGGTGTGTGAAAGTGAGGGTGTGTGTGAGGGGTGTGAGGGTGTGGGAGTGTGGGGGTGTGAGGGGGAGTGAGGGTGAGGGGGTGTGAGGTGGAGGGTGTGGGGTTGTGAGGGGGAGGGTGTGAGGGTGAGTGGCTGTGAGGGTGAGGGGGTGAGGGGGTGTGAGGGTAAGGGTGTGTGAGGGTGAGGGAGTGTAAGGGTGAGGGTGTGAGGGTGAGGGGGTGTGAGGTTGAGGGGTTGTGAGGGTGAAAGGGTGTGTGTGGGTGAGCGGGTGTGTGAGGGTGAGAGGGTGAGTGAGGGTGTGTGAGGGTGAGGGTTTGGGGGTGTGAGGGTGAAGGTGAGTGGGTGTGAGCATGAGAGGGTGAGAGGGTGTGTGAGGGTGAGAGGGTGAGTGAGGGTGAGGGTGTGAGGGTGTGAGGGTGAGTGAGGATGAGAGGGTTGTGAGGGTGAGGGGACAGGGTATGCGGGTGTGAGGGTGTGAGGGTGCGTGAGGGTGAGGGGGTGTGAGGGTGTGAGGGTGAGCGGGTGAGGGGGTGTGAGGGTGAGGGGGTGTGAGGTTGAGAGGGTGTGTGAGGGTGAGAGGGTGTGTGAGGGTGAGAGGGTGAGTGAGGCTATGTGAGGGTGAGGGTGTGTGGGTGTGAGGGTGAGGGTGTGTGAGGGTGAGGGTGTGTGTGAGGGTGAGAGAGTGAGTGAGGGTGAGGGAGTGTGAGGGTGAAGTTGAAGGGGTTTGAGGGTGAGGGTGTGAGGGACGGTGAGGGGATGTGAGGGTGAAGGGATGTGAGGGTGAGGGGATGTGAGGGTGAGGGGGTATGAGGGTGAAAGGGTGTGTGAGGGTGAGAGGGTGTGTGAGGGTGAGAGGGTGAGTGGGGGTGAGAGAGTGTGTAAGGGTGAGGGTCTGTGAGAGTGAGGGTGTGTGAGGGTGAGGGAGTGTGAGGGGGTGTGAGGGTGAGGGGGTTCGAGGGTGAGGGGTGTAAGGGGGTGTGACAGTGTGAGGGTGAGGGGGTGTGAGGGTGTGTAGGTGAGGGGGTGTGAGGGGGTGTGGGGGTATGAGGGTGAGGGTGTGTGAGAGTTAGGGTGAGGGTGTGTGAAAGTGAGGGTGTGTGTGAGGGGTGTGAGGGTGTGGGAGTGTGGTGGTGTGAGGGGGAGTGAGGGTGAGGGGGTGTGAGGTGGAGGGTGTGGGGTTGTGAGGGGGAGGGTGTGAGGGTGAGTGGCTGTGAGGGTGAGGGGGTGTGAGGGTGAGGGTGTATGAAGGTGAGGGAGGGTGAGGGTGACAGGGTGAGGGTGTTTGAGGGTGAATCAGTGTGAGGGTGAGGGTGTGTGAGGGGGTGCAGGTTTGTGACAGGATGTGTGAGGGTGAGGGTGTGAGGGTGTGTGAGGGTGTGAGGGTGAGGGGGTGTGAGGGTGAGGGTGTGTGAGGGTGAGAGGGTGTGTGAGGGCTAGAGGGTGTGTGAGGGTGAGAGGGGGAGTGAGGGTGAGAGGGGGAGTGAGGGTGTGTGAGAGTGAGGGTGTGGGGGTATGATGGTGAGAGGGTGTGTGAGGGTGAGAGGGCATGTGAGGGTCAGAGGGTGAGTGAGGGTGTGGGTGTGTGAGGGTGAGCGTGTGTGAGGGTATGTGAGGGTGAGGGTGTGTGATGGTGAGAATGAGGGGGTGTGGGGGTGAGGGGGTGTGAGAGTGAGGGGGTGTGATGGTGAGGAAGTATGTGAGGGGGTGAGGGTGAGTGGGTGTGAGGGTAGGGGGTGTGAGGGTGAGGGTGTGTTGGGGGTGTGAGCGGGTGAGAGTGAGTGAGGGTGAGAGGGTTGTGAGGGTGAGGGAGGTGAGGGTGAGTGAGGGTGAGTGAGGGTGAGTGAGGGTGTACGAGGATGGGTGAGGGTGTGACAGTGTGTGAGTGTTTGTGAGGGTGAGGGTGTGTGAGGGTGTGTGAGGGTGTGGGGGTGTGAGGGTGAGGGGGTGTTAGGGTGAGAGGGGGTGTGAGGGTGAGAGGGTGTGTGAGGGTGAGTGAGGCTGTGGGGTGTGAGGGTGAGGGGGTGTGAGGGTGAGAGGGTGTGTGAGGGTGAGAGGGTTCATGAGGGTGAGAAGGTGAGTGAAGGTGAGGGTGTGTGAGGTCGTGGGGGCGTGAGGGTGTGTGAAGGGGTGTGAGGGTGAGGGAGTGTGAGGGTGAGGGAAGGTGAGGAGATGTTAGAGGATGTGAGGGGGTGCGGATGAGGGGGTAAGAGGGTGTGTGAGGGTGAGAGGGTGTTTGAGGGTGAGAGGGTATGTGAGCGTGAGAGGGTGTGTGAGGGTGAGGGTGTGTGAGGGTGAGGGTGTGTGAGGGTGAGGATGAGGGGGTGTGAGGATGAGGGGGGTGAGAGTGAGGGGGTGTGAGGCTGAGGTGGTGTGTGAGGGTGAGGGTGTGAGGGTGAGGGGGTGTGAGGGAGAGGGTGAGGGTGAGGGTGAGGGGGTGTGAGGGTGAGGGTGTGTTGAGGTGTGAGGGGGTGAGGGTGAGAGGGTTATGAGGGTGAGGGTGTGAGGGTGTGAGGGTAAGTGAGGGTCAGTGAGGGTGTGTGAGGGTGGGTGAGGGTGATTGACTGTGTGTGAGGGTGTGTGAGGGTGAGAGGGTGTGAGGGTGTGTGAAGGTGTGGGGGTGTGAGGGGGTGAGGGTGAGGAGGTGTATGAGGGTGAGGGGGTGAGCGTGAGTGGGTGTGAGGGTGGGGGAGTGTGAGGGTGTGTGGGGGTGTGAGGGGTGAGGGTGAGTGAGGGTGAGAGGGTTGTGAGGGTGAGGGGGTGAGAGTGTAAGGGTGAGTAAGGGTGTGTGAGGGTGGGTGAGGGTGAGGGTGAGTGACGGTGTGTGAGTGTGTGTGAGAGTGAGAGGGTGTGAGGGTGTGTGAGGGTGAGGGTCCGTAGTAAATGGTGGCAGGGCAGACGTCATAAGACAGAGAGAAGAGACTGCATGGTGACTGTGTTTCAGAATCAGGAGGGGCAGAGTCAGCACAGTCTGCGAGGGATCAACGTGTCTAGAAGCAAAGCATAGTGGATGTAGCATTGCAGCTAGCAAGTCGAGTGTTTTCAAGCTGAGTGTCCCTAGAGAGATGGCAATACAGCAACAGCATTTGAAGAGCAAGGCTACTGTAAACAAGCATGGTAGGATTTCACTTTCGTCCAGGTAAAAAACCGAGAAAGGTGCAGAGAACGCCAAACAAAACACTGCTTCCCCGCGAAATGGATGCAAAGACAAAACAAGAAAAGCGGACATCAAAGGAAGGGTCGGAAGGAACGAGCATATGGGGTGTGAGCGATAACCAAAGTTAATTGTTGTGAGAGGGGAAGCAGGAAGTGAAGCAGAGCGCGCACTGGCGAAAGTAGTCTGCTGCTTTCAAGTCCGATGCCAGATGCCAGCTTTGCGCTTGAATGCCACACATGCCCTGGCCATAAACCACATTCCAAAGGTCTTTGGGAGCATTTTCTGGTGCCCCTTACTAAATATCTTGCCAACAAGCATTGCTAAATCAATGCCTGAGGCTCAACCTAAAAAGGTGAGATACCCATGAGGTATATTTGCATATAATCAATGTCAGTGGTGATGGTTTCAATATATCTTGGTCTGCCTTACAACCTGCAGAAATATTACTATTTATTTGGCTGGCAATATGAGTTCTAAATGTTAAAAGCAGCAACAGAATGAGTTGGTGTTCGACCTGGCCCTCTAAGCCAGGTCACCCCAGATGTTTGCCTTCCTTCGCTGTACACAGCTATGTTGGCTTTTAGGACTCTGTGCACATTTCTCCTGCTAATCACTGGTAAACTGAGTGTGCTTTCCCTTTAAAACAGGGTAAAATTGGCCTATACCTGACTGATACATTTAATTTACTTGTAAAACCCTAGTACATGGTACTAAATGTACCCACTGCCTGTAAATTAAATGCTACTAGTGGGCTGTAGCACTCATTGTGCCCCCCTGCCCCCCACTAAGGTAGCACTGCAAAACATATCTTACGTCTGCCACTAAATCTTTAGTATAATTTTTAACTAAACTGCCATTCCAACCAGGCACAATAAGCCTTTTGCTAGGCCTAAGCATTCCTGTGTAATACTTATAAGTCACCCCTAAGGCAAGCCCTAATGGCACATAGGGCAGAGTGCAATTTATTTAAAAAGTAGCAATGGTTTACTTCAGTTTTACATGCCCTGACAATGTGAATATCTTAAATGCATGACTCACTGCCTCCCCTTTGTTACCCTAAACAGTTTTGAGCCAAATATAGGAAAGAGTGAAGTTTAGACAAAGGGGACATCCCTCACCTGCAGACTGGCACTGAAAATGTAAGTGGTACCTTCAAAACCTCTCATCAGAACCCTCCTTGACCTGTGGAAGATTAAGAAGAAGAACTGCCCTGCTATTTGAAGATGGAAGATTGGACCTGCTTGACTTGAGCTCAGGCTCCATGGAAATGACTCCAAGAGTTAGTTGACTGACCTCCTGTTTGAGCTACAGGGACAAGGCAACCTTCCAGGGGCCTCCCTGCAACTGCAAAGCTGATCAGCACCAACTGGGCCTGCCTGAGCCCTACTGCCGGCCTCTGCTGGAGTGAACTCTGATCCCTAATAGGTTCCCATCCAAGTCATGGACCCTTGGCTAGCATCAGAGTGTTCCCTCCTTATCTGAAACCACAAGTCATAAGTCCCAGGTAAAGATTCTGAAGTTTTTGCCCACTCTGCGACTTTGAATGGACTCCTCATGTCACACGTCAACCATCTGCAATGCCTGCCAACTTGAATCTCCTGCGACGACTTTCTCTTCATGTCCGCTCCTAGATCCAGCACCACGCAAAGAAACGATGGATGGAATGCTGAATGAATCAAACATTGACCCCCCACTCAAGAGATCTGGGTTAAATTCATCGTTATTTTGCTCCCCATGCCATCCCAGTTTAGACACAGCGATATGCCAAACAGTCTTGACCCTGCTTTTCATGGGAACAGTCCTGTCGAATGGCCAAGCCAGGCCATCCTTGTAGCAGAAACAAGCATCCTAGTATCTGCTTAGGGAGATATCACCCCTCGTCAGCCAGGCTAGCTTCAATCCAATGGCACAGTGTGCAAGGGTACTGAAAAACAAGGAAAACAGGGTCTCAGGGGAGTTTAGAGACCATGCCTAGGTTGAACCCCCAACACAATAATTTAAACACAAGAAAACCTTGGGGTCTAGAATAAGGTACCTTTTGTACCCTTAAACCGCAGCGCAAGCTTGCTGGAAAACTCTAGTAGGGGTAGGAAAAAGATGAAACTGAAATAAAGAGAGGTGCAAGTGATTGTAACAGAGAAACCCGCTCGGTTTTAAGGATTCCCATCAAACACTTGTATGATCAAATTCTATCATTTGGTCATCCTCAGGGATCTGGTGTCTCTAGATCATTGAGACCCATAAGTCCCCTGTAGTAGAGCGGGGTCAATGCCCACAAGCACTAAGTAACCAGTGATAGACTGAAGATGGGTATAAGTGCAGTGCAAAAAACAGAAAGTGGTGAATTTAAAATAGAATAGAGGGCAGAACAGTAGATTTATTAAGAAACTGTCCTCTTCCTAATTAAAATCAACATGAACAGTGCAAGGATGCAGTATGGAAGCAAATTACTGCATTTCAGGCCAACATGTTTCAACCTCATAGGGAAGGACCCAAGGTTTTCGTCAGGGCCCTGTTCACAACGTTGCTACTGCGTAGTGATAAACCAAATAATTACAACTATATTAGATCCAGTGCAATAACCAACAAAGGATACAGCGTTTGGGTTCAGAACTCCGCCGTACAGAAGGTTCCAATCAGTGATCTACAAGAAACAACACAAACACCCCAAATTTCAGAACATCTTAACATTTAAATCCTACATCCTCCAGCATTAATAAAAGGTCAAACAAGTACCACTCACCCTGTTCTGCCGGGGAGTAGACCTCACCTCACCTGAACTCTAACTCAGGAAGAAAAGGAGGCCACGCTGTAAAAAGAAATACGAGGCATCAGGAATAGAATACAGTGCAAAGGTGTACTAACCCTGCTTGTCATATCCTGCCTACACACGATGTGTCGTGCCTCTATTTCTAAATATACTTCTTTTCACAAATAACTCGGGAAAAACTAGCTCTACCTCATAACACTACTCCCAACTTATAGTTACCGTCCTAACTAGTGGCCGAGAAACTATGGTCATCAGTACTTCAATATGCCTCTTGTTATACACTGCTAGGTGATGAGGTCTCAATGCCTCACAGAATCGGCATGCCAGTCATCCACGCTCGCATTCACAATAGTACGCTAGTGCATAACCTTACCTCTCCGTCGTTGCCCCAGTCGAAAACTGAGTCAGGGGGAGGCAACGAGAGGGAGAGGTGTCGGTCATAAAAAGCCGACGTGGGGACACGCCCAGAGGGACGTCCACTGTGCTCCCTTCAATCACCGGTCACGTTACATTACTGACCGCTTGTGTTGAAAAAAGAGCGGCGCCGCCATTCTGTGTTTACACCGCGGTCCTCCTCGTTGTAGTGCGCTGGCTGTGCGCATGCGCAAAAGTGCTCGCCCAAAGTACCGCGAGACTCACGAACTACAGTATGACGTCAATCCCGTCTATACTGTAGTTCGTTGCCCTCAAACTACCCGAGGGACAAAACGTAGCGCTCTTGCTATAAAGGACCTACTCCCTTAAGCAAGGAGACTATCTAGATGAAAAATATCTACTCCAAGATAAACACAGTATACAATTCCCACTAATTGGACCCTACCAAGTTTTGATAGGAAACGCTAAGCCTCATTCCATAAATTAAGATGAGGAGGGCATAGGTGGGCATTGCTGTTGTAAGGATACCAGTAAGGGGGGGCTCCACGCTTCCTTAGTTTTCCATAGCTGAACAGTCACAAATCTCAAGCAGGCCATGTCTGTGTGGAATGTATTAAGACATGCCTGTCGCACCCAGCAAAACCCCTTAAGTTACGTGTAGCAAGTACGGTACTAATAAACAGTACTACCATGGTCATTAAAGGGTGGTCCAAGGGATTTCGTCGTTGAGTCCCTGACTCTCTAGACGTAATAAGTAAATCCATTTCTGTTCTTTCAAATAGAGAACCCGTGTAAGGTTCGTAACGTGATTGGGTATAAACGGTTTCTCTAAAACAACCCAACTGAACTCGTTCTCTTTGTGGTTGAGCTCCAAAAAATGTTTGGTTAGTTTGGACACCGTTTTCTTACATTTGAAAGAACTTTTGTGTTCAAGCATGCGGGTACGTACTTTGCGGGTTGTCATACCCACATATCTTTTGTTGCACGGGCAAGTGAGCATGTATATTACATTTGTGCTGTTGCAGTTGGAAAAGTGCTTCAGTATCCACTGACGCCCAGTTCCTATGTCTATTTGGCTTGTCTTCTGTGTCAAACCACACATTGAGCACCCACCACAGGGGTGGTGCCCCTGCACCGGTGGTAGTTCCCACAGAGTCTCATTAGTCTCCCTCCGTACCTCCCGTGGCCGGGTATGTATCAATCAATCCTTTAGATTTTTAGAGCGCTTGAAGGCGAACAACGGGGGTTCAATCTTGTCAGTGGTGCTGTTTAGAATGCGCCAATGGCGTCTGACAATTTTCTGCACTAGATTTGACTTCTCATTGAAAGTGCTAACAAAAGTCAGTCTAGTTGATGGTGGCTTCTCCACCGGCATTTCCAGGAGGGCGTCACGGTTATTGTTGCTAGCTCGTTTCAGAGAACGTCTTATCAGAGTAGTGGGGTAATGTCGAGCCTGCAATTGTTGACAAAGATTAGTGGCATGTTTGTCATAGGTCTCGTGAGTGGAACAGTTCCTGCGAACCCGGAGAAACTGTCCAAATGGGAGGTTCTCACGCAGGGACCTGGGGTGTTGACTCTCAAACAGTAAGAGTGAGTTCCTGGCCATGGGCTTACGGAAGAGTTCGCTCTGCAGGCCCTCAGAGGTAGCAAAAATTGAGAGGTCCAGAAAGGTAATCCTCTCCTTATTCATCTCGATGGTAAATCTCAGGAATCTATTCCGGCTGTTCAGCCATTCGTGGAAGTTCACAAGGGACTCTTCATCGCCTCGCCATACCATGAAAATATCATCGATATATCGTTTGTAACAGATAATCGATGATAAAAAGGGGTTGTCAGGTGCTAGTATTTCTTGTTGTTCGAAAGTATGGACATATAAATTAGCCAAGCTCGGCGCAAAAATGCTGCCCATGCTCGTCCCAGAGATTTGTAGGTACAGATTTTCTTCGTACCTGAAATAATTCTCTTTCATGGCCATTCTGGCTAGCGTCATTATGAAAGGAATCGATGTTATGGTATCCAGAGTGACGGAGTTCAAGATGGAGCAGATAGCGTTCAAAGTGTCATCCTGGGGGATGGAAGTGTATAAAGATACAACATCCATGGACACAAGAATGTCAGTCTCTTGGTTGAAGTCAATGCCTGCCAACAGACGCAAGACATCTTTAGTGTCCTTTAAATAGGAAGGCATGGTCAGCACTATGGGTCTTAAGAAATGGTCAACAAATTCTGATAACGGCTCCAAGACAGAGCCCTGTCCTGAAATAATCGGTCTACCAGGAGGTGGTCTCTGCGCCTTATGCACCTTTGGTAAGGTATAAAAGTAGGGGACAACAGGATGTTCAACCTGTAAAAATTGAGACTCGTGTGGGGTGATCCAGCCCTCTGCTAAGGCTTCCTCCGTAAGTAGGCGAATTTCACCCATCAATCTCTTAGTAGGGTCAGT
Source organism: Lissotriton helveticus (assembly GCF_964261635.1). Taxonomy (NCBI): domain Eukaryota; kingdom Metazoa; phylum Chordata; class Amphibia; order Caudata; family Salamandridae; genus Lissotriton; species Lissotriton helveticus. Next base: position 1,377,865,210 of record NC_136059.1, read on the forward strand.
AGCCAATAATCTGTAAGAGCTCTCAACACTCAACTGACGCTGACATTCTGCTCTATATACCTCGGTGTCTTGTAGCACTATGGCACCGCCCTTATCGGCAGATTTTATTACTATTGAGGGGTCTCGCATAAGAGTTTGTACGGCCTGCTGATCTACCCTCGACAAGTTGCAATAACCATTATTGGAACCACCTGTCCAGATGGCTTCAATATCCTCTTTTACAGCCCTTTCAAAAGTAGCCACATGTGGAGGAACAGTGTGAATGGGAGGCAAAAAGATAGATTTGGGCCTCAACCCTGTGTTTTTGTCAACAACTTCGGAAGTTTTGTCCCTGAAGAAGTAGTGTAGCCTCAGCTTGCGAAAAAACTGAGCTAATTCCGTTTGTGTTCTGAACGGGTCTCCTCTGTCGGATATGACAAACCCTAGGCCCTTATTGAGGACATGTTCTTCACTTTCACTCAAGGTACGACTGCTCAGATTCACAACAAGGTTCTCTGCAGGTTCCTTTAAGTCTGAGGAACAGTCCTTGTCGTCTGACTGCGAGTCCCCGTGTGTGGTCCAGTTGATTCTTCCCAGTGCACCTGTTGAGGGGGTGGGGGTCCCCTTCTGCGGCCTCTTGACCTCCTGGGGCCAAAACCTAAAAAAGACTGGTTATTAAAGTTCTGGTAACCAGGAAAGGGGCCCATAGGTGGTTGGAACTGATAAGGAAAAGGAGGTGTGGGGCCCCATGGAGATGGCTGCCACCATGGAGGAACTGGTCCTGGTTGGACACCTTTGTAGTTCTGAAACCCACGGGACCTACCTCGCCCTCTATTTCCTAACGGTGTAGGATTATTAGTACCCTGATCACTATCGGAGTCCGTGCCGGAACCTGAATAATTTGAGCCATACTTCCTGCCATTATTTTTGTATTCTGGTGCTTTATAAGAGTCACTGGTATAGGGATATACCACCTCTAGTTTAAACTTTGCCAGATCTTTCTTGAATTTGTCAATCTTTATTTGTAGAATATGGTCATAAAAGTCTTTGTTGTTTTTATCCGACTCTTCCTTCTGTTTTTTGAAAACCGTAGTGGTGGAAATAGTGGTTTTAATATGTGCCTCCAGGACTTGGATCTCTATCAGTAAGGTGTCGCATGTACGTTTAGCGGTGCTTATGATACGAATAAGCCAATCCCTCGTACATCGCCAGGCGATGAGGGACCAATCATTAAGGAATTCTTTATCTGATAGAAAAAGACGAGGAGCATTAGTTACCAAAAGCCCCGGTGGTGCAGAGCTAGCCCTTGCATATTCGGCCATCACTCTGCCGTGTGCTTGGGTACGGGAATGAGCCTTTTTCAACGTCAATGCCTTTGTCCAATCGTCCGCTATGTGTACTGTTGGTGTAGGGATGGAGTCTAGGATACTAGGCATATTGTCCATAATGGATTGGAAAACAGAGTCATCGTACGCCAACCCACTACGTTCTGCCATTATGCTAGAGTTAATAGTGGAGTGAGAGGAAATGTTTAAAGGGAACCAACATCCCCCGAGCAGTTGTAGAAAATCAAGGAGCCCAATTTAGTATAAATATACCAAGTGTCAAATTATCAATCTAGTATAATACAATACAGACCCGCAGCCGACAGCTGCTCACAAAGAACTGAAAAACAAGGAAAACAGGGTCTCAGGGGAGTTTAGAGACCATGCCTAGGTTGAACCCCCAACACAATAATTTAAACACAAGAAAACCTAGGGGTCTAGAATAAAGTACCTTTTGTACCCTTAAACCGCAGCGCAAGCTTGCTGGAAAACTCTAGTAGGGGTAGGAAAAAGATGAAACTGAAATAAAGAGAGGTGCAAGTGGTTGTAACAGAGAAACCCGCTCGGTTTTAAGGATTCCCATCAAACACTTGTATGATCAAATTCTATCATTTGGTCATCCTCAGGGATCTGGTGTCTCTAGATCATTGAGACCCATAAGTCCCCTGTAGTAGAGCGGGGTCAATGCCCACAAGCACTAAGTAACCAGTGATAGACTGAAGATGGGTATAAGTGCAGTGCAAAAAACAGAAAGTGGTGAATTTAAAATAGAATAGAGGGCAGAACAGTAGATTTATTAAGAAACTGTCCTCTTCCTAATTAAAATCAACATGAACAGTGCAAGGATGCAGTATGGAAGCAAATTACTGCATTTCAGGCCAACATGTTTCAACCTCATAGGGAAGGACCCAAGGTTTTCGTCAGGGCCCTGTTCACAACGTTGCTACTGCGTAGTGATAAACCAAATAATTACAACTATATTAGATCCAGTGCAATAACCAACAAAGGATACAGCGTTTGGGTTCAGAACTCCGCCGTACAGAAGGTTCCAATCAGTGATCTACAAGAAACAACACAAAGACCCCAAATTTCAGAACATCTTAACATTTAAATCCTACATCCTCCAGCATTAATAAAAGGTCAAACAAGTACCACTCACCCTGTTCTGCCGGGGAGTAGACCTCACCTCACCTGGACTCTAACTCAGGAAGAAAAGGAGGCCACGCTCTAAAAAGAAATACGAGGCATCAGGAATAGAATACAGTGCAAAGGTGTACTAACCCTGCTTGTCATATCCTGCCTACACACGATGTGTCGTGCCTCTATTTCTAAATATACTTCTTTTCACAAATAACTCGGGAAAAACTAGCTCTACCTCATAACACTACTCCCAACTTATAGTTACAGTCCTAACTAGTGGGCGAGAAACTATGGTCATCAGTACTTCAATATGCCTCTCGTTATACACTGCTAGGTGATGAGGTCTCAGTGCCTCACAGAATCGGCATGCCAGCCATCCACGCTCGCATTCACAATAGTACGCTAGTGCATAACCTTACCTCTCCGTCGTTGCCCCAGTCGAAAACTGAGTCAGGGGGAGGCAACGAGAGGGAGAGGTGTCGGTCATGAAAAGCCGACGTGGCCTGACATGGCCTGCTTGAGATTTGTGACTGTTCAGCTATGGAAAACTAAGGAAGCGTGGAGCCCCCCCCTACTGGTATCCTTACAACAGCAATGCCCACCTATGCCCTCCTCATCTTAATTTATGGAAAGAGGCTTAGCGTTTCCTATCAAAACTTGGTAGGGTCCAATTAGTGGGAATTGTATACTGTGTTTATCTTGGAGTAGATATTTTTCATCTAGATAGTCTCCTTGCTTAAGGGAGTAGGTCCTTTATAGCAAGAGCGCTACGTTTTGTCCCTCGGGTAGTTTGAGGGCAACGAACTACAGTATAGACGGGATTGACGTCATACTGTAGTTCGTGAGTCTCGCGGTACTTTGGGCGAGCACTTTTGCGCATGCGCACAGCCAGCGCACTACAACGTGGAGGACCGCCGTGTAAACACAGAATGGCGGCGCCGCACTTTTTTCAACACAAGCGGTCAGTAATGTAACGTGACCGGTGATTGAAGGGAGCACAGTGGACGTCCCTCTGGGCGTGTCCCCACGTCGGCTTTTTATGACCGACACCTCTCCCTCTCGTTGCCTCCCCCTGACTCAGTTTTCGACTGGGGCAACGACGGAGAGGTAAGGTTATGCACTAGCGTACTATTGTGAATGCGAGCGTGGATGGCTGGCATGCCGATTCTGTGAGGCATTGAGACCTCATCACCTAGCAGTGTATAACGAGAGGCATATTGAAGTACTGATGACCATAGTTTCTCGCCACTAGTTAGGACTGTAACTATAAGTTGGGAGTAGTGTTATGAGGTAGAGCTACTTTTTCCCGAGTTATTTGTGAAAAGAAGTATATTTAGAAATAGAGGCACGACACATCGTGTGTAGGCAGGATATGACAAGCAGGGTTAGTACACCTCTGCACTGTATTCTATTCCTGATGCCTCGTATTTCTTTTTAGAGCGTGGCCTCCTCTTCTTCCTGAGTTAGAGTCCAGGTGAGGTGAGGTCTACTCCCCGGCAGAACAGGGTGAGTGGTACTTGTTTGACCTTTTATTAATGCTGGAGGATGTAGGATTTAAATGTTAAGATGTTCTGAAATTTGGGGTGTTGGTGTTGTTTCTTGTAGATCACTGATTGGAACCTTCTGTACGGCGGAGTTCTGAACCCAAACGCTGTATCCTTTGTTGGTTATTGCACTGGATCTAATATAGTTGTAATTATTTGGTTTATCACTACGCAGTAGCAACGTTGTGAACAGGGCCCTGACGAAAACCTTGGGTCCTTCCCTATGAGGTTGAAACATGTTGGCCTGAAATGCAGTAATTTGCTTCCATACTGCATCCTTGCACTGTTCATGTTGATTTTAATTAGGAAGAGGACAGTTTCTTAATAAATCTACTGTTCTGCCCTCTATTCTATTTTAAATTCACCACTTTCTGTTTTTTGCACTGCACTTATACCCATCTTCAGTCTATCACTGGTTACTTAGTGCTTGTGGGCATTGACCCCGCTCTACTACAGGGGACTTATGGGCCTCAATGATCTAGAGACACCAGATCCCTGAGGATGACCAAATGATAGAATTTGATCATACAAGTGTTTGATGGGAATCCTTAAAACCGAGCGGGTTTCTCTGTTACAATCACTTGCACCTCTCTTTATTTCAGTTTAATCTTTTTCCTACCCCTACTAGAGTTTTCCAGCAAGCTTGCGCTGCGGTTTAAGGGTACAAAAGGTACCTTATTCTAGACCCCTAGGTTTTCTTGTGTTTAAACAGTGTGCAAGGGACCCATGCCTGGGCATACCCATCCTACTTCTGGAGAAAAGTGCTATGCAAACAAATGATGGCTGGAAGGCTAAATTAATTTAAATCCATTGCTCCTTTGCTCACCATGCCACCTCAGCTTAGACCCAGCCATATACAAATCAGTCTTGATCCTGCTCCTCATGGAAACAGTCCAGCCTGAACTTCCTAAATTTAGTGCAATTCCGTTCAGGAGTTCAGGCTGTAGCCTTATCTAAAGTTTCCTATGGAAATGAACATGAAGAAAATGGATTTTGGGACCCTCCTTTTTCTCGGCCCCCACTTGACGATTCACCCTAAACCTTTCAAGACAGTAGCTGAGCGGAGCACCTCATTAGTTTTGAAAAATTTGCGAAGATTAATCAAAGGGCCCCAAAGATATTGTAAAAAAAAACTATTTTTTTAGCCCCAGCATGTGTCTACTTGGTTGGTTTGAGGGCAGGACACAATGAACATCGTTAGGCTGAGGAGGGGCGAGAGACCACCTGATGGGGAGTGGCCACGATATTTAAATCTGTGCGTTTGGCCCCCCTGGAAGAAGGAGCCCTTAAAACCTGCACTGATGAAGCCATTTGAAGGCTGAAACGCATCTGCCTAAGGGTTTCAGGGACCTCAGATACTTGTGCAAAACAAGAGCTATTAAAGCCTTTTTAATCCCCAGAGCTGAGTCGTCCCTTTTTCCCTACCTGGGAGAAAGTTTTGGTGTCTATGTTTCGCCAAGAAGCAGGCGCTGGTTGACGACCGCCCTCTTGGTCTGGAGCAACGCTGAGAGCCTGTGATTTCTGGTAGCTGCATGAAACTGCAACGCGTCGCCCCCCATACTTTGGGGGAGAGGAGGCAACACTGCTTGTCCTGAGAAGGATACATAGGAAGGCAAAATCATTCCAAGTACATCTGGCGGCGTTGAGATCCTTAGCCAACCAGTTGGGACTTCACATGTTGTTAGGAGATGCTCAGTCACTGAATGGGTTTCCTCTGAGGACTCCCAGCCCCAGCATGCATCTGCCTGGTTGGTTTGAGTGCAGGACACCTGAACATTGTTGGGCTGAGGATGTGGGAGAGACCAACTGATGGGGAGTGGCCATGATATTTAAATCAGTGTGTTTGGCCCCCCTGGAAGAAGGAGCCATTGAAACCGGCACTGATGAAGCCATTTGAAGGGCTGAAACGCGTCTCCCTAAGCGTTTCATGGACCTCGCTTGCGCAAAACAAGAGCTATTAAAGCCTTTTTAATCCCGGAGCTGTGTCTTCCCTTTTTCCCTACCTGAGAGAAAGTTTTGGTGTCAATGTTTCGCCAGCAAGCAGGCGCTGGCTGACAACCGTCCTCGGTCTGGAGCAACGCTGAGAGCCTGTGAACTCTGGTAGCTGCATGAAGCTGCAACGTGTCGCCCCCATACTTTGGGAGAGAGGAGGCAACATTGTTTGTCTGAGAAGGGGACATAGGAAGGCAAAATTATTCCAAGTACATCTGGCGGCGTTGAGATCCTTAGCCAACTAGTTGGGACTTCACATGTTAGGAGATGCCCCCGTCATTGAATGGGCGTCCTCTGAGGACTCCCAGCCCCAGCATGCATCCGCCTGGTTGGTTTGAGAGCAGGACATCTGAACATCGATGGGCTGGTCAGGGGCATGAGACCATGTGATGGGGAGTGGTCACGATATTTAAATCCATGAGTTTGGTCCCCCTAGAAGAAGGAGCAATCGAAACCGGCACCGATGAAGCCATTTAAAGGCTGAAACGTGTCTGCCTAGGCGTTTCATGCACCTCACTTGCTCGCGCAAAACAAATGCTCTAAAAGCCTTTATAATCCCCAGAGCAATGTCTTCCCTTCTTCCCTCCCTGGGAGAAAGTTTTGGTGTCTATGTTTCGCCAGCAATCAGGCGCTGGCTGACAACCGCCCTCTCGGTCTGGAGCAACGCTGAGAGCCTGTGAACTCTGGTAGCTGAGTGAAACTACAACTCATCGCACAACATATTTTGGGAGAGAGGAGGCAACACTGTTTGCCTGAGAAGGGGACATAGGAAGGCAAAATCATTCCAGGTACCTGTGGCGTCTTTAGGATCCCTAGCCAACCAGTTGGGACCTTACATGTTGTTAGGAGATGCCCCGTCACTGAATGGGCTTCCTCTGAGGACTCTCAGCCCCAGCATGCATCTGCCTGGTTGGTTTGAGAACAGGACTCATGAACATCGTTGGGGTGAGGGACCACCTGATGGGGAGTGGCCACGGTATTTAAATATGTGAATTTGGCCCCCCTGGAAGAAGGAGCAATTGAAACCAGCACTAATGAAGCCATTTGAAGGCTTAAACACGTCTGCGTAAGTGTTTCATGGACCTCACTTACTTGCGCAAAACAAGAGCTATTAAAGCCTTTTTAATCCCCGGAGCGGTGTCGTCCATTTTTCCCTACCTGGGAGAAAGTTTTGGTGTCTATGTTTCTGCAGCAAGCAGGCACTGGCTGACTACCGCCCTCTCGGTCTGGACCAATGGTGAGAGCCTGTGAACTCTTGTAGCTGCATGAAACTGCAACACGTTGCCCTCCATACTTTGGGAGCGAGGAGGCAACACTGTTTGTCTGAGAAGGGGACATAGGAAGGCAAAACCATTCCAGGTACCTGTGGCGGCGTTGGGATCCTTAGCCAACCAGTTGGGACTTCGCATGTTGTTAGGAGATGCCCCATCACTGAATGGGTTTTCTCTGAGTACTCCCAGCCCCAGCATACATCTGCCTGGTTGGTTTGAGCACAGGACACCTGAACATCATTGGGCTGAGGAGGGGCGAGGGACCACCTGATTGGGAGTGGCCACAATATTTAAATCTGTGAATTTGGCCCCCCTGGAAGAAGGAGGCATTGAAACCGGCACTGATGAAGCCATTTGAAGCCTGAAATGTGTTTGCCTAAGCGTTTCACGGACCTCACTTACTTGCGCCAAACAAGAGCTATTAAAGCCTTTTTAATCCCCGGAGCTGTGTCGTCCCTTTTTCGCTACCTGGGAGAAAGTTTTGGTGTCTATGTTTCGCCAGCAAGCAGGCGATGGCTGACGACCTCCCTCTCTGTCTGGAGCAATGCTGAGAGCCTGTGAACTCTGGTAGCTGCATGAAACTGCAACGCGTGGCCCCCCATTGCCTGAGAAGGGGGCATAGGAAGGCATAATCATTCCAGGTACCTCTGGCGGCTTTAGGATCCCTAGCCAACCAGTTGGGACTTCACATGTTGTTAGGAGATGCCCCGTCACTGAAAGGGCTTCCTCTGAGTACTCCCTGCCCCAGTATGCATCTGCCTGGTTGGTTTGAGCGCAGGATACCTGAACATCGTTGGGCTGAGGAGAGGTGAGAGACCATCTGGTGGCGAGTGGCCACGATATTTAAATCTGTGCGTTTGGCCCCCCTGGAAGAAGGAGCCATTGAAACCAGCACTGATAAAGCCATGTGAAGGCTGAAACGCCTCTTCCTATACGTTTCTTGAACCTCACTTTTTCTGCACTCCGCCTTAAGCGGAGATCACTGAGTTCCAAAAAACTCCACTTCGCGTTGTGTAGCAGAGTTTTTTACCTCGTTAGCGATCGTCAACATCAAGTTGGCGAGCGCGAGCTTGGAAAATCAACATCCCGGCAAGATTTCTCAATGCAGGGGGCAACAGGTTTCTCTTGCAAGTGGTCGCGAATGCTTGTGACAGCACGCGTTGAGAAACTGCCCGTTCCCGTTAAGAAAGCTGGCACTCGAGTAAAAATCTACTTGAGCGGCACACAAGGAAAGCAGGGTCCACTTTCACTGTGCATGGTGCCGTTCGCAATGATTGCACAGAGCGGACAAGCATCTGGCACTGTCCAATCACTGCAAACAGCATTTTCCTATTATACTCCGCCACTCGCATAGCTCTGCATAGTGCGGCGGAGATTTGTTTGCAGTTCGCATAGTGCTGCATAGTGCAACTCCGCAAACTCCGTCCAGGTTTAGTGCAGAGGCATTAGGCAGGAAATAAAGCAAAGATATATCAAACAATGTTGCTATCATAATACTTCATAATAAAAGCAACAGAAAATAGTGGCCAAAAATTATTACACCATGCAAAAAGTGTGCAAATTGCACACTGCACGCTTGGTTATTACAACCATTTTCAAATGGTTTAAAACATTGAAAAAAATAGCAATACTCCACAAGAATTGACAACAAATATAACTGTAAATTAGGAAACCCTTCCCATGATGTACATGCTTAATAAACATTGTATGCTTTTTCATTAAAGTGTACAGAAAAGTGATGCATGGATTGTTTGAATTAATCTCATTCATTGGTAATTACTTGGGCCGCATCCCAATCCATCATTATTTTCCATACCATGCCACTTAAGTTTGGATCCAACCATATGCAAATCACTCTTGACTCTGCTCCAATGAGAACAAGCTAAGTTCTCCCTGAACCGGAAACAAGCAACCCAGGAGTGGTTTTACCCTGGTTAGGGCTCCTCAAAAAGTATAGCTTTGTTCCTGTGACACAGGGTATGTCCAGACGTGGTTTCAGTGACACTGTGCCACTGGAACAAAGCTTACCTGAATTCGAAATCTTGTGGGCTTTCCCATATTGAGGAATGATGTTTTTTTTTGCATTTTAAATAAGGATAATCCTGCTTCTTTTGTTTGTTGGAATTTCCCACACACCAGGATTCTCAATTCATCTTCCAACCTCTCCAGATTCTATGTGTGTGACATCATCAGACATTGCCAAGGAGCACAAATAGAAACATAACAAGCAGATGGTTGCTGATAGTGTCATAAGGGTTAAGAGTTCTAGATCTCTGGTGCAGTGGTCACTTTCCTTGGAGACTTGGAAGGAGGCAGTTGGAGCTGTATTAGCTTGTGAGAGCTGCAATTTCTTTAAACACTGACATTTATTTGTGAGCTTGAATACTACTACAACTGGTAAGGTCATTTATGTGTTAGAGTGCTTGACTGAGGGTCTTATTTAGAGGTTTGTGGATGGGATACTCAGTTAAAATGTGACAGATACTTCTTCCCTTATGTTACAAGTGCTCTAGGCTTTAGGTTATAATACACTTGGAATTTGATGGATGGGATATCTGTGATGTTTTGAATCTAAAACATTATGTTAATATTAAACTTAAATAGAATATAGACATTGTTCTACCTCCAAAGGCCTGTGTATTTAAAGAATCCATGTGCACTTACATAAACACACACACATACTGGGGACAAATGATGAAACTTTATGTTAAAGTTCAGGGACTAGTGTTTATGCATTAGGGGAATAGATGTGAGGTAATGTGGTTTTAGGTTAGAGGTTTAGGGTATAATAGTTAAGATTTTGAGTTACAGATTTAAGTGTTAAGGGTTTTGAGTATAATGTTAAGGAGTGAAAAGGTTAGGAGTGAGGGTTATGACGGTTATAGGTGCTAGGGTTTAATATTGTGGGATATACGGTATTAGGATTAGCACTTTTGGGTATAGGGTTAATGGATTAGGGGAACAGAGATTAACACATTGAGTATAAGGTATAGGGCCTAAGGGTATGGCTTAAGTATTTCAGGAATCTTCTTACGGTTATGGTGAAGAGGGTTAAAAGTGTAGGTTTAGGATTAAAGGAACCCTGATATTACATCTCTTTAATAATATAGAGGAACATGTTTTACATATGAGTTATGCTAATGAGTATTTTTTTAAAATTTTATTAATCTGTATGAAAAATATGCAGGTTTACTTTTCATACTAACATTGCACTCAATTTATTTCAATGGAACACACATGACTTTCCAGCCATCTATTTCTCAGTAAACAACATGAATTATCTAGGTACACAAACACATACACTCAAACACACACCTCTTGAGTATGTAGTTTTATTGTTATCTATAATAGTTCCTACGACAATCATAGATGCCTCTCTGATCCTCTTCTTTCTTAGCTTTAAACTAAGTACCCATAGGATTTTGTTCACTAAGCACCAGTTTAGATGATTTCTCATTTCAAAAAAAGATTATTATTTATGTTTACATGTTTAAATTGTTTATGATTGGTTGTGTTTTCTTGTATATTTTCAAAACATCTATAAATGTGGTAATTAAGCGTGAAGTGTTTTAATTGATAGGGGCTGAAGTCTGTACATATTACGACATACCTGATTTAAAAATTTCTTTCATTGTCAAACATTCCCTTAGTGGTTCGGAGTTGATGTTCTGAAGTGAAAAATACTTTTGTTGATTTATTGTCCTCAAAATTTTACAGGCATCTCTAGTTTTTGCGTAGCTATTTAGTTTTCTGGTAAGTTGTGTTTGTTGCTGCACTGTTGGGCTGGTATTGTTGTTATTAAACTCTGCTCTTCCTTCTGTCTGTTCATGTGAGACTTGTGTTTGAGGGCTGTCAGGCTGTACACCCGTGTTATGAACCTGTGCATTGGTAAGGTATAGGAGAAAAACGTATAGGCTGTGGGGAAAAGAAGAAAGATTACTTGTGTTCTGTTCAAACACTATTTACCATCTAGAGATATCTAATATATGTTGACGTTAGGGTTGGGCTTGTCGACCTATCAAATAGGAAAAGGTTAGATACCTATGAGGTATAGTTGCATCTAATCAATATCAGTGGTGATGGTTTCAATATCTCTTGGTCAGCCTTACAACCTGCAGAAATATTACTATTTAGTGGGCTGGTAATATGAGTTCTAAATGTTAAAAGCAGCAACAGAATGAGTTGGTGTTCGAACTTTCCCTCTAAGCCAGGTCACCCCAGATTTTTACCTTCCTTCGCTGAACACAGTTACGTTGGCTTTTAGGACTCTGTGCACATTGCTCCTGATAATCACTGGTAAACTGGTTGTGCTTTCCCTTTAAAACAGAGTAAAATTGGCCTACACCTGACTGGTACATTTAATTTACTTGTAAAACCCTAGTACATGGCACTAAATGTACCCACTGCCTGCGAATTAAATGCTACTAGTGGGCTGCAGCACTCATTGTGCCCCCCTCTCCCTAACTAAGGTAGCACTGCAAAACATATCTTACTTCTGCCACTAAATCTGTAGTACAGTTTTTAACTAAACTGCCATTTCAACCAGGCACATCATGCCTTTTGCTAGGCCTAAGCATTCTTGTTTAATACTTATAAGTCACCTCTAAGGCAAGCCCTAATAGCTCATAGGGCAGGGTGCAGTGTATTTAAAAAGTAGCAAAGGTTTACTTCAGTTTTACATGCCCTGATAATGAGAATATCTTAAAGGCATGATTCACTGTCTCCCCTTTGTTACCCTGGACAGTTTTGAGCCAAATATAGGAAAGAGTGAAATTTAGACAAATGGGACGTCCCTCACCTGCAGACTGGCACTGAAAATAAAAGCGGTACCTTCAAAACCTCTCATCAGAACATTCCTTGACTTATGTAAGATTAGGAAGAAGAACTGTCCTGCCATTTGAAGATGGAAAATTGGACCTGCTTGACTTGGGCTCAGGCTCCATGGAAGTGACTCCAAGAGTCAGTTGACTGACCTCCTGTTTTAGCTAAAGGGACAAGGCATGCTTCCAGGTGCCTCCCTGCAACTGCAAAGCTGACCAGCAACTGGGCCTGCCTGAGCCCTGCTGCCGGCCTCTGCTGGAGTAAACTCTGATCCCCAATAGGTGCCCATCCAAGTCATGGACCCTTGGCTAGCATTAGAGTGTTCCCTTCTTGTCTGAAACCGCAAGTCCTGAGTCCCAGGTGAAGATTCTGAAGTTTTTGGCCACTGTTCGACTGCGAATGGACTCCTCACGTCACCCGACAACCATCTGAAATGCCTGCCAGCGTGAATCTCCTGCGACGACCTGCTCTTCATGTCCGCTCCTAGATCCAGCACCACGCAAATAAATGATGGATGGACTGCTGAATGAATCAAACATTGACACCCACTCAAGAGACCTGGGTTAAATGTATCGATATTTTGCTCCCAATGCCTTCCCAGTTTAGACACAGCCATATGCAAAACAGTCTTGACCCTGCTTATCTTGGTAACAGTCTAGACCAAACTGAAAAGCCAGGCCATCTTTGAACCATATTTACAACAAGGGGTGGTGATGGACAGAGTCTCTGAATTAAGCAGAATACTCTCACCCAGTCAAGAGATCAGGGCTAGATCCAACACCGTTTTTTTAGCTCATTGCACCATCCCAGTTTCAGAACCCGGCTGTATGCAAATTAGTCTGTCCCTGGCCCAGTGCATCATGGGAACAGGGCAGACCAGACTACAAAAGCCAATTCTTACACTGGGAAGGAAACAAGCTTCCGGGGACCGGTTTCTGGCATTTCAGCCGTCTTCGGCCCGGCTTGCTTGAATCCTGATGGTGCAATGAGCAAGGGACTCACATCTGAGTATACCCTTCCACGCTTAGGGTGGACAAAAATATTTACAACAAGGGGTGGTGGTGGACAGAGTCTCTGAATTAAGCAGAATACTCTCACCCAGTCAAGAGATCAGGGCTAGATCCAACACCGTTTTTTTAGCTCATTGCACCATCCCAGTTTCAGAACCCGGCTGTATGCAAAGAAACCGGTCCCCGGAAGCTTGTTTCCTTCCCAGTGTAAGAATTGGTGTCCCGGCGCTCCACCTACAGACAGCTTGTTCCTGGGAGAGAGTGAGCAACACGGACCTTCTGTGGCTTGATTACTTCATTCAGAAAACGGGCCAACTTTAACTGCCGGCCTGAACTGAGGCCAGTGACCGGCCGCTTCCCTCCCTGTGGTCTGCATAGCCAGACCTACACGCGCAAAATAATGTGAGCCGCCCTGATACCTGCAAGCTTCTGAAGCCTGACACCACGCCTTAAGTCCTGCTCTGCGCCTATTGCAGGTGTGAACACGACATACCTACGCCACGGCAACCTTTGTACCCGCGTGCAGAATCTGTTTCCCAGTCCCTGTCCTGAAGAGAACCTTAAATACTTAGGTTCGAAACGCGTCGACAATACCACCCTGTGGCTACAACAAAGGGTGCCGCTAGGATGTAAATCATACCACCACTCTGTATCCTAGCCTTGCAACCCTATTTAACATTACACCACAGGCTTTCGTTGACAGGCAGGCTTGTTTTTGATCTCAACCCCGCCTGTCACTTGGTTTTTTCAATCTCTAGGACTGGTTCCCGTTTGTTCGCTTATGGATTAATCTCTGCACTGTATATAATTGCAATTTATTTGAATTATTATACATTTGTGATTGTCTTTTGGTGTGTCTAACCAATCTTTGTTTGATTCTTTGTTGTAAATTTGTAAATGTGTGCATTTGTAGATACTGTATATATGAACCTTTTGAATTGACAGTGGTTTTGTTTGTGCTTGTGTTTCAAAAAATTGCTGATAAATGTAAAAAAGAAAAATAAACTTGTTTGGAAAATTAAATCCAGTGGTCACACGGTACAGATTGACTGTGTGTCTGGGGAATTGTTTCACGAATAATCCTGTCCAGCCACCCTGTTCTGTTTTTCCTCTGAGAGCCATGGCAGGATAACCTGGAACTGATTTATCAGTTTGCAACATTATGAAACAACTTTTTTCTCCCAGTTTTTCTGTCATAGCAATAACAGGATTTGAAATTCGGTATTCATGCTAATGGCTCTCCCTTATAGTCATACATAGCAAAATATTAATGGCTGGTGAACAAGTCACATAACAGACTAGATATTTCACAGAGTCAGGTCAGCGGTAAAATGTTTGAGTCTGGTGCGCAAGGCACAAACATTTATTCATAAAGTTTTGTATAGCGCCATCGTGACCCTTACGGGTATCAGAGTGCTTCACAATTTTGGGTAAGAGGGATACAGTATTGGGAGGCAAAATAATCATTACATAATTATGCAAGACACGTGCAGTACTCCTATAGGTGTTGGAACTCATCACATATGGGTACAGTAATGGGTGAGGAACATTCGAACATATGTATGTACAGTGCATGTTAACGATGTTGTTCACGATGTGTGGGAGTAGCTTCTGAATGTAAGTCTGAATATCTTCTCCCACTCACGCAAGACCTTGAATCCTAATGTTGCAGCAAGATGGGCTTTCCAGATCCCCTTGCTCTAAAGCTTTTTACCCTTTGATAACACTCCAGATTGTGCCGACTTCATCATTAATTGGTTAAAGAAACTTTTGGAGGAACTCGTGTGATATTTGACTTATATGATTGATTATCCAGCAATTGTTAATTGTTAACAGTTGTTAGCCCAGCTGTTTAGGTTGTTGCCCACTACTAAGTTTGATTTTATCCACGTTAAGCACTGGATAGGAAACAGACTCAAAAGAAGCCAAAAGGCCTAAAAGAATCAGGAATGCAACAGATGGAGGGCATCCAACAGGGACATCAAGGCTTAATCAGAGGAGTGCATTGGTCTAAAACCTGATTGTTGCGGGCTGAGCAATTATTTTCCAAATAACTTGATAACTGATTATTAGCCAGGCTTTGCATCAGTTTGGTGGCAAACGATAAAATGATACAGGTCGGTAATTGACGTAAACTTTAATTATGCTCCAAAGACAGCAGTATTTTCCCACCCATTAGGTACCTGGCCTGATACATTAATTCTGTAAGTTTAATTCAAATAATTTCACAAACTGTGTGAATGATCTTCATCTTACAGATATCCCAAAGAGATCTTGATAATATCTCTTTCAGCTGCTCAAGTAGCTCTTCCTATTTTATAGGCTTAAAACGCATAAAAGTGTTTCCTTGAGAAGTAGGGTCCAGCTAATATGTTATTGAGGGGTCTGCAGAGGGTGAGCTAATTTCTAAAATGCTTCCTGCAAAAAAAGTGATAGAGTTGGTTGTATAAAGTGTAGGAGGGCAGAGACTTACATCTTTCACAGTGAGTGGGCCAAACTCTCTAACAATCTCCAAAATCTGTCTAGTCCGAGAGGTGAACTGATTACTCTGAGCACAAAGTGAGTCGAATGTTTTGTTTTAATGGCTATTTTATAGGTTTTCAAATCTGGAAATGGCATTCTTATTAGGGTTTGAGTTAAAACCTTTCCTCCAGTGTCTTTAGACTTTCTTACATGCTTTCTAGCAACATCAATTTGCTATTGATACACACTTCATATAACTTTCTAGAGGACAACAGAATCAAGACCAGTCGGCAATACAATGTCTTCATCTGCCTTAAACAGATGCATCAGGTGGATGATTGAACAAGGGAGGGTTGAAATTTGCAGGTTTGATCCACAATCGGCAGGAGTTTCCAAGGCACTAAAAGCCCTGGTAGTGGGAGCGAGATTGGACAACATTTTCAAGGATGTCAAGTGGTGTGGGTATCCTACGTTTAAGTGGTTTTATTTTAAAGCTATGCAGTACAGTCGGTGGTGAGTACGCTTTAAACTATGCATAATCCTTCCCTACGGTCTTGACAAAAACTGAGATTTTCATAGACATTGCAGAAAGAAGCTAGGATAATTACCATTCTTTTCTTAAGATGATGAGACAAATAGTTCCTTAATGGATTTCCACCTTTTACTGAATGGTTTCAAAGTATGACTTGGGGGTTCAATGAAAGCAACAGGTTGCTGTGACAGTCATGGCTACATGGATGATGCTAGAGCAAAAAAAATTGCATGACATGCTGCTGTTTTAAGGCTTCTGGTAGACATCAGACTGGATCAAGATATTTAAAAGCAGCAGTACTCTTGTATACCAGTAGATGGCGATGTGCACCTCCGTGCTGACGTTGTTCCACTCCAGAAGACTTGGGTGTAAATAACCACCATCCAGGCGTGCTGATGCCAGTTCCTTTGTATACATGCTTTTTGAGGCGGAAACAGAGCTTACTCCTCCTCTCTTTGACAACTATTTTTTCTCCCAAAACGTTCTTTTTCAGAGTCCCGGGGACAATATGTCACCTACCAAAACAACAGGGCTTAAACATTTCAGGGAATGTTGAAAAACAATGTCTGTGATAGATCCCTATGAACTATGTCTGTGGTGCCTAGGGTCTGAGGAGGTCCTTGACCTGACCCTACCTACAACAGAGGTGATAACTAACATCTTGACGAACAAGTTACTTACATTCCATAACGCTTTAGTTGGTAGAGACTCTATCTAGACGCTGATTCTTTATATGAGAATATTCCCTAGTGTCATACTGCATCCTGAATCATTTTTTGCAATTTCCCCATGCATGCTGGCAGTTGGCATCATTTGGCACTGCATCGTATTGTTGGCGTAGTCAGCAGCAGATGTGACATTCGCGGTGCCAACATAGGCCCCGCCCCAGGGAGCAAACCTCCATTCATAACAGTCTTTTTTTATTTTTAATCCTTGCAATTTATTATGATATGAGCTTTGCAAAAGGAAGAAACGAAAAGAAGATGTGTACAAAGAATGTGTTTGTATTGTGGTAAATCTGGATATTATCTAAAAGATTGTCACAGTAAACATAGAATTTTCGAGAGTCAAATACAGATGCCTTCAGTTAGAAAGGTTACAACCAGTGGAAAACGGAGCGCCTCGACAATAAATGATGCTGCCTTGTTGAGTGAGGATAAGCAGTTTGTCACAAAATAGGCAGCTAATACTATGTAGTGATTGATTACTCATGTAGCAGTTCCTTACAAAATTATTTTATCCAATGAACAAGGTGAATTTGTTTCAGGACTTCAGGTCAGGTTTAGGTGTCTCAGGGAATTATATGGTTATCAAGTTTGGACAATCATTAGAGATACCTTGGATCACTAAGAATGTTCCTGCAGAGGTTAGGGGAGTAGATGGTTCAGCATTGCCTTCAATGTTAATATATGGACACAATCTTTGTGGTGGGTTTTGCAAGTCACTATGAATAAAATAGTTTTGATCTGATTGATGCCCCTCATTAGGTCGAGCCTAGCTATTGCGTAAGCAATCGCTATGCGAGATTATAGTAAGGGGAAAAGAAAAGTCTACCAGAGACCTCTGGAATGCGGCCAGTGCATGTGAGGCATTAAAGTGCGAAGCAGGCATCTAGCATTGACTTAAAAGCAGCAGACTGCTTTCGCCAGCGCGCGCTTGGCCTCACTTCCTGCTCCCCCTCTTACAGCAATTAACTTTCGCTCACTCACACCCCATATGTTCGTTCCCGCCCACCCTTCCTTTGATGTCCGCTTTTCTTGTTTTCTCCTCCCTACCCCTCTCTCTCCACCCTCCAACTCTAACCTCCACCCTCCAACTCCACCCTCCAATTCCAACACCACCCTCCAACTGCAACCTCCAACTCCACCCTCCAACTCCAACTCCACCCTCCAACTCCTCCCTTCAACTCCTACTCCACCCTCCAACTCCAACTCCACCCTCCAACTCCACACTCCAACTCCAACTCCACCCTCCACCCTCCAACTCAAACTCCACCCTCCAAATCCAACTCCACCCTCCAACTCCACCCTCCAACTCCAACTCCACCCTCCAATTCCACCCTCCAACTCCACCCTCCAACTCCAACTCCACCCTCCAACTCAACCCTCCAACTTCACCCTCCACCCTCCAACTCCTACTCCACACTCCACCCTCCAACTCCACCCTCCAACTCCAACTCCAACTCCACCCTCCAACTTCAACTCCACCATCCACCCTTCAACTCCACCCTCCAACTCCACCCTCCAACTCCACCTCCACCCTCCAACTCTACCCTCCAACCTCAACTCCACCCTCTAACTCAACCCTCCAACTCCAACCCCACCCTCCAACGCCACCCTCAAATCCTCCCTCCAACGCCAGCCTCCACCATTGAACTCCACCCTTCAACTCAAACCTCCAACTCCACCCTCCAACTCTAACTCCACCCTCCAACTCTAACTCCACCCTCCAACTCCACCCTCCAACTCCAAAAACCACCCTCCATCTCCATCCTCCAACTCCAACTCCACCCTCCAACTCCACCCTCCAACTCCAACTCCACCTCCAACTCCACCCTCCACATCCACCCTCCAACTCCACCCTCCAACTCCACCCTCCAACTCCACCCTCCAACTCCAACTCCAGCTCCAACCTCCAACTCCACCCTCCACCCTTTAACTCCACCCTCCAACTCCACCCTCCAACTCCAACTCCACCCTCCAACTCTACCCTCCAACTCCACCCTCCAACTCCATCCTCCAACTCCACCCTCCAATTCCAAACCTACAACTACAACTGCACCCTCCAACTCCAATTTCACCGTCCAAATCCACCCTCCAACTCCAACTCCACCCTCTAACTCCACCCACCAACTCCACCCTCCAACTCCAACTCCACCCTCAAACTCCACCCTTCAACTCCACCGTCAAACTCCACCATCCAACTCCACCCACCAAATCCAACTCCACCCTCCAACTCCACTCTCAAACTCCACACTCCAACTCCAACTCCACCCTCCAACTCCACCCACCAACTCCAACTCCACCTTCCAACTCCAACTCCACCCTCCAACTCCACCTCCACCCTCCAAGTCCACCCTCCAACCTCAACTCCACCCTCCAACTCCAACTCTACCCTCCACCCTTTAATTCCATCCTCCAACTCCACCCTCCAACTCCAACTCCACCTTCCAACTCCACCCTCCAACTCTACCCACCGACTCCACCCTCCAACTCCACCCTCCAACTCCACCCTCCAACTCAACTCCACCCTCCAACTCCAACTCCACCCTCCAACTCCACCCTCCAACTCCAACTCCACCCTCCAACTTCACCCTCCAACTCCACCCTCCAACTCCAACTCCACCCTCCAAATCCAACTCCACCATCCACCCTTCCACTCCACCCTCCAATTCCAACCTCCAACTCCACCCTCCACCTCCACCCTCCAACTCCAACCTCTAACTCCACCCTCCAACTCCACCCTCCAACTCCACCCTCCAACTCCACACTCCAACCTCAACTCCACAACCCAACTCCACCCTCCAACTCCACCCTCCAACTCCAACTCCACCCTCCACCGTTCAACTCCACCCTCCAACTCTACCCTCCTACTCCAAATCGACCCTCCAACTCCACCCTCCAACTCCAACTCCACCCTCAACTCCAACTCCACCCTCCAACTCCACCCCCAACTCCACCCTCCAACTCTACCCCCCAACTCCACCCACCAACTCCACCCTCCTACTCCTACTCCAACTCCACCCTCCAACTCCACTCTCCAACTCCACTCTCGAACTCCGCCCTCCAACCTCAACTCCACCCTCCAGCTCCAACCTCAAACTCCAACTCCAACTACACCCTCCAATTCCAACACCACCCTCCAACTCCAACTCCACCCTCCAACTCCAAAACTCCAACTCCACCCTCCATCTCCACCCTCCAACTCCAACTCCAACTCCACCCTCCAACTCCACCCTCCAACTCCAACTCCAACCTCCAACTCCAACTCTATCCTCCAACTCCAACTCCACCCTCTAACTTCAACTCCACCCTCCAACTTCACACTTCAACTCCAACTCCACCCTCCAACTCTACCCTCCAACTCCACCCTCCAACTCCAACTCCACCCTCCAACTCCGGCCTCCAACTCCAACTCCACCCTCCAACTCCACCCTCCAACTCCACCCTCCAACTTCACCCTCCAATTCCAACTCCACCCTCCAACTCTAACTCCACCCCCCAACTCCACCCTCCAACTCCAACTCCACCCTCCAACTCCACCCTCCAACTCCACCCTCCAACTCAAACTCCACCCTCCAACTCCACCCTCCAACTCTACCCTCCAACTCTACCCTCCAATTCCATCCGCCAACTCCAACTCCACCCTCCAACTGCACCCTTCAACTCCACATTCCAACTCCACCCTCCAACTACACCCTCCAACTACACCCTCCAACTCTACCCTCCAACTCCAACCTCCACCCTCCAACCCACCCTCCACCCTCCAACTCCACCCTTCAACTCCACCCTCAAACTCCAACTCCACCCTCCAACTCCACGCTCCAACTCCAACTCCACCCTCCAACTCCAATCTCCAACTCCAACTCCACCCTCCAACTCCAACTCCACCCTCCAACTCCACCCTCCAACTCTAACTCCACCCTCCAACTCTAACTCCACCCTCCAACTCCGCCTTACAACTCCACCTCCACCCTCCAACTCTACCCTCCAACCTCAACTCCACCCTCTAACTCCACCCTCCAACTCCAACCCCACCCTCCAACGCCACCCTCAAATCCTCCCTCCACCTCCAACTCCACCCTCCACCATTCAACTCCACCCTCCAACTCCAACCTCCAACTCCACCCTCCAACTCTAACTCCACCCTCCAACTTCCACCCTCCAACTCCAACTTCACACTCCAACTCCACCCTCCAACTCCAACTCCACCCTCCAACTCCAACTCCACCATCCACCCTTCAACTCCACCCTCTAATTCCACCCTCCAACTCCAACTCTACCCTCCAACTCCAACTCCACCCTCCAACTCCACCCTCCAACTCCACCCCTCAACTCCACCCTCCAACTCCACCCTCCAACTCCAACTCCAGCTCCAACCTCCAACTCCACCCTCCACCCTTTAACTCCACCCTCCAACTCCACCCTCCAACTCCAACTCCACCCTCTAACTCCACCCACCAACTCCACCCTCCAACTCCAACTCCACCCTCAAACTCCACCTTCAACTCCACCCTCAAACTCCACCCTCCAACTCCACCCTCCAAATCCAACTCCACCCTCCAACTCCACTCTCAAACTCCACACTCCAACTCCAACTCCACCCTCCAACTCCACCCACCAACTCCAACTCCACCTTCCAACTCCAACTCCACCCTCCAACTCCACCTCCACCCTCCAAGTCCACCCTCCAACCTCAACTCCACCCTCCAACTCCAACTCTAAACCCTCCACCCTTTAATTCCATCCTCCAACTCCACCCTCCAACTCCAACTCCACCTTCCAACTCCACCCTCCCAACTCTACCCACCGACTCCACCCTCCAACTCCACCCTCCAACTCCACCTTCAACTCAACTCCACCCTCCAACTCCAACTCCACCCTCCAACTCCACCCTCCAACTCCAACTCCACCCTCCAACTTCACCCTCCAACTCCACCCTCCAACTCCAACTCCACCCTCCAATCCAACTCCACCATCCACCCTTCCACTCCACCCTCCAATTCCAACCTCCAACTCCACCCTCCACCTCCACCCTCCAACTCCAACCTCTAACTCCACCCTCCACTCCACCCTCCAACTCCACCCTCCAACTCCACACTCCAACCTCAACTCCACAACCCAACTCCACCCTCCAACTCCACCCTCCAACTCCAACTCCACCCTCCACCGTTCAACTCCACCCTCCAACTCTACCCTCCTACTCCAAATCGACCCTCCAACTCCACCCTCCAACTCCAACTCCACCCTCAACTCCAACTCCACCCTCCAACTCCACCCCCAACTCCACCCTCCAACTCTACCCCCCAACTCCACCCGCCAACTCCACCCTCCTACTCCTACTCCAACTCCACCCTCCAACTCCACTCTCCAACTCCACTCCACTCCCCAACTCCGCCCCTCCAACCTCAACTCCACCCTCCAGCTCCAACCTCAAACTCCAACCCAACTACACCCTCCAATTCCAACACCCACCCCCAACTCCAACTCCACCCTCCAACTCTAAAACTCCAACTCCACCCTCCATCTCCACCCTCCAACTCCAACTCCAACTCCACCCTCCAACTCCACCCTCCAACTCCAACTCCAACCTCCAACTCCAACTCTATCCTCCAACTCCAACTCCACCCTCTAACTTCAACTCCACCCTCCAACTTCACACTTCAACTCCAACTCCACCCCCACCTACCCTCCAACTCCACCCTCCAACTCCAACTCCACCCTCCAACTCCGGCCTCCAACTCCAACTCCACCCTCCAACTCCACCCTCCAACTCCACCCTCCAACTTCACCCTCCAATTCCAACTCCACCCTCCAACTCTAACTCCACCCCCCAACTCCACCCTCCAACTCCAACTCCACCCTCCAACTCCACCACCCTCCAACTCCACCCTCCAACTCAAACTCCACCCCTCCAACTCCACCCTCCAACTCTACCCTCCAACTCTACCCTCCAATTCCATCTGCCAACTCCAACTCCACCCTCCAACTGCACCCTTCAACTCCACATTCCAACTCCACCCTCCAACTACACCCTCCAACTACACCCTCCAACTCTACCCTCCAACTCCAACCTCCACCCTCCAACCCACCCTCCACCCTCCAACTCCACCCTTCAACTCCACCCTCAAACTCCAACTCCACCCTCCAACTCCACGCTCCAACCTCCAACTCCACCTCCAACTCCAATCTCCAACTCCAACTCCACCCTCCAACTCCAACTCCACCCTCCAACTCCACCCTCCAACTCCAACTCCACCCTCCAACTCTAACTCCACCCTCCAACTCCGCCCTACAACTCCACCTCCACCCTCCAACTCTACCCTCCAACCTCAACTCCACCCTCTAACTCCACCCTCCAACTCCAACCCCACCCTCCAACTCCACCCTCAAATCCTCCCTCCACCTCCAACTCCACCCTCCACCATTCAACTCCACCCTCCAACTCCAACCTCCAACTCCACCCTCCAACTCTAACTCCACCCTCCAACTCCACCCTCCAACTCCAACTTCACACTCCAACTCCACCCTCCAACTCCAACTCCACCCTCCAACTCCAACTCCACCATCCACCCTTCAACTCCACCCTCTAATTCCACCCTCCAACTCCAACTCTACCCTCCAACTCCAACTCCACCCTCCAACTCCACCCTCCAACTCCACCCTCCAACTCCACCCTCCAAATCCACCCTCCAACTCCACCCTCCAACTCCACCCTCCATCACTCAGGAACACCACCACATCCCTCAGGGACACCACCACATCACTCAGGGGCACCACCACATCACTCAAGGGCACCACCACATCACTGAGGAACACCACCACATCACTCAGGGACACCACCACATCACTTGGGGACACCACCACATCACTCGGGGACACCACCGCATCACTCTAATACACCGACACTTCACTCAGCCCAACCACATCATCACTCAGCACCACAACAGCACTGTCCTTGCTTGCTACCAACAAGCATTGCCATAGCCAATAGGACCCTCCAACTCCAACTGCACCCTCCAACTCCAACTCCACCCTCCAACTCCAACTCCAACTCCACCCTCCAAATCCACCCTCCAACTCCACCCTCCATCTCCAACTCCACCCTCCAACTTCAACTCATTGAACTCTCACAATACGTCTGTCCTCACATCCAGTTCAAAGATATACACACACACACACACACATAATCTATTACAGGGGCACTGGCTGGCCTGCACTCATAAAATATCACTGTCACCCACACATCCGGATGTATGACGTTACAACGCATACTTTTACAACGCATACCATTACAACAAAATGTTTACAACGCAAAAACTTTTACAACGCATACCTTTACAACGCAAGATTTTACAACGCATATACCTTTACAACCCATACCATTACAACGTAAGTATTGGTAAGTATATATTATTTTTTTTAATTTAAATTAATTAAAAATATTGTAATATAATTTAAATATATTTAATTTTATTTAATTAATTTAATTTAAATGTAATTTTATTTTATTTATAAAAAATACCCCTTTACCCAAAAACTGAAAACTGACCCTGAACACTAAAAATACCCCTTTACCCCAAAAACCCCAAACTGACCCTGAACCCTAAAAATACCCCTTTACCCCAAAAACCCAAAACTGACCCTGAACCCTAAAAATACCCCTTTACCCAAAAACTGAAAACTGACCCTGAACCCTAAAAATACCCCTTTACCCAAAAACTGAAAACTGACCCTGAACCTTAAAAATAACCCTTTACCCAAAATCCCAAAACTGACCCTGAA
Source organism: Lissotriton helveticus (assembly GCF_964261635.1). Classification (NCBI taxonomy): domain Eukaryota; kingdom Metazoa; phylum Chordata; class Amphibia; order Caudata; family Salamandridae; genus Lissotriton; species Lissotriton helveticus. The sequence continues at coordinate 1,377,889,791 of NC_136059.1, forward strand.
CCCTAAAAATACCCCTTTACCCCAAAAACCCAAAACTGACCCTGAACCCTAAAAATACCCCTTTACCCAAAAACTGAAAACTGACCCTGAACCCTAAAAATACCCATTTACCCCAAAAACCCAAAACTGACCCTGAACCCTAAAAATACCCCTTTATCCCAAAAACCCAAACTGACCCTGAACCCTAAAAATACCCCTTTACCCAAAAACGCAAAACTGACCCTGAACCCTAAAAATACCCTGTACCCCAAAAACCCAAAACTGACCATGAACCCTAAAAATACCCCTTTACCCAAAAACTGAAAACTGACCCTAAACCCTAAAAATACCCCTTTACCCAAAAACTGAAAACTGACCCTGAACCCTAAAAATACCCCTTAAAAAAAACCAAACATATAACATTTTAAATATAATTATATACTTACCAATACCTACGTTGTAATGGTATGCGTTGTAAAGGTACTTGAGTTGTAAAAACATGCGTTGTAAATACATGCGTTGTAATGGTTTATGCGTTGCAAAAGTTTCGTTGTAATGGTAATGCGTTGCAAAAGTTGCGTTGTAAAGGTTGTTTCCCCACACATCCATTCTGCGAACAGGAGGAGTGTAATGCTCCCCTACAAGTCTGCTTATGCCAACTACAATCCCTCCAAGAGACCTGCCCATTCCCTATTTTGATTCATCTACATACTTACTCCAGTAACTTATAAATTAGCTGATTAGGTAATTTTAAAGGCTTTTTGAACAGCCTAGGTGCCATCTTGAGCTGTTCTTACCATCTATTTCCTTCATACTTATACATTTAACTTGCAACTTGAAAAGCAACCAAAAATATGTTTAAACAATGACGCTGTAGTAGACAGAGAATAGTTGTGTCACAAGCAGGTGATGTTTTAGGGCATGTCATGTCATGTCATGTCAAAGGTTCTTATATAGCGCCTTATCACCGCAAAGTCTCAAGGCGCTACCCTCCAACTCTTACTCCACCCTACAACTCCACCCTACAACTCCACCCTCGAACTCCAACTCCACCCTCCAACTCTTACTCCACCCTCCAACTCCGCTCTACAACTCCAACTCCGCCCTCCAACTCTTACTCCACCCTACAACTCCACCCTCGAACTCCACCCTACAACTCCACCCTCCAACTCCACCCTCCAACTCCAACTCCAACTCCACCCTCCAACTCCACCCTCCAACTCCAACTCCACCCTCCAACTCCACCCTCCAACTCCTCCCTCCAACTCCAACTCCACACTCCAACTCCACCCTCCAATTCCACCCTCCAACTACACCCTCCAACTCCATCCCCACCCTCCAACTCCACCCTCCGACACCAACTCCACCCACAAACTCCACCCTCCAACTCTATCCTCCAACTCCAACTCCACCCTCCAACTCCAACTCCAACTCCACCCGCCAACTCCAACTCCACCCTCCAACTCCAACTGCACCCTTCAACTCCACCCTCCAACTCCACCCTCAAACTCCACCCTCCAACTCCAACTCCACCCTCCAACTCCAACCTCCACCCTCCAAACCACTCTCCACCCTCCAACTCCACCCGCCAATTTCATCCTTCAACTCCACCCTCCAACTCCACCCTCCAACTCCAACTCCACCCTCCAACTCCACCTCCACCCTCCAACTCCGCCCTCCAACTCCAACTCCACCCGCCAACTCCAACTCCACCCTCCAACTCCAACAACACCCTCCAACTCCAACTCCACCTCCAACTCCACCCTCCACATCCACCCTCCAACTCCACCCTCCAACTCCACCCTCCAACTCCAACTCCAGCTCCAACCTCCAACTCCACCCTCCACCCTTTAACTCCACCCTCCAACTCCACCCTCCAACTCCAACTCCACCCTCCAACTCTACCCTCCAACTCCACCCTCCAACTCCATCCTCCAACTCCAACTCCACCCTCCAACTCCAAACCTACAACTACAACTGCACCCTCCAACTCCAATTTCACCCTCCAAATCCACCCTTCAACTCCAACTCCACCCTCTAACTCCACCCACCAACTCCACCCTCCAACTCCAACTCCACCCTCAAACTCCACCCTTCAACTCCACCCTCAAACTCCACCCTCCAACTCCACCCACCAAATCCAACTCCACCCTCCAACTCCACTCTCAAACTCCACACTCCAACTCCAACTCCACCCTCCAACTCCACCCACCAACTCCAACTCCACCTTCCAACTCCAACTCCACCCTCCAACTCCACCTCCACCCTCCAAGTCCACCCTCCAACCTCAACTCCACCCTCCAACTCCAACTCTACCCTCCACCCTTTAATTCCATCCTCCAACTCCACCCTCCAACTCCAACTCCACCTTCCAACTCCACCCTCCAACTCTACCCTCCCACTCCACCCTCCAACTCCACCCTCCAACTCCAACTCCACCCTCCAACTCAACTCCACCCTCCAACTCCAACTCCACCCTCCAACTCCACCCTCCAACTCCAACTCCACCCTCCAACTTCACCCTCCAACTCCACCCTCCAACTCCAACTCCACCCTCCAAATCCAACTCCACCATCCACCCTTCCACTCCACCCTCCAATTACAACCTCCAACTCCACCCTCCACCTCCACCCTCCAACTCCAACTCCACCCTCTAATTCCACCCTCCAACTCCAACTCCACCCTCCAACTCCACACTCCAACCTCAACTACACAACCCAACTCCACCCTCCAACTCCACCCTCCAACTCCAACTCCACCCTCCACCGTTCAACTCCACCCTCCAACTCTACCCTCCTACTCCAAATCGACCCTCCAACTCCACCCTCCAACTCCAACTCCACCCTCAACTCCAACTCCACCCTCCAACTCCACCCCCAACTCCACCCTCCAACTCTACCCCCAACTCCACCCTCCAACTCCACCCTCCTACTCCTACTCCAACTCCACCCTCCAACTCCACTCTCCAACTCCGCCCTCCAACCTCAACTCCACCCTCCAGCTCCAACCTCAAACTCCAACTCTACCCTCCAACTCCAACTCCACCCTCCAACTCCACCCTCCAACTCCACCCTCCAACTCCACCCTCCAAATCCACCCTCCAACTCCACCCTCCAACTCCACCCTCCATCACTCAGGAACACCACCACATCCCTCAGGGACACCACCACATCACTCAGGGGCACCACCACATCACTCAAGGGCACCACCACATCACTGAGGAACACCACCACATCACTCAGGGACACCACCACATCACTTGGGGACACCACCACATCACTCGGGGACACCACCACATCACTCTAATACACCGACACTTCACTCAGCCCAACCACATCATCACTCAGCACCACAACAGCACTGTCCTTGCTTGCTACCAACAAGCATTGCCATAGCCAATAGGACCCTCCAACTCCAACTGCACCCTCCAACTCCAACTCCACCCTCCAACTCCAACTCCACCCTCCAAATCCACCCTCCAACTCCACCCTCCATCTCCAACTCCACCCTCCAACTCCACCCTCCAACTTCAACTCATTGAACTCTCACAATACGTCTGTCCTCACATCCAGTTCAAAGATATACACACACACACACACACATAATCTATTACAGGGGCACTGGCTGGCCTGCACTCATAAAATATCACTGTCACCCACACATCCGGATGTATGACGTTACAACGCATACTTTTACAACGCATACCATTACAACGAAATTTTTACAACGCAAAAACTTTTACAACGCATACCTTTACAACGCAAGATTTTACAACGCATATACCTTTACAACGCATACCATTACAACGTAAGTATTGGTAAGTATATATTAATTTTTTTTATTTAAATTAATTAAAAATATTGTAATATAATTTAAATATATTTAATTTTATTTAATTAATTTAATTTAAATGTAATTTTATTTTATTTATAAAAAATACCCCTTTACCCAAAAACTGAAAACTGACCCTGAACACTAAAAATACCCCTTTACCCCAAAAACCCCAAACTGACCCTGAACCCTAAAAATACCCCTTTACCCCAAAAACCCAAAACTGACCCTGAACCCTAAAAATACCCCTTTACCCAAAAACTGAAAACTGACCCTGAACCCTAAAAATACCCCTTTACCCAAAAACTGAAAACTGACCCTGAACCTTAAAAATAACCCTTTACCCAAAATCCCAAAACTGACCCTGAACCCTAAAAATACCCCTTTACCCCAAAAACCCAAAACTGACCCTGAACCCTAAAAATACCCCTTTACCCAAAAACTGAAAACTGACCCTGAACCCTAAAAATACCCATTTACCCCAAAAACCCAAAACTGACCCTGAACCCTAAAAATACCCCTTTATCCCAAAAACCCAAACTGACCCTGAACCCTAAAAATACCCCTTTACCCAAAAACGCAAAACTGACCCTGAACCCTAAAAATACCCCTGTACCCCAAAAACCCAAAACTGACCATGAACCCTAAAAATACCCCTTTACCCAAAAACTGAATACTGACCCTAAACCCTAAAAATACCCCTTTACCCAAAAACTGAAAACTGACCCTGAACCCTAAAAATACCCCTTAAAAAACCCAAACATATAACATTTTAAATATAATTATATACTTACCAATACTTACGTTGTAATGGTATGCGTTGTAAAGGTACTTGAGTTGTAAAAACATGCGTTGTAAATACATGCGTTGTAATGGTTTATGCGTTGTAAAAGTTTCGTTGTAATGGTAATGCGTTGTAAAAGTTGCGTTGTAAAGGTTGTTTCCCCACACATCCATTCTGCGAACAGGAGGAGTGTAATGCTCCCCTACAAGTCTGCTTATGCCAACTACAATCCCTCCAAGAGACCTGCCCATTCCCTATTTTGATTCATCTACATACTTACTCCAGTAACTTATAAATTAGCTGATTAGGTAATTTTAAAGGCTTTTTGAACAGCCTAGGTGCCATCTTGAGCTGTTCTTACCATCTATTTCCTTCATACTTATACATTTAACTTGCAACTTGAAAAGCAACCAAAAATATGTTTAAACAATGACGCTGTAGTAGACAGAGAATAGTTGTGTCACAAGCAGGTGATGTTTTAGGGCATGTCATGTCATGTCATGTCAAAGGTTCTTATATAGCGCCTTATCACCGCAAGGTCTCAAGGCGCTACCCTCCAACTCTTACTCCTCCCTACAACTCCACCCTACAACTCCACCCTCGAACTCCAACTCCACCCTCCAACTCTTACTCCACCCTCCAACTCCGCTCTACAACTCCAACTCCGCCCTCCAACTCTTACTCCACCCTACAACTCCACCCTCGAACTCCACCCTACAACTCCACCCTCCAACTCCACCCTCCAACTCCAACTCCAACTCCACCCTCCAACTCCACCCTCCAACTCCAACTCCACCCTCCAACTCCACCCTCCAACTCCTCCCTCCAACTCCAACTCCACACTCCAACTCCACCCTCCAATTCCACCCTCCAACTACACCCTCCAACTCCATCCCCACCCTCCAACTCCACCCTCCGACACCAACTCCACCCACAAACTCCACCCTCCAACTCTACCCTCCAACTCCAACTCCACCCTCCAACTCCAACTCCACCCGCCAACTCCAACTCCACCCTCCAACTCCAACTGCACCCTTCAACTCCACCCTCCAACTCCACCCTCAAACTCCACCCTCCAACTCCAACTCCACCCTCCAACTCCAACCTCCACCCTCCAAACCACTCTCCACCCTCCAACTCCACCCGCCAATTTCATCCTTCAACTCCACCCTCCAACTCCACCCTCCAACTCCAACTCCACCCTCCAACTCCACCTCCACCCTCCAACTCCGCCCTCCAACTCCAACTCCACCCGCCAACTCCAACTCCACCCTCCAACTCCAACAACACCCTCCAACTCCAACTCCACCTCCAACTCCACCCTCCACATCCACCCTCCAACTCCACCCTCCAACTCCACCCTCCAACTCCAACTCCAGCTCCAACCTCCAACTCCACCCTCCACCCTTTAACTCCACCCTCCAACTCCACCCTCCAACTCCAACTCCACCCTCCAACTCTACCCTCCAACTCCACCCTCCAACTCCATCCTCCAACTCCAACTCCACCCTCCAACTCCAAACCTACAACTACAACTGCACCCGCCAACTCCAATTTCACCCTCCAAATCCACCCTTCAACTCCAACTCCACCCTCTAACTCCACCCACCAACTCCACCCTCCAACTCCAACTCCACCCTCAAACTCCACCCTTCAACTCCACCCTCAAACTCCACCCTCCAACTCCACCCACCAAATCCAACTCCACCCTCCAACTCCACTCTCAAACTCCACACTCCAACTCCAACTCCACCCTCCAACTCCACCCACCAACTCCAACTCCACCTTCCAACTCCAACTCCACCCTCCAACTCCACCTCCACCCTCCAAGTCCACCCTCCAACCTCAACTCCACCCTCCAACTCCAACTCTACCCTCCACCCTTTAATTCCATCCTCCAACTCCACCCTCCAACTCCAACTCCACCTTCCAACTCCACCCTCCAACTCTACCCTCCGACTCCACCCTCCAACTCCACCCTCCAACTCCAACTCCACCCTCCAACTCAACTCCACCCTCCAACTCCAACTCCACCCTCCAACTCCACCCTCCAACTCCAACTCCACCCTCCAACTTCACCCTCCAACTCCACCCTCCAACTCCAACTCCACCCTCCAAATCCAACTCCACCATCCACCCTTCCACTCCACCCTCCAATTCCAACCTCCAACTCCACCCTCCACCTCCACCCTCCAACTCCAACTCCACCCTCTAACTCCACCCTCCAACTCCAACTCCACCCTCCAACTCCACCCTCCAACTCCACACTCCAACCTCAACTACACAACCCAACTCCACCCTCCAACTCCACCCTCCAACTCCAACTCCACCCTCCACCGTTCAACTCCACCCTCCAACTCTACCCTCCTACTCCAAATCGACCCTCCAACTCCACCCTCCAACTCCAACTCCACCCTCAACTCCAACTCCACCCTCCAACTCCACCCCCAACTCCACCCTCCAACTCTACCCCCAACTCCACCCTCCAACTCCACCCTCCTACTACTACTCCAACTCCACCCTCCAACTCCACTCTCCAACTCCACTCTCCAACTCCGCCCTCCAACCTCAACTCCACCCTCCAGCTCCAACCTCAAACTCCAACTACAACTACACCCTCCAATTCCAACACCACCCTCCAACTCCAACTCCACCCTCCAACTCCAAAACTCCAACTCCACCCTCCATCTCCACCCTCCAACTCCAACTCCAACTCCACCCTCCAACTCCACCCTCCAACTCCAACTCCACCCTCCAACTCCAACTCTATCCTCCAACTCCAACTCCACCCTCTAACTTCAACTCCACCCTCCAACTTCACACTTCAACTCCAACTCCACCCTCCAACTCTACCCTCCAACTCCACCCTCCAACTCCAACTCCACCCTCCAACTCCGACCTCCAACTCCAACTCCACCCTCCAACTCCACCCTCCAACTCCACCCTCCAACTCCACCCTCCAATTCCAACTCCACCCTCCAACTCTAACTCCACCCCCCAACTCCACCCTCCAACTCCAACTCCACCCTCCAACTCCACCCTCCAACTCCACCCTCCAACTCAAACTCCACCCTCCAACTCCACCCTCCAACTCTACCCTCCAACTCTACCCTCCAATTCCATCCGCCAACTCCAACTCCACCCTCCAACTGCACCCTTCAACTCCACATTCCAACTCCACCCTCCAACTCCACCCTCCAACTACACCCTCCAACTCCAACTCCACCCTCCAACTCCAACCTCCACCCTCCAACCCACCCTCCACCCTCCAACTCCACCCTTCAACTCCACCCTCAAAATCCAACTCCACCCTCCAACTCCACGCTCCAACTCCAACTCCACCCTCCAACTCCAATCTCCAACTCCAACTCCACCCTCCAACTCCAACTCCACCCTCCAACTCCGCCCTACAACTCCACCTCCACCCTCCAACTCTACCCTCCAACCTCAACTCCACCCTCTAACTCCACCCTCCAACTCCAACCCCACCCTCCAACTCCACCCTCAAATCCTCCCTCCACCTCCAACTCCACCCTCCACCATTCAACTCCACCCTCCAACTCCAACCTCCAACTCCACCCTCCAACTCTAACTCCACCCTCCAACTCCAACCTCCAACTCCACCCTCCAACTCCAACTTCACACTCCAACTCCACCCTCCAACTCCAACTCCACCCTCCAACTCCAACTCCACCATCCACCCTTCAACTCCACCCTCTAATTCCACCCTCCAACTCCAACTCTACCCTCCAACTCCAACTCCACCCTCCAACTCCACCCTCCAACTCCACCCTCCAACTCCACCCTCCAAATCCACCCTCCAACTCCACCCTCCAACTCCACCCTCCATCACTCAGGAACACCACCACATCCCTCAGGGACACCACCACATCACTCAGGGGCACCACCACATCACTCAAGGGCACCACCACATCACTGAGGAACACCACCACATCACTCAGGGACACCACCACATCACTCGGGGACACCACCACATCACTCGGGGACACCACCACATCACTCGGGGACACCACCACATCACTCTAATACACCGACACTTCACTCAGCCCAACCACATCATCACTCAGCACCGCAACAGCACTGTCCTTGCTTGCTACCAACAAGCATTGCCATAGCCAATAGGACCCTCCAACTCCAACTGCACCCTCCAACTCCAACTCCACCCTCCAACTCCAACTCCAACTCCAACTCCACCCTCCAAATCCACCCTCCAACTCCACCCTCCATCTCCAACTCCACCCTCCAACTCCACCCTCCAACTTCAACTCATTGAACTCTCACAATAAGTCTGTCCTCACATCCAGTTCAAAGATATACACACACATAATCTATTACAGGGGCACTGGCTGTCCTGCACGCATAAAATATCACTGTCACCCACACATCCGGATGTATGACGTTACAACGCATACTTTTACAACGCATACCATTACAACGAAATTTTTACCACGCAAAAACTTTTACAACGCATACCTTTACAACGCAAGATTTTACAACGCATATACCTTTACAACGCATACCATTACAACGTAAGTATTGGTAAGTATATATTAATTTTTTTAATTTAAATTAATTAAAAATATTGTAATATAATTTAAATATATTTAATTTTATTTAATTAATTTAATTTAAATGTAATTTTATTTTATTTATAAAAAATACCCCTGTACCCCAAAAACCCAAAACTGACCCTGAACCCTAAAAATACCCCTTTACCAAAAACTGAAAACTGACCCTGAACACTAAAAATACCCCTTTACCCCAAAAACCCAAAACTGACCCTGAACCCTAAAAATACCCCTTTACCCCAAAAACCCAAAACTGACCCTGAACCCTAAAAATACCCCTTTACCCAAAAACTGAAAACTGACCCTAAACACTAAAAATACCCCTTTACCCAAAAACTGAAAACTGACCCTGAACCCTAAAAATACCCCTTAAAAAAACCCAAACATATAACATTTTAAATATAATTATATACTTACCAATACTTACGTTGTAATGGTATGCGTTGTAAAGGTACTTGCGTTGTAAAAACATGCGTTGTAAATACATGCGTTGTAATGGTTTATGCGTTGTAAAACTTTCGTTGTAATGGTAATGCGTTGTAAAAGTTGCGTTGTAAAGGTTGTTTCCCCACACATCCATTCTGCGAACAGGAGGAGTGTAATGCTCCCCTACAAGTCTGCTTATGCCAACTACAATCCCTCCAAGAGACCTGCCCATTCCCTATTTTGATTCATCTACATACTTACTCCAGTAACTTATAAATTAGCTGATTAGGTAATTTTAAAGGCTTTTTGAACAGCCTAGGTGCCATCTTGAGCTGTTCTTACCATCTATTTCCTTCATACTTATACATTTAACTTGCAACTTGAAAAGCAACCAAAAATATGTTTAAACAATGACGCTGTAGTAGACAGAGAATAGTTGTGTCACAAGCAGGTGATGTTTTAGGGCATGTCATGTCATGTCATGTCAAAGGTTCTTATATAGCGCCTTATCACCGCAAGGTCTCAAGGCGCTACCCTCCAACTCTTACTCCACCCTACAACTCCACCCTACAACTCCACCCTCGAACTCCAACTCCACCCTCCAACTCTTACTCCACCCTCCAACTCCGCTCTACAACTCCAACTCCGCCCTCCAACTCTTACTCCACCCTACAACTCCACCCTCGAACTCCACCCTACAACTCCACCCTCCAACTCCACCCTCCAACTCCAACTCCAACTCCACCCTCCAACTCCACCCTCCAACTCCAACTCCACCCTCCAACTCCACCCTCCAACTCCTCCCTCCAACTCCAACTCCACACTCCAACTCCACCCTCCAATTCCACCCTCCAACTACACCCTCCAACTCCATCCCCACCCTCCAACTCCACCCTCCGACACCAACTCCACCCACAAACTCCACCCTCCAACTCTACCCTCCAACTCCAACTCCACCCTCCAACTCCAACTCCAACTCCACCCGCCAACTCCAACTCCACCCTCCAACTCCAACTGCACCCTTCAACTCCACCCTCCAACTCCACCCTCAAACTCCACCCTCCAACTCCAACTCCACCCTCCAACTCCAACCTCCACCCTCCAAACCACTCTCCACCCTCCAACTCCACCCGCCAATTTCATCCTTCAACTCCACCCTCCAACTCCACCCTCCAACTCCAACTCCACCCTCCAACTCCACCTCCACCCTCCAACTCCGCCCTCCAACTCCAACTCCACCCGCCAACTCCAACTCCACCCTCCAACTCCAACAACACAATCCAACTCCAACTCCACCTCCAACTCCACCCTCCACATCCACCCTCCAACTCCACCCTCCAACTCCACCCTCCAACTCCAACTCCAGCTCCAACCTCCAACTCCACCCTCCAGCCTTTAACTCCACCCTCCAACTCCACCCTCCAACTCCAACTCCACCCTCCAACTCTACCCTCCAACTCCACCCTCCAACTCCATCCTCCAACTCCAACTCCACCCTCCAACTCCAAACCTACAACTACAACTGCACCCTCCAACTCCAATTTCACCCTCCAAATCCACCCTTCAACTCCAACTCCACCCTCTAACTCCACCCACCAACTCCACCCTCCAACTCCAACTCCACCCTCAAACTCCACCCTTCAACTCCACTCTCAAACTCCACCCTCCAACTCCACCCACCAAATCCAACTCCACCCTCCAACTCCACTCTCAAACTCCACACTCCAACTCCAACTCCACCCTCCAACTCCACCCACCAACTCCAACTCCACCTTCCAACTCCAACTCCACCCTCCAACTCCACCTCCACCCTCCAAGTCCACCCTCCAACCTCAACTCCACCCTCCAACTCCAACTCTACCCTCCACCCTTTAATTCCATCCTCCAACTCCACCCTCCAACTCCAACTCCACCTTCCAACTCCACCCTCCAACTCTACCCTCCCACTCCACCCTCCAACTCCACCCTCCAACTCCAACTCCACACTCCAACTCAACTCCACCCTCCAACTCCAACTCCACCCTCCAACTCCACCCTCCAACTCCAACTCCACCCTCCAACTTCACCCTCCAACTCCACCCTCCAACTCCAACTCCACCCTCCAAATCCAACTCCACCATCCACCCTTCCACTCCACCCTCCAATTACAACCTCCAACTCCACCCTCCACCTCCACCCTCCAACTCCAACTCCACCCTCTAATTCCACCCTCCAACTCCAACTCCACCCTCCAACTCCACCCTCCAACTCCACACTCCAACCTCAACTACACAACCCAACTCCACCCTCCAACTCCACCCTCCAACTCCAACTCCACCCTCCACCGTTCAACTCCACCATCCAACTCTACCCTCCTACTCCAAATCGACCCTCCAACTCCACCCTCCAACTCCAACTCCACCCTCAACTCCAACTCCACCCTCCAACTCCACCCCCAACTCCACCCTCCAACTCTACCCCCAACTCCACCCTCCAACTCCACCCTCCTACTCCTACTCCAACTCCACCCTCCAACTCCACTCTCCAACTCCACTCTCCAACTCCGCCCTCCAACCTCAACTCCACCCTCCAGCTCCACCCTCAAACTCCAACTCTACCCTCCAACTCCAACTCCACCCTCCAACTCCACCCTCCAACTCCACCCTCCAACTCCACCCTCCAAATCCACCCTCCAACTCCACCCTCCAACTCCACCCTCCATCACTCAGGAACACCACCACATCCCTCAGGGACACCACCACATCACTCAGGGGCACCACCACATCACTCAAGGGCACCACCACATCACTGAGGAACACCACCACATCACTCAGGGACACCACCACATCACTTGGGGACACCACCACATCACTCGGGGACACCACCACATCACTCTAATACACCGACACTTCACTCAGCCCAACCACATCATCACTCAGCACCACAACAGCACTGTCCTTGCTTGCTACCAACAAGCATTGCCATAGCCAATAGGACCCTCCAACTCCAACTGCACCCTCCAACTCCAACTCCACCCTCCAACTCCAACTCCACCCTCCAAATCCACCCTCCAACTCCACCCTCCATCTCCAACTCCACCCTCCAACTCCACCCTCCAACTTCAACTCATTGAACTCTCACAATACGTCTGTCCTCACATCCAGTTCAAAGATATACACACACACACACACACATAATCTATTACAGGGGCACTGGCTGGCCTGCACTCATAAAATATCACTGTCACCCACACATCCGGATGTATGACGTTACAACGCATACTTTTACAACGCATACCATTACAACGAAATTTTTACAACGCAAAAACTTTTACAACGCATACCTTTACAACGCAAGATTTTACAACGCATATACCTTTACAACGCATACCATTACAACGTAAGTATTGGTAAGTATATATTAATTTTTTTTATTTAAATTAATTAAAAATATTGTAATATAATTTAAATATATTTAATTTTATTTAATTAATTTAATTTAAATGTAATTTTATTTTATTTATAAAAAATACCCCTTTACCCAAAAACTGAAAACTGACCCTGAACACTAAAAATACCCCTTTACCCCAAAAACCCCAAACTGACCCTGAACCCTAAAAATACCCCTTTACCCCAAAAACCCAAAACTGACCCTGAACCCTAAAAATACCCCTTTACCCAAAAACTGAAAACTGACCCTGAACCTTAAAAATAACCCTTTACCCAAAATCCCAAAACTGACCCTGAACCCTAAAAATACCCCTTTACACCAAAAACCCAAAACTGACCCTGAACCCTAAAAATACCCCTTTACCCAAAAACTGAAAACTGACCCTGAACCCTAAAAATACCCATTTACCCCAAAAACCCAAAACTGACCCTGAACCCTAAAAATACCCCTTTATCCCAAAAACCCAAACTGACCCTGAACCCTAAAAATACCCCTTTACCCAAAAACGCAAAACTGACCCTGAACCCTAAAAATACCCCTGTACCCCAAAAACCCAAAACTGACCATGAACCCTAAAAATACCCCTTTACCCAAAAACTGAAAACTGACCCTAAACCCTAAAAATACCCCTTTACCCAAAAACTAAAAACTGACCCTGAACCCTAAAAATACCCCTTAAAAAACCCAAACATATAACATTTTAAATATAATTATATACTTACCAATACTTACGTTGTAATGGTATGCGTTGTAAAGGTACTTGAGTTGTAAAAACATGCGTTGTAAATACATGCGTTGTAATGGTTTATGCGTTGTAAAAGTTTCGTTGTAATGGTAATGCGTTGTAAAAGTTGCGTTGTAAAGGTTGTTTCCCCACACATCCATTCTGCGAACAGGAGGAGTGTAATGCTCCCCTACAAGTCTGCTTATGCCAACTACAATCCCTCCAAGAGACCTGCCCATTCCCTATTTTGATTCATCTACATACTTACTCCAGTAACTTATAAATTAGCTGATTAGGTAATTTTAAAGGCTTTTTGAACAGCCTAGGTGCCATCTTGAGCTGTTCTTACCATCTATTTCCTTCATACTTATACATTTAACTTGCAACTTGAAAAGCAACCAAAAATATGTTTAAACAATGACGCTGTAGTAGACAGAGAATAGTTGTGTCACAAGCAGGTGATGTTTTAGGGCATGTCATGTCATGTCATGTCAAAGGTTCTTATATAGCGCCTTATCACCGCAAGGTCTCAAGGCGCTACCCTCCAACTCTTACTCCTCCCTACAACTCCACCCTACAACTCCACCCTCGAACTCCAACTCCACCCTCCAACTCTTACTCCACCCTCCAACTCCGCTCTACAACTCCAACTCCGCCCTCCAACTCTTACTCCACCCTACAACTCCACCCTCGAACTCCACCCTACAACTCCACCCTCCAACTCCACCCTCCAACTCCAACTCCAACTCCACCCTCCAACTCCACCCTCCAACTCCAACTCCACCCTCCAACTCCACCCTCCAACTCCTCCCTCCAACTCCAACTCCACACTCCAACTCCACCCTCCAATTCCACCCTCCAACTACACCCTCCAACTCCATCCCCACCCTCCAACTCCACCCTCCGACACCAACTCCACCCACAAACTCCACCCTCCAACTCTACCCTCCAACTCCAACTCCACCCTCCAACTCCAACTCCACCCGCCAACTCCAACTCCACCCTCCAACTCCAACTGCACCCTTCAACTCCACCCTCCAACTCCACCCTCAAACTCCACCCTCCAACTCCAACTCCACCCTCCAACTCCAACCTCCACCCTCCAAACCACTCTCCACCCTCCAACTCCACCCGCCAATTTCATCCTTCAACTCCACCCTCCAACTCCACCCTCCAACTCCAACTCCACCCTCCAACTCCACCTCCACCCTCCAACTCCGACCTCCAACTCCAACTCCACCCGCCAACTTCACCCTCCAACTCCACCCTCCAACTCCAACTCCACCCTCCAAATCCAACTCCACCATCCACCCTTCCACTCCACCCTCCAATTCCAACCTCCAACTCCACCCTCCACCTCCACCCTCCAACTCCAACTCCACCCTCTAACTCCACCCTCCAACTCCAACTCCACCCTCCAACTCCACCCTCCAACTCCACACTCCAACCTCAACTACACAACCCAACTCCACCCTCCAACTCCACCCTCCAACTCCACCCTCCACCGTTCAACTCCACCCTCCAACTCTACCCTCCTACTCCAAATCGACCCTCCAACTCCACCCTCCAACTCCAACTCCAACTCCAACTCCAACTCCACCCTCAACTCCAACTCCACCCTCCAACTCCACCCTCCAACTCTACCCCCAACTCCACCCTCCAACTCCACCCTCCTACTCCTACTCCAACTCCACCCTCCAACTCCACTCTCCAACTCCACTCTCCAACTCCGCCCTCCAACCTCAACTCCACCCTCCAGCTCCACCCTCAAACTCCAACTCTACCCTCCAACTCCAACTCCACCCTCCAACTCCACCCTCCAACTCCACCCTCCAACTCCACCCTCCAAATCCACCCTCCAACTCCACCCTCCAACTCCACCCTCCATCACTCAGGAACACCACCACATCCCTCAGGGACACCACCACATCACTCAGGGGCACCACCACATCACTCAAGGGCACCACCACATCACTGAGGAACACCACCACATCACTCAGGGACACCACCACATCACTTGGGGACACCACCACATCACTCGGGGACACCACCACATCACTCTAATACACCGACACTTCACTCAGCCCAACCACATCATCACTCAGCACCACAACAGCACTGTCCTTGCTTGCTACCAACAAGCATTGCCATAGCCAATAGGACCCTCCAACTCCAACTGCACCCTCCAACTCCAACTCCACCCTCCAACTCCAACTCCACCCTCCAAATCCACCCTCCAACTCCACCCTCCATCTCCAACTCCACCCTCCAACTCCACCCTCCAACTTCAACTCATTGAACTCTCACAATACGTCTGTCCTCACATCCAGTTCAAAGATATACACACACACACACACACATAATCTATTACAGGGGCACTGGCTGGCCTGCACTCATAAAATATCACTGTCACCCACACATCCGGATGTATGACGTTACAACGCATACTTTTACAACGCATACCATTACAACGAAATTTTTACAACGCAAAAACTTTTACAACGCATACCTTTACAACGCAAGATTTTACAACGCATATACCTTTACAACGCATACCATTACAACGTAAGTCTTACTCCACCCTACAACTCCACCCTACAACTCCACCCTCGAACTCCAACTCCACCCTCCAACTCTTACTCCACCCTCCAACTCCGCTCTACAACTCCAACTCCACCCTCCAACTCTTACTCCACCCTACAACTCCACCCTCGAACTCCACCCTACAACTCCACCCTCCAACTCCACCCTCCAACTCCAACTCCAACTCCAACTCCACCCTCCAACTCCACCCTCCAACTCCAACTCCACCCTCCAACTCCACCCTCCAACTCCTCCCTCCAACTCCAACTCCACACTCCAACTCCACCCTCCAATTCCACCCTCCAACTACACCCTCCAACTCCATCCCCACCCTCCAACTCCACCCTCCGACACCAACTCCACCCACAAACTCCACCCTCCAACTCTACCCTCCAACTCCAACTCCACCCTCCAACTCCAACTCCACCCGCCAACTCCAACTCCACCCTCCAACTCCAACTGCACCCTTCAACTCCACCCTCCAACTCCACCCTCAAACTCCACCCTCCAACTCCAACTCTACCCTCCAACTCCAACCTCCACCCTCCAAACCACTCTCCACCCTCCAACTCCACCCGCCAATTTCATCCTTCAACTCCACCCTCCAACTCCACCCTCCAACTCCAACTCCACCCTCCAACTCCACCTCCACCCTCCAACTCCGCCCTCCAACTCCAACTCCACCCGCCAACTCCAACTCCACCCTCCAACTCCAACAACACCCTCCAACTCCAACTCCACCCTCCAACTCCAATTCCACCCTCCAACTCCACCCTCCAACTCCACCCTCCAACTCTACCCTCCAACTCCACCCTCCAACTCCAATTCCACCCTTCAACTCCACCCTCCAACTCCACCCTCCAACTCCAACTCCAACCTCCACCCTCCAACCCACCCTCCACCCTCCAACTCCACCCTCCAATACCACCCTTCAACTCCACCCTCCAACTCCAACTCCACCCTGCAACTCCAACTCAACCCTCCAACTCCAACTCCACCCTCCAAATCCACCCTCCATCACTCAGGAACACCACCACATCACTCAGGGACACCACCACATCACTCAGGGACTCCCACATCACTCGGGGACACCGCCACATCACTCAGGGACACCACCACATCACTCGGGGACACTACCACATCACTCAGGGGCACCACCACATCACTCAGGGAAACCACCACATCACTCAGGAACACCACCACATCATTCAGGGACACCACCACATCACTCGGGGACACCACCACATCACTCAGGGACACCACCACATCACTCTGGGAATACCACCACATCACTCAGGGACACCACCACATCACTCTGGGACACCACCAATTCACTCTGGGACACCACCACATCACTCTAATACACCGCCACTTCACTCAGCCCATCCACATCATCACTCAGCACCACAACAGCACTGTCCTTATGTGCTACCAACAAGCATTGCCATAGCCAATAGGACCCTCTAACTCCAACTGCACCCTCCAACTCCAACTCCACCCTCCAACTCCACCCTCCAACTCCAACTTCACCCTCCAAATCCACCCTCCAACTCCACCCTCCATCTCCAACTCTACCCTCCAACTCCTCCCTCCAACTCCAACTCCACCCTCCAACTCCACCCTCCAACTCCAACTCATTGAACTCTCACAATACGTCTGTCCTCACATCCAGTTCAAAGATATACACACACACACATAATCTATTACAGGGGCACTGGGTGGCCTGCATTCATAACATATCACTGTCACCCACACATCCATTCTGCAAACAGGAGTGTAATGCTCCCCTACAAGTCTCTTATGCCAACTACAATCCCTCCAAGAGACCTGCCCATTCCTTATTTTGATTCATCTACATACCTACTCCAGTAACTTATAAATTAGCTGATTAGTTAATTTTAAAGGCTTTTTGAACAGCCTAGGTGCCATCTTGAGCTGTTCTTACCATCAATTTCCTTCATACTTATACATTTAACTTGCAACTTGAAAAGCAACCAAAAATATGTTTAAACAATAACGCTGTAGTAGACAGAGAATAGTTGTGTCACAAACAGGTGATGTTTTAGGGCATTATTCTCATATAGCAAAATGAAGCTGATTCCATGTAACAAAAGCACTTTGGATAGTTAAAAATCATTTACAAGGTTCCATAGGGCCAACATGTTTCATCTCAAGTCTAGACAATTTTTTAGTAGTCACTTATAGAAAGGGAGTGTTACTTGATGAAAATGTGAATCCCCACAGTTTCTGATATAGGCCAATCCTTTTATGAAAACAGTAACTTAAGGTCTGGGTTTTAGGGATGAGAAGTGAGGAATTCTTTTGTACAGCACATTGCAGTGAAGGTGTTTTCTCATTCTATTTGGCGAAATGATATTAAAATATTTTGGTATTTGGGGATTTAGTATAACAACAGCATAGGTGAGAATCAAGTTTTCTTTTCTCCTCTCGCCTCCCCTGAACTGAACCCTGGATATAGAGATAATGTTCTTTCTTTTATAATCCCTTTTAGACATCAGAAATTATTCATGTTAAAAAATAAGGTCGTAGTTCACAGACCCGTCTTGAATCTCCAGTGTTTATAAAGCATATATTGTATACTGTTTCCTACTATGGGAGGCTATGCCACTAATCTCCGACTTTCACAGCTCATGGAATCCTTTGCTCTAAAATTATTGTGACAACTGAAGTTCTTGACTCAACTCATTACTTTTCTTTCTTGATTCCTAGTTAATTGTCTACAGTCTAGTTGAGTGAGCACCATCAACCACTGTTGAAATTTGAATTTTACTCAATTCAGGATGTCCAACAATGTGAGTTTTGATTTCATGCCTGTAAGTGTAAATGAGGTATTATGCTTAATTGTCATTATCAGGGTTTGAGTTTCTGAAATAGAGATGAGTACTGCTATTTGAGTGAAAATTCACATGTTAAGTCCCGATTCTAAAAGAAGCTGCAGGTGAACAAAGGTAAAACATAAGACATGCAATGTTTTAAAACAGGAGAGGAAACAATATAGTGTCACCTACTAAAAACACAGGGAGTGAGAAGAGTTTTTGTAGTGACCTTTGAACTATGTTTTTGTTTGATGACTGAGAAATGATCGGACCTAAATATATGGGAGCAGATTTACAGTCCCTATGTGCCGCAGTGCATCTAGTTGCATGAGGCACTTGTGGCGTAGCCTGCTGAGTGATATTTACAAGCACAGGTAAAGTCATTCTGCGTGACTTAACCTGTGCTCGTAAGTATCGCCCCAGTTCATGCAACACTTTGCGTGTTAGGGGCAGGACATGGGTGTTGATATGGGTGTTCCCACGCAACACCCATGTCCACTGATGCATTTCCAGATTTACAAGAAATCGTAAATCTGGAAATGTGTCAGAATGTCAGAAGGTGCCCCTTCCTGCACAAGAACAATCTCCCCATGACACAGGCATCTTTGCACCACTGTGCAAGGATGCCTGCGCCAGCGCATGGCAGCTGTTTGTGTGCCAGCGCAAGGGGAAGCAGAGAGATGCAACATACTGTTGAAAATAGGTTGCATCCCTGTGCTTTGAAACTAACGCAGTGCAGCACAGCAAAATGACTTGCTTCATCGCGCTGCGTTAGTTTCTTTTAGATCTTCCCCGCGGTTTCTTCCCAACTTACAATGTTAGTTTAAAAGTTTGGGAGGATAAGTAGTGAGCAAATTATAGTGCCTACTTTAAAGTTTTCACTTTCATGAAAAGAGTTGTCATTTGAGATGTTTTCAGTTTTGTTGACAATCAATTTAGTTTCTTTAAAAAAAAAGTATGGTTGTGATCTCTTTCCCATAGTTGTACAAACATCATGTTTAGAGCTCGCTCCACTACAGGCCTTCAATGTGAAGTGAAAGAGTTACACTTGGTGAAACAATTTACTTCCCCTTCAAGGCAGGAGTGAGATATAGGGCAGCTCACCGAGGAGACTCATAGAACGTGAAACAACACCGAATCAACCCCAGCCCACAAAACCACTCCTGACCCACCCACCAGCCAACAAACCAACCCGACCCACCCCCTCCAGCCGGCCAAACAAAATCTGACTCACCCCCAGCCTATAAAACTACCCCAAACCCACCAGCCTACTAAACTACAACAAAACAACCCCCAGCCCAAAACTACACCCAGCACAAATAAACTCACTGCTTCCTGCAAGGTCTTCTTGCTTCTGTCCGTAGCAGGCAGCAGTTAGTATGCATATTGCCTTTACCACACATATGCGTGCTTAGGGCATATGTGTGGTTAATGCATGTGCTGTAGATCTAGCGGAGTTGGAACACTCATGGTTTAGTCCACAGTGTTCCGACTGTTCCCCGACCATGGCATTTGAATATAGCGGATTCCCTTCAGTAGTTAGCTACTACATTTCAACGAGAAAATGGCTGAGCGGCACAGGGTGTAACATTGTATATCAATATGATGAAATGGTTAAATCTGGTTTTAGAGAGAAAGATCAAATGATTCTTTCTGTTTCTCTTGTAGTTCCGCATGCGAGGCCGCCTGAGGGCAGTAATCTGCTGCTGCAGACCAGTCCCTGAGGGAGGTAAGTGATCGAAAGCAAAACCCCTCATTACCTCATGCCACTAGACATAAATGTACTCTGAGGGGCAGATTTACAAGCCCCTTGACACACCGGTTCATCATTTTTTGTGTTGTACCGGTGGTGCATGGTAACGCTCCATATTTACAAGGACAGGAAAAGCCACCCTGTGTGACTTTGCTTGTCCTTGTAAATATGACCCCTTTACACGCAGCACTTTGCATGAAAGGGACTTTCAATGGGTGTTGCTGTGGGTGTTCACACGCAGCACCCATGGAACCAGACACATTTTCAGATTCACAAGGAATCATAAATCTGGAAATGAGTGTGAATTCTATGCCTCCCCAGCGGAGGCGGAGGGAGGCGCAACAAGGAGAAATTTATTAATTTCTCCTCGTTTTCTTTTCCTCTTTCTATGTGTGCTGCATTTTGCAGCACACATAGAAAGAGGAAATCACCTCTAAGGATTGTTTATGTACAGGAAGGGTTCCCTTCCGGCACATCAACAATCATTGAAACAATGCAGTTTTTCAACTTCTATGGGTGCTAATGCAGCACACATAGAAGTTGAAAAACGGCATTTCAGATTGTTTTTGTGCAGGAAGGGAACCCTTCCTGAACAAAAACAATCTCCCCACGACGCACGGCTCACGGCAGCAGTTTGTACGCCAGCGCAGAGGGAAGCACTGAGATGCGACATATTGTTGTAAATATGTTGCATCCCTGTGCTTTGAAAGTGACTCAATGTGGCTTGCATTAGGCACTGAGGGGCATATTATCAAGGACCGGTGTTGAAATTATTGCCATTTTATCGGCAGGAAACTGCCGATAAAACGGTGATAATGGGCTTTATAATACGCCCCTATTAATTCCCATAGAAGCCTATGTTAATACCAGAACATGGGCTTCTATGGGAATTAACAAGGACGTATTATCAAGCCCATTATCGCCGTTTTATTGGCAGTTTCCTGACGATAAAACTGCGATAATTTTATCACCGGTCCTTGATAATATGCCCCTGGGTCACTTTCTTGTAAATCTGCCCCTGAGTTTTCCCCTTTCTGTGAGTTCTTTGATTGTTTATAGTTTTAATGAAATGAAGGGATGCATTTCTGTAAAAAGTAAATTTTCAGCACAGAACACACTGTACTTGAAGCTATTATGTAATAATATAGTACGTGAAATGCAGGTGAATCAACCCCTAAATATTCAAGTACATGCGGCTATGGAGGCAGCAGTCACTCAATGTTACAATGTATGGCGCCGGCATTGATCATTTAGTATTTCATTTTTGAGCGTGTTGGGCCACAGTCATTGTGGTGGGAGGTACTGGCTGTGTTTCAAATCCTGGCACCACCTCGGCAGAATGGTCTTTCAACAACCAAACACAGCACTGACAAATTATTGGAGCCTTATGGCATGTGTGTGGTAGGCTTGGAGGCCACTGGATCACCAGGCAAGATGGTCAAAGACGTTTTAAGGCATAGGCAAATTAGGCAATTGCCCAGGGCCCCCACCTTCCAAGAGGCACCATGGGAAAGTTGACTTTCTCACTATTTGATCTTTGACTACTCTGTTTCTCTGTTAAAACTCTCTACCTCATGCCACTACTGACTCTTTTGAGTCATTTTAAGGACTTTTGGGATCCCTGTCAGGACATATTTAATATGTTATTGTGTGCTCCCGTTATAGTGTGACATATGATTTAGTATTGTTTGGCATCAAGCAGGATTGAAATAGTAGGAAATGGGTAATACATTTCACATTTGTACTGTACAGATGCCCTCAAATTATGTCTTACCTAGGGCCCCCCAAATCCTTATGAGGACAATAAAGATGATCAAGTGTAGTGTGGGCTGTGAAAATGTGCAGCCAAATGCTGCTGGTGGCCGCAGAGCTACGTTAGACGGCAGGTGTCTTTGGAAGTACCTGGCTCACAGAGACCGAGGGACAGTGTATGCTGATGGCAAAAGGAGAAGCCTGGGCTCGCTCACAAATGGAATCTTTGTTCAGTACGGGCACATTTTTACAGAACTCCTAGGCTGTGGATAGGAGGTACCCCAGAAATATAAAGCAAAATGAACAGTTGTAGGCTGGGCCACCAAAAATGCTGACATTTTAGAACTTTCATAGATGTGGCAAATAGCTTCAGAAGTTATTGTCCAAAACAGTGACCTGGAGAAAATACATTCCAATGGGGAGCATAGGAGCAGGAACACAACCTGTAAGCCTAACTAACAAAATGCAGTGATTTGCTACATGGGCAAATTAAAAGAGCCTGCCATAGCAGTTCCTTCTAAATCTATATATATTAATCTCTTATATTTGATACAAAAGTCACAAACAGCTGCACCATTCCTGGGTAAAAAAAAACTTATCATAAATTCACACGTATAGTCATATAACATGAACAATTGTTCAGCTGTATCTGAAGTCTAACATAGATGAGTTGAATTGGCCATGCATGGTCCTCCATCACCCATCCTGACTCAAATATTCACATTTTGCAAACAGAGAATGGCAGGCAACAACTATACAATTGGGGGAATAGGGAGACCCAAGTTGGAGGGCCTTTTTCACCAGGAGCATTACAGGACTGGCAGTGAAACGTGTAGTTACCGAGTTTCAGGACATTTTTGTATCCATCTTTAAACTGATTAGTTTTCAAGCAAACATGGCTTTTAAACTCTAGTAGATTAATAAGTTATGTTATGTTAGTTTATATTATGTTATTATATTGTATTTAAGGTTATAATTTCAATCAGCAGCAACTTGGGGCATGAAGGGAGGACAGTCTGAGGAGCCACTTTCTTCAGTTTGTGCAGACATATGGGATTCTGTAATCGAAATTGACATTCAATCTAGAGATACTTGTGCCCTCAAACTAACCCTAATTTCTGACCAAAGGCTCTCTGTGATTTGCAAATGCCATTGGTGTCCTTTTGGATAGGTTAGAGAGCTCCTGGATATGCTGTCTTGTATGCCGTGGGCTTTAACACAGCATAACATTTGAGGAGTCTCATTATAAAAATGGAGAGTAACAGCTCTAGAATTTATCATGAGAGGCACTTTTATTACGTCTGCATAGTTATGGAAGCTTTGTTGGGAGTGCTAATTCTCTTTACATTTCCCTCCGTAGGCTTCCTCACGTGCAAGGTGTAGTTCAAGCAGTTAGATTTACATAGAAGTAGGATACAGGAAATAAGCAAACCTGAGCAAGACAGTCTGCCTTTCTCCCACAGAATGCTCCGAAATAAAATCAAGCACTCTATCAGATAAATTCAACACATTCAAGATGAATTTATGATCAGTTATCATGGGGGTCTCAACTGCACTTAGGAAACGCCACACAACTCCAACAGAACACATAAGACGGAACATGTTTCACAAACTCAACACAGACAAGATATGTAATTTAGCTGGCCAGCATGTGAGTTACAGTAGCCCTACTGATTACGAAACTCAGAGTTCCACAACATATCAAATAGAACACCACCCACATATTCAGCATGCCACACACTGCAGGCATGCAGTATGATGGCTATCATAGTAGCTCCTCCAACAGAAAACATTAGCATACATTGAACACAGATTCAGATACACTATACAACCAAAAGCACCAACATCACAAACACTGCACACTCAGCACATACACAGAAGCACATGCACAACTATACTTAGCTATTTGGAGAATGTATGCGCTGTTGGTGAACACATACAGCCTTAACCCTTAACTATCCAGTTCACCCAAAGTATGACCAGCCCACAATACCAATACCACATCTTTACTCCATAAAGCAAAGCAGAGGCTGATCTGCTTTGTTAACACTTGCATCACGTGGAAAGCCACCAGATTGCGGACAGCACCAAAGGACAAAGCCAAAGGCAAAATGTGCACTATGCAAATGCTCGAAATATAGTTTAACATGCAGATAAACTAAGCTGTCGCTGATACATTTGAATAAATATGAAATATGAGACGACCTATAGAGCAATGCTGCAAAATACCAAACATTTAGCTTTGTATCTCAATTTAGGTTTTGAGTTTAGAAAAGGTAAATTTATGAAATGTATGATGGGAAGCTTTTAAGTAGATCCTTAGAGTTGACCATCAACATTTATTAGAAGTGAGCAAATTATTCCACCATTATTTTGCTATATCATTTGGTCCCCTTTCCACATATATGTTTTCACCTTTTAGGCCTCGACCCATTTTTTTGGTACCTACTGGTGGTGGGTCAGGTTAAGCGGATATATTTTGTCAAGTGACCTGGTGTTCACTTCTTAGACAGGACCTACTGTCCCCCCACCTGACCTAATCGTTGCATTCTTCTTAATGAAATACTTGTCATTTGTCAACCTGGATATACAGGGCCCTCGGGGAGCCACACCTACCTGCACATTGTCTAATGCTGCTTTATCTCACTGCTCTTGTTTTCAGCATCTGTTACCCCTTACACTACTTAACTTCTGTTCTGACAATTTTGACTTGACGCTGCAGTTTAATCAAGTGCTGTTTCTGAAGGCCCGGATAAAGGGCGTTTCCATAGTCCAGTCTGGCCAATGCCAAAGTTGTTACCAATGTTGGGAATATAAGGTTTCACCTTCTGAATTAGTTTTAGAGTTAAATGTACCTGAGAGGCGACCTTGGTTTGATGTTGGAAGGTGAGACTGTCATTGAAGATGAAGCCTAGATATTTAGCTTTACGCACTGGGGTGGGAAGTATTCCCATAGCTGGGGGCCACCATTTCTGCGACTAAATGTTGGAGTCTGAGCCCAGCAGAAGCACCTCTGTTTTACTTCCATAAAGCTTTAGGCACTTTGCCCGCATCCAGTGATCCATGCAGGTCATACACTGATTAAAGCTGGCCGCCGTTTCTTTCAGATTGCCTGAGATGGATACTACAATCTGGGTATCATCGGAGTAGGACACTAGCGAGAAGCCAAACTGCCTGATGACGTCAGCTAGGGGGTGACATACTGATTGAACAGCTTAGGGCTTAAAGATGAGCCCTGTGGTACCCCACACACAAGAAAGTGAAAAAATGTTTTGAACAAGAATCATCAATCTGACCTACTGTTGCATATTGTTAAGGTAGGATTTGATTAAGCTTAGTGCTAAGCTTGACACTCCCAACTTCTGAAGCCTTAGAATGAGGATGTCATGGTTCACGGTGTCAAAGGCCGCTGAAAGATCCAAAAGGATCAAGGCAGCCTTTGCACCGGAAACCAGCATAGAGCGAAGCTCCTCTGCTGCCATGACCAAGGCCGTCTCCGTACCATGCCCTTGCCGGAAGCCGTATTGTGAAGAGTCCAGCAGATTTTCTGAGGAAACAAAGGCCGTAAGTTGGAGATTTATTATTTTTTCCAAAACTTTAGCTGGGAACGGAATCCTTGCTATGGGTCGATAATTATTGTGATCGCTGGTGTCTAGGTTTTTGCAGCAGGGGGGGGATGGAGACCTTCTTCCAAGCCTCTGGCAAAATGCTGGACATAAGGATCTCGTTGAAAATCAGACAGAGTTGCTCGCTGATCTCATCAGCTGCCTGTTGGAATATTTTAGGGGGGCAGGGGTCGGATGGAGCCCCTGCTTTCACCATTATGACTATCTGCGAAACATGTTCTACATTTGGGGGGATAAAAGCATTCAAGCCATGGCGGGATGTCACATAGGTGAAGAGGGTTGATTCACTTGAGGCTCATTGCCTTTTCCACTGAAGAAATCATAGATAGAAAGCACCTTGTCCCTAAAGGAATCTGCGAGTTGATTGCAGACAGTAACATTGCTATTCAGTGCTAGTGGGGTGGGAAGTGTCACTAATTCCTTTAAAGTTGAGAAAAGTAATTTACTTGAGTTGCCCGCCTGCTCAATTTATCAGAGAAATAGCTGCTTTTTTTCTCCAGAATCATCTTTTTATATTCGGTCAGTGACTGTGTATAAACCGTTTTTTTGGCTTTCGTATAGGTTTTTCTCCAGCGCCTTTCAGCTTGTCTGCATAGTTGCTTCTGGATGCGCAGTGAGTCACAGACCAAGGTTCTGATTTCTTCAACCATTTGCTAGTAAATGTTTTTTCTGGAGCTAAAATATTTACTGCGGTTGCTATCCAATTAGTAAAAATATTGGTGGATGTATTTACTTCGGGCATTAGTGTCGGTTTAGAGGCAGCTCATGTTAATTGCAGCTGCTGTGGGCTGATTTCCTTCCAATTTCTCCCTTTAAAAGTCCTAAGAGCAGAATGAGGACGAGTAAGATGATGGGACGAGGTAAGCACCAACCGAATGGCCTTATGATCAGAACATGGGATTGGCAACCTCTCCTGCACTTTCAATTGAGGATTAGATATGAATATTCCATCTAGGGTGTGTCCATCCTCGTGGGTAGGATGCTTGATCAGTTGTTCCATCAAGACACTGGCCATCAGCTCTAGAAGTGAGATTGTATATTGGTCATTTATATTTTCTAAATGGTAGTGGAAGTCACCTAAGATAGAAAATTCCTGAAAGTCAACATGAGACTCAATGATATGACCTTTTGTCTCTACAAGCTTGTAGAGCCCCTGGTGGTCTATACAGCAGTATGCCCTTAAATATATAGTTTTCACAGATGGTGATTCCAAATGAAAGCAGTTCACAATCAGGACCGCTTCCTGAAGTAGAGCTTTTCATCGACAAGGTGTCCTTGATAATAATTGCTATTTCCCCTCCCCGCTTATCCTGTCTGTCATTCCTGATTAATAAGTATCCTTGGAGAATGGCTAATGATAGCTCCGGATCAGATGTTCCATCTGCCCATGTCTCCGTGACAAATGCCATATCTATATTGTGAGCTTCATGCAGCTCGGCGAATTCAATGTTGTGTTTAATTAAAGAGAATGTATTCAGGAGTAGGCCCTGGAGGGACTTTTGCAAAGCTGTTTGTGGGTAAAGGACTTGATGCGAGTTAAAGCTGCATTTTGTTTTGGTAAAGAGGAACTTCATGTCACACAGAGGGCACACCTTAGGCTCTTTCAAAGGATCGAGTTGCGGACAGGAATCCTTCATCTGGGGGTTAAGACTTACAAGAGTATCTCTTGTTTATTTTAAACTTGGGCCAAAGATCAGTAGGGAACGGACAGGGGGGATGGCCCTGGGCCCGATCTAGGCGCGGATGGGCGCAGACGGGCTTGCCTTTGGTGTGCCAGCGGCGCGCCCTCTGTGCATCCGCTCTGGCATGCTGCTTAAATAGCAGTGAGTCAGGAGTCTCGCGCACACATCAGTTGTTTCCAACACAGAAGTACTAGTCAGGTATGTCCGGTCCCTTAGCCCTCCGCAATAAACGGCACAAACCACGGCAGAACGGGCGGGGAAGGAAGATTTCAACAGCTGCCACCCTGATTAGCAAGCTAAAACAAAGTGCCGGTAAGCATGTGAAATGAGGTACAAAAACCAATTACGATCCCAGCAGGTGGAGTAAAAGTCTACAATGAACACAAAGTGTAAATCTCAATGCGGTTTTTAAAAATAGCAGCAGGGCAAAATGATAGGTGACAAGACCTACCGCTGGTGTTCTCGCGTCCGCGCCGGCATGCCGCTTATATAGCAGTGAGACAGGCGTCTCGCGCACACATCAGCTGTTCCCAACCCACAAGTGCTAGTCAGGTATGTCTGGTCCTTTAGCCCTCCGCAACAAACGGCAAAAGCCACGGCAGAACGGGGCGGGGACGGAAGATCACAACAGCTGTCACCCTGATTAGCAAGCTAAAACGAAGCGCCTGTAAGTTTTGTGGAAAGAGGTACGAAAACCAATTATGATCCTAACAGTTGGAGTAAAAGTCTAAAATGAACACAAAGTGTCAATCTCAATGTGGCAAGACCTACCGCTGAATTCCAGATATAATCAATCTGTAAGAAAATAACATGAAACATAATTTGCACAAGCACCAATGCATCTTGGACAAGTGTCCTTTCTTTAGTATTTCATGCAAATTTAGCTGCAAGTTAAAAATATCTTGTGACACTTTTTTCTAAACTTCTAAAAAATGTCAAGTAATCTCTGTTTGGGCATTATTTGTACATGTGTCTGTTTCTCTGGGTTGTCATTACAGTTCGACTGATGGAATCTATCCGGCGCATGGACGTAAACATCCTAATGGCTTTTTTGCATACATCTGCTTCTGCAAATTCAAATGAGAACATCTTGTTATGTTGTAAAATCCTGGAACATCGAAAAAAGGTAACTGTGATTCTCCATTGCTTTACCGGGCATTCTAGGGAATAAGAGGCAATGTGCTTCATTTAAACATGTGGTTGTCTCATGGTATGATATATTATGTATGTGAGAATTTCAGAGTATTATATGATATGGCAGTAGAAGCCTTATCATGAAATACAGTCACAACAACTGTCTTGGGTCCAGTGAAGCTTGTTTGTATCACATTTGTTCAACCCTGGGTATCTGGGGCTTCGAGCAGCAAAGCTTGACAAAGGAACTTAGTGTAAATCATGTAAGAGCACCAAACAATGGAATAAGAAAGTCACACAAGAGATACAACAATACTTTATGAAAATAAAACATATTTGTATACATTTTTAGAATCCATGTTCATCAAATTTCATTGGAGGTTCCAGAGATATGTATTTTGAAAACAATAAAAAAAACTTTCAATACAACCACAAAACAGCAGTGGTCAACAAAAGTTTGTAAATTTTTTCAATGGTTAAAATAGTTAGTTTGTCAACTTCAGCCTGACTTAAGGTCACTTTGGGCAGTGACCTGGCCACCAGACCCTTTTTCAGTTTAGTTCCAGCCTTTAGAAAACAACCACCATAGAAAACAATGAAGTGGTTCCTATGCTGGGGATGCAGGCAGAAAAGATGTTCAAATATCATCCTGGAGCTGTGCAGTCGACAAGGGTGAGCTGTGGGTGATTCCTTGGTGCATGGGTCAGGTGGGGCAACTTTGGCCACTGCATGTGAGGTCCCATGGCATTCTCTTTGTGACAGTCGAAGGCAAGCAGCGGCTGGGCTACTGTGCTCCCGACACAGCAATCACTGCAAATATCCTTGGTAGAGGCTAGTGTCCCTCTAAGGCAAGAAATCCTTTGATAGCAGTCCTGGGTCCAGCAGACTCGAGTGCAACTTTTGGCTACATCGGAGATGTCTCTAGGAGCACCCAACAGCAGTCAGTGGTGATTCCTCTGAAGAGGATACTGCTTTGCCGGTTTCGGCTTTCTCAACTTTGGTATCCATGGTGCTGTTCCAGGGGGCCAACCAACTAACCCTTGGAGTCACTGCTTCAATCTGGCTCTGGGATCAATGTTTTCCAAAGCCGGGAGCCGCAGGCACAGTCCAAATTTTACTAGTCCAAAGTGCAGCAGGTGCAGTCCTTCCAACAGTGAATCCTCTCTTTGTGCTATTCCAAGGGCAGGAGGACAGTCTTTGTTGGGTTATTTTTCCAAATCCTATGTGTACTGAGGTTTAGCATGCCAGGGGTACCTATTTTATCATGGGAAAGTGCCTGGGGGGACAACGTGGTCACTATCCAATGGGCTTGTAGGCCCACTCCTTTTTTGAGACAAAGTTCAAGTTATGTGTGGCATTTCGCAATCCCAGTGTGCAATACTTTTGCTACTGTCAAGCCCACAGGAAAACAGGTTTGAGGACAGTGTTTTCCTCTCCGTCCCTGCCTCCAACTTGTCTGCAGGAACAAAAGTCATCCTGCTCGGGTGTGTTGTCACCCTTTAAAGGGGGCATTTCCTTTGAGCCTGCCTTTTGGGCTAACACCTCAGTTGGCCTTTCTGGGAGAGGAGGTGACACCTCAGTCTGCGGCAACTGCCTTTGTGCTTAAGCCTTGGAGTTGTTCACATGTCTCCCCAGGTGGGCAGAAAACTGTCTGTTGGCCCGGGCCTGCACAAAGCCACTGGACTATCTAGGACACAGAGTGTCAACTTTTTAAAAGCTGCCTAACTTTAACAGTGACATTAATTTCGATTTGGGCATCAAGTTGAATTTGATGTAAGGTAGTCCCATTCAGAAGTTAGCCGGACTAACTTTCCTCATCAAAACAACAATTTTAAGGGTTTTGCTGCTAAGGCTATATAAACTTATATGTCTTGCTTAACAATATACAGCTCCCTGCCATAGGGGTCTATATGGCTTCCTTAGGGGTGAATTACATATATCATTAAGGGAACGGGTGGCTTTGCCATTAATGGCAATGCCATAGTCAAACAAGCATTGTGAACACTACCCTTCTAGTATGCAGAGGGAGGCTGGGAGCCTTCTTGTCTTTTGTCACACTTTGCACCATATACTAGGGACTCACAAGTAAGTTAGTGCTTGCAAATTGGGGTCCTCCAATTCAAGAAATCTTTTATAATGGGTCAGTACACTGGCACTGGAGTCAGGTTAACAGGCCTAAGTGCACTGAGTCTAAAAAACAGCAACTAATACTCAAATAGGGTCAAGAACTGGGATGGGAACATGCAAAAAGCCCGTTTCCTGACAGTGTAGGGTTCTAGTGTGATGTTTTTGGGCCCTAGGGTACTGCAAATGACTATGTGGTGTGAAGTAGAGTTGTATAAGGTTAGGTTGTCTTGGTTTGTAGTCCAAAGTTTTGCTATAGTGTACAGAATAAATAAGTTAGTGTGGTGTTGCAGTGTTATATCAGATTTTTGTGCAGTGTACTATAGTCTTGTGTAGTTTGTCAGTGTCATGCTGTGCTGTAGGGCAGCTATGTGTGTTTTGTGGTGTTATCTTGTAGTATGATGCAGAGATGTATTGTAATGCATTACATCGCTGTGCTGTGTTGCAAGTGCCTGGAATGACAGATTTTCATCTAAAGCATCCATTAAGTATACATATTGATATCGTACTCCATGGATGAGTCATTAGAAAAAACAGTATTGTAACCTTTGTTTGAACATTTCAACTCTGTTCAGTCAGAGACTGTGGGAGAAAATGGTAGACACTAACCTCTCACCGAAACATGTCATGGCAAATTCTTTCTTGGAGTGAAATAAGAACAGTTACACTGCTAGTTCGCTGTAAAAATACTTCAGATCTTGGGGTCTACAACCTAGAACCAGAAAGACTGGATCATGCCAGGTATTCAAGATAGCCCTGTAAAACAAATGTACATAACCTCATCGAAATGATGATCATTTAAACACTCTGGTTAATCCAGAAATGTAACCAGAATCTTGCTTTGAGGGACTTATTGTGAAATACTGTGATCCTGATTACAGCAAACCTGTGAATGGAAAGCTCTCATGTCAGCTACTTTTGTCCTTACAATATTATGTTGAGTGTCATCTAAAGGATCCGTTTGTGAGACGTAAGAATGCCTGCCTAGTTTCTACTCTGGATAGGGATAATTGAGAAAAATGTGGCACAAGGAAAAGGTCAATAATTACAGGTCAAAAAAGACTATCATCCCTATTCACAAAAGTAGAAATACCGGCAAACGTGCACATTTACTCTTAGACTTTGTAGTAACTTTACTGCTTTTGGCTATTCACCGTTTTCACATGTAAAGTTACAACACAGTGGAAATGTGCATATCCTCGATCCCTGAAACTAGAGGGTGGAGGCAAATTTATAAGTGACTAGTTGCCACTGGTAACGTTTCACACTTATTTCACCAGGGCAGAGTTCTCCCTATGGTGTAGTATTGGGGATTTTTAATCTTTAAAATAAGTTAATGAAAATATTTTAATGTATGTTATATTTTTTTTAAACCTAAAAAAATTGAAAATAAATTCTACAGCAATACTATCTTGAAAGTATGTAAAATATTTCCTGTAAATATAATAAGCTAATATAAAATTATTTATTTAAATATGTATTTAAAAAATCAACCAGAAAGTAAAATGTATATTTTATTTAATCTGAATTAAAAATTACTAATTGTTTGTTGTTAAATGTATTTAAATTATAATAACTGTAATTCGTTTATGCCAGTGCGCATTCACGTGTACCCCCGCTGCATCAAGTTGGTCTGGACTATCTGGCAAGCTCGTCTGAGCATCTGTTCTTGTATTGCGTTGGCAATAAGCTCCAGAACCCACCACGAAGCTTGGAGAAGACAGCGGCAGGGGATATTGCATCCTCTATTCGGGTAACCAGGTTCCTGTGTTCACCCCCGCTAAGGATTCTAAGCAGAAGGGTAGCAGCGGCAAAGAAGGGAGACTCGAGGGGGCATGGAGTTGTTGCATCTGGCTTACCTCCCATCGGATTCTTTCAGCTGTGCCTCCCACGGACACTCTCGCTGGTAATGTCACCCCATTTGATTTGTATCCAGTCCTGCTATGCTGAACATTGGGGCATTATGGGACATGCAGTTCCACCACACGGGGCTGCATTTGGATATGGACTACATTGAGGGGGCGGAGCATAGAGGACAAAACAACAGAGTGGAAGGACTGTATTTACCACGCAGCGCTAGGAGCAGTTGGAGAGGGGCGCTGAGGAAGGCCAATGTCGCCGAAATGCATCCGCCTGAGCCAGCTGCTTAATAAAGTGCTCCTGATTGTCTCCCTTGGGTCACGGTCTTTTTCTTTGGAGGAAGTCATGTTTCAGACATTCATGCGCGTACGCCAGTGCGCATTCACGTGTACCCCCGCTGCATCAAGTTGGTCTGGACTATCTGGCAAGCTCGTCTGAGCATCTGTTCTTGTATTGCGTTGGCAATAAGCTCCAGAACCCACCACGAAGCTTGGAGAAGACAGCGGCAGGGGATATTGCATCCTCTATTCGGGTAACCAGGTTCCTGTGTTCACCCCCGCTAAGGATTCTAAGCAGAAGGGTAGCAGCGGCAAAGAAGGGAGACTCGAGGGGGCATGGAGTTGTTGCATCTGGCTTACCTCCCATCGGATTCTTTCAGCTGTGCCTCCCACGGACACTCTCGCTGGTAATGTCACCCCATTTGATTTGTATCCAGTCCCGCTATGCTGAACATTGGGGCATTATGGGACATGCAGTTCCACCACACGGGGCTGCATTTGGATATGGACTACATTGAGGGGGCGGAGCATAGAGGACAAAACAACAGAGTGGAAGGACTGTATTTACCACGCAGCGCTAGGAGCAGTTGGAGAGGGGCACTGAGGAAGGCCAATGTCGCCGAAATGCATCCGCCTGAGCCAGCTGCTTAATAAAGTGCTCCTGATTGTCTCCCTTGGGTCACGGTCTTTTTCTTTGGAGGAAGTCATGTTTCAGACATTCATGCGCGTACGCCAGTGCGCATTCACGTGTACCCCCGCTGCATCAAGTTGGTCTGGACTATGTGGCAAGCTCGTCTGAGCATCTGTTCTTGTATTGCGTTGGCAATAAGCTCCAGAACCCACCACGAAGCTTGGAGAAGACAGCGGCAGGGGATATTGCATCCTCTATTCGGGTAACCAGGTTCCTGTGTTCACCCCCGCTAAGGATTCTAAGCAGAAGGGTAGCAGCGGCAAAGAAGGGAGACTCGAGGGGGCATGGAGTTGTTGCATCTGGCTTACCTCTCATCGGATTCTTTCAGCTGTGCCTCCCACGGACACTCTCGCTGGTAATGTCACCCCATTTGATTTGTATCCAGTCCCGCTATGCTGAACATTGGGGCATTATGGGACATGCAGTTCCACCACACGGGGCTGCATTTGGATATGGACTACATTGAGGGGGCGGAGCATAGAGGACAAAACAACAGAGTGGAAGGACTGTATTTACCACGCAGCGCTAGGAGCAGTTGGAGAGGGGCTCTGAGGAAGGCCAATGTCGCCGAAATGCATCCGCCTGAGCCAGCTGCTTAATAAAGTGCTCCTGATTGTCTCCCTTGGGTCACGGTCTTTTTCTTTGGAGGAAGTCATGTTTCATATATATCTATATATATATATATATATATATATATATATATATATATATATATATACATACACGTTTCCCACCAGTTCCTGTGACCCATTTCATTCAACAACCAAAAAAGCAACTGGAACACTCCCGGGGCTTTCAACATAACTTTATTGTCCACATACGCGTTTCAGCAATCAGCCTTCATCAGTGTGGCAAAAGTAAATGTTCGACATAGGCAGAACCATGAGAATGTAAGCAAAGGGACACGCTGGAGACGGTAGGCATTGTAGCAGGCATTGTAGCAGCGCTCTGCTTCATGTTTTAACTCGTTTTCACATTGTGTGCTGTTTTTAAAACTTTCATTTGCATTTCCAAGTAAAAGCCTACCAGTATCTTTCCCCGCTTCCACCTAGTCACCGCACCGTTCCACCACGGCTTGTGCCGATTGTGTGGAGGGCTTACCTGACCTTTGGCACAGCCCCCGAGGGCGTAACTCTACCGCCAGAGGCAGGACCTGTGCCTTTTTAGGCTCAGACACTATCCCCGCGCAGCGGACACACGCGGCGGGCCAACGGCGGGTCGCCGAAGGCTCGCCAAAGGCGAGCCCGTCTGCGCCTGTCCGCGCTGGTCCGTCGCCTGTTGCCACGACCCCTGGACGCCTGACTAGTGATGGCGCCCTATGCTAGAGCTGAGCTGTTTGCTCTTAGACCTCAGACTGACTGTTCGGCGCATGTGTGTCACCCTGGTTCCCCTACCATACACTGCAACCACTGCGGCTTTAATGCTTCTGAGGCCTGCTCTTCTCTATCTCCCTCAGCCTCAGCGCCCATTCTTTTCTCTAAACTACATATACTGAGCCTCAATTGCTGGTCCCTGGTAAAGCACCACGAGGACGTCCATGAGCTTCTCTTAGATGAAAGCCCTGATGTTCTGTTTCTGACAGAAACATGGCTACCTGAGGACTCTGCGGCCATTTTAGCTCTGGCTCTTCCCCCAGGCTACCTTATATGTGTCCAAAATAGACCCATTGGTAGAGGTGGTGGATTAGTGGTGATCTACAAGTCCAAATACATTTGCACCCTCAAGGCCATGAGCATAGTCAGTAGCGAATGTGCGCTATTTAAGCTAAAGTTATCTGACACCTTCACTCTCACAGGGCTCCTCATATACCACCCCCCAGGACCAGCGAGTGCATTCCAAGAGTCGCTATTATCAACCATTTCGTTACTAGCGCTTCAATCAGCCAATTTTAGTGTTTTTGATGATTTCAACCTTCACCTTGAGCGGCAAGACTCCCCCACTATATCAAAGTTTCTTGGTGACTTGGAAGCATGCCAGCTTCATCAACTAATTGTGGGACCCTCTCATCAGGCAGGTCATCTCCTCGATCCAGTTTTTACCAACATAGAGGATGTTGCAGCTGAATCCCCCAGTCCCCTTAGCTGGACTGACCACTTTCTGGTCTCGGTTTCAGTTAAGATCCCATCTATTGGTAGGGAGTCTCTTCCTCCCTCCCTACAAAGGCGCCCATGGAACAGCCTAGATAAAGCCCAGTTTGAAGCCAGGCTTAACCACTCCCGCCCGGTTTGGTCGGGTAACATGGAAGAAGCAGACTTTGCTTATAGAGAGTGGATAAATAATTCTTTAGACCATTTTATCCCTATGAAACGCTCAAGACCTAGACGAGATCAGTCCCACCTCTGGTACTCGGAGACTCTCGCTGAAACGAAA
Organism: Lissotriton helveticus; assembly: GCF_964261635.1. NCBI lineage: Eukaryota > Metazoa > Chordata > Amphibia > Caudata > Salamandridae > Lissotriton > Lissotriton helveticus. The sequence continues at coordinate 1,377,926,243 of NC_136059.1, forward strand.
AAACATTGCAAGCTGCTAGAGCATATCTGGAGACGATCCTATGACCCCCTGGCCAAAACTAAGTTTAGAACGGCCACTAAAGCTTACCGAAAACTTATAAAGAAAACCAAAGCCACCTACTATACAAACCTGATTACCTTGAGCACTAATCGCTCCAAAACGATCTTTTCCTTGGTGAAAGATATGACCAAAGCCCCGGTAGGCACAGGCAACCTGATAGCGTCAGATGCACAGTGTGAAGAACTATCGCGTTTCTTTATTAATAAAGTCAAAGGGATATACGACTTATTACAACTGGATAACTCACCAGGGCTCCCCGATCCTGTTAGAGACAGTCTTGATCCCCCCTACTCCCTCCTGACCCTTCCACCCATAGAACAGCAAGGGATGGAACACTTAGCCCTTAGAGTTAAGTCAGGATCCCCGGACGATCCTATCAAACCGGAACTGTTTAGATCACTTCATGACTCTGTCCTGCTGGAAGGGCGAGAGCTGATTAATCGATCTTTACAGCAAGCCGCCGTTCCTAAATCCTGGAAACATGCCAAAGTACTACCCCTCTTGAAAAAACCTACTCTGGATCCTGCAAGGCCAGACAGCTTCCGACCTATTTCGCTGCTCCCATATCTTGCGAAAGTGGCGGAAGCCTATGTCAATTCCATTCTGACTGCCTACTTGGAGTCCAATGGGATTCTTGATGAGTCCCAGAATGGCTTCCGCGCCAATAATAGTACGGAGTCTGCCCTGATAACAGTTACAGAACATCTAAGGGCCTCCCTGGACACGGGTGCAACCTCTATCCTGGTTCTGCTGGATTTGAGTGCGGCCTTTGACACGGTCTCCCACAAGATACTTCTGGAGCGACTGTGGGAGATCGGAGTCAGGGAAACGGCCCTGGATTGGTTTGCGTCATTTCTATCTGCCGCTCCTTCCAGGTGCATGCCCCGCCGTACTCATCCAGCAGGCTCCCTCTTGAATGCGGGGCGCCCCAGGGGTCTGCGCTCAGCCCTACATTGTTCAATGTGTACGTCCGCCCCCTGGCCGTGATGGCTCGGGAACGTAAGATCCAGTTAACATCATATGCGGACGACACACAACTTATTTTCAACTTTGCTAATAACAATGTAGGGGACCAAACTAAATTCCAAGAAGACATTCTGGCGATTTCAAGGTGGCTATCTAACAACTATCTGCAGTTAAATGCCTCTAAAACAGAGGTACTCCTGATTGGCAATGGCACGCAGACTTGGGATGAGCACTGGTGGCCTCCTGCGCTGGGACCAGCACCTATACCCAAGGAGTCAGTAAAAAATCAGGGGGTGTTACTTGATAATTCACTCAACTTAGAGTCTCATGCCAAAAAAGTGGCAGGCACCTGCTACAGTCGTCTCCGCTCTCTTAAACCCATATTGGGTTTTTTTTAGCCTCCTATTCGCCAGATCATAGTCCAGGCATCAGTTCTATCTCACCTGGACTATTGTAATGCCCTCATGCTAGGCTCCAACATGACTACAATAAACAGGCTGCAAAGAGCACAGAACGCTGCTGCCCGCGTTCTATTTGCCCTTCCCAAAACCTGCCACACGTCCCCCATCCTCAAACAATTACATTGGCTCCCAATACAACAGCGCATTCAATTTAAAACCCTCTGCCTTACCCACAAAATCCTGTATAAACCTGGCCCCCAAATTCTGCAGGGACTGTGCTCTTTTTATACTCCCACGCGTGCACTTCGCTCAGCGGACCTTTCTCTAGCTTGTACAGTCAGGATTCGGAGGAGTAGAGCCGGTGGCCGCTCCTTCAGGTATTTGGCCCCTAAGCACTGGAATTCTATTCCTTCTAAAGCTCGGGCCACTTCAAACCACATGCAATTCCGAAAACTTATAAAAACTTGGCTGTTTGCATCCATCTAGCACTTCCTCTGCTGCACTAGCCTCTGGCATGTCCGTAAGCGCTGGGACGCCCCGTCGCTGGGGTAGCCATGCGCTATACAAGATAACATAACATAACATTTAATGTCACAATTGACTATTTTCTATCCAATCGGGAGACAGCAGTAGAGCCAGTAGGCAGATGGTGAGCCAACATCTCCGTTTGTTATTTTAAGGACTCTGTGACTTGTATGCCCAATGGAAAATTTGAGATGTCATCAGTGATGTCACTGAGCATGTCACAAGGGATGTAATATGTGACGTCATCAGCAGTGCATTGCATGGGCACAAGTTAAAGTTAGGTCTACTGACTATTTCTATGGTTTTGTACGAGTGAAATCTCCAACTAACTATAACGTCCCTGAAACCTATGTTTTTTTCAGTGTGGGGTCCAACTAGTACATCCAGTAAGTGCCACAGTGGAGCTTGCCTCTGATTGGCTGCCAACACTTGTAACCAGGAAATGTTGACAGCCATCTTGTCACTTGGTATGAGGAGAAAGAAAAACGATTAAAAAAGAAGAAAAGGTGGCAGGGTAAAAGCACCCTGACCGCATAGGCCTGATCAGAGGGCCCTACAGGGCAAAAAGAGCATTTTTTGGGGGGGCTGGATTTTCACACCCAGCGTGACTCCGGCAGAAAATATTTTTAAAAAGAATGAAGCGCGGGAGCCTCATGTATGTGGGGCTCCAGAAGGTGGCAGACCAAAGGGTCCATTAAGGGAACCATTGACTCCCATGCGTGCCACAGGATTAGGATATAAGAGCATGACCAAGGAGATGAGCGCGGTAGGGATTCCCAGTTTGATCAGAGCTTCTTTCAAGAAGGGCCACTCCAAGGGATCAAACGTCTTTTCGGCATCCGTTAGGGTAACTAAAGCAGGTGTTTGGCAGGAGATTCTGTTGACCACTGCAAAGAGATGTGGGTGACATGTTGTTTGAAAGCTTTATAGAAAGCTCTCGTAAGGCCATCAAGGCCAGGGCCATTGGACCTGTCTAAAAATTGTCATTGGCCATCAGTGGGCCAGACCTATGGCGATTCCCACCAAGTATTATGGGATCTCTGGTGCATTGTCAGGCATGCAGGATGTATAAAGGAGTTCATAGAATTCCTTTATATAATAGAATTGGAACTCTGCCAGAACATCTTCGCCAGCAAAAACAGAGGACTCAGAGACGTGCGCAATTCATCGACATAACTACCTAGGCGATTAGGGTGGATTATCCGCACAAGAGTGCGGTCGGGTTCGCCCCCTCACCATAGCACGGAGCCCTAGTGTGTTTCCCTAGATATGCGATTTCCCTATCAGCCAGATCGCGAAATTCAGTCAACAATACTAAACGTCAATGGAGTTGGAGGTTTAAAAGCATTGCGGTTGGGAGAGGATATCTCATAGGATACTCAGATGCTTGGATATGCACACCCCACGGATATATGCTTTAAAGGCCTTTCAGAGGGTTGCCTGTTTGGAGACCATGCCCGAGTTCATTGCGAAGTAGAGGACGATGGAATGAAGGAGTTCGCTACAGAACACAGGATCATGTAGAGCCTAGTGATGGATACTCAAGGTGCGCTCTGACCTACATCCATAGGGGACCTGTAGGGTTAAGAGAACAGGGCTAGGATCTGATAGAGTTTGCGGTAGAAGTTTTACCTTTGTAGTCCAGAGTGAAACATTAGCAGACAAGAACCAATAATTCAGCCATGTCAAAATATCATGTGGGGCAGAGTAAAAGGTATAACCAGGTGTGGATGGCTGTTAAGCACATCAGCTATCCTGTAGAGCATAAGCCTCTGCAATATAAGGTGGAGTACTTCCCATGATTGGGGATAACCACTCAGCTGGGTACTAGAGTCAATGCTAGTGTATGTACCATGTTGAAATCCCCACCCAGAAGAGCAAAGTTGGCATCTGCATGTCCCATATGGGCATAAAACTCCTGAAAGAATTGTGGATACTCAGTGTTCGGGGCGTATATGTTGACTAATAGAACTCGTTTGTCAGTGAGGCTGCCTTGTCTAACCCAGGGTGGTGTGGAGTGCAAAAAAACGATGGATTTAGGCCCAGATCCTTGTACTGGGGTGAATGTATGACATTGTTCTACATTCTGTCCATCAACTGTGTTTTTTGCAATTTTTACCCCGAGTGGGCTGGGTATGCTCAGACGTGAGTCCCAGGCTCTCCACACGACTGGAGTCAAGCTATCCAGGCTGATGAAGGCTGATAGCCAGAAACCGGTCCTTGGATGCTTGATTCCGGTCTGGGAAAGACATGGCTTGGTAGTTCGGACTGGACTGTTCCCATGAGGCACAGGGTCAGAGCTGATTTGCATATAGCCAGTGTCTAACCCAGGGTGGTGTGGAGTGCAAAAAAACGATGGATTTAGGCCCAGATCCTTGTACTAGGGTGAATGTATGACATTGTTCTACATTCTGTCCATCAACTGTGTTTTTTGCAATTTTCACCCCGAGTGGGCTGGGTATGCTCAGACGTGAGTCCCAGGCTCTCCACACCACTGGAGTCAAGCTATCCAGGCTGATGAAGGCTGATAGCCAGAAACCGGTCCTTGGATGCTTGATTCCGGTCTGGGAAAGACATGGCTTGGTAGTTCGGACTGGACTGTTCCCATGAGGCACAGGGCAGAGCTGATTTGCATATAGCCAGTGTCTAACCCAGGGTGGTGTGGAGTGCAAAAAAACGATGGATTTAGGCCCAGATCCTTGTACTGGGGTGAATGTATGACATTGTTCTACATTCTGTCCCTCAACTGTGTTTTTTGCAATTTTGTAGGATTAAATAGCATCCATTTGGGTCCGAGTGACATTTATAGAGGGAATAGGGGCTACTTTTATGCATGAGGGGGCAGAATCCACAGGAATAGGAGCCATGACAGGAGAAATAGCGGGGGGGGGGCCCAAGTAGTCGCATATGATTGGGCGCCATTGGGTAGGAGACGTGTTTCCTGAAGGAAGGCGATGTCGCGACAGATATGAGAGGACTTGTTTGCCTTTACGTGGATTATTGATGCCACATATCTTTCATGTAAGGGTGTGATGTATTCCTATAGGTTCTGTATCGATCCCCCTATTCCTGACCCTATTCTGGTTAACAAACTAACAAGTTAACTAGCAGCCATCCCATGAGGCAGAAAACCCCCATGATGCAGGAACCGTTATCTGATAAAGCCACACTACGGCACAGGAACGTGTTATCTGATTAGGTCATAACGCTTGCCATCTAATTAGACAAGCGATATTCCTCCGGCCCCTGATAAGGCATACGGAGTTCTCAAAACAAATCAAACCTATGACAACCTGGGAAAAACCCTGCGGCCATTGTTTTGATTTCACCGAGAACTTCAGCAAAAGAATGTGCTAACGACCTGGTCGTATGACATCTTTATTGACGTATCTATGTCCATCCTTACGTCAATCTCGGCACCGTAAAGTTATAAATATTACCGATATTGCCCTATGCAAACACACGCGGTGGTGACGAGAACGGAGCAGCCAGACTTGCCGAAGCCCAGAGCAGAGCAGACCCCGCTGGCGCAGCCCCGCCTTCTTGACGCGCTGAGAACGAGCAGCTGCCTATTTCTCCTGACGAGAAATCCAGCTCCGGCGCTTCCGGGTAGCCCTCGCAGGCAGCCTGGAATATCGAGACCAGAGACGAGAGATACCATCCCTCATTCATCCTAAGATTCCAGGTACAGAACTGAATAACCCCTCGCAGAGAATTCTTTAGTCAGTCACTTGGCAAAAACAAACTTAACTTAAACTGTAACTTTCTATACCCGCCCACGTATTAGGCTTAGGTCAGGTACACGGGGTAGGCGTAGTTCGAAACACCAGTTGAGTACGATTAGTCAAATGTATATGTGTATGTATCTATTTTATTCATTTCAAACCTTCATATGGCTTAGAAACCATATCAATGTTTTTACAGTATTATTTTATACTTCTGCTTTTAATGTATGCACTTTACTTAACTATAAGTATTGCAATAATATCGATCCATTTCTCTTGTATGAGAAAAGAGACTGATCAATAAATAACATCTTTTATTGAACACGCCCGTCTCTTCCTTTTCTCTACAATCTGATGAGACTAAGAATGCACGTACTGACTGAGTAAAATAAATTGCCTTTTGTTCACACGACTCTCGAGATACACTCTTGATTAGGGGAGAGCAAAGTTGTCATGTTCTATGGTTGTCAGAAACTAAATCCCTTCTTGTCTATCCAGGGAGGTTCAATTCCTTCTTGCCTATTCGAGAAAGTTTCTAGTGAACTCTGAGCTAGCTGGCAAACCCAAAACTTTAAGTCTAATATCGACAGTAGTAGACCTAGTTAACGTCTGGTCTAGGCCTATACTATTGAAGGTATTATTCCAATGCGCAGAGCCTATTGGGATAATAGGAACTACACTACATGGCGCCCAACGCGTTTGGAAGGGCGATAAAACTAACGTAAGACATTTAGAGTAACTCAGTCGTGCTTTCTCACTCAGACCCCTTTTTTCCCATAATACTCCAAAGACGTCTGGAGTGGGTAAAAGGTAATATCCGCCAAACCTCGCAGGAGGGAACTCCTATGTATGGTACTTGGTTTAGTCAACGTTGAAGGATACACCGTTCCAAAATATTGTGCATCTAATCTTTGTTTCCATAAGAAACCTGATCTGCAAACAAACAAAATAAGCTTCCTGTCGGTAAAATGGTAGACAGTGAGGATGAAAGAGAGGCAGTTAGATTAGCAGCTGAAATAGTAGCAGCTGATACTGCTATACAAGAAGATGACCAGGATATAATACTCATCCCGGTCATCAAAAGGAAATCTATAACCTTAAAACTTATAGAAAATGGACTGACACCTAGAGGTGGTACAGTCATATTCGTAATTGAGGCACACGAATATCGGCAGACAGAGGTATACTATTCATGGATCCATTTTCCAGCAGCAAATGCTGTAACAAAGTACTTCCACTATTACAAAATACAGGAACCTCCTGAAATGTACACTCCTTTCGAGGAGGTGGAAGTACCACTTAAATTTCAAGAGCACCTGCTCTTATTTAATGGCGCCCTAAAACATAATAATCACATCACCAGGCTCGGTCCTTTAGGTAGACCAGGAGCAACGTGGCCGGTCCTAGCCGGATACACACCACATCCAGAGTTCGAAAGAATGCCTGCAGCAGATCTTTTAGTACAACTAAAACAATTAATAAAAATACATAGACAATTAGTCCAGTATGTGATGCGGACTTCAACAATTCAGCCAGCAATTAAAATTCCACAGCTGACCCCTCACCAGGGGAACACAAATAAAATTACACCACAGAACATACAATCCTGCCTAGGTAAAGTACCAGCTAAACGGGAACAAATACCATTCTGGTTAGCACAAAAAATCACCCAGATAGAGGCTGTGTTTCCAGACACCACCCCGTTAGAAAAACACAGGATTCTGACTATCTGTCTTCCAATGGGAATCGCACCACACGTGGAGGACTGTGACACTTGGGGTACAGTCTTTGCTTCCATCTACACAAAAACGCACGGTGTTCCATCCATTTCGGTAATACCAGATGTGCTAAAACAAATTCAAGACGAATACGGTCCAGAACCCGCTTTAACTCTTGGTATGAAATTACTAAAAAACTTCAAGCAGGTCTCGGCTATATTATTAGCCAACATAAAGGGAGAAGCAGCAAACGTGGCGATCCACCAGAGGTTAAAAGAGACAGATATAGCAGACCAACCAGCTGAAATTGCCAGAATCATAGAAAAATCCTATGAGGAACTAGGCAGAGATAGTTTAGGTGGAATACCAGTAAAACCACAACTAATTGAAAGTCCTGACAAAATATTTTTTAATAATAATTCAACATCACAGAAAAAGAGCTGGGATGGAAACAAACAATCCAATCCTAAAGAAAAGAAATTCCAGTCCAGAGGAAGGTCTCCTAGGCGAAGAGAAAAATCTCCGAACCAAAGACACAGGTCACCCCAGAGTGACCCCTCTGGGAAAAGATATAACCTTAGAAATAGGGATAATATAAAGAAGCCTGATAGATATCAAGACATTGATACACGTCCCTCTCAATCTTTTCAGACTTCCTCGCAGAAGTCGGAAAGAAGAGGACGATCAGAACAAAGAGAAGAGCACGCCAAGTCCAAAGACAAGGAACCTGCTCATCTAAAAAAGAAAATACAATTTCCAAAAAAGAAGGTAGCCAGTATCAAGGTAGTTAACAATGCCGAGAATACTGAGGACACAACTGAAAAACGGAGAATGGGCTCAGACAATGCTAGACAGCGCAGCAGAAGTGAGCATAGCTCGCAAAGTCCTTATGAATCATCTGGAGACAGTGGACACGAATGAATATCTTCAAGTGGAAACTGCAGACACCAGAGTTAGCAAACCTCACAAAATATATGAAATAACATTACGTATAGAAGGGGATAAGACTAGAAAAATAAGGGGACTATTTTGGGATAATCTCTCCAAGGGCTATGACATCCTTCTAGCTGAAAAAGACTGGCCACCAGAGTTTGTCAGGGAGTGCCCTCATGGCGAAGAAATAATTATGCCTGCCTTCTCAAATCACATCCCAATTCATAAAAAATACACACTTGCTAGAAAGTGGGCAGTAGCTCTAGCTCCTGCTTTATATAAAAATCATGTGGGATGGGATGAGGACTCTCCTCCTCACAAAATCCAGTTAAAATCACAACCTACTGCACAAAGGCAGTACCCAATTAAGCAAGAAGCTAAAAAACAGGTAAAAGAAATTCTAGATCAGCTAGAATACCAGGGGGTGATTGAAACTTGCACCTCACAAATGAACAACCCTTTGTTTCTGGTCTCCAAACCAGACAATTCATATCGTCTAGTCTTGGATTACCGACACCTTAACTCATGTTGCAAAACTTTTACAGTGCAAAACTCGCATAGTGCTGCACTAATGAATAACATAGTGCGCAAAAAATACAAAACAACATTAGACATCTCTAATGGATTCTTTTGTCAAAACATAGCACCAGAGAGCAGATATTTGTCTGCGTTCTCAATAAATGGCACTCAAAAACAATTCTGTCGGTTAGCCCAGGGGTACAAAAACAGCCCGGGAGTATTCTCAGCGAGAGTAACAGAATTACTACAAACATATGATGACGAAGCATTGTCGTATGTCGACGACATATACTTAACAGATGATGACTTGGAGACTTACTTGAAGAGAGTGAACACCATAATACTTGGGTTCGCAGCAGAGGGTTACAAATTCATCTTTAAAAAATCCAGAATTGCCCATCTGACAGTCCTGTTCTTAGGATATGAATTATCAAGTGTAGCCTGGCTGACAATTTTCTAGAGAAATGTGCCGTACTCCAAGCGCCTAGAACACTAAAAAACCTACAGTCAATTCTAGGCTTCCTAAATTTCGGAAGAACATACATTGCAAATTACGCAGAAAGGGTCAAACCCCTTTATGATCTAATAAAACCAGATTTTAAAAGAACCAATTGGACTCAAGTACACACAGAAATTTTGAGATCCTTACAAACAGACATGTTAATTAAAACAAAATTAGAAACACGTGATAACACACGCAATCTTGTGATTCGAGTCATCCCAGGAAGATGCGGATTCACATACCTGACCTCTAACGAGGGAGAAAAGGTACCGATTGCATTCAAATCACACTTGTACACTAGGCTGAAATGAAATTTAGCCCAACGGAAAAAATTCTAACTGCGACACAGACAGCTATAGCAAAAGAACGAGCCCTGGCACAAGGTAAACGAATAATAATCGTGACACCGATACCAGCCCTAGAGGCGGTAACAAAGGCAAGCATTCCGAATGCTAAAGCACTACATCCAAGGTGGATACAGTGGGCTAATTCTCTTGCTGCAACAGACGTGGCATACGAATTTGATCCTAACTTAAAAACACAAGAATTTCTCCAATATGAATTTGAATGTCCTCCGCCGACCGAAATTCTGCCTCTAGAACACTACGGCTGTATAATATATACAGACGGGTCAGCACAACCCGCAGTGGGGGGTAAGCAAGCTTACAGTGCTGCGTGCGCGATTGTTAAAGGTCGCTGGCACGAAGGGAAATTTAAACCAGCTATTACTAGAACACAATCTCTAGGAGATTGTACAGCTCAGCGAGCTGAACTACTGGCATTCAAGATGGCGCTTGAAAATACCGATCGAGAATTCCCCACACTCATAGTGTGCGATTCGTATTATTGCGTTCAGTCTTATAATGAATATTTGCAGATCTGGCTTCAGAATGGCTTCAAGGATGCAAAAGGTGGCACAATCAAGCATAAAATGCTCTGGGAACAAGTAGTTCTTTTACAAAAAGAACTACCAAAGACTCACGTGATACATACACTGAGTCATCAACGTGATGGCGTTCACGTTGCAGGGAATTCATTGGCTGATGAGGCCGCGAAGGCAGCTGTGCAAACGGCTTCCGTAGCCGCCATCACACGGTCAAAAACAAAAATAGACAGCGAAATATTACAGGCTGTCAGCGCTACAGAAAAGGATTCGATAGAAACACTCCCGAAAGGCTTTCCAGTAAAATACTCATACATAACTGATGCAAACAATGTTCCTTTTGCTCGAATCCCTGGAGTGGGGGATAGGGCAATTCCAAACATGGAACATAGGTTAGGACTGATAATAGCGGCACACGAAGGGCTTGCTTCTATACATGCTGGCGTCTCAGCCACAGTATCATTATTAAAACAGAGATACTGGTGGCCACAAATGAGAAGACAAACAAGGAACTACGTTTTAGAATGTGAAATATGTCAAAGAATGAAAGTATCAACGGTGAGACGCCCAGCGCAGACGCCCCTTCTAATCTCGGATAAACCATTAGCCTGTGTTTACCTAGACCACTGTGGTCCCTTACAAAGGGATGGTAACTATAAATATATCTTGGTTGCAGTGGGCTCATGCACGAGATTCATATGGATGTGGCCCCAGCGAACGGCTGACGCCAGAACTGTTATAAAAGATTTGCGAGTCTTTATCGGCACATACGCAATTGGCATGCTGCATTCAGACCACGGTCCTGCTTTTAGCTCTAGAGCTTATAAGGAGGCCATGGTCAGCATGGGCGTGACATTGCGGTACTCTTGTCCATTTCACCCTGAGGGGAACGGAATTGTTGAAAGAAAAAACCGTGACATAAAGCAATCTATAACGGCAAAGGTATTAGGTTCGGGAGCTGGGTGGGTCAAACATCTAATAAGTGTCCAACGTAGTCTAAATAACTTGCCAAGAAATTCTCTGAAGGGATTCAGTCCGTACGAATTATTATTTGGAACTAGGATGTTAATCTCTGACCTTGACAGTCAAACTTCAGTGGCGAAGGAAAAAAGCTTTGATATCAAAGACCGTTTGGCTATTTTGCAGGACTTGAATGAAACAAGAAAAGACCTGAGCAACATAAAGTTGAAACAGCAGCCAACAACCACTGAAGAACCACCACCTGTCCCAGCAAGACCTGTCTGGATTCCAAAAGTCGGGGATCTAGTCAGAGAAAAGATCGCGGTAAAGAAGGAATTTGGGCCTTCTTACAGAAAAGCAGTTCCTGTCTTGTCTGTCAACGGGACAAGATCAATTGTACTACCGCCGCTTGCTGGTAAAAAGGAGAACCGAGTTGTATCCATCGACCTGGTAAAACCACAATCATGTGGCCGATAACAAATAGTAGGCCAAGTGGACTCCCCATAAGTAGCAGAACACCAAGGTTTGCTACCAGTACAGAGGTCCTAACAAAGAGGCTAATCACATTCGACACGCCTACAGAAGAACAACAAGGACTATGCAACAATGCAATGGAACTTAGACCTCTGAAAACCCAAATAAAAACATTTAGTAGAGACACACCAATCTATAATGAAGTGCCAAATGATAATGCAAGGAACATTAATCCTGAAGCAATTGGAACAATTGACAGAAATGCATCCGGCTACTTCATAAACTTCGATGATTCCTCTGAAGGCTTCAGTGAATCAAAGACACAGCCATCATCAAAAACCTTTAAAGATAAAGCTAAAGAACTTTTGAAACAACTGAAAGAAACATATCTGATTTCTCCATGGATTGAATTTTGGGTGGGTTTTGGTGCATTTATCCTCATACTTTGGCTCATCATGATACTAACATTGGGACGCTTCATTGAGGGAAGATATGCTAAAATGGACACAGCAAGTCAGAAAATCAACTTGATCCTCAAATCCACACACATCTTCACACGTCGAGAAAAGAAAACTTTCTTCAGTCAACTTCACAGCCAATCCTATACCGGGTGGGGTAGCATGGGACAACACAGACTACGAAATCTATGGTCCGGTTGAAATCCTGAAATATCCACACCAAATTAAGATCTCATTGAGTGACTTTGTAAAACCAAGCTCATTTGCTGATGATTGGGACTTCGAAAGTATAAATAACATGATGTCTGACTTAGTAATGTCTGCTAAATTTACCAAACATGATTATTTGCAGGGTTCTACAAATTATGATAGTATGTATTGTTATAACCACTATGGCAACCATTTTCTACATAAATCTGCACAACCTAGAAATGTTTTAAATTATAATCAATGGGAACATTGTGCAACCCCTCCAAAAGGAAGCTCAAGAACCGTTTACGACAAATATTCATACTTTTCAGGTTTTAACATAAGTAATGCTGAAACATTTTATTTCAAATTGTCAAATAAGACAGGGACAAAGACCATGATAACAAACACGAAATTGATATATTCAGACTCATTCTTTGAACAAATGAATACTTTTGGTTTTGATTATTGGGACAAAAATGTTGAATTGAAAAGTGTTTGGGGCACAAAAGAATGGCAAGTACAGGGTATAGAATCTTTGTTTAGAGCCTGCATGATCCCAGAACAAATTATATTTTTAAATGACACTGTTCAACAAACTACCTGTCTTGGCTTAGCCAAAATCGAAGACTTAAATAAACCGTCTATTCCGAAACCAACAATGAACAGCAATAGCTCTACAGATGAAGAGATAGACGTAAATTATGTATTAAACCAAAACAGAACACATCCAGATTGGAAACAGTGGTTGATCTGGCCCACAGATACTAATAACTGTCAAGACAGATTCCTGAACAAAACACAGGGGTTCAAAATGACCAGGCCAGACCCTAGATATCCCCAAAGACATCACCCAGGGATAATAACCACCTACAGTGTGGGCAAATTATGCCTTCAATGGCTACAAACTTCCACACTGACATAAATTAAGCAACACCTAACTTTACTTACTGATGGTGCTGACTTGCGTGATTTCATTATGGGACCGCGCAAACAGCGTCAAAAACGTTTCATAGCAGCCTCTGTATATGCAGCATACAATGAGGCCTGGAAGGTTACTCAAATTGAGACAGCAGAAAGGATACGGGAAATTGACCGTATTAATTTGGAAAAATCACTTTCTGTAGTGGACAATGGGTTAATGACTCTGTCCTCCAGAATTTTTTCTTTGGACAGCATTGTGTCTTCAGCAATCGACATATTATCGCAAGACTTACTGTTATTACAACACGGTCAGTCCCAATTGCGTTCTATTGTACAGCTTGGCTGGACGTTACAAAATCTGCGTTCAGGCTATGTGCCTTGGCGTTTAATCAACACAACGTCACTTTTCAATATCTTTAACCTTACTGATAAACAAATCAGTATGGCACAAAAGGGTGCTGATTATACAATCCTGAGCATTGAGAAACTCGAAAGATTACCAGTGACAATGTCAGAACGACCTGTCAGTGAATGGATAATACATGGGATAATTAATATTCCAATATCAACCTTCAGGTTTCAATACTGCCAAAAATATATACAGGCTGGCATGTACGAAAAATTGGGAAAAGGGTACATTAAAACAACATGGAACCTGCCCTATTCACATGCATGTGTCAGTAATAAAGGACAGAAAGTGTTTCTTAGTGGCAATAATTGTGCAATGTCACTAAGCGGTACACTTCTGTGTAATGGAATTAGTTTGCATGGAGCCTGTGAAGGGAATTCAAATAACCTTTCATGTCACCAGCTAGGCACACCTGCTACAGAGATAGAACCATTCTTTCAAAGACTCTATAATGGGAGTTACATTCTAATTGTGGACCGCAGATGCTGTAGTCTTATGCCCGGGACTCCTTATCTCGTAACTACGACTGCGAAGGTCAAGTGCTGTGGACGCTTATTGTTGCCCAGCTCCTTTCCAGACAGGGAGGCAAGGGCATGGCCCAACTTGAAAATTACTTCTATTCGAATAGATACTTTAAGCAGAATGAAAACAGTGCTTCTTCAGACGCCGACAAGGCTCACGTCATCAAAAGAAACGTATGATCTCCAAGTCGCAAGGACGACTGCAGAGATACATTCATTGTTATCAACTAATTCCCCCATACATTTCGCAGAAATCCTGAATGAAATCTTAAATATTTCTGATACCAGTGGAGTCTCAAAAGTATTTAAGACAGTATTTTCGATGGCATTAACACCATTCAAAGCCATACTGGGTATTTTTCCAGATTTCGTCCATTCGATTTTTGGCGGACTTCCCCTCATTTTAGGACTGATTGCTGGAATCCTATTCCTAGTCCTTATATTTCGTTATGGCGAGCGCTTTTGGCTACATGAATCAGGCTGTTGGTTTCTTTCATTTCGACCAATGTGGCAACGATGTGTTTTACCTGTATTAAGGTGCCTGCTATGCGGAGAAGAATGCGTGTTAGACACCTGTCTGACGCTACAATCGGATGCGCCAATAGATGCAGAAACATTGTTGAGTCCAACAAAGGCTCATGCTTTGTGCTGCCCTCAACGGCTACCAATCCTGATGACGGCATTCGTGGAAGCTTCACCACTACGATTAAGGGGTAGTGAAGTTCAAGATGAAAGCAGCATCGATCAGGTACGACCTTCTGTCAGCAATCCAAATCAAAATGTCAATGGAGACAATCATGCGCACGAATGCATGCTTACACCTATTTCCGAGATAGTGGAACTCTCCCAGGAAGCTGTTGACAACTTTTTCGAGAGTCTAAATGATATGATGTTCTCACCAGAGCAGAAATAGAGACTTCTTGAGCAAGCTCGTACACGGCGTTCCCTGAATTTGACCTTCGACTAGAAAAGCAAAATACCATGAACAATTTTCCCTCCAGTTCACGGACAGCAATTTTTTCAGCAGCCCCAAAATGTTTTTGCATATTTTTCGGGACACTATCTTCTGCTTAAAGTAAGAACTATTCTTAGAGAACGAAAATTTCTAATTTTAGATAGCTTATAGGCATTAGCTGCCCGCTGGTATGTTCATAGTTATTTTATTCTGTGATGAAATGGTCTCGAACCTTTTTTCTGTATTAAGAGCCATTTCATGTGTAATTTCTCATATACCAATTAGCAATAATGTATACAAATGCGTGATTACTTTAGCATTATTTCACAGCTTGAGTGCATACAATACATGTAACTGCTTTTTTTCCGTATATTTGATCATTTCAAAATGCATTTATGTATTTTGGGGTGGTAAGGTATACACAATACTCTATAGTATGTTTTACTATGCATAGATTAGTAAATATGTCCATAGTTAGCGTGGAGTGGGTGTGATGTATTCCTATAGGTTCTGTATCGATCCCCCTATTCCTGACCCTATTCTGGTTAACAAACTAACAAGTTAACTAGCAGCCATCCCATGAGGCAGAAAACCCCCATGATGCAGGAACCGTTATCTGATAAAGCCACACTACGGCACAGGAACGTGTTATCTGATTAGGTCATAACGCTTGCCATCTAATTAGACAAGCGATATTCCTCCAGCCCCTGATAAGGCATACGGAGTTCTCAAAACAAATCAAACCTATGACAACCTGGGAAAAACCCTGCGGCCATTGTTTTGATTTCACCGAGAACTTCAGCAAAAGAATGTGCTAACGACCTGGTCGTATGACATCTTTATTGACGTATCTATGTCCATCCTTACGTCAATCTCGGCACCTTAAAGGTATAAATATTACCGATTTTGCCCTATGCAAACACACGCGGTGGTGACGAGAACGGAGCAGCCAGACTTGCCGAAGCCCAGAGCAGAGCAGACCCCGCTGGCGCAGCCCCGCCTTCTTGACGCGCTGAGAACGAGCAGCTGCCTATTTCTCCTGACGAGAAATCCAGCTCTGGCGCTTCCGGGTAGCCCTCGCAGGCAGCCTGGAATATCGAGACCAGAGACGAGAGATACCATCCCTCATTCATCCTAAGATTCCAGGTACAGAACTGAATAACCCCTCGCAGAGAATTCTTTAGTCAGTCACTTGGCAAAAACAAACTTAACTTAAACTGTAACTTTCTATCCCCGCCCACGTATTAGGCTTAGGTCAGGTACACGGGGTAGGCGTAGTTAGAAACCCCAGTTGAGTACGATTAGTCAAATGTATATGTGTATGTATCTATTTTATTCATTTTAAACCTTCATATGGCTTAGAAACCATATCAATGTTTTTACAGTATTATTTTATACTTCTGCTTTTAATGTATGCACTTTACTTAACTATAAGTATTGCAATAATATCAATCCATTTCTCTTGTATGAGAAAAGAGACTGATCAATAAATAACATCTTTTATTGAACACGCCCGTCTCTTCCTTTTCTCTACAATCTGATGAGACTAAGAATGCACGTACTGACTGAGTAAAATAAATTGCCTTTTGTTCACACGACTCTCGAGATACACTCTTGATTAGGGGAGAGCAAAGTTGTCATGTTCTATGGTTGTCAGAAACTAAATCCCTTCTTGTCTATCCAGGGAGGTTCAATTCCTTCTTGCCTATTCGAGAAAGTTTCTAGTGAACTCTGAGCTAGCTGGCAAACCCAAAATTTTAAGTCTAATATCGACAGTAGTAGACCTAGTTAACATCTGGTCTAGGCCTATACTATTGAAGGTATTATTCCAATGCGCAGAGCCTATTGGGATAATAGGAACTACACTACAAGGGAAGTAATGTCTATCACCTCTCCAGGCCCTTTCTGAGATGGCATTGAGTAAACAGGTGTGAAAAGAACAGCGCCATGTCATAAACTGGCATATAGTGTACCTGTTGCGCAAAGGGTAACAAACAAATACAAAACTGAAGAGAAAGCAGAAAGGGCCCACACCTATCCCCCCCCCCACCCCCACTATATAGGAAAACATCTAATAAAGCCCCGAAAAGGAGAAACAAAGAACTAAACAATCCCAATGAGGCTACTGCAGTGTTCTCCATGGGGGAGAGTTGACGTGTTTGCTTGGTGTGGCCCGATCCTAGAGGAATAGCTGAAACAGAAAGGAAGAATCAACCACATATAAACATCATTTGTATGGAAAAAGTAATAAGAAGGCAATGATGAGCAAAGCATACTGTCTGGGGTAGTCCACAGGTGTTATGCAGAAGTAGTCCCTATTTGAGGGAGAATCCAAATACTGCAGGCCATATCAGCTCTAAGGGGACTAAGGAGCAGGAGTCGGTGATCCAGTACTTTGTAGCGTGTTCTGTCTAGAAGAGGAGGACTTGAAAGCAAAGTGTTTGCAAAAGTCGTTTGCCTCTGCTGGGTTGTCAAAGGTGCGAGGCTTCCCATTGACCTCAACTCATCGACAGGCAGGGTAGAGCATATCATATTTAAAGCCCAACTTGCGGAGAGAGTTCTTAACATCGCTGAATTTCCACCAGTTTCAAAACCTTCAAGGTGGGGAGTCATACCATGGGTAAGGTCCCAGATTTCTCTTAACTGCTGGTGCTATTTGATGCTAATATGAGTTTTAAACCCCTAGTTGAGGGTAAGACTTGTGATTTGGTCAAGACCACGGGGACTGTAGCTAGCGTTGCACAGAGGTTGGGCTCATGGTGACTGGACCCTCTAGTTAAGTATTTTAAGTCCAAGTGCATCTTCAAGGAGCTATATGACAGTGATGTATGGGGTTACATGACGGTCGATAAAATTGAACTCACAGAAAATAAATTTTAAGGTTTATTCTGCTGGCTTTTTTTGTTCGTCAGGAACTTTGTTTTAGATACATTGGTGACCTTGTTGCTCTCAGACTCAAGATATAGACTGGGGAGGGATGCCAAATAAATAGACTGATTTTGTCTGATTGTCTGACCCTTGACAACATGCATCAAATCCCTTGGATTGCTTATATGAAGGCAGCTTTTACCAGCATGGGTTGGGTGAACATATACTGCAATTATTAGTCCCCGTACCCCCTGGAACTCAAAAGAGGGAGAGACTTGTTTCTCAAAAGTCCCTTATTACAACATGAACACATAGAGCTTGTGAAACCCATTGTATAGGGGCATTTATTTTTAAAAACTGTTCAGGGTATGGAGCTTTCCTTTCACTCCGATCTAATGAAAGGGATAGATTTCTGTTGGTACGATTCAAGGTTAATGTTAGACCTGTCAGGCCTAGGGTGGTCTTCCCTATTTTTTTTCGCCTTGGCCTCATTTTTCCCACCTACTTCTTGTTGGCCTTAGGTCTCTGGGCACCTTCCCA
Source organism: Lissotriton helveticus (assembly GCF_964261635.1). Lineage (NCBI taxonomy): Eukaryota > Metazoa > Chordata > Amphibia > Caudata > Salamandridae > Lissotriton > Lissotriton helveticus. The sequence goes on from NC_136059.1 coordinate 1,377,944,773, forward strand.
TTGTTTCCCAATGTTAAGGTGCAGGTGCTCTCTTCCCCTAAGATGGCTGCCACTGACCCCTGCTACTGCAGCGTGGTCTTTTTAGGCACACTCTAGTAGCCAGGAGCAGGCTGGAACCCTTAAACAATGTAGCAATGCCAGCCTTCCAGCCTGCCCATAGCTAGAATGAGGGAAGCTCCTGGAACCTTCTAGAACTAGGGAGGTGACACCAACTGCCACTGCCAACTGTCGCTATATAAGGAAAGGGAGGGAAACCTTCCAGTCAGAGCAGAGTAGAGAGTTGGGGCATCACTGACCCGGGGGACCCACGCAGGAGATTTAGCACTGGGAGTGACAGGGCTTAGGTGCTGCCTTCCAAGTAGAGTGAGGAACCCTGAACTAGCCCACTGATCTGGCCCGGCGGGAGGGGAACCCAGGGACCACCTGAAGTGACCTGCTGTCAAGCCTTCAACTCAACCCCCCCCCTCAAGAAACCAAGGAACTACAAACAAAGGGCGTCAGAACCAACACGCGCCAAGAAGAAGCTTTCCCGCGCTAATCAGGAATCTTGGGGGATCAACCAGGTACTGATCTGCCTGCCAAGCGCTCTCCCCTCTCTACGCCAACCCCCCCCTGACTGAACTGCGAGCCTAAACCTGAAGTGACTTGGGCCACCTGAGAAGCGCTCTCCCCCCCCCCAGCGCTAGAACGCTGACCTGCCTGATAGCTGCAACGGCTATTTTGCCTGCATTATCTATCCAGCGCTCATCAACTGTGCCCCCACTGGGAAGCGCTTGAGGCCAGAGCCCCTGTCTGTCACGAAGCGCTGTGAAGCCAGAGCCCCTTTATGTCACCGAGCGCTGTGAGGCCAGAGCCCCTTTCTGTCACCAAGCGCTAGGGTTGAGACTGCCCCCTCAGCGCTGGAAAGACTGAGCGCGCTGCGGAACTCACCGTCGCAGCCTGGCTCTCCCTGGGCCGGTGCTGCCTTCATCACCCCCTCGGCGGCCCCCGGGACCAGGAGAGGGCCGCCGCCACATTCCACAAAGCTGCTCCGGGCCCGAAGCTGTTGCCTCCCCTGTCACATGGTGAGGGGATGCCTGCCGCGTCACCAGCCGCGCCCCCTCCACCACTTCCTGCTGTCGAGCATGAGGCCTACACGCCCCCGCAGGCTGCTCTGAAACCGGCAGCTTTTTGCGCGCCTCCTCCCTGTCTCCTACGATTGGTCCTGGGCCCAGTGAGACTCGGTAGGCCTGGGACCCGGGGCAGATCCCGCAGCAGCGCTCGACGAGAGCGAGAGATCCCCTCCTGCTTGCTGCACCCGCGGGGCCACGTGAAGCCCGGCTGCACCTCACGACTGCCCCCCACAGTGCCAGACCACCGGAGAGCTCCCGAAGGAGCCCGAGCCCTCCTACACCAGTTGACCCGCCGCAAGGGCCCCGGAGGGCTGAAGATAGAAGGTAACCCCCAGGGAGGAGGTCAGAAGGCCGGAGAAGGCCCCGAATTCGCCCCTCCCCCAGGGAACATCGTGGTTGGGCCCTGTTGGCCTTAGATGACTCTCGGTGGGGGAGAAGTTCCTGCGAGACTGCCAGGCCTCTGAACTGGGCCAAGACATTGGTTAACCCCTGCCTGGGGTCCAGACGAATGCCAGCTGGTGTAGGCCCTGATGCTTGGGTAATGGTGGTATAAGGAAGTGCTTTTGCTGAATACAGGGGTATCTGTGCCTTAATGAATGCCCAGTTCTCTCGCCTAATGAGCTGATGCCCAATCTTCACTGTGAAGTCCATTAATACAGAATGAAACGTTTTACTCCTACTTAATGGACGGTTTACTCTTGTCCAAGGCAAAGTTTCCTGGATGCTTTTATTCACTAAATGAGATGGTTGCTTACATGAAGCAATAGTTATTGATGCTTGATGCAATGTTATTTGAATGTCTTTATAAAGATTTCCTTGCAGGTGCTGATTAGGAGCAAGATAGTTGCCAAGCCCACGGTTATCTAATAATTAATATTTATTCATTTAAGTATTTATTGCCGAGTGATGAGACACATGTGCTTTTAAGGGAAACTAATAAGTTATTGCTACTGTGAATTTTTGATTGCCCTGATTCTAATCTTATATAAAAGCTTATTAATTTGAATCAAACGTAACTGGTGTGGTCTATGTCCTTGCGTGCACTTATTGTCTCAGTGGATGCGTGTGCTGTGTAGTCACTTAACCTGGCTCATGCCAGGTAGGCACCTGGCATGAGCAGGTGCCTACCTGCTCATGCCAGGCTACCCCCGGGGAACTGGTGACCTCAGTTCCTACATTTGGTGGCGAGCAGTGGGATCCAGGACCTGTGACTATACAGCACCCTCCAGTGGGACAGAGTGCGCTGCAATTAGACTGGACAGCTATCGTGCCTACAACCTTTCTCAATTAACCCCTCCCACTGTTTAGCCTGTAGAGTGTGTAGAGACCTGTGTTGACCCAGTATTGTACCCACGTCCTAATATCTTTCCTTGATTTTATCTGGGTCTCCACCTGGCAAAATGGAGTTCCAGCTAGCTGATCTGGAGGAGTACACAGTGGTGCAGCTTAGGGTATTTTGTCTGGGGATGGGGGTGCCGGTTGGGCGGAGAGCCGCAAAGGAAGAACTCCGTACCGCCTTGAGGGCATGGGTAAGGGCCCACCCAGAGGAGAGAGGGGATGGGGAACAGGAGGGGCAAGTCACGCAAGGGGAGGCGGGCACTCCAGAAGACCCAGGCCTGCTCAACATTGATATGTCCGACAATGTGTTGCCAGGAAGACGTTCCGGCGCAGGGAGTAGTATATCTGGGAGGAGTGCGTCATCGCAGGAGTATGAGGACAGGAGGGAGGAGAGGCGATTGAAGTGGGAGCTTGCCAAACTAGAGCACGAGAGGGAAAGAGAAAGGGAAGATAAGAAGCTTGCTTTGGAAGAAAAAAAGTTAGCTATGGAAGAAAGGAAGTTGGCACACGAGCTCCAGCTTAAAGAAATGGAGCTGGGAGCATTGCAATTGGGTGCGCCAGGAAGTCCCAATGGTGGCAGCGTACAAGGGGTTAAACAGCAGCCCAGATTTTGGTTACCCAAGGAGGTGATCGCGAGCTACACACAGGGGGATGACATTGCTAGGTGGTTGGAGGCGTACGAAGTGGCTTTGACCACCCATGGGGTGCCTGAGAAACACTGGGGAGGTGGCCTGTATCGTTATATACCTCCCAACGTCAGGGACACCCTCCTGTACTTGGATAAGGCAGACCAGTTCAGGTATTCCCCCATGAAGGAGGCGCTCATTAAAAAGTTCGGCCTCAACCCTGAAAGGTATCACCAAAAGTTCCGTGGCAGCCATAAGCTGTCCACTCAGAATTGGGTGGATTTCTTTGACTATGCCCGTAAGGCTCTGGATGGTTGGGTGCGTGGCAGCGGGGTGCATGATTATGAGGGCCTGTACAATCTTTTTTTGAGAGAGCACCTCTTGGATATATGTTTTTGGGAGCTGCGCCAACATCTGGTGGACCGCAAGCTGACTGATCCCCGTGAGCTTGCGGAGGAGGCGGATACTTGGGTCAGCACCCGGGTGTCACACAAGGCCCCTGGGGGAGATGGCCCAAAAGGCGGTCAGGGCGGCCCCCAGAAGAAAGAGGGGGGAGATAAAAATAAGGAGTTCTCACGAGGCCCACAAACTAGACAGTTTGAGAGAGGAGTAGGTGCCCCACCTCTGTCCAGTTCCCCAAAGCCCTCTTACCCTGACAAGAGTCAGCAGCCAAAAGTTGTCCGGTGCTATGATCGCGGGGAGGTTGGACACTACAAGGGAGATGCCCAGTGTCGCAAACGACCCCCAGCCCCCACATGTGGCAAGAGTCCTGGGGTGGCTAGTGTAGCGCTTGGGATGGAGCTGCCCCTAGATAGGGAGGGGGAGTGGACAGGCCTGACCCTGGTTTCACTTGGGGATAGAGAGATGGTCCCAGTGATGCCCTTACCATGGAATACTGCTAAGTACCAGCAGAGGGTGAAGGTCAATGGGGAGGAGGTGGACGCTCTGAGGGACGCAGGTGCCAGCATGACCACTGTAGTGAGGCGGCTGGTGTCCCCTGAGCAAGTAGTACCTGATGTGTTCCATCCGGCCGTGTTGGCTGACGGCAGTCTGAGCTACTATCCCGTGGCTCAGGTTCCCTTTGAGTGGGGAGGAGTTCAAGGCCCGTTGAGAGCTGCGATAATCCCTGCCTTGCCTGTGGACTGTCTGCTAGGAAACGACCTGGAACATACCACCTGGAAGGAAGTGGAGTTTAAGGCCCACACTGAGATGCTGGGGTTACCAGGGTGGACTTGCGTTGTCACGCGGTCCATGGCTGCCCGGCAAGAAACTCAACTCGGGTTGGAGCCTGAGACAATGGCCCAACCCAATGCTGGTCCTGAAGGGGAGAATGGAGTGGAGAACACACCCCGTGTGATGGATGGGGAGCCTGTGGAGGTACCCCCGGAGTCCGTGGAGGTGGATGTTGTTCCCGTGGGGGACTTGCCGACCCTTGCCGAGTGGCATGTGGAAGGAGGGCCTACCCGGGAGGAATTCTGTCCGGCGCAAAAGGAGTGCCCCACGCTTGAAGGCATGCGGCGACAGGCCGAAGCCCAAGCGATTCATCAGGAGACCGGCAGTTTTCACGTATACCTGGAGAATGGCCTCCTTTACACTGAGCCTAAGGTTCCGGTGCATGGATCCTCGAGGGCCTTAGTGGTCCCCCATTGCTACCGGGCCTTCTTATTGGAATTGGTGCATGAGATTCCTTTAGCTGGACACCTGGGCCAGGACAAGGCCTTTGCGAGGCTAGTCCCACATTTTTATTGGCCCAGGATGAGAGTTGCCTCTGACACCTTCTACAAGACCTGCAAGACTTGCCAGGCAAGTGGCAAAACGGGGACCAAAGTGAAGGCCCCTTTGGAACCACTCCCGGTGGTCGGGACTCCTTTTGAGCGGGTCGGTATCGACATCGTTGGGCCGTTAGACCCTCCGACCTCTGTGGGACACTGGTTCATCTTGGTGTTAGTGGACCACACCACTCGGTACCCAGAGGCTATTCCTCTGAGGACCATCACTGCACCTGTGGAATTACACATCTGTGTACCCATGATGTGGACACAGGGGACAGTCAGCCAGTAAAAACCAAGTCTTACCGGCTGTCCGAGAAAGTGAAGAACAGCATCCAGGGTGATGTAGCCAAAATGCTGGAGCTGGGGGTGATCCAACCCTCCAGCGGCCCGTGGGCTAGTCCGGTCGTGTTTGTGCCGAAAGTGGCCCCACCGGGCACCACACCAGAACTTCGGTTCTGTGTGGACTATCGGGGATTGAACTCTGTCACCAAGACAGATGCTCACCCGATCCCACAGGGGGATAAGCTGATTGACCGGCTGGGAGCAGCCACGTACCTCAGCACCATCGACTTGACATCAGGGTACTGGCAGATTGCCATGGCCGATGGAGCGAAGGAGAAGACAGCGTTCTCCACCCCCGAGGGCCACTTCCAATTCAGAGTGATGCCCTTTGGGCTCAAGAATGCTCCGGCCACCTTCCAGCGGTTGGTGAACCAGGTGGTGTCTGGCCTGGAGTCCTTCCTAGCAGCCTACCTGGATGACATAGCTGTCTTCAGTAGCACCTGGGAGGACCATCTGCAGCATCTCCAGGAGGTGCTGCAGGCTCTGCAACGCGCTGGCCTCACCATCAAGGCTAGCAAGTGCCAGATTGGACAGGGATCTGTCGTGTACCTCGGAAACCTGGTGGGCGGGGGTAAGGTGCAACCCCTCCGGCCAAAATTGAGACCATCATGGCCTGGGAGCCCCCCAAAACCCAAACTGAGGTCCGAGCTTTCCTCGGCCTCACGGGATACTACCGCAGGTTCGTCAAGGGATATGGTACCATCGTAGCCCCCTTGACTGAGCTAACGTCCAAGAAGCAGCCCCGCAAGGTGACCTGGAAGGCTGCTTGCCAGGAGGCATTCGAAACACTGAAGCGCGCGATGTGCACAGCTCCGGTGCTGGCCACTCCTGACTTCCAGAAAGAATTCATCGTGCAAACGGATGTCTCAGAGCACGCGTAGGCACTGTGCTTTCGCAACTCAACGTCGATGGCCAGGACCAACCTGTGGCCTTCATCTCCAGAAGACTCCTCCCTTGGGAACAGCGATGGAGTACCATCGAGCGAGACGCCTTCGCTGTGGTCTGGGCCTTCAAGAAGTTGAGGTCATACCTTTTTGGCGCTCACTTCCTCATTCAAACCGACCACAGACCCCTTCGCTGGCTCATGCAGATGAGAGGCGAAAACCCCAAGTTGCTAAGGTGGTCCATTTCCCTACAGGGGATGGACTTTCGGGTGGAACATCGGCCCGGAGTTGACCACACCAATGCTGACGGTCTCTCCCGGTTTTTCCGCCTTAGTGATGAGAACGCCCTAGAGGTTGGGTAGCTCTCCCCTCTTTCGGCAGGGGGGGATGCATGTTAGACCTGTCAGCCCTAGGGTGGTCTTCCCTATTTTTTTTCACCCTGGCCTCATTTTTCCCAGCTACTTTTTGTTGGCCTTAGGTCTCTGGGCACCTTCCCATTGTTTCCCAATGTTAAGGTGCAGGTGCTCTCTTCCCCTAAGATGGCTGCCACTGACCCCTGCTACTGCAGCGTGGTCTTTTTAGGTGCACTCTAGTAGCCCGGAGCTGGCTGGAACCCTTAAACAATGTAGCAATGCAGGCCTGCCAGCCTGCCCATAGCTAAATGTGGGAAGCTCCTGGAACCTTCTAGAACAGGGGAGGTGACACCAACTGCCACTGCCAACTGCCAACTGTCGCTATATAAGGAAAGGGAGGGAAACTTTCCAGTCAGAGCAGAGTAGAGAGTTGGGGCATCACTGACCCGGGGGACCCACGCAGTAGATTTAGGCGGTAGGGCCTAGTCAGGGGCATATGCCACTGGTAGTGACAGGGCTTAGGTGCTGCCTTCCAAGTAGAGTGAGGAACCCTGAACTAGCCCACTGATCTGGCTTGGCGGGAGGGGAACCCAGGGACCACCTGAAGTGACCTTCCGTCAAGCCTTCAACTCAAACCCCCCCCCTCAAGAAACCAAGGAACTACAAACAAATGGCGTCAGAACCAACAAGCGCCAAGAAGAAGCTTTCCCGCGCTAACCAGGAATCTTGGGGGATCAACCAGGTACTGATCTGCCTGTCAAGCGCTCTCCCCTCTCTGCGCCAACCCCCCCTGACTGAACTGCGAGCCTAAACCTGAAGTGACTTGGGCCACCTTAGAAGCGCTCTTCCCCTCCCCCTCAGCGCTAGAACGCTGACCTGCCTGATAGCTGCAACGGCTATTTTGCCTGCATTATCTATCCAGCGCTCGTTAACTGTGCCCCCCCTGGGAAGCGCTGTGAGACCAGAGCCCCTTTCTGTCACGAAGCGCTGTGAGGCCAGAGCCCCTTTCTGTCACGAAGCGCTGTGAGGCCAGAGCCCCTTTCTGTCACGAAGCGCTAGAGTTGAGACTGCCCCCTCAGCGCTGGAAAGACTGAGCGTGCTGCGGAACTCACCGTCGCAGCCCGGCACTCCCTGGGCCGGTGCTGCCTTCATCACCCCCTCGGCGGCCCCCGGGACCAGGAGAGGGCCGCCGCCACATTCCACAAAGCTGCTCCGGGCCCGAAGCTGTTGCCTCCCCTGTCACATGGTGAGGGGATGCCTGCCGCGCCACCAGCCGCGCCACCTCCACCACTTCCTGCTGTCGAGCGTGAGGCCTACACGCCCCCGCAGGCTGCTCTGAAACCGGCAGCTGCTTGCGCTCCTCCTCCCTGTCTCCTATGATTGGTCCTGGGCCCAGTGAGACTCGGTAGGCCTGGGACCCGGGGCAGATCCCGCAGCAGCGATCGACGAGAGCGAGAGATCCCCTCCTGCTTGCTGCACCCGCGGGGCCTTGTGAAGCCCGGCTGCACCTCGCGACTGCCCCCCACAGTGCCAGACCACCGGAGAGCTCCCGAAGGAGCCCGGGCCCTCCTACACCAGTTGACCCGCCGCAAGGGCCCCGGAGGGCTGAAGATAGAAGGTAACCCCCAGGGGAGGAGGGCGGAAGGCCGCAGAAGGCCCCGACTTCGCCCTTCCCCCAGGGAACATCGTGGTTGGGCCCTGTTGGACTTAGATGACTCTGGGTGGGGGAGAAGTTCCTGCAAGACTGCCAGGCCTCTGAACTGGACCGAGACATTGGTTAACCCCTGCCTGGGGTCCAGATGAATGCCAGCTGATGTAGGCCCTGATGCTAGGGTAATGGTTGTATAAGGAAGTGCTTTTGCTGATTACAGGGGTATCTGTGCCTTAATGAATGCCCAGTTCTCTCGCCTAATGAGCTGATGCCCAATCTTCACTGTGACGTCCATTAATACCGAATGAAATGTTTTACTCCTACTTAATGGACGGTTTACTCTTGTCCAAGGCAAAGTTTCCTGGATGCTTTTAGTCACTAAATGAGATGGTTGCTTACATGAAGAAATGGTTATTGATGCTTGATGCAATGTTATTTGAATGTCTTTATAAAGATTTCCTTGCAGGTGCTGATTAGGAGCAAGGTTGTTGCCAAGCCCACGGTTATCTAATATTTAATATTTATTCATATTAGTATTTATTGCCGAGTGATGAGACACATGTGCTTTTAAGGGAAACTAATAAGGTATTGCTACTGTGAATTTTTGATTGCCCTGATTCTAATCTTATATAAAAGCTTATTAATTTGAATCAAACGTAACTGGTGTGGTCTATGTCCTTGTGTGCACTTATTGTCTCAGTGGATGCGTGTGCTGTGTAGTCACTTAACACCTGAGCTTTCGGGTGCCAACCTGCTCGTGCCAGGCTACCCCCGGGGAACTGGTGACCCTAGTTCCTACAGTTAATGTGCTACACCATCTTTTGACCACATCTAGTGGTCAGTCTCTTTCAGGCACTTAGGGCCCTGTGGATGCAACAATATGTCTCCACAGGCTACCCTACATTTTGTTTTGCAAATATTTGAGCCTGCCTAGGAAGCAGTTCCTTTTCCCGTTACTGAAAGTTCTGAACTTCTCACAAGAATACCTGGCACTTATGTATCTGCAGCGTCTGATGATCAAGCATTATCTTTTTGCTGTTTCATGCTTTCTACATGCTGCTTTGAGATCAAGACAATCTAGACCTGATTAACCTTGATGTGATGCATGAGATTATATAATGTATTGTTACTGTTGACACATTCGTATTTCTTTAAAAAATGTTAAGCCCACTAGTTTTTACTATTTTATAAACATGTCATTTTATGTTCTTGTACGGTTGTGATATAGCAGAATAAATATTTGTATGCTGACAATATGTATATATAGATGTATGCCATGTTACCTACTGGCGGACGCCAGTAGGTAGTTATAGTTTGGACAATTGGACCATGTTTCCATAGGAAAAGGGTTTTGTAACTTGTTTATATCTTTGGCGTAGTTTGACGAATCTTCACTATAAGTGGGTGTGTGAGTGGCTTTATTGATGAGTAAGTGGTTGTGTGAGTACTTGTATGGGTCTGTGAGTGATTGTGTGGGTGTGTGAGTGGGTGCATGAGAGGTTATATAGGAGTGTGAGAGGGTGTGTGAGTAGTTCTGTGGATAATGTCATTAGTGATGTCCTCAGTGATGTCACTGGCCATGTCATGAGTGATGTAATATGTGAGGTAATAAACAGTGCATTGCGGGCCCGTAAGTTATAGTTAGATCAGATTTTGTATAAGTGGAATCTGAGCCTAACTATAACGTTCCTGTACCCTTTGTTTTTATAGTGAATAATAGATCTATCTATAGACTATCCACTCTCCATATTCACTTGAGCAACAAAAAATGCCCAGAGACACTGCACGGCTTGAAATCTGAAGAGACAACCATTGCAAGAAGGACTGAGAGTATAGGGATCCTTTGTTTGTTTATTTACATATATTTTTAAATCACCTACTAGCAGTTGCCATTAGGTAGGAGGACCCAAAACAACTTTTCCTCATGTAATTTCCCATAGGAATTTTGAACGTAACTATAGCCCGAACTCTGAATGGAATTACACCAAATTTGACAGAAAGCATGCTCTCATAATTTGGTTTAAATCTGTTCAGTAGTTTTTAAGTAAAACAAATATATATGTATATATAGAGACGCAGTGGTTCTGCAGATCCGACAGTTCTCATAGTGAGATCTGATTGGCTGCCAACACTTCTACTAGAAAGTAGTGGTAGACATCTTGGGACTCAGGACTTGGCCTGACTCACAAAAAAAACAGGAAAAAAATGCAATTGGGCGGGGTAGGAATACTCTGACCCCCTAGGACTGGTTGCGGGGGGCCCCAGGTAACCGTGTCTGGGCAAAAAATTTTAGATTTAAAATTTTCTCTGATTTTCCAGAGGATCTGTGGCCAAATCAAAAAAAAAAAACAAGTACAGTCTCCTGTGCTTGTTTTCTTTAATTCCCTGGGCGTGTAAGGTCCCATGTTTTTTTTTTTTACAGAGTTTTATATAGCGCGAACTTGACCCGAATCGGGTATCAAAGCGCTTTACATAGCACCAGTTGTATTACTTGAGGGCACATCAATTTTTGTATATGCATATAGGTCAGGGGAGTACGTGGCCCACTTCCCAAGGATGAGCCAACCCTGATGTCCCCATTTCCCGGGGCCCAGCTTTATAAAATATTGAGAGGGCAGCACATAGGCCCCTTACCGTTTTCAGCCTCGGACTCCATCTTCTGGGGTACAGATAAAGGTAAGAAGGGTGAGGGGGCACGCAGACCCCCTCCCCGGGCTGATTCAAGCCCTAGGGACCCCATTCCCAATGGCCCGGCACTGTTACTAATGGGGTGTAACTATACCTTGTGCCCTAAGGCAACTATAACTCGCAAGGTCACCATGCACCTCACATTTTACTTCACTTGTGACATCTTCTCTGATATTATTGATAATATCAGTGCAACATTTGCTGTCAAATTGTTGATGAGATAACAGTTCATGGCGGGGTTGAGTTATAATTACCTTAGGCACAAGTTAAAGTTACTTGAGATAACTCTAGCTATAACTGTTGAATTTCTATGGTTTCTATGGTTTTGAGTGTGGAAAATCTGAACCTAACTGTAACCTCCCTATAACCTTTAGTTTTTAATGAATATATATACCCAATCTACCTTTACCTAAAGCTCTCCCATTTAGTAATAACTATTACCTGTTTTCCAGCCACTCACTCCCATCCCTCCCACGGGTAGTACAAAATTATAGTTGTATGTGTAGGGCAAAGATCTTGTAGTAAAGATAAGAGAGGTGGAGGCAGAGGTCTTCAGACAAAGGTTTTGAGATAAGCATTTTGCAGTTTGTTTGTGAATGTTCCAGATTGACTCTGTTAATCACATGTATGAAATTTACTTTTTCTTCCAGTTAACACTCCAGCAGGAACTAACCATTGTACATTGTATGTATACTACCATCACTCAAAGGGAGGTGACAATGAGCAACATGTTGGTGACTGCTGACACTCTGGATAGCATCTTGACGGACTCGGTAAGCAACAGGTTCTCACCGACAGATGGTGATCATTCATTCAGTCTTGGAAAACCTCAGAACCTTCAGGGCAAAGCAGAATTACTTCTGATCATTCAGCCAGAACTTTTGTATTCCAGATAGTTCCATCATGGTCTGCAGCCGCTATGGAAACTAGCAGTGATGCGATTGAATGGTTAACAGGGCAGATGGCTCTCTCAAAGTATCTGAAAAATGTTGCACAGGATGATTAACTTGTCGCCACAATGGATGTGAGTAGAGAGCCTGGCAGAAGTAGTGCATGGGAGACGCAATGGGGCACAAAAAAAACAAGATATTACTGACATGAAAAAGTCTAATCAGTTACCCAAAGGAAATAGAAGGGATTTTGTTGGATTGGGGATATCATGGGAGTTACAAGAAATATAGCAGCTCTTATAACGAGAACACTGTCTTAGTTTTACAGTGGGTGGGAATGTAGAAATCAACAGAACTATATATCAGAATATTACATATAGAATATCATTTGACAGAGGCAAGATGGCGGCTGCCAGCTCAGTCATGTGAGATGGTAGCCCTGTCCTCCTACACCAGTGAAGATGATGTGCTGTGGATAGTGAGAGGACATGAGGGTGAAAGTGGGTCTGAGCACTTACCGAGGTGTGCGAAGCTCAGTCCTGGTACTATTGGCATGTTCAGGTTATCTCAGCAAAATCCGACTTGGATACATTGTAGCCGCAAGGGGCCGGGCGTAGACGCCGAGCCGAGCAGCAGCAACTGTTGCAGGCAAAACTACTGGAGAATCCAGAACAGGATATTGCAGAACACCGATAATGCCGCCTAAAGGAGCTAGAGGGAAAGCCCAGGCCCTGGCTGATGGTGCTACCGCTGCTGCTACAGTGGCAGCTGTTGGAACTGTCTCCGGAACGGTAGGAAAAACCGCGGAGCCGCTGAGCCATAAGAAGGCCTCTATTCTCAATGGTAAAACAAATAAAGGCCAGAGCTGTGCCCGTGGTAAGTCTATGAGCATGGTCAGTCCCGCAAAATGCACTATCCCGCAAATGTTCTCACAAGGTAAAGGTGGGAAGAGTGGGAAAACAGGGATCCAGGGTGTTCTGAATCCCCAAACAGACAAGCTCCTAGGAACATTGGGTGTTGAAGTTGTTGTTGGTTCCCCCGGTCATCATGAAGGAGAGTTCAGGTGCTCAGCAGATTTCTCTGTATGACGCTGTTGCCGTGGACAATTTAATATCTGGCTGCAATATGGATCTGGCTAACGGCGCTGGTAAAAAGGATGGGCGCAATCCTGCAGGAGTGAACAACAGTGGGGTGAACCCCTGGAACTGGGTTGCCAAGATACTGAACCAGTTGTACCACAGAAGCTTTGTAATGATAATAACATTGTGGTTAGAAGCAAAAATGGCTCGGTTGGCTTGGCTGGTGGATCTTGTGGATAAGTTCTTGTCATTATCAGAACATTCGGATATATCCAGTGAGGAGATGATGAGAAATGGGAAAACGCATATGGCTCAACATTGAGATGAACTGAGTGAGCATAGTACTACACCCCCTGAGGATACGGAAAGGGATTCATCAGAGGGGAGCCCCCAGACAATGCGGAAGAAAAGGGCTTTGACAGAGGAGTCTTGCTACTTTGCCAATTCCTCTTTACCGGTGCAAAATTCAATGGTTAGAACCCCGGATAAATCTGACCCCTCTGTGCTGCGTAGAACACTAGAGCCATCAGAAGATGTATCCTTGAGTCTTATATATCGAACAGTGATTACTACAGGGAGGAAACGCGATTAGAAAGCCAAAGGACACAGAATGTCTGTTGTAAATTACAAAATTCAGTACGGCGTATCACCAAGACTTGCTCAGAGTTTACTGCAAGAATTACCGAGGCAGAAGCCTGTATTTCGTATTTGGAGGATAAACTAGCTTCACAAAAGACGATGCTATGGAAACTTATTGATTTGGAGAACAGAGCTCGGCGGAACAATCTGCGAGTCTTTCAAATTCCTGAGGGGGTTGAAGGACAGGACCCTCGTAAATTTATTATTGAATTGTTTACTGAGGCGTTTCCAGAATGAACTCAATGGGACTGGCAGACAGAGGATTCAGAGGGCTCACCGTTTTCCCTTTTCTGTCCGGGCCCGGCCAGGTCAGTCGGCAGAAGTGGCTAAACCAAGGGCCATACTGATTTAATTTAACAACTTTTTGGCACGAGAAGCAGTTTCCGATCTTGCCTGTCTCAATAGGAAAAGAGTTGGCAAGGGGGTTGAATTTTTTGTTAGGCCAGATTACGGCCATCAGACGGTAGAGAAACGCTGGCAATTACCTCAGCTTATTCTACCATTTCAAACTAAGGGGGCCCAAGCTTTCTTACTACAACCCGCCAAACTTAAAATCATCCATAAAGGGAATACTAGGTTTTTCACCTCTGAAATTTTGACGAAAGAGTTTTTGCAAACCCTCAAAGAAGGATAAGGAGGGATTAGGCTTATAGAATCATTATCAAATTGCAGATTCCTTTTGTGCTCTTATTCTTAATTATTTGCATAACTCTTGTTTATGAAGTTGTATACCCCCCAGCTGTTGCAACAGGTTATGTCATGGGGGAAGAGAATGAGTATGCATACTGTCTGTGGCCTATTGATCTGTAGGTTAATGGTTTTTTTGTTAGGTTCAATTGTTGGGGGACTTCACGGGTGTGGGAGGGACTTTTGGGTGCAGGGAGCATGTCACCACTAGGACTAACAGTCCTAAAGCCTCGAGGTAGTGGGGCTCTGGAGTGTGCTGTTGGGGTGGTGTTGGGGGTGAGGATGGTGGAGAGGGTAAGGAGGAGGGTGGGGGTAAAAGTAAAAGAAAAAGGAAGATTCATAGCAGCAAAGAAAAGTACAGAGGGTTAAAAGGTTTGCTTATAGGCCTGTAGGTATGGCAACCTTGAATTTATGGCAAATTTAGGCCTTCGAATATGCACACTGAATGTGTGCGGGTTAAATAATTATAATAAAAGGCTGAGGGTCTCCAGAGAGCTTCTGGTGATTCAGCCCGATGTGGTGTATCCACATCGGGCTGATTTTGGGCCATTGTGGAATGTAGGCCGGACAGGGGGGGTTATATTTACCCTCTGTACAATATAAGGCTCTAACCTTGATGAAGCCCCAATATTGGAATATTTGAATGGGGAGCTTGCTACATGGCCCATTCTGTTATTCTTGTGTGGGGATCTTAACCGCATGCGTGCGGGCGGAATTCCGCCTGCACGCTGAGATTTTTAAAAGCGCATGTTACGTGACGAGCTGGGCTCGTCATCAGCGTGCGAGGAGGCTACGCCATAACGAGCCCAGCTCGTCATCAGCGCAGAAGGGGTTAATATAAATTTGACCTCTGAAGCTTTTCAAAATTGGATGCGAAACTATAAAGGTAGGAAACCCCGTGTCATCAAGGCTCTATTTCAATTACTAAATCTGTGTATACCCAAGGGTGACCTTGGACCATGCACTTGTAGTAGTTGAAATCCTGGCACTTGCTCGGTGTGACCCCGAGAACGTTTACATTTGACAGGAAGCATTTGATGGATGAAACATTTATTGAACACATGAAGGTGTGGATAAAGGAATTTTTGCAAATTAATAGACACTCCGCGTCCTGAGGGACTGCATGGGATACATCCAAAGCTGGATTTAGAGGGGAAACACAGAGCCTTGGGTATTTAAAATGTAAATTAGTGAAACAGGCATTGCAGGTTTTTTATGATGAGCTTAAGATTGTCGAAGAGGAATTAGTTAACGGGTTAGCTGCAGGATATAACACCACACCACTTCAGAATAATCTAGCGAGATGTAAGGCCAAAATTAATCTAGAATCGAGCAGGAGAGCACCATAAAATATCAAACATATAGAAAAGAGTGTCATGAGTATGGCGAGGCCACGGGCCGATGTTTAGCCTAGAAATTGCAAATATAAGAGGACGAATAAAGAACGGATGGGGTTATTGTGTCTGATCCCTAGGAAATTCTTATAGTGTTTCATGATTTTTATACAGAATTATATACAGAGAACGATACTGGGGGCCTTTCTCTGACAGATATGGGACTTCCAGCCACTTTATGGGGCCAATTGGCTCAAACGGATGTTGAACCTATTAGGATGGGGGAATTAGAGCAGGCCATAAATACTCTTGCAGTAGGGAAAGCTGCAGGACCAGACAGACCCTCCTTGGAAGTATTTAAGATCTTTTTTCAGGAGATAAAAAATGATATGCTTAAAGTTTATCAAACTTCACAAAAGGGGAGATTCCACGAACCTGGTCCGAGGCCAATATTTGTGTGTTGAAGAAAAAGTGGAAACCATCTGAATTACCGGGGTCTTATCATCCAATCTCTCTTCTTAATGCCGACGGTAAAATCTATGCAAAAATCTTGGCCACACGGTTGGCAAAAATTATACCATCAATAGTATTGTTAAAACAACACAGCTTTATACCTGGGAGAGGGACCATAGACCATGTGCGTAGAGTAATTACTCTCCAAGATATCGTACAGGAAGAATCTCGAGAACTTGGCCTGATTTTACTCAATGCTGAAAAGGTGCTCGACCGGGTTTTGTGACATTTCCTCTCATGGGGACTGCAACACATGGGTTTCGGGCAGGGCTATATACGTGCTTTAAACGTCCTTTATCATCTCCCCTCAGTAAAAATTTGCTCAATGGGATATCACTCAGAGACCATCGCGATTTCTAGAGGCACACGACAAGGCTGTCCTTGTTCACCACTTTTATCTGCGCTGTATATTAACCCTTTTATTCTTATGCTAGAACAAAGTAGAAAGATTTTGCCTTGTAAAGTACAACAAGAACAGTATTCTGTAATGGTTTATGCCAATGATATAGCGATTGTTACTTGTAATCCCTGTCTCGCTATACCTGAAATAGAATCCCTGGCGCAGACTTTTGGGGCACTTTCTGGGTATAAACTTAATACTGCTAAAACCCAAATTTTATGTACAAGTCAAGCAATGGATGGGGATGCAAGGTGTGTTAAGGAAGCTATCTATCTGGGTATTAAGATCCGTACCTCTGTTAAAGAGATTGTTGAGGTTAATTGGGGCGATATTATTTGGGGAGTAAAATGGTCAGTTGAAAGGTAGGAGAATCTCCATCTGTCATTAGTGGCAGAGCTAACGTTCTGAAAATGAATGTCTTACCGCAAGTTATGTATTTTTTTAGGGCTGTGCCCCTGGAGGTATCCTATAAGCAAATTCAATATTTACATATTTTCAATCTCTCTGTAGTAAGTTTATGTGGGCCCTTTGGAAACCTCGTAGGGCTGCTCGATATATGACTCCTTCTTGAGAAAGAGGAGGATGGTCTATCCCTGACTTTGCTTTGTATTACTATTCCTGTATTTTGGTTAATGCACGTATTTTACGTATTGGAGAAGAGATTAGTAATCTGGCCAAAGCCCCCTCAATTTATCAGATGATTCTAGGGTCAAAGGTCAAGCATTGCCTATTCAAAAGAGTGGACGGCAGTTATTTTAAAAGAACGCACTTCAAGGTATTAAATGCTGTGTTTAAAGTCTGGAAGACTGTAGGGAAAAGCTTCGAGATTCCAGTACTTTCCTTTTATACCCCCACTAATGCCACAGGAGTGCTGCCCCGGATCTTCTGCAACCAGGTGGCCTTAGGCTTGAGAAGGAAGAGGATTACCTGACTTGGCGACTTATATCATGATGATGGGAGATTACACTTATTTGCGGAGTTGGCGGATAAATTCCATCTACCCATAACTCAATTTTTTAAATACTTACAAGCAAGGGACTTTCTGGGAAAACACCCTATTTGCATTATGAAGTTTAACATTGTAGAATCTATTAGACAGCTGGGAAACATCAAGCTAATTTATATAACACTGTTAGAGGGCAGAACGGATGATCTAGAAAAATATAATATGAGATGGAGAACATGGTTGGGGAACCCTGAAATCTCATTGGAAAAATCTATTGATTTGACAGGGAGGATCTTTCCTGCAGCCAGCCTTAAAAGTCATCATTATAAAATGTTATTCAATTTGTATCATACCCCTCTTAAAATGATGAAGTGGGGGGTCAGCATGGTGGGAAGTGTTGCATCTAATATGAGATGGAGAACATGGTTGGGGAACCCTGAAATCTCATTGGAAAAATCTATTGATTTGACAGGGAGGATCTTTCCTGCAGCCAACCTTAAAAGTCATCATTATAAAATGTTATTCAATTTGTATCATACCCCTCTTAAAATGATGAAGTGGGGGGGTCAGCATGGTGGGAAGTGTTGCCGCTGTGGAAAGGATAGTGCAGACATTGTGCACGTGTTTTTTGCATGTGCGGTATTGGACACTCTGATAGAATCTATAGAGAGGTTTTTGTCAGAAATAACCGGGGACTGTGTTAAAATTTCTCAGTCTATGATGTTGCTTGGTATTGGGGAAGATTTCCACCAGGGGCAGCTACTAAATGAACACCGTAATCCTATTTTTATGGCCACGGTGGTTGCTCAGTTGGCAATTGCATCACTTTAGCTACAGCAAGAGGCTCCGCCCTTTGAGATGTGGCGGGCCAAGTTTCTCAAGGACTACCACATAGAATACAGTTTATATCCTGTTAAAGGATATAGAAAAAGGAGATTAGGGTTAATGATTTGGGGGGTGGTGAGGGAGGGGGAACATCCTTTACGACGCAGATGTTACCCCGCAGTACCGTTACAACGCGTATTTTAGAACGCAAGTCGTAACCACGACTTGCGCTGGAGGGCGCTAAAGGACAAGGAATAGTAGATTTACTATTCCAACACCTTCCCTACTGTACATAGGCTGGTGTTGGAATAGTAAATTAAACTATTCCTAAGTCCGCACCCCTACAGCGCAAGTCGTGATAACTACTTGCGTTGTAAAATATGCGTTGTAACTGTACGCGTGGTAATACCACACATTGTAACAACGTACATCCGTGAGGGAGTATATTACGGGGTAATTTAGTCTATTATGTATCATATAGTTTGTACCTCATGTTAACTTGATGTCGAGGGCTTTGGTTAGGATTGGGGCTTAAAATGGGCAATGATGGAAGTCTTGATGTATGTGTTCAGTTATGTATTTCTTATTTTGCTGCCATTGAATTCTAATAAAATTTTAAAAATAGTCGATCGTTTGACATAAATATCATGTCCTAAATGTGGCAATAATGTTTATGAACAATGTTTAGTACAGAGTATTATGTTAGTCAATATTCTGACCATGCTATTCAGGTACAACACCTTCAATAGAATTTGACAAAGGATGACAGATGTAATAAAATAAGGGCTGTTAGCAGGAAAATCAGTAGCGCTCAGACAGGCTGATGTACCGTATGAAAATCCAGTATGTATGGCCACATGTTGACCTTGCACTTGGGGCCGTTCATTGAAGGCAGAGCAGAAAAACTCTATGTGCAGTACTGCATTGACACCAGCTGCAACTGTGTCTTAACATTATGTCAGATGGACCTATATGATAGATAAGGTGCTAGTTCAGCTGTGTCTGCAGCAAGAAGTTATATTTGATTTCACAGAGTTTGAAATTCAGCGATAGTATTTCTATTTCAATTAAACTGCAAACACTTAACGTAACACTGTATCCATACACATTATTTTTACAATGGCCTTATTAACTAAGTACGTTTAAGTAAGTCTGTTTTATTTGTAAAGTGCATAGTTAATTAAAACCATTGCACAGATAAAAAAGTAATTAACTATAAAATATGGCATGTTCCAAACAGTTTTGTCATGTACACACCGGTTTCTCATGTATTTCCATAAAGAATTCTTTAGGAAGGAGTAAAATGCAATGTGCTGATCTTTTTAACTACCATCTCTGATACTATTGTGGGTGTAATATTCAATTATTCCCTTTTAAAAGTTTTAGTAAGGAGTTTCTCTGCTGTTAGCACTCAAAAGACAACAGTTAATTTTGTGTTATCTAGTGTTTGAATGTTATGTTTTTTATCATTCCAGGTCCTTTAGTTTGGTGTAGTAGTACTTTAGAGTTGATAGTGATGAATTATTATATTGATATTAGGGTGTGTCCTGAGGAAGAAAGAAATAGTGTGCCTTAAATGGTCTGCCTGTAGAAAATGAGTGTACTGAACATCATTATGCAATGCACATTAGGGTAAGCATGACACTCTCATACTTTTGTAGGGAAATCTGACACCACCAGCTAAACTATAACCTGCATCTACACTGCACTTCCATACCACACTTTCACTACCTACATCGTACATGAAACCTACATCCCAATGTTTGCTGTTCTACACTCCTGCATCACAAAAGACATCAGTTACAACAAGCTAGCATATACTTCTTTCCTAGAGTTCAATTACACTCTTTAAATCAGGAGTCTCAAACCTTCCCTGAGCTACTGTCTAATATAGGAATTTTATAAATGCACACAAAGACCAAATAACTTAAACACTGCCCCTAGAGTACCCTTAGGAAGAAGGCAATTAAGAAGACATGAAAGACGAAGAAACAAACTAGGAAAGGAATGAATGTAAATACAGGAAGAAAGAAGGCATGGTAAAAAAGAAGTACGCAAAAGAATGAAGAGCACAACAGAGAAAGAATAAAGGAAGAAGGTGAGAGAAAGAAAAAGACAGCGAGAAAACAATGGAAGGAAAGAAAGAAAAAAAAGAAGAGAAAAAAGTAGAAGAAAAAAGAAGGGAGAAGATCAGGTCAGAGGTGGAATTAAGAAAAGATCCTTGTGGATGAAGAAAGGAGAAAAAGAAAGAAACAGAACAATAAGTAATAACACCAAAAGGAGAAATACAGAAAAAGAATAACAGGGGAGGGAAGATGAAGGCAGAGAAAACAGATAAGACTGAAAAAAAGAAGGGAGAGAAGGAAACAACCAAAGAAAGAAAAACATTGAGAAAGATGGAGATAGGACAAAAGAAAAGAAGGAGAGAAGGAGGAAAATTAAGTAAGAGTAGAAGAAAGAATAATAAACTAAGAAAAGAGAAAAACAGAAATTGGAGAAAAAAGAAAAAATTAAAGAAGAAAGGAAAGAATTACTGAGAGACACAAGATTGAAAAAGAGAAGAAAGAAATAGTAAGAAAGATACAAAAAACTGGAAAATGGAGGAAAAATTGAAAATAGAGGTTGAAATGAGAAAAAAGAAAGAAAAATATCAAGAAGAATATTAAGCCAATAAGAAAAAAAGAAAGAGAACTGAAAAAGAATGCACAACAAAGGAGGGAAGGAAAGAGATAGTGTAAACAAATAGGGGGAAGCGGGAAAGAGGGAAAAATAAAGACAGCAACAAAGAGAGAATAAAATACATTGAGAAATGAAAGAGAGACATAAAAGCAAGGAAAACAGAAAGACATGTAAAATGAGGCTAGAAAGAAGTAGAAAAAGAAGAAATTATTTTCAGAAATGGGTAGTCTGCATCCTCAAGCACTGTCAGCGTTTGAGTAAATCATAGGAACGGGAGCTGTGTTTGAAATAGCTGTGTTGTCAGGTGGGCACCTGTATATTCTCAAGCTTGTTGACAGGCAATTATCATATGTGAGCTACTCAATGGCAGTCTGCGAGCTACTAGTAACATGTGATTGATTAGTTGGAGACCATTGCTTTTAATCCACCAATAGGAAACACGCCATTTCCTACTCTTTAAGTCTCGCTTACTTCTGTAACTACATTCCACCTCCTTCGGAGCCCTACATTAACACCTGCACCAGACATTCTATAAGTTTTTTATTTTTTTTAAAACATATTTTATTAGGTTTTCATGCAATGCACAAACAATTCACCGATACATGCAACTTCATTACCTTAGTCTCGCAACACTTGACCAATAATTGTATCCCCATCCAGATTTTGCCTCGCCCTGCCAAGTCTGTGTTAGTCCATCAATTTGTTCCACGTATAGAGTGAGGCCTTTCTAATAGCAAGAGTTATATCCCAGTGAACCCGAGACACAGTTCTACAGGGCTAAATTGTGTTGCTCTTAGCCTATTCAGGCACTGTCAGCCTCTATGTTTCAGCACGGATAAAAACGAACAAAATCCCCCCCTTCAACTCAAACTCCCTGCCCTCTACCCCCCGAACCCTACCACCTACCTCCCCTCAGACATGTCGCTTTCCCTAGCCGCGCATGTAATGCTCTTAATGTGTTCTGCTTACTCCACCCTAGTCCTATGTCAGTAGCCCACATCTCCGCTGGAGGGACACTCCCACTTCCACGCTCGCTCACCCAATTCTCTCAACTCCCTACCTGTGGTTGCAGTCTCATATAATAAAGAGGGCACCCATAGCCGGCGAGGTTAGTCATCATCCATTGTCGGATTCTTGAGCAAATCCACCAACGCCACCCAGGCTCTTGCCGACTCCCAGAATTTGTTGTTGTCAGCCCTCCGAGCTAATTGGAGGTGGAGCGTCCCCTCGCAATCCGCCCACTTAGTAAAGTCACTTAGCCAGCGCGCAACGCTAGGGGCCGTGGCCGCCTTCCAATGGCTAGTGATTTCACGCTTGGCTAGAACTAACCCCAGGTCTAGGAACTTACTGGTGGTTTTGTTGTGGGAAGTGTGGTGAAACCAGTGCAACAGGCACACCACTGGAGTATTCTGCAGGTCCCTCTCCATCACCTCCGTCAGTTTGGCCAGTACCTCTCCCCAGAATCCCCGAAGCAGCGGACAATCCCAGAACATGTGTATGCATACCGCACCCTCCAGACTGCATCGTGGGCAGGTAGCGTGGGAGCCAAAAAACTCATTAATTTTGTGAGGCGTAAGATACACCCGATGAAACACATAAAATTGAATACGTTGGAATCTCGCGTTTCGGGAACATTTCCAGGCCCGTTCCATTAACAATTCCCAAGGTTTCTCCTCTATAGGCGTTCCCAGGTCAGTTTCCCACTTAATATGCAGTCCCTCCAGAGGTGTCCTCAAGCCATGCGTCAACCTCCGATACAAGCACGTCACCGCCTTGATCCTACCTACAGAGGTGACCACATACCGGCAGGGAAGGAAGACCCGTGGTTTCTCTAACCCTTTTTTCCAGTGCTTGCGCACAGCAGCTATTAATCCCGCGTGCAAGAGAAAGTCCTGAGCAACTTTCTAGTAGCGGCGTTGCGTGCCAAACGTAAAAGATTGTTGAACACCACAATGATGGAATGTGTTTTGGAGTAGCTAAAGTTTGGTCTGATTAATTTTTACCATCATGAGCGGTTCATTTTCATTTTCATTTTTTCCCTGCTTGTTCACACCGTCAACAAGAAGTAACAAGACAATGAAATCAGTTATATAATCAATCTGATGGTTTACAGGGTATTATAAATTTTAAACTGTGCCTGATTACTTCCCACACAACTGTTTCAACTGTTTTTAACTGCTTTTTAACAATTGTTTGTGAATTTTAAAGTTTTATCTGTGAATTTATGTTGATTATTTATAAATATGTGTGTAGTATACTTTTATGATTTTAATTAATCGAATAAAGTATTTTTGACTCTGAAGAAAAAAAAAAAAGTCCTGAGCAGGAAGTTCGTGCCTCTGCATGAGGTCTTGAAATGGTAAAAGTGCACCATCTTCATACAGATCTCCAATGGAGGAGATCCCCGATTCCTCCCAGTCATGTAGCCGCTGTCAATCTCCTCCATGGGGGAGCTCCTCGCAGAACCACACCGGGATCTCAGGGGCATATGCCGGGCTCCCTTTATTGCGTCGTATAGCCCTATACCAACATTGCCTTAGGACCCATAGATCCTTGGATACCTCACGTTCCCGCATAGGGAACGGTAGCAAAATCCGACTCAAGTGACGAAGCTCTAGGTCCCTTCTTCTCTGGTTTGTCTCCATTCCCAGATTCTCTGCCAGCCGTTGTGTAAGCCATTGGAACTGGGCTGCATTGTAGTAAGCCTCAAATCCGGCATTGCAAAGCCTCCCTCCTGACGCGGGCGCATCATGGTCGGCAGAGACACTCTTCTTCGTCCCGTTCCCCACAGGAAGCTCGAAACCATGGAGTTGAATTGGGCAAAGCACTTTCCAGGTATCCGAATTGGCAGGGTAATAAAGTAATAGAGTAAACGGGGGAGGGTTATCATTTTTAATAATGCCACACGCCCCGCAACCGACAAAGGCAGGGAGGCCCAGAAGTCAAGGTTACTCCTGGTTGAGCGCAGAGCCCTCCCTATGTTACCCTCAAATAAATCAACTGCCTCATGGTAAATTCTAACCCCCAGACCAGACATCCTATAATTTATACCTACATACTGACCAACAACTCCTGCACCACCACTGTCACTCTCAATACCCGCTAAATCATAAGTCTCACAAACTTTACTCTATACAGCTAATCTCAAACATAAACACAACATCCCACACCGATACCCATAACAAATGCAACAATAAAACTGTTCTGCTTTATCTCTGATTCCATTGCAAAATAATGGTATACTTGGTTGTGATTTTTGTAACTATGAAATACATTTTTTGCATATTGTGTTCAGAGGTTTTGAATTATGAATACGTCTAACACACCTTATACATTAAAAAAACATTAATCTGGTCAAACGGAAAAAGTCATAACATCTCAAATGTTATCCACTCTATTTTTTCTACATTGACAGTAAAAGAAAGAGAGGTTTATTTCACAACTAGCGACAAAAGAAAGCTGTAAATACATAAATCAATTAAAAAGTAAATGAGCATTCATCAAAGTAAATATTTCTTTGTAACAATATGATGCTCAATATATATCTAGGAGAGAAACCGGTGGATTTCAATGCAGGTCTATGATTGTTTCACCTCTTTATATATTTTGCAGAGCCTTTAATAAGACTATAACAAACATTAGGCCCCTGATTTGGAGGTTGGCGTACAGGTTATACCGTTGCAAATATGACGGAGTACCCTGCCCTCCAAGCTTTTGTCCACCTGCCTTATTTACAGGTGGGCAGACTACAACTTTTCAATCAGTGGATTTTTTGATGGCTCAGTCGACCAAAGCCTAGAATCATTTTCTTTTGCCAATCACTGCAAAAAAACTTGCCTGTGAGGGACAGGAAAAAACAATAATGATCTCCACACCTTGGGAGAAAACTCCCAGAGTGTGGAAGTCATGAATATTTTGTTTTTCAGAAACTGCCGCTTCATGGGTTTCTGAAAGAAAAGTTAAATAGTTGGTGAATGGCTGTCAAACCGAGGATGGCCATCCACCAAACCTTTTGTACGTTGATGGAAACCGCTGTGACAGTGGTTCCTTTCAAAGTACAGAGATGATCGCTGGGCAAGAGGTCAGCTTGAAACATAACAACTCAAATACCATTGGGGGACGCAATGTCCTCTGACACCCTGGAGGACACTGCTTTGCCTGTCAAATACAAAATCAGGCCCCAAATTCCATATTTTCACTCCTAAAGAACTTCTGAAATATCTTAACAAAGGTAGCAATATTGTAACACCGAGAATCGGATTCTTCTTTACATTCCACAGGTAGGCAAGGGCTGAGAACACAAAATAGAGTCAATCTGTATATAACAAACTAATAGATTCAAAGGTAAAGCTCTCTCATAGATCTTGATTTGTATTTTGTAGAATGAATTGCCTATTTTAGTACCAGATTTGCACACAGAAATGTGTGTGCATGTCTGTACTGGTTTGTGTGTGTAGTTGTTTATGTGTGTGAGAAACTGAGAGAAGAGAGAGTAAGAAAGGGGATGAGAGTTCAGGGCTGCACTCATTTAAAATCAGGAACTAGATTGGCAAAAACCACAGGAGGTAGGTGGTGTTTGTTTTGCAGCAGATTCTGCCAAGGCATGTGCTGGGCCTTTTGTAACAAGCATTGTACTTGCACCCATTTCACCTCCCACACTGTGGCAAGATGTATTACACCATTTGCTAGGAGGCTAGGGCCCATACAAATGAGGGAACACTTTTGTCCAGGTGTTTCTGTCAAATTACTAAGCACTGGCAAAGGCAAACTGGATCGCAGAAGATTTCTAACTCTAAGGGAAGCGGTGCAAAGGTAGCACCCCTACCGAGGCACACTTTGGGAGGTGCTACGGAGAGTCTCAGAAACCCAGTCATCCCCTTGAAAATGAGGTTAAGTAATATACCCACCTCCAAATGTGTTCCGATATGCTGGCAGTACAAAACAGAACAGCAGCTTGGAAGTGCCACACATCTTTCACTGTTGCACCCTCTCTGGCCTCTGAGACTTCAGGACTTCACTAGCAAGGTCATGTTTATACAAGGAGATGAAACAACTGTAGACCTATTTCGTAACACACCACATTGTTATTAGTATGTAGTTCATGTATTATACCATTACAGTACTGTTGATTTATTGACATTGTGCTTTATCATGTATTTCCATGTATTTTTATCTAAGACAGTCCATCCTAATTAGAGTGTTTAAAATACATTTGTGTTAGACTTAAAATAGGTAAAATATTTGTAAATATAATCATTCAGTGTTTTTAAAGCCAGTTTACCTTTTGTTCCGCTCAAAAAGATATTGCAGTCTCTAAGGCCAGTATTGTGTTGAAAAGAAGTTAAATATTTCACAAACTCATAACCCTAGTATAGATATTTTATAAGTATAAAACACTAAGGTAATCCAGGTCTAGAGAATAGCCAAATAGAATTAATTATTTCTGATGATATATGCCCCATGCCAATACAGAAAGCGACTAGGTCGAATAGCTCGCACCTCTCAGCCTGTACCAAGCAATACATTTGGTGCACATCCTAAATGGTATCAGTCACTTTTGGATACCTCTGCAGTGCAGAAAGACATTCATTTATAAAAAAAAGAAAAGCCTTTTTGATGTGAAATTAAGAAAAGACAAGAATTTCTGATATTTTGATGGACTTATTTATTCATTCATTGGGGGTACCAATATATTTATAATTTTATTATGACCCATTTTTATCCTGTAAACTTTCTTGCTGCTGGGGGTCAAGAAATCTAAGGCTACAGCCTTATTTTCAATCTGTTTTGGCAACTGCTGGTTCTACTTGGTCTATTTCAAGGAGTGATCACATTGTTGTTATTTGCTCCGCTTCTATCTTATTGATAATTGAGTCTTAGGGCCTGATTAGGAGTTTGGAGGACAGGTTTACTCCATAACAAACGTGAGGGATATCCCGACCTCCGTATTACAATTCCATTATATTCTATAGTTGGAACATGTAATATGGCGGACGGGATATCCGTCACGTTTGTGACGGCGTATCCCATCCGCCAAACTCATAATCAAGCCGTTATTGATTTGTTCAAGCATCTCCTGTTTCACAATATTCCCTCTATACCTGATCCATGGTACTTAATACTTGTTTTGGATTTGTTTTTCTCCTCTTGTTCGTCACAAATGTTTCAAATTACCAATATTTCCTATTTCTGCATATCTAGGAGAATTCGCCTGAAGTGGAAAGGATGGCTTTAATATGTCAAATTTCTCTTACCAAGTGGATACCACAGTCAATATCTTCTAAGATTGTAAATCTGTTTACGGTGCCTTCTATTCCAGAGGAGATTGTTTTTTGGGCAATTCATCAAATGACAATTCAATACGGTAATTTGAAAAAATGCTATGTTGTTGTCAAACACTGTGCTCTGTGGCAGTCTACCGGATTCTACATTCATTGTAGGTCTGTATGCAAATAGTTTTATCTGTCTATGGCTCATGTCATCACAACACTCAAATACACAGAGTGGGCTCTGAAGCATGTGGCAACATGTTCTTTCAGTTCCCTTACTCCATTGCTTGTTTAAAGTATTTCTACATTTTGTACAAAACCCATAACAGTATGGTGAATTTATGCATTTTACAGTGATGATTGAGAATGGATCAATCACAAGCATTGCATATACAATGCAAATTGAAAGTGGAAAGAAGCCACAGGGTATATTTAAGTTATTTTCTACATATATTTCAAACTGATTGTGGCATTCAGAATAGAGTCCCATGCCCATGCCTTTGCCATTTCAGCCCGCATAGTTAAAACAATTAATTTTTTAAGGAAGTGACAATTAATTGGAAGGAAATACAACAGCACCACTATGTGTTGCAACCCCATGTCATAATGGTAATTCAAATAAGCTCTAAAACGATTACTTTCTGTACAGTGCTAATTAAAGAACAAGTATCTCCGTGCTTATGCCATCAGAAGGCTTCAAAATATGGAACTCCAGCAAGAGGCCTTAGAAGTGAATGGTTGCATCTTAAATACAGGTCCACTGACAGCCACTTTTGAAAGATGCAAATGTATTGCTGCTATTTTGGTTATTATGTTCAAATGATACATATTGTTTTAGATTTGTTGAAATTTTGTAATTTCACATTTTAGATTCACATTTTAGCACCACATACCAGTACCAGATGTCCCTTACAGGTTTTGTTTCATTATGTCTCTTGAGGAAAAACTGTTAAAAACTGAAACAGCTCTACACCAACCAGCTACTTAACTATTAAGCCTTTATTTGTACAAGGATTTAGAATTTCTGTAAATGCAGCAACTCTGCTATAATGCCGAACTCCTTCATCACCATCATAAAAAGGTGCGAGTGAATCCTGGGAAAAGACAATGTGAAACGTTCTTTTCCGCTTATTGCATTACGTTTTATGTTCTGCTGGGTGGAAAATATACAAAGCCAATCATCAAGATTTTTTTACAATATGTTTCATGACCAACACCACCTTTGCAGCACACTCATCATCTTAAGTTGGTATTAGTGTTTAGTTTAATTAATATTGTTTATCCTATTTTCTCTTACAGGACCGGAAATTGAACCATATCTAGATCTGATTCTCAGAACGCTCTTTCCTGTAATGAAGACTGCTTCTACAATCAACCAGAAATATTGGTTTAGCCTTGGTGTGCACCTGCGCTGGTGGAGCGGTCGGGTTTGGTTTGATGGTTGGGAGAGTGTTGGGACAGGACACCTTTATTAAGTTCACTTTTGTAACATTTCCTGAGAGCACCCTTCATGCAAAGAGATGCAATTTCTTATGTCTGATTGGTGCAGAGAATAACAGTCCCTATTCATCCCATTGTTTTCAACAACTGATTACTTATCTGCATTAAACTTTCATTTGTGGCACAAATCAGAACTCAACTGCAACAATGGTCTGCATAATGTGTAACTCCACTACTTTCTAGTACATTTGCCAATTGGACTGGCATGCTGAGCTGCTGTGTCAAGTTTGCCATGTAATGACTGGAACACATCTCTAGTCTGTATAGTGCACCTCTGGGAAAAACCCTATTCTTTTCAGTAATAAAAAACGAAGGGCTTGATTTAGAGTTCGGTGGACAAGTTGTATCCTATTGTATGTGTAATAAGAGGGACGGGCTATCCCATCACGTTTGTGATGGGATACCCATCTGCCACAGCCTGAATCAGGCCTCATGTTGGGAACTTACCTCCCTAGGAAGTGGAGCATTAAAACCTGTAGAAATTGTACATCATTTCCCAGAGGTAATTGTTCACTTCAATTGCACAGACATCTTGTTGCAACCTAGAGCTCGCACAATTGCAAACTAGTCACCGTGTTAAGTAAAGATTTAGACTGGTGTAAAGCATGGAGTAAATATATTTTTACAATTTTTGCCTCTTGAAAAATAAAGAATGCAGGAAGCAAGATTTGCTCCCAACTAAACATTTTCAATATTAGGACAGAAAAAGGGGCAATGTGATTTCACACGTTTTGCTATGCTTAATATAGGAAATTGAATGAATCAGTGTTTATTTAGATGTGAGATTAAAACCAGTGTAGTGTCTTCCTGCCTGATTAGCAGAAGAGTGCAAAATCATTATACCACTTTTTACTCTGGTGATATCTGAACCAGCACTTCTTTGTTAACCACATAAAATGATTCACTAAATTACTGATAAGGAATGCTCGGATGCATCATCTTTTATATTTTTACATACTTTTTTTTATTTTGCCAAGAGGGCAAATATCGTCATACAGTAATAACTTGTGCAAAATCTGATTTCTCCACTCTTATTTCATAAACAACAAAACTGTACAAACTAAATTGCTTTGTTGCTAATTGAATGTAAAAAGTACTCTGGTGACACATATTCTGCCTTTCCTTCATTTTAGTTCAATACAATGAGTTGCAGTAATGTGGAATTATTACCATATATTGTCTAGAATGCTTCAAAAGTGCAATAGGATGCATGATCGAAATGGATACCATTACAGTATCTATGAGAGTCATAGAATACCTATGTGAATTGAGTCTAATACCTGCTATAAATCATTTCCTATCAGCAGACGCATTGCACTGTTTTTGCTCAGTATGTCCTATGCACTACCAGACGAGGTGGTACCTGTGTAGATTAATGCAACACTTAAGCCTTTGAACTTAACTGTAATTTTTTTATTTTTGTGCAGTCATTGAGATGTTATCAGGCCAGTTTGCTTCCAGTGTAGACACTCCTCTAGTCACACTTTTCTTTGAAGCCTACTCAACCTGTAAGGTATTTCTTCTTGAAACCATCCCCAGTCTCCAGGAGGTGAGTTGGTAAAGTGGGGAAAGAAGAGAGTGCAGTGGATGAAGGTTTAGAGCTGTTACGTTTTGTGAGATAACTGATGCATACACATTGACTGCCCCTTCCTCTGCCTTTGCATATATACTTCATTTGATGAAATACAAAAAAATATGAAATTCATTCTCTTGACCCAGACTTGTGATCTCTATTTATGTAGATGAATAAAATGTGTAAAAACCTTTATTGTACCCGACCAAGTATCAAATTCCTATCAGGTCAGATATATAAAACAAAATCAAAGCTAAACCATGCTATAATACTTAAGTATTAGGGAACAGTAAGTGTAATAGGTATTTTTGAAAAAGAAAGTGACAGAATTAGATTCTAGGGCAATTTAATAAATTCGCAGCAGCAGTAGTGTATTTTCAATGTCTACCACAACCTGTCCATGAATAGGAGCCAGGGGAAATATTTTTTTTTTAAAGAGCTGGGGAGAGGGAGAAAATAGAGAGAGTGGGTGGGGAACCCTCATCCAAATAAGACAAGAGCGAAACAAATTCATGGATAACATTTCTATTTTAGAGAATCAGTTTTGTCTATGGGAATATTCTGCCAGTGACAGAAACCACTACCTTTGCATGACAGAATCACTTCCTAGTGAACAGATGTCAAGTGCAGCTGCCTCTCCAGGGAACCCTCTACTTCCACATGTGGCTCATCTTTTCTTAGTAGTTAATGTCTAGTGTGTGGAACTGAAAACCTGGTGTAATTTATCTTAACAGGTCTGGGGGCAGGTCATCACCACTCTGGGACATTTGGCCTCCATTCTGCCAGAGGAGCAACTAGATAAGGAGCTTCCTTGGTTGGTCAATGAAGTTGAAAGGCTCCAGCCCCAGCTGCCTGCTGATATGGCATTTCGTTTGCTCACGGTGAGTGTGACCTTTATTTGCTGTCCATGCTTGCCACTTCAACCAATCCCAAATGATCCACTCATAATGAACACTGTATCTCATAATGAGAGATTCGCTGCAATGAAACACTACATTATTGAGAAATGAGGGTTGAATACAGAACTACAGGATTCCATTGGTGAGTTAGTTACACCACAGGTGGAGTTGTGAGATGGTTCAGGCCTCCATCATGTGTACATTGGGCCAACATATTGGCATTCCGCTCCCAACAGTACCAATGTTGTGGGTATCAGAAATTTTGGGATGTAGGAAAAATGTATGATTCCAAGTTTGCCCCTTAGGTAACCCTGAGAAATAGAACCACCACACCTATTCGGACAGTAATTCCCCACTATTTGACACATTCACGCCTGGTAATTATTTCAGTTTTGAGCTGGTGTATTGTTTTGGGAGATGAAGGGATTACAGGGAATATAGTTTTCCAACATTAATTCCAAATACTGAACCAGCTCAATTGTGATTAGTACACAATCCATGAAGGCAGCCAGAGAAGCAAAATGCACATTTGTATTTGTTACGTATGGAATCGGGATTAATAAAGGAGAAATGTGGACCGAAGCAATTGTGCTAGATTTTAAATAAACATCAACAGTGCTGAAATTTGCTTCACCTGTTGTTGTGATACTGGGTAAGTAAAATTGGTTATAGAAGTGAAATTGAGCATACTGATGCTCCATCTTGATGCGTTAATCATAACAAAACAGCAGATCTTCAGTCACTAAAGCCCTGACATAGGTCCCAAGCAGTAATTGGGCTTACTAAAGCCCTAGTGACCTCTTATACCAAACAGTGTGCCATTGCATTTTCTCTAGTCTGAGAGGCTGCTTACACCCTGTGAAATACAAGTACATTTACAAATGACCTTCACTAAGGAGCCCCATGACTTTGCATTGCACTCCAGGTGACCGAACATACAGGTAAAACAGTGAAGTCTTAAGAGGAGCACTGGAAATGTATCATGTTGGTAATCAATAATGTGTTGGAATTATAGAATACTACTTTTAGTTGCTATAAAAACAAATATTAGCAAAGGAAAGAGTCCGTAGTTAGAGACGTGCAAACTGTATTAGCTGAAAAAGCTAGAGTGACGTAGACCTTGGTGGACACACTATTAGAATTATTACGTCTCCAATCTGCCAATTTTCATTTCCACAGAACTATTGTTTTTAAGGCTTGAGAATTGTAGATTAATGTTGAGGCTCTAAGTGGAACAGTTTCTGCTAGGTCTGAGCACTTACAGTTAAAAGGACAAGATGTTCAAATTTTCTTACAAGTCCTTCTTTTGACAGTCTCCACTTGTAATAAAAATTTGAATACCAGCTACAAACATAAAAACATGACAGAATATTGTTGTATGGCATATTGACCATATACATAATTTGAGGTTGTTCCCCCAATGAGTCTTACAAGCCTTCATTGCAGGTGATCATTCTCCTTATTAGCATCTGTGTAGCTAAATGATGTGTTCCTAAAACTGCTTTTAGTCGTCACCCATCTTCTGTGTTGCAGCTCCTGCCTCCACGTTGCCTTTGATTCTCATAAGCGAACACTATACTTTTAGGCTCCTCTGTACTCCCATGGTTCACAGTGTGCAGGGGTGCAAGAGGGACATTGAGCAATCCTGGTCCACAACTGTTAAGAGTGAAACAGATGTTGTACCTGCGCGCTCTATACTGCTGTGGCATTTTATTTGTGCTGTGTTTTAAAATGTACTCGCTCCGCTGGCATCGCGCCTTAAGAGCTGTGAAGGGCTCAGTTAATCGCGCTGTTCTTCCTACTGTCCTAGGGTCGTATTCTTAGGCCGGGGAACTAGCTTAGGCTCACCTGCATTTTAATAGGAGTTTCACCCGCTCTTGGCGGGATACAGGTAGTTTAGCGGGTCCGACCGCCATCTTGGGTTGGGGCGAAGGCTAGGAGCACTCCGGGCGCCATCTTGCTGAAGGCAAGGGACGCTGGAGGCGGACTTCCGCTCGGTCTAATACCTTATAAGGATGGAAGACCAAGGGCGCAAGAACTAGGATAACCAAGAGGATCAAGACCAGGAAGAATAGGAAAAGGATTTCTAAGAGGACTAGGAAAATAAGGAGGAAAACCAGGAGGAGGGAGACCAGTAAGAGGAAGAAGACCACAAAGAGAAAGCGGAGGCTAGGAGGTCCAGAACAGCAGCCACCACCATGACCACCATGAAAAACCTGAGGGCCAACACCAGGATTGCTAGGAGTAACAGCACCAGAGGATCCAGAGGACCAGGAAGAGGATGACCAAGATTAGCTGGACCATGAACATAAGGACAATGAAGATCATGAGGACCAGCAGGACTGGGACCAGAAGAATGAAAAGATTGAAGAACACCAGGGCAAGAGCACCAGAAGAACAACTAGGAGGGACACAGCAATAAGCACCATGGTAAAGATAATCCTTTTAACAGAAGTAGGATCTCAGGAGGATAAGGGCTACTTATGGCTAATGACCAATACCTAGAAGACCAGGACCAAGAATATGTAGATGAAGACCAGGAGGATGATTTTGAGGAAAATATGAGTTGACAGAAGGGAAAGAAGAATAAGAGGATGATCAGGAGGAAGAGACTTAGAAAAAGGAGAACGTGAAAATCAATACGAAGATTAGGAGAACTATTAAAAGGAAGACCTGGTAAACCAGGAGCATGAAGAGGAAAACCTATAGGTGGAAGACCAGCAAGAGGAGAATGACCAAGAGGAGTAGAGGGACCAGGACAACCAGGAAGTCCAGGAGCACTAGGATTACCAGGTCCACCAAGAGGACACAGCCATCAAGGGAATCACAACGGGACACGCATCAGGAGAACTAGGGACAGGAAAAGCAAAGGCAGAATGATGATTTGAAAAGGAAAGAGAGATCAACAAAACTGATGGGTACCATTAAGACCAAGACCAGCAGGAAGACCAGGAGCAGGAAGACCAAGGCCATGAAGGAAGGGACTAAGATGGCCAAGAGGATCTAGACAGTGCCATAAGAAGAAGGAGTAGCAGACAACCAAGAGAACTAGAACCACCAAGAGAACTAGAACAACCAAGGCAAGGGCCATCATCAACAGTGGCTAAGAATACAGGGCCTACGATGACAAGTGAGTCTAGGCTACATGTGTTAGGGCATGCCCCTGTTAACTGCTGAACATGTTCTCTTCTGGTTCCTTGATGGACTAAAATCCAACATCTGACTCCAACAGATAACCTCTACAGAAATCACTACGTGGATCTGAGAGATCTTAAGGCACTGTGAGTCAAGAAAACAGAGCAACCAGGAAAGAAAAAAATGGACATAAGCACGGTCCTCTGTCAAAATCTACTTGTGGTCATATGTGTTTAGAATTAGTACACAAGAGAGCTCATTCGCACACCAACTCACTCTTGCATTCAGACAGAATTTACACTTTGAAGTTTGTACTTCACCACTGACCATCATCCTTTGCACACACTGCCCTTTGGCCTCATCTCAATTTTCTTATCTCCTTGCAGACCCTTGAGTTATGCATCAAGGCAGCTGTTACTAAGAGTTGCAGAGCGCTGAATGGAACTGTGCCAACCGTGCTTGCCGTCCTGCATCACCTGGTAAGTATATACATGAGGACAAACAAAGTATTTCAGTGGGAGGCGACAGACATTTCCTGTGTAACATATTGTAACAAATAAAGTTTCTACCTTAATCCAATTTATAGTAGGAGTGTTTTTAAAGGGCAACATTTGGGAACTCTCTTGCATAAATTATTAAATTATAATCCATAAAAATCCTATGTGATCCAATTTGCTTCTAGGATGCAAAGAAATAAGACAATGGATATAAATCTGCCAGTGTTGAGAGCTCCTCTGCAAGAACCACCCATAAGTCTGCCTCCCGGCAGCTCTGGCTCTGATAATAGGTAACAGAGGAACAGAGTGACAGGGAAAGGGAAGGGACCCAGGGGTAACACCAAGGATGGAGACCTGAAAGAAAAAAGCTGTACCCAATAACAATGGTTTACAACAGATACATAATACTAACAAAGCTTATCTCGGAGGTTCAATTGTCCAGTTAGACTTTACTATCTAACATATACTGGACTCTTCATGACATTCCCAACAACAGTACACCCAATCTTAAATCTATATATTTAATAAAAATAAGGCTCTATCATATGCATTTGATTAATGCCATCAATCAAGGAAATTCAGTATTTATCCCACTAAGGTTCCTAAAGTCAATATGTGCAGAAACTACCCCACAATTTAGTTCA
The DNA here is from genome assembly GCF_964261635.1 of Lissotriton helveticus. Classification (NCBI taxonomy): domain Eukaryota; kingdom Metazoa; phylum Chordata; class Amphibia; order Caudata; family Salamandridae; genus Lissotriton; species Lissotriton helveticus. The sequence continues at coordinate 1,377,980,048 of NC_136059.1, forward strand.
AATAATGCAAATACACAACATTTCTGGAATATCCTTACAATCCAAACCCCAGTCCACATATAAGAAGGCCCTCTGTAAACAGGTGCACAACTTGACGGCCATAAGTATAAAATTCCAAATAGCAATGCTGGCACGTGGAATCTGGAATGAATGGGAAACAAAAGACAAGCATCTCTGATGAGGGCCAAAGTGCGAGAACTGAATGCCGGTAAAGAAAAAAAAATTAAGTGGTACAGCAGAAACAGCAAGTGGCGGCGAGAACAGAAAAAGGCCCTAATGAAGCCACTGACAGAAACACTTGCTCCCCACTCTGCTGACTAGAGACCTGGGACGCAAAATGGGCAAAAAGTGAAGCAAAAAAGGCCTGCTCTGAAAAGCATGCAACCCACTATGCTGGCCAGACACCGTAGGACGCAAAAGGGGAACAGCTTTACCGTCCCCAGAGATAAACCAAGATGAAGGGTAACAACAGCCTTCGTCTTGATTACGTTGAATAGCCGCCACTAGTGCAAGCTTTGTTAAAAGCATTAAGTACCACTACCTTCTGCAATCTCGCCAGACTTCTGAGTCTACAAACTATCCTAAAACCATAGGAAACTAAGGCATCCATCTTAGAGTGGTATCTGAGAATTTGCACTTCCACTAATATCGGGCACCCTGAATATGCTGTATTCCACACAATTAATTTTACTGTAGCGTGGTATGGATCATGGCCCCACAAGTCCTGACAAACTCCTATGCTATCATTCCCCCACTGGAAGTTATTTGCTGTTTGGATGTATGGGATTGGCTTTCAGATAGCCTAGCTTCCATTATTATTTATTATGGCTTTGTTATTGGCAGATCTGCACACCCTCAAGTGGGGTTTCCGATGAAACAGAAGAGCCATTCAAGTTGTCCACGGCTATTATCCTGTCACTGGGTGAGTTGGTCATAAATGTATGTATGTATATATTTGTGATACTGCAAGTATATATTGGCCTTTACTAGGGATCAGGTCCTCAGTAACATTAATTTCTGTACACTGCCCTGCACGTAACTTGATCGTCTTAAAATATACTATTGCTTCAGTATTTATCTCCTCACCCAGTACATTGGTTGGCTTGCTACTGGAATATGGTGCCCAGTTTAATATATACAGCTATAGTAGTCACATGAGTACCATGTGCTCGTAAGATCATAATTAAATGTTGCAGACCATTAATAACATACCTCCTGGACATGCGTTGAAGAATGGCCTTGATGGGCTGCTCCCCGGCGTTGAGTTCCTTCTTGCATAATTTTATGTTGTGTTATTTTTCAATTATGTCTATTTTTTCTTTTCACTTTACTCTTGCAGCCCATTCTCACTCTAGTGAGGTCCATAAATATTTCGAAAGTAGCTTGATGCAGATAGGTGCAGAGTCCCGTGCCACAACATTACAGCTGCTCTGCAAGCTCCTTTCGGAAACTGGTAAGACTGTCAGTGGGTGGGTGGCAGTGTGTGTTTTAGGCAGGGAGAATAGTTAAAGGGATATAATGCTTGTCATAGAATCCGGAGCCCTAAGTTGCATTCCCAACTTACTCCCTTACTTGTCCAACATGGTGCAGCTATAAGCTAAATACTTACATTTTATATTCTTCAGCTACATTAACTGCCAACTTTTCCTGGTAGAGCACTGCAATTTACGAATAAAGTCTTGCTTACATCAACTTCAATTATGTGAATCATGGTGAAGAAATAAAGGAGTGCCACTGTTTTCTTTTCGGTTAATTGTTCCCATTGTGAGCCATTAATGGGACAGGGACACTGTGAAAACCGATCCTGACATAGACACTGGACAGGAACAAAAAGGGAAATAAAATATGGAGCAGGTCGACACAGACACGCTCAGTGGTACATGATGACACAGACTTGCACGGCGAAACAGGAAGGCATTGATAGCCCCATGGGGCTCACAGTCACAGACTCACAAACCAAAACTGAAAGACAGGACCCTCAGGGTGGTAATCACAGTTGATAGTTGAAACTTCACTACTTATGTATTAATCTTGATCTTAATAGACAAAGTCAATATCTATGTGTTATGAACATTTGGTGTATGGCTTTATTTAATAGATTCAGATGGTGCCTTTTATCTGGATGCTGTCCGTCACGTGCTTGAGGATGACAATCGCAAGGTACCATCAAGCTATTATACGTGTGTTAAAGCACTTTCATAATTAGCAACTCAATCTAATTAAGTTATGCAGTTTTTGCATAGTGCAGTAGTCCTACTTACATGGACTCAGAGCTGTGGTTTGCACACCACAATCTGTTGACTTTCTCCAAGGCAAGTCTTCAGTGGAGGTGTTGGGTCATGCAACCTCCAGCCATTTCTGTCAGTTCAGTGTGTCTTGTGTTCCATTGTCTCCCTGTCCAAGTGGACATATCCCAGTTTTCCTGCCCTAGTCTGTGTCAATGCATTATTTTCAGACCCAATCCCAGAGGTTGCTGATCTCTAATTGTTTAATAAATGTGTGTTAGAAGAAAGTTTGTGTATGCTGTTAACATATGTGGTCTGTATTTCACATTGAGTTGATCTGTAATACCCCTCACTGAGGAGGAGAATGTTGATGATCAAATAAGGGGTTTTGAAGTTCAGAATATTAATATCTCCTCAAATCTTTAACAAGCGTGGTGTAAAGTATTTCAAATGTCTCTACCAAGATTAATATTTGGGCTATGTCTCAGCGAAATCTCACCAAAAGTGAATCGATAATACAGGATAATATTCAATGTGCACGTTTGAAAAGTCTGATTGTGATATAAAAGATGTATTTTATGTAGAAATTGGAATATATGTGACTTTCTTGATGCCATGTATGTCCACAATGTGCCTAACTTCAGTGCCATGGAGAAAGCAAGTAACTCAGTATCAGAATCACCATGTTCAGCATGTTAGCAAGCACAGGACATAGGCACAAAGGAAAATCAACAAAGCTGTTTTCTTTTGATAACGAACAAAAGGCTGTATTGCCAAAACTTTGTCTCTATTGGATTCTCTTTGAGAGGTGTATTGGGTTTGTCATTTTTAACATCAGGGCACGATATAAACCAAGTTATTCTTAGATATTTTTCAGATTAAACCAGGAACATTAGAGACAGGACTCTGCTAGGAATGTTAGAATCACAGAAATCAAGCATGGATGTATTCTTTGGCAGTTGAAGCCATTGTGGCCAGATTGTGCAAATATACAGCGTACAGAACCATGTTAGGGATGTGAATTTTAACGCAATGCTGGATACAGGAGACTGTGACTATTTACGGTCTTGAGCCAAAACGACTTCTCCAAAGTGATATTGATCAACCAAACAACAAGGTGTGGGACAATGAACTCTAAGTACTGCAACCCATTTGTTATCTGCTATCTGTGTTGGGATGTCTGCTCAATCTTACAGGTGGAGTTAGACAGCGGCCATCATTCTTCCCACAGACAAATCTAGTTTTTTTTTAATTCCCTCAGCAGTGGAATCCACAGCCTATTGAATTCTCATTTGCATTTTTGTAATCAATATCAGGTCCTGAGAGCTTTTTTGTTGGTTGTAACCTACCTAGGCATATTTTGCATTTTTTTTAATCTTTTATCAAATCTCAGGCACCTATAGAAGGTGTAGCCCACCTGGAATATTTGAATATTCCCTCAATCACACTTCAGTCAGACACTCTGTAAAAACAGTTTAATTAAATTGACTCTAGTTTCATTCTCAGAGTGTCATAATAGCCCTTTTTGCAACATACTTTAAAAGGTTGCATCCAGGTACTGGCTTTCCACACATAAAAATGTATATCTGTCTACTCTGTGGACAAAAGGAAGGAGAGAATGCATGGTTTTCTCACACTCCCTTGCTACTTTCTCACTGGAATGTGTGATTTTCTCCTATTCATACACCAAAAGGGTTTCTCACTAACCATGCCTACCTTTTTTTCTCAATTACAGGTTATTCTTGCCACTTTAAGTTTAATGTCCAGTTTAACAGCCAAAGGTTTGTATGATGTGAACGGAAGAGCTGTGATGGATTATGTGCTTAAAAAAAACAGCCTCCTTATCAAAGAGCAGGTAAGTGGCAGATGCACATATTTGGGGAGGTGAATGTGTTAGGGTACAGCAACAGTAGTCAGCACACAAGAAATAAGTGGACCTTTTAGCCCCCTTGTGTCCCAACGTAGTTACTTTGCCATATAATATACATCAGCAGTGTCACATATTTGCCCCTGATGGTGGAATATAGACCTCATGTCCCTCTCGTTAGTTCCCATAGTCTCACCTTGACATTCTATGTTCTTCATTTGAGCTTGATGTTCCCCACTTCCACTCCAGTGCGTCTTTCTCCCTCCGTCACTTTTATGGGTGTCCCTTATCCATTTGTCTGCTTACATTTGCACCTGAAATTCAGCAGCTGCCCATCAGTGCCAACACTGTACCTGCCTTTTCTTCATGTCTTGCTATTCCAGGGTGCCCATGATGTGAACCAAACCACTCAAGTGAATTTACTTATAGCTTTCACTTCAAGAGTCATTCTTCCAGTATACTCAATCTATGGTTTTTCCATTATTGTGAAAAGTTTAACCTAGTGTACCCTTACTATTGTGGGGTCTGAGTTAGTGATGTCAACTGCAAGTGGAGTCGTTGTCCCGAAGTTCAACTACTGCAGCTGGTTTGATTCGTACTGTGGACCTTCTGCCAATTTTATAACTTTTATCCTGCTCTTTATGTTGTGCAAAATCGTCCACTGTTGTGAACAACAAGTTTCAGAAAGTGGTCTGATAATATCCTTTAGTTATTCTCTTTCTCCTTCATTGCCCTCCTCTTCCACAGGCCTCATGTATGATTTTGTATTGGGCACTTCTTCTGTTTCTTCTCTTTTCTTGGACCATCTCAAGTCCTTTGGGCACTTACACGTTGATCCTATCTCTAGTAGCTGGAGGAAACGCCTGTCATCTGACTAGGGGCCAGGAATGGGTATTGAATCAGTGCTCTTCACTGGTGCTTGTGGGGCTGAAGTGATATGTGGCAGCATGGGCAATGGCAGGTGGCATGGTGTCTGAAAGCTGCAGTATTCTTGGCTTTGTCAGTGTCTCTGGGAGAGTAGGCCACAGTGGTTTATGGTCTCACCAATTCCTCCATAACAGCAGAGGTGCCATGACCTTCTTGATCACTGTGAACCAGGAAGGACTTCCTCAAGCTTGGCCAATGCATCCATGTTACAGAGTAGTTGTACCAAGATGCACAACTCAAGTCCATGCTCAGTAATATGTGTGGGGATTGGGCACCACTGATGACGTCTGGTATCCATCTCCTTGGGGCCTGACCATAATCCAGAGTGTCTGCAGTCCATGCTTAGTCTTACTCTTGGGTTCCCATTAAGCTCAACTAATAGATGAGCCAGACACTGTCCATAGTTTTTTTTACCACAGGCCAGAGGCATCATGCCAGGAACAATTCAGATGCCTGTCCTTATGTTGCATCGCATTGTAACAATGGTGCTTGAATACCTAGATCCCATTTTAGTAACCAGATGCACATGTTGACTGGCATGAGTGCAAAGAAATAAGATGCTCAGACACTGTGAGAATGGGACTCGCTCCATACACGTCTCAACAGCAGTGCTCCCATGCAGTACATAGGCCTACCACACAATCCAGCCTAAGTGAGACAACTGGCCCTTAGACTTTGCCGGGGCTAACTGGGAAATTTCTTGGGTGATTGGGGAAGGCACATGGGCATTCAGCGAATGCACTGATAAGCTGTGTTTTTCACTGATAATACATTATCTAGTGGGCTCCTTCCTGTTATATACCCCGCTTTATCGTTGAAATGCCTAACAGGGCAAATTACCAAATCCTACACAAAGTAGCACAAACATACTTCAAATCAGTATTTCATATCAACACTGCCTCCCAAAAATGCAGATCCCGGTTTTGTCTTATTGAGTGTAAGAAGTACCATAATGTAGCACATACTTCCCCATCAAGCAGCAAGGGGAGGCCTCATGGGGCATCACAATATTTGTAGTGAGCAAGAGAGACTACCTTGTGGTGCCAGAGGTGTAATGTGTCAGATGTAGTGCCCAGTGCATCAGAACCTTACATATTATAAGTGAGTCCACCGGTATTTTCACTGTATATGAATGCTATACACTTCTCCGCCAAATGACAATACACTTTTATTCTCTGTAGAGCGGAGCATGGGTGCATAACCTCATTTATAAATTTTTATTTACATGTTTGCGGCTAGTGGTTTTCATTTCACATTTGAATTTAAGCCAAGAGGTTCTCTCTGTGCTTACAACCTTGATTTGAAAATTGTGATGTTTTCACTCTCAAATCTCTTGACCCTCCATGAGGAGAGAAAACACAGTGAAAATGATGTGAAAATATATGTTACTTTACTTCTCTTGCTTTTCCACATTTTCACAGGGCATTAGTCACATGGATCCTGAATCTGATGTTGAAGAAGAGACCATCCACATCCAAATCTTTCAGCTCCTCAATAAAATTGCATTACGCCATAAAAATACTGACGAGGTAAGTGAGAAGGGTGTGAAATAAGGTGAGTCAATAAACTAGAAGTGTACAAAATATAAATTGCAGAATGTCCAAAGACTCCTCAGTTCCCAGGTTATCTTCATTATCCTCTAACTCACATAATAGCATGTTTTAGTAAAGCTCTCTCTGCTGCATGTTTGTATGTGGGAAATATGCGCATAGTGATCTGAACCATGAATGCATGTTTAAAATGCATTCCTTTTTCACCCAAGTCGTTACCATGATTTGCCTTCGGGAAAGCACTGGACTTTGGAATAGTATTTACTATTCCAACTCCAGTCTGTGCAACTGTAGGGAAAGAGTTGGACTTAAAGTACAACATTAGTCCAACAACGCTTTCCTTCAGGGAAGTGGTTGTATTGGCTTGCTTGATAAAGGAATGCATTGAAAAGACACATTAGGGCACGTACAGCAATTACGAGTCTTGCAGGGCAATGTGTTGGGATCTTAAATACCTTAAAAACATCTTGTCTTCCTGCCAGAAGCTGCAAGAAAGACAGTGGTCCAGTCTTTAATCATGTTGAGACTGTATTACTGCATTGTTCTGTATCGCGGAGTGTCACAGACATGATGAAGAAGACGACAGTGGGTGCAGAATATGGCAGCTTGGCTGCTATTTCATCTGCCTAGACACTCACCATCAGCCCCAGCTCTACCAATGCTGCTCTGGCTTCCGTTAAGGCATTGGGTATATTTCAAAGCCATGTGCTATTGTCACAAGATTCTCAATCATAAAGGCCCTAAATATCTTCACCTCTGATCACACCTTATCTTCCTAGAAGAAATCTGAGATCAGCTGATGCCTCTCTTGCATCTATCCCCAGAATCAAAAATGCTCACATTGGAGGCCATTCCTTCAACTACTTGGCAGGCAAGATGTGGAACTCCCTACCACTTTGGCTTAGGCAAGAAAAATCTGAAATACGATATCGCAAGAATTTAAAAACATGTTTTTTCACGCTAACTTAGATTAGGGGAATTCATATTCTTACTCTGTATAATAGGACTGATACCCCAGTGCTGGGACACGCAGCTGACGCAGCTATGCGCTTTATAAATCTCATTATTATTATTATTATTATTAGTGGTTTGGACCAAGTTGTTAAGGCACAGCGTGATTTGAGACGCGATGTAAAGTCTGTTTCCTCTGCTGCAGGGATAGAGCTCTGCTGTCCCGTGCAGTCCTCATTCCCAGCATTTCCGGCATTCATAGAAGATTGTCGAATCCTACCTCATTTTTTTTAATGAAGCAGGTTTTCCAAAATAGTCTAAATAGCCACTTTGAAACGAGATTGAATGGCACATCAATCACATTGCAAAACATAGCTACTCAATCTGCATCTCCTATTTGCTACTTGATACATCAAGCACCAATATTTCATATCAACAGGGTCGTTCATTCCCAGCCATAGCTTTGCACACTCCGGCACATTTATAAAGATAGTTCTGTTTTGTGATTGTTATGAGGATAACAGCAGATAATGAGATCATTTACAAAGCAGCTCACTCACAGGGTTTTTGGAGAATAAATGTTGCACTCATTCTCTGCAAATAATTGCTCGGATATAGAATCATGGATTGTAGCATTGAACAGGGTTGGTGCTACATCAGTGTAATACCAGCAATCTGTCTTGGACCCCATCAGCAAGGAATGGTATCAGGAAGGGGATAATTCAAATGTAGCCCCATCTCCAGAAGACCCACCAGAAACCCTCCCACCGGGTATGACTGTTTATCTGTGGGAATGCAGCCTTATTAAATGCTAATGATACTAATAACACATTCGCTGCTCTTTCTTGCAGGGATTTTGGAAAGAGATTTTGAGCTACATGTTGGAAGATGACTATACTTCATCTGTGCCAGCACTGTGCCAGATGCTACTTGTTGTAGATAAGAAAGCAAGCATCAACTTTCATGAATGTGGTGAGTGTTAAGCATCCTACTCATTGACACAGTGGGATCTACCATTGAAGGTGGTTAATGCTTCCTCCTCCACTCCCCAGATCCCCTCTTACTTTGTCATGATCAGGCATGAGTTGAAGAACCAGTCCATTAGCTCAGGATGTGATGGTTGAGTTACTATAGAATGTGGGTGTCAATATTTCAAATAACATTTATTGCTCTCCTTTTAGAGATAGATGTGTCTGTGCTGATGTTGCTGCTCGCTGTGAGCCTTATTCATAAGGAATTAACTAATTGCTGTGCCTCAAGCCATTTGGCTGTGCCACGCTGCGTTAATTCCGCAGCACCGGGATGCTTCATATCTACAATGATATAATGGATCCCTCTGCTCTCCCAGTGCTGGTGCATAATTAGCTGCCATGCAACTATGAAGGCACCCTTGTACCATGGTGCAAGGGTGGAAGCGTCACAGGGATGATTGTTTTTGTGCACCAAGGCATATCTTTGTTTTTATGCAGTTAGGCATACCTTTGTGCACAAAAACAATCACAATAGGTAATTTCCTCTTCCTAAATGTGCTGCAGTATGCAGTATGCGTAGAAAGAGGTAAACAACGAGGAGAAATAAAAATATGTGTTCTTGTTGCACCTCCCTATACCTCCCCCGGGGAGGTGTAGCATTCTTACAGATTTCCAGGTGTACTATTTCTTGTAAATCTGGAAATGCGGCAGAAGCCTTGGGTGTTGCGCAGGAAATCTCACAGCAAAACCCATGGCACAACTGTTCCACACCAAGTGTTGCGTGTAAAGGGGCCATATTTACAAGGGCATTAAAAGCCACACAGGGTGGCTTTACCTGTCCTTGTAAATATGGAGCAGCAGGTTGCACTGCTGGTGTGTCTCAAAAAGTGATGCACAGGTGGCACAAAGGGCTTTTAAATAATCCCTATATACTTTTTGTAGTTTGCCAGACATAAAGTGACTTTCCTGTTTGTTTCAACTCTTAGTCTGGTTAATGCTCCTACCCCCTAAATGCAATGTACTAACTGTCCCAGGTTTCCACACACCATGAGGCTACTCAGGGCTCTAATGCTCCTCTTCAAACCTTGGAGTATTCTTGCTCTCCATGATGTTACTTCTGTCAAGTATGTTGATCATACCCTGCTGGGTATGGTACCTATTTATGTGTTGTTACTTTTGCCGACCGCAACAGGGATATATTTTATTTCTCCATGGAGTTATTAGTTATGATATTTGTCTCTGCAATGTTTCTGGTTCAACATTTGGGACTTCAGCTCCATACATAGTTATTGGCCCTCACTTGTAAGCAGGGATGCATGCTCAATGATGGTAAGTGAAAATAAATATTTTGACTGACTCCAAGGTTACAAAGGAGATTCGCATCTGGTGGTGAATACCTGTAATTGCTAGAATTCCAGGGTTCCAATTAGCTCTCCCCGCTCAACTTTCCAGTGGATGTGTTGATAAAGTGCAAGTGACCTGGGCAGATGGTATCATAGTCTATTTATTTGTCACTCATGTTAGGAGTCCTTAACAGAATCGAACAGGCAAAATATGTGCTTGTTCTTGCTTGCCCCAGGTCGTTAACCTTATTAGAAAATAGATATGCAAGAACATGCTCTGGAGTCCTCTTTTCTTCTGGGGTATCCGCTGTCAGAAAATGGCTCCCATTTTTCCATGGTCCTTCAGGATGTAAAGCACGTCCACGGCTCATGACGCATCCTCTCTTATCCCACTGGAGTCTTCTATCCCTCAATGAAAGCTGTAGCAGGAACCTATGCATGGCAGCTTAGGTAGCTCCTCCTCCAGCTTTCATTCCTTGACAGCAACCACTAAGGGAGGGAGGTAGACAATTGCAGCATAGGCTGTCAAGGTACTGTACACCCCTGGGCACTCCTTAGTGGTAAGGGTGCCTTTGCCAGTATTTGCAGGAATTTCAAAGCATCCTCATGACCGCTAGAGGCTCATTGAAATGCCACCCATCACCCATCATCTTCTTTACAGGTACTACTGGGTGTCTTAAGTGTGTGTGTCAGCCATGTGTCTTCCTTTGGCAAGTATTGCTCAGTAATTTATGGATTGAGTATGACATATTTTCGTTCTTTTGTACCTAAACAGCTAAAGAAATTCCAATACACAGACTCTTCATAAGATTGCTGGTGAGTGAGTATCACATTCCACCCCCCCATCATATTCCACCAGATCCCTCTTCCCAAGTTGTTTGCTGCCATTTCTATGCAACCTGCTAATAGAGATCTTAAATTCAACTCAGCTTTTTTCCTTTTGAATTTGATGGTTTTATTTCCAGTAAATTGGTTATCAGTACGACATGCTACTTGCATTGAACAGAAACAGCCAAAATGTGGTTGGTACTAAGTACTGCGTAGAGACCAAGGTAGCATTTCCAGAAGTTTTAGGCTAGAGAATAGGAACTCATGACAGAATCACTTTCTGAATTCTTTGTTGTGGGTTTTCAGGTAATTTCTTCATATCCTCGCTGGGATGTCGAAAGGGGAACTTCAGTCTTGGCTCTTCTCGCACGGCTGATTCCTGCAAATTACCCATTTCTAGCAAAACTCCTCAGAAAGAAGATCCCCCCGCTGATAACATATTTAGAAGGTGAGACCCCAAAGCATGAACCTGTGAGCACACAATTTAAACAAGTATTAATGGCATTTCAAACAACCATTGACCAATGACAAAGCCATTAAGTCTGGTGTTGGCTGCTAGCTTTTAGACCTTGTCCACTCATGTTTTTTTCACGTTTTTATAAACTTGTATTGTGGTGGGAGATGATGCCAGGTTCATACCAAGATAAAAAATAAGGTTTTGGTCTCAAAAGGTCACATTCTTAATAAATGAAAATAATTTGTGTGTGGATGTGCTCCTTGTGAAAAAGCAGAATGCCATTGTTCACAGTGAAGTTAGCCAACGGCAGAATTGGCCCATGATGTATGCTGTGGAGGAGAGAAGAGAATGTGAATGATAGGACACGTTAGACCAGCAGATGAGGAGGTCTGGCTGAAGGCTTGTACAAGGAAGTAAAAAAAGAAATAGTCACAGTTTTTCTTTGTAGCTGGCCGATGCCATACTCCAAACCGTATGAGGCAATAACTGAAACGGAGTCAGGTATCTTATTGCAAGTTCTGGGTTACTTCCGCATATAACAGAAAGGCAGTTGACACATTGGTTTGCCGAAAAAATCAGTTTAATACAAAGCTTCTGCCATGAAGCGCTTCATCTGTCAGACGCAGCCTTGATCACATAAGAATGCGGCATCTTGATTCAGTATTTTAAAGTACATTTGTGCCAAAAAATTCCATAAACATAGAAAAAAATATTTCTTCAGTATATCTAAGGTCAACATTATTTTAGAGCACTACCTGTTTTGGCACCTTTTCTTTTATTTCAATTGTGACTTATTGTAACAACTCAGTAGCACCAACTCTTCTAATGACTAAACTTGAAACAAAAACTCCTGGTGGCCTCAATACAGAAGAGATTTTGCACACACATTTATAAACACCAAACGCTCTCTCTGCGTTTGTATTAGAAGTAGGTATTAGTCAGGGTACATGGTAGGTTAGATTAGTCTACTCGGGCATAACATTGTTTGTGTGATGACTAAGGATGAACAGGGTATTTCACAGCAATTAATATGAAAGAAAATGTTAGAACTCTGGTATAACCATATGTTGCAGTTAAAAGTAATGTTTTAAATGTTGCATAATTGAATCCTACTATGTGAGAAGTTCACATGGAGGAACATTTAGAAAAGTTGGTGATATTATGTTGTTAATAAATTGATTGATACATATTTCTGTAAGGTTAGTCACCCTTGTTTTCTTAAAAACAAGATTTATATTTCAGCCTGTGTAGCAGATATCATGCGGAAGTGTTTTATTGTGTTTTTAAGGTAGAATTAATTGCAAATTATAATGTCACTTATGTGAATTAGTCGGGTAGTTCCTACAAATCTATAAAGGATCTCCACGTTTTAGACAACATAAACTAAGGGATTGGTGTCCAGACTGATTCCAGACACCCCCAAAGAATATGTTAGTATGTAGACCAGCTAGCTCACAGTGCCACTATAAGCCCCACAACCTTACCAAGTAAAGAATAGTTTCTGGCAACTATCGAACATGAGAACCCTGACCCCTCAGGGATCATGGAAACAGTACAATACTTTTTGCTTGGTCACTTGTGCTCACTTTATCTCAGAGAGATACACAGACTAAATGGTGGGGGTGTTTTCAATAAGTATTTATTGAACCAGAGTCATTCTAGCATAAAATACATGTGCTGCAACAACCACGAGACAGAAACAGATATAGACGATTACAAGCACCAATAGAGTAAATAAAAAGTAGAATTCTACCATGGTGATAAAATAGTGAATATATGCAGACATATAAATACATAAAGTTAATAGTGCGTACTCCTACGATGCAAACCCTAACTAGATGTACCTAAATGTACCTAGCATGTATGTTGGAGTATAGCCAAGAACCTCCTAGGAAAGATCAAACCCCAATACCTGTTGTGAGAAAGCAAAGGACCCCATCTTGGTCTCGAGTGGACAACCCACAAGTAATGTCAGACGACTGCTAACTGGAGTGTCTGCATGCAGGGACTTCAGCGTCTCGTGTCAGCATGTCAGCATAGAATCTTTTTCTCCTCCGGCTTGCCCAGCAAAGATGTGGTACTTATATACATGAAAGGTACCATCAGGGGTTCTACCTAGATGTGCCATGGTTCTGTGGGCATGTAAGCCAAGGATGACGATAGTGGTGACCCTTATACAGAGTTATTATGCACAAGATTGTAATCCTGCTGTGATACTAAGAATCCTCATGCATAATAAATTAGGCTAGTTTTTTGAGAAAACTACACTGCAGCACCTAACTAGGTAAAAGGTAAGGGCCAGAACTGTTATGTAGAGCAAGGTAGGACAAATGTTGGTAAAAGCTTGTGCGACTACCTAGGACTATATTGAAGTACGTTGGGTATTATAGCAAATTAAGAAGTGTTACAAAATATTTTGGTCTTTGATATAATAAAGGAGTATTTTTCTATGTGTATGTAATTTTAGAGCACATATGCACTTTTTTACTCTGAACCACAACGGCGATCCCCTATGTGATCAAGGCTTAATCTGACAGCTGAAATGCTTATTGGCAGTAGCTCTGTAATAAACTGATTTTCTGCAAACAAGTGGTGTGGTGACCTTTCTGTTATATAAGAAAGGAAACCAGAATATATAAACCTAAAATTACAACCAGATATAAGGAGCTAAGAGTGACATCAAGGGCACATGAACAACTAATGACCTTGAACTCAATTCCCAGGACAGGCTGAGCCAACAAACACATTTTGCACACTTTGAATTGTGTGAATCTACTTCTGCTAGTGCTTGGTATGTAAGCACATTGCCTTTGAAATGTTGCTTGCTATTCACTTTTACTTACATATATTTCTTTTTTACCAACTACTATTTCAGCTTCCACGGAAAGAAACTTTGACTTGGCAAAGTGGAAATGCACGCTTGTTTCAGTAAGGATGAATTGTTAATGAATGTCACACATGACGCTTGTCTCTTTGTTTTCCAAAGCCACTCATTCAGCGTGAATATATGCAGATATTAAATTCACCCCATCATAGTGCTGTTCTGCTATGAGGTTGCAATATTCTCACCATATCCCTATTATTTCTATGGATTATGATCGTTACTATGATGTTGATTATGATTGGGCACAGAGGGGGAGCAGCTGTACCCGGTACATAACATTTCCCTAATATGTAATGTTTACCAGAGGCATTAAAAACCTTATTGGCCCAAGTTGACATTCATAAAACTGGAAATTGCATGCTTACGACACCTAGTCCTACATGTATCAGAGTTTATCTGCATGTTTTACCCAGGTAAATTACAGGCTCCACAGTGATCATTGCATTACTCATAAATCTGACTGTTGTTGCACAGGGCTAAAAATGTAGCCCCTTACTGGTAATTGTTTCCTCCGACTCTTTTTATCCCCCAGGATAGTCACACTAGCACAACGTTCTTCTTTCCCTGGATTGTCACACTATCACTCTTCCCACTGCATTCCACATTATCAGTAAATTCATATTCTGCAATCAGATAGGCACATGATCCATGCTCCCTATCTTCATTTGAATTGTCACTCTGTCACTGTATGTTATTGCCGGGCCATCACACTCCACTGAGCTTCTATTGTGCTCCTGAGATGAAATTTTATGTTCCTTGTGTTCAGTCTTCACCCTTGTTAACACTAAATTTACATTCTGCTCCCTTGCTGGATACCCAAAATGTTTTTGCATTCTGCTTCTAAGTATGTGATATTGTTGCATAGTCCCAATGTGTTTTCTGTCTGCATGGCTGCACTGTTGCTCTTTTCACAATAATTTGTGGGCAGCATGGTTTTGTTGCATGTGTTTCTGTGTAAATCACGGCCACTGTCAAGGCCTCCTGTTTCTTCTCAGCACTGATATCACACCACACTATTTAAGCATTGCTGTATGTGTTCTCTGGTTCTTATGTCCAAATATAATTTCATTACAGAGGTTGTTAGCTGAAGTTTGTTTACCCTTATCTTCTCAAAATCACTGCAGACGTCAGCCGTGGATACTGCATTTACGTTTCTATTACTGCATTAAAGTCTCTCACTGTTTTTCTTGCAGTTCCTGGGGACTATCCTAAAACAAGCCCCATACAGAGAATGGCATGTCTCTTTTATGGAAGAACTCACCGAACAGATTGACAGTTTTGTCCATCATGTGAATGAGGAGGTTAGTGCTCTCAAGGGTCAGTATTGAACCATTGGAGAAGTCAATTTAACACAAAGTCGGAGAAGGGTAGAACTGTGTATTCCATTAGTAAAGGTAATTTTTATAATATGGGTACACAGCATTGGGCTTAGCCTGTTGGGAAAATCAGGTATGGTTCTCCCACTCCCTGGAAGGACTGACCTACTAAGAAGCAGATGGAGATGAACTCCCTGAGGTAATCCTCTCCACTTGAATCAATAAAAGCCACAACATTTCAGGGCTATACTCATTTCCCTAATGGATCTCCTTTAGCCAATAGGTAGTCTTCATGTTAGAGCCAATCCCCATTCAGGGGATGTGAGGCCATATTCATGCAAAAAGCAGTGGAGGTATTGTTCCTATCAAAAATCAAAGAAGAAAGGAAGGCGGGCAAAGAAGGGGGAATCTTAAGGATTATTTCTTGGTGCCCTCACACATCACTGAGGATGTAATGCTTCATAGTGGGCTTGCTTCTCATAGGTCCAGCGCTATAATGCCCTACGAGCCCCTAGAAGGGTCACTTTAGGGGAGATCTTTTTATTTTTGATGTCTGATTAGAAGTGCTTGTGTAAGGGCATTTTGTATGTGAGGGGTGATGTAAATGTGGGTACACAGTCAAAATATCGAGTTGAAAATTTCGACCTACCAAAATATCATGTTTAAAATTTCAAAGGTACAGAATATCGATGTCAAGAATATCGTAGGACAGAATATCGACCCTGAGGTAAGTAATATCGAATTCATTTATATCGATGTAAGTAATATCGAAGTTAGTAATATCGATAGCATATATATCGATGTAACTAATTTCGATGTTATTAATATCGATATTTGTATTATTTTTTTGATTTTTATTATGTATGTGTTATATGTTTTTGTTAAGTATTTAAATTAATTTTTATTATATGTGTATTATTTGTATATATTAAGAAATTTATTTTTAAGTAAATTATGTGTTTTAGTACCGGAGCGGGTTGTGGGTTTATAGGGGAATAGGGTGGGAAGTAATTTAATTGTAATTATTAATTGGCAATTAATTATTTTAATTGATACATTAATTATTTAATTGGTAATTAATGTTAATTTTTATTAAATGTTATGTTTTAGTACCAGAGCGGGTTGTGGGTTTATAGGGGAATAGGGTGGGAAGTAATTTAATTGTAATTAATTATTTTTTTATTTAATTATTAATTGGCAATTAATTATTTTAATTGATACATTAATTATTTAATTGGTAATTAATGTTAATTATTATTAAATGTTATGTTTTAGTACCAGAGTGGGTTGTGTATTTATAGGGGAATAGGGTGGGAAGTAATTTAATTGTAATTAATTCATTTTTTATTTAATTATTAATTGTCAATTAATTATTTTAATTGATAAATTAATTGTTTAATTGGTGATTAATGTTAATTATTATTAAATGTTATGTTTTAGTACCAGAGTGGGTTGTGGGTTTATAGGGGAATAGGGTGGGAAGTAATTTAATTGTAATTATCAATTGGCAAATAATTATTTTATTTGATAAATTAATTATTTAATTGGTAATTAATGTTAAATTTTATTAAATGTTATGTTTTAGTACCAGAGTGGGTTGTTGGTTTATAGGGGAATAGGGTGGGAAGTAATTTAATTGTAATTAATTACATTTTTATTTAATTATTAATTGGCAATTAATTATTTTAATTGATAAATTAATTATTTAATTGGTAATTAATGTTAATTATTATTAAATGTTATGTTTTTGTACAAGAGTGGGTTGTGGGTTTATAGTGGAATAGGGTGGGAAGTAATTTAATTGTAAATAATTAATTTTTTATGTAATTATTAATTGGCAATTAATTATTTTAATTGATAAAATATTTATTTAATTGGTAATTAAAGTTAATTATTATTAAATGTCATGTTTTAGTACCAGAGTGGGTTGTGGGTTTATAGGGGAATAGGCTGGGAAGTAATTTAATTGTAATTAATTACATTTTTTTATGTGTAATATATTTTGTAAATATTTATTAATTGGCATTCCCTACTGTTGCACCCTTTGGAGTTGGAATAGTAATTCTTCTCCCTACGCTATCCAACGCTTTCCCTACTGTTGCACTCTCTGGAGTGGGAATAGTAATTTCTCCCGGGACGCTTTCCAAAGTTGTCCGTACTATTGCAACCTCTGGAGTTGGAATAGTAATTTTCCCACCTACGCTATCCAACGCTTTCAATACTGTTGCACCCTTTGGAGTTGGAATATTAATTTTTCCCCATACGCTATCCAACTCTTTCCCTACTGTTCCATTCACTGGAGTTGGAATAGTAATTTTACCTTTACGCTATCCAACACTTTCCCTACTGTTGCACTCTCTGGAGTGGGAATAGTAATTTTTCCCCCTACGCTATCCAACGTTTTCCCTACTATTGCACCCTCTGGAGTTGGAATAGTAATTAGCCAATCTACGCTATCCAACGCTTTCCTTACTGTTGCACCCTTTGGAGTTGGAATATTAAATAATATTTTTACGCTATCCAACGCTTTTCTTACTGTTGCACCCTTTGGAGTTGTCATAGTAATTTTTAGCCATACGCTATCCAACGCGTTCCCTACTGTTCCACTCACTGGAGTGGGAATAGTAATTTTTACCCACCCGTTATCCAACGTTTTCCCTACTGTTGCACTCTCTGGAGTTTGAATAGTAATTTTTACCCACCCGCTATCCAACGTTTTCCCTACTGTTGCACTCTCTGGAGTGGGAATAGTAATTTTTACTCTTACGCTATCCAACACTTTCCCTAATGTTGCACTCATTGGAGTGGGAATAGCCATTTTTACATACCCGCTATCCAATGCTTTCCCTACTATTCCACTCACTGGAGTTGGAATAGTAATTTTTACCCACCCGCTATCCAATGCTTTCCCTACTGTTGCACTCTCTGGAGTGGGAATAGTAATTTTTACTCTTACGCTATCCAACGCTTTACCTACTGTTCCACTCACTGGAGTGGGAATAGTAATTTTTAACCACCCGTTATCCAATGTTTTCCCTACTGTTGCTCTCTCTGGAGTGGGAATAGTAATTTTTACTTTTACGCTATCCAAAGCTTTCCCTAATGTTGCACTCTCTGGAGTGGGAATAGTAATTTTTCCCCCTGCGCTATCCAACGTTTTCCCTACTGTTGCACCCTCTGGAGTTGTAATAGTAATTTGCCGATCTACGCTATCCAACGCTTTCCATACTGTTGCACTCTTTGGAGTTGGAATATTAAATATTATTTTTACGATATCCAACGCTTTTCTTACTGTTGCACCCTTTGGAGTTGGCATAGTAATTTTTACCCAAACGCTATCCAACGCTTTCCCTACTGTTCCACTCACTGGAGTGGGAATAGTAATTTTTACCCACCCGTTATCGAACGTTTTCCTTACTGTTGCACTCTCTGGAGTGGGAATAGTAATTTTTACTCCTACGCTATCCAACGCTTTCCCTAATGTTGCACTCATTGGAGTGGGAATAGTCATTTTTACATATCCGCTATCCAATGCTTTCCCTACTGTTCCACTCACTGGAGTTGGAATAGTAATTTTTACCCACTTGCTATCCAATGCTTTCCCTACTGTTGCACTCCCTGGAGTGGGAATAGTAATTTTTACTCTTACGCTATCCAACGCTTTCCCTAATGTTGTACTTATTGGAGTGGGAATACTCATTTTTACATACCCGCGATCCAACACTTTCCCTACTGTTGCGCTCACTGGAGTTGGAATAGTAATTTTTACCCTTACGCTATCCAACGCTTTATCTACTGTTGCACCCTCTGGAGTTTGAATAGTAATTTGTACCCCTATGCTATTCAATATTATTTATATTGCTTTTATGTATTTAAGATGTTACATAATGTTGTATTTAATTAATTTTAAAAATATTGAAAGTATATTTAATTGTTGTTATTTATTAAATATAATTATTTATTATTATTTATGTTATTATTTTATGAGTGTTGATGTATTTTTTAATCGTAGTATTTGTTAATATTTTATAATTATTTAAAAAATATGTATATATTATAATTAATTAAGTATATATTATATATTTTATTATTCATTTTAATTAAATGTTTAATAGTAAATATGTATTATTTATTCATTTAAACATTATAACACATTTTAACATAAGTTTAAAATATATATAAGTACTATTTACTTAATTGTATCTTTTTTTTAAAAACGATATTTTTAATTACGATATTTTTACCATCGATATTTTTGTTTCGATATTTTTGTACTTACCATGTTGTAGATAGGGTGTCGATATACTTGCCTTCGATATTCCACCGTCGATATTTTGTCTGTCGATATTTTCAGCCTCGATATTCTGTCAGAGATTCGTAAATGTGTACAGTGAAGTAAAGGGAGACTAAAACTATCTAAGAGATACCAAACTGAACTGTAATGTGATGGTTCCCTTGGTAGGATTAAAAAAATATAATTTGGTTGGGGCTAAGACAGGGGTGTGATGTACCCAAGTAGACTAAATCTGTGAGTGTGGTCATGTTTCGATGGCCTAAAAAGGTTCCACAATGATTCGTCAGGACCAAAAATATGGGGGATAGTCCGACCCCACACCTAAGACATGATATGATGCTATGGTATTCCTTTAGAAGAAAATACCTGGTTCAAAATGTTTAGAATTGATCATCTAACCTAGAAAATAAATGAAAAAATAAAGAAAACACAGTAAACAAATGTTTTGTATGTTTGGTTCAATGTGTCACCAGAATCGATTTTCCAACTCACTGTATCATAGTGTCTCTAAAGGTAGACATGTGCATGCTATTTTTGGCGCTGACCAGTCACCACAATGTGAAAGTAGTGAAAAACACACAAGTACATATAATATAACAGAATAAGCAAGTGAACATACATGGAACATACAAAATAAACCAATCTGTGTTCGTGTTACTCAGCGTATCATAAGTGATTGGTTGTCCTCCATTGTGAGTGACGGGTCTTACCCTTTGGATCAATTAATTATGCCCTATAGGTCAAAAGCAGAGGGTAGTGCTCAGCTGCTGACAGTGGAAAGAGCTATGATGGTCAGTAAAAAGAAACAGTAAATCAAGTGGACCCAAATGACTTAGTGTTAAAAGAAAAAGAAAACGTTTTCAAGAGAAGCAACCATACTCACATGGTTTCTGCACGGAGAGCACAAGAGACCTACCCTCCTCTGCTCGCCTGGCTCAAGACTGAGCAGAGGAGAAGACCTGTCATTGAAGGTACGGGCAATTGGAGCGATTGTCCTCAGGTGTGGTGTGGGCAGCAGCTGGAAGGAGTGATGACCTAGTGGACAATGAGGAGAGGAGAGGAGGGGAGGGGCGAGTTTGAGCCAAAAGGAGTGAGCTTCTCACGTGCTGATGTAACAGAGGTATCATGCCTCAGTGGCGCCTATCTCAGAGTGTGCAGTGGTTAAAAGCTGGGCATCCCAAAGTCATCCATGGTTTTTGTAAGGTGGCCTCTAAGTCGTAAACTAAGACAGTTGAATGTTTTTTTAATCAAAGGTAATGGTCAGAGAAAAGTATAGTAAACCTAAGTACTCTTGCATATACAGTGATGGAGAGCAAATCAGGTGCACATAACTCCTAGCGATCCCTCATGGTGGAATCTAGGCATATTGCCATCTGTGTTCATGTTGGAAATCTAGGCCACCTCATGTAATAAGTAACACGAGGCGGCCAAGTGGTCTATTCCCAATGGATTAGGATGCTTGGGAATTGTCAAATGAGGAGAAGAGGGAAGAGAAGAGGTAGGCTGGAGCCAATAGGAGCATGTGCTTGTGTAGCAAAAGTATCATCCCTCTGTGGTGGACATCTTGGAGTGTGTAGCGGTCAAATGCAGGCCGACCAAAGTTGTCAATGGTATTAGTAAGGCGGCTTCTGATGGATACAACTGCCAGTGGATTCCTCACCTTGTGAATATCCCCCTGCGTCAGCAACGTTCGGAAAATTCTTTGTAGCTCGCTGGTGTGGACGACGTTACAGGAACGCACGACATCGCGCGCGGCTCCGCTGACGTCACCGACTCCATAATATGCCTACGCCGGCGTGATGACATCAGTTCCCTTTTTTCCACGTCGTCGACGCTAACGGTTTCGGAGAACCTCTGTAGCTGTTAGTAACTTTGTTACTGTTTTTCTCTGTTTGGTGTCTTCTTGCTTCTTTGTTTCTCACTGAAGATGTCGTCTAAGAAGACCGGGTTCAAGCCATGTGGGGAGTGCAGCAAGATGATGTCGATTACGGACCCGCGCGAGGATTGTATCTGGTGCCTGAGTTGGGACCACGATGTCAAAGGCTGTTCTTCGTGTAAGAAGTAGAACCCGAAGGCTCTTTGAGAGAGGGAAGCAAAACTTCTGGTGGTGAAGTTGAAAGGTAGAAAGGAGAAGAAGACTTCGAGATCGCGTTCGAGTAGGGCGAGGTCGAAGTTGAGGTCGAAGTCCCGCACGGCGTTGCCTTCGAGGTCGTCATCTGGTCATGCTTCGAGGTCAACGAAGAAGACGCATAAGAAGCGAAGGCATGGATCTCGACATCACTCCGGTAAGGACTCGGAGTCGAGACCGAAGTCGCCTAAGAGGAGGCATAGAAAAGATGAGGTGTCTCCTTCACATGGTGTTCCAGAAGGTGTGGCTACGCCCTTGAAGTTGCCAGTGCGTTCTCCGGCTCCAGTATCGGATCCCTCTCCACGCCGTCCCCGGCTCGAGAGGAAGAAGAGGCTCCATTACCTGAGGGCTCGATGACTCCAGTCCATCCGCCTGTGGAAGAGGAGGCGAATCTGGAACCTCCGAGAGAGCATCCAGTGGGTCCTTACCCGCCCTTCCCAGCTCCAGGTCAAGACCCTACTTCGTTTTTAAACGCAATGTATGGAGTCTACTCGAGTGCTTTGTATCCCTCTGGTGCACTTTCGGGTCCCATGGGTCCATTGGCATATTATTTAGTAGTTCCCCACTCCTATGCTCCAGCTCCTTTTATGCCATTTATGCCGGCGCCGGCTCCGCCTTGGCATTTCTCGGCGCCTCCGAGGTAATCAACGCCGATTCCATCGTCGCCGGCTCCGACTCGACCTCGTGAGCAGCGACCTGGGCTTCCAGATCCGATCTCGACGCCGGCACCGGCTCCATCGGAGTCGGTCACGGATCCGATGGCGCGACTCTTGAAGGAGAGATCGAGGCGAGAAGCTCAGCGCCTTATAGAGGAGCAAAGATTTAGAGAGGCTGAGGCTGAGGTGGAAGAAGGTGAGCTTCAGGAGGACTATTTTGATGATTTGAGGGATGCTAGTGGTTTGGAGCTTTCCCCTGAATGGGAGCTGTCCTCTGTATCTGATGCCACTTCAAAGGACGTTGCACCATACCATGTGGTCATCAAAAAAGCTGCGGATCTTTTAAATTTGACTTTGCCTACAGCTGAATACAAGTCTAATCTTTTGACTTAGGTCCTCCATTCCCCATCTTCAGTTGTGGAACCATTGCTTCCTTTTAATGAGGCTTTGACTGAGCCTATATTGGAGGTTTGGAACAGGCCTCTTACAGCTCCTGCAGTGGCTAAGGGTGTTGCAAGGAGGTATAGGGTAGCACCTGGCGATCCTGAGTTTCTATCCTCACATCCTTTGCCTGGAAGTCTGGTTATACAGGCAGCCTGTTTGAAGAAGACTGTTGGTGCTTTCCCTCAAGTGCCTGGGATAAGGAGTCCAAGAAACAGGATCAGACTGCGAAGAAGATTTTCTCTTTGGCAAGTATGGCTCTAAAATCGACCAATGCCACATGTCCACATGTCTCTTGGGGAGATATATACATGCCCTGATGGACTCTGTACGTCAGTTGGCTCCTAAAATTCCTGAGGACAGCAGGAAGGATTTTAATGCGGTGTTGGCCGATACACAGGCGGCTGCACATCAAGTGATTCAAAGTGGTCTTGACACTGCTGATTCAGTTGCTCGCATTATGGGAACTTCTGTTGCCTCTAGAAGGGCTGCCTGGCTGAAGTCATCTGACTTTTCCGAGGACGTTCAGGCAGCCTTGTTGGATTCCCCATTTGATGGTGCTGGACTATTTGGCAAAAAATCTGATGCAGCTTTGGAAAGATTTAAGGACAGTAGGGCTACTGCCAGATCTTTGGGGCTGCAGTCCAGAGGCTCTGCGACTAAGAGGTATAGAGGTTTTGGATGTTCGTCCTTTCGTCCCTACCGTCAAACTCAACAGCAGCAGCAAAAGCAAAATCCACTATATAAATCCTACAGGGGCAAACAAAGAGCTTGTCCTCGAGGACGTCAAGCCTCCTCCTCCTCTTCCCAACCCCCTTCACCATCAGCAAAGCAGCCCTAGATCCGCCATTCCGGATCATGCGGGTCCTGTAGGGGGTCGGCTTACCCATTTTCTACTGGATTGGGAATCGGTTACATCAGATCTTTGGGTTCTCAATCTTGAAGAGAATGGGTATGCTCTTCCCTTTCTGGAATTTCCTCCAGATTACCCTCCTTGCCAAGGATTTTGCTCAGAGGACCGCCTACTTCTCCTGCAGGAGGAAGTCCTGTCACTGTTACGAAAGGGTGTGATAGAGGTGGTTCCGGAGCAGGAAAGGGGTCAGGGATGCTACTCCCGGTATTTCCTGATTCCCAAGAAGGGTGGCAGACTTCGTCCAATCATGGATCTTAGGATCTTGAACCTTTACCTGAAACAGGAGAAGTTCACATGCTCACCCTTGCTCAGGTTCTTCAGGTGCTGCTGGAAGAGGACTGAATGGTGTCGATCGACTTGCAGGATGCTTATTTCCATATTCCTATCCTGAAGTCCCACAGAAAGTATCTCCGTTTCATGGTGGGATCGCAACATTACCAGTTTGTGGTCCTTCCGTTTGGTCTTACTACTGCACCCCGAGTTTTCACCGAGGTGATGGCTGTGGTGGCAGCACATCTCAGAAGGTCGGGGATACCTGTATTCCCGTATCTGGGCGATTGGTTGATCAAAGCAGAATCTTCAGAGACAGTGCTCCATCATCTGCAAGTCACAACTCAGTTGTTGTACAGGTTGGGTTTTTCAATAAATGTACCCAAATCTCACCTGGTGCCCTCCCAGCGCAACCTGTTCATAGGTGCGGTACTGGACACAACTGTATGTCGAGCATTCCCTCCACCTCAAAGGATTCTCGACATACAGGGAATGATTCCTTTATTTCACAATGGAGCGGTCGTTCCAGTCCTGAAGGTCCTTCGCCTGCTCGGTCTGATGCCTTCCTGCATTCTGTTGGTCAACCATGCACGCTGGCACATGAGGGCACTCCAGTGGTGTCTCCGCAGGTAGTGGTATCAACACAACAGGGATCTCAGGGAGTCTGTGAGGATTTCCAGAGAAGCTGCAGCGGATGTATCTTGGTGGAGCGTGGAAGGCAATCTGTCTCAAGGAAAGCCTTTCCATCTACCTCCATCGGTTGCCACGGTGATAACGGATGCATCCACTCTAGGGTGGGGTGCTCATCTGGGGGATCTGGAGATCAAGAGGAAAGGTTGCTTCACATCAACCTTCTGTAGTTGCGGGCGATACGTCTAGCACTCAAGGCCTTTCTCCCTTCCCTTCGCGGGTGGTCGGTTCAAGTCCTGACGGACAACACCACCGCGATGTGGTATGTCAACAAACAGGGAGGAGTGGGGTCGCAGTGTCTCTGCAGAGAGGCTCTGCATCTCTGGTCCTGGGTTCTGGACCATCAGACTTGTCTGATGGCAAATCATCTGGCCGGAGTTCTGAACATTCGTGCAGACAGTCTCAGTCGGCAGTTCTTGGCCGACCACGAGTGGAGGCTTCATCCAGAGGTAGTTTGTCACGTCTTTCGGACGTGGGGAACTCCTCAGGTGGACCTGTTCGCCACTCACGAGAATGCTCACTGCCCGTCATTCTGCAGTCTTTAGTATCCGATGCTGGGAGCTTTGAGGGACGCGTTTCAATTGAGTTGGGGCTCACAACTCCTTTACGCGTTTCCTCCCATACCATTGATTCCTCGGGTTCTGAGAAAGATTCGCCAAGACCGGACCCAAGTCATATTGATCGCCCCGGATTGGCCAAGAAGGGTGTGGTACACAGATCTTCTCCACCTCTCCTCGTGCCCGCCGCTCTGTCTCCCTCTCAGGGCAGATCTCCTCTCTCAGATGGAGGGGCAGGTTCTACACCTCCACCTCCAGACCTTACATCTTCATGCCTGGAGATTGAAAGGGGAAACCTGAATTCCTTTTTTCTCCCACATGATGTGGTGGGTGTCATTCTATCGGCCAGACGTGACTCCACCAAGTCTATCTATTCTTATAGGTGGTCTCGGTTTGTTTCCTGGTGTGGGGAGAAATCCATCGATCCTTTGAGGGCTTGTTTATCATCTATACTTCAATTTGCTCTTTCTTTAGCGCAGCAAGGGCTTGCTGTTCCTACAGTCAAAGGTTATCTTTTGGCTTTGTCGGAATTTCTCTGCCTGCCGGATCAGCCGTCCTTATTTGAGTCTCCTGCTGTTTTAAGATTTCTAAAGGGCCTTAGAATACATTTCCTCCTACTCCCTTTATTGTACCTCAATGGGACTTGAATCTGGTGCTTACTGGGTTCTCCTTTCGAACCTTTGCACAAGTGTCCCTTGAGACTCTTGTCTTTTAAGACGGTCTTCCTGGTTGCTATTACCTCGGCAAGGAGGGTAAGTGAGCTTCAAGCTCTTAGTTCGAAGCCCCCATTCTTGACCATTCATGCTGAACGAATGGTTCTTAGGACCAGGGCTGCTTTTCTGCCTAAGGTGGTAACTCCCTTCCATCTAAGACAGTCTATTACCCTTCCTACCTTCTATCCTCCCCCTCACCCTTCCAAGGAGGAGGAACAGCTTCACCGTCTGGACCCTAAGAGGGCGGTGAGCTTTTATCTTGATAAGACAAAGGACTATCGGGTGGATGACCAGTTGTTTGTTGGGTTTGCTGGCAGTAGAAAAGGAAGAGCTGTGCACAAGCGCACACTTTCGAGATGGATTATTCTAAGCATCAAGATCTGCTACGCCCTGGCTGGTAAGGAACCTCCAGAGGGTATAAGAGCTCATTCTACTAGAGCAAAGTCATCAACATCTGCTTTGTCTAGGGGTGTTCCTATAGAGGACATTTGTAGAGAGGCAACTTGGGCCTCCCTCCACACTTTCGCGAAGCATTACTGCTTGTATACCGAAGTGAGGAGGGACGGCCACTTTGCGCGTTCTGTCCTTCAGGACTTTCTGGTATAGAGGAGTAGACACCCTCCTCCAGGAGTGGGGACTGCTGTGGGAATCTATTCACAAGGTGAGGAATCCACTGGCAGATGTATCCATCAGAAGAACAAATTACTTACCATCGGTAACGCTTTTTCTGGTGGATACAGTATCTGCCTGTGGATTCCTCACATGCCCACCCGCCTCCCCGTTGTCCACTCTTCTATACCTGAATTTCTGGTAATGTTTTTTTAATGTATACATGTTATCCTCAAAGGAAGTGTGTTCTTGTACATGATTTACTATGTTATATTCACACTATGTGTGTTAACTTGACTAGTTTGTACTGTGTATACTGTGTATATATCTATTGTTGTTGGTCCGTCCGTGTGCCTCGAAGGCACGGAAAAAAGGGCGGAACTGATGTCATCACGCCGGAGTAGGCCTATTATGGAGTCGGTGACGTCAGCGCAGCCGCGCGCGATGTCGTGCGTTCCTGTGACGTCGTCCACGCCGGCGAGCTACAAAGAATTTTCCGAACGTTGCTGACTCAGGGGGATATTCACAAGGTGAGGAATCCACAGGCAGATACTGTATCCACCAAAAAAAGCGTTACCGAAGGTAAGTAACTTGTTCATCTCAAACAGTAGACTAAGACAGTTACATGGTTTCTTATTGGAGGGTACCACCTCATTGGTATCAACAGAATCATTTGTGTTACTGAAGAAGAGACCAATGCCAAGTCGCAAAATGCTTATCATAAGCACTGCTTAGTGTGGTGTCTGGGACTCCATAGCCGGGCATTCCATATGTGACATGGTGTCAATGGTGATATGGTATATCAGGTCCCATGTATGAAGAAAATGTCAATACAGCCATAGTAAGAGAGTATCTGATTTCACAGGGGACTGAATTACACCTCGCACTAGAGGATTTCATCTTTCAAACCTTTGCTGTTGGTGGAGAGGCATAAAATCCACCCTTGCTCCATTCTGAAAAGGTTTAAAGGGCTCCATGAATTAATAGCTTCCCAAATGATCTGCCGAAGGTCATCTGGAGAGTGGTTGGAGTTGGAAAAGTGATGGCACATTTTTGTAGTGCTGTGTCTGCAGCATATGTTGCTCCAGTGCTCCATTATTCTTGGTTCGATAGCGCTCGTGGTCATTCCCGCGTAATAAAGGCCACAAAGGCAGGTGATCAGGTAAACACAGTTTTTTGTACTGCAGTTACTGTGACTTTTTTGTTTCCAGGCGAATTGGGGACCCAACCTGACCTCTTAGGAATGTTTAGTCAGTGGGCATACCCCGTAGGACCCACAGGGATAGTGCCCTGTGACAGGTGGTAAGGGCCACAAGGTGTTCTGCATGTGGGACTGTTGAATATGAGGTCTGGTGTTTACCAGGAGGTCCTTCAGTTTCTGGGTACACTTAAACGCGAATCATGGCTCTGGAATCTCAAGGGGCCCAGTGCGTCATCACTCCTTCCCACGGTCGCATGCACCCATCCAAGGACAATCACTACAATTACCTGCACCTTAAAAGACGGGTCTTCTCCCCTGCTCAGTCTCAATCCAGATGAACAGAGGATGGTAGGTCTCCAGTGCTCTCTGCACAGAAACCACATGAGTATGGTTGCATCTCTTGAAAACTCTGTTTTTCTTTTTTTTCTCACCCCAAGGCAATTTGGGTCCCCTTGAACTTGCTGTTTCTTTATGTTGACTATCATTGTTCTTTCCACAGTTAGCAGCTGAGTGCTACACTCTGCTTTTGACCTATGGGTCACTGATCCAAAGGGTAAGACCCTTCACTCACTCCTGAGGACAACTTGTGATACACTGTGTAACAGCAACACAGATTGGTTTTATGTTATCTGTTGCCTGTATGTCCACTTGCCTGTTCTGTTATATTGCATGTACTAGTGTGTTTTTTACTTCCTTCACATTGTGGCGACTAATCAGCCATAACAATAGCATGCACATACAGTGTCCCAGAAAAGCGATCCTGGAGACACATTGGCCCATACATGCAAAACATTTGTTTACTGTGTGTTTTCTTCAATTTCTCTTTTTTTTTCTAAGTTGGACTATCAATTTTAAACTTTTTGAACAAAGGTATTTTTTTTTAGGGGATTACCTACACTTTATATCACATCTTAGATGTGGGGTAGGGTTAGCTCTCCCTTTTTTAGGTCCTGAAGAAGTGGTACAGATACTTTTTGGGCCAACAGGCAAGAAACACGTTGACCTGACCACATTCACAGATTTAGGCTACTTGGATACATTACCTCCCCGTAGTCGCCCGTACCAAATTATGTTTTTTTTAAACCTGCCAAGGAAACCATCAGTTTAAAGTCCAGTTGAATACCTCTTTTTAGTCTCTCTTCATTTCACTATACACATTCACTCAACCTCACACATTCAAAACGCCCTCACACTGGCACTTTCATCAGATGGCAAAAATAAAAAGATCTCTGCTAAAGCGACCCTTCGTGGGGCCCATAGGGCATTGCATTGCCAGCCCTATGAAGAACACCCTTGATGATGAGACTTTACATGCTCATGGATTTGTGAAGGCACCAAGAAAAAATCCTTAGGATTCCCCTTTCTTTGTCCGCCTTTCTTTCTGAAAGGAGCAGTATTTCCACTGCTTTCTGCATTAGCACTTTCAGAGCCTTGGTACTGGACCTTCATTGGCTCACATTACCCCTCACTTCCTTGTTTTGAGTCATATTAAGGCCATATACAAATCTCTACAATGTCCAGAAAATATAACTATACTATACATAAGATAACAAACATTTCACTCAACTTATTGAGTGCTATTTAAAAGTGGGAGACAAATATGTGTGTAGAGTGAATCAAAGATGAATACTCCAATATAAGTAAGACTTTCATAGAGTGAGCAGGAGATGCTGTTTATTCTTAACTCAGACTGTCTTTAATTCACTCCCATATTAGGGTTTTATTTTCCAGTGCCTTGGTAAGTGCATGGCCAGCTGTGATGATACTGCACTGATTTTACCCTTTCTTCGAAGCATGTTCGAATCTACTAGGTTCATCGCTACGCCTTACCATGCAGTAAGTATCAAGTGCATTTCTTACAATTATCATAGATTTATTTCCCTAGGGTATTTCACCCTGTACGACCACAACAAAAACAAGTTGAGAAGGTAGTCATATGGGCTGTGGAGCATCTGGATGTACATTGTGTAGGTTTGTAACTTCATTCATAGAGCTTGATGGTAAATTATTGATGACCGGTGAAACATTCCTCACTCAGTACTTCCTCTCACCCAAAAGTGTGATTTTGTACTCCGTGCATAGCCAAATTATAGTAGAGTGAAACCCCTCTACAGAGTAGATGAGGACTAAGTTAGCAGAAACTAAATGTAGAGCTCCTTTTTTCAGGTGACTAATAATGCATTTCATCAGGGATAGTTAGGAGCCTCTTTAGGTGATCTCTCTTGATAGGAGCCAGTGTTTGAACAAGATAAATCAAGTTTAATCAATGTTGCAGATAAAGTGGTGAAAGACATAAAGCTATGTGAAGGCTTTGAAATGACTCTCTCAGAAAGGCCTTCAAAATAGACAACAGTAGACATGAGGAAAAAAGGATAAGCACCGCTTCTAAAGAAATCGCACTAAGTGACAGAAAACAAATAGTGACGAAACTCTCATCTTATTGTCCAAAGATGCTTTTTAAGTAGCATGGTAAAGGCCCTCCAGCATAGCTGTATAAAGGTATCCTTAAATCATGCTTTCAGGCCACTGAATATATTTGCTTTACGGTTGTATGTTCTTACAACGCATTCCGTTGCAACGCATGCCTTTACCACGCATGCGTTACAACGGTATGGTTTTTCAACGCATAACCCTTTCCTCTAATTCTTGCGTGGTGACGTTGTACGTCGTTAAGAGGAAGCGGAAGTTTCTTTCCGTTTCCTCTTAAACTACGCTGATTTCCTACACTTTCTTACGTGATTTCAGGTGAGGTTTTTGTTTGGGGGGAGAGCCCCCAAGCCCCCCTTTTTTATTTTGAACCTTTACCACATATGCCTTTACTACTTACCTCTTAGTAAAGGTATGCGTGGTAAAGGCTTTCGTGTTAACCATGCATGCGTTGTAATGCATGCGTGGTTAATGCATTCGTGGAAACGGCCGCGTTGTAGTGGCCGTTTCCCTTGCTTTACTAGTTGACAATCATTCACCAATACCAGCTGTAAACACTGAATGTGAAATCAAGAACCAGCTTTATCCTTTCTTTCAAATATGAAATCTCTTGTACTAAATGTCTGTGTTTGGTTAATGTCTATTGTCTCCCTGAGGCTGTGAGTTGTCTTTCCTTATTTGCAGAGCATAGTAATTGGTTTCCAAACATGTGCCAAGGTTCATCCTTTCGCATGCCGGCAGGTACTTGAAGCGTACAAGGGTTGTCTTTCTGATATTAAGCTGGTAAGAACCATGCATCTCTTTCTGTCTCATATTTCAAACTTTCCTCAGCAGTGGTGGTTCACATTTATTAAATGTATTTTACAATTAGATAAAAGTTTACGAGAAAGAACAGCTAAAATATGTCTAAAGACGTAGGCAGTCTACAATTCCGAAAACAAAACTGTATCAAATAAATGGCCAGTGCAGCTTCCATTCCTCATGTGTATATAACATTTGTTGAAGAAATTTAGAAATTTGTTTAGAAAATTTATTTTGAAGGGGCTTATGATACCAAATGCAACACTTTCTTAAATTTACCATAAAAACAAGTCATTCAACCTTTACTTTCTCCTTTGATTTACTCATGACTTCAGAAGTAATAGAGCACCAACGGAAATGCCACCCTCCAAGACAACTTACATTTAGGAATGTGGGTGTTCAATACAAGACCAGGTCTAAGACCAGGCCCTGGACTCAAGGGGGAGTGGTACTCGATATCAAACAACAGGCCTGTGTAAAGGCGGGGCTCTGTATCTACAGAATACAGTTACATTGAGGAAAGGTATGCGGCTGAGTCCATATTCTATAGCACACAGCTTACTGTGCTCTAAACTCCTACTGAAATGGTGACTGGCCCGGGCCAGGAGGCAACCGGCACCAGCACTGGTGTGTTGTGTTAAAGGACTACCTCTCCTGTCTGAGGATGGGCCTTCATGAGGCCAACGTGAACAACTCACCCTGACACATGGGTAAGGCAGTGTGATTGCGTTGTAGGGGCAGAGAACCACACATATCCTCTATGCCTACTACAAGGCCAGGGAGGATCATTGTATTTGGGGGCTGGGTGACACTGAGGCCCGGGTTGATTTAGGCAGCCGGGTAAGGCAATATTCACTGGATCATTGGTTTTGCAGGGCATTTTCTTCGTGGCGTTCCTGCCGCCTTTGAGGTTGTGTGTGTGTGTGTGTGTGTGTGTGTGTGTGAATAAGAGTTAGGGTAAGGGTAATGGTACACATTAAAGTTAGGTGTAGAGTTAATGTAAGCATAAAGGATAGATATTGACTTCAGGTTGCGTATATTGTGCCAGTTACGGAACAGTTCTTGATTAATGTTAGTCTTAGGGATAACTTTATGGCTAGAGATGAAGTATGGGCATGATACAGGGTTAGGGTAAAGAATTTTGTTCAGCATACTTTTCTGGAATGAACTAGGTTCAGGTCTGTGAAAAGTGGTGGGTATATTATCCTCCTAGTGTTAGGGGGTTTGGGTTTCGGTTATAGTACATAATAGTAATGGGCAAGTGATAGTGATAGCATTATGGTTAGACATAGGATTTTGGATTTGTGTACCTTACAACAAGAATAAAATCCTACAAAATTATTTTCACATACTTATACAGCATTAACATTTGAAATATCAGTTTCTCACTTTTCTTTTTGCATTTTTTTCCTCTATATTTAATTTCTAAATTTTAACCTAAATACCACTGGCAGGGGACAAGTGTCTTTTGAGCAGACAGGTGCACGAGGTAGTGCTGCCCAAAAGTTCTTTGACACCATAATTCAACTTTGAGTGAATAATTTATGTTGCCTGTGCCACCACAATTGTATAGCACAGAAAAAGAATTGTGTTTAAACTTTATCATACCCAACAGCCATTACACATCCCTCACTTATTTCACAGTACATTGCGTACCAGTGCAAGTGGAAGCTGCACTCCAATAAATGCGCCAATAGCTATGACAAAATATGTGTTTGTTAAGGCATGAAACCTATGAGCTGCACCCTTTAAATGAAATAAAAATAAGCTGTATAAGTTTATAAATGATATTAAGTGTGATGGATCGATATCTGAAATTTAGGTTTTCGTTTGAAGTTTAGCAGTGCCCAGAAGCTGCATGAAGTCGTCACTAGATGAATGAAATTACTTTTTCCGACAGGTTAAAGATCCGCTTTCTGGCAAACCTCTTAACTTACAAAAGTGGTTACTTCATAGGTCTCTGCTCTAGACAGCGCGTGTGCGCTGCTCTAACCAGCCTGCCCATAGACCTCCCTTTAGCTGCCCCAATCGTCACTCCATTCGTCCGTGGCATGAATACATCATGCCTCTTCCTGTATTGAACCCCCCCTGAAAGCACCAGCCAATTACTTATCTGTTAACACAGTGGCCATTTTAGGTACTCATTTCGGGAATACTTTTTCCATTGGTTAGAACTACTGTGCACGATGTTTACAGGCGCACTCTCTCGTTGATCTTGGAAATACTTGTTTTTTTATTGTTATCTTGTGCTTTTATCTCAACACATTATTGGCTCAGGTTTGTTTTCCGTTTGTCGTGTTTCCGTTGTTCAGCAGGTACCCCTTTATGGCAGCTGCTTCATTGATCTAAGGGGTATCGCAAAGAAATTGGAATTTAAACAGCACAATGCCTGTCATCTAAAAAGCTGTTTTTCTGTAGTGAGAGCATAATTCTGACAATGCCCAATGCTGTGTTGGCTAAAACACCGCTTCTAAGTTGTGAAAATCAAATAGGAGCGCTCAGTCATATCACATTGGAAGCAAGCCTGCCTATAGGACCTGGCAGTAAGATCATAGATGGGACCAAGCAAGATGTGAAAACATGGGGCACACGCTGCATAGGGCTGCAGTCTTCTCTGCAGGTTTCGTTCTCACCCAGCAGAAACATTCAGTTTACTCGTATACTTTCTTTCTGCTCTCCTCCTTCTGACTCTGCGCACATGTTCATGTTTAACAGCCTGAACACCGTAATAATAATAATGTATGTTTTCATTTATAGCTCATGTAACTGCATTTTTGTAGTTTCATAGCATTGACGCACGTCTTGCAGATAATGTTTTTAACAACCCAGGCACAAATAGATATCACATAGGCCGAGGGCTTTAAGTGGGCTGGGTATTGCTGGTGCGCCCAGCAGTTCTAAAAAGCAAGTGCCGGGACGTGTCCTTAACGGGGTCTCCATTTTTGCCCGCACCCTCCAAGCAGAAACCTCTGTTTTGTCTGATTCCTCTTTTTTGCTGGAATGTCTGCTCTGATCCCGCTGCTTAGGGGAAGTTCCTTGCTACAGGGAAGCATGGGTCTTTTACCATTGCAACATACTCTGCAGAACAGCAATATAATGCAGAGTATATTATTACAGTGTTCACTACAAATGACATTAACTGTCATTGTCCTCTACTAGGGAAGGTTTCTGCCCTTCATGTGCTTGTATACTTCTGCAATTAAGGCAACGATTATGCTTACATGCTGTTGTTGCACAAAAGGACATATGACTTGCCAGGCCACACCAAGGTCACGTTATGCTTTTTTCTTTCTTTTTTTTCTGGCAGTTTATATAGTGTAAACTTGGCCCTAGGGCACTAAAGGGCTTTACATGTAAACCATATATTTTTACATGACAACTGTTCTGCAGGAAGAAATGCTTTGAGTGTGTAATCGAGGTATTGAAGCATATATTTTGTTAAACACCAAGGTTGTTAAAAATAAGTTGTGCAGGAAAAAAAGTTATGAGAGAAAGGCAAGGGCTTTACTTGAATATCCTGCGTTAAACTCGGCAAAAACAGAAGATGGCCTATTTAAACTAACCTTTTCAAATCCTCCCTTTGATAACCAGCCCCCATTGAGAGAGAAAAGACTTAAAAGGAAACAAATTATTTGAAAAGGGCATGGAAATGTTCACCCTCAGATATAGCCAATGGAAATACACACCATTGACAAAGCTGACAACCTGGGCTTGTTGTATCAGCCATGTAACTTGCTGTATTATATATCTGGGTGCAATGACAGCAGCTCCAAAATACTAGTGGGGAGGCACACTATACAGAAGCACATATTTTTTGCTTACATGTTTTAAGCCACATCCGTAATCTTCTTGCCACGCCCCTTTGAGGGACCCACCAGTTTTTTCATACCACTTGAAGCCCTGCATAGGTCTTTCGTCGTAGGCCAGGGTTTATTTAATGAAGCATGCTACAAACAGTAACTTGCTACATTTAATTTTTTTTCTTTCTGAGCATGATGAGCTGCCAACTGTGGTAGACTTTTATGTTTATGGTAATTCAGCATTAGTCGTATCATGTTGGAAATTTGTATAACACGCCCTGGCAGCCGGGGCTGCCGCAAATTGCTGGACTCTTTGTTTCAAATTTTTTGAGGCTAGTCTTGTTCATTATTCTATGATTCTAACTCCTGTGGCCTTGCACCCCTCACACTGCAGTGGAATTGAAAGTGTGAGCATTTCATTGTCCCTTTCCACCGCCCACCTGGGCTCTGCAGGTAGGGCCTTTTCCTGCAAAGTGTGGCCCGCACTGAAGTGGCCTCCCACTCCGTGCACTGCCTGGTCAATAAAACATGAGCATTGCCTATTTTTCTCAGAAAGTAAATGTAGGTCAAACGGTTAGTATGTGTATGGAAATGAGTGGCAAACTGTAAGGTACTACACAATAAACATTTTGGTAACTGTCATAGTCATTTTACACTCATTATCTGATCCAATTAATCCTGTTACATATGTTTCTGTTATTATATTGATTATACCGTAATTGCATTTACATGGGATTTTTCTAGGATTACCTTCGTGGGCATTCTTCCAAGGGCAGGATGACATATTGAACATTTAGAGACACCCATATTTTCTGCATCTACAAATCAGTCAACTGCCCCCACACCGTGGTCAAAACACACACAGCCATTTTGTTTGTCGGGAATGCTGCTACCACCAATTCATAAACTACAATGTCTGCTTGCTCATTCAATCTTGCTCTCTGTCTCACTCTGAGAACACGGAAGAGAACACATATGCCCTTGTACAGGCAAAGCATTGCAGCACTATTTGGTATCTCTCTGATGCTAAACCACGCAGCTGGATAAAGTCATGTTTTTTAGTCCTCAGCTCTAGACGGAGCATATGGGCTGTCTCAAACCGAGACATGCTGCATCTACTGGATGGGCTTTAGCCTGCCCATGGGCTTCCAATTTGCTGCCACCATCATCACTCTTCAGTTATATCCACATATTCCAGAGCACGCGATGCCACATATTTCCTCTACACAGCTTCACACCATGCCATACAATTCCACAACAAACAATTCCAATCTAACACATCACTCACTCCCTTGCACTATCATCAACCCTGTCATCACTTCCCTACACACCCACTGCCTCTCTCATCTCTTCCTCAGACTCCCAGTACCCCCTCTCATCTTACAATACTGCTGATCTCTCCCTCCCTCACGCTCCCTGTCTTCTCTCTATACTGCCTGCTCACATCGGCTACCTTCCTGTACCTCCTCACGCTCTTCACTGGTCCACCTTTCGCCTCCCCCCTATTATTGGTGCCCCTTCCACTTGTACCTCTATCTCTCTCTCTCTTACTCTCTCTCACTGCTCTCTCTCGCTCTCTCATGCACTCTTCCTGCCTCTCTCATACGGTTCACTTGAGTTCTCAAGCACAGTTTCCATACCATGCCTTTTCACAAATTTCTGTCCCTCAAACCCACACTCTCCTCTTATTCTTTAACTGTTTTACTTTCCTGCATACATATGTGCCCCCACTTTATGCATCTATGGCCTCCTCTCCCCTTCTTTCTCACATACACTTTCTGCTCCTCTATCTCAAATTTCTGTCCCTCAAACCCACACTCTCCTCTTATTCTTCAGGTGTTTTCCGCATACACGTGTTCCCGTTTATGCATCTGTGGCCTGCTCTCCCCTTCTTTCTCACATACTCTTTCTGCTCTTCTATCTCAAATTCAATCACCATTTCCAGCACAAACTACCTATCCCTCTCTATCATCCATTTCTATCTATTTTGTGCAGCTCTCACCCCTATCTATTCACAATGCACCGCGATTCCACTACACAAATACACCACACACTTCCACCCCACACAATTTCAAAACTAACAACTTGAATACAACCAACATAATTCCACTAGACACTACATACATCCACTACACTCCAAACCAAAAAACATAAGTAAAAGACATTGTCATTTACGTCTATAGCTCTAACCCGTGCAAATTCGAGACCTATTGTAAAATCATGCAAGCTAATATATGTGAAGGTCTCTGCTCATTGGCTGGGGGTATGACAATGGTGATTAAGTTGATCAGTGGCTAACAAAAGCAAGACAATGAAAGGCTCAGATTAGATGAATAGTTTAGAGAAATGCACCAGCACCAAAAAAAGGGGGAAGAAAGGTGTCTGAGAATATGTCAGTCACAACAGCAGTCCCAGCTCTAGCTAGTTACTCTAACACTTTACACTGGTATTGCATGTATGTATGCATAGATATTTCTATAATCTGAACTTCAGAAATATTGGAGTGTTGATAGATGGGCCAGCCCATCAAATAATGAACTCCATTTGGGCAGGGCAGTGGAAGCATGTACTCCACTGACCTGGTAGCCATACAGCTCACCGTATTGAGGGATTTCTGACAGCCTGAAAATCCCATAATAGGTTGTAGGACTTCAGTCAATAATATTAAAAGTTGGGGAAAAGTCCAGCTGGCACAATTGCAGGGTCAGCTTTGACATCGAAGTGAACAGATTGGTTGAGTTTCATTGCTGCAATTTCACACTGGTTCAAGAGCAGTTATTGCGCAAGAGGAAATTCTTGTTGAGTTTTCCTGTAGCTGGATAGTAATTTCTTTATTTTTTTAAAATTCTTTTTATTGAGTTTTCAACACATTTAAGATCACACTACTGTATCACTGCATAGCACTCCATCCCATGCCCCCCTTGCACAACATCCCATTTAGTTCTGGAATACCATGAAGTAGATGTCAGTTAAGTCTGCTGTTACCAATCCGGTTCACCATAGATGGATATGTGCCATGGACAACTGTGCACATTCCACCAA
Organism: Lissotriton helveticus; assembly: GCF_964261635.1. NCBI lineage: Eukaryota > Metazoa > Chordata > Amphibia > Caudata > Salamandridae > Lissotriton > Lissotriton helveticus. The sequence goes on from NC_136059.1 coordinate 1,378,017,909, forward strand.
GAACTTCCTATGGGTGGCCAGCTCTGGGTGTTTTGGGCTGTACTTTCCACTGTCCCCAGATTCTATCATACTTTTGTGGTTACCCTCTGGATATGTACACTGCTTCCACAGCTAAAGAGCAGTTATACCATCCCTCTTGGCTACTTTGAGATTGTAGGGGGCCTGCCTCTCCAATGGCCCGCTTTGTGACGTTTAGCAAAAACACAACTGGTCCCAATCATCAGTTTTTGTCCCCTTACCCATCCCATCCCAGAAATACTTCCATGATAGCCAACGTGGGATTGTGTTCTATCAGAAGTCGGCATACCCTTTGTAGGTTAGGGTATTGCAGGATCCAGTACACCTGAATCACCTGGCATTTCCATACCACATGCATGAAGGAGCTTCTGGTCTGTCCATAACGAAAATATTCAGGGCAGCTGTCCCTCCCCATCCTTCACAGCCTCTCAGGGGTTTAGTATATTCTTTAACTTGGTCTAATCTCAGGTGAGGCAATATTACCCATTTTCGGCTGCCATTGTTTACCTTAATCCATTTGTCATCATCCAAGGGCTGCAGGTCTGACTCATATCTTTCCTGCAATTTGTTTAGCCGGTCTGGGACACCAGACTTCTGTATAAGCAAGATCTGCCTTTCCTACCAATAGCTAACATCATGAGTCAGATTTCTAATGGACTGTACTATTGTGAGCGCTGTTATGTGGCCTGTGTGCCTAACCAGTGCATGTCCGCACAGTAGGTGAATAAACAACTGGGATCTCTGTAAATCCTCTTTAGCTTCAAGTTGGTCGTAGAACATCATATGGTATGTCTGCCAGATGTCTCCCTATTTACAGATCCCAAACTTATCTCAGGGCCCATCAGCCCTACCGTTTCCGTTGGGCATGTACCCATGCACAACAGCTTCTTCCTAGTAGGCAACTCCAGTTAATCAATGGAATGGCTGTAACGGCTAAAATGGCTGGAATAGTGGGCAGGAGAAACTCCCCATACAGCCAAAACTCTGGTGCTTACCCGGTAAAGGGAGTCTGCTTAAGTTTCGTGGCTGGGTCCCCCGGTCCCCAAAGATCCAGTCATTAACCGCCAGCAGCTGAGCTGAGCTGCCCAGTATTATAGTCTGATGTCTACTGCCCCTAGTCCGCCATCACAAAGGATTGAATGCACTCCTTATGAGAGATTCATGGCACCGGTCCTCCCTACTTGTAGCTATTGATGTTGAACTGTAGGGTTGTAAACCAAAGGGTAAGGATTTTCTGGAGGTAGTGTGGCAAAACATGCAACAGCTGTGGCAATGCCACCATTTTGAAGAGGGCTATACAACCTCATCATGGAAGGAAGCAACAGTGGTCTCAATCTTTAAAGAAAGGTGCAAAACGTGACCTGGCATGCCAAAGGCCCATTTAGTTGATAGATGCCACAGATAAGGTTTTGGGCCTCCTTGCACGCTTGAAAGATTGGGCAACAGAAAATTGGATTCTGTCCAATACTCAATATGGTTTTAGGAGAGGGCGGGGTACTACTGAACAATATCTTAATTCATCTTTAATCATTAATAAGCACAGAAGGTCCTTGAAGAGTTCTATCCATCTGGCCTTCATGGACCTATCTGGTGCTTTTGACACTGTCAACCGAGATAAATTATGGGCTATGTTGGAAGGTATGGGTGTGGAAAAAGCGTTAGTAACCCTACTCCCCAGTCGTCACTCCGGTACAACAGTCATAGTAAGATATGGCAGTAAAGGAGAAAAAACACATACTTAGATGCCTGTCAGGTTTTAGCACATTACACAGAAAAGGTAAGTAACTTCTCATACTTGGGCAATCTTTTTAGCAAACTGTTGAGATGGGAACCTCTTTTAACCATAAGGGCACAGCAGACAAGTAGGGTGATGGATGCCCTATTCCGTTTTGCTTCTAAATTGGGGACAACTTTTTGTCTTTATTGCATTGTCCCTAGGGAGCTGGGGGTCTTGTTCTTTTTCCTGTTTGAAAATGAATAAAAGATTTAAACAATACATTGGGGCACAAGCCTGTGAAGGAACTAATTACCCTTTATAGCCAAATGTCTCTCTATTGCCAGGTATGGAGCTGGGGTTTGGGGCTACGCTAAAAACCAACAGTTTGTAGGAATCGAAAATAAATTCATGAAAAGATTACTGATGCTCCCAAAAAGTGTTCCTACCTCTTTTGCCATACAGAACTTAACTAGAATTTATGGAAGACCGTATAGGCAGTGCCCCTTTTCTTCTATAGGCCAAGATAGGGACCTCTGAGGATTTAATACTTTCATGTGATGTTATTAAAGATTCCCAAAAATCAGACAATGTTTTAAAGGTTCCATGGTTTTAATATTTAGAGAGGATTTACCATGAGATTGGTCTGGAATACTTTATTGAAAACCCTGAAGGAATTCCTCTAAATGTCAAAGGAGTTTTCAAGGAGGCATACTGTTCCAGGGGCAATAGGCTTATTAGTTACCAACATGACAATATTGGAGTCCCCTGTTTGCTTCCTGCCCCTGCACAATGTTATCTATTTATTTCTAATAAGTTCCAGTTCTGATTTTATCTAACCAGGTTCTGTTTATGCACTGTGCACTTTGTTGCCGGCATTTCCTCGCCAAGGAGGGTGATCAAACAAGGTTATGCTCTGCCCATGTGATAATGTCTCAGTTTAAAGGACTATGGACTTTGTATTATTTTGCACATTGTATAAATCAGAGAGAACTAGATTTCTGCTGCCATTACTAAGAAATACTCACTCTTGCTCGTATTGATGGTTTTAACTTCTTACCGTCTTTGGCTACGGCTGAAATCTGTATTGCAGTAGCTAATTACATAAGAGACTCCATTGCGATCAGATAGCCTTAGGAGTAAAATCTGTACAGAGATTTTACCTTTTTATGATGAATTGTGTATGTATTGTATTTTAATCATATTAATTTGTAAATCTTTTCATGGTTCTCTGAGTTGAAATAAAGTTATTCTTGACTTGACTTGCTCTATACTCCATTATGATCGGGGGGAGATCTATCTCACCATATTTCCCTTAATTTTGCGTGTCAACGGGATCATATTCCTGTCCCAGCTTTCCTATGGGTCTCATGTGTTAGAAATTGGGTTTCTGGTTGGCAAAAGAATGCAGCCTGTCCAAGCAGAAGCAGTAATCCTAGTCAGGGTAAGCTAGATCCACACTAAAAGATAACCTGTGTTCACCCTCTGGTAGCTTGGCACAGAGCAGTGAGGCTTATATAAAGAGGCAATGTGTAAAGTGTTTGTGCAACACACAAACACACAGCAACAGAAAGAATACCACACAAAAAGACTCCATACACGTTTAGAAATACTAACACTATTATAAACAAAACAAGACCAAAATGACAAAAATCCAATGTATAGAAGTTGAGATATTAAATGTTAAAGGAATACATGCAGTGAAACGCTTAGAAGCAAGTAGCATTAAAAAAGTTACTTTACATCGTGCTGGACCGGGTCAAAGTCAACGTTCAGGCTGACCGCGTGAAAGGGCAGGCCAGCTACAGGTCCCATGCAGGACCAAGTGATCAAATTACCTTTCCTGGTCACAAACAGTGAGATGAGTCGATCTGTTCCACGTAGTGATGGCGATGTGTCAGTTCGGAAGATGGGTGCTTGAGTCGAGAGGTGTTGAGTGATGTGCCTCACCAGATTCTGCCACACAGTCGAGGGGATGCCTCGATCTCACCAAGCTGCAGTGGCGGAGATGCGCTGTCCAATGCATTAATCTCTAGAGGCAAAGTGCTGGTTCAAATGTGATGTGGCAATTAAACTCCAGCAACATTGTTGATCGCCGGTTCTATTACACACAGACAGGAGATGCGCCAAATTCCATGTTGCAAGTATCTGGGCCACTTCCAGTAAGCTTCAAACAACAAAAGAGTGTAAATCAATAAATGTATAGAAGCACAAAATGAGAGAAGATGAGTATGCAAGTCTTATTAGATTTGTATAGGAAGCCCTCACTCACCACCCTGGTTGGTGACATGCTTCATTATCGGGCCCACCGGGAGAAGCTGAATGCCTCCCCGGTGTGCTACAACGCCAGGATTACTGCGGAGCTGGTTAGTTGTGAAGATTATGTAAATGTGAAAAGGGTTTAAAAATGTCCAGATTGTGTCTCACATAAAAACTTTATTCTGTGGCCAATCTGACATATTAAAAGCAATGTGTTTAGGAAACTACCAAGTTAATTGTTTGGCTATTTCCACTTAAAGTGGGGTCAACATGTTTCTGCCCTTGATGTGTGATTTACTGGGCATTCGTCAGGACCATGGGGAGTGTACCTCGGCGGTATGGGCACGCTAAGGCCCACCCTGACCAGAGGACGTGAAAGTTAAAAATCAGTGTAAAAAAAGGTGCAAAATGAACAAACCAACAAGGTGTGGGAAAATTACCTCATAATCAGAGGAACCTGTATAGTTTGAAAAATAAAAGATCCACGCCCCATAGGTCTCGGGAGGGGGGTGGAGGCGAAAATGGCACACCGCCTGCAACGCCTGGCACCCGTTCGATACCTGCGTGTAGCCTCTAACCGGACCACTTCCTGTAAGTTCAGGCACAGGAGCAGGGGTAAGGACTTTGATATCCCTGATTCTCAAGCAACAGGAGGCAAGCCACAAGCACCTGGAGATCACTTGGCGGTAAGGCAGAGTCAAGCTCTCCTTCAGCAGAGTCCGAGAACAGCAAACAGCAGGGCAATGCAAGATAGAAGCAGGCCTTTCAAGCTTGCAGTCTAAAATGAGTCATTTGAGCACCACAACAGTCCTTCTGATAGATTCAGTTCAAGATCTAGAAGTGTCTGATTTTCGGGGTGGGGGTCAAAGACCTACTACTTATACCCAAAAGTGCCTTTGATGTGAGGGTGTGACTTCAAAGCAGCCCTCTGAAGTGCATGGATTCTCCTTTCAACTCAGTCCTGTCCATCAGGGATAATCTGTCCTTTTAGTGAGGACAGGAGACTGCCTATTCAAGTGAAGTGTTGGACCCTCCCTTCCACCCCGCCCAAGCAAGGCCATCAGAATGCAGACATATTTAGATGGGTACTCAGATCCATCTATCCTTTATGTGTTGTGGCGGTCTTGCTTGAATGCACAAAGTGTAGCTGTCACCCACCCCAGACGTATATTAGAGACGGGCTGTCACGCACAAAAAGCAGTAAGTGCAATGTCTACTTTCTAATAGTGCTGTAAATAAATAGAGCCTAAAAAGAGCCCGTTTGACTAGGGCCTGTGCAATGTGTCTTTCATGAGACGTAGTATTGTGACCTAACTCAACCCTAAAGTACCCAACTTTTCCCCCAACAACCCTCTAATCAACACTTCTAAAGAGGAAGCATCTGTCGCCCCAAAAACAAGCAACCTGAATAGGAACAACATACAATACAACATAGTACTCTATCAAAATAAAGAAATCACCATAGTCTTGTGTAGCAGGGAGTGATTTGCCCCAAGACAGCCCCTCTTTACAGATGCAATGTGTCTCTTCTTTGTCAGCGAATGAGAATAAACTTGTAGCTCTACATAGAAGAAAGGAAGGAAAGGGACCAAACTCTATACCACTGAATAACATCTCATCATCCACTGGTAGCGTCTCCTCCCCCATGAGCACTAAAGCTCTCTGAGGAGGATGCCCTATGTCTGTCCTCCAGTTGTGACCACAGTTGGCCTCCTATCAGTCTGCTGAGTTTCCTCCTAGAGTGGGATGGTTGATCCCCTTCGGCCTCCCAAATTGTCATTGGCTCCTTAGTTGATATGGGCAGTTATTTCCTCTCCGCCGCTCAGTCCCAGAGCTCTTCCGGACTCTTAAACAAAATAGTTCTCCACTGATACATTACTTTCAGTTTGGCAGCAGCATATATTGAATGTCCTTAGCCCTAACTTTTCACTTAACCTCTAAGAAAGATGTAAGAAGGGGCTGCACTTTACCTGCATAATCGGGGGAGAGCGTAACCATAGAGTTGGTGCAATGGATGTTGTTGTGCCTGCCGCAGGATATAGTCTGTCCATAAGGTACAGTATACTGATGGTAATGCCTCTAGGTGGTCTCCCTGGCTATGGCCTTAGGGCCAGTGCCCTGTGTGCCCTTTCCAGAATGAAGTAGGAGGATAGCTCACAATCCATAATGCAGGTTCTGAAGTATTCTGTGGGGAATTTCTCTCATGTTGCCCACCCCCTCTTTTCTACTCTGGGCCACCAAATCAGCTGGGCTGTCACAAGCCCATGGGGGTGCTTTAAATGAAAGGTGGTCCCTACCACTCCCCTCCCATGTGGCTGTATCCTCTCCCTTGCGAGTCAAGAGTCAATGCAGAGGTAGAGGTAAGTCGCTGCAGTGAGATTGCAGCTCCGGGTTGTGTCTGTTGGCGGCATGTCCATCTCCCGGCAGGTCGTTGTTTGCATAATAAGTTTCTCTCATCCCCGACTCCCTACATGGGCTTAGGTTGGCCAAAGGGGACAAGTGTAGCGGGCACCACATGGATGTTTGCATCCAAGAAAAGGTTGCCCCATAGTTGGCTCAACCAGGCTGCAGTTTCAGTCCTAGCCACGTGTGGTGACCAGTCCATCTCCTCCACTCTAAGGTGCCCATTACATTGTTACGGGCCACCACCTGGAAGTGAAAGCAGCAATGTGCCACACCTCAGCCACGCGCCTGTCTTCTCTCCCTCTCACGCTCCAGGAGTCGATGCAGAGAGGGTTTGCCACTATGGGTTTACAGCTCCAGGTGGTGTTTGCCTCCCATCTACAGGTAGGCCGTATGCACACCCAGGCCGTCGATTGCAGAAATTGGCTCTCTCATCCAGGGCTCCCTGGATAGGTTTGGGTGGGCCAAAGGGGGTGATTATAGGGCCCCTGCACTGGTGCCTGCAACTGAAAATAGGGCACCTAACGTTCGGATTCAGCAAGGTTCTAGGAGCTGGCATGTAGCTCGCTCAAAATGCGGCTACCATCTTCGGCTGCTTGGCCACGTCCTCCAATAATTTCTTTCTTGATTTCTTTACAATGTAGTGGAGGTGAGTGATCTGTCAATGGTAGGCGAGCCCTTTGGGAGCCAGGATGGTATCTATCAGATAAGGTAGAAACTGTATTGTTTAGAAAGAGCCATACAAGATTTCTTAGGTAATGAGCAGAGTGAGCACTTATGGTAGCAGCACACGTATACACTGCCAATCACTATTATTCACTGTTACTGCATCTTTGATCCATTACTCACATAAGCAATATTTCACTCACACATATGTTCTGCTTTTAGGTGATGAGTACAAGGTGATAAGGATGTGAAATGCCAAAATAGGAGTGAACATAGTATGCTGTTTCTTGTACATATGTTTTTTATTTGCTTGAGGTGTGCAGCCTTTCATGACTTTCATCTTCAAGACTCATGACAGTCTACATTTGTTTACAACGGTCTTGGTAATGCTGATCTTTTTTATTATATTTTCAGGATCCAGACAATCTGCTTAAAGAACTACCACCACCAGAATACAGGGATGACTTCCACATCCCCAACTTTTCACCGGAGAAACATGTGAGTTTTCTTTAAAATACAATACCATCATGTTCATGTGCCTTCTCTCTCAAATTCTGTTTCTTCCATACCATCTTCACAAACAAAGTACATCCACATGATATCACACGAATAACTTCCCATGGAAACTATCCTCCATTCTCAGAAACACAAGGAATTCTTTACGTTATTAACAAGGAGTGAATGGTGTAGCAACTCAATCCGTCTCTCATCCACTGGTACCCTTAGAGAGCTAGAGCTGATTTCTTAACTTCAAAGCTGGTTTTAGTGCACAGTGTAAATGTACAGAGGTGGAATTTATCTCCTGAAGGAAAAAGAGATTATTTAAAACAATTACCCTTCTGACTACTAGACTAACCTCTTCTGCGAAACAAAATACACTGGGGTTGATCCAATTTGTGGGCGAGCAAGGATCCATGGGCTAAAAATTCCCTTTCACAATAGGAGCAAATTTAGCTTTTTCTATCCTCACTTCTAGACTAGACAAAGAATTTGGCTGGCCTTGGCTTTACTCAATGGAGAAAAAAGCTCCTATTCCTTGGGGTCAACCATTTACTGGCAATGCCCACAATTTGAGTTTTTTGAGAAAAATAAGTTAACTGTTATACATGTTGTCATGTCTAAATAGCCTTCTTGTTTCCATTCTCTCTATCTACCAGCTTGAGGACATGATCAAAATGATGAAAAGCACTCTCAGGTTGTGCGAGTTCATACTTTCTAAGTAGGGTGAGGTAAGATTTTGATGCTTTTTTCCTGTCAATGTGAGTGAGAGTGTGAGTACTATCAGACTGAAAGGATCACACAACAAACCATCACTTATCGATAGGGGTCACTGGAATGTAATGTAAATGTAGGGTGGATTTGTAGAGAGCTGCTTGTCACCCGTGAGGGTCTCCAGGCACTTCTTCCATACAATAATGGGTTTACTATACTTGCCAAACAATCCACCCTATGCTACATAGTTTACAGTTTTTTTTACAAATAAATGTTTTGCTAGTTTAGAAGAATCAACAATTACACATGGTGTTGCTCTGTGGCAAATGTTAACTACTCACCTGAATTTATCACCCATGTGTTATACTGGTACTAGAGAGGCAAAACATTTTGCGAGAACTGCATTAATATTTGATAAAACAGCAAAATAGTATTGTCACAGAATGTACTACATTATGCTGCATAATTTGCACTGTGTTCCATAATTTGGCCTTCCTATGTGTCTCATGAATAACAATATTGTGGGACACTAATATCATTGATAAAAAAATCAAGAGACAAAATATCAAAAGGTAAGTATGTAAAGATTCTCTGTACGTAATTCAACATATGTGTACCAAAATACATATACATATATCTTTATTTATTTGGAGAAAAGAATGGCAAATGTATATGTCCCTTTGTGCATTTACCCTTTAATATTTTGTCCCTCGATATTTTGTCCAAAGTATTACTGTGTCACGATATTCTTGTACTAGACGTTCAAGAGTACAATCGGCCCTTCTTAGTCTCATAATTCCAGAGCCACTTATAATATAAGGACTTTGGTTACTGTTTTAAATTACACTACAGTTATGAGGGTTGAAAAGGAACGAAATACATAGGTTTTCAAGAGCCTAGGGAAATATGTAACCAACAATGGAACTAGCGAGACTGAGCGATCACATCCCATTGGTGCTGGAGGAGGAGAGATTTTGGGGTAGGGTTGTCCAAAGAACTTGGAACTTGGCATGGAAAGTCTGCCCCGGAAACCGTGCATCATAATTAGGTCTCACGGTTTTATGGTATTTATTATTTGAACATTTCCGTCTGTATTTGTCCATATTTCTTTTTTGGCCAGCTTATTGGTATTTATCCATATTTAATTTGTGTTGTTTAAATAGATGAGGTGATAACTGGTGTATTTATGCATTTATTTAACAGATAAATGTGGACTCATACTTAAATGCCTGTCAGGTTTTAGCACATTACACAGTAAAAAATATAAACATAATAAACTCACATTAAAGAAATAGTGTAACAACACACATACATGTTGAGATATGCAGTAATTTAAGGACATATCATTGAGTTTGGTAGCTCCCCTTGCTGTCATTATGTACAGCTACTGGCCTGAAAGTGATTAATATCAGCATGATCAATCACTCAAAAGAAGCTAAATTATCTGTATTTTTCCACTTTCAAAAATAAATACAGACAGGGGAGGCAGTGTTTTCTGTCTGTGTTTATCTGTAAAAATCAGACAAAGCGGAAATCAGGGAACCCTAATCATAATATGGACAGTATAAACATGCATCCATATGAATTAAGGGCCAGACTCCGACAGGCCGACTGGCTCCTTGAGCCTGTTGGAAGCCAGCTGGAATGACTGGCCAGTTTCATTTCCGACAACTGAAATTGTATTTATGGGGTCAATAGTGAAACCAACCATCTCGGTCGGAAAGCTTCCGTTTCGACCGAGATCGTAATCGACCCCTAGGACTGACATTTATCAGGCCTGTTTCACATTGGTAAAAATAATCTGTATGATTCCAAAACAACAGGGTGTGACACTGGAGAAGACAAGAGGCACCTGCTGGAGTACAATATTGTATGGCAGCACATTTTTATAAACTGCCTTACCTCTTGTCGTGTTTGAAGAGTCACAATCTCTTCAGTGCTGACTCCCCCGTCACCTTGGTGAACGTTATTCAAATTCTTTGCAAGCCAAAGTTGAACACAGAGCAAAATATATTTTATGAGCTCCTGGTGCGAGGATGGGCAATTGCCTACTTGACCTATCTGACCTTGTACTTTTTCAACTTTCAGGTTTCAACCTACTTACCATTTCTTTGGCCTTTGATTCGACCACTGCGACTGATACCACTGACAAAATGTATTGAGGATCCCTAACCATCTGCCTTTCTCATAAACATTCGTTGCTGAAACACAATATCCCACCAGAGGACATCCAGAGAACCATTAGAAATCATTGAACAGTAAAGCTACACCAGCCATAGAGAAACATGAAGATTTGACTTTTGTGATTTGGCGAAGGACGACAACCGCATCTCAGGAGTATGGCTGAGGATCACTTTGAATGATAACGAAGCACTACTTCCCCCTGGTCTGGTGCTCCTACATGAAATCATTCACCAATATCATCCATGAAATGTTAGTTCATAATAACGAGCAATACTAAGCAGTTGTTCAATAGTCACTGTACAGCCATGGTGAATTTTAAATTGCTTACTATTTGTAATGTAAATCTTACTGTTTAACATGTTTGTATTGCAAATGGTCTTGTGCAAACTCTCGGAATGTGAACATTGTACATTATTTTATGTAATTTAATTTAATTTAAATGTTTTAAAAATTAAATCACTCTTGTCTTTAATGATGACTCTCATATATTCTTGGTTACATGACTGGCATAATCCTTCAAGACAGAGTTTCAAAACTAAGTAGGTGTGGGGCATGTTGCATCACAATGCGTCACTCTTGAAAAATCACTCTCAGCAATGTTTTTCTATGCAGAATTTAGGATTTGGATGGAACATGCTTCTTCAATCACATTCAAAAGTTTGAAACACAGAGACCCACTGGTCTTTGTCTATTAGTTCGCTTGGCTCAGATCTCTGCAAGGGAAGTAATATGAAAAAAACAATTCTGTTCATTAGACTAATTTGTAGGCCTGGGTGGTAAACTCTGCTACCCTTGAAGAGTTTGTGGACTTTTTCTAACTCTGCACTCCGCATGGACCTCAGAGCTTCTAAAAACTCAGCATAGAGGTGTGCAGCAGATTCTTTCCTCTCTCATGGCTCGCCAATATTGAGTTAGGAAGAGCGAGCTAGGAAAATCAAATGCTAGACTATCTCCCGGCGAGATTTCTCATTGCGAGGGGTCGCGGTAGATCATTACTGCTCATGTTGAGAAACATGCCACTTGCATTGAGGAAGCTGCCACTCGAGTAGAACATCTCAAGTGGCAGAAGGATGCACCCTTTTGAGCTAAAAATCAGCAGTGCAACTTACCTCACTCCATCGCTTGCGGAACTCCATGGAGAGTTTTTTGGTCACTCCGCAAACTCTGGCCAGGCCTCCTACTTTGTCCCTTGTTTACGAAAACGCTTATGCCAGCCATTAAGAATCTAGGAAACCGCATTTACACAAACCACTATAAAAATAAATTCCATGTTGATTACATTTAGGAATCTTCTTTGGCTATTCTCAACGATCATCGTAATTTGGGGTGTTCAACGGACAAAAAGAATCTTACTGTTTAAACATACATCTTTCTTAAAGAAATAAATAAAGGACAAAGCTAAAAAAGTGGATCTGTGCACAAGCCCCTAACTTGCATGAGATCTTTACCCCAAATTATTTTTTCTACTCCTGACTCATTCTAAGAAGGAAGATATATACCTCAGGGTCACATGACTTCTCTGTCACAGGTCAGAGACGAGATAATTATAAAACAAACCCCTGCCACTGTGTGTCTCAAAATGTATGTCTCAAAATTTGCTTGTTGTTTAGCAAAAGTGGGAGGGATGGGATCAGATAAGCAGGATGAGCGTTTGGTGCTTTTTATGGCAGGCTTAATACTGCAATCTCTGGAGGGATTTCTTTCCTCATGATGCCCCTCATTACTTCGTCTTTACTTGATACATGAAAACTCATGTCATATGGTATAGTGCGTCACTAAAGGCCTTTACTAACTGACTATTGGGGTACAAGTCTTGAAGGCCTAAGGAGATTTGATTGTGTGAAAATTGTCATAACAATATGATAGTGCTACTTTTATTCACTTAATCTCCCTGTGCCTTAAAAAATGAATACGTCCCTCTGTAATGCAACTGGTGTTCATGTGAGGAGCTCTGATACCTTTGGGTCAAGTGTGCCCTATATACAACTGAAAAGAAAGTGCTTCACCCAACAACAGGTTGCCAGGCTCACTCACCAAACAATGGGTTTTCATGCCGTTCAAATAGGAAACAGCCATAACCAGGCGAAAGTACAATATAACCCTTTCTCTCCTAAGGAGAGGGAGAAAGGCTTTCTAGAGAACTGGGAGCAGTACTTGTTCACAGGACATCCCATCTGATGAGGTAGAGGCCATTCTTGGGTGGTAAAAAGGAGTGCAGGTGGTTTTACATAGCTTTACTGATCTGACAACAATGGTAGGCTTGAATTCACTAACAAAATATAATATTTAGTATTTTTCTTCTTTTATCCCAAATTTATTGTGACATTGTTAGTACTGGTCTTGTTGAGATGACTGTTGTAATACTTAGATAATACTAGAGGATAGGATTTAATAAAAACCCATTATATTAATTATCTATTGCCTGTATAATGAATTGAGTAGACACAATTGGGGTAGGCACACCATGGTTCCTCCAACTACTCTGTTAGGTGTGCTCACAAATGGGCTTTCTTCTAATGTGTATGGTCCTCGGGACGGGTATGAGATGACTGTGTGCTTTCCCTTACCTGCAGTAACGCACACATATTCCTACAGCTCTGGGAACTAGCAAAACCTAGCCAGGTGTGCCTTTAGAAATGAGTGATATGAACCAGTGGTACCCTATATTGGCCAGTTCACTGGTTGCTACAAATTTCAAATTTGAGTGACATACTAATGTGTTTGGAAGACCCATGTGTACTTATAAATCTTCCATAGAATCAAGTCCCCTTATCCCTTAGGGCTTTTTAAGTGTAACAGATACAAAAGAAACCTGAGAGAAGAACCAGTACCTGAATGTTACTAAATTGTGGCTGATGAAGTAAATATTCCACAGAAAATGCACCCTGTGGTTACTATCTACTTGACAGGGAATAGAGATCCTGCTGACAGAAGAAGAGGTCTCATTCATTATAGGGACATCTTCACTCGTTAAATCTATCGTTAATGAGTAGCTGTAGCTGCAGCTGACAGTAACACCTGATGAAAAAAAATCACTTGCTATTACACCTGCCCAAAATCATCCTTACTAATGCAAAGAGCTTCTCTTAGCATATTCAGAGCTCACAAAGTAATACCAGGGAGGGTTACCACATATCATGGAGCCAGGGTGGGTGAGTCTATTAATGCTAGCAGTCAGCAATGACGAGCTTTAGTGGAATACACCTCTCACCTAGCAAGAGACCAACAGTAATTAGTGGTCAGCAAGAACATTCTACAAGAGGTTATAAATGTTTACTGACAGCTGAGACCATATGTATTCATGAACTAAGACTGCAGCAGGCCTACTTCACTTGTTACTCCTACCCCGATTAATTCATTGACTATAATGGTTACAGGGTACAATGAGATTTTCAGGTGTCACAAATTCAATTACAAAGAGTACCTGGGGCATCGGCATGCACCAGTTTACAGCTGCACTGCATACAGACAATCAATCGTCTCAGTAAAAAATTCAGTAATCTTATGAGTAATCCTTTTCATCTAATTTTATCTGTGTTCAATTTAAAGTTCAGACAGAGAGAATGTGATTTAAAATCTTTCAACGCTCCAAGAATGCCCATCTGGGCTTTGTCCAACAGCTCCGTGTATCACATTTCAATTTGAGTAACCAGATTTAAAGTCCACCCAATGCATTTTGGGCTACAGACCCTTCGTCAGGGGTAACTGGAAATTTCGAAAAACCCATCAGGAACCATGTATAAATTGTTAGACTCTTCAAAATTAATGTAAAATGTTATGCATATTGTACTCAAACATATATTTTCTCAAAATATGTGTGCCTATTATCAATTACTTAAAATTGAAAATTAGTGAAAAATTAACCATGCTGTTCATATATGTATATGTGCCTTTACACCGCAAAATGAATAAAGCACCAAAAAGTGAATGAAACAAAAAGTGAATAAACCCTGTGTTAAAATCAAACACTATTTATAAAAAACCTAGCCCAAACACCCAGCTCAAGAATTCTATGAACGTTGTTTTTAGTCATCTCTGACTCAGCCTTACAACCTTCAGTGGAGCCGCTTGTTAAATAGTACATGCCTGTAACGAATTGAAAGAATAACCTTTGGGCCTCACGCGCAGAACGGACCACAGTCAACTCTCAAGCTGTGTGAAAAAGGCTGCTTTATTGAAAACAGGTGCATCTAACAAAAAAAAAACCTTGGCCGTTGCCTCCCAAAACTAAACCTCTATATACATGCTTCATCTACGTATCCCCCTCGACCACCCCTAAGGTTTCCACTCCCTTCTCCTGTCTTTGCAACTATTTAGCAACCCCAACTCAGTCAATCACGGTTGTCCCTTTAAACCCTGTAACCTCTTCTCTACCTGTCAAAAGATCTACCTAACTAAGTATCTCTTATCCTACTCTTATTACCTGCTCCTGGAGTAACTTGTTCCCAACTATAAAGTGAACTGTAAAATTGAACAGAGCTAGCTTCCAGACGCCATGAACCTGCTTCAAGTGACAACCAATTACAATGCATTTTCACTCCCCCGATGCACCTGTACCAAACAAATTCGGCCATCCATCCCATAATAACCAAAATAACCCCCCCATCTTACCTTCTAAAGGGTCGGTAGGAGGGGATCGGAAACTGTCCCTAACTGCCGGCTGCCATGTCACCTTACAAAATGGTAACACAGCCTCCAACATTTTCCAGCTAAAACACCCAAGCACATAGCCCAAGTGCAGCCCATAGAAAGACCAATTTGTCGCAGGCTGCACCAATGGCCCAAAAACCCTGGGAGTGCGAGCCTCCCCAAAGCCCCATTGGGCCACATGCCCAGAATGGACCACAATCAAATCTCAAGATGTGTGAAAAAGGACACTTTATTGAAAACGGGGGCATCTTACAAAAAACATAACCTTGTCCTATGCCTCACAAGACTAAACCCCGCTATAAATCTTTCATCTACATATCCTCCACCCATACCCCTAAAGTTTCCCCGCCCTTCTCCTTTCTTTGCAACTATTTAACAACCCCAACTCAGTCAATAACTGGTGGCCCTTTAAATCCTGTAACATCTTCTCTACCTGTCTAAATATCTACCTAACTAAGGGGCATATTACCAAGCAATAGCGATAATTATCGCTATTGCTTGGTTAGAGACAAAAATTTACCGCTGCGCTGCGGCGATTTTTATCGCAGATAAACCTTGGTACTACCAAGTTTTATCGCAAATGCGATAAAAAACGGCTGCAATGCATGAATATCGCTGAAAAGTCAGCGATATTCATGCATTACCGAGCTAATGCTCTTAGCCATGTTATCCACCTCCCATTGGATAACATGGCTAAGAACTGCTCAGGGCAGGTGTTAGCTTTTGGAGATATTCGCGCTTAGCGCGAATATCTCCAAAAGTTGGTAATAGGAGATAGCGATGTTAGCGACTGTTTCCAGTCGCTAACATCTTGGCACGCCCACTTTGCATGTCATTAGTGATAAATATCACTGACATGCAAAGTGGGGACCAAGATGGTCGCTATCTCCTACTAGCTGTCGCTAACTGGTGTTAGCGACAGCTAGGTAATAGGGAGATCATTTTATCTCCGCTTTCTTATCTTTTAAAGCCAAAAAAGCGGAGATAAACCCCCTTGATAATATGCCCCTGAGTATCTCCTATCCTACCATTATTATCTGCTCCTGGAGTAACCTGTTCCCAACCATAAAGTGAACAGGAAAACTGTACAGAACCAGCTACCAGACGCCACTCAGAAACAGTCCCTATAACGTTCCTGCCAACCCCTCCCCCCCCCATCACCTAGGCTATTCTTGGGTATCTTCGTATGTATAGTGCTTTGTCTAAAACTTCCTTTATTTGTATATCAGGTAAATATCCATCCCGTAGTGAGACAAATGAACGCCATCAACCCTGAAAAAGTACACTGCAGCATATCTTAGTTCTGCTTGTTCCACTCTACTGAAACCTGACTCACCACAAAAGACCCTCATGTCCCTGTTTATCTTCCTCCCGGCTTTATCAATGGCGGCACCCTCCATTGTCTTCCAGGGATGAATTCAGTCCAAACGACAAAGCACCCCGACCACTGCTGCCTAATCTCCCTCAAGTCCCTTTTCATTTGCTTTAGTAGGGCCAAACCCTTGCAAACCACTAAATCATTCTCCCCAAAATTAATTATTAGAACATTCGGGCATCAATGTATTCAAACTGGGATTGAGCTTGTGCCAGCGCAAACCCCCTTTCCCATGCCAACTTATTTTAAACAAGGCAGGTTCCAATCCTAAGTTAACACCTTTCCCTTTTTGAAGCTAGTGTCTCTCTGCTAACTTGACGAATGAATGCCCGACTATGCAAATGGCTATCGCCTCCGACTCTGGCCCTGCTACTGCACCTGAAAAGACACATGTCCATGTTTGTAATACGTACCCCCATCGAACTGGACATATCAAAGCCTCTTCATTGGCCCCTAGTAATACTGTCTTCTACACATCCCTTTGGTCCGCCTTCGAGTGCGTGAGGAGGATCATGACCGCTTCACTCCATGTACTTCCCTCAATGAAGGCCTGCAATCCATTTCCTCCTCAACAACTCTGATACACTGAATGCTCTGAAATACAGCCATTAAGGCAGCAAATAAATCTGCTTCCTGTAAGCTAATGCATATCCTGGGTAGCTCCTCTATCATCCTGCCTAATAATGCTTTTGACACCGGCATCCTGGCCCGCTGTCCTTTCCCTGCTTGCCTGGCCCAATCTTCCAGCATACACTTTCCTAATTCACCTGCCGAAGGGGCATATCCCACCACAACTTGTCCATGAGTGCTATCCCCGCTAGCTTGGCAGCAACAGTGAACTTCACCAAACCCCTATCAGAGACATAATCAACTGTATGACATTCTCCTCTCTGGCCCAAGTCCCTGTCCTCCTCCTTGCCCCTCCTGTTATAAAGGCCTGCCAGATCCTGGCCATATGCCCATCTCGTAGAAACTTCTAATGACCCTACCACCAGTTGCAGCATCCTTTGTCTCCTTTGGACCACTTTCCCACAGGCACCAGCGTCTTCTGAAACTCCCTCTCCGTGGCCAGTCCATGGAACCTCCCCCACTGCGAACGAGACAAAGCATCGGCAATGTCATTGTCCACTCCCGGGTTGTGCTTCGGCCGCAACTGTATATCACACTTCAGACAACTTAGAATGAATACTCTCATCAACTTCAGGACCTGCTCATCTCTTGCTAACTGCTTGTTGGCCACCTACACCACTGCCATGTTAACCACCCCGAAAATAACCTTTCTATGCGCTTGGCTCTGCATCCACACTGTGACCACTATGACTAAAGGAAACATCTCCAAGAAAGCAATACTCCTGCCCCCATTCTTCCATTGTTGCGGGCGTACCACTGGACACCACCTGCCCTGCCAGTACATCCCAAACTGGCATGCTCGGACAGCGTCGGAAAATATCTGCATGTCCCATTTGCACTCCTCTGGTGCGGACATGGGAATCTCATTGAATTCTTCTAAGAACTTGCCTCACATGTGTAAATCCTCTTTCGTCCCTGCGGACAGTCACATGTGATTGTGTTTCAACATGAGTCCCGCTAATGACCTGCCCAATCTCCTGCAAAATGCCCTTGCTGACCTAACTACCGTGCATGTAAAGTTCAGATGCCCTAGCAGCACCTGTACCATCCTCACCATCCCTTTTGTCTTGGCCAACATGTCATCAATAAATAATCTCACATGCATTTTCTTATCCGCCGGCAACCTCGCTTGGACCCTGCGTCTTCTCTGGTGCCAGGAGCACACCTAGTGCCCCATTGAGCTTTTGGAAATATGCCAACTGTTGCCGACAGTCTAACGAACCAGGCCATCCCAACAGGAAGAAGTCATCAAGGTAGTGTGTCACCGTCTCTTTGCCCGTTTTCCAAGGGAAGACCCATTGCAAGAAGGAACTAAACTTCTTGAACAAGACACATGATATTGAACAGCACATGAGAAACTCCTTATCCACAAAGATGTTCCCATCCACTTGGATGCCCAGCAGCTGAAAATCCTCTGGGTATACTGGCATCAGATGGAAGGCAGCCTTAATGTCACATTTTGCCTTCTAGGCACCCCTGCCAACGTGTTCCACTAGGTCCCTCGATTTGTCCCCTGATGAATAAGAAACTAATGTCAGGTCCTCGATATGTAATCATTCACTAACCCTCCCTGTGGTCATGACAATTTCTGAATCAACCAATACTAGCCTGGTTCTTTCTTTGGCACCACTACCACCGGAGAAATAATCAAATCCATTAACAGTGAATGAGCCCTCCATGCGCCCTGCTTCAACTTCCTTTTTTAATTTTCCCCAAACCACTGATGTATGAGCCACCACTGACTTCAGATTCTCTGCCTATCTTGCTGTCCGAGGGGCCTCATACCCCAATTTAAAACCTTCCTTGAAACCCTTACTCAGTAACTATGCATCCTGCTCCCGTGGGTAGAATGTCAGCCAGGCATCCACGCAGTCATTCTTAATGGATGTATGAGCATTTGCCCATGTAACCCTGCGCCCTTCTTCCTCCCCTGCCTCTCAGCCCCCTGTTGTCCCTGCTGTCCACTATAAGCATTCTGTTGTTGGAAACCTTGCCCCCCTTGCTGTCCCCTTCCTGCATATCCTGCCCCGAAGCATTGCACCAATGGGTGCCTTCCTGCGCATTTTGAGCATTCATGACAAAATCTATAATATACCCGCGTACAGGTTCCTTTATTGTAATCCCAACATACCCCCGGATCCCCCCACCTCCTTCGGTGTGTATCCTACCCCTCCCCTGGTGGGGCGATTTTGAAAAGGGCGGTAAACTAAATGTAGCCCACTGGCCGTATACGTTTTCTTCCCAAAGCTGACTGCCCCCATCATCTGGTGATACAATACCTTCCCAATTTGCCTCGGGATCCCAAACTAGTCTGGCTCGGAACTCTTTGTAGTAGTGCGACCATGCATAACCCCGTATGTCAACTGTGCCCACCTAACCACGTCCATGTATTTAAACAAGGACACACACCTGTCTGGGTATTTCTCGCAATATACACTAGCGAAAATCAGAAAAGCTGCTGTCCAGTTTTCTATGGTCCTCTTTCGATCTCTCTTTGGGCCACAATTCCATATGCAGGAGCTTCAACATGTCCCCATATTCTCCCTTCCAAATATTTTCTTTTGTGGCTAACATGATGTATGCTCCCAAACGTTTTGTTAGTTTCATTGGTTTAGTTGATTTTAGGCACTCAGACCTCTTTGCTCTCTTTGGCCCCCATCGCTTGGCTTTTTCCTCCATCTGTTTTGCCATCTCCTGTGTCATCCATCTCTGTCACTGCTGTCTGAGCCTTCCCGTCTACCTTCCTTGTGTTTCCACTAGACCCTGTCTCCCCCTCTGTCTTCCGCCCTTCTGTACCTACCCCTGTGTCCTGCACACATTGTCCTTTGCGCAGATTGATCTCCCCGTCCTCCCCTCATGCATCAGTTTCCGTGGACACCTTCCATCTTGGACTAACTGCCCAGCCTTTTCCCCACTTTCTTAACAGGCTTCAAGGTTGTCATCCTCACTGGATCCCGCTGCCTAACCAGTCCTGCAGAGGGTTGAGTTGCATGAGGCTTGGCCGGGACAACCACTTCCTGCTCTGTGTCCTGCAACATACTAGGCACAAAATTACTTGTCCCCTCCTTTCTTCATCTACTATCTCCCCCTCCTCTATGCTATCTTCTTCATAATCCAATGGTATTTCTTCCCATAGCCCCCATCTTGCTCTATTTGCTCCCCCAAATGTGCCTCTGCACACTGTCGCATACGCTGAATAAATTCCTCCAAATTGTGCTCCACATGTGGCGGGAGCTTTCGCTGCCGTTCTGCCACCTCTTGCTGTCCCTGCATTGACCATGTCACCGCGGAGCTAGAGGCCGCATCTTCCCAACCGGGCTGTCACCCCAACGTGACCATATCAAACCTCCACTTATCACTGAGTCCGTAGTCCCTGGCCGTGGTCCGGATGGCCTTCCAAGACCCTGCCATCGCTTCCACTTGGTACTGCGGAGCAGCATCTGGCTCACCCGAGGTGTGTGCCTCTCGCACCCGTTGATCCTACAATGAAATGGCAAGGTCCGGCGGACAGGGTTTAGTATCGATATCCGTCCCTGTCTCCCATTGGGCCGGGCGCAACTGCTAATGCCCCCTGGACCTGTACTGCTCTTCAGGTAACTGTCAGTGCCCCCTCACACCCCTGCCCCCCAAACCGTCTGCCTAAAACCTCCTCTACTCGTTCCCGCAGAGTACCCCTTCTGTTTGCCTGGGGCCCCTACTTTTGACCCATACGCTCATACAACCTTACCAGAAACTCTTGATTTCACTCTGCCTCACTACCATAAAACTAAACGGAAGATCTCAACGTTTGGAAACTGTGATCGAAAACTGTCCTTAACTGCTGGCTGCAGTGTCAGCTTACAAAATGGTAACACAGCCCCTAATATGTCTGCCCGAAGCCCAAATGCAGCCCAAAGAGAGCAAAATTGGGCCCGGGCTGCACCCATGGCAAAAAAAAAACTAAGGGTGTGAGCCTCCCTACTGGACAGCCACCCCCCCAAAGCCCCATTGTGAACACCGCACGTGCAACCTTTTCAAACCTGCCGTGCAACTATCCTAACGTGTGAGAACCATGTGACTTAAGTAATCATTCTTAAACTAACTTAGAAAAAACAGATCTGCTAATGAAAATAAAATGAAAATAAATCATGCTGTTTACACCAACAAAGAAGTAATGCAAATCAAGCAATAAACCAAAACAAATTTGTGATAAACACATCAAGGAATAAACCGAAACAATTTTGTGAAAAACACATTTTTGTTTTTCAATAAAACACAATGTTTGTTATCTTAATATGGCTGCTTGGTTATCTCAAATAGCCTCTGAGAGGGTGCTTTTTCCTTTAAAACATTTGGGGTGCAAACATTGTTCATAGGTGAAAGGTGAGAGGTGGATCCTCTGGGTTCTTTTTGTGAAGAAGGAGATGATCGATCTGAGCGCGTCCCCTTAGATGCCGATATGTTAGATCCTTTTGATCAGAGTGTGGTGGGATACGGTGTCGAAGGCTGCTGAGAGGTCGAGGAGGATCAAAGCTGCTGTTTCTCCATAGTTGAGGAGGGTTCGTATGTCATCAGTGCTTGCAATTGTGCTGTGATTGCTGCGGAAGCCAGATTGGGAGGAGTCGAGTAGCAGGTGTGGCAAGAGTGGATTGTTGATAATCGTTTCCAGTACCTTCACTGAGAATGGGATGGGAGAGATTGTCCAGAGGTTTTTGAGTTTGCTGGGGTCAGTGGAGGGTTTTTTGAGTAGTGGTCTGACATCTGCGTGTTTCCAGGTGTCGGGAAATGTTGCGGAAGTGATAGAGGTATTGAGTAAGATGGTGAGTTCCTGGCTAAACCTTTGGTTTATGAGGTTGAAGGTTTGGTGCAGGCATGGGTCTGTAGGA
The DNA here is from genome assembly GCF_964261635.1 of Lissotriton helveticus. NCBI lineage: Eukaryota > Metazoa > Chordata > Amphibia > Caudata > Salamandridae > Lissotriton > Lissotriton helveticus. The sequence goes on from NC_136059.1 coordinate 1,378,039,885, forward strand.
GCTCCTGAGTGGATGGATTTCATGGTGGAGGTGGTGTCATAGGTTGAGAGGATATTCCAGATGGTCAGAGTGTGTTTTGTGTCAGTTACGGTGGTGTTGTATTTGTCAAGTAAGTCCGTAGGTGTGGGTTGGGGTTTGCAGTTCCTGTATAAGGTTGCGATCTTGTCAATGAAGAAGTGGTCGAGGTTGTTGCACAGCTCCTGTGATGGTGTGATGTTGTTTTTGCCGGCAGACAGGTAAAAGAATTCGTTAATAATGTTGAAAGATTCTTTGGTGTTGTTGATGCTGGTTTCCATGTGTGCGGCAAGAGCTGTGTCCTTTGTTGCCCCCCACAGGTGGTGGTAGAGGTTGAGGGAGGGCTTGAAGGCTGCCCTGTCCGAGGTGTCCTTGAACCATCTTCTCTCCAACTGTTTGCTGTCTCATTTCACTGTCCTGATTTCTTGGATGTACCATCTGGCCTTTTTGGAGGATTTTCTCTGGATGTTGCTCTTGAGAGGGATGATTCTGTCTGTGGAATTTGTGATCCATGCATTAAAGTTTTTCACTCACTGTGCGAGGTTGGTGTCGGTAGTAAGCTTGGAGGAGTTGAGGGCATTTGCACAGCGGGTCTCAGAGATTTTGTTCTACCTCCAGTGGGTGGTGTTGGTCATCTTGGGGGTGATGGTGCGGGGGCTGGAGATGCTGAAGTGGATGATGGAGTGAGCGGTCCATGTGAATTCTATGACATGGCTGTATTTGATACGGTTGCTGAAGGTGAAAATTGGGTCCAGTGTGTGTCCAGCAGTGTGTGTAGGGTGGTGAACAATCTGGGTCAATCTGAGGCTGCTCATATTTCGGGGGGTGCAGTGTTTTTGTCATTGGAGTCGTGGAAATTTAGGTCGCCGAAGAAGAGGGGTTCGTTGTAGTCAGGGATGGTGCTGCAGAAACTGAAGGCAGGGCCATGGGTCAGAATGTAAGGGTACCTCTGATAGTTGTCTTGTCATCCATGTGGAGCATGAAATTGAGATGTTCCATGGGAGTGGTGGTGTTGTCTGTGGTGCTAGTACACTGTATGGTTTTGTTGTGGATAATGGATGCCCAGTGTGAGGGTGGCGATGAGGTCCCATAATTCAAAAGAATGCTTGCATAGTAAGCGTGGGTTGAGAATGGCACATGCGAGTTGGTGTTTTGTACAGGTGGTGTCTGTGATGTGTTCGGGGTAGGGCTGGTTGGTGTGCTGGTCCTTGTGCCGTGGCTGGTAAAGTAGCAGTGGGTGCACATGAAAAGTCCTAGTTCTAACATAGAAATCTAAACAGTTCATACAATTGAGAGCAAACAAATAATACAAAGTTGTGAAAGCAATAATCGCTGTGTGCTGAGACTCATGGAACTAATCTATGCCGCTCATCTGAGAAAGGTATAACATAGTTCTAAAATGAAAGTTAGGGCATTAGCCCTATTGAATAAGTGGTGGGTACAATTCTTATTTGTACTCTTTTAAGTCCATCTATTCGTTCTCAAGTAACTGTGGTAAGGTGGATCGTGGATAGTACCCAATGAAATTCTCTGTGGGTGACATTAAATTTCTATCTTTGTTGTTCCTCAGGCAGACCAAGGCTGTGAGTGCCAGTTGCTCTGCCTCAGCCCAGTTGATGTTGCCTCAGACCAAGTCTTCTGCATGTGGTGCACCTGCCCCTTCCTGACGAAGACAGGCAGCACCACCATCAACGATGAGGAGTTTGCACTCTGCTCTCTGGTTGTGCTCCATTGAATTTTCACTGGGGCAATCTTTCTCGGACCCAAACACAACCCAGTCACCCAAACAACCAGCCCACCATATGTCGCAGCAGTGACCAGGAGATAGAGACTGAGGCCACCACTGATTCTGGAGAGTGGTCTGACCTAGTGCTAAGCTGCCTAGGGCACTTTCAGATAAGGCTGTCAAATGTGATCACGGTTTTCTCAGTCCAATTAATCACAGGCTCTATGTCTTCATGGGAGGGATACCACAAAATACATTTGTGGTATCCTTGGGCATGTCTCAGCTACAGGAGATACTTTCCTGGACACAAAGCAGTAATGCTGGGGTCTCGAAACCTCTCCACACAGCCTGAGGTGCAGATACTTCTCTGTTTAGCAGCACACAGCTACAAGTTGTTCCACTCCCAGTTCCTCACAGTTCACTCCTTATAGGTATGATCTTCTTCAGGCAAGAGTACCTCTACCACTCTTCCTCAGCAGTCAGCCTGCTGCATTCTTCAAGGCAGACTCCTGCATCTCTTTTCCTGACAGATCACAGAGCACCAATTTCCATATTTCCACACATGACAAATGGTAGCTGGCATTCAGCAGCCCCAACCTTCAAGTAAAAAATAATTTTTGGGGTGCGGAAAAGATGTGCATACCCATGGGGCCTGGGTTTCAAGAAAGTGGTCCGATCAGGCGTAAGACTTATGAGCTATTGAGTAATGTGTATAGTCTCTATCACTGGGGTGGTGGCTCCGCCATACGTCCCTGATCCCACAATCCTCCTACCACTCCCTACCACTCCCTGACATAGATCCTGCCCCCCCAGTCCTCGGGTTAGAGCGGTCCATCCTTGCATCCATGACCAAATTTAAATTGCCACCCACCACAACCAAGGAGTCGGACGTGTGGAGAACCTCGGCCAGGGCCTCAGTCAGGAACTTCTCCTGATGTTCGTTTGGGGAATAGATTGAGGCTACTGTGAGGTTATAGGTGCTGATTTGTAGCCTCATCGCAAAGAGATGCCCCTTAATCTCTGCCACTGAGCCTTCCATGGAACCTCTAAAGCGTTTGAAAAACAGGATGGCCACCCCACCCTTCTTACTCTTCCCTGAAGACCAGAACTGCAAGGGTAACCCCCTGGATTGCATACGGTGTCTATCTTTGTGAAGCAGGTGGGTTTCTTGAAGTAAAAATATATCCTCCTCCGAATGCTCGAGTAAGGAGAGCACTGCTCTCCGCTTGGTAGGATTGATAAGGCCTCCGACATTATAGCTGACTACCTTAACTTCCATCAGGTTGTAAAGAACCATGGAGATATATGTCTTATGCTATGGAGCCGAGAAAGGGGGACAGACCATGGAAGGGACCACACAGACAGATGTGACTGGATGGACCCTCCCAAAAGGGCCACAAGTAAAAAGCTCACCGGAGAGAGGACCCCCATCCAATAAAAATATAAACAAACCAGAAAACAATAAACCACCAGCAAAGGCAAACACACAAAGTCCATCTCAACTTTGCTGCCACTTGATGATCGGCAGGCTTTGGCAAACACTTTTTCCTTGTGCTGGCAGGTCACCTCCTATATTCAGGGTTGCTATATTTACTGCAGAATATATTAGGTTACTTGATAGGCATCTTGAGTAACACATCACTTTCTTCGCTCACTGATTAACCAGTTCTATTTTGATGGGGCAGTGGCTAGAGAGGCTACCATGTAAGCAGCACCCACCTCTGATAATTCAAGAGAATGCTCTAGAGTGAGCATAGCCAGTAGTGTCATTTTCACTTGGTGTAGAATTCTCTCCTTAGTTTTTGCGATTAACAGACCTGGATTATTTCAGCTCCAATTTCTTCATCTGTGTGGTCTAGCTCAGGTGTGCTGGCAGGATTGCACAGGCGAGCATAGAATGAGATTATAGTTTTGTCCAGACCTTGCTTAGTTTGACAATGAACCTCTCGCAGTCAGATTTTGACTGTGTGCTGTGCTGCCCATTTATGGCTACTATTGTGGCATTATAATTATTACCCCAGCGTTTGTTTGGAAGAGTGAAGAACATTTGTGAAGTGGAATAGGCCTTTTGGTGGTAGAATAGACCTATTGGATAAATCTTTCTCTTTATTAGCCGACAGGTAATTTTTAAAATGAGCTATCGAGATGTTCCAGCAAGAGAGTATGTCAAAAGGCTGGATCATCATATCTGCACTGTTCGACATGATTTCAATTCTGGAGTGCCAATTGTTGGCTGAAGTACGTGAGAAGACAATAGAAATGCTCCCTCTTTGGTCTTGGGTGTCATGACTGAGACTCGTCCCTCGAGAATGTCTCTCAGTGCTTGTTTTACTAGCTTTGAGCAAGTCACGTCAGTCGTAAAAGAAGCAAAAACTCAAACAGTAGCAAGAAACACAGCCAAAAACAAGTATTAGATTCTCCATGTTTGCACCTCTTGCCAGTGTTACTTCCGGTTCTATGATCGGAGAACAATTGGCCCAGCTGCAGTCTCACCTAGGGAAAACAGATGTTCATCACATATCAGATAGTGAGATGAATAGAGGAGAAAAGCCAAGTGTAGCTGAGAATCACCGTGGCATCCAGTACCTGCTCTCACCTTATAGGGAAAATCAGACATGACTGCAGGTTGTGCCTTGGCACTTCTGATGTGTTAGCCTCATCCCCTTTGCTTTGATTGCTGATGTTATCATTCACCAATGGCGTTTTCCATCTTCACAGGAAAGCTCGGTCCAACCATGTAACCTGATTGGGACTCCCAATCCAAGTACAAAAATTAGCAATTGGTGGTGTTCTGCGCCTAGAATGAGCGAGCACCCACAAGGTCAATTTGGTATCCTTGTCAACAGCTTTGGGTTCTAATACTTTACCATGGTCATGGGTTTCACAGGTTGACAGCATATCACAGCACAAGATCACACAGGTTCTTAGTCTCAGCTTGCACATGCAGAATTCCACACATGCCCATACATTTGTTTTAACCATATGTTGTTGCACAGAGACCATTTTGAGTGGGCTCTTAATGTGCCAGTATCCTGGTAAGTAAGACCCCTCTCAACTGTAGACCTATGTACATAATAGTTGTCCAACAATGGGCAGACCTCTACAGACCTACGTCAAACAGAAGAAGGTGGTACGAGCTCTCTTTTCTTTGGGAGGTATGCAGAGGGATGCCCAGAGGGAAGTTGAGAAGGCAGACAAGATGTCAGGTAGTGGTTTAATAAATCTGATGGACCCCACATTTTGTTTAATAAATTGGAACTGAAAGTGGTCAGATGAGCTGATCCTCTCCCTTCCCTTGTAAGAATGCATTATCACTGCTAACCGCCACTGACAAGCTCTTACCATACTATGTAAGTACACTTGCACGACCTTTAAAGAGATGTTTCTGATGCTCCATCACCCCAGGAGACTAGTATAATAAGTGAATTATTATTTGAGGAGGGCAGCTGCCCATTTCAAGGAATAATGACAGTAACTGGCTAGGGTAAACCATAAAGTCCCTAAATAAACCTGAACTCAACCCCCTGGTAGTTGTGGCACAGAGCAGGCAGGCATACCTTAGGGTAATGTGTGAAGTACTTATGCAGTGCCAGTCAGTCAGTCAGTCAAATTACTTTATTCGATAATTCAATATCATAAAAAGACAGAGATGATCAATATATAAATTACAGTTACATTATTAAAAAGTTCACAAATTTCATAAATATTAAAAATATTAGAAAAAAGGTCAATACATATACAAAGTAAGTACTATCCCATCCATATTTAAAAAACACACTGTGTACATAAAGTGCATGAATTATAAAAATACGGTCAAGTGTGAAGTTTCATTATCTTTTTTCTCTCCCTGGCAGCCCCCACCAAAAAACTAGCAACATGAGAGATGACCCTGGGACTGCTTAGTAGTTGCAAATATAGGAGAGCGCAGGCCTTACCTGAATAAACCCTGCTTCCTTGAGGATGGGGACAAGAAACTTTCTCCTTGCAGCCATATAATGGCCACAGAACATTAAAAAATGCATTGTATCCTGCTTTGAAAATTATCACAGGAGCATGGAGGCGCTTGATCGGAGGTACTCCATACTGTTAGTTGACCTAGATTCAGGTAAATCAAATTTAAACGGAAACGCGTTAAAAGAAATCTATGATAAGGTCTGTTGACTAAAACCAGGTAGGGCTCAGGACCTGGGGGATTTAAAACCATAAAATTGGATCTAACGGTTGTTTTTCTGAGCTCCTTCTCTTCTCTGCACAAAGACAACCTCTGTAGCATTGCCACCTTTGTTAAATCTACATCCTTTACGGTTATATTTTCTGGCACAAGGAAGAGCTCTGGTCTTCAGATATTCTGAAAACCTTGTTTAACGTAAGATAACCACTTAATTTTGTTTGCGTTGTCTAAGCGGAGACAGTCCTTGAGTATGGAGTGATTCAGGGAGAGTTCCGCATTCAGCCAGGTCTTCAGCCAGGTTATTAACGGCGCTACCTTTAGTAAATCCGTAATAAAACCGACGCCCAGCTCTGAATGCACCGAAAAAGAGGGGGTTGACTGCGGTACTGATAACATTGTTCTCATGAATTTATTTTCAGTGATTTGCAAGCAGTCCGTAGCACTGTATCCCCATAGTGAGCAACCATATGTCGCTACAGCCAAACACTTTGCTTTATAAATATTTAACAGGGCTTCAATGGGCCTTCCCCCGAGCTTTTTACTAAAGGCCATAATGGCCATAGAGGATCTTGCAAAGACAGTGTTTCTTGCTTTAATCTGTGTGCCCCAATTCCACCTCTCCTCAAAGATAATACCTAGGTACGGGAATGTGGATACTCTGCTTAGTTCCTCTCTGCCACAGAAGAAGGTTTTCACGTTTTTCTTTTGACAACCTTTCCCTGTTATCATGATTTGGGATTTTTTTACATTAATTTTAAGGTCTAATGAGTTCATAAAAACTCCAAATGCATCCAACAAGCGTTGAAGCCCCACCCCAGTTTGCGATAGAAGGACAGCGTCGTCCACATACAAGAGAACCGGTATACCCAGATCTCCTGCATGTGCCATCACCTCTTTAAGCACCGGTTCAAGGGCGTTTATATAGATCATGAACAAGAGAGGGGCCATGATACACCCCTGCCTGACCCCCCTTTCTGAATGAAAGTGGCTAGAACAACGCCCCTCTGTGTTCACCCTAACGGAGGCCCGCAGGCCAGAGTGTAAATCCGCCAGGAAGTTTACCAAAGTTGGATCAAGGCCTAGGTCAATTAGGATCTGCCAGAGTTTCGAGCGATTCACGAGGTCAAGGGCCGAAGAAAGGTCCATAAAACCTAAATATAAGGACCCCTCCCTGGCAACAGTGTATTTGTCCACTAACAGTTGTAGGTTGAGACACTGATCCAAAGTACTTCTTTTGGATCGGAATCCATATTGGACATTAGATAAAATCCCTTTCTCATCGAGCCAATTCTGCAATTTGCGCAGGATGACCCGCCCCAGAATTTTGACAGATGAATCTATTAGAGAGATTGGGCGGTAACACGCTGGGTCTGACCGATCCCCCTTCTTAAATACTGGGACGATGATAGACTCTTTCCAGGATGATGGAATATTCCTATAATTTAATACATTGAAGACCTTGCTCAGGATTTTTGACCATAATTTTGAGTCGCACTTAAAAATATCTGCAGGAACTCCATCGGGGTCAAGTGCCTTATTTTTCTGCGTTTCGTCTATTGCCCTTTCTACTTCGGTGACCTCAAAAGTAACATATTAACCCTCAACTCTCTCTTTAGTCATATATAATGACTCTTGAGGAGTGGTACTAGAGTATATGTTACTAAAGTGCATAATCCAAGCCTCGTCAGCAACGTTGGATTCAAGGGCACTATTCTCTACCGGAGTGAATAGGGGTTGATTTACTACTTTCCAGAATTGAGAACTACTTTTTAAAACCTCTGGATCTAGTAACTGTGACCAAGCATTATCTTTAAGCACATTTTTTCTGCTTTGTATAGCCTTTTTATAGGTTGCTCTTAGCTTGGCTACTAATGCGCGATCTTTTGGATCAGACTTTAGGGCCTTTAACAGGTCAGCATGTGCCTTTGAGCAAGAGCGATCAAACCATCTCTTGGCCCGGTTTTGTGGGCGGCCCTTAACCACCATTAAGCTCTGGTTGATCTGTTTACAAATACTGTCAAATGAACTAATCACTTGCTCAGCAGCAGCCTGAGAGTCTAAACACATCGCTACATCATCATCCACCTTATTCAATACGTCCGGTATAACTGCCTCTGGATTTATGTTTGCCCATTTTAATCTGCGACCCTGATCTGTCGGGATCACTTCCTGACCACCCTTGTGTAACGCTGTTTTAAATGATAAAAAAAACCCAGACAGAACCTCCAGTAAAACTGGATTATGATCGCTAAAGACTGAGATTTCTGTTCTGTACTTTAATACCTTTCCTAAAATATAACAGGACATAAAAATAAAATCAATAACTGTACCATCACCTATACCTTTAAAAGTAGGGACAATCAAATCACCCCCCCCTGCAGCTTGATTCGTACAGGTTCCACGCTGCCAAGATTTCTTCAAGAGCCTCCCCCCTTTTTGTGTGTTCAAAATGCGCTACTGCAGAACATGGAGGACCCTCTTCTACTGAATTGGCACATGGGTAATTACACGGGTGGGTATTAAAGTCACCTAAGAGAATTATCTCAAACCAAATTACCGTAGTTGTATAGACTGACAAAAAATTATCTAGCTGGTCCAGATTAAGTCTGGTGCTATCGTTTGCAGTGGCATTATAAAAGTTTATAAATAAAATACTAGTAGAATCTGGGGTATTCATTTCCACAATTAAACAATTGCTACATCCTGAGTCAAGCTGAGTCAACTTTCCTTTTAACTCTATTTTAAACAGACTTAGTAGACCACCTTTAGATCTTCCCGCCCGACTACCTGGGGCAGGGATAAAGAAATGTACATATCTTTCGAGCGAAAAGCAGTTCGATTGGTCCCATGTTTCCTGTAAGGCCACAATGTCAAAAGTTTTTAAGTAGTCAATCCAGATTTCATTCCCCATTTTGCCCCTTAATCCAGCAATGTTCCAAGTCATTATTCTACATGGTTGTGCTTGGAACTGTGGGTTGTTTGCCAGTCAATCAACTTATGCAGTGCCAAAACAGGAGAACCAGAAGAGGTCATGAAACCTCACTGTGACCACAGACATCCTAAGTCATACACACTCTGAACCCATAGTAACTCTCAGAGTAAATGGTGACTCGTGAACCTTCTTAATTACAGCAAGTTCTTGTCAGGGCAATCAGTTTGGCTACTGGTGGAGAAGTTACATGGCACAGGTAGGACGCTTCCAAGACTCCAATCAGAGTACATACACCATAAGCGGCTCTTAAGATACCATGTCGGTCTCTTAGGCAGGACCCATCAACAAAAAGAGTGCAGTCAGATTCGGTACATCTAGTTTGTCAGGTCTCGGTTTTGTGCAAAAACTTGGTAATGCTAGCACAGTTGTGGTAAAATTTGCCCTCATCATCTCCCTCTGGATTCGGCAAAAGGTAAGATGGGTTTAGTGTATTCCATCGCTTAATGGAAACATTTTCTGCTGCCAAAATGATTCTCTCATAGTGAGTTAAATGGCAATTTGTCAAATGCTATGTGTGGGAATGGGTCATAATGTTCTCGATCGGGGTTCACCGCTACAACCACTTTGAGACATCTGTTGTGGAAAATGTGAAATATGAAAACATAGCGAAACAACAAACACCAGCAGAAAGCATTGCACAGTCATACATAGTGAAGAACAGTGTGGGCCAACATGTCGTACAGACAAGAGAGAGGCGAAGAGTTTGGGAAACAGCCATAACAACGCATGCCTTACATCGCATTCCTTTACAATGCGGTTGTTACAACAACCGTGTTGTTACAATGTGAACCATTACATCGCAATTTGTTTCAACGACTTGCTGTAGGGGGCGCACTGGTGTTGGATTTAGAATCCAACACCTTCCCTGCTGTTGCACAAACTGGAGTAGGAATAGTAAATTATACTATTCCTAAGTCCAGCCCGCCCCCACAGCAAGTCGTTGAAATGACTGGTGATGTAATAGTTGGTGTTGTAACAACGCGGTTGTTGTAACGACCGCGTTGTAAAGGCATGCTATGTAATGCATGCGAAGTAAAAGAATATATTCGAAGAGTTCACTTGAGGACATAATATAATAAATAACTTGAAAGCGATGCAGTTAAAAGGCAACTTGTGTTTAACAAGCTTAAAGAACTGTATGGCTTTAGCACATTGGTTTATTGGCACTTATTTTGTGTTTCCAAATAGATTGAAGCTTGACTAGACAGTAAGAGCAGGAGATAAAATTACTTAAAAAAGATATGCTAAGGTCTTAGGGGCACGATGATAAAGCACACATACCACTAAAATTGTATTTACCACAAATATATATGCATTCAAGAATGAAGACTGGTTAGTTTGTTAAGCATTGTTGGAAACTGCAATAAAGACTGGGTAGAGGATTAGTTTTGAGTTTGAGGTTACGGGGCTACGTGCATTTCAATGCTTTCTACTTTCAATCTGTAACTACTAAGTCAATTATTATTTGCTGGTCTGTAATAAAGTACTTTCTTATTTTGTATATAAGAAGCTGACTGTGAAACAGAAAATTGAGACCGGCTGCCTGCTTGTTTGAGGAGGGTCGATTTCCAGGTCACAACAGTAAAAAGCTGTCTTTACATTGCAAAAGAGGAGTCTGTCTTTTTTAATTTTGTTACGTTTTAAAGTCACCCTGCAACAGTTAGCAAGCCAGCCTGGAAGTCCCTCTTGCCCTCACCTGACTGCTAAAGCCGTAAGACCACCTACCCCTGCTGCATAGATTATTGCACACCTTTTGATAAGGAAAGCAGCCACTGTGTTCTCTGAACTTCTGGCTGTACATGGGGGACTGGTAGGATCCAGAGATTGCCATCTTTTTATGGTGAGGACAATGCAGACAATGGTCCTTGTTTTTGTATATATTGTATCAGTAGTTTCCCTTGGCAATAGTAAACACAGATGTAGATATACAAGATATAAGGTTATAAGAGACATAAGGGTATTGCATGCAAGATTGTGAGAAAGGCGCTACATAACTGGTTACCTTGTTAGTCCCAATATAAAGTTGTAATTGGTCAATATGGGAAATTTGAAATTGGAAGGTGCCAATATGTGTTCCAATGTTTGACATACAGGGACAGATGCAAAGCTGATGTAGCCACACTTTACCTGCAGGTACGATCTGAACACGCAAATTACTGCCCTGGACCTTATGTCCAGAAGTCATTCAATAGACTAAGAGATACATGGTTTGAAAAGATTATCCTCTCTGAGCGCAGAGGCAAATGACCGGTGGTTGCCAGGTCTATTTATCGTTTAGAGTACAATAATGCTGATTAACATTTAGAAGAAGTTGAACTGTTCATATTTCTTATGCTGATGGTGAGTGCGTGTGTGTGTATATAAATAAAATGTGGGCTCAGTATGATGATGTGTAATGTTGCATAATGTTATTTTCATGTGTATTGCACAATTGATAAAGGCAAAGTTGATGAATGTTCTTGTTTTTAAAAAACGTGTGTAAGTTTTAAAGTAAGAGTAATATTTGACCAGAAAGATAAAAAAATTACATTGTAGAAGAATTTATAATATGAATAAACATGGAGACTCCCTTAGTGCATATAGAAAAGATATTTCCAAATGATCAGAGAAAATTGCAAAAATATTATTTAGAACGGTTTAAAGCCTCCCAGAAACATACAAATCCCTGGCCAAAAGAAGGGAGACTTGACGACAAAATACTGGAGCATATTGGTACACATCTCTGAAGTAAATATGCAGGAGCCAAATTACGGAAGCGAGAAGCCACTTTAGCTTTATGGCAAGATTTTTGTGAGAAGCCTAAGAACCCCTCGAAAGTGGATATCCATAGTACCCCGTCTATTCCCCCACCCCTGTATGATCCTATGAACACCTCTCCCAAGGTACCTGCTATTTATTCACTGGTGCAGCTCCAGGAAACCTCAGTGGTATTTGAGAACCCCAACATTGAGACCCCTTTACAATCTCTAAAAGTTACCTCTAATGTTACTCTATAAATGCCAAAGCAAAAACATGCAATTATATCTAGGAAGCAAGTAAGGGTAGGTGACTACCAGTTTTCAGGACACCTAGAAACACAGTTAACATACATCTAGATCCAGCTTCTCCCCAGGAAGACAGAAGCAAACAGCAAAGACCATGAGATAGTGATGACCAGTTACAGGTTTCATCAGCAACATTGCTTTTGTTGCACAGAAGAGACACAAAAGGAAGGGCAGTTAGGAAGCAGATGTCCACCCACAGCAAAGAGATGGAGATGATGTTCGATATAGTGACTAGTGTATAGGGCTGTAGGTAAGGTGCAATGGGCAGTATCCCAAGAAAGGAATAGGACTGAAGGTACTCTACTTACTTGGTAGAAGGGGAACGTAATAGTTTCACCATAAAGTGTTTAAGAATGGATATCAGGAAGTGAGAGTAGAAGAGAGGCAAGGGAAGTGAGGAGAGAGGGATATCACAATAATTTTTCACGACAGATTCAGGGAAAACTTGGGCGAATAACAAATGGAAGAGTATATGCATAAGCGTGTGGATAGTATGGATGAAATGCTTCAACCACCAAAGGCTATGCACCTTACCTATGATGTTAATATTCAAGAAAAAACCCTTATCGATTTGGATCACACAAAGAGTGCAAGGCCATTGCCTAATCATCTTGATATTAAAGAAGGAGTGCAGAAAATGCTTTCTAGAGTTAGGAAAACTTGAGCAACAGAGCTCGAGCGATTGCAGTTTCAGAGAACACATGGCCACCCAGACCTCAGGATGGAATCTTGTGAGGCCATTGCAGGATTGACACTACATGATAGACCAGTACAGCAAATTAATTTTCAATAAGTTTTGCACAGCACAGATCTCACCCCTAGGGAGATAGTCGCTGAAGGAGAAGAAAATAGCTGGCACAGTGGTGTGCCATATGGGGATAATTTAGTAGACGGGACTGAAAGGTTAGCCTCACAGATGAATCCATGACCACAGAAGGGAAGGCTTGTTTGATCCATATGATATGGCGAATGCTGAGCATTGCATTCTTTTTAGTGAGGGAGATCTAGAATGGGATTATCCCTACATGCTGAAATGTTCCTTTGTATGTCAGAAATATGCTAGACAGCACGATCCCCAGCGTTCTACCACTCCCTTACAGATGCGCCCTGATAAGCAGGGGATCTGGGGCACCTCGTTCTGTTCCTTGGACCCAAGAAATGACTACCGCTGCTTACAGAGGGGGCAGGGAAATGGATTTGAGCTTTCGAACAGCAAACTGGAGGTATCACCTTGGCAGTAGGGTGCATAAAGTGTCTTCTTAGATCGCTTATAGAAGATGAAACAGACATTGATTTTCAAAAAGCTGGAGTGAGAAACGTTGCCCTCACTGACACCAGATATGATTGGTGTCCATTTGATTTGGTTAGAACAGTGGTTTGGGATCAGCTGAGGAAAGTGTATCCTGATAGGCCAGACATTAGATCTCTCATGGCTCAATCAATGTAGCAAAATGAGGATCCAGCGCAGTGATAGGATGAAAGAAAAATGGACAAACAAGAGGTGATATAAAAATCAGCAGCTAAATTAGTGCAGCAAAAGTTGGCAAAGAAAGGAGCAATAGAAGGAGCGTAAGTGGCAGTCACGACTCGGATGACTGCAATATCTGTGGGATTGGTCCCAGTGACTACTCGACAACAGTACCCTCAACGAATCTATGACATAATATCGACAGACAAAATATCTACCTACAAAAATATCGATACAAAAATATCTAAGTCAAAAATATCGGAGTTATATCTTCATAAAGGTAAGTACAAAAATATAGAAATTTTAATATCGTAGTACAAAAATATCGAAAGTAAAAATATTGTTTTTTTAAATGTATTATTAATACTGTAAAAATAGTTTAAAAATACATATAATTTTACAAATATTAAATAAAAACATTAAAACATATTTAGAAAATTATAACTAATACATATACATTTAAAATAAATTAAAAACTAGGGAAAGCGTTGGATAGCGTAGGGGTAAAAATTACTATTCCCACTCCAGAGGGTGCAACAGTAGGGAAAGCGTTGGATAGCGTAGGGGTAAAAATTACTATTCCAACTCCAGAGGGTGCAACAGTAGGGAAAGCGTTGGATAGCATAGGGGTAAAAATTACTATTCCCACTCCAGAGGGTGCAACAGTAGGGAAAGCGTTGGATAGCGTAGGGGTAAAAATTTCGATATTTTCGATATTAGTAACATACATACCCTAAAAAAAACGATATTCTGTCTGTCGATATTTTGGACATCAATATTCTATACCATCGAAATTAAAACATCAATATTTTTGTATATCGATATTTTAATTTCGATATTTTGTCTCACTACCCCCTCAACAACAGGATAATGTAAGGATAAAGGGAAGTATTAGAGCAGGACAAGGAGGAATAGGAAGAGGTAGGCTATGGCATCAAAGGATGGATCAAGTCAAGAAGGTCATTATTGTCAGAGGTATGGACATTTCATTAGAGACTTCAGAACTGAGAGATGGGATGAGCAAAATGGAAGAGCAGGAGTTTACAATCAGCCAGAAACCACAATAGAACAGCCACAGCCAAATCTGCAAATCATATTTGTGCCTCAGACGCCATCACAAAATATGCAGCCACCAGTAATGCCTCAAGCACAACAGGTGCCGCCTTAGCAAAACTACCAAACATTCCCAATGGTGACTCTGTGGAAAAGTAAATTTTGCCATGTTCTGTGTCCCTACGCCTCATCCATCATATGTTATGTGTGCATGACCAATATGCATATGTTATTCCCCATGTCTGATTAATGACGCAATTATAGTTGTGTCCACCTCTAGTATGCCAGTTTCCAGTCTTCGTGAATACTACGAATATCAGGCCTATGTAAAGTAATGTTGCCACGTTTCTCAGTGTGCACGTTATTCCATTATAAAGTCCCCGTTTCTAGGCCTCAAAAGGGCCTGGACATCAGATTCAGCTCCTGTCTTCTGAAGCCTCGCTGAGGAACGATACAGCCCCCACCTGTATCCTCGACCTTTCACTTACTTCCTGCCTCGCAGTGCCCGGTGCAGCTTGGCTCTGCCTCTGAGTCTGCCAAAAGTATGTTATAGTTCCAGTTATCAGTTCAGTCCTCCTTCTTTGCATTCCTAAGCTACTGAACTGCATCAATAGTTTCCGTCATTGTCTAGCCTTCTCGTCTCCAAGTTAGAGAAATACTGCATTTAATGGTCATTTAATATTCTTCATCACGCACTACATGTAGAATAATGCATGGTCCAGTCTTAGAGTCAAGTTAGCTTTTCCCCTCATGACTTCTAGTTTATATCAACATGTTCCCTAAACATCAGATACTAGATAGGGTTTAGGTACATGTCGCTCCGACCCTCCAGACTTTAGTCTCTGCTCCTAGCACAGAGTTCATAGCCCCCAGCTTCTCCTCATAATACGTCATTGCCAGTTTGCGCGCACCATCAGGTTAGAGGTCCCGGCTCTTTAGGTAGCCCCCTCCAATGTTTCCGCCCCATTCATGACATATTCTGTTACGTCTGCACCACATGTCTATGTATACGCCCAGTTACACCTACTTTTACTCTTATCTTTCGCGACTGCTACGCGTCACGCCTTCTGCTCCACCCACTGCTACGCCTACTGCAATGTGATGCTATGTGTTTGCGTTATGTATATAAGTTCATGCATTGTTATTAGAAGTTAGCGCGCTCATCCCAGACCCAGCCCCAGCAGCTGCTGGGCCCCTGTTCCTATGCAGGTTGTCCTGATCCTGTCCTTATGCTGTAATAAACCTGCAGAAACTCCTACTACCTCGAATCTTGACTCTTATTTATTGAGCTATCTGTTATGATATATGCCTAGTCAAAAATAGGGTATTATTTATTTATTTACCACATAATGGCGCCCGAACAGGGACCTGCCCTTTTCCCCACGCGTCGGTGAAGCCACGCCGACCCCCTGACCCTCTGCAGTCGTGACGGAACCATACTGGCCAAGTGCAGATATTTCTGCTTCAAGTATCCCTCAGGCCCACGGAGGAGACGGAGGAGGCGGTCCAGCATCCAAACGAGACGGTGGAGGAACGCGGCGAGTCCCGACCAGAGCCCAAGCCAAGAGTCCAAGGTCCGAGGTATCCGGAGGCCCACCCGTAACTGAAGTCCGAAGTTCGTCGTCCGTCGTCGTCATCAGTCCAGTCCAGCCCGAGGCCTTCCGTTCCGTGCTGCCCGGTGAGTACCATTGCTGGGGTAGTATCTAGACAGGACCAATCTAAATTGACTCCTGGTCCGTGGGTTGGTGGTACCCAGACTCACAAACGAAGTGTTCACCTAGGTGGATACGGGTCTTGATGCGTCCCTTTATGGGACCGGTATGTTCCGTACTGTTACAGCAGTGCATCCAATAACTCTAGTCTGTTCCGTTCTCGAGAAAATTCTTGTATTTCTGTTCTCAGTATTCCAGGTAATATTCTGTTCGAACTGTTATGTTATGATATTGTTTAATGTATTTTCAATGTCGTGGTATGCCTGAATTGTTTTCCCAATTGTTATTGTTCTTTGTGTATTGTATTGTGTTCCGATTCAAGTTTACAATGCCGCTCTTTTCCAAGTTACGTCAGTTAAAAACTAGAAAGGGTTTATTAGAAGAAGCAGTTCCTGTTCCGCCGAGGGACAGTCCAGGTCATTTTATGTATCAGAAACATGGCATAAGTGCCATATTGTATCTAGATTTATGGGTAGAGTATACCAAACAGTTAGAAGAAAAGTATAGATGGCCTGTATCGGGTACATGGGATGCCGAATGTATCATGCGAGTAGAAGAAGCATTATGGAAAAAGAAAGCCAGACAGTCACAGAAAGATGCCATCGAGTTATGGCGTAAAGAAGCGCATAGAAGAACCGAAAAGGAAGTCAGAAGGTCAGAGTTAAGTAGAGAATCCCAAGAACGAGCCCAAGAAAGAGAATTAATCGAGATAGGTGAACAAGTCAAAGCCGAACAGTCAGACAGAC
This sequence comes from Lissotriton helveticus, assembly GCF_964261635.1. NCBI lineage: Eukaryota > Metazoa > Chordata > Amphibia > Caudata > Salamandridae > Lissotriton > Lissotriton helveticus. The sequence goes on from NC_136059.1 coordinate 1,378,056,812, forward strand.
AGAGGCATGCCCTTATTAAGGGTATGTATCCTCTTCTTGCCGAGGGCTTGCCAAAAGCGACCCCAGAGGCATCCAGTAATTTCCCGCCACCATTAGTTCTGACCAAGCTACGTCACAAACAGACCGCAGCTGATATTTTTATTTCGTCCTATTTGGACGACACAGTCCCAGAATATGCAAATCCTGTTCGCGCTCCGCCAGTCCCTGTAAATCAGGCACTTCCCGCTCTTCCAGACACCGGAGTACCTGCTACGGTACCCCCGGTCCAGCCAGCATTTCAACTTCCCGCTCCGCCACGAAGAATGTCCGTCGATGATTCTAGTTTAGGGGCCGCAGGAGGAGGTCCTCCTCAAACCCCGCCGCCACACAAGCGTTTAACGTTAGCCGAATTACATGCACAAGCGTCACAGCGTACGCCTAGACATCAGACTGTAGCAGAAATAAGAAAATCCCTTGCCGAATGTGTCTATGATCCAGTCCCAGGCGAGGATAATATGGTTTTATATTCGTTCCGCGTAAGAAAGGTGGCCGAGTATCTAGTCACCTTACCGAATATGAAAGAAGATCTAGACAGAATATATCGTTTCATCCGTACAGGGGATGATCCAGAAAGTATTCACGAAGCCATGTCTCAAAGGAAAGTCGAGATCCAGCTCATGATATTAAAGTTTCTGATTAATTGTCTAATAAGAGAACAAGATTACCCGTCTAAAGATTCTGCCGAAATGAGAATCCTGACAAGGTGGAGTGATAATATAGCCGAGGGTAAGCACAAGACCGTCGGTGCCATGGAAAGTATGTACAAGAAAATCCGTAAAGAAATAATAAAGATACACGAACAGCGTAAAGCAGCACAAGTAAGCGAGAAAGAAAGTATCTCCGATCCTGAAGAGGAAGACGACGAGAATACCGCCAGAATAGCGTACGTAGGAAAACCCAGATTTCCAGATCGCCATTTACGTCTAGAACACAAGTCTATTTTCCATCATTCAGCACCAGAACAAGGTTCTCTAGAACAAGTATTTCAAGCTACCGATCACATTCTGAAATCACGAATCGGTTATAGTGAGTTAAGTACCATGCATGAACAAGAAATAGCCCGATCAGCAGTCCGATGGATTACTGATTCTACCACTTTTCCAGACGAAATAGTGGCACAAATGTTTCTGAAATTGCCCCCAGCCGAGCAGCGACTGGTGGGTATGTATATGATCCAGCACCTCATTACTCTGTATGAGGGTCAACATTCTGATCCAGGCCCGTTACATGATATCCTGAACGAGTTACTCCAGTACAAATGGAGAGGTCTAGGTACCGATTTAATTAGTGTCATTCTAGAACAGCGTCACAAATATAGAACGTTCTTGAACCCGCATTTTGTTCATGTCTCACCCCCAGAAAGAAAATCATTCTACATAGACAGACAGAATCCGTTACGAGAAGTCCACCCAGTCAGAGGCACGGGTGGCGAAATGCAACGAGTGTTTGTATACACTCCAATCACAAAGATGGAACTTCTCGAGATGAAGAAATTAATTCCTTGTCATGACAAAGATCCAGCAGGGTTCCATCGAGAATTAAAAGACATGCTCCGAATGGGAGAATACACTTACCCAGATATCATTAAAATGTTAAAAGTCCTGTTGCCCGCAGGGGTGTATGAAAAGCTAAAGGAAAAAGAATGGGAGGTGGGAGAGAAAAAGATCGATTGGACAGCTCTAGAAGCAGAAGATAAGGCACGAGTACCAGGTACCGGTCTTGGAGATAAATGTAAAGAGTTACCAGAATTATTAATTCAAGTTTTACCCAGATTATTGACAACGAGAAAAGAAGACTGGGATGCAATCTCAGCCTGTAAACAGAAACAAGATGAAGATATTAGTGATTTTTATTCTAGGTTTGAAAAATGTTTCAGTATTAACAGTGGTCTCAAGACAAGTAGTGAGTCATACCCTCACCTTTTTGTTACTAAATTAGTCGAGAATTCAAGCCCACAAATTAAAAATCGAGTTTTGAAAGTCGAAAGCACCTGGCAAGCAAATACTCCGTCCCAGATGCTCCAGATGCTTCAGTATCACCAGAATAGAATTAGGGAAGAGCAAGAACACGAGAGAAAACGTATGAAAGACACGAAAATGAAAGTGCTAGTTGCACAATCTGTTCCTCAAGACAGTCAGAAGAGGGGTCCGAATCAAGCCAGCCATCCCGCAGCTCCCGTTAAAGGGAACTGCAATTACTGTAAACAGCCAGGTCATTTTATAAACGAGTGTGCAGTTCTGAAACACAACATAGCTACTGGTAAGACTAAAGAAAGACCACGTCCGCCTAGACAAGAACAAGTTTCACAGACTCCTCAGTCACAGAATACACCACAGACAGTTACAGTACCGCAGCCTATCGCTGCAACACAGCATGTCACATCACAGATGTACCAGTATGCGCAGTCTGAGTATCCAGACTACCAGCCATATTCATGAAACAGCCTAGAGAGGGAGGTAGGCTTGCCTCTCATCGAGATACCTGTAGATCAAGAAGGTCCCTATGTTCACAGTCAAGTATTAGGGAAAGACAGAAAGTTTCTGATTGATACAGGGGCAAGTAGGACCACAATTAGTCACGCCGAAGTTCCAGGGGCTCCGCTCTCAGGCTCAAGAAATGTTTCCCTTGGATTTTCAGGAAAACCTATCGTTAACGAGATATCTAAGCCAGTTACTCTAGAAGTAGGTCCATTGTCCCGCACTACTGATCTGTTACTTACTAAGTCATGTCCAGAAAATCTGTTAGGCATTAAGACACTGAAAGAGTTAGGTGCCGTTATATGTTGTTCCCCAGAGGGAATACGTCTGTTCCTACGTGACTTTAAGGGTCACTATGTATTACGAGATTTTGATTCAAGACTGTCTAAGGTTCCGCAGCATTTATGGGCGCAAGGTCCAACTGATGTAGGTTACATGCAAATCACACCCCATCGTGTGACTCTCAAGCCAGGTGTAGTGTTACCACGAATCAGACAGTACAGATTGCCACCCGAGGCTGTAGCAGCCTTGTCCAGAATTATAGACGAGCTCATCGCACAAGGAGTAGTTGTAGAAACTGACTCCAATGTATGTAACTCCCCGATCATTCCAGTTATGAAACGTACTGATCCAAATGCACCTCCAGTATATCGATTAGTGATTGATTTACGAGAGCTTAATAAATGTATTATTCCACAGTACCCAGTTGTCCCAGATATCTCTTCCCTGTTGACAGCCATTGATTCCGAAGCCACGTTCTTTACTGTCATAGACCTCAAGAACGCATTTTTTAGTGTTCCCATTCATCCAGACAGCCAGTTTCTTTTCGGATTTTGTTTAAATGGAAGGAGCTATATGTTCACACGCGCTCCTCAAGGTTTCACAGAAAGCCCTAGTATTTACAGTCAAGCACTTAAGAGACAACTAGATAATATTCACATGCCAACTGACACTGCCCTGCTCCAGTATGTCGATGATCTACTGATCACAGCCCGTTCTGAACGTGATTGCGAGCGAGCATCCCTTACAGTTTTGTATTTTCTAGCCGAGATGGGGCACAAGGTGTCCCCTTCGAAGCTTCAATTCTGTGTCCAGCAAGTGGTATACTTAGGACACTTGCTGTCCAAGAGGGGTAGGCAGTTGACACCAGACCGTATCCAGTTGATAGCGAGTCTTCCCCAGCCCAGAACCCAGAAGGAGGTACGTGCCTTTATCGGCCTTACTTCTTATTGTAGACAATGGATTCCCCAGTATGCATTTTTAGCCAAGCCACTGATACAGTTAACGACACAGGAGGCAGCCGTATCGACTGTCCTCCCTTGGACATCTGAACATACACTTAGTTTCAATGAGTTAAAGACAGCTTTATGCCAAGCTCCAGTTCTAGCTACACCGAACTACAGTAAGCCTTTTACACTTTTCGTCACAGAACGTGAAGGTACAGCATTATCTGTTCTCACACAAGATCAAGCAGGTCAATACAAGCCCTGTGCTTATTTTTCGAGCACATTAGATCCAGTCGCCCAGGCGTTGCCTGCGTGCCTCAAGTCAGTTGCAGCCACAGCACTAGCTATCAGACAAAGTGATTCCATAGTTTTAGGACACTCCCTGACAGTACAAGTCCCACATTCCGTGGAAGTTCTTTTAAACCGAACACAAACTCAGCACTTGACAATTGCACGTTTAACAGGTTATGAATTGACACTGTTCCAGCCACACATAGATATTAGACGCTGCAACGTCCTGAATCCTGCTACACTGTTACCATCAGTTAATTCAAATCCTGACACACATGACTGCGTGGAAGTAGTTAACATTACGACAAAGCCAAGACAAGACCTGACAGACATTCCGTTACCAGATCCTGACCTGACACTTTATGTGGATGGTTCATGTATGAGAACTAGTACAGGAGAACTAGTCGCCGCGTATGCAGTGACTACTGACACTGAAGTTATTGAAACACACCGCATTGATACCCTGTCCGCTCAAGCAGCAGAGCTAGTTGCTCTGACACAAGCCTGTATACACGCCAAGAATCTGAAAGTTAATGTTTACACAGATTCACGTTACGCATTTGGAGTTGTACACGACTTCGGAGTGCTCTGGCAAGAGAGAGGTTTCATGACTTCTCATGGAACCAAGATTCAGCATGGTCTCCTTATTCAAGCTCTGTTAGATGCAATACATTTACCGACATCTATCGCTATTATGAAGTGCAAAGCACATACGAAAGTTACTGACATTATTTCCCAAGGTAATGATCTAGCAGATCGCACAGCCAAGCTTACAGCTCAGACTCCAGACATTCAAGCTAATCCGACACAGACACATACTCCAGATCCGATTACATGTATGACAGTTAAGGACCCTACACAAGATGTCATAGATATCCAGTTACATGCTACTCCCGATGAAATCAAGAAATGGTCCGAACAAGGAGGGGTCCAGACAGATCAAGGATGGTTAACGAAGGGTAGAGCCACATGGTTTCTCCCCGACTCTATGGTTCAAGTCATCATTAATACCGCACATAGTCCAGCACATTTAGGAGAAAAAGCTATGTTAGACAGTATTCAGAACATTTGGTTCAACAAGCATTTACGAGCTGCAGCCAAACAGAAAGTCCGTACCTGTATGATATGTTGTCAGTTTAATCCAGGTAAAAGTGTCCCGGTGGAACAAGGTGGTTTCCAGCCTCCTGACCACCCTTTTGAGGTCCTCCAGATGGATTATATTCAGATGGAGCGATGTCGAGGTTTCAAGTATGTCCTTGTAGTTGTATGCGCTTTGTCCAGATGGACAGAAGCATATCCAGTCCCAGATTACACAGCCGCGACCACTGCCAAGCAGTTGGTTCGTGAATTCTTCCCTAGATATGGACTCCCTAGAGTCGTATATTCTGATAACGGTCAGCCATTCTCATCTGAACTCATGAAGCACGTTTCCCTGTTGTTAGGGTACCAGTGGAAGTTCCATTGTGTACGCCATCCTGAAGCAGCCGGTCTCGTAGAGAGACATAATCAGACTCTGAAAATTCGAATCGCCAAAGTTTGTAAAGAAAAGGGTGTGGACTGGCTAGTAGCTCTGCCAGTCGCTTTGTTTTATATGCGCATGGTCGCACATTCCAGATCAGGTCTGTCCCCGTATGAGGTCGTATTCGGCCGCCCCCCTAACATGTGGGGTACTCCTAGACCCCGAAGTATTACTGATGTTTCATGTAATATGCTGACAGATTACCTAGCTTCCTTGATGTCTGCCCTCAACTCATGTCGTTCACAGGTTGCTGCCGCATTTCCAGACAATACCGAGGTGGCACCGCATGAAATCGTTCCAGGTTCCATGGTAATGATCCGAAACTTTGACAGATCAAGTCCGCTGGAGCCTCGATGGAAAGAGCCCCGTCAGGTCCTCCTCACCACCCGTACAGCCGTGAAGTTGGAAGGCCGAAAAGGATGGATACACCTTTCTCACGTTAAACTTTTTAAAGGACTGAAACCCGCCTTAAAGAACATTTCCCAGGATTCGAAGGACTGCCAGAATATTGTTTTCAAGGACTGTCCCGCAAAAGGCATTGCTACAACCCCTTCCCTGTTAGAGAAAACTCCGCAGCAGGAGTATAAGCAAAAGTTAAGGTCTAGTAAATTAAGTCAGTCAGTTTGATTGTATAAGTCCTCCCCTAGGTGAAACGGTTAGACTGTTTCTGACATGTATAAAAAAGACCCCCATAGTGAGAGAGTTAGTCAAAAATCAATTCAATGTATCGTTTTTCTAAGTTTCATATTATTCATCAGCATAATGATTTCCTGCACCAGTTACGCATTTTTCCTGTATTTTCCAATTCCTCATGTAAATAAGTCTGCTAATGTTACAGTAGAGCACACGTTTAGTGATCTGCCTCCTCACGAATATTCATACCGCCTCGCTATGCGTAACAATTCATTTATCCGTATGTTACATTACTCACACCAGACCAGCAATGCCACTAATTGTTGGGTGTGTGGTCGACTCCCCCCTTTCCAGACACCGAAGGGAGTTCTGCCACTTTTTCCTTATCCATTTTCACATAATGGTTCGTGTGGAGCATGGTCCACGTTAACGTCCTCCTCAACAGATATGTCTTTTCTTAACAGTACATGTTTCCCAGACAAGCAAGGTTTCCCCCACAGAACAGGTTTAGATCTAGAAAATGAAGTGTATAATTTAGGTAATTATTCGTCGAATTTCATGGTCCTGAATGTTCAGTCTGATACTACTCCAGACTCACCTGCTATTTCAGTACTACCCGTCAAAGGCGAATTATGTGTCCGTAGTCATGGTTCTGTACACGTAGGACATAGTGATTGTACTACTATTATCCAGTATAGTGACAGTGGGAAATCTAATTTTAAAGCTTCACGTCATTCTTATTTTGTTTGTGGTCAAACTGCATATGTTCATCTGCCCCTCGATTGGGAGGGAACCTGTTACATTGCCTTCCTACTGCCACCTGTTTTTCTAGCCCCACCTGACTACCATAGGAATTCCTTCCTAGTACATACTAGACACAAGAGAAACCTCCCGATTGTCGATTATACTGAAACTGCCGCAGAGCAATTCATTGATATAGATAAAGGTGTGTTCCCTTATTTAGGTACAGTTGTAAACAGTAAGCTAATCCGTAGATTAACAAGAACCCTTGAAGCAGTAGTAGATGAGACTGCCTCCGCACTAGGTAACTTAACCGAAGAGCAATCCTTTATGAGAATTGTCGTTTTACAGAATCGTCTCGTCCTTGACGTCATACTGGCCGATAGGGGCGGGGCCTGTAGACTCATCGGATCCAGTTGTTGCATTTTCATTCCTAATAACGCGCCGTCTGTTTATTCAGCTATAACCAGACTCCATAAAATTGCCCATCTGTTACACCAAGATCGAGGCACCTGGACATGGTCCAGTTGGTTCTGGAATATAATTTCCGCATGGGGATGGAAAGTCCTGTCCTTTCTAGGTATTGCAGTAGCGATCATATTTAGCTGCTGCCTCTGTATACAATGTGGCCCTGCGATTTGCGGCATTTGTGCTACCTCTTGTATTCCTAGTCCCAAGCCCCGTTCTAAATCCCGTTTCAAGACAATTCGAGATGAACAAATGGTACTGTATGAAATGATAGATGGTATCATGAATATTGATGTTTCCTGATGGAAACGTAGTGACAAGGAGGGAATGTGGAAAAGTAAATTTTGCCATGTTCTGTGTCCCTACGCCTCATCCATCATATGTTATGTGTGCATGACCAATATGCATATGTTATTCCCCATGTCTGATTAATGACGCAATTATAGTTGTGTCCACCTCTAGTATGCCAGTTTCCAGTCTTCGTGAATACTACGAATATCAGGCCTATGTAAAGTAATGTTGCCACGTTTCTCAGTGTGCACGTTATTCCATTATAAAGTCCCCGTTTCTAGGCCTCAAAAGGGCCTGGACATCAGATTCAGCTCCTGTCTTCTGAAGCCTCGCTGAGGAACGATACAGCCCCCACCTGTATCCTCGACCTTTCACTTACTTCCTGCCTCGCAGTGCCCGGTGCAGCTTGGCTCTGCCTCTGAGTCTGCCAAAAGTATGTTATAGTTCCAGTTATCAGTTCAGTCCTCCTTCTTTGCATTCCTAAGCTACTGAACTGCATCAATAGTTTCCGTCATTGTCTAGCCTTCTCGTCTCCAAGTTAGAGAAATACTGCATTTGATGGTCATTTAATATTCTTCATCACGCACTACATGTAGAATAATGCATGGTCCAGTCTTAGAGTCAAGTTAGCTTTTCCCCTCATGACTTCTAGTTTATATCAACATGTTCCCTAAACATCAGATACTAGATAGGGTTTAGGTACATGTCGCTCCGACCCTCCAGACTTTAGTCTCTGCTCCTAGCACAGAGTTCATAGCCCCCAGCTTCTCCTCATAATACGTCATTGCCAGTTTGCGCGCACCATCAGGTTAGAGGTCCCGGCTCTTTAGGTAGCCCCCTCCAATGTTTCCGCCCCATTCATGACATATTCTGTTACGTCTGCACCACATGTCTATGTATACGCCCAGTTACACCTACTTTTACTCTTATCTTTCGCGACTGCTACGCGTCACGCCTTCTGCTCCACCCACTGCTACGCCTACTGCAATGTGATGCTATGTGTTTGCGTTATGTATATAAGTTCATGCATTGTTATTAGAAGTTAGCGCGCTCATCCCAGACCCAGCCCCAGCAGCTGCTGGGCCCCTGTTCCTATGCAGGTTGTCCTGATCCTGTCCTTATGCTGTAATAAACCTGCAGAAACTCCTACTACCTCGAATCTTGACTCTTATTTATTGAGCTATCTGTTATGATATATGCCTAGTCAAAAATAGGGTATTATTTATTTATTTACCACAACTCCACCTCAACGTGAACAAGGAGGTGTCATTATGAGAGGAGGGAATCCTTTCCAGATTAATTCTGTGTGAGGAAATACACAAGGAAGGTAACCACAGAGTATTTATATGTGTCCATTATTGTCAGTGACATACAGGCCAGATGGGGAACCCACAGTGACAGTAGCTCTCAATGACAAAAGGTATGTATTACTCATAGATACAGGAGCAACAAGATCCTGTATTAGAGAGGGAGACCCTCTGATTTCCAACAGCTCATTGGACACTCAAGAATTCTCTGGGGAAGTATTGAGGGTTCCTTTACTAAACCAGTTGAGGTGGAAGTAGGAGGGAGATATATCAATGGCTGTTTACTGTTATCGTGAGCTACCCTAGCCAATTTGTTAGGGAGAAATCTTAAGGCCAAGTTAAATATGACTATTCATTTTGAATCTGATGGTACCATGAATTGTTCTACCCCTGGAGTGCTACCTTCCAGGATCATAAAACAGTAGGGTCCTACTGGTACGTGAGCAATGACAAATGCAACATTTAATTAGCACTTAAGGCGAACACCTACCACTCTTGAAAATTGCTAGGGGAGAATGTACATTGATTCTACACCTCCCGCATCACATGGAGCGCTTGCACCATTGTGAGGTTGCCCTACATTTCATCGCACTTCTCTCTGTCCTGATGAAGACCGGTATGCTAGGATCTAAGTCACCTTAGGCAACAGTCGGGTCTAACCGTTGACTTTTTTAGACTAACAAGCCAGGACTGATTATTGAACAAGGATAAATAAGAGACCATACTAAATCCTGTAGACAGGTTACCTTTGTATTAATCCTTTCTTCGCCTTCTGCATATCACTGCGCACTTGAGCACCATCTGAAACACATCTTTTCTTTTTGGAGCAACCGTTATTCAATAAATTTGATGTATTCCTTTGTTGAATTATAACTAATGAATCTTGACACAAAAACTGAATCCCATTGTTTGACTCTTCATTAAGTGCATTTCATTTATGTTGTTGCCTTTTGTGTTTGAATTTGTTTTGTGCTCACCTAAAGCTCAAATTAAATGATGTATTTGTCATTTCTCATGTACCAGTGGGACCATACTGTTTTACATACCACATGTTACCCAGGTCCTATGAGTTTTGTATGGGTTAGCCCAGTATCTTGTAAAAGTACCTTCCAGGATCATGGCATTAACAGTAGATTCCTCTACCGAAGGTCAGATCAGAGAAAGACCTGCATATATGGATGCATTTACTATGGCAGTATATACAATCATAGCAGAGACACAAGAGTTACCTAAAGAATTTCTATTTTGGCAACACTGGCAAGACTCTTAGATGCCTAATGCTGAATTAATACTGCAAATAGAGGCTTTAGAGGTGATACCAACTTATGGCGCTCTAACAGCCAGTGACCATAATCATGTCTTATGGGTATGTGTTATCTTCATTGAAGCAGGAAAAATGGATGACCAACTGTTTTGTGTTGATTCCATGAAAACAGTTGTTGTCTTTCAAAATGACATACCATTGAGGACAGTATTAGAAGTAAGGATGCCCACACCAGGTAGAGTTTTTGGTTCTGTTAGGGAATCAGATCTGTCCCATGTACCAGACACTTTGGGCCAGATGTAGGTCGCCAATTACGGGTCGGTAACGGCCAAATTCGGCCGTTACCGACCGGTAATTGGATTTCGAGATGTAGGGGCCAATATTTTACAGATTCGGTAAATTTACCGAAACGGTAAATTTACCGAATCTGTAAAATACCGAATCGGTAATTTTACCGATTCGGTAAAACCCAGATGTAGGTAGCACTGTTTACAGTGCTACAGGCCTTCAGAATTCGGTATTTTACCACCCAATCCAATTGGGTGGTAAAATACCGAATACAGGTATGCATGTACATCTGTGCATGCACACCTGTGCCATGTGACACACAGACATGCCACATGGCACACATGCCTGTATTTGGGGTGCTAGAGGGTGTCAAAGTGACACCCCTGCACCCTTGCTGAAATCGGTATTTACCGAATCTGTAAATACCGATTCAGTAATGCCCATTGATTCCTATGGGCCTCAATGCCCATAGGAATCAATGGGCATTACTGAATCGGTATTTACAGAATCGGTAAATACCGAATCTTAACGATTCGGTATTTACCGATTCAGAAATACCTACATCTCCCCCCTCTATTTTACCACTTCTTAAATACCGAATCGGTATGATTCGGTATTTAAGAAATGGTAAAATAAAATTACCTACATGTGGCCCTTTGTGGGCTAATAGTCCAGATGATGAAGTCTTATTCGTACTGCTTCACCATTCAGAATTACATTAAGGGAATGTGCTACCTTACCTAGCGTGAGGAAGTATACTTTTTCTAAGAAGGCAAATGGGGGGCGCGGCCAAGATGGCATTGTGAGCATACGTGCTTTGTAACCGTTCCGCTCCGGCCCTGGATTTTTGCACCTACATCGCTGAACCCCGGGGTCCTGGGGGGGCCCATCTGCTGCAGCTGCGGCACTGCATATTCTCCACCACATTGGACGGCCCGGAGGGGTTTTTGGAGGCCGTTGCGGGGGCTCGGATGAAGCACCAGCGCTAATGAGCCGGCTCGCCTGGACCTGAGTGAGCGGGTGGCTGTACCCTCCGCTGTGGCTCGGTGGGATGCGAATGGCGTGGGACTAGGGAGCTGAGGCCCAGCCGACTGAGTGTGAAGCCTCCACGACGTCCAGGCCTGATAGCTGGCCCCCATCCATATCTCACGCGACGGCCCGCGGAGGATGGGTCGTCGTCGGAACAACCACCTGCATCTGCATTTCCACTGACCTTCTCCTGTGGGGCCTAGAGGCATCGGAGAGGCGGCGGTACCTGGCCTTCCTTGCCGGTCTTTGAAGGTATGGCGGATCCTCCTGGAGGTAGCGGTCCCCCCTCTCATTACCGCACATCTGGAAGCTTGGCTCCAGGGCCCCCAGGGGGGCGGCACTGTGCTCCCCCTAAAGACACTCCCAGGTCCATCAGCAGTGGGAGGCCCGACCGGAGGCCGGCCCCCCTCATTCACGAAGGCTCTTTACTTCGCCGTGACTACACCAGGCGGCCTGGGGGCTATAACAGGACTGTGGCTCTACCCCTCCCCCCTATGTCTTGGCCCTTACTGTCAGAGAAAGGTGCTAGTTAGTGAATCGTGCTGAGGACCTGGGGAGGGCTGACTTAGTGGCCTCCAGTATTCAGCGGCAGTGTGTGGCAGGATGGCATGAGGCCGAGCTTGGAGGTGCCCCGGCGGTGGGCCCAGACTCTGAGGGGACCTAATGCATCACTGGCTCCTAACGCCTTATCTGAGGTCCAGGCTGTTGCACTCTCCCACTGCCTGTGGTGACTCAAGGGGTTCTCCCTTTGGGGCTCCCCTTGGAAACAGATGCTTTGCGGGTCCCTGCTGGTGAGCTCTGTGCTGGCGATTTCTTCTGGTGCCTCACAGGTTGGAACGCTCCATGCTCCCTTTGGACTAATTACCTGTCCGTCGCCCTTGCGCCCTCGGAACTCACCTCAGCCTCCAAGATGAGCACTGCCTGGGCTAAGAAGGAGCGTACGATCAAGGACATGCTTGCTAAACCCCCACTCCAAGAGCACTTTCTACGGAACCTTCGGCCCCGGAGGGAGGCTTAGATGGGGAATCCCCCATCACTCGCTCCTGTATGGATGCACTTTTCCTGTTGCTGAAGGAGGACCACCAGCAGATCAAGAACGACCTGGCTAAGGACTTGCAGGCCGTCCCGCAGGATTTCTCAGAGATTGGGGACTGAGTGGACTCCTTGGAATCCAACGACACTGCTAGGGGTGAAGAAATTGAGTTCTCCGCCAAGAAATAATTTGCTTTTCTGATAGACAGATTGATTTACAGGCACATGCTGAAGACCTGGAGAACAGGTCAGACGCAAGAATGTGAGGATTCAGAATGTGCTGATCTCAGTGGAGGCAGGAAATGTTGAGGAGTTTGTCTAGGCCCTCTACGCACAGATCTTGGAGGATGTACCCGTCTCTTAGATACGCCTTGATGGTGTGCACCGGGTCGGACTCCCCCGTGCCTCCAAAAGGCCCCCACCGGACATCCTGGCCTGTGTCCACAGCTTCCCCATGAAGGAACATATCCTGCGAACTGTCCGGGGGTCCGATTCCATTAGCTTTCGGGGTCACTCCCTCCAACTGTTTCAGGACCTCTCTGGTGTAACCCTCCAGAAGTGGCGACAATTCTGCCGAGTGACATTGCATCTTCGCAGCCTTGGCATCCCCTATTCTTGGGGCTACCCTTTCCATCTACTTTTCTACTGGGAAGGTCAGACTTGCCAGAACCTTTCGCACCAAGCAGCATATGCCCTCCTTAAGATCGCACAGCCAGAATCTCAAGCTGGGAGCTTGGATGAGCCAGGGGCGGGAGGTGGGTGCTGGGAGACGCAGGGGAGGAGACGGAGGGGCAAGAAACTTTATAAGTCTAGCCCAAGGTCATCATCCAAGAACGCAAGGCAGTCCTTGAGAGCATTACCGGAAGGTCCTTGGTGGGAAGGACAGACTGATCCTACAGGGCCCATTTCCAGGGCCTCGGAGGCCTGTTGGTTGCAGTTTGGGCCTCAGGGCAGAGCAGCGCTCGGACAGACTATGGCCATGATCGACCCCATCCGGACCTTTCCTCATTGGTGGTAGGGGACCCCTTTCCAGGGCCTATCCCCAGAGGTTCTATTTTTCTTACTGTTTGGTCATGTTTGTGGGGGTTCTTTTTATGTCTTTTGTTTCCACACCAAGTACTTCTGCACCGAGCACTGATGATTGACACACCTACGGACACCTCAGATTACGCTCTGTGGGTTTCAGGGTACTTATGGGGTACCTTTGCTGAGAGGGCAGAGTGAGGGCTAGGCCGCTTGACATGGTATACTCTCTTTCCCCTAGTATTGGGCCCCATGGTTGGCTGAAGATTCTCTCCCTTGACGTAAAGGGCCTAAACAATCCGGGTAAATGGAGGGCCATCCTCCCGTTTCTAGAGAATTCAGGAGCAGATATCTGTCTCTTGCCAAAGACTCACCTCCTGACCGGGGACGCACACCGGCTTAAATCCAGGAAATTCCCGCAACAATTGCTTTCCTCCTCTGGCCATAAGAAGGGCGGGGTGGCTATCCTTTTTTCCCACTCCTTTAGGGGTTCCATTGGTCCAAAACTGGCAAAACTCAAGGGTCGCCTTTTGGCATTTGACATTGGGCACCATATATACCCCGAACGAGGGGCAGGAACGTTTTATTTGGGATGCTCTGGCTTATTCACTGCTTTCTCATGACCGCCTCATACTAATAGGTGGCGACCTCAATCTGGTCATGGACAACCTCATGGGCCGTTCGCCCCACGGGGAGGGCGGGGCGGGGGCCTTCTGGAACGCAGGCATTTCTTGGTTGAAGGCAGCTGGACTTGTAGACCTCTGAAGGGTTCACCACCCAAACTCTAGGGACTTTACTTTCTTCTCTCATGCACACAGGACCTACACTAGAATTGAATACTTCATGGGCTCTCAGGACTTCCTTAGGCTTTCTACTTCAGTGAAATTGATCCGCACACCCTCTCTGACCACTCCGTGCTTGTTTTGGAGTTCAGACCCCCCCTTCCACCAACAGGCTAGAAGACAGTGGCGCTTACAGGAGACCTTGTTAAGCAAACCAGAGACCCAGGGGAAGATCAGGAAACTTATCACTGACTATCTAGCCACTAATGACACCCCGGAGGTTCCTCTGGCTGTTGTTTGGGACGCAATGAAGGCTGTTGTCAGGGGAGAATTTATCTCCTTGGCAGCTGCTGACAATAAGGACCGGAAATGGAAACGGGGGTACTCCAATCTAAAGTTAAGGAGTTGGAGGGGATTCATCATCGCACAGGGACCCCAAGAGTGGTGGCGCCAATTGGAAGCTGCCAGGAAACAGTTGGAGGGGTTGGACTTAGACAGGGCAGAATTCAGCTTGCTTCACCTCAAGCATTTGTATTATCCTAGTGGTAACAAAAGTGGTAGGCTCTTGGCTGCTAAATTGCATGCCCAATGCTTAGCTAACATAATATGAACGTTACTGACTGAGAGGGGTACTGACTTTACAGAGGACAATTCCATTGCTGAGCACTTAAGACTCTTTTATTCCTCTCTATACACTGCACAGACCACCTCATCCAACGCTATTACTGACTATCTGCTTACCTCTACTGTTACTAAGCTCACTGATGACTTGGCGTCATCACTCGACTTTCCTATTAAAGAGGGGGAAGTCGTTTCGGCATTAGCCAGACAGAAGCTGTTGAAGTCCCCTAGCCAAAATGGGTTTCCCGCCGGGTTTTATAAGACCTTCTGCCCTGACCTTGCCCCAATCCTGACCAACTTTTTCAATTTCATAGCTGACTCTGGCTCTCTTCCAGCGTCCCTGCTGGATGCTACCATAACTATTATCCCAAAGCCAGGGGAAGACCCCACACTTTGTGCGAACTATCATCCAATTTTGCTTCTTAACTCTGACTCTAAACTCTTCACATGAATACTGGCATCTTGCCTTAACCTTTTTATGCAGGGCCTCATACACCCCGTCCAAGCCGGGTTTGTTTCACACAGACTCTGCACAGACAACACCAAAATACTTTTCCATGCCATCGACAAAGATCACCGTAAATGAGGCTTCAGTATGTTGCTTACAGTGGATGCGGAAAAGGCCTTTGATCGGGTCCACTGCCCTTTTTTCACTGCACACTGGAGCATTTTGGTTTTGGGGAATGTTTTCGGTCCTTGGTTTTAGTGTTTATAAGGCACCACAGGCATCTGTCAGAGTCAATGGGTGAGTTCTGAAAAGTTCCTTATTGGTAGAGGCACTAGGCATGGCTGTCCCCTATCGCCCTTTTTGTTTGCTTTATACATGGAGCCATTTGCCCAGCACATCAGAGACCATGGCCGGATTAAGGGGATCCCCATGGAGGGGGGAGCACCGCATTAGCCTATACGCGGACAATGTTATGGTCATTCTGGACTCTAGTCCAAAGAGCCTCTCTGGGTCTCATAACATGTCACAGAATACCCTCTGCATGCAAGCTTGACTTCAAACAGTGCACTGACCTGCAAACACATGCCATAACATTCTTACTTTTATGGGCCAGAGGGAGGTGCACTCTTTCGACTCAAGCTCTTCATCTCTTGTGGGGAAATCAGAGCTGGAACATTTGAAATACTGAATATCACAAGTTAAAAACTCTAAGAAAAAGGGAAGTTAAGGAAAGAGTTCAAGGGAAGCCAAATAAATGACACTTACATCTCTGCAAAGCACATGAGAAACAAAGAGCACACTGCTTATTGCAGAGAACTGATTTGGGTTTATGCCTCTCTGGTGCCTGTTACTATCTTTGCATCTGTGTGACCGAGACCCAGTCCTATCTGTGACCCAGCAGTCACAATTTGGGTAAGCCCAGGGAAACTGTGCCCAACAAGGTAGAAGAAATATGAAAGGGGTGGTAACGTGTTACGAGTGTACAGGAATCGATTCTTGCTCATTCTGAGAAAGTAGAAGAGCGGTTGACAAATCCAGTAGTGTTTTTGTTGAGCATCATCCAGCAGTGTTACCACTAATGCCCCCTCTATGGACCCATGCCTTGCTCAGTTGGGTCGGACTAGAGCAGACAATTTGTTTATTCTCCTTGACATTGTGTGTACACCTGGCATCTCTCCAAGAAGTGTCTCACAGCAAACAAGGAAGACTAGCAGCTCCGCGTGGGAGATAATTAACAATCTTACCATTATTTACCCCCAGCCTGTTTCCTGTATGCGTCAATAATGACTAATGTACCCCCTTTTTCCCAGGTGTAGCTGAGTCATCTAACCAACTAAGGTCCTCTATTGGTTACAATCTAAGTGTCTCTTTCCAACAGTGAGGGAGGACCTAATAATTATGACAAGAAGGGTTGGGTGGATTGGACCTAATAGGAAAAGTATCGAGGGGGACTGTGTTACTATAAATGTTAAAGACCCCCATGTAGCAGGTGAGAATCTGTCTAGGTCTCCATGCCTAGTAACAATCCTAATACCATAGCTCTTCTGCCCTGGGGTATTTCTATCACCACATGCATCACTCTCGCAGGGTGCCAGCCCCCGCTCCACCTTTCCAATTTCCAGCGGCTGATTGTCAACATGCGGTTCCTCATCCAAAAGATTTATGGCACTAAGCGAGTTACAGGTAATAGAATGACATAACATCATTGGGAATTCAACCAATCAGGGGGAATGGGGTAACCTGACAGTAGTTAAAACAATTAATTACTAAGGACATTACTATGTGTAATTTATTTAACTAATCTCTGATTTCCCTCCCTATATATCTTTTCTATTCTCACGAGCACAATCCATTTCCACACTCCCCCTGGATCAACCCACTTTTCTCTTTTGGAACGTTCCTGACAGTGATCTGTTATAATAACTGTGAGATTAAACAGTCACTATTGAAGCTATTTAGGGTGCTTGTGTGTCTTTTTGAGGATATGCTTAATTGAATTGAGGAACTACTGAGGTACACTTATGATGTAACTTGAGTTCTATGTGTACCATGTTTATAGAGTTTGACTTAATGAATACCTTCCTAAGGAAATTAGTCTAGCATCCCCACTACCAGCATCAGTGGGACATAAAGGAGTATCTTTTTAACATCATGGAACATATTTGGTTTTAAAAACAAGCTAGATTCTCCAGGCTGAGTCTATAGTACCTCCACTTCTCATGTGATTTGTCTTCAGGAAACCTGGGATGTAGTCACCTACTATGTGGAAGGATTCTCTTCTATTTGTAAGCCCGCTGCTCCATCATTATCAGGTTGGCCAAAAGGTGGTCTTTAAATTCCATTTTCAAATGTGTTACCTGTTGTTATTAAGAGATCCTTTACTGCCTCACCCTATTACAAGCTTGTTTGACTGTCCTTTTCAGGCAGATCTCACCTGGCTTTAATTAATTTTTATAATAATATTTTTGATTCCACATGTAGTGAGGTTGTTACTTCTTTAGAGGCGGATTTAGATATATTTTTACAAACCAATTCTTCAAATTGTTTTGTTTTATTAACAGGGGATTTTAATATACAGACATGTATGCTTGCTGCCAAATTTTGTGTGGTATAACCCGTAAGCAGGTGATGGAGTCCCTCACTTTTCACTTAACTCCTATGGGTACTCTCTCAAATCCCTAATTTTTAAGTACGATTGATTATTACTGGAGAAAATTACCGAGGAAATGAAACGCCGACTCACACGTATACGCGGAATATGTTGCTCTGACCGGTTTGATGCTGATCGTACTTTTAACACATAATTAGGAAAGGCCACACACCTTTATGGCTAAGTCGACATAGTGCAAAATCACGACAACTGGAATTTTCCCTATTTTGTGAATTTGAAAACTACTAATTGGCTTTACGCTATAATCCTACAAAAATTAGACGAAGTCTGTGGTTGTTACCATGAAAGACGAAACACGTGTTGGCTAGGTTTGGAGTTGAAGATCACCATTGAATAAGGATATTAAATGAAGATTATGAGAAGATTGTGACGACTTTGATTTATTTTGAACATTGATTGGTATTGGAATTTAGCTCAGGATATACCTGTTTGTTTTTTAAATAAATTACCAGATCCCTTCGTTTATTGGTAGAGGAGCCAGTATGACTATTGATCATTTTAGTCTTCCTTTCTACCAGGAACCTTGTTATCGATCATGGAATAATACCAAGTGCACTATGTGACTATAAGCCGCTAGTTGTCTCTTGTTATTGTAGACTGAAAAGCAGGGGGTTAGCTCCAAGACTGCTAACATGGATGCCATAAGTAGACGGGGATAGATCCTCCAGCTGTGCTCCAGAAGCTGTTAATTACTAATGAAGCAGAGTTTAAGTATTGCCTGGGTGACAAGGTAGATATGTTACTCATTTTTGCATTTGAAGCTATTACTAGGCCACTTAATGCTTTCTTACCCCAAAAGCCTAGACATCCGGCCCATAGCAAAGCATGATTGGTTTAATCATTCATACATTCAGGATGCTAAAGTGCTGCGGACAGCACTGTAGAGCTCACCAAGGGAGCAAACTGTCTTCAAAATACTTAGGAAGAATTACAACTCAGCTTCAGGCAATAGTAAGTAGGCTCTCAGGGTAAAGACTTGGGCAAATTTAACCCAGGCAATCGAGGCCAATGATGCCACTCTATTTTGGAATACTGTTAATGCCCCATTGCTGAAAGGTGAAACAGTTCCAGAGCTCACTCTGCATGTCCCACCCATGTACATGGGTTGAGCATTATTCAGACATTTTTGGATCTCTAGCGAGTGACACAGAGCCGATCGGCTGCTGAGTTGTTAAGAGTCCTCCAGAAACATCCCTGGAGGAAGTTCTTTTGGCCTTCCACCACAGTGCAGGGGTAAATTGCCCGGGACAGATGGTTTTCTGGTTGATGCCTTCAAGGCTGTGGGAGAACTCTGGGCCCTCATTTTCTTGACATAGTTGCAGAGAGTATGATGTCCCCTAGCTGCGCTGACTCTATTATAGTGTCCACCTTTAGGAAGGGGGATAGATCAGATCCGAAGTGCTTCCTCGTTATTTCATTACTGGATTCTCCAGCCAAACTAATCAGCAGGGCTCTCCTACAAAAATTGGAGCAGTGGGCCACCGATAACTCCATCCTGTCAGGAGCCCAGTTTGGCTTTAGGAAAGGGTTGGGGGACCTTAAAACAGTGTGCCAACCTGGACCTTCTTTTCTGGAAATCTGCAAAGGTCAAAGCTGGCTCACTATCTTTATTTTTGCTAACCTCAGTAGTGCCTTTGATTTGATAGATTTGGCTCAAGCTGGGAATGTACTCACTCCTATGAAGTCAAGAAGGGAATAAGGAAGGGTTATGTTCTGGCTTGTTTCTTTTTGCCCTTTACATCAATGGGGTTGATGATGCTCTCAGGGCTCTGCAGGCCAACGCGCCTATTGTCGCCCGCCGGTTGGTCCCTGTGGAACTTTCCACCAGTGGCGCAGTTTTGATGTCAAGAACACCGTCGGCCTGCATAGACTATGGACACCTTTGTCGATTTTATGGAGAGGAGGAAATTGAAGATCATTATTACCAAAACCTGTACGAGAACATATGGTAAATAGACCTAGAGGAGCAGAAGCATCTATATCACATATTTCCTGATTACAAGGATCAATACATTCAATTATTTGGGTATATCGCTTGCCAGCAATGGCTCATGGGTCAATCACATATAAAGTGGTAGGCTAAAAATAAGTGGGGTCTGCATGGGTGTCTTTAGATCTTCAAGGAAGCTCAGTAGTCATCCTACTAGAGAAATGATAAATATATATGAAGCCAAAGCACTGGCTGATGGCTTGTATGGAGGAGGCATCTGAGGATATCTTCTCAGTGGTTCTTTACAGACAGAGGAGAATGCCTTCCTCGAGCATCTGCTAAGAATCCCTACCTATGTCTCAACATACATTACCCATAATGAGGTGGGACTTAGGTATCTAGAGCATTTACTCTTACTAAAGCCGATCTTGCTTTGGCGGTCAATTTGACCTAAGCCTGAAATGACCTTTACTAGATCTATCATCATGGATTGTCATACACTTGGCCATGTTTTGAACATTCCTTTGCTCTTCTATATTAATGATGTGCTAAAGAAGTTTCATGACTCCCTCATAATTCAATCCCCATCCAGTGTGATGGACCTGCATAAAAGTGATTTTAAAGGCCTTTTTTGGCTCCAGATCTGGAAATAGGGCACTGGTGGAGGGTAGGAAACCTATGGTCAACCTATACATGTCAATTTTATCCGGGGAAGGCTTCCAACTGTATTAGTCTATGGGCTTGCGTTCTCACCAGGCTTCGAAAATCGAACTGTGCACTTTCTAGTCTCTTTTCCAGTAATGACACAACAACATAGCGATATGACCCCCATGACCATGTTTTGAACATCCCTTGGCTCTCCTATATTAATGATGTGCTAAAGAAGTTTAATGACTCCCTCATAATTCAATCCCCATACAGTGTGATTAACCTGCATAAAAGTGAGTTAAAAGCCCTTTAAGGCTCCAGATCTGGAAATAGGACACTTGTTGAGGGTAGGAAACATATGGTCACCCTATACATGTCAATTGCATCCGGAGAAGGCTTCCAACTGTATTAGTCTATGGTCTTATGTTCCCAGCACCAATTTGTTCTAACCAGGCTTCGGAAATTGAATTGTGCACTTTCTAGTCCCCTTTCCAGTAATGAAACAATGACCTAGCGATGTGACCCCCATGCCCATGTGATGGCACTTCAAAGCTGAGCACTAAGCACTTTATTCTTTTTTGATGTTTTATGATGGACTGCAATGATTTTTATCTGAAACCACTTTTCATTGCAAATAATGCTAGGTACCACAAAGCTGCACTAAAATTCCTACATTCCTTGACGGACTCTTTTTTATTTTCTAGTATTGCTTCCTTTATATGGGTTGAAGTACAAATTAGGAAAAGCATTTCTTTTCTAGCTAAATACGGAGCATACTCATTTAACGTATTTTATTATATTTTAGAAGCATATGATGAACTGAAGACACACTGTCAAGAATCGTCCTTCTAGGGACCATTAACTGAAGTTCTGGGGCCCTCCAAATCTGCTGCCTATCAATCAATCAATCAATTATTTGTATAGCACGGCTAATCCCTCTGGGGGTATCCAGGTGCTGTGCTGAAGGTATACAGTGAAGACCCAAGTCTTGAGTTCCTTCCTGAAGTGGTTCAGTGAGGGAGAAGGGCGGAGGTGTGGGGGTGTTCCAGGCTTTGGCGGACAGATGGGAGAAGGAGTGTCCTTCAGAGTGGCGGATATGCTGTGTCTGAGTGAGCGCAGGGTGTGTGGAGCGGGGGTTTCTGGGGGTTGGTGGACGATCAGGCGGTGGTTTATGTAGTCTGGTCCTTGGTTGTGGAGGGCTTTGTATGCGTGGGTCAGGAGTTTGAACAGGCATCTCCTCTGGATGGGGAGCCAGTGAAGGTCTTTCAGATGCTGGGTGATAAGTGCCGTCTTGAGCAGGTTGAGGAGCAGTCTGGCTGCTGCATTCTGGATTTTCTGGAGTCTTTGTATGAGTTGAGTGGAGGTGCCGGCATAGAGTGTGTTGCTGTAGTCAAACTGGCTGGTGAGGAGGGCCTGCGTCACAGTTTTCCTCATGCTGATGGGGATCCATCTGAAGATTTTGTGGAGTATGCCGTTCATATAGAAGAAGGTCGAGGCCATGGTGTTGACCTGATGTTTCACTGAGAGTTTGCTCTCCATTACGATGCCGAGGTTTCAAGCATGGTCTTTTGGTGTAGGGATGGGTCCGAGCTCCATTGGTCGCCAGGAGTCATTCCAAAAGGGCAGTATGGTTGCCGAAGATCAGAACCTCCTTCTGTCCATGTTGAGTTTCAGACAGTTGCGCCAATCTTCATGCAGTTGTGGCAGTTGGTTTTTGTCAAGGTGGGGTTTGCTGAGAGTGAGAGGAAGAGTTGAGTGTCGTTGGCGTAGGAGAGGATGTTGATGTGCAATCTGGCAATACCTGCAAGTGGAGTCATAAAGATGTTGAAGAGGGTAGGGCTGAGCTGAGGGATGAGCATTGGTGGACTCCACAGATGGTGTGCTTGGGTTGCGAGGTGAAGGGAGGGATGTAATGTATGTTGTATGCATCCCCTGTATTGTTCTAATTATTGAGAATTGTAGTAGTATTGAAGTATGCACTGTATTTTATTACCACAAAGCAATGGTCCGGGTATTAGTTAATAGCCTTTTATTAATAATGTTGTATTATTGTTCTCTTATGGTCAACTTGTTTTCCCTAAATAAAGCCTTTAAACAAAACCGAGACTTCTGGGCATACACAACACCTGCTTCCCCTGGAAAAGTGGCCTCCAGGCCGTAATTTGCATTTAGTGGTACAGGCTACAAAGAAGGCACAGGAAGGACTCTGGCTGGGCTACAAATATTACAAGTAGCACATCTGTATCAACTGAAACACCTTAAGCTAGGTAACAGGAATAAGTGCTTAACACCTTGCAGGAAAGCAGTAGTTCACACATTTTGAAAGGTCTAATATTACAGTGTGAGACCTACACGACAAACAGCACCATAGAAAAGTCAAAAAGAGAGGTTAGAGAAAATGAAGGAATAGCTACTGTGAAGGATTTCCATTGTTTGAAGTCTATGGTTTAAATGGCAGTTGCAATGAGTGAATTGTAAATGTTTTTGCTTTAAATGATTAGTAAATAAAAGACAAAAACACAATAAAAGCCTCACTGTCTTGATGTAGAATGAGGTTCCCTAGTACGTGTGTGGTAGAGGAGTAGAGTACAGAATGTTTAAATCTCAAACAAAATCGACTTAAAAGACTGATTCTATAAAACTATGGGAGCATGAGCTGCACACTATTACTATTCTAATGTATGTACTTGTTTTTTTAAGAGGAATTGTGTGCCATCAATGGTAGTCTCAAACCAATGGACAACACAAAATGCAGGATTGGAATGGTTTAAAAGAGTTACTTGAAAAAGTGATTCAAACACATTCAAAAGAATGGACAACAGCTTGAGGAATATCTATTCTATTAATGGACATGAAGAAAGATCTAAGCTTGAGTAAATGCTTTTTACCTTTCAGGGTTAATTTACATCCAGAATATGAGTATATTCAATTTCCACTGGAACAAACATGCTGTATGTGAGGTGTGAAGCAGCAGCAGTTCCCCAGTAACAGTGTTAACCATTCTCATCCCTTCAGGTCAATCAACCTTCCCGCTGATTCGTAGGGTATTTTGAGAGAAAGCATCAATATGGCTTAGTGAGATAACCACCGTTGCTAGCGTCTGTTTGAATCCTGGTAAGGCCAACTAAGCCGTTCATACTTCCTAGTTCTAAGAGAAATTCAGTACCAGTGATCGGATAAAGGCTGCACCCATTATTGACAGCGTTTAGAAAAGGCCTAGCCCTCTCCACTCAATGTCAAGTGCGAAAAGGGTTGTACTTGGCCTACTGTCCAGAGCCATAGAAGGATTATCTCTAGGACACCAGTTACAAATGAGCTCAACCACCATGGTTGGGGCCCAGTAACTCCTGTCTACCCTGGGGAACTTGAATGGGGACTGACAACTTGACTCAGATACTAATTGCCTTTCATGCACCTCCCCAAGATTTTTCCCGGGAAAGCTTTCTTCACATGGACAGGAAAAAAACTTTCTTGGGCATGTACATTGACCATGATTAGATCTTGCTTCCTTTTGAGAGGATTGGAACTCCCAACCGTTAGGTTGTCACTGCACTAGCTTTGCTAAAACTGAAAACTCTACAAGACTCCGCATGAATTTAGTAAATGTAGGCAACATACAGAGGAAATACAATTATCTTGGAATTCATCGGTATGGTATTGACACCATCACGATCATCATCTTTATTTCGGCTCAAAAGAGCCATAAAAGTACACAATAACACAGCACATACAAAGGAAAAATAATAAAATAAACACATGATAAGAACATACAATTCTCAGCAGCAGCCAACATTCCTGAGCAAAGTTATAAAAACTTTCATAAAAACATAATTAGGATCACAAAGTTTGCAATTAATAAAAGGAAACACAGAGATACCCCCTTGTCCTAACAGCATCACAGATGGGCTGCCTCTAACAGTAGCCTAAACGAAGCTCTCAGTGGCCCAACTGTGCTATCGGGCAGCTAAAGTAAAAATCTGAATTTGGGTTCCCCTCATATCACTAGGTTTTACAAGTGTGTTAAAGTGCACGGTGTAAAAAGGTAGTAAAAGTTTAACCAATATAGTCTAGTATTTACAGGTCACAGCTCTAAAAGGCGCTTGCCCTAACAACTTTTTGTGTCATATATCACATTGAATGAAAAAAGTTGGAATCTGAATATACAACACTGGGCCTAGCATGTGACTAACATATTCTTAAAGGTAAATGTCAGTCCTCTAAGTGGAAGAGCTGGCAAAGAGAGATGATCCAACGTGTGCGCTGCTTAGCATAAACAGTACAAGAGAATAAGGCATGTTCTTCATTTTCAATATTTGGACATCCCAGAGGGCATCAATTATTGTTGGCCATAGCAGATATTGTATTCCATGTGCCAGTAAAGACAGCCAGTGGGAGTATTCCAAGTCTGAACTTAATAAACAAAGATCTCACTGAAGAGACACTCAGAAAATCCATAAAATCTTCAAAGTGGGACTCACACTTGGTGGATAAATAAAGATCAGATAAACTACCTGCAGGAACAATGGAAATCCATTTGCAGAAAACGATGTTCCAATAAAATGATTTAACAATTTCATGGGCATTCTTGGGCATGGAAGAAGAATTCTGACGGTATGCAGAAAGGCAACGCTTGAACAGCCAGGTTTTGATGTCAGATACCCGGGGATCGTGAGGCCCAGGCGATTGTCGATTATCTCACTGACATAGTCTCTATATAGGGCCACGTCCTCATTTAACCACAGTATTGTCCATTATAAGATAGGTTTCAGACAGACTACATTAGCGAGGTATGTAAGGTTTAAGTCCAACCTCAGAGGAAGGGATAGAGTGTTTTTTGGTAATCTCATAAGAGATTTATTAAAAGTGTTTTTACGAATATCTAACTGATTGAGATTGCAGCCCCGTATAGCACTGCCCTACATGCTTGGGTCTTATAAATTTCAACCACGAGAAAATTGGAAAAGAAGCTGCCTTGCTGATGAATCCTAATAGTAGTAAACGACTTTTGACATTTTACAGCTTGGCATGGATAGCACTATGCTAATCCTATGCTTAAAAACTTTCTGTAGAAATGCCAAAATACTTTGGCCCTTTCTATCTCAACGTGGATGGCATTGTGCTAATGCTATGCTCAAAAATATTGATAGAAAGCATACATTTGAGATGAGCAAATTCAGAGTGTCGCTGGTGTTGTAGGTTGCTGTACATAGGAGCTGCTCAAGACCTAAACTTGGGAACTGTTCAGAGTAATCTGCTTATTTTTTCATGATTTATGCAGCAACCTATCCTTAAAAGGGTATTGTTTTGACTTATACTAATTACACCCGTGTGTCTGGACAAAGCTAAACCTCGCTGAAGAGCTAGAATGATAGCAAAACAGATGTCAAGGATTGCTTTTGTTCATTTCAGGTTGCCTTGGATGGTTTTTAACTAATCCAAAGCTGTAATACAGGGCCTGGAGTGGCAAAAGGTTTATGTAATTTTACAGTTTGGCAGAATAGCACTGTACTAAGCCCAATGCTTAAAGACTTTGCTGTAGAAATGGCAAAAGACGTTGTCCCTTTCTATATCCATGTGCTAATTCTATGCTTAAATACTTTGATAGAAAAGCAAACATTTCAGGTGAGCAAATTCAGAGTGTCGCTGGTGTTGTAGGGTGCTCTACATAGGATCTGCTCTCCACCTAAACTTTGGAACTAACCAGAGTTCTCTGCTTCTTTTATGCATAATTTATGCTGCACTTTATGCCCCACATATACATACATGCATAAATATACATACATACACATACATATACCTATACAGCTATATATAATTTAACACAATTAATAAAAATATATATTTTTAATTTATTGTTATAAAAAAAGCATACATATAATATATTTTTAAATAAAATATAAATAATATTAGAACACAAGTACAAAAAATGAAAAAAATATTAAACATATTACAATTGTTTAAAAAATCTATGTATAAACACATGATATAAAAGTAAACAAACAAACAAATAATACTAATATATTTTAACCCAAAAAGATGGGTCCAGTGGATGGTAAACGGAGGCAAGATGACGTCCGCACGGCAAACGTTTCTGTGAGCAGCTCCTGGTTACCTTGCTTTTCCCGTCTTTTCCATGGAGGGGGCTGCAAGGCGTTAACGGTGGCAGAAGCGGCGGTGTTGGCTGGAGTGGATTGGGGCTTCCCTCTGAGTGTTTCTGCTGCCCGTACGGAAGGTTTTTTGAAGTCGGGACAGTAAAAAGAAACCGCTGCGCTCCCCGCTGTAAAACTAGCAAAAACGGCAATGGTAGAAGTGGAGGGGCATCCGGACTTCAGCCTCACCTGAGTCGGCTTGCTAACGGCTGCTAATGGACTCTACTGCTGAGCTCGCGGCCGGGTTTGGAAAATCCTAATATCGAAAGCAGCGGAGTATTGAACCTTTACTGTTGTGGAGAGGCAGCATCTTCTGTTAAATCTGTTGCTATAAAGTTACTTTCCGATAAATTCTGATACATTCTTGCTACAAAGACATTGATGCCAGGCTGTGAGCAGACTACGGGAGAGCGGCTCAGGTTACAAGGCTCTGGTGAGTTCACGTGTAAAAGCACATTAACTTTTCATTGGATGTTTTTATGCTGGGCTTCATTATATTAAAATAAGCAGCTGGACTCTTTGAAATCTATTGTTCTCGGTTTTTCTGGGACACTATAGGTAGTCTGGCATTTCACCTAAAGTTGCGCGAGGTGGGAAAACAAGAGCCACTGGGGAGTCTGCGGTAGGAACACGTGCAGCACTAGCCGCAAAGAGCTCCAAAGAAATGTCTGGGGGGGCTGAGCACCTGGAGAGTACTGTACAGTACAAGGGCATGGTACAAGTGACACCCAAGATACCGCATATTTTCCAAGTGGCTGCTGGTAAAAAAGCTGCGACTTGTTTGACAATCACTTCAAAACCCAGTGTTCTTGACGTCCAGCCAGGGGGGGGGGGTGAACTGACCGGTCCATCTCTTGAGGAGAGTCACTTGTCTTTGGAACATGTGGAGCCACTGCAGGCTGATTTAGACATTGTTAATGAGCCTGTATTAATGGATGATAATGGCATTATCAGTGACAATAGGAATGAACCCACCGTAGTAAGGAAAGCAAGTTTTATTCACTTTCAGAGCACGCAGAGGAGTCTGATATGGAAGGAGATTTTCAACTGCAGGAAGAAGGGTTTGGAGACATGACCCCTACAACCATTTCTCCCGAGAAATGCGCATGCGCGGCCGCCCGCGCATGCGCATTGGTATCCAGGAAAAGGACGCTATTCAAGAGGGAGCCCCGGACGAGCCCCGGACAAGGTAAGTGCTTTAATATTGTTTTAATAAGGCTAATTGCTCAAATAATGTATCTAGGGGAGGGCGGGAGGGAGGCGGGTGGCGGCCGACTCGGCTACGCTCACGGAGTGGGCGTAGTGTTGCCGGCTACGCTGTCTACGCAAAATGCGTAGAAGGCAACACTACGCCTACTCCGTGGGCGTAGCCGAATCGGGCGCCCAGGGTTACCCCTCATACCAGGCATCATTGAGTGGGTTGCGGCGTTGATGGCAGCTGCAGAGGTTTTGATTGCCGACTGCTCGGCGTTTAGGAGCGGTCTCTCGGAGGAGCTGCGGGGGGACCCAGCAGTTTCGAATCGTATCATAATGCCGCCGAAAGGAGAAGCACGGGGCAGGGGGGGTCAGTGCAAGCAGACCCCCTCGGCTCTCCTGGGGGGGTGAGCAAGAGACGACCCCGGTGGCAGTCCAGGAGAAGAAGCGAAAGCTCCGAACGGAGAATCCTGACGGGAAAGGGAGGGGCCCGGCCTTGCAGCCCCAGCAACAGCAGATTGTCATCGATCTACTCCGGCAAACAGGGAGAACAGAGGAGCAGAAAGGGGCTGGCGACCAGAGAAGGAAGATTCTGGGTAAGCCACCGTCAGGATCAGAAGAAGCGGGGCTTGAGGCTGACCCAATACAGGGGTCAATACCTGAGACTGTGCATACACCTGAAAGAGAACAATTGGGGGACACGGGACCTTTCAGTGAGCCACAAGATCAGCGGGGCATAACAACTGTAAATGAAGGGCTCCCTATTAGTGTTGTCAACGCACTTACAGTCTTAACCTCCCCAACACTCATTAACATTCAGAACCCTGACAATTTAGTCCTGGCTGCTTCCAATGCAGAAAGAGAAGGAGGAGGCCCCCTCAAGAGCCTGGAGATGAGCCTGATGCACAAAGGGGTTCTATTAGCATGGGGGAGGCTCAAGAGGCTCAAGAGAAACCCGGGGGGGGGGGGGCGATTTACTAAAACCAGAACGGATCAGAGTACCCCCAATAGACATGAATCAATGGGCGACGGACCCCAGAAAGGAGCAGTGAAGGATCCCATCCCCGGGGAGAAGGATGCAGACTCCGAAGCAAACAACTTCTACTCCATGTCAGATGCTACCTGGTCGGAGGTGGATTCAGAGTCAGGCTCCGAATTTGAATCTAGTGAGGACAGTGGGTCAGACAAAGGCTCCAGTGGCAGGCAAGCCTCTCAGGCCACTCGAAAGCGAAATAACAGAGCCCAAAGAGCCGACAACCCAAAATCAAAGGAATCACAGGAGTTAAGGTGGGATTATTCACTGGGGGATCAACTGGTAGGGGTCGAAAAAAGCTCAGAGAAACAACCTAAAAATACGGCGGCTGCCCTGGTTCCTCCTACTCTGGAATCTATCCTTCAGTGTGTCGTGGCACACCGGGAAGAAGCCGGAATGGAGAGCAAACACGCACAAAATGTTGCAGGAAAATTGCAGGGGGCTGTGAGGAAAATTGGAAGAACCTGCAGCAACATTTGCGATCGGATGTCTGAAGTGGAAACTAGAACAGCAACCCTCGAGGAGGATCTCGCAGGATCAAAGGGGGTAGTTGAAGCACACGAAGCACAATTGGTAGATATCCAATGGAAGCTTGAGGAGAGCAAGAACCGCCAAAGAAGGAATAACTTATGATTTTTGAGGGTACCGGAAGAAAAGGAGGGGCAAGATATGAGAGCATTCATGGTCCAGATGTTGCAAAAAGCCATTCCAGATTTAGAAGGGTGGAGGTGGTCCCATGAAGTTCAAAGGGCGCACCGAGCCCCATTTAATATTCGCCAACCAGTCCGCCCGATGCCAAACCTCGGGCAATTTTAGTCTATTTTGGGAACTTTTTATTAAGGCAACTGATTTTCGAGAAGGCTAGACCAGATGCACAACGGGCAGTAGACGGGTTCTCCTTCTTCACAAGGCGTGATTTCTGCCACATCACTGTGGAACGAAGGTGGCGATTGAGTCAAATGATCTCTTAGTTTCAGGAGAAGGGAGCACAAGCCTTCCTATTAAACCCTGCCCGGCTTAAAATTATTTGGAAGGATCGGGTCAGAGTCTTCACATTGGAAATCAAGGCTAAAGAGTACTTAGATGCTGGTTGTAAATGAATTATGATGGGGCTGGTGGTCAGGGGAGAAGTGGTGGATAAGGGATAGTAAGACTGATCAGAATTTTTTTCAGAATTTTCTTTTTTGGACTTAAGACTGCCTAATACCATGGCCCTTCGGATCTGATGGGAAACCTCTCTATGTACTCGTCTTGCTTACCTTCCCTATTACCTTTGAGCTAAAACAATGGTGATCTAATCTGGAAGGGGTAGGTGTAGGTCTAGATCTGACGAGAGGGGGTATCGTCTTTTTTTGTTTTTTTTTGTTATTTTTTCTCTTGTATAATGTCACCCTAGCGGGGATCCACAGTTAACCATCACCCAATGACCAAGTCAGGTCTGTTGCTTCACGATGCAGGGGGGGTCGGGTGGGGGGTGGGGTGTGGGGGGGTGGGGAGGGAGGTGGAGGAAGGGACAAAAAACAAAAAATGTTCAGGAATGTAAATCAGTGCATATTGGATAGCTGGGTGGTTAGAGTCGGGGCTCAATATAGCTGGATGGTATGTTACAGGAAGCAGAGCAGGCGAAGGGGGTACCAAGGTAGATTTAGGGATGGGTAAGCTAATTGTCTGTACGATTAACATTGGGGGGCTGAATGACCGAGCTAAGAGAGATAGGATGAGTGAAGCACTGCGAACGTTGGGTTTGGATGTCATTTGTCAGCAGGAGACCCACCTTCCGTGGCATAAGAGAAGTCTCGACTTTGTCCCGGGCTTCACACAAGTAACCTGCTCTTCACAAACCTCAAATACGAGAGGAGTGGCAATACATGTTTCCAACCGGCTTCCGCCAAGCAATCGCAAACTATCCGATAAATGGGGCCGGTGGGCAATTGCTGTAATTCCCACCCTTGGTACACTCTGCACCATATACGGATCAAATCTAGATGATGCAGATTTATTGATAGAACTAGAGGTATTGCTCACCTCCTGGCCTACACCACTGATAATATGTGGAGATTTTAATATTCATATGGATTCAGGGGGGCTAGGGAAGGTCGGGTATCAAGGCAGGAAACCACAAGTTTTTTATGCAATACAGGCACTGGCCGCAAACCCTGGGCTGGTAGATATTTGGTCAATAACAAAATCTGGGGATCCAGGCTATACATAATATTTGTGTTCACATAGAAAGTATGTTAGACTGGATTATTTCTACATTTCGAATTCATTAGTAAACAAAGCTCAGATAAGGAAGTTACCCAAGATTCTTTTCGGACTATAACCCCCTTGTTCTGGAGATTGAGATCTCAGGGTATTTAAAACCCCCAGCAAGGTGGACCTTTGATAGGAAATTGCTGGCTACCAACGGGTTCACTGATTATATCAAACGCTGGACTATACAGTTTTTTTTACAGTAATAGGTATAGTACTTCACGGGAGATGGTGTGGGGTGCATATAAATCCGGGCTTAGAGGGGAGGTAAATAGCTTTGCCGGGTTTCATAGGAAAAAACAACTAGAGCTTATCAGTTCACTGATGCTAGACCTGAGTAGATATGAGACAGAACATATGGTTATTATTGTCCAAAAACAGAATCAGCGGCAATCAGAGATTGAACGAAAAGTTATTAGTACCAAAGCGAAGATAAATGGGTTGTTTAATCAATCTGTAGCTAAAAGATTTCAAACTAGTAGACAGGATCACTATGAATACGGGGAAAAGACAGGGAAACATCTGGCACTGCGGATCAGACAAAAACAGCGGCAGGCAGCAAAAAAGGAAGGACGGTACAGTGTCCTCGGATCCTAAAGAGATAGTAAATATTTTCCAAGACTTTTATCAAGATCTCTATAAGTCCAGACATCAAACCATGGTTGATCCTGGGACTAAGTCTCCACCTGTGATACAAGAACTAGAGGGAGACATCTTAATGGAAGAAGTTAACGAAGTATTGCTATCCATGACCTCCGGAAAGGCGGCAGGCCCAGATGGCCTACCCATGGAGATCTATAAGATATTGCATAAGGAACTTGCCCCTTTGTTGTGAGATTTGTTCTTAGCAGTCTAGCAGAAAGCTCTCCTCCAAAGTCATGGGAGGAGACTAGTATAGTTATTTTTTTGAAAAAGGGGAAGCCGGCTGACGATCCGGCCTCTTATAGGCCCATTACGTTAATAAACACGGACGAGAAGCTTTATTCTAAAATCCTAGCAAGGAGGCTTTTAAAGGACATAGATTCCTTAGTAAGTCTGTGGGAACACGGCTTCATACCTGGTCGTAGTACAACAGACCATATTAAAAGGGTAATCTCATTATTTAACATCGCTGAGAGCTCTGGGCAACAAATATCATTAATATTATTAATATTATTAGATGCTCAAAAAGCGTTTGATCAAGTGGAATGGGGATACCTCTGGCAAAAAGATCGAATGGCTTTGGACCCCGTATACTTACTGCCCTAAGAGCAATATATGTACAGTCATACGCAAAAATACAACTGATGGGGCAGCATTCTGGACAGGTAAAGATTGCAAGGGGGACAAGGCAGGGCTGCCCATGCTCCCCAATCCTTTTTTCACTATACATAGATCCGTTAATTAGAGCTAATTTAAATGATCCGGTGATTCCTCCGGTGGTGGTCAGGGGTTACTGTACCAAAGTGCTAGCATACGCAGATGACATCGCAGTTGTTACCCCTGACCCCAGGTAACAATTAGTAGAATAGAAGATCTTACCCGGGTATGGGTTAAAAGCGGGTAAAACTAAAATCATCTGTTCAAGCTCAATTCTGTGGCAGGATCCCAGGAGGGAAGAGGCAGCAACCTGTTTAGGGGGTCTCAATAGCAGCCGATGTTGACACCATCTGGAATATTATTGTAGACCCTCTTTTGAGTAGAATAAGTGCAGATCTTAATAAGATGAACAATCTACATTTATCTATCATAGGTAGGGCAAATGTCATAAAAATGACAATGTTCCCGAAAATATTCTACTTACTCCGTTGTATACCATTAGAACCCCCTAACTTCCTGTTTAAAAAAGTTGAAGCGATCTTTTCACAGTTTATCTGGGGATATCCGAAGGTAAGGAGATCCTTGAGATTTATGTCCCTCCTCCAAAACCGAGGGGGGTTGGCAGTGCCAAACATCCTATATTTTTACTGGGCTATTATGCTCCAACAAATGACTATATTGTTTAGACCAATCCCGGTAATACACCAGACAGAGACCCCGCCATCTATCTTTGAATTAGCTATGGGTAACCAAGCTCCAGGTCTATTATTTAGACAACTGGATAATAGCTATTACAAAATAACCCGCTTTAAACCTCTTAGAGCAGCTTGGAGGGTGTGGCAGAAAACCAGTAAATTTCTGAATATCCCTAAATTACATCGTTACCTTTTATTACGGCGTTCTTCATTTTTCCCAGGTTTTCTATTTGATAGGATCGGTAGTAAGTGAGAACAGGCGAGAATTAATTCAGTAGGTGATATAATGAATTTAACTGGCATTATGACATTTACAGAGATTCAGGACCGATTTGAGATAGATCCTCGAAGCTTATTTAAGTACTTGCAACTAAGGGAATGTACTAAAACAGCTATGACTAACCCTACTTTTCATTTAAGCTTCCTGCTCTTGGACATTCTGGTTTGGAAACATCCCCAAGTGAAAGAAGTATATACGATGATGATCGAAGCTAACGAAGACGATATAGTCAAAGTAGAATGTGCTTGGGCTGCTAAGCTTGGAAACCAGGATGTGGACCTATGTAGGTCCCTTGAATTGCCCAACATGGTCCTTTTATCGGCTAACTTAAAGGCACAACACTTCAAGACTATATTTAGTCTATATTTTACACCGGCCAAACTCTGGACCTGGGGGAAGAGGGATTAAAACGAATGCCCAAGATGTGGGAAAGGCCCGGCCAGCATGATCCATATGTTTGCGGAATGTTCAGAATTGGGGCTGGTTAAAGTGGGGATTGAATGCTTCCTTAGTAAGATTATGGGATGTTCTATCATACTAACTCCCACTCTAATAATGTTGGGATGGGACGAAGCCCTGCAGCTAGAAATAACGCAGGTTTATTTTTGTTTCATGGTAACAGCAGCCCTCCGTATAATGATTGCTTCCAAATGGAAGGATAAGGACCCCCCGACATATCAGGCTTGGTATGTCAGACTGCTTCATATATTTAATTTGGAAGCTGCGTTATACAAATGCAAGTGGAGCAGAGCGAGGAAAAAAGAGCAGCAAATCTGGGGACCCTTACTGGAGCTGCAGACACAGGGTTAGGAAGGGGGGGAGGAGTTGAGGCGAGGAGGCAGGGGGTGAGAGAGTGGATTGTGGGTATAATGAATTGTATATGTTTGGTTTTTTCTCTTCCTCTCCCTCTCTCTGGGCTCCAACTCCATCCCTCTCTGTGCTTTTGCTTCTTCCATTTTTCTGCTCCCTCTTTCTTTTTTTCTCTCTCTCTTTTTCTTTTGGGCTCTCTCTTCTTCCACTGTTCCTTTGTGAATTTTGTTGATCCAAAAAATGCTTCATTTATGTATTCTGTTGTTATTGTATATGGATCTTTACGTATGGTTATGTATCTGACGTACCTTTCCTGAAAATAATAAATAAAAAAATAAAAAAAAGCAAAACACAGTTAGACGGCTGGCAAAAACGTGTAACGATTTTACCGAGAGGATGGCAGAAGTGGAGACTCGCATATCACTCCTAGAAGATCAGTTGGTGGTTCAAAAAGACACTGTCGCAGATATAAAAGCCAATAAAGACAATGTGCACGATAAGCTAGTGGAATAGAAAACCGTCTGCGCCGTAACAACCTGCGTATTTTAGGGGTGCCAGAAGGACTTGAGGGGCAAGATGTGCGAATATTTGTTGCTGAGCTGTTTGAAGAGGCGCTGCCTGAGCTGAAAGAATGGAATTGACTGCAGGAAATTCAACGGGCACATAGATTTCTGTTTCGGCAATGGCCAGCAAGGAGTGGACAAGCAGTGCAACAACTGCGGGCTATTTTGATTTCCCTGTATAATTTCTTGGCTAGACAGGCATTGTACGATCTGGCTAGACCAGATAAGAAGAGAATTGGTAAAGGGGTGCAATTCTTTGCGAGACCCGATTACTGCCACTCCACAGTGGAAAAGAGATGGCAGCTGCGGCAGCTGATTACTCCTTTCCAAGCAAAAGGCGTACAGGTGTTTCTACAACAACCAGCTACTTTAAAGACTGTTAATAAGGGACATATACGTTGTTTCACTTCGGTCATTACAGCCAAAGAATATCTTCAATTCTTGGGTTGAGGATAATTATACAGGCTAATGGATCTTGTATGTAGTGATATGACTTCTTTTCTTGCCACTTGATGTGATTTTTTTTCTTCTGTTTTTCCTAAGCTGCACATATAAGGATGCGGGAAAGGCGATCACAAAGTGGGCTATTCACCAAGCATCACAAGGGCGATTGGCCCTAAGGCCTCTTTGATGGGGGAGGGTCACATGCAGGGGGGTGGGTGGGATCTTTTGGGTGGTGGTGGTGGGGGGGGTGTAGAGGGCCACTTGGGGAGTAAGGGGTTGGGTGGGAATCTGCTAAAGGGTAAAACTTTAGTTCATAGCACGTGCGGTAGGAATCTTAGAGTATATCTCTCGTATATATTGATGGCCATTAGATACTCATATAGTAATGACAGATAGAAGGCTGCGAATCTGTTCATTTAATGTTTGTGGGCTGAACAATGTCCCAAAGAGGAAACGTGTTATCACTGAACTCCGGCTAATAAACCCTGGTATTCTTTGTCTGCAAGAGACGCATGTTCCCTGGTCTAATCGTAGGATACTATCTGAGCTGGGATTTACATTGTTATCAACTTCGAAACAATCCATTATGAATAGGGGGGTGGCGATCTTGGTGCGTCATGGCATAATTGGTACGGGTAGATTGAGGGTGGATAATCTCGGGAGGTGGGCTATTACTGAGTGTATTGTAGGGGGGTACCAAGATCGCGCTTTGTACTGTATATGGGTCAAATATGGATGAGGCTGAGATCTTGGAGTTTTTGAATGTTGAGTTGGCACTTTGGGGGACCCCATTGATACTACTTGGGGATTTTAAGATACATGGGGATGCACAGACATGGGATTCTCATTTTGCTAAGTATAAAGGGCGTAAGCCTAAAGTATTTAGGGCATTGCAGCAACTTTTACAGAATCACGGACTAGTTGATGGGTGGATAACTGTGAATCATGGAGATCCGGGTTATACATTCTTTTCGTCCCCACACAACAAGTTTGTTCGGTTAGACTATATCTTCTTACCTCGGTTGTTGACCGTTGGTGCTAAGATGCAGGTGTGGCCCATACTACATCGGATCATGGCCCCGTGGTTATGGACCTTGCTAGTCTTAGCCTTCCGCTGGAACAGCGGTCCTTTACATTCAATAAAAAAATGTTAAGTGATGGGGAGTATATTCGTCATATCCAAATTTGGGCTACGCTGTTCTTGGATAGTAATAGAGGATCGGCAACCCAACCAATGATCTGGGATTCCATGAAAGCTGGGCTAAGGGGCGAAACACTTAGTTATGGCTGGGCTAAGCAGAAACAACAGAAAAAACAAATGCAGGCTTTACTCGAGGAGTTAAGGAAGGCTGAGTGTGAACTTATACAAGCGGTTAGAGTTAATGCGGATACTAAAGAAGTGCAAACTAAGACAACACGCGGTAAGGCCCGGATTAATGGGGTATGGAGTCAAGAAATAGCTGCTCAGTTCAAAATTCATAAGGAAGAAAGATATGAATATGGGGAAGCAACTGGTGGATGCTTAGCTCAAAGACTGCAGGGCAGACAAACCTCCCAGTGAATTGAAATTATGGAGGATGGTAAAGGGGGCACAGTTGAGACCATGGAAGGAATAGTGGCGGTATTTCATTTGCATTATAAGGAACTATATACCCAAGATTCTGTGGAGTTGGGCAGCATAGAACTGTATCTCCATAATTTTGATTTAACTGAATTAGGACTAATCGAACGGGAAGAGCTAGAAGCTCCTATTACTATGCTAGAACTTCAGATTGCAATCGATGGATTAGTGTTAGGGAAAGTGGCAGAGCCGGATAAACTCCCTTTGGAGGTCTATCGCATACTTTTCCCATTATAATGAATGATATGCTCGCCACTTTTATAGAAGCCTAATGTGGGGATCCCCGACCTTAGTGGGATGATGCGAACATAGTGAGCTTAAAGAAAAAGGATAAATCTCCCAGGATTCCGCGGTTGTATAGACCGATATCATTAATAAATGCTGATGGCAAGGTGTATTCAAAGATCCTTGCCACACGGTTAGCACAAGTTATGCCATCGTTGGTATCCCGGCACCAGCACGTTTTTGTGCCTTGCAGGAGCACAGTTAATCACCTACACAGGATTATTGCATCGCTAGACTATGCTATTACATTGCAAAAGCAAATAGGGATCATTTTTTTAGATGTTGAAAAAGCATTTGACCGTGTATCGTGGTCATTTTTGTGGGTTACAATGCGAAAGATGGGGTAGGCCCCCAATTCTTGGTAGCATTTCAGATTATGTACAAACACCCGCGGGCTAAAATTTGTACATTGGGGAAAGAGTCATCCTTTGTATATATCACTAGGGGTACCCGGCAGGGATGCCCCTGCTCACCCTTACTTTTTGCCATCTATATCAACCCATTGTGGTTAATATTGGAGACTACTAATGGAATACAATCAATGATAGTTGGGCAGCATTAGGTACGTGTTCTTGCTTACGCTGATGATATAGCGGTAGTAACATCTGACCCAGAGCAAGCATTAAGTGAGATTGAGAACCTGACTCAGCAATATGGGGAAGTCGCCGGGTGTAAGCTAAATGTTACCAAAAGCCAGGTTGTTTGTACAGAGGGGCTCTGTCCTGGGGAAGCACGTGTTACACCAGAAGCAAGATATCTGGGCATAAAGATTAGGATGTCCCTTCAAGAGATAGTTGAAGTGAATTGGGTAGATATACTAGCTTCAGTACGAAGTCAACTGGAAAGGGTTGAGTGTCTGCACTTATCAATGGTAGGATGATGCACTGTTTTAAAAATGAGTATACTTCCCCGGGTAATGTTTTTTTTAGGACGGTACAGTTAGAGCTCACATGAGTACAATTAATGCAGCTTCAGTCTGTTGTAGACAGGTTTATATGGGGCTGGAAGAAAACTCTGAGTGCTCCAAAATATATGACGCCACTATTGACACATGGTGGATGGGGGGGGGGGGTGCCGATTTTTGTTTTTTATTATTTAGTTTGTCTTTTGCAGAACATGCAGTATCTGGTGACCGAGGTGAAAGTAAGGTTATTTGAAGCCCCTAATATATATCAGATGTTGTTGGGGACCCAGGAAAGAGAGACTCTGCTCAAGTTCTATGAACCAAGTTATTCTAAAAGAACGAGATTTAAAATTATATTAGCTGCTTACAAGGCGTGGAAGATAATACGTAAAATTGTATCTATAAACTGGAATGGTTATTATATGCCTTTTAACTCCAAGGAAATATTCCCTCTGTTTTTTTGGGATACAAAGATGGATATTTGGAGGGATAAGGGGATACGACGTTTAGGGGATATTTACAGTACAGGAGTACTTGTTTCTTTTTCAGATTTAGTTGAACAATATAAAAGATCTAAGAATGGTTTCTTTAAATACTTGCAAATTCTTGATTTTATTAATAAACATTGTAGACACTCGCCCATTATAACTAATGATTTAGTAGAGGCTCTGATTAAAAGAGCTAACATTGGGACACTGTACGATATATTGCAGCCAACTCAGCGGGATGATATTGAGATGCACAAAGCAAAGTAGAGGGATAGATTTGGCAATACCGGCTCATATATTCTGACGGAAAATCTATGCACCCAACACTATAAAACTTTGTTTAATTTATACTATACACCTGTTAAAATGATGAAATGTGGCGGGCTTCATGACGGGAAATGTTTTAGGTGTCAGGCGGAGAAAGCTGACATTGTACATATATTTTTTGATTGCATAGTGTTAAAACAATTTTTAGATGGCATCTCAGATTTTCTATCATAAACTATGGGGGTTGGAGTGGGTGAGGATATTGTACCCATGCAGACTTGTTATCCTTTTCGATATTTCATATTTATTGCTATGACCGTTACTCGATTATGCGTTGCCTCTATGTGGCTGCAATCAGAGGCGCCATCATATGAAATGTGGCGTGCTAAGTTTTATAATGTGTTTAATCTTGAATTTAGTTTGTACTGCATAAAATCTTTTAGGAAGAAACAATTAGGGATTAAAATTTAGCATCCTATGCTACAACATATGGTGATGTCTATTTGAAATTTAGTTGTTTTTGATTGTCATACGTTTTCCTTCTTTCTGCTGTTTTAATGCTATTCATGTTTTGGTGTTATTTTTGTAACTACATAACATTCCTACATTATTGATTTCAATGATTGATTTGTAAATACTATATGCTATGAATTGAACAATAAAGAAAAATAAAAGTGGGTCCGGTGCTGGAATTATACAAGGCACAAGCCAGAGGAGCTGCCCTGTATGGGGTGGAAATTGGGGGCCATCGGCCATCTGAACAACTTGCCAAGATTGAGAACTCCTTCTCCAGACAACTTCTGGGACTTCCCAAAAGTACACCGCTCACCCACTCCGAATGGATCTAGGAGTTAGCCCCATATGGAGCACCCCTGAGCTATCTATGTTTAGAGAGGAATTGAGGGAAGTGGCAAATTTAAACGGAGCAAGCAAAATATCTTGGCTTGCTCATATCAAGAATTCTTTATCATCCATGGGAATGGGAAATTTATGGGCTAGTCCCGAAGGCAGCTGTCTGTTAATACATAGGAAGCTTCTGAAAAAGAACTATGAGGAGTATAATCTTACCATATTGCTGGGGGGTTCCATGATTGGTACGTTGACAACATCCTTTCTGGAAGTTAAACTGCAATATAGTCTAGAACTTGTCATAGACGATATACAGCTGTCTCTTGCTAAGAAACTATATTTACAGTTCAGGCATGTCACACTTTCCATGCGTGCTCTCACACATAAGTGGGGGAGTGACTCCACAAAAGACTGTCCGACATGTAATAATTGTACAGAGACCGACCTACATGTACTGTTTTTCTGTCCGGCATATAAGGTAGCAAGACATCGCTGACTACGACAGCTGTGTAGGAACCTTGGAACATCCCATTTTTTACAGGCCTTTAGGATCCTTAAATATGATAGCAGTATGCCCATTGCGTATTCAGTATCCCGCTATCTGTTCTCAATGTGGTGCGCACGCAGAGTAATTTTAAAGAAAGGGCAACCCCAACTAAATGACCCTACTTCAGAACTGTGACTCGAGGTTTTAAAAAAATAAAATTGATTTTACTCATTATGATTGAGATACCGGCACTTTTTTAGAATATTTATTATATGATATAATTCCTATGTATTTCTGATCAAATATTTTAATGTGTATGTCTTTTAATGTTGGATAAGTTGCACTGATTGTATTGTAGTTTATATGTTTTTTATCTGTGCTTTTATGGCCTTGTTAGGCCAAAATAAAGTATCTCTCGACTCGACTCGACTTTATTTTAACAATTTAAAAAATAAGTATTTAAATAAAAAAATATATATATACTGTTCTCACTCCAGTCTGCAACAGTAGGGAAAGCATTGGCATTCAAATGTGTACATTTTACCATATCCCCTCCAGTCTGTGCAACAGTAGGAAAATTGTTGTATTTCGGAAGGGTTAAATTTACTAATCCCACTCCAGTCTGTGCAACAGTAGGGAAAATGTTGGATTTCGCAGAAGTAAAATTTACTATTCCAACTCCACTCTGTGCAACAGTAGGGAAAGTGTTGGACTTCAAATGGGTTAAATTTACCATTCCCCATCCTAGTCCGGGGCACAGTAGGTAACGCGTTGAACTTCGGAGAGGAAACATTAACTATTCCAACTACAGTCAGTGTAAAAGTAGTGAAAGAGTTAGATTTCGGAGGGGTTAAATTCACTATTCCTACTCCAGTCTGCAATAGTAGGGAAAGTGTTGGATTTCAGAGGTGTTAAATTCACTAATCCAACTTCAGTCTGTTCAACAGTAAGGAAAGCCATGGACTTCAGAAGGCTTCAATTTACTATTCCCACTCCAATCTGTTATGGGGAAAGTACTTTAATACAAGCATAACATTTTTAAATAACTCTATTAGTTGACCAAATATATACAACTCTTAATATGAAAATTATATATCTAAAATTAAATAACAATAAAAAAGTACATGATTATTAAAACTTTTAATAATTTTAAAATATGCAAAAATGTTATAAATGTATTATTCAATTGAGTTCCCACACTATACTCCCACAAACCTAGCAGCCAACACTTAAAATATAACTAAAAGAAAGAAATATAACAAAATGAACATATTTAATGATCAATTAAACATTTAATAAATAATAATAGCCTAAATAACTTTCCACCCTATCCTCATACAAACAAAACAGACCTCACCTGATACATAACGTAAAGAAATATAATAATAAATAATTTACATAATTAATTATGATTTAATTAATTAATAATACATTAATAGTGAATTGTTAACAAATTATAACTTAATTAATGTCCCACCCTATACCCCTACAAACCCAACAACCCGCATCTTATATTTGCACAATTTACATAATTGACAATCAACTAAATAATCAATAATTGTATAGGGCTCAACTCTCTATGGGGCAGAATTATGGGGGAATTCCTCGGTTTCTACTTTAGTTGTAACTGAGAATAGATTCTTAAGACAAGTAATGGGTGTCCCGGCCAGTACCCCGCTAATCCCTTTGCGCTTAGATTTGGGTATTACACCGATTGAGGACGAGATTTCCCTAAAACCGTTAACGTTCTGGCGAAGACTTTGGGCAACTCCCGAATTAGCACCATACCAGGCAGATACAAATGAGCTTTTATCTTACCCAGGCTTGGTGAAAAGGGTACCTTGATTTGCTCATGTAAAGCACGAGTGCGATAAGCTTGGCCAACCTTTTATGTGGAGCACTCCGGGTGTTACCTGTCTGTCAGTCCCCCGTGCCCTAGTGCCCAAAACCTACTGTGCCTTAAAGCTTGGAGCACTCCAAGCAAATCATAAATTAGGCTCCATAACAACACCGTATCTTAGAGTGAAGGACAACTATAAGCTAGAAATATTTTTGGATGATATCCTTCCCCAGGCTGCAAGAAAGCTGTACGAACAGTTTAGACATGGCACTTTGCCTGTACGTGCGGTCACCAATAAATGGGCCGGACAGAAAGAGGAGGGTTGTCCCGTATGCATTACACAAGAAGAAATAGAAATGCATGTATTATTTTTCTGTCCTGGCTACCAAAATGCAAGGCGCTACTGCCTTGTGCAGCTATGCCGGAATCTCGGTTTTTAGCTTTGTAGGGAAGCCTTTTGGGTTCTAAAATATGATACATCCGAACCCATTGTGTTCGCTGTTTCAAGATATTTAAACACAATGTGGCGCAGGAGGTGGGCTTTTATTCAGAGGGGTAGAAATGTATAAAAAGTGTATCAGCAGCATTTTATAAACGTGATTATTGTATGTACAGTTTTTTCCTAGATATTAATTTTTAGCATTTGATTATTTTGTATATAGAATTGTAAATAGTATTACTTTTTTATATCTTGTCATTTTAAACTATTTATTGAACTATTGCTGCTATTCCCTTTAGCTGATGGTAGATCGCATTACATCAATTGATATAAATTTCTCCCGCAGTGAAATCCTTTGTTCCTCCTTCCCCCACTCTTGGCTTGACGGTAAAAACCCATTGTACTCGCCTCTAAACTGTTAATTGTATTACAAATGGAGTGTTCCTTTTTAACTCTGATAAATATCATTTTAATAATGTGTGCCATTTTGTGCTTCTGTTACTTTTTATGGTCCTGGTGACCGAAATAAAAGTTTTTTAAACAAAACGAATAATTAATTAATAATTCATTATTAATACATTATTACTTAACTTCCCAGCATATAACCCTGCAAATTCAAAAGGCCCACACCTAAAATATAACATTAAAAATATTATATTTACACAATTTGAATAATTGAAAATCAATTAAATAATTAATAATAAACTAATAATTCATTATTGATCAATTATTACTTAATTAACTTCCCAACACATACCCCTACAAACCCTACAAACCACACCTAAAATATGACAAAAATATAATTACACAATTTGCATAAATAAATATTAGTTACAAATTATTACTAAATTAAAAATGCATTATTCATTAAATATACTTAATTAACTTCCCACCTTGCACCCCTACAAATCTCGAAACCTGCTAGGACACTATAAAGTACTTTTACCAATTAAATTTAAAATTATAAATAACCTAAACATGCAAACTGTATTTAAAAAGATTGTCAGCAGTTCTACAAACAATATATAACATATGAAATTGACATTCGAACTAAAACACATAAAGATAATTAAAAATTGGCATTTATATCTGCCATATTATTGAAAACAATATTTAAAAAATTTATATTCTGGAAACTACATTATTCACTTAAAAAAATCAATATTTTTGTCAACGATATATCTGCATTCCAATTTTTATGTGTGACAATATTAAGAACTCAATATTTGTGTATCTCAATATTTTAAAATTCAATATTGTTTCCAAATACGGGTCCACATCATACTAGAGCTCTCATATGCCATTCATTAATTACTGTTTTGGCATTATGTTGCCTATGGTACTGGAATTATAGTCAAATACATTACCTTCAGGGCGATGAGGACCTAATTAGTTGACTGACTGTTTGTGATTTTCTTTTTCCTGCCATCTAGTTGCTTTTAGTTCCTGTTCACGTCTTGTCATGTACATTTTATGGAGACCTGTTTTAGTGGAAATATGCATAGTAGTATTTGCACTTGTACAGTGCTTCATTCTCCATTGCACATTATTGTTCAGGAAGCACACTACACAGTGAGGAGTGCTTGTTTGGAAGAGTGCTATTCTTTGCGGGAAGCCTACTGTAGTTGTGTGTGAGTAACCAGAGTCGTGAGCCTATCATGTGTTGGTGTCAGAGAGAAAACATGAGATAGGGTTACTACGCAATATACTTCTCTGCAGTTGGCAAGCTGAGTTTATAGTGATTACTGAGATCTTTCAAAACACCTCCTGCAGTGAATACAGTAATTAGGAGATCCTCTGTGTAGACCTGGTGTATCTAAAGAAGAGACCATGGAGACCCAAACAGATGATCTACAGGGATGCTCATCCCTTAAATTGCAGTTGTTCTCAAGGGGTTTGTAGTGCTTTAGAATATTCAGGATTTAATCCAGTGGATTCTAAGTGGCTTAGTTTAGGTGCAATAATGATGTTTTTCTGATAGTACTAGAGTTTCATATGGCATTAAGCTCTGT
Source organism: Lissotriton helveticus (assembly GCF_964261635.1). Lineage (NCBI taxonomy): Eukaryota > Metazoa > Chordata > Amphibia > Caudata > Salamandridae > Lissotriton > Lissotriton helveticus. The sequence goes on from NC_136059.1 coordinate 1,378,101,452, forward strand.
TCTGATAGTAGCGAGGTTAGAAGTGCTTTCTCTGGACCACTGAGAGTGCAGAACATTCCTCCAGACTTTGTGAAAGCAGGATATCAGGAGAAAGGAAACAGGCCAGGCTTAGCCGACCTCCCATCAAGCTTCATTTGGAAAGCAGCCTGTGCAACTAGGGGTTGCCAGACACTGTAAACATCCCAATAGAAGCAACGCTTTCCCACCACCACTCTCTGGGAAGAGAAATACAGAACCACGAAAGAGGAAGAATACAAAGAGGTTCTGGGTCTACTCCCTGCTCAGGTGTAAATATGCCTGAGAGGAGCTGGCACTACCCACGAAGTTTGTGGCGATGCAACTCTAAAACTGCTGGATGATGCCCTTCACCTACGAAATAGAGCTGGCTATATAAACCTTCTTGTGCCCACCCCCTTCTCTCTTGTGTCTTAGTGCACTTAAGGAGATCTATATCTGCCTGCAGCACTCTTTCAATCAGCAATGGTACGCCGTATCACAGCCCGGTAACAAAACACAATATAAAAGCATGACAACATAACACATAAAGAAATGTGGCACACCATACTATTGAACAACATAACATAACATATCATGCAATTAAAATATTCCATAAGCCAACATACATGACAAAGCAGCTCTTATAAGGTGGTGCAATTCTTACAATGTTGCTCTCGTAGTTTTATGTTTACTATAACCTTTCATTTAAAACAGCAGGATAACAGATTTTTAAAATCATCTTTAGAGTCGCACATTCATCAAGCAATCCACTACACTCTGTCTCGTGTTAAAAACACTAATTATGCAACCTCAAACAGGGCTGGTCTAAGGCATGCACTCAAATATGGAGTCCTGCCCCTTATAGGGTCATCCAAGAAATCAAGCATCCAAAAGCCCTGCCAAGCTAACTAACACTTAAGTCAGCCTCACCCATGCAACCCAGGGCATTACACTCAGGATTTTGAAAAAACAGCTTTTCTGAAAAATTGTCATTTTATTTTTTATCTAATAAGATGTCAATAAAATTCATTTTACTAATGAGCTTCTTACTATTTTGACCACATTATCAATACTTTCAGCCTATGTAAAATTAGATCATAAATATACCCACCCACACTTTCTGTCAATGACATGGGCAGTACTGGCAAGGTGGGGTCAAGAACACACACATGCTGGAGAAGTATCTCTTTCTAATAAATATCACAGTTAATGGTGGCTTGCGTATATGAACTGACATGTTACTAACTTGGTAGCAAACCATAGTATCCTTGGTCATTTGTTCTCAAAATAGCTACATTGTGTATTTTGTAATCCTTAGCACATTAGCAAGGACAAGAACCACTTCAATACTGTGTTATGACGGAAAGGCAGACATTGCGCTGTAGAAACTACAGGGACATACAAGGTAGATCCAGGAGAGCCAGGGCCTTGCCAAATTTTTAGGATTTCCAAATAGAAGACATCAACATAAAATAATTCTAAATTGCATTTGTTTACATAGCGCATGGATAGCTGATTATCTTGCATTGATCCGGTTCTCCTGGACCTATGTTGGACACCCCTGAGAGACTCAACGTTTGCATTTCTTTCCGAGGAGGCACAGAAAGAAAAAGTAGCAAGAGTAGCTTTGTATTTCAAGTAGCTGCTGAATTTTAACAAGTGTAGATTTTAGAGCTGACAGTTCTAAAAGCAAATTGCCTACAGTGCTAAATGACCAACCATGGACAGACGCACTGATAACCCAGGCTAAAAGATCATAGTCATTTGAAAAACCGGTCTGCACCAGGGCAGTGCAGCCCAAGCCGATAAAAAAGTAATTAGTGGAGGTGGCAGCCTACACAAAAGTTAGTGGAAAGTGCTGGAGGTGCTTTTCTGCCTGCAGATGCACTCTTTTTGTGTAATCTAAGTATATTTGTTCATTTCAGAGTCAAAGAGAGGGGGGGAGATCTATCTTGAACAACATTCCAAAGGTTTTTCATTTTTTTATTTAATCAAAATAATGTCCACAGTTTTGTTAAGAAAATATTGTTCCTGCAGTCTGACGAAGGCAGATAACAATTAGCAAAGGTGCTGAGGGCATGTTGTGTGGACAGGCAGGAGAGCAGAGTCACAGAAATTTGTCATGGACAGGTAAACTGCCTCACAGGAGTCAGCTCCTTAACACTGAGCAGTCAACACTGGGGGGGCACTTGGTTATAGTGCGGCTGGGTCTCAGATTAAGGCTCATGGTCTCATACTGTACAGAAGAGCTGCAGAAGTGCAGAAGCAGGGACCTCTACCCCAGGTTCATCCTCCACCTTAGCTATAGAACATACAGTTAGATGATCCAGGCAGTGCCAGATCAGTGAAAAGATGTAGCAGACAGGCTCTCACCACTACAAGCACACATCAATGGCTGAAATAGCAAATACATCCAACTCATACAGTGCATGTTGCAGTCATTGAGTAGTGGTTTCATCTGAATCTGTATTCAGCTTAGTATCATGGCCTGTGACACAGTAATGTTACTCAAAAAGTAAAACATACTAAGACGACTTTCTTCAAACTGCTGCCCTTTGCTGCAAGTCTCTTTTATTATCCTGAGAGGCATGAAGTCTTTATGGAAGAAGCATGCATGCCAACAGCTGCAACAACATAAGACGCCGGCCGACTTTGTGTGGCCTCCGTCAAACAACGATGTACATATTAGCATGTTTAATTTATATTTCAAGGAGGAAATCAGCAGGTGATTAGGCTGCATCTGAATTCTCCCTGGCCTAAAAGTGTGCTTGTAATGCTTATCCGGTCTAACTCGGTACAGATGCGCGCTAAACTCCTCCATATAAATAACTGGGACTGCTGACATTTTGCTGTTATGATGACACAGGGCCCGCCCGTCCTGGTGCTCATCCTTGCCTTGCAGTGCGTGCCCATTTACTAAGCCCGCCGCAAGACCTTCTACTGCGGCAGCCTACTAAACACCTTTCATCCTACAAATCCAACAAGCGCAATGACCTTTTACAGGGTCAGACTGGCGCTCCGCTCTGGTAAAGGTTGTGCCATATGCTATCGTGAGTGAGCGCAGACCGACGTTGTCTTTCTTTTATTTCCATGATGACTGACTTGAAAATAAAAGAGGGACAATGGTGTTTAGTTTAACCCCAGTGCTGCTACTTCTAAAGCTGGCATTTAGGCCGCGCCAAACACCTTTGATGGGTCGGGTGGCCTGATGTAATATAGATCCCCAAAAGGAAAATCGCCCCGTAACAAAACTGGCCCCAAGAAAACCCCAGGTACTGCCAGTCTAGGCCTGTCTCAGGGCAAGGGCCTGCTGCACATGCACAGTGCCAGAGGTGGGTCCCTGGAGCTCGGGGCCGGCCACGCTGTAGGGGCTATTATAACGCCCCTGCCATTAAGGACAGTGACAGGTAACTGGCACACTCATTTATTCCGCAACCCTCCAGACACCAATTAGATGAGCCAAGGAACAAATACAAGGGAATAGAGTGGGGAGGGGGAGACAAAAATGAACAATCAAGGTAACATAATATAAGATGTATTGCAGTGCATGAGTTAGAATCATAGTTAGACCAAACACATTCATAAAGAGGAGGCTGCTGTAAGAGAGGTGGAGAGAGTGATCGTCATTGACGAGAAACAATACAGGAGGAAAGAAGCAGCAAGAAAATAAAAGCAGTCAAACAGCGATAGACAGCAGGCCATAATGGATGTATAAGAGGAAAGAGAGACTGAAAGAGGATGCAAGATGATACAGTCAAAGAAAGAGAAAGAAAAGGAGATCGAGAAGGAAAGTCATAACAAAAAGTGGGTAGAGAGAGTCTGAGTAATAGAGGAGAACTCTTAAATAATGTGTATGAGAGAGCGTAAGTGAAAGAGTTAGGGATAAAGGGAGAGAAAGACTACTTAGAAAGTCAAGAATGTTGGCAAAGAGATAAAGGAATGAGTGCGAGAAACAGGTCAGAGAGCTAAGGGCAGAAAGGAGGGACATTTATGAAAAAGAGAAGAAAACAAGAAAGGAAAAAACAGAGAAAGAAACAAAAGAGCTAGAAAGACAATGGGGATATGGAGGGTTAAGAGTGACCATCTCTGAGCAGATGTTGTCTAGAGAGTAAGATTACCTGAAATGAGGGTCATTCACAGTGCATGAAGGGGACTATATGGAAAAATGAGGAACAGAAGAACAGGACATCATAGTAGAAGCTAGACAGAGGGGAGGAAAGAAAGCAGGATGAAAACTACACGTTAGGAGACAGCGGAGATCAAGTAACCCAAAGAATAAAAAGTGAGGCAACCAACAGGGAAAAAGAGAGATATTGTGTTGGGCGTAGACACTTGCAAGGTGATGGGAAGAGACTAGGAATAAGTACATTGAATGCAGCATGACAATTTCATTTTAAATGTTTGCTTAATTCTGAGTAGCAGACCTGTGAGAGCTTTTACACAAGTTTTCAGTGCTTTCCTACAACTTGAAAAGCAAACATTTTAAGGAAGTGCAGTGCACTCATTTTAATGCCGTTTGAAAAACAGAAAAGCTGTCCCATTTTTTTTCACCCAGCTTTCAATAATTATGAAGGAGCAATGCCCACTATTCAGTGGATCATTGGGATAGAGCTGCAGGCCAGGGCTTTGAGCCATAAGGCCACCTTGCCACAATACCTAGACACTGACAGTCTGAGCCCAGAGCGCCACTGCCAGAGTCACAGGATCCAAACCTGGCTTGGTTCTCATCTCCCTCCCAGAGCAACATGTGCAATCCACACATGTGGTAAATGATATTCTGCTTGAGGTTGGAAATCCTAATGCAGGTGAATTTACTTGGTCAGGTCTCACTTTTGGGGGTGGGGCAGAACCTACCGCTGAAAAGCAGACCAAGCAATGCAAGGAGTCACTCATACCCAGATTCCACCTGCTATCAGGCATTGTTAAAACAGTTGCCTTTGTTCAGTACTTGCAGGGGCCCCAGTGGGGGCTTCTGGGGTTTTTGTTAAGTCTGGTGTGACCAGGTGTTGAGGCATAATGAATGCTATGGTATTGGCCCAGTACCCCCAGGGCCTGTCAGTTACTCCATGCCTCCCTTTATTACATCACGGTAGAAAGAAAAGGGCTGTCGGTGGACTCACCTGTTTGGGTGACCCCAGTTAGTCCAGCGCTAGCCTCACTACTTCTTTAACACCCTGGAATCACAGCCCTTCAGCATCTGAAGGATGCCAACATGGCCGGGTGAAAGCCTGATGCTCTGTGCTGCTTGCCACCTCTGTAGTCTGACTCCGATACTGGACTCTTACTGAGGCTGGATGTGGGAGGGTCCACAGACAATCACTGAATCCTGCTTTAGTCATCCATCCCGGCCTTCTGCAATAGCCCTCCACCCTCTCCTGCAATTACAAAACCCCTGGCCTGGCTTCCTGTGGAATCATTGGCTTCCTAAAAAGTAACAATATAGTGTTACTTACATTTCTTCAGGGCAGTGTCAACTTATTGCACTGTGCACAAAGAAAAGAGCAAGTTGCTGTCTGCTGAATATCAGGACAAGCAAGGTGCATGGCTGAGGGGTCCCTGGGCCGCCTGCAGGGGAGGGGTGGGCAGGGTAAGCCCCTTTGTGCGCACACACATTTACACACAGAGTTCTATCACCTGTCTCTCCCTCTCAGCATTGCTTCTTCCTTTGAACTTCCTTCTGACCTTTTTCTTTGCTGCTCTGGCCACTGTTTCTTTCTCCACCCCAGTGCTCAGATTCACTGATAAACCCTGGGGTGCCTCTCATTCCAGGCCTCTGTACACCAGAAAGAAACAAAAGCTATAAATTGCAATTGTTTCTTTTTTGTGTGGAGACCTTTCAGAACACAGCTACCTGCCCAAAGAAAGGCTGAAGCTAAACAGAACTGATACATTGCTCAGGCCTGTGCTTCAGCACTCTCTTCAGTGTGGGGCAGAGGGGGCCCGTTCAAGTGTAGGGAATCCTGCAGCTGCAAACTGTCTCTGGGCCAAGTTAGCTCTGTGCATGCCTCCTGCTCTCTCTGGGGCCCCCACCCTCATCCTCCTTCCGGCCTGGCTCTGATCGAAGAGAAACATTGTAACTTTACTTTGTTTCTCTTCAGTCAGCGCGAGGAGCTCAGCGAAGGCTCAGACTGCAGCTGCTGCTTTAGAGCCTCTCTCTGTCACAGCTCTGCAGATGAGCTGAGGGGGCCCCCTTCATGTACTGGGCACTGCAGGAGCTGCGGGGGTATTTGTTACGCCCCTGCTGTGTATGACATGGCCCTGGCCTGGCTTGGCCCTAGTTTGGCCTGGTTTGACCGTAGTCTGGCATGGCCTGTGACATACTAGGGATTGACTGTGTGCTGGGTCTGGCAATGTTCCAAGTACCAGAGGCTTTAGCACATGTCTACAATTTCTGCATCTTCCGGTATGCTTTGCGGACATTCCCTACATGCTGGTGACTTTCCTTGCACAGCTTGAAGGTGCAGGTCTCATCAGCAGTCATGTTGGCTAGGGAGAAAATATAAATACATTGTTAACATAGTCTAGACATGTACATGATGTCTGACATAATTAGTCGGACATTGTAAGACAATTACTCTGTACCTGACCATAACAACACCATCAATAGGGATGAAGATATAGACAATATGTTGTCACTACATAGACATCACCAACTAGTACCAGTTAAGTTGAGTCAAGTGCCATCTGTGTATTTGCACAGACTGTAACAGAACTCACAATGAGATAGAACCCATATCATATGGGCCAGTTGTTCACACTCATGTAGATGTCCAGATCGACAAATTTGACACATGGGCCTGGTTACACTAAATTGGGAGTTGGAGTGGCGGCCAGCATAAGTGTAGATCATTGATCATAAACATAAGTGTACATGGATGAGGTGATACAGTACAGACAATGTGGCTATCTTGGCATACCCCGTTTTGGCTTTCACAAGGCTGCACACGTTGCAGCACTCACTCAGGGGTTTATTGATGGGAGCCCTGCAGCACTTTTGGCCCACATAAAGTGGTACATGCATGACACAGAGCTCTGAATAAAATTCATGAACCCACACTAATCCATCCTGCGTGGCTTTGAGTGGCCTCATAAATATATACAGGCCAAATAGGAATATGTCTCATTACAACTAATGCGTTTTTCACGCATTCCATTCCATTTCATCGCGAACCTGTACATCGCTAGTCGTTACAACGACTTGCTGTAGGGGGCGCACTGGACTTAGGAATAGTATTATTTATGTGCTGTATCTTCATTTCTCCTCGTCCTTATCTCTTTCTATGTGCTCTGTATTCTGTAGCACACATAGAAAGGGGAAAAGGCCTCCTAGGATTGTTGCAGTGCAGGAAGGTACACCTCTCTGCACAGTAACAATTCTGATGACAGCACAGGCACCTTTGCACCATGGTGCAAGTGTGCTTGCATTTGCTCTAGGTTGCTGAAACTGTGCCAGTGGAGGGAGAATGGACAGGAACGCACTGTATTGCATAATACGGTGCATTCACACCCTTTCACATTGGTGTAGGGCAGTGCAGTGCAGTGCTGTGCTGCCCTAACCCAATTCCCTGTAACTAAGGGTCTAGGTACATGTTTAGAGATGTGTATTTCCTGTGGCCAGCTTACATGTACCTTACTGTAAAAACAGTGGTCTTTGTCTGTGAGAATTTCTAAAGACAGTTTTGCCCAGTGATGCGCTGAATCACTGACAGCTCATTGATGGTAGCTGGGTGTTAGCTCCCGCCACATATTGCGATAGTTCATTCCTACATCAATCAGACACATACATCAACATAGTACCATTTAGTATTGACACTTACTGGTAGCATTGGGGTCCTGGAATAATTGCACCTCTCCCCATGAGAATGGAAGATGGCCACCTAAAAGACATGAAAGAGGATATGGCATTTTGAATGTTGCATTTTAGCATGTCAACATATTTATAAACTATACCATAAGATAACAGTATTGATGAAGTGCACACCTTGGAAAAACGCATTTGGCAACAGTCCCAGCTCAATGCATGCATCAAGTCCATTTGCACCCCAGAACATCTGGGATGCTGGACTTCAGGGGTACTGATAATGACATGCCTGAAGCATGCATCCAGGATGGGATAGATTGAGTAATGCTGGCCAGCACAACGGCAGAGTCCAGTGTGCCAAGGCACATGGGTGACACGATTTACCCTGGAAGTATCTAAGGAGCAAGTTAATGAACACCTTGCACCGCACAAGCATAACATGTTTAAATGCTCCGGTGGGCCAAATTGATATGTCACATAAATTTGATGTGACACAAAGCCACTTTGGGTGGGTTACTATTGCCTAATACATATGGAGTAAGGCAACGCAGGCAAAATCACTTCCTTGCCAGACTCAGCACTAGGTAGGTATTCCATGGGCCTTGTGGGGGCTTTAATCACACAACACCCATGTCTAATGATGGCTGCCCAGATTTATGACACAGTGCTGACCTGGTAATGTGCAAAGATCATATGGCTCCCCAAGGGAGTCAAAAGGAGGAGACATGATTGGAGTTCTCCTCGTTTTCTCATGTATGCATGTGTGCTGCATTCTGGAAATACATATAGAAAGAGGAGAAAGGGTCTCAGGTTTTACATTTGTGCAAGCAGTTGTGCCTTCCTGCGCGAACACAATCCTTGCAACAACACAAGCACCCTTACACCATTGTGCAAGGGTACCTGTGTTGGGGCCAGTCTGGCAATAGAGCACCAGTGGAGGGTGAAGGAACAGGAATGCACCATCGTCCCTATATTGTTGGAAAAGATAAATGTAGTACTAATCATGTTTCCGTTTAGTGTTCCAGATAAAGGTACATCACTATATGCAGACATGACATACATACATACTGACAGGTCCACCGATCTCCAGCCTCAGGAGGTCTATTAGATCGGTCTCCACAGAGACGATATCTGCTCATACTGCTTTAGCTGGTGTGTAGTAAGGGACTCGGAAAGAGAAGAGAGAGACCCCTTCACGCAACCAGGGGAGTAGGGTACTATTGCGAGAGCAAAATCGGAAAAGGGAAGTATAAGAGATCCTCAAAAGATTGCTTTTAAAGGTAGGTGAAGGTTAGGACTAACGAGGGTCTGTCATTCAAAAAAGAACTAATGAAGGGTAAAAAGTAATGTGGGACCTTTTTACCTCAACAGATAGAAGTGGAAGAAAATATGTTTTTACTAAAAGGAAGTTAAACCAGGGAACAGACAAAGCGATAAGATTCGACAAAAAGGAGAGGAAAAAAAAGGGTTTCCAACAAGAAGGTGAGAAGGAGAACCTCATATTCAGTCATGCAGTAAGAGCAGCAGGAAAGTGTGTTAATTAGGTTACTTATTGTAAATGTAATTACATTCCCCAGAATCGTGTAAACCCCCCAAAAAGAGGAGTATGTCCAATTAAAAAGGAGTGCTAATACAACAGTAAGATGAGATAAGGTAATACATCTACTGTTTGTTGTAAATTAAGCAGAAATGTACACTTTTGATACAAAGCGATTCTAACCAGAGATGGGGCATGGTGAAATTATCACCGATAGGCTATGCATAAATCAAAATACATGACTTTGAATACTATACCGGGGTGTTTACCGGGGTTGTAAATGAATCAGATTGTGAGAAGTATTCAACCATACAGCTGAATTAATCTTTGGACTAAAATGTTGCTAGTCTAAGATGTTAAGTCATTACATGAATTGAATGATGCTAAATGGAATACAAAATAGAGAATTAATATGATGTATCTCCAACAGGCATAACCCCAGTAGGCAACCAATCAGTGCCTAAAAAAGAGAGACATATCCTGGTCATGAAAAAGATGGAACAATAAGAGAAAGCCATGGAATCGCGTCAACGCCATTAATAGGCACGATCTTTTTGGGGACTGTGACGAATTCTTAAACACAAGCTAAAGGCATCTAAGAGGATTGGTCTGAAAAATTAATGTTACCCTGATGTGTCGTAGGATGACAAATTTAATTGTCTGTGTTTTTGTCTCTCTGTTTATTTTGGTGCGGTTAAATAGCAGAAGGGGTAATAGTGGGGTGTTCAGTCTACACGTTTGAAAAATGTATTTGTATTTCCCTCTTATGTGAATATTGATTTTCATGTAATTTTATGATGAAGTGTTTTTATGATACATGTAGAGAGCATTATAAATTGTGTTTTGTTTTTTACAAATATATGTTATTAACTGCAGATTATGCAACACAAAAAAATGTTTAAATAAAGAAATTATTTTATAATATTCTAATTTGGATTTGGATTGTGCATGTTTTGAGGTAACAGGTATAGGGCCATATCCAATACTGTGTAGTAAGGGACACCTTGAAAATATTTTTGTGGTGCCAGCGCACCTTCTTCCATCGGTCATGTTTGTCCTTCGCAGGATAGCCCTTGCTCATCATGCCACCAGCCTCAAGCATCCTTGAGAGGTAATGTGGTATGAGCCAGACCAGCCATCACACCTGTGGCTCACTGAAGTTCCACCCCATCCCCTCCCAGACATTCCCCAATCCTCAACAATCCGCCAAAAATGGTCTACTCTAAATCTAAAACCCCTACCAACTATACCTACCCACAGTACCCCAAAATACAAACACCAACAGTACAATGACAATACAAAATACATAACAATGACACTACACAATATATGACAGCAACATGGCCCTGGACACAACACACACTCTCAATATCAACTAACACACTTCTCCAACAGATACCCTCAGGCAACCTCCTCCATTATGCACTGACTAACAGAGAAGTGAAGGCGTAAGCAAATTCACATTTCCTAGTTAGCAGGCTGTCACACCCAATGCATCACTTCCTGCCTGTATCCCGCCCATTTTTTACAAATGCATTGTTTTTTTAATGCATTGGTACTGGAATAGACGGTTTTATGTTATGCCAATTTAATTTATGACTCACTCGAATCACCCCAAGGGGTATCTCGGTGCAACCAAGAGACAGGGCATCAAGAGAAGCTAGATAAGAAAAACATTGTCTTAAGTACATTCCTAAATCGAGAATGATCTGAATAGATCCAAATATGGTGTGACAGTTTGTTCTAATAACAAGGAGTTGGATAGGAATAAGACATGCTGCCCGAACAGGCGCTTTTGACACGCGGAATGAGTAACAATGCTTTATCACTCGGTCTCAAAAGTCTCAGCGGGTTGTAGTGCCTACGTTTGGTAGCTATTTAACCAGGACAGTTTCTAGTTAGAGCTTTATGCGTAAGACAACACATTTTAAAAATTATTCTCTTTCGAACCGAGAGACAATACAATGTCTGCAGATGGAGAGCTGAGGCAGCCCCAGGTGACAAATTGCAAAGCAGGCAATCCACGATGTTCTGTACCACCTGTAATTTTGATAGCAATGTCTCATTTGCAAAACAAACATTGCAATAATCCAGGCGGCTAACCACAAAGGCCTGGACGCCGTTTTCCTTGGTATTAGGGGAAGGAAGAGAAACGCTCTTCTCAATAAGTGCCTGATATGGAAACAAGAACCTGAAGTTGACATCACCTGCTCTTTCATGGTAAGAGGTTGATCAAGGCGGACTCCCAAGTTCTTGACCACCCGCTTGGGTATTGGCACAATCCCAAGTTCTGATGGACACCAGTTAACAGTCCATAGTTAGTGGGCCTTGCCAAACAGCAGTTTTTTCTGCATTCAACTTGAGAAATTTTTCTGTAATCCATGTGCCAATTGCTGTCATCCGTCTAAATAGCTTTGTTTAGTTTTGGCTAAATCTTTCTCAAAGTAAATTACAAACTGTGTAGAGTCTGCATATATTATGATCTCAAAGCCAAAGGCTCTTACAATCTTGGTGAGTGGTGCAAAATATATGTTGAAGAGCAGAGGGTCAAGACAAGAGCCCTGGGGCACCCCCTTGTCCAGCAACATCGTGCGAGATTTAAAAGAGCATAAAATAATGGTTTGGGTTCTGTTGGACAGGAAACTGCCAAGCCAATTTAGCTCTGTCCCATGAATGCCAATCTATTGTAACCTATAGAGTCATTTGGGATGGGACACTGCATGGAACATGGCCGACAAGTCGAGCAATACTAGCATAGATGGTATATTGCCATCTAGAGAACCTCTGATATGGTCTGTGACCACTACCAAGACTTTCTCAGTGCTGTAAGACAGTCTGAAACCCGCTGTGATCAGTCTAGGATGTAGTTAACCTCAAGTTACTCTAAAAGTTGTTTGCTAATTATTCCTTCCAAGAGCTCACCTAATTAATGAAGCAATGAGATTGGGAAATAATTAGATAGGTTCAAATGTGTTAAACTAGCCTTTTTTGGATTGGACTAACCTGGGCAGCCTTCCATGTGGCAGGGATTTTTCCAGTGTTAACCAAAAGATTGAATAACAATGGAGATCTTGGCGGGGCAAATATCTAAAGGAGATCCGGATTTGTCTGAAGCAAGTGTTACCTGAATTTCATCCAAGGGAAGCTTCTTGAACTTTTCCAAGTTTGATACCCCATGGGCGAGGGGAGGTAAGGAAAAGTCACCTCCAGATAGTAGGGGAATTTCTGATTGATTTTGTTTAGTTTTTCTTCACAGTGATTAGCCAGAGAATCTCAAGGAGGCTGAGATGGCTGGGTGACGAGAGTAAATTTTCTAGGGTTTACAGAATCATTTTGAACTCTAAATAACATTTCAATGAGTTTTTTGCCTGTGAAATTTGATCCAAGATGTATAGTTTCCGAGATGTATAGTTTCCGAGCAGCATTTGCGGTGGTAGCATGTACGTGCTGCTCTATACAGCTCTCTGTCACAAGTATTATTAGAGCACCTACACTGTCTTTCTAATTTTTTACATGATGATTTCTCCATTCTAAGAGCCAACGTATGCCAAGGGGCTTGGGCACCATGTGAAGGAATATGATCCCTTTGAAGAAGGGTAATCTTATCAGAGGCACAATTTAGAACATTGTGATATTTAGAAAGAGCTTGATCCACATCTGGGGTACTTGCTGTGATGGGATGATTAAATGCTAAAGCAAAGGACTCAGGAATGATTTTGCGCCAATGTCTACTTAGGTTTTTACCTACTTTAGATGATTTATGCATTTCTGTTGTCGTAGGAATCCTAAAATTGATCAAAGAGTGGTCCGTCCAAAGTAAAAATTGTTGATGTTCACAAACTAGAGGAATAGAGATGGGGAAAACTAGATCTAATATATTCCCTGTGACATGCGTGGACCCGTTTACTCTTTGATGCAGTCCGAGAGAGGCCATGTCAGCAATAAACAGGCTCGCCTCCTCGTTGTCTAGGTCTTCCGGGTAGCAAATAAAATCACCTGATAAAAAAAACTGTTTTGCTAACAGGACATGAGGAGCCATGTATTCAATTAGGTGCTGAATAAACTCCATTTTAGGCCCTGTCATCGATATACTAAGGCACATCTCCAGTGATCCTTGGGAAAAAGTTCCAGTTTGAATATGCAAATCTCTGCCCAATCAACCGTGTCAGCATCTATAAAAGACATTTTAATCGTGTTTTTGAAAGTAATATCAATACCTTCCCCTATCCTGAGCTCCCTATCTAATCTAAACATGGAGTCATTTAGTGGGAGGGCCGTTGTTTTAGCTGAGGAGAAGGCTGGGGTCAACAGGTTTCAGTAAGGAAACCTACCTCCAGAAGGCTTGCAGAGTTCTCTCGTAAGTTTAGGCAGTGACTTAACATTAAGAAGGAAACAATCTAAGCCCTGCAGAGTTGAAACAAGGCATGCTTGACACACGACGCATTAACCGCAATGCCTTTTTCAGTGCATTGGCACTGATGTGTGACATACGAGCAAAACTATGTTTGCAATGCAATGCACAAAAGGATGAATGTTTGAGTTTTGGCCCCGCACGCAACTGGCCTATTGTCTGCGATACACTGTGTAGTAATTTGTACATTGCAGGTGAACACAGCTTGAGCCTCACTTACCTTGCTCCTCTCAACCTACTTGACAGGCTTGATATCATGAGATGGCTGCATTGTCATTGTAAAAATAGTACCTATGGGTGGATTTATGTCTTTCTTGTGCTGACATATTGGTTAACAATATGTTTATGTGAGGAACACATCCATGTTGTGATGTGTAGAGACATAACAAACCATTTGCTATTTTGTGAGTTGCAGTCTGTTTGGTGAGACGTAGTTAGCTGCGGAGTAGTCATCTTTTTGCTCTATTATATAGCATTGCTATGCCTATGAAATAAAATGTTGTATAAACTATCATGCACCACATCAATATTCATACATTCTGTCTGCATTGCAGACATAGATTTGTTTACGGATGCAATTGATACTAAGGGAGGCACTGAGACTGACTCAGCCCTGCAAAGTACCACGCATCAGGCATTGGACTAACGCATTTTAGTGTGCTGGTCCGCATCACCGCACTAAAATGCGAAGTCACACATTTATAGCGGCTCCTGAAGCTGTCAAGCCAAAGCACTATAGCTGACCAAAGCAGCGCACAGCCCATTTTGCTGCTCTCACCGAATCTGACTGCTGCAGGAACTGGGGGCTGCCTCAGCTGCGCTCGCTGGCTTCATTCAGCATTGCATTCACATGATAAAGAGTCATGAAAAGTCATTGCAACAATGTGTCCATGTTTAATTTGCCCAGTAATGCCGGCCAGGATGCAAACTATAAATAGTGCAGGCCACACGGGGAGCGGGACTGGACGCCAGTTATCACATTTTCTTTAAGTTAAATTCTGGCTGGAGTCACCTTCCCGGTACCACAGGCAGTATTTGGTGCGTACCTGCTGCCTCTCAAGTGAGTGCCGCCTCATGGGCTTCTGGACAGACTGTGGTTGGTGCCTGCAACCTGTTATGATCGTGTTGTGTGAGTTTGGACCGGACACGGCTGCCAGAGAATATTTGGTGCCTGCGGCCTCTCATAACCCTGGCCCCGACAGTACTCCTTAGATCGCTCTGCCAGAGCCAGACTGTCAGAAGTCTCAACAAGGTTATTTAATACTATTATATTAATTTTTGAGCATCAATATTCACTGTGCTGTGCCTGTTACAGAGCTTACTGCTTGACTTTGTAATCTGTGTTTTAATTGGATATAGGACACCTGACTGGGACCTGCAACAGTGTCCGGTGCCCTTTCACTTCATTCCTGGCCGGTAATCCCAGGCAGAAAGGGAACCATTAGCCCTTCACCAGGGCAAGTCGGGATAACATGGGGGAGCAGTGGTGGTGGTGGTGGAGAAACCCGACCCCCCCTTAGAGCAAATCTCAGGTGACACAGGTCAGACCTCCATTAGGTTGCCCAGTGCAGAAGAGAGTGTGCAACTGCAAAGTGCCCGTGCACTACCCAATTGCCCCAGGTATTCAAGCACTGAGAATAGCCACTCGCCCCTCCTGACCACGGAACTCCACAGCAGGAAAGTCTGTGCCCTGGAGAGGGGAATGGGGTTGTGTCCGTACTGGCCACCGTGAGAGAATCCATAGCTTGGCTCTGGATGGGTAAACCGACAAAGCTTCAATAAAGCCTAAACCAGCCTTGTGCTGTTTGTCAGTGCATGTGGGTCAGCCGCGGCCGGTAGTGGGAGTACCGGCCGGGCGGAGACGTGGGGAGGGGGAAGGGCAGGGTGGGGGGTTGTAATGTATGGATTATGACCTTTAAAAGGTAAGTAACCATAAAAATCAATAAAACGAATTTCGTTGCACACAATGCATCACATTTGGTGATGCAGTGTGTGCAACGAAATTCGTTTTATTTATTTTTATGTTTACTTACCTTTTAAAGTCCGTAATCCATACATTACTACCCCCCACCAGGCCCCTCCCCCTCCCCACGTCACCGCACGGCCGGTACTCCCACTACCGGTTGCGACTGATGGAGGTTACTGCTGAGACCACAGTGATTTGCCACCCTTAGATGAGGTTGCAGGTATCTCTTAAGTTGCCGTTCTGCCACCAGTGCAGTCAGATTGTGATGTATTCCTATAGGTTCTGTATCGATCCCCCTATTCCTGACCCTGTTCTGGTTAACAAGTTAACTAGCAGCCATCCCATGATGCAGAAACCGTTATCTGATTAAGCCACACCACGGCACAGGAACGTGTTATCTGATTAGGTCATAACGCTTGCCATCTAATTAGACAAGCGATATTCCTCCAGCCCCTGATAAGGCATACGGAGTTCTCAAAACAAATCAAACCTATGACAACCTGGGAAAAACCCTGCGGCCATTGTTTTGATTTCACCGAGAACTTCAGCAAAAGAATGTGCTAACGACCAGTTCGTATGACATCCTTATTGACGTATCTATGTCCATCCTTACGTCAATCTCGGCACCTTACAGGTATAAATATTACCGGTATTGCCTTAAGCAAACACACGCGGTGGTGACGAGATCGGAGCAGCCAGACTTGCCGAAGCCCAGAGCAGAGCAGACCCCGCTGGCGCAGCCCCGCCTTCCTGACACGCTGAGAACGAGACGCTGCTTTCTCCTGCCGAGAAATCCAGCTCCGGCGCTTCCGGGCAGCCCTCGCAGGCAGCCTGGAATATCGAGACCAGAGACGAGAGATACCATCCCTCATTCATCCTAAATTCCAGGTACAGAACTGAATAACCCCTTGCAGAGAATTCTTGAGTCAGTCACTTGGCAAAACAAACTTAACTTAAACTGCTACTTTCTATTCCCGCCCACGTATTAGGCTTAGGTCAGGTACACTGGGGTAGGCGTAGTTAGAAACACCAGTTGAGTACGATTAGTCAAATGTATATGTGTATGTATCTATTTTATCCATTTTAAACCACCATATGGCTTAGAAACCATATAAATGTTTTTACAGTATTATTTTATACTTCTGCTTTTATTGTATGCACTTTACTTAACCATAAGTATTGCGATAATATCGATCCATTTCTCTTGTATGAGAAAAGAGACTGATCAATAAATACCATCTTTTATTGAACACGCCGTCTCTTCCTTTTCTCTACAATCTGGTGAAACTAAGAATGCACGTACTGACTGAGTAAAATAAGTTGTCTTTTGTTTTCACACGACTCTAGAGATACACTCTTGATTAGGGGAGAGCAAAGTTGTCATGTTCTATGGTTGTCAGAAACTAAATCCCTTCTTGTCTATCCAGGGAGGTTCAACTCCTCCTTGCCTATTCGAGAAAGTTTCTAGTGAACTCTGAGCTAGCTGGCAAACCCAAAACTTTAAGTCTAATATCGACAATAGAAGACCTAGTTAACGTCTGGTCTAGGCCTATACTATTGAAGGTATTATTCCAATGCGCAGAGCCTATTGGGATAATAGGAACTACACTACATGGCGCCCAAACGTTTGGAAAGGCGATAAAACTAACGCAAGACATTAGAGTAACTCAGTCGTGCTTTTTCACTCAGACCCCTTTTTTCCCATAATACTCCAAAGACGTCTGGAGTGGGTGAAAGGTCATATCCGCCAGACCTCGCAGGAGGAAACTCCTATGTATGGTTCTTGGTTTAGTCAACGTTGAAGGATACACTGTTCCAAAATATTGTGCATCTAATCTTTGTTTCCATAAGAAACCTGATCTGCAAACAAACGGAATATCCTTCTGGACAGTACAATGTCAGACAGTAAAGGAGAAAGAGAGGCAGCTAGAATGGCAGCTGAACTCATAGCAGCTGATAATACTATGCAAGAAGCAGACCCGGATATAATACTCATCCCGGTCAACATAAGAAAATCTATAACTTTAAAACTTATAGAAAATGGACTGACACCTAGAGGTGGCACAGTCATATTCGTAATAGAGGCACACGAATATCGGCAGACAGAGGTATTCTATTCATGGATAAACTTTCCAGCAGCAAACGCTGTAACAAAGCACTTCCACTATTACAAAACAGAGGAACCTCCTAATGAGTACACTCCTTTCGAGGAGGTGGAAGTACCACTTAAATTTCAAGAGCACCTGCTCTTGTTTAATGGTGCCCTAAAACACAATAATCACATCACCAGGCTCGGTCCTTTAGGTAGACCAGGAGCAACGTGGCCGGTCCTAGCCGGATACACACCACATCCAGACATCGAAAGAATGTCTGCAGTAGATCTGTTAGTACAACTAAAACAATTAATAAAAGTACATAGACAATTAGTCCAATATGTAATGCGGACTTCAACAATCCAACCAGCAATTAAAATTCCACAGCTGACCCCTCATCAGGGGAACACAAATAAAATTACACCACAGAACATACAAACCTGCCTAGGTAAAGTACCAGCTAAACGGGAACAAATACCATTCTGGTTAGCACAAAAAATCACCCAAATAGAGGCGGTGTTTCCAGACACCACCCCGTTAGAAAAACACAGGATTCTGACTATCTGTCTTCCAATGGGAATCGCACCACACGTGGAGGACTGTGACACTTGGGGTGCAGTCTTTGCTTCGATTTACACAAAAACGCATGGTGTTCCATCCATCTCGGTAATACCAGATGTGTTAAAACAAATTCAAGATGAATACGGTCCAGAACCCGCTTTAACTCTTGGTATGAAATTACTAAAAGACTTCAAGCAGGTCTCGGCAATACTACTAGCCAACATAAAGGGAGAAGCAGCAAACGTGGCGATCCGCCAGAGGTTAAAAGAAACAGATATAGCAGACCAGCCAGCTGAAATTGCCAGAATCATAGAAAAATCCTATGAGGAACTAGGTAGAGATAGTTTAGGTGGAATACCAGTAAAACCACAACTGATTGAAAGTCCTGAAAAAGTATTTTTTAATAATAATTTAACATCACAAAAAAAGAGCTGGGATGGAAACAAACAATCCAATCCTAAAGAAAAGAAATTCCAGTCCAGAGGAAGGTCTCCTCGGCGGAGAGAAAAATCTCCAAACCAAGGACACAGGTCTCCCCAAAGTGAGCCCTCTGGGAAAAATTACAACCTTAGAAATAGGGATAATATAAAGAAGCCTGATAGATATCAAGAGATTGATACACGTCCCTCTCAATCTTTTCAGACTTCCTCGCAAAAATCGGAAAGAAGAGGACGATCAGAACAAAGAGAAGAGCACGTCAAGTCCAAAGACAAGGAACCTGCTCATCTAAAAAAGAAATTACAATTTCCAAAAAAGAAGGTAGTCAGTATTAAAGTAGTTAACAATGCCGAGAATACTGAGGACACAACTGAAAAACGGAGAATGGGCTCAGACAATGCTAGACAGCGCAGCAGAAGTGAGCATAGCTCGCAAAGTCCTTATGAATCATCTGGAGACAGTGGACACAAATGAATACCTTCAAGTGGAAACTGTAGACACCAGAGTTAGCAAACCTCACAAAATATATGAAATAACTTTACGTATAGAAGGGGATAAGACTGGAAAAATAAGGGGACTATTTTGGGATAATCTCTCCAAGGGCTATGACATCCTTCTAGCTGAAAAAGACTGGCCACCAGAGTTTGTCAGGGACTGCCCTCATGGCGAAGAAATAATTATGCCTGCCTTCTAAAATCATATCCCAATTCATAAAAAATACACACTTGCTAGAAAATGGACAGTAGCTCAAGCTCCTGCTTTATATAAAAATCATGTAGGATGGGATGAGGACTCTCCTCCTCACAAAATCCAGTTAAAATCACAACCTACTGCACAGAGACAGTACCCAATTAAGCAAGAAGCTAAAAAACAGGTAAAAGAAATCCTAGATCAACTAGAATACCAGGGGGTGATTGAAACTTGCACCTCACAAATGAACAACCCTTTGTTTCCGGTTTCCAAACCAGACAATTCATATCGTCTAGTTTTGGATTACAGACACCTTAACTCATGTTGCAAAACTTTTGCAGTGCAAAACTCGCATAGTGCTGCACTAATGAACAACATAGTGCGCAAAAAATACAAAACAACATTAGTCATCTCTAATGGATTCTTTTGTCAAAACGTAGCACCAGAGAGCAGATATTTATCCGCGTTCTCAATAAATGGCGCTCAAAAACAATTCTGTCGGTTACCCCAGGGGTTCAATAACAGCCCAGGATTATTCTCAGCGAGGGTAACAGAGTTACTACAAACATATGACGACGAAGCATTATCTTATGTCGACGACATATACTTAACAGATGATGACTTGGATACTCACTTGAAGAGAGTGAACACCATAATACTTGGGTTCGCAGCAGAGGGTTACAAATTCAACTTTAAAAAATCTAGAATTGCCCATATAACAGTCCTGTTCTTAGGATATGAATTATCAAGTGAAGGCAAAAGCCTGGCTGACAATTTCCTAGAGAAATGTGCCGTACTCCAAGCACCTAGAACACTAAAAAACCTACAGTCAATTCTAGGCTTCCTAAATTTCGGAAGAACATACATTGCAAATTACGCAGAAAGGGTCAAACCCCTTTATGATCTAATAAAACCAGATTTTAAAAGAAACAATTGGACTCAAATACACACAGAAATTCTGAGATCCTTACAAACAGACATGTTAATTAAAACAAAATTAGAAACACGTGATAACACACGCAATCTTGTGATTCGAGTCATCCCAGGAAGATGCGGATTCACATACCTGACCTCTAATGAGGGAGAAAAGGTACCAATTGCATTCAAATCACACTTGTACACAGAAGCTGAAAAGAAGTTCAGCATTAAAGAAAACATTGTTCATGCAGTTCAAACCGCAATAGCTAGAGAAAAAGATAAAGCTGACGGTAGACGTATCACAGTCAGAACAGCAGAATCAGACTTTGAGGCATTAACAACACCGTGTAATTTACCAACAACAGCATTGAATCCGGAATGGGTACAATGGGTGAATTCAATTACAACGGACAGAGTAAAGTACTACTTTGATCCAGAATTAAAAGAATTAAAAAATCTAGAATATGAAAGAACATTCCCTCTGCCAATCGACATTCTGCCATTACGACAGTACACTTGTGTAATCTATACAGACGGACATGCTCAACCCTCCGTTTGGGGAGAACAAGCATACAACCCCACATGTGAGATTACAAAAGAGGTGTGGCGCGGAGGTAAACTAAGACCTCTATTAACAAAAACACACTCAGTAGAAACTAATTCAGAACAACAGACTGAAATAATAGCATTGAAAATGGCGCTAGATAATGCGGATTGCGAATTCCCGACACTTATAGTGTCTGATTCATATTACTGCGTCAAATCATATAACAACGATTTGCAGACATGGATTCAAAACGGTTACAAAGATGACGCAGGTGCAACAATAAAGCAAAAACTGCTTTGGGAACAAATAGTTCTGCTACAAAAAGAACTACCAAAGACTCACGTGATACATACACTGAGTCATCAGCGTGATGGCGTTCACGTTGCAGGGAATTCATTGGCTGAGACAGCCACAGCGGTAGCAACTAAATCGGCTTCCGTAGCTAGAAAAAAGCGTACAATGAAATACATTGACGGTGAAACAGTGCTGGCGGTGAGAACGTCATCAAAAGGCGACTGCTCAGCGCTACCGATCAACTATCCACTCAATTATACATACATAATCGATGCAAACTCCGTTCCTTTTGCTCGAATCCCTGGAGTGGGGGATAGAGTAATTCCAAACATGGACAGGAGAACTTTGTTAATTGTAGACGCACATATAGGCGAGGGTCTTAGTCATCTCAAACTAAAAGATTCTCTGGAAGAACTACAATCAGTGTACTGGTGGCCAGGCATGAGCCTGCAGCATCACATTTTTGTAAAAAAATGCCCGGACTGCAACAGAGATCGCAGCGGCGAGAGAAACGGTGTAATACCATGGCGTTTCACTCAAGAAGGGCTAAGCAATAATCAATAAGACCAGTGTGAATAAGGCGTCCTATTAACAAACAAAGACTAGTTTCCACTTATAATGTAGACCCCAGCACTCGGCTGACGTCGGGACTGTTATACAAAGATTTGCGAGTCTAAATGGCATATACGCTAGGAGCATGCTACGTTTGACCAATGTTTTCACTTTAGCCCTCAAGCCTGTGGGGAAACATGGCCAAATGAGCATAGCACAGCGGGATTCTTCTCACTTCCTTCCTGAGGGATACGGGATGGTGTAAAGAAAAAACCAAGGCATAAAGCTATCTATAACGGAAAGGATATTAGGTTCGGGAGCTGGGTGGGTCAAACATCTAATAAGTGTCCAACGTAGTCTAAATAACCTGCCAAGAAATTCTCTGAAGGGATTCAGTCCGTACGAATTACTGTTTGGAACTAGGATGTTGGTCTTAGATCTTGACAGTCAGACTTCAGTGGTGAAGGAAAAAAGCTTTGATATCAAAGATCGTTTGGCTATTTTGCAGGACTTAAACGAAACAAGAAAAGACCTGAGCAACATAAAGTTGAAACAGCAGCCAACAACCACTGAAGAACCACCACCTGTCCCAGCAAGACCTGTCTGGATTCCAAAAGTCGGGGATCTAGTCAGAGAAAAGATCGCGGTAAAGAAGGAATTTGGGCCTTCTTACAGAAAAGCAGTTCCTGTCTTGTCTATCAACGGGACAAGATCAGTTGTACTACCGCCGCTTGCTGGTAAAAAGGAGAACCGAGTTGTATCCATCGACCTGGTAAAACCACAATCATGTGGCCGATAACAAATAGTAGGCCAAGTGGACTCCCGATAAGTAGTAGAACACCAAGGTTTGCTACCAATACAGAGGTCCTAACTAAGAGGCTAGTCACATTCAAAACACCTACAGAAGAACAACAAGGACTGTGCAACAATGCAATGGAACTTAAACCTCTGAAAACCCAAATAAAAACATTTAGTAGAGACACACCAACCTACAATGAAGTAACAAACGACTATGCAAGAAACAGTAATCCTGAAGCAATTGGAACAATTGACAGAACTGCATCCGGCTACTTCATAAACTTCGATGATTCCTCTGAAGACCTCAGTGAATCAAAAACACAGCCATCATCAAAAACCTTTAAAGATAAAGCTAAAGAACTTTTGAAACAACTGAAAGAAACCTATCTGATTTCTCCATGGATTGAATTTTGGGTGGCCTTTGGTGCATTTATCCTCATACTTTTGCTCATCATGGTACTAACTTTGGGACGCTTCATTGAGGGAAAATATGCTAAAATGGACACAGCAAGTCAGAAAATCAACTTGATCCTCAAGCCACACACATCTTCACACGTCGAGAAAAGAGAACTTTCTTCAGTCAACTTCACAGCCAATCCTATACCGGGTGGGGTAGCATGGGACAATACTGACTATGAAATTTATGGTCCGGTTGAGATCCTGAAATATCCACACTAAATCAAGATCTCGTTGAGTGACTTTGTAAAACCAAGCTCATTTGCTGATGATTGGGACTTTGAAAGCGTTAATAATATGATGTCTGACTTAGTGATGTCTGCTAAATTTACCAAACATGATTATTT
This sequence comes from Lissotriton helveticus, assembly GCF_964261635.1. Taxonomy (NCBI): domain Eukaryota; kingdom Metazoa; phylum Chordata; class Amphibia; order Caudata; family Salamandridae; genus Lissotriton; species Lissotriton helveticus. The sequence continues at coordinate 1,378,124,858 of NC_136059.1, forward strand.
GCAGGGTTCGACTAATTATGATAGTATGTACTGTTACAACCACTATGGTAACCATTTTCTACATAAATCGGCACAACCTAGAAATGTTTTAAATTATAATCAATGGGAACATTGTGCAACCCCTCCAAAAGGAAGCTCAAGAACCTTTTATGACAAATATTCATACTTTTCAGGGTTCAACACAAGTAATGCTGAAACATTTTATTTCAAATTGTCAAATAAGACAGGGACAAAGACCATGCTAACGAACACAAAATTGATATATTCAGACTCATTTTTTGAACAAATGAATACTTTTGGTTTTGATTATTGGGAAAAAAATGTTGAAGTAAAAAGTGTTTGGGGTACAAAAGAATGGCAAGTACAAGGTATAGAATCATTGTTTAGAGCCTGCATGATCCCAGAACAAATTATATTTTTAAATGACACTGTTCAACAGACTACCTGTCTTGGCCTAGCCAAAATCAAAGACTTAAATAAACCGTCTATTCCAAAGCCAACAATGAACAGCAATAGCTCTACAGATGAAGAGATAGACGTAAACTATGTATTATACCAAAACAGAACACATCCTGATTGGAAACAGTGGTTGATCTGGCCCACAGATACTAATAACTGTCAAGATAGATTCCTGAACAAAACACAGGGGTTCACGTTGACCAGGCCAGACCCTAGATATTCCCAAAGACAACACCCAGGGATAATAACCACCTACAGTGTGGGCAAACTCTGCCTTCAATGGCTACAAACTTCCACACTGACAGAAATTAAGCAACACCTAACTTTACTTACTGATGGTGCTGACTTGCGTGATTTCATTATGGGACCGCGCAAACAGCGTCAAAAACGCTTCATAGCAGCCTCTGTATATGCAGCTTACAACGAGGCCTGGAAGGTGACTCAAATTGAGACAGCAGAAAGCATACGGGAAATTGACCGTATTCATTTGGAAAAATCACTTTCTGTAGTGGACAATGGGTTAATGACTCTGTCCTCCAGAATTTTTTCTCTGGACAGCATTGTGTCTTCAGCAATCGACATAATATCGCAAGACTTACTGTTGTTACAACACGGTCAGTCTCAATTGCGTTCTATTGTACAGCTTGGCTGGACGTTACAAAATCTGCGTTCAGGCTATGTGCCTTGGCGTTTAATCAACACAACGTCACTATTCAATATCTTTAACCTTACTGATAAACAAATCAGTATGGCACAGAAGGGTGCTGATTATACAATCCTGAGCAATGAGAAACTCAAGAGATTACCAGTGACAATGTCAGAACGACCTGTCAGTGAATGGATAATACATGGGATAATTAATATTCCAATATCAACCTTCAGGTTTCAATACTGCCAAAAATATATACAAGCTGGCATGTACGAAAAATTGGGAAAAGGGTACATTAAGTCAACATGGAACTTGCCCTATTCACATGCATGTGTCAGTAATAAAGGACAGAAAGTGTTTCTTAGTGGGATTAATTGTGCGATGTCACTAAGCGGTACACTTGTGTGTAATGGAATTAGTTTGCATGGAGCCTGTGAAGGGAACTCAAATAACCTTTCATGTCACCAGCTAGGCGCACCTGCAACAGAGATAGAACCATTCTTTAAAAGACTCTATAACGGGAGTTACATTCTAATTGTGGATCGCAGATGTTGTAGTTTATTGCCTGGGATTCCTTATCTCATAACTACGACTGCGAAGGTCATGTGCTGTGGACACTCATTGTTCCCCAGCTCCTTTCCAGACAGGGAGGCAAGGGCATGGCCTAACTTGAAAATGACTTCTATACGAATAGATACTTTAAGCAGAATGAAAACAGTGCTTCTTCAGACGCCGACCAGACTCACGTCATCAAAAGAAACGTATGATCTCCTAGTCGCATGGACGACTGCAGAGATTCCCTCGTTGTTATCAACTAATTCCCCCATACATTTTGCAGAAATCCTAAATGAAATCTTAAATATTTCTGATACCAGTGGAGTCTCAAAAGTATTTAAGACAGTATTTTCGATGGCATTAACACCATTCAAAGCCATACTGGGTATTTTTCCAGATTTCGTCCATTCGATTTTTGGCGGACTTCCCCTCATTTTGGGACTAATTGCAGGAATCCTATTCTTGGTCCTTATATTTCGTTATGGCAAACCGTGTCACAGACAAAACACCTGCGACAAGGGAAGAAACAATCCGAGCCATTGGATACCAGGACCGGATATCAAAAATCCTGGGACTATCCCGGCTTAGAGACCTGAACATGACTTGGTTTCTTTCATTTCGACCAATGTGGCATCGATGTGTTTTACCTGTATTAAGGTGCTTGCTGTGCGGAGAAGAATGCGTGTTGGACACCTGTCTGACGCTACAATCGGATGCGCCAATGGATGCAGAAACATTGTTGGGTCCGGTAACGGCCCATGCTTTGTGCTGCCCTCAACGGCTACCAATCCTGATGACGGCATTCGTGGAAACTTCACCACTACGATTGAGGGGTAGTGAAGTTCAAGATGAAAAAAGCATCGATCAGGTACGACCTTCTGTCAGCAATACTAATCAAAACGTCAATGGAGACAATCATGCACACGAATGCATGGTTACATCTTTTTCCGAGTTAGTGGAACTCTCCCAGGAAGCTGCTGACAGCTTTTTCGACAGTCTAAATGATATGATGTTCTCACCAGAGCAGAAATAACGACTTTTGAGCAAGCTAGCACACGGCGTTCCCAACACCCTGAATTTGGCCTTCAACTTTAATAATAAAGTAGCATGAACAATTTTCCCTCCAGTTCACGGACAGCAATTTTTTCAGCAGCCCCAAAATATTTTTACGATTTTTCGGGACACTTATCTTCTGCTTAAAGTAAGAACTATTGTTGGGGAACTAAATTTCTATTTTTAGAAACTTTATAGACATTAGCTGCCCGCTGGTATGTTCATAAATATTTTATTCTGTGATGGAATGGTCTCGAACTTTTTCTTCTGTATTAAGAGCCATTTCATGTGTTATTCTCATATTCAAATAGTAATAATGTATACATATGCGTGATTACTTTAGCATTATTCTACAGCTTGAGTGCATATAGTAGATGTGACTGTTTTTTCCGTATATTACATAATTTCGAAATGCATTATATGTATTTTGGGGTGGTAAGGTATACACGATACTCTACAGTATGTTTTACTATGCCTAGATTCGTAAATATGGCCATAGTTAGCGTGGAGTGGGTGTGATGTATTCCTATAGGTTCTGTATCGATCCCCCTATTCCTGACCCTGTTCTGGTTAACAAGTTAACTAGCAGCCATCCCATGATGCAGAAACCGTTATCTGATTAAGCCACACCACGGCACAGGAACATGTTATCTGATTAGGTCATAACGCTTGCCATCTAATTAGACAAGCGATATTCCTCCAGCCCCTGATAAGGCATACGGAGTTCTCAAAACAAATCAAACCTATGACAACCTGGGAAAAACCCTGCGGCCATTGTTTTGATTTCACCGAGAACTTCAGCAAAAGAATGTGCTAACAACCAGTTCGTATGACATCCTTATTGACGTATCTATGTCCATCCTTACGTCAATCTCGGCACCTTACAGGTATAAATATTACCGGTATTGCCTTAAGCAAACACACGCGGTGGTGACGAGATCGGAGCAGCCAGACTTGCCGAAGCCCAGAGCAGAGCAGACCCCGCTGGCGCAGCCCCGCCTTCCTGACGCGCTGAGAACGAGACGCTGCTTTCTCCTGCCGAGAAATCCAGCTCTGGCGCTTCCGGGCAGCCCTCGCAGGCAGCCTGGAATATCGAGACCAGAGACGAGAGATACCATCCCTCATTCATCCTAAATTCCAGGTACAGAACTGAATAACCCCTTGCAGAGAATTCTTGAGTCAGTCACTTGGCAAAACAAACTTAACTTAAACTGCTACTTTCTATTCCCGCCCACGTATTAGGCTTAGGTCAGGTACACTGGGGTAGGCGTAGTTAGAAACACCAGTTGAGTACGATTAGTCAAATGTATATGTGTATGTATCTATGTTATCCATTTTAAACCACCATATGGCTTAGAAACCATATAAATGTTTTTACAGTATTATTTTATACTTCTGCTTTTATTGTATGCACTTTACTTAACCATAAGTATTGCGATAATATCGATCCATTTCTCTTGTATGAGAAAAGAGACTGATCAATAAATACCATCTTTTATTGAACACGCCCGTCTCTTCCTTTTCTCTACAATCTGGTGAAACTAAGAATGCACGTACTGACTGAGTAAAATAAGTTGTCTTTTGTTTTCACACGACTCTAGAGATACACTCTTGATTAGGGGAGAGCAAAGTTGTCATGTTCTATGGTTGTCAGAAACTAAATCCCTTCTTGTCTATCCAGGGAGGTTCAACTCCTCCTTGCCTATTCGAGAAAGTTTCTAGTGAACTCTGAGCTAGCTGGCAAACCCAAAACTTTAAGTCTAATATCGACAATAGAAGACCTAGTTAACGTCTGGTCTAGGCCTATACTATTGAAGGTATTATTCCAATGCGCAGAGCCTATTGGGATAATAGGAACTACACTACAAGATCTTGAGACTGCAGGTCAGGTCAGTGTGTGGGGTTGATTTTTTTTGTCTGTTTATGTGCTTGTCGGGCTAGGTGGCTAGGCTGGACTGCTGAATTTTCTGGAAATAAAATCCTGCATTAAGCTTAATTGGATGGAATATGACATGTGCAAAATATGTATATAGCATATTAGGAAAATCTGAAAATGTGGCAGCTATGGTGTAAGTCATGATCTCCTACTGTTGCACTGACTTGCTATACTATTAAAATGTGCTTTTGCTGGCACAGTCACGTTGCTCAAATGGGTGTAATTTCTGATATTTTTGTTTCCCTCCTCTTTAATGCTTGATTTTGCTTGCAAAAAAGTGTTACTCATATTCGTTGAATTTCACTCATAATTTCACTAAAATTATGAAAACGTCACAAATTCACAAATAGCAATTCGAAACCTTGGCAGCTATGATGGCTGGTTCAGCCAGTCTACATTGTATTTGGCATCCTGCTTACCGATTTACAGGACAAATATTATGCTGTGTTGTTAGGCTAATATGACCCCTGTGACTGTTGGACAGACATCAATTACCACACTACACTAGCCAACTTCCACCCTGGAATTTAATGGCGCAGAGACATTTGCTTTTTGGGCTTTGTGTCGGGAACAAGATGTGTGGCACAGGCACAATGCACCTTGGAAAAAGTCTAATCGAAATCTGTTTGCCTATGGTATGACCATCACGAGTCCAGCTTCAGTAGGCCAGACAAGTGTGATTTTTTATTTATTTATTCATGAATCCTGACTGCCAATATATATATATATATATATATATATATATATATATATATATATATATATATATATATATACATAGTCCCTACATTGCATTACTTTGCATTAGAGAGGGATTCCCTCACTTTTCTTTTGCATGTGGGTAGCCATGCACATCCGCTGTAAATATGTGCATATACTGAAAGATGACACCCGGCAGACCTGTAGAGCATCAGTGACTGCTACCTTCACTGGAGTGATAGCACATGTAGTTACACCTTACCATTTAATATTTCCTTCTATTTTATTGGTATCCTGTGTACAACAACACACACAGTTGGAACACTGGGGCAAACAGCAAAGATAGGTTATCAGTAAGACACACGTTTACAATTGAATCCATTTCTAGTTGTAACAGTCACATCCTTGCCTCGTGCGGCAAGTGTGCCTGCACTGGCCCTAGTTTGCCATTTCAGTCCCCGCACAGGTCAAGAGGTAAAAAAAAAAAAATGTAATCTGTTTTTATTGTTTTCATAAAAAACATTGGCATGAATAACAGAAAGCAAATAATCACATGTTGCAGTTAGTTTGCAGAAACTTTGATACACATCCTTGTGAAAACCAACAAAAATCTGGCTACTGTCAATTAGACCCTCCGGCGGTCCACCCAACCCATGTCTCCTACCCATCCTCAAACTCCTCATCTGAACTATCATCAGCAGAATCAGGTATCGGCTCACAGATGTCTCCCCGGTCTGCATTCCATGCCGCCCATATTTTGGTCCATTTCTGAGGGCATTTCTGATTAATGTAGACTGTCCTTTCAGCCATCATAGCGAGGTCCATATCTCTACACCAGTTCTACTGCTCCCCATTTTTGTGCTATGTTCCGTTTCACTACCATGAGTCCCAACGTGACCCATGCTTGCCCAGGACGTGTAAGGTCGTTGGGCTCCCACACGTTGAGCAAGCATCTGCACGGCTCCAGCAGAAGTGACATTCCCACTGTCTGCGATATTGGTCGCAGTACAGTCCACCAATATTCCGCTATTGCTGAACATTCCCATAATGTGTGGAAAAAGTATACCTCCTCCCCACACCCTCTGTGGCAATATGGATGTTGTGCCCTACCCATTTTGTGTAGAGTGGTTCTGGTATAGTACGTGCGGTGTACGATCTTAAGCTGCACCAGTCTAAGTCTTGCGGGTTTTCCTACCTCTTTGGGCGAGGCTAGGGCCTCCTGCCATTCTGTGTCATCCACGTCCCCCACGTCCGCCCCCCACCTGTTCCGTAGTGAGACTGTAGGGTCCGGCAGGTTATTGAGTAGTTTGCGATACGTGAAGGACGTGGCGCGTTTTGACATGTAATCTGTAAGCAATCGATATTTCAGTGGGGAAGCTTCAGGGACTTTAGTGTCCTGTGGCAATACCACAAGTAACAAGTGGCGTATTTGTGTGTATCTGAAAGCCTCAGTCGGGCCTAATTCATATTGTTGCCTGAGTTGGTCAAATGGCAGTATATTCCCTCTGTCCCACAGATCCCCCACTGTGGAAATACCTATGTTGTTCCATTGCTCAAATCCCTTTCTACTTCTCAGGCGTCCCAACTGCTTAGTGTACCAGAGAAGGGTAAGTTTGGTGATGACCCCCTTCCATCCCAACCGTGTCTGCGCTGTGTGCCATAGCATGGCCATGTGTTTGGTGGGGCCCACCATTTTTCCCGCTTGCCCTTTATTATACAGGACTGCAAGCATATTTCCTGTTCCTAGTTGAGCCCTATCTGCCCTATATGCTGGGTCGGCCTGTGAAGCGTGAATCCATTGATTAATGACCTTAAGGTGTGCCGCCAAGTAATACAACAGGATATTGGGGAGTGCTATTCCTCCATCATACCAGCTTCGGTGCAATTTCGTTAGTGCTATTCGTGCCGGCCTGTTACCCCAAAGGAGTGTGGACACCAGGAGCTGCTATTTGTTTAAAGTATTTTAATGGCACTGGAAACTGCGTGTTTTCGAGAGCATACAAAAACCGAGGCAAGGCCATCATTTTGTACAGTGCCGCCTTCCCCAACAGGGTCAGGGAAAGGTATTCCCAATGCACCAGGTCTCTCTTTAGATGCTCCAGGGGGGGGGTGCCAGGTTTTTGGAGAAGAAATCTGCAGAGTCAGTCGTGATGTGTATGCCTAGGTATTTAGAGGAATCCTGCGAGATTACAAGTGGGCAATGGTCTGGGAGCTGTGGTGCGGGGCCCTGTAGTACATATAGGACCAACTTTGACCAATTTATAGTGTAACCCGATATCCTTCCGAAGCTGTCACATGTCTTAAGGAGCACTCATATGGAGTTTTCGGGATCTGTGAGGTACACCAGAATATCATCAGCATACAGGGAAAGACGGTCCTCCCACCCTTCCTCCCATCGGATGCCTTTTAATAATGGAGCTCCTCTAATCCACGTCGCAAGGGGTTCTAATACTAACGCAAAAAGGAGCGTCAACAGGGAGCATCCCTGGCGCGTCCCTCTCGCCAGCGGTATAGCATCCGATAGGTACCCATTAGCTGTCACATATATCAGGGGCCCTGTGTAAGGAGACGGATCCACGCGCAAAACTTAGGGCCAAACCCCAAATGTGGAAGGACCGCAAAGAGGTAATTGCATTCCACCATATAAAAAGCCATCCTCGCATCCAGGGATATGATAACTGCCGGCTCTGACATGGATGGTGCCTTAGCCAGTGCTCCCTGCAAGCGCCTGAGGTTTAGTGCGGTATTTCTATTTGGCATGAAGCCGGATTGATCAGGGTGGATTAAGTGTGGGAGGTGCACCAACAATCTGTTCGCTAGTAGTTTGGCCAGAATTTTAGCCTCCGCATTTAGCAGAGATATTGGGCGGTAGGAGGTGCATTCGGACGGGGGCTTATCGGACTTCGGGATAGCCGCTATTGTGGCCAGCCGTTGGTCCAGCGGCAGCTCGCCTTTCTCGAGACTGTCAGTGTACATCTTCAGTAAGTGTGGACTAATCATTTCTGCCATTTGTTTGTACAATTCTATCGGGATCCCGTTGGGTCCCAGTGACTTGCCTGACTGCAGCGAACGGATTGCTACTTGCAACTCGTCCTCTGTAAGATCTGCCTCCAGTTCTAGAGAAGCCTCCTACGAGAGCCTGGGCATTTCTATATGTGTTATGGCTGCCTTGGCATCAGCCTCTGATATCTCCGATGTCGACGTGTAAACCTCTTGGAAATGCCCTGCTAGTGTACTTACTATGGTCCGAGGGTCCATCGTGAGCCGCCCCTCCTCTGTCCATATCTGCACTATGCCCCTAGCACTCCTCTCACGCCTGTCCAACCACGCCAGTAGTTTCCCTGCCTTGTCCCCTACATCATATATATTCTATGCCTGGTTGCCGTAAGCTTAGACACTGTTTCGTTTCGCAGATAATCCCTGTATCGTTGCTGTTTGAGGTGTCGAGCGTGCGCTGTGTCAGGTGTAGGGTCTGCCGAGTGATCTGTTTCAGCCGAGTGCAAGTATAGCTCCAAGTCCATTAGCTCTTTCTGTTTTTCTTGCTTATGCCCTGTGATGGATACTATTGCTTGCCCCCTAATGACAGTTTTGTAGGCTTCCCAAACCACTGACGGGGAATTAACAGATGCAGCGTTTTCCACAAAAAGTATTTTGTGGCTTTGCGGAGTTCTTTTCGAATTTTTGGGACTTTTAGGTACCCGGGGTATATAGGGTAAATCCTCCGCCGGGACTTATGGTGGTAGGAGAAGGTCTATACAATCGGTGCGTGGTCGGATATGCCCCTGGGTTTGATCACAATATCTACAACATTCTGCAGGGTGGTGCCTAATGTTAGGAAATAGTCTATTCTAGACAGACTGTTGTGCGCATTAGAGTGAAACGTGTATTGGTGTGCTGCGGGATGGGCATGTCTCCAGACGTCGATAAGTCCCAGTGCCTCTGCGAAGCACTGCAACCGAGAGACCCCAGGTGTCTGTTTCTTGACTGGATATCTGTCTAAGTTAGCGTCCATTGTGGCATTGAAGTCCCCACCCAATAATAAGGTCCCCTTCCGGTAGTTTGAGTAGAAAGTCGCTAAGTGCTGGGAGCACCACCGTATGGAGCGCCAGGGGGATGTATACAGATATCACGTTGATAAACCTTCCTTCCCATTGTCCCTGTAATGCTGCAAATCTACCCTGATCATCTTTCCTGGTTTGGAGTATTATGAAGGAAGAATATTTCCGCACCAGGATGCCTGTTCCCCAGGAGCCCGGCGAGAATTCGGAGTGCACCACCATCTTATACCCCCATCTGTCTTGTGCCTTACATGCCGTTCCCGTGAGATGTGTTTCCTGCAAGAGCGCCAACGTGGGAGCCTGATGTTTCAAGGCCTGGAATACCAGTCCCCTCTTAATTTTGTCCCCTAGGCCATGGACATTCCAAGTTAAGAGCGTGAGGGGGGTCACCTGAGCTTCAGAGGTTGCGCCCTGGTCGTGGTCAGCTCAGGTATGTGTTGCCATGGAGTCGGTGCTTGCGGAGCATAATCTATTTCCTGACCATGTTATGCGGAGAGCTGCCAGCCAGAAGGCCATGTGCTTTGTCATTCGTGTCGTTACAAACTAAAACAAAAACAATCTGAACCCAAACTTCCCCACCCCATATCCCGCCCTCCCACTCTGCCTCCCTGCCTGACGGACTCGAAACCGCCCGCCTGTCTGTGGCTCTTTCCTACATGGGCGCCTAATGCCCGGTTGTTGTTTTACTAGTAGTTCTAGCCATGGCCCAGATCCTCTGCTTCTGACCATTGCGAGCAGTCCGGGTCTGATTGTCGTGGATCTTGGCTGCCGGTATCAGTATTCTCGTCCTTTCGGCACTGACTTCTGTTTCCGCTGCGCGGCCTGTCTACTCGTCGCCACCCTTCAAGCCAGTTGTGCGCCTCTTCCGGAGTTTCAAAAAACCACGTCTTGCCCTCCGCCACCACCCTAAGTTTTGCAGGGAATAACATTGAGTATGGTAGCTCCTGAGCCCTTAGTGCTTTTTGACCTCCAGGAAACTTCGTCTGCGCCGTGAGACCGCTGCCGTGTAGTCCAGAAAAAAGGAGACCGGTGAGTTTTGGATTCGAATCGGTGGGGAGACTCTCGCAGTTTGATAGTCCCAATCGCGGAAGTTGAACAGGCGGGCAAGCACCGGTCTAGGGGGTGCCCCCGGTTTGGGTTTGCCGCACGGGACTCTATGGGCCCCTTCTACAGAAAAAAAAATTGAAAAGCCTTTGGGCTGCAGCCGGGTCTTGATAAGGTCTTCAACATAGGGATCCATTGCAGGAGCGCCTTCATTCTCTGGAATTCCAAGAATGCAAATGTTGTTTCTGCAAGAGCGCCCTTCTTGGTCGTCAAGCCTTTCCGTCGCAACTTATTGTCATTTTCGAGTCAGGACACCGCCTTCTGCAGTGCAACTGTGTCCGTCACCAAAGTTTTGGTGACTTGTTCAACTTCTGTGACTCTGGCCGTCATTTTCTGGAAGTCGGCCTTTAGTAGGGAAACATCCGTGGAGCTCGACCCCACTGTAGCCTGGACACTCGTAAGGGCCGCCATGATATCTTGCAGTGTCACTTTATTGGACCCATCGCCCTTTGCAGCCTTCCCTGAGGAGTTGCGTCCCTCAGGAAGTGGCGTAAAGTCTTTGCCATAGGCATATTTGTCCAGTTTGGTTTGCGTGTTCTGAGTCCGCGGGTCCCTGCCTGTCATGGAGTCGCTTGATGTTGCCAAGGTAGGCCTCTATTCGGTGTTGCCGTCTCGCTCGGGCTCTTGGTCCCTGTGTTCCGCAGATTATTAGGGGCCTCTTACTCGATATGGCAAGTTCTGCTAGGGCTTATCTAGGTGCGCAATGTCTGCAGGTGGGCCAGTGACTAACTGCCTGTTAGTATGTCCGGCGCAACTCACAGCCACCGGCGTTAACTATGTGTCCATTGACCAAGAGTGCGCTCCGCCCCAGCTACGTGTTGCCGGGCCGCTCAGGCTCCCAGGGTCTCTTAAGGTGCCGGGATTTGCTTTATGGATGGGCAGTTAGAGGGTGGCCGGTGCCTCGCGTAATATAGTCCCCGGCTCTGCCTCAGTCACCAGGCCTCACCTCGCCTCCGCCTCTCCATTTGTTGCTGCCCCTGTATTGCGGACAGTCACCAGCTCCTCAGTGCACTCGTGGGTCGCACCTCCTCCCGTTGGGACCTGGGGTGCTTCCGGCACCTCCTTCACTGTGCGATCCGCCATCTGTGCGTCATGCACCGGGATCACCCGGTAATTTATTCCCGGTTGCTGTGCAGGATGTAGGCCGATGTGGCTTGTCGTCTGGTGGCGCTGGAACCCGGTGTTGAATGTCAACCGGAGTTGCGCCTACCGCCGCCGCTCAGTCCTGGGCCCGAGCGCAGGCCCCTGGGATATATCTGTTCATCGGATAATTGGCCAGATTGACGTGGAAGTCTACGGCTTCCCCGGAGCTCCTTCACTCAGCAGCCATCTTACTCGGCTGCTAGCCACATCCCCCAAGAGGTAACATATTTAAAGTATTATGTTGGATACTGTACAAATCTTGCAATGGACTTGTAAACATAGCTGTTGCATAGGGAGACTATCTGTGTGGCCTTGTGTGGCCATTGCCAATATACGCTCCTCTATTTCTAACCTCAGGACATCATGTAGACTATACAGTGTTCCACATATGTAAGACCAAAAGTATTGTCATTGCCATGACCCCCTCATGCGCCCTAAGGGCAGTGGGCTTAACTTGCAGGGATTATGTTGTATTACCCATGTGGTGCTTCATGGACTGCAACTATGCCAAGACTGAGTTTTCATAATCCCTCAAATTCCTTGACTCTTGAGTCTGTTATTTTACCCATGTGCTCACCTATCACGCTTAAGATTCCATCACCATTGTTCCCCATTACCCGTGATGCCATTGTGCTTCAGTCACATCAAGCGTCCCCCACAACCCATGACCATAAAGGTACCTTGCACCCTCTGCCACTAGAGTCTTGGTTTTGTGTTTCTTTGTTCAGGTTTGAGCTGAATAGAAACATTAGTTTCCTGGCTGATTCAATCCAAACATCAGTTTGCACCTGCCCTGCCTGTAAGATGGAAGCCAGTGCAGCAACACATTTATCCTTCTAGAGTCACGGGGAATCTTCCAGGCTGCAACATGATGCATGTGTAACATGTGAACTGCTACATCTGTTGGATTCTCAACTTGGTATGTCTACCAGCCCTAAAACCCCAGGACCTTGCTTGTCCTATGCACCCTGCAAAACAATCTTCACACGTCCCAAGCACCTGAATAATCTGCCAGACCCATTCTGTTATCTGGTCTTCAGCAGTATAAGTTGGGCTGGTGATTCCAATGTGTGCCCAGCTCCCTCAACTCCGCCTTCTTCTCAGCCTCCTGCAGAGCTACTCCAGCTACTGTAGCATGATGTGGTATATGTGACAATGTAACCAGAAAACAGTTCACATTTGCTGTGTTTTGTAGAAAGCCACACATGTGTTTATACGTTGTTTACAAGTGACAGTTGTTAAATTTTCGCATGACCAACAACCACAATACTTTGCATCACCTGCCAATGTAGAAAAAGCTAGAGGTTTGCGAAGTTTCATGGAGATTCATCGAAGAGAAGCCGACTTATTGTTGTTCAAAAACCCAGGTAATTCATAACTCTGGAAATCCTAACTATAGCTACAGTGTGTATGTGTGGGTTTGTGTTACTATCCTTGTGGGGACTTGGGTGTGATAACTAAGCATGGGCGTAAAATCCGTTCCGCTCGTGGATTTTGCGGATTTTTGGCAAATTCGCAATCCGCAAACTCTCGCGAATTTGCCGAAAATCCGCAAATCCGCACGCGGCGGATTTTTTTGCTTGGTGATACAATATTGCGGCACGCGGCGTGGCGAGCGGCATTCACTTACCGTCATTCAGCGTTTGCCGAGTTGTTTTTCTCGATATTTTGCGAGTGCTGCGCCATTTTGGATCTTGCTGCGGGATCCCGCGGGAGTTTGGCGACCGCGATTACGTAATCGCGGCTTGCCACCTTGCACAGCACGCATCGCGAGAGTTCGCAATTGCGAACACGTAGGTGCGGCGGGCAGCAACAATCTTGCACTCACGAAATAGAGATTTTGCAATTCTGCACAAGAAATCCACCAGCAAACGGCATAAACCTTCAGAAAATGATGATTTTTATCAGAATCACTCCTCAGGTTGACATTTGCCTGCACTTTTTTTGGCAAGGAGTCCATTTTTGGGGGGGGGGGGAGGAAGTGCCCCACAGTCTCCAACTTCCTGTTCCTGTCCAGCAGGCTCCTCCCAGAGCTTTCTTCATGTGCTGGTCACTTTCATTTGGACCTTGACCTGGAAGGATTACTTTTTGTGGATGCTGCTGGATATTTGGATTTGAGGCCTTTCTGACTTTCTTTGGATCACTTTTGGATTAGAAATCAACTTTCACAAGTAAGTTTGTTTGGGGCATTACAGTTGCTGCAACTACAATTTTGGAACTTTTTCAGAACATTAAATAAAATATATTGTGGGTAGCCACAGTATCCAGTAGGACCAGGGTTGGTTATGGGTGCATGCTACAACTGTTTTGTTGAATTTAAACATCATTGAGGTCATGGATGGGCTGGGATTGTGCTTAATTTTGTGTTTTTTTGTCGATTTTTTGGGGCTGCTGTTGGGGCCTTTTGCCCAGGGGTAGTGAGTGGTGCATGGACTGGGTCTGCCTGTGGGGTCTTTTTAATGTAAACATCCTGGATGGCATTGGATTGTGGTGATTTTTGTGTGTTTTTCGTTTTTTTGGGGTGTACTGTTGATGTGGACTGGCCATGTGGGTGGTGGTGGCCATCTTGAGTGCTGGTACAGGCAACATGTGCTTGGGGTGCAACGGGCCATTTTGAAGAGAGGCAGTGTCTGAGGCCTGCACTTATTTTGCCTAGCTTTCATCCATTATGCCCAGGGGTAGTGAGTGGTGCATGGGCCTAGTCTTTCTGTGTGGTGTCTTCTTGAATTTAAACACCATTGAGGCCATGGATGGGCTGGGATTGTGCTGAATTTTGTGGTTTTTGTCGTTTTTTTGGGGCTGCTGGTGGGGCCTTTTGCCCAGGGGTAGTGAGTGGTGCATGGGCCTAGTCTTTCTGTGGGGTGTCTTCTAGAATTTAAACACCATTGAGGCCATGGATGGGCTGGGATTGTGCTGAATTTTGTGTTTTTTGTCGTTTTTTTGGGGCTGCTGGTGGGGCCTTTTGCCCAGGTGTTGGAAAGGCGATCCCAGGGGAGACAGAAGATGTCTGACTGACCACCCCGAGACCCACCTTTCTCTATGGGAGAGGCCGAGCGCCGTAGGGAGGCCTCCTTGGCGAGGCTCCTCTCCTACAATCGTAACAGCGGAGCAATCACACCACCACAGACGGACACCACACGAAGGAATATTCTCAAGAATCTTTATATAAGAAATGAAGGCACGTTCTCGTAAGATAATATCGCAGGGATCGTGAGATCCGTAAAGTCTTGGCTTAGGTAAAAGGGGGTAGCGGGACAGTCTTGGCACTAATTGGTGCGTGGATAGTTCAGGGGGGTCGGGCCGCGACAGCGTCAGCAGGGCCTCGAAGGTGGTTCAGCTTGGTCAGGCCGCGACAGCGTCAGCAGGGCCTCGAAGGTGGTTCAGCTTGGTCAGGCCGCGACAGCGTCAGCAGGGCCTCGAAGGTGGTTCAGCTTGGTCAGGCCGCGACAGCGCCAGCAGGGCCTCGAAGGTTCCAGGGGCATGAGTTCGGATCAGGATCAGCCGCGACCAGGTCAGCAGGGCTTCGACTCCAAGATACAACTGAAGTCCTAATCCAGGCTGGCCCAGATATAGGACTGGAGTCCTTTGATGTCCGGACCCTCGCGCCTGGGGGTCAGAGGGGCCGGGATGAAGGTGTCCAGACACCTAGCAGGGGGGTGGAGCCAGCGCCCAGGGAGGCTGGAGGGCGATCGATACCAGGCGTCCGGGGACGGCTGGCGGCCCATCGAAACTTCCCGCCTACGGGATCCGTCAAGTGGCCACTCTACCACCTGGGAGGATCTTGGTGCCTCGATGTCGGGGCTTGGCTGGGCCGGGGCCAGGGATGGCTGCGGCCACGTGCTCCGGACGTGATGGGCCCAAGATGGAGTCGGGCCGTAAAAGGTGGCCTGGTATGGTCGCTAGGCCGGCAGGGTTGGCGAGCAGGGTCTGCCGGGGTCCAGGGGGGAGAGCCGTGGGTTGCCAGGGGGGCTGCTCTCGTGGATAGTTCGGGTTCAGGGGTGGTCGACAGCGGGTCGACGGAGGCTGATGTCGTCCCGGGCCCACCGTGCGGGAGGAGTAGGACCACGCCACGAGGCCGGGTCCAACACACGTCCCCTCCAGCTGAAGGTGGGGAGAGTCACCCATCTTCCTGGGGATTCTCCTCGTCGAGGCAGAAGAAGCGGGACAGGCCATCAGCGTTGGCGTGGTCGTCGCCAGGGCGATGCTCCACAGTGAAGTCCATCCCTTGGAGGGAGATGGACCATCGCAGCAGCTTTGGGTTTTCGCCACGCATCTGCATCAGCCACCGTAGGGGCCGGTGGTCAGTCTGGACCCGGAAGTGGGTGCCGAAGAGGTAGGGCCTGAGTTTCTTGAGGGCCCACACAACGGCGAAGGCCTCTCTCTCGATGGTGCTCCATCGCTGTTCTCTGGCCAGCAGCCGCCGGCTGATGAAGGCCACAGGATGGTCAGTCCCCTCGGGGTCAATCTGAGATAGGACCGCCCCGATGCCGTGCTCCGAGGCGTCGGTCTGGACTACGAACTCCCGGCTGTAGTCAGGGGCTTGGAGCACAGGGGCGGTGCACATGGCTGTTTTCAAAGTCTCGAAGGCCACCTGACACGCGGGGGTCCATTGTACTTTTTGTGGCCTGTTCTTCGAGGTCAGTTCAGTGAGGGGCCCCACAATGCTCCCATAGTTCTTTATGAAGCGCCGATAATATCCAGTGAGCCCCAGGAAGGCTCGGACGGCGGTCTGGGTGACTGGGGGCTTCCAAGCTATGATGGCGTCAATCTTGGGTTGGAGGGGAGCCACATGGCCGCTCCCCACTTGGTGTCCCAGGTAGGTCACGGACCCTTGACCTATCTGGCACTTGCTGGCTTTCACAGTTAGTTCGGCCCGTCGGAGGGCCGTCAGGACCTCCCAGAGGTGCGTCAGGTGCTCGGCCCAGTGGTGGCTATACACCGCAATGTCGTCTAGGTAGGCGGCACTGAATCCTTCTAGCCCCGCCAGCACTTTGTTCACCAGCCTCTGGAAGGTGGCCGGGGCGTTTTTCATGCCGAAGGGCATCACCTTGAATTGGAAGTGGCCATCGGGTGTTGAGAAGGCCAAGCGCTCCTGGGCGCCAGGGGTGAGGCCGATCTGCCAGTACCCGGCTGTGAGGTCGAAGGTACTGAGGTACTTGGCGGCTCCCAGGCGGTCGATTAGTTCATCGGCCCGGGGGATGGGATGTGCGTCGGTTCTGGTAACAGCGTTCAGTCCCCGGTAGTCGACACAAAACCTGAGTTCTGGAGGGGTGCCAGGTGCGGCGGCTTTGGTGACCAGGACAACTGGGCTGGCCCAGGGACTGTCGGAGGGTTCGACCACCCCCAGGGCTAGCATTTTGGTAACTTCCGTCTGGATGCAGGCCCGAACTCGGTCGGGAACTCGGTAGGCCCGGTGTCGCACTGGCGGGCTGTCCCCGGTGTCGACATCGTGGACACACCACTGGGTAACCCCGGGGGTGAGGGAGAACAGGTCCGTGAATCGTCCCAACAGTTCTTGGCAGTCTCGGCGCTGGGCGGGGGTCAGGTCGGAGGAGAGAGAGATTCCCTCGACGGAGCCGTCCTTCTCAGCGCACTTGAGGAGGTCGGGCAGGGGCTCGGAGTCGTCTTCGGCCCCATCATCTGTAGCTAGCAGCAGGCTCAGTTCTGTGAGGGCAAAATGAGGCTTGAGCCGGTTGGCGTGCAGAACCCGGAGGGGGTTCCGGGGTGACTCCATGTCCACGAGATAGGTGACGGGGCTCTTGAGCTCGATCACTTTGAAGGGGCCCGACCATTTGTCCTGGAGGGCACAAGGTTCGACCGGGGACATGACCCAGACTCGCTGGCCTGGCTCGAACTCGATGGATGAAGAGTTCTGGTCATACCAGCGTTTCATGTCCTCCTGGCTGGCCTCAAGGTTGGCCTCGGCAAGGGCCCGGAACTTCCGAGTCTGGCTTCGGAGGGTCAGGAGGTATCGGTAGACATCCGGTGGTGCGCTTTGGACCGTAGTTTCCCAGCCTTCTTTGACCAGGCTGAGGGGACCTCGGACAGGGTGCCCGTACAAGAGTTCAAAGGGGCTGAATCCCATGGATTTCTGTGGTACTTCCCGATAGGCGAACAAGAGGCAGGGTAGTGAGTGGTGCATGGGCCTAGTCTTTCTGTGGGGTGTCTTCTTGAATTTAAACATCATTGAGGCCATGGATGGGCTGGGATTGTGTTGATTTTCGTGTATTTTTTCGACTTTTTGGGGTGTATAACTGATGTTCCTCTGTCTTCCATTGCTTTTAGGTGCACAAGAGAACCACCAGTGCCAGGAAGAAGTCCTGCTGCGGTGTGTGCAGCACAACGTCACGTGTGGCCACAGACAACTCTGCAACTTGTGCAACTGCGGCCTGCTGTTCAGAGTGACATCTGAAGAAGATGGCCCCAAAAAAAGTTCCCCGTAGCTCCTCTAGCAAGAAAGATGCCAGAAAGGAGCAGAAGAAGCAAGTTACCAAGCAGAATGGTGTGCCGCCCGCCACATTTTTTGGGAATAAAAAAAAAGTACACCTGCAGCAGCAGCGGGATCTGCTGGGGACCAAGCTGGGAGCAGCACCCCCGCTCCATTGGGCTCAGTGCCACCACCCCCACGCCAACTTAAGTCCAAGCCCTTGACTGCTGCAGAGGCAGCCAGTCTACTTGTTCAATCACCATCAACCAGTGATGTTGGCTCATCGCACGAAAGTAGCAGCAATGTCCCTCAATCAACACAGGTTGTTGTAACTCATCTGACGAGTGTTGAACAACCACAGCCGCAACAACAACCACATGTGCAAGTACAAGCCCAAGTACATGTGGAAGGAGAGGCGGCGCAAGGAGAGGAGCAAGCAGAGGTGCATGGAGGGGCACAACAAGTGGCCACAATAGTTGTTCCTCCAGAAGTAGGGGCACATCTGGAAATCGACAATCAAGCCGAGGTATCATTCGAGGAAGCCACTCCTCCTGATGATCATTCATTGTCTTCCACATCCCGAGCAAGGAAAAGATCAAGGGTGTTGGTGTCTACATCTTCTTCAAGCCCACCTCCTTCTGATGATATGGATCTTACTTGGGAACCAGCACTCCTGCCGTCTGAGAGTGAGGCTGAGGCACACCATGATCTGACAAAGATAGCTAAGCGTAAAAGGAAGGTCGTCGAAACTCTCATAGTTATGGAGTGTGATGACGCTCAACAAGAAGTGGTGTATACTCCTGCTGCTGAAGGCTCTCACGACGACAACGCAGTCATCACTAACGTCGCTGAAGCCCCAGAGGGCATGCAGCAAACAGACATTTTGACCCTAGCCCGACAAGCTGCTGAGCGTGATGATGAAGTCGACGAGGAGGCAATGGGAACACCACAATCATTGAAGTTAACTAGTACACCACAACCTACCGCTTCCATATTTCTTACTCGCCAGAAGGGACCTCCATCCACCTCGACCTCACTTAGTGGTGGGCAAAGTGCACAACGTAGTAAAGTTCATGAATACGCATCCTCCACTTCATCTGGCATTAGCAGCATGACCACCACCAGTATTTCCTCCTCCGGCCCCCCCAGACATTTCAAGTCCGCAGTTTGGGACTTCTTTAGTATTTGCCAAAAAAAGGAAAACCAAGCCATTTGTAGCATTTGTAAGCTTGCAGTTAGTCGTGGTAAGCTTGGTACCAACTATGGGACTGGAGGCCAGAGAGGTCATCTTGAAAGACAGCACACTGTCCAATGGTTTGCGCACCTAAAGGAGATCAAGGAAGCCCGAATTGCAAGTCGAGAAAACGTTGATGTTCCATCTGATGATGACGAGGAGGAAGAAGTGTCACACACTTCACTTACACCCAGTACCCCTGTCAGCACACCCCCTGTGCGCCACACTAAGAGTGTGGGACAGAGTGAGACACCAATGCGAAAAAGTTCATCAGCGAGCGTAACTGGGTCGAAGAAGTCATCAACATCATCATCATCCCGTAAAATGGTCCAGGACAACATTAAAACAATGTTGTTTTCAGACGCGCCATATGACCGCAACCACCCAACGGCGCGTCTGTATAACACTAAACTGGCTCAAATGCTAGCGCTGGATCTTCTCCTTTTTTTTTGTAGAAGGGGTTGGTTTTCTAGAATTAGTGGCAGCGCTCTGCCCTAAATGGAATGTTCCTAGCCGGTTCTATTTTGCCCAAGTTGCGGTTCCAGCACTACATGAAGATGTGCTGGAGGTGATTGGGGCAGCTTTGCAGAAGAGTGCTGTTCACACTATACATCTGACAACAGACATGTGGACCAGTGGCGCAGGCACTGATTACATGTGCATCACTGCACACTGGGTCTCTTTTTCAGGGGTTAAAGCAAAGCTAAACGCAGGTGTTGACCTGGACCAAGTTTTTAAAGCTGCTCGGAAACATGCAACACTAGCCATGTTTGGCTTGGAGCAACGTCATACAGCACAAAACATTTTGAATGAATTCAACACAAAGGTCTTTCACTGGCTGTCCCCAAAAAAACGCGACATTGGTTATGTTTCCACGGATAATGGCGCCAATGTAGTTAAGGCCATGGATCTGGGTCACTATTTCAGAGTGCGGTGTTTGGCGCACTGTATAAACCTGGTTGTTAAAACATTCTTGGATAAAGACAGTCCAGCATGCCAGTTAGTGGTCACCTGCCGAAAAATGTGCAATCATTTCAGCCATTCTTTTAAGGCCCGGAAGCATCTGAGGCGCCTGCTACATGAACGTCGAATGCCAGTGAAAGCACTCATCCAGGAGGTGCCAACACGTTGGAACTCAACCTTCTACATGCTTGAGCGTCTGTATGAGCAGTTTACGGTACTCGATCAGTATTTCTTAACACTGGGTACAGCTGTGAAGGACCTGACGTTAAATGCGGCGGAATGGGAGCTAGTTAAAAGCCTGACAGACATGCTTCGTCCTTTTGAGGTCTTCACGCGTGCAGTCAGCAGGGAGGACTGTAATTTGGGAAAAGCTATCCCATTGTTGTGCATGCTGGAGCACAAACTGAAGGCGGTGTATTCTAAGTTTCAAAAAGATGAAGAAAAGCAAGAAGCTTTTGTTTTGGCGGAGAAATTATTAGAGCGCCTACTTGGCGATGAACGTCTTCAAAAGATCCACTCAGAACAGTATTACATTTGTGCTACTATTCTGCATCCACGCAACAAAAAGGCACTGGCAGGCAGTGCATTATTTCCTTTTGGTGATGAAGATGTTACAAAGTACAAACATTGGCTAGCCTTGTCAGCCATGAGGTTTGAAAGAGACCGGAAGAAACTTGAAGGAAAAGGCAGTACATCAGCATCAGCAGGCCATCCCCAGTCAAAAGACTCCACTTCTGCACCTGTGGCTGTGGCAGAAGTGACCTCTCAGCCGTTAAAGACACCGGCAACCGGATCATCTGCACCAGACACAACAGAAATATCGGGTGATGATAGTGAAGAGGATTGGCTAGCTGAGCTTGGGTTTGGTTCTCAACAGGTCCGAGCAAAAAGTAAGCTAAGTGGAGGAACCGTGGAGAACCTTGAGTCGATGGTGCAGGACTATCTGAATGACTCAACAGAGGTCTATGTTAATGCTGACCCATTGGCGTATTGGCATGGGAAAAAAGAATTGTGGCCAGAGATCACCAGCCTGGCTATACATTACTTGTCTTGCCCACTCGCCAGCGTGTCTTCTGAACGTGTTTTCAGTGCTGCTGGTGGCATTGTAACTTGCAAACGGACCCGCCTCTCGCCCAAAAATGTGGAGAGGTTAACAATGATCAAGATGAATGAGCACCTCATACCAACAGATTTCAAAGTACCAGATCGCACGACGGAAGAAGACGAGGAGGACAGCAACTTAGATGAGGGAATTTCTTCTGTGTTAGGTGACACTGACCTACTCCTGCCTGAATTCGCAGAGTATGAGGACGAACTCTTCTTCCCTGACACCGAGCCCTGAAAATGAGCCAATGATTCAAAAATATTCTTTTTCGTACTTATTCACTTTTATTCCTGTGTTTCTGTCTTTTTTTGTTTTGCACAGTTAATATAATTACAACTTTAATCACCTGTACTTTTGCTTTTTGGCTGTTTGGGGGTCTTCTACTTGTTTTCGCCTGGGTTGACGGCTCTGGGGCCATTGCTGGGAAGGTCTATTACCGGATAAAACTGGTTTGGACAACATCCATGCGTGAAAAAGTTTTTGCATTTTCTGACTTTTCGCTCAATGTACAGTTTTCGGGGGCCTGTTTGGGGGGCTTCCTGGTGTTTGTGGGTGGGTTTCGGGGTCTGGGAGCAACGCTGGGTATGGATACTTTTCATTGCAAGAGGTTTGAAGGGAATCCATGGAGGCAGAGGGGAGTTAGGGCCTAGCTGCAGAGCGCGCGCTGAATGATTGTGGAAATTTCCAGAAAAGTGACTAAGTCCCAATTTTTGTACTTTTGCTTTTTGGCTGTTTGGGGGTCTTCTACTTGGTTTTGCCTGGGTTGACGGCTCTGGGGCCATTGCTGGGAAGGTCTAATACCGAATAAAACTGGTTGGACAACATCCATGCGGGAAAAAGTTTTTGCATTTTCTGACTTTTCGCTCAATGTAGCGTTTTCGGGGGCCTGTTTGGGGGCTTCCTGGTGTTTTTGGGTGGGTTTCGGGGTCTGGGAGCAACGCTGGGTATGGATACTTTTCATTGCAAGAGGTTTGAAGGGAATCCATGGAGGCAGAGGGGAGTTAGGGCCTAGCTGCAGAGCGCGCACTGAGTGATTTTGGAAATTTCCAGAAAAGTGACTAAGTCCCAATTTTTTTACTTTTGCGTTTTGGCTGTTTGGGGGTCTTCTACTTGTTTTCGCCTGGGTTGACGGCTCTGGGGCCATTGCTGGGAACGTCTAATACCGGATAAAACTGGTTTGGACAACATCCATGCCGGAAAAAGTTTTTGCATTTTCTGACTTTTCGCTCAATGTACAGTTTTCGGGGGCCTGTTTGGGGGGCTTCCTGGTGTTTGTGGGTGGGTTTCGGGGTCTGGGAGCAACGCTGGGTATGGATACTTTTCATTGCAAGAGGTTTGAAGGGAATCCATGGAGGCAGAGGGGAGTTAGGGCCTAGCTGCAGAGCGCGCGCTGAATGATTTTGGAAATTTCGAGAAAAGTGACTAAGTCCCAATTTTTGTACTTTTGCTTTTTGGCTGTTTGGGGGTCTCCTACTTGTTTTCGCCTGGGTTGACGGCGCTGGGGCCATTGCTGGGAAGGTCTAATACCGGATAAAACTGGTTTGGACAACATCCATGCGGGAAAGCCTTTTGGGACTTTTTGTAACTTAGGGTTCGTTAGGGTTTGCCCTAGCAGCAGGATTGCATGTGTTTCGGGGTGTTCTTGATTTTTGAAACTGAGTTCTGGGGTCTTATAGCACTCGTGGGAATGTGTAATTTTGGTTGCAAGTGATTTGAAGAAAATCCATGGTGGGAAAGGGGGGATCACTTACTCTGTGAGAGGCACTTAGTGTTGAAAACATTTAGCCATTTACACTTAACCCCTTCCATGCTCATGACGGAACGGTTCCGTCATCAGCGTCGGTGCTCCGGTGCTGATGACGGAACATTTCCGTCATGAGTCAATATGATTTATTACCCTTCAGCACTGCAGCGAAATTCGCGCAGCACTGAAGAGGTTAAAGGAAGAAAATGACACAGACTTAAGTTTCAGGAAAACTAACTTACTGTTAAACCCCCACCCACCAGACTCAAAAGCAGTAAAAAACAGGTATGCTCAGATAAAGTTTCAAAAAGTATATTTGTATAGCCCTAACAAAATAATCTCCCGCAAGACCCTCCCTAACCCCAACGATTGTCCTTCAAAAGTCCAAAAAAGAACCCACCTCCCAAATCCCACCCCCCAAAAGTCTCTAAAAAAGGGGCAAGGGACCCTACGGCAGGATGCTGTTCACTGTAGCGGCCAGGGCATCATACTCCTTGCGGAGGGTGGCATGGTCGGAGTGGAGGCCCTCCACCAAGTTCTTATAAGTTAAGATCTCCTGCTCCAGGTAGGACACTCTGAGGCATAAGCTGCGCTGGCGTGCCTTGCAACTCCTGTGGGGGGCAGCTGATGTCTTTGCTGCTCGGCGGTGGCGGTTGGCTTTGGTAGCCCGGCTCCGTACCGCTGGAGCACTGCGCTGGCTGGCAGCCCGTGTGGGCCCGGAGGAGGATGCAGCTGTCGCAGTAGATGCAGTAGTAGACTGCGTGTCCTCCTCCTCCAGGGCCAGCAGCCGCCGATATTCAGCGACAGTGGCATCCAGCCTCCGTTGCCGGGCCAAATCGAGCCTGCTCCTTCCTCAATGGTTTTTGGGATTTGGAAGGAGCAACTATATAAAGAAAGAAAGACATAGTCTGTAACCAATGCTCTTAAGATTAACACAAAATGATTGAGCAGAAAGTTGTGTCACAGTGCAACTAGCAACTTGAAAGCACAGTACATAACTATTGAGGCCAGTATCTATCTAACCTCCCACTTCTTCATCCTTGCTCTAACATTAGTGTGAGTTTCAGGAACAAATTCTACCAGCACTATGGACTTCCATTACAGTCGACTATGACAGTACACCAGTCTTATTCTTCTTCTTCTCTCTTGTTTAGGAAAATTAGTACGTTATCTTCTGCAAGCCGGCATAATGCCAGCGCAGTGAACTTGCACCCGAGAAAAACAGACGCACACCATGATGAGTGAGACAGACTTGCGTTACTGTACCGGTACAGTACATGCAGGTGGTGAAGCTCATATTTTTCCATTACAGGTGGCACTGAGAATACTCTGTTAAAAGGGCTACTTCTTAATTAATTTAACTTTCACCCTACAGTGCAAATGAGTACTAGAGAAGGAAAAAGAAGAAACTAAATAATCTGATTATCTATCACTTCACATGGGATGTATTTGATTACAAATGGGATGACTTTAGGTGCTTTGCTTTTTATTGAGTGAACAGTGATACACCCACACATGAATGACGTACTACTACTAAACTAAAATTATTAAGAGAGGTAGGGAGGGTCCACCGTAATAACCGGATATATGCTGTGCTTGCAGTTGCAATACAAACTACTGCTACTATTCATGGTAGTATTTGGACAAAATTACAACTTCTTTTCCTTGCCTTTCCTACACTGGAACGGACGCGCGGGTGCGGTGTTACATGCTCTTCAAAGTAACACTTAGTTCATCCAGGGACCGTCTACTCTCTCTAGATACACATATGCTATCTAAGAGTCAGATAGTACCATGATCCAGGCATCCATCCATTCAAAGTATATGCACACATACAGTTTCTGTTTCACCGACCAAGACTGTTCTCCTTCCACCCATTCTTGCTTCATCATTCACCCAGCCATGCACCATACCATATTCTTTCCTTCTCAGCCACCTCGGGGACCAAGCAAACACATATCATTCTTCTTTGCCAGTCATCATTAAATTTCTCGTCCTTCCACACTTACTTACACCCTTCTTTCGCTTTTCGTTCATCCCATCCATCAAGTTCATCTCAGATCTGATTGGCATTCTTCTCGCCAAAAACTTCACAGCTAAGTCGAAGTACATTTAGAGGAGGCTACTACCTGGTTGATTTATAATACACCCGTGCAGAAAGCACACTCTGCAGTCTTCAATCTCAATAAGTAAGTAATATATAGCTTACCTCTGCCCGCCACCACCGTGTGAACCCTCACAGGCACATTGGTGTAGTCCGGCACTTGCGCCGCCTCCTCCCCAGAAGTGTTGTCCTCCTCATCATGCACCACCACCACCTCCACGCTGGCCCCGCCACCAGATGTTCCACCTACAAAGTACATTTAAGATTGTTAGAATACACCACTCACTATTATATAATATTTGGTCTAGGAATAAAGAAATGTGAAAAAAAACAGAAAACAATGTAATAAATTGTGACTGTCAAATCTAAAGTAAAAATGTTCCTTTTTCCAGGGAAGGCTCAGTGCATAGAGCTATTGCTGACTAGAATGGGAGTCCAATGGAAATGCCAAATGTGCAATCTTAGTTAGCTACATAGACAGACTAATGAGAATAATCTAGTAATACCACAGGGAGTCATAGTCGAGGCAGGATAAGAATTTAGATACAGTCTACAAGAAGATCAAAGACGATTTATAAAAAATCGAATGAGGAACGCTAGGAAAAAATAGGTACTCTATATTAAAATGAAAACTTACTGGGGCCACTGCCCTCGCCTGGCCGATCCTGGCCTTCTACAGCAGCAGCAACCACCTCCTCCTCTGTCCTCTTGCCCCTGGGGGGAGCTGATGTACAACATGAAAGAAAGAAAGACCCGAAAACATGGATGATTGTTGTCAACCAAATCAAACATTTCAAAAGAACAATAACAAAATATTTTGGCGAAATAGCAAATAGACAACTATTCCACGGGATATATTGACTGATCTCATGTGGTCTACTACGTTATTAGTATTGCTTGATTTGCGGACCGTCGACTTGGAAAGTTCTTATGTAACTCACTAAACAAACTACTAAAAAGGTTTGCCTAGGACTGGCAGGCAGCAGTCCGCAGCACGCGAAGTGACAGACAAAGTCCATCGTGATTGCAGATCAGTGAATACTCAAACTATCAATCCACCACCACTATTTCTTCTTATCGCCATGTGTACAAAGGAAGGACTGGACTTGAGTCTGTAGGGGCTGATTTAGAAGTCCCTTGCGGCTCTTTTGCTCCATTGTTGCGTGACTTTTGTGACGCAGCGGCAGAACAAAAGAGGCGCCATGGTGCGGCATATATTAACAACGTGACGCATATGGGAGATGCATCACGTTGTAAAGCCCTGCGCCATCAGGGGGCGTTCCGGCGCAAGGGAGGGCGTTCCTGCTCAGGAACGCATCCTAAAAGTGGCTGAGGGAAATCTAGAAGATCAGTCACTTTTAGGACAATGATGCGTGACTCAAACCCTGCGCCTGCTTGTAGCAGACGTACGGCTTGATGCAGCATTGGGGAGATAGGGCACCCCAGAGCATTGCTGGAGCTGCGCCATCATTGTCACGCAACTCCAGCAATGCGCCGCCTTTACGGCACAGATGCGTAAGGCTTCTGTGACGTTTTGGGCCCATGGTGCGCCACATTGTAAATACGGCGCACCATGGGTGGTGGAGGTGGCGTGGCGCACAATTACTGGCGCATCCCTGCTACTTTGCAGGGATGCGCCGGTAATGGAAAATCTGACCCTTAGTGTCTAGCATTACGCAGTTCTTTACACTACACTCATACATAGTTTCTCAGGCCAATGAAATGACCACAAAATAGAAAACAAATAAGCATAGTAGCAAGGCTACTGAGAAGGAGAGCAGTGCACCTGAAATGCACAGAAGATTTTGAAATATAATTTACCTACAATGTAATCGGCAGCATTATTGCTCTTGGTAAAAAACAAAAATTTGCTATATAATAACACACAGAGCGGTAGAAAACAGAGTAGTGATGAAATAGCTAGAAATAGCTACTACTACTCACCAAGCCCGGGGATCTCGACGCCGAGCACGTCCAGCAAGTCGCGTTCCCGGTCCATGAGATCCGTCCAGCGGTGGGTGGCCTGGTTGTAGGTGCGCCGGACCCCAGAGTGTTCAAACATGGCCCGGCACAACTTCTCCCACCGCTTCCGGCGCTCCCGGATCCCGTAGCCGGTAGCGATCTTGCCGCCTCCCATGATGGTCTTGGGGAGGCGGCGCTGGAAATGAAAGACTAGTGCGGCCACCTCCTCCGCACTAAAAATCTCCCGAGCTATAACTTGCTCCCCCCTCAAACGCCCGCACGGGAGCCGGGCACGGGGTGCGGGACCCTTCCCCTTCGCGGGCTGCTTCCCGGCTCCCCCTACCATGGTCTGGGCAGAAAGGAAGCTAAATAATAAAGAAGAAATAGAATAGGGAAGAAGAAAAGAAAAGGGTTTAAAAAAGTAGTTTAAAATTAACAAAAAGTAGCAGAAAACACAAAAATATAGAGCTAGAAAAATAGAGGGATAGATAATAAGTAAAATAGATTTAAAAAAAACTTCAAACAAGCAAAGGATGGCAGAGATTCAGAGAGGATACAGAAAGCATGCCCAGAACCATAGCAATGAATGAGAAACAAGATGGCCGCGCCCGTTCACGACGGAGTGGGTAAGTTCGCGCGAGATTTTCCTCACGATCACACGCGAAATTGTACTAGCGAGCCGCACACTTTGCGAGATTACACATAGCACCCGGAAACGGAATTACGTCACGCAAACAAGATGGCCGCGCCCATGTACGACCGCTAGGGTAACTTCGCAAACGTTGCTCTACAAGCGGCTTGCGAACACGCAAAAAATCATGCGAACAAACATGCCGCAAAAAAACCAAATTGTGTATTCGCACGAATTTGCGGCTTCCGAAATCGATCTCGCACGGATTTGCGCCCCGCAAATCGCGCGAAATTGCAGAAAAACGATTTTTGCATAACTGAAAGCACTCAGCAGGTGCAAAAGTTCAATCTTAACATTAGTAACCATTCACTCTAGTGCTTCCTGAGGGGCCCCTCCAGAGTTCAGTTGCCTATTTGCAACTATTCTATGACCCTGCTCTGACCCTCACAGCAGGCTCATAGAATAGCTACAAGTAGGCCACAAAGGTCCTGTTAAAAAAAATTTGCACTGCAACAGAAAGCAAATTACAGATAAGGAAGCAGGTGCCAGCCAGACTGGAGGTTTAAATTCAGTGACACATTAATCAACCCCAAATTAATTCATGGCAGTTGAAGCAGGGCAGGTGTACTTGCTTTTTTCACCCCCATAATCTACAGTGATAAACCAACCAGAGGGTGGCAGTGATGTACCAGAGGGTGGCATGGGTGTACCAGAGAGTGGCAGTGGTGAAACAGAGGGTGCTGTGAACCTGTGATGATGAACCAGACGTAGAAACAACATAGTCGCGGCCGTTGCGAGCCGACAAGTAAGTTCGCAATTGCGAACTGGTACACAAACCTCGCGAACTGGCAGAAACCTTTGCGAACACAAAAAGAAAAAAAATCCGCAAATTCGCGAGAGTCCGCGGATTTTGCGGATTGCGAATCCGTAAATACGCAAGTTCGCGGATTGCCAATTCTCAAAATCCGCCCATACTTAGTGATAACACACTCACGCTGTGGGGACTTGATTGCAATGGGTCCCCACAAGGTAATGTCCTTTAAATGATAAAAAATGGCTTCAGGAACATCTGTGTCAATTTTTACAACTTTTAAAAAAATTGTCTTGTGGGGACCTGTGTTTCATAAAGTGTGTTTACATTTTTGCTCGCTCTGCCCCCGTAAACAGGAGGCGGTACTGCAGTCTTAAACACACTTTGCATTTAAACACACTTTGTTCACCAGGAATACAAGTTAGCAGCAGAAAGCACAGATATTTCAAAGGAAACGCTGCAAAACTCGGGGTTAAAAAATATTTTTCATGCAAAGTAACATTTTTCCCATTTAATAAAGTAAAACTTTATTTCCATGAAAATTTTGAATTCAGACTATTTGAGTTTAAAAATTGTTAAACATTGTTACAATCAATTTGGATACAATTTGAATCCCAGATTATATCGTGGTGTGTGGAATGCGGTGTGTGGAATGTGGTGTGTGGAACCACTCCACATTCCACACACACACTCCACATTCCACACACTCCACATTCCACACACTCCACATTCCACACACATTCCACACACATTCCACACACATTCCACACACACTCCACACACCACATTCCACACACATTCCACACACATTCCACACCACATTCCACACACCACATTCCACACACATTCCACACACATTCCACACACATTCTACACACATTCCACACACCACATTCCACACACATTCCACACACCACATTCCACACACATTCCACATTCCACACACCACACACCATATTCCACACACTACACACCAAACACCACATTCCACACACCACATTCCACACACCACGTTCCACACTCCACATTCCACACATTCCACACACCACATTCCACATTCCACACACCACACATTCCACACACCACATTCCACAAACATTCCACACACATTCCACACACCACATTCCACACACCACATACATTCCACATTCCACACACATTCCACACACCACATTCCAAACACATTCCACATTCCACACACATTCCACACACCACATTCCTCACACATTCCACACACATTCCACACACCACATATCACACACACCACATTCCACACACCACATTCCACCCACATTCAACATACCACATTCCACACACCACATTCCACACACCACATTCCACACACATTCCACACACATTCTACACACCACATTCCACACACCACATTCCACACACATTCCACACACACCACACACACCACATTCCACACACCACATTCAACACACACCACATTTCACACATTCCACACACCACATTCCACACACCACATTCCACACACATTCCACACACCACATTCCACACACATTCCACACACATTCCACACACCACATTCCACACCACATTCCACACACAACATTCCACGCACATTCCACACACCACATTCCACACACATTCCACACACATTCCACACACCACATTCCACACCACATTCCACACCACATTCCACACACATTCCACACCACATTTCACACCACATTCCACACACATTCCACACACCACATTCCACACAGCACATTCCACACACACTCCACATTCAACACACCACATTCCACACACCACATTCCACACACATTCCACACACCACATTCCACACCACATTCCACACCACATTCCACACACATTTCACACACCACATTCCGCACACCACATTCCACACACCACATTCCACACACATTCCACATTCCACACACCACACACCACATTCCACACACCACATTCCACACACATTCCACACACATTCCACACACCACATTCCACACACCACATTCCACACACCACATTCCACACACATTCCACACACCACATTCCACATACATTCCACACACATTCCACACACCACATTCCACACACATTCCACATTCCACACACCACATTCCACACACCACATGCCACACACATTCCACACACATTCCACACACTACATTCCACACACATTCCACACACCACATTCCACACACATTCCACATTCCACACACATTCCACACACATTCCACATACCACATTCCACACAGATTCCACACACCACATTCCACACACATTCCACACACACCACACACACCACATTCCACATTCCACACACACCATGTTGGACCCGGCCGCATGGCGTGGTCCTACCCCTCCCGCATGGCGGGCCCAGGACGACATCAGCCCTCCTCCGGACCTCGGGCGGCCCCTTCTGCCCGACCCTGCACGCCCCAACACCACAGGTCCGGCTACCATCCCAGATCCCCATCATCGGCCTGGCCCCAGCATAGGCCCATCACGACCTAAGCACGAGGCCGTGCCCGACTCCATCTTGGGCCCACCACGTCACGACCACGTGGCCGCGGCCCCAGCCTCGGCCCCAGCGAAGCCCAGACATCGAGGCACCAAGATCCACCCAGGTGATCGAGCGGCCACTCGACAGATCCCGGAGGGAGAGGAGTTTCGATGGCCCTCCAGCCGTCCCCGGACGCCTGGTATCGATCGCCCTCCGGCCTCCCTGGGCGCTGGCTCCACCCCCTTGCTGGGTGTCTGGACATCATCATCCCGGCCCCTCTGGCCCCCAGGCGCGAGGGTCCGGACATCAAAGGACCTCCGTCCTATATCTGGGCCAGCCCCGGAGTAGGACGCCAGTTGTATCCTGGACTGGAAGCCCTGCTGACGCTGTCACGGCCAACACCAGACAAACTCATCCTTCCTGTAACCTGACGACCATCTGAGAGCCTGCTGGCGCTGCCGCGGCCTACCTTGCTGAACCATCCGAGAGCCTGCTGGCGCTGCCGCGGCCTACCTTGCTGAACCATCTGAGAGCCTGCTGGCGCTGCCGCGGCCTACCTTGCTGAACCATCTGAGAGCCTGCTGGCGCTGCCGCGGCCTACCTTGCTGAACCATCTGAGAGCCTGCTGGCGCTGCCGCGGCCTACCTTACTGAACCATCTGAGAGCCTGCTGGCGCTGCCGCGGCCTACCTTGCTGAACCATCTGAGAGCCTGCTGGCGCTGCCGCGGCCTACCTTGTTGAACCATCTGAGAGCCTGCTGGCGCCGCCGCGGCTCGAACCTCTCGGAACCCCCCAGCTCGAGGACTGAGAGCTGTGCGTAGGGTATCCCTTCCTCCGCCCAGAGTAAGACTGTCCCGCTACCGTATCCTCCTTGTCCGAGACTTTACGGATCCCTCGATCCAGCTGTATATACTGCCAGAACCCGCAACCGTTATTACTTATAAAAGCTTGAGAACTTGACCTCCTGTGTGGTGTCCGTTTGTAGTGTTGTGATTACTCTGCTGTACGATCCTAGGAGAGGGCCCTCATTCAGGAGGCCTCTCGGTAACGCTCGGCTACTTCTCGACGGAGGGGTGGACCTAGGGGTGGTCAGTCAGACATCTTCTGTCTCCCCCGGGTCGCCTTTCTAACACACCACATTCCACACACATTCCACACACATTCCACACCACATTCCACACACCACATTCCACACACATTCCACACACATTCCACACACATTCCACACACATTCTACACACATTCCACACACACCACATTCCACACACATTCCACACACATTCCACACATCACATTCCACACACATTCCACATTCCACACACCATATTCCACACACTACACACCACACACCAAACACCACATTCCATACACCACATTCCACACACCACATTCCACACATTCCACACACCACATTCCACATTCCACACACCACACATTCCACACACCACATTCCACAAACATTCCACACACATTCCACACACCACATTCCACACACCACATACATTCCAATTCAATTCAAATAGTGCTTTATTCGAGTGATTACTCATAAAAGCAGAATATACACAGAATTTTTAAAACAGAATTAAATTTACAGTCAATAACAATGACACTGCACTAGTGAATTCATAAAAGACACATAATTTTAAAATTTCTCACAATGCTCATTGAATAGTTAAAAAAGAGATAATTGCAGCTCAAAAAGATTTAAAAAAAGCAATGATGGCAATAATCGTAAAGACAATTAATACAGACAGAGAATAGTTAAATAACTAGCAATCTCTATCTAAATGCAAAACATACAATAATAACAAAGTCATAAAAACAAGTTTTGCAGGCAAAGAATAGTTAACCAACTAGCAGTCTCCATTACAGACAGAGAATAGTTAAACAACTAGCAGTCTCTATCTACATACAAAACATTAATAATTTTGAGAAGCAATATAAACAGGATCTTTAAAAACACATTTTGCTAGCAGAGAATAGTTAATTAACTAACAGTCTTTGCCTTATCGCCCATGACCAACCTGTAAATTTAGCTATAGCTATTACTATCCATGTAGATGAACTTGAACATATAATACGAAGCGCAACAGAACTGCATGTAGTCCCAAGGTTCCTGCACATGGGTGCTAACCATACACGCCTTGGAGTACAATAGGCTTTACAAGAAAACAGGAAATGACCAAGTGTTTCCTTACCCATGCCACAGGCTGGGCACACGTCACTCCCCCCTGTACCCCATTTGGCAGTTAATGATTTTAATGGGAGGGCTCCAGCTCTCAGTTGGAATAAGAGCTTTCTGTCTCCTGGCTTCGTAATAATATCCCAATACAGCTCATACACGGGATACTATTTAGCCTCAAGAAAACTCAAGGACATAGACCCTATGCTAGATCGACTCAGGCTCCTGTTGGCAACGTTCTCCCAATAGATGTTTTTAGGATCAACTTGGTAGGGAATAGAGCACCAGCTGGATCTAACCAAATCGAGCTTAACCCTAGCTCGTATAATATAGCTTTCAATGATTTTAACCAACTAATTTTGTGAAAACTATCCGCTTTTATAACGTCGCTAAAACCTTCCGCATAATGCAAGAGCTCGGGGGTAGTCCACAATCTACGCCAATACAAAATAGGCCGCAAAACTGGCCAAGTCCTTAATTTGTTTCCTACCAAGATCGTATGTTAAGGGCAATAGCGGAGTGCTTTTCGGTGTACCAGTGACTAGCCGTAAAAATTTGTTCTCTGAAATCTGCAAAGAATTCAAATTTTCAAAGCCCCACATCTCCGCTCCATAGAGTGCAGACCCGATTGCCTTTGCTTCATAGACCAGCAAAGCTGGCTTGACAGGTTTAGTCAAGGACTTCTTGTGTTCTGCATTGATGGCACCCGCTAATTGTTTGTGTCTCAGCGTAGCAATGTTTATGTGCTGACTCCACCTATTATTATCTGCAATATGGATACCTAAATAAGTAAATGAATTTACAACCTCAAGGGGCCTGCCACTCATAACAATTTTTGACTTGAAACTATGATGCGGCTTAAAGATCATGAGTTTAGTTTTAGATGCATTCACCTCTAGTCCATGTTCCCCACAAAAATTTTCAAAAATTAACAGAGCACGCTGCAAACCACTAGGTGTTTTAGATAAAATTAGCGTGTCATCCGCAAACATCAATATTGGGATTTTTAGACCTGAAAGGGAGGGAGCATCTACTGGAGCTGGTACCATACGGGAGACAACACCATTTATAAACAACGTAAACAAGGTTGGAGCCATTGAGCACCCTTGTCGAACACCTCTCTCTACAGGGAAGTCATCTGTGACCATACCATAGCCACCCCACTGAATTTTAGCGTAAGTGGACTCGTGGAGGTGCATTATCAAGGTAAGTAGTTCCTCGGGTACACCCAAACTCTTTAGGACTTGCCACAATTTGGCCCGTGGCACCGGGTCAAAGGCAGCCCTCAGATCGACAAATGCCGCATAAAGGCTGCCTCCACCCAGCACCACAGTTTTCCATTGCAGCAATTGAAAACGGAACACTTGGTCTACTGTGCTAGTTGCTCTTCGGAATCCTGCCTGATAGGGGGATAAAATATTATTACCCTCTGCCCAGTCAAGGAGCCTGTTTACTACTACTCGACCAACAATTTTTTGCACAGTGTCTATTAGGCTTATTGGCCTGTAGTTACCTGGCTGGGTTCTGTCCCCCTTTTTGAACACAGGAATAATCACAGCACCTCTCCATGACGCCGGAACCTGTGCTCCCTTAGCAATGAAATTAGTAAGTAAATGGATGTATTTACACCATCTACCTTCATCATTTACAAAAATATCAGCAGGGACGCCGTCTAACCCAGGGGCGCGCCCTCTGTTCACTACATTAATAGCAGACATAATTTCTTTGTAGGTAAAAAAATTCTCTTTGGAAAAGGACATAATAAACTCGTTCTCCCCTGTAATCTGATTATTAAGAGCATAATGTGAGCTAAAAAATTCTACCCAATCCTCTTGTGACACGTTGTTATTAGGGGGTTCCTGTGCTCTCTCACTACCCCATTTTACAATATTCCAGAAGACTCTAGAATCCTTTCTGTCGCTAGTTTTTTCAATTTGCACCAGTGCTCCTCGTCCCAAGCTCTCTTCGCTTTAACTATGCAAGCTTTATAACCCTTTCTTGCTAGGGAGATGGTCACATACATTCCACATTCCACACACATTCCACACACCACATTCCACACACATTCCACATTCCACACACATTCCACACACATTCCACACACCACATTCCTCACACATTCCACACACATTCCACACACCACATTCCACGCACATTCAACACACCACATTCCACACACCACACTCCACACACCACATTCCACACACATTCCACACATCACATTCCACACACACCACACACACGACATTCCACACACCACATTCAACACACACCAGATTTCACACATTCCACACACCACATTCCACACACAACATTCCACACACATTCCACACACATTCCACACACCACATTCCACACCACATTCCACACATATCACATTCCACACATATCCAACACACATTCCACACACCACATTCCACACACCACATTCCACACACACTCCACATTCCACACACCACATTCCACACACATTCCACACACATTCCACACACCACATTCCACACACCACATTCCACACCACATTCCACGCACCACATTCCACACACACTCCACATTCCACACACCACATTCCACACACATTCCACACACCACATTCCACACACCACATTCCACACCACATTCCACACCACATTCCACACACATTCCACACACCACATTCCACACACCACATTCCACACACATTCCACATTCCACACACCACATACCACATTCCACACACCACATTCCACACACATTCCACAAACATGCCACACACCACATTCCACATACATTCCACACACATTCCACACACCACATTCCACACACCACATTCCACACACATTCCACATGCCACACACCACATTCCACACACCACATGCCACACACATTCCACACACATTCCACACACTGCATTCCACACACATTCCACACACATTCCACACCCACTTTCCACACACATTCCACATTCCACACATGTTCCACACACCACATTCCACACACATTCCACACACCACATTCCACACACACCACACATACCACATTCCACATTCCACACACACCACATTTCACACACATTCCACACACATTCCACACACCACATTCCACACACCACATTCCACACACCACATTCCACACACATTCCACACACCACATTCCACACACCACATTCCACACACATTCCACACATATTCCACACACATTCCACACTTATTCCATACCACATTCCACATACATTTCACACAACACATTCAACACACCACATTCCACACACATTCCACATTCCACACACCACATTCCACACACATTCCACACACCACATTCCACACAGATTCCACACACATTCCACACACACCACACACACCACATTCCACACACCACATTCAACACACACCACATTTCACACATTCCACACACCACATTCCACACACAACATTCCACACACATTCCACACACCACATTCCGCACACAACATTCCACACACATTCCACACACCACATTCCACACACATTCCACACCACATTCCACACCACATTCCACACACATTCCACAAACATTCCACACACCACATTCCACACACCACATCCCACACACATTCCACACACCACATTCCACACACATTCCACACACCACATTCCACACCACATTCCACACACATTCCACACACCACATTCCACACACCAAATTCCACACACCACATTCCACACACCAAATTTCACACACATTCCACATTCCACACACCACATTCCACACACCACATGCCACACACATTCCACACACATTCCACACACCACATTCCACACACATTCCACACACCAAATTCCACACACCACATTCCACACACCACATACCACATTCCACACACATTCCACATTCCACAAACATTCCACATTCCACACTCATTCCACACAAATTCCACACACATTCCACACACCACACTTCACATTCCACATGCCACACACATTCCACACACATTCCACAAACATTCCACACACCACATTCCACACACATTCCACACACACCACACACACCACATTCCACCTTCCACAGACACCACATTCCACACACATTCCACACACATTCCACACACATTCCACATACATTCCACACGCCACATTCCACACACCACATTCCACACACCACATTCCACACACATTCCACACACCACACACCACATTCCACATTCCACATACCACACACCACATTCCACACACATTCCACACACCACATTCCACATTCCACATACCACACACCACATTCCACACACATTCGACACACATTCCACACACCACATTCCACACACATTCCACACACATTCCACACACCACATTCCACACACATTCCATACACCACATTACACACACATTCCACACACCACATTACACACACATTCCACTCACATTCCACACACATTCCACACACATTCCACACACCACATTCCACACACACCACATTCCACACACCACATTCCACACACATTTTACACACACCACATTCCACACTCATTCCACACACTACATTCCACACACATTCCACACAACACATTCCAAATACATTCCACACACACACCACATTCCACACACATTCCACACACACACACCACACACCACATTCCACACACCACATTCCACACACCACATTCCACACACACACCACACACCACATGCCACACACCACATTCCACACACCACATTCCACACACCACATTCAACACACATTCCACACCACATTCCACACACATTCCACACACATTCCACACACATTTCACACACATTCCACACACCACATTCCACACACATTCCACACACATTCCACACACACACACACCACATTCCACACACATTCCACACACACACCACACACCACATTCCACACACCACATTCCACACACCACATTCCACACACATTCCACACACACACACCACAGTCCACACACCACATTCCACACACCACATTCCACACACACCACATTCCACACACATCCACACACACATTTCCACACATTCCACACACCACATTCCACACACATTCCACACAAATTCCACACACCACATTCCACACACATTCCACGCACATTCCACACACATTCCACACCACATTCCACACACCACATTCCACATACCACACACCACATTCCACACACATTCGACACACATTCCACACACCACATTCCACACACATTCCACACACACATTCCACACACATTCCACACACCACATTCCACACACATTCCACACACCACATTACACACACATTCCACACACACACCACACACACCACATTCCACACACCACATTCCACACACATTCCACACACATTCCACACACATTCCACACACCACATTCCACACACATTCCACACACCACATTCCACACACATTCCACTCAAATTCCACAACATTCCACACACCACATTCCACACACCACATTCCACACACACCACATTCCACACACCACATTCCACACACATTTTACACACACCACATTCCACACACATTCCACACACCACATTCCACACACATTCCACACACCACATTCCACACACATTCCAAACATATTCCACACACACACCACATTCCACACACATTCCACACACACACACCACACACCACATTCCACACACCACATTCCACACACACACCACACACCACATTCCACACACCACATTCCACACACCACATTCCACACACCACATTCAGCACACATTCCACACCACATTCCACACACATTCCACACACATTCCACACACAAGATTTCACACACATTCCACACACCACATTCCACACACATTCCACACACACACACCACATTCCACACACATTCCACACACACACACCACACACAACATTCCACACACCACATTCCACACACCACATTCCACACACCACATTCCACACACATTCCACACACACACACCACACACCACATTCCACACATCACATTCCACACACCACATTCCACACACCACATTCCACACACACCACATTCCACACACATCCACACACACATTTCCACACATTCCACACACCACATTCCACACACATTCCACACACATTCCACCCACATTCCACACCACACATTCCACGCACATTCCACACACATTCCACACACATTCCACACACCACATTCCACACACACCACATTCCACACACATTCCACACACATTTCACACACACCACATTCCACACACATTCTGTTAGAAAGGCGACCCGGGGGAGGCAGAAGATGTCTGACTGACCACCCCTAGGTCCACCACTCCGTCGAGAAGTAGCCAAGCGTTACCGAGAGGCCTCCTGAATGAGGGCCCTCTCCTAGGATCATACAGCAGAGTAACCACAACACTACAAACGGACACCACACAGGAGGTCAAGTTCTCAAGCTTTTATAAGTAATAACGGTTGCGGGTTCTGGCAGTATATACAGCTGGATCGAGGGATCCGTAAAGTCTCGGACAAGGAGGATACGGTAGCGGGACAGTCTTACTCTGGGCGGAGGAAGGGATACCCTACGCACAGCTCTCAATCCTCGAGCTGGGGGTTTCCGAGAGGTTCGAGCCGCGGCGGCGCCAGCAGGCTCTCAGATGGTTCAACAAGGTAGGCCGCGGCAGCGCCAGCAGGCTCTCAGATGGTTCAGCAAGGTAGGCCGCGGCAGCGCCAGCAGGCTCTCAGATGGTTCAGTAAAGTAGGCCGCGGCAGCGCCAGCAGGCTCTCAGATGGTTCAGCAAGGTAGGCCGCGGCAGCGCCAGAGGCTCTCAGATAGTTCAGCAAGGTAGGCCGCGGCAGCGCCAGCAGGCTCTCAGATGGTTCAGCAAGGTAGGCCGCGGCAGCGCCAGCAGGCTCTCGGATGGTTCAGCAAGGTAGGCCGCGGCAGCGCCAGCAGGGTCTCGGATGGTTCAACAAGGTAGGCCGCGGCAGCGCCAGCAGGCTCTCAGATGGTCGTCAGGTTACAGGAAGGATGAGTTTGTCTGGTGTCGGCCGTGACAGCGTCAGCAGGGCTTCCAGTCCAGGATACAACTGGCGTCCTACTCCGGGGCTGGCCCAGATATAGGACGGAGGTCCTTTGATGTCCGGACCCTCGCGCCTGGGGGCCAGAGGGGCCGGGATGATGATGTCCAGACACCCAGCAGGGGGGTGGAGCCAGCGCCCAGGGAGGCCGGAGGGCGATTGATACCAGGCGTCCGGGGACGGCTGGAGGGCCATCGAAACTCCTCTCCCTCCGGGATCTGTCGAGTGGCCGCTCGACCACCTGGGTGGATCTTGGTGCCTCGATGTCTGGGCTTCGCTGGGGCCGAGGCTGGGGCCGCGGCCACGTGGTCGTGACGTGGTGGGCCCAAGATGGAGTCGGGCACGGCCTCGTGCTTAGGTCGTGATGGGCCTATGCTGGGGCCAGGCCGATGATGGGGATCCGGGATGGTAGCCGGACCTGTGGTGTTGGGGCGTGCAGGGTCGGGCAGAAGGGGCCGCCCGAGGTCCGGAGGAGGGCTGATGTCGTCCTGGGCCCGCCATGCGGGAGGGGTAGGACCACGCCATGCGGCCGGGTCCAACACATTCCAAACACCACATTCCACACACATTCCACACACATTCCACGCACATTCCACACACATTCCACACACCACATTCCACACACACCACATTCCACACACATTCCACACACATTTCTCACACACACCACATTCCACACACATTCCACACACCACATTCCACACACCACATTCCACACAGATTCCAAACACATTCCACACACATTCCACACACACACCACATTCCACACACATTCCACACACACACACCACACACCACATTCCATACACCACATTCCACACACCACATTCCACACACACACCACACACCACATTCCACACACCACATTCCACACACCACATTCCACACACCACATTCCACACACATTCCACACCACATTCCACACACATTCCACACACCACATTCCACACACATTCCACACACCACATTCCACACACATTCCACACACATTCCACAAACACACACCACACACCACATTCCACACACACACCACACACCACATTCCACACACCACATTCCACACACCACATTCCACACACACCACATTCCACACACATCCACACACACCAAATTCCACACACACTCCACACACAT
Source organism: Lissotriton helveticus (assembly GCF_964261635.1). NCBI lineage: Eukaryota > Metazoa > Chordata > Amphibia > Caudata > Salamandridae > Lissotriton > Lissotriton helveticus. The sequence goes on from NC_136059.1 coordinate 1,378,166,269, forward strand.
TCCAAACACATTCCAGACACACCACATTCCACACACCACATTCCACACACACCACATTCCACACACCATATTCCACACATCACATTTCACACACATTCCACACACCACATTCCACACACATTCCACACACCACATTCCACACACATTCCACACACCACATTCCACACACCACATTCCACACACCACATTCCACACATATTCCACACACCACATTCCACACACCACATTCCACACACATTCCACACACCACATACCACATTCCACACACATTCCACACACATTCCACATTCCACACACACGCACTCCACATTCCACACACACACTCCACATTCCACACACTCCACATTCCACATACATTCCACACACATTCCACACACATTCCACACACATTCCACACACATTCCACATTCCACACACATTCCACACACCACATTCCACACACCACATTCCACACACATTCCACGCACATTCCACATACATTCCACACACATTCCACACACATTCCACACACATTCCACATTCCACATACCACATTCCACACACATTCCACACACCACATTCCACATGCATTCCACACACCACATTCCACCCACATTCAACACACCACATTCCACACACCACATTCCACACACCACATTCCACACACATTCCAAACACATTCCACACACATTCCACACACCACATTCCACACACATTCCACACACCACATTCCACACACATTTCACACACACCACATTCCACACACATTCCACACACCACATTCCACACACATTCCACACACCACATTCCACACAGATTCAAAACACATTCCACACACATTCCACACACACACACCACATTCCACACACATTCCACACACACACACCACACACCACATTCCATACACCACATTCCACACACCACATTCCACACACCACATTCCACACACATTCCACACCACATTCCACACACATTCCAGACACATTCCACACACCACATTCCACACACATTCCACACACCACATTCCACACACATTCCACACACATTCCACAAACACACACCACAGTCAACACACATTCCACACACATTCCACACACAACATTCCACACACCACATTCCACACACCACATTCCACACACCACATTCCACACACATTCCACACACCACATTCCACACACCACACACCACATTCCACATTCCACATACCACACACCACATTCCACACACATTCCACACACCACATTCCACACACATTCCACACACCACATTCCAAACACATTCGACACACATTCCACACACCACATTCCACACACATTCCACACACATTCCACACACCACATTCCACACACATTCCACACACCACATTACACACACATTCCACACACACCACACACACCACATTCCACACACCACATTCCACACACACACACCACATTCCACACATTCCACACACCACATTCCACACACATTCCACACACATTCCACACACATTCCACACACCACATTCCACACACATTCCACGCACATTCCACACACATTCCACACACATTCCACACACCACATTCCACACACATTCCACACACATTTCACACACACCACATTCCACACACATTCCACACACCACATCCCACACACATTCCACACACCACATTCCACACACATTCCACACACACACCACACACCACATTCCACACACCACATTCCACACACCACATTCCACACACACACCACACACCACATTCCACACACCACATTCCACACACCACATTCAACACACATTCCACACCACATTCCACACACATTCTACACACATTCCACACACCACATTCCACACACATTCCACACACCACATTCCACACCCATTCCACACACATTCCACACACACACCACATTCCACACACATTCCACACACACACCACACACCACATTCCACACACCACATTCCACACACATTCCACACACACACACACACACCACACACCACATTCCACACACCACATTCCACACACACCACATCCACACACATCCACACACACATTTCCACACATTCCACACACCACATTTCACACACATTCCACACACAATCAACACACATTCCACACACATTCCACACCACATTCCACACACATTCAACGCACATTCCACACACATTCCACACACCACATTCCACACACACCACATTCCACACACATTCCACACACATTTCACACACACCACATTCCACACAAATTCCACTCACCACATTCTAAACACATTCCACACACCACATTCCACACAGATTCCAAACATCACATTTCACACACATTCCACGCACATTCCACACACATTCCACACACATTCCACACACCACATTCCACACACATTCCACACACCACATTCCACACAGATTCCAAACACATTCCACACACATTCCACACACACACACACCACACACCACATCCCACACACCACATTCCACACACACCACACACCACATTCCACACACCACATTCCACACACATTCCACACCACATTCCACACACATTCCACATACCACATTCCACACAGATTCCAAACATCACATCCCACACACATTCCACGCACATTCCACACACATTCCACACACATTCCACACACCACATTCCACACACACCACATTCCACACACATTCCACACACATTTCACACACACCCTATTCCACACTCATTCCACACACCACAATCCACACACATTCCACACACCACATTCCACACAGATTCCAAACACATTCCACACACATTCCACACACACATCACATTCCACACACATTCCACACACACCACACACCACATTCCACACACCACATTCCACACACCACATTCCACACACACCACATTCCACACACCACATTCCACACACATTCCACACCACATTCCACACACATTCCACACACATTCCACACACCACATTCCACACACCACATTCCACACACATTCCACACACCACATTCCACACACAACATTCCACACACATTCCACACACCACATTCCACACACATTCCACACACATTCCACACACATTCCACATTCCACACACCACATTCCACACACATTCCACTCACCACCTTCCACATACATTCCACACACCACACACAACACACCACACACACCACATTCCACACACATTCCACACACCACATTCCACACACATTCCACACACCACATTCCACACACATTCCACACACCACATTGTTGGACCCGGCCTCATGGCGTGGTCCTACCCCTCCCGCATGGCGGGCCCAGGACGACATCTGCCCTCCACTAGACCTCGGGCGGCCCCTTCGGCCCGATCCTGCACGCCCCAACACCACAGGTCCGGCTACCATCCCAGTCCCCCACCACCGGCCTGACCCTAGCGTAGGCCCATCACGACCTAAGCACGAGGCCGTGCCCGACTCCATCTTGGGCCCACCACGTCACAACCACGTGGCCTCGGCCCCGGCCCAGGCCCCAGCGAAGCCCCGACATCGAGGCACCAGGATCCACCCAGGTGGTCGAGTGGCCCCTCGACAGATCCCGGAGGAAGAGGAGTTTCGATGGGCCTCCAGCCGTCCCCGGACGCCTGGTATCAATCGCCTTCCGGCCTCCCTGGGCGCTGGCTCCACCCCCCTGCTGGGTGTCTGGACACCATCAACCCGGCCCCTCTGGCCCCCAGGCGCGAGGGTCCGGACATCAAAGGACCTCCGTCCTATATCTGGGCCAGCCCCGGAGTAGGACGCCAGTTGTATCCTGGACTGGAAGCCCTGCTGACGCTGTCACGGCCGACACCAGACGAACTCATCCTCCCCGTAACCCGACGTCCTTATGAGAGCCTGCTGGCGCTGCCGTGGCCGACCTTGCTGAACCATCTTGAGAGCCTGCTGGCGCTGCCGCGGCCTACCTTGCTGAACCATCTTGAGAGCCTGCTGGCGCTGGCGCTGCCTACCTTGCTGAACCATCTTGAGAGCCTGCTGGCGCTGCCGCGGCCTACCTTGCTGAACCATCTTGAGAGCCTGCTGGCGCTGCCGCGGCCTACCTTGTCGAACCATCTTGCAAGCCTGCTGGCGCTGCCGCGGCTCGAACATCTCGGAACCCCCCAGCTCGAGGATTGAGAGCTGTGCGCAGGGTATCCCTCCTGCTTCCCAGAAGCCAGACTGTCCCGCTACCTACCCCCCTTTTTGAGACTTTACGGATCCCTCGATCCGCCTGTATATACGACAAAGAACCAGCAACCTTTATTACCTATAAAAGCTTGAGAACTTGACCTCCTGTGTGGTGTCCGTTTGTAGTGTTGTGATTACTCTGCTGTACGATCCTAGGAGAGGGCCCTCATTCAGGAGGCCTCTCGATAACGCTCGGCTACTTCTCGACGGAGAGGTGGACCTCGGGGTGGTCAGTCAGACATCTTCTGCGTCCCCCGGGGGCGCCTTTCTAACATTGGTGGCAAGCGCCGGGATCCGAGCCCACGCAGATCGTACAGAGAGCAATTCACTCACTACCAAGAAAAACCCACTACGACCATGAGCACAGAATTCCAGAAGGAGAAAATGGAAGACTACAGTCACAAGGAGCTAAAGCAATTCTGCAAAGAACTAGGCATCGCTACCACGGGCTTAAGCACCAAAGAAGACTTTAAATCGGCCCTGCAGGCCTGGGTGGACGCCGGCGAGGCGCCACCTCCGAGTGAAGATAACCCGGGCCCGAACGGACGCCCGGAGGCCGAGACGAACCCAGCGGGAGGGAGACCCGCAAACCCAGACACGGGCCTCTCCCACGAAGACGCCCGAGAACGAGAGAGGAACCGGCTCCACGAGTTGGATCTGGCTCGACTCAGACAAGAAGGAGAAATCCAACTGGCAGAAAGGAAGTTAGCCCTCGAGGAGAAAAAACTCATGCTCGAGCACGAGCGCGTCCTCAAAGAAATGGAACTTAAAGCCAAGGCAAATGAGACGGGCCTCTCCGGGGGGAAGACCTCACCTCCCCCGGTGGACACGAAGGTGCACATACCCAAGGATGTCGTCAAGGAATACTATAAGAACGACGACATCCAACAGTGGTTCAAAGCCTACGAGGTCGCCATGACCGCCCATCGAGTACCCCTCAAGGACTGGGGCGCCGGCCTATGGGGGAAGTTTATCAACGAAGGGAGAGACGCCCTGCTGGAGCTCCCTGATACCGAGGTGACCTGGTACGAGCACATGAAGAACGCCCTCCTCACTCGCTACGGACTCACCCCCGAGATGTACCGGCAGCGATTCTGAGACTGCAAAAAAATCCCCGGTACCACGTGGGTAGAGTACGTGAACTATTACAGCAGAGCCTTCGAGGGGTGGATTCGGGGATGCCAGGTCACCACCTACCAGCAGTTGGTCGACCTCATTCTATGGGAGTGCCTAGGGGGTGTGTGGATGTGCCGAGGGGGTGTGTGGATGTGCCTAAGGGGTATGTGGATGTGCCTAGGGAGTGTATGTGGATATGCCTAGGGAGTGTGTGTGGATGTGCCTAGGGGGTGTGTGGATGTGCCTAGGGAGTGTGTGTGGATGTGCCTAGGGAGTGTGTGTGGATGTGCCTAGGGAGTGTGTGTGGATGTGCCTAGGGAGTGTGTGTGGATGTGCCTAGGGAGTGTGTGTGGATGTGCCTAGGGAGTGTGTGTGGATGTGCCTAGCGGGTGTGTGTGGATGTGCCTAGCGGGTGTGTGTGGATGTGCCTAGCGGGTGTGTGTGTGGATGTGCCTAGCGGGTGTGTGTGGATGTGCCTAGCGGGTGTGTGTGGATGTGCCTAGCGGGTGTGTGTGGCTGTGCCTAGCGGGTGTGTGTGGATGTGCCTAGCGGGTGTGTGTGGATGTGCCTAGTGTGGATGTGCCTAGCGGGTGTGTGTGGATGTGCCTAGGGGGTGTGTGGATGTGTGTAGGGGGTGTGTGGATGTGCGTAGGGGGTGTGTGGATGTGCCTAGGGGGGTGTGGATGTGCCTGGGGGGGGTGGATGTGCCTAGGGGGGGTGTGGATGTGCCTAGGGGGGGTGTGGATGTGCCTAGGGGGTGTGTGGATGTGCCTAGGGGATGTGTGGATGTGCCTAGGGGGTGTGTGGATGTGCCTAGGGGGTGTGTGGAGATGTGCCTAGGGGGTGTGTGGAGATGTGCCTAGGGGGTGTGGATGTGCCTAGGGTATGTGCCTAGGGTATGTGCATAGGGTGTGTGTGTGTGTGTGTGTGTGGCTCTGGGTGTGTGTGTGTGGGTGGCTCTGGGTGTGTGTGGCTCTGGGTGTGTGTGGCTCTGGGTGTGTGGCTCTGGGTGTGTGGGTGTGTGTGGCTCTGGGTGTGTGGCTGTGGGTGTGTGGGTGTGTGTGTGGCTCTGGGTGTGTGTGTGGGTGTGTGTGTGTGGCTCTGGGTGTGTGGGTGTGTGTGTGGCTCTGGGTGTGTGGGTGTGTGTTTGGCTCTGGGTGTGTGGGTGTGTGTGTGGCTCTGGGTGTGTGGGTGTGTGTGTGGCTCTGGGTGTGTGTGTGTGGCTCTGGGTGAGTGGGTGGGTGTGGCTCTGGGTGTGTGGGTGTGTGTGTGGCTCTGGGTGTGTGTGTGTGTGTGGCTCTGGGTGTGTGTGTGTGTGGCTGGCTCTGGGTGTGTGGGTGTGGTAGTAATTGCTGTCTGATGAGCTCGTCCAGTAGGGTACAATAGGTCTTACATTTGCGAGAGATTAAGCTGTTGGCAATGTAAATGACAATGCCATTTATTTATCTGTTTTCAAAACCAACACATACATAAAAATTTTGTCATTTACAATGCCAATAGCTCTAACTTTTGCAAAGGCGAAACCGTTGCATTGTAAATGCTTGTTAGGACTTGTGTTCTGATTCTGGGGGTATTGGGCAGGCCTGTACACACTTGGCAAATCTTTGAGGGTGCGATATGAGTGTCATACAAGGTGTTGCAGCATTGGCTCTCTCTTCTGCTACAAGTTGTTTACAGATATCTTCAATCAAGCAATGTCTTACAAAGTAGACGATTCAAGACCTTAACTGCTTCCATAACGATTTTATAGACTGTCTTATGCAAGCGACAGAAAGGGCCATATTAGTACAGATTATAAAGTGATACTTTTGGGTGGTATGTCAAGGAATGTGGATATGTTTCAACATAGAGCACACACATGGAGTATGTATCTGGGATTGAGGTATCATGCTCTGAAATTAAGAACAGCAACAGCTGCACACAATCTATGTTGACTGTTTCCCGCATTACGGTTCATCATTTTATATTTTTTAATTATTATTTGACATCCCTGCACGTTTATTAAAAATCAAGCTATGGCAAGCTGGGAAATGTGTTCGTTGTGGGACCCAAGGTGCCGGTACTGTGCCTTTCTTTGCCTCCTGTCCTGCTTTACGAGGAATTTGTGATTTCGTTTTATTTAGAAGCTGAGCACAATTACTCATACGGCTGTCACCTCGGATATTAAGATGATAATACTCGGATACTCACCGTTAATTCCATCTAGAGTAACCGGGTTTGAGGAAGAGGAAAAAGTGCATTGTGAACTGTGAGAAAGAGGTTCGTCGAGAGCAGAACGGTGAGGAAGTCTACCTTGTTTTAAGTATGAATAGTGGAAACTGAGGTAAAATGAAACTATTGCAAAAATAATGAAAAAACATTTTAATCACGGTCGAAATTAAATCAACAGAGTACAGAAATGTAAGCATTTTTTTTTCAAACACAGGAATCCAGAACAAAATGCCTATCTCGAGGAAGGACTACAGTCGTCCGAGTTTCTATTGGATAGTAAGGTTAATCTACCACAGGGGGTCCTATTGTTATCGGAGAAGGAGAACCCAATTACATTTTCTTTCTGCCATCAAACAATAAAATAGGTCGCCACTCCTGAGGAAAGCGTCCTGCCTTTAATTTTAGACTCCAAGTTTCGGCCTGGCCTCACACTGTTCTTGTTAGCCGAAAGGCCGCACCTCTGGCCTAATGGTTGTTATCCATCATACTTATCCCAGCGGGCAGTCGTCACCTTCACCTGAGGAGCCCATTCATCCTTGTCTCCTGTAAGAGGCAAGGAAATACACTATCATTGGCTCTTTTGTTAAAGCACAAAGGTTGCTTTACAGCGATGATCCAGAGAGCTGCCTTCTGAGGCCATGCGACAGAGCACCCTCCTGTCTGTGGCAGTGGAAGGCAGCGACCCAAACAAACACGAATCCTCGCTTGCTGCTTTTTGCTGCTGGTGGCAGTCGTCATTGACAAGTTAGCAGTGATGTCTGTAGAAGAGTTGTGCTTCCAAGATGCAGATATAAAACTGCATGTTAGCATCAAATCTATTTCTGTGTGCTTGGCATATATATGTGAAAGAAAGCCTAGGTCATTCAAAGCATAAACTCAACTACACCTCATTACCTTTCAGACTTTGTTAATCGAAGAATTAACAGAAGGTTTGGAAATATATCTGCAAACAGAAGTAATCATCCACATGAACTAATGTTTCTTGCTCATGCAAACCTTGCGCTGTGCTGAGTGGCAGGCTTTGGGAGCACTCAAATAGAAATTTCAAAGCACAAGAGTACATCGTGAATAAAATGGCTTTGTTATTTTCAGTTTTCAGGCTGAGATTCCTTGCGAAAACACAAGGAAAAGGAAACAGTAAAGGGACAACCTCTCCCTCTGCCCAGTAACTCACTAGGGGTTCCATGGAAAACGGCGATAACCTTGCTGATACGACGATCAGCATAATCCACCCCCATTGTAAGGTATAGGTAAATCTGCATTTTTGCAGGCGTTAGTTTTTGGTGTAAACCGCGATTTTCACCGAATACTAACGTCACCCGCAAAAATGCGGGTGCCTCCTTGTAAATATTGCGATGTACATTTCACAATATTTTACAAGATAGTGCGTCAGGGGTATGCCCAGTGACGCCCACTTTGCATTTCATTAGAGATGCGAAGTATTGCGTACTGGAAATGGGCGCTGTCAAGGAAACACGCGCTAGCGTGTCCTTGATGATATTGCGATAAAATTATCGCTGCTTTTCGTCCAAAAAACGGACGCTAAAGCGGCGATAATGTTATCGCCAGCCCTTGTTAATTTGCCCCTTAGAAACTTTTATAATGCAGAAAAGGTAACCAGTTCTTGTTGAGATCAGTCAGTACCTATTAGGAAAGTGGAGCTGTCCATATTGTACAACTTTCAAGGAATGACCATCGGGAAGCAGACAGCAGTCCATGACATCGCTGCTTCCCTCCCCTGAACTGTGCCCCAGGTTTTTAGATCTCATTTACCAGACAGCTTTTAGCAGTCTCATTGAGAAAGACCTATTGTGGACCCCACTAAAAACTTACAGTGGACGTAGATCTTGCCAATTGCTCATCATTGATCGGCTTCTTGTCACTCTTGTTTGCTTGCTTCTTATTTCACTTATTCATTGGCTTGCCTTCCTCTTCTTGCCTTTGTCCCTTCTGTGGAGCATTGTCTCTTCACCATCCCGTTGATTGGGTGGCTTGTATCATTGCATTGCTCATCTTTAGGGAACTACTTTATTCTATCAGCAATCCATGAGCGTGTGCGTGTATTCTAGCTCCTACTGTTGTGTGCTGCTTCCTCTCGACCAGCATCTTTCCCACATGCGCACTTCATGTTGCTCCTTGATCCCCAAGCTTATCCATTGCTATTCCTACCCCTCCCTTACTTTTTAAAAGGCTTTTCCCTCTCCAAGAGTCAAGCTCCTCTATTGCTCCACCGCCCCCTCTCCATTGCTTATCTCTCAATCCCCTACCCACTCCCCAGTTGTTCCCCCACCTCTCGCTTTCTTTTTTAAAACAATATATTTTTTGTTTCTTGGTGGACCCTGCAGCCACCATTTGCTGCCGGCCCAGCCTCGCATGAACAAATGTGCAAATGCTAATTCACGGTCACCTCGGTATGCTTCATCCTCAACACCAAGTCTACCAGAGCAATTTCTTTTTTTTTTGGACTTACCGATCCAAGAGACGTCTTCCTTCTTGGATCAGTAAATATAAAACAAAAGAAAATGGCATACTTATCACTCTGCAAGCATGCGTATCTGTGTGACGCATGAATGCACATATGACATCACAGATATGCATGCCTATGGAATGTTGCAGCCACGTCATTGCTCTTTTTCCCCTGATGCTGCAGAGATTGGCTATTTTGCTTTTTAACAATACTGTACAGGATCGGCAAAAAGCATTGGATAAGCCAATAGGTAAAAAACGTGAGACCCTTGGCATTGCTAATGTTTAGTAATGTAACCTATGTCTCTTAAAGAGACAAGAGTTGCAATAACCGTATTTTGAAATTGGAAATGTAGAGATGGAGTTCTGCTGTATCTTGCATGTCTCCTTCTCTGCATTTGCCGCTATGAAAAGAATTTTCACAGGGAATTGCACCGGTGTATTTTAACATGGAAGTTCTGCAAATCCTTGCAAAAGGCCTTTTTAACTGAGTCAAATTAGTACCTTTTCCTGAAGCACCTATGGGCTGCCTTTTGCTCTTTTGTGGATCCCACAGATCAGTCAAACTACTAGGACATTGCATTGCCCCTGTCACTTCAAAGGCAGTTTGAGCTTTGCTCACATATGTTTACCCAAATCCCTTGCATCAGCGGCCGGTGCAGGTAAGCGCAGTGGGGTGGGAATGTCGACAGACACGAGAATAGGATTTATTTACAGTGCTCTATTAACCAGCCTTTTTTTCACCGGTTGGCAGTTCTTTGGTCTGGATCGGAGTCGCTCAAAAAGGAAAGACAAATATGCAGCAGGCAAGTTGAAATGTTTGCTTCACAGACAGGGTCCCTTTTTAATTTCTTAACTTCTCATTTCTTGTCCTAGCTAGTGATATTTTCCACTCTTAATAATGCTTGTTCCTAGTCCAAACTTTCTCCTGGTATGAGCAAATGGCCTCCCTTAAAGGAAAATGAAGAAAAAAAGAAAGAAAAGAAAACTCTTGTTATCGAAGCCAGCTTGGTGCCCTTCAACTTCCTCTTAAGATCTTTCAGAAGCACAGTGGGCCCAGTGGTGGCTGGCATGGCTAGCGGGTGGCGGGGCATGTGCAGGCATGGAGAGGGAGGGTATTTCGGGGATGGGGGTACACAATGTAAAAAAAATTAAAATAAAAGAAACTTAACTTGCCTTTGGGTCCCACGTCTCTGCTCCTGCTGCCCTTGTCGGGCTCGAGGAACAGGAAGCACAGTCAGGCTCACCTGACCAATCACAATTATGCAATGCAGCATTGTGATTGGTCCTGGCCTGGGCATGTTCTCCACGCAGGCTTTAATGGAGAACAGGGAAAGTGCGCATGACTGTGCACTTAGGAGTGGGCAAACCACTTCACTCCTCCCCTGCCCTGCTCCAAGAGCACTAATACAGACAAAATGGTCCAAGCTAAACACACAATTAATTCAACTATAGCATCAATAAAATACATAAAAAAGTAATTATAACAACATTGTTTTTAATCACAACGTGTATTGTAAAAAATTCATTCATACAAATAGATACAACAAATATAATGCCCCTAAAGAGTGGAGTAGGGAAGGGTAGTACTGGGATAGTGAAAGTATAGAAAATAGAGCATGGGTCACTAAGACCAAAATACACCAAGAATAATGATAAGTTAACACAATGGAACAAATAACTCATCAATTAGTTTAGCAGTCATGCCTCAAATAAAATCACAAATGATAAATCAGGGAAGAGGCTGAACACAGGAGGGAGTGTCGACGTTTCGACCCAAGTTGATGCAGGCGTGGTGGAAACCTTGCTAGAGGGTCTTCATCAGGACAGGGGTTGCGGGAAATGGGGCAATGGTTCTTAAGTAGGTACTGTGATGCAATGATTAGGGTTCAACAGTCGTAAGATCTTGAATGTGAGGTTGTGTCTCTCAGTAAATAAAGTATCGATGATAACGAGGGTTCACATGTGAAAGTATAAAGTTGTGATCACTGCCGAATCGTGTACTCGGAGGATCGTGGGTGAACACAGGATCTGCCAAGAGCAGAAATCCAGCAGATAAAGGGGGTTCAGCTGTGATTGTCAACCGGGGCGTGCATTGGTCGCCGTTGAATTCGGGTCGGAATCGTGTATGTGGAGCAATCGTGAACCACTCGTAGGATCCTAAATGCCACTGATCATCGATGATCAGTGGCATTTAGGATCCTACGAGTGGTTCACGATTGCTCCAGATACACAATTCCGACCCGAACACATTACGAGCCGCATAATAATACAGCGGTCCTGGGCGTTTACCACAGTTACATTCAAGCTTCCACTTTCTGTGGTAATTCTGCTTTCATCAGATTCATTATTATCAAGCTGACCATGACTGCGTTTAACACATAATTCAACGGTGACCAATGCACGCCCCGGTTGACAATCATAGCTGAACCCCCTTTATCTGCTGGATTTCTGCTCTTGGCAGATCCTGTGTTCACCCACGATCCTCCGAGTACACGATTCGGCAGTGATCACAACTTTATACTTTCACATGTGAACCCTCGTTATCATCGATACTTTATTTACTGAGAGACACAACCTCACCTTCAAGATCTTACGACTGTTGAACCCTAATCATTGCATCACAGTACCTACTTAAGAACCATTGCCCCATTTCCCGCAACCCCTGTCCTGATGAAGACCCTCTAGCAAGGTTTACACCACGCCTGCATCAACTTGGGTCGAAACGTCGACACTCCCTCCTGTGTTCAGCCTCTTCCCTGATTTATCATTTGTGATTTTATTTGAGGCATGACTGCTAAACTAATTGATGAGTTATTTGTTCCATTGTGTTAACTTATCATTATTCTTGGTGTATTTTGGTCTTAGTGACCCATGCTCTATTTTCTATACTTTCACTATCTCAGCACTACCCTTCCCTACTCCACTCTTTAGGGGCATTATATTTTTTGTATCTATTTGTATGAATGAATTTTTTACAATACACGTTGTGATTAAAAACAATGTTGTTATAATTACTTTTGTATGTATTTTATTGATGCTATAGTTGAATTAATTGTGTGTTTAGCTGGGACCATTTTGTCTGTATTAACCTTCCGCCCAGGTCCCAGTGACTTCTTGGGTTAACCCGTGTTTTTGCTGCACTGCTCCAAGAGCACAGCAGCCCCAAACCCGCCAGAACAAAGCCCGCCCGCAAAGCAGCACGGTAACATAAAATGATAAAACTCAAAGTTATTTTCATTTTAGGTTTCCTTTACTTTGCACTGCTTAAAAGCTGTGGGGCGATTCTCCTGCGCCATAGCAGAGGAGCCGCCTTGGAGTGGGCCCCCTTGTAAAAATGGCACATAAAGCTATGAGTGGCAGCAATCTACTAATAAAGTGTCCTGGTTTGTCCTAGCAGTCTCTTCATCATGCCTTTCCCTCCGCTCCCCTGTAATGCACTGGCTGCTTTCTCCACTCACATACGCAAGTACTGACCTGAATGAGCCACACTCCCTGGTGAGCGTGTCTGGAGGCAGGCACTACTCCAGTCCCTCTCGCTGTTGGGAGGTGGGGCAGCTGCATGTGTTGCCTCCTGAAGCTGGAAATCTCCTCTCTGGGCTCAGCGATTCTCTCCCAGCTGGAATCCTCCAGGAGCCAGTCCTTACCGGACTCCTCCTTTCTCTAGTGGACTCCCTTCCTTCCTCGAGTCCATCTTCTTCCGGCGCTTTTCCGCACCCTGACTTTCATCCCCACCTAATTTCTCCTTCCTGATTCGCCCCCTATTTCTAATTTTTTCAATTATTGGTAGTCTTTCTTTTATTGCTACCATTTCTTAAACTTTTTTCCTTTTAATGTCGATTGTGGACTATTATGGAGGGTCGCCTCAAGCGCATTACAGGTATATTTTCCAAATCCTTCTCCTTCCCCTCACAATTCCCCCCACCTTCTGCCCCTCCATTATATTTTTTCATGTGGGAAAAATAGGGAAATAAGACAAGAAATCCACGTTGGCTTGATCTTGAACAGTCGACCCTCTACATAATATAGGAACTTGTCAATGACCCATTTAATCGCCCGACACTCATTTTAGATAGCAGATATTTTACCTCCCTAGAGAACAGTTTCCTACTTATGGATAGGATAGTTTTTACTCTGTTATCATTCAATTGTGACAATATGGCCCCCAGTAATGCATCCAAATGATCTGATTGCAAAATGAATAGTTCTTTAAAAAAAATTGGGTGAATGGAGAATTGGTCTGGAAAAAATATGTTTTTTAAATCCTATATGCTTTCAGGACCTTTTAAATGTCTATTACCAATAGTTTTCCTTAGTGTTTCAGTTAAGGGGCAGATTATTATGAATAATTAGGGGTGAACCTTCAGCTGTAACCCAAAAGACACAAATAGGCTCTCATCTTCTGTTTGTTCTTTGGAAAAGGGACCTCGGTTATAGTTTTTACCTTCTCTTCTTGCAGCTCGATCAATCCATTCTCTAGTAAGTAACATAAACATTTAACATTTGTATGTGCAAATTTGGATTTTTTTGTGTTTACATGAAGGCCTGTTTTTTGAAGAGTATTAAAGATATCTGTTAGATGTTGCAAATGTTATTGCCAGTTATTACTGAAAATGACTATACCATCCAGACAGGCAGACACATGTATTACCTATGTATTTCCAAAACTTGATTAATTCGTTTCTGAAAGGTGGCTGGAGTCCCATGTAGTCCGATTAGTAAATTGATATAGCCAGTGGGGGTGGCATAAGCTGTCATTCCCTTATCCGCTGGCCTTAAGGGGATTTGCTAGTACTCTTTTGCCAGAACTGTTATAGATTTATATTGTGCCTCGTCCAGTTGTTCTATCAGCTAATAGATTCTTGGCCACAGGTAACTATCACATTTTGAGACTTTGTTAACTGCTCTGAAGTTAATACAAAAGTGTAGGCTCCAATCTGGCTTGGAGACTACGACTATGGGGAAGGACCATTTACTGGAAGAGAGTTCTATTGCTCCATTTTTAAACATTTGGGTTACTTCAGTTTGAATAGCTTCGCTACGAGCTTCTGATGTGCAGTAGTATCATTGTCATATAACAAAACCTGGTTCTGTTATGATAGCATGGGAGGCTAAATGTGTTATCTCTGGTAAATCTGAAAAGATTTTTATCAAAAAGCAATAAAGTTGTGTTGAAGTTTTTCATTTTTATATTCACCAAGGCTATCCCCCATAGAGATAACTGCTAATGCACTTTCTTCTGATAAAGGGGTTGCCGCTAATTCTACTGTATCGGAGAGGCGACATATCCATTTCTAGAGAAGGTTGATATCATAGTTTTCCTTTACAGTTCTAAAAATCTATAGTTTATATGCAAGTCTCCCTATTCGTTTGACTATTGGGTATGGCCCTTGCCATTCAGACTTAAGCTTGTTATCGGTAGTAGGTAATATTACAAGAACCCAGTCACCTACTTTTAGTTCTCTACCCTTATTAAAAACCTGCTGTTGTTTTTGCTTTGCTTTTTTCTAGTTTTGTCTGGGCCAATTTCCTTACCTTCCCAAAATGGGTCTTAAGTTGAGTAGTCTAGTCTAGCAAGATTCTTACTTCCTGAGAGGTCTCCAGCCAAGCATCACGTGACATTGCAAGTAGGCTTTTGGGCTTATGACCCTAGAGAGGCTCGTAAGAGGAGCCTCCTAAACTGATTTGGGTTTCACTAAAGATGACATATAATGCTGGAGGTAGTAGCTGGTTCCAGTTTTTCTCTTCACCTGTCATGATTTTGTTTAATGTCAACTTTATAGTGCCATGGTACCTCTCAACCAAACTATCTGTTTGGGAATGATAACAGTTGTACATATATATATTTTATTTTTTTGTATGTTCTTATATAGCGCTCGAATCACCCGGAGGCATCTCGGCGCTTGCCTTGGGAACCCGTCCTGGCTTTTCACTGTGAGATAGCCCCTACAGGGCATCCCCAAGGTGAAAGCCAGGCATCCCGCCGCGGGGGGCCGTTGTGGAGATTAAGCAAGCTTAATGCCCAGAGTTGCAGAGTGAGAACCCATGATTAGGGCAGGCACCGGAGCGAGGCATTAAACATATATGTTTAATGCCTAGGTTTTAGCAAACCTGTTGCATTAATTTAGAAACAAATGGGGTACCCTGATCAGTCAAGATTTACTTTGGAAAACCTTCTCTGGAAAATTTCTCAATTATGGTATTAGCAATTGGAAAAGCGCGAGACTTGAGAGCGCGCCATTAGGGCCCGGGCCCCTGGACCATCGCCACGCCCCTTCACTGTGGCCAGGACAGCCCGATTGGCGACCAGCCGCAGGAAGTACTTCCGGGGCAGAGGTGACGTGTTTCCGACGCAGGAGGGGGTAGAGACCTAGGCCTATTTAGGCCACAGGGTCACCTAGTTCGGTCTCTCTTTCTCCTGCGCCGGGTTAACGGGACACACCGCTTGGACGAATCTCGGACTGACGTGGGGACATCGTGACCTCGTGGAGTTGCCGTGACCTCCCTGTGGATCTGCTGTTCGGGTGGAGACGCGAGGACCACCCTCCGTTTTTTCATCAGCAGTGGAGGTGGGATCGGCGCTCTCTTGCGGGCTTTTGACCTCGGGAGTCAGGTTGCAGAGGCAGAAGCGGGCAGGCTTGCAGGATCGGGAGGTAAGGTGTAGGGGTCTCTGGGGTCTTGGGCAGCCTTGGGAGGCTGGTGGGGGCAAGGAATTTCACGCTCCTGTATCGAGCTGCACCATCTGCCCTCCGCGGCTGCCATGGGCTTCCATCGTGATCTTAGCATGTGGTGTGTGGCGCGTAGTGTTTGGCGCCTTCCTTCCCGATCCGGAGCCTCAGCGGGGGGAGTGGGGGCAATTTAACTGTTCTAGAGTGAAAGTATTACTGCATTTTTCGGCACAAGCTGGAGCCTTAGCGGGGGGAGCGTGGGGCAATTTAACCATTCCAGTGTAAAAGTTTATTGCATTTTCCCACACAATCTGCGTATAACCTTGCCTGGAGAGATAGTACTGCTTAAACCTTCCTGTACGACCCGGAGCGTTAGCGGGGAGAGTGGGGGCACTTTACCCTGCCTGCTAAAAGGGATTAATTTCGGAGTTTAGACTGATTAGGTTGTTTTAGCGGCGCAGGCAGATCTGTCCCAAAGACTGTAGTTTAAGCGCGCGTTAGGCAGTACATAGTCAGCTGGTGCAGGGACATCAGGTCGCAATATGCCAGCAAGGGTGCGCAACCGGAAGAGGAAGGACAGTGACCCTGAGCTTGCGCAATTGCTGAAGCTAGCGTTGGCAAAACTCAGCAGGGATACTGAGAGCGAGGAGGAACAGGGGGGCAGGCCCTAGAGTCAGAGAAGGAACAGGCCCCAGAGCCGGGGTTAGGGGATCGCCCTCGCAGAACCAGTGTGCCTCCCAAAGCAGCTTTCCCTCCCCTGATGAAGATGCCTAGGACGCAGCTGAGAAAAGAAATGAGCGGGAGTAGTAGTGGTGCTAAAAGGAATAGGGAGGGACATGGGAGCAGGGTACCTGAGGTGCAGCCTCCTGCGCCAGTTGCCCCTTAGTTACCCCGCTGCCAGAACCAGTGTACCCGGGTCCCATGCTCCCCTGCAGCCATTACCAGATGTACCCTCACTGCCAATACCTATAGTATCCCCTCAATCAGTACTTAAGGAAGCCCCGCCAGTTCGGAATGCACAACCACACCCGGAACCGGGGAACGGTATGGGGGCAATATTGGTCGAAATCAGGGGGGCCTTGAAGGCTTTAGTGCCTGCGCCCAATACCCCAAACCTAGTAGTGCGGGAGGTGGCGCAGGTAATAGTGCCTCCCATACCTAAGGGACAAGGAGGAGATTTGCCCGCACAGGCGGCTACACCAGGCGCAGTAGTTCTTCCCGCCCCTGCTTAACCCGAAGTCCCAGCGGGAGGGGTTCAGGACTCCACAGCAGTATACTGGCCTCAGTGGCAACTCTTTTAGCGCAGCTGGCAACACCGGTGGGGGGGGGGCAGGCCAGTGGGGCGGCTTTGGCACCATGGGCACCACCTTCGGCTACAGAGAGTGCGCTTAGCGAGATTAGCAAGCAGGTGGCTCTCCTGGGAAAGATTCAGGACAAGAGTGTAAGCGCTCCCCCTCATGTGGTGGGTCAAGTGGCCCCTGCTCAGCCAGAAACAATGGTGACCGCAACAGATAAGGCGGTTGGGAGTTCATGCAAGGGCTCAGATGGTGGGTCTAAATCAGTTGGTGGCCAAGATACCGTGTTATCTAAGCCTTGTAAAATGGCAACGCATGTTCCCCTTGACACAAAGGAAAACCTTTGGAAGGGAGAATTCGTGGATATATTCTCTTTAATCAGGCCAAAGAGAAGGGAGGTTGAATTTAAAGAGAAAGAGGGGAAGGAAGGTTCTTTCAAAGACAGGAGAACAAAGGTGGAAGAATCTATAATTAATTGGTTGTTCGGTTTTCATGTCTTTACAACAGTAATGTTGGAAAAGAAGCCGGAATTGGCAATACCTTTGGTGTACTATGCAAACAAGATTCTGAAGGCCCACACATCGTATGGTGATATGGCATGGTTAGGTTATGATAGGGATTTCAGATAGGCAAAGGTTGAGGACCCTGGCATGGGATGGGATCAGACAGAGGTTAATGTGTGACTGGAAAGCGTAAACAACAAGACACAACACATGAAACAGCCCTTTCGGACCTCTCAGGGTGGGCCAGGGGAGAAGAAAGGGACTTGCTGGGCATTTAACAGAAAAACATGTACTTGGCCTACCGGCCAATGTAAGTTCAAGCATGCCTGTGCATTCTGCGGTCACCCCTCTCACCCAGAGTTTAAGTGTGTTAAAAAATCAAAAAAGAGAGGTAGGGAGTCCAAGCCTCCACAACAATAGTTTGCCCACGCTTGTGGATGTTGTTTTTTTTGGCTGAATCAGTATCCGGAGAGAATGGCAGCCATGACCTTGTATCAAGGGTTTTCCAAGGGCTTTTGCATTCCAGCACAAGGGGTACCCCCGGTAGATCATTGCAATAACTGGTTGTCAGCGCACATGCACCCCACAGTAGTGCCACAAAAAATTGAGAAAGAACGGACTCTGGGTCGGGTGGCTGACCCTTTCTCTGCCCCCCCTGTTGCCGGGTTATGTTTGTTCACCGCTTGGAGTGGTTCCTATGAAGGAGCCCGGCCAGTACAGGATGATTCATAACTTGTCGGCTCCAAGGGGCGCATCAGTGAATGATGCTATATATCCATCCTTGTGCTCTGTGACTTACTCTTCTTTTGACATGGCACTGAAAAAGCTGCGCGATCTAGGACGGAATGCCTTCATGGCAAAAACTGACATTGAGTCTGCTTTCCAGCTCTTGCCTGTGTACCCTGACGATTATCACTTGCTTGACTTCCAGCTTAATCACCAGTTCTACTATGACAGGTGTATGCCAATGGGTTGTGCAGTGTCATGCAGATACTTTGAGAGGTTTTGTTCTATGCTGCAGTGGCTGCTTACCTTCAAGACAGGGTGTAGGGATGTTGTACATTATTTGGATGATTTTCTGTTCATGGGCCCTGCAACCTCAGGGGAATGTGCTCTGGGGTTGGGACAACTAGTTGCCATGTTTGAAGAATTCAGAGTACCATTAGTGCCTGGGAAGACTGTTGGGCCTGCAACATGGATGTCTTTCTTGGGAATCGAGATAGACACAGTGACAGGGGAATGCTGGTTACCAATGGACAAAGTGCGGGCCTTCTCCCAAGCAATTGATTCAACATTGGCAGGGGCTAAAGTAACCTTACAACAACTACAGGTGTTAGTGGGTCAGTTGAACTTTGCCCTTCGGATAATCCCAATGGGGCGCCCCTTCTTAAGGTCAATAGCACGGGCAATGGTGGGCTTGACTCAATCACACCATCATGTGCGCTTGCAGTCGGAGGTGAGGGAGTACTTGAGAGTGTGGTGCAGTTTTTTGAGCGATTTTAATGGTACAGTGTTATGGCCTGAACCGCCTGTTTCCAGTGTTGAATTAGGCTTGCTCACAGATTCAGCTGGTAGTGCAGGTTTTGGAGAAATTCTGGGATCATGCTGGTGCAGGGCCGATTGGCCAACTGAGTGGCATGAGAGCGTTTTGACTAGGAACATAGCCTTTTTGGAATCGTTCACTATCATAGTAGCAGTAACTGTATGGGCTGAGTTCTTTGTGAACAACACTGTGGTATTCTGGCCACACAACATGGGAGTAGTGGATGCGATCAATAGGCAAGGGGCTACTTGTAAACATGTACTGAGGTTATTGAAACACTTAGGGGTCCATTAGGATGGCGGGCGGACTTTGTCAGCCCGCCACCCTAACGGAGATCGGGACCGACCGCCTAAAGGGCGGGGGTCCCGACATTGGCATTAGGATGCGCCCGCCACAGTGGCGGGCGCATTCCTCAATTTAACATTGTGGCGGGCGGTGCTCACTGCACCGCCCGCCACAATGTTAAAAACAAATGCACTCATTTGCATATTCGAAGCTGCAGGCACCGCGCGGTGCCTGCCGCTGCGATTATGCAAATGCAGGGGGGTACCACAGGTACCCCCCCGTGTGCCACCCCCCTTTGGCCGTCACTCTGGGGGCCCACAGGGGCCCCCCAGAGTGAACACCGCATGCCTTTCCCTGGCGGCATTGCCGCCACGGAAAAGCATTGAAAAATGTCCATGCTAATATGGCTGGCGGTGTCTGATAGACACCGCCACCATGTTATCCCTTTTCCGCCCCGGCCGCAAGGCGACCGGGGCGGAAAACAGGCGGGCGGTGTTTCCCACCGCTGCGGTCCCCTCCGCCATCGTAATATGGCGGGGGGGAATGCAGGGAAGGATGTCGGGCGGATTGCCTCCACCAGGGTGGCGGTGCCCACCGCTACCCTGGCGGAGGAAATCCGCCCGACATCCTAATGGGCCCCTAAGTGTTAGCTTGCTTAAGGCTAAACCTACTATTCAAAGCGGCACATATTCCAGGTGTAGAGAATCAGGCTGCTGACGCTTTGTCTCGCTCCAAATTGCAGGATTTCCGGAGGTATCACCCAGTAGCAGAAGATCAGATGACAGTGTTCCCAACATCACTGTGGAAGATTGGAGCCCCGCTTTAGCGGGGCTGGTAGGTGCCTCACTGAGTGAACGCACAAGGAGAACTTACCAACAGCATTTCAAATCATACAGGATGTTTGTGTGGCGCGCAGGAATAGTGGGCCTTTTTTCTACAGGAGCGATATGTGGCTTCTTACAAGCATTGAAAGATCAGGGCAGGCCAGCCTTCTATGCTAGGGTGCATGTGACTGTAGTAGGATTCTTCGCCAAGCTAGCAGGTGAACGTGATCCAAGCAAAGATTCGTAGTCAGACGAGCTCTGTCAGGATGAGCCAGGTTAGAGGAGGTAAAAAGGGATTGCAGGAGGCCTCTAGATGTGAAGACACTGGGCGACATTCTTGGGTCACTGCCCTCGGTATGCTGCTCATCATATGAGAGCATCCTTTTTGGGGCCGCTTTTTCCCTGGCCTTTTATAGGGCCTTTCGGTTAGGAGAATTGGTATGGTCCTCCAAGTACGATCAGTTAGGGAGTCTACAACTTCGTGACACCAAATTAGTCCAGGGTGGGTTGGCAGTGACCTTAGGAAATCAAAATCAGACCCTTTGGGGAAGGCGACCACGATTTGACTTAGCCCTGCTCCTGGGATAATAATCTGCCCAGTAGCTCTGATGGGGTCCTACTTAGGTCCCGTAGGCCCTGTTCATACATGAGCAGGGGGATTGCATGTCCCAATATCAATTCAAGGCATTCTTTGAGCGGGCTTTGGCAAATCTGGGATTGAGTTCATCAGGCTATTCGTCACACTCTTTTTAGAATTGGGGGTGCAACTTTAGCGGCGGGCGCTGGCCTGCCAGCAGAGACAGTGAAGAGGGTGGGGTGCTGGTCATCAGAGTGTGTTAAGCGTTACGTGCGGCCCAAATTACTGTAAAAGGATACACAGATTTGTCGACATGCCTATTCCTGACTTTTCCATTTATTTTCCGTCAATTAGTATGCCCGCTAAGGTGGTATGGGTGTTGGGGCACTCGTTCGTACGGCACGCTACGGTCCGGTTACAACAGCAGCGAGTGTCAAAACCACAAGGTCTGAAAGGGATGTCGTTCCTATGTTGAGGCGTCGGGGGCTTGCGAATTCGGCAGCTGCGGCAGCTCGTTGAGGAGACAAGGGCACACGAGGGACAGCAGTCCCCAGATTAAATAATTCTGCAATTGGCTGGCAACGACATGGTAGATCATGGACGCCTGGTGGTCAGGGAAGCCATATTGACGGAGTTTGCATGGCTGGGGCAGGCCTTCCCCCGAGCGCAGATAGCCTGGTCATGCATGATACGACGCCGAACATGGGGCGCTGGAGTACGATCACGAGCCTTGAATGTATCAGTAAGACGACTTAATGGGGAATTGGCCAAGTTGTTTTCAGGGCAGGGCCGCTTGTGTCATATCCCGCACCGGATGATCACAGGGGAAGTAATGTTTCACCAGGATGGTGTACATCTATCAGACATTGGAAAAGACATTTGGATCAAAGGAATATGGTCTATTGTGTAGAACTTGTTTTGTGGTGGGGAGGGTGAAGGACCTGTGGGCCCTGGTCACCCTAGTGGCGGAAAAAGGCCACAGAACATTGACACATTGACTTGCAGGGATAACGGGAGTCCTCCTTACGTACTCCCTAGGCCAGCACAGAGGGGAGAGACGGTAAGCTCTACGCAGGGAGAATGGGGTCAACGGCTGGGGAGGCAAGGGCGCCAGGTCACGAACTAGGGCAGGGGGCAGCGGCTCCTTGGTATTCCCTAAGAGCCTCCTTGGCAGCCTGGTGGTAGAGGGGTGGGTCCCAAAAATGGCGGACAAGGACCAGAGGGCTGGGGCCCACCTCTCAAGGACGCACGTGGGTTGCGCCTTGCGTGGTTCTAATTAGGAGATGCGAGCCAGAGGGCCACTTGGTGCTGGAGCTAATTAATTTTCATTACTTATGTGTATGATATTTGATGATAAATGTCGATATTAAAAGTGAAATATTAATACCATAAATATATAATATGTAAATGTTTTTGTCATGTTTATGATTGTTGATAAAATTAAACATGGCCAATTTATACCCACTTTCTGGAAGTAGTAGTATTGATTGTGGGATTGGTCTCTTGGGGGCAGGGTGGGGGTCATCCTGGGGGCTCCGGGTCCTATGGAAAAGCGCAAGACTTGAGAGCGTGTCATTAGGGCCCGTACTCCTGGACCCTCGCCAAGCCCCTTCACTGCGGCCAGGTCAGCCCGATTGGCGACGGACCGCAGGAAGTACTTCCGGGGCAGCGGTGATGTGTTTCCGGCACAGGAGGTGGTAGAGACCTAGGCCTACTTAGGCCACAGGGTCACCTAGTTCGGTCTCTCTCCTGCTCCGGATCACGACACACCGCTTGGACGAATCTCCACCCACCCGTCCCTCTGAGTAGTGGTTTGAGGGGAGGTTTGGAGGAGGGAGTGTTAGCTGAAAAGAGGCCACAGAACATTGACACATTGACTTGCAGGGTTAACAAGAGTCCTCCTTACGTACTCCCTAGGCCAGCACTGAGGGGAGAGACAGTAAGATCTCCACAGGGAGAATGGGGTCACCAACTGGGGAGGCAAGGGCGCCAGGTCACAAACTAGGGCAGGGGGCAGCGGCCCCTTGGTATTCCCTAAGAGCCTCCTTGGCAGCCTGGTAGTAGAGGGGTGGGCCCCGAAAATGGCGGACAAGGACCAGAGGCCTGGGGCTCACCGCTCGAGGATGCAGGTGGGTGCGCCTTGTGTGGTTCTCAGATTAGGAGATGCGAGCCAGAGGGCCCCTTGGTGCTGGAGCTAATTAATTTTCAAAACTGATGTGTATGATATTTGATGATAAATGTCGATATTAAAAGTGAAATATTAATACCATAAATGTATAATATGTGAATGTTTTTTGTCATGTTTATGATTGTTGATAAAATTAAACATGGCCAATTTATACCCAATTTCTGGAAGTAGTAGTATTGATTGTGGGATTGTTCTCTTGGGGGCAGGGCGGGGGTCATCCTGGGGGGTTCGGGTCCTATGTTTTGGAGGCAGTCTCTCTCAGATGGACACCCTCTGGATACCGCATGGGGCACTTGACCAACACAAGTATGTACCTGTATCCTTTACTAGAAGTGTTCAAGGGTCCTACAAAATCTAAAGTTATCCTCTTGGGTGTTTCTATTATTTTCATTTTCTGAAGTGAAGCTTCTGGAGGTCGATGTGGGTTTTTCTTTTGAAACTCTTAACATTCTTGATATCATGTCAAGATGTCCCAAAATAGCTTTTGAGGTTTATTCCAACCGAAAAATGTCCAGCCAGTAAATGTGAATGTCCCTTACAAAATTACTTGTTCCCAAAAAATATTAGGGACTAGAAGTTGTGGTATATCCCCAGCTTTTCCTACCCAATACAACAACCTTCCTACCATATTGGTAAGGGGGAATACCTGATTCCCATTTTATTTATCATCCTGAGCCCACTGCCAGGTACTTTGTAAAGGGTGGTCATTTATTTGGGCTGCCCTAAATGTTTATTCATTTTGCAAGTTTTTTTACTAAGAAAATATTTTTTGGGGGGGGCTTTTTTCTTTGTTGGCACCTCTCTTTTCGGGTTTTACATAGGTTAGGGTGAGCTGGAGTTTCTAAATCTTCCTGTTTAGCAAAGGGAGCTTGCTCTAGCCAGGATTTGGTTAATTTTAAATTTTCTTTTATGAGACTAAGGAAATGAGGATTGTCAGTACCTAGCATGAGTTCCGCCAGAAGATTAGGGAGCACTCTAACCTCTATAAAATGTTTGTGCCCATGTGGGCCTAAAATAAGGGACTCCTTCTGGTCCCCATGGATGCACTTAATTATAGATTTATATTGTTGTATTAGTATGGAGAAATTAGACTGTCCCTAATAACTGAACGTCTACAGTCTTATTTTATTTTTTTATTTTATTTTAAAGGTTTTATATAGCGCTGGCTAGACCCGAAGGTATCAGAGCGCTTTACATGAGTATCAGATCATAGTTACAGGTTACATCGTTACAAATGTTACACAGTTCTTAGAGCATGGCAACATAGTTATTTGTGAGGTTGTGATAAACAATAAGCACAAATATGTAAGGGGAAAAGCAGGCAAGGAGAGATTCAGGGGAGGGGGGTAGGAGCAGGGGAAGTAGACAGATAGTGAAGGCGGGAAAGAGGAGGGGAGGGTGAGAGACACAGCATGGGAAGGGAGGGGATGGGTGACGGGGACACCAACCGGTAGACGAGTCAAAGCAATGTCCAAAGTCCAGTAAGCTGTGATCCCAGGGGAAGTGGTATCACTTCCCTATCTCTGTTGTGAGAGGCTCCCTTTATGCAGTGGACTCTCTCCGGGGGGTCTCTGAGACTCCTAGGCCTACATACTGGTTCCTTCCCCAAAAAGGGGAGAGGGAGTGCTTTGGCAAGTGGTGCCATATCATACCTCAAGTGTGAGTGACTCCCTTGGCGCAGTGGACTCTCTCAGCGGGTACGTTGAGACTCCAAAGTATACATATTGGATCTTTCCCCAACAAGGGGAGAAGGAGTGCTTAGTCAAAGGGCACAAAGGACGAAGGCTAGGCAGAGTAGCAGGCAAGAGGAGAGATTCAGGGGAGAGGGGATAAGAGCTAGGCAAGTAGACAAAGAGAGAAAGAGTATTAAATGGGAACATATTTAATTAATGAGTATTTTCTAGCGCTGGCTAGACCCGAAGGAATCAGAGCGCTTTACATGAGGAACAATAATGTTGCAATTTACATCAGTTAAGAGTTAGAGAAGCATCAAGAAAATCATTTAAAGAACATAGGGGACAAGGTGGATGGAGCGAGGAAGGGTAAGGGGATAGGGTAAAGGGTAGGAGGAAGATAGGATGTAGAGACAAAGGGAAAATCTGCCCAAGGTCCGTCTGGGTAGGTGACGGCAGGGGGGAGTCCACAGCCAATCTCCTCTTTTAGCTATCTGGTAGCTCCACCAGGCATCAGCCAAATCACTTGGTCCCCACAGTCTGGGGTAAGTTCCGCAGGTTCCAAGTCCTGATGTGTAAGCAGGTTAGGGGATAGGTTCAAGGTCTGGTCAATGTCCAGTTATTATCCCAGGGAAGTAAAACAACATGGAGGGGACCACTATGGCAGCCATCTTGGGGTCAGGCAGGGAACTGTCTTGCCCCTTCATTGATCCTGTATTAGCAGGCCAATCGGATATTGCCCCAATCCTAGTAAGTAACAGGGATTTGCACCTTGCGCAGAGTGTCCAAGGAGCCTAATGGCAATCAGTTTCATGCCCCTGGGTCTCCCTTTCCTCCAAGTAGCCTGCGAAACGGAGATGCCCAGGTCGGTCTCACTCCCATGAAGAACACAGTTGCCCCCAGTCGGCCCAGGACCCTCAGTACTGTACTCTGGACTTCCTTGTGGTTTCCCGCCAAAGGGCCCTGAGAGTAGGCCCACACAAACTATTTGGGGGTGCAAATTGTCTGGGGGTGCAGCGCCACCAGGGGGAACATCCTTTACAATGCAACTTTTACAACGCAGTTCCATTACAACGCAACTTTTACAACGCAAGTGCTTTTACAACGCATGACTTTACAACGCATGCCATTACAACGCAGATGTCATTACAACGCAAGTCTTTACAACGTAAGTATAATTTTTTTTATAAATGTATTTAATATTTAATATTTTTATTTTAAAAATTAATACTCAAGCAACATTAAAACATAATAAGTAAATATTTTAAATAATGGTAAATAATTGTTAATTAAATAAAATAATACTCAAGTAACATTTTAAAATATTTACAAAATAAAGTGTTATTACTTTAATATGCAAGTATTTAAAAATAACTAAAGTTATATATTAATTGAAATTATTTAAAAAAAAATTAAAATATAAATAATAATTTTGTATACATTTTTACAAAAAAAAATTAGAGTAATGTAAATTAATAATATTTTTTTAAAAATAGAATTATTTCAAAGTTATTGAGAAAAAAATTAAGTAAAAAATAAATGTAAAATATTTTTATATTTAATTAAAATAAATTAAGAATTTTTAAAAAAAATTTAAATCTAAAGAAATTAATATATTAATAGCATCTACATTGTCAGTAAATTTAGTATAGTATTAAAAGTTTATTTAAAAATACTATTCTGAAACTTTCCCACGCTTTTCTATTGAATTGAATGGAGAGTTTGGTCCTTTATTTATTTCCATAGTTTAAACTACAAATCCCGCGGAACTACTTTGTAAGCTGCTAAAAAGGTAGAAAAAATAACATTGGGATGGAAATGGACTCAGTATAGAGGTAAGTACAATTTATCAATAAAAACAGTGATTTAAAATGTTAAAAGTTTTGAATGTTTATTAAATTTGATATTAAAACTAAAAGACACGTTCGTTATCATTTTCGTTTTTATTATTTAAAAAATTGATTTATAAAATGCATATTTTACTAAAATTTATTATATTTTTTGTACATGTTATAATATAACGAAACATTAAATAATAAATGTTTTTATACGATTAAGATTGAAAAAAATAATAGTCCTTTTTTCATCTTTGTAGCTCCAGATGACATTGACGTGTAAACGTCCAATCAAGCACCCATTTTCAACATCGTCTATGGAGGAAGCAGCAGGAAGCTGATCTGCGCTCAGGTAGGAAACTTTTTAAGCTTAATTTATAAACATTTGAATGTAAATTCGTATATATATATTGTAAAGAAAGGTTACGGAGAGGTTGCATATGAACATTGTTATGTTTTCGTTGGATTTTCAACATGTCGCCGATCATATTAGTAGTGTATGCCTTTGTCGGGTCGCGATATTTAATAGGTTTGCAGTATTTAAGGATGTAATTGAAAAATGACAGGTGAATGGTATTGTTATTTTAGAATGTTTATAAAATAAATTGATTAAAGGAAAGTTAAAATGTAAAATGCCTTGTTAAAAAAAATCTAATTGAAATCGAATACATGTTTTTGGAATTCTTTTGGAGATCTGATTAGAAAGAAAGGCGGTTTCGTTGATTTTGGTTTAATTGGGTTATCTTTTTGATAAGATCTTTGTTTTCTGGAATTGTGGTTTTAATGGTGTACTTGTACTTATACAAAATGTGTATAAGAGGAAATTTAGAATATTGCAAAGATTATTATAGTAAGGTAAATGATTTCTAGGACTTAGTATTCGTGCAGGTTGTTTTACTTTCAGGATTAACAAGGATTTAAGAAAATTTACAAGGTCGTATATGAAAAAATATGGATTCCGTGGAATGTGCATTACTATCACGATGAAAATTGCGTTTGCAAAACTTTCGAGATGGATTTTAAAAGAACATGGATTTTGTGGACTTTGGATAACTATCAAGAAGAACAAGGACTAAGGAAGCATTTCCAGATGGATTTGGACAGAATATGGATTTCGTGGAGGTAGGATTATTTTTTGGATGAATTTAAACTTTTTAAAGATTTCCGAATGGACTTGAAAAGAACATGCATTTCGTGCACTTTTGATTTTTTTTCAAGATGGAGTTGGAAAGATATTGGATTTCTTTGACTTTGGATATTTTTGACCATGCTCATAGAATTTGGAAACGTTTCGAGAAGGATTTGGAAAGAACATGGATTTTGTGGACCTCGGCTTACAGGATGTTCAAGAACTTTTGAAACTTTTCAAGATGGATTTGTATTGAAGATGGATTTCGTGAAGTTTGGATTACTTCCAGCATATAAATGGACTTTGAAAAATGTGCAAAATTGACTTTGAAATAACATGGATTATTCGATTCAAGTAGAGATTTTTTTTAAAAACAAGGAAAACTAATTGGAAAAAGGAAAACAATTTTTTAACTTCCATTGTTTGTTTGGGTTATTGGAATTTTGTACAAAATGGATTTATTTTGGGGTATAAAGATAAAGGATAAGAAAGAAGGCAACTACAGGTAAGGTGACCCGACGTTAATTTAAAAAAAAAAAATAGAAAAATGTTAATGCCAATTGAATTGAAAAAATGTGTATAATTTAGGTAAAAGCAGGAAAGTAAGGTGTATATTGTATTTAGAAATGTAGAATGTTAGCAACATTATCAAGGTAGTCTAAAGCCACACACAACGAAAACTGTTGTAGAATAGCCAATAGTCTCTCAGACATTTCCTTTGATTTTTTTGAAATGCGTGGGTTTAGGCTACCAGTTAATGTTTGAGAAATTCTCATTTCTTGAAAACTTTGCTCCTTCTTCAAAGTTTCCAAAAATGAATAGAAGTTGGGGTGTGGTTTGCCAATTGTATGGTTGAAGGAGTTATGCCATCCCTCTATGGCATTGTTTGTTTTTGCTTCTCCTTCTAAACAGCTCGTGTAGCAGTTCCACCACTCCACGTGGAAACGTGGCTTCCTCCTGCGACCCGATCTGCTTAGATGCCCAATCCATGTGTCCTCAAAATAATTTAATAAGGGTGCCAATTTCTCTTCATTTTCGTTAAAAAATTCAGATTCAGTAATTGCAGTGTAGTACTCGTCTACACTTACAGGAGGAACAAAGCAAAGAGCTGTTATTTTTTTTAATTCAAACTGTCGTTTGCTATCAGTTGAGTAATCTGCAACCAGGGATGTTTTTTGTAGTTTACGCCAGAATGCCTGGGAAAAATGAAAAAAAACATCCCTGAATTTGTGTATCCGTGTACGTTTTAGTGATCACATTGATCATAGTCAATTCAAAATCAACAATTATCTTCCTAGGACTTTTATTGGATGTTTTGCTTTTTATCACTGATAAAAGCTCAGTGTAGGTTGCAGATTGCTTATCAGGTAGCAAACTATATACTAAAGGAATTACATTGTGGTTAATCTTTGCGTGTATAGTGTAAATTTGGGTGAAAGGATGGGGTGTACTTTTAAATGTCCCATCCATCATCCAAATTTCACTGTTCTCTAACTTAACAAGGTTGCGGGGCGTACTAAAAATAAGAATCCGTTTATCAGGGTTTTTGTTGTCATGCAGGAGGAAAGGTTTGTTAGAAAAAGAAAAAGTGAGTTCAATAGGAATTTGAATGTCAGAAAAGGTATGAGGAGTTGTAGTTTGTGTATTACTTGTCTGCTTATGCCTTTGTATAATTCTTCGCAAATTGGGTATAATAGGGATACTACTAGCAATATGACTGGGGACATGTTGTGCAACCTCTCTTAAAATAGAACCAGTAGTGTCATTGGAGGTGCATGCAATTTCTTTCATTTCATTAATTGTTTCTCTAACTTCAATGTCCATTGCAGAGGCAGAGTGGGTATGATCTGTTGTTGTAATAATGGTTTCACCAAGGGTAACCGCTCTGCCACTGCAATGGGATGAGTAATATTGCACACACCTCCAATGTCTACGTAATTCACTTATCCTTTCTTTACAATATATATATCCAGCATGTGTTAACCCCTTCCACACTCATGACGAGCTGGGCTCGTCATGGTGTAGCCTCCTCGCACGCTCATGACGAGCCCAGCTCGTCATGAAACAATGGGAATCAACAATTTTCAGCATAGGAGGGGAATATGCTGAGCATCGATGTGGTTAACAAGCGGTTTCCTTTCTTTGATTTAATGTAGGATGCAGTTTGTTGACTTGACATTATCTGTTAAAGAAATAAAAAAAAAATATTATGTGATTATATACATGTTATTGTTAAAATATACTATCATACACTTTCCCTACTTCTGCATCTTCTAGGATTTAGCATACTAATTTGCATCCCTAAACTATTCTTCATTTTCCCTACTGGTACGCCTTTCTGGAGTTAGAATAGTAAATTATACCCCTAAACTATCTCTCACTTTATTAACTGCTGCACCTTCCTGGAGTTACAATAGTATATTGCACCCGTACACTATCCCTCACTTTCCCTGCTGCTGCACCTTCCTGGAGATAGAATAGTAAATTGTACATCTACACTATCCCTCACTTTTCCTGCTGCTGTGCCTTCCTGGAGTTAGAATAGTACATTGCACCCCTACACTGTCCCTCACTTTCCCTGCTGCTACACCTTCCTGGAGTTAGAATAGTAAATTGCACCTCTACACTATCCCTCACTTTCCCTGCTGCTGCACCTTCCTAGAGTTAGAATAGTAAATTGCACCTCTACACTATCCCTCACTTTTTCTACTGCTACGCCTTCCTGGACTTAGAATAGTAAATTGCACCTCTACACTATCCCTCACTTTCCCTGCTGCTGCACGTTCCTGTAGTTAGAATAGTAAATTGCACCTCTACACTATCCCTCACTTTTCCTGCTGCTGCGCCTTCCTGGAGTTAGAATAGTACATTGCACCCCTACACTGTCCCTCACTTTCCCTGCTGCTATGCCATCCTGGAGTTAGAATAGTAAATTGCACCTCTACAGTATCCCTCACTTTCCCTGCTGCTGCACCTTCCTGGAGTTAGAATAGTAAATTGCACCTCTACACTATCCCTCACTTTTCCTACTGCTACGCCTTCCTGGACTTAGAATATTAAATTGCACCTCTACACTCTCCCTCACTTTCCCTGCTGCTGCACCTTCCTGGAGTTAGAATAGTAAATTGCACCTCTACACTATCCCTCATTTTCCCTACTGCTGTGCCTTCCTGGAGTTAGAATAGTACAGTGTACCCCTACACTGTCCCTCACTTTCCCTGCTGCTGCACCTTCTTGGAGTTACAATAGTAAATTATACCCCAACACTATCCCTCACTTTCCTAACTGCTGCACCTTCCTGGAGTTAGAATAGTACATTGCACCTCTACACTATCCCTCACGTTCCCTGCTGCTGCACCTTTCTGGAGTTATATTGCTAATGTATTGTTTTATGTATAATTTTAAACAGTTGCATTTTGATTTGTTTTACCTTTTTAGTCTGGTCTTTCTTACTTTTTCGGTAATCTGTGTCTTTGGTTTTGGCTTTTCTTTGCTTTGTTTGGTACTTGAGATTCTAGAATGTTTGAAAAGAAAGAATATGTTATAGAATGTTTTTATTCATTAAAAAAGTATACATGACTGTATTCTTATACACTATCCCTCACTTTCCCTGCTGCTATGCCATCCTGGAGTTAGAATAGTAAATTGCACCTCTACACTATCCCTCACTTTCCATGCTGCTGCACCTTCCTGGAGTTAGAATAGTAAATTGCACCTCTACACTATCCCTCACTTTTCCTACTGCTGCACCTTCCTTGAGTTATAATGCTAATGTATTATTTTATGTATAATTTTAAACAGGTGCATTTTGATTTGTTTTACCTTTTTAGTCTGGTGTTTCTTCTTTTTTTGGTATTCTGTGTCTTTGGTTTTGGCTTTTCTTTCCTTTGTTTGGAACTTGAGTTTCTGCAATGTTTGAAATGAAAGAATATGTTATAGAATGTTTTAATTTATTTAAAAAGTATATATGACTGTATTCCTGTATACTATCTCTCACTTTCCCTGCTGCTATGCCTTCCAGGAGTTAGAATAGAAATGTGTACCCCTATACTATTCTTCACTTTCCTTACTGCTGCTCCTTACTGCAGTTAGAATAGTACATTGCACCTCTACACTATCCCTCACTTTTCCTGCTGCTATGCCTTCCAGGAGTTAGAATAGAAATGTGCACCCCTATACTATTCTTCACTTTCCTTACTGCTGCACCTTACTGCAGTTAGAATAGTACATTGCACCTCTACACTATCCGTCCCATTTCCTGCTGCTATGCCTTCCAGGAGTTAGAATAGAAATTTGCACCCCTATACTATTCCTCACTTTCCTTACTGCTGCACCTTACTGCAGTTAGAATAGTACATTGCACCCCTACACTATTCCTCACTTTCCCTGCTGCTGCACTTTACTGGAGTTAGAAAAATAAATTATACCCCTTCACTATCCCTCACTTTCCCAACTGCTGCACTTTCCTGGAGTTAGAATAGTATATTGCACACTATACTATCCCTCACTTTCTCTGCTGCACCTTCCTTGAGTTATAATGCTAATGTATTCTTTTATGTATAATTTTATACAGTTGCATTTTAATTTATTTTACCTTTTTAGTCTGGTGTTTTGTCCTTTTTTGGTATTCTGTGTCTTTTGGTTTTGGCTTTTCTTTGCTTTGTTTGGTACTTGAGATTCTGCAATGTTTGAACTTAAAGAATATGTTATAGAATGTTTAAATGTATTTAAAAAGTATATATGACTGTATTCCTGTATACTATCCCTCACTTTCCCTGCTGCTATGCCTTCCAGGAGTTAGAATAGAAATTTGCTCCCCTATACTATTCCTCACTTTCCTTACTGCTGCACCTTACTGCACTTTGAATAGTATATTCAACCCCTACACTATCCCTCACTTTTCCTACTGCTACGCCTTCCTGGACTTAGAATAGTAAATTGCACCTCTACACTATCCCTCACTTTCCCTGCTGCTGCACCTTCCTGGAGTTAGAATAGTACATTGCACCTCTACACTATCCCTCACTTTCCCTGCTGCTGCACCTTGTTGGAGTTAGAATAATAATTTACACCTCTACACTGTCCCTCTATTTCTCTGCTGCTGTACCTTAATGCAGTTAAAATACTAAATTATACTTTACAATATGTCACACATTTTCTACTTCGAAAACTTCCTTCAGTTACATTATTATATGCTTTCTCGACATTTCATTTGAAAATTGTACCTTTTTAAATATAGTTCTTGGTATTTTCGATCTTGAGAGGTTTTTTTTGTCTTTCTTTATTTATCTGTATGTAAATGGTAATAATTTTTTATGAATCAGAAAAGTTTCTTTCCGTTTTTAATATTTACAAATATTATTTGCTATTAGAAAATAAGTACCTTTTAGATATTGTTGAAAGAGAGTTTGTCTCCTTTTTGATATTGCTGTTGTTATGTATTTTATATGCTACAAGGGACTTGATTTGGGAAACACTTAAACTCAGTTAGGAGTCGTACTCAATTATCACACTCCAGTGTATCCACAGGATATCACGTTTAAAAATCAGAATAGAATCAATCACGGGAAGGAGAAGAGAGACACGGAGGGAGTAAAATTGTATTCTAAGAAAAATTTATATATTTAGTGATGAAGCATCAAATGAAAATCTGGGTCGTGTGTTTGTGCCAACGCAAGGCTTCTGGAGATGATGGTTGCTGACATTTCCATCATCTCCAGAAGCGTTGCGTTGGCACAAACACACGACCATTGTTTATTAATGAATTTGGTTGTCTGTTATAATTGTCAGGAGTTGATGTTTAGTTGTGAACTGATGAGTTGATGTCATTTATACCTCTGTTCATAACTTCTTTTGCTTGAATTTATTTTTCTGTATATGTCTCCCCAGATTTTCATTTGATGCTTCATCACTAAATATATACATTTTTCTTAGAATACAATTTTACTCTCTCCGTGTCTCTCTTCTCCTTCCCGTGATTGATTCTATTCTGATTTTTAAACGTGATATCCTGTGGATACACTGGAGTGTGATAATTGAGTACGACTCCTAACTGAGTTTAAGTGTTTCCCAAATCAAGTCCCTTGTAGCATATCTTGACCTTAATCACCTAGTGCCCAAGCCTACAAGGGTATATTGGGTTTCCCCTGCCTTAATCACGTTATGTATTTTATGGCTTTCTCAAAGTTTATTCTTTTGCTGTAGATAAATTAAATTTCACATTTGCTTATTTTTAAATACTAATCGATTGAATAAAAATAATATTTAAATATATTTCTAATATTTTTAAAAATGTTTAATACTGTGTCACTTCACATTTAGCAAGCTTCTTTTCATTAACTTTAAATAATTGGTATTGTTGATTGTTATATATTTTTATATGTTACCACATTTGTACAAATAGAGTTATGCTGCTATTTTAATTAATTTATAAAGTTATGAGTATTATTTATTGGTACTTACATATCACTCTAAATTCGGTTTTTCTTGAAAATATTGCTTTTTGCCATTCAGGAAATGATGGTAAATTAAAAAATTAATTAATCATCTGTGTTATTTTAAATATTAATTGATTACTGTTAAATACTTTCTATGCTGCTATTTCCTTATAAACTTACTTGTATATGTGAAAATATCTTGTTTTCAATGACTCTGGGTCGTCGCCGTTTGAAAAGGTCAGAGGGTCAGTTTATAGCGTCTGCTCTCTCTGCTAGTTGATAATCAACTGTTTTCAAAATGGTGTGTTGCTCGTATTTATATGTTTGTGTTAGGGTGTTCTTATTTTTTGAGAAAACCTGTGTTTTTAAACACTTTTAAAATTCTTATATTTGCTGTGTAAACATGCAATTTAAAACATTGATTTAAAAAGTGTTATTTTAAGTTTCTAGTTGCGTTTTGGCATCCATTTTGTTTTCATTGTTTTGGTGCTACGTTCATGAAAAGTGTTGTAGGACTAGTGTTGTAGGTGTTACGTTCATGAAAAGTGTTGTAGGACTATTTCTTTATGTTCATTATTTAAAATGGCTGCTATGTGTTTATTATTTGTTGGTTATTTCGGATAGTTAATTTTATTTATTGTTCATTTTTAAATTATTATTTGTAAGTTGCATTTTTTTGTTTTTTTAATTATATTTTAGATTATACAAGTACTTTTTTTAAACTGGAGTATTAATTTTAATACGTGAGTACTAAATTTAATACTCGCGTATTTATTTCTTTAAAATGCTTTGCTTTTCGTTAAATTAATGTTCAGTTTCTTTCAACATTTTAATACACTTCCCCACCCAAAACCCCTATTTTCCCTGCATCCTGTGCCAGGTTTTATTTACAAAAAAAATAATTTATTATTTTCGTGTCTTTTATGCGTTGTAAGGGTATGCGTAATATGTGTTTTCGTTGTAATGGTACTTTTCCATTACTTCTACTATTTCGCGTTGTAATGGTATGCGTTGTAAAGTCATGCGTTGTAAAGGTACTTGCGGTGTAAAAAATGCGTTGTAAAAGCATGCGTTGTAATAGTATGCGTTGTAACATCATACATCCCGCCACCAGTGGTGCCAGCAGTAGCTTCTGCAGCCATTGTAGTGGGTTGCTGAGTAGCCGTCATTGTAAGGGTTTCAAAATGTAATTGTTTCTGCTTAGGGACTTTGCGCGCCATTCCCAACTGGCACAAGGGAGTCTAGTCAGACTGATCATTTGCTGTGCAGTTTACATTCAAGCATGTAGCTGTTCCCTATCCAGCAGTTCTCCACAAAAGAATGGGCACATACAGAAGATATGGGGACTCCCTTTGATTAATGATTTTCATCGAGGGGGCGAGGGGGAGTACACTCACTGGAAGTGTGGCTCACTCGAGGTGTGCACTAATTTCCCTGGATTCCCAGCTTTGCTACCGCGATCTTCACCCTTCCCCCGTCAATATTTTGGGGACCTCGTGCGATTCTCCGTTAGGCCAGGAAGAACTCACTCACCGGATCAGAGTGTCAATGCATCCCAGTTGTGTGGTTGCGTAATAGTTCCCTTGGCCGGCATTCTCCTCAGGCAGTGTTTCACAGGCTGCAGAGATGTTTCTTGCCACTGTAGGGGGGGAGTGTGGGGGGCTGACTGCCTTGCTCAGCCTGCCTGCCTTCTGCGAGTCTCAAGCTGTCCCAGCTCCCATCGCTGTGCAACAGACATCGGGGGCGCCAAGGAAATGCTCTTTGTCCTCCCAACTGCAGAGATTCCAGGTTGTGTGGCTATGGGAGTTATGGCGATTTTTCTTTTGTCCCCCAGAGAATGCCGCCTCTGCGTCTGAGCGATGTGCGGGCTGCGATGTTTGTGTGGGCTCGGCGCTGTGTCCGTCAGAGACCACACTGGAATCCCGATCGCTGCCGCCAGGTCAGGGCTCTTCTAACTCTCACTGCTGCAGCCGCGTCGCGCTCTGTCCGTCTCATTCCGCTCGGTATGGGTGCGCGTAGCTGCCGCCATACAACGGCAGGTTTCTGCCAAGGTGTTCAGTAGCTTACTCCTTGAGGTGCTCCTTGTAGGTTACTGCGCTGGGAAGCCGGCAATTGTGTGGCTATCGGCACGCAGGCTCATCAGGCATACGAAGCTGCCATCATCTTGACTCGAGCTCTGATCACAGAGCGTGCGGACTCAAAGTTAGTTTTCTTGCTGATGCAGGCATGCAAAGCGCTCACCGCTTAAGTTTTCTTGTAGCGCTGTGTTCCAATGATTAATTTACGCCTCCTTTGCTTATTTATTTTGATTCAGTTGTGATTCACCTGAAGATTTAAGTAATGACTAGGTCCAGCTTCTTGGGAATAGTATATTTGTTGTTTGATGCAGTTCACTTCCATGGGCTCTTTTCCCCCTTTTTTAGTTTGCATAAACAGACAATGTGGCCCCACTCACCAGATTCAGAGCACTGTGGATCACTAGAACTCGACTGACCAGGAGGTCCAAAATTCATGGGAGGGGGTAATTCTTGAAAATTATCAGTCTTCTAGAGGCTTGGCCAAACAAAGGAGCAGGGATTTATTTAATTTGGCATTCTCCCCAGAAGGACTTTTAGTTTATACACAAGAAAATTAGTTAATCACCTTAATGTCACTCTCTAGAGTCAGTCCCAAATGCTGTATGAGACACTTCCACGTTGATGGTGGAAGGGCATCTATAAACTGTTCTTAATTAATTGTTGCCATGATCTCATCCTTAGTGCTTTTGTGGGGCTCTCATCAATCAGCGGTATCTTTTAACTTTAAAAAACTGTTCTGGGAGTATCACCCAGTGCTCATCTCTCTTTCCAAAAAGCTATTATACAGCTTTCTTCGTCGATCTCCAACCAATCCAGTATTACTCTTTTCACAGATGAATATGGTGTATCGCGAGTAGTGTTGGCTGCTTGGTATGCGGTCTGTGCCTACCTTACTATAAAGGATGCTAGATAAGAGATCCATCTTTCCTCCAATCATCGGCTGGCTTTTGTTGTGCTTTAAAAATGTATTAAAAATGCAGTCGCGTCTTTTGCCAGTAAAAATTCCTGAAATGAATTCAGAGATCCCACCAGGACAAAGACCCTTTGCTTTGGGCTATTCTTGTAGCCAACTGCAACTGTTTTTCCAATATTTGATGCAATTTGTCTGCCTGAATCTTCAAAGTATCTTGAAAGTCTACCCTCTCTAAATCAGCGGATTTAATATATCTCTCTTGGGCCCATTCAAGTTTCTTTGGCCCTCACAAAGCGGTGTACGTTTTCCATTTTGTATAAGATGGGAGGCAGATCCCACCTCTGACACCACAATCAACAAATGTGTCTTTTTGTTCCTCTGTTTTCCCTGTAATGAGAGAAAAGCTTTCAGTCTAGCTTCAGCATTTTTCATCTTTCTTTTATTTAAGTCAGTGAAAAAAATGATGACAGGTGACCGTCAATCTATTATTACAGTGCTCTAATAACCAGTCTTTCTTTTCTTTTGTAGGCGGATCTTCAGTCTGGACCAGAGTTACTCAAAAAGAAAAGAGAAATATGCAGCAGGTAAGTCTCTATGTTTTCTTCATAGACAGGGTAATTTTTTTTCTTAACTTCTCTTTTCCTATTTTATCTAGTGACCTTTCCCACTCCTAACTGTGCTCGACCCACGTCTAAATCTTCTCATGATACAAACAAACGATCCCAAACAAAGGAAAACGAAAAAAAGAACAGAAAGAAAGCTTGTTATCAAAGCTCACTTGGTGCCCCATGACTCTTCTTAAATCTTTCAGAAGCATAGGGGGTCCCCTAGTTAACGTGATAACGTAAAACTATGAGTGTCAGCAATCTACTAATAAGGAGTCAGATTTTTTCCCAGCATTCGCTTCATCATGGCTTTCCCTCCCCTTCCCTGTAATACGGACGCCTTCTCCACGCGCATATCCGAGCACTGACCTGCATGAGCCATGCTCCATGGAGAGCGTAGCTGGAGCCAGGTGCCCTTCTGGTCTCACCCGCTGTGGGGAGGGGCTGCAGCTAAATGTGATGCCTCCCAATGCTGGACACCTCCTCGCCAGGCTCGTCGATCGCGCAATAATCAGACCACGCA
The DNA here is from genome assembly GCF_964261635.1 of Lissotriton helveticus. Lineage (NCBI taxonomy): Eukaryota > Metazoa > Chordata > Amphibia > Caudata > Salamandridae > Lissotriton > Lissotriton helveticus. The sequence goes on from NC_136059.1 coordinate 1,378,205,276, forward strand.
GTGTTCAGCGTAAAAGGCCATTTATTAGACCAGGCTGCGTGAACTTACATTATAACAAAACATCAACAATAAATAACATTAAACCCAAACAACCCTTCACACTCCACAGGCTTCACCCTTTCTGCATCATCTCGAACCACTCCATGCCCCATACCGTACCTCATTCTTATCCACCAATCCTGTCAACCTACCCGCTCCTTGTAAGATTCCAGTCATGCCTCAATCTCCCATTCAAACTTCCCCCCCAAGGGATTGGTGTGCCCGCTCTTGACCCCCTGTCCCTTCAAAGGACCGCCAACCAGGGAACCCCCTGTAGGGCGGTTCACTGCCCCACTCCCCCCCCCCGCTCGGGGCCAAGGTCCGTTCGCAACACACCCCATCCGACTCACTCCCTGCAACACCATATCGCCTCATTCCACAGCTTGCTCACCACATCTCTCGCCTCCATCATATAATACGCATTCCCCAAGCGAGACAGGTGCACACCATCGTCCCTGAACAGTAAAGGTTCCTCCAGTCAAATGCCACCATGCGATATCACCTTAACGTCCTTGTCCCCACAAAAAGTCTCATCGCCCTGTTGGGCTTCCTCCTCGCTCTTTCAATGGCCCCGTGTTTCACAGCCCCCTCCATACCTTCCTTGGTACCAATTCTGTCCAGGCAATGCAAGTCCCTGCAAGCCTCAACTTCATTACCTCCAAGTCCCTCTGCATCAGCTGTAGAAGCACCAAACCCGACAGCTGCACCAAATCGTTTTCCCCCAAATGAACAATCAACAGGTCCGGGCATCCTTTTTGCGGGACCATTTTAGCGAGCCAAGGCAATAGTGCCCCCCATCGCATCCCTCCTTTCCCCCACCAGTGCACCTCATGTAAATGTCATTTCAGTCCCAGGTTACGCCGTACACCTCTGTTCCGCGTACTTAGACGACCAATGCACGAAGGAGTGCCCCACAATCCAGGTTACCGTCTTGGTCCCGGGTCCGCCCACACAACCTACGAAAGAAAAAGATGTTAGACCAAGCCTAAAACCAAAGGCCCACCAGCAAACTCCCCCGCACACCCCCTTCACTTACGCACATACCTCTCACAACAACGCGACCTCCATCTCCCAATCTGCCTAATCCTGTCCCAGGACCACCCCAACCGGGCCGCAGCTGTCGCAGCCCCAATACGGAAGGAGTGAGTCCCAAAACCAGACGGCTCCAGCCCCAGTATCCGCAACGCCATGCGCAACACAGCCAACAACTGTCCGGCCGACACCCGTAACCCCGACTCATGACAGAAAATTTCCCCCTGCCTCACCCGTGAGGCCACCACAAACCTTCTCCATTCATCCACCGGGCATACGTCCCCCCCATTCGCCTCACGCAGCCATACCCACTTACCCCGACCCAACTGATCCATCTTAGAGCACCCCAGCCAAATCCCCAATCGCCCTCCATCCAACCGAATCTCCTCATATCTCCTGCCAGCCCGGGCCCTTGTGCCCAACAACTCAGACACCCGTAACGCCCCAAAAAAGATCCACACCATACACAACCGAAAAACCCGTGCCTCAAAGAGATCATAACAATATTCCGGCAACACCCCAACCAGCCGAACCAACAGCTCAAAAGTGACTGCCTCTCGCAGCCTGCCCCCCCCAGAGTGACACTCTCTAGCCCAACCTCGGAGCATCCTGCTCAAAATCACATCCTTCGTAGGATCAAAACCCAAAAACAAACTACAGTAAAAGGATACTCCTGCCAGTTTCCCAGATATCGTAGCCGCAGTCAATCCTCTGTCCATGCAACATTGCACAAACCGCCTAACACCCTGCTCAACCGCTGACCGGACACCCAGCTCTGAATCCTGCCTCCAACCCATGAATGTTCCAAACTCTGCCCAAGCCAGCCGGTACGTCTTCCTTGTAGTGTCAGCCACAGAATGTTTCACCAAGCCAATCATTCTCACTCCCCCAAGGCCCAGATGCCGTCCGGCAGCTCGGTCTTGCACAGATTTGCTCCCGGTGCCGGACGCCGGAACCGCTGCCACTGCGAATGAGACAAAGAATCCACAATGTCATTATTCGCACCAGGGACATGCTTGGCCCTAAACACCACATTCAGACGCAGGCATTTCAACATGAAACTCCGCAGCAGCCTCAGCACTCGCAGATCTCTGGCTCTCTGGCGATTCACCAACTCCACCACTGTCATGTTATCGACATGGAAAAGCACAGATCTATTCTGGAACTCCTGCCCCCACACTTCCAGTGCCACCAACAAAGGGAAGAACTACAGAAAAGCAATGATCCTCCCCTGTTTCAACCAGTGAGCAGGCCAAACCCCGCTGCCCCAGCTGCATCAGAGAAAATTTTACATTGTCAAACCGCCCTGTCATCATCAAAGTCCAAAGATACTCCATTGAAGTCCGTCAAGAACGTCAACCAGGTCCTTAAGTCGGCCCGTACCCCCATGGAAATTCTGACCCTGTGGTGTGGAAGCACTGCCCCCGACATGGCCATGCCGAGCCGCCGACAGAACGTCTGCCCTGCCCTGACTACTCTGCACGCAAAGTTCAAGAAATCCAACAACTTCTGTACTGCCCTCAAAGCAATCCACTTCTCTCCGATCGCCCACAGCAGACATGACCGGATTTCAGACACCTTAGCACCAGGGAGGCGAGCCCGCCATTGCATAGAATCCAGCTCGATCCCTAGGAACGTCAAGCAGCAGCTGGGACCAGCCGTCTTTTCCGGTGCCAAAGGAACACCAAAGCACCAAGCCAACTCCTGAAACCGCGACAGGGCCCTGCCGCAGTCTCCAGAGTCCACCCTCCCCAGGAAGAGGAAATCATCCAAATAGTGCGTAACCTCACGGCACCCACTAAACTTCACAAAGGCCCACTGCAGGGAAGTACTAAAGAGTTCGAACAAGGCACAGGAGATTGCACACCCCATGGGCAAAACCTTGTCCACGTAGATGCCCCTCCAAATTGCATTCCCAGGAGCGAAAAATCAGCAGGATGTATGGGCAGCCGCCTGAAGGCAGACTTGATGTCGCATTTTGCCAATTCCGCCCCCGGCCCACATGCCCGCACCAAGCAAACCGCATCGTCCACAGACGCGTAAAGCACCCTCGAGTCCTCCTCAGCAATGAAGTCGTTTACTGACTGGCCCTCCGGCCACGAGAGATGGTGTATCATTCGAAATTCCCCCTCCTCTTTCTTAGGCACCACCCCCAGTGGAGAAATGATCAGATCTTCTGACGGCCAGTTTAGGAAACGGGCTAGCTACCCTTCCTTCCTCTACCTCCTTCATCAACTTAGCGGCCACCACCCTTGGCAATTCCTTAGCGGACCTCAAATTGTCAGCCCACCTCCGTTCTCTGGGACCCTGATAGCCCACCCTGAAGCCCTCCGTGAAACCCCAGAACAGCCGCGAGGCTGCCTCCCGGTCCGGGTAACACGAGAGCCACGGGGCCATCGCCTCCACCTTAACCGGTGTAGGCACCCTTCGGCCCAGGTTGGCCCCTGCCTTTGGCGTTCCGCCACTGCTCTGAGGGGGTGACCAGCGTAAGGCACTGAGTGAGGGTGTGTTTCCCGCTGCACTTGGAGCACTCGTGTTTAAACTTGCAAGGGTAGCGCGAGCAATACCCCCTGTTGAAACTCCAACACGCCCCAGTTGTGTATCCCCCGGTTTACTGGGCTGGCCAGTGGTAAGGGTACTAGGCACAGCACCTCCCCCTGCCCCACTGTGGGCAGGACGTGGCGGAAAAGACCCATACGCCACCGGAAAACTGCTGGCCGTATGTGTACAAGCAGAAGAATGCGTGGACGCCATCCACTGCATCCAGAGTTCCTGATTTACCTCACCCCAATTCTTTTCCAGATTCGCACTAACTCTTGCACCGAATTCCTCATCATAACTCAACCAGGGAAACCCGCCAAACTGCATCTGAGCCTTCTGAATGATGTCCATGTACTTCAGCAACGCAATCGCCCTGTCCAAGTACTTTTCACAATATATGCTAGCATAGATTAAGAAAGTAGAAGTCCAGTTCTCCATCGTCACTGGTACCCGGGGCCGCCTAGTAAGCTCCCACTCCTCCTCCTTCGAGCCCTCCTTGGCTTGGACCTCCCTATGTAAGAGTTTAAAAACATCCACATATTCGTGCTTCCAAATCTTGGCCCTGATCTTTTCCGACAAATGCGATCCCAAGGGCATCGCCAACCCCATATAGGGGAGTTTCTTCGGCAGTTTCGTGTCCCCTTTTTCCCCTTTGTCGTCCTTTCCGTCCCCTTTGTCCGTCTGTACCCCGGCCGTAGCCACCGACTTACCATCCACCTTCTTACCATCCAAAGGTGGACTGCCCGCTGGCTTCCCAGGTTCCCGGATCGACCCATCCCCAACCCCCACAGACCTACAAGCCTTCTTCCTGCCCCCGTTTTGACCGTCCTCCCACGCCGTCACTGAGACCCCTCACCTGAAACAGCGGAGAACAGCTCCCGTGGCCGTCCTCTGGGAGTCGACGCCTTAACCGCCCCGCCTTCTCCTTGGCTTTCGTTGTCGACGGGGCCTGCAAGACACCCAGGTCGCCGTTGTCCACCAGGCCCAGTGGGTCTTCTCTGTCATCCCGCACCTCCCCATCCTCAAGCTCTTCACTCTCATCACCGTAGTCCAACTCCAACACCTCTTCCATCTCCGCAGGCGCACTCAACACATCCGCTACCGCCCTCTTCACACCTTTCTGTACTCCAACTGACACACTTGGCGCCCCAGACACACGCGTCGCTGGTGCCCGGGCCCGCGTTGGAGGGGCAGCCGCCGGAGACCGCCCTACTGCTTCCGGCTGGCGTCTCAGGGCCATCTTGCACCCCGCCAGGCCCCCAGTGCTCTGCCGACAGCCGCCGGCTTGGATCCCCACCCGCCCCTCAGGTCGCTCCAGCCTGAGTGGGCCCCAGCACCATCGGGCCTCAAAGCCATCTTGGCCGTCCCTGAACCTGCCTTTCTACCTCTGGGTCCCCCAGCACTCGCCTTCTTGCCCCTTGGCCTCCTGCTTGCCTCCTCCAATTCCACCGCCCGCTCCTCCTCAGAGGTCGGGGTGGGCGGCCCTTCTATGTCTGTCCCCCACACTGCTCCCACTCGAGCCATAGTCTGCGCAGCCCACCTGGCCTCCTGAATTTGCACCCAGAGCCTCTCCTCCGGGCCCTGTCCTCCCACGACATGCCCCCCCAGATCGGGGGGGTGGGGGCTGTCAGTAGCCCTGAAAACCCCCACCTGGTGGAAAAAAAAACCCTGCACACTGCCTGGGGGCCCCCACCCCCGGGATCCTTGCATGGCCAGTTCCATCTGACATGGTGGCCCTGCCATTGCCCCGTCCCGCCCCTTGAGGGCTGGAGTAGGAGCCCTAGAACAGACAGACAGGTCAAGGGGAGCATCGTCCGATTGTCCCGCCTCAATCTCCTCAATGCCCTTCCCCGTGGCCTGCCCAACACCTTGTCCCCCTGGCTCCCCAGCTCCCACAGGCCCCAGAGCCACTAACTCGCTCCCAGCGTCCCCCTCTGTCCCAACGGCCGGCAACTCGCTATGCCCCGCCCCCTTCTCCTCCAAGCTCCTCTCCAAGCCTTCCCTCGGCATCACATTAGTGAGACCACTGCCCCCAGAAACCTCCGCAAGGCCCCCCTGTACAAATTCCAGCGGAGAAAAGACACGCGGGGGCAGGCTCTTGCGTTTCCCGCCCCGCGCCGATCCTTCGTTGCTCCGCCCTGCCCACGCTCGGCCGTCTGCTGCATGGGCGGCCGAGCATCTTCCTGGCATGCCAGGACCACCAACGCGACCCCGGCTGAGGCCGCACGCGGGGCCAGGGTACACCCCACCCAAGCCTGGTCAAGGACCCCCGGCTGCAGAAGGTCCCCCATACCTGCCCTGGCCAAAAGCAGCAATGCCGCCCGCACTTCGTCCGCGGGGACACCCGACATCATAGAAAATGCACGCTTCACGCGTGCCACTGATCCCAGCTGCCGAAAAGCAACTCGCGACGCCGGGAAGAACAAGGCCTAAACACAAATCATCCCTACACTCTCCTTCCTAATGCTACCTTTCGCTACAACCCTCCCGATGGTGCTAGGCGCAGGAAGAGGAAGTTCCCTTCCTCCCCGGCGCCTTATACCCACCCCCTAACTCCTCCCCTTCCCCTGCTAGCCTTATCTCGCACGAATGACCCTTTGGGAAGACTAGTCTGCGACTTTGCTTCCCCCGGGGCCCGGCATTCTCTCTCAGCTGGAATCCTCCATGAGCCAGTACTTTTCAGGTTTTGTCCTCTTTCGCGCAGACTCCTTTGCTTCCTCGGGTCTAACTTCTTGTATGCTTTTCCGCACCTTGACTTCTAGCCCCACTTATACTTTCCTATCTGATCTGCCTCTGTAGAACAATCATTTACAATGCAACAGGTCTCGCAATTGCGATTGTTTGAGCTATGGCCATTGTAAATGACGTTGCCTTTCAGTTATGTGTTTTGAAAAGCTGCAAGCAGTGCATTAACACGCAGCCTTGCTTCTCGTAAGCAATGACTGTAAGTACAAAGTGCGTGTTTTCAAAATACATAAATGAAAGGCATTGGCATTTACAATGCCAATGGCTCAAACACACACAAATGTGAGACCCATTGCATTGCAAATGCTTATTTAACAGTGAGGCTCTGTTGTACTTCGCCTGTTTTCTCAGCAGCTGGGGCACATGTATGATGTTCTGTCCGTGAGACTCTGGTGCATGTAGCGTGTTTCTGGCAGTGATGCTCCACTCTCTGCATAGTGTCTTTTTTAACAGTGAGGCTCTGCTCTGTGTACTGTGTATGCTATAATAACTTGCTGTGTATGCTATAATACCTTGCTGTGTATGCTATAATAACTCGCTGCTAACTCCGCCTCTGTGCACGCAGGAAGTAGCAGAAGGCATCGCCATAGTTTCAGGTCATGTGATAGGGCTCTAATGGAAATTAAAAAAGAAGCGGCTGCCATTGTCCCAGGCTGCTATGAAAGCATGGTGCTCTGAACATAAAAAACAAGAAGAGGCTCCCATTATCCCAGGCTGCTTGTAAAGTGATAGTTCGCATGGCACGCTGAACATAAAAAACAAGAAGTGCCCGCCATGGTCCCAGCCTGCTTTGAAAGTGAAAGTGCACATGACATGCTGAACATAAAAAACAAGAAGTGGCCGCCATTTTCCTGGGCTGCTTTGAAAGTCAAAGTGCGCATGGTGCGCTGAACATAAAAAAACATGAATCGGCTGCCACTGTGAAAGCAGTGTCCCCAGAGTGGTGTAAGCAAAGAGGACGTCGTTGCAGGAAAGCATTTTGTGCCTGCAGTAGAAGAAACTCATTAAAGAAAATAGTGCTCACAATAAAAAAATAAAACATACATTGTGACAATGGAAGTAAAAGGGCCAGTCTTCATGAGAGGTTACAAATGAAGACACGGCGGTACTAAGGAGGAACTAATAAGCCTACTAACGAATCAGAAGCCAGCATTTACAAAGGACAACAACACAAGCCAATGAAAAATATAGGCGGAGAGTGAGTGGAGCTTCAAGTCCATACCTGAATACAGCATGCCTCGCAGATCAGCGCATGCGCTGCCGAGCCTCGACCTAAAAAACGGAAGTCCCTTTTTGTTTCTCGCCTATTCCCATCCTAGCTAGTCTCTCCTATATTTTTAACATTTCTTTATTTTTTTCATTTTCAGGTCGATCATGGACTGTTATGGATGGCAGTGGCAGGACTAGTGGTATGACAGGTAAGTTTTTCAAATCCTCCTCCTTACAATCACATAGACCCTTCCTAAAAAGTCCAAAGCAGATATGCTCTTATTGTAAGTCCCATTCACGTGGAATTTCCATGTAAGATAGACCCAATTATGAGGGTAAAGTAAGACAGTTTAACAGAATATCGGCCCACTATTACAGGACCCCTTTTTTAAAGAGCCTAAAGTGATGATGTTAAATGTGTTGTAGCATTTCCTAATGTTAATTACAATCATAATATTAGCTGTGGATGGATTAATCTTAAAGCACAGTATCTTCAACTCAGTGGAGAATAATGCATCCCCTTCATGGTCCACTGTTACCAATTTTTAGCATGGTGTTGTGTTCTGACGGCCCACTGCAGAATCACACTTCTGAGCCAATTTTGTGGGTAATTTTCTTCTTTGAAAAGTGCTGTGTGTTTGTAGAGGAGGATCTCTGTACAGCCAGTGCTGTTTGATTCCACGTGTATCAGTGCTGTCCCTCGTTGTGCAGGGCATCTGCTAATTGCCTGAGGTTCTGCACTCTCTTAAGTCCAGTACTATACTATACCTCAATTCACAAAAAAATCTGTTAATTGCATATGAAACTGTACTTTGCTATATGCAGTCCTACACCTTACTATTCAGAGAACTTAAGTAACTGCCTGCAGTGCTGCATGCTGTTATATCTGGTGCTGTGAGGCTACCATGTAAAATACACGAATCTTCTAAGTGCATAGATTTATTTCATATTTACGTACCATGGGATATAGTATTGACCGAGAAAAGTATCACTTATATTTGTATATGCCCCTCAACTATTTTATTGCATTAAAACCGGGCTGCTACTGTGGCGTCATACATAGCCTTTGTCACTGGCTGCCTGCCATGCAGCTGCGGCCCGTGCAGGTAAGAACGGTGGGCGACGTTTGGGTAATTTCGACAGACGACGGTGAGGGAAAATTATTTATTTATTTAATTTTACCTCATCGTCGTCTGTCGAAATCCCCTCCACCCGGCCCCACTACTATCACCTGCACGGGCTGTGGTGGTCTGTACTGGTGATCTGTTAATGGTCTTGCGCTAACACTAACTGCTGACTGCTCAGTAGTGTGTCTATGATCTTCGGGCATCGTACACATTTGTGAGTGACAGATTTTCTGCAGCTTTTTTGCCATCCCATAATTTTACCCAGGGTGATTTTCATCTTGTGTTCATCTATTCATTTTGGAACACCTGTGATTTTCTTGGCAAAGTGTCCAAAGCAGCGATTCTATGCTTCCTCGTGCTTGTTGCGACAAAGGAAGAACATTGTTTTCCATTAAGGTCTGGTTTGTTGCCATGACAACTGTATTTATTGGTAGCCAAACAACCCAGTGTCCTCTGGGTTACAGGTTTGCCTCTTGGGTTGGTTAGTTCAAACTTTTAGCAATGAGATGGTGGTAAGCGAGCATAAATTGGTTTGGTAATTATAAATAAGACTCACTATCGCATTGTCTAGACAGAATTAATAACATACACTATTCATGTATGTGCACTCTATTTGGTTATTGATAGGGCCTATATAAGAGGTCAATGTTAATTTTTTCACATGTTTAACTGAACGTAGCCATGGCCCTGGGAACAAACAAGTTAGGCGAACTGAAAAAAAGACAGAGCTAGTAGTTAAAGGAAAGACACCCAACAGAAGGCATACTGATTGTGCATCACATATGAAGTGGAGCCCAGTTGACGCACCCCCTATCCAAAGGCGCTCTCTGGGAGAATAGTGCAGGAATCCAGGTGCAGGCAGTGGCACAGCCTCCAAGTGGATCCCTGCCACCACCCCAATGTGCTGTGTGACCCTGTGCATTGAAAGAAAGATGCATTGAAAGGCTATTCTATCTTTCGGCACATTTTGTATGTCATAAGATGCACTTCCCCACTCTATGTTGTGCACACCCAAGTGGTGAGGTGCCTGGTAAATGCAAAAATAGGGCACTATTTAGCATAACACAGCCACAGGTGTCTTTGTTTTTACCATCCTAATGACCGCATAATGCATAGAGTGCTCTACAACAAGAAGCATAAATGACTGTAGTGGTTGTGGTTACGAGGAAGCTGGTTTAAATATCTCTATATATACCGTGAGTAAAGAGAGTGTTAGAGGAGGCATTTGAGACATTTGAGAATGAAAATTGTGTTCATTGCTTCCTTTAAGGTCCACACAGACCTCACTACACAACTGATCAGGTGCTGCTAATTGACAGAACAAAGCAAACACAAGGAGATGACGGACGGAGCGCTGAAACTTTTCAGACAGTCACCCCCAGTCACAGATCTGGGTTGAATCCATCATTGTTCTTTAGCTCACTTTGCCACCCCAGTTGTGTTCACCCTAAGTTGGCAGGGTATGCCCAGACGTGAGTCCCTTGCTCACTTTACCACTGGATTCAAGCTAGCCTGGCTGATGAGGGGTGTTACCCCGAAACCGGTCCCAGGATGCTTGTTTCCGATCCAAGGAAGACATGGCTTGGCAGTTCGGGCTGGACTGTTTCAATGAGGAACAGGGTCAAGACTGATTTGCATATAGCGGCGTCTGAACTGGGGTGGTGAAGTGAGCTAAAGAATACTGATGGATACAACCCAGATCTGTGACTAGGGGTGAGTGTCTGTAAAGTTTCAATGCTCCATCTATCATCTCCTTGTGTTTGCTAATTGACAGAAAGCATGTCAGGTGGACATGCTGGCAAAGGCTGTCACCATCTCCTCTCTATACCGAAAACATACAAAATACCATGTCGCAGCACTTCTAACAGTAAGCTACCCCATCTGGTCCTTCACACATTTCTCAGTTTTTCAGTTCCTAATAACCTTCCCTTTCAAACCAATGGATCCCACCCTAAAGATGTGGAATCCATTGTATTCATGCCAGCAGGGCCTTTGTTAACCTCTGCCAGCTCAGTCTTAGTGATGGTAGCCCTCACAGTAATGGTTGTCCCACCTATCAAGGGCAGGACAATCTTCACTCATTTTACTTACCTTCTTCCACCATGAAAGGCATGACAGAAATGGGCATGCAAATATTAAATGCATAGGAAAATATCACTATGCTTCAGGGCCATATGCTTTTAGTTTAAAAAAAACAACCTCCAGCTTTGGGAGTTTGTGTTACTTGAACAAAAAATGTGTGTGCATTAAACTTGGCACCTGATAGTAAAACGTCACTGCTATGAAGGGAGCTGCCATGAGGGTGGCTTCCTTCACGGAAGTGTGGTTTCCCCCAGGCATGCAGGGGTCTCTAAACATGGCGGGCAGCTTTCAACCAAGGTAGCAGAGATTATGACCTCTGCTCCCTAGTTGGACAGCAGCCTGCCCACCAAAATCTAAATATGTTTAACAGTCAGATTTTCTTTATTGCTGTTGGGTTAGGAGGCAGAAGCAATGTCTGTTTAGTAGACTGTAATGCTTCATCATGCAGTGCCTGTGTCTTTCCTTTCAAATTCCACTTACTTTCCTTTGGGTTCACTTTTTATATACCTCTTTGTCTTGCTATCTCAACATTGCGTATTGGTGTGTTCAAGGACGTTCTCATTTGCCCTAGACTCTTTAAACAAAATAAGCACTCCCTCGTTAATTCCTTATACACACAGGGCAGCTGTTATATCTCCAGCAATCTCACGTGCTCATATTAAATCCCACTCACCAGGTCTGTCTCAGTGCCTGCTGATTTTCAGTGCCTTACATAGAACAACTGCTGCTGGGTTACTGAGGAAAACAACAAAGTAATGGGTAGAATGCTTGAATTAATCTCAGTCACTGGTAGTTAGCTGGGGCGTACTCTAGTCCATTATTGTTGTGAACACTATGTAACTCAAAAGTCTGGCCATAGACCATCAGTCTTGGTTCTCTGTTCCAATTGGAAAAATCCCACCGAATCCGCCAGCCATGGTCCCGCTAGATGGGAACACAAAAAAATGGCAGATTGGTTTCAGCCAGGCTGGGCTGTTTCTTTTGGAACAGGACCAAGATATATTTGCATATGGCAATTGTAAGCCTAGAAGAGCATAGTGGGCATAGAAACGATGGACTGGAATGCAGCTTCTGAAAGATCACCTCTGGCTGAAAATAATGAAAGTATTCCTTCCATCACTTTGTTGCGGCGAATTTACCAGGACTTCAACTGTAATTCATCTTGCCTACCTTGTACTCAAAGGAGGCTAAAAGCCACTCCTGAGAACACAGGTGAAATGGAGAATTAATTGGGAAAATCCCTCACTGCGTAGCACTCTTTCTTGGGCCTGATATGGATTCATCTCATGCATTCGAGTCCTGAAGAGAATAAACAAAGCAAATTGCATACATTGTCTTTTAAACTGAACTATCTCAAATTGTCTAAACTACTTAGCATGAAATACCTTTTAGAGTTGGGCAGTGTTCTTCAGCTAAATGTGCTTATGAAGATAAATGGGTCACCTGGAATATATAATATGACAGGCTAGTCTAAGTGTAACCTTTCTGCAGTGTGATGATATATTCTTGTAGAAGTTAATCCCTTAACCACCATGTGAAATATCGAACCCAACTCATAATACATCCAGAAAGTCACATCAAGTATGTGATTCAAAGCCATTAGAAGAAATGGGAGATTGTAACCCCCAGATGAAAAAGTAACTTTAGTTCAAATAGAATCTGACAAAAAACAATACTGCCTTTAAGGCAATGTCCTAGACCATACAAACAAGAAAGAGTTCCACTGAAGAAATTCAGCAGATTCCACAAAGAGGATATTCTTTAAGAGATCCCAAGGCTATTCAGTCTTCAAACTGAGTGAGATACAAGCAGACAAAAACAGCCATGGGGAAGAAAGGTTCTCCAACATTGGTGCCTTGATATACTAGAGTTCAAAGATGACTGCCACATTCTAGGTCATGGTTGTTTTTGCTTGGAATGGGACTCTATATGGGCAATATCTTGGTTTGGGAAACACCCAACACGCCCCTTTTTCAGTTCCATCTTAGAATTATAGAAAGTTTACTTAAATCTGCATTCAACATTGAAAGCACTCACTTATGGAATGCACAGTTCTTTCATAAGGAATGTTTGAGTAGGGAGGTGTCTGTGACTGCAGAAGGGGGAAGGGAGTTTGGCAGTGGAATGTTTAAGGGCTGCCCATTTATCTGTGTAAATGGGTCTGTTGCTCTCTCTGTATCCATCCATTCAAGTTGTGGTACATGGGTCCATGTATGTCTGATGGGATTCATGTATTGGAGCATGTACAGCTGGAGGGAGTTTGGCAGTGGAATGTTTAAGGGCTGCCCATTTATCTGTGTAAATGGGTCTGTTGATCTGTCTGAATCGATCCATTCAAATTGGGGTCCATGTATGTTTGATGGGATTCATGTTTTGGAGCATGTACAGCTGCTAGTCTAAGTGTGGGTGTAATTTTATATACTGATTTATGAGCAATGCTATCTGTATGTCTTTGGTTCTTCATGGATGAGGCCTTTATGCCTGAGGTTCTGTGTATATGGCCGCCTGTATGTATCTTTGTTTTTGTGACTGTGTGTGCGCACAAGTCTTTAGGCATAGAGCCATTTGTGCTTCTACGTCTGTCTGTATGTATGGATGACCGTTTTGTATATATATTGTGTTATGTATGTATATTCTGTGCCTCCGCCTTTATGCACTATTCAAAAGTCAAAACGATTAGCTTTGACAATGGTTGTTCCATTTTACAAGCCGATTTCCTTTCTTGAAGTTCAAAGGTACTTGTTGCTAAGCAAACCACAATGCTGCAAAATAGAAACAGCTTCAACCTACACGAGTTTAAGAACCTTTCCCTTCGATCCATTCTGTTTTTTATGCTGCAGTACATGAAAGCTAACTGACTGCAAAATCCTTTTTATTGGGAGTAGTAGACGGGAATGTGCAGCATTTTGGGCTGAGAACAGCGTGGTCTTGCCAATATCCCATTTCCTTAATAACTTCCTGTATAACTGGCACTGTGCTTGGTTCAACTGTTACATATAAAGGATCTTTGCAGTTTGCAAGTCCACACGTGATACTATAAGAATGAAAGACGCGCATTTAGCTAAATAAAAGAACGGTAATGTTATGTCATGGGCCCAAGGCCCACATGAGGGTAAAGGACTGCGACACGGACACCAGTACTATAGTGGGTTAGTGAGCCACGAGCACGAGCGCTCGGCTCTATTTATTGACTGTGTCACGTGATGTTGTGACATCAGTGGTGGGTGGGTGTAGGCTTACATTTTTAACCCCTAGACTGTGTCTGCTAGGACACAACATTCCTCCCAAAATTTGATAAAAATTAAGGAAAGACAAAAGTCCGAACCTGTGGGAGTAAATTCACAAATATACAATAATTACAAATTTACACTGAGTCTCTTCAGCTGCTTGCTTGATGACGACTGTGGAAATTGCTGCTGAAACTTTAGTTCTTCTTGGCTTAACGTCCTGGTTCTCGGTGGGCGTGCTCTTCTGTACTTGCGCCGTGGAAGTGTGTTGGTCAGTCCACTGAGATCTTGCTTTTGAGGGTAACGTCAAACAGGACGACCAGATGGTAGACTTGAAAGATGTTGTCCTCTACTGGTCCGTCGGTTTCTTCACTGTAGGCAGCTTGGCTTTACTTTACAAAGGATGGAGTGTTCTAAGGACATTCTTCTCACTAGGACGCCCCTCTCTCTGGTGTTTTCCTGCCACGAGAGGCCCTTTTCATCAGGTTTCCACTGGGCCGGGTATTCTTACAGCGTTGCTCCAACTCCACAGTCTGCGTGTGAATGGAGGAGATGATGAGGGTACTACCTCACAAAGTCCGTAGCTCCACCTGATGGGTAGTTGTTGACTCTTGCCTTTGCGCACAAGTTCCTCTTCTTCCCGGGACGTGCAGGTTACACGGCGATGGATTAATCTCTCGTGTCGGGACCCTCTGCCACCGGTGTCCCTGAGGCCTTTGCCCCTTGGATCTCCACGGGCTGGTGTGGAATGGTCAGTTCTCCTTGTTCAGGCCATCTGAGCTCCCTCCGTATCCAGGTTTCCGCTCGATCCCAAAGGTGGGTGTTGCCAATGGTACGTTGCAGAATACCTTTGCTGCACCATTCAGGCGGGTCAGCATTCCGGCGACCTGTTGGCAGGTCGGCTTTATCTTCTCCTTCACGGGCGATCAACTGGGTGATCGGCTTTTGCATTGGCGCACTTTTGTCTGCGCGTCGGTGCACTTTCTTCTGCACTCTTCTTATGCTTTGCAGGTACCGGAGGGTTACGTCACCTCTCCTTGGACCTTCTCGGTGGGTGCACTTCTCGTGCACGCTTCCTGTGAGGCTATTTAACTTCGTGGGGCGTTAACCGTGCGTGGTTTCTTCGCCTCCTTTTGGCTGCGGGGTAACTTTGCGTTACTCTTCCGTTGCACGTCAGTGTGCATTGCAGTGGCAAGTTCTTGCTTCACTTTGTACCGTCGTGGTACATCTTCAGTGTAGCTTTGTTCCTTGCTGTTCAGTAGATTCTTTGGCGTCGTCGCTCTTCCACGTGCATTTCGCACTTTTCTTCTTCACACTTGGGTACTTGCCTCGCACTTCTTCTGGTGCTTTAAGTGTGGCTTCCTCTCTGTTAGGCGCTTTCCTGTACTGTCCGCGTCCGGGGTACAGTTGCGCTCTTTCAGTCGGTTGCCCTTGAATCTTGCTGCTTGTGGTAGACGTCTTGACTCTCCCTCGACGTCCAGCGTGAGGATGTTGTCTCTCCTGCTTTTGCGGTGAGCACCTGTGGCCACAGGCGTCACTTCTGCAGTGGTGATGGGTCTCCGTCTACGTCCGCTTCGCCGCAGGCTTACTTCACCTCTGTAGGCTTTCCCTTCGCTTTGCTTGTGCTTGTTTCCTGTACTAGTCAGTGTTCTGCTTCCACAAACTGGTGAGGGCTTTAGTCTTTAGTCTGCTTTGTTGCAGGCTTGCCTTGTGCTTGTTTGCTGAGTTTTGGATTTAATTCCAGGCTGTGATTGCTGCATGAGGTCACTATGTGGCAGTGTGCTTTGCTGGCAGTCCACGTAGTTTTTTTCCTTTTCTGGAGCTTTCTCTTTCTTTTCATGGAGCTGCCAGTGCTTGGCTGTGTTCTGCGTGGGAGTAGCACTGCAGTCACTCTGACTCCTCTGGTGTGCTGGGGGCAGGCCTCGAGGATGCCAGGTAAGTCTTTATCTCTTTTCTTTCTATTTCTTTTGTAGGGCTTTTCCTGGTGTTGTCCTGCTGTGCGGAGGCGTGTGTGTGTGGTTGTGGGGCACTGTGCACTGTTGTTGCGGGGGTGAGGAGGTGTTTGGAGCTATTCTCTGGGCTCCTCGGGTCGCTGGTTTTCTTTCTGGCCTCGCTTCCTCTCCCCTCCGCCGGCTCGCTACTCATATGCCGCGCGGGTGGGGGAGGGGCTGGAGTTACTCCCGGGGCTGCTTGCTCACTAGGGGCCTTGGGCACACTTGGTTCTTCCTTGTCGGTTGTGGAGGAGTGGGTAGCTACTCCACTCTCCACTGTCCTCCCAGCGGCCTCACTGCCCCTTGCTATGCGGGCTCATCTTCTGCCCGCTTCGCCTCTCTTTTCTCTCTTCCTCCCACGCGGGTGGGCTCTGCTGTAGCGTGTCTCCACCCAGCAGCTCTTCCACACGCTGCGGGCGCTTCGCTTGTCAGCAGTTCTTCACCCCCCGCCGCTACAGCCTCACACGACACACGCTGCGTGGCGGGGGACCGGGACGCTGCAGGCAGGCCGCGGGTGGGCTCCGCTGGCCTTGCCTTATTCAAAGTTTATTTTCGGCCACTTCACGTGCGGCAAAGCGCCCTGGTCATGCGGGTGGGCTCCGCTGGCGCTGCAGTCCTAAGGGGGGAGTCGCTCCTGGCATGCGCGACTCCCTGGGGCCATACACAGCACCCAGGCTCACCTCCGCCTGGTGCGCGGCTATCGCGGGTGGGCTCCGCTTTGTGTCACGATCTTGAGGGGGGTTGCTTTAGGCTTACGCGACCCCCAGGGCAATCTTCCGGTGCCCGTGCTCCCCCTCGGCCGACGGGCCTCTTCTCAGTGGGGCAAGGTCGCGGCCGACACGGGTGGGCTCCGGTCGGTCCGCTTATTATGGTGGGGCACCTGGTTGCGACCACAGCGGGTGGGCTCCGCGTGGTCCACACTTCTTCAGCAGGCATGGCGCATGAGGTGCGGGGTCGGCTCCCGGTCACCTCGACATCAGCGCATGGGCCCGGGGCACAGCACACGCCCCGGGGGTCTCTCGGCGGCCGACGCTGCTTCCACTGGGGGTGCCCTTCCCTCGGGCAGTATTCTCTCCCCCTTTTTCTTGTGGATGCTGCTCTTGGGGTCTCAGCACCCTCGTCGCCAAATGTTATGTCGTGGGCCCAAGGCCCACATGAGGGTAAAGGACTGCGACACGGACACCAGTACTATAGTGGGTTAGTGAGCCACGAACACAAGCGCTCGGCTCTATTTATTGACTGTGTCACGTGATGTCGTGACATCAGTGGTGGGTGGGTGTTAAGTGTAGGCTTACATTTTTAACCCCTAGACTGTGTCTGCTAGGACACAACAGGTAAGTCGTACTTTTCCCACCTCCCTTAATTCTGCTGCTTGCAGGAGTTCAGGCACAAGGGTGTCATCTGCACAATAAAGGGAGCAGTTGTAGATAGACACACAGGGTTCGTGCATTCTATTTTCATGGATATAAACTGGCGAGCAGAATCTCGAAATAGAGGACAGAGTACAGTTCATCTTAAGTTCTATTTTTGATCTGGTATTTTTGATCCCTGTATCTGGACCTGAGTGACCTTGCCCAAGTGAAACCCAGATAAAGGAAGCTTTTCTTGACAGGCAACCACGGCAATCCTGACAACAGTTGTTTGTCCATCACAAAAAAAACAGTTTAAGAAAAAAACACCACAGCTTAAATATACATTTGCAGGGCTAATTCAATTGTAAATATGGAGAGTAATTACTCATGTGTCATGCCTGTATCTGCATGCCAAAGCAAAAAAACACAATGCTTTGTTCTTCACCCATCCTTACTATAAACTCACTGGTTGGATGCTTGTACTTTTGCTCCACTTTGCTCCACGCCCTTTTCACCTTTAAAATGTCTCCCTTGTGGTCATTTTGTTCGAATCAACAATATAATTTGACTTTGAAACATCTCTTGTTGGATTGGGAACTGGAATTAAGGATAGAACATAAGATTGTATAGTGTTACCCCCTTCCCCGTTCTGTGCGACACTTTGCAAGGGGGGGGCTGGCTTACACTTGTACGAGAAAGAGGTCACAAGATACCTACATCTGGATGCAGGTGCCGAGTAAATCTGTACTGGGCCCTTAATACATCAGGGTTGTAGCACAGGGCCCGCATCTCCCGCGGAGCAGAGTGTGCTGTGGACACTCAGCCACATGTAATATTTGCCTCGATAGTCTGCATTGGTGGGAGACAGCTCCCCCTCCACCCTGGAAATATGATAGGAAAGCACCTCAGCTATTGTTACGCCCCCGCTCACATTCTTCACCAGTGGGCTTTCTTTGGTAACCATACTTGTACTTAGGCCTAAACCTGGTGTCACATGGTCAGGAACTATAACTAAAGGATGCTTTTTAGGGCTATCAATCTACCATGTTTCCACATTATATCAGTCAATGTAAGATACAGATTCTGATTAACTCGCCGAATATGAGATACAAGCGATATACATTATAAGGCTAAGACCACAGGCATGACAAAAGTCAGGTGATGCAAATGGCTATCACAATTCAAGGGTAATGACACTCTTCGCCTCACATTCACTTTGTTCAGCCCCAATTCACTCACAAATAATGAGGCACATCCTTACCTGATATTCGAAAAAACCCAATTTAGACCTGAGCCCTTCCACACTCGTTGACTGTCGTACCTAAGGGTTATTTCATGCTGTGCCCTCTGCATAGCTCGCAGGATCTACCACAAAAGAGGCCCCCAACTGCTTCAGTCCCTATTACAGCTATATACCCCCTTCAGAGCGTTAAGGTCTGCCGACTCAATGACATTTTCAATTCTCAGAATTCGCAAAGCAAGGGCTGGCGGTAGGTCTTTTCATGTATTGTTTCAAAGTTATGGGATTCTCTCCCAGTTAGGATTCGTAATATCCAAAATGAAGTTAGTTTCAGGAAGCATCTAAAAGTACTGTTGTTTGTAAAATAGACTACCTTGATTAGCCAGACTGACGGTGCCACAGACTAACTGCTACTATTCAGGCTGTTTAAAACTGGAAAGCCCCCAGTTAGCCATGTGTTCTATAAATCACCCAGAATAGAATTGAATGTGAACAATTTTGTGGAAGAAATCCTCCTGTGTCACATACAGCACACAGATGTATGGGAAATCACTACACTTGGACACAATGTTTTGGACTAGCCAATCCCTCTGTGTGTGATTGCCAGGATGCTGGTGTGGCTGTGAGACCTCAGCATGTAATACACTCACGAAACTGTCCTGAGTACATTCCCGCTTGTTTGTAAAAAGTCTTGCTCAGTCCTGGGAAGCTGTGGCTTCGAGGAGCAAGGCTTAAACAATTAAACTAGTGTAAAGCAAGTAGGTTCACCAAACCACAGAATAAGAAAGTCACAAAACACAAAAGAAATCCAACATCAATTTGTAAAAAACGATTGAATTTTTATAAATTGTTAGACACCAAAATCAAAAAAATCCACTGGAGGCTTCCGAAGATATTTTTAAGTAAAACATAAATTGCAGCTCTTTAATCCAAATCGTAGACAAGTATTGGTAATCGTGAAGTTTGGAAACGATTGAAAAGTTTTAAATACTTTTGTTTGGCTTCTCTGGCCTAGACTCAGTGACTAATTCCGACAGGGAGAAGGTCAGCGGGGGCAATAAGAGGTATTAGGACAGTTACCTGGTCACCAAAGCAATCTTAGAACCCTGCCCTTTAGGTTTGCATGTGGAAAAGTCTCTCCTAGATCCCAAGAAAAACATAAACAGTTGCCAAAAACAGTTAAAAAAAACCTTAATAAAGTGCAAATCCCCCCTGCAAGCACTTCTCTACTTAGAGACCTTCTCAGCCTGTACTCAAGCTGCCAATTACACCATTGTCTGCCAAGACAAACTGCTGGCTACACGCTCTTCATCCTCAGCAGGTCACACTCACAAACAGCCCACTCAAACTCAGTCCTTTTTCACCCTCACAATTATGTCAGTCAGCAAAGTTTCCATAAACTAGCTATTGACCCTGGC
The DNA here is from genome assembly GCF_964261635.1 of Lissotriton helveticus. Classification (NCBI taxonomy): domain Eukaryota; kingdom Metazoa; phylum Chordata; class Amphibia; order Caudata; family Salamandridae; genus Lissotriton; species Lissotriton helveticus. The sequence goes on from NC_136059.1 coordinate 1,378,225,279, forward strand.
ACTAGGCTACTGTGCACAACACACATTGGAACATCCTGTCAATTATAGTGTTGGGTTGAGGGTGACGTGAATCGCCTTTCATGCATTGCCAAATCAACCACTTCCCCTTAACAACAGGGGAAACGGATAACAGATTGAATCACCGAAAAGGTACTTCTAAAATAGAAATGGTTTAATGAAAGACACCAAATTATCTCAATTTACATAATGGTAAAACTCTTTGCTGGGGGTGCATGAATGAAAGGTCGATTGTGGGGCGCTAGGCATCTGAAACCGCAGAGTTTTTCAGGCTACGCTACAGTTCTGTTCCAGAAACTGTGTGCTTCCTAACATTAAGATTTAATATAAGATTGCATTAATTCCTCCATTAAATTTGACTTTGAACATTTGATGTATTCTTTTGAACTGCTTAATAAAAGTAAGTTGCCCTTGGCACTCACTTTCCAATAAACACTAGAGCTTGATTAATGTAGCTACAGTAGTTACGCTTTCATTAAGGAAAATTCCTAATTGAATAGAATATTTCATGCACGCAAAGCTAATGCTTTTAGTGTTCAATTGTGCTTAGTACAACTGTCAGTAAATGGTAATAAATGGCCATTTCTGCACTCTCTCTCTCGCTGTGTATATATATATATATATATATATATTACCTACTGGCGGTCGCCAGTAGGTATATATAGTTAGGATTTTTTCTCTATGGGATTTTTGAAAATTCTATGTCTAATAACTTTGCCGTTTGTGGACGGAATTGGCTGAAATTTTCAGGAAAATGGAACATTTTGTTTCTGAGCAGCCCCTGAAAATTTTGGGGGGGGTCATCAAGGGGGGGCCGAGAAAAAAGGGGGGTCCCAAAACGTGTTTTTGCCATGCAATTTTCCATAGGGCGGTTGGCCTCACTTTTAGCTCGAACGGCTGAATGGATTTCCACGAAACTTGGCAAAATTGTAGATATTGTTTGCCCGATGTGCCTTTGCTAGCTCTCAAGATATGTGGTCCTGTGAATTTTGAGTAAATTACGTTTAAAAAAAGATATATATCTAGAGCCGCGCCCGGTACGCGTACCGGGGAGCGCTTCGGGCGCGCCACGCGACTTGCGCACGGCAAGCTGATTGGTTCTCGGGTGTCTGTAAACATTCGAAACAGTCCGCAGCGGCCGCCATCTTGTGTCTCGGTAGGATTGAGACACAAGAGGTGGCAAGAATCAAAGGGGGGAAATGAGCAAAAGGGGGCAGGGTACACCCCCCTGACCCCCTACTTTTGATGTGGGGGACATAAAAGGCTCCCGCGGGTGAAATTTTTTTTTTTTTTAAATCGATTTTCGCGGGGGGGGGAGCGCCCGGTACGCGCACCGGGGAGCTTACGGGGGAGCGTACCAGGAGATAAAAAATGACAGACTTTTTAAAAAAAAAAAAAGCTTCTTTTTATAAATTGGAGGTAGTTCTGAAAAGAACTTTTTTTTTGATTTTGTTGTTTTATATATATATTTTTTTGTTTTTGTTGTTTTATATTTTTTTTAGACTTTTTAAAACAATTTTATATTTTTTTGGGATTTTTGTCAAGGGAAAAACAAAAACAAGGATTCCAAAACTGCTCAACAGGAGCAAAAAAATTTGAAAATTTAGGGACTGGCAGAGCAGCGGTGTTGCTGTTTCTTTAGGGCAATGAGTTCAACACTCTGCTCCCCATAGCAGAGCAGTTCGTCACACTCCGTGCACAGAAATTTGATGCCTGCAAACACCGGCTGAATGTTAGGGACCATTCTTCCACGGGGTGGTCCCGAAGGTGTTGCTCCACCAGTGGAGGTGCTGCCGCCATCTGTGGGTACATTCCGTGCCAGCTCTCTGACACTCTCCCTGGCAAAGTTGTTAGGGTGTCTTCTTTTCACATGCCTGATTAAATTAGCATTTCCAAAACTATATTTTTTCAGAGGATTGCCTCTGGATAAACTACTCCCACATATTTTGCAGGTTACTTTGGGAGCGTTGACTTTTTTTTGTCCTTCAGGGATGTCATAAAATTTCCAGATGAAATGTTTTTTTTTCTTCTGCTGAGGAGGGTCCTCATCTAAAAATCCATCTGAATCACTGCTGGATGACTCTCTTGCAGCCATTGCTGGAGATCAGAAAAGTAGGAGATAAACAGAGTATACAGAACAGCTCTTGCTCTCTCCAAGTACAAAGCAATAGTGAGAGAAATGGGTGGGTTTCACACAATTTGGAAAAAAAAAAGTTCTGAACCAATGAAAAGTGTTATTTTAAAGTCACATGGTTTGATGCGCTTACGCTACGCGCCCCGGGGCGCGTCCCGGGTGTGTATCGTAAGCGCATCGGGGCGCTTACGTTGCGCGATCGTATGCGCTTCCGGGTGCGCTTACGCAGTGCGTCATAAGACGCATCTCGCGGCTACGCGATACGTGTCTTATGACGCAAGGCGTGGCGGCTACGCGATACGTCACGATGTTGTTTTCGTTCGCGGCAATAGCGCTATCGGGACGCGCATCAGTACGCGCCCCGGGGCGCGCCGCAAGATTGCGCTTACCCGTGCGTTCACCTGTCCGCGCCCCGGGAGCGCACCAAAAAGAATATTAAAAAAAAATGACAGAATTATAAAATATAAAATTCGATTTAAAATGTATTATTTTTATAAAGATTTGCTATTAAAAAACCTATGAAATTCACTGAAAAAACCATAGGTTATAGACCATATATAGTTAGGAATTAGCATTTACAAAACCTTGAAAATTCACTGAAAAAACCATAGGTTATAGACCATATATAGTTAGGAATTAGCATTTACAAAACCTTATTTTACTCACACAAAACCATTGAAATTCCATACATAGTTAGTTGCACTAACTATATATCGCGCACCCGCAATCCACTGCTGATCATGTCACATATTACATCATTCATGACATGGTAAGTGACATCACTGATGACATCACTGATGACATCTCAAATGACATCACTGATGACATCACTGATGACATCTCATTTGACATTACTGATCACATCACTGATGACATCATTCATGTGATGATACGATGAACCTCTTCAGACTCTAATATAACCTTAGATACACTCAGTGTAAACAGACACTCACAGACTGTCACTCATCCATGGAGTTACTCACACACCTAGTCAGTCTTGCAAAGAATCAATCACACCTCCATTTCCTCAACTATATAGTTAAACACACCTTACTTATTGAAACATATAATAACACATATTTACTCTGTTATACAATCCCTGATACAAGTTCACAATAATCCATACAGCCACTCACACATTCACTGGCTCTTATGCACAGTTATTTATATATGTTAACTATCACATGTACTGTGTTTTACATATGTACTTACTATGACATGTAGCACTGAGATATCCATTCACTCACCAATACACTCATGCACACAGTCAACCGCCCATGTAGCTGTTTCCACATGCACTCTTGAACTCATACACCTAGTGAATCAACTGCTCACACATCTATGCACAGAGTCACACACCTCCCAGCCACCCCCACACAAACTCAATCTCCCATACAAATACTTGGGCAACCAATCAATAACACATATAACCTCTCGTATAGCTAATGATCAACACATGCAGCAGTTTACATCACAACAGACATACTGATGCACATATTCAGACAGTTTAGTCACTAACCCATGCATTTAGTACGACACATTTATTCACTCTCTTATACAGTCAGTCATGCACCTACTAAATCCTTCATCCAGACACTTATACATCCACTCATTCTTCAATATGTAAGACATATTTTAACTTTACAGAAACATACAGTCACTGGATGTTGTCATCAGTGATGTCATCAGTGATGTCATTTGAGATGTCATCAGTGATGTCATCAGTGATGTCACTGACCATGTCATGAATGATGTAATATGTGACATGATCAGCAGTGGATTGCGGGTGCGCGATATATAGTTAGTGCAACTAACTATATATGGAATTTCAATGGTTTTGTGTGAGTAAAATAAGGTTTTGTAAATGCTAATTCCTAACTATATATGGTCTATAACCTATGGTTTTTTCAGTGAATATATATATATATTCACTGAAAAAAACATAGGTTTTAGGGGTGTTATAGTTAGCTGGACATTTCACTCGTACAAAACAATTGAAATTCCTCTGTTATAGTTAGTTGTACTAACTGTAACTCGCGCGCCCACAATCCACTGCTGATGATATCACATATTACATCATTCATGACATGGTCAGTGACATCACTGATGGCATCTCAAATGACATCACTGATGACATCACTGATGACATAATCCACGTGACAATCAGATACACCTCACCATACACTAGTATAGCCTTTCATCACTCACTGTAAAATACAGAGTACCATATTTGAATCGATTGGCACAGCAATACAAGTTTCTAAAAACCCACTCAGTGATTCCTAGATCTACACACACATCTAATCACTTACCTATAGATTCACTCATACATGTTGTCAATGATCAATAGAGCACTATCAAATATACTTATACACCTATATTGACATTACACACCAGCAGACATCATATTCTCTTATGCAGTCATCCTACTCACTTATGCAAACAATGGATCATACTTATATTTTACTCAGGTACACACTTATACAAACACCACTTCATTTATTCATATAGATAGTAACTCATATTTAGTGTGTTATAAAATCACTATTACAAGTATACACTTATCCATACAGTCACTCATACAATCACTGAGTCTTATGTATACTTATTTATATATAACAAATGTCACATACACTGCCTTTTATTTTTCTAGTTTGTTGGACATGTACCATTGAGAGATATATTTGCTCATCACCACACCCATAAAGATATTCAGTCATCCAAATAACTGTTATATCATGTAGTCTTAACCTCATATACCTACTGAATCAACTATTCCCACATCTTTGGGCAGTCGCACAACCCCTGCTGAACCACACACACATTCACTCCCCCATACAAATATTCAGTTAACTAATCAATAACTAATAAAGACTTTCACGTAGCTAGTAACCAACAGGTGCAGCAGTTTACACAACAACTGACAAAGTAATAAAGATATTCCCAGAGTTTAGTCATTATCCAATATATTTAGTGAGACACTATAAATTAGTCAAGTAAACAGTCAATCACACTGCTACTAAATCCTCCCTCAAGATAGGTATATATTCACTTATTCTTAAATACAGATCGGTATATATATATATATATAATATATATTTAAATACCAAACCAAACCACATTCACTGGATGATGTTATCAGTGAGGTCATCAGTGATGTCATTTGAGATGACATGAGTGATGTCATGAGTGATGTCACTGAACATGTCATGAGTGATGTAATATGTGACGTCATCAGCAGTGCATTGTGGGCGCGTGAGTTATAGTTAGCTGAACTAACTATAACGGGGGAATTTCAATGGTTTTGTATGAGTGAAATGTCCAGCTAACTATAACGCCCCTGAAACCTATGGTTTTTTCAGTGAATTTCTAAGGTTTTTTAAATGCTAATTCCTAACTATAACATGTCTGAAACCTATGTTTTTTTTTTCACTGAAGAAAACAGGTTCAGACATGTTATAAAATATATATGTGTGTGTGGGGGGTGGCTCCTCCATTTGAGTGGATGAGCTTCGCCCCACCAACCAAAATACCCCCAAAAGCCCCAAAGATGAAAAGTAAAATGGTAATAAAGTTTGTTTATTACCATTTTATTTTTCATCCACCTGTCTCGAACAGAGCATCAGGACGGGGTGGGGCCTTCTTAGTGACAGCAGCAGGGAGAAGGGTGGACTGCCTGGGCACTTCAAAGTGCGCTGTTCCTTTGTCCGGCCGTGTTGAGACGGCAAGCCAGACATGTCCACTTTGAAACCGCTCTAACCCAGCTTCCTTATTTGCCCAACAGCATGAGAGCAGCACCAGGATTGGTTGGGGGAGTTTGGGGAGTTGTCGTCGGGTGAGGCAGAAAAGAGAAAGAGTGTGCGAGACCTCACCTGGGAGAAATGAGAGTTCCTCTGGCTGCGAGGAGAGCTGAGGAATGATGGATGCTCTGTTCATGGTTTTTCACCCAACCGTAACTGCTGGGGAAGTCCGTGGTGTGCAATTCCTTACAGTACTCCCAAAACACCAGCCACCGTGGTGTGCCTGACCGAGAGGGCATGTCGGGCTCCAATGCCAGCAACTTGAACATAATACAAGGATTCCCTGCATCAGCACTGTATCCCCAGCTGCTGAGGCACCCTGATGCCACCGTGCCCCATGACACTGAAGGACGTGGAACAAAGACCAATACTATGGAGAGAACAGAGGTACATAATCCAAGCATCCCCAGCGCAGATACTTTTGCCCCACCACTTTCCAAGTCAACCAGTTGCCACTGAGAGGGTGGTGAGCTTATTAGCACGATTGCTTGTTGGCAAGCGATGAAGGCCTGTGAAAGTTCTACACAAGACTGCTACCAGTTCCCCATAATCCCCTCACTGGGCTAAAGAAAACCAGACAGTCAATACACAAACCGGGATGTTGAACTTCCAGACAGGCTGCATTACCACAGTAATAGTGAAAGTTTCACTTCAACTTTCATGGCTTATTTATTTTTCACCTTTATTCGATTGTTGACAAATTCATGAGCGTTAGCTTGTAACATACACAGTTTCGAAGCACTAGGAAAAACAGCTGATGATTGTCACTGAACTAACCTGCAAGCGAGAAGCGTCTACAGTCAGAACTTGAGTAGAGTGCAAGTTGAGGCTTTCAAACGCTTCCAGGACTTCGTGTGAGCCCCGCCCCATTCACAGCTTATTACAGGTGCAAATACGTTCAGCGACGGCTGCTGATACCTCTCCCAGTGACAAGTTGCAAAAGGTAGACCCACGCTGACACACAGCCTCAGGAAGCACAGGGCTTAAGCCTACAGCACCCTTGCTGTTTTCAATCAGGGAGGGTGATGTGAGTCACTGGTGGGTGTGGCTCAAAGCATTGCTGGACACAAAGACACAGGGGCTGATATTACATTAGCCCAGAAAAAACTGCGACGGGAACACATGCGCACTAGAGAATGGGTCTGTGCGAAGTTCATAGTCACTTCAGGGCCACAGGACCCCCCGCCCCAACATATACAACATCCCGCAAATAACACACAGACACAAGTGTTAAGATTGGGAAAAATTGCTGCAGGTTTATTATTACATACAACATTATGTAATCACGGTGGGTTATCTTACGGACGATCCAAGGGCAGGCCGAATTCTCGCCACCTGCCCGCCTGTTGAGCCAATCAGCACAGTGGCGAACCACCCAACTGCTGCACCATTATGGTAATAAAACTACACACGCCCCTTGCGGGGCGTATCTAGGCAAACCCCCGGTTGCACAGGCCCACAACCGCCCGAAGGACTACTGGGGCGCCGACACGAGTTCCTGGACCTCCCATGAGGTTCCAGGTTAGGCTCTGGCACCCCTATGTGCCCACTGAAGTACATTGTAGCACCTCTCTGCTTCCGGATCGCCCTGTAACTCCGCCTGCAACGAAAAAAGAACACATTAAAAAATTCCCTTATGAGCGCCTCACCCAAGCTGACACTCTGGGTTAGAGGTAGGGAGGGAAAAGAGTGTCCCCGACGTAGAGCGCGCGACGTCCGGAGCGGCAAAGAGGCCTGAGCAATGGCGAGGGGGAGAGATATACCCCCCTCTCCCTGCCTGCCGCCCCGGAAGCGCGTCACCTGACCCGCCCACATCCCACCGGGCAACGCCTGCCCTGGGGAGGAGTGGCTGACCACATTACGGGATGGGGGCAGCCCTCCGTGACTAAGGGCCCGCCCTCCTGATGGCCACAGGGTGGCCTCGGGCAGGCGCATAGTCACTTCAGGGCCACAGGACCCCCCGCCCCAACATATACAACATCCCGCAAATAACACACAGACACAAGTGTTAAGATTGGGAAAAATTGCTGCAGGTTTATTATTACATACAACATTATGTAATCACGGTGGGTTATCTTACGGACGATCCAAGGGCAGGCCGCATTCTCGCCACCTGCCCGCCTGTTGAGCCAATCAGCACAGTGGCGAACCACCCAACTGCTGCACCATTATGGTAATAAAACTACACACGCCCCTTGCGGGGCGTATCTAGGCAAACCCCCGGTTGCACAGGCCCACAACCGCCCGAAGGACTACTGGGGCACCGACACGAGTTCCTGGACCTCCCATGAGGTTCCAGGTTAGGCTCTGGCACCCCTATGTGCCCGCTGAAGAACATTGTTGCACCTCTCTGCTTCCGGATCGCCCTGTAACTCCGCCACAGCCCGGCCGGCGGCCACCGTCGCCGTCCGGGCTCCCCACCACTTCGCTTCTTAGGGAAACCTGCAACCCTTGCTCTGCAGAGCATTTTGTCAGTCCAAAGGAACAAGACCAAAATGACAGGTGAGCGGTGGACCCTTTCCACCTCGAAGAGACCTGATCCTGACATGAACATTACATGCCTGAAGAAACCCAGGCCCCTCTGCCACTAATCTGCAGATACCCCGGGTCTTTTTATTCCTATACCATAGTGTAACCATCCCCGGTTACATGAAGTCATACTTCCAGGTAAATGACAAAGTGATGAAGAGGGGCCCCTACTGCTGAAGGCGCTTCGTATCGAACAATAGGCGTTCCAGCACATGCCCTGAAACTCAACCACACCCTTCACAACAAGCGTCAGCAGGCTATACCCAGCTAAGTTACAACTCCTGCTGTAACGCCGTTCTCCGCATAACATGGAGAAAGTGTGCTTACGATTAATGCTTGTGCAGCTATACTCAAAAGAGCACGGGGGCATTGCAGGGAAAACATATTATACTATATAACTTGGGCGATGTCTTTGCATATGCCAATACAGGATTGAACAGGTATTAACAGCAGGCTTCACCTGCCCTCTCAGGTTTAGTCTGAAGCAGCTTAGGCCATGCCACCTATAGATAGCTTGTCTGTAAGGGTGACTTACGACCACCACCAAGGGATTGCTGGGACTGAAACCAAGTGCCCCCTTAAGATCCCGACCTGCATCATGACACGCCCGCTGAAACCAAAAGCCCCTCTGAAACTAGTCAGCATATACCCCCGGGAACAACTCCCTCTACAGCAATCGTGTAGACTATCCCAGGTTCGTGAGGTCATACCCCTAGAAAGAGCCCAAGCGATGAGGGGGCCTCCCTGCTGATATCGCTCCATAATAAAACAATAGGAGAACCAGCGCATGACACTGAGACCCACCACACCTGCACACAAAGCAACAGCAGACTATACCCAGTACTGTATAACTTCTGCCGAAGTGTAGTTCTAAAATTCAACTATAAACTGAGCTTATGTGAACGCTTGTGCAACTGTACTCAATCAAAGTACCGAGGGATATTTCAGTGCGCAATGCATAATTAGTATAACTTGCGGGTGGACTTACATTGTATATACAGGATTGCAAAGGTGAACCGCTGGTATCAAATGCCCCCTAGTAGCCTGGAGGCTGCTTAGACCATGCTATCAAGAATAGCTTGTCTAAGAGTTGACTTACGACCCCCGCCATAAGGGATTAATAAGCTGTACCCAGGTACTCCCAATATTGGCGATATCAGACCTCAGGCCAACTTCTCACCTTAGGAGGAGCACAAAGGAATCTGAAGGTTACTCAGGGACAACATGAAGCTGTTCAAACGCAAGCCAGGGGAGCCCAACCACACTAACCCTGAAAGAAAACCGTGTGTCAAATCCTGAAAGGAGCCCATCGTGCAAAGCCACCACCCATAGTAGTGAAAACGAACAAAAAGGGTGTTAGAATACCAGACAGACATTCTGAGTTTCCATAACAGCTGTTACTTCACTTCTTGAGCAATTCTATAATGAGAGTCTGCTAGGGGCCCACTCCTTGAAGTATTATTGGCAGTCCAGGCTCAGGCAGTGGTTGCACAGTTGCCCCACTAGTACGTGAAATGAGTGTAACACTACAGGCTGAAAACCCTACCCACTACTGAAAGGCAGCAGGAGCTCCCGACGATCTGATGGCTCAGCGGATAGGCTGTCTTCCAGATTCCAGAGCCTTGGATGCACAGGCAGACAACAGCAGTATTATGGAAAAGCAAATTGACTATTGTCATGTGACCTTATCTTCTCATGGTTGAGTTACAAACAGAGCAGGCCCCAGGAATGTTCATAAACAAGACTAACTATGCCTCTTGGAAAGGCCCCAGGAGATCGATATGCGTAAGGGGATATATGAACCTATTAGCCTAGGGCTAGACCTAGAATTAGCTAAATATCCTAATTTTTAGCACATCCTAGACGGACTACCCTACAGTCATACCTTGCCATGACAGTACAGTAAGATAATACCCAAAAGTGAGGACCCCTCCCAATTGAGCGACACAGGAGTAAGCACCGCAACAAATCTGCCATATGTATGATATTAAGGTGCCAATATAAACTTCCACACAGCCATTAAGGAGTCACAACGCGGCTCGGGGCTCCCCCTAGCACACTTAGACGTAATTCTATTGAGTGCCTGCTCTACTCTATTAGAACAGACCCAAAATACGCCAAATACATAAAGTGACTTAGAATTAACACCTTTGGCACACTGATTCCGCACTGTTGTGGTCTACGTACAACTGTTATGACAGTCGCACTATCTTGTTTTGATATAATGATGGATGGAGTCCAGAAAACGCTCAAAATGGCCTTCCAAATGCGCAAGAGCAGGCGTCCATTCACATACATGTACACTGAGCGCACAACTACGCGCCTTTCTTGGGCCGAGCAGTCATTCCTAAGTCTGCTGTGCACACATGACCCCTAGCTCGGCACCTCTCCTGCGGGTGACAGGTGCTCATTCACAAGTACGCTGCGCACACTACACACCGTGTCTGTTCCATACAACTCCACTGCATGAGATGTGCACCAGCAATAGGTTGTGTGTACATATTGTCCACACTATGCAGTTGCATTTGCTTGGCTGGTGTAACGCATATGTCCTAGAACTGGATACTCGGTCACCTGTACATGCTGATCACCTCGTGCCTAGTTGGCTTACTGTGTGTCTGGAATCACACAAATCTCTAACATGGGCACACGGATACACGTACACATGAGTCACCTCATACAGTTCTAGCTTGCTGCATGCCTGATGTAACACACCTCTTGCCCAGGGGCACCCGGTCACACGTACACATTAGCGGCCCTCATGCAGAGTGCGCTAGCTGATGGCCTTGTGTACCGCACACCCAAATGCAGGACTCAAACCCGTAAACATAATGAGTATATTATTATAACTTATATGCAGGCACCCAGGATATGTACCTGCTGAGTATCATGCAGTGTCGGCTTGCTGCTAACCTGGGGCCATATGTAGGTAAACGGAGAATACCGAATCCTTAATACCGAATTTTACCGAATCGGTATTAAGGAATCGGTAAACGCGATGTAGAAAAAATTTCGTTAAAGTTTACCGATTCGTTATGAATCGGTATTAAATACCGAATCCGGACAAATCGGTAAAAAATGAGAAGCAAATACCGAGTCGGTGTTACAGAATCCATTACCGAATCGGAAATACCGATTCGGTAATTAAAAAAATCGTAATTTGGTGAATCAGCCAATCCTGAATCACCCAATTATCTCCCAAACAGGAAGTGGCCACACCCAGCCAGGTGCACAGGACCTGGAGCTCACAGTGAGGCAGGCAGGCAGGCAGGTGAGCTGAGGAGCCAGCAGCAAAACTGCCACATAGCCACAAGCAGTACTGAAAAGCTACAACAAGCATTGAAATGGCAAGCCAGGACAGGGAGAAGGAGGGAGGCGACAGAAAGAGAAAACTCAAGTTCAGTGACAAGGAGCTGGAGGTCCTGATCCAGGATGTCAGCCAAGAGCACCACAAGCTCTTTGGAGCCCAGTCCCACCAAGTGCCAGAGTCACAGAAGAGGCAAATCTGGAGTGGCATCAGGGACAAAATCAATGCCATAGGTGTGACCCAGCGCACCATAGAGGACATCAGGAAGAGGTGGTACGACCTCAGGAAGACAGCCAAACTGAGAATGGCAGAGAGACAGAGGCAGGCTGGAAAAACAGGAGGAGGGAAAAACAGAGCCCCAGTACCAACACCACTTGAACTGATGGTTGAATCCACCATCCAGCAGGAGAGTGTTATTGGCGTGGGAGACGCCGACAGCTCCGCCAGAGCAGCTAGAAAACAAGGTAAGAAGCATGCCCAGCATGCTGTGCTACCCCCTCCCCAACCCCAATCCCCATAGTGGCAAAGGGGCTCCCACTCCACCCCATGTCTTACTGGATACCTGCAATGCATTATGGGTGATGTAGTCAGAGGGAACACATGAATAGGACAGTCAGGCTAGCAAACAAAATAGCATGGTAAAGTAATTGGCAACGTCAGGACAACCACTGTGCTCTGTAGGCATGTTGTTTAATGTAATTTCATGGCAGACAGAGCAGTGAGTATATCTACATTTGTGTCATTACAGGCGAGTCATCTCGCAGTGCAGCAGAGAGCAGCCGAGCTAAGTCAGCCAGGCCAGAGGGGAGGCAAAATGAAGACGTCAGCAGGCCTGCAGGGACCACAAGCTCGGCAACATCACAGCCATCTATTCCACCACCACAGCCATCACCACAGCGCCAGGGAAGGCCGCAATCCCCTCTCACACAGTCCCCACTGCGAAGATCACCAACACCCCCACCCCCACAGTCAGGCAGGAGGCATGCCGTGGCCACCCTCCAGCAGATGGAGGAGTCAGATGAGGAGGGCAGAGGGGGCGAACAAAGTCCCATAGGGGAAAGATCCAACAGGGAGAGGTCTGGTTCTGCATCCGAGGGTGCCCACATCTCATCAAGACGCCGCAGGGCAAGGCCGGACAGTCCAGAGGCAGCCGAGCAGGGTGACAGTGTGTTTGCTGGACTGGAAGGCAACATGCTGAAGGTCCAGCGCCTGCAATGGAGAGAGATGAAGTTAATGCACAGGGCGGTGGCACACATAAACAAGCATATGCACAGGATGGAGAAGGGCATCAGTGCTATGGTGGAGAACATGAGTGCAGGAATGGAAAGAGTAGCGACTTTGGTGGACAACCTCTGCAGCCAGCTTGAGCAGGACCGTCTAGCCAGGCGCAGGGAGAGACAGAGGCTCCAGGCCTATACCAAGTCGGTGAACCGGCTGGCCACTTCAACATCACTGATGTGTCGCAGGTCCATCGCCATGCAGGAGGAGATGGCGCATTGCAGCAGGGATGTGGCCAGGGGGATGGTGTCCATGACCTCAGTGCTAGAGCAAATGCAGAATGCTAAGGCCGCCACAATGGAAGGGGGGGGACAGTGAGGAGGCCACCAGCCGTGGTAGCATCACGCCCTCACCCACCGAGTTCAGAAGGCGTAGTGAACGTAACGTGCCTTCACATGAACAGTCCGACACACCAGACAGTGTTGATAGGGAACGGTCACGGGCAGCGCGTGGCCGCAAGAAGTAAGGACCTATGGCTGTTACCATGCATGAGATGGGTGATGTAACCCATGTCCAATTGGACATTGCTCACATTACTGGGGGTGTGCCTAATAAACACCTTAAAATGTAACTTTAACTGGCTCTGTGTCGTTACTCACTCAGAAGTAGTTTGCCGTTATCTCTGCCCGTCTCTGTCTCCCATCATGTTCAATAGCAACGCCTTCTGCGCCGGGCTCTGGCTGAGGGTTGTCCTCGTCCTCGTCATCTGAGTCAGTCAGTTCCACTGTTGTTCCTTTTTTGATGGCCAGATTGTGTAGCATTGCACATGTAGCAATTATCTTGCAACATTTGATGGGGCTGTACAGACGTGCACCTCCAGTTTTGTGGAGGCAACGGAATCTGCTTTTGAGCAATTCAAATGTGCGCTCCACCACATTGCGTGTGCTCCTATGTGCCACATTGTATCTCTTGGGGTTGCTGGGTTGAGATATGGTGTGAGTAGATACGGCCGGAGGGCATATGCGCTGTCACCTATGTACAGATGTAAGTGGCATTAATTTGTGTGATCATTTGCTTTAGCCAGGGTGTACATCAGGGTGTGTCACATTTACTTACCTAGTATGTATCCGTCTCCAAATTCACCTGCAAGCAGACGTGTATGGATGCCACTGTTCCGGAAGATGTACGCGTCGTGGCTACTCCCGGGGAATTTGGCCACGATGTCAGTAATTATGAACTTGGCATTACATATCACCTGTACATTGATGGAGTGGGTGGATTTGCGGTTCCTGTATATGTATTCACTAGCTGTAGGTGGGCAGATGGGTATATGGGTCCCATCGATGCAGCTGATGACGTGTGGAAAGTGTGCCATTTGGTAGAACTCCAGCTTGGTCCTCTGCAGCTCCGCCTGTGTACTGGGGAAGGAAATGTAGTGTTCCATTCTGTCCATCATGGCATCTAGGAAGGTGGTGAAGAAACGGGATAAACAGCTCTGTGACACTCCACCCACTGCAGCTATCACACCCTGGAAACTTCCTGATGCAAGGAGGTGCAGGCAGCAGAGTACCTGGACATGGGTGGGGACAGCGTGGGCCCTTGGTGTCTGATGCTCCAGATAGGGTTTTAGGTCCCGTATTAGGTCCAGGATGGTCTCAGGGTGCAGTCTGTATCTTTCATGAATTTCTGCTTCTGTCAATTGGAACAATGTGATGCGCAATCTGTACACCTGCTCCTCCCGTCTCCAGATCCTTACTCCTGCTGCTCTCAAACGTAGCCGCCTTGCAATGAGGTAGAGGCCCACCATTGTGTTCCCACTGATGCATTTTGGGCCTGTTTTTATGCACTGCACCTGATTACCACATGCTCCAGATAAGTGGTAAATACCGAATCGTTATTACCGAATCTGGTCATATTCGGTAATACCGAGGTTTGCTACATCGCATTTATGGGGATTATTCCGATTCGTTATTTCCGAATCGTTATTCTTTGTTTCGGTAATTTTGATTCGGAAAATAAGTAATCGGTAATTTATTACCGATTCGTTATTAACGAATCAATTCGGTATTACGTACATCTCACATGGCTAATTACCGGTCGGTAACTACGAAAACTGGCCTTTTTCGGTGTTACTGACCGGAATTTGGCCACCTACATATGGCCCCTGGTTGCCTCACACGCACTGAAACACTTCCAATTTGTGTGTGCCCAAACCCCATGGCAAAACCTAGCATGTGAAATAGCAACGCTTCCGCTCACCTCCTTTCCTAAGCAACTGTAGGTGTTACTGTCTAATATAGAATTATTAGCCCAGAGGCAATGTAGGTGAACTGATTCTCTGTAATGCGTTCAGACACCTATGGGCAAAAGCCGCGCTATATAAAACACTTTTACAATGACAAACTACCGCTCCTGCCTGCAGCATGATGGAAGCATAACCATGGCTTGTATAAATGTAAATGGTTCTTCTATGTGGCGCGCTGACACCTGGAGCAATGTTCGCGCCATAGCCTGATACGATTGTGTACATACACACGCCACTCTTTTCTTGAAAGATAGCTTGTAATCTGTACACTTGTAAGTTTCTCCTCCTGTGTCATTACTGCTCCTATTGTTAAGCACTCTGCCGCCTAAATGAACACAGTGCGGGGGTAGAAAGCGCACTGGGGTTGCTACCCTTCCCCAACTCGGGGCCAACGCAGGGTACCATTCCAATCGTGAGCCAGGAATGCAATTATACTTGTGTACCAGCAATCCCCCTGGACGGATTGAATGATGGTTCACCCAGTTCGATAAATTCCGGGAACCGTGCTTGAAGACGCCCGGATCCCCGAGGATGCCCCCCCCAACCCCCACCTGCTGGTGCACGACTTAAGCCTCGGAGAGGCCCGAGACCCCAAAGGCCGAAGCCCTTGCCGTTGGGCTACCGCTCCGGAAGCAGGGAGATACAAGGGCATGTCGGGCCACTAGTGCCGCGGGGAGGAGGCCGTATGGCCCTGCCTAAAGGGGGGGGGGGTGAGCACTAAAAAGCCTGCAAGGTACTAAATAGCGCGGCCTAGCCCCCGAGGGGGCCACCAAGCGTGCCCGGGTGGGCCCGGCCGCACATAAACAATGCCGAGCAGCGCTGCAATCACCTAAGAATGTGCAGCCCTGGTCCACCTCGTGGGACACATGGAGGCACGAGTGGAACTCCTCGGTGAGATCAGGGATATGGACCCTAGTCTGTGGGGCTGTGGATGCCGCGCACTGCCCAGGAGAGCCCTGGGGGACTTCCCATGAGCAGGTGAGCAATCGTTACAGACCAAAACCAACAATGCCTGAGATGACACTTCCTACACGGCATGGCCAGGAACGCTCCAACGAAAATAAGAATGATCGGGAGATCGAACTCTAGCCACCTCATGAGCCTGAACGTGACACGTGAACTGTAAAATATGAAAGTGAAAGGCAATGGGGCCAATACAGGTTAGCTACTGTGGCGGGAGTTCGCAGCAACTCAATGTTCGCTGGGAGAAAAGTACGTAAGTAGCCTGTATTCGATACTGATCTGGGCTATTTGAAACATCTGTGAATAGCAGGAGTGGCCTGCAAAGAGCGGATTTTCATGGATATCGGCCTCCTATGGAACGCGTGTCGCAAGGAGATGTCAAACAGAACACTGTGTGGATCAGAGCTGCTTTGGACCAAGCCAGTACGAAAACAAACATAAATGCGACGCAGAACATAATTTTAGATTCAGCATCCTTGGCACACTGTCTTGTCTGAGCTAAAGAACCTAAACCAATGCAAATGTATATTTATACTTCACCCCGTGTCGTCCTAGCGATTATTGGGATACCGGACGAGACTTCGAGCCCAAAAACGTGTTTAGCAGTCTTGGCCCCTGTAGCAATGCTTCCGCCCCCACTAGCAACCCACCGTGCCAGTAGTCGTAAGACTTCAGATTACAAGATGACAACGGGCTCGGTGTGTCACCGGAAGGCGACGTTAGGTGAGCTGAGCATAAGTGCCCAGCGGGGGGCGGGGGGGAGCTATCACCGGAAAGGGGGTAGGACACAGGGTCGGGCCCCAAAAGCGTAATGACCAATGAGGCGAAACCCGACCTGAAGAAAAGGATGCGTGAGAAAATGCGAAGGACGGTCCAGACGGAAACGCACCCGTAAGGTTCTCTAGGTGCTGTCGGAAGAATAAGCGCTATTGCCCGGAGCCACTTAGAGCTGGGCTAATCTGCCGCCAGACCCGGGGATCGAACCGTGATCCCCCGATTACCGAGTCAGTCGGCTTAGCCGCGGCGCCACACTAAATATTTCGCAAACAATTCACAAACTGCAGCTCAAACCTGCAACAACCGAGGTGCTAAGGACCATCTATCTTATGTCTAACGCCACCACGCAGATGTATAGCAGAAGGAAATTGCGCCAACAACTATACATTAGACTCAAACCGCTGCTACAAACAAAATTGCGTGCACCTTACCCCTATACCGCAATGTGGCCACCCCGTGCTCCTTGTGCCACTCACAATTAACGCTGAGCTACGAGGGAGGGGGGGTAGACCACCAGGGCAAGTGCTCAAGGGGCAGGCAGGAAACGAGTCTGTAAAAAGTGTGCTTAGCGACACTTGCGCAAATCATGACAAGGTATGTAGCAAACCCCCCACGCAGGATAGATGAAGCACACCGAAACGCCTCCCCCCCATAACACAAGGGATGGGCCGGAAACAGATCTGCAAAACAAAATGTGCGTTGGAGAAACTGAAAATGCGCCACAATATCATAACGTGGCGCATGAAAGTTGAAAACACAAATTCCCCTCGGAGGAGGGGGCAAGACTGCCAACTTGTAAATACGGAGGCAAGGTCTAAGGAATCAAAAGCCACCTGAGTATATGTAGCACGGCCCGGGCCACGCCAGGCTCGGCGGGAGCGCAGCAGCAGCAGAAGATTTGTGCGAAGCGGGCATGAGCGGGTGCTCCGCAAATCGCATAGTCCTTGCTGCACTTTAAACAAAATAAATAATTCACTTCGACAATATGAGGCATCGTCGGGAATCGAACCACAATTCATTGTTAAGCGCTACGTTTTTGCATCCAGCGCGGTGAGCCACACATGGGCTCACAACGAAATGCGCCCGGTGCAGGTGCCCACAAAACAATATATCCCTAAATCAGCGAAATAGGAAAAGCATACAAGGCTATCCTGCTTAATAGAAATATACAATGTATAGAGAAATCGCTCCTCACTCACGATCGTGAATTAAGCATGGCGACATGCACCCAGGATGGAACCACCGTCAAGCACCCACCCGCCCTCGCCATTCACCACGGGAAACCCCCCGGGGAGGTGGACAAGGAAACATGCGCCACAACCCGCCAGTCCCAGCCTGACCCGAGAGGCGAAGGGGAAGAATACATACGTCTGACTCAGGGCCCAGGCCATGCATCCGGAGACGCACCGGCCGTCTCAGTTACTATGTACAGCGTAACATCCCCCATGCGCTCGCACACACTCGGTAGGGGGACCCGCCTAGCACTCATGACATCTTAGCTCACAGAGGCCTGGGATGGGCGCCATGATTAATGCAAACACCTCATAGCTCACAGAGGCTTGGGATGGGCGCCATGATTGATACAAACACATCCCAGCTCACAGATGCGTGGGATAGGCGCCGTGATAGATGGTTCGGTCAAGCAAACGCCACAGCCTCCTGGACCCACTACAAGTTTCCATGATATTTACGGGTTGCTCCGGTAACCAAGCCTGGCAGTAAGGATCCTGCCCGATGGTTAATATATCCGACGGCCCATGCGCGCGTGTATGTCCTCCGATCACCCTGCTGCCTCCCCAAATGCACCATGCATAACCAAGAAATAAATCAGACTTGAAGCCCCGCCTTTCCACAAGCATCTTCCGATGCAAGGACGCGGTGGAAAGAACAAACAAGCGCCTCGCATATACCATGGAAATATGAGACGCTGGGGGCAGTAGCACCCATGAAGGGAGACACCAATGAAGATACCGAGGGACGAGGAGGGTGACAGACGAGGAGGAGGGGGTTACCTGCCAGGGCCTGCACAAGTGCCCCCACATGCCCCCGGACAAAGAAACTTGCCAAAAACGCTTCTCCGTGGGAAAGCGACCCACCCAAATCCTCCCCACTCACCGCAGGCGAAGCAAACAGTCGAACGTCGGAAATTCATCACCTCGATGCAAGACCGGACCTCTGGACGGCGACCAGAGGTGAGGGAAAAAGAGTGTCCCCGACGTAGAGCGCGCGACGTCCGGAGCGGCAAAGAGGCCTGAGCAATGGCGAGGGGGAGAGATATACCCCCCTCTCCCTGCCTGCCGCCCCGGACGCGCGTCACCTGACCCGCCCACATCCCACCGGGCAACGCCTGCCCTGGGGAGGAGTGGCTGACCACATTACGGGACGGGGGCAGCCCTCCGTGACTAAGGGCCCGCCCTCCTGATGGCCACAGGGTGGCCTCGGGCAGGCGCAATACCTCTGGAGGCTTGAAAAGGGGGAGGGTCGCAGCCCTGAAGCTCCTATTCATTGCCCGCTGCTGCACCATCTGGTTAACTTTCGGTTTGTGTGGTCCACACGCTTAAACAAGCATTTGCAATGGAATAGGTCTCGCATTTACGAGAGTTTGAGCTCTTGGCATTGTAAATGCCAACAGCTTAAACTCCCACAAATGCGAGACCTATGGCATTGCAGATATTCTTGTTGTTGTTGTTAAAGCCCCATTCCGTACTTTCACATGCATGAAGGCCACGCCACTTTCTTTCAAGAAGCAGTGTCTAACAAAAGGTGTGCTGCCGGTATTAAAGTGAAATGGGGGCTTTTACAACATCAAATGCATCTGTTTGATAAACAAATATTTGTTTTTTTGTAAAAGCCCCCATGCTGCGGTTTCACTTCAATAGCGGATGCACACCTTTCCTTAGACACAGCTCTTCTAAAGAAAGGGGCGTGATCTTCATGCACAAAAAAGTGTGGAATGGGGCTTTGACAATAAAAAAAATATTTGCAATGCCATAGGTGTCGCATTTGCGAGAGTTTTAAGCTCTTGGCATTTACAATGCCAAAAGCTCAAACTCCTGTAAATGCAAGACATATGGCATTGCAAACAAGTGCCCGCCATTGCCCCGGCAGCTTTGAAAGTGAAAGTGCGCATGGCGCGCTGAATAATTTGCCTTTTCTTGCCCCATAAATTAGTCAGTCCTGCCACAAAATGCCGTCCGCTCCTGCTGCATAATTATATTGGCCCTATCTATAAGTAATACACTTGCAGGATTTCTGCACTGCCTCGTTCATCACAAGTCATCCCCACCACTGATCTGTGTAACCATTCAACCGTTTATGATCCAAGGTACCACTTTATTATCATGTACAATGTTTTGTCGCCAAACATACTCAAACGGTTTGTGCTTTATATTTGGACCACGGAGTTACGCGGCACTTGTGAACTTGCACACATGGATACTACTGTGCTCATCTGATTGGGGATCTAATAGACTGCAAGCTTAGAACAGTTCAATCCCTAAACAACGTAGTGTGGGCTACGTCTCAAATGCCATACAAATATTGCATCTTGCAAGCGTTCTCTTTATATGAGAAACCGCCCACCTCATGGGCCGGCAGACACCTCCCGCCTCAGCATACTGGAAGGCAATAAAGGATATGCCAACACTTTTGGCCTCTACCAGAGATGAAAGGGGCCCTTGACTGGGGTCGGCCCCTGTAACCCGAGAGCCAGCCCCCGAGTTTCACCGAATGTGCAGAGCAGAATCAGGCTCTACTCGGGGTCTGAGCTCCACGTAGAAAAGATATCCTCAGGTGGTCACACCAAGGGACTGAATCTCACAATAGCAACTACTTCAGAACAAACCGATATTGTGCAGCTCTGATGATCTAGGCACCTGCTGCGTTGCACATCCACGTATTGGCAATTCAAAGAATGCGCCTCAAGTACACTTTAGCAATGTGAGGGTGATAGTAACACCTGCGCTCTGCAATGCTTACAGTTAGGCACGGTGGACAAGAAAAGTGACTACAATTTAAAGAATTTGAGCGTACCTGATAGTGAAGAGGAGATGAAATGCACGGCCCTTCAGCTGACGGACCGCCAGTTTTAAGTGAGGCTGCTGAAGCCTTCAGGATGCCTGCACCGAGCACGGGGGTGGGCAGGGGGCGGGGGCTACACTCGAACTCTGGTAAGGACACTTCCTTTTAGTATGTCAGTTCAGATCTGCTCGCCCATAGCCTGAGCCTTAATACAACTGTTATATTTCACGGTGACATCACAGAGTGGACACTACAAAACTCCAAAGCATTAAGCAACTCTTACAAGCCTTACAACGGAAGATCCCAGAATGATATGTCTGGTGTCGACGGATACGTCTCTGAACTGTAGTAAACCCGGCATCGCCCCTCTATCCCCATCACAACAATTTTGGAATCTGACTGGAAAAGCTGCAGTGCGCAGTACATACATATTTCAACAAGCCAAAATAAACAAAGCAATACCTTGCAAGATGCGGGTGTTCTGTGGCACAACTTTGAGCTAGACGTCTTTGGCATTGAGATAGGAACACGGATGTGCTGGAACCATGAAAGCTGTCAGCAGTTGCCTGCCCGGACACACTACAAGGGGGATTTGGGGGGCAGCCGAGCCGCGAGGTCTGCCCATCGGGCAGATTAGGCAGGGGGAAGGGGGCGAACTAGGGAGCGGCCATTTTGTTGCTTGTGGGCTGCCTGGGGATAGCCCAAAGGCAGCCCAATTGTGAGGTAGGCAGCCCAGGGGATATTTAGGTGGTGCCCGCGTTTGCCCAGCCACCATTTTAGGTACTGAGACCTGGTGGCTGGGAGCGGCACTTAGCTTTTGTCCCCGCCCTCCCTCCCTGGGCTTTGGGTTTTTGTGGGAGGTTTTTTAGCCAAGTCTATTTTGTTAGGGAGGCTGTGTTTGGGACAGGTGCACAAGGGGGGGTTTTGATGTAGTTCGTCGCTTGGAACAGGTGCTGGCGGAGTTGTTTTTGATGTTGGCCAAGTTTGGCTGGAGTTCGGTTCTTTATCGTTATGTTTGGGGAGTTGGGGAACGGAAGCGGGGAAAGGGTAAACAGTTTGGGAGTTACATTAGAGGGTACTTAGTTACAGTTGCAAGAAGGCAGATAGGTCTGTAGGTCTTGGCAGGTTTTGGAGTTAGGATGTAGGGGAGAAAAGTGGATACTATTAGAATGTAATTGAATTGTATATTTGTAAATTGCAGGATGGGGGATTTTATCATGTGGGGATCGTAGGGGTGGGGGGAGAGAAAAACCTAAGGGGTCAGGTAACTCGCTGTTTAGAGAGGTTTTAGTTTTGTGAGGCGGTTGCCAGTTTTATTAAATGTGATGTGCACCTGTTTCAATAAAGCGGCCTTTTACACACACAAAATGGTAGTCGGTCTTGCTTGCCCCCCTTCTTCCCTCCCAAAGCAGGGACGCCCGAGCCTCAGCCCTCGGTGCATTACAGCAGAAGACAAGAACTGTGCATGCAAGCTCAAACGCGGCATGCCACCAAAGTAAAAACAAGTGATAGTAATTTACACTTATCTTGGGTACTGCCACCACTGGCTCAAATTAAGCAGAGGGGAGCAATGATGGAGGGACGAGAATCCTGGAGGGAGAGGGGAGCAACGAGGATGGGCCGAGAAGCCTGGAGGGAGAGGGTAGCAACGAGGGAGGGGTTAGAAGCCTGGAGGGAGAGGGGAGGGATGAGAGGCCTGGAGGGAGAAAAGAGCAGCAGTTGTTGTTTTCACTGCTGCCAGACTGGCATTTCAAACCCCATCGGTGCCCTTGGAAATGTCAGCAGGAACCTTCACTTTGAATTCATGGTTTCTATGATTAATTCTTGTGGTGCTTTCTGACGAATACGTGCATTCTTTGGCCAGGGACGAATGATAAAATGGATGTGAAACCTTGCTAAATCCGCTGCATATTAATGCCTGTGAAATTAATTTGTTTGGATTTTAAAATATGTTTAGATGCTGTACACGGATTTGTTTTAATGTGTGTAGTACTTTGTGTCGATACAAAAGGGGGTGGTGATGGACGGAGCATCAGAACCAATCAGACACTCACACCCAGTCAAAAGATGTGGGTTTGATCCATCACCATTCTTTAGCCCACTCTGCCACCCCAGTTCAGACATGGCTATATGCAAATCAGTCTGACCCTGTGCCTCATGGGAACAGTCCAGCCCGAACTGCCAAGCCATGCCTTCCCTGGACCGGAAACAAGCTTCCGAGGACTGGTTTCTGGCATTACAGCCGTCTTCAGCCCGGCTTGCTTGAATCCAGTGGCAAAGTGAGCAAGAGACTCACGTCTGAGCATACCCTGCCACACTTAAGGCAGCCAAAGCGGTACAAAAGGGGGTGGTGATGGACCGAGCATCAGAACCAATCAGACACTCACACCCAGTCAAAAGATCTGGGTTTGATCCATCACCGTTCTTTAGCCCACTCTGCCACCCCAGTTCAGACATGGCTATATGCAAATCAGTCTGACCCTGTGCCTCATGGGAACAGTCCAGCCCGAACTGCCAAGCCATGCCTTCCCTGGACCGGAAACAAGCTTCCGAGGACTGGTTTCTGGCATGTACTTTGTGTCGATGTCACCAGCTTACAGAGCCCACGTTTACCCCACATATAAGTAGATTAGACAGCTGAGTGCTCACAAGTGTAAATTTATTAGCAGCTCACGGGGCCCAATAAATACTTAAGTTTATGGTGCGCTGACATAAATGTGTTTATAGTGCTGTATTAGCCTCAGTAGGGCATAGCAGCGCTCATGATGACGGCCGCATACGCCCGTTGTCCAATTGTAAAGGCGATAATAAATTAGTAAATTGATACTACCAACCCACTTGGTATTTTAGAAGTCATAATGGCGAGCATCAATTAGGTATTTTTGGTGAGTGCATTAGGCGGATTTTTGGGACAAATCAATGTGTGCAAATTAAAAAACATACTTAACAAGTGAAGATAAGTATTGCGTTTCAGTTCTTGATGAACTTTATTGAAACTTTTTTTATATAACACCAATGATATGTCTGATTTTATTTTGGCTACGGTTAAAGATCATTCAGAGGATAATCTTTTAAAATGCACAAACCTGTTAATTGATGCAAGTGCAGTAACTTGGCCCTCAGCATTGACAAGCTGATGCACTTTTCACGTCCTTACGACTTTAATAATCTGCAGCTCCTTTTCACCGGACCTGCAATTAATGAACAGGCTCTGCTCGTAGGGCCGCCTAATAACCAAGGCTGGCAAAACTCTAGAACCACTTTCCCTGCAGTCTGTGCAACTTGAGTGGTAAAATAGGGGGCTGGAGGGAGGTGGGAAGACCTTTACCATTCCAAACTTGATAGGCCCCTTGGTTCGCTATAGATCATAGGTGTGTTTTCGTTTCTGTTGCAGTGATTTATGCGGAGATTTGGTGTGACACCCGGCAAAGAAACGTGTCAATGAGGAGTATATCTGAACTGGTTAACCTGTGTAAACCCGATAACCTTCGGGCACGTTTATAACTGATCTGTGTGAATGGTCACAGGCAGCCAGCCTCTCTGCCGGCACCTGTGAAGGTATATGGTCCTGTGCGCGCACCCTGTCACGCATGGACGCACACACCTCCTGTATACTAGAACTCCTTACCATCGGGAGCAAACATATTTATAATACAAAAATACATTTATAATGCACAGTTAAATCATTTTCATTGTAAAATAAACATGCTGATTCTACTTTCTGAAACAGAAAGCAAATATATATTTAGGGGTGTGTGTGTGTGTGTGTGTGTTTGTGTGTGATTGTGTAGTGCATACGGGTGTGCTCGCCAGTTTTGTCCTTTCTTAGAAAATATATTCAATGTGTAAGTCAAATTTCAATGCGAGCTGGCTAAATTGAGCTTATTTATATCTCTGGTACTTCACAAATTTCCATGTAGAAACTCATCTGTTGACAAATAACCAAAAATCTTTCCTCTGCGGGATACAAACTCACTATATTTCTCCTTCTTCCTGCTTTTAATACTAATGCATAAATAACACTTTGTTTTCCTCTTCCAAAAAAGCAGAAGCCGGCGAGTGGTGCGTGCACGAGCCACAGCGAACGTGGTTTTAATTATCGCACCCGTGTCTGTGCACAATAATTGAAACCACATGGCCTATTGGTGTCTATTATGCAAACTAAGCGCGTAATAGATGCCAATAGGGCACGGGCGGAGCAATGCGCCCATCTTTGGCCAATAAAAAAAGGCCAATAGCGGGCCACAAAAGGAAAAGCCCATGCACGAGCGTGGGCGATTCCTAGGTCAGCTTACTAACCCCGTTTTACACCCACTAAAGGTCTTGCACTGCGCGAGCAGTGCTGCGCACTGCAACGCTAGGCACGAGACCTAAAAAGTTATACCAGACGATGTCAAAACATAAGGTTAACAACATGCGTGCAACCTGATTAGCACCACTGCTCATTGGTGCACGCTTATACATCTGTAAGTAATGGAAGACACATGGCAGTCAAACCATGTTTGTAAGCTATTTTTACATCACTGATATTACCATGAACTGCCTGCAGCAAACACTAAATATTCAGTTGCTTTTACCCTGCAAAACAGCTAGACATTGTGTTTTTACAATTCAAATCTACCCCCGTTTGTAAATGTGGGGCATTTTTTTGGCTCTGTGAATCATTAATGTGAGAATTTCAATAATTGACTTAATTCACTAATTTGGGGGGAATTGGTCTTAAGGTATGAGACTAAAATTGTAATGAACATGAATAGATTTATCCCCTACACTGTTGGTATTATATAAGTTTTAATCTGAGGTGCAGACGTTTTAGTCATCTGAAGTGAAAACCCGCTCTCCAATTTTGACATTTGAGATCACAAACATTCCACTAAAAGAGTGGGTATGTCTCATTAGGTTTTGCAATTACAGCGTAATCGGGCAGAATATTGCATACTGGCATGTGCAGTCTGCTATAACCCCTTAGGCCCTGAAGGTATGGAAGTAGTATCTCCATTTTGTTATTGATAATGTTCAGCGCAATAGGTGATTGACTAATTAATAACACTGTCAATCATTAGCAAGTCAATCCCTCCTGGGCAGGGCATCCCCACTAAGTGCCAGCAAGTGCAGGGCTGTCATGCAGATGTGTATTCGAGGTCTTGTGGTGGTATCTCCTGCTGAAAACCTTATAGTGGGGAGATCTCATAATCTGAACTGACTCTAAAATGCAGCTTTCCCAAGACATTGGCCCAAAACCCCAGTCCTTACAGAGAAGATTAAGTAACAAGCAGGTGAGATATTGTGTACTGGCCTATCATATCTCAATTTATAAAACACAGCATCGAAGTACACAACACCTTATATCTGGTGCCCGTTGTGCATAGTCACCATAACTCATGTTTTATAGTCATGTTTTACAAATAATTTCTTTCAGACTTGTTTCCCTAACTGAAGCACACCTACACGACAGTCGCTTGATAGCACATATGTTTTGATCACCAGTGGACTCTGTTTGCATAGACTGCATAATCATGCCATACCATATTGACTCTACTGTGGGTTGTCCTTTCTGTTCAAGTTGTCCCCAGAGCTTCGCAAACATTATAGCTTTGCATAGTTTGCATTGCAAGGGACCATGAGGTATTTATTTTTACATTATTATATTCGTTGAGTATTGTGTACATTTTACTTCTCTGACTTAAAATTCATACAATACATATATTTGTATATTAACATTATTAAGATATTAACAGGTGTGTAAATTATTCTACTGGTTCTGATCCCATCCATGCTTTCTTCTCCACCTGAAAGCAGCCACATTTTGCGATGCAGGAGGCGCTACGAAATTCGTTTTATTTATTAAATTGTTCCGGTTTTTAGCATCCCCCACCCTGCCCTTCCCCGCCCCGCCTTTCTGCCCCACCGTAACTCCCTCCACGGGTCGCGGCTGCCTGAAAGCATGTTTTAAATAATGGCCGTCAGAGGGTAATTCCATCACCCCAGTTTTTTCTTCTTGACCAGGTTGTCCAACTGATAGCCAACAACAGACAGCAGTACATCACATGGGGATCAATTGCAATTGTAAATGCACATATTTGTGTGTGCGTATGTGTGACTGCATGCCTGTGTGTGGGTGTATGTGTGTATTAATGTGTGTTTTTGTTCATGGGTGTGTGTGGGCATGTGTCCATGCATGCATGTAAGTGTGTGTTAGCATGTTTCTGACCAAAAAGCCCCTCACTGATGAGAACCAATGAAATACTGAGTGGGTATTCTTCCAAAATGAGTAAATTTATCTACTTTTACTATTTTTTTATGATTCACAAACATGAGGCATGGTGTCCTGGCATTTGCCTTTCTTCAGCTCCTATTTTGAGTCTGGATGTCTGCAAAGCAGAAAGTCTGCATTTGTACCCTTTAGAGTGAAAAAGACTGCAAAATATTTCTTCACACTAAAAACATTTATTCAATGTGAAGAATTCTTTTCATCTACACAAAAAAGCGGTGTTTAGGATACTTCCTTGCCCTCTGGACATGCATGTATGTTTAGAATGACCACAGGTGAGGAAAATTCACAATTTACCACATTAAAAAAAACAAAAAACTTCAAAGGTGGTGGAACCTTAGATCTACCTGGCAACAGACATTGTCTATCTCAGTGCTTAAATGTGCAGTGCAAACGCATGGCTGCCCTTAGGCCTCTGGCTGCCCTATTGTAAAAAGTGGGATTGAGCATTGCAAGACCAACTTCATAGATGGATTCACAGTTATTAGATATTGAAACTCTGGGATGGCCTCCCTTACACAAGAAAGATCTGTCGTGGTAAGAATAAATCTACCAAGTAGTGGAAAATGATAATTCTATATCGTACATAAACACCTGGTGTGAATTATCATCTTTAATAAGGCAATTCTACCTCGCATTGACAAGGGTAGGGGCGTCCAGCACTGTGTTTCCTTGTGTGTTATCCAGTAAGAGGAGAATATTTCAGTTTGTGTGATCCCTTCTGTATGTAAGAGGTTAACCCTCTGGTACATAATACTCCATTCAAATGAGAGGGTTACATTAAGCAACAAAATAAGCAAAACAAACAATTTAACAGACAAATACACGAAACACTCATTTCTACTAAATAGTTACTTAAAACCTTTCAACGCATTGCAGATCCTAAGTAATTGATCACACAAATACATGAGTCAAAGGAAAGGTGTATGGTTCAACAGGATTATATAGCGGATAAAGTCAAAAGGTCTAAAAGTTGGTTGTACCTGTATATTCCTTGCAAAATACTAACTTACCCTTCGTATTTAGTGTTATGTCGTTGAGGAAGTCTCCATAGACCAGTTTAGGTCTCAGCCCCTTTAAAACAAATCTTCACTAGGCCCATAGAAACCAACAGCTAAAGACCCATTTTGAAAATCCTTTTGTTTTGAAAATTCTATATTACTAAAGACACTCAATTAACTGAAAAGAACCTAGAAAAAGAAAGTGTCTCTGGGTTCATGGTAGTCAGGTGTGTGCCTAAAGAGGGAGATGGGAACAATCCTTCCTGATGTGCATTCATTTAAACAAGATACGCTGGATCAAGGGAACCCTGCCCTCCGGATGTTTCTCCACTTAAGCACCAATTTCTAACCCTGTGATCATGCGGTTATGATAGTTGAATTACAGATGATGTCGAGTGCTGAGAGTGGCCGAGAGCTTGGTCACATCTCTTATGACTACCCATCAAGAAATACTGAGTGACCATAACTTTTTGTCTAATTGGAACCAGATAAATTACGGAGTTCTACAAGTATCCTGATTATCCCTAATTCAATTCAGTATATATGTCCGACGCCCCTATGAACTATTGCATGTTTAGCATGCCTGCCAAATGGGTTTTTTTCTCTTTGAGTATGCCAATGACACTCATGTCATCTTTATACTCACCAATATGCCAGACAATTATTGCAAATTGGTTGAGGAAATGTTCACTAAAATAGAATTATAAAGAAAAAGTTGGTTGCGTCTCAACGAAGACAGGGCCACATTTATGCTAAGCGGTTCTCACAAAACATTTAGGAAAGTGAATAATAAAATACCCCACCTTCTTAGGTGAAGCTTCTGTAATTTAAATAAAAGAGAGTAATAAAACTGTAAAGGGCCGATCTCAAAGTGCATGGTAATGGTGGAGTGTAAATTCCACACCTACTATTAGCAGCACCCTAGTATATTACCCCACCATTACCATGCAATTCTGAATTCATGAGCTGGTAAAGGATAATAACATGTGGGATGTGTAATTACAGAATGTGTCTCTGCATGTTTTTTCTTTTCGAGGCAATTTAGCAGGCATAAATCCCACTTGCTTTTGACAGTCGCAATGGTATCTGGGTTTTTACTATGTCTTGTAATCCTCGATGTGGTAAAACCTAGAAACTTGTACAGTTTTCCATTTAAGTCTAGAGTGAAATGTAATTTTAACAAATGCTCATAAATGTATCTTTGGTAATTAATTTACATACTGAAAAGTCCAACCTGAAAAATCATTAACGCCCTGTGCATAAAACATGGCAGCATTACCAAGAGGAAAGAGAATGAAAGCAGGATGCTGATTTCAATGCAATAATGACCGAAATGCCAAGGCTATGAGATTAGTCGAATATCACATTACATTGGAGACATTCTACAAAACCTGCTGATGCACTGTGCTTCTTATCTACAAAGCATTGATACCTATAGGGTTTGTAGTGTTTTATAAGTAACCATGATGATGAACAGGAATAGATCATTGCATTTAATTCCTACAATTTCCGTGAAGGGGTATGAAGTGATGACAAATGTGGATGGTGGATGCTCAGAATCACACACCTCCATGCTGGGAAACGTTACAACGCATGCCTTAACCCCGCATTTTTTACTCCGCAAACGTTCTATAATCATTGCATGTTTTAAGTGTTTTAAATTGTCTATACTGTACATGTACTTTTATGGTTTGAACTAAAACCGAATAAAGTCTCTACTACTACTACTCCGCAAAATATTTTACAACGCAGGGCTTTACACCTCAAACCATTACAACGCATTCCCCAAAGTAACGCCACGGTGGAGTTCGAATAGTAAATTGCATTGTAATGTGGAATGAGATGTAATGGATTGCGTTGTGAAGCCCTGCGTTGTAAAAGATTTGAGGTGTAAAAAATGCAGGGTAATGGAACGCATTGTAAAAGCGTGCGGGGTAAAGTGTCCTATTCCTCCATGATACGCGAGAAGTAGTATAAAATTGGAAAACAATTAACCCAATGAGAGCAAGTGAAGAGATGCTTTTGTAAGTTACTGGTCCAACAGAGTCAGTCTGGATTTAGATTCTAGGTCTCTCATTTTCCCTCTTGGGGGATGTTTACATTTTGAGCAAGGGGCGTGTAACTCCGTTGATCAAAATAAAGATGGCCTTACATTGGAAAATGCATCTAAAATGGAAAGTATAGAATTTGGCAAAGAGCCCAAACAGATCCCTTAATACTGTAGAACAAACAGTCTAGATAGCAGAGTACTCAAAGTGAATGTCCTCATAATTGTAGAAAATGTTGTCATAGCCCATTTAGTGGACCTTGTGATGGTGTAATCAATTAGCCAAAGCAAAATGCAAAGCAGAAACAGACTATCGCTGTTTGCAGTGCATTGTATTTCTATAACGTGTTGGACAGTCATAGTCAACTGATGCGCTGCACTCTCGTTCAGTTAATCCACTGCACACTCTGGGTAGTGACACTACATTGCCTAGAAGCGAGGTGATCCCAGGATGATCTACTGAGTCAAATATTACATACAGGGTAAGCATTACAGATTAGGCTGTCCATTCTCATAACTCACACATCTTCCTGTAAGGTTAGCAATGTGGTCTCGGACCCCAGCATTGAGTGAAACCTGGACGACATAGGAGATTTGACTGTTGTAGATGGCTCTAGAAGGAAGTAAGGGAACATTGTCCACAATGAGGCTGAGGTTAACTATGTATCTGAAAAGGATGCAGTATAGGCTTAGAAGGAGTGAAGATGATGCTTTCTCCCTTAAGCTCTTTAGATATACATTAACAGCTTTGTCATTATGTGACAAACACAATGAATGCTGTTTCGATGGTAAATGTATTGGCTATACAGAAGAACCCATCATCGGCTGAAGCAGATTTTCAAATATTGTTTCATAACCAATAGAATCAAATATGATCCGGCGGTAGGGTTTCCACTTCCTTCAATCATGTTGATTCCTTTCCCATCATGACATCCTGTTTCCTGTTCCGGAGGCATGGTATCCTCGCCAAATGGAATAAAGTG
This sequence comes from Lissotriton helveticus, assembly GCF_964261635.1. Classification (NCBI taxonomy): domain Eukaryota; kingdom Metazoa; phylum Chordata; class Amphibia; order Caudata; family Salamandridae; genus Lissotriton; species Lissotriton helveticus. The sequence goes on from NC_136059.1 coordinate 1,378,256,652, forward strand.
GCCACCACATTTGGGGAATATTTGGAATTTAGTTCATGCGGTGATTACTCGAATTGGCAAGAATAATGAAATCCCAAATGATTCCAGCTCAGCAAAAGCAGATGCGCCCCCAGAGAGTGAAATTACATTCCAAGGCCAGGCTGTTTGATCCGCGGTGTTTCACACATGAAGATCTAGTCAAAATGTTTATTTTTTTGTTCCAGCAAATTTTATTGTTATCTTTGAAACATAAAAACCAAGGGACGGTGTATTAGATTTAGCTTCGAGCCCATGAAAGGGAATGCAAGTTGTTAGATTTTCCAGTCAATTTTCAATAATTCTTTGAAGCAGTGGAATTCCTATCCCAGGACTTCTAAGCAGCGCTGCCACATACAGACACATACAGAATACCCCACCTGCCTACTCCTTTTGCCGGCTGCTTTGCAGGTACATGCTTTTATCGTTGTGGGTAAAAGCAGCACGGTACAAAAAAGCGGCTCGGAAGGCAGCTTGCACGGTAGTCAAGCCAAGTCTGAAGCACATTGCTATAGAGCTAAGTGCTTTACTTTTAATGTGTGCTTGCAGATCTCTCATTAATTAATGGGATAATCAACCCGTACTAATGAGGTGTGACTTGTAGCTACTTACACTTTCCATCCAATACTTTGAAGTTGCTTAAAAAAACACTCTAAATGCTAATAGATGCAAAGTGAAAGAAATAAACTACAAGCACACTGCTGGCAACAATACGCGGAAGGGATGGCTACATTAGCTTTCTGATAAATATGAATGTTGAATCTGAATACCTAAGTTGTTTTACAAACCCTTTCTTTCTTCCCCCAAATTCTGGGGCACCACTGACAAGGGGGAGGAGGGAATAGGTGCCCTCTTGCATGATGTCCCTTCTGCTGCAGTAGATTGCAGCAACTTTTGGTCACAGTAGAATCACAGTCCTAAAACCGTGTTCTTTCAGTAAAATAATTCAAATCAGTATTTATTGTAAGTTTCAAATGGTAATTGCATCTTTGATAACATTTATTTATATCGGCTATTAATAACTCCAATACAACTACTGTTATTATAAGCCTAGAGTCAGGCACAGGCAAGAGTTGGACATGTGCAAGACTTTATTGGACCTACATACCTTATATGACGTCAGTTCGTATTGAATTTCTCATCGTTGTCTCATAAGAAAATTTTGTTCTGAAGTTTGGCTCCATAGCTTTTGAATTACTTCATAGGAATTTTCATGAATGTTTGATTCATGTTTGTGATATTTTACAACATTTGGTGGTATTGATCACAATAGTTTTCTGTCCTGGGATTTGGTAGCAGATGCATATGTTCATCAATCATTCTGTTCCAAGCCAGTTTTTGTTGCCTGTTTTTGTAAATGTTGTTGCAATAACATGACAGTTTGAGCTTCATATGCACTGGTTGGTTAGTTTCGTTTGGCAAGTTTTAACTGGCTGATCTCTGTAAAGGACACATGGCAGCAGCTAACTTACGGGCAGTTGTCCGCGGATGGGGGTGTGGGGTGCTGGAAATTACCTGGCAGAAACTTGGAGGCATATTTTCAAAGAGTTGGTGTAGCTCACTGCTGCAAGTCATTTTGCTGTGTTGCCCTACGCCAATTTGAAAGGGCACGAATGCACCTTATTTAAAAGATACAATGCAATTCTGTCTTTTCAGCCAGCGGCAGCGCACAATTAACATAAAGCCTGCATTCATCCACAAGACAAACCCACATTCAATCTGGTTCTTGTAACCTGAGGGGTCTTCTGTGTTACGTGGCGTGCTGCGGTGGGCCGACTGGCTCATGGCAGTGACAGCGCTTCTGCTTCTCTTCCCAGCACTGTCATCTCTGACCTGCGGGATAGCTCAGAATGCGAAGAGGAGTGTTTCCTGAGCGTCTCGTGGCAGGAGCGCTCTGTGGGACATTTGTAGCGGATTTTGGCGTTTGGCCCTGATATTGCTGATATTGTTGTCAGCAGTGGACTACTTGTACAAAACAATAAAATAGAACCACTGAGGGCAATTGTGGTTGCTGTGGACATTGAGGCTATCCAGATCTTTCAGTTCCCTGTGAATACCATCAGTTGGCCTGCTAAGTGGTGTTGGGTCACAAGTTTTCGCACAGTGATATATCCTTAAGGGGTTCATTATGACAACTATGCCCCCAGTGGAACACTTCCTGTTAGATGGCCCACCATCTGCCCAGGTGGCCCCTGGAAGGAGTGGGTGGACCGTTTGGAGAATTATTTTGAGGCCATCGATCTGGTGGAGGAACGGAGGCGCCCGATGTTGCTGCATCTTGGAGGGGCGGCAATTCATCGTCTGGGAAGGTCAGTGGTGGAAGATACTCCACATACTTATGACACCTTGAAACAAGCTCTGACTGCCCATTTTGAGCCCCTAGCCAACCCCGATTGTTTCTCAGCAACCTGAAATTATGCATCAGCTCTTATGTGTAGCTATAAGACGCATGCAATGACCACAAAGGCTCTACTCAGAGCCGCCATATTGCCTAGAATTGTTCATTTTCATTTCAAACATCTTTTTTTTCAATTTTTTGTAATATTCACAACGATGTTGTGATATACGTGAATACATTGCGAATTTGCAAAACAAAAGCAGACATTCAATAGCCACCAGCATGTTCAAAATTCCTAACTATATAATTGATTCTAACATCACACTAGATACATCAATATCTAAATAACTCTATAAAAACATGTATGAGTCCCTGAATGTGTCTGCGACAGCGCTTATGAGTGTTTGAGTGGGATCTGTGACTAGGTGCGTGAGTGTGACAGTGAGTGTCTGAGTGGGTGTATTAGTATCTGAGTGTGTCTGGGAGTGGGTGCATGAGTGTCTAACTGGGTCTGTGAGAGGGTGCATAAGTCTGTGAGTGGTTCCCTGAGTGGGTGCATGAGTGTCTCAGAGACTCTGTAAGTGGGTACATGAGTGTCTGAGTCGGTCTGTGAATGGGGGCATGAGTTTCTGAGTGTCTCCCTGACTTGGTGTGTGAGTGGGTCTGTGAGTAGATGCATAAGTCTGTGATTGGGTCAGTGAGTAGGAGTATGAGCCTCTGAGTGAGTCTGTGAGTTGGTGTGTCAGAGTAGGTCTGTGGGTGGGTGTGCGTATCTGAGTGAGTCTTTGAGTGGATACATAAGTATCTGAGTGGGTCTGTGAGTGGGTTTGTGAGTGTATGACTGGGTCTGTGAGTGGGTGTATCAGTGTCTGAGTGGGTCTCTCATTGGGGGTCTGAGTCTGTGACTGGGTCTGTGAGTGGGCACATGAATCTCAGAATGGGTTGCGAGTCTTTACTAAAGACATATTCTACTTATAAGGGGTTCTGAATCAGTGCGTGCGTGCCTAAGTGAAACTGAAGGTGGATGTACAAACATATCTGTTTTTTTCAATGATATTCATGAATTCAGCACAATATTACACGGGAGGCTGCACTGACGGTTGCAGTGAATTCACGCATATTGCGAGTGGGAAGCAAACCTTTTTTTATTTATCATACTCATGAGGGGTTCCTCATACACTCCTATATTCCTCTCATGGGGTCAGGGCATATGCAACCTGACCCCTTATGCTACTTTCTGCCATTTTGTGTTAGCCCGAAGACTGTTGCGATGAGGTAAAATGGCAGTCACAGCTCTCAGCCTAGGTTGGGGCCAGCCAATCACTGCATTCCTATTGGGAGTGCGCATTCATAATTAATTGCAAAATTGTTGAGAATAAGCCACGATCTCACATAACCTTCTGTTTTTTCCTTACATTTCTCAACAACTACAAAACGGATTTACCCCAGATAATTGAAAGCATGATCTGGGAGCTAAAATCTACCTCCTGCCAAATACGGTGTAATTCCGTCCAGCGGTTCGGGTTACAGACATGTCTAAAGGTCAAATTTGATTTAACATGGGAAACATATCTCCCTCCCCCTTTTTTTCAGCCCCACTTCTCGGATCACCCCAAAACTTTCCATGCACAACAAGAATAACCATGAGACTGTTTTTGAAACCCTTTGTGAAGATTCATCAAACGGCACCAAATATATAGGCAAGTTAAAAAATGCTTTTCCTATGGAAACATGGTCCTAACAATATATATATTCACTGAAAAAATATAGGTTTCAGGGATGTTATAGTTAGTTGGTCATTTTACTCGTACAAAACCAGTGAAATTCGGTCGTTATAGTTATTTCAGCTAACTGTAACTTGCGCCCCCGCAATGCACTGCTGATGACATCACATATTAAATCACTCATGACATTTTCAGTGACATCACTGATGACATCACTTATTTATTTATTTGAAAAGTTTTATATAGTGCTGGCTAGACACGAAGGTCTCAGAGCACTTCACAATAACCAGTTAAACCGGATATCACATGCAGCGAGCAAATACATCACATTATAACATAAGCGAGGAGAGGAGTAAGGGTGAAAAACTTGCTATTTCAAACAGTGTAGGGGACAAGAAAATAAATAATAATATACATGGGCAATAAATTAGTGTTGGAGAAGCTAGGAATGTAATGAGCATTGGGTGAGTGTAATGATGGTACGGAAGGAAAACTGACAAAACAAAGTAGGGGTAAGAAGAAAGTTCAGTCTGTGTGGGGGTAAGGACCCAGTATAAGTTGAGAAGGTGGAGTTTGAGGTCTTTTTTAAAGTTGAGGTAGGTGGGGTTGCAGCGTAGGTCAAGAGGGAGGGAATTCCAGATTCTTGGAGCGTTCCCTGAGAAGGAGCGAGATTGGGTGGATTTCTTTTTTAGCAGTGGGTGGACTACTAGGAGTGAATTGGAGCTTCTCAACAGTCTGGGGCAACCCGCTTTTTTGAGCTTGTTTGTTAACTATAGAGGGGTTTGTTGGTGAAGGGCTTTGTGCGTGATGCAGGCTGTTTTGTAGAAGCTTCAATAGGGAGCCATTTAAGGGCTTTCAGGGCTGGGGAGATGTCGTCAAATTTTTTACAACCCATGATGAGTCTGGCCGCCAAGTTGAGAACAGCTCTAAGTGGGGCCAGGGGAATTTTGGGGGTTCCTGTGAGGATAACATTGCCATAGTCTAATCGAGAGAGTACTAAAGATTGGACAACTGATTTGAAGTCATCAGCAGGAATGAAGGGCTTGATTTTCTTGAGGTGGCGGAGGGTATAGAGTGCTCCTTTGGCTGAGTTTTTTATATGGACTTTTAGGTCAAGCTTTTTATCAAGCCTGAACGCCAGGGATTTCGCCGAATCGGATAGGGAGAGTGAGCAGTTGAGGGCATTCAGGTCAGTGATGCAGCTTTGGATGGGGAGCCGATTATTTTTAGGTGAGAAAATAATGATTTCAGTTTTTTTAGGGTTTAGTTTGAGATGATTGTCGTAGAACCAGGATTGGATTTTATTCAAGGTATTGTTTAAGTGGAGGATATCAGAGTGTGATTTAATTTTGTAAAAGATTTGGGTGTCGTCAGCATAAAGGTGATAGTTGATTCCCGCTTGTTTCAGTATGAGGGTGAGGGGTTCCATAAAGAGGTTGAAGAGAGAGGGTGAAAGGATAGAGCCATGAGGAACACCCAAGGAGACAGGTGTTGGGTTAGAGAGGCAGGATTTTATTTTGATTTGTTGTTTTCTGTGTTGGAGGAAGGAGGTGAACCATTTGAGGACAACCCCGTTAAGGCCAAAGCGGGATTGAAGCGAGTTTAATAAGGAGGCATGATTGACAGTGTCAAATGCCGCCGAGTGGTCGAGGAGAATGAGAAGGCAAGCTTCACAATCGTCAAGGGATTTATGTAGGTCATCAACACTGTTCAGCATTGCGGTTTCCGTGCTGCAGCCTTTCCTGAAGCCTGATTGAAGGGAGTCAAGTAGGTTAAAATTACTAATGTGATTGTTCAATTGTAACAAGGCACATTTTTCCAGGGCTTTAGCAAGAAGTGGGAGGTTAGAGATTGGTCAGAGGTTGTTTAGATCATTGGAGTCTACAGTGAGGTTTTTAGGAATGGGTGTGATTTGTCCAAGTTGGAGGGAGTCAGGGGCACATCCTGAGGCGAGGGAGGTATTAATGATCTTGGTCCAATAGGGGGTGATGATATGGTTAAGGTTGTGAACTAGGGGCGAAGGGAGAGGGTCTTTAGTAAGTGAAGATGGTTTAAGTTTGGCTATAATAGTGGAGACTTCGAGCTCGGTCATGGGGCGGAAGTTGTGCCAGGAGGTGTTATTTTTTGATTGAAAGGTAGGAGGTATAGGAGTGGGTGATGATTGAATGGGTCAAAGGTTGGACAAATGAGGAGGGAGGGGTGTTGCAGCCCAGGAGGCAGTGTTGAAAGCAGTGCTGCTAATAAATTGGGGGTTGGGCGGGTCCTGGGTTTGAAGGAAGGATTGATCAATTTTAGCAATTTTTTCACAGAAGAAACTGGCAATTTCCTCATATCTCGAGATTGATGTTTTCATCTCTAGGGGGGCCGAAGAAGTTTATTTTCTAACAATGTTAAAAAGTTCACTGGGCCTATTTTTGGCCCTATCAAGTTGTGCACAGAAAAAGGCAGCCTTTTCATAAAAAATATGTTTCCTATAGGTGGATCTAGCAGTTCTGAGGAGGGCGAGGTGATAGGGAGAAGGATGTTTCGAGTATGTCCAGAATGTCGATGGCTTCACTGAGGATCGTTTCTGATAATTCAGTCGCATGTCTAACCGCAGATCTGCAGTTGACAAGCATGCAGGAGAGGAGAGTTGGGGTGTGATTGGCGGGTTTAAGGGAGTGAATGGTTGTGAGTTGTGACGGGGTCTGGGGGAATTGGGTGTAGCTGGGATTCTATTTATGCCCAGAATAACTGGGAAGTTGGAGTAAGGGAGGGGATGGTTGGTGTTAAGAGTGTTAGGAAGGTAGGAGTTGCAGAGGCTGATTAGGTAGTGCGAGGAGAGATCACTAACTGCGCGGACTGGTCTATGAGTTCGACAGAGAAGAGGTTTAGTCAACCATACGTATGTTGGGGGTAGTTATGGGAGAAAGAGAAAGGGGATACAGTGAGGGTGGGAGGGGTCAGGGATTTGAGGGAGTTGTAAACCTCCTCTCTGAGATGAGATAATTCTACGGTCATGGTTGAGAGTTTAGATTCAATGTTGAGAAGAGACTTAGTAATAAGATTGGCTGGGAGATCGGCAGGGATGTGCGAAGGGGAAGAGGAAGGTTTAGTGTTAACTGTGGGAGTTGATCTAACTGGAGGTGGTCCAGTAGAAGATAAGTGAAGCAAGGAGGTGTCAGAGGGCGAATTAATCAGTTCAGTAGTAAGAGTATCAGTGAGCTGTGTGCAGGTGGGTAAGATGATGATGGGGGGTTTGTGGTTTGAGAAAAGGTCTGGGGTGATTTTGGGAGATCTAGGGCTTGAGGTCGCATCAGGGGGGTTGTATGGGAGAGAGAAGGGAGGGAGTGGTGTGGGAAACTGCGGGGTATGTGAGTGACGACATCTTAGGTGGTGAGACAATAGAAGGAGAGTTGAGTGTAGGATCTGGTGAGGTGGACAGAATAGGAGGGGGTGTTAATTGGTCACGGTGAGTAGGGGGGCGGTGTCTGAATCTGGATGTCTTGTTGAGGGGTGTCCGGTAGGGTGGGTGATGTGGGGGTAAAAGAAGGTTTGAAGAGTTGGTAAGATAAGTAGCTGAAGTGATTCTCAAAAATATTGAGGTGGAATTCAGTCGCTTGGATGAGAATGTTACCGGATTTAAATATGGAAATGTCAATTTCACCACTGAAGGAGGAGGATGGGGTGGTAGACAGTTTAAAACCATAGGGAATATTACCTGATTTGGTGATAGTAAGGTGTAGAAGGAAGGAACAACACCACTGATGACATCTCAAATGACACCACTGATGACATCCTCCCCATGATAATCTGATGCACCTCCTCACACCCTAATATAACCTTTGATACACCCACTCTAAAATAAATGCGGCGCGTTTGCAGAGTAGTGCAGGCAGGCGGCGGGGCCTGTGGCGAGATGCCGGCTTTTTGTATTTTTTTTTTAGAAGGGGGGCTGTGTGGCCCTCCTTCTGCTACTATTTTTGGGGCCCTGGGGATGTTTTTTTTATTTTTAAACAGAAAGGGGGCTACGTGGTCCCCCTCCCGTGGCCAATTTCAGCCTTGAGGACCCCATTCCCAGAGGCATAGCCCCAAACACTTTGTTTTTATTTTTTAATGGAGTGGGGGCCCTCTCCTGAGGCTGTTTTCTGCCCCAGGGACCGCATCCCCCAGGGCGTTGCGTCTTTTAAAAAAAAAACTTTTTTAAATCACGGGAGGGGGCTGTGTAGTCCCTTGCCCGGGCCACTTCTGGCCCAGGGGACCCCATCCCCCAGGACCTGGCCTCTGTGATGTGGACTGTTGGGGGAGCCCCAATGCCCCACAGTCCTAGCTGAAGCACCGCCTCCTGCGGGAGCCGGCATTGCTTTTGGACAAGGGGAGCTGCTGACATGCAGCTCCCCTTGCCCAAAAGTAATTCTGCTTTGCTTCATGGAAGCAAGAGCAGGTTTCCTGCTATCGCTTCCATGAAGTGTAGCAGAGTTTGCTATGACAGGGAGGGAGCTGCACGGCTCTTGCCCTACAATAGCAAACAGCAATGTCCCAGGGGTGGGCACCCTGGGACATTGCAGGAGCTGATCTTGGGGGTGGCAGTCCCCAGGTCCATCAAGGGCTCCAGGAGGGGAGCCGTGCAGCTCCCCTCCCAGCATTGTTAAAGCCCCAGGGAGGCCATAACAGACACAACAACAAACAGAACCGGGGGTCTTAAATCAGCAATGACAATTATTGCCTTAGCCTACTCTCAACAATTAGTCCGAGAAGGTATCACACCGAAGGAATGAAGAAAGAGAGAAAATAAACAAACCAGGAGTGAAAAAACATAAGATCCTAGAGCAACTTCTTGGATTGCCATCAATGCATCGCCGTGATCAATCTTATCATTTGGTCCTCTACCCATATGGATGGTGTGTCTCTTGATCATAGAGACTTAGCATCCCAGGGAAATTTTCTCAATTGGATCAAACCAAACTGTGGCAGATCTTTAAATATCCCTGTGACCCTATACCTCTCTGATGTGTTTTTTGATGAGACCGTAACAGACCCCCGAATTTGAATAAACAGTGCCATGAGGCGGTGGTGGTCACCGGGGCAGTGTGTGGGGGGGGGGGCAAGATCCCCCCACACTTTTTAAAAATTAAATTAAGTACCGGGGAGTTGGCGGTCCACGGGCATTCTGGGGGCCCATGAAGCCCCTCGCCCATTTTAAATAATAAGTTGGGGAATGGATTCCTCTTCAATCTTGAGGGTCCCTGGGGGCCAACAACCCTACTAGGTACCTCCAGTAAGCGCCACTGCGCTGCGTTGCAGAGAGGTGGTCCAGGCCATGCCCCTTTTACCACCTCTCTGCAACGCAGCTCTGTGGCGCTTACTGGAGGTACCTGGTGGGCTAGTTGGACCCCAGGGGCCCTCAGGATTGAAGGGGACATAATACCCCAACTTACAACGCATCAGGGGGTGCATTTGCAGAGTGGTGGAGAAAGGGGCCATGGCCTTTGTCTACCTCTCACCAATCCCACTGCATTGGGGCTTACTGGAGGTAAAAGTTAAGCTAGTTGTCCCGTAAAGGACCCCCAGCAGTGAAGGGGACTTCAATTCCCGTCCAAGAGCGTGCCAGGGAGCTTATTTGTAGAGTGGTGAGCAAAGTGGGCATGGCCTGGTACGAGTACTTACCAGTGCTGCTGTGTGGGACTGACTGGAGGTAAAAGTTTGAGAAGTTGGCCCTCATGGATGTCCTTGGGGCCAACTACCCCTCTTGTTACCTCCAGTAAGTCCCACACAGTGGGATTGCTAAGACGTCTTGGGAGGCCATGGACCCTTTCCTCTACCACTCTGCAAACGTGCCTCGTGGCAGACTACGGGATGGGAGATGAAGTCCAATTTAGTCCTGAGGGAGTTTGTGGGGCCAAGAATCCCTCCTGGTACCTCCTATAAGTCCTACTACGCAGCGGAATTCCTGAGCGTTGGTTAGACACCCAACACCCTTTCTCCACCACTCTGCAAACGCGACTACTAGTTAAAGTAGCATATTTCTGCACCTCTGACTTCGAGGTAGTTTTAATTCCCCTGACATATTATGTACTAGGGCCTTTCAGAGGAGGTCATGCTAATCAGAACCGTACCCCAACACATAGTGTTCCCTAGTGTATATAGGAGTTTTCATTGTATTCTAAGTGTATTTTAGCATAGCACTGGCTCTAGGCCTGGATAGTCAGAGTCAGTTACCACCAGTACCCGTCTGAAAAAGTTGTGGGCACAGGATGATTTTACAACAAAGCCTCTTTCAGTTCCTCTGTTGGTTCTTTCTGCACATCTTGCTTCTTCTTGCACTTTTCTTTGTCTTTGTGGACTTTTGTTGCTTATTTCTGCATTTCTTTTGATTCTTTCTGTGCATTTTTTCTTCTTTCGTCACATGTCCTACCTCTGTAGGCATAGTTAGAAACTAGCATTTAAAAAACCTTTGAAATTCACTTAAAATACCATAGGTTTCAGGTAAGTTATAGTTAGAAATTAGCATTTAAAAAAACCTTAGAAATTCACTGAAAAAACCTATGTTTTAGGGAAAGTTATAGTTAGTTGGAAATTTCACTCGCAAAAACCAGAGAAATTCCCCGTTATAGTTAGTTCAGCCAACTATAACTCGCTCCCCCGCAATGCACTGCTGGTGACCCCACATATTGCATCACTCATGACATGGTCCTTGACATCACTGATGACATCACTGATGACATCTCAAATGACATCACTGACGACATCACTGATGACATCATCCATGTGATAATTTGATGCATCTTCTCACACCCTAATATAACCTTTGATACACCCACTCTAAATTACAGACTGCCATTCTCAAAACCATAGATACTACAACACCAATAACTACATACCCACTCACTGATTCTTAGGTTTATACACACATCCACTCACTCACCCATACAGTCACTCATTCTTATGGTCACTCAGTACAGGACTATCATATGCACTCATACACCTATATAGACACTCACACACCGCCACTCATCCATAGAGGTACTCACACACCTAGTCAGTCATACAAATAATCACATTGCCATTTACACACCTATACAGTTATACACACACCAGCTCAATTACTCTTACAAATACTAGCACATTCTTACGCTCTTATACAATCACTGATACAAGCACACACTCATCCATGCCGGGCCGGGTCTACTGAATTATTCTCCCAAGCACTGCCAGCACTGTGCACAAGCCATTAAAACTCCCCAGCCTCGGAGCGAGGTTTGTGCAGCCGCACGTTCAGATTTGGTGCATGCTGCTAATGTGCTTGCTTTGGCGTGCGCCAGTGCCTGGTCTTCAGGGTGGGAGAAGATCAGGTGTGTCATGCCCTGCAGTATAAACTGTACTCACGATGAAGTGGGAGCATAATTTCAGCTGAGCCAGCCAGCGGTCTGCGCATTCCAGTGTAGCTGAAGCTGCAAGATAGTTGTGCGTGCATTATTTTACACACAACTGACAACCAACAGGTAACAGAGTGACAGAATAGTGCATGGCTGTGGGACACCATAGATAGATTCCAGCACAGTGGCACCTGCAGCAAACGGCCTGCCCCAGTAACACAGACAAGGCCTTGCAGCATAATAACAAAATGCAGAAAGGAGCTGAGGGTGGTCCGAAAGTGAAAACATTTCTTCCTACCAGTCAGTGTATTAACACCTAGATTATACGCTATTGAAGGCATTTCAATAAGCACTAGAGTTAAATATGGTTTCACCTAGAATTCTCTGAAACCGAGAAAGCTTTATATGCACACCAAATCCAAAGGCAAGCCCGTCTGCGCCCATCCGCGCCGGTACGTCGCCAGGAGCCAGGGACCCTGCCCCTCACATAATCGTAAGAGACAGTTATACTAGCAAAAAACTTTGGGCCTTGAATAGGAAAGGCCCCTGTGGGAATAACAGTTGGGACCCAGAGAATTGTCCTTCTTGCTGTGAACACTGTGAATTTAGACCACTTCCCGTAAGGCATGCCACAATCTCTAGTCCTGGAGTGTCGACGCACACTCTGTTGAGCATTAACTGTTGCTCATTGCCGAAACATCATGATGAGGTGTTCGATCTCATACAGGAAAACTCGCCGTAGATTTTCTTCCTAACGAAAACGTGGCTTTATGAATCCTCTGTTGCCATTCCAGCACTTGCTCTTCCCACAGGCTATGCAATTTGCAGCATAAACAGAACTGGAGGCAGAGGCATTGAGATTATCTACAAATCAGTCCACTCCTGCAGTATGTCCCCTTTAGAGCTTCCGGACTGTGAGAGCGCACTATTTAAAATCGCACTGAGCGCTAATTTGAATGTTTACCAGGCTACTGATATAACGACCTCCTGGCCCCTCTAAAACCCTTCGAGAAGCACTAATACACACTTTTGCTGCGCTCGCTCTTCAGACTGCTAATTTTAATATCATTGGGGATCTAAACCTCCATCTAGAGCTACAAGAATCCTCAGACATTGTTAGCTTCTTGGGGGATTTAGCAGCATGTCAGTTGGTTCATATGACGCCCAGTGCGACGCTTAGAGTGGGCCATCTCTTAGACCCTATCCTTTCTAATTTAGAGCCACTGGAGGTGTTGACACCACTCCCAATGATCTGGACAGATAATTTTCTCATTGTGATGCGGCTCACAATATATGGCCATAAGCTCCAGTCCAATCAACACCCCTCTCTAAAACGGCCTTGGCATATATTGAACCAAGCCGATCTCCTCGCTGCCCTGAGTGCAAAGCCTCTTATAAAAGCCACTAATATGGAAGAGTCTAACACGCTCTTCCACAGGTGGAAAACGCAAGCCCTAGACATGTATATTCCCTTCAAACTTACGCACTCTAAAAGCAACCGGGCATATGCCTGGTTCGATGAGGATTTAACCCTCGCTAAGAAAAATAGCAAGGTCTTGGAAAGATCTTGGAGGAAGTCATATGACCCTCAGGCCACAAATCTATACAGAGCAGCCATTAAATCCTACCATAAGCTAGTGCGCAAAACCAGAGCAGCACACTACCCCAGCCTGATTTGCTCTAGCACCAATCGCAGTAAAACAATTTTTTCTCTACTGAAAGATCTGACTTCCGCTTCAGGGGAATTGGGTAACACTATCTCTTCCTACAAACACTGGGAAGATCTGGCAACCTTCTATTGAAGAAGAAGCTCGATCCTGGCATATCCCCCAGTGCTTGCAGAAAGATCGTTTCTCCTGGTTTTGAAACTATTCTCTTCGCATCCCTTCCCTCCATTTCCTTCAAGGAATTGGAAAGACTAGTAGTTAAAATTAAATCGGGATCTCCAGATGATCCTCTTAAACCAGACACCTTCCGGAAAATCCAGCAAGGTCTCTTGCCTGAGTGCCTGGAGTTACTTAATCTTCCACTTGTGACTGCGACAGTGCCCAAGACATGGAAACACGCCAAAGTGGTCCCATTACTTTAGAAACCCTCACTTGATATTTCCAAATTAGAGAGCTATCGTCCGATTTCATTATTCCCTTTCCTCTCTAAAATTCTGGAAGCTCATGTGAACCTTATATTAACACAGTTCTTAGAGTCAAACCATATACTTGACAGCTCCCAAAATGTTTTCCGACCAAGATACAGCACCGAATCACCTTTATTGGATGTAGTAGAGCAACTTAAATCCGCGCTGGATGCCACACTGGATGCCGGCAGCACCTCAGTGCTGGTGCTGCTGGATCTAAGCGCGGCATTTGACATGGTGTCTCATGAAATCTTGCTCTTACGTTTGGAGGAGATAGGAATTGGGAGTAAAGCTCTAGAATGGTTCTCCTCTTTTCTGACCGATCGGACCTTTCAAGTGACCTCGCCTCCCTTTTCCTCTCAAGTCCGTTCCCTTTGTTGTGGGGTTCCTCAGGGCTCTTCATTGAGCCCTACACTTTTTAATATATATATGAGCCCTTTGGCTCAGTTGGCTAAAGCACGAGGAATCTCTCTGGTGTCATATGCCGATGACACCCAATTGGTGATCACCCTGTCTAAGGATCCCAAGCATGACAAATAAAATTTCAAGAAGATATCTCGGCAATTGCAGAGTGGATGACAGCAAATTTTCTGCACTAAATCAGAGATTCTCCTGGTAGGCAAAGAGTCTCATCTTTGGACAAATGACTGGTGGCCCCGGGCACTTGGTGACCCTCCTGATCCCAAACCTGTGGTGAAAAACTTAGGCTTCCTAGTCGATAAAAATCTCAACTTTGAAATACATGTCAAATCAGTGGCTGGGAAATGCTTTGGATTATTGGGCGGCTCCTGACCGATTCTGGGCCTCTTTGATGCCCAAACACGCCAACTGATCATCCAAGCATCTATACTAGCCCGTCTGGACTACTGCAATGTGCTTTTGCACAGCTCCAATAGAGCCGTGCTAAGCAGGTTGCAACGGGTCCAGAATGCGGCAGCACGTGCTATCTTTGCCCTGTCTAAATTCAGCCGTGCCTCCAATCTTCTACGCCGTCTGCACTGGCTGCCCCTCGAACAGCGGGTTTTCTTCCCGGCGATCTGCATTACGCATGATCTCTGTAGCTGGTACACCCCGCGTGCTTTACGCTCGGCTAAGCAGAATCTTGCTTGTATCCCATGCATACGTAGAGATAGATCTGGCGGCCGCTCTTTCAGATGCCTGGCCCCCACTCTGTGGAATTCGCTCCCCTTTTATATCCGCAATAACCCTGACCATCAGGCTTTCAGGAGGCTTGTGAAGACCTGGCTTTTCTCCCAGGTTTAATAAGCCCCCTGTCCGGCAGTCTGCTTGTTCCAGGAATTACTTCCCTCTGTTCTTTTCTCTGCTTAGTCTAGCTATCAGCACTGGGACACCTCATTGACGAGGCAGCCATGCGCTTTATAAGTATTGTAATCTAATTTAATCTAATCTTTATTTTAAATAAATCCTGATAGGCGGGAAGTTTGCGAACAGTACACTGCATGTTACTGAGTGAATAATAAAGCATTCTGTCGAAAGGGGCAATGAAATGAGGTATGCGCAGGCAAATGATTTGCTGATGCTGGCAGGGTGCATGCGGCTTTCGGAGCTTCAAAGACACAGAACGCATAGGCTTGTGGGGAAAGTGTTTGTATACTCATACTCGCTCCTACCTGTCCCAGTACCATCTCGTCCCTATCACACCCATCGTCTCACTTCTGCGATGGGCACTGTTACAGCCACAAGCGCCTTGAAGAACACCTCCCATCCCTGCCAGTGTGACTGTGCCCCACCTCTACCTTCGACAGTACCCCTCTCTCCACAGGGGCCTTCTCCCTCTATCATAGTGCTCCTCTCTCCACAGTGCCTTTCTCACCTGTATCTCAGTGCCCCTCTGCTTACAGACCCCTTCCCCTCTGTATTACAATGCCCCTCCTTGCCACCGCACTGCTCACTCCTGTTACAGTGCCCCTTGGCTTCCGCCCTCTCTCACACAGCACTCCTCCCCATTATCGCTTTGTATTGAAGCCTGCACTGGGCCCTGAGCATCCATACTTTTAAGAGTTTGCACGTGAGACCACGAATCCCTTCTCAGTCTTGACCACTCAAATCAGGAGCCTTTCCCAATTACCCCCTAACCAGAGAGAGGATACAAGGGGTACTTTTTCGCTTTGACCTGGAGAAAAATAGCATTGATTCAAAACGTGCTATCAGAGGAGCTAGGCTGTGTTGAGAGCTCTGTACCGCCCCCGCCCCCACAAGCCTGTGAGATCTTTCTTCCACACCGTCTCTTCACCTCCAAACACCCATGTCCTGTAGACCCCTGCTGCATATGTACAGACTTATGTGCCTTTTGGAGAAAGATAGAGTTTTGTCTATTTGTAGTTTTGACTGTAGTGCAGAGGGGTAATGTAGAACATGTACCATGGAGATGACTGAACTGTATTAATGTGGATAGCTCAGTGGGTTTCAGTTTTTTGTCACAGACATCCTTTTGTTACGTGCTGATCATAAATTACAATCCTAATATAGCACTGGTGGCAGACTCAGTTGAATTGTGTGATTTATTAGTTAAAAAGTGTATGTGGAAGACTCTCTGAATGGAGTAGAATGTCTGACTTCATTTGAAAATAGTTGACAGTGGGATTTCACGACTTATAGCCTGATCATGTAATAGAACTATTTGTTTGAAGCATGAGAGCGCGGTTCTCCATCAAAGTGGAATCCCAATGGTATAACTGACACTTTATTATGTTTTATCAAGAATACCTATTATGATGGCACAAAACATCTTTTGATTGCATAAAATGTAATACAGTTAAAGATTCGCAATTGTGTGTCTTGGACATCACTGCAATGCATTGATGATACAAGACAAGAATGATACACTCCTGTCACCCCTCAACTTAACATAATTAATTGTTTTATATTCAATAAAGCAGAGGTGTACTCTTTTCTTGCTCTCCCTCAGTATCTGCTTTTCTTCCTCCCCTTCACACCTCACTCCTTCCCTTCTCTCCAATCTTCCTTCACTTTCTGCGCTACATCCGCGTTTTCTCTTAATCGCCACCTCGGCTCATTAAATGCTTTACATTGTTCACCTTTCCATCTTTCCCTTCCACTCTACTCTCACACGCTCCCCGCTGTCCGCTCTTCTTCCCTTGCCTTTCTCCTCTTTTCACTTTTCCTTCTCATCATGTTCCACTCCAATCTTGCAATCCCAATCTTAGCTTTCCACATTTCTCTTCACATTCTTTGTTTACCGTATCTATCTTTGCCTTCGGACCGCTCCTCCTCCCTCACTCTCCCTTTTAATTTTTCCCTTCTTGCACATATGTTTATATCCACTCCAGGAATCTCTGTCTATCTCAGGGTCATACATTGAAATCTTGGTGTGGCCACTCAGTCTTTCATCTTTAGATAAAATTAATGCAATTGAGCTGGATAACAACATTTTTAATTTGGTGTCAAGCCAATCTTGGTGTGGCCTCTTTAAAAACTATGAACACCTGCACTTCATATTTTAGAAATTAAGCACTGCGCCGACATTTTTGTTACCCTTGTGTTCAAGAACAATAATCAACAAAGGAAAGGAAATGATGATGACGTGAACACCCCCACGACTGCAGACTGCAGACTGGGTGTGGCACATACAAGAGAACTGCAGAGGTGGCAGCTATGCAAATGCAAAAGGCCCCGGACGTTTGGCAGCCTCCAGCAGGGACGGCCTTAGGCATGTGCAAGCTGTGCACCTGCACAGGGCCACCAAACCCCAGGGGTCACCACGCCAATATATATCCTTAATATAATAATCCTCTGAGGATGGATACATATTTGCGTGGCGGCCCCTGGCAGGGATTTGGCGGCCTCCAGCTCTGTTCCAATTCCAAACACCCTGACCACCCCCCCCCCCCCCCGCCCCCCCACCCCACCCTTCAGTGGCCTCCGAGTTCAGCTCAGCCCAGCCCGGACCCCCTCTTCCGGGGCCCCCTACCTACGCTCCCTGCCCAGGGCTGCCACGAGCCTAGAGCCGCCCCTGCCTCCAGTCCCTGATTCTATCGACTGCATCACACCTGTTCACGTTAGTGACAAGTAACTCTTTTATAACAGTTGCTCGTAGAAAGTAGTGTTGAGACGTGGACGAAGATAGAGGGAGCATCATCAGCTATGGAAAAGCGATCCTGCCGGGAGCGGATAAACCCTGCTTTATCCTTCAGCTTGTATATATTTATTCACCCAAGGGGTGGATGTGCTGCAAAGCAAGCCCGTAGGCGACACTTGGGGAGCATTGTAGGGCGTTACATCGGACTGTCTTTTTTGGGATTGAGGAGTATGTGCACAGAAGGAACATTGCATGGATGAACAGGTTTGTGAGTGAATGAAGTGATGAATGCATGAGTGCATGGCTGGATGGATGAATGTGACTTGTTTGAAATGTTTACATAGGGGACATGACTTGCCCTCAGCAGAGGAAGATTCAAGGGGCATGTGTTCCCTGTCCTGCCGACTGTGCAAACCAGCACCCACAGTTCCCCCTTCGTGAGGTTTGTGTCTCCCTGAACCTGCTCGGGAAGCCATTGGTATAACGCTTCCAATCTACTAGTCAACATCACTTCAGGTTGTAACTAAGAAGCTATTCCAATTTTTTTCCAAATAGCTGACATTCATTGTAGTTCAGTGAAAATATTCTTAGTAAATTCTTTTGCAGTGGTTCATCATTTTCTGGTCCAGGAATGACGCCATCAGGGACACAGCAGAAATGCTGACCCCCCACCATAGTAAAAAGTCAGTCTATTTTGTTATTTAGACCAAATCTAAACTAAAATGTTTATAAAATTACATATCCTTTAAGGAAGTCCGCGAGAGATCAGATGTAGCGCTGTAGCTATGTGGCTGTTGCGAAAAATATAAACGTACATCTGTCAAAAAACAAAATGACTTGAAACACAGCAACTTCAAATTGAACTTGGATTGAAAAAGGCAATTGACTGGCCACCGATATTCTGTCATGCAGTTAGACAGTTTTCTCCTGATGGCTTTTGCCTCATTACCTCAACCTCCTGTTGTTCTGGTAATGGCGCGCAGCAAGTCGACCTTTCGATTCTGATAGGTTTTCTGAACACCTGTAAAGGCCGGCATTTTCTCGGTTTCTCCCAAATAATTACGATGAAAACAGCAGGACGAACAGGCGAGGATTTTGGCTGGGGAAGTAAATGGTGCTCGCCTACTCGGGGCGTTCAGCAGTTGTGCGTGGCTTTCTTTCTTCCCTGACCCCTCTGTAACCCCTGTGCACTGAGCTTTGTCAAGCGTTTAGGGTAAACCCCTTCCTCGCTTCTTGAGTTTGAACCGAAGGAAACGAAAGCAAACAGCTCTTTTCCACTACGCCACACGAGGAGAATGAGCCCCTCTCCCAAACCACTGAGATATGTTATTTATTAAACAAATCGGGTCACTCAATAGCCACAAAAGTGATCACTGCAGTTAATTATAAACCGTCCGAGAGACACAACAGTGACGTTTAATTATTAAACCAGACTGATGGAAAAGACATTTCATTCTCTCTATATTGGTATTTTAAAGGACTTTTGGTTTTTGCCCATCGGGGTACAGGCCAAAGTCCCATTGACAGAGGATCATCCCTCACGAAAACAAAACCAATGGAAACGAAATAAAGACGCCTAAAGCGTTTTCCGTGTCCTGGCCTGCAAGATATCTTCTTTTTAGGTTTCGCTGGAGGGCGGAGCTCTTAGCTCCGCCTCCAGAGAAATCTCTTGATTTCCAGTAAGGAAAATGGAATACGCCCCCCTGTCCCATTGGCTAGCTCCATAAATGGAGGCTAGCCATTGGAACAGAGATCTGTACGTCAAGGCCGGACCAGATTCGGGGGCGTTCCCGAGATTTTTTCCCAGGGCGGAGTTACGTTTTTTCCCGTTCCCTCCCCTTTCACTGAAAGTCTGTCCATTCCCGCCCCCTCCGTGTGCCTTTCCGCCCCCCCCTCGCTGTCCTGTGCACGTTTCCCGCCGTCCGTGTCCTCTCCCGCCCCCTCCCGCCGTCCGTGTCCACTCCCGCCCCCTCCCGCCCCCTCCCGCCGTCCGTTCCACAGGTTCCGCAGTGGAGAAACTGTCAAAAACGGCAGCTCCCATTAAGAGATATATGTTCTACTTTTATGAACATTTTCATATACTCTTCTTGTTTTGTGTGTGTGTGTTTTTTAATTGACCTAACTCGCACATCCGGGTCTGATCCTTTTGCGAACTCTTTGCGACGTTATGTCTTTGTTAATGTGCGAGCTTCCTCTTGCAACACTCCCAGCGCGAGCCCGCCTATGATGCCATTGCGGTCGCGCGCTGCCGGTAACTCCCCAGTGTTGCCATTACTGCGGATTGACGGTCTCGTGCTTCGGAGACACCACCCGGCTCTGTCCACCGTCCTCGCCTTGTTTGGGAGGGTAATCTTTCACCCGATCACTTCACGCTCTTTGTGGTACCTACGACCAACCAAGGCAATAGATTATATTAATAATACCAAGACTACCGAAGTTTAGACTCTCGGTGTCAGTGGTTTTCTAAAGGAGGTTCTTAAGACAAAGGCTCAATTTAAACGTGTACGACAGGGCACGGGCTTCTGAATTGTTTGTTTGTAGGTTAGGGATTATGTATTATGTTCTACATGTCAGAAAGGTGACTGTTTTTTTTTCTCTGCTTCCTGTTACAGCACTGTGGTCCGTCACCGAGACCCTTCTACAACACCTGGCACTGCGTCCAGCGGAGATGGAGAAGTCTGATGACCGGACTGAGGTGGTGCTGCTGGCCTGTGGCTCCTTCAACCCCATTACCAACATGCACCTGAGGTTGTTCGAGCTGGCCAGAGACCACCTACACGCCACTGGTACGTAGGAGGCCAAGGGGGATAATGGGCCCCGCGCCCTTTGTGCAGGGGTGGGAGGCACAATCCAGGTATGTGCTGGACATGGGACACGGGGGCTCTCAGTGACTTGCATGCATGTATAGAACACTTTTCACCAGTGCTCAGCTGTACAAGAGCACCTGGCCCAAGCTAGTCTCAATGAATACTAACTCCGAAAATATCGCAGGGAACCCATTTCTGGGGCTACTTTTGTGACTGGAATTCTAGGCTCTGTTGCCTCCTTTATGTGTGAGTATCTCGGGTTATAATCTGAGATTATGCTGTAAATTGAGATTAACTGCATTTGCGAAAACAACGAACTTTGTAAGTTTTGTATATTGTGAGTGTAAATTATCTTGAAAAATAGACTTGGATAGTACAGCAAGATTACTGTTCACACCTGTGTCGTGTTTCTTGTGACATAATCTAAGCATCACACAATTCAAGCGTGCGTGCCTAAGATGTGGCTTTATAGCATGTGAACAAGATGGGGAGGAAGAAGTCAGAAGAGGGATGGGGTCTTCTACTATTGCTCTACCCCTCTTTCTAGTCCAATGTTTTTATTACTCTCTTCCATATTCTGTCTCCTCGGTTCCATATCTCCCCTTATTTTCTCTTGCTATGTGCAGTCCCATTCCCACCCAATCTCTTCGAGACTCCTCCTTCCTCTCTTTGTTTTGTTCCAGCTTTCTTCCTTAGCCACTGTACTCTTAGTCCTAGATTTCTTCCGTCCTTTCTCTTTTTCTGCTCTACCCCTCTCTTCTACATTAATTCTTATCTCTCGGTTTGTGCTTGGTTGTTTCTTTTCCCTAGCCTTCCTCCGTCACCATCTATGTTTTTAGTCACCTCTGATGTCCTCTTCTCCTTGTCTTTACTGTGCCCCAGTTTCCTCTTCTAGCATCTATCCGTACTCCTCTATGCACTGTTAAAGGTATCTTCCCCATCCTCCTTTTTTTTTTTTTTACTCTGTGCAGGTTCTTTACGTTAGCCTCCCTATTTACTCCGTCTGTGTTCTGAACAGTTCTCTACCTTAGCCTGTCTTATCCCTCTGTACTTTCCTAGTTTACTTCCCAATCATTTCACCTCCCCCTTTTAGGGTTCTCTGTTTAAATTCTTTCCATTAGCTACACTTTGTGTAAGATTGATAATGCAGACACACCACCGCTTTTATAGTGGTGAATGTCATCTTCACTGTTTTAAGATTAAGGAGCATATATGATTCAAGTTAGTCTGCTAGGGCCACCAGTCCCTGCACAGAAAATTTCGTGGTTATTTAATAAAGTGCACGCTCAACCTAGAATTCTTAAATCTGCAGGAAATAACGTATTGGCCACTGTCAAACGTTGTAATCATTGAAACTGGATTTTCTCATCTCTGGCCCAAATGATTCGAATACACTTTCTAGTGAGAAAAGGCTGAAAGTCCATTATTTCAAGTTTCAGGCACTTGTGATATCTTCTGGCTTTTTTCCCCTTGGCGTGGATGATAAAGACCTATCTTCCCTGGGTCTATTCCTGGTATGCTGGCCCATCACTTTTCAGCATGATTGCAAATCTTACACACTCCTTTAATTTCTTGGTGGGTTATACAAAACTAGGCATCCCAGCATCTAGAAGCATTTTCATAGTATGTGGCATATAAATAAGAACAATAAATCTAACTATACTTGACCCTGTCTGGTGTCTCCCTGTTCTCTCAATTTCTTTTTTGCCTTCTTTTCTGCCCTCTTCCTCAGAGAGAATTCCTTCTCCACTTGTTCTGGTGAGAAATCTCCATGTCAGAAATTAGCTTTTGGGCTGAGAGAAGCCACCAACTTCTGTTGGTTTCATGCAATTGTATGGGCCTTATGCCACTAATAATTTTGTAGATGCTATAGATGGTTTGGTTGGAAAAGGGAGACCCCAGATTTTTCATTTTGGAGGAGTGGGAAGAGAAGATAAACGCTGGGTAAAATAATCAACTGTCTAGTTGAATCTGAAGCGCTTTTGCAGCAACTATGGTTTGTGCGCATGTATTTCAGAAATGTTGGCTAGACAAAGGGAACATCGCTATCTGGCAATTTGTGATAAGCATTTGCTATGTCAGGCACAGTAACTGGTGTTATGATGTATGCTGTGCATATTTACATAGACTTAGTATGTGTGTATTGGTACGTGGACTTGGCCAACCAAGCTGGGGGGCAACAAAGTGCTGGAGTGGACAATAGCCTGGCGGTACGATTTAGGTTGGTTTGCAGTTAGGTGGGTAATAAGTTAGTTCATATCAAACAGACTGGTAAATCTCTTTGAAAAGACGTATCTTAAACTTCATTCTCGATTGCAGGTTGAGTCCGAGGAGTTCTCATGTCTGTGGGGATGTTGTCTCCGATGTATATGGTTCAGTAAAACAAAGCCTTTACCATTAGGGTGAGGGCTATCAAATGACACTGATTGGGTTTTTATGTACACATTTGCAAAATGTAACAATATTAAGCTACATATAATGCTACTAAAGCCTGAAAGCAAGATTGGTGATTGTTTACTTTCAAAATGAATTGTATACAAAAGTAAAAATTGTAACTTCAAAAAAGGTTTTGCTAAAATATTGTGCAGCTTTCAATATCATTTCTTTGAGGCATTGTTTGGTAAAATGAGTTTGATGCTTGATATATTAAATATTGATGTAGAATTGGTGTAAGACCCTTATGGTCAGCATTAATATATTCTTGAAGATAAAGTGCACGAGGGTCCGTATTACACATGGCTGCGCTGGTGCTAGTTGTGGCTGTGCGCCAGAGTGCACCCGTTGGCATTATGGAAACTCGTCTTCCAATGTGCCGTGATGTTGACTTTGCGCTCTGTCTTCATATGCGCTTGCGACTGTGCGCATTTTGTATAAGTGCCGGTGCAAATAGATTTTTGGCTGTAGCATCCACGTGCGTGTGGTCGCATAAACGATTTGGCATTTTAGAAAGTATTGCTAAGAGATCTGAACATGGGCCCTGTTCCATATTACTTGTGCCGACTTTCTTATGGCGCAGTTTTTGCTTAAAATGTGTGATTTATTGTTATTTTCATGAATACCTCACTGGATGTTTTCAGGGCAGTTCAATTTCAACCTTTTCATAAAGGAGGGCTGTCCTACTGTCACTTTAATGTCAGTACGCGTCCCTTTGCATGTTTGTATAGATACATTTTTGTTTTGGACATTTTCACAGAAAGGGCAGCGTAACTCAAAGGAGAACATAGCCTGACTAATGGAGTGAAAGTGAGAGGGGGCTGGAAAAGGTCAGGACACGCATAAGGGACTTTCCCAGAGAGTAGAGATAGGTAAACCACTGAGCAGTCAATCTCGTGCCAGGTTCCTGGATTGGGCTCGGCTCAAGGTCACCTTAGACCTTTGAGCTTCAACCGATAAGAGCGTTCATCTGCCAAGATTTAGAGAGAAAGTATTAACCATTGAAGGAAAACAAGAAATGCCCTTTTGTCAGCAATGCTAAAAACCCAGGATCAATTCCTGGTTCCCACATGCCCAATTTGTGTGATCCTCGGTTCCATGTTTCATTTCACCATGTCTCCTTTTTTAGGTCTCGCCTGAGCCAGCTCATGCACTGCGAGACATTTAGTAAGTGGGGTTTTCAAAGTGCTACCACACACTTTTGCTGGCCTACGCTTGCGGGCACGTGCACGCACGCAGCCGGCTGTTTTCAGCACCCGAGGTGCCATCTGGATCGCGATCACTTTCACTTTTGCTGCGCGCGGACCACTCGCGGGCTCACGCCCCCTCACTCCATTCCTTTCTTTGATGTATTTTTTTACGCACTGTTACCGTTTCTATCCAGGCGCCAATCACACTAGAGGTGTTTACCGTCTCAAAACCGGAGACACCGTTGTTGTATCAGTATCCATAAAATCGGCTCACTTCCCAGGCTATTTCGCTTTACATTGTGGCCCAGTATTTTTCCCTGGTTCCTCACCCTCTTGACAGATATAATTTACTCCCTGTTGCCCCCTGATATGTAATTTCTCTTCGCTACCTCAATACCTTCCCGAGCTTGAACAGTAACCGTTGGGACCTGGAGCCGTCTGCAGGGACGCTCTAATTATATTGCCCCAGAGCTTTAGAGAAACCAGTACTTAACCTTTCAAAACATTACTCGCTGTTTATTTATTGGGCAATAAGTCCCACCACCTCCGGGGATACTTTTGTCCCGCTTGGTCTTCGGTTACGTGCCCTGGAACCCACCACTGCAAACTGACAACCCCCTCTGTGTACACTGCCAGGTCCCCTCTGGCATCCTTGCCAAGCCAGGCTGGCATCGTGGGAAAGACCACCGACTCCACGCAAATGTGGCCTACCCTGCAAAAACAACTATCCGTCCATGTTGTGTTTGCGCTGGGTCCTTACATGTGCACGTGAATTATGTAACCGGAAACTCATGGTTCAGCGGATATTATTTGTCAGTTGAGTTGAAAGATGTATATTTTCTGTGCATTGAAGGATAAAGGAATTATTTGCAATGCAGTGTTTATCTGGAACGCACTGATTGTCGATAAATAAGCAATTTAAATAATTATTGATCGATTCATGGGCAAAAATTTTAAACATTTTACTTAGTGTTGTGGCTTTTTTGAAGTTTTATATAGCGTAAACTCGCCCGAAGGTATTGGAGCGCTTTACCTGAGCACCAGCTACATTATTTCATGCACGCAGAATTTAAGTGATTTGCCCAGAATCACATTATGTTGAACCAACGCAGAGACTCAAATCTGGTGCCCCAGTTCCAAAGCCTGCAGCTCTGGCTGTTACCCTGATTTCAAGCTCATAACTGGGGAATGTGGGATACCACATGCCGTCCGTGTTCAAAGCACCAAAATTCTCATACTTTGCCTTTTCCCGAGCATTTTATACTGATACATTTTGGCAGTTCTGACCTGCAGAAATCCGCGAGGGAAAACAGAGGGGTGCAATAATTCTCGAACACCTCAGAATTCTGGTAAATATTTATTTCCTGGCCATCTAAGTCCTACACCTGGTGCTATGTAACTCGCTGGTGGGAGTGGTTGAGCTTTAGCAAATAACTTGTCCGCATTTGACAACTCTACTTAAACATCGGTGCCCTTTTTGGGTTTCGCCTGCCGAAAGGCTGCGCTCTGCGCAGCTTTTCAGCGCAGGTGAAATCCTATGTCGACACTAAGCACTTCGGGAACGTCCCCCGGCTCTCATTGGCTAGCTCCATAAATGGAGGCTAGCCATTGAGTGCCGGATCTGTCCGTCAAGGCCGGACCAGATTCGGGGGCGTTCCCGAGATTTTTTCCCAGGGCGGAGTTACGTTTTTTCCCGTTCCCTCCCCTTTCACTGAAAGTGAATTCAGATGCGCTGTCCATTCCCGCCCCCTCCGTGTGCCTCCCCGCCCCTCCCTCGCTGTCCTGTGCACGTTTCCCGCCGTCCGTGTCCTCTCCTGCCCCCTCCCGCCGTCCGTGTCCTCTCCCGCCCCCCTCCCGCCGTTCGTGTCCTCTCCCGCCCCCCTCCCGCCGTTCGTGTCCTCTCCAGCCCCCCTCCCGCCGTTCGTGTCCTCTCCCGCCCCCCTCCCGCCGTTCGTGTCCTCTCCCGCCCTCCTCCCGCCTTCCGTGTCCTCCCCCGCCCCCTGTGTCTTCGTAGGTGCTTGTTTTCCCATAGCTGCCGCCGGAATCATGTTTGGAGAGAGAGACTTCGTGGGAGCTGCCGGACGTCCCTTCGCACTCGCATCTGCAGGGGCAGCCGCCTTAGGCTCAGCTTCTGTGTTCACCCGAGCCGAGGCGCGGGCTTTCAACGCTGCACCAGCCGCCTTTGTTGGGGGCTTCGGAGGCATGTTGTCGAGCGAGGTGCCTTGCTCGCAACAGGAATCACTTCCTCGGGTCTGTGGAGTTGTGGAGTTGTGTGGGTGTCGACCCAGGTGTGCGGAGATAGAAGCGAGGAGCCGCCCGCCACACCCAGAGCAGCTTAACGGTGAGTCCCAATCTCACGTAGTTCAATCGGCAGATAAGCGCCATAAAGTACAGAAAACTCTATTAGCATGTTCTTTTGGCACACATATTATCCTTTAAAGTGCTCAGGGAAAGGAATATTGAAATTGAGCTAGGAGGATAGTCACGGACCAGAGGAGTCAAACACCAGCTTACACGGCTGACATCACGGCCGCCATCGATTGACGAATTTACTGTGGTTTCTTATGCACATTTTAGCTGAGTAGCCAGCATATCTTTGTTAAGGCCAGTTAAATAGGACAAAATCAGCAAAAGGGGGTATTTTTCACTTTCAAATGTCAACTTAAAGTAGAAAATTTGTGAGAAACCACTTTAAATGTATTTTAGAGAAAGTGTGTGTGTGCATGCGTGCGTGTGTGTGTGTGCGTGCATGTGCGTGTGGGTGTGGGTGTGTGTGTGCATGTGTGCATGGGTGTGTGTTTGTGTGTGTGTGTGCGTGTGCATGTGTGGATTCTCATTGACCAAGATATTGCACTGACAATGCTACTTCAGTCTCTTTTTAAATCACGTTATTACTTACTGTTTCTATTCATTCTTTGCTTTATTTTCCTACCCTCCACTCTCTTTTCCTTATTTCCTTTCTCTTTTCCCTCTCTCTGTGGATGCCGGCAGTTCCACATCATAGGCATTTATTATGCTTTGTATGCAAGGGAGTTCGCACTTGAGTAACTGTTCTGTGTCTGAATAAGTGTGCACTTCTGCCTGCCATTCCTGTGCAGCCCAAATTGTACGCATTCGGCTTTTTATAAACTATTTCTGTACAATCTTGAGCTGCTGCTATCACCACCTGCCTTTTACCTGTTCGTGCTGCCCTTATTTTGCATGTTAGTTAAGCTTACTGAAAACCTTCTCAGTATAGAGGAATCAAAATGATTGACATTGGCAATGCTTGGCAAGTCCCATAAACTTAAAAGTTTGTATGGGAGTTAAGAATTTAACAAGGGTGTTAAAAGCTAAGCCTGGGCAAAATTGAAATCCCTATGGCGAAATTCCAGAATTTTGCATTACGCGAAATAGGCAAAACTTCTCAATTTTGCATTATGCCATTTTGCGTCATTTTCACATACAGGAGACAATTGTGACCCAAAAATGTATCGCAGAGACATTTTCTTTCCTGGCCACTCTTTTGCTTTTGGTATGTTGCATAGCAGTTATGTAGGCGGTATGACTTGGTGTTAAAATAGCAAAAAAAAGTGGTTTGCCGTATCTTGCTTGACTAATAGTAATTTAGTTTTATTAACTTCCATGAAATTTAGTAAAACATAATTACATAGTTTAATATAGCGTTAAAACCAGCAAGTGACGTTTTCTGGCTCTTTGTTTGTAGTTTCCTCTCTGCCCCGGGTTTGAATTTTTTTGACACACCAGGGCATGATTTCTGTAGGTTGATGCTGTGGGTACTAAGGTGTATGTTTTTCTTGCTAGTGTGTGGCATCTCTGCAGCCAGAATTGCTTTTGTGCAGTTGTATTCGACATTGGTGATAGGGTTTAAAGCAATCTGTTAGGATCCAACTGAGTCTTTTACAACAGCAGCAAAAGTCCAAAACCCTTTTTATTAGGTTCGCAAAAAACTGAGACCTCATCCACACCAGAAGCTGCTCAAAGGTCCGCTCTTCGTGATATCTCCAACTGGAATCCGTCTCCCCATTCATTGTCAGCATTTTATTGATGATACAGTGGTTACATCATCACTAGAGTACAGAACACATCACAGCCCTTTCTCTTGTTTATTTTTTCACCCCATTGGAGCTGCTTTGTTGCCTCTCCTAGGGGTTTTAGAGTTTTTTTGCATCAATTTTCATTAGAAGAAAAAAGGTTGTCCTCTTTGGCAACCACTTGATTACAAGCAATTTGTGAAGTTTAATAGAGATTCTGGTGACAACCAAAATGTACCTGCATGCTACAACCAAGTGGCACTTTTGGAGATTGATTACAACATTAGTACTTCTAGAATTACTAAATTGGCTATGCTGAAGGCCTGCAGACCATGATATTTTTCTTTTTAAATATACACCAATACCCACAACTTCAAATTGCCCCTTGAAAATGTGTGGTTCCTAGTCCCTTGTGTCCCTGCTGATGGGTACTATTGTTGGGGGATCTAGTTTCATATACATCTGCCTCAGGAGACTGTTGTACCCTTTGTTCTTGGGTGACTGTACTTTTGCACAGGTTCTCGTTGTGCTCCCTATAGCAATATCACCGCCAGAAAGCTGGACAAGGTAGACCCCAGAGAGTTGTACTTATTAGACCGTGTTCATCCATTCATGCTCTCACCCACTAGTCCAGCAGCCCATCTATCCCCTCACTTTTCCATCTTTGCGCTCAGTCACTCACCCAGCACTCACTTGGCACGTGTTTAATCCCGGGGCCCTCAGGATTGCTGTTGGCAATCAAGCGAGTTGTAGTGTTTTCTGTATTTTGTTGCCAGTGGTAGTGTTTCCTCTATTTACGTGCAAGTGGTAGTGTTTTCTGTTCACAGTCAAATGGTAGGGTTTTCTGTTTAGCCGCAATTGGCAGTATTTATTTTGTTTACGTTCTGGTGGTTGTGTGTTTTCTGTTTTACCTTCTGGTGGTTGTGTGTTTTCTGTTTTACATTCTGGTGGTTGTGTGTTTTCTGTTCACAATCAAGTGGTGTGTGTTCTGGTTAAATACAAGTTGTAGTGTGTGCTCTGTTTACGTATAAGTGGAAGTGTGCTGTATTAGCGTGTATGTTTTCTATTTGCATGCAAGGGGGGGGGTGTATTTTCTGTTTAAATTGGAGCGTTGGTGTTTTTTTTGTTTACTAGAATTGGTAGTGTCCTCCTCATATATTAGTAGTAGCGAGTTTTCTGTTTAGGTGGTAATGCAACTTTTTTTTTTGTTCATTTTTTTTTATATCGGGAACTTGACCCAAAAGCATTAAAGCCCTTTATATCGTATCAGATTTTTTTTTTTAAACCTGGGGAGCCGGGATGAGCTGGAAACAACCCACACCTTCAGTGTGAGAGACATTGTGTATGAGAGACAGCAGTGTCTGTAAGAAAGACAGCAGTGTGTGTGAGAGAGACAGCAGTGGGTGTGTTCAAGGCAGAGTCAGCAGTGTGAGAGAGACAGCAGTGTGAGACCTTTTATTTATGTTTTGGTTTTTGAAACATAAATAAAACGAATTATTTGCAATGTCAATAGCATAAACTTGCTTAAATACGTGACCTATTGCATTGAAAATGCAATACAAATCGCATTTGCGAGAGATTAAGCTATTGCCATTGTAAATGACAATGCCATTTATTTATCTGTTTTCAAAACCAACACATAAATAAAAAGTTTGTAATTCACAATGCCGATAGCTCAAACTTTTCCAAAGGCGAAACCGTTGCATTGTAAATGCTTGTTTAGGTTTTGCTTGGCAATGCGTACGAAGTACGCATGCGCTAGCAAAATCTAATGTAATTTCTCTGTGGGGTCGGGTATCCGCCCCCTCCTCCCATTGGCTAGCTCCATAAATGGAGGCTTGCCATTGGGAGAAGGCTCTGTCCGTCAATCCCGGACCAGATTCGGGGGCGTTCCCGAGAATTTTTCCCTTTTGGTGATGTCAGCCGAAAGCCTGTTCTCGGGAACGCCCCGAATCTGGTCCGGCATTGGAAACACCGGAAGAAGATATCCGGCCCGCCGCCTGGTTGTGGGCGGGGCCGGGAGCCCTTGTTTTGAGCAGGTAAGTGAGCTGTAATGCTACAGTCCAGGGCATCAGCAGCATGGAAGCGGCATGCCAGAAATGCGCCTGCCTCGCCCGACCCTTAACCTCTCCTGTTGGGTGTCTGTGGGTGGTTGAGTGCCCTCGGTGCACTGTAGAACCCTATCATATGTCGGCTCAGGCAGCGCGCTGTCTATAACCGGCCGCCTGCAGCGGAAACCCTATCCACCGACATAATTAAAACATGATCTGATTACCGTCCGCACTGGGTGATTGCGGTCTCATTAACCTTTGTGCGCCTCCACCTGAATCCATGTCCCGGGAGGACAATGTAGCAGGAGGGTGTTGCCTATGACACGCAAACAGATTGTTTACTTCCCAATTCGACTCCTCCCCCGTCACTTAAGCAGGCTCTTTTACCCAGGAAGCGCTTCATTTTCAATTTCACACATTTGAAGTCGAGTGCGGCTTTTTGTTGTGGTACGACACCTAACGCTCCCTCGCTAGGCTTACACTTTGAAGCAGAATCGCAAAGAAAGACTGGATCGGGAAGCGAACTTGTTTGTTTGATTATCGAATCCTGGCAACCTCGCCCGACATAACTGTGTGCTCCTGGCCGACTATGTTTTGTCTCTTCGCTTGAATTCCTTAAACTACCATACCTGGGACTTCTTAGAGACCTGCTAATGATGCTACACGCAGGTATTTACCACACAATCAAAATTAATTTAGATCAAAAGCCCCCAATTCTTATTCGCGGGGACTCCCTCACATCCAGCCCTGTCGACATTCCCACTGTGAGAAATGTGCTGCGCCTTGATTGTGGGAGGGCGAGGGTCGTGGTGTCAGTGATGCTAATTGTGAGCAATCTCTCGTGCTGGTGGTCCGAGAGAAGGGCTCAAAGGAACCTGAAGATAGTTACATGGCTATTGTGTCACAACAGCAGCTTTTCACGGACCCATGTATGCATCCACCCCTGGGTTGCAGACTCTTGCCTCTGTGCGTGTTTACCTCGCAGCTGCGTCGGGTTAGGTTGTGGAGCCGCGTGTCCTGTGAAGGTGCAGCGTGCACCTTGCACTGCCCGATGGAGAGGGTGTGACCTCCATCGGAGTCTCTGCAGAAAGAGGACCACACACTATCAAAGGCTGCTTCACCCCGACATGTAATCTGAGAAACTAGGGCAAAGGCCGTTATGACCTACATACTGTACCGGGGATACATACTGCAGCAGTGGGAATCTGCATTGTAATTATATGTATGGAGTAAATCACGTGGCGTGTTTCATCAGTTCTGCATTGTTTCAGAGTTATTGGTGATCAAGGCGTGTTTTGAAGCTGAGACTTCCCCGCAGTGTGACACAAAGAAAGCAATGCTCCCTCGTGTGTGTGGAAAACGCCCAAGTGCAGCAAAAACACACAATGAAAGATACTGAATTTGTTAACTAATAAAGCAGCTATTTATCTGCCATTGCTTATTTGTCTTGTGGATTCAGGGTTTAATTATTGTTCCCTAGAGGCTGGTGGTTATCTCCCATAGTGTTGGTTAAGGGAGCAGGATGGAGTAATTTGTGCATTAGCTGGGTTGCTTCCTTTTATTTCACGCTGACTTGAGAAAGTTTTTATTACATTCTCCTTAGGCTCAAGTTTGTGTTCCTGATATCCTGCTGACTTGATGGCGGGGCGCATATGGATAGAGCCTTTGATGCTGGCCATTGAATCTGTTTGTTTTAATAGTCTGCTTTGTGCGTATGCTGTTTGCTTTGTCGCATCAGTCTCCTGCCCATTGAAAGTAGCTAACGCCCGTAGTAAAAACAGGAGCGCCGAAGCTTGGCCGGGATGTTTGTTACAGCTCTGAATGCAACGGTTCTGGTCACACAACTATATCACTGACTGCAACCCACCACCAAACGTCCATGGCACTCTCATGAGCCCCCCTCACCCTCAACCCCGCACCCTCAACTCCTCACACTCAACCCCTCACCCTCAACCCCTCACCCTCAACCCCTCACCCTCAACCCCGCACCCTCAACCCCTCACCCTCAACCCCGCACCCCTCACCCTCAACCCCTCACCCTCAACCCCTCACCCCCTCACCCTCAACTCCTCACCCTCAACCCCTCACCCTCAACCCCTCACCCCCTCACCCTCAACCCCTCACCCTCAACCCCTCAACCCCTCACCCTCAACCCCTCACCCTCAACCCCTCACCCTCAACCCCTCACCCTCAACCCCTCACCCTCAACCCCGCGCCCTCAACCCCGCACCCTCAACCCCTCACCCTCAACCCCTCACCCTCAACCCCGCACCCTCAACCCCTCACCCTCAACCCCTCACCCCCTCACCCTCAACCCCTCACCCCCTCACCCCCTCAACCCCTCACCCTCAACCCCTCACCCTTAACCCCTCACCCTCAACCCCTCACCCTCACCCTCAACCCCTCAACCCCTCACCCTCTCACCCCCTCACCCTCACCCCCTCACCCTCAACCCCTCACCCTCAACCCCTCACTCACCCTCACCCCCTCACCCTCAACCCCACACCCTCACCCTCACACCCTCACCCTCAACCCCTCACCCTCAACCCCTCACTCACCCTCACCCCCTCACCCTCAACCCCTCACCCTCACCCCCTCACTCACCCTCACCCTCAACCCCTCACCCTCACCCCCTCACCCTCACATTCACTCACCCTCACACTCACCCTCAA
Organism: Lissotriton helveticus; assembly: GCF_964261635.1. Lineage (NCBI taxonomy): Eukaryota > Metazoa > Chordata > Amphibia > Caudata > Salamandridae > Lissotriton > Lissotriton helveticus. Next base: position 1,378,289,465 of record NC_136059.1, read on the forward strand.
CCCCTCACCCTCAACCCCTCACCCTCACTCACCCTCACCCACCCTCAACCCCTCACCCTCACCCACCCTCAACCCCTCACCCTCACCCACCCTCAACACCTCACCTCACCTCACCCACCCTCAACCCCTCACCCTCAACCCCTCACCCACCCTCAACCCCTCACCCTCACCCTCACCCTCAACCCCTCACCCTCACTCACCCTCACCCCCTCACCCTCACCCACCCTCAACTCCTCACCCTCACACTCACTCACCCTCACCCTCACTCACCCTCACTCACCCTCACCCTCACTCACCCTCAACCCCTCACCCACCCTCAACCCCTCACCCTCACTCACCCTCACCCTCACTCACCCTCAACCCCTCACCCACCCTCACCCTCACTCACCCTCACCCTCACTCACCCTCAACACCTCACCCTCACTCACCCTCACCCTCACCCTCACCCTCACTCACCCTCACCCTCACTCACCCTCAACCCCTCACCCTCAACCCCTCACCCTCAACCCCTCACCCCCTCACCCTCAACCCCTCACCCTCAACCCCTCACCCCCTCACCCTCAACCCCGCACCCTCAACCCCTCACCCTCAACCCCTCACCCTCACCCTCACTCACCCTCAACCCCTCACCCTCAACCCCTCACCCTCACTCACCCTCAACCCCTCACTCACCCTCAACCCCTCACCCTCACTCACCCTCAACCCCTCACCCTCACTCACCCTCAACCCCTCACCCTCAACCCCTCACCCTCAACCCCTCACCCTCACTCACCCTCACAACACATATTGTGTTACAATAGGTGTCACATTTGCGAAAGATAAAACTATTGGCATTGTAAATAACAAAGCTATTAATTTCGCTATTTTCAAAACAAGCACATAAAAGAAAAATGTGTCCTTTACAATACCAATAGCTCAAACTTTCCTAATGCGAGACCGATTGCATTGCTGTGCTTCTCTCCCCTGCTGCACTCTCCTGCTCTCTAGAGATGTGGCCTAACGACCAGAGCTGCCATCTAAGTCACGTAAATACAAAACATGTTGCATTCCAAATGCTATAGGTGTCACATTCGCGAAAGTTATAACTATTGCCATTGTAAATGACAAAGCAATCAATTTAGCAATTTTAAAAATCAACAAATAAATAAAATATGTCATTTACAAGACCAATAACTCCAACTTTTCTAATGCGAGACCTATTGCATTTCCAATGCTTGTTTTACAAAGTGCTCTCGCTGAATTCCCCACACCTCCCTCGGATCTGAAGCCCGGGATGTTTCTCTACTTTTTGTGAGTGCTTGCTGTCTTCCGCTGTCTGTGTGCCCGTTCCAGCACCCCCCCTCCGCTGTCCGTGTACCCTGTTTTCGTGCCTCTGTTGCCTGCTTGTGACTCTGTTGCCTGCTTGTGACCCTGTTTTCGTGCCTCTGTTGCCTGTTTGTCACCCTGTTTACGTGCCTCTGTTGCCTGCTTGTGACCCTCTTTTCGTGCCTCTGTTGCCTGCTTGTGACTCTGCTGCCTGCTTGTGACCCTGTTTTCGTGCCTCTGTTGCCTGCTTGAGACACTGTTTTCGTGCCTCTTTTGCCTGCTTGTGACTGTTGCCTGCTTGTGGCCCTGTTTTCGTGCCTCTGTTGGCTGCTTGTGACCCTGTTTTCGTGCCTCTGTTGCCTGCTTGTGACTCTGTTTCCTGCTTGTGACCCTGTTTTCGTGCCTCTGTTGCCTGCTTGTGACCCTGTTTTCGTGCCTCTGTTGCCTGCTTGTGACTCTGTTGCCTGCTTGTGACCCTGTTTTCGTGCCTCTGTTGCCTGCTTGTGACCCTGTTTTCGTGCCTCTGTTGCCTGCTTGTGACTCTGTTGCCTGCTTGTGACCCTGTTTTCGTGCCTCTGTTGGGGGCTTTGTGTGGCTGCGTTTGTGGGGGGCTCTGTGTGGGTGTGTGTGTGGGGGGAGCTCTGTGTGTGTGGGGGGGCTCTCTGTGGGTGTTTGTGTGTGTCATTTGCGAGAGATAAAGCTAGTGGCATTGTAAATGACAATGCCATTTATTTATGTTAAAAAAAACATAAATAAAAATAATGTCAAGAGCAATGCCAATAGCTCTAACTTTAACACAGGCAAAACCATTGCATTGTAAATGCTTGTTTGATGTATTATTGTTTATCACATTATCCGCTCTTTTCGACATTCTCAGGTTATATAGCTTCATAAGTGAGTCTCCTTTCTCTGAAAATGTAGGTTGAAATACAATCAAAACAGCTCCATTGCAATACCTAAAATGAACTAGAAAAGGCCAAGGGGCAGATTTATGTTAACTGGCGCATCCCCAGGGATGCGCCAGTTAACATGCGCCACAGTGCGCCACTGCTCCGCCACCCATGGTGCGCCGCATTTATGATGCGGCGCACCATGGTGCAAGGCAGTGAGGATGCGTGACGCATCTCTCGGTGCACGGGTGGCGCATTGCAGAAGTCATGTCGCAAGTGCGACATGACTCCTGCAATGCACAGGAGCCACCTCTCCAATGCCTGCTGCATCACCCTTACGCCTGCTTCAAGCAGGCGTAAGGAATTGACATAGAAAGTGACTGAGTGAAATCTCATAGATTTCACTTAGCCACTTTTGCGAGGCGCACCTGCCCCGGAACGCCCACCCTGCGCCGGAACGCCCACAAGCGGCGCAGGGCTTTACAACGTGACGCATCTGCCTAGATGCGTCACGTTGTAAATCGTTCGTAGGGATGCGCCACGTTTACGCCGCCTTGCGTGACGCAACAGCGGCGTAAACGTGGCGCAAGGGCTTCATAAATCTGCCCCCAAGTGTCTATCTTTTTATCTGTACTAGTTGAATTTATCGAGAGGAATGGCTGAAGCATATTAACACATTTGTTTCAGTGTTTAGCTAGTAAATTGTACTGACATTAATCCAAATACCACTCACACATCTGATAAGGCTGCTTCTCTTCAAGCAAGACAAATAAACTACAATCAATGTACAATAAATAAACTATAAACTACAATCAATCAGCCTGTTACCCAGAAGTCCCTCTAAAAGTCTTATGATTTCGCTTGTTTTAGCTCTTTTCTGATGTGGTGTTTGACTTCACTTGTTATGGTTAGATGTGGTGCCCATGTCTGATGTGGGACACACCATGAGCAATGAAACTAAGAACAAGCTGAGTGTGCTGTAAGAGTGTTCTACCCAGTGACCCTGGCATTCTATAAGGTTTCTTTCAGCACATGGTGGGTCGTTCTCTTTTTGCTTCTAAAGAGTACCATGGTTTATGTGAAAATGGTAAATAAGACAAGCGTCTGCATAGCCGCATTTTGAGTTCTGACTAAAAAGGTAAATATAAGTCTGCCATAGTGACATTAAAACAAAAAAACAAAAAATAACTTTTGCTTTCTTTATACAATACATCAATGGGATGAAAAATGTGTTATGTAATGATACTTTTGAGATGTAAAATAGTCAAGTCAACAGTACTTTATTAGGCAGCTGTCGTGACCTGAGCACAAGGGCACTAGGACCCTGTACCCGACTGGTGGGGAGGGGGTGAGAACTCGACACCACTTCCGGTCAGGGGAGTGGGGAGGAAGACAGACCACAAGGGGAGAAGGAGGCAACTGGATGTGGGGTAGGAGCAGCAGCAGAGAACACATCAATAAAGCATACAAAAACCCTCATACCTGACTCCCGTGTGTTCCTGAGACGAGAGACACGACAACTGGCGACGAAGGTGGGATTCAGACGACGACGCGTGTGTCCAGGTCCCTCAGGAGTGACGGAGCCAGGAGCCCACCCTGGTCCGAGTGAGGGAAAACAAGAAACTACGCAGGAGCCCACCCGGCCGCACTAGAAACATGGTAAAAGGTCCCCGATCTGCCCCCGATACTGATCTACAGCTGCCCGCAACTGAAAAGTCTTGCGCGAGGACAGCCGCCATCTTAAGGACAGGCAAAAGCGACCAATCTAGTGATATTTGGGCGGCCATTTTAGAATCAGGCAGAATAAGCCAATAGGAAGCGAGAGAGGCCAGGCGGCCATTTTAAAGTCAGGAAATAAACAAAGAACAACAGAAAAGCTGCTAATAAGAAGAAATTAAATGAAATAAAAAAAAGGAATGAACAAGATAAAGAGATAGCAAGGAAAGATAATAAAGGAAAATAAGAGCAAACAAAAGAAAATAAATTAAGAAAGAAGATCCAAAGGGACAAACAGAAAAGAAATAAAATAAATAAAATACAAGAAAAGCAGACCCAAAGGGACAAATAGATAAGGAATAGAAACCAGCACGGTGGGACCAAGGAAAAGAAGTATGCTATAACATCAGTGCTACACGCCAACAATGGTTGATCAAGCAAATGAGTAGAACCGCATGCAAGAAATATTCCACAGACCTCTTCCGTTCAACTTATCTGAGCCACAGATAGGTATCAGATGGGAATGATGGATTCGCAAGTTTGAAAGGTACATGTGCGCCACAGATGTCGCGGAAGCCAAGCACATAGACCTATTCTTAAACCTCGTAGGGATAAAGTAGAAGACCTGCTAGTGACATTCCCTGAGGACCAAATGGCAATATACAAGGGACAAATCAAGTGCCTTACAGACAAGTTTGACCTGCAAAGAAACATTGATTTTGAGAGATACACCTTCACCATCGCGTACCAACAAGCGGAGGAGTCCCTTGACGACTTTGCAACACGACTGCGCAAATTGGACACATCTTGTGAGTTCGATAAGTTTGACAATGAACAGGCAATTCGACTGTGTATTATTGGAGGCTGTCAGTCTGACGACTATACCTGATATCAGACGTCGCCCCTGCAGAAGAAGCAGAAGAGCATTCATCTAATAGAGAAACATCAAGTAAAGAAAACGGCGACCGTAGACATAGATGTGGGAAAACACAACACGATTTTTGCTAGATAGCGGTGCCACATGCAACATATTGTGCGTGTCAGAATATGATAAGATGAAAACAAGACTAACACTAGTGCCATCCACTGTTGACATATTCACCTAGGGCTCGAAGAAACCAGTGATCAACATGGGGAAGTTTACAGAGACACTGATATACAAAGATCGATCAAGCAGGGAAGAAATACATGTACTGAAGGGCGACATTTCTGCACCATGTCTACTGAGCAACGTCCCGGCGCAGGTGATGGGTCTCCTCGCAATGACATACCACATGTCAGAGAAAAAGAACGTCCTGCGAGACTATCCAGGAATACTACAAGGACTAGGAAAACTAAAAGGACGGCAAATAATACTGCACATCAATGAAACAGTAAAACCCGTAGCTCAGCATCACCGAGTGCAGATACACCTGCAGCCACAGGTAGAGGAGGAAATACAAAGCCTGTTGAGCCAAGACATTATAGAGCCTGCAGACGGGCCGACCCCATGGGTGTCACCAATAGTGGCAGTCCCAAAGAAGAGCACATGCAAGATTCGCATATGTGTAGACATGAGGATACCAAACACAGCAATTGAAAGGGAAAGACACCCTGGACCGCACCTAAATAACATGATTAGCTGCTTCACTGGCGCCTGCCGATTTTTAAAGCTGGACCTGTGCAAAGGGTATCATCAGCTAGAGCTTGACCCACAATAAAGGTACATTTCCACATTCTCCACGCAGATGTGTCTGTTTCGCTACAAACAACTGAGTTTTGGCATCTCATCGGCCGCAGAGTTATTTCAGGAAACAATACGGCAGGTCATTAGGCCAGTAAAAAACAGCCTCAGTTACAGTGATGACATTCTGGTGTTTGGTTGATCAGATGAAGAGCATGACAGAGCTTTGTGGAACATATGTTCACATCTGGAACAAGCAGGCCTAACGCTAAATGAAGACAGGTGCGAAATAGGGAGAAATTAACTGGTATTTTTCAGGCACATCTTCTCCAGAAAAGGGATGCGACCAGACCACAGCAAAGTGGAGACGCTGGAAATAGCGAGTCCTCCGGCAGACGTTGCAGAAGTGAGGTTATACCTTGGGCTTGCTAGCTACTTCCGCTCGATACATAAAGGACTTTGCCACAGTGAGCACACCACTCAGAGAACTAACGGAGCAAGGTCAGACATTCAGTTGGACACAAGAATGCAAGAAGGCATTTGAGGCAATCAGACATGCTGTGAAAGCGGTGGACCATCTTGCCTACTTCGATCCACTGCTATGCACAGAACTGACGATGGACGCCAGCCCGGTAGGACTAGGAGCGATCTTAGCACAACACATGCCAGGCAAAGATTCTCCAAGGAAGATCGTGGCATATGCAAGCAAAAGCCTGTCCGACATTGAGAGGGCATACTCGCAGCAAGAAAAAGAAAGTCTTGCAGTAGTATGGGCGTGTGAGCACTATCACAGGTTCATCTATGGGAAACCATTCACTATCATAACAGACCATCAGGCCCTAGTGGCAATCTACGGAAATCCAAATGCGAAAATACGGACTTGCATCGAGCGCTGGGGCATAAGACTGATGGACTATAACTTTAAGATCGTGCACAAACCAGGAAAAGAACATGACCTGGCGGACTACATGTCGCGGCATCCCTTACTACAGAGACATCAGGACACATCAATAGTGGAGGAATATCTGAACTTTGTGCTGAAACAAAACACTCCGGCATCGATAACGATACCAGAACTTGAGCAAGAAATAGGGAGGGATGCCACGATGCAGGCGGTAAAAATGGTAAAAATGGTAACCAGACAGCAAAGATGGAGACATGTCAACAACAACAGCAGCATGGAAGAAGGAGTGAACAATTAGGAAATGCTGGCGTTCAGAAAGGTTCATGAAGAACTATCAGAGACTGTGAATGTAATAATAATGAGAGGAACAAGAATAGTTATGCCAATTGCATTGCGCAGACAAACAGTAAACTTGGCACACAAATCACACAGAGGTATGGTTGCAACAAAGAAGCTGCTACGGGAGAAAGTGTAGTGCCCTGGTTTGGACAATATGGTGGAGAACACTATCACAAATTGCCACATCTGCCAAACGACAGGGCAGTCAGCAAAACCAGAACAACTGCAAATGTCAGAGCTCCCATGCATGGGCAGTGGGGACGGAACTGGCAGCAGACTTCTATGGACCTCTAGAAATGGGCAACTATTTGCTCGTGATCATTGATAAATACTCAAGATTTCCCATTGTGCGACAAGTCTCGTCAACATCAGCAAGTGCAACATTGCCAATACTGGATGACATATTCGCAGCCAGGGGTTTCCCACAAACACTAAAAACATATAATGGTCCGCCATTCTCAGGGGAAGAATTTTGAAAGTTTATGGACTACCTAGTCATTCATCACAGAAAAATAACACCTCTGTGGCCACAAGCAAATGGCATGGTGGAAAGATTAATGGGAAACATAAAAAAGGCTGTCCAAAGAGCAAAGCTGGCACAGATATCAATAGGACAGGCCCTTTGTCAAATGCTAAGAGACTATCGAAACACCCCTCACAGCTCCATGGGATGGTGCTCCACTGAGCTGGTGCTGGGCAGAACAAATAGGACAAGGCTACCACAGCTAGAAGCAACAGCACCACCAGAGCACAGCAGCATTGCTGTCAGAGACCAAGAGGCCAAGGAAAAAATGAAGGTGTATGCCGACGCCAGGAGATATGCCACTCCTGTGCACCTCAAGCAAGGGGACACTGTGGTGGTACGCCAGTGGCAGCTGAGAAAATCAGACAGCCCATTCTTAAAGGAACCATTAACGGTGACACAGGTAAAAGGGCCCATGATAACAGCAACTGCAGGCCCTTACCTGGATAACACGGAACAGCTCTCATTTCAAGGAACTAAAGAATATGGAGGAAGATGGAGGAAACACAGCAGCAGGAGACAAAGGCACAATCGAGAGACAGGATGAGGAATGGCAGAAAGACAAGGGAGAGACATATCAAGGAAGAGAATGCGAAAGACCAAAAAGACTGATATAAGAAATGTAATGATGAAGACAACGACACGTCTTTTTCCATATCTCCCCCTCCCTCTTTTCTCTTTTTCTTCTCTCTCTATCTCTCCCTACACCTCTATATCTATCACCACCTTCTTCTGTCATTTTCCTGCAACAAAAGGGGAGATGTTGTGACCTGGGCACAAGGGCACTAGGACCATGTACCCGACTGGTGGGGAGGGGGTGAGAACCAGACACCACTTCCGGTCAGGGGAGTGGGGAGGAAGGCAGACCACAAGGGGAGAAGGAAACGACTGGATGTGGGGTAAGAGCAGGAGCAGCAGCAGAGAACACATCAATAAAGCATATAGAAACCCTCATACCTGACTCCGATGTGTTCCTGAGACAAGAGACACGACAGCAGCCAAGAGCCATAAAAACAAAAGTTTTTTTAAAAATGCACATTTCATCAAAATACATTATATAATTTAAAAAAATCCAGCATTACAATTACAATAATCACATTAAAAACCTACAAATGATATATAAAGTAAAGTGCACCAGTGTTAAAACGATGAACCAAGACCGTAGGTATTATCATGTTAAAAATATATTACATAAATTAGATTCACATATTAACACTGGCCAATAAGCCAGGGTCGCTATTGCAAGGGCAACTTACTCCTTTGTCTGATGGCCCCAGTCAGAAAACTTGCCACCCCGAAACAAACCCTGGGTGAGGCTAGCATTTGGAGATAAAGCAAGGCTGGCCTCGCTTGAACACATTGACAATCTCTGAGCAGGGGAAGAATGAACTTCCTGCGCGAAAGATCGTAATAAGCATAGAAGAACATTAGGTGGAGGGTATCCTGCTCTGAGAAATTATTATAGGGACGGGGTTTCAGTAATTCTGGTTTGAGTAACCTTTAGGAAATGTCAGTAACCAGGGAACTATGTTCAACCAAAATCACATCAAAACAAAGCGGTGATGTGCTTTGTTGACATAGGATAAATATGGCTGCAACTGCGTGCCCAGGCTCAATGTGACAAACCTTCTCACTGAGGGTTTAGCTAGTTCAATTTCCTCCCTAAGGGCTTGCCGTCTGTCCATGAACTACTGTTTAGGGTCTCTAATAGCGGTCTTGCCCAGGGGCCTAGGTGTCAAAAACAGCTCAGGGCAACCAAGACATCTTGTCTGATCCTATATGTCTTTCAGCCATGGAATATGTAAAGCTCATTCCAGTGCAATACAATCCAAAATAATGAGTTGGTTTAAATTCGGGGTCGGTTGAGCCCATATTCTCAGCCATCGTAACAACGGGGCGACCGCAATCTGGTCAGAGATGTAACCGACCCCCAGTTCTTTATGTAAATTAAAAATGGGGGTGACAACAGGGATCACAAGGAGTTTACGGATAAAATTGTTCTCAGCCCCTTGGATTCCCTTTACATCCTTGTATCCCCAAACGTCGCTCCCGTATGTGACCATAGGGATGCACTTAGTATTATAGACCTTCAATAACGCAGGATGGGGTTTTGACCATAATCTCTTTGCAAAGTCCAGGGTATCCCCTGCCTCTCTGGCTAATACATTCTTTTTCATAATTCGTTGTGGACCCGAAGTGCCTTGGTCATCGAAAAGTACCCCTAGGTATGGGAACGTAGAACCTTTGGTCAGCTCGACCCCATTACAGTAAAATTTGACCTTGGCCGCCTTTCGAGAACCTAAAGTCATGCAGGAGACTTCTTTAGGTTTGTAATCAGATCTAGTGAATCCATAAAATCAATGAAACAGTTTAAAAGTTGCTGCAGACCCCTTGCGGTTCTGGACAATAAAGCTGCATCATCGGCGTACAGAAGTGCAGGAAGCATTTTAGTGCCAGCCCTGGGTATATCTTTGCAGCAAGATGTTAGACAATCCCCCAATTTATTAATATATAGTGTAAAATGCAGGGGTGCCAAGATACACCCCTGCCGGACTCCTCTTCCTACTGCCCAGGAGTCTGTCAGATTGCCATCTTCATTATACCTTACCGCAAAATAGTCCCCCTTGCATTGCAATGCAAGCCCCTCATCTGAGGGTGAATGATACACAGAAGACACCAATAGCGTCAGGTAAGATAGTGATACTCTTCTGGGAGGATATGTATATTTTAACGAAATTATTACGAATATTTTAAACACTACACTGTCAAGTTAAGTCTAAAAAGTGAGGGCGGGAAGTCCATCTCTAAATAAGGTGGACCTTCGCACGTTCTCAAGCTAGGGAGCTTCTGGCTAAAAGGATATGGGATGAAGGTTTCCAAAGACAGAGGAATCCAAGTTTTCCCCTTTGGAAACTGGGCAATCTCCTCATCTATAAATGTGGCAGGAAAGCCAGAAGTTTGGTGCTTGTTGCTCGATGCTCTGAATCCCAGGACTGAACCAGTTAAGAGGGAGGTGTTAAGCCGAAGTTTAAATATCATCCATGCTTCTTGTCATGGTCCTTGCCAGCATGAGGTATATTTTACCTCCCAGACTGACAGCATGTATTTTTCAATTCTCTCAAAAACCTACATACCTACAAATAAATATTAAATTAAAAAAGAATACATTTATAATAAATTGATAGTACAATGTTGGAAGATCTGTGAATTTAGCCAAGCGTAGTGCTGGTCATTTTCTTCACCATAAAGTACCCCAAATCTATGCTTATTTTTGCTATAATTTGTCATTGCGATTTCAGTAGTGATCATAACCAAGAAAATGGGTAAACCTTTCGCCTTGTACCAGATGCACACGTGCGTGAATTAACTCCTGTCTGTATCTTTCAAATTAATCAAATCTTTAATCTTTTCTTTAAATTCATCCTAGTCCTCATTTAAATATATTCCATAAAGTTGAATTCTTCCACAAATTTCCTTCACTCCTAATGGAGCAATTCGATTCTTCAGATCAATCTCAAAAATTAGCCAATGCATTTCAGTTCGAATTAACATTCAGCTAGAATAAACATCTCTGTACTATAACCACAATGATATTTGAATAAACAGTGTGCAAATCTCAGCAAGAATGAACTTACTCCCGTTCAAAGAATTGTATTTGTCTTCCATAATCGCTGCTCCTAAAAATATTACCCTCATACTATCAGATATGTGTCTGTATACTTTGAAATCAGTAGTTTTTGCTCCTGCATTCAAATGTTTGCTGTGTCACTGACATGTTGTGCCTGATCCTCCCTTTGCTTACCAGAAAGGAGAATGTAAGCCCTAATACTGGTGAAAAATAGCAAAAAACATAACGCACTAGGTTGGTTTATGTTTTCATACTCCTCAGTGGCATTACTTAGCAGGGAGGGCTGGTACATCAAGGCTGTGAAGCATCAAAGATAAACAGAGAGGCCATTAGGTGGAGCTGATACAATGTGCTCCCTTGCTCGTGGTAAGCTGGAACAACTGAAAGAAGGGTCAGGATGTGGGGGTGCTGAGCAAAAAAAAAATGGGACAACGCACACTGGAGAAGTGGTGAGCTGGAAGCCATGGAATGTTTACTTAGTGGGCCAATAATGGTAGTTATAGCTATTATGGATGCATTCTGATTGGCTGTCCAGCCCCAACATTCTTCTGCAGGGGTTAATAAGCCGCATTGAAATGTCTCAATTGTCTCTGGAATAGTGCAATTTAGATTCTATCCCTTACACATCATCATTGCGCAATTTGCATTTATATTTTGACATTATATCTACTAGGTGCCTTTATAATATTAACGTGTCAACATTTAAACGCATTAATAAAATGTAGCCATGGAGAAACTGAAGCTTTATAAACATCTGCACTAATGTTCAGTTTAACAGTAAGACATGTATTCTGTATTCTCGTTTGTCTTTATACTTTATGTCACAGTAGCATATATTCAGAAAGTTGATTTGAAAGTGTAATCATGTATGCTTTTACTCATGTTTGCATTTTTTCTAGTGTTATGTGCACAAGTATGACCATGTATTTGAAATGCACATTAAGAGGCATATTTAAAAGCTCCTTGTGCCGCCATTGCATCACTTTTTGTGAAGCAACGGCAGCGCAGACCACCAAATCATATTTATGAGGTCACGCAAAGCCACTTTGCATGGTTTTGATCGGCCTCATAGATATGGAGTAAGGCAAAGCAGCACAAATCGCTGTGTTGCCTTACTCTGCACTTGATAATAATAATAATCCACATTTGTAAAGCGCGAACAATCACCCGTAAGGGTCTCAAGGCGCTGGGGGCCGTCGGGAAGATTAAGCAATCTATTGCCCAGAGTCACATGGTGCTGGGCTAGTCTGCCGACAGCGCCGGAGATCGAGCCGTGATCCCCCAGATTCCAGCGTCAGTCGCCCTGGCCGCAGCGCCACACCCCTCCCCTCTCTTGAAAGGTGCTCCATGGGATTTGCAGGGGGTGCTCTCATGCAACACCCATGGATTTTGTCACATCACCAAATTTACAAGACCATGTAAACCTGGGGCTGCGCAAAGAGCTTACGCCTCCCCGGAGGATGCTCAACGAGGAGAAATAACTTTTTTCCCCTAGTTGTTTCCCTCTTTCTTTGTGTGCTGCACTCTGCAGTACACATAGAAAGAGGAAAATGCCTCCCAGGATTGATTTTGTGCTGGATGGTGCAACATCCTGCACAAAAACAATCCTGCATGCAACTCAGACATCTTTGCACCATTCTGTAAGGGTGCCTGCATTGGTACTAGGCTACCAAAACAGTGTCAGCGCAGGAGGAAATGCCAGGAATGCTCCATATGCAGTGCTAGGGCTCTCCCCAGGAGGCCACTGCAGCTTTCCCCTGTCATCATTGCCAAAACAACTGCTAACCATCTCGCTCACCTGCAAATGCGACAATTCAGATTATTTCAGGTCCCTAAGGCTAAAGGAATAGCTAGGGAGACAGGCATTGGTCATTTTTAATGTATTTTGTATTCATAAACAACCATTGTTCTGCTCGAGAAGCGTCACCATGTGCCAGACTATTATAAGTGTGCTGTTGACAATTAAGTGTTGGTGCTGAGCACCGGAAACTAATTAAGTGCTGGTGCCAAGCACTGGAAACCACAGACTCAAATTAAACACTGGCCGGATGCCATAGATACAGAGCATTCCGGCCCTTTCACTTTGATGCAGGACAGCGCAACAAGGAGATTTGCTGCACTGCCCTGTGCCAAAGCCCCAAACTGTTTAGTTAACGTTAGTCTGACTAAAGGCCTTGTGATTTTGAAATGTGCATTGCTTAGTCAGCTTGTTCTTTCTTTTGTAGGGGAGTTCTCAAGGTTTCATTAGCTAAAGAAAAGGAGTATTGTTGTCTGTATTAGTATATTGATAGTAAGGTCTGAGAAGAGAAATGTTGCCAAGAAATGTGAAGACCTAATGAGCAGATGAAGCCTCCTATTCATTGCATATCAGGAACAGTGGGATATTCAAGGTTGCAGTAACTGTCCAAGTTCTGTGGGATGGGAAAGTCTGGTAAAGTTGAGATGAACAACACAAGAAGGGAGATGATTGGTTCCTGGTGGTGTGGGAAGAGATAAAACTATTGCTGAAGTTTCTATTTGTTCTGTTTAGTATTTACACTGGTAGAAGAGAGCAGATTCTTTAAGACTTTGAGAGGTACATCCCTCTCTGCTTCCTATATTCTTGAAAGCATGACTCTTTACACTAAGCACTTATTTCAATTATGTAAGACTTCTGTTGGAGCCTTTACTATGCTGACACCTTCATGCACTTCTGCATTTTCTTGAGGCCCTAATCTACAAACTATCCTTATTCTAGACTTAGAATCTTGATTAGATTACTATAGAGCTTATTTATGTTTGAGAGAGAGAACCAGAGTTTCTTTAAGAAGCACTAATATCTAACTCTCTGTTTTTGTATCACTGTAGCTAGGATTAGTTTGCATCTTATCCTATTTTGACTGGACCGATTGTGATATTTCAGCTTGCCAGTTACAATCTTGTATCTTTATTCATATTCTCCTGATATGCATATATGTTTGATTCACAATTAATTGGAAAATAAAATTCCTTAACTTCAGTCACCGATTCTTAGTACATATTGTGTGGCCAAATGGGGTCACGAAGATAGAATTGCTTTATTATTGCTAACTCCCTTTGACTCTAAGTCAACTTTAAAAAATCCATCAGATTGTAAATCATACACCTGCATACTTTTAGATGGCAGTTTGTCGGATGTTTGGTTATGGAGACAGAAGAAGTTAATGTATTGACGTGAGAGTCCAATCTTGTCCAAGCCCAGTCCTGATCTCAAAGCCCAGGTCCCGATTTGGAGGAGCAGCGGTGTTCCAGAAATCTGGAAGAGAGTGAGTATTAATAGGGTAGCACGTTGCAATTGCTTATGTCTAGCTTGCGCCCTGATGTTGTGATGATTGAAGTTGTTGTACGAATGTGGAAGCACTTAATGCAAAGAAGCTGCAGTGGTTATTGGGCTCGATGTATCCTAAGATCCTGGGATAGTAATAAGTGATCAGTGTAGAAAACACTGCGTTGTAATTGTCTGCTAAGTCTTATGATGCTAGCCGTGAGACATCATCAACGGCACAATTGAGATAAGGAAATGTATTTTTGTGTGAGAGTAAGGTGTGATTGGTGTGGTGGACCCTTTTGCTCAGGGGTGAAGATGCACTAATCTGGGTGATTACCCGCTGGTCAAAGTTTCACATGAGTGTGAGTTAGAGTAGGCTGAAATTGTAGCTCCAGATCATTTCTTGGGTGATTGAGTACTATTGATTTTTTAGTGAAGCAAACAAAGTTGTTGAATTTGCTGTGCATTTGTTGTTGAGCTTGTATTGCAACGCTCAAGAAAAATAATAAAAGAGGGTGAGCCGCTGCGAGGCGTGTGAAAGACGTCACAGAGTGCTGCGCTGAGATTAGATGGTTGGAGTTAGTTCTACGCTGTTATTAGTTGCCTACATCATAAAGAGCTGTGCTGTTATTGGGTGTTGACGCAGAACGAGAATTGTGGGTAAAGGATTTTTTTCTGGTCTGAAATGAAATTCTATTTCTGATTGTTGACATTATTGTTGGAAAATGAAATTCTTTAAGGCTATATGAAATTTGATAACTGGAGATTTGAGAATACCTGTTCTAGGGGGGAAGGGGCACCACCCACAGACAAGCCAGGTCAATATATGCCAATAAACGTGGGCCTTCACACGTGTATTTAGCTGAATCAATAGCTTAAGATCACAGAGAAAGAGGGTGCATTGATATTTCCACACTATGGCACATTACATTTGAGAATCACTGAAAAATTGAGAAGGGTATTCTATGAAATCAAGCCGCCTCCTAGGTCCAGTCAGTACGAAGGACTTATATTTTGGTAGTATGCAGCTGATGCTAGGCAAAGGGAAAAATTTCAGGGAAAGGTCCGAAACACAGTGCATAGCTGTGCTGATGCTAGATGAGATGCAGAACCACAGCAATGAAAAACTGATATAATAGAGGGAGCTAGATTATACCTTGTATTCTTGAGTAAAGAATACACGAACAAGATAGAAAAGAAGGGGAATAAGAAGGATGATATGTCAGGAAGCACAGAGAGTACAGGCCAATATAGTGATTTTAGCAATGATTTCCTACATATGTTATCAAAATGTCCACCTCCATATAGTATGGCCCAACCTGGAGGAACCAATGGTGCAGTTACTGGTGGGAACTCTGAAATAGCCACCGCACCAGTAAATATGGGAGTAAATACAAGTCAAAATCTGATCGGAGAGAGTTCAGGGATTAGTGCCCCTGACTCCACTGTTCTCAATGTCCCACATGCACTCACAGTTCCGGTCACTATTGCTCCAGTAGTTCCTTTCTATAAACCAGACTCAGCAGGAAACATGACCCATATTTTGGCAGTCCCTACTGGAGTAGATATATCAGCCAAGGCTCCTGTGCTTCCAGGAGTGGGAGGAACTCTTTTAGTCCGACTCAGTTAATTACCCCCTGTGTTGCAACATCAGCCATGAATCAGACAGGATCTGCTCCTATGGGAGGGTCCACTCAAAGATCACCAAATTCAGACATGTCTATTTGGAATGTACCTCCAAATGTTAACCACAGTAGTCCCAGAGAACAAAGTGCGCATTACTCCTTCAATACTGATGATCTTAGTGCTAAATAACTAGAGGATTGGATTAGATTTCACAATGGATCCCCAGGAGAAAGTGAAGGTTCAGGATTAGAAAGAGAAATAATTCAGTCATCGGTGACGGAAAAGGCAGTGGGCATAGTTAAACTAAAGTTGGAATTGGATGAGATGAGACAAGGAAACTTTGATCTTTCCTGATTAGATGCCTACTAAGAGAATTCACTTGTACTTATGTGCATAGGTGTCACCAAACATGCAAGGCAGACTCATGAAAACCTGTCTGAATTAGCTCAGAAATATGATATCAATTTGAATAGGGCCATATCTCTGCAGAAGAGTTACCGTGTGTGCTTTAATGAAAATGACATAACCAGCATGAGAACAGCAGGAATGACATTGTAGATTAGAGTTAATTAGTTGCGTCCAAAAATGGAGTCAGCTAGATAGGTGGGAAGGCAGATGGGCAAAGAAGAGTAAGCAAAAAAACAAAATAAAGGAAGAGCCACATCCCTCTTCACTGGATGGAAAGACCGCTTCTAATTTTCCATTAAGGGAGGTTCCTGGTGGAGGTTATGTCCATGTTCCTTGGAGTAGGAGTGATCTCACGTCATTCATTATTGATTTCCCAAAATCGCGAGAAAAGCCAGTGACATGGTATATGCAGGTTGATCAAGTTGTGAAGATTTTACAGGTCTTGTAGGTGGATTTGAATACCTTTTTCAACATTGTGGTACCAAGTGATTTGTGGGAAGAATGTAAAGTGGCTATAGAATGGCGGGAGAAGGAACCTCAGAAAAATCCAGTATCATATACCTCATCACCGTTAGTGATGAAAACATGTCAACAGGAAGATGCCAGCTAAAGACATTGATTGGATTAAGACTGACAGGACGACTCAAGAGCCCAAAGAGTCAGTGCATGCCATTATGAAAGATTGTTGCAGGCGTTTAAGCAGCACAGTGGAATGGAGACTCTTGTAGTTAAAGACATGGGAAATTTTGTGTACCAGATTGTGAGAACGGAGATTAGCTTGATGATTCAGCAGCATTTGATTTGTAGGCGGAATACATTGGTTAACGAGATCCTGAGGAACTGGAAATGAAGCAGAAGTGACTGAAGGGGAAATCGATGTTGGCTCAGATGAAAGCAGCACACAGAAGTCAGAGTCAACCTTTTGTAGGAAATATTGGTTCTATGTAAGAAGTGTATCAGCAGGGAGCTCCTATAATGCAAGGTGGAAATAAATTCCCACAACAAGGTACAGGTTGTGGTGTTCCAATTGCTTTCAGTACTGGGATTGATGTTGCAACTTTGTAGAGATCAAATCCTTGTTACTATTCTAATAAATTAGGCCATTGGAAGTGGAAATGTTGTATTAATCTCAATAGAGTGATGAATGCGATCCAGGTTCAGAATTCAGGGTTTATACAGTCCCAAAGTAACAACCCCAGACAGTCACAGAATGTACAGAGACTGAGAAGGCAAAATTTGAATGTGCCTCAAGCTTCAGTGATGCAGATTCCACAAGCCCCGATGCCATAGCAAAATGCAAATGATTCTCGATTTAATTGAAAGCAAAAGCCAAATTTAGTTTAGATTCCTTTTCAAAATCAGAATGCTTATCAATAATTTGCTATGTTTGATCTGTTTGTGGGCTGAGATTGTGCCTCAGGGGGGAGGAAGATTGTGTACTTGGTGCAGTCCTAGAGATTATGTTGTTATGTTAGCATTACTTGGTATATCACAGTAAGTCATCCCTGAAGGTATATCTTAGCGCCTTGCTGAAGTCGGAGTCTACTGTAACTTACTAAAACAGCCACGTGTTTAGGAGTTTTTTAATTATTCCCAGCTCTGTACACAAGCACATTTGTAGTGGAAGTTTATTCCAGTAGAGGGGGTCATTTAGGAGAATTCCCTCCCACTGAATCTGGAGATACGAATACAAAGAATTCCCCTTATCTCCATGATTGGTTTTAGTACAGAGTGTCATCTCTAGTAAATATAAAGGTCTGTTAAGGATGACACATTGGTTTTTAGCTCCTTTATATCATGGGTCCATTATCAGATAGAAGTGCCTCCCTGGCTCCAGGTGAAGGCCAACTTCATAAAATCAGGCTTATAGAAAACGTGGGCTGTCCGATGATGAAGCATGACACCTGGGGGTGTGTGAGGACATTCTGTCACATTTTTGTGTGTCCAGCAAAAGATGCCATGTTGAGTAGAATTGTGAGGGATGAAAAATTGAAAAATTATATCTCGGGTAGCTATTTTGTGTTACAACCTTATGTTTGGAGGCCAGCTCATCCTTGAGGCCCCATAGCCCCCAGTTCCCAGCCTTGGATAAACTCTGAATGTGTGTGTGTGTGTGTGTGGATATTATCTAAGTCGCTGTTGTGAATAGGCAGGAGCATTACCATTCAAGGATTTGTGAGTAAGGAAGCCCATCTTAAAAATTAGCCTTTTCCTAAAAGGTAGCTGTTAAGAATTAACTCCACACGAAGTGAGGTGGAAGGGAGTTTATTTCATACCGGATTCTTCTGTGCCAGCCACACGAGTGAAGCTCACCAACATTCCAAGGCAAGCTTCACTCCAACATTCCAAGGTAGGTCGAACCAACAGGGAAGGGGGGAAGGGAAAAGGGAAGGGGCATACCAAGTTACAACACACCTCCCTCTGTACCAGAAACATCAAAAAATAAAAGCTTTAGACAAGCATAACCAAAGGATGTGGGCATAGAGGAAAAGCAAAGGCCAAAACAAGGGAGACCTTGCAATGGGGTCCACCCAGAACGTGCGTTGAAAGGTGAACTAGGCAATATATGCAGAAACTGGAGAGGGTGGAGTGCACATAAGTGGAAACAAGTGCAAACATTAGCATTGTATAAAAACATTACATACTGTAGTCAGCTTGCCATGCTGGACACCTACGTTGACGTGCAATTCTTCCCATAGTGGAATCCCCCAACACAACTCCAGCGTCATCATTGCTAGGAAGTTTAGAAACATTAACATTAGTGCAACGAGCCAACCTGTCCATGCTCCATAAATTACGATCATCTAGCTCTACAGAATTACTATGGACCTTTCTGATTTTAAGAGGTCTGGAGAAAGCAGAAGATTTGGACTTTAACAGTGTAGGTTTTTTGACCACCACCCAATTTCCAACCATCCACTCTCTGTTAATAGTGCCCCATTTAGTGTCATAACAATTTTTATACTTGACTTGATTTTCTTTCACTTTCTCTGAAAATATGTCCCTGTCTACCCACACCGGGGACCCTCCATTCAACCAGTTTGGAGTAAGTTTAGAACCTGGGTTTCTGCCTTTAAGGGAAGTAAACGGGGAGACTCCAGACACTGAATTTAGAGTGATGTGAAACGACCACAACATTTTCCTTAGGCTGTCCTCAACTGATCCTTTGGTCGTTATAGCCAATTGAATAGTGTCCTTAAGCATTCTATTAGCCCTTTCCACTAACTGATTGGATTTAGGGGAGTACAGTGGAGATTTGATGTGCACAATGGCTAAACTGTTCAGGAAAACCCTCATCTCCTCCGAAGTGAATTGTACACCATTGTCCGTTATCAACTCACTGGGAATGCCCTCTTTAGAAAAGGTCTCCTTGAGAAACTCGATGAGATGGACTGTTGAAATGGAAGGAACAAACTTAGTCGTTATCCAGTGGGAATGGTAATCTATCAAGACGAACATAAATTTCTGAGAAGGACTCAAATGATTCAAAGGACCAATAATGTCCACCCTCAGTTTGTCCCAGGGTTTTGTGGGCACAGTGACTGGAATAAGAGGAGCCTTATGGACATTCTTGGATTTGTCGCTGGCCCCACATTCAATACATTCTTTTACTAGCTCTTCAATTAGAGTGTCCATTTTTGGGAACCAATAGCTTTGTCGAATTTTGCTTTTGGTCAAGCTTCGTCCGGGGTGACCTTCATGTCCTATCTGTATGATGCGATCTCTCATTCCAGTCGGGGGAATTATTTTATTCCCTCTCCAGACCAGGTCTTCAATTATGGACAACTCGTCCTTCACGCTCCAAAACACCTGAAGATCCTCTGGTATTTCACTTTTCTTCTCTGGCCAACCATTCACAATCATGCCTTTCAATTTGCGCAAAACATCACCTTCCTGTAAAGATTTCTCCCATTCGATTTTCTTAATGGCCGGAATGTCTATTGCCAGGATGGTTTCCTCCTCTATGTTTCCTTCAGGTTCATTTTCCAATAGTGGCATACGCGACAGGCAATTCGCCACGGAATTTTTTGAGCCAGGGACATGCACAATGGTATAGTTGAACCCTTGCAGTCCTAAAACCCACTTGGAGATGCGTGGGGTGGTGTTCTCTAAAAGTTTGGTAGCGAATAACGGGATCAATGGTTTGTGATCTGTTTTCAAACAGAATGGAATACCCCACATGAAGTACTTGAAATGGTGAATAGCCCAGTAGCATGCAAGTGCTTCTTTTTCGATTGTAGAGTAATTAATTTCCGCTGTCTTCAAAGTTCTTGAAGCGAAAACTATCACTTTTTCTTCTCCATTCACCATTTGAGTCAAAGAGGCCCCCAGACCTTTATTACTTGCGTCTGTGGAGAGTGTGGTCTTAGTATTTGTATCAAAAGTGTGCAGGATTGGGGCTTCCAAAATAGCTTCTTTAATGCGTTGAAATGTTTGCTGATGTTCCGTGCTCCATTCGAATTTGGTACCCTGTTTAAGTAGTTCTCTGAGAGGTTGAACTTGGTCAGCGAAGTTCTTCACAAATTTCGACATATACTCAACCAGGCCCAAAAAGGATTTCAGTTTGTCTTTGTTCAAGGGAGCAGGTGCAAATTTGACAGCGTCTACCAGGCTGGCCTTGGGTCTGATACCTTCACTTGAAATCGTGTGCCCCAGATACACCACCGTTTCCACACCAATTTTGCATTTGTCTTTCTGAGTCGTTACACCAGCTTTGCTGAGTTTAGACAGAACACCCTCCAAGATTCTGTTGTGCTCACTTTCATTTGCTCCATAGAATAAGATATCGTCCTGAAAGCAGATTACTTTCTCGAGACCATGCAGGATGTTTTGCATAATACGCTGAAAGATAGCGGCCGCCGATGCGAGCCCAAAAGGCAATCTTGAGAACTGGTATGCTCCAAAAGGGGTTATAAAGGACGTGAGGTGTTTGGATTCAGGATGGAGACCAACCTGGTGGTAAGCCGAGGACAGATCTAAGACTGAGAAAAACTTTGCACCTTGAATGGCCATCAACATTTCATTTATGTTGGGGAGAGGGTGTCTATCTACCCAGATGTTAGCATTCCAATCCCTGATATCAACACAGAGGCGGATGCCTTTCCCCCCCCTTTTGCCGCTACTACAATGGGCGCCTACCACTCAGAGCTTTCAATATGCTCTATTATCCTATTCTCCTCCAGTCTCTTCAATTCAAGTCGTAGGGGTTCTCTTAACAGCATGGGGATAGACCTAGCATTATGTACTACTGGCTTCGAATTTGATTTAAGTTTGATTTTGTGGAGGAACCCTTTGAGCTGTCCCAATTTATCACTGAACACCTCTGGAAAATGTTTACACACTTCCATTCCAACCGTAGGCCTATCAATAAGTAACACTGGTTCAGGTGCATTTGGGTCTAATTTGATCCCCAGGTCTTTTTGATGCTTCCACCCTAACAGATTGGACCCTTTTTCTGTGATGTATACTTTTCCTAATGTTGTTCTATCTTTAAAATTTATCTGCATCAACAACATACCAACCAAGGGAATAGGATTGTAATTGTAACCACCTGGTTTAATGTCGGGAGGCCAAAGATTATAGTTTTTATGTCCTGAATTTTGTTTGAAAGATGTTTCATTAATCAGCGTGTAGGGTGAACATGAATCTCATATGCAACACTGTCCAGGAAAATTTCACATTCAGGATAGGAATTTACATCGTGTTCACCAATGTTCAACACTTGGAAAATAATGTCCCCTTGCAATGGTTGTTCAGACTCTTGGACCACCAAGTGAGTGGGGCTTTTCTTATCATGACACACTCTCGAAAAGTGACCCCTTTTTTTACAAATACTGCAAGTGACACCCCTGGCAGGACACTTAACGTCATTTGCCAAATGGTTAGGGTTACCCCACCTATAGCATTTGGGTTTGTTAGACTGTGCGTTATGTTTAATCACCTCAGGATGAGTAGATTAAGATTTTAAATCCTTTTGCACTACCTTATGCACACAATTGTCACTAACCTGTTTTACCTCATTGACATCCTTCATTTCGCTCATACAGTAGCTGGTGTGCTCAATGCTAATAGCAATACCAATAGCTCTTTGTAAATCCGGAGCTTCAGCTAAAAGTCTCTCCTGGATTTTCTTCTCACATGTGCACCTGACCAACTGGTCCCTGATTAATGACTCAGTGAGCGCCCCAAAATCACAAGTGGCTGCCAAACCCCTCAACACAGCAATGTAATTCTTAACTTTCTCATTTTTCCCTTGGACTCTTAAGAAGAATTTATGACGCTCTGGGACAATGTTAATTCTTTCCCCAAATTGCTCAGCTAATTTTTTAACTGTAATCTCATAGACATCCAGTTGAACAGCCCCATCTCCCCCCACATTGATGTTAGCACCTCCATCCTCAACCTCAGGTAAATCTTCAAACACATCCCTTCCATATTTACCCAAATTGTGAAGTAGGATGTGTTGCTTTATTAAGGATGAAAATCTATTTCCACCTATTGCAATCAAGTATGACTCGAACAAATTAAACCATTTTTTCCAGGAAATCAGGGGATCACCAGCCTAATCCAAAAATGGTGGTGGCTGGGACATATTTAAAGCAGTCATGGTTGAGAAGAGGAAGAATAAGGAGTGAAAACAGGAAAGCAAGTAGCAAGCGGTGAAAAGAGCGATGGGAACAGTGAGAGAAGAAGATACAAGAGGAATGACAGAACTAGCAATGAAAGTTCTTCAAATATGTGTAGAAACTAACACAAAGTGGACTAAGAAAAATATAGTCCTGGGGAACCCAACGCTAAATCTGAAGGGAGTATAAAAGTCCATGAGCTGTGCCCATCAGCGAAGAAAAACTGGAAGGCACCTGAGGAGAAAATCTTAACTTGAGCACTCTCTTAAAGCTACAAATTGACATCAACACAGTAGTGGAGTCTCTATTAAGAAGTAGAGAAACTAGGTGGGGAAAACTCTCGCTGTGAGGTTCCTTGAGAACGTAGCTATGGAGAAGTCAAAATTAGTTGTCAAAACAGTCAATCACCATATCCCTCGACGTCAATCAAAACACTCCACGCATAAGCTGGGCACCAGTCAGAACTAGGCACAGCACACGTAAGAGAGATTTCCAGTTAGCAAATGTCATGAGCAGAATCCGTCGTCGACAGGATAGCCCTCAACCCAGCTGGTAGAGTGAGTGACAATCAACAGTGAAGCTTCCTACCTCATCCGCGTTTATAACAGTCCATGAAATACCTTTTCTTTATGGCTAGGACTGCGCAGACAGACGGCCCCACAAGCAAACTGCAGCTTCAGCTGGGAAAGCGGAGGCCGCACTTTCCTCGTCAAAATTTCCTCACAAGGGCGGTCCGTCGGAAGGGACTGACGAACAAAGAACGAGTAGGGCGGAGTTACCGCTCCGACGTGGGTTCCGCTCTCAACAAGCAGGCGGAGTCGAAGGCAGCATTCCTTAACCTAGGAACCGCTTCCTAAGAACGTACACAGCTACGTGGTTCAATGATGTGGGGCAACCCGGCCACTCATCTTGAGTCAATTAAAGTTTGAAAAACTTCGAAGTCTCTTACAATATGCTGTAAACCTTGCTCGCGCACAGCAGACAGCAGCCACAGCCAGCCGGAAGGGTGCCAACTGCGTTAAGTGGACGTCAAAAGGACTGCCTCAACATCAGAATAAAGTGACTTCTGTGGTCGGCAGAGATGACAGGGGAAAGAATCCAACCGTCCCCAGCACGGTATCTGTCGCCAAATTTGTTAAGAATTAACTCCACACGAAGTGAGGTGAAAGGGAGTTTATTTCATACCAGATTCTTCTGTGCCAGTCACACGAGTGAAGCTCACCAACATTCCAAGGCAAGCTTCACTCCAACATTCCAAGGTAGGTCGAACCAACAGGGAAGGGGGGAAGGGAAAAGGGAAGGGGCATACCAAGTTACAACATAGCCAATGCCGAGAGTGTAATATAGGAGCAGACACAGAGCTAGATGGGAGGTTGCACTTAAGTCTATTTGCAGTATTCTGCACCACCTGCACTTTAGACAGCAAGGTCTCATTTGCACCCAGGAGTACAGCCTTTCCATAGTCAAGATGACTTGCAATTAAGGCTTGAACTAGGGTCTCTTAGAAGTGGAAGAGTCAAAGCAATGTTGTTTCCAATAAACGCATGGTGGCAAAACAAATTTCACATAGAGCTGAGACATGTTCTTTCATGGACAGAGACGTTTCTAGCGTAACACCAAGGTTTTTAACTATTTTTTGGGGGGCTAGGGCAAGTCACAGTTCAGATGGCCACTAATCCAACTTCCAATGGTATGGTACTTTCCCAAATAAAAGTAATTCAGTCTTTTCTTGGTTTAGTTGCAGGCAGTTGTTGGACATCCAAGAAGCTATCTTCCTCATACAGTCAGAGAAACAAGCGTGTTTTTACCCCTTCCAGATTGGGACAAAAGGAAATGATCACCTATACGTCATTAGCATGGTAAATTGTCTTGAAGCCACATGTCTTAGCGATCTGTGCCAAAGGGCCAACGTAGATATTGAATAATCTGGGGCTTAGTGTGGACCACTGCAGAATCCCTTTCCTGACCAGCGTGGTCTGAGATTTAAAGGTTCTCCATAGAGATAGTTTGTGTAACTGTCTTTCAAAAAATTAACAAACCACTGGACTGCTTTGCCAAAGACTTCAATGTCATGCAGTCTATGAATTAGGATGTCATGGGTGACCGTGTTGAATGCCACAGTTAACCCTTTAGGTGCTGCCGTCGGCCAACGGTCGTCACGGGCACTACCTCCCCAGTGCTGCGTGCGACCGCTGGACGTCCAGTTCAGCACTGGATAATGGACAGCGCAGCACTGGGGAGGTTTGTTTACTAGCTCCTAAGGTGTTAAGTTCAAAAGCTTGAGTATCATTGGGGTCCCTGCATCCAGAGATAGTTGATAGTATCAGTAACAGAGACTAGCACATTCTCAGTACTGTGACAAGTTCTGAAGCCTGACTGGGAGGGATCGAGGAGCTTATGATCTTCCATGAAGGTAGAGAGCTGCTTGTTTATAATCCTTTCTAAATGTTTGTTAAGCAGAGGGAGGAGCAAAATAGGGCAATCATTTGAGGGATTGTTAGGGTCAGCATTGTGTTTTTTTAAATGGGGGGCCTCGTGCAGTTTTCAGACAATAGGGAATGAGGCTGAGTCTGTAGGAAGATTAAAAAGGGTCTTAATCAGAGGTGGGTGGAGCTTCCGGAGTTGCACTACATGGAATTCCGCGGAGTGCATACAACTCAGTTGAATTCTGCAGAGTTTCACTCTGTCCTTAAGATGAAGAGAGCTAACAGGCCCAGACTAAGCATGGGCGGATTTAGCAAATCTGGCGTACGCGAACTTGCGTATTTACGGATTCGCAATCCGCAAAATCCGCGAACTCTCGCGAATTTGCAGATTTTTGTGGTTTTTTTGTGTTCGCAAGGGTTTCTGCCAGTTCGCGAGGTTTGTTTACCAGCTCGCAATTGCGAACTTACTTTTCGGCTCGCAACGGCCGCAACTATGTTGTTTCTACGTCTGGTTCATCATCACAGGTTCACAGCACCCTCTGTTTCACCACTGCCACCCTCTGGTACACCCATGCCACCCTCTGGTACATCCTCACTGCCACCCTCTGTTTGGTTTATCACTGTAGATTATGGGGGTGAAAAAAAGCAAGCACACCTGCCCTGCTTCAACTGCCATGAATTAATTTGGGGTTGATTAATGTGTCACTGATTTTTAAACTTCCAGTCTGGCTGGCACCTGCTTCCTTCCTTATCTGTAATTTGCTTTCTGTTGCAGTGCAATTTTTTTTCACAGGACCTTTATGGCCTACTTGTAGCTATTCTATGAGCCTTCTGTGAGGGTCAGAGCAGGGTCATAGAATAGTTGCAAATAGGCAACTGAACTCTGGAGGGGCCCCTCAGGAAGCACTAGAGTGAATGGTTACTAATGTTAAGATTGAACATTTGCACCTGCTGATTGCTTTCAGTTTTGCAAAAATAGTTTTTCTGCAATTTCGCGCAATTTGCGGGGCGCGAATCCGTGCGAGATCGATTTCGGAAGCCGCGAATTTGTGCGAATAAACGATTTGTTTTTTGCTGCGTGTTTGTTCGCGTGATTTTTTGCATGTTCGCAAGCCGCTTGTAGCGCAACGTTTGCGAAGTTACCCTAGCGGTCGTACATGGGCGCGGGCATCTTGTTTGCGTGACGTAATTCCATATCCGGGCGCTATGTGTAATCTCGCAAAGTGTGCGGCTCGCTCGTACATGTTCGCGTGTGATCGCGAGGAAAATCTCGTGCAAACTTACCCACGCGGTCATGAACGGGCGCGGCCATCTTGTTTCTCATTCATTGCTATGGTTCTGGGCATGCTCTCTGTATCCTTTCTTAATCTCTGCCATCCTTTGCTTGTTTGAAGTTTTTTTGGATCTATTTTACTCATTATCTATCCCTCTATTTCTCTAGCTCTATATTTTTGTGTTTTCTGCAAATTTTTGTTCATTTTAAACTACTTTTTTAAACGCTTTTCTTTTCTTCTTCCCTGTTCCATTTGTTCTTTCTTATTTTGCTTCCTTTCTGCCCAGACCATGGCAAAGGGAGCCGGGAAGAAGCCCGCAAAGGGGAAGGGTCCCGCACCCCGTGCCCGGCTCCCGTGCGGGCGTTTGAGGGGGGAGACAGTTGTAGCTCGGGAGATTTTTAGTGCGGAGGAGGTGGCCGCACTAGTCTTTCACGTCCAGCGCCGCCTCCCCAAGACCATCATGGGAGGCGGCAGGATCGCTACCGGCTACGGGATCCGGGAGCGCCGGAAGCGGTGGGAGAAGGTGTGCCGGGCCATGTTTGAACACTCTGGGGTCCGGCGCACCTATAACCAGGCCACCCACCGCTGGACGGATCTCATGGACCAGGAACGCGACTTGCTGGACGTGCTCGGCGTAGAGATCCCCGGGCTTGGTGAGTAGTAGTAGCTATTTATATTTATTTCATCACTACTCTGTTTTATCCCGCTCTGTGTGTTATTATATTGCAAATTTTAGTTTTTTCCTAAGAGCAATAATGCTGCCGATTACATTGTAGGTAAATTATATTTCAAAATCTTCTATGCATTTCAGGTGCACTGCTCTCCTTCTCAGTAGCCTTGCTACTATGCTTATTTGTTTTCTATTTTGTGTTCATTTCATTGGCCTAAGAAATTATGTATGAGTGTAGTGTAAAGAACTGCGTAATGCTAGACACTAAGGGTCAGATTTTCAATTACCGGCGCATCCCTGCAAAGTAGCAGGGATGCGCCAGTAATTATGCGCCATGCCACCACCACCCATGGTGCGCCGTATTTACAATGTGGCGCACCATGGGCCCAAAACGTCACAGAAGCCTTACGCATCTGTGCCGTAAAGGCGGCGCATTGCTGGAGTTGCGTGCCAACGATGGCGCAGCTCCAGCAATGCTCTGGGGTGCCCTATCTCCCCAATGCTGCATCAAGCCGTACGTCGGCTTCAAGCAGGCGCAGGGTTTGAGTCACGCATCATTGTCCTGAAAGTGACTGATTGACATCTTGTAGATTTCCCTCAGCCACTTTTAGGATTCGTTCCTGCGCAGGAACGCCCTCCCTTGCGCCGGAACGCCCCCTGATGGCGCAGGGCTTTACAACATGATGCATCTCCCATATGCGTCACTTTGTTAATATACGCCGCACCATGGCGCCTCTTTTGTTCTGCCGCTGCGTCACAAAAGTCACGCAACAATGGAGCAAAAGAGCCGCAAGGGGCTTGTAAATCAGCCCCTACAGACTCAAGTCCAGTCCTTCCTTTAGACACATGGCTATAAGAAGAAATAGTGTTGGTGGTCGGTGGATTGATAGTTTGAGTATTCACTGATCTGCAAGCACGATGGACTTTGTCTGTCACTTCGCGTGCTGCGGACTGCTGCCTGCCAGGCCTAGGCAAACCTTTTTAGTAGTTTGTTTAGTGAGTTACATAGGAACTTTCCAAGTCAACGGTCCGCAAATCAATAACGTAGTAGGCCACATGAGATCGGTCAGTATATCCCGTGGAATAGTTGTCTATTTGCTATTTCGCCAAAATATTTTGTTATTGTTCTTTTGAAATGTTTGATTTGGTTGACAAATATCATCCATGTTTTCTGGTCTTTCTTTCTTTCATGTTGTACATCAGCTCCCCCCAGGGGCAAGAGGACACAGGAGGAGGAGGAGGGTGCTGTTCAGGATGCAGACCAGGATCGGGCAGGCGAGGGCTCCTTTACTGGCTGCAGTAAGTTTTAATTTTAATATAGAGTACCTATTTTTTCCTAGCGTTCCTCATTCGATTTTTTCTAAATCGTCTTTGATCTTCTTGTAGACTTTTGGTTTGGCTAGTAGGACAATCCATTCTACTACTGTTGCAGGGACAAATCTGCACAAACAGAACTATGGACACTAAATAATGCATTGCTTAGCTTATCAATTATAATAGGTGCTGTTAGACTTTCCACATACCTCAGTGATAACAGACTTTGTAGTTGAACCCCCAATCTCTTTACTGACTAGATAGTGTGGCAGAGTCATTTAGCTCCCAAAGTCACCGATGATTGATCCCCAATGATGATTAGATTATCCAACGCAGGACAAGAGTACGGAGTCAGAGTCAAGAAGTGTCAGAGGCACGGACTCATGCTTGCAAAAATTCCACAACCTTTAGCTCATCCACTCTAGTCTGGAGGACCAAAAACCACAGAGTCTATTTAAGTTTAAAAGCTTTATTAAAAGTAAACACATTTATAAAAATCAACTTTGTCATAAAACTAAACGTTTAACTGAAAATGGAAAAGTGCTTAGTGCTGACGATTAATTGGACACATTTCTTGTGGTCGAGCCGAGCTCTCACCTGGTTTGAACTTGATCCTGCTCGTGTTCTTAGAAGTCAAGCTTCTGTCTGTTAGGAGAAAAAGTGGTGCGTGTTAAAAATAAAAAGCAAGCATTCATCAGTTGTGCCAAAAAGTGCAGCAAGACAACAGCCTTCCCTGGAAAAAGGGACATTTTTACTTTAGAGTAGACAGACACAAATTATTACATTGTATTCTGTTTTTTTCACATTTCTTTATTCCTCCTAGACCAAATATTATATAGTAGTGAGTGGTGTATTCTAACATTCTTAAATGTACTTTGTAGGTGGAACATCTGGTGGCGGGGCCAGCGCGGGGGTGGTGGTATTGGACGAGGGGGACAACTCTGGGGAGGAGGCGGTGCAAGTGCCGGACGTGCCTGTGAGGGTTCACACGGTGGTGGCGGGCAGAGGTAAGCTATATATTCCTTACTTATTGAGATTGAAGACTGCATAGTGTGCTTTCTGCATGGGTGTATTATAAATCAACCAGGTAGTAGCCTCCTCTAAATGTACTTCGACTTAGCTGAGAAGGTTTTGGCGAGAAGAATCCCAATAAGATCTGAGATGAACTTGATGGATGGGATGAACGAAAAGCGAAAGAAGGGTGTAAGTAAGTGTGGAAGGACGAGAAATTTAATGATGACTGGCAAAGGAGAATGATATGTGTTTGCTTGGTCCCCGAGGTGGCTGGGAAGGAAAGAATATGGTATGGTGCATGGCTGGGTGAATGATGAAGCAAGGATGGGTGGAAGGAGAACAGCCTGGGTGGGTGAAACAGAAACTGTATGTGTGCATATACTTTGAATGGATGGATGCCTGGATCATGGTATTATCTGACTCTTAGATAGCATATGTGTATCTAGAGAGAGTAGACGGTCACTGGATGAACTAAGTGTTACTTTGAAGAGCATGTAACACCGCACCCGCACGTCCGTTCCAGTGTAGGAAAGGCAAGGAAAAGAAGTTGTAATTTTGTCCAAATACTACCATGAATAGTAGCAGTAGTTTGTATTGCAACTGCAAGCACAGCATATATCCAGTTATTACGGTGGACACTCCCTACCTCTCTTAATAACTTTCGTTTAGTAGTAGTACGTCATTCATGTGTGGGCACACTGTTCACTCAATAATAAGCAAAGCACCTAAAGTCATCCCATATGTCATCAAATACATCCCGTGTGAAGTGATAGATAATCAGATTATTTAGCTTCTTCATTTTCCTTTTCTAGTACTCATTTGCACTGTAGGGTGAAAGCTAAATTAATTAAGCAGTAGCCCTTTTAACAGAGTATTCTCAGTGCCACCCGTAATAGAAAAGTAAGAGCTTCACCACCTGCATGTACTGGACCGGTACAGTAACGCAAGTCTGTCTCACTCATCATGTTGTGCGTCTGTTTTTCTCGGGTGCAAGTTCACTGCGCTGGCATTATGCCGGCTTGCATAAGATAACGTACCAATTTTCCTAAACAAGAGAGAAGAAGAAGAATAAGACTGGTGTACTGTCATAGTCGACTGTAATGGAAGTCCATAGTGCTCGTAGAATTTGTTCCTTAAACTCCCACTAATGTTAGAGCAAGGATGAAGAAGTGGGAGGTTAGATAGATACTGTCCTCAATAGTTATGTACTGTGCTTTCAATTTGCTACTTGTACTGTGACACAACTTTCTGCTCAATCATTTTGTGTTAATCTTAAGGAGCATTGGTTACAGACTATGTCTTTCTTTCTTCATATAGTTGCTCCTTCCAAATCAACCAGAAGATCATCAAGGAGGGAGCTGGATCAAATGGCCCGGCAACGGAGGCTGGATGCCACTGTCGCCGAATATCGGTGGCTGGTGGCCCTGGAGGAGGAGGAGACGCAGTCTACCGGTACAACAACAACATCCACTGGGACAGCTGCATCTTCCTCCGTGCACCCACGGGCTGCCAGCCAGCGCAGTGCTCCAGCGGTACGGAGCCGGGCTACCAAAGCCAACCGCCACCGCCGAGCAGCAAAGACAGCAGCTGCCCCCCACAGGAGTTGCAAGGCACGCCAGCGCCGCTTATCCCTAAGAGTGTCCTACCTGGAGCAGGAGGTCCATACCTATAAGAACTTGGTGGAGGGCCTCCGCTTAGACCATGCCACCCTCCGCAAGGAGTATGATGCCATGGCCGCTAAAGTCAACAGCACCCTCCCGTAGTGTAGTGTCCCTTGCCCCTTTTTTAGAGACTTTTGGGGGGTGGGAATTGGGAGTTGGGTTGTGGGACTTTTGAAGGACAATCGTTGGGGTTAGGGAGGGTCTTGCAGGAGATTATTTTGTTAGGGCTACAAAAATATACTTTTTGAAACTTTAGTTGACCATACCTGTTTTTTACTGCTTTTGAGTCTGGTGGGTGGGGGTTTAACAGTAAGTTTGTTTTCCTGAAGAGTCCTAGGACTTTAGTAGTACTACCGTCAATCTCTCGTCTATTCCTAATACTCCATTATACTACCTCCCACCAAACGCTTATCTTACCTGTAATTTGTGTTTGAAAGTAGGGCTAGGCCCAGGGCTGGCTCCACGGGAAATGGCGATTAAGGTTGGCAATCCTGGGCGGATGAAATGTCCTCATTGCGGTGGTACTAGTGGTGTGACACAGTGGAAGTTGCATGCCTATGGAAAAAAAGAAAATGAAACCTGGTTTGTCCTTACTGTAGCATTACAACGGTACGATAGAGAATATAGCAGGTGACAGTACACTAGAACAGTGCCCCACAGAGCCTAACAAATGGTAAAGTATTGAAAGTATAACTAGTACTTGCGTTGAATTTCTTTGACATTGGCTACTACTACAAGAAATAGTACTGAAGCTGAGTAAGTCTAGAATATATCCTCGGATTCCTTCACCAGCCTGTTGCTATGACCTTATCCTCCCCAGCAAGTGTGTGGAATTATTGATGTCATTTAGTCACACATCAAGCAAAACCACACAGCCCGGGGGAAGAGGTTTAGGGTTTGGAAAATGGATGGGAATGGGGGTTTCTTTTTGGGTAGGTTTTGTTGAGAGAAAAAAAAAAGCCCAGCATGGACAAACAATAATTCAAGATAAAGAAATCTTTGGGTACAAAGCTAACCATAAATCTTTTTAAGTGACATAAAGGAAGTGCATGCCCTACTGCATGCATTGTTACTGAAAAGTAAGTAGTACTAGAATGCGACAGTACAGGGCTGCAGCGTTTTCACTTGCGTATCTCTGCACTCAGAGAAACACTTCTTATTCTTACATTAAATTAGGTTTAAAAATTAGCCGAAGTAAAACCTATAGAATGGCTGTAGGGATCAATTTAGAAGCAGAGAGAGATCCAAGAAATGCAGTCACACTCATAGAAGAAAACAATGGATACTGTATCTGTATGTTGTTGTAGTTGTCCTGTTGAATTTGGTAAGTAAGTTGCATGCAGCAAACAATTCCTCTTATTAGCGGCACTCCTCCATTCCAGCTGACGCTTCGTCCATCAATGTTGGTGACCAGAAGACACCCTGTCCACTGCTTGCCTGGCGGATGCTGAATTGCGGCTCGCTAATGTGAAGCCTGACTCCATCCTTTTTTCCCCATTGCACAGACTGAAACCCGGCCTGTAATTATTGAACGAAAAATAGGAAGTGCTATTACAACACCACTGATAAATAAATACAAGGTATGTACGCTGTGTAGTGCAAAAAGTCACACTTTTATTTTCCAAATAGACAGTACAATATTTTTGAAAGTGCGTACTCTGTCTGAGTCACCTTTTGAAGGCTAAAAATAAGTATGGGCAAATTAATTTAGCGGATCTTTCCCCTCAAGCTAGGTGTACTGTAAACTGTGTTTTAGAACAAAATTAGACCTTCCCAGCAGTGCTCCCGCCTCCCACCCAGACCCTTACTAAAGCTAGTCGCAAAAATGTAGAAGACCCCCAATCAGATCTCAAAAAAAGAGGCCTAGCAGAAAACTGGTGACAAAACGTACTTTGAAAGTAAAAGTAGGGCCAAATACCCCCTTACCCACCGTGGATTGTATTTCCAAACCACTTGCAAGCAAGCAAAAGTATCCATAGCCAGCATCGCTCCAAGACTCGAAAGCCCCCCCACCCAAACACATGCAATAGAAATACTGCTAACCCTAACGAGCCCTAAGTTAAGAATAGTGGCAAAGGCTTTCTTTAACTATGCCAAATCCCACTTTTCCCACCATACTACTGGTTTTGAGTCTGGTGGGTGGTGGTTTAACAGTAAGTTAGTTTTCCTGAAACTTAAGTCTGTGTCATTTTCTTCCTTTAAGTGTAAATGGCTAAATGTTTTCAACAGTAAGTGCCTCTCACCGGGTAAGTGATCCCCCCTTTCCCACCATGGATTTTCTTCAAATCGCTTGCAACAAAAATTACACATTCCCACGAGTGCTCTAAAACCCCAGAACTCAGTTGCAAAAATCAAGAACACCCAAACACAGGCAATCCTGCTGCGAACCCTAAGTTACAAAAAGTGCCAAAACCTTTTTTCCTCATGGATGTTGTTTAAACCAGTTTTATCCGGTATTAGACCTTCCCAGCAATGGCTCCAGAGCCGTCAACCCAGGCGAAAACAAGTAGAAGACCCCCAAACAGCCAAAAAGCAAAAGTACAAAAATGTGGACTTAGTCACTTTTCTGAAAATTTCCAAAATCACTCAGCGCGCGCTCTGCAGCTAGGCCCTAACTCCCCTCTGCCTCCATGGATTTCCTTCAAACCTCTTGCTATCTAAACTATCCATACCCAGTAGTGCTCCCAGACCCCGAAACCCACCCACAAACACCAGGAAGCCCCCCTAACAGGCCCCTGGAAATGCTACATTGAACGAAAAGTCAGAAAAGGCAAAACCTTTTTTCCTCATGGATGTTGTTTAAACCAGTTTTATCCGGTATTAGACCTTCCCAGCAATGGCCCCAGAGCCGTCAACCCAGGCGAAAACAAGTAGAAGACCCCCAAACAGCCAAAAAGCAAAAGTACAAAAATGTGGACTTAGTCACTTTTCTGAAAATTTCCAAAATCACTCAGCGCGCGCTCTGCAGCTAGGCCCTAACTCCCCTCTGCCTCCATGGATTTCCTTCAAACCTCTTGCTATCTAAACTATCCATACCCAGTAGGTAGTGCTCCCAGACCCCGAAACCCACCCACAAACACCAGGAAGCCCCCCAAACAGGCCCCTGAAAACACTACATTGAGCGAAAAGTCAGAAAAGGCAAAACATTTTTTCCTCATGAATGTTGTTTAAACCAGTTTAATCCGGTATTAGACCTTCCCAGCAATGGCCCCAGAGCCGTCAACCCAGGCGAAAACAAGTAGAAGACCCCCATACAGCCAAAAAGCAAAAGTACAAAAATGTGGACTTAGTCACTTTTCTGAAAATTTCCAAAATCACTCAGCGCGCGCTCTGCAGATAGGCCCTAACTCCCCTCTGCCTCCATGGATTTCCTTCAAACCTCTTGCTATCTATACTATCCATACCCAGTAGTGCTCCCAGACCCCGAAACCCACCCAAAA
Organism: Lissotriton helveticus; assembly: GCF_964261635.1. NCBI lineage: Eukaryota > Metazoa > Chordata > Amphibia > Caudata > Salamandridae > Lissotriton > Lissotriton helveticus. Next base: position 1,378,324,178 of record NC_136059.1, read on the forward strand.
ACACCAGGAAGCCCCCCAAACAGGCCCCTGAAAACGCTACATTAAGCGAAAAGTCAGAAAAGGCAAAACCTTTTTTCCTCATGGATGTTGTTTAAACCAGTTTTATCCGGTATTAGACCTTCCCAGCAATGGCCCCAGAGACGTCAACCCAGGCGAAAACAAGTAGAGAAGACCCCCAAACAGCCAAAAAGCAAAAGTACAGGTGATTAAAGTCTTAATTATATTAACTTGTGCAAAACAAAGAAAGACAGAAACACAGGAATAAAAGTCAATAAGTACGAAAAAGAAAATGTCTGAATTCATTGGCTCATTTTCAGGCCTCGGTGTCAGGGAAGAAGAGTTCGTCCTCATACTCTGCGAAATCATCAGGCAGGAGTAGGTCAGTGTCACCTAACACAGAAGAAATTCCCTCATCTAAGTTGCTGTCCTCCTCGTCTTCTTGCGTCGTGCGATCTGGTACTTTGAAATCTGGTGGTATGAGGTGCTCATTCATCTTGATCATTGTCAATATCTCCACATTTTTGGGCGAGAGGCGGGTCCGTTTGCAAGTTACAATGCCACCAGCAGCACTGAAAACACGTTCAGAAGACACGCTTGCGAGTGGGCAAGACAAGTAATGTATAGCCAGGCGGGAGATCTCTGGCCACAATTCTTTTTTCCCATGCCAATACGCCAATGTGTCAGCATTAACATAGACCTCTGTGGAGTCATTCAGATAGTCCTGCACCATCGACTCAAAGTTCTCCACGTTTCCTCCACTTTGCTGAATTTTCGCTCTGACCTTTTCAGAACCATAACCAATCTCAGCTAGCCAATCCTCTTCATCACCCGATATTTCTGTTGTGTCTGGTGCAGATGATGCGGTTGCCGGTGTGTTTAACGGCTGAGAGGTCACTTCTGCCACAGCCACAGGTGCAGAAGTGGAGTCTTCTGACTGGGGATGGCCTGCTGATGCTGATGTACTGCCTTTTCCTTCAATTTGATTCCGTTCTCTTTCAAACCTGATGGCTGACCAGGCTACCCAACATTTGTACTTTATAGCATCTTCATCACTAAAAGGAAATAATGCAGAGCCTGCCAGCGCCTTTTTGTAGTGTGGATGCAGAATAGTAGCACAAATGTAATGCTGTTCTGAGTGGATCTTTTGAAGACGTTCATCGCCACGTAGACGCTCTAATAATTTCTCCGCCAAAACAAAAGCTTCTTGCTTTTCTTCATCGTTTTGAAACTTTGAAGACACCGCCTTCAGTTTGTGCTCCAGCATGCGCAACAATGGGATAGCTTTTCCCAAATTACAGTCCTCCCTGCTGACTGCACGCGTGAAGAACTCAAAAGGACGAAGCATGTCTGTCAGGCTTTTAACTAGCTCCCATTGCGCCGCATTTAACCTCAGGTCCTCCTTCACAGCTGTACCCATTGTTAAGAAATACTGATCGAGTACCGTAAACTGCTCATACAGATGCTCAAGCATGTAGAAGGTTGAGTTCCAACATGTTGGCACCTCCTGGATGAGTGCTTTCACTGGCATTCGACGTTCATGTAGCAGGCTCCTCAGATGCTTCCGGGCCTTAAAAGAATGGCTAAAATGGTTGCACATTTTTCGGCAGGTGACCACTAACTGGCTTGCTGGACTTTCTTTCTCCAAGAATTTTTTAACAACCAGGTTTATACAGTGCGCCAAACACGGCACTCCGAAATAGTCACCCAGTTCCATGGCCTTAACTACATTGGCGCCATTATCCGTGGAAACATAACCAATGCCGTGTTTTTTTGTTGACAGCCAGTGAAAGACCTTTGTGTTGAACTCATTCAAAATGTTTTGTGCTGTATGACGTTTCTCCAAGCCAAACATGGCTAGTGTTGCATGTTTCCGAGCAGCTTTAAAAACTTGGTCCAGGTCAGCACCTGCGTTTAGCTTTGCTTTAACCCCTGAAAAAGAGACCCAGTGTGCAGTGATGCACATGTAATCAGTGCCTGCACCACTAGTCCACATGTCTGTTGTCAGATGTATAGTGTGAACAGCACTCTTCTGCAAAGCTGCCCCAATCACCTCCAGCACATCTTCATGTAGTGCTGGAACCGCAACTCGGGCAAAATAGTACCGGCTAGGAACCTTCCATTTAGGGCAGAGCGCTGCCACTAATTCTAGAAAACCAACCCCTTCTACAAAAGAAAAAGGGAGAAGATCCAGTGCTAGCATTTTAGCCAGCTTAGTGTTATACAGACGCACCATTGGGTGGTTGCGGTCATATGGCGCTTCTGAAAACAACATTGTTTTAATGTTGCCCTGGACCATTTTACGGGATGATGATGATGACTTCTTCGACCCAGTTACGCTCGCTGATGAACTTTTTCGCATTGGTGTCTCACTCTGTCCCACACTCTTAGTGTGGCTCACAGGGGGTGTGCTGACAGGGGTACTGGGTGTAAGTGAAGTGTGTGACACTTCTTCCTCCTCGCCATCATCAGATGTTACATCAACGTTTTCTCGACTTGCAATTCGGGCTTCCTTGATCTCCTTTAGGTGCGCAAGCCATTGGACAAGGTGCTGTCTCTTAAGATGACCTCTCTGGCCTCCAGTCCCATAGTTGGTACCAAGCTTACCACGACTAACTGCAAGCTCACAAATGCTACAAATGGCTATGTTTTCCCTTTTTGGGCAAACACTAAAGAAGTCCCAAACTGCGGACTTGAAATGTCTGTGGGGGCCGGAGGAGGCGATACTGGTGGTGGTCGTGCTGCTAATGCCAGATGAACTGGAGGATGTGTATTGCTGAACTTTACTACGTTGTGCACTTTCACCACCACTAATTGAGGTCGAGGTGGATGGAGGTCCCTTCTGGCGAGTAAGAAATATGGAAGCGGTAGGTTGTGGTGTACTAGTTAACATCAATTATTGTGGTGTTCCCATTGCCTCCTCATCTGCTTCATCATCACGCTCAGCAGCTTGTCGGGCTAGGGTCAAAATGTCTGTTTGCTGCATACCTGCTGGGGCTTCAGTGATGTTAGTGATGATGACTGCGTCGTCGTCGTGAGAGTCTTCAGCAGCAGGAGTATACGCCACTTCTTGTTGAGCGTCATCACACTCCATAACTCGGAGAGTTTCGACGACCTTCCTTTTACGCTTAGCTACCTTTGTCAGATCATGGTGTGCCTCCTCAACCTCACTCTCAGACGGCAGTGGTGCTGGTTCCCAAGTAAGATCCATATCATCAGAAGGAGGTGGGCTTGAAGAAGATGTAGACACCAACACCCTTGATCTTTTCCTTGCTCGGGATGTGGAAGACAATGAATGATCATCAGGAGGAGTGGCTTCCTCGAATGATACCTCGGTTTGATTGTCGATTTCCAGATGTGCCCCTAATTCTGGAGGAACAACTATTGTGGCCACTTGTTGTGCCCCTCCATGCACCTCTGCTTGCTCCTCTTCTTGCGCCGCCTCTCCTTCCACATGTACTTGGGCTTGTACTTGCACATGTGATTGTTGTTGCGGCTGTGGTTGTTCAACACTCGTCAGATGAGTTACAACAACCTGTGTTGATTGAGGGACATTGCTGCTACTTTCTTGCGATGAGCCAACATCACTGGTCGATGGTGATTGAACAACTATACTGGCTGCCTCTGCAGCACTCAAGGGCTTGGACCTAAGTTGGCGTGGTGGTGGTGGCACTGAGCCCAATGGAGCGGAGGTGCTGCTCCCAGCTTGGTCCCTAGCAGACCCCGCTGCTGCAGCAGGCGTACTTTTTTTCCCCAAAAAATGTGGCGGTCGTCATCACACCAGTCTCCTTGGTAAGTGGCGCCACTTGCTTCTTCTGCTCCTTACTGGCAACTTTCTTGCTAGAGGAGCTACGGGCAACTTTTTTGGGGGCCATCTTCTTCAGATGTCACTCTGAACAGCAGGCCGCAGTTGCACAAGTTGCAGAGTTGTCTGTGGCCACACGTGACGTTGTGCTGCACACACCGCAGCAGGACTTCTTCCTGGCACTGGTGGTTCTCTTGTGCACCTACAAGCAATGGAAGACAGAGGAACATCAGTTATACACCCCAAAAAGTTGAAAAAACACACAAAAATCAGCACAATCCCAGCCCATCCATGGCCTCAATGGTGTTTAAATTCAAGAAGACAACCCACAGAAAGACTAGGCCCATGCACCACTCACTACCCCTGGGTAAAAGGCCCCACCAGCAGCCCCAAAAAAACCGACAAAAAACACAAAATTCAGCAAAATCCCAGCCCATCCATGGCCTCAATGGTGTTTAAATTCAAGAAGACACCCCACAGAAAGACTAGGCCCATGCAGCACTCACTACCCCTGGGCATAATGGATGAAAGCTAGGCAAAATAAGTGCAGGCCTCAGACACTGCCTCTCTTCAAAATGGCCCCTTGCACCCCAAGCACATGTTGCCTGTACCAGCACTCAAGATGGCCACCACCACCACCCACATGGCCAGTCCAAATCAACAGTAGCACCCCAAAAAAAACGAAACACACACAAAAATCACCACAATCCAATGCCATCCAGGATGTTTACATTAAAGAGAGTGAGACCCCACAGGCAGACTCAGTCCATGCACCACTCACTACCCCTGGGCAAAAGGCCCCAACAGCAGCCCCAAAAAAATCAACAAAAAACTCAAAATTCAGCACAATCCCAGCCCATCCATGGCCTCAATGGTGTTTAAATCCAAGAAGACACCCCACAGAAAGACTAGGCCCATGCACCACTCACTACCCCTGGGCAAAAGGCCCCACCAGCAGCCCCAAAAAAACGACAAAAAACACAAAATTCAGCACAATCCCAGCCCATCCATGGCCTCAATGGTGTTTAAATTCAAGAAGGCACCCCACAGAAAGACTAGGCCCATGCAGCACTCACTACCCCTGGGCATAATGGATGAAAGCTAGGCACAATAAGTGCAGGCCTCAGACACTGCCTCTCTTCAAAATGGCCCCTTGCACCCCAAGCACATGTTGCCTGTACCAGCACTCAAGATGGCCACCACCACCACCCACATGGCCAGTCCAAATCAACAGTAGCACCCCACAAAAACGAAAAACACACAAAAATCACCACAATCCAATGCCATCCAGGATGTTTACATTAAAGAGAGTGAGACCCCACAGGCAGACTCAGTCCATGCACCACCCACTACCCCTGGGCAAAAGGCCCCAACAGCAGCCCCAAAAAAACAACAAAAACCACAAAATTCAGCACAATCCCAGCCCATCCATGGCCTCAATGATGTTTAAATTCAACAAAACAGTTGTATCATGCACCCATAACCAACCCTGGTCCTACTGGATACTGTGGCTACCCACAATATATTTTATTTAATGTTCTGAAAAAGTTCCAAAATTGTAGTTGCAGCAACTGTAATGCCCCAAACAAACTTACTTGTGAAAGTTGATTTCTAATCCAAAAGTGATCCAAAGAAAGTCAAAAAGGCCTCAAATCCAAATATCCAGCAGCACCCACAAAAAGTAATCCTTCCAGGTCAAGGTCCAAATGAAAGTGACGAGCACATGAAGAAAGCACTGGGAGGAGCCTGCTGGACAGGAACAGGAAGTTGGAGACTGTGGGGCTCTTCCTTCCTCCCCCCCCCCAAAAATGGACGCCTTGCAAAAAAAAGTGCAGGCAAATGTCAACCTGAGGAGTGATTCTGATAAAAATCATCATTTTCTGAAGGTTTATGCTGTTTGCTGGTGGATTTCTTGTGCAGAATTGCAAAATCTCTATTTCGCGAGTGTGAGATTGTTCCTGCCCGCCGCACCTACGTGTTCACAATTGCGAACTCTCGCGATGCGTGCTGTGCAAGGTAAGGTGGCAAGCCGCGATTACGTATTCGCGGGCGCCAACTCCCGCGGGATCCCGCAGCAAGATCCAAAATGGCGCAGCACTCGCAAAATATCGAGAAAAACAACTCGGCAAACGCTGAATGACGGAAAGTGAACGCCGTGCGCCACGCGCCGCAATATTGTATCACCAAGCAAAAAAATCCGCCGCGTGCGAATTGACGGATTTTCGGCAAATTCGCTAGAATAGCAAAGGCAAGCGGAGGTCCGGGTGCAGTGGAAGGAGTAACCAGTACAGGCACGGACGTTCAAAAATAAGGGGCGCATTTTAACATTTGGCGCTGGCATTGAAATATTAAAGTAAATCATGGCCTCATCCAGGAATACAAAGAGGAATGAAGCAGCAAGGCAAATGTTTGACATCCAAACGACCCTGTCGAGTACAGAAACAGGGTCGAGCATGTGTAACAGTGGTGAAGCAAAGTCCAAACAAGACCTCTGGACTAAATTATGGAAACTGCTTAAGCTAGAACAAACGAAATGGTGGGAGGCCACCACATTGGCTAAATACATTGAGGTGGGTCGAATCCCACGTGGCCTCAGGATTTACACGACCCCTACGTTTAATGACCCAGACCCCGAGCTAGTGGACGAATGGTCGACAAACAGTCACCAATGCTCAATAGTTATGTTAAAACTCCTAGTAAAATATGCAAACAAAGACTGTGAAAAATGTGCTTTAGAGATTGAAAAACTAACGGATGAATTAAAATCTATGTGCAGTAAAGAGGAGTTCGACACCGATATGGGCAAACTTGAAAAAAGATTGGAAATTATTGAAAAAGAAATAAAAGAGAAGAAACAAAGAAAGTTTCTAAGAGATCATGTGGACTATGAAAAGGGACAAGTCCTTACATTCTCTAAAAAATATGATCACCTACGTGCTCAGACCCAAGTGACCAAAACCAAGCCAGTACTAACCAAAACCTCCCTGGAAATAATTGATGACGATGAGACGGACCAGATCGAGGAGGCAGAAGAGGGTGAGAACCAACCAGATGCCCAAAAGACCAAATTTTAAAAGAATTTTCGCTCATGGCCAAAGGAAGATTGGAGTCACAGAGCAAAACGCACGTAGGAGGAACAAGAGGACGAGGGAGAGGAGGCAGAGGAGGAAAGAAGCCAAACGCAGTGAACATCAGCGTATCAAGCCCGGTGGGAACAAGAACAAGGGGCCAAAAGAAGCTGAAATGAAAGACACCAAGACTGTAATCAACCTCTCCAACAGGATACTCAATGATGCAGAAATTCAGGTACTGTCTTTTGGATTATCTTTTTGTCCCTCAGCTAATTTTAACTATACCCAAAGCCGGATTGACCTCTTTCAGTTTACTAGGAAGCTCAGACTTAAAAAATGGTTCGCCACAAGGATGAGTAATGAGCCAGGTACTAGTGCTACAACCCCAACTACAATCCAAATTGGGGATGCGGGAATACTACAAGTATTGCACGACCTAGGGGGGAACCCAGAGGTTATTGAAAATCCCACCCTCAACCTAATAAACGAAAACATCAGGTTGGACCTCAACAGTAAAAGTGGGTTCAAACCCAAATCAATCTTCTTACCTATGATAAACAATGACGCAATTGATGTTTTCGAAAGAGGTGTGGTATCTGAACTGAAAGCATTAGCAAACAAGAAAAGTAGGGGAAGAAGTAATCTGAGTCAAGCACAGAGATTAGCTATTGACAGTTTAACGAATGATTCAAGTATTGTCATAAAAAAATCCGACAAGGGGGGCAATATTGTGATTATGTCAAAAGAAATGTATATAAATGAAGGCATGAACCAACTAAATGATGTTGTAAAATACGAAAAAAGTAATAGAAAAATCCATGACACTAAGAACCAAGCATACTATGAGAAGTTGAATGAATGGCGAAACCAAGGACTGATTGAGACAGAAGAGTTTAATTTTTTAAAGTGCAAATTTCCTAAAATACCAGCACTTTACCTACTACCCAAATTACATAAAAAACCCACAAACCCTCCAGGCAGGCCAATTGTATCTTCCAGGAATAGTTGCCTGGAGAACACATCTAGATATGTGGATTATTTTTTGCAGCCAATTGTGCAGGGTCTGCCATCTTATTTGAGAGATTCTGGAGATTTCTTAAAAAAGATTACTAATGTCTCATTGGATACAGGCTGTATACTGATGACCTTGGACGTAAACAGCCTGTATACCAATATCCCACACGAGATGGGAATCAAAGCCTGCAGACACTTCCTCAGTAGTAGATCAGTGTCCTACTTATTTCATACAGAAATGGTGTTAGACATGATATACACTTGTCTCACCCAAAACTATTTTTTCTTTAATGGCACCATCTACCACCAGTTGCTTGGCACTTCAATGGGCACTTGCTTTGCTCCCAGCTTTGCTGGAATTTACCTAGGCTGGTGGGAGGAGCAAGTAGTCAGACATTTAGACCAATATCGTACAGGAGTGCGAACATGGCTCCGGTACATTGATGATATCTTCATCATTTGGGATGGTACAGTGAAGGAAGCTGAAGAGTTTGTTGATATTCTCAACGTGAATGACTTCAACCTTTCTTTCACTAGCCACATAAACAATGTAACAGTAGACTTTCTAGATCTCAGAGTCACAATAGAAAATGAGCGCCTCGTGACAGTTCTGTACAGGAAAGAGACGGCCGGAAACAGCCTTCTCCACGCGCAAAGCTGTCATCCGCGGAACCTAATTAACTCTATCCCCTACGGCAAGCTCCTTAGAGCTAAAAGAAATTGCACGAAACCGGATGATTTTGAGAAAGAAAAAGCTACTATGTGCGAAAGATTTAAAATCAGGGGGTACAGTAAGAAATGTATTGCAGAAGCTGTACGTAAAGTAAAAGAGAAAGAGATGAATCAAACACCAATAGAAGAGAAAACCACTGACCGGGAGGAGGTTAGGTTTATAACAGATTACAACTCCCAAGCCAGAGAGGTCAGGGTAGCCATTAATAAATACTGGAGCGCCCTCAGAACAGACAAGGATATCAAACAAGGTATCCAAGAGTTCGCACAAATAACTTACAGGAGACCAATGTCTCTTAAAGATAAAGTGTGCCAAACACTGGTAGCAAGCAAAAAAAGAAAAGACAATCCGGTTCAGGGATTCTTTGTATGTGGTCGCTGCAAAGCGTGTAAATTCAGCCACAACATAAAAGAGATTAAGTTGTCAACATCATGTGAGCCTTCCAGAATCACGAAGCACGTTTCTTGTCATACAGAATACGTGGTTTATGCACTGAAATGCCCCTGCAATAGGTTTTATGTGGGAAGTACCATCAAACCAGCCAAAGATAGGGTTTTACAACTCCTAAGGGCCATAAAGAATCATGACAAACAATACCCAGTGGCAAGGCACTTTGCCACTCACCACCAAAGCAACAGCAACCTCCTCTCATTTGTGGTACTAGACCAAGTACCCCTGAGAGAGAGAGGTGGTAATAGATTACAAGAACTCAGACGTTTGGAGTCTAAGTTCATAATCAAATACCACACCATGCAACCCCAAGGACACAACTGTGATGAGGCACTGGGGGTACATCTTGGATAAACAAAGAATATAGAATGTAAGCCTATCACTTATAGCTGCTTCAGAAATCTCTGTTTTTAATGGTATGAATGTATAAACCACACGGCTGTATGATAGATAATCACTGTATTTTATTTTTTATTACAGGTACCGATATCACTAATTTTGGGAGAATGTGAGACAGCTCAGTCAAGACAGAAAGTTAGTGGCACGGTGATAGTGTTATTGATAATCTCGACACTCAGATCCAGGTAACTCGCTGCCAGAGAGCTCAGCTGTCCCGTGAATTTTAGATTACACACATTGTCATTCAGTACAGTGTGTGTAATCTAACTTTGCATACCCTGTCGCAAGACATTTTGCGATCAAACATCAGAGCGACAGAAATCTCCTTCAGTATTTTTGTTTGGATCAGGTACCTGATACCCCTAGAGGGGGGGATAGGTTATTAAAGCTCAGGAGACTTGAGTCGAGATATATAGTGGATATGCAATCGAAGGCACCGGGTGGACTCAATAGTGGAGAGGATTTGTCCGTACATTTATGAACTATGATATTAGTGAGTTGAAGCCATAGCAACTTCAAGCACAGCAATGAACTCTGATGCAGTGATGAAATATGAAAATATTTTTCTGATACAATATGTTAGATGTTATGTGAATCTTTGAATATAATGATAGGGATCTGTCGTTTATGTTCTTTGTCTCGTGTGATGAAATGACATATTGATATATATATGGGATACCTGGATTTGATAGGTTATGTGCTAAACAGAGAATGCCTAATGTTTGAATGTATTTTTATTGATCACAAAGTAGGAGGGACGTGGCAACCTATATGGGTTGCTTTGCCGATCCACGGCAAGATAACGCAGACTAAAACTATATGTTTTAAAATGTTTAAGTTGCAATATCTATGCGCAACTTAGACCTGGTAATGTGTCATAAATATGTATGCTTTGTAATGAATTTAGCACCTACAAGATGGCGCCCATGAATAATTAAAGTGCGCGTAGTCCCTCATTTGTGTCATTAGACCGTTAGTTACCTTTTAAAAAATGTTGGCGCGCAATGCGCGATTGTTTGACACGGAAGAAGGGAGTTTCTCCCGAAACGCGTCTGTCTAAGGTGTAAATAAACCCACTTTTTGGCTACTGTTCCCGCAAGTGCTGTGTGTGTTTCTCAGGAAGGAGAGAAAACTTTGGAGCTTATATATATATATGACCAAGCCTCGTGTCGGAGGCGAAGCGCGTCATACGGACTTGCTGGGTTTTATTTTCAAAATAAACCACTAAATGCACGAAGAAATTGGGTCTGTTCTGTTCGTCTTTTTCGAGAACTGTTTGTGAGGAAACTGACAGTGGTGAGACGGCGGTCTCATCGGGCGAAGGTTGCGACATATATATATATATATATATATATATATTACCTACTGGCGGTCGCCAGTAGGTAGTTATAGTTAGGACCTAGTTTCCATAGGAAATCCGCAACATTCTATTGAGAATAACTTTGGCGCCGGTGGATGAATCTTTGCGAATTTCTCAAAGAAGATGGCCTGCTCCGCTCCGCTCCTTCCCTGAAAGTTTGGGGGGATTCGTCAAGTGGGGGCTGAGATAAAAGGGGGGTCCCAAAACGTGTTTTCCCCATGTTATTTTCCATAGGACGTTTAGACACGGCTACAGCTCGAACGGCTGAATGGATTTATAAGAAATTTGGTAGAAAGGTAGAGTCCGGCTCGCAGATTACGCTTTTCTTTGAATGGTGTAAATCTGTTCAGTAGTTGCTGAGAAAATTAACTTTGAAAAAATATATATTGGGCTACATTGGGCTATATATATGTTAGAGCCCAAATGTAGCCCTATGTAGCCCAATGTAGCCCAATGTAGCCCAATGTAGCCCAAAGATGGCCACCAGAGACAAAAAAAAACAAATGTAGCCCAAATATCAGCCAGATGTAGCCCAACTATAGCCCAATGACAGAATGTCCCAGAGTGTTCTAAAGAACAACTAGAGCGCTAACAGTCTTACTTATGACAAAAGTATGGCACACCTGAAGTCATCTTGATTGGAATAAAGTGTTAACACTTGAAACATTTAATTTGCAAAGGAACAAAATGAGGGGGTTCATTTTGCCATAGAAATTATGATTAGTGCTGAAGAAAGAAAAATTAGGGCACATTTTGAGTGACTTCTCAAATCCTCTTATATTTCATTAAAAAAATTCTGATATGCAGTCTCCCAAGATGGCCACCAGAGACAAAAGAGCCCAAATGTAGCCCAAATATCAGCCAGATGTAGCCCAACTATAGCCCAATGACAGTAGTTAGGACCTAGTTTCCATAGGAAATCCTCAACATTCTATTGAGAATAACTTTGGCGCCGGTGGACGAATCTTTGCGAATTTCTCAAAGAAGATGGCCTGCTCCGCTCCGCTCCTTCTCTGAAAGTTTCGAGGGGATTCATCAAGTGGGGGCTGAGATAAAAGGCGGGTCCCAAAACGTGTTTTCCCCATGTTATTTTCCTTAGGACGTTTAGACACGGCTACAGCTCGAACGGCTGAATGGATTTATAAGAAATTTGGTAGAAAGGTAGAGTCCAGCTTGCAGATTATGCTTTTCTTTGAATGGTGTAAATCTGTTCAGTAGTTGCTGAGAAAATTAACTTTGAAAAAATATATATTGGGCTACATTGGGCTATATATATGTTAGAGCCCAAATGTAGCCCAATGTAGCCCAATGTAGCCCAAAGATGGCCACCAGAGACAAAAAAAAACAAATGTAGCCCAAATATCAGCCAGATGTAGCCCAACTATAGCCCAATGACAGTAGTTAGGACCTAGTTTCCATAGGAAATCCGCAACATTCTATTGAGAATAACTTTGGCGCCACTGATGACATCTCATTTGACATTACTGATGACATCACTGATGACATCATTCATGTGATAATACGATGAACTTCTTCAGACTCTAAAATAACCTTAGATACACTCAGTGTAAACAGACACTCACAGACTGTCACTCATCCATGGAGTTACTCACACACCTACTCAGTCATGCAAAGAATCAATTACACCTCCATTTCCTCAACTATACAGTTATACACACCTTACTTATTCAAACATATACTAACACATATTTACTCTCTTTTACAATCCCTGATACAAGTTCACAATGATCAATACAGCCACTCACACATTCACTGGCTCTTATGCACAGTTATTTATATATGTCAACTCTCACATGTACTGTGTTTTACATATGTACTTACTTTGACATGTAGCACTGAGATATCCATTCACTCACCAATGCACTCAGTCAACCGCCCATACAGCTGTTTCCACATGCACTTTTGAACCCATATATCTAGTGAATCAACTGCTTACACATCTATTGACAGAGTCATACACCTCCCAGCCACCCACACACACACTCAGTCTCCCATACAAATACTTGGGCAACCAATCAATAACCCATATACTTACTCATATAGCTACTGATCAACACATGCAGCAGTTTACAGAACAACAGACATAAGGATGCACAAATTAAGACAGTTTACTCACTAACCCATGCACTCAGTGACACACATTTAATCACTCACTCATACAGTCAGTCACGCACCTACTAAATCCTTCATCCAGACACTTATACATCCACTCATTCTTCAATATGTAAGACATATTTTAACTTTACAGAAACATACAGTCACTGGATGTTGTCATCAGTGATGTCATCAGTGATGTCATTTGAGATGTCATCAGTGATGTCATCAGTGATGTCATTTGAGATGTCATCAGTGATGTCATCAGTGATGTCACTGACCATGTCATGAATGATGTAATATGTGACATGATCAGCAGTGGATTGCGGGTGCGCGATATATAGTTAGTACAACTAACTATATATGGAATTTCAATGGTTTTGTGTGAGTAAAATAAGGTTTTTTAAATGCTAATCCCTAACTATATATGGTCTATAACCTATGGTTTTTTCAGTGAATTTTCAAGGTTTTGTAAATGCTAATTCCTAACTATATATGGTCTATAACCTATGGTTTTTTCAGTGAATTTCAATGGTTTTTTAATAGCAAATATCAAAACCTTTACAATGTATTCTTCTTTAAATCGAAAAATATTTTTTACATGTTTTTAATAAAAAATTTTATGTATTTTTTTTTAATTATTTTTTTTGTTTCGCTCCCGGTACGCGAACCGGTGAGCTTCCCGTTAGCTCAATTTGGTGCCGCGACCCGGTCCGCGAACCGGTAAACGTTCCGTTTCCGCAACTGTTGCGTTACAAAACAACATCGTGACGCGTCGCGTCAGCGTGACGTATCGCGTTGTCGCGTAATACGTCATATGACGCGCCAAGGTAGCGTACCCGGAAGCGAACTGGTACGCGAACCGAGGCGCGAAGCGCAGCGTCCCGGAAGCGATCCGGGACGCGGCCCAAAGCGCGTAACGTAAACACAACAAGTCATGTGACTCGGTAATAACACTTTTCATTGGTTCATTTCACTTTTGGTTTCCTAATGATGTAAGACTAGGTCATGTGATCTAAAATTAACACTTTTCATTGGTTTAGAACTATTGTTTTTCCCAAATGATGAAAACCCCTCCTTCTTTCCTCACTCTGACTTTCATCTTTGTGAGAGAAAGACCCTTTGTTACCAGTGAGCAATGGCTTCATTAGTAGCTTCAGCTGGTGCTTCCCCACCACCTCCACCACATCCAAGGAAGAGAGGACCACCTGCTGAAGTTATAATTCAGCAAGAAGAGGAAGAAGAGGAAGAGGAGGAAGAGCAGGAAGAGAGGCAGTTTTTGCCTGAGGAGCCCAGGAGGTCTCACCTGAAAGAAAACTTTATTTGGCAATTTTTTAAATTTCCCCGGGGCCAGAAAAAAGTCAATGCAAGGTACGTAACTTGCCTTATATGTCAAGATAGACTGTCCAGAGGGACCGAGAAGAAATACAGTTACGGCAACTACACAATGCATCGCCATATGAGTAGGTGGCATCCTAACAACTACAGTGCTGCACAGTTACGTGACCAGCAAGATAATCCCCCTTCTATGGCCAGAAGATCTGTTGTACCGGAAGTGACGGGACCAGAGGGGAGGGAGATGGTCCCAAATATACAAATGAAATTCGGGGAAGTGAAACAAGTCTGCGTACTTTGTAATCAGTTCATTTGCTACAGAGAAAGTAGCATCACGTTAATCAACAGAGCTATCGACAATCATGTTTGTCCGAAACGCCCCAGACAATAAATTCTTTTTTTTTTGTTGCTCCTGTTGAGCCCTTTACAATGAATAGTTTTCGTTTCCCCCCCAAAAAAACCCAAAAAAGATATAAAACCGTTCAGAAAAATACAAAAAAAGTAAAAAAATGTTCAGAAAAATAATTAAAAAATATAAAACAACAAAAACAATTAAAAAAAAAGTTCTTTTCAGAACTACCTCCCCGTTATAAAAAAATTGGTAGAATATTTGGAACTCTGCCAACCTCTATTTCACCGGGAGCGAACCAAAAAATGTTTTTTTTAAAAAAGAACAGTAAGTATAAGGGAAGGAAACAGACAGTTATGTTAAAAGAAAGACAGCTATAGGGGAGTAAACTAGAGATACTGTTACCCGCAATCCACTGCTGATGATGTCACATATTACATCATTCATGACATGGTCAGTGACATCATCAGCAGAGGATTGCGGGTAACAGTATCCCTAGTTTACTCCCTATAGCTGTCTTTCTTTTAACATAACTGTCTGTTTCCTTCCCTTATACTTACTGTTCTTTTTAAAAAAAAAAATTTTGATCAGTCAGAAACAGTGACAGTAATAGAGACAGAGTGAGTGACCAAGAGTGAAGAAGTATGAGAAGAGAGGGACTAAGAAAAATAGTGGAAGGAGTAGAGTAATTAAGTAATAGAGAAAGGAATGAGGGAAGTAGCAAAGGCAGGAAAGTGATGGTTAAAGAAATGAAGCAGTGGAACTAATAGAAGTTAAATGTGATAGAAATATAACGAAAAGAGTACAAAACATTTACCTTATAATTGTCGTTAAGTTAGTCATTTGTTATTTTTATACTTTCAATCTGTGAACGAGAGAACAAACATTTGAAAAATATTAAAACATGTTTTTAATAAATTAGAAAAGACAAGGGAAAAGATTGAAGGACAAACAGTTTTTCAACAACTTTGACACTTACAGAAGCCTCTGCTTCTCCATGCCCCTACACAGTCCTAAAAATATACATTTTAAACTAACAGTATCTTGATGCAGATGAAGTGAGTCCTATCTTGCAACATGGTGCATCTTTTGCATCACTGCTGCATCGGTTTCATGTGGCATTGTTTTTTTACAGCATGACACATCTGCCTAGATGCATCAATTTGTAATTTTGTCGCCTCATAGCAAATCTTTTCAACCGCCACTGCGTCACAAAAGTGACGCACAGTGGCGCAAAAGAGGCATGCACCTATCATAAATCTGTCCCTAACATGTTAAATGATTGATTCAGGATGACGATAAGGTGTGGCCTATCCAGAGGTTTGTTTAAGGTGAGGCCTACTCAGGGTTGCAGATCAAATTTACACTTGTTGAAGAATACAGAGGAGATAATACATGTGAAGGCCTACTAATGAAGTAAGTCATGTCCACTTCACTCTTGAACAAAGGCCAGACCTCTTCTGTGTCCGTGGACAGACCTAAACTTCATCTGCACAATGTCATTCGTAAACTTAGGAAACACAGGTGATGTAATTGAAAAAATGTGGAGTTTATTTTCCTCATTTCACAATCACATCACCTGTGTTGCCTTTGCTTAGGTATCTCATAGTGCAGATGGAGTCTAGCATATCAAACAGTACACAGAAGTTGAGCAGTGTATACAACAATTTTGACACTTACAAAAGCTTCAGCTTCTGCATGCCCCCTACACAGTGCTAATTATATACATTTCAAACTGATGGTATCTTGCTGGAGATGAACTGAAACCTATCTTGCAACATGGTGTATCTTTTACACAAAAGTGACCCACAGCGGCGCAAAAGAGGCGCACGGCCATCATAAATCTGACCCTAACATTTTAAATGATTGTTTCAAGATGCCGATAAGGTGTAACCTATCCACAAATTTGTTTCAGGTAAGTCCTACTCAGGGTTGCAGATGAAATTTAGGTTTGTTGAAGAATACAGAGGAGATAATACATGTGCAGGCCTACCAACGAAGTGAGTCATGTCCACTGCACTCTTGAACAAATGTCAGACCTCCTCTGTCTCCTGGAACAGGCCTAAACCTCATCTACACAATGTGATGTGTAATGTTTGGAAACACAGGTAATATAATTGAAAAACGTGCAATTTTTTTTGCTCATTCCACAATCATATCACCTGTGTTTCCTTTGCTTAAGTATCTCATTGTGGGAATGTAGTCTATCATATGAAAGACTACGTAGAATGTGAGCACTGTATGCAACAACTTTGACACTTACAGAAGCCTCTCCTTCTCCATGCCTCCTACACAGTTCTAAATGTACATCATAAATGCAAACAGTACAGAATTAATTATACATGTTAAATGGTTTATTTTTGCTGTTCTCAGAATGTATCAAATTTCACTAAAAACAGTGACTTGAAGGTATTCATCATATAACAGCGGGGAAAAAAAAACACAATCAAAATGATTGTGTTTAAAAAACCCATACAACATAACAAATCAGAATTCAGAACTCCTTAAAGTTAACTTACTTTCCATGACGTCGAAGGATGTCCTATCAACAGCTTACACTCTGTTGTGCTGTTATTACTTTCAGCCCGCCACTTTCTGAAAGAAAACCTCCATCGTTTTGAAAAATATGTTACATACAATAAATGACTTCTCGCTCTCTACCACACGTTTCCACAAGGCCAAATCATGTCAGAGCCATTTATAACTCTTGGAATTCTTGTAAGCCAATCCCGTCATGTTGTATTTCCGCAACTTTCAGATCATTTTCACAATCCTGGATTACTAATATCTTCCCCTTCTTCCTCACTCATGTTCTACATTTCCTATGACACTGATACTGCTTACTATGAAGCAGACTTACACTACCTCTATGACTACTACAATTATTTAATTCTCTACATCACTTTTAATCACAAAGCAATATAAAACAGTAGACAGCATTGCAGACTTACATTCCCTCTACTCCATGTTTTGATTGGCTGCTTGAATTAGCTTATAAAAAGAAATAGTTTTTCTGAACTCATTCAAAGTGCACTTATTTTTCCATGACGTCCAGTGTTATGGTAAGAAGTTATGTCTCTGTACTACACTTATCCTCAAGGCCAAATCGTGTAGGAGCCATTAGAACTTCTTGAAATTCCTCAGAGCACATCCCGAGATTCTTTCCCTAAAATTTTGGTTTTAAAAACACCAGGTAAGAATTTTTAAGGTCATACGGCAATTTTTTTTTGAAAATTAAAACAGAATCGTTGCAGAATGACCAGCCATTTCTAGACTTTAAATAAGCTGTGTAATGTCCTGATGTTATTGAAGGACCGTCATGATATATAATTGCTACAGTTACAAAAGTCCTTCCTGATATTGACAACTGTGAAGCCACAAAATTTTTAATTAAAGTTGTCAATTTTGTTCCATCAGACCTACATCGTTGGAACATTAAAATGACATACTGCCCATATGTTCGTATAAATAAGGTTGACATCATTTCAGATTTACATTGGCTACATTCCATGTTGTGATCAGCTGCTTTTACTAGCTTATTAAAGGAGACTGATTTACTGTCTGGCAAAGTTAAATATATAAATCTTTCTGAGTCTACACTAGTAGTACTTGATACCCTACAGTTCTCGCAGTCATGCTGCCATTGATAAGAAAGCCCAAACAGATGATCTACATCTACACCTTCAGCATGCAATACATCAAGCATATACAATAAAAACTCCTGACAATCTTGCTGAATATTTTGAGAGAATTGTGTTTGGCCTGAACATCTGTCTAACAGATTTCGAATTTCAGACACACTTTCTATTTTTGTTCTATCAGTGCTACATTTCTCTAACACAGAATTTAACAAACTGCATAATCTTTGATCAGAATTGACCACAATCTCTTCTTTTACATTTTCTAGAGAAAACAAAACATTAACCACTACATTAGCATAGCAGTTGACACCAGAAGTGTTTTCAAATTGAAAACCAACAACATCTTCAACAGAATCCTTTTTGTTTCTGCTTATAATTTCAGGTTCATCGACTTTTCGTCTTTTTGCTACAACCTCCCCAGTATTGGTCACATTTCTTCGTTTCCGGCCTACCACACGTTTCTCAAACAAAGGATATTGAGGCAAATGTGGCGCATACTCTCTTCTCAACCTATTGTATTCCTTAACACAATCTAGATCCGCACAAATGTTTGTGACATCACACTCAATCAAGTACAATCCCGATAAAGTTCTAACTCTTGACAATGCCACATATGCCATACCCTCCTTGAACACAGAACTGCCAATATTCACCAATGCACTGTCTACACTTAAACCTTGCGATTTATGGATTGTCACCGCATATGCCAAGCAAACAGGAAACTGCTTACGGCGAACATATAAGTCTTTTACAAGCAAAAATCTAGCAGAACAACGACCAATTAGCTGTACTTCCTCAATGCCATAAAATTTAATTTTTAAAAATTCAATTCCATCTCTAATTCTGTATTTCACAAAATCAACAACATTACCCATTGATCCATTTACCAGACCTCTTTCAACATGTAAATTCCTTCTTAAAATTATACGGCAGTTCAAGCACACATTCAGAGTCTTTTCAAAACCTGCAGTTTTAGATATAGTCTTCTCTAATGAATCCAATTTTGTTTTCAAATTCTCAGACAAAATAATTGTTGATCCCATATGCTCTACTCTGTCAATAGCTTCCAGTTTCACAATCTCTTGCTTTTCTAAATGCAACATTTTGTTGTTGAATTTGGCACATTCTGCAAGAGTTGGCATCAAACATATTCCAGATTTTTTCTCAGTAATTTTCTGAAAAATATTCTCAGGCACAACGTCTTGTTCTGGATACAAATTTGACAATAATCGTGCATGTAAAGCTTCTTTCCCATGCTCGGTCACTTTTCCAATTCTAACATCTTGTAGAATATTCTTGTAAACTTCATCCTTCGCCTGACGCATATTTTCATGCAGTTCAGCATAATTGAAGTTTAACCATATATTGACGTTGCCAATGCTCCCTAGGCACTTCCTGGCATCTTCATGCGTGAGCATTTTGAACACAGGTTGCCCTTTCACTGGTGTCAGCTGCAGAAGATCTCCGAAAACAATGATGTGTTTGCCACCAAATAACACATCATACTCTGTTTTGAGAACTTCTTGCATTCTCAAATGCACAAAGGCAAGCATGACATTGGAAACCATGCTTACTTCGTCAATGATAAGAAGTTTCATTTTCCTCAAGATTCTTGAAACTTCACAACAAGCATCTCCAGATAGCTTGTGATATTGTAATTTGTTGTCATGCTCCACTGGCAGCATCAGTAAACGATGTAAAGTAATCCCTTTAATGTTATGTGCTGCCAGTCCAGTTGGAGCGGTGACAACACAAGACAGCGATGACTCAGTCCTTTCCTGCAAATAACATGAAATTGCTTTAATAAGGAAACTTTTTCCAGTTCCCGCTTCTCCACTCACGTACAGTCGGACAGGCTTCAACGACGTACATGAGCACTCTTTCTTCTCATGACTTAATCCATGATCAATTTGCATGGTAACTTCGTCATATATTTTCCTCTGCTCAACGTTGAGTTGTCTTTCCAACTCTCCTAAGTTAACCACATCCTCCTGAGCATGTGCCATGGCTCTTTCCACTTCATTCATAGCAGTGGCAGCTTCATTTTCGATAACAGGTCCTCCTAGTGGATCCTGACTCAATGAAGCAGAACTCTGACTGTCCTGAGAACTGTCTCTGGCAATCTCGGCTGCAATCGTTGCTTCCTGCTCGATTTCCACATTCAACATTTCTACATATTTGGGAAAAGCAGGACATTCTATGGTCTCCTTGGCGGCAGTGAAAGAGTCTTCGTAACAGAGGAAATCTCCAAGCAGTTCCTCTTCTGCACGCCAAGGCTTGAAAAGTTGTAAAAGTGCTAAATAGAAAAACTCCTTTTTTTCAGGAGATTCGCCACTCAATTTTCGATGGTTTACCAAGTGGCATTTTCTTTGCTTGACCAGACATCCCTCACTTCCAATTACAGCATACACTCCTTTCTCAGTATCTTCTTTGATATTCCTCTTGAATATGTAATTTTGAAGAACCTCATACAGACAAACATTCTCGAGGTGACTGCTTCGATTTGGATAATATGTATCCAACATGTTGGTCTTCAAAATGTCGGTACTGTTTGGCTCCTTTTCCGCCAAATACTCAATTTCCCGCACAGGTTTCAGAACTCGATTACGCGTTGCAGCAAGACCAAGACTCGCCCAAACGATACTCCTGGATTTGGCATAGAGACTTGCTGAAGACAACCGGTCAGAACATTCATAAGCTCCGATTTCTCGATGCGACAACATCTTCAGACTGAAACTGTACAACTTCTTGCTGAGGCTCTTTTCATGGGAAATGTCCTCCCACATATCCTTCAATTCTGTCTTCTCTTTTTTGGTGATGTAAGATGTCACATACCGAGCCACAGCCATACAGTTATCAGCCACAAACTGTATATCCATGTTAGCATTCCACATGGACAAAATCACCGGGTTGTAGTCGTTGATGTACTTGGACTCTTCGTTCCTCTTCAAATTGTATGTGTTTTTAGGTGATTTCTTCATCACATTATGTCGCAGCGAAGACATCAAACTGTTTACTCTTCCTTTAGAAATCACCGGTCGTGGAAAGCCGAAACGACATTTGGTGTAGAACTTGTCCTTGTTTCGGAATTTACGACGACAGTACTTTCCACAACGATGGCTTTGGAAACGTAGAACTTTTTCTCTTAGGCTTTTCTTCTCCTTTGCGTTTGGAACAGCACACGTAGAATACTGTTGTATGAAACTCATCACTGAGTCTTCTGGATCTGTTCCAAATTTAGGTGCATCCTTGATCCACAACAGCATATGTATGTGAGGAGCACCTCTTGCTTGGTACTCCTTTCTCCAGAAGAAATCCAACACCTCTCCAAGAGGTGGATTCTTCTTATTCATGATGAAAGACATCATAGCTTCAAATCTATGATTGAAGTACTGGCATACATTGACTGGATCCAAAGAGCACAGTTCTCCGGGTGTCTTGAATTGGATGTTTTCGATATTTCCATTTGCCTCTCGTAGAAATTCAAGTAAGTCTTCCCAGCCATACTCGGCACAGCTCAGAGTGAGGAACCATGTGGGAGTTCCTAAGTTCCTCAGCATACATTTTAAATCACCATGACGACGGTACCAGTACTCATTAGTACCACGCTGACACGCCATGAGTTTAATCAGGTGAGAATCTAAAATACTGTCTTGGACATTGACTTTATCCATAAAGTCACTTGCCGAGATGTTTTGCATGTGTATACCACTTTTCAAGATGTGGTTCACTGCATATGACAGTCCAGACAGATCGCTTTCAAACAGGAGATGAAACAAATAGGGAATACATTGTCGAAACCTAGCATCTCCTGCATACAATCGCAAAGTCCGGTATTCAGAAGCAGGAATTTGATGAGGTCGCTCATCATATCTTCCTCCCTGACCTGTTGGAAAAAGCTGTGGGAAACACCGAGCTTCCAAACTTTCCTCCCAAACACTAATGGGACTCCCTTTGGCTTGTTTCATTTGAAACAACTCAATAGCATTCCCCATGACTTCCTTGGAATGCAAAGGATGAACACTATAATGTTCATATATTTCTTCACTAGTAGAGGGTTCTACTTTCTCAATTTGACCAGCACACAAATCGCTATCCTTTTCCTCACTTACTTTCTCTTCTGCAACATAAACATTCTTATAGTACTTATTATTTTTTTTCAAATACAATGTTGCCTTTTTGACTTTCCTAACATCCACTAAATCTTGCCATATTTTCTTATTCTTTGTCGGAACCCCATTAACTAAGATAACCAGAGGTTCCTCTTCCACTTTTTCTACTCCAATTGTGTTAATGTTTTTCTTCAAATCTAGAGGCAAATAAACAACTCTTCCCTTTAATCCTCTCTGTAAATCTGATGGAGGCAATTTCCCTGTCTTTGGCTCCATTCTTACAATAGCCTGAAAGGGATGGATACTTTGAATCAAAATAGATTCATAAGTATTTAAATCCTTCAATTCAGAAGGAATCTCAACCAATTCCAGATTATTATGAACTGCTCTAGCAGGCATCTGGTTTTGATTTAATTTGCTACAACAATAAGTACACACACGTTGATCCGATCCCAAATCAAAACAATTTTCTACCATCAAATATGTTGTGAAATCCTTCCATTCACTATTATTTTCCCTTTCACTTTTTGCATATAAATCCACTAACTTAGTCTGATTCTTATAATAAGTGCGTCGACAACACACACAAGTGAAATTAGGCCTCTCACTTGATTTCACCTGAAACGTCGCAATTTCCCTCTGAAAATTATCTGTACTGGAAACCTGTACACTATCTTCCACATCACCCTCTTCTTCTTGGTCAATTTCAACATTCTCCTCTTTACTTCCAAAGTAACCAAACTCAATTTCTGCACAAATATTCTTCACATCTACTTCTGAACCATGCAAAAGAGCAGCGCATAATTGTTTAAGCATAATTGCTGGACTCTTAGCATAATACAACATTCTAACTAATTTCCTCACTTTATTATGATGCACTGCTAGCATCCTGAAATAATGAAAAACACTCTGGCATACTCTCCTGGAAAGACAAGCCAGTGAATGACCATGCAAACCTGTCACTTCTCTCACTCTGCAAGGATCTAATTCTTGCAACAACTTCATTTTCTGCTTCAAACTTTTCTTATTAAATGTCCGTACAAAATCACAAAGCAAATTGATGGAATCCTGTCGCACACTGCAAATACTACTACACTTCCAGGTGTACACAGGACCCTTAGGAAGTCTTCCTAAAACCTCATTACCTAACACCTCTTCTGTCTCTGTTGTCACAAGTTTTTCTTTTTCAACTGGACAACCATCTTTCACTTCATAAGCTCGACCACTGGTGTCAACTGCATGCACCAAATCATTATCCTGGAAATAACTCTCCTCATTAAAAAATGCCTCACAACTTGAACTATGCATCCATTCTCCGGAAAAAACTTCACAAAAATTACTACGATTAACTATTCTCTTCCATCTACTATTTCTTTTGAAATCATAAATTGCCTTGTTTAGCTTCCTAATTCTATTGATTATCAAAATAAATAACTTACGTTTAATTTCAAATGCCTGATCAATAACTTTCTCAACTTTTTTTTTTCTCTTATAAAAAACCGCTTTCTGTTGACCTTTCTTAATATTTTTTAACAAATTGCCAATTATCCTGTTGCGGAACATTCGTTTACGAATGTCCCTAAACTGTTGTTTCCTTCTACTATCATGCACAGAGTTATCTCTTGCTCTAGCAGTAACATTTTTGATTGGCCTTTCCTTTCCGTTTAAAATGCTTCTCTTTTTCTGGACTGAAACATTTTCTGTAGTAATATTTTTTTTAGTTCAAATATTTCTTATAAATGTTTTTGTGCTCTTACCCGGTGCTTTCTTGGTGACTTGACAAGTTTTTTTCTTAGAGGACTGCTGCATTATATCATTTACCTGCTGTCTTTGACGTTGTTTTGCAGCCTTTCTAAGTCTTTCTTTAGTTGGCATGCTGAAATCTTGAAATGATCTGCAGTTGAATCTGTGGTAAAATATAATAAAAAATGTTATTAACCACTATTACCAAACAGTAAATCAATAACAGTCATCAAAAACTTAACACACTACTTGACATTTTTAGTGCTTGGCAAATTTAGAATACAGAAATAGCAGAAAAGAAATGGAATTCATATTCATTTTACCTGTGCTGTTTTATATGTGAATCTGATCTAATTTTATGAGCATATTTTAATATTTTATTGAAGACACTACACATAACCTGTTTTTGAAGGTGTCTTTATTTTTAAATGAAACGGTTTACATTTTTACTTTTCATTTATTATAAATTTTTAAAAATAAATGTTTATAGTTCCATAGGCTCAAGCACGTCAGCTTCCCACCCTATGTCATACAATTCTGACAAATCTGCATCCTCATCATGTTCTTCTTCATCCTCAAGATTTAAATCATCCAAGGGATCTACTTCCACTGATGTTTCAATTACGAGTTCAATTATGAGGTCGAGATCAACTGATTGCTGATTGTCGCTCATGTTGATGTTGTCGTTATCTTTAAAGAAAGAGAACAACAATGAGATGTTGCAGAGTAAGACACAAATCTCAGAGAGTATAATAGTAAAATTGTTTAACAAGAGTAACATTTTGCAGCTATTATTTAGCCATGACCAGCGATGCTGAGGAGGTAAGGCCTATGTCCAAGTTTTCAGTGAACAGGACTCATCTCTTCTTAACCTTGGATAAGCCTCACCAACTCTGTGTCCCCTGCTCATACTTAAATGTAAAGTGGCAGATTTATGTTAACTGACGCATTCCCAGGGATGCACCAGTTAATGTGCACCGCTGCTCTGCCACCCATGGTGTGCCGCATTTACAATGTGGAGCACCATTGAGTGAAAACAGCACAGATGCGTCACGCATCTGTGCCGCAAAAGCAGCACATTGCAGGAATCACGTCGTAAGCGCAACATGTCTACTGCAATGCACAGGAGCAAGTCACACATTGCATGGTGCATCACTCCTTATGCCTGTTTCAAACAGGCGTAATGATTTGATTCAGCAATGCTATAAAGCTGAGTCAGTGAAATCTTCTAAATTTCACTGTGTTAGTTTTACAGGGCTTTCTTGCAAATTAATGCATACCTTGCAACAAAACACCTATATGAAAACTGACGCAGGTTTCATGTGGCACATGACTTTACAGCATGACACATCTGCCTAGATGCATCAATTTTTAAATATGTCGCCACATAGCAAATCTTTTGCACCGCCGCTGCGTCACAAAAGTGACGCACAGCGGCACAAAAGAGGCACACGGCTATCATAAATCTGTCCCTAACATGTTAAATGATTGATTCAGGATGACGATAAGGTGTGGCCTATCCAGAGGTTTGTTTAAGGTGAGGCCTACTCAGGGTTGCAGATTAAATGGAGATGGGGCACCCCTAAGCCTTGCTGGAGCTGCATGGCACTTGCGATGCAGCTCCAGCAATGCGCCACCTTTACGGCACAGATGCGTCACGCATCTGTGCTGTTTTTGCCCCATTGTGCGCCGCATTGTAAATGCAGCGCACCATGGGTGGCGGAACAGCGGCGCAGGATGACTGGCACATCCCTGGGGATGCACCAGTCATCATAAATCTATCCCTAAGCTTCTTATCTTGTTGGAGATGAAGTGAGGCCTGTCTTGCAACATGGTCCATCTTTTGCATCACTGCTGCATCGGTTTCATGTGGCACGGTTTTTTTACAGCATGACACATCTGCCTAGATGCATCAATTTGTAATTTTGTCGCCACATAGCAAATCTTTTGCACCGCCACTGCATCACAAAAGTGACGCACAGTGGCGCAAAAGAGGCATACACCTATCATAAATCTGTCCCTAGCATTTTAGATGATTAATTCAGGATGACGATAAGGTGTGGCCTATCCAGAGGTTTCTTTAAGGTGAGGCCTACCTACATTCATGGGGAAATGAATTAAAATGTCCTTAAGACACATGAAAGCGTTTTTTTAAAGCCTTTGCAGCCTTTTTGGGTCACTTTTAACATGGCTATGTAACTCAAACTATCAAAATGTAAATTTGCCAAGCACAGGTGGGAGCATATTTACAAGGAATTTGCACCACGGGGAAAGGTCTTACATTAAAATGGGAAAAATAACATCAGAGACACTCCAATGCCTTATAAAGAAGCAGACACCATTATGTCCTAGTCATAAATGTTAAAAGCATTCCTTTTCCTCAAAAACGATTTTCAAGTCTTAATTTGAAAACACTGCACATGGGGAAATGACTTAAAATGTCCTTAAGACACATGGAAGCGTTTTTTGATTGCCTTTGCAGCATTTTAGGGTCACTTTTAACATGGCCATGTAACTCAAACATTCAAAATCTAAATTTGCCAAGCACAGGTGGGAGCATATTTACAAGGAATTTGCACCACGGGGAAAGGTCTTACATTAAAATGTGAAAAATAACATCAGAGACACTCCAATGCCTTATAAAGAAGCAGACACCATTATGTCCTTCCCATAAATGTTAAAAGCATTCCTTTACCTCAAAAACGATTTTCAAGTCATAATTTGAAAACACTGCACATGGGGAAATGACTTAAAATGTCCTTAAGACACATGGAAGCGTTTTTTGATTGCCTTTGCAGCATTTTTGGGTCACTTTTAACATGGCTATGTAACTCAAACATTCAAAATCTAAATTTGCCAAGCACAGGTGGGAGCATATTTACAAGGAATTTGCACCACGGGGAAAGGTCTTACATTAAAATGGGAAAAATAACATCAGAGACACTCCAATGCCTTATAAAGAAGCAGACACCATTATGTCCTTCCCATAAATGTTAAAAGCATTCCTTTACCTCAAAAACGATTTTCAAGTCATAATTTGAAAACACTGCACATGGGGAAATGACTTAAAATGTCCTTAAGACACATGGAAGCGTTTTTTGATTGCCTTTGCAGCATTTTTGGGTCACTTTTAACATGGCTATGTAACTCAAACATTCAAAATCTAAATTTGCCAAACACAGGTGGGAGCATATTTACAAGGAATTTGCACCACGGAGAAAGGTCTTACATTAAAATGGGAAAAATAACATCAGAGACACTCCAATGCCTTATAAAGAAGCAGACACCATTATGTCCTTCCCATAAATGTTAAAAGCATTCCTTTACCTCAAAAACGATTTTCAAGTCATAATTTGAAAACACTGCACATGGGGAAATGACTTAAAATGTCCTTAAGACACATGGAAGCGTTTTTTGATTGCCTTTGCAGCATTTTAGGGTCACTTTTAACATGGCTATGTAACTCAAACATTCAAAATCTAAATTTGCCAAGCACAAGTGGGAGCATATTTACAAGGAATTTGCACCACGGGGAAAGGTCTTACATTAAAATGGGAAAAATAACATCAGAGACACTCCAATGCCTTATAAAGAAGCAGACACCATTATGTCCTTCTCATAAATGTTAAAAGCATTCATTTTCCTCAAAAACGATTTTCAAGTCATAATTTGAAAACACTGCACAGCTCCTATGCACAAAAACACCCTGTCAGTACTAATACTTCACATTTTCTCCAATTACAATTTCTCAAAGAAACAAAATCTATTTGTAAAACACTTGAGGCAAAGCAACATTTTAAAAACACAACTTTCTTCATAATTTTCTCCTTAAAGCACACTATTCTCTATCTAAATTAAATGAATCTTTTCTCACCTTAGCAAATACTTTATGAGTTTCAAAACAGTCTCAGAAACACACCACTTTGTCTCTAGCAGAGCAAAAGGTATGCACTCCAGAGTCTGCAGCTATCAAAAGCACAGAAATGCTGTAATTCTTCACACATATTTCTCATGTCACCCAATCAAAACTCTTCCCTCACTTTTTTCAAATCAAAACCCTTCCCCCCTCTGCCCTCTCTGCCTTTTTTGCATAGCAACCACCTCTTGGAAGACCTCTGGTGTTTGCAAGTTCACACAACAATGTTTCAATTGAACTCTGAACTCTCAGTGCACCTGCATATCCAGTGCAATCTTTCATTTAATGATTTTTTATTGACCATTCAAAATACATCTTTCAAAGAACTCATCCATGCACCCTAACTTTCTGTTTTCAGCAATCAAAATCCACCAATCACTGTTACTGCTTCATTAACACAGAAACTCCACAGTTTTTTTCATTTTAAACTCTTATTTTTTCAACTGCCATTTCATTGCCACACTTCATCTGACTGCAGCAGAACCTTCTCTCACCATGTTTTCTGTCTGGATTGTTGGACATAGTTACATCTACTGGGCTCAGAGGTATGCTGATAACAGAAATTTACCTAACCTCAATTTACAAGATGTGGAAATTAAGTGGTTTGGCCACAGAGGATTAAAATGTCACCAATTGATACCATTGGTGAAAACCTTTATGCATTTGCCAAAACCTGACCTGTTAATTGTGCACTGTGGAGGTAATGACTTGGGCACTTTGACTGGGGTAGGTCTGGAAATGCTTTTAAAGGACACCTTTGAGCAATTAATGGCACTTTTTCCTCAGACTGCCTTGGTATATTCAAATATATGCCAAAGACAGAAATGGAGGTGGTCGAACCAATTTTGTCCACAAATTGAGAAGTCGAGGAAGCATGTAAACAAATCTGTTTCAGCTTACATGAGAGACCATGGAATGGGCTCCGTGTACAACAATAACTTGCGTTACTACATGCAAGATATCTACAGAGGAGATGGAGTTCACTTCTCAGATGAGGGCAACAGAATTTTCATTCTGAATTTAAGACTGTGCATTGGTACCTACTTATAAGTACCTAAATGTACCATAAACCCAAAAGCTCTTCTCAGAGCTACCCTACATCTGATCACTCACAATTATTATTTTACTCTAACTTTTTTCACTAATTTTCAACAAAGTACGCTCCCCGGGGCGCTACCCGGTACGCGAACCGGAAGCTAACCTCGCGAAATTAAATGTTTTTTTTTTTTCGCACATATAAGCCTCCTCAGCCACCCTCAGAAAACCTAGGGGGTCAAGATAAGTCTACCGTGCCCCCTTCTACCCATTCTGAACATTATTTGCCCTCCATCTTGTATCTTAATTCGACCGAAACACAAAATGGTGGACTCCCGTAACGCTTCAGGTTCGCGTACCGGGGCGCTCGCCAGTTCGCGTACTGGGGCGCTCCCCGGGAAGCGCTCCATCAAAAAAAGGTGGGAAAGTAATTTACAGAAAAACGACTGGAGACACTTTCACCAAATATAGATTAGCTCATACTACATACCAATCCCTATCATTTTCACAAATTTGATTGAAATTCCATTTAGCCATTTAGCCTGTAGACCTCTCTAAATACCGTGAGGTAAATTACTTCACAAAACACATCTGAAGTGTTGGAATTGACAACCAATGAAAATGTTACTTTCATTTTCTACTTTTTTTACCTGACATTTGATTGGTTATATACCTGAATATATATCAAGGAAGAGAAGGAAACACAGCCATTTTGACTACTACTTCTTGTTGTACATTTCAATTGGATTTTAATCACTTCAACTTCTTTGTAAAGGTAAGTTGTTATTTTAAAAACTGAAGTATATTGTGCACTTTAAGTTAATATAGTAAACTTTTTCTGTTAGTTATATACTATCCCTCTGTAGTACTTATAAATTTAGATAGACTTCTCTGTTAAAGTTATGGATGGAGTTAGGCTTCTCTTGTATAATTATGAATTTACTTACATTAAATCACATACACTTTTTTATATTCCTACTTCCACTCTGATACTATACACTGCCCAAAGATAAATTCACTGATAAAAACTGCCTATCTAAAATTAATCCCAACAGTGCCCTATCTCTACTAATATATATTTTTTTTATCCAAATTTCAGGCAAAATGGAAGGCGAACACAAAGTTTCATTTCAAATTGTCCTGCAAGAGAGCAGCCAAGAAATAATTGATCCAAATTATATAGAATTTATGGATGAAACTTGGGACCAAGAACTACTGCAATGTGTGCAAGCAGTAGATGACCTCCTTCAAAATGAGGACATTTTACACCCTCAGAGATTACAAACTATGTTCAATGAAAATAATGACATTTCAGACAGTGAAATGTTAGAAAGTTTATTAAATTTTGAAACACAATCACAATAATAAATAATTGCTTAAAAAAATAAAGAAATTAAAAAATAATCAACAAAACCAACAATCAATTACCATACAGTATTTAAAAAGTCTATCATTCTTTTTTCCTTATAGTACGCTCCCCAGAACGCTTCCCGGTTCGCGAACCGGGCGCTCCCCACGCAAAAAAAAAAAAATTTTTTTTTTTTTTTGCCCTGCGGGGCCCTTTTAAAGCCTCCACATCAAACCTAGGGGGTCAGGGAGGATCTACTATGCCCCCTTATGGTCATTTCCCCCTTTGTTTTGGCCTCCTCTTGTCTCTCGATCCTACCGAGAGACAAGATGGCGGCCGCTCCGGACTGTTTGGAATGTTGACAGACACCGGAGAGCCAATCAGCTTCGCTTCGCGAAGTTCCGTTACGCGTCAAGTACGCGAACCGGAGCGCTGCCCAGAGCGCGCTTACAGATATATATCTTTTTTTGAACGTTAATTTCTCAAAATCCACTGGAGCACATATATTGAGACCTAGCAAAGGCACATCGGGCTAACAGTCCCTTCAATTTTGCCAAGTTTCGTGCAAATCCATTCAGCCGTTCGGACTAAAAGTGAGGCCAACCGCCCTATGGAAATTAACATGGGAAAAACACGTTTTGGGACCCCCCTTTTTTCTCAGCCCCCCCTTGACAAACACCACCCAAATTTTCAGTGGCTGCTCAGAAACAAAATGTTCCATTTTCCTGAAAATATTAGCCAATTCCGTCCACAAACGCCAAAGTTATTAGACATAGAATTTTCAAAAATCCCATAGGGAAAAAATCCTAACTATATATACCTACTGGCGACCGCCAGTAGGTAATATATATATATATATATATATTCACTGAAAAAACCATGGGTTTTAAACACGTTATAGTTAGGAAGTAGCATTTAAAAAACCTATGAAATTCACTGCAAAAAACCATAGGTTTTACACACGTTATAGTTAGGAAATAGCATTTACAAAACCTATGAAATTCACTGAAAAAACCATAGGTTTGACACCAGTTATAGCTAGCTGGAAATTGTACTCGCATAAAACCAATGAAATTCCCACGTTATAGTTAGTTGGACTCACTATAACTTGCGCGTGCAATGCACTGCTGATGACGTCACATATTACATCACTCATGACATGGTCAGTGACATCAGTCATGACATCACTGATGACACCATCCTTGTGACAGAGTGACAGACCTCTTTTCACTGTAATGTAACCCTTGAAACACATATTCAAAAATAGAAACTTAAATTTTCAAAAAAATGGAGATACCCATACCAGTTACAACAACCTATTCAATAATTCCACCATCTATATACACATCCACTCATTGATCAACAGTTCTATATAGTCACTCGTACATATACTCACTCATGATATGTAGTGATACACCTATACATCCTGTTACACACCGACAGTCATCCAAAAGATACTCTCACACATATTCACACATGCAAATAAACTATTGAACATCCATTTATTTGCTTATACAGCTATACACACACAACCACCTTACTTCTATGGAAACTTACACATACTTACTCTCTTAAACAATCACTTATAGAAACACATGCTTATCTAAACAGGAACTCTTACAATCTCTTTCTCTCACATATACTCACTTATATACATCAATATTCACATATATTAGATTAAAACATATGTAGTTACTGATAAAGACACTAGTGAGACAGTCATTCACTCACATATACACACTCTTCTACCCATACAGTCCTGCACATATGCTGTCTTCAAAACACATACAAAGAGAGAGTCAGTCATTCATGCATCTATGTGTTAAGTAATACCCCACCACACCATACAAACACTCATACTGATACTAACAAAAACATCTAATAACCCATATACATACAAATGTAGCTACTCACCAACCCATGCAACCACTTATACACAAAGTGAAACACTAATACATATATTTAAATATTTAAACATTACTCTCTAATACATGTATTCACTAAGATACACTTAATAAACCAGTTAACCAATCAATTTTTTTTTAAAACATCCAAGTAATCACTTATTTAAACATTTATTCTTCCATCAACTTTAACATATACATATATAACACATATTTATTTTTTTTAAAGACACACATTCACTCGATAGTGTCATCAGTGATGTCATGACTGATATCACTGACCATGTCATGAGTGATGTAATATGTGACGTCATCAGCAGTGCATTGCACGCGCAAGTTATAGTGAGTCCAACTAACTATAACGTGGGAATTTCATTGTTTTATGCGAGTAAAATTTCCAGCTAACTATAACTGATGTCAAACCTATGGTTTTTTCAGTGAATTTCATAGGTTTTGTAAATGCTATTTCCTAACTATAACGTGTGTAAAACCTATGGTTTTTTCCGTGAATTTATATATATATATATATATATATATAATATATGTGTATATATATATATATATATATATATAAATATATATATATATATATATATCACGCTCTTGGGGTGTCCCACATTTCGAGCTGCACTCAACGTGCGTGTGCTTTCCCTAAAGCATTTCATCTGGTATGGGGAGCTTCGTGAATTCGTGTCTTTAAAAGCATCTGATTGGCCAGACGCGTTTCGCAATTAGCTTCCTCAGCGGCCATCAGACAGAGTGCATGGTGGTGACTCATTAACCACATTGAAGCAATATCGTGCGTCCTGGATGGGCGGGTCATATGACTCAACACGTTGCATCATGGTAAAATGAGTTCTTTATTTCCTCCTGTATGGATGCACCCAAAGTTTTTTGCTCAATGAAGGCTCTCACATGAGCCCCGAATGCGGCAACTCCCCTCAATCCATCACGCATGTTCCACATCCGGAACTCCACTTCTCTCAGAGTCCCGTGGCCCCCCATTTTCTTTTCCGGGGCGGTGCAGCCCAGCGACAGGACGGCCGCTTGTTACATCACGCTCTTGGGGTGTCCCACATTTCGAGCTGCACTCAACGTGCGTGTGCTTTCCCCAAAGCATTTCATCTGGTATGGGAAGCTTCGTGAATTCGTGTCTTTAAAAGCATCTGATTGGCCAGACGCGTTTCGCAATTAGCTTCCTCAGCGGCCATCAGACAGAGTGCATGGTGGTGACTCATTAACCACATTAAAGCAATATCGTGCGTCCTGGATGGGCGGGTCATATGACTCAACACGTTGCATCATGGTAAAATGAGTTCTTTATTTCCTCCTGTATGGATGCACCCAAAGTTTTTTGCTCAATGAAGGCTCTCACATGAGCCCCGAATGAGGCAACTCCCCTCAATCCATCACGCATGTTCCACATCCGGAACTCCACTTCTCTCAGAGTCCCGTGGCCCCCCATTTTCTTTTCCGGGGCGGAGCAGCCCAGCGACAGGACGGCCGCTTGTTACATCACGCTCTTGGGGTGTCCCACATTTCGAGCTGCACTCAACGTGCGTGTGCTTTCCCCAAAGCATTTCATCTGGTATGGGGAGCTTCGTGAATTTGTGTCTTTAAAAGCATCTGATTGGCCAGACGCGTTTCGCAATTAGCTTCCTCAGCGGCCATCAGACAGGGTGCATGGTGGTGACTCATTAACCACATTAAAGCAATATCGTGCGTCCTGGATGGGCGGGTCATATGACTCAACACGTTGCATCATGGTAAAATCAGTTCTTTATTTCCTCCTGTATGGATGCACCCAAAGTTTTTTGCTCAATGAAGGCTCTCACATGAGCCCCGAATGCGGCAACTCCCCTCAATCCATCACGCATGTTCCACATCCGGAACTCCACTTCTCTCAGAGTCCCGTGGCCCCCCATTTTCTTTTCCGGGGCGGTGCAGCCCAGCGACAGGACGGCCGCTTGTTACATCACGCTCTTGGGGTGTCCCACATTTCGAGCTGCACTCAACGTGCGTGTGCTTTCCCCAAAGCATTTCATCTGGTATGGGGAGCTTCGTGAATTCGTGTCTTTAAAAGCATCTGATTGGCCAGACGCGTTTTGCAATTAGCTTCCTCAGCGGCCATCAGACAGAGTGCATGGTGGTGCACCGCCCCGGAAAAGAAAATGGGGGGCCACGGGACTCTGAGAGAAGTGGAGTTCCGGATGTGGAACATGCGTGATGGATTGAGGGGGGGTTGCCGCATTCGGGGCTCATGTGAGAGCCTTCATTGAGCAAAAAACTTTGGGTGCATCCATACAGGAGGAAATAAAGAACTCATTTTACCATGATGCAACGTGTTGAGTCATATGACCCGCCCATCCAGGACGCACGATATTGCTTTAATGTGGTTAATGAGTCACCACCATGCACTCTGTCTGATGGCCGCTGAGGAAGCTAATTACGAAACGCGTCTGGCCAATCAGATGCTTTTAAAAACACGAATTCACGAAGCTCCCCATACCAGATGAAATGTTTTGGGGAAAGCACACGCACGTTGAGTGCAGCTCGAAATGTGGGACACCCCAAGAGCGTGATGTAACAAGCGGCCGTCCTGTCGCTGGGCTGCACCGCCCCGGAAAAGAAAATGGGGGGCCACGGGACTCTGAGAGAAGTGGAGTTCCGGATGTGGAACATGCGTGATGTATTGAGGGGAGTTGCCGCATTCGGGGCTCATGTGAGAGCCTTCATTGAGCAAAAAACTTTGGGTGCATCCATACAGGAGGAAATAAAGAACTCATTTTACCATGATGCAACGTGTTGAGTCATATGACCCGCCCATCCAGGACGCACAATATTGCTTTAATGTGGTTAATGAGTCACCACCATGCACTCTGTCTGATGGCCGCTGAGGAAGCTAATTGCGAAACGCGTCTGGCCAATCAGATGCTTTTAAAAACACGAATTCACGAAGCTCCCCATACCAGATGAAATGCTTTGGGGGAAAGCACACGAACGTTGAGTGCAGCTCGAAATGTGGGACACCCCAAGAGCGTGATATATATATATATATATATTCACTGAAAAAACCATAGGTTTCACACCAGTTATAGTTAGCTGGAAATTTTACTCAACATGGTCAGTGACATCAGTCATGACATCACTGATGACACTATCCAGTGAATGTGTGTCTTTTTAAAAAATAAATATGTGTTATATATGTATATGTAAAAGTTGATGGAAGAATAAATGTTTAAATAAGTGATTACTTGGATGTTTTTTTTTTTTAAATTGATTGGTTAACTGGTTTATTAAGTGTATCTTAGTGAATACATATATTAGAGAGTAATGTTTAAATATTTAAATATATGTATTAGTGTTTCACTTTGTGTATAAGTGGTTGCATGGGTTGGTGAGTAGCTACATGTGTATGTATATGGGTTATTAGTTGTTTTTGTTAGTATCAGTACGAGTGTTTGTATGGTTTGGTGGGGGTATTACTTAACACATAGATGCATGAATGACTGACTCTCTCTTTGTATGTGTTTTGAAGACAGCATATGTGCAGGACTGTATGGGTGGAAGAGTGTGTATATGTGTGTGTTAGTGAGTGAATGACTGTCTCACTAGTGTCTTTATCAGTAACTACATATGTTTTAATCTAATATATGTGAATATTGATGTATATAAGTGAGTATATGTGAGAGAAAGAGATTGTAAGAGTTCCTGTTTAGATAAGTATGTGTTTCTATAAGTGATTGTTTAAGAGAGTAAGTATGTGTAAGTTTCCATAGAAGTAAGGTGGTTGTGTGTGTATAGCTGTATATGCAAATAAATTGATGTTCGATAGTTTATTTGCCTGTGTGAATATGTGTGAGAGTATCTTTTGGATGACTGTCGGTGTGTAACAGGATGTATAGGTGTATCACTACATATCATGAGTGAGAATATATACGAGTGACTATATAGAACTGTTGATCAATGAGTGGATGTGTATATAGATGGTGGAATTATTGAATTGGTTGTTGTAACTGGTATGGGTATCTCCATTTTAGTTTCTATTTTTGAATATGTGTTTCAAGGGTTACATTACAGTGAAAAGAGGTCTGTCACTCTGTCACAAGGATGGTGTCATCAGTGATGTCATGACTGATGTCACTGACCATGTCATGAGTGATGTAATATGTGACATCATCAGCAGTGCATTGCACGCGCAAGTTATAGTGAGTCCAACTAACTATAACGTGGGAATTTCATTGGTTTTATGCGAGTAAAATTTCCAGCTTACTATAACTGGTGTCAAACCTATGGTTTTTTCAGTGAATATATATATATATATTCACTGAAAAAACCATAGGTTATAGACCATATATAGTTAGGAATTAGCATTTAGAAAACCTTATTTTACTCACACAAAACCATTGAAATTCCATATATAGTTAGTTGCACTAACTATATATCGCGCACCCGCAATCCACTGCTGATGATGTCACATATTACATCATTCATGACATGGTCAGTGACATCACTGATGACATCACTGATGACATCACTGATGACATCTCAAATGACATCACTGATGACAACATCCAGTGATTATGTGTTTCTGTAAAGTTTAAATATGTTTTACATATTGAAGAATGAGTGGATGTATAAGTGTCTGAATGAAGGTTTTAGTAGGTGCGTGATTGACTGTATGAGTGAGTGATTAAATGCGTCTTACTAAATGCACGGGTTAGTGACTAAACTGTCTGAAAGTGTGCATCAGCATGTCTGTTGTTGTGCAAGCTGCTGCATGTGTTGATCAGTAGCTATATAAGTAGCTATATGGGTTATTGATTGGTTGCACAAGTATTTGTATGGGAGACTGAGTGTGTGTATGGCTGGCTGGGAGGTGTGTGACTCTGTGCAGATCAATGTGTACTTGTATCAGTGATTCTATAAGAGAGTAAGTATGTGTTAGTATATGTTTGAAAATGTAAGGTACTCTATGTTTAACTGTGTAGATTAGAAAATGGAACTGTGATTGATTCTTTACAGGACTGACTAGGTGTGTGAGTAACTCCATGGATGAGTGGCAGAGTGTGAGTGTCTGTATAGGTGTATGAGTGCATATGATAGTGTTGTAAAGATGAGTGATTGTATGTATGAATGATTGTATGGGTGAATGAGTGAATGTGTGTGTAGACGTAGGAATCAGTGAGTGCGTATGTAGTAACTAGTATTGGTGTGTCAATGGTTTCAAAAATTATACTCTGTATTTAACACTGGGTGTAACAGAGGTTATATTAAAGTGTGAGGAGATGCATTGTATTGTCACATTAATGATATCATCATTGATGTGACCATTGATGTCAAATGAGATATCATCAGTGATGTCATTTGAGATGTCATCAGTGATGTCATCAGTGATGTCACTGACCATGTCATGAATGATGTAATATGTGACATCATCAGCAGTGGATTGCGGGTGCGCGATATATAGTTAGTGCAACTAACTATATATGGAATTTCAATGGTTTTGTGTGAGTAAAATAAGGTTTTCTAAATGCTAATTCCTAACTATATATGGTCTATAACCTATGGTTTTTTCAGTGAATTTTCAAGGTTTTGTAAATGCTAATTCCTAACTATATATGGTCTATAACCTATGGTTTTTTCTGTGAATTTCATTGGTTTTTTAACAGCTAATATCTGTAGCTGTAAAATGTATTCTTCTTTAAATCCAAAAATATATTTTATATGTTTATGAATAATTTTTTTTTTTATATTTTTTTTTCTACGTTCCCGCTTCGCGAATCGGGAAGCTTCCCGTTAGCTGACCTTGATGCCGCGAAATAGACCGCGAGCCGGTAAACGTTTCTTTACCGCAAGTGCCGCGTTAGAAAACAACATCGTGACGCCTCCCGTCCGCATGACGTTCCACGTTGTCGCGTGATACGTCATATGACGTGCTACGTTAGCGAACTGGTACGCGAAGCGAGTCGCAAAGCGCAGGTTTCTGGAAGCAAACCGTGAGGCCCTGCAAAGCGCTTAACGTAAACACAGCAAGTCATGTGACTTGGTAATAACACTTTTCATTGGTTCATTTCACTTTTGGTTTCCTAATGATGTAAGACTAGGTCATATAATCTAAAATGAACACTTTTGATTGGTTGAGAACTCTTGTTTTTCCCAAATGATGAAAATCCCTCCTTCTTTCCTCACTCTGACTTTCATCATTGTGAGAGAAAGACCCTTTGTGATCACTGAGCAATGGCTTCTTTAGTAGCTTCAGCTGGTGCTTCCCCACCACCTCCACCACATCCAAGGAAGAGTGGACCACCTGCTCAAGTTATAATTCAACAAGAAGAGGAAGAAGAGGAACAGGACGACGAGCACGAAGAGAGGCAGTTTTTGCCTGAGCAGCCCAAGACGTCTCACCGGAAAGAAAACTTTATTTGGCAATTT
Organism: Lissotriton helveticus; assembly: GCF_964261635.1. Classification (NCBI taxonomy): domain Eukaryota; kingdom Metazoa; phylum Chordata; class Amphibia; order Caudata; family Salamandridae; genus Lissotriton; species Lissotriton helveticus. The sequence goes on from NC_136059.1 coordinate 1,378,362,940, forward strand.
TTTAAAATTCCCAAAGGTCAGAAAAAAGTAAATGCAAGATACGTAACTTGCCTTATATGTCAAGATAGACTGTCCAGAGGAACCGAGAAAAAATACAGTTTCGGAAACTACACAATGCATCGCCATATGACTAGGTGGCATCCTAACAACTACAGTGCTGCACAGTTTCGGAACGACCTAGATAATCTCCCTATTATGGCCAGAAGATCTGTTGTACCGGAAGTAACGGGACCAGAGGGCAGGGAGATGGTGCCAAATATACAAATGAAATTTGGTGAAGTAAAACACATCTGCGTATTTTGCGATGGATTCATTTCCTACGGAGAAAGAAGCATCACTCTGATCAACAGAGCTATTGACTATCATATGCAAGTTTGTACGAAACGCCCAAAATAATAAATACTTCTTTTTTTGTTTTGTTGCTCCTGTTGAGCCCTTTACAATGAATCGTTTTCATTGCCCCCTCCAAGAAAAACCCAAAAAAATATAAAACTGTTCAGAAAAATTCAAAAAAAGTAAAAAAATGTTCCGAAAAATAATAAAAAAAATATAAAACAACAAAAACAATAAAAAAAAAAGTTCTTTTCAGAACTACCTCCCCGTTATTAAAAAATTGGTACAATATTTGGAACTGTGCCAACCTCTATTTCTCTTAGTTCGCTTCCCAGTTCGCTCGCCGGTACGCGAACCGGAAGCGAACCAAAAACAGTAAGTATAAGGGAAGGAAACAGACACTTATGTTAAAAGAAAGACAGCTATAGGGGAGTAAACTAGAGATACTATTACCCGTAATCCACTGCTGATGATGTCACATATTACATCATTCATGACATGCTCAGTGACATCATCAGCAGAGGATTGCGGGTTTTTTGGCAACGTGCCTTATCCACGGTTTAATAACGCTGCCTTTTGCTTTATATAAGTTTTCAAATTGTATGAAATATATACCAATAGGTCGTTATGAACCTTTAGGTAGTGCTTTTCTTCATGAGGTCTGGTCGCTTCCATACACATACAGATGTTTCAAAGATGATCAAGAAGTTTATCTGAATGGAGAGGAATGCACTGAGACGCCAGATCATTCACTAATGTGTAGGCACATACAGTTACACGGTTCATGCAACAAACACCGACCAAATATGGCTTGCGTGTTGCAAGGCACGCCATTTCCTGCTATCATCCCCACGTTCAAGTTGTTGGAAAATGGTAGTTATTTGATGCTCAATAATGAAGATTGTTCTGAGTTAATTAAAAGTATTCCTTTTATCGTAACAGTAAGTGAACGGGTTATTTGCTGCAGAAATGTTCTATTTCCTCCCACACATGAACATAGGGAGTTTTCAATCTGGCCACAAATACCAACCTTGGGAGCACATTTCAACGGCATGGCAAGAATAAGAGCTCTTTTGTCTCAGAGAGAGGTGGCCTTGAGTTCGGCCCGTGAAACTTTCGTGCTTCACATAGCGAACACCCGTACAGAGGTGCAGACCCTTTTCAATTAAGATTTGCCTTTCAATTTCAGCAAGATGGTTCCGACTATCTTTAACGCATCCTCCACAAAGGCCCTGGCGCACTTTTTTAAAGTTGTTACCAGTGGTCTCGTGACTTCATTTGAGAAAATCTTTGGAGTCATCCCTGCTTCCTTTCATTATATTTTCTCCACTCTGCTTCGTGGATTGGCATTTTTACTTGCATTACCAGCGGACGCTCTTGTGCTTTTTTACATTTTTAAATATGGATGTCCCTCCTATGCAACCTCCCACCCTGCAGATGCTGACACTGTTCTGCAATCGCATGCTAGAATATTATGGCACAATGCCGTTGGCGATATTAAGCACGGCATATGGATTATCTTTTCGATTCTCCTACTTCACCTGTGTCCAGCCTGTATTTCACTGCCTGACCTGTGATTTCGATTGGGCCATTGATTTGTGTCTCTGCGGACCGGTTTCTCCTGACGTCGACTTTAATCAGCTGATGACTCCTATCATTACTCACGAGTTGGTTTGTCCTGGCGAAAGGATTATGGCTGTGGCATTGATGCATGGACTACTTGGTCCCTGGAATTTACTGGCGGCAGCACAGTCTTTCTTGGAACAGAGCTTTCTTGAAAACCCACCGAGCTGTCCTCTGATGGTGATAGAGGATCCGGTGCTGGGAGAGCACGTATGTTCTTTTCCGCTTTTAAATTGGATGGCTGAACTGTTTTCTGATGAAGACGGTGACTTCCTATTGGAGGCTGTTGCAGCTTATATTGCATACACAGTTATGTCATAGACCTTTTTCATGTTTGATATGCTGAGTACTAGCATTTCATTGACAATTCATTGACTTATTTGTCAAGTTTTTATTATTTACCTTGCCTATTGGCTTAAGACTCGATAAAGTACTTGGCTGTTTTATTTTTCTTTAGCATTAAATTTTCCTAGTTTTTAATGCTTTACCTTGCGGACCGTCCACATATAAACTTGCAATCTACTCTCATGAGATGGCACTTCTATTATCTTATTCAGTTCGTTTCCGGATCATGGGGAGGTGTCATCTAGGTCCTGGATATCTTTACTCCGTGTTAAGTTAGCATGGGCTCATTACCGGTTTAAACGCCATTTTTCCTTTTTTGCAACTTCTGCACACGACACTTAGTTGTTGCTTTAGCTTTCCACCTAGTAGTTCATCGTGGTTTACATGAGAATAATATGTTATTGCTCTACTATCTGCTTTGCTTGTTAAACTATATCTGTACAGCTAGTGCTAAAGTTTCAAGAACAACACGATACAGAATTGTTATGAGGTCTGATCTCCACGACTTCATACTCATAACATAAGTGCAACTTCTGCCAATTCTGGGCATGAGGCGGGTTTTATATTGCTTTGCCGAACACACATACACAACAGTTGATGCGGTTCACATGAAGAGAGAGCTGGTGTATGCTGATGTGATTCCTTCAAATCTAAGACACTAAAGTATGGGCACGCCCTAAACCAACACAAAGAGACCTTCTTAGCAAATAATATAATATGTGTATTAGGGAGGGTGAGATATAAGCAGCCGCGGGCCGTGGAGGGAGTTACGGTGAGGCAGGGAGGCGGGGAGGGGGAGAAGCAGGGTGGAGCCCTCTCTACCTTGCCCCTCCCCCTCCCCGCCTCCCTGCCCCACCGTAACTCCCTCCACGGCCCGCGGCTGCTTATAAGTGTTGCTAACTCTTATTCATTTACAGCATGTTAACATACTGTCACCATTCGCTTTTTATGTACTAGTAACTATGCTGGTAATTTTGCTACTGATAATATGTGTACTTGTATTCTCCACCCTGCTTCTCCACCTCCCCGCCTCCCTGCCTCACCATAACTCCCTCCACGGCCCGCGGCTGCTTATAAGTGTTGCTAACTCTTATTCATTTACAGCATGTTAACATACTGTCACCATTCGCTTTTTATGTACTACTGACTATGCTGGTAATTTTGCTACTGATAATATGTGTACTTGTATAATCTAAGATACTACGCCTCAGAAGACGGCATTAGTAAATAAACATTTCAAATACACATGTGTTCTTCTTAACTTCATGTTCTGGTTTCTAAGAAATATATAACGACCGACTGTTCATGAGTTCCACGTATCCTGAGGTACTATAAGTTCATATTCTGGATTGTCTAAACATTGAGAGTTTGTTATATCCAATGTGACACTGTGCCTAGCTTGCTAAGGAGTTTTTGATTACTAACGTGAGTTTTGGGACACCCTAATTCGCCGAGGTTCCAATCCTCTGTCCACAGTTCTGTGTGAGAACAGAAACCCTGCGACAGGGGCACCCCCGACCCTTGCTGGAGCTTCATCACACTTGCGATACAACTCCAGCAATGCGCCACCTTTACGGCACAGATACATCACGCATCTGTGCTGTTTTTGCCCCATGATGCGCCGCATTGTAAATGCAGCACACCATAGGTGACGGAACAGCGGCACAGAATGACTAACACATCCCTGGTGATGCGCCAGTCATCATAAATGTATCCCTATGCTTCTTATCTTGTTAGAGATGAACCGCCATATGTATCATCAAAGTTTTTTGCATTTCCTAAATAGCGAACTTTAAGGAATAAATAGCGATTCTTTACCATTCCTAGTTTGCGATTAGCTATTTGCTAATTACAAATTACCCATTCATTTCCTTCATTTCCATAGGGCGGTTGGACTCACTTTTAGCTCGAACGGCTGAATGGATTTGCACGAAACTTGGCAAAATTGTAGGGACTGGTAGCCCGATGTGCCTTTGCTATGTCTCAAGATATATGCTCCAGTGGTTTTTACGAAAATTAACTTTGAAAAATATATATTGGGCTACATTGGCCTATATATATGTTGGAGCCCAAATGTAGCCCAATGTAGCCCAATGAAGCCCAATGTAGCCCAATGTAGCCCAAAGATGGCCGCCAGACACACAAAAAAACAAATGTAGCCCAAATATCAGCCAGATGTAGCCCAACTATAGCCCAGTGACAGAATGACCAATCCGCTTCGCAAACCTCCGTTACGCGAGGCGGAGCGCTGTTACAGATATATATCTTTTTTTGAACGTTAATTTCTCAAAATCCACTGGCGCACATATATTGAGACCTAGCAAAGGCACATCGGGCTACCAGTCCCTACAATTTTGCCAAGTTTCGTGCAAATCCATTCAGCCGTTCGATTATTATTATTATTTTTTTTTTTTGCCCCGCGGGGCCCTTTTAAAACCTCCACATCAAACCTAGGGGGTCAGCGAGGATCTACTATTCCCCCTTATGGTCATTTGCCCCTTCGCTTTGGCCTCCTCTTGTCTCTCGATCCTACCGAGAGACAAGATGGCGGCCGCTACGGACTGTTTGGAATGTTGACAGACACCAGAGAACCAATCAGCTTCGCTTCACAAAGCTCCGTTGCGCGAAAAGTACGCGTCCTGGGCCGCTGCCCGGTCCGCTGTTACAGATATATATCTTTTTTTAAACGTTAATTTCTCAAAATCCACTGGAGCACATATATTGAGACCTACAAAAGGCACATCGGGCTACCAGTCCCTACAATTTTGCCAAGTTTCGTGCAAATCCATTCAGCCGTTCGGGCTAAAAGTGAGGCCAACCGCCCTATGGAAAACTCAATGTTAAAAACACGTTTTGGGACCCCCCTTTTTTCTCGGCCCCCACTGGACGAACCCCCCCCAAATTTTCAAGGGCTGCTCAGAAACAAAATGTGCCATTTTCCTGAAAATTTCAGCCAATTCCGTCCACAAACGCCAAAGTTATTAGACATAGAATTTTCAAAAAACCCATAGAGAAAAAATCCTAACTATATATACCTACTGGCGACCGCCAGTAGGTAATATATATATTCACTAAAAATAACATAGGTTTCACACATGTTATAGTTAGATGGACATTTCACTCATACAAAACCATTGAAATTCCCCAGTTATAGCTAGTTCAGCTAACAATAACTTGCGCGCCCGCACTGCACTGCTGATGACGTCACATATTACATCACTAGTGACATGGTCAGTGACATCACTCATGACATCACTGATGACATCTCAAATGACATCAATGATGACATCACTGATGACATCATCCAGTGAATGAGTGTCTTTCTGAAAAATAAATATTTTTTATATATGTATATCTAAAGGTTGATGGAAGAATACATGGGTAAATAAGTGTCTAAATGTATGTTTCTTTTGTAAAATTGATTCTATAACTGACTTATTAAGTGCATCTTAGTGAATACATGTATTAGCGAGTAATGTTTAAATTTGTAAATATCTGTATGAGTTTCTCACTTTGTGTATAAGTGGCTGCATGGTTTGGTGAGTAGCTACATGAGTGTCTATATGGGTTACTAGTTGTTTTTTTGAGTATCATAATGAGTGTCTGTATGGTTTGGTGGGGGGTATTACTTAGCGCATAGATGCATGAATGAGTGACTCACTGTTTGTATGTGTTTTGAAGACAGCATGTGTGCAAGACTGTATGGGTGGATGAGTGTGTGTATGTGTGTGTTAGTGAGTGAATGACTGTCTCAATAGTATCTTTATGAGTAACTACGTATGTTTTAAACTAGTATATGTGAGTATTGATGTAAATGAGTATATGTGAGAGTGAGAGATATGAAGAGTTCCTGTATAAATAAGTATGTGTTTCTATAAGTGATTGTTTAAGAGAGTAAGTATGTGTACGTTTCTGTAGAAGTAAGTGGATGCTTGATAGTTTATTTGCATGTGTGAGTATGTGTGTGAGTAACTCTATCTATGAGTGTAGGTGTGTAACAGGATGTATAGGTGTATGAGTACATATGATGAATGAGTACATCTATGAGTGACTATATAGAATTGTTGTTGAATGAGTGGATGTGTATGTAGATGTTGGAATTACTGAATAGGTTGTTGTGACTGGTATTGGTATCTCCTTTTTTTTGAGAATTTTAGTTTCTATTTTTGAATGTGTGTATCAAAGGTTATATTATGGTGACAGGAGGTCTGCCACAAGGATGATGTCATCAGTGATGTCATTTGAGATGTCATCAGTGATGAGTGGTGTCACTGACTATGTCATGAGTGATGTAATATGTGACGTCATCAGCAGCGCATTGCGGGCGCGCAAGTTATAGTTAGCTGAACTAACTATAACGGGGGAATTTCAATGGTTTTGTATGAGTGAAATGTCCTTCTAACTATAACATGTGTGAAACCTATGATTTTTTCAGTGAATTTCGAAGGGTTTTTAATTGCTAATTCCTAACTATAACGTGTGTGAAACCTATGGTTTTTTCAGCGAATTTCAAAGGTTTTGTAAATGATCATTCTTAAATGTATTAATTATAATATTTCTTTCTTTTTATACTAATTTCCTAAATTTTTATTATAATTATTTATATTTATTTTATTTTTAAGTTATATTTTATATTCTCAATGTAAAATAACAAAACTAAATTCAATAATAATTTTTTTATTAATTACTTTTTTTCAATATACTAAAATTAAATTCTATATATTTCCTTTTTCATTGTTTTTTTTGGATAATCCTACCATACGCGTAGGGTGATCGCACCATAGTTTGTACAGATAATCGTACTCTGCACGTACAGGCGCGTACGTTACGAAAATGCTTTGACGTTACGCGTTGCATCAATGCTTCCATGTGACGTCATGTACGGCGCCCCGTACACGTACGGCGCGAAAGTTTCTAATTGTTTAAAAACATATATTTATGTATTTAATGTAAATATTAAGGGAAGACATTATCTGGGATAATCATAAAAATTGTTTTTTTTAAACTTTTAATAAGCGTATATTACTTTTAAAAGCAATTACGGAAATCGCGGCGGTATGTCGTCCGTACGCGCTCCGTAAACGCTCCGTAAGCGCACCGTAAGCGTACGCAAAGCCATGTGACTTTAAAAGAACAAATTTGATTGGTTCATAACACTTCCTATTCCAACTGTTGAAAGACCCCACCCATTTTAATCATTCTTCTTTGACTTTCTCAGGAGAAGAATCTCTTCTGTGGAGCTCCAGTCAATTTAGAACCAAACTTCAGAATGGCTGCACTTGTGGAGTCCTCTTCTGACCACTCTTCAGAGGAAGAAGTTGTTCCAGAGTAGCCTCAGCAAAAAAGAAAAGTGGCTGTAATATGGAATTTTTTTACCTTACCTGAAGGTGAAAAAAAGGTCAATACCCCAAAAGTTACATGTAAGATATGTGACACAACTCTCTCCAGGGGCGACCCCAGGAAAAAATATTCCTTCGGAACAGCGAGCATGGTGCGCCATGTGAAAACTCTGCACCCTAATAATTATGCAAGAGCTTGCACACAAAGGCTGCGGGACAACCCTCCACCTCCTGTTCCAAGCACATCTACTGCACCACCACCACCTCAGGCAAGCAGTCTGCACCCGAATATCCAACCTGATTTTGCGGATCTCATCATTCATTGCAAATTTTCCAATGAAATGTTGTGTTATGGTGAACAATCCATAGACTTGATTATACGAAGGAAACAAGAGCCCCGTTGTTCACGATATTATTATTTTTTTTTATGTGTTCCTTTTGGACACTTTTTTGGTTGCAGTTTAATTTTTTTGTTAAAAAAAAACCTGTTCAAAAAATCCCCCAAAAATACAAAACTTCAAGCAACACTAAAAAACTGTTCTTTTCAGAACTACCTTCACTGGTAAAAAAAAAAGCTATATTTCTATGATACTGTGTAAAACCTTGTCTGAATGAATGTGTAGTGCAAAAATGAATGAATGAATTCATTAGTAGTGTACGGTGAAAGTGAAAGTGCAGAACTATAAGGAAGTGCTACAGCATAAATCTATAAGGTGTATACTTATAGTATACTGTAGTACTCACGAAGCACTTGAATGTAACATATGTGCATAAATATGTTACAAGTCTATGCTTCCCTTTGCACTGCTGGTCAAACTTCCTGGGTGGATTTGTAAGTGTTAGGGGCTGATTTACAACCTCCTTGTGCCTCTTTTACACCGCCATTGCATCACTTTTCTGATGCAGCGGTGGTGCAAAAGATGCACCATGGTGTGTGATATTTTCAATGTGACACATCTGGGTGGTGCATCACAATGTAAATTCCTGTACCAGAAGGAGACATTCCTACATGGGGGGGGGGGGCGTTCCGGCACAGGAACACCTCCTAAAAGTGGCTGAGTGAAATCTACAAGATTTTACTTTGTCATTTTGAGCTCATGCTTCGTCAAAACCCTGCACTTGCTTGAAGCAGGCATAAGGATTGACATGGCATTCTGAGCATAGGGCCCCCAGAGCATTGCTGGAGATGCGTTGCACTTGCAACGCAACTCAAGCAATGCGCCGCCTTCACGGCACAGATACATCACATATCTGTGCTGTTTTTGCCCTATGTTGCACCACACTGTAAATACGGCGCATCCATGGTGGTGGTGTCACAGTGCACAATAACTGGCATATCCCTGGGGATGTGCCAGTTATTGTATATCTGCCCATTAGTGTTTTAATGTAGTGAATAGATTACTACACACCGATCAATAAGTCACTACAAAACTATAACAGGAGTGACAGCGTGTTTGGTGGAAGTGTAAGGATACAGACTGGGGAATTGAAGGTATAAAAGGCAAGTTTTCAGGTGCATAGAACACTGCAAGCATAGTCTATAGGGGTTGGAAGCAGTCCATGGCCTACGGCCTACTTTGCTCCATGAGTACTTGGGTACTGACTGGATGATTACAGTTCTGTAAGGAGAGTGCCTGACTAAATTTATAAGCCCTTCAGTTTTAGCACAGTGCATAGATTAGGACATTCTGCTAAATGTCTCAGTAAAATACTGAATCAGCAATGACAGAGTGTTTGCTGAAAGCGTAAGGATACACATTGGGGAATTGAAGATATAACAGACAAGTTTGCAGGTGCATGGAAGACTGTATGCATAGTCTATAGTGGTTTGAAGCAATTCATGCCCTTAGGCCTACTTTGCATCATGAATACTTGGGTACTGACTGGATGATTACAATTCTGCAAGGAGAGTGCCTAACTACATTTATAAGAGCTTCAGTTTTAGCACAGTGCATAGATAAGGACATTCTTCTAAATGGCTCAGTACAGTACTGAATCAGCAATGACAGAGTGTTTGCTGGAAGTGTAAGGATACACATTGGGGAATTGAAGATGTAAAAGACAAGTTTGCAGGTGCATGGAAGACTGTATGCATAGTCTATAGCGGTTTGAAGCAGTCCATGCCCTAAGGCCTACTTTGCTTCATGAATACTTGGTTACTGATTGGATGATTACAATATTGGATGATACAATACTACAATACTGACAGAGTGTTTGGAGGGAGTGTAAGGATACAGACTGGGTAATTAAAGGTTTAAAAGACAGGTTTTCACGTGCATAGAAGAGTACATGCATAGTCTATAGGGGTTTGAAGCAGTGCATGCCCAAAGGCCTACTTTGCTGCATGAGTACCTGGGTACTGGCTGAATGATTACAGTTCTGCAAGGACAGTGTTGAGCTGAATGTATAACTGCTTCCCTTTTAGCACAGTGTATAGATAAGCACATACTGCTGTATGGCTCACTACAATACTGAAACAGGGAGGGAGTGTAAGGATACAGACTGGGTAATTAAAAGGTTTGAAAGATTAGTTTTAGGTGCATAGAAGAGTACATGCATAGTTTATAGGGTTTTCAAGCAGTCCATGCCCTAAGGCCTACTTTGCTGCATGACTACTTGGATACTGACTGAATGATTACAGTTTTGCAAACAGAGTGTCGAGCTGAATGTATAACTGCTTCATTTTTAAAACAGTGTATATATAAGCACATACTGCTGTATGGCTCACTACAATACTGAAACAGCAGTGGCAGAGTGTTTGGAGGGAGTGTAAAGATACAGACTGGGTAATTGAAGGTTTAAAACACAGGTGCATAGAAGAGTACATGCATAGTCTATAGGGGTTTGAAGCAGTGCATGCCCTAAGGCCTACTTTACAGCATGACTACTTGGGTACTGGCTGAATCATTACAGTTCGGCAAGGACAGTGTCGAGCTGAATGTATAACTGCTTCACTTTTAGCACAGTGTATAGATAAGCACACTCTGCTATATGGCTCACTACAGTACTAAAACAGCTGTGGCAGAGTGTTTGGAGGAAGTGTAAGGATACAGACTCGGCAATTAAAGGTTTAAAAGACAAGTTTGCAAGTACATAGAAGAGTGCATGCATAGTCCATAGGGATTTGAAGCAGTCCATGCCCTAAGGCCTACTTAGCTGCATGACTACTTGGGTACTGGCTGATTGATTCAGTTATGCAAGGACAGTGTCAAGCTGAATGTATAACCGCTTCACTTTTAGCACAGTGCATAGATAAGCACATACTGCTGTATGGCTCACTACAATACTGAAACAGCAGTGGCAGCGTGTTTGGAGGGAGTGTAAGGATACAGACTGAGTAATTAAAGGTTTAAAAGACAGGTTTTCAGGTGCATAGAAGAGTGCATGCATAGTCCATAGGGGTTTGAAACAGTGCATGCCCTAAGGCCTACTTTGCTGCACGACTACTTGGGTACTGACTGAATGATTACAGTTCTGCAAGGACATTGTCGAGCTGAATGTATAACTGCTTCACTTTTAGCATAGTGTATAGGTAAGCACATACTGCTATATGGCTCACTACAATACTAAAACAGCAGTGGCAGAGTGTTTGAAGGAAGTGTAAGGATACAAACTGGGCAAAGAATGTAAAGAATGTATAAGTGAATCTATAAGGGCTTCACTTTTAGTACAGTGAATGCTTTAGTATATATTACTCAAACCATTATTATTATATAACAATAAATGTATTCTTCTAACATCTCATAATTTGACAGAGCATCTAAAATAATTTCATCAGGTATTTCATTGACATCAATTTCGTGGTTATCAATTTCGGAATTTATATGTTAAAAAAACTCAATATCATCTAATGCTTCCACAAACTCAGCATCAAAGCTTTTGTCTTGGAAATCACAGCTGATATCTGCAGCACTAATTTCTTGTTCTTCACTCTCACTGCCTATGAAAGATACGTTTAGTTCTTCTATGAGACTGTTGCTAATTTCCAAACTGTTGTCGATATTGTTCTGTTGTCTTTCCATAATCAATTTCTTAAGTTGTAGGTCCTTGTACAAAAACATAAACATTTCATTTTATCAGTTTTCCTAATACATAACACAAAACTAGCTTCATCAACTATTTTGCCCTTAAAAAAAATATTATATAAATACCATTCTCTAGTAGTTTATAAGGTTATATAAATATAATTATTTATATGAATACCCTGTTTTTAAGTTTTCTTAAATTTTCAAACCAGTCACTCCTTATGACTATAGGAAAAGACTCAGGCTGTTATAGTAAAATGCAGTACTACAAAATATAGAATGTGTCTATTCACCTTACCCGTTCCAAACGAGTAAATGTGTTTTAGTGAAATGCAAGGAATACTCTTGGTTGTCCAGAATAACACTGTGTATCTGTGTATATTTAGGTACCCTTATCACACTAGTTTTTGAATACTTCATGTGTTTTCACACGCATTATTTTTAAAGACCTATCCAGTAGTCACCTTTTAATATAATAAGAAAGTAGTGATTCCTTATATAATTTGAAAATAGCAACAGGTATAGAACAACACTTCAACACAAAGTATTGTGTATAATGAGGACTCAACAAACATTCATACCTTTAGGGGATCACTCATGTAAGGCTGAGTGATCCCCTAAAGGTATGAATGTTTGTTGAGTCCCTAGAATTGCCCTGGAGTGAATGGAACATTAAATAGTTTGAACATATCCTGTTCTTTATGTTATAAGAAAAAACACACTGACCCCATCTCTTGAACCTTGTGTATGTATTTATTGAATGTTTTTTAGAAATGTCAGACTATATAAAGATAAATAAATATATATTTTCTATAAAAAGTATTGACTGATCCACATATATTTGATGTCTCTGACTCTGATGCATTGTTAAGACTGCTGCCTCTATAACATGTGAGGATCCTTCAGAGGACCTTAGGTATCTATTTTGGCAGAGTGTCGCTCTTTCTATTTACAAAGATAGTAGATCCTCAGGTACACTCAGTATATATGTTATCTTTCTCAAATGTCTTTAAAAGATACAAACCATCTTTGCATAGATATGTACTCCATCCATCTCTTGTTCCTTCAGCTCTGTAGAAGCACATCCCATTGACCATTTTTAATAGTTACTTACACTTACATTAAACATAATAAATGATAAAAAAAGTATATATTATAAAATTACCATGTGTGGAAGACAAGAAAAAATGCAGTTACAATATATATTTTACAACACAAAATAATTTGGAAAGCATTTCATTTGCCTTTTTTGCTGTTCTCAGAATATAATGAATTTCACTAGAAACAGTGAGTTCAATAGTACTCATCACATAACAGCGGGCAAAAAAAAGACAATCAAGATTATCTTAAAAAACACATTCAACATTCTCAATAACAATCTAAAAAACAGAAATAAAACATATGTTAAATATTTTTTTCTAAGAGCAATTTCTTACGTAAGTATGAGACATCTCAAACAATCTTAAAATAACAAAACACTATCATTAATTTTCATACACTGCAAATAAAGTTACTTACAAATATATGCTGACAAAAAATACAACAAAAAGTCCTTAATGGTTTCACATACTTTTCCTCATGGCCAAATAGTATATATCAAATTCTTAGTTTGGAAGCTCTTCAATAGTAATCCTCAGCATCCGCCTCCCAGCCTTCTGATCCAAAACCACCGACATCATTTGCGGTGTCCCCAAGGGCTAATCCCTCAACCTGACGCTATTCAACATCTACATGGCCACCCTCACACAAGTGGCCCGCCATCATAACCTCAACATTATCTCCTAAGCCGACGACACCCAACTCATCTTCTCCCTAACCAAGGAGCCACATACCACCAAAAGCAACCTCCACGAGAGAATGAAAGCTGTCGCCAACTGTATAAGGATCAGCTCTCTAAACCTCAACTCGAGCAAGACAGAAATACTCATTCTCAGACCCATCCCCTCAGCCTGGGATGACTCCTGGTGGCCGACTATACTGTGAACAGTACCAGCACCTACCGATCATGTACACAACCTAGGATTCATCCTCAACTCCTCCCTCTCCATGTGTAAGCAAGTCTACACCTTCTCCTCATTCTGCTATATCACCGTACGCATGCTCCGCAACATTTACCAGTGGATCCTAACCGAAAGAAGAAGAACAATGACACAGGCCCTCATAAGCACCAGACTACACTATGGCAACAAACTCTACACAGGAATTCAAGCCAAATACCTGCAACGACTACAACAAATCCAAAACGACTCCGCTCGACTGATCATCAATGTCCCCTGCTGCAGCCACATCACCCACCACCTGATACACCTACACTGCCTCAACGTCAACAAGACGATAATCTTCAAGCTCTTCACCCTCACTTACAAAGTACTCTACAACACCAGACCAACCTACCTTAACAGCAGTAATCCTGAAAGGCCAAAATTGTTCCTAAAATTTTGGCTTTAAAAATATTAGGTAAGAATTTGGTAACTCTTTAGGCAAACGTTGTTTAAAAAACAATTGACTATCATTACAATGTATCCAACCTTTCGGACATTTTAAATAAACAGGGTAATGTCCAGATGTTGTAGAAGGTCCATCATGAAAAATAATTCCTACAGCTACAAAAGTTCTTCTTGATATTGATAGTTGAGTAGCTACAACATTTTTTATTAAAGTTTCCAATTTTCTTCCCTCAGCTCTACAACGTTGCAGCATTAAAATTACATACTGTGCATATCTTTGTATAAATAATGTTGATGACATTTGTGATTTACATTGGCTACACTCCATGTTTTGACTTGCTCCTGTAACTAGATTGTTAAATGACACTGATTCACAGTTTGGTAAAGTCAAATATATAAATCTTTCAGTTTCTATGTTAGTGCTACATGTAAACAAACAATTTTCACAGTCATGTTGCCGTTTATAAGAAAGGCCAAAAAGGTTTTCAATATCTATACCTTCATCTTCCAATACAACAAGAATATACATTAGAAATTCCCGACAATCTTGCTGAATATTCTGTGTAAATTGAGTAGAACCAGAACATATGTCCAAAACATTTCGAATATCAGAAACACTTTGTATTTTACTTTTATCACTACTACATTTCTCATAAACAGAATACAGCAACGAACAGAATCTTTTTTCCCGATTTTCAACAATTTGCTGCTGCAAACTTTCAAGAAAAAAAACAACATTAACAACTACATTAGCATAGCAGTTGACACCAGAACTATTTTCAAACTGATAACCAACAATCTCTTCAACAGTGTCCTTTTTCTTTTTGCTTGCAATCACAACTTCATCTTGTTTTGTTTCTTTCTCTACAGCTTCACTACAGATATTCTCATATCTTCTTTTTCTACCTACCACACGCTTTTCAAATACTGGATATTGACCTAATTTGGGTGCATATTCTCTTCTTAACCTATTATACTCGTTCACACAATTTGCATCTGCACTAATCTTTCTCTCATTAAAATCAATCAAGTACAATCCAGATAAAGTTCTCACTCAAGACAATGCAACATATGCCATACCCTCTTTAAACACAGTACTTCCAATATTCACTAAAGCACTATCTACACTTAAACCTTGAGATTTATGAATGGTCACTGCATACGCCAAAGAAACAGGAAACTGTTTTCTGCGAACATACAAATCTTTTACAAGCAAAAACCGAGCTAAACATCAACTAAATTGTTGTACTTCTTCAATTTGATCAAATTTGATTTTCAAAAATTCAATATCTCTATTTACGTAATTAACGAAATCAACAACTTTACCCATTGCTCCATTTACTGAACCTTTTTCCACATTCAAATTACGTCGTAAAATGACTCTACAGATTACACATGCATATAAATTATTTTCTAAACCAGCAGTTTATCGATTTCTCTGAAGAATCCAATTTCCTCTTTAACTTTTCTGTCAAAATAATAGTGATTCCTTCATGCTCTATTTTATCAATAGCTTCCAATTTTATAATTTCTTCATTTTCCAACTTTAAAATGTCTTCATTGGAAATAGAACATTCAGGCAGTGTTGGCATTAAGCAGATTACAGATTCGTTTTCTGCTATTCTCATATATATTTTCATAGGAACAATATTTTCATTTGGAAACAAATTGGAAAGTAATCTTCTCTGTAACGCTTGTTTGCCATGTTCAGTCACTTTTTCCAATTCTTATATCTTGAAGAATAGTTCCATAATCAGCATCATTTGCCTGTCGCATATTTGTAATAAGTTCCTTATACTCAAAATATGACCAAATATTAACATTTCCAATGCTCCCCAAAGACTTTCTGGTATCTTCATGCATCAGTGTTTTAAACACTGGTTGTCCTTTTACAGGAGTAAGTTGTAGTAGATCTCCAAAAACTATGACGAGTTTTCCTCCAAATAATACATCATACTCTGTTTTAAGAATTTGCTGCATTCTTAAATGCACAAAGGCACGCATTAAGTTTGATACCATGCTTACCTCATCAATAATCAGAAGTTTCATTTTCTTCAAGACTCTTGAAACTTCACAACAAGGTTCTCCAGATAGCTTGTGGTATTCCAATTTGTTTTCATGCTCTACTGGTAACATTAATAAACGATGTAAAGTAATTCCTTTAATATTGTGTGCTGCCAACCCAGTTGGAGCAGTGACAACACAAGACAAATGCGACTCAGTTGTTTTCTGTAGATAAGTTGTAATTACTTTAATTAAAAAACGTTTTCCTGTTCCAGCTTGTCCACTCACATACATTCGGATAGGTTGAAATGATGAGCAACAGCACTCTTTCTTTTCATGAAGTAATCCATGGCCAATCTGTTCTCTCACTTGGTCATATATTTTTTTCTGCTCAACATTTAGTTGTTCTTCCAAGTTTCCTAAGTTTGGTACATCTTCTTGAGCTTGATACATTGCTGTTTCCACCTCTTCCATAGCAGTTGCTGCTTCATTTTGAACAATTGGTTCTCCTAGTGGATCCTGACTTAACGGAGCAGAAGCTTGACTGTCTTGAGAACTGCCTCTAGCAATCTCAGCTGCAATTGTAGCTTCTTGCTCAATTTCGTCGTTCAACATTTTCACATAATTAGTAAAAACAGGACATTGTATAGTATCTTTACTTGCGTTGAACGAATCTTCTTGGCTCTCTGTTGCAAAAGAGCTAAATAGTAAAATTCCCTTTTGTCAGGAGTTTCGCAACTCAGTTTACGGTGATTAATCAAATGTCCTTTTCTTTGTTTCACCAAACATCCTTCAAAACCAATCACAGCACATATACCAATATTGATGTTTTCTGTAATATTCCGTTTAAAAATATAGTTTTGCAGCACTTCATAGAGACAAATGTTCTCAAGATGATAACTTCTATTTGGATGTATGACATTACAACGCATGCTTTTACCACGCATGCCTTTACAACGCAGTCCCCGTGGATAGTAGGGAAGGTGTTGGATAGTAAATTAAATCTATTCCCTATCCTAGAGCGCCCCCCAGCGCAATGCGTTGTAATGACATGCGTTGTAATAGTTGCGTCGTAAAGGCACTGCGTGGTAAAAGTTGCGCTGTAAAGGATGTTTTCCCCTTCTATTTGGATAATATGTATCCAACATACTTGTTTTCACAATATCTGTACTTTCTGGCTCTTTTTCAGCTAAATATTAAATTTCTTGTACAGATTTAAGTACTCGATTTCGTGTTGTAGCAAGACCTAGACTCACCCAAATGATTCTTCTAGATTTGGAGTATAGACTTGCAGATGATAAGCGATCTGAGCATTCATATTCTCCAATTTCTCGATGAGATAACATCTTCAAACTGTAACTATATCATTTCTTACTTAGACTCTTCTCGTGGGAAATCTCTTCCCACATATCCTTCAATTCCGTTTTTTCTGATTTGGTTATGTAGGATGTTACATATCGAGCAACAGCAATGGAATTGTCCGCAACGGATTGAATATCCATGTTAGCAATCCACATGGACAGAATAACTGGGTTGTAGTCATTTATGTATTTTGACTCTTCATTTCTTCTTAAGTTGTAGGTATTTTTTGGAGACTTTCTTGTGATAGTATGTCGCAAAGATGACATAAAACTGTTCACTATTCCTTTCGATATTACAGAACGTGGAAATCCAAAACGACATTTGGTGTAGAATTTGTCCTTAGATTTGTACTTTCGACAACAGTATGTCTTACACCGATGACTTTGGAATCGTAAGACTTGTTGTCTTGAGTCCTTTTCTTCTGTGCTTTTGGGTATAGCACATGTAGCATATTGTTCAATAAAAGAGACACAGTATCATCCGAAAATGTTCCAAATTTGGGAGCATCTTTGATCCATATTAGCATATGTATGTGAGGAGCACCTCTTGCTTGATACTACTTTCTCCAAAAGAAAGACAGAACCTCTCCAAGAGGAGGATTTTTTTTATTGGTGATAAAAGACATCATAGCTTCAAATCTATGATTGAAATACCTGCATACATTAACTGGATCAAAAGAGCACAATTCTACAGGTGTCTTGTATTCAATATTTACTATGGGGCCGATTATGAACGCAGACGGACTTGAGTCCGTCCGCGACCCCTGAGGAGGAAGGAATGTCCGCAAGGGCTGCGACGTTCCCTCCGAGCATATTAGGATGTGACCGCCAGGGTGGCGGTCACATCCTCTATCTTTAACATTGCAGCGGGTGCAGCTTCAAGCTGCACCCGCCGCAAGGGTAAAAATGCATGCATCGCATTTGTATGCAC
This sequence comes from Lissotriton helveticus, assembly GCF_964261635.1. NCBI lineage: Eukaryota > Metazoa > Chordata > Amphibia > Caudata > Salamandridae > Lissotriton > Lissotriton helveticus. Next base: position 1,378,381,348 of record NC_136059.1, read on the forward strand.
AAAGCGGCAGGCACCATGCAGTGCCTGCTGCTTTGAGCACGCAAATGCAGGGGGGTACTATGGTACCCCCCATGTGCTCCTCCCACTCTCCCTTCAACCAGGGGGACCGCAACGGGCCCCCGAAGTGAAAGTCCGTATGCTTTTCCACGGCGGAAAAGCAGCCACGGAAAAGCATGTCTGTCACACCATCCTAATATGGCTGGCAGTGTCTGATAGACACTGCCAGCCATGTTAGAGCTTTTCCGCCGCAGTCGGAAGGCGACCGCGGCAGAAAAGCTGCGGACGGAATTCCAGACCCACCAGCCATCCTAATATGCCGCAGCGGTTTTTCCGCATCCTCCGGGCCGGCGGTGGCTTCCGCCGGCCCGGAGGATGCGGAAAAACCGCAATCATAATCGGCCCCTATATTTGGATTTGCCTCTCGAAGAAATTGAAGTAAATCGTCCCGAGCATATTCAGCACAGCTTAGAGTAAGGAACCATGTAGGAGTTCCTCAGTTCCTTAGCATACATTTAAGTTCTCCATGACGACGGTACCAATACTCATTAGTACCACGCTGACATGCTATGAGATTAATCAGCTGAGATTCCAAAACATTATCTTTCTGCTGTACTTTTTCCACAAATTCCTTTGCCGAAACATTTTGCAGATGTACACCTGTTTTCAATATATGGTTGACTGCAAAAGAAAGTCCAGACAAGTCACTCTCAAACAAAAGATGAAACAAATACGGAATACATTGTCGAAATCTTGGATCTTCTGCATATAATCTTGATGTCCAGGAATTCAGATGCAGGAATCTGCACAGGTCGGTCATCATATTGTCCGCCTTTTCCTGTTGGAAACAACTGAGGGAAACAATGAGCTTCCAAGCTTTCTTCCCATACACTAATGGGACTTCCCTTTGCTTCTTTCATTTGAAATAACTCTATAGTATTCCCCATCACTTGTTTGGAATGAAGTGGATGAACACTCTTATGTTCGTAGATTTGTTCAGTTCTGGACACATCCACTTTTTCAATTTGTCCACATGACGAGGCAGTATCTTCTTCTACAGTTATTTCTTCTTCTCCCACATACACATTTTTATAGTATTGATTATTTTTTACCAGATACAACGTTGCCTTTTTCACTTTCCTAACATCCACTAATTCTTGCCAGATTTTCTTACTCTTAGTAGGAACGCCATTAACAAGAATAACTAAAGGTTCATCTTCTACATTTTCTACACCAATTGTTTCAATATTTTTCTTTAAATCTAGAGGCAAATATACAACATTTCCCTTTAATCCTCTCTGTAAATCTGAAGGAGGCAATTTCCCTGTCTTAGGCTCCATACGAACAATAGCCTGAAATGGATACCCACATTGAATAAGAATAGACTCATAGGTATTTAAATCCATCAGTTCAGAAGGAATATTTACCAAGTCAAGATTATTATGCACAGCTCTAGCAGGCATTTTATTCTCGTCTAATTTGTTATAACTATATTTACAAATACGCTGATCAGAACCCAAATCAAAACAATTCTCTACCAACAAATACGTTGCAAAATCCTTCCATTCATTATTATTTTCCTTTTCACTTTTTAAATACAAATCAACAGTCCTGGTCTGATTTTTATAATGAGTTTGTCGACATCAAATACAAGAATAATTTGGCCTTTCACCTGAAATCAACTTAAACTTCATAATTTCTTGCTCAAAATTTTCTGTACTACAATGTTGTACATTCTCTTCCACATTTCCTTCTATTAATGTATCAGTTTCTGCACTGTCTTCCTCAGGACCAAAGTAACTAAGCTGAATTTCATCACAAACATTCATTACATCTGATACAGATCCACGCAAAAGAGCACTGTTCAACTATTTTAACATTAGTGCTGGACTTTTTGCATAATACAATGTTCTGACTAATTTCCTCAGTTGAGTATGATGTACTGCTAACATCCTGAAATGGTGAAAAACACTTCGACATATTTTTTTCGAAAGACAAGCAAGAGAATGACCTTGCAAACCAGTATTTTCTCTCACTCTGGAAGGGTTTAGTCCTTGCAACATCTTAATCTTTTATTTAACACTTTTCTTAGTATACTCACGTAAGAAATTGCGTAAAAAACTCAATAGATTCCTGCCGTACACTACAAATACTACTGCAATTTCAAGTGTACACTGGAGCTTTAGGACGTCTCTCTAAAACTTCGTCTGCATTTCTAGGAACAATTTTCTCTTTCTCAATAGGACAACCATTTCTAACCTCATAAGCACGACCACTAGTGTCAACTGCATGCAACAAATCATTATTCTGAAAATGTACTCTCTTCATTAAAAAAAGGCTCAGAACTTGAACTATGTTTCTATTCACCCCAAAAAAAATCTGAATAATTACTTCTGTTAATTACTCTTCTCCAGTTACTTTTGGCCTTTGTTAAATGGATCGGCTTATCTAGTGATCGAATTCTACTGATTACTAAAGTAAACAACTTGTTTTTCAATTCAAAAGCCTTCTCAACTATGTTTTCAATACGTTTCTTCTTCTTATAAAATGCTGTTTTTCTTTTACATTTCTTCATTTCCTTCATCAAATTTGACACAACTCTATTAAAAAACATTCTTTTTCTAATTTCCTGATATTGATTCTTCCTCCTTTTACTAAACAGTGTTTGTTTACAAGAAGATTTTTCATTGTTTTTCTCTTGTTTTTCTTTTTAGTCGCAGATACACAGTTTGTATTTTTGCCATTGTCCACACTACTCCTAGTGTTTGATAAACCAGGAGTTTTTTCTTTTTGTTCACACATTCTTGTTCAGGTAAATCTTGTGGATGACTTCACTTTAAATAATAAGCTTTATTATTTTGTTTCCTCTTTTCACTTTTTGAAGGCATGATGGATTTCTTTTAGTGTTGATACATAGAATCTGTTATAAAATATATATATATAACATTATAAAAATAAATATATGAAATATGCTATTCTATTACTAAATGAATACAATGTAAAATTACTAAGTATAAAAAACAACTGTGTAACTGATAACAGAAGTGCATACATACTGCATAAAACTTTCAAGAACTACATCTGAAAGAAGAGTACCGTAATCAAATTATCAGTAGTTTAACTTTTAAGCAGAGAATGGATTAGTACATGCTACTAAATGCATCAATACAACAGTACAAGGGGAAAGAGAGGAAGGAGTATGAGGAGAGAGCTGGCAGTATGAGGAGATAAGGGGGAATATGTGGAGAGAGGGGCAAGTATGAAAAGAGAGGAGGAGTATAACAAGAGAAGGGGTAGTACGGGGAGAGAGGGGGAGTATAAGGAGAGAAGGGGTGTATGAGGAGAGAGGGGATAATATGAGGAGAGAGGAGGGAGTATGAGGAGAGAGGCAGTACTATGAAGAGATGGGGAGAGCATGAGGAGAGATGGGGTTATGAGCAGAGAGGGGGGAGTATGAGGAGAGAGCAAAGTATAAGGAGAGAGGGACGTAGGAGGAGAGAGGAAGGACTAAGATGAGGGAAGAGGGAGTATGAGGACAAGGGAGAGTATGAGGAGGGGGGAGTATGAGAAGAAGGAGAAATATGAGGAGAGGGGGGAGTATGAGGAGACAGGAGGCTATGAGGGGAGAGGGGGAGTATGACGAGAGTGAAGAATATGAGGAGATAAGGGGGAATATGTGGAGAGAGGGGCAAGTATGAGAAGAGAGGAGGAGTATAACAAGAGTGTCATATAGCTCCTGTATATCCTTATATCGTGTTAAGTTAGCATAGGTACATTTGAGGTTTAAACGCCATTTTTCTTTCTTGCAACTTCTGCACACGACACTTAATTGTTGACTTAGCTTTCAACCTAGTAGTTTGCCGTGGTGTATGTGAGAATAATATGTTATTGCTCTGATATCAGCTTTGCTTAATAAACTATGTCTGCACGAAGAGTGCTGAAGTTTCAGGAACAACACGATATGGAATTGTTATGAGGTCTGATCTCCACGCCTTCATAGTCATAACACAAGTGCAGCCTTTGCCAACTCTGGCTTCAGGCGGGATTGATATTGCTTTGCACGAGGCACATAGAACACACTTGATGCGGTGCACATGCAGAGAGAGCTGGTGTATGCTGATGTGATTCCTTCATGCTAGGACACTAAGGTATGGGCCCGCCCTAAACCAACCCAAAGAGACCTTCTTAGCTAATAATATAATATATGTGTTAGGGTGGGTGAGATATAAGTGTTGTTAACTCTTATTCATTACAGTATGGTAACATGCTGTCACCATTCGCTTTTTATGTCTTAGTAACTATGCTGGTAATTTTGCTACTGATAATAAGTATACTTGTATTATCTAAGATACTGCGCCTGAGAAGACGGCATTAGTAAATAAACATTTCAAATGCACATGTGTCTTCTTTACTCCATGTTCTGGTTTGTAATGATAATATAACGAAAGAGTGTTCATGAGTTCCACGTACCCTGAGGTACAGTAAGTTCATGTTCTGGTTTGTCTAAACATTGGGAGTTTGATATGTCCAATGAGACACTGTAGCTAGCTCGGTAAGGGGTGAGTTGGATACTAAGGTGAGTTTTGGGACACCCTAATTCGCCGAGGTTCCACTCCTCTGTGCACAGTTCTGTGTGAGAACAGAAACCCTGCGACATGGCGCCCAACGGTTTCGGTGGTCTTATTTCATGACACTCAAGTAGTATATCGTTCGAACCTTAACCCCTTCACTTCCGTTTCCGGAAAACGGGGTGTCGGTGAAACCTACCTATTTTATGCAAATAGGTCTTTTTCAAGCTTGATTCTTACTAAACGCTTTCTTTGAATTACTACCCAGTTGTGCTACAAAGTATTCTTTGTTTTTCTGGATTTCCGGTGATATCATGGCGGTAGCCATTGCGCAACATAGCCGCATTGCGGTGCGCAACCACTTGCAGACTTATCTAGTCCCATTGGAGGGCATGGCTGTGGTTTTTGTGGTGTGTGCAGATCCGGCGTACCCGTTTGAATTGTTTTACTCTTGGGTTACGTTTCCGGAAGTGGATGCGAATTCGCGAGTGTTCCTCCACTACACACCCTCCGCTGTACCGGCTGAATATACTCCGTACAGGGCACTGGAAATACCTATTAATCATTGGCAGCATCGCGTTTGGTTTGATGGCGCCCTCCCCCACTCTATGTCCGCTGCGAGGTTAGGCCCACTCTCCATTCCAGGTACGGATTGGCCTGCTTTGGGGGGCTTTACCCCGCACCCGAATCACGGCGCTTGTCCTCTAGCGGATGTTCGTAGACTACATGTGGTCGCGATTGCTGTGATTCGAGCGTTAGTACAGTACATTGGTCGTCATCTCCCGGGAGGTCCACCCGGGGGTGCGGCCGTTCAGATGGAACGGGGCGGTTTAAAATTGAATCCAGTTATGGTCAATTCGGTTTTTGGTAAGCGTCCTGATGATAAGGATGACTTTCCCTTTTGGCTTGCCGAGAAATTTGACCAACTGGAAGCTGTGTTCCCGAATTCTACTCCTGCAGATAAACATAGGATGTTAACGATTACTTTACCTAAGGATTTAGCACCAGAATTAGTCGACTGTGAGAGCTGGGGAAAAACTTTTGCGGCAGTTTTTACAAGGTGCTTCGGCACCCCGTCGATGACGCAGCTGCCCGAGATCGTCAGACGTGTTCAGGATGATCACGGACCGGAGGCCGCTGTTGAATTGGGTATGCGCCTGTGTGGTTCGTTTGAGATCGTTAGCGATCTCATACTCTCCAATATTAAAGGAGACGCAGTGAATTTTCAGGTGTCTAATGCTTTGGCACTAATACCCGATGCCGAGAAACCCCGCCAGTTGGCGAAGATTGTAGTGGCCGCTTATAAAACAATTGGTCGCACAAGTAAAGGTTTGAAGTATTTCGCAGTCAAGGAGAAGAAACAAACGCAAGTACAGTCTGCTGCGGCAGATGTACAACCAAAGTCCAAGAAACAAAATTGGCCTCAAAAACAGAAACAGGGGAAGCAACAGAAGCAGACTCAGATTTCTTATCCTGCTCCGCAAGTTTCAGTTCTTGCGCCTACTGAGAAAGTTTATGATTTGCGCGACCGCGCGATGATTAAATCACCTGATCGTTTTCAGGGTTCTGATCAACCTCTCCTCGTTCCTTTCAGGACTCATCGGCCCCGAAGACCGGTGGAGGAGGAGGCGGACGGGGACGTGGTGGCCAACAAGGACGTGGCCAGCCCCGCCAGACAGACGGCGCGGCGAAGCAGGAGGATTCTGCGCAAAAGCGACCGCAGTTTGCAAAGAAAAAGGTCGCTGCCTTAACAGCGCATAGATATGCCACAGATAGTGAGAACGCGGCTTCGGAATCTGACGTGGGCTCTGACCTTGCTGGACAGCGCGGCGGAGATTACCATAGTGAGAGAGGCGCTGCGTCCACTACTGAGGGTGACAGCGACTGATGTCTACGTTGTAATCGAGACAGCCGATACTAGACTAGCTCCCCCTGAAAGACTTTATGAAATAGTCCTGTTAATTGAAGGTGACATACAGCGTACCGTCAGAGGGGTATTTTGGGAGAATCTTTCTTCTACATATGATATTTTGCTTTCGGAGGCTGACTGGCCCCCACCTTTTGTGCTCGCGGCGCCGCGAGGGGAGGAGGTAATCCTTCCCAGTTTCGCGCACACTGTCTCAACTGAGCATGCGCAGCATTTTGCAGAAGAGTGGGCTCGGGCTCTTGCGCCGGCTCTATACCGCAACCAATGTGGTTGGGATAAATTGTCTCCTTGCCACGAAATTCCTTTGCGGTCTGAGCCGCAGCCTCAGCCTCAATATCCCATACGGCATGAAGCTAAAGCTGCCGTCGCGGAAATCCTTGAACAATTGGAATATCAGGGAGTTATTGAAACGTGTGTGTCACCGATGAATAATCCCCTTTTTACTGTGACCAAGCCTGACGGATCATATAGTTTGGTTTTGGATTACCGGCATTTGAACTTGCATTGCTGTAACTGTGCAGTACAGAATACTCACGGCTCTGCTCTAGTGGATAGTCTGGTGCGTAAGCGTTTCAAGACAACGCTTGACATATCCAACGGTTTTTATGCCCACAGACTGGATAGCTTTAGCTCCCAATGGACAAGTTTTACGTCCGCTGGTGTGCAAAAACGCTTCCGGCGACTCCCGATGGGCTACAAAAATAGTCCTGGAGTCTTCACCTCAAGAATAGTCACTCTATTGGAGAGTATCGATCCAGATGCATGTTCTTATGTGGATGACATTTATCTCACAGACGACGAAATTTAGGATGCATCTGTGTCGAGTGAATTCCATCATTTGTGTCTTTGCAGATATGGGTTACAAATTTAATTTTGCAAAATCGCACATTGCTGAACACACAGTGTTGTTCCTCGGCTATGAGCTGAACAATGAAGGTAGAGGTTTGGCTCCTCACTTCTTGGAGAAATGCGCACAGTTGCGCGCTCCTACAACACTGAAAAAATTACAGTCTTTGCTGGGCTTCTTGAATTTCGGCAGAACTTACATTCCGGAATATGCCCAGCGTATCAAGCCGTTGTATGCTTTGATACAACCAACTTTCTCAAAATCATGCTGGCTGCCTGAGCATTCAGCCATTTTGCAATCCTTGCAGGCTGATCTGCTCGCTTCTAAATATTTACTGACTCGTGATAACCACACCAACCTGGTAATAGGAATAATTCCTGGGACGGTGGGTTTCACATACCTCACTTTTAATGAAGGAGACACAGTACCTATTGCTTACAAGTCACACTTGTACACTTCGGCTGAATTGCGGTTTCCCACTGTGGAAAAGGTTTTAACTGCTGTACAGATGGCGATTCTTAAGGAACGAGCACTGTCGCAGGGGAAACGCATGTTAGTGGTAACACCCTGTCCTCATTTGGAGGCAGTCACAAAAGCCAGTGTACCAAATTCGAAAGCTTTGCACCCTCGGTGGATTCAGTGGGCTGCGTCATTGACATCCACGGATGTCACGTTTATTTTTGACGCCTCCTTACGGTCGCAGGAGTACTTGCAGTATGAATTCGTTCATCCTGCTCCTCTGGCTATGCGACCTTTGGAGGACTTCCATTGCATCATTTACACTGATGGGTCGGCGCAGGTTGCGCATGGCTCTAAACATGCCTACGTTTCCGCATGCGCCATTGTGGTCGGTGCTATGTTGAATGATGAGTTCATTTCCAGGGAAGTGCACACGTTGCCCCTGGGCGATTGCACCGCACAATTAGCGGAGCTTCGTGCTCTCTTACTAGCGTTGGAGTACGCGGATCCAAGTGTTACTACTCTGATTGTAAGTGATTCTTACTACTGTGTCCAGTCTTACAATGAAAACTTGTTCTTTTGGATTCAAAATGATTTTCATGATTCCAAGGGTAGCACAATAAAACATAAAATGATCTGGGTTCGAGTGGCAGATCTTAAGGCTATGTTGCCCCTCGTTTATGTAATTCATACTCTCCGTCATCAGCGCGTAGGAGTTCACGCTGTTGGCAACTCGCTTGCTGATGAAGCAGCGAAATCAGCAGTATCTACATACTTAGTTGCAGCGGTTACTAGGTCAAAAGCCAAGATTGATAGCGACATCTTGGCAGCAGTTGCTGCCTCTGAGAAGGGAAGTAAGCATCCTGCGGGATTCCCTTTGAAGTACAAATACCACTTAAGTCCCGAAAAGGTTCCTTTTGTGACAATTCCTGATGTTGGGGAACGGCTGATTCCCAACTCGGATCGCAGAGCAGACTTGATTACAGCGGCACATGACGGTGTGGCGTCTGCGCATGCGGGCGTCTCGGCCACTGTAACTCAATTACAACAACGTTTCTGGTGGCGGGGACTGTACAAACAGACGCGTGATTATGTCCTTCTTTGTGACATATGCCAGCAGATTAAACCTTCGACTGCTACGCGTCCGCCACAGACTCAGTTGTACATTTCTAATAAACCGCTAGGTTGTGTTTATTTAGATCACTGCGGTCCTTTTTCATCTGATACTGCGTATAAGTACATCTTAGTAGCAGTTGACTCATGCACACGCTTTGTGTGGGTATGGCCACATCGCAGCGCTGATTCACGGACTGTCATTAGAGATTTGCGTGTCTTTATAGGGATTTTTGCCTGTGGTACCTTCCATTCGGATCAGGGTCCGGCTTTCGCCTCTAAGGCGTATAAGGACGCCATGACTTCGATGGGGGTCCAAGTCAAGTTTTCGTCTCCCTACAGACCTGAGGGTAACAGTGTAGTTGAGCGAATGAACCGTGATTTAAAGCAATCTTTGACAGCCCGAGTTATAGGCACTGGCAGAAACTGGCTTGCTCACCTATATGGCGTGCAGCGTGCTCTTAATAATCTCCCTAGAAGGTCTCTGGGTGGGCGGACCCCATACGAAATGCTCTTTGGCATCAAGATGTACGTCCCTGACCTTGACGGTCTAGACTGTGTGGTTCGCGCCACTTCCTTTGACGCAGATGAACATTGCAATGTTTTACAGAATCTACAAAAGACCAGAGACAGTCTTGCAAAGGAACATTTGCCCTCCACGTCGGATGATGCGTTGCAGATCCCGGTAGTTGGCTGGCTACCCCAAGTTGGCGAACTGGTTCGAGAGAAGATCGATAACAAGAAAGAATTTGGTCCTTCCTATCGAGCTCCGGTTCCCGTCCTTGGAGTGAAGGGCACAAGAACAGTCATTTTACCACCTCTTCCGGGTCGTAAGGAAAACAGGTTTATTTCAATTGACAATGTCAAGATACAGAGAGTGGCCGATTCTTCTTAGCATGACACCGGCTGTTTCCTGTCCTTCCATTGTGAGAAATTCAGTTATGCCCACTGCTTCTAATAATGAACCTGATGTGGCCATCGAATTACCTGCTCTTTCCAGTCCTTTATTAAATAGTTTACCCGGAACTAACATTGATGAGATAGACTATGCCTACCCCACTGATTTGTCCATACCTGACCTGCAAGCACGTTTAGCCACGGAATCCAGATTTTCTTTTGACTCTGTTTCTCTTGCCTCAAAGAAACCCTCTCGTTTTGCAGTGTATGCAAGCCTGTTTAAAAAGCATTTTTTGATTCCCCCTTGGACATACATTTGGCTGGTCCTTTTTTCAGTTTACCTTTTTATGTCAATTGGTTTTGTGTTTTATTTTTTTCGAATCATGAATGGACACTATGTCGAGGAAAGAACATGCATTACTCATCTAAATGGAACTTTGGCCCCGCTTTCCTCGTCGCATTCTACACACAGATTTATAAGAGACTTGACTTTGGTTAACATCACAGCATGGCCTGTCCTTGATGGAATCGGGTGGGATGCAGTTCGGTTTCAGATTCATGGCCCAACGGAAGTCGTTAATGTTCCTAATGTACTTAGAGTAAATATGGGGGATGTGGTGAAACAAAACATTCGTTCTGATGACTGGGATGTCAATGCTGTCGAAAGTTTATTTTCTGATTTGCGTTACTATGCTGCATTTGATGCTGAGGATTTATATTTAGAATCTGCTAATTATGGTGAATTATTCTGTTACCAACATTATGGCAATCACTTCTTACACAAAACATCATCCAGAAGGGATACTGTTAACTTTACTCAGTGGGAACATTGCCCAGCACCTCAGCAAGGGAGTTCTGAAACGTTTCTAAAGAAGTATACTTACTTTACTGACTTTAACCAGTCCAATCCCGAGTCCTTTTATTTTAAATTTCAAAATATGCCAATGTCCAAGGTTAGACTTACCGATACTAAATTGTTGTATTCGAAGGCCTTCCTTGATCAATTAGTTACTGGAGACTATGATTTATGGAAGGATACAATAGACCTTAAATCGGTTTGGGGTTCAAGGGCCTGGCAGGTACAAGGCACTGAGGCTTTGCACCGTGCATGTCTCATCCCGAATCATATGTTGTTTCTGAATGAAACGATTTGCCAAACCACATGCTTTGGATTGGCTACTTCTAAAAAGTTAAACACTCCTTCTTTCCCGGAGTTGGAAGAATATGATGGTTGGAGTAATTTTACTCAGTTGTCCATTAGAGAATTACAGACTCTACTTCTTAATTCCTCCTTCAACATATCCAGTATGAATCCTAAGGGTTGGCTGCTTTGGCACCGTAGTGCTGATTCTTGCCAACATAGATTTTTGAATTTAACTGACGGTTTTAAAACTGTTAGATCTGATCCCAGATTTAGCTTAGGTCATACTGTCACTTCGTATTCTGTGGGCAAATTGTGTCAAAATTGGCTGAAACATTCAACTTTACCTGCGGTTAAGGATCACCTTTCTAAACTAAATGCAGATGTGGACTTGAATGATTTCATTAAAGGCCCGGCTAGTGGCAGGTCAAAAAGGTGGTTATATGGGGTTTACAATGAAACTTGGAAGCTTTCGCAGATTGAGGCTGCTACACGCCTTAGGGCTATTGATCAAGCAAATCTAGAGAAAGTGCTTGCAGTTGTTGACAATAGCATTAATGTGCTTTCCTCTAGAATTTACACGTTGGATAATATTGTGTCGTCAGTCGTCGATATTGTACATGATGAAGTGTCAGTATTATACCATGGTCAAAATCAATTACGATCGATCATGCAGTTTGCATGGACCCTTCAAACTCTGAAAATGGGTAAAGTTCCCTGGGGGTACATGAACGTTTCTTCTTTATTTGCACCGTTTAATTTGACTGACAAACAACGCTTACTTTCAATGCGTGATGCTTCCTTTTCTATGCTACATATTGAAAAGTTAGAATCTTTACCTTTTTCCGTGGCTGAAGCCACTGCTGCAACGTGGCTTATCCACGGTTTAATAACGCTGCCTTTTGCTTTATATAAGTTTTCAAATTGCATGAAATATGTACCCATAGGTCGTTATGAACCTTTAGGTAGCGGTTTCCTTCATGAAGTCTGGTCACTCCCATACACATACAGATGTTTTAAGGATGACCAGGAAGTTTATCTGACAGGGGAGGAGTGCACTGAGACGCCAGATCATTCTTTAATGTGCAGACACATACAGTTACACGGTTCATGCAACAAAGACCGACCGAATATGGCTGGCGTTTTACAAGGCACGCCAGTTCCTGCTATCATCCCCACGTTTAAATTATTAGAGAATGGTAGTTATTTAATGCTCAATAATGAAAACTGTTGTGGTTTAATTAAAGGTATAGCTTTCATAGTAACAGTAAGTGAGCGGGTTATTTGCTGCAGAAATGTGCTTTATCCTCCCACACGTGAACATAGGGAGTCTTCCATCTGGCCACAGATACCAACCTTGGGAGCAGAATTCAGCGGCATGGCAAGAATAAGGGCTCTTTTGTCCCAGAAAGAGGTGGCCTTGAGCTCGGCCCGTGAAACTTTCGTGCTTGACATTGCAAACACCCGTACAGAGGTTCAGGCTCTTTTGAATACTGATTTGCCTTTGTATTTCGGAGCGATGGTTCGAACTATCTTTAACGCATCCTCCACAAAAGGCCTTGCACATTTTTTTAAAGTTGTTAGCAGTGGTCTCGTGACTTCTTTTGAAAAGATTTTTGGAGTCATCCCTGCTTTCTTCCATTCTATTTTTTCATCCTTGTTTGGAGGGTTCCCATTTTTACTTGCATTAGCAGCAGGCGCGCTAGTGGTTTTTTGTCTCTTTAAATATGGATGTCCTTCCTGTGCAAGACCCCGCGCAACAGCTACTGACGCGGTTTCGCAACCGCATGCTTGAATATTATGGCACACTGCCGTTGGCGACATTGAGCACGGCATATGGATTATCTTTTCGATTCTCCTACTTCACCTGTGTCCAGCCTGTATTTCACTGCCTGACCTGTGATTTCCATTGGGCCATTGATTTGTGTCTCTGCGGACCGGTTTCTCCTGACGTCGATTTTAATCAGCTGATGAGTCCTATCATTGCTCACGAGTTGGTTTGTTCTGACGAGAGGATTATGGCCTTAGCAGTGGCGCATGGACTAATGGGTCCCTGGGATATATTGTCGGCAGCACAGACTTTCTTGGAACTAAGTTTTCTTGAAAACCCACCGAGCTGTCCTCTGATGGTTATAGAGGATCCGGTGCTGGGAGAACACGTATGTTCCTTTCATCTTTTAAATTGGATGGCTGAACTATTTTCGGATGAGGACAGTGATTTCCTATTAGAGGCAGTTGCTGCTTACTTTTCATATACTGTTTTATCATAGACACTGCCTCGGATTGATGTGCTGATTAATAGCATTTCATTGATTTTATTGACTTATTTGTCAAGAAACTTTTTTACTTGCCTATTGGCTTGAGCCACGTTATATTTTTGGCCTATTTTTTAGCATTACTTTTTAAAGTTTAGTTTCAATTCATGCTCGTTTAATGTTGAGTTCTGCTCTCATGTGATGGCACTTCTGTTATCATATTTAGTCCGTTCCCGGATCATGGGGGGTGTCATATAGCTCCTGTATATCCTTATATCGTGGAGAAGTGTGGCTCACTGGTTAGAGGAGGCAGACCCTGAAGCAGAGGTCAGACCCGGGACCAGGGTTCAATTCCCGACGCGGCAGGGTCTTGAGCCCAAATATCCACGGACTTGATAATTCTCGTTTCGGTGCCTACTCGAATCACGGGTTGACACTCTGCAACTCTGGGCATTAGCTTGCTTAATCTCCACTACGGCCCCCCTGCGGCGGGATGCCTGGCTTTCACCTTGGGGATGCCCAGTACGGGTATCTCACAGGGAAAAAAAGCCAGGACGGGTTCCCAAGGCAAGCGCCGAGATGCCTACGGGTAATCGAGCGCTATATAAGAAGGCATAATAATAATAATAATAATAAGTTAGCATAGGTACATTTGAGGTTTAAACGCCATTTTTCTTTCTTGCAACTTCTGCACACGACACTTAATTGTTGACTTAGCTTTCAACCTAGTAGTTTGCCGTGGTGTATGTGAGAATAATATGTTATTGCTCTGATATCAGCTTTGCTTAATAAACTATGTCTGCACGAAGAGTGCTGAAGTTTCAGGAACAACACGATATGGAATTGTTATGAGGTCTGATCTCCACGCCTTCATAGTCATAACACAAGTGCAGCCTTTGCCAACTCTGGCTTCAGGCGGGATTGATATTGCTTTGCACGAGGCACATAGAACACACTTGATGCGGTGCACATGCAGAGAGAGCTGGTGTATGCTGATGTGATTCCTTCATGCTAGGACACTAAGGTATGGGCCCGCCCTAAACCAACCCAAAGAGACCTTCTTAGCTAATAATATAATATATGTGTTAGGGTGGGTGAGATATAAGTGTTGTTAACTCTTATTCATTACAGTATGGTAACATGCTGTCACCATTCGCTTTTTATGTCTTAGTAACTATGCTGGTAATTTTGCTACTGATAATAAGTATACTTGTATTATCTAAGATACTGCGCCTGAGAAGACGGCATTAGTAAATAAACATTTCAAATGCACATGTGTCTTCTTTACTCCATGTTCTGGTTTGTAATGATAATATAACGAAAGAGTGTTCATGAGTTCCACGTACCCTGAGGTACAGTAAGTTCATGTTCTGGTTTGTCTAAACATTGGGAGTTTGATATGTCCAATGAGACACTGTAGCTAGCTCGGTAAGGGGTGAGTTGGATACTAAGGTGAGTTTTGGGACACCCTAATTCGCCGAGGTTCCACTCCTCTGTGCACAGTTCTGTGTGAGAACAGAAACCCTGCGACAAGAGAAGGGGAAGTACGGGGAGAGAGGGGGGAGAATGTGGAGAGAGGGGGAGTATAAGGAGAGAAGGGGTGTAAGAGGAGAGAGGGGATAATATGAGGAGATAGGAGGGAGTATGAGGAGAGAGGCAGTACTATGAAGAGATGGGGAGAGTATGAGGAGAGATGGGGGTATGAGCAGAGAGGGGGGAGTATGAGGAGAGAGCAAAGTATAAGGAGAGGGGGACGTATGAGGAGAGAGGAAGGACTAAGAAGAGAGAAGAGGGAGTATGAGGACAAGGGAGAGTATGAGGAGAGGGGGGAGTATGAGAAGAAGGAGAAATTTGAGGAGAGGGGGGAGTATGAGGAGACAGGAGGCTATGAGGGGAGAGGGGGAGTATGACGAGAGTAAAGAGTATGGGAAGATAAGGGGGAGTATGACAAGAGAGGTGGAAGTATTTGGAGAGAAGGGAGAATATAAGCAGAGAGAGGAGGAATGTGAGGAGAGAGAGGGACTATAAGGCGAGAGGAGGGAGTATAAGAATAGAGAGAGGGAGTGTGAGGCGAGAGGGGAGGAGTAAGAGGAGAAAGAGGAGGAGTATAAAGAGAGAGAGGGAAGTATGTGGAAAGAGGGGCGAGTATAAGGAGAAAAGAGTAGTATAAAGAAAGACAGGTTTGTATAAAAAGAGAGGGGAGAGTATGACAAGAGAGGGGGGAGAATGTGGAGAAAAGGGGATTATAAGGAGAGAGGCGGTGTATGAGGACAGAGGGTGGAGTATGAGGAGAGAGCGAGGAGTATGCGCCGATGGGGGAGTATGAGGAGTGAAGGGGGAATGTGAAAAGAGGGGAGAGTATGATGAGAGGAGGAAAGATAAGGAGGGGGGTAGTATGAAGAGACTGGAGAGTATAAGGGGAGAAGATGAGTATGAGGAGAGGGGAGTATATAAGGAGAGAGAAAAAAGTATAAGGAGAGAGATGGGATTATAAGGAGAGAAGGAAAAGTATGAGGAGAGAGAGGAGGAGTGTGAGGAGAGAGGGGGAGTATAAAGAGAGAGGGGTGTGTATGAGGAGAGGGAGGAGAGTATGAGGAGAGAGGGGGAGAATGTGAAAAAAGGGCCAATATAATTTCTAAATGTACACAGACACACAGTCTGATACTAGACAAAAATATAAGACCTTACATTTTACCAAAACACATTCAGCCTGATTCATGTACGGGCCGTTTTGCGTGGCCCTAATAGCGAATCATAGCGACTCGCTATTGAGGACACGCAAAACGGCATTCATGTAGGAATTGCTAAATCAATAGCGATTCCTACATGTTCTCTATTTGCGAGTAGCAATTTGCTACTCGCAAAAAAAGGAATAACTCCCCATTCATTCCTATGGGCCAAAAGGAATGGGGAGTATCCCTCATTTGCGAGTAGCAATTTGCAACTCGCAAATCAGATAGCGATTTTAAGGGTGCCAGGGGTGTCCAAAGGACACCCTGTAGCACCCCTAAAATGCACATTTGAACAGGTGTTGCACACACACATGTCCAAAGGACATGTGTGTGTGCAACATGCAACTTAGAAAAATGCTTTTAAAAGCATTTTTCTGAGTTTTTGCTATTTACCGAGAGGTCTGACCTCTCGGTAAATAGCGGCCCAAAAGTGCTAAATCGCATTTTTTTATTGTGTCATGAATAGCATTTGAGGGATCTCTATTAGAGATTCCTTAAATGCCATTCCTCGCAAATATGCGAATTCTTAAATAGCGATTTTTGCATTTGGGATGATGAATACCAAATGCAAAAATCGCACTCGCAAAGGGCCAGATTCTCAGAATCTGGCCCTTTTGCGAGCGCTTTTAGCTACATGAATCAGGCTGTAAAAGTCTAAAATGGTTAAGTGACGGCACACATTCCATGTATATAACTACTACATTTCAGTGGACAACCCTGATTCATTTTGCAAATACATATGCAATTTGCTGCATTATTTTTGCCAACATTACATCAAAGAAGTGACACAATAGAACAACAAAGCGGCACAAGGGGCTTGTAAATCTGCCTCAGAATGTATGCAGCAGTGCATGTATAATAACTAGGGTATTGTTAAGGGGGAGGTATGAGGAGAGAGGGAGAAGTAAGAGGAGAGAGGGTGGAGTATGAGGACAGGGGGGAGTATGAGGAGAGAGAGGTGAGAATGAGGAAAGAGGGGAAATATCAGGAGAGAGGAGGAAGTATAAGAAGAGAGAGGAAGAGTGTAAGGAAAGAGGGGGAGTGTGAGGAGAGAGAGGGGAGTATGAGGAGAGAAGGGGGAGTATGTGGAAAGAGGGGCGAGTATGAGGAGAAAGGGGGAGTATAAGGAGAGAGCAGTTTTATGAAGAGAGAAGACGGAATATGAAGAGTGAGGGGAAAAATGTAGAGAAAAGAAGAATATAAGGAGCCGGGTTGTATAAGGAGAGAGGGGTACTACAAGAAGACAGTAAGAAGTATGAGGAGAGGGGGGAATATGAGGAGAAGGGGGAGTGTGAGGAGAGAGGGAGGAGTCAGAGGAGAGAGGGGGGAGTATGAGGACAGGGAGGAGTATGAGCAGAGAGAGGTGAGAATGAGGAAAGAGGGTGAATATCAGGAGAGAGTGGGGAGTATAAGGAGAGAGAGGGAGAGTGTGAGGAGAGAGAGGGGTATGAGGAAAGAAAGAGGAGTTATAGGAGAGAGGGGGTAGTATATGGAAAAGAGAGAATATGAAGAGAGGGAGGAGTATGTAGGGATGGGGAAGTATGAGGAGTGAGGGAGGTATGAGGAGAGAGGGAGGAGTAAGAGGAGAGGGGGGTAGAATGTGGAGAAAAGAGAAACATAAGGAGAGAGGGGGTGTATGAGGAGAGAAGAGAATATGAGGAGAACGGGAGTATGAGAAGAGAGGGAACAGTAAGAGGTAGAGGGGGAAATATGAGAAGAAGGGGGAGTATGAGAAGAGAGAGGAGAATATCAGGTGACAGGAGGGAATATAAGGAGAGAGAAGACGAATATGATGAGAGAGGGGGGAGTATGAGGAGAGAGAGGAGGAGTATGAGGAGAGAGGGGGAGTATGAAAAAAGGGGCAAGTATGAAGAGAAAAGATGGGTATAAGCAGAGAGGGGTATGTATAAGAAGAGAAGGGAGAGTATAAAAAGAGAAGGTGAGAATCTGGAGAAAAGGGGAGTATAAGAAGAGAGGGGGTGTATTAGAAGAGAAGGGGTACTATGAGTAGAGAGTGAGGAGTATGAGAAGATAGTGGAGTATGAGGAGTGAAGGGGGTATGAGGAGAGAGGTGGAAGTATGAGGAGAGAAAGAAGAGTATGAGGAGACAGGGGAGGAGTATGAGGAGAGAGGGGGGAGTCTAAAGAGAGATGGGTGTGTATGAGGAGAGAGGGGAGAGTATGAGGAGAGAGGGGGGAGAATGTGAAAAAAGGGCCAATATAATTTCTAAATGTACACAGACACACAGTCTGATAACAGAAAAAAATATACGACCTTACATTTTACCAAAACACATTTACAAGTCTAAAATGGTTAAGTGACTGCACAGATTCCATATATATAACTACTACATTTCAGTGGACAACCCTGACTCATTTTGCAAATACATATGCAATTTGCTGCATTATTTTTGCCAAGATTACATCAAAAACAGTAACACAATAGAACAACAAAGAGGCACAAGGGGCTTGTAAATCTGCCCCAGAGTGTATGCAGCAGTGCATGTATAATAACTAGGGAATTGCTAAAGGAGAGGTATGAGGAGAGAGGGAGGAGTAAGAGGACAGAGGGCGGAGTATGAGGACAGGGGAGAGTATGACAACAGAGACGGGGAGTATGAGGAAGGAGGGAAATATGAGGAGAAAGGCAGTATGAGGAGAGAGGGGAGAGTAAAGGGAGAGACAGAGAACTATGAGGAGAGGTGGGTGTATGAAGACAGAGACAAATATCAGGAGAGAGGAGAGAGTATAAGTAGAGAGAGGAGGAATATGAGGAGAGAGCAAGGAGTATGAGGAAAGAGAGGAGGACTATAAGGAGAGAGGGAGGAGTATGAGGACGTGGGTTGTACGAGGACTGGGGGGAGTATGAGGAGAGAGAGGTGAGAATGAGGAAAGAGTGGGGATTTCAGAAGAGAGGGGGAGTATAAGGAGAGAGAGGGAGAGTGTGAAGAGAGAGGGGGGTATGAGGAGAGAGGAGTATGAGGAGAGAGGGGGGAGTATATGGAAAAGAGAATATGAAGAGAGGGAGGAGTATGAAGGGATGGAGGAGTATGAGGAGTGAAGGGGGTATGAGGAGAGAGGTGGAGGTATGAGGAGAGAAGAGAGAGTATGAAAAGAGAATGGGGAAAATGTGGACAAAAGAAGAGTATAACAAGAGAGAGGGTGTAAGAGGATAGAGGAGGTTCTATGAGGAGACAGGGAGGAGTATGAGGAGATGAGAGACTATGAGAAGTGAAGGGGGTATGAAGAGAGAGGGAAGAGTATAAGGAAAGGAGAAATATCAGGCGAGAGGGGAGTATGAGGAGAGTGGAGATTATGAGGAGAGAGGAGGGACTTTAAGGAGAGAAGTAAGAGTATGAGGAGAGAAGGGAGAGTGAGGGGAGTGTGAGGAAAGAGAGGGAGTATAAGGAGAGAGAGGTGTGTATGAGGAAAGAGGAGGGAGTATAGGAGAAAGAGGGGAGAATGTGGAAAAAGGGGCCAATATAGTTGCTAAATGCAAACAGACCCACAGTGTGATTCTAGACAAAAAATATAAGACCTTGCATTTTACAAAAACCCATTTACTAGTCTAGAAACGGTTAACTAACTGCACACAGTCCATGTATATAACTACTACATTTCAGTGGACATCCCTGACTCATTTTGCAAATACATAAGCAATTTGCTACATTTTTTTGCCAACATTACATCCAAAAAGTGACACAATAGAACAATAAAAAGGCACAAGGGGCTTGTAAATCTGCCCCAGAGTGTATGCAGCAGTGTATGTATACTAACTGGGAAATTCTACATTTAGAACAGAAGTCTGATTCTTGACAAACAACACTATTAATTACTCTTGAAGGGCTAATATCACTGCACACATTACAGAAATATAATTATTGCATTTTTCTGTACAACCATGAGTCGTTTTAGAAATACAAAACCAATAACCGGTTTTTAATTCTATAAAACTAGAAAAAAGGATAGCTTTATAAGCACTTATATATCTATAAACACAAAAGATACAAAAATGATTCTCTTAGAACAATTTCTAAATTCACACAGACGCACAGTGTGATTCTAGACAAAAAATATTACACCTTGCATTTACCAAAACACATTTACTAGTCTAGAAACAGTTAAGTGACTGCACACATTCCATGTATATAACTACTATATTTTAGTGGTCAACCCTGACTGATTTTCCAAATACATAAGCAAATTGATGCATTATTTGTGCAAAAATTACATCAACAAACTGACACAATACAACAACAAAGAGGCACAAGGGGCTTGTAAATCTACCCCAGAGTGTAAGCAGCGTTGTATGTATACTGACTGAGAAATTGTAGATTTAAAACACAAGTCTGATTCTAGAGAAAAAACACAATTAAATACTTTTAAAGGGCTAATATGAGTGCACACATTACAGACAAATAAGTAATGCCTTTTACTGTACAACCATGAGTCATTTTGCAAGTACATAAACAATTTGCTGCATTATTTGTGGGAACATTTCATCAAAAAAGTAACGCAATGGCAGCACAAAGATGCACAAGAGGCTTGTATATATATCCCAGAGAATTTACAATAGTATATGTATATTGACTGGAAAATTGTAGATTTAAAACACAAGCCTAATTCTAAACAACCAACACTATTAACTACTCTACAACTGAAAAAGTGACTGCACACATTGTTCATTTTTTAGTACTGCACTTTATTGCACAAAGCTTACTCACTAAACACATCAACTTACCAAATGGTTTTATCACAATAGTTATCCAAATGCAGACAAACTTAAAATGTGATTCTGCACACTTTAGAAGGATAAACACATTGGGCCTCATTTATGAAAGCCTTGTGCCACCGGTGCGTCACTATTTCCCATGTTAAAAGTGACGCACCGGCGGCGCAAGGCCTTCATAAATAAGGACCATTACTCTTACTAAAAACAAAATGCTCTACATACATTCCCTTACAAGTTATCAGCTCACCTTTCAAATTGATTTGTAGATTAAGAAGAATGCCAGTCACACAGCAGATATTCTTATACAGAATCTCTCTACTTCAATGTTCGCAGCCAAAACAAAAAATGGCAAATTTTCGCTCACAATTTACACATATATACATATTAATAACACATCATATTGCTTCACACATTAATTCAAAACCACACACACATCTCTATTGGTTGAACATTTGAACCCTTTCCAACACACTTAACTTTGAACCCTACCCCCAACACATCATGCAAAACTCAACTGTCCACAGAGGTCAAAGTTCAGCACACTGTAAAACACTCCTCTCCAACAAGTTTAGACTCTGCAAAAGGTACTTATTTATAAGTACCAATAAAGGGAAAAGCTCTTGTTAGAACCAACCAACACATAAGCTTGATAGATATCTGTAAAACATATGTTTTTCATTCTTTTTTCCTTGCTTAGGTACGAGTATGGAACGACTTAGGAACCTCGCACCTTACGTCGTACGGCCGCGCTTGGTACGCGTACTGTAAATTTACCGTAAAAAAATATAGCCGATATCACAAATTTTTATTATCCCCGGGGACCCCATCCCCCGGGGCTCAAATACAATGTTGGGGACCGTGGGGGGAGCCCCAAGGTCCCCACGGTCTCAGCCGGCTCCCCGCGTCCATCGGGAGCCGGCATTGCTTTTCGTCAGAGGGATCAGCTAACATGCTGCTCCCCCTGACGAAAAGCAATATGCTTTCCTATTTGCAAGAGAGAGCAGGATTGTGGGACACAACTATATTTTCTGGAGCCAAAGGTACGCAGAACAGAAAGGAAATCACAAAGACCTAGATTTACCAAATGTAGACATTAAATGGATTGGACAAAGAGGGTTAAAGTGGCACCAATTGATGCCATTGGTGAAATCCTTTTGGCATCTCCAACACCCTGACCTCAAAATTGTGCACTGTGGTGGCAATGACCAAGGCACTTTGACTGTGGTTGGTCTGGAAATGTTTATGAAGGACACCTTTACAGAACTGATGTCACTTTTCCCCCAAACTACCTTTGTCTATTCTAATATATGCCAAAGGCAGAAATGGAACTGGTCCAATCAATTTTGTCCACAGATTGAGAAAGCTAGGAAACATGTGAATAAATCTGTTTCTGCTTTTCTCCGAGGCTACAGAATGGGCTCCATTTACCACAACAATCTGCGTTTCAATATGCATGGCATCCGTAGGAGAGATGGTGTCCATTTTACAGATGAGGGGAACAGAGTCTTCCTCTTGAACTTTAGACTCTGCATCGGTACTTACTTGTAGGTACTAAAGTCTCCCAATAAACACAACGGCTCTTTTTAGAGCAACCCAACATCTAAACACATAAACTTGGTAAATATGTGAAAAATATTTTTCTTTTTCTTGCTTAGGTACATGTACGGAACGACTTAGGAACCTCACACCGTGCGTCGTACGGCCGCGCTTGGTACGCATACTGTAAATTTACCCTAAAAAAAAATAGCCCCTATCACTAATTTTCATTATCCCCGGGGACCCCATCCCCCGGGGCTCAAATCCAATGTTGGGGACCGTGGGGGGAACCCCAAGGCCCCCACGGTCCCAGCCGGCTCCCCACATCCATCGGGAGCTGGCATTGCTTTTCATCAGAGAGAGCAGCTAACATGCTGCTCCCCCTGACGAAAAGCAATATGCTTTCCTATTTGAAAGAGAGAGCAGGTTTCCTGCTCTCTCTTCCAAATAGGAAAGCAGTTTGCTATGGTAGGGCGGGAACCATTGAGGCTCCTGCCCTACCATAGCAAACAGCAGTGTCCCGAGGGTAGGCACCTCGGGACACTGCAGGAGCCGGCCCTGGGGGGTGGCAGTCCCCAGGGCCATCAAAGGCTCCAGGAGGGGGCCACATGGCCCCCCTCCCATCATTTGTAAAGCTCCGGGGGTGGTGGTCCCCGGGGCTAGAGGGTCCATCACGGACCCCCCCAATTTAAATATTAGAGCCCCGGGGAGGTGGCGGTCCCTGGGGCGTGTGGTGGTTGTCACCCCCCTCACACAGGTTTATTTTATTTTAAAAGAAGCCCCGGGTGGCAGTCCCCGGGGCTGCGGGGGGCCATGAGCCCCCCCACACACAAAATATTAAATCCCCGTGGGGTGGCGGTCCCCGGGGTTGGGGGGCCTCAAAGCCCCCCACCCTATTATAAAAGCAAAAGCAATAAGCACATTTTTTTTATCCCCCGCCATTTTTAAAAAAAATGTTTGCCCTTGGGGGTCCTTGTGGGACCCCCTAAGCAGGCCTAGGGGGTCAGGGTGTTTCTACCCTGCCCTCTTTTCGCAGTTTTCCGATTTCTTTTTCTGTTTTCTTGTGCCTCGATTCTATCGAGGCACAAGATGGCTGCCAACACTTCCTGGTTTGGAGTGTTGACAGCCAATTAGCATAAAGCTTGTGCTCGTAATCGTACGTGTACTGTCCTCGGACCGTACGCGTACGGTACTTCGTTTTTAGATATATCTATGATTTTACTTTTGATTTTCAAAGGAACTACTGAACAGATTTACACCATTTAACAAAAAGCGTAATCTGCGAACCAAACTCTACCTTTTTGCCAAATTTGGTGTAATTCCGTTCAGCAGTTCGGGCTGTAGCCTCACTTAAAGAACCCTATGGAAAATTGCATGAGGAAAACACATTTTGGGACCCCTCTTTTTTCTCGGGCCCCGCTTCAAGAATCACCCCGAAACTTACGGGGAAGGAGCAGAGAGGAGAGCCCCATCTTCTTTGAGAATTTCGTGAAGATTCGTCAACGGGCGCCAAAGTTATTCCAAATAGAATGTTGCAGATTTCCCATAGAAATTAGGTCCTTACTATAACTGCCTACTAGCGACTGCCAGTAGGTAATATATAGGCTTGACAAGAGGCCCTGTTCTACAAGCTGGCTGGAGTGTTGCCGGTTCCTGCATCTGCAGTTCTTTCTTTCGGAGGTATCGGATTTGCTTCGGCCCGCCTCAAAGAGTAAGATAAGCAAGGGCTGCTGCCAAGTGCAGCTCATGACTTCACGAGGGGCTGGATTTACTGAAATCACAGCCCGCGGCCCAGTGGACTCTTATTTTGAGGCTGGAACATTAAGGGGACTCGAGGAAACCCTTTGGTTATCACATCCACCAGGACATTTCCAATCTGACCCCCGCATTTGGTCCTGCACAGCACTGGTCCATTTGGATTTTGCTATCATGTTCATTCCCACACAACATCCACCCAGGTATGGTAAACTCTGGAATATGTAGTGTTCACAGCATTACACCTGATGGACGATCATGATTGTGACCAAGGGTTTTGAGCGTTCCTACCAATAGCAACGGAGGAAGGAGAACAGAGCCGAAATGCATCATGCCTAAATGCTGTTAAATAAAAGGGCTTCCAAAGATATTTCCCTGTGTGGCCTCTTCCTTTCTTCTTTGGAGGGTTCCTTATATATATATATATATATATATATATATATATATATATATATAAAATATATATATATTCAACACAACAGGTAGCACCAAGCTTAGAGAGGCCACAGGAAGCAAGTAAAGTTCAGATATCTTTTAATTCATCAGCGGCTTGCAAGCTGTATTTCACCTGAATTAGGCATCACTGTTCATGGCCAGACGCGTTTCAGGATTTCTATCCTTTCTTCAGTGGCTCAGCAAAGGAAATGTTCAGCCGCGCTGCTCACGCATTTGTATTTAATTAAAACACCCGCCCGGATGGGCGCGGCTGTACACACAGCCTCCTGGTGTTTGTAGTTCCATTCAATTACCCTCAGTGGGTGCGCTGTTCGTTTCCTAATTTTTGCAAAAGTCTAAAACCCATGTGGGTAGGTGCATTATCCAGGCGTCATAACTGCCCTGCTTTTCAGCCACAGATGGAACTTCATGCAAGTTACAGCCCTGAACTGTGACCTCGCAAATCTTCCTCCCGGTAACTCCAGCTCCCAATTGAGGCTGAAACGGACCTGCAAGCCCAGCAGTGAGCCCCTCTCAACGGCCGTGCCAGGCCGTAAAATTCAACACAACAGGTAGCACCAAGCTTAGAGAGGCCACAGGAAGCAAGTAAAGTTCATATATCTTTTAATTCATCAGCGTCTTGCAAGCAGTATTTCACCTGAATTAGGCATCACTGTTCATGGCTAGACGCGTTTCAGGATTTCTATCCTTTCTTCAGTGGCTCAGCAAAGGAAATGTTCAGCCGCGCTGCTCACGCATTGGTATTTAATTAAAACACCCGCCCGGATGGGCGCGGCTGTACGCACAGCCTCCTGGTGTTTGTAGTTCCATTCAATTACCCTCAGTGGGTGCGCTGTTTGTTTGCCAATTTTTGCAAAAGTCTAAAACCCATGTGGGTAGGTGCATTATCCAGGCGTCATAACTGCCCTGCTTTTCAGCCACAGATGGAACTTCATGCAAGTTACAGCCCTGAACTGTGACTTCGCAAATCTTCCTCCCGGTAACTCCAGCTCCCAATTGAGGCTGGAACGGACCTGCTAGCCCAGCAGTGAGCCCCTCTCAACGGCCGTGCCAGGCCGTAAAATTCAACGCAACAGGTAGCACCAAGCTTAGAGAGGCCACAGGAAGCAAGTAAAATTTATATATCTTTTAATTCATCAGCGGCTTGCAAGCAGTATTTCACCTGAATTAGGCATCACTGTTCATGGCCAGACGCGTTTCAGGATTTCTATCCTTTCTTCAGTGGCTCGGCAAAGGAAATGTTCAGCCTCGCTGCTCACGCATTTGTATTTAATTAAAACACCCGCCCGGATGGGCGCGGCTGTACGCACAGCCTCCTGGTGTTTGTAGTTCCATTCAATTACCCTCAGTGGGTGCGCTGTTCGTTTCCCAATTTTTGCAAAAGTCAAAACCATCATTTTTTAAAATGTTTACTGAAATTTTATTCTTGACATATCATGTATAGATACAATGAAGTCTGCACTGATTTTGAATATTGTAATGCATTTTTATCATATTAATTTCCTATGAATATTTGAAAGAAATTAAAACCAATTTTATTGGAGAAAGCAGTTGTCGAATGTTGTTGTAGATAACCTTATCTACATGTGTACTTGCTAGTTACGTTTGTGCTTGCCTGGGAATTGTTGTTCACATGTATCTTCACGTGAAACATCAGAATCTGAGGTAGAGTTGTCGGAGGAGGGCTGACTGGATAAAGAAAGGAGAAAACTACACATCTGGCAACAGCAACAACCACTACTTATTTTCACGAATACCAGCTCCTACGAGAAGCGAAACAATTCCCATCGGCAAGAACCCACCCCCCGGAAAGAAGAAACGAAAAACCCGACGGGGAAGGAAGGGGAAGAGATTACTCACCTGTGGGACGACGAACAAGGAGCAAACGGGGAGGGAAAAGGAACTACGACAGGAGGAAGTGACTGAAAACAAAAATAAGAAAACAGTAATTAATCTCTCAAGTAGACCGATTACATCTGAAGAGATCAAGGTTTTAGAATTGGGCCTCACTTTCTGTCCCACCACGCAATTCAATTACATACAAGCCTGAACTGATTTATATAGGTTCACCAGGAAGTTGAAGCTACTCAAAATACATACTATGCATCCGAAAAAGGGACAAGATATAACTAACATAACGACTACAGAAGAAGGCACACTCATGTGTACAGAATTCAATGCCTTGAAAGCAATGAGAGAATTGAAAATGGAAACGAGCAGCAGCCAAAGTGACTCAACTTTGACTATTGACTTAC
Organism: Lissotriton helveticus; assembly: GCF_964261635.1. NCBI lineage: Eukaryota > Metazoa > Chordata > Amphibia > Caudata > Salamandridae > Lissotriton > Lissotriton helveticus. The sequence continues at coordinate 1,378,408,017 of NC_136059.1, forward strand.
TGGAAGAATTGGGAATCTCACAAAAAGGTGCAACCAGTTCCCTAAAAAAATGGTCCCGCTTCATTCCACAGATGGCACATGATGCCATTGACATGTTTCAGGACCTTGTCACAGAAGAGCTAAGGAAAATGCAGGCAAGAGGCCCAGATTTGACAAAAGAAAATCTGTCAACACAATAAAAGAAAATCTTAAAGAACCTAGTTGATGATGACAACCTAATAATAAAAGCCTCGGATAAAGGAGGAAACGTTGTCATTATGGACAAGTTAACGTATTTGAAGGAAGCACAGAGACAACTTTCAGACACCCAGTGTTACACTGTAACCACAAAAAGGAACTATGAAAATAGCATTCATGAATTTCACGAACTGGCTAAAAAATGGAGAGACAAAGGAATCTTGAGGGAGGATGACTTCAAATGTATTTATTGTGAGTCCCCAGAACTACCCACCTTTTACCATCTCCCAAAAGTTCACAAAAGTGTAACTAATCCGCCTGGTAGGCCTATTGTCTCATCAAAAGATAGCCTACTAGAGAACACTTCTATTTATATTGATTGTTTTTTGAAGCCATTGGTGGTTGATTTGTGTTCCTAAGTTAAGGACTCTAAGGATTTTTTGAGAATTATTAACAACATTGAATGGGAACCATACATGTTACTATTGACATTGGATATAACAAGCCTCTATACGAGCATTGAACACAGTAAGAGAATAGAGGCAGTTGAGTTTTTTCTAAAAAAGAGAGAACTAAAATATTTTGAACACAATGTCATGCTAATAGAGCTCATTACTTTCTGCCTGGAGAATAATATTTTTCTGTTCGCAGGTGAACTGTATCAACAACGCCAAGGTACCGCGATGGGCCCCAGTTACGCAAACTTGTTTGTCGGCTGGTGGGAGAAACACGTGGCCTGGGCGGGGGTGAGAATGAGATCTGGCTAAACAAAATAATTCTATGGTCAAGATACATTGACGACCTCTTCATAGTCTGGAGAGGGTCGATAGAGGAAGCAAAAGAGTACATAGCAGACTTAAACAATAATGAGGTCAATTTGAAATTCACTGATTGTTTAAGTAAAACCAACATACCGTATCTTGATCTAATGGTATTCATTAAAAACAATAAAATTGAGACAACACTCTATAGGAAGCCCACAGCTGGGAATAGTGTTTTACACGTGAACAGCTTTCATCCCCAAAGTGTAATCAATGGGATTCCCTTTGGGGAGCTAATACAATTAAGACGCAATTGTTCACTTGATGAAGACTTTAAAAATGAAAATACAAAGGCATTTACGCGTTTTACTAATAGAGGATACAAGCAAGGAATTCTCCAGAAAGCCAGTGCAAAAATGAAGCAAGTAGTGAGGAAAAATCTTATATCCACTACCAGTAACACTAGAAAAAAAGAAGAGACAGGTCAAATAAGGATAATTACTCAGTATTCGACAGGGTCCACTTAGTTGTTTCAGATTTTCAGGAGAAATTGGAGAGTCTTGAGGGCAGACCATACCATAGGATAATTGATCCCAGAAACCCCTTTGATTACTTACAGGAGAGGTCTAGCATTAAAAGATCATCTGGTAAGAAGCCATTTTTCTAAAACAGCGAGAAAAAAGGACATGGTTACTGGCTTCGATCCCTGCATGGCCTGCAAGGCCTGCAGGAATAGTACCAAAGTTAAGGAATATGCAGTACCAGGAAGGAAGAGAATGAATAAAATCAATAAACTCATAAACTGCAACTCAGATTATACTGTGTACTGTCTCATATGTCCCTGTAACAAGAAATACGTGGGAAGTACCATTGATCCAACAAAAAAAAGGATATTGGAACATATGCGCGCTATAAAGAATCACGATGAGGCATATCCTGTGGCAAGGTATTTCGAGGAATTACACAAATCGAATGCCAATCTGCTTAAATGTTTCTGTCTGGATCTGGTTATCAGAAATGAAAGAGGAGGGGACAGAGTTAGGACACTACGCAAACTCGAATCCCGCTACATTGTTGAGTTGCAGATTAAAGCACCGCGAGGCTTAAATAACGATGAGGAACTCTGGGTTCACATAGAATGAAATAGATGGGAGGTAACCATAGAGCATAAGATCACAATCAGAGGTCTCCGTTAGATGAACTGTGACCACCATAAAGCCCATCCAGGGCACAATTATGCAAGGCGACCATAAACGACTAGGATGATGCTAGCAGCAGAAAGACCGCAAACTTTAAAATTGATGAACTAGACATGTGATATTTAACATGAGGTAACTGATAAAAATATTGATTTATTGTTTAAATGAATTATAAAGCTTGTATATATATTAATACTGTATATATATCAAATGAGCTATGCATCTCCAAATAGATTTTCAACTGATGAATGGTTAAATAGATTTAAAGATGGCCGCCATAATGAATATGTAGGTATTTAACCCCTCGTTTATGTTGCCACACTAAAAGTTTTGTTATCCTCTCTTGATTATCATGATTTTGTTGATATTATTTGTATAAAGTTGCATCACTGTGGATTGAAAATCTATGACATTGAGGAAGGCGTAGCCGAAACGTGTCTGTCCATATGAACGAGTAACGATTAACCCCTTCGCTGCTAGGCCTTTTCCCCCTCCTGTGCTAAGGCTTTTTTTGGTGTTTTGGGGTAGTGCGCGCTTAGGCCCTTGTAACTTTTTGACCACATAAGGGATCCGCGCCAAATTTGCGTCCTTTTCTTCCAACATCATGGGGATTCTAAAGGCGCCCAGGGTTTGTGGATTCCCCTGGAGGGGTCCCAGAAATTAACCAAAATATAGTGTTTTTTTTGTTTTTTTCAGAAAAATGGGAAAAACGGGCTGCAAATGAAAGCCTCTGGCTTTTTCCCTGAATATGGTATCAAAAAAGGGTTTGTGGGGCTGAATTCTCCATTTTCTCAGCTTTTAGGGAATGACAGTGTTTTGTCAGAGAACCGAAATTTTTCACTCAGTTTTGGCATTTTTCTGGGACATAGCCTATTTTTGCTATTTTTAGAGCTTTCCACCTCCTTCCAGTTAATGGTAGAAATGAGTTTGAAAGCAATAATGGATCCTGGAAAGCTTTACATTTCCGAAAAATAGACAAAATTCTGAATTCAGAAAGGGGTCATTTGTCTAAATCCATGAAGGGTTCGTTATAGAAACTAACAGTTAGATATTGGAATATTTGAAAATTTGTTGAAAACAACGGCCTTTTGTCTCAACGTTTTCACCTATAACTTTCTCTAATTTTGACAGCTCTTGGAAAGCAATATACCGTTACATCCGTTAGCCCTTCCTGGTTGTGGGGATATATGGGACTTGTAGTTTCACCAAGAACCCGACGAACCCAGATCCAAAAACTGAGCAGCAACTTGCAATGGTATTTTTTCATTTACTGGGTATAGTGCACTTTGTCTTGGAAAATGTACACATGGAATAATCTGCATGAAAGACACCTATGTATGTATGAATTGGGTACAAATTATAGAGTTCAGAAACAGTATATAATTGCACATTTTCAAAGTTGGGAATACTCATACTAGCATGAGAATTATTGGTCATTTTTCATAAAGTTTTTTTTTCTACACAATATCTTTCATTCAAAGGGAGAAATGCAAGAAAGCTCAATTGGTAATAACAGTTGATTTACAAATCTGAATTACCCCAAGTGTCCCGATAAAAACGGTACCTCACTTGTGTGGGTCGGCCTTGTGCCTGCGACAGGAAACGGCGCAAAATGCAACGTGGTCACACCTAAATTTTGCAGTTACAAATTGACCCTTTTTTGGCAAAGTGCCTACCTGTAGTTTTTGCACCCTAGTTCTTCCGGCACCTAGGGAAACCTAGCAAACCTATACATTTTTGAAAAGTAGACACCCAGAGGAATTCAGGATGGGATGACTCGACTGCCTACCACCAGGTTTTGTTACCCAGAATCCCTTGCAAAGCTCAGATTTTTAAAAAAAAACACATTTTCCTCACATTTCTGTGGTGGAAAGTTCTGGAATCTGCGTGGATCAACAAATTTCCACCCACCCAGCGTGCCCCCAGGTCTCCCGAAAAAAATGGTACCTCACTTGTGTGGGTCGGCCTTGTGCCTACCACGGGAAACGGCACAAAATGCAACGTGGTCGCTCCTCAATTTCCCAGTGAAATCTTAAGCTCTTTGGACAAAGAGACTACCTTTTGTTTTTGAGCCGTAGCTCAACCAGCACCTAGGGAAACCTAGCAAACCTATACATTTTTGAAAACTAGACACCCAGGGCAATTCAGGATGGGGTGACTCGTCTGCCTACCCCCAGGTTTTGTTACCCAGAATCCCTTGCAAACATAAATATTTGACCAAAAAAACACATTTTCCTCACATTTCTGTGGTGGAAAGTTCTGGAATCTGCGTGGATCAACAAATTTGCACCCACCCAGCGTGCCCCTAGGTCTCCCGAAAAAAATGGTACCTCACTTGCGTGGGTAGGCATAGTGGCTGCGACACGAAACCGCGCAAAACGCAGCATGGTCGCATCTCAATTTCCCAGTGAAATTTAGCACGATTCGGACAAAAAGACTACCTTTTGTTTTTGCGCCGTAGCTCTGCCAGCACCTAGGGAAACCTAGCAACCCTATACATTTTTGAAAACTAGACAACCAGGGCAATTCAGGATGGGGTGACTCGTCTGCCTACCCCCAGGTTTTGTTACCCAGAATCCCTTTCAAACAAAAAAATTTGACCAAAAAAACACATTTTCCTCACATTTCTGTGGGGGAAAGTTCTGGAATCTGCGTGGATCAACAAATTTCCATCCACCCAGTGTTTACCCCCAGGTCTCCCGAAAAAAATGGTACCTCACTTGCGTGGGTAGGCATAGTGGCTGCGACATGAAACAGCGCAAAACGCAGCATGGTCGCACCTCAATTTCCCAGTGAAATTTTGCACGATTCGGACAAAAAGACTACCTTTTGTTTTTGCGCCGTAGCTCTGCCAGCACCTAGGGAAACCTAGCAAACCTATACATTTCTGAAAACTAGACACCCAGGGCAATTCAGGATGGGGTGACTCGTCTGCCTACCCCCAGGTTTTGTTACCCAGAATCCCTTTCAAACAAAAAAATTTGACCAAAAAAACACATTTTCCTCACATTTCTGTGGGGGAAAGTTCTGGAATCTGCGTGGATCAACAAATTTCCATCCACCCAGTGTGCCCCCAGGTCTCCCGAAAAAAATGGTACCTCACTTGCGTGGGTAGGCATAGTGGCTGCGACATGAAACAGCGCAAAACGCAGCATGGTCGCACCTCAATTTCCCAGTGAAATTTTGCACGATTCGGACAAAAAGACTACCTTTTGTTTTTGCGCCGTAGCTCTGCCAGCACCTAGGGAAACCTAGCAAACCTATACATTTCTGAAAACTAGACACCCAGGGCAATTCAGGATGGGGTGACTCGTCTGCCTACCCCCAGGTTTTGTTACCCAGAATCCCTTTCAAACAAAAACATTTGACCAAAAAAACACATTTTCCTCACATTTCTGTGGTGGAAAGTTCTGGAATCTGCGTGGATCATCAAATTTCCATGCACCCAGTGTGCCCCCAGGTCTCCCGAAAAAAATGGTACCTCACTTGCGTGGGTAGGCATAGTGGCTGCGACATGAAACAGCGCAAAACGCAGCATGGTCGCACCTCAATTTCCCAGTGAAATTTAGCACGATTCGGACAAAAAGACTACCTTTTGTTTTTACGCCGTAGCTCTGCCAGCACCTAGGGAAACCTAGCAAACCTATACATTTCTGAAAACTAGACACCCAGGGCAATTCAGGATGGGGTGACTCGTCTGCCTACCCCCAGGTTTTGTTACCCAGAATCCCTTTCAAACAAAAAAATTTGACCAAAAAAACACATTTTCCTCACATTTCTGTGGTGGAAAGTTCTGGAATCTGCGTGGATCAACAAATTTCCATCCATCCAGTGTGCCCCCAGGTCTCCCGAAAAAAATGGTACCTCACTTGCGTGGGTAGGCATAGTGGCTGCGACATGACACAGCGCAAAACGCAGCATGATCGCACCTCAATTTCCCAGTGAAATTTAGCACGATTCAGACAAAAAGACTACCTTTTGTTTTTGCGCCGTAGCTCTGCCAGCACCTAGGGAAACCTAGCAAACCTATACATTTCTGAAAACTAGACACCCAGGGCAATTCAGGATGGGGTGACTCGTCTGCCTACCCCTAGGTTTTGTTACCCAGAATCCCTTACAAACATAAAAATTTGACCAAAAAAACACATTTTCCTCACATTTCTGTGGTGGAAAGTTCTGGAATCTGCGTGGATCAACAAATTTCCACCCACCCAGCGTGCCCCCAGGTCTCCCGAAAAAAATGGTACCTCACTTGCGTGGGTAGGCATAGTGGCTGCGACATGAAACCGCGCAAAACGCAGCATGGTCGCACCTCAATTTCCCAGTGAAATTTAGCACGATTCGGACAAAAAGACTACCTTTTGTTTTTACGCCATAGCTCTGCCAGCACCTAGGGAAAACTAGCAAACCTATACATTTCTGAAAACTAGACACCCAGGGCAATTCAGGATGGGGTGACTCGTCTGCCTACCCCCAGGTTTTGTTACCCAGAATCCCTTACAAACATAAAAATTTGACCAAAAAAACACATTTTCCTCACATTTCTGTGGTGGAAAGTTCTGGAATCTGCGTGGATCAACAAATTTCCACCCACCCAGCGTGCCCCCAGGTCTCCCGAAAAAAATGGTACCTCACTTGCGTGGGTAGGCATAGTGGCTGCGACATGAAACAGCGCAAAACGCAGCATGGTCGCACCTCAATTTCCCAGTGAAATTTTGCACGATTCTGACAAAAAGACTACCTTTTGTTTTTGCGCCGTAGCTCTGCCAGCACCTAGGGAAAACTAGCAAACCTATACATTTCTGAAAACTAGACACCCAGGGCAATTCAGGATGGGGTGACTCGTCTGCCTACCCCCAGGTTTTGTTACCCAGAATCCCTTACAAACATAAAAATGTGACCAAAAAAACACATTTTCCTCACATTTCTGTGGTGGAAAGTTCTGGAATCTGCGTGGATCAACAAATTTCCACCCACCCAGCGTGCCCCCAGGTCTCCCGAAAAAAATGGTACCTCACTTGCGTGGGTAGGCATAGTGGCTGCGACATGAAACGGCGCAAAACGCAGCATGGTCGCACCTCAATTTCCCAGTGAAATTTTGCACTATTCGGACAAAAAGACTACCTTTTGTTTTTGCGCCGTAGCTCTGCCAGCACCTAAGGAAACCTAGCAAACCTATACATTTCTGAAAACTAGACACCCAGGGCAATTCAGGATGGGGTGACTCGTCTGCCTACCCCCAGGTTTTGTTACCCAGAATCCCTTGAAAACATAAATATTTGTCCAAAAAAACACATTTTCCTCACATTTCTGTGGTGGAAAGTTCTGGAATCTGCGTGGATCAACAAATTTCCACTCACCCAGCGTGCCCCCAGGTCTCCCGAAAAAAATGGTACCTCACTTGCGTGGGTAGGCATAGTGGCTGCGACATAAAACAGCGCAAAACGCAGCATGGTCGCACCTCAATTTCCCAGTGAAATTTAGCACGATTCGGACAAAAAGACTACCTTTTGTTTTTGCGCCGTAGCTCTGCCAGCACCTAGGGAAAACTAGCAAACCTATACATTTCTGAAAACTAGACACCCAGGGCAATTCAGGATGGGGTGACTCGTCTGCCTACCCCCAGGTTTTGTTACCCAGAATCCCTTACAAACATAAAAATGTGACCAAAAAAACACATTTTCCTCACATTTCTGTGGTGGAAAGTTCTGGAATCTGCGTGGATCAACAAATTTCCACCCACCCAGCGTGCCCCCAGGTCTCCCAAAAAAAATGGTACCTCACTTGCGTGGGTAGGCATAGTGGCTGCGACATGAAACGGCGCAAAACGCAGCATGGTCGCACCTCAATTTCCCAGTGAAATTTTGCACTATTCGGACAAAAAGACTACCTTTTGTTTTTGCGCCGTAGCTCTGCCAGCACCTAAGGAAACCTAGCAAACCTATACATTTCTGAAAACTATACACCCAGGGCAATTCAGGATGGGGTGACTCGTCTGCCTACCCCCAGGTTTTGTTACCCAGAATCCCTTGAAAACATAAATATTTGTCCAAAAAAACACATTTTCCTCACATTTCTGTGGTGGAAAGTTCTGGAATCTGCGTGGATCAACAAATTTCCACTCACCCAGCGTGCCCCCAGGTCTCCCGAAAAAAATGGTACCTCACTTGCGTGGGTAGGCATAGTGGCTGCGACATAAAACAGCGCAAAACGCAGCATGGTCGCACCTCAATTTCCCAGTGAAATTTAGCACGATTCGGACAAAAAGACTACCTTTTGTTTTTGCGCCGTAGCTCTGCCAGCACCTAGGGAAAACTAGCAAACCTATACATTTCTGAAAACTAGACACCCAGGGCAATTCAGGATGGGGTGACTCGTCTGCCTACCCCCAGGTTTTGTTACCCAGAATCCCTTACAAACATAAAAATGTGACCAAAAAAACACATTTTCCTCACATTTCTGTGGTGGAAAGTTCTGGAATCTGCGTGGATCAACAAATTTCCACCCACCCAGCGTGCCCCCAGGTCTCCCGAAAAAAATGGTACCTCACTTGCGTGGGTAGGCATAGTGGCTGCGACATGAAACAGCGCAAAACGCAGCATGGTCGCACCTCAATTTCCCAGTGAAATTTTGCACGATTCGGACAAAAAGACTACCTTTTGTTTTTGCGCCGTAGCTCTGCCAGCACCTAAGGAAACCTAGCAAACCTATACATTTTTGAAAACTAGACACCCAGGGGAATTCAGGATGGGGTGACTCGTCTGCCTACCCCCAGGTTTTGTTACCCAGAATCCCTTGAAAACATAAATATTTGACCAAAAAAACATTTTCCTCACATTTCTGTGGTGGAAAGTTCTGGAATCTGCGTGGATCAACAAATTTCCACTCACCCAGCGTGCCCCCAGGTCTCCCGAAAAAAACGGTACCTCACTTGCGTGGGTAGACATAGTGGCTGAAACAGGAAACGGTTCAAATCGTACCGTGGTGAATTTACATTACCTTATTGCAAAACTACCTTGATTTTGGGGGGGGGGATCTGAATTTGTGGCCCGGGGCTCGGTGGTATTCTTTGCAAAGTAGCAAACCTAAACAGTTCTGAAAACTAGACACCCGGGGGAGTCCAGGGAGGTATGGCATGCATGGGTCCCCCAATGTTTTCCTACCCAGAACTCTCTGCAAACCTTAAAATTAGGTAAAAATTGCACTTTTCCAAACTTTTTGGCGTGGGATCGCCGTGCCGGCAAAAAAGTCGTACCACCCTGCGTTCCCCTTGTTCTCCCGAGTAAAAGGATACCTCACTTGTGTGGGTGCCCCAAAGCAGAACACCCCAAAAATGAATTTTGAAAAAAGTAGTTTTTACTCATATTTACGTTTTACAAATTAAGCACCCCAGCCTAAGTCACTTGCCTTTGGCCCACCCACACAAGTGAGGTATCATTTTACTCGGGAGAACAAGGGAAACGCTGGGTGGTAGGACATTTGTTCCGGCAGCGAGATCCCACCCAAAAAAGTATGGAAAAGTTGGTTTTTGGACCAAAATTTCAGGTTTGCAGGGGTTTCTGGGTAGGAAAACATTGGGGGACCCACGCATGCCATACCACCCTGGACTCCCCCGGGTGTCTAGTTCTCAGAACTGTTTGGGTTTGGTAGTTTCCAAAGATGCCTGCCAAGCCCCGGGCCAAAAGCTCAGGTGACCCCCTCAAAAAATAAGATTATTTGGCTAAAGGTAATGTTTTCGTCTCCACAGTATGAATTGGGCCTTTTCCTAAAGCAGCCGCTATGCCTACCCACGCAAGTGAGGTACCATTTTTATCGGGAGACCTTGGGGAACGCTGGGTGGGAGGTAATTTGTGTGAGCCCAGTGATGCCACGCTTTCCCACACTAAAACGTGTGAAAAAAAAAGATTTTTTCCAAGCAAAAAATGAGGTTTGCAAGGGATTCTGGGTAAAGGAACGTTGGAGGATCCACGCAAGCCATACCTCCTTGGAAGCCCCCGGGTGTCTACTTTTCAGAAATGTGTGGGTTTGGTAGGTTTCCCTAGATGGCTGTCTCGCACGGGGCCAAAAACCCGGGTAACCCCTCTTGCAAAAGCTGGTGGACATGAATTCTCCAGCTTTTGCAAGAGGGGTTACCTGGGTTTCTGGCCCCGTGCGAGACAGCCATCTAGGGAAACCTACCAAACCCACACATTTCTGAAAAGTAGACACCCGGGGGAGTCCAGGGAGGTATGGCATGCGTGGGTCCCCCAATGTTTTCCTACCCAGAACTCCTTGAAAACATAAAAATGTGACCAAAAAAACACATTTTCCTCACATTTCTGTGGTGGAAAGTTCTGGAATCTGCGTGGATCAACAAATTTCCACCCACCCAGCGTGCCCCCAGGTCTCCCGAAAAAAACGGTACCTCACTTGCGTGGGTAGACATAGTGGCTGCAACAGGAAACGGTTCAAATCGTACGGTGGTGAATTTACATTACCTTATTGCAAAACTACCTTGATTTTGGGGGGGGGGGATCTGAATTTGTGGCCCGGGGCTCGGTGGTATTCTTTGCAAAGTAGCAAACCCAAACAGTTCTGAAAACTAGACACCCGGGGGAGTCCAGGGAGGTATGGCATGCATGGGTCCCCCAATGTTTTCGTACCCAGAACTCTCTGCAAACCTTAAAATTAGGTAAAAATTGCACTTTTCCAAACTTTTTGGCGTGGGATCGCCGTGCCGGCAAAAAAGTCGTACCACCCTGCGTTCCCCTTGTTCTCCCGAGTAAAAGGATACCTCACTTGTGTGGGTGCCCCAAAGTAGAACACCCCAAAAATGAATTTTGAAAAAGGTAGTTTTTACTCATATTTACGTTTTACAAATTAAGCACCCCAGCCTAAGTCACTTGCCTTTGGCCCACCCACACAAGTGAGGTATCATTTTACTCGGGAGAACAAGGGAAACGCTGGGTGGTAGGACATTTGTTCCGCAGCGAGATCCCACCCAAAAAAGTATGGAAAAGTTGGTTTTTGGACCAAAATTTCAGGTTTGCAGGGGTTTCTGGGTAGGAAAACATTGGGGGACCCACGCATGCCATACCACCCTGGACTCCCCCGGGTGTCTAGTTCTCAGAACTGTTTGGGTTTGGTAGTTTCCAAAGATGCCTGCCAAGCCCCGGGCCAAAAGCTCAGGTGACCCCCTCAAAAAATAAGATTATTTGGCTAAAGGTAATGTTTTTGTCTCCACAGTATGAATTGGGCCTTTTCCTAAAGCAGCCGCTATGCCTACCCACGCAAGTGAGGTACCATTTTTATCGGGAGACCTTGGGGAACGCTGGGTGGGAGGTAATTTGTGTGAGCCCAGTGATGCCACGCTTTCCCACACTAAAACGTGTGAAAAAAAATGATTATTTCCAAGCAAAAAATGAGGTTTGCAAGGGATTCTGGGTAAAGGAACGTTGGAGGATCCACGCAAGCCATACCTCCTTGGAAGCCCCCGGGTGTCTACTTTTCAGAAATGTGTGGGTTTGGTAGGTTTCCCTAGATGGCTGTCTCGCACGGGGCCAAAAACCCGGGTAACCCCTCTTGCAAAAGCTGGTGGACATGAATTCTCCAGCTTTTGCAAGAGGGGTTACCTGGGTTTCTGGCCCCGTGCGAGACAGCCATCTAGGGAAACCTACCAAACCCACACATTTCTGAAAAGTAGACACCCGGGGGAGTCCAGGGAGGTATGGCATGCGTGGGTCCCCCAATGTTTTCCTACCCAGAACTCCTTGCAAACCTTAATTAGGTAAAAATAGCACTTTTACAAAAATTTTGCCGTGGGATCGCCGTGCCGGCAAAAATGTCCTACCACCCAGCGTTCCCCTTGTTCTCCCGAGTAAAAGGGTACCTCACCTTAACAGAGTTACTCAAAAGACAAACATTCAAGCACGGCTATCTATTCCTCAAAGACACACACATACAGGTTGGATTTGGCACGAGGGCGAGTGATGGTTCAGTATATAAAATTTTATTAACAAGATATTTCAAAAAAATGAAATGCTCTGTCAATAAATAAATGCATAAAAACCGAACTAGTGACTCGCAACTCGTGAGCTGTAAAGCCACGACAAGGCACCAACCGTTTTACAGGCCATTCACGCACCTTTCATACCTGATACAAACAAGACCACTGACACCATCTGGAATAAAAGCAACACATTACAACAATCACAATAAGGGACAAGGTACACCCTAATGCAGAAAGAGAAAAAAACAATTATTACTGCACACCCATCTAATCCGCAAGCACACACACATACTGGTTGGATTTGGCACGAGGGTGAGTGATGATTCAGTACATACAATTGTATACGCAAGTAATTTCACAAAAATGAAATACACTGTGTATAATTGCAAGTATGATAAACTGAACCACTGACTCACAGCTCGTGAGCTGTAAAGCCACGTCAAGGCACCAACCTCTTTACAGGCCATTCATACACCTTTCGTACGTGTGACACATTCAAAACATTCACACCGCCAGCCGCGGACCCATCACATTTCAACACTCACACCAGCAAACAGCGCCATTCAAGGGCCCATCACTTTCACACGCCCACATTTCTGACACTGGAACTACACAAATTGATGGACTGCGTGGAGTGTCACTCAACAAGCAGTGTGTGCAGTGACCAACAGAAAGTAACTACTCACACACCGCCAGCCGAGCGCCAGTCCACCCACACCACCAGCCAAGCACCACTCCACACACACCATCAGCCAAACACCACTCCATGCACAGACAGCCAAGTACCACTCCACGAACACCACCAGCCAAGCGCCACTCCACACACACCGCCAGCAAAGCACCACTCCGTGCACAGACAGCCAAGCACCACTCCACACACACCGCCAGCCAAGCACCACTCCACACACACCGCCAGCCAAGCACCACTCCACACACACCGCCAGCCAAGCGCAACTCCACACACACCGCCAGCCAAGCACCAGCCGGCACACACCACAAACACATTTAGAATTCTTTTTTTGAAAATGACACTAAACAAATGGAAATACCTACAAATCAGGTAACACAAATTCTTAAAATAAAAACTTTGCACTAATGCCAATCCTTGAAACAAACTAAAAATGTTTTACAGAATGCAGACCAAGCAATTCACTTTACAGCTCAATCAAACTCCCAATAGTTCTTTTGCGTGTGGTACGATTTAAAACAAGCTGACATACACAATGCAGGCTTAGAAGGACAGTCAGGACAGTATATACGAGACTCCTTCCGCACGCCTCTTCGCCAACAGACTCTGCATCTTCTAGTCGGAAAGTCTCTAGCAGTAGTGGAAGGAATAGATTCAGGAAAGTGGCGATCTTGCAATCTAGCCACTTCCTCCACCACTCCAAATCTAGGAACACTTGCCTGCTGCACAAGTACAAGGCTGCCTATTATAGACTCCTGAAACTTAAGAAAAGTCATCTTCGTCCCAGAACAAGACTTCTGGTACACAACGAAAGCATTAAATGATGCCAAGTGGAACAGATGGATAGCCAACTTCTTGTACCAAACGTAAGCCTTTCGAAGAGCAGCATAAGGTTCCAACCTCTGATCTACTCTGTCAACACCACCCATGAACTTATTGTAAGCTAGAATGCACACAGGTTTGCGCACTTCAGCACCCTGACCCCAAACAGGCACAGGTACAGTACTTTCATCGTGGATAGTAGTCAGCATGTACACATCTCTCTTGTCTGAATACTTCACAGCTAAAAGCTCCCCACATCGCAATGCCGTAGACTGTCCCCGCACAAGCCTTTTGCAAACAAGTTCCTTTGGGAAACCTTTACGGTTACTGCGCATTGTGCCACAAGCAACAGTGCCCACTTTGGCCAACTCCTTGAACAACTGCACACCAGTGTAGAAGTTATCTACATATAAATGATGGCCTTTGTTAAATAATCCTCTACCTAGTTCCCACACAATTTTCTCAGTTACTCCAAAAGTAGAAGGACAACCGGGAGGGTTAATGCGGGACTCCTTACCAGTGTACACCCTGAAATTGTAGACATATCCAGTCTCACTGTCACACAGCATATACAGTTTGATTCCATAGCGTGACCTCTTACTAGGAATGTATTGCCTAAAAACCAAGCGGCCCTTGAACAACACCAAAGACTCATCCACTGCAATTTCTTTACCAGGGACAAAAATCTCAGAAAAACGATCAACAAAGTGATCAAGGACAGGCCGAATTTTAAACAAACGGTCACAATCAGGGTGATCGCGTGACAACGCTAAACTATTATCAGCAAAATGCATCATCCGAAGAAGAAGCGTATACCGATCACGACTTATGACTGCTGGAAATACAGCTGTTACCATCAAGGGACTAGTGGACCAATATGAAGTAATTGATGACTTCCTTATCAAGCCCATCAAAAAAGTTAATCCCAGAAACTTCTTCATCTCTTCAACATTGGTGGGAGTCCACCGGATTGCTCTACAATAGGGCTTAAGGCTGGCACTGTTGGCCCTCAAATATTGTTCTGCATATAAATTGGTTTGCTCAACAATCTTTTGCAAAAACACATCGTCAAAAAACAACTGAAAAAAATTAATTGGCAGAAAATTCTCTGTATTCACTCTACACCCAGGAACACCAGTGAACTCTGGCAATGCCGGCTGCACCAAGCCAGGGGGAACCCAGAGGCCATCCCTATCAACGGGGGGAGCAGCCACCCCAGCCTGCAGCACCGAAACATCTTGCTGCTGTTCTCCAACGGGAAGCCTAACAGCCACAGATACTTCTGGCTGCACAACACCAACAGAAGACGTAGCATCCCCAGAGGGCTCTTCCTGCACTACACCAACGGGAAGCCCAGCAGCCTGAGATGCTTCTTGCTGCACTACACCACCGGGAAACCCAGCAGGCCCAGATGCCTCTTGCCGCTCTACACCAATGGGAAGCCTAACAGCCCCAGATGCCTCTTGCTGCACTACACGAGCAGGAAGACGAAAAGCACCAGATGCCCCTTTGCGCACCACAGCAATGTGAAGCCTTTTGGGTGCAGGCTCCAGCCCACATGCCTCTTGCCGACGTAAAAAGAAAGGAAACCTTGCGGCCCTAGGCAGCAGCACAGGTGCCTCTTGGCCCACTACCGGCAACACAATGTCCTCCTGTACCATAGGCCCTTCATCAGCACTAGAAGAAGAGTCATCATCCGATGATGATGATTCCATGCGAAGAGAAAACTCACTGCCTGAATCTTCTGCCACTTCCTGGGAGTCCGAATCGGACTCAGACTCTGAACCATGGTCCGAGGAAGACTCAAAAAGCAAACCAAGAACCTGCTGAGCAGTAATCCTGCGACTAGCCATTATCCTTACAAAGCAAGAAGACTGCACACACAAGTGAACAACAACCTACACTGTGCAAAGTAAGAAGTAAACAAGGTAAGGCTTTCACTAAAAGATAAATACAATCCAAAACAATTTCACTCTTACAAAATATAGCTACACTCACCAGCACCTACTCTGTTGAGACACAGCGAAAAGAAATGAAATCCCACTAGAAAGAAAAAAAGAAATGACATTAGAAAACAAAGTGCACATCAAACACTAATCCTGAAAAAAAAAACACAGAGCCACACAAACTGCTAGAGGTACAACCTTTTTCAAAAAGACAAACATCAAGGAGAAGTAGTACAAAATACATTCACTTACCAAGCACAAGCAACTACACAAGCTGCAAACAGACACGCAACCTACAACAATCAAAACAGCAAAAGCCTGGAACAAGACAAAAATAGAGAAGAAAAAAAAATTACTACCACATTTCACAAACAATATAACAATTAAAAAAACAACACACAAATTTGCCCCCCAAATTAAAATTCGGCCAGATGGGCCATCAATTAGGGCTTAGACCAAATGAGATTAGATGAGTTTTAACATCAAGACACTGGATAATTTTTTGAATTTTTGTAAAGTGCCTGACCACTTTGGTGCCAGTCAGTCTTTTGCTACTACCAGTACCCATATCACACAGGGGCAGTAAGGACATTCATACACCTTTTGTACGTGTGACACATACAAAACATTCACACCGCCAGCCGCCCATCGCTTTCACACGCCCACATATCTGACATAGCAACTACAGAAAATGATGGACTGCGTAGAGTGTCACTCAACTAGCAGTGTGTGTAGTGACCAACAGAAAGTAACTACTCACACACCGCCAGCAGAGTTCCAGTCCACCCACACCACCATCCAAGCACCAGACCATGCACACCGCCAGCCAAACCCCACTCAGCGCACACCGACAGCCAAGTACCACTCCACGCACACCATCCAGCCAAGTACCACTCCCCACACACCGCCAGCCAAACACCACTCCTCACACACCGCCAGCCAAACACCACTCCACACACACCGCCAGCCAAGCAGCACTCCGTGCACAGACAGCAAAGTAGCACTCCAGCACACCACCAGCCAAGCGCCACTCGACACACACCGCCAGCCAAGCAGCACTCCGTGCACAGACAGCAAAGTAGCACTCCACGCACACCACCAGCCAAGCGCCACTCCACACACACCGCCAGCCAAGCAGCACTCCGTGCACAGACAGCAAAGTAGCACTCCACGCACGCCACCAGCCAAGCGCCACTCAACACACACCTCCAGCCAAGCAGCACTCCACGCACACCACCAGCCAAGCGCCACTCAACACACACCTCCAGCCAAGCAGCACTCCGTGCACAGACAGCAAAGTAGCACTCCACGCACACCACCAGCCAAGCGCCACTCCACACACACCGCCAGCCAAGCAGCACTCCGTGCACAGACAGCAAAGTAGCACTCCACGCACACCACCAGCCAAGCGCCACTCCACACACACCGCCAGCCAAGCAGCACTCCACACACACCGCCAGCCAAGCAGCACTCCGTGCAGACAGCAAAGTAGCACTCCACGCACACCACCAGCCAAGCGCCACTCCACACACACCGCCAGCCAAGCAGCACTCCGTGCACAGACAGCAAAGTAGCACTCCACGCACACCACCAGCCAAGCGCCACTCCACACACACCGCCAGCCAAGCAGCACTCCGTGCACAGACAGCAAAGTAGCACTCCACGCACACCACCAGCCAAGCGCCACTCCACACACACCGCCAGCCAAGCAGCACTCCGTGCACAGACAGCAAAGTAGCACTCCACGCACACTAACAGCCAAGCGCCACTCCACACACACCGCCAGCCAAGCACCACTCCGTGCACAGACAGCAAAGTAGCACTCCACGCACACCACCTGCCAGGCGCCACTCCACAAGCACCACCAGCCAAGCACCACTCACCGCCAGCCAAGCACCATCCAGCCAAGCGCCACTCCACACACACCGCCAGCCAAGCAGCACTCCGTGCACAGACAGCAAAGTAGCACTCCACGCACACCACCAGCCAAGCGCCACTCCACACACACCGCCAGCCAAGCAGCACTCCGTGCACAGACAGCAAAGTAGCACTCCACGCACACCACCAGCCAAGCGCCACTCCACACACACCGCCAGCCAAGCAGCACTCCGTGCACAGACAGCAAAGTAGCACTCCACGCACACTAACAGCCAAGCGCCACTCCACACACACCGCCAGCAAAGCACCACTCCGTGCACAGACAGCAAAGTAGCACTCCACGCACACCACCTGCCAAGCGCCACTCCACAAGCACCACCTGCCAAGCACCACTCACCGCCAGCCAAGCACCATCCAGCCAAGCGCCACTCCACACACACCGCCAGCCAAGCGCCACTCCACACACACCGCCAGCCAAGCAGCACTCCGTGCACAGACAGCAAAGTAGCACTCCACGCACACCACCAGCCAAGCGCCACTCCACACACACCGCCAGCCAAGCAGCACTCCGTGCACAGACAGCAAAGTAGCACTCCACGCACACCACCAGCCAAGCGCCACTCCACACACACCGCCAGCCAAGCAGCACTCCGTGCACAGACAGCAAAGTAGCACTCCACGCACAACACCAGCCAAGCGCCACTCCACACACACCACCAGCCAAGCAGCACTCCGTGCACAGACAGCAAAGTAGCACTCCACGCACACCACCAGCCAAGCGCCACTCCACACACACCACCAGCCAAGCAGCACTCCGTGCACAGACAGCAAAGTAGCACTCCACGCACACCACCAGCCAAGCGCCACTCCACACACACCGCCAGCCAAGCACCACTCCGTGCACAGACAGCCAAGTACCACTCTACACACACCACCAGCCAAGTGCCACTCCACACACACCGCCAGCCAAGCACCACTCTGTGCATAGATAGCCAAGTACCCCTCCACGCACACCGCCAGCCAAACACCACTCAGCGCACACCGACAGCCAAGTACCACTCCACACACACCGCCAGCCAAGCACCGCTCCACGCACACCATCCAGCCAAGTACCACTCCCCACACACACCACCAGCAAACATGCCCAAGGGGTCGCTTCCTAAAAACTTTGTGTTAGTGGGCATTTTCCGCCCCCCCTGGGGGCAAAACGGCAAAAAAAACAGGCCGATTTGCCCCCAGGGTGGACAGAAAAACAAAAACACAATCATGTCCACCTGGAAGCGACCCTTACCCAAGGGGTCGCTTCCCAAAACAAACACATTGCCCCAACAAAAATCCCTGGTTCTAGTGGGTAATTTCTGCCCCCCCTGGGGGCAAAACGGCCGAAAAACGGGCCGATTTCCCCCCAGGGGGGGCAGAAAAACGAAAACATATTGCCAGCCAGCCTGGAAGTGACCCTTGCCCAAGGGGTCGCTTCCTAAAAACTAAAATTACATCCCTGGTGTCTAGTGGGCATTTTCTGTCCCCCCTGGGGGCAAAACGGCAAAAAAAAACGGGCCGATTTGCCCCCAGGGGGGACAGAAAAACGTAAACAAAATAAATGGCCGCCATCTTTGTACAAATCTATATCTCTGGTGCTAGTGGGGAATTTCTGCCCCCCCTGGGGGCAAAACGGCCGAAAAAACGGGCCGATTTCCCCCCAGGGGGGGCAGAAAAACGAAAACATATTGCCAGCCAGCCTGGAAGTGACCCTTGCCCAAGGGGTCACTTCCTAAAAACTAAAAGTATATCCCTGGTGTCTAGTGGGGGCATTTCCGCCGCACAATCGCGACGCTGTGCGCGATCGTGAGGCAGAAATGCCCTGCAAAGAGACATCAGGGGAAAGGAAAATCTCTTTCCTCTCCCCTGATGCCTCTTCGCTGCCCCAAACCCCCGCCGGAGTTCCAAAACCTACCTTCTTCTGAAGCGCGCAGGAAGCAAATGGCTTCCCGAGCGCTGGGAATCCCTGATGATGTCAGCGCGCGCTGTGCGCGCTGACGTCATCAGGGATTACCATGGGGGGGGGGCGGGGGCGGCAGCGGAAGCTCTTCCACTGCCGCCCCCAGCAAAACAATGACGATCTGAGAGCCTCGGGGGGAGCGCCAGCGCTTCCCCCGAGGGTGGGGCTGATGACGAGCTGGCCTTGTCATCCGCGCAGGACAGGTAAGCGCGATGACGAGCCCAGCTCGTCATTAGCCCCGAAGGGGTTAAATAACTTGAAAGACTTACGGTGTCAGTGTGTGCCTCTATTGTTGACCGGAGGATTTTGGTCTATATATATAATTTTTTCAAACAAGCAGTCTCTAGTCGGTGCACTCAATATGCGGGTGCCAGTGTAGAGGTCAGACCATTGCTCGCAAGTATTTCTTCAAGCAAAAAAAGGGCCACCTCACTCCAGAAATCGCCTTTTCTGTGAAAGCTTTTAATAAACGTAAATTCCACCACCATCACAACCGCCCACCAACATTTCGACCAAGAGATGGTCTTTGTCACGTTTACGTGAGTCCTTTCTTAGTTTTACCCATTTATAGCGTTCAATTCAAAAGCCAGTTCTGATGCATTCTTGTCTTCGTAATTATTTTAGTTACTTTCAGATTAAGTCCTGTGTGCTTTTTTCTTTTATGTTGTGACAGCATGTTTTATCTAGTGAGTCTTAGTTCTTTTCTATTGATGTTACTTTCTAAGTATAGTACTAATGTTGTATGTTCTTTCAGCAGCTGTTATTTTCGCGCCAGAAATTTGCATGTTGAGGTTAAGTACCTCTTCTCGCGTGCTAATTCTTGACATACAGGAGGCGTCCATTTTATGCACATGTAGTCTCAGTGCCATAAAAAATCTGACAATTATTCATTCTAGTGTTTAGTACCCATTTGTTGATAAATGTTAGAACAAGATCACCATTAAAGCCAACAAGGAGTAAACACCTTAACAACGGAAGAGGCAACAAACTTGAAAACTGTCTATGATCTAGCGCATAACCTCCATGGTGAGGAGATGACTGAGACACAAATTCTGTATGATTTGGAAATAGAGACTGGAAAACACGTTGGCTCGGGCTTGAAATCCAAATTAAAATTCGGTCCTTCCTTAAGTCCAGGAAATCGAATCGACAAATTTCATGAATTGGTAATGTAAATGTAAATGTAAATGTCGGAATTTGTAAAGCGCACAGCTACCTCCACCGGAGGTGTCCCGGCGCTGTCTGTATACCGCTTAGGAACCCTTCCTGGCTTTCCTGGGAAATGTCCACTCCTGGGCAACCCCCAGGTGCAGCCAGGCATCCCAGCGCTTTTGGGGCCGTTGTGAAGACTAAGCAAGCTATTGCCCAGAGTTGCAGCGTGGGACCCATGATCAGAACAGGCACTGAGGCGAGAATATCCAGTCAGGGGAATTAATGAGCCAGAGACCCGCCGAGGCGGGAATCAAATCCTGGTCCCTGGCCAGAGCTCTGCATCAAGGTCTGCCTGCTCTAACCATTGAGCCACACTTCTCCACAGATGAACTGTAAAAAATGAAAAGTATTACAACAAAAAAATTTGAAAATCTGACTAAAATGGAATGTCTGGCATTAG
The DNA here is from genome assembly GCF_964261635.1 of Lissotriton helveticus. Taxonomy (NCBI): domain Eukaryota; kingdom Metazoa; phylum Chordata; class Amphibia; order Caudata; family Salamandridae; genus Lissotriton; species Lissotriton helveticus. The sequence goes on from NC_136059.1 coordinate 1,378,429,087, forward strand.
ACAATTTGAAGAAAAATGAAAAAATAACAATCAAACTTGCGGATAAAGGTGGAAATGTGGTGATTTTAAATACAACGGACTATATAGGTGAAGCAATGAAACAACTGGGAGATGAAGAAAACTACATCCAAATGTCCTTGAATCCAATTAACAAACTGACATTGGAATTAGAAGTAAAGATCAGGACATGGGAAAATGATGGCCTCATAAATGAAGATGAAGCCAATTTCTACTAAATGAAAGTCCGGTGATGCCCACCATATATTTCCTTCACAAAGTCCACAAAACTTTCATTAATCCGCCAGGAAGACCTATTGTTTCCAATTGTCAATCCTTGTATGAAAATACATCAATTTATGTGGACAAATATCTCGCTCCAATTGAAACAAATTTAAGTTCTTATATCAAAGTTACCTGGGACTTCCTAAGAACACTGTCCTATATGGGATGGCAAAAGGGCTTCCAGCTGGTAACCATCGATGTGGTATCCCTATATACTTCCATTGATCATGAAATAGGACTGAAAGCGGTAGGATATTTCTTACATCAACGACGCAACCAAAAAACAAAACACACAAAAATGTTAATGGAAATGGTGGAATTATGTTTAAAAAACAAAAAATTTCTATTCAATCGGAAAATTTATAACCCAAAAATTTGGTACTGCATGGGAATATCTTTTTCACCCAGCTATGCCAATCTCCTCATTGGGGTGGTGGGAAAAATTTGTGGCATGGAAAGATGAAAATGAACAACACACAGCCAAGATAGAACGATGGCTGAGATATATAGACAATCTTTTCCTGATCTGGAATGGCAGCACAAATGAATTCCAAGAATACTTTGACATCCTAAAGACCAATGATGTTGGCTTGAAGTTCACCTACAACATCAGTTCAAAATCAATACAATACCTGGATGGTCAAGTGTATATTGTATTGTATTGTAATTGCATTTATATAAAGCTTACTACCCCTGACGAGGAGTCGAAGCGCTTTTTCGGCGAGTACCACACTATTCCGGGACCCAGAGAGGATTAGTGTTGAATTAGTATAGTGAAACATGAAAGTGCATTTTAAGTGGTGGATAGGTTAGTCAGCTATTTGGATTTGGAATGATTGCAGAAGGTTAAAGGAGGAAAAAGGTTTGTATTTATAAAGCAATTGTCACCCCTGATGGGGTGTTGACGCACACTATTCAGGAAACCCATAAAGGATTAGTGGTGAATTAATATGGTGAAATATGAAGTTATTTCAGTGGTGGATATTAGTCAGTTATTTGGAGTGAGAAGGATAGCAGAGGGATAATAGGGGGACAAAGGTTTGCATTCATATAGCACTTGTTACCCCGATGGGTGTTGAAGCGCTTTTCTGGCGAGTAGCACCCCACTCCGGAACCCATAAAGGATTAGTGGTGAATTAGTATAGTTGAATATGGAATTTGAGAAGTGAACATGTTAGCCTATTAATTTTGATTGAAAATGATAGTGGAGGGATAAAAGACTGAAAGGTGTTTTTTTTGCAGTAGGAGGAGGCTTTTGGATGAGTAAAAAGGAGTTTTGGAGGGGAGAAGTCAGAAGGAAGAGTTTAGAAAGGTTTATTTTAGGGGATCGGTATAGTAAAAGAGGTGTCAGATGACGCAAGGAGGGGTAGAGTAGGAGAGAGTCTAGAAAGGGTTATTTTGGGGATCACAGTAGTTGTATGGGGTTTGGGATAAATGATAGCGGATGTAGAGGATATATTGATAGAAGTATGGGATGAGAGATAGTATAGTGCATTGGAAGGAGTAGTAGAAAGATGTTTGAGATGAGTCAGACGGTTGGGCTAGAAGATATAGTTAGAGAAATATAGGCTGAGGAATAGGGTAGTGCATTGGAAATGCTAAATTAGAAGAAAGTGAAAAATATATAGATCCATAAGTACCATAAGTTTGTGGATATGGATGGTGTGGGCTGGGTATTGCTAAATGGGTTAGTGGGCAGCATTTCTGTCCCTGGTCCTGGTCAGTCTCAAACAGGCTCAAACAGGAAACTGCCCTTGTCCTCTCTGCCCTTAACAGGCTCAAACAGGCAACTGCGCTTGGCCTCTCCGCCCCTAGCCTCAACGCCCGGGCTGAGACACCCTAACCCTGGCCTTTTATAGCCCTAGTAATCAGGTGACCCCCCCTCAGCCAATGGGGACGGTAGCCCTAACACTATCCAATCACAACACTAGCAGGACATTACAGCCAAAATTGGCCCTAGTCCCAGGACCCAATCAGTTCAAAAACCCTGATCTCTACATCCAGTAGAGACCCTAGCCCTACCAGTAGTCCCAACCCAAGTCCAAGCAACCAGTGGCACAGGAAGCCCTAGCCCCTACTTCCAATAGAAAACCTAACCCTACTCTTAGTCCCACAACTAGTCCAGCAACCAATCACACCAGAATCCCTAAATCGCTACTTTCAATTAAGGTCTAACCTTAGCCCTAGTCCCACCCTATTCCCAACAACCAATAACATAGGAAGCCCCAGTCCCTACTTCCAATAGAAATCCTAACCCTAGCCCTAGTCCCAACCCTACATTGATTGAATCACAGACCAAGAAACCAATCAGAACCCTCAAATACCCAACCAATGAGGACACTAACCCTAATCCAATAGAAACACCAGATACAACCACCAATCAGTGTACACATGTACCAACCACTAGCAGACCATATATGGTCTTAGCAACCTCAGATAAGGTTTGCTGGCCAGGGAGTTGGAAGCTGCTTCTCCTGTTCAGAATCTCCTAGGAGACAGACAGGGGTAATCCACACTTTGAACTTCTGCAGGTAAAGGCCTCACTAACTTGAAATCTAACAATACTGTTTGAATACAAATTTACTTCCTCTCCTGGCCAAAAAACGAAGTGCACAGTCCCTAGTAAACACAGTTTAAACAGCTCACAGAAGCACCCTCTAAGATAGAATATCTCTGTTGCGGAGGGGGGGTTGGCTGGTTTCACTAGGTCGTGAACACAAAATGGTGGCTGGGTGCACTGTTTTAACATACAGGTCTTAGCACAGAGCAAAGGAGAAATTTGGAGGGAAAACTGAATTGTCAACAGGAATGAGAGGGATAAACTACAGAGTTTGGACTGCAAATCCCACAATTCAACATGTTTAATGGAAGCAATCATGGGCAGGGAAACCACAAGTTTAAAACACAAAACAAGTGATAAAATATGCAATCACAGGCAGGTTAAAAGTTCAAATTTATACTGTAACAACCACAGGCAAGACAGTAATCACAGAAAGGGAAAATCGTTTTCTTAACACCTTGGCTGCTAGGGAGATTATCCTGCTGTGCTGCAGACCCTTGTTTCCCATTGTTCATGACGAGCTCAGCTCGTCATGAGCACACGAGCAGTGCACTGCATGATGAGCTGAGCTCGTCATGAGCATGGAAGGGGTTAAATACTTTTGTTGTGGGGAAGAGAAAGCACTAGTCTGCCTCCTTACCACTTCCTGGACTCTGCTCACTCCAATCTGGGGCACAGGTAAGCTGCAACTCACAAGATGTCTCTGTTTCTATATTAATGAGTGTTGTCGCCTGTGCTCCTCTTGTGATGTTTAATTGAGTCCTTCTATTTTTGTGAGAAATGTCCCAGTTTTTGGCATTCAAAATCTGGTCACCCTACCCTGGTGCAACTGCACCTGCTGCACTATTGATAGCCGCGCCCTTGCTATTAAGCATGGGCGTAAAATCCGCTCCGATCGCGGATTTTTCGGATTTTCGGCAAATTCGCAATCCGCGAACTCTCGCGAATTTGTCGAAAATCCGTGAATCCGCTCGCGGCGGATTTTTTGCTTGGTTGCGGCGCGCGGCGTGGTGCACGGCGTTCACTTTCCGTCATTAAGCGTTTGGCGAGTTGTTTTTCTCGATCATATTTTGCGAGTGCCGCGCCATTTTAGATCTTGCTGCGTGATCCCACGGGAGTTTGGCGCCCGCGAATACGTAATCGCGGCTTGCCACCTTGCACAGCACACCTCGCGAGAGTTCGCAATTGCGAACACGTAGTTGCGGCGGAAAGGAACAATCTCGCACTCGCGAAATAGAGATTTTGCAATTCTGCACAAGAAAATCACCAGCAAACAGGATAAACCTTCAGAAAATTATGATTTTTATCAGAATCACTCCTCAGGTTGACATTTGCATGGCCTTTTTTTTTGCAAGGAGTCCATTTTTTGGGGGGGGGAGGAAGGAAGTGCCCCACAGTCTCCAACTTCCTGTTCCTGTCCAGCAGGCTCCTCCCAGTGCTTTGTCCATCTCCTGGTCACTTTCATTTGGATCTGGAGCTGGAAGGATTACTTTTTGTGGGTGCTGCTGGATATTTGGATTTGAGGCCTTTTTGACTGTCTTTGGATCACTTTTGGATTAGAAATCAACTTTCACAAGTAAGTTTGTTTGGGGCATTACAGTTGCTGCAAGTACAATTTTGGAACTTTTTCAGAGCATTAAATAAATTATATTGTGGGTAGCCACAGTATCCAGTAGGACCAGGGTTGGTTAGGGGTGCATGATACAACTGTTTTGTTGAATTTAAACACCATTGAGGCCATGGATGGGCTGGGATTGTGCTGATTTTTGTCGTTTTTTTGGGCCTGCTGGTGTGGCCCTTTGCCCAGGGGTGGTGAGTGTTGCATGGGCCTAGTCTTTCTGTGGGGTGTCTTCTTGAATTTAAACATCATTGAGGCCATGGATGGGCTGGGATTGTGCTGATTTTATTGTTTTTTGTCGTTTTTTTGGGGCTGCTGGTGTGGCCTTTTGCCCAGGGGTGGTGGTGCATGGACTGAGTGTGCCTGTGGTGTGGTCTCACTCTCTTTAATGTAAACATCATGGATGGCATTGGATTGTGGTGATTTCTGGCTGGTTTTCTGTTTTTTGGGGGTGTACTGTTGATGTGGACTGGCCATGTGGGTGGTGGTGGTGGCCATCTTGAGTGCTGGCTGGTACAGGCAACATGTGCTTGGGGTGTAAGGGGCCATTTTGAAGAGAGGCAGTGTCTGAGGCCTGCACTTATTTTGCCTACTTTTCATCCATTATGCCCAGGGGTAGTGAGTGTTGCATGGGCCTAGTGTTTCTGAGGGGTGTCTTCTTGAATTTAAACACCATTGAGGCCATGGATGGGCTGGGATTGTGCTGATTTTATTGTTTTTTGTCGTTTTTTTGGGGCTGCTGGTGGGGCCCTTTGCCCAGGGGTGGTGACTTGCATGGGCCTAGTCTTTCTGTGGGGTGTCCTCTTGAATTTAAACACCATTGAGGCCATGGATGGGCTGGGATTGTGCTGTTTTTTGTTGTTTTTGTCGTTTTTTGGGGGCTGCTGGTGTGGCCTTTTGCCCAGGGGTAGTGGTGCATGGACTGAGTGTGCCTGTAGTGTGGTCTCACTCTCTTTAATGTAAACATCCTGGATGGCATTGGATTGTGGTGATTTTTGGCTGTTTTTCTGTTTTTTTGGGGTGTACTGTTGATGTGGACTGGCTTGGGGTGTAAGGGGCCATTTTGAAGAGAGGCAGTGTCTGAGGCCTGCACTTATTTTGCCTACTTTTCATCCATTATGCCCAGGAGTAGTGAGTGTTGCATGGGCCTAGTCTTTCTGAGGGGTGTCTTCTTGAATTTAAACACCATTGAGGCCATGGATGGCCTGGGATTGTGCTGAATTTTGTGTTTTTTGTCGTTTTTTTGGGGCTGCTGGTGGGGCCTTTTGCCAAGGGGTAGTGGTGCATGGACTGAGTGTGCCTGTAGTGTGGTCTCACTCTCTTTAATGTAAACATCCTGGATGGCATTGGTTTGTGGTGATTTTTGGCTGTTTTTCGTTTTTTTGGGGGTCTACTGTTGATGTGGACTGGCCATGTGGGTGGTGGTGGTGGCCATCTTGAGTGCTGGCTGGTACAGGCAACATGTGCTTGGGGTGCAAGGGGCCATTTTGAAGAGAGGCAGTGTCTGAGGCCTGCACTTATTTTGCCTACCTTTCATCCATTATGCCCAGTGGTAGTGAGTGTTGCATGGGCCTAGTGTTTCTGAGGGGTGTCTTCTTGAATTTCAACACCATTGAGGCCATGGATGGGCTGGGATTGTGCTGATTTTATTGGTTTTTGTCGTTTTTTTGGGGCTGCTGGTGGGGCCCTTTGCCCAGGGGTGGTGACTTGCATGGGCCTAGTCTTTCTGTGGGGTGTCCTCTTGAATTTAAACACCATTGAGGCCATGGATGGGCTGGGATTGTGCGGTTTTTTGTTGTTTTTGTCGTTTTTTTGGGGCTGCTGGTGTGGCCTTTTGCCCAGGGGTAGTGGTGCATGGACTGAGTGTGCCTGTAGTGTGGTCTCACTCTCTTTAATCTAAACATCCTGGATGGCATTGGATTGTGGTGATTTTTGGCTGTTTTTCTGTTTTTTGGGGTGTACTGTTGATGTGGACTGGCTTGGGGTGTAAGGGGCCATTTTGAAGAGAGGCAGTGTCTGAGGCCTGCACTTATTTTGCCTACTTTTCATCCATTATGCCCAGGGGTAGTGAGTGTTGCATGGGCCTAGTGTTTCTGAGGGGTGTCTTCTTGAATTTAAACACCATTGAGGCCATGGATGGGCTGGGATTGTGCTGATTTTATTGTTTTTTGTCGTTTTTTTGGGGCTGCTGGTGTGGCCTTTTGCCCAGGGGTAGTGGTGAATGGACGGAGTGTGCATGTAGTGTGGTCTCACTCTCTTTAATGTAAACATCCTGGATGGCATTGGATTGTGGTGATTTTTGGCTGTTTTTCTGTTTTTTTGGGGTGTACTGTTGATGTGGACTGGCTTGGGGTTTAAGGGGCCATTTTGAAGAGAGGCAGTGTCTGAGGCCTGCACTTATATTGCCTACTTTTCATCCATTATGCCCAGGGGTAGTGAGTGTTGCATACTTGCATGGCCCTAGTCTTTCTGTGGGGTGTCTTCAATGTAAACATCATGGATGGCATGGGATTGTGCTGATTTTTCTGTGTTTTGTCGATTTTTTGGGGTGTATAACTGAACTGATGTTCCTCTGTCTTCCATTGCTTTTAGGTGCACAAGACTCAAGAGAACCACCAGTGCCAGGAAGAAGTCCTGCAGCAGTGTGTGTGTGCAGCATAACGTCACGCGACGTCACGTCTGGACACAGACAACTCTGCAACTCGTGCAACTGCTGCCTGCTGTTCTGACCTGCTCTGAAGAAGATGGCCCCAAAAAAAGTTACCCGTAGCTCCTCTAGCAAGAAAGGTGCCAGTAAGGAGCAGAAGAAGCAAGTTACCAAGGAGACTGGTGTGCCGCCCGCCCCTTTTTTTGGGAGTAAAAAAAAAAGTATGCCTGCAGCAGCAGCGGGATCTGCTGGGGACCAAGCTGGCAGCAGCACCCCCGCTCCATTGGGCTCAGTGCCACCACCACCACCACGCCAACTTAAGTCCAAGCCCTTGAGTGCTGCAGAGGCAGCCAGTATAGTTCTTCAATCACCATCGACCAGTGATGTTGGCTCATCGCAAGAAAGCAGCAGCAATGTCCCTCAATCAACACAGGTTGTTGTAGCTCATCTGACGAGTGTTGAACAACCACAGCCGCAACAACAATCACATGTGCAAGTACAAGCCCAAGTACATGTGGAAGGAGAGGCAGCGCAAGGAGATGCGCAAGCAGAGGTGCATGGAGGGTCACAAGTGCCCACAATAGTTGTTCCTCCCGAAGTAGGGGCACATCAGGAAATCGACAATCAAGGCGAGGTATCATTTGAGGAAGCCACTCCTCCTGATGATCATTCATTGTCTTCCACACCCCTAGCAAGGAAGAGATCAAGGGTGGTGTCTACATCTTCTTCAAGCACACCTCCTTCTGATGATACGGATCAAACTTGGGAACCAGCACCACTGCCGTCTGAGAGTGAGGCACACCATGATCTGACAAAGGTAGTTAAGCGTAAAAGGAAGCTCGTCCAAAGTCTCAGAGTTATGGAGTGTGATGAGGCTCAACAAGAAGTGGCGGATACTGCTGCTGATGAAGACTCTGACAACGACGACCCAGTCATCATAATGGTCACTGCAGCCCCAGCGGGCATGCAGCAAACAGACATTTTGACCCTAGCCCGAAGAGCTGCTGAGCGTGATGATGATGATGTTGTCGATGAGGAGGCAGTGGAAACACCACAATCATTGGAGTTAAGTAGTACACCAACTCGTCCCGCTTCCATATTTCTTTCTGGCAAGAAGGGACCTCCATCCACCTCGACCTTAATTAGTGGCGGTGAAAGTGCACAACGTACAAAAGTTGGGCAATCCAGATCCTCCACTTCATCTGGCATTAGCTTCATGACCACCACCACCAGTATCGCCGCCTCCTCCAGGCCCCACAGACACTTCAAGTCCCCAGTTTGGGACTTATTTACTGTTTGCCCAAAAAATCCAAAGTTTGCCATTTGTACCCTTTGTAAGCTTGCAGTTAGTCGTGGTAAGTCAGGTACCAACTATGGTACCGGAGGCCAGAGAGGTCATCTTGAGAGAAAGCACACTGTCAAATGGTTTGCGCACCTAGATGCGATCAAGGAAGCCCGAATTGGAAGTCAAGAAAACGTTGATGTTGCATCTGATGATGACGAGGAGGAAGAAGACGTGTCAAACACTTCCCTTACACCCAGTACCCCTGTCAGCAGCACACCCAATGTGAGGCACACTAAGAGTGTTGGAGCGAGTGAGACACCAACGCACAAAAGTTCACCAGCGAGCAAAATTGGGTCAACGAAGTCATTATCAGCCCGTAAATGCTTGGTCCAGGGCAACATTAGAACCATGTTTTCTTCAGACGTGCCATATGAACGGAACCACCCACTGACGCGTCTGTATAACACTAAGCTGGCTAAAATGCTAGCTGTGGACCATCTCCCTTTTTCTTTTGTAGAAGCGGTAGGTTTTCTAGAATTAGTGGCAACGCTCTGCCCTAAATGGAAGATTCCTAGCCGGTTCTATTTTGCCAGAGTTGCGGTTCCAGCACTACATGAAGATGTGCTGGAGGCGATTGGGGCAGCTTTGCAGAAGAGTGCTGTTCACACAATACATCTGACAACAGACATGTGGACCAGTGGCGCAGGCGCTGATTACATGTGCATCACTGCACACTGGGTCTCTTTTTCAGGTGTTAAAGCAAAGCTAAACGCAGGTGTTGACCCGGACCAAGTTTTCAAAGCTGCTCGGAAACATGCAACACTAGCCATGTTTGGCTTGGAGAAAAGTCACACATCCGAAAACATTTTGGACGAGTTTAACAAAAAGGTCTCGAAAATGCTATCCCCAAAAAAACGCCAGATTGGTTATGTTTCCACGGATAATGGCGCCAATGTAGTTAAGGCCATGTCGCTGGGTGGCTATTTCAGAGTGCCGTGTTTGGCGCACTGTATCAACCTGGTAGTTCAAAAATTCTTGAGTGATAGAGACAGTGCAGCGTTCGCGGTAATGGCCACCTGCCGCAAAATGTGCAACCATTTCAGCCATTCTTTTAAGGCCCGGAAGCATCTGAGGAGGCTGCTACTTCAAAGTCGAATACCAGTGAAAGCACTCATCCAGGAGGTGGCAACACGTTGGAACTCAACCTTCTACATGCTTGAGCGTCTCTATGAGCAGTATACGGTACTCGATCACTATTTCTTAACAGAGGGTACATCTCAGAAGGAGGACCTGCGGATGGGTGCGGCGCAATGGGACATAGTTAAAAGCCTGACAGACATGCTTCGTCCTTTTGAGTTCTTCATGCGTGCAGTCAGCCAGGAGGACTGTAATTTGGGAAAAGCTATCCCATTGTTGTGCATGCTGGAGCACCAACTGATGGCGGTGTCTTCTGAGTTTGAAAAAGATGTAAAAAAAAAAAGACCCTTTTATTTTGTCTGAGAAATTATTAGAGCGCCTACGTGGTGATGAACGTCTTCAAAAGATCAAGTCAGAACAGCATTACATTTGTGCTACTATTCTGGATCCACGCTACAAAAAGGCGCTGGCAGGCGAAGCATTCTTTCCTTTTACTGATGAAGATGTTCAAAAGTACAAACATTGGCTAGCCTGGTCAGCCAAGAGGTTTGAAAAAGAACGGCAGGTTATTGAAGGAGAAGGCAGTACATCAGCATCAGCATCAGCAGGCCATCCCCAGTCACAAGAATCCACTTCTGCACCTGTGGCTGGGGCACAAGTGACCTCTCAGCCGTTAAAGACACCGGCAACTGGATCATCTGCACCACACACAACAGTAACAGTGGCTGCTGTAGAGGATTGGCTAAGTTTGCTTGGGTATGGTTCTCGAAAAAATGTCACAGGCACAGCAAAAAGTAAGCAAAGTGGAGGAACCGTTGATGACCTTGAGTCGATGGTGCAGGACTATCTGAATGACTCAACAGAGGTCTTTCTTAATGATGAGCCATTGCAGTATTGGCATGGCAAAAAACAATTGTGGCCACAGCTCTCCAACCTGGCTATAAACTATTTGTCTTGCCCACTCGCAAGTGTGTCTTCTGAACGTGTTTTCAGTGCTGCTGATGGCATTGTAACTCCCAAACGGAGCCGCCTCTCGCCCAAAAATGTGGAGCGGCTGACAATGATCAAGATGAATCAGCACCTCATACCACCAGATTACAAAGTACGAGAAAGCACGCCGCATGAAGACGAGGAGGACGGCAACGTAGATGAGGGGATTTGTTCTCTGTTCGGTGGCACTGACCTCATCCTGCCTGAATTCGCAGAGTATGATGACGAAATCTTCTTCTTATTCCCTGACACCGAGCCCTGAAAATGAGACAATGAATCAATAACTTTCTTTTTCGTCCTTATTCACTTTTATTCCTGTGTGTCTCTCTTTCTTTGTTTTGCACAGTTAATTTAATTCAAACTTTAATCACCTAATCCCAAAAACAAGACCATCAGCAGAACTGTCTTCACTTGTTTGCTTATTGATTTGAAGGTGCCGCAGTCTACATTCCTCAGGTTCACAAGTTCTGAAGAACATGCTCCTCTATCCTCCTCCTCCAGACTGCGATTTCCCTCAAAGCAGAGTGCTGGATTACGCCCAATGAAGAAAGACTCAGCACTTGTGGGGGTGTTCTACTTCTTTGCGGGTGAGTTGACGGCTTTGGGCCCATTGCTGTCAAGCTCTAATAATGGATAAAAGTGTTTTGGACCAAATATGAGGTGGAAATTTCTTGCCGTTTTTGCTGACTTGCTTGCCTTTGAGGTGCTCTTTGGCGGGGTTCCTTGTGTTTGTGGGTGAGTTTTGGGGTCTGGGAGCACTGCTGCGACAGTCTCATCTTGATTGCATTTGCTTTTCAGGAAATCCGTGGTGGAAAACAGGAGTTATGATGATTGGTGACCTAGCTGCACAGCGCGTTTGGACCGAAGGCCGAGAGATATTGTAAGTATGAGATTTAGCTTTTCTGCAGTTTGGGGGTGTTGTCGCGTGCTTTTTTGCGGGTGGGTTGGCGGGTCTTGGCTGGGGCATTCCTGGGAAGGTCTAATACCGGATAGAAGTGTTTTGGACAAAATCCTTAAGGAAAAGCCTTTTTTTTGCTATTTCTTCTGACATCTTGCTCAATGTAGCGTTTTGGGGGGCTTCCTGCTGTCCGTGGGTGGGTTGCGGCCGGGGTCTCTGTCGAAGCACTGCTGCGACAGTCTAATCTTGATTGCATTTGCTTTTCAGGAAATCCGTGGTGGAAAACAGGAGTTATGATGATGACCTAGCTGCACAGCGCGTTTGGACCGAAGGCCGAGCGATATAGTAAGTATGAGATTTAGCTTTTTCGCTGTTTGGGGGTGTTGTCGCGTGCTTTTTTGCGGGTGGGTTGGCGGGTCTTGGCTGGGGCATTCCTGGGAAGGTCTAATACCGGATAGAAGTGTTTTGGACAAAATCCATAAGGAAACACCTTTTGGTACTTTTTGTAAGTTAGGGTTCGTTAGGGTTAGCCCTAGCAGCAGGATTGCATGTGTTTCGGGGTGTTCTATTGCAACGCAGTTCTGGGGTTTTAGAGCACTGTTGGAGCGATGCTGGCTATGGATACTTTTGCTTGCTTGCAAGTGGTTTGAATACAATCCACGGTCGGTAAGGGTGTATTTGGGCCTACTGTTACTTTCAAAGTACGTTTTGTCACCATTTTTCTGCTAGGCATCGTTTTTGGAGATCTGATTGGGGGTCTTCTACATTTTTGCGACTGGCTTTAGTAAGGGTCTTGGTGGGAGCATTGCTGGGAAGGTCAAATTGTGTTCTAAAACACAGTTTACAGTACACCTACCTTGAGGGGAAAGATCCGCTATAATATTTTGGCCATACTTATTTATCCTTAAAAAGGTGACTCAGACAGAGCACGCAATTTCAAAAATATTGTACTGTCTATTAGGGAAATCAAAGTGTGACTTTTTGCACCACACAGCGTACATACCTTTTATTTATTTATCAGTGGTATTGTAATAGCACTTCCTGTTTTCCGTTCAATAATTACAGGCCGGGTTTCAGTCAACATCCGCCAGGCAGGCAGTGGACAGGGTGTCTTCTGTCAGTGGTCACCAACATTGATGGACGAAGCGTCAGCTGGAATGGAGGAGTGCCGCTAATAAGAGGAATTGTTTGCTGCATGCAACTTACTTACCAAATTCAACAGGACAACTCCAACAACATACAGAATACAGATACAGTATCCATTGTTTTCTTCTATGAGTGTGACTGCATGTGCTTAGCTTTAGTTTGTACCCAAAGATTTCTTTATCTTCAATTATTGTTTGTCCAGGCTGTGCATTTTTTTCTTCTCTCAACAAAACCTACCCAAAAAGAAACCCCCATTCGCATCCATTTTCCAAACCCTAACCCTCTTCCCCCGGGCTGTGTTGTTTTGCTTGATGTCTGACTAAAATGACATCAATAATTCCACACACTTGCTGGGGAGGATAAGGTCATAGCAACAGGCTGGTGAAGGAATACGAGGATATCTTCTAGACTTACTCAGCTTCAGTACTATTTCTTCTAGTAGTAGGAGCCAATGTCAAATAAATTCAACGCAAGTACTAGTTATACTTGCAAGCAAATACTTTACCATTTGTTAGGCTACATTATGGCACTGTTCTAGTGTACTGTCACCTGCTATATTCTCGATCGTACCGTAACCGTTGTAATGCTACAGTAAGGACAAACCAGGAAACGCTTTCTTTTTTTCCATAGGCATGCAACTGCCACTGTGTCACACCACTAGTACCACCGCAATGAGGAAATTTCACCCGCCCAGGATTGCCAACGTTAATCCCCATTTCACGTGGAGCCAGCCCTGGGCCTAGCCCTAATTTCTAACACAAATTACAGGTAAGATAAGCGTTTGGTGGGAGGTAGTATAATGGAGTATTAGGACTAGACGAGAGATTGACGGTAGTACTACTAAAGTCCTACGACTGTTCAGGAAAACAAACTTACTGTTACACCCCCGTCCCCCACCCACCAGACTGAAAAGCAGTAAAAAACAGGTATGGTCAGATAAAGTTTAAAAATGTATATTTATGTAGCCCTAACAAAATAATCTCCCTCAAGACCCTCCCTAACCCCAACGATTGTCTTTGAAAAGTCCCAAAAAGAACCCAACTCCCAAATCCCACCCCCCAAAAGTCTCTAAAAAAAGGGCAAGGGACACTCCACTACTGGAGGGTGCTGGTGCATTTTGCGGCATGGGCATCATACTCCTTGCGGAGGGTGGCAAGCTCGAAGCGGAGGCCCTCCACCAAGTTCTTATAGTTATGGACCTCCTGCTCAAGGTAGGACATTCGGACTCCTAGGCGGCGTTGGTGTGCCTTGCAGCTCCTGTGGGGGGCAGCTGGGCTTTCTGCTGCTTGGCGGTGGCGGTTGGCTTTGTTAGCCCGGCTCCGTACCGCTGGAGCACTGCGCATGCTGGCGGCCCGTGGGGTCACGGAGGAGGATGCAGCTGTCCCAGTCGAGGATGTTGTGGTTGCACCGGTCGACTGCGTGTCCTCCTCCTCCTCCAGGGCCACCAGCCGCCGATATTCGGCGACAGTGGCATCCAGCCTCCGTTGCCAGGCCATTCGAGCCTGCTCCCTCCGTGATGTCGATTTGGAAGGAGCAACTATATGAAGAAAGAAAGACATAGTCTGTAACCAATGCTCCTTAGCATTAATAACACAAAGTGATTGAGCCGAAAGTTGGGTCACAGTACAAGTAGCAAATTGAAAGCACAGTACATAACTATTGAGGACAGTATCTATGTAACCTCCCACTTCTGCATCCTTGCTCTAACATTAGTGGTAGTTTAATGAACAAATTCTACGACCACTATGGACTTCCATTACAGTCGACTATGACAGTACACCAGTCTTATTCTTCTTCTTCTCTCTTGTTTAGGAAAATTGGTACGTTATCTTATGCAAGCCGGCAGAATGGCAGCACAGTGAACTTGCACCCGAGAAAAACAGTTGCACACCATGATGAGTGAGACAGACTGGTGTTACTGTACCGGTCCAGTACATGCAGGTGGTGAAGCTATTACTTTTCTATTACGGGTGGCACTGAGAATACTCTGTTACAAGGGCTACTGCTTAATTAATTTACCTTTCACCCTACAGTGCAAATGAGTACTAGAAAAGGAAAATGAAGAAGCTAAATAATTTGATTATCTATCACTTCACATGGGACGTATTTGATGACATATGGGATGACTTTAGGTGCTTTGCTTAATATTGAGTGAACAGTGATACACCCACACATGAATGACGTACTACAACTAAACTAAAGTTATTAAGAGAGGCACGGAGTGTCCACCGTAATAACCGGATATATGCTGTGCTTGCAGTTGCAATACAAAGTACTGCTACTATTCATGGTAGTATTGGACACATTTACAATTTCTTTTCCTTGCCTTCCCTACACTGGAACGGACGTGCGGGTGCGGTGGTACATGCTCTTCAAGGTAACACTTAGTTCATCCAGCGACCATCTACTCTCTCTAGATACACATGTGCTATCTAAGAGTCAGAGAATACCATGCTCCAGGCATCCATTCATTCAAAGTATACGCACACATACAGTTTCTGTTTCACCCACCCAGGCTGCTGTCCTTCCACCCATCCTTGCTTCATCATTGACCCAGCCATGCACCATACCATATTCTATCCTTCCCAGCCACCTCGGGGGCCAAGCAAACACATATCGTTCTTCTTTGCCAGCCATCATAAAATTTCACGTCCCACTTACTTACACCCTTCTTTCGCTTTTCGTTCATCCCATCCATCACGTTCATCTAAGATCTTATTGGGATTCTTCTCACCAAAAACTTCACAGCTAAGTCGGAGTACATTTCGAGGAGGCTACTACCTGGTTGATTTGTAATACACCCGTGCAGAAAGCACACTATGCAGTCTTCAATCTCAATAAGTAAGGAATACATAGCTTACCTGTTCCCGCCACCACCGTGCGAACCCCCACAGGACCGTCCGCCGGCTCTTGCACCGCATCCTCCGAGTCCTCGCCCAACACCGCCACCTCCGCGCTGGCCCCGCCACCAGATGTTCCACCTACAAAGTACATTTAAGAATGTTAGAATACACCACTCACTACTATATAATATTTGGTCTAGGAGTAATAAAGAAATGTTAAAAAAACAGAATACAATGTAATAATTTGTGACTGTCTACTCTAAAGTAAAAACGTCCCTTTTTCCAGGGAAGGCTGTTGTCTTGCTGCACTTTTATGCACAACTGATGAATGCTTGCTTTTTATTTTTAACACGCACCACTTTTTCTCCTAACAGACAGAAGCTTGACTTCTAAGAACACGACCAGGATCAAGTTCAAACCAGGTGAGAGCTCGGCTCGACCACAAGAAATGTGTCCAATTAATCGTCAGCACTAAGCACTTTTCCGTTTTCAGTTAAATAGTTTTATGACAAAGTTGATTTTAATAAATGTGTTTACTTTTAATAAAGCTTTTACACTTAAATAGACTCTGTGGTTCTTGGTCCTCCAGAGTAGAGTGGATGAGCTAAAGGTTTTGGAATTTTTGCAAGCATGAGTGCCTCTGACACTTCTTGACTGTGACTCCGTACTCTTGTCCTGCGTAGGATAATCTAAAGATCATTGGGGATCAATCATCGGTGACTTTGGGAGCTAAATGACTCTGCCACACTATCTAGTCAGTAAGGAGACAGTGCATAGAGCTATTGCTGAATAGAATGGGAGTCCAATGGAATTGCCAAATGTCCAATCTTAGTTAGCTACACAGACAGACTAATAAGAATAATCTAGTAATACCACAGGGAGTCATATTCGAGGCAGGATAAGAATTTATATCCAGTCTACAAGAAGATCAAAGGCGATTTAGAAAAAATCGAATGAGGAACGCTAGGAAAAAATAGGTACTCTTTATTAAAATTTAAACTTACTGGGGCCAGCAAAGGAGCCCTCGCCTGCCCGATCCTGGCCTGCATCCTCCTGAACAGCACCCTCCTCCTCCTCCTCCTGTGTCCGACTCCTCTTGCCCTTGGGGGGAGCTGATGTACAACATGAAAGAAAGAAAGACCAGAAAACATGGATGAGATTTGTCAACCAAATCAAACATTTCAAAAGAACAATAACAAAATATTTTGGAGAAATAGCAAATAGATAGACAACTATTCCACGGGATCTATCTCATGTGGTATACTACGTTATTCGTATTGCCTGATTTGCGGACCGTTGACTTAGAAAGTTCCTATGTAACTCAATAAACAGACTACTAAAGAGGTTTGCCTAGGCCTGGCAGGCAGCAGTCCGCAGCACGCGAAGTGACAGACAAAGTCCATCCTGCTTGCAGATCAGTGAATACTCAAACTATCAATCCACCGACCACCGCCACTATTTCTTCTTATAGCCATGTGTCTAAAGGAAGGACTGGACTTCAGTCTGTTGGGGCTGATTTAGAAGTCCCTTGCGGCTCATTTTCCTCCATTGTTGCGTGACTTTTGTGACGCAGCGGCAGAACAAAAGACTCGCCATGGTGTTGGTGCGGCGAATATATTAAAAAAAAACACATATGGGCGATGCATCACGTTGTAAAGCCCTGCGCCATCAGGGGGCGTTCCGGCGCAAGGGAGGGCGTACCTGCGCAGGAACGAATCCTAAAAGTGGCTGAGGGAAATCTACAAGATGTCAATCAGTCACTTTTAGGACAATGATGCATGACTCAAACCCTGCGCGCTTGAAGCCGACGTACGGCTTGATGCAGCATTGGGGAGATAGGGTACCCCAGAGCATTGCTGGAGCTGCGCCATCGTTGGCACGCAACTCCAGCAATGCGCCGCCTTTACGGCACAGATGCGTAAGGCTTCTGTGACGTTTTGGGCCAATGGGTGGTGGTGGCATGGCACACAATTACTGCCGCACCCCTGCTACTTTGCAGGGATGCGCCGGTAATTGAAAATATGACCCTTAGTGTCTAGCATTACGCAGTTCTTATCTTTACACTACACTCATAAATAATTTCTCAGGCCAATGAAATGAACACAAAATACAAAACAAATAAGCATAGTAGCAAGCAAGGCTACTGAGAAGGAGAGCAGTGCACCTGAAATGCATAGAAGATTTTGAAATATAATTTACCTACAATGTAATCGGCAGCATTATTGCTCTTGGTAAAGAACAAAGATTTGCAAATAACAGAGCCGGATAAAACAGAGTAGTGATGAATAGCTACTACTACTCACCAAGCCCGGGGACCTCTACGCCGAGCGCGTCCAGCAAGTCCCGTTCCCGGTCCATGACATCTGTCCAGCGGTGGGTGGCCTGGTTATATGTGCGCCGGACCCCAGAGAGCTTAAACATGGCCCGGCACACCTTCTCCCACCGCTTCCGGCGCTCCCGGATGCCATAGCCGGTTGCGATCTTGCCGCCTCCCAGGATCGTCTTGGGGAGGCGGCGCTGGACGTGGAAGATGAGTGCGGCCACCTCCTCCGCGCTAAAGATCTCCCGTGGCACCACTTGCTCCCCCCTCAAACGCCCGCACGGGAGCCGGGCACGGGGTGCGGGACCCTTCCCCTTCTCAGGGTGCTTCCCGGCTCCCTTTACCATGGTCTGGGCAGAAATAAAGTTAAATGATAAAGAAGAAATAGAATAGTGAAGAAGAAAAGAAAAGAGTTTAAAAAAGTAGTTTAAAAGTAACTAAAAGCAGCAGAAAACACAAAAATATAGAGCTAGAAAAATAGAGGGATAGATAATAAGTAAAATAGATCAAATAAACTTCAAACAAGCAAAGGATGGCAGAGATTCAGAGAGGATACAGAAAGCATGCCCAGAACCATAGCAATGAATGAGAAACAAGATGGCCGCGCCCGTTCACGACCGCGTGGGTAAGTTCGCGTGAGATTTTCCTCGCGAGCACGCGCAAAATTGTACTAGCGAGCAGCACAATTTGCGAGATTACACATAGCGGCCGGAAACGGAATTACGTCACGCAAACAAGATGGCCGCGCACCGTGTACGACCGCTAGGGTAACTTGGCAAACGTATAGCTACAAGCGCCTCGCGAACACGCACAAAATCACGCGAACATACACGTCACAAAAAAAAATTTAGTGTATTCGCAAGCATTCGCGGCTTCCGAAATCGATCTCGCACGGATTCGCGCCCCAAAAAACGCACGAAATTGCAGAAAAAACGATTTTTGCTAAACTGAAAGCAATGAGCAGGTGCAAAAGTTCAAACTTAACATTAGTAACATTCACTCTAGTGCTTCCTGAGGGGCCCCTCCAGAGTTTGCAACTATTCTATGACCCTGCTATGACCCAAAAGCAGGCTCATAGAATAGCTACAAGTAGACCATAAAGGTCCTGTGAAAAAAAATTGCACTGCAACAGAAAGCAAATTACAGATAAGGAAGGAAGCAGGTGCCAGCCAGACTGGAACTTTCAAAATAACTGAAACATTAATCAACCCCAAATTAATTCATGGCAGTTGAAGTAGGGGAGGTGTGCTTGCTTTTTTCAACCCCCATAAACTACAGTGATAAACAAACCTAATGGGTGGCAGTGAGGATGTACCAGAGGGTGGCATGGGTGTCCCAGAGGGTGGCAGTGGTGAAACAGAGGGTGCTGTGAACCTGTGATGATAAACCAGACGTAGAAACAACATAGTCGCGGCCGTTGCGAGCCGAAAAGTAAGTTCGCAATTGCGAAATTGTCCCAAAATCCGCGCGAACGCACGCCAACACAAAAAACGGGAAAATCCGCAAATCCGCGAGAGTTCGCGTATTGTCGCGGATTGCGAATCCGTAAATCCGCAAATTCGCGTACGCGAGATCCGCTAGATCCGCCCATGCTTACTTGCTATTCAGTGTTTCCGAGGCAAAAAAATACCTGAATTCTCCCAATTTACCCATTAGTCAATACATAGTGAAGACACAAAGTGTAGGTACACATGTTGTTAATTCTTAATGTCATAAGTGTACACATCTAAGGAATGTAATGCGTTCTTTTGATTTTCCCGTTGCAGAACTGACATGTGGAACTCTATTTCTCTCCGGAGAAAGCAAGTTTTTCAAAGTGCACACACCCATATACACATCCACGGGGTTGTCCTTGGGACATATACAGCCTCTGGCCTCCTCTGGAAGACACCAGCTGGTCCAATCCCGAGCGAAGCTTGTGATCACGTTTGAACGGAAAGGACCCACTGTCAGCCCCCAGTGAAGATGGTTGTGTGAGACGCGGGCTCTTCTTTCATGCCAGAGGGAGATGAAAAGTTCAAGCAGCAGAGATATGTGGCAAAAGCTGAAAATGTTTTTCTTCAAAGGAAATCTGCCAAGCTCAGGGAATCAGCACCTCATCCCTCTTTAAAATGAAAACAGAGGGGCGTGGCCAAGATGGCGACCGAGGAAGATGCGAGTCTGTGAGGCTCCCGACCCGGGCCCCTCTTTTGACCCATCCACAGCATCAAAACCACCAAGCAGGGGTTCTCGCACCCCAACAGAGTGTGAGACTTTGGTCCCGGTCCAGTGGGGCGAAGTGTGGAGCGCAGTCAAGCCGGTGCCGTGCCGTGCTGCCCAAGGAGCGGGTCCCGACCAGGCGCGACGGAGCCGTGGCGGCCAGAGCCACTGGGTGAACGGCGCTCGATCCCGCCGAGGCAACGTGGTCGGAGGACACAGGAGACTGCCCGGGGCTGCCCTGGAGAACCTGAGGGGGAATCAGCGGCGGCGGCCCCGGGAGAAATCTGGGAGCAGCGGGACGCTAGACTGCGAGCGACAGAAAAGCCGCTCCCGGGGTCGCGAAACTCAACTCCCCGGCTTTTGGGGCCTACATCTGGGAGACGCTCGCCGGCCCGGACCACAGAAGCTGCTCCTGGGGAGGTAAGGGCGAGAGCGGTGAGACAGCGTGAGGCGCCCACACCCGCGACGACCAGCCGGGGCCAGCGGGAGGCAAGAGGCTTCGGAGGGCTCTTGGCGGAGAGAGAGGTGAGAGGTCGGCCGGAGCCGGCGGAGCGGCGCGAAAATCGAGCCCCAGGCTCTGGGGCCTAGCAGAAGGAGCCCGCCTCCCACGCAGTCATCGGCAGGCCCTGGTTGGTCACGGCCAGGAAGGTGAAGTGGCAGCCCTTCTGGGGTACACCCGGCTCAGTAAAGCCACTGCCCAGGGTCCAAGGACTTTTGACGATGGGGGAGGTGAGAGGCCAGCCAAAGGGACTGGGGACAGCGCGCAAATCGAACCCCAGGCCCTGAGACCTTGCAGAAGGAGCCCGCCTCCCACCTAAACATCGGCCTGGTCGGGCGCAACCAGGGGATCACTGCAATGGCCCTCCCGGGGAGTACCTGGCAAGAAGGGTTTCGGCCTGGGATCAGGGGCTGCAACAGAGAGTCAGGTGGTGCGGCCCGGCATGCATGGCGCTCCTCAGGTGAGGAGGCTGGGACAGTGCGCTGTGCAGAGGCCTGCGCTGGTCAGGACAGGGAAGCCTAGAAAAGGGATTGACGTCGCCTGCGCTGCGGGGCCGAGGGGGGTCTTGAGGAAAAGGCCGCGAGACCAGGGACAGTGCAGACAAATCGGCAGCCAGGTCACAGGTGATTAACGAGCACGCCCCTCCAAGAGCGGACCCTCACGGAGACAGAAGGCCTAGGTCAACATGGCGACAGGGCCTCGCAGAGGGGGACGCACGATAACGGATATGTTGGTGAAGGGTGCCCCCAAAGGTGAGAAGAGCCCTCTGGCCCCAGCGGCAGCGAAGGACAACACTGGGCAGGAAGATGGGGGGGTCCCCATTACTAAGTCATTTTTAGAAACCCTTTTCAACTCATTGCGGGAGGACTTCCAAGCCTTAAAGCAAGACATGGCAGGGGAATTCCGAGAGCTACGCCGCGATGTGGTCGGTTTGGGGGAACGAGTGGCCGCAGTAGAAGAGGCAGACCAGGCTAGAAGCGAGGAGGTGGAGCAACTACAACGAGAAGTTGTACGCCTCCGTGAACAACAAGTCGATCTGCAGGCGCACGCGGAGGACCTCGAAAACCACTCCAGAAGAAATAACATACGAGTTCGAGGAGTACCATCCAAGGAAGAAGGGAACGACATCACCCTCTTTCTGCAGGGACTATTCCGAGAGATCCTAGGGGAGGGGCAGGACTTTGACATCCGCATCGACAGGGCGCACAGGGTGGGCCTGGAGCGCCGAGCACCTTCTCCCCCCTGATATCCTAGCGTTCCTGCCTGACTTTCTCCTGAAGGAACGTATCCTGAGGTAGGCTTGCCAGAAACAGCCCCTCCGGCACCTGGGCCACCCAGTTGCGTTGTACCAAGACCTCTCAGACACCACCTTGCAGAAGAGAAAGGCCTTCAAAATAGCCACCGCATACCTGCGAGATAAAGGCATTCCATACGCCTGGGGCCACCCCTTTAGGTTAATTTTTAAATGGAACGGAACCCTACAACAACTCAGGTCCCTGCAGGACACGTGCGAACTGTTGGGCATTGACCTAGATGCAGCCTCGAATCAAGAAGACACAATCAGGCGACCCTCACAAGGGAGGACACCGCGAACCTCAGGTGATGGATGGCAGAAAGTGGGTAGAAGGCGCTCGCCTAGGGCATCCCTCAGACTGGACCCGACAACGATGGCACAGGAACAAGCAGCGGCCATACAGGAAGTCTCCAGAGACACAGCGACGTCGGACTGACGGAGCGCTACATTGGCGGTTTCGCCTCTTGCATTACCAATATGCGAGTTGGGGGGGCCAGGCTGGGGCCATCGAGGTCGCCAGTGCCACACACCTCTCTACGTAACAGTGCCACAGGCCTGAACAGGGTATTGACTGGCCTGGGACTATGACAAACCTTTGGGAGTTCTCAGTTGGGGTTTGAGCGGGGGCATGTAGGGAAGCTGGAGCTGGGAGAGGGGGGTACAGGGGGTTTTCTGTTGGGGTTAAGGTGGTTGGGGGAAAAAATTCTGGAGGAATGTTTTGGGGTGGGAAGGGAGTGGGAGGGAACCGGTGTGCCATTGGGGACAGAAGTTTCTGCGCAGGTTGCAGGGCAGCGAGAATGGGCAAAAGAGTCGCAAGCTGGCCGAGTCCGGAACCATGGTCAATAACTCTGTAAAGATCCTCACGCTAAACATCAAAGGCCTTAATAACCCCACCAAGAGGTGAGCCGTACTATCCTATCTAGAACACTCAGGGGCAGCGATTTGCTTACTCCAGGAAACCCCCCTGCTCCCTAAGGGTCCCTGTACACACCAAACTCCGGGCAGGAGCCTTTTCTTCGGTCCGCCATTTCTGAGGCCCTGCGTTCTCCGGATCCTTTACTGCTCCTAGGAGGGGACCTAAACATAGTCATGGACAGGGATAGAGACAGATCTGGCCACCGCTACGGCAACACAGGGGCTCTTTCAGACGCAGGTAGAGATTGGCTACAACAGAGGGGGCTGGAGGACCTGTGGAGGGCTAAACACCCGGGAGCATCGCAATACACCTTCTATTCCCATGTGCATCACACCTACGCCAGGTTAGATCACTTCATTGGCTCTTCGGAGCTGCTAGCTCGTGTCGAAGCGGCGTATATTGTTCCGGCGGCTATCTCTGATTATGAGGCCGTAGAACTAGTGATTCAGGTCCCAGCTATAAAGAGACCCCCGGGCAGATGGCGGCTGCGGGAGCCCCTCCTGCAACAAGAAGACGTGGTGCGACAGCTCCGTAAACGCATCACGGACTACCTAGCTGACAATGACCACCCTGACACTCCCTTGACAGTGGTCTGGGGAGCTCTCAAAGCAGTAATCTGTGGCGAGCTTATCGCGGTGGCAGCGGCGGAAGCCAGGGACCGCAAAGAAAGCGGGCAGACCTTACTGCCAAGGTTGTTGAACTGGAGCGAGTTCACAGTCGCACAGGCGCACCTAGAGTATGGAAACAACCTAAAGTTGCCAGGTCTCTCTTGGCGAGCCTAGATACGGACAGTGCTGAATATGCGGCCCTTTACTTATGCCATACTTATTAAGTCGGGGGGAACAAAACAGGTCGTCTACTGGCGAGTGCGCTATGGGCCAAGGTCCAGCGTTCCAAAATCGTGCTCTTACGCGCTGAGAATGGGGACGAACTCAAGGAAGAGGGGCAGATCGCAAAGGCATTTAGCGACTATTATGCAGCCCTCTACACGGGGGACCCCCCTGCTGCCTCCGATGCAGAGCGGTATCTCCATGACACGGCTGTCACCACCTTGAACTCCTCCTCCGCCGGTGCCCTAGACGCACCTATTTGGATCGAGGAGGTGATCAGCGCCATCTCGTGCCTTAAGCCCCTAAAGGCACCGGGCCCAGACGGCTTCTCCTCCGGGTTTTACAAGACCTTCTGCCCGTTGATCGCCCTGCTTCTCACCAAACTCTTTAACTCATTTCATGGCCCCGACTCCATCCCGCCGGATATGTTAGAAGCGGGCGTGATTGTCCTGTATAAGCCAGGCAAAGACACCACACATTGCACCGCATTCAGACCGATCTCCCTGCTTAACGTCGACCTTAAGCTTTTCACGGGAGTGCTGGCTGCACGGCTCGGACCATGCCTCCCGGGTATCATAGAGCCGGACCAGTCCGGCTTTATCCCGGGCAGACAATGCAGCGACAACACCAAGCGCTTTCTCCACCTGATTGACAAGGCGCACTTCCAACAATCCGACTCGGTCCTCTTATCTATTGACGCCGAAAAGGCGTTCGACCGGGTTGATTGGAGCTTCCTACAGATGGTCCTGGCGCGTTTTGGAGTGGGGAAACGCTTTCAAGCCTGGGTTGCGAGCTGCTACCACAAGCCCCAGGCGCGCGCGTCCGCCTCAATGGCCTCTGTTCTCCCCCTTTCGAGATCCAACGTGGGACAAGACAGGGGTGTCCCCTCTCCCCCTCCTCTTCGCGTTGTACGTGGAGCCATTCGCACAACACATCCGGGATCATCCCGGGATACAAGGGGTGCATTTCGGCGGGGAACCACATCCTATCGGCCTATATGCAGATGACATCCTGGCGGCCCTAGATAGCCCGGCCAGCTCCGTGCCAGCCTTCTTAGAGGAAATTGAGCTTTTCGGCGCCGCTTCAGGCTTCCGAGTGAATAGGGGGAAGTCGCTGCTCCTACCCTTGGGCCGGAATGTTCAGCCCACCCGCAATCCACCTGCCTCTGCTTGGGGACTGGCAACCCAGCCTCAAATCCCGTACCTCGGCATCACTCTCACTCCCTCTACGGAGAGGACGGTCGCCTCAAACTACACGACCCTCATGACGCAGATTCGCAAGGACCTGGAACGCTGGGCGAGACAACCACTATCCCTTTTGGGCCGGGTGGCAGCGATAAAAATGTCGACACTCCCCAAAATTCTTTACATCTTTCAAACGATCCCTGTGCCCCCGCCAGCGGGTACACTTACGCAGCTGCAGTCGGCACTTCAGCACTTTATCTGGGGGCCGCATGCATAAAACACTGGCATACCGGAGGTTGGATGAGGGTGAATTGGGCATTCCCAACCTGCAGCGTTATTTTCAGGCCGCTCAGCTGCGCTACCTTGTAGAATAGTTTAGGCCCGAATCCGAGAAGAGGTGGCTCTTCCAAGATAGGGCTATGGCTCAGACATCGCTGTGGAAGGTGCCCTTCCTGCACCGTCCACACAGACCACGTTATCTCCAGCGGTCACCCATCACACACACCATCCTAAAAGTCTGGGACTCCGTGGCTATTAAACGCCATCTCACGACCTTTCCTTCTCCACTCACACCCCTGCTAGACAACCCCGACTTCCCCCCGGGCATGGACCCTCAGGCTTATCAGCAATGACGGGGATCCAGCTGCAGGTCTGCTGGCCATATTTTTGATCTAGAGGGTCTGATGCCGCTCGCTGACCTATCTCAAGGATATGATCTCTCGTTGCCGCAACTCTTCCAATATTTTCAATTGCGATACTGGCTTCTACAACCCGACGTACACCCTTCAGTTAGCAGACGCCTAACTGCATTTGAGAAGTGGCTGGCAACAAAAGACTGATCGAGGTCTTATTACTGACCTCTACAAGATGCTCGCCCCTGATCCCGAGCTACAACACTCTGCAGGGCAAACTAGGTGGGAGCAGGAATTAGGGAGGACTTTGACTGCTCAAGAATGGCAATCGATCTACTACAGGGCCAACCACGCAGCGAAGAACACCGCAGGTAGGAAGTCGGCAGTGAAGATAGCCACATACTGGTACCTTACCCCAGCAAGGCTTCACAGGGGCAATCCATCTAGGAGTGAGTTGTGTTGGAGGGGGTGCAAGGAAATAGTCACATTGTCACATCTCCTTTGGGACTGCTCAGCAGTTAAGCATTACTGGACCTCAGTCCTTAATGACATAGATAACACCTGGGACACAGAAATTCCATGATTCCCCGCTTACACCATCCTAGGCCTCCCAAATGCACTCACCTTCCCTTTGAAATCTATCAGGGGGTGGCAAATGGGTACCGCGATCCAGGCCGCCACGCAACATATACTTTCCCTTTGGGGGTCCACCACACGGCCAACACATACGGGATGGCTGCACAAACTCTGGTTTACATTGGGGATGGAGCGAATCCAGGCCACACTAACCCACACAACAGCTACCTTTCAGGAGCTCTGGAAGTCGCTGCTTACACTGCTGTCCCTAAAATTTCATGAAATCACCTGCCCCAAGTACCTCCGCCTATTACGCCTGACGGAACACCTAGATGCGACCGCTCAGGACGACACGGACACTTGTTGAGGCGCCTCCTCTACGGCTGCCTAGGCAAGTAAGATATGGCACACTGGTGGGGGGGGTTCGGGTTTTGGGGGGGAGGGTTGTTCTTTTCCTTCTATTTCATAGGCGAGCTACTCACAATGCACAGAAAGCTATTGAACATTACAGAGACTCAGGAGATAATTATGGTTTGGGGAAGACCTCGAATTAGTCAGCATCACCAGCGATGTATTAAGGGTCATATGGTACGGGTCCTCCTGCTGCTTGGCTGTTTCTGTTTATTGCCGCGTCATTGCACTGTGCTTTCTGATTTGTATATTTTGCCTCATGCCAGTAAAACAAATTTAAACATGAAATAAAAACAGATCAGAGAGGAAGAAGAGATGGAAAAAGCGAGAGACAGAATAAAGCTAGGATATTCTCCAGTAACCGTGCATCCCCGCCCTCTGCGAAAAAGTACTCTATGATGTAAGGTGGTGTTAAAAGTCTTAAGGGTGACCGAGCCAGGAATGCAAGGTGACGTTGAAGGGAGCATCTGTTTATAACGTATTTATGTGCATGAACATGCACTCTACAAATCCTTCCACGTGGCAGTTTCAGACTTATAGCCAGAGGTAGATAATGTGGGGTCGTGGTCCCTAAGAACAACTGCACTGAATACTGATACCAAACTTTTCAGCACATTAAATCCACACTGATGCCAGTGTGGGATTTAATGTACAATGCACGACAGAGGGCAACTTAAAGCTGCCCCCTGAAACTAACCCACAACCCGTGTCCTGACTGAGAGGCTGCCTAGGCTACATAAACAATAAAGGAGACCGCCGCACTCCAGGGGTAGTCGAGTATATCCGAGTAATTCAAAGTTCAAATGGTTAGGGTGCTGAAGATGTTCACCTCCTGTTCATAGAGGTGTGAATAGATAAAGCAACAGAAAAACCTTTCACCGTGAAAGGTCAAAATCCAGAGCACCCAGAGACACAAATCGCCGAACTCAAAAAATGGCGGAAGAAGCCAGCCGACCGCTCCGAGACGATCCCACACCCACTCAATCTCTGACACATTCACACCAGAGCACATGAAAAGCACCCAACCAGGAAACCCACTCCAGCAGGGAACATCAGCACCTCCCCAATGATCCACCAACACACAGCAAACACTCCGAAAACGTCTCCCGGCGCACCCTGAACAGCAGCTCCTCCTCAAGGGGAATTGTCCAGGGTAAATACAAAAGATACCACACACACCGCAACCCAAGAGGGGATGCACCAACAAGACACCCAAGGGCATCCACAAGCACCAAGGGGTGTGGGGCGACAGCCACACGCAGATGAAGCGGTGCATACAGAAAGAAAACACCATGGGAAAACGAGCATGACACAAAAGCACACAAGTGGCACCCAGGAAACAGAGCGGAAGAGGATGTCGATAATCAACTATCATCTTCCACTCTGCTTCCTGAGTGCCACTCGTGCGCCCCTGCACCACGCTCACCCTCCCATGGCACCCCCCCAATGTGTGCAGCACCTCATCCACACGCGACCGCCACCCCACACCACTTGACACCCACAGACACCCCTGGGCATCCCACCAACGCACTCCCCCTTGGATCGCGACACACATGGCCTATTCCACATTTTCCCCAGACAACTCCCCCCGAAGATCCACCGCTCGAAATGCATCGGGGACACACCCCCAACGCGTCCACCACATGTCAATGGACCACCGAAGAACCACCGATGCTCCCCACCAGAAAGAATCTCCCTACGGAACACCCCCCACACGCCGCAACATGAACACGTCAAAGACCGAACAAACATGGGATCATCCCAGAACAGCCAACCGGCCTCTTCCACCACCCCACGAACTCAGCAATTTGCTTCGCCAAAGGAGCGCTCCAGACTCCAACCCCTCATGGCGAAAGGTCCCTCTGAGGCTGCCTAGGCTGCCACCCAGCAGACTTGTTGCTGGACCCCTGGGTAGAGAGCCATCCGCTCTCATGGGCCTGCAACAATGCACATCCTGGGGTGAGGTGCTAGGCCTCCGCCCCCGGATGGGCAGGGGGAGCTTCAAAGGCATGCCCACTTGGTGAGCTACTCCAGTCCACTTGCTGTACTCAGCAACTGGCACCCACTGGTTCTGACCCCCACTCTGGCAGGAAGAGAGGTGGGAAAACCTAAGTGAGGAAAGGGGGTGTGCCAGCCTCTGCCAACCCCACCCTTCAGGTGGGGGAGGTGAGGTGAAGCACAACTCCGGGCTCTCGCCATCTTGAGGATGGAGAGCCCTACCCAATCAGAGACAGGCTCCTGCCACCCTCCCAATGGAGAGTGGCAGGATAGGGGGTGTACTCACTCGAGGGAAGGGACCCATTGGTCCCTGACCTTCCCATACCTGTAACGCCCCTACATTTTGTAGTTAGGGGCACCCTGAACCTTCCTTCCTCAGATCCTGAAACTACAAGAAGAACAAGAAGAAAGAAGACCTGCTGTGCAGCTGCTAACAAGAGGACAACACCAACTGACTTGGTCCCAGCCCTACAGGCCTGTCTACCTTCAAACCTGCTCCTGCTTAATCCCGGCGTCTCCTGTGGTCAGCAACCTCGAAAACCCCGGAGGACCTGACTGCCTTGCTCATCTAAAGACTTGGACTCCCACAAACAGTGGTTCTGCTCAAACAGCAACAACCCCTGGTGCCAGCCAGGAACCGCGAATCCAGCACACACAGCACCCACCGAGCCCGGCCTGTGCCTGAGTGAACAAAGACCACGAGGATGTCCCCCCGACGACTGTGAACACGAATTCAGCACCCAAGGACCTCCTCGACGCTCCTGATGCCTACTGTGAGAAAGTGCCATCTTTCTTGCATGGTATGCCACCACTTTTTGCTGAATTGCTGATGGTACTTTGACTGAGTGCGCCCTGGGTTCCTGCCAACCAGGTACCCAAGGCCTGTGTTCCTACCCTAAAACTGTGTTGAAACCAAAACCCAATTGGCATCTCTGACCACATGTCAGTCCCTGGTAAATGGTACCCTAGGTACCCAGGGCACTGTGGTCCAGAGAAGAGCCCTAAGGGCTGCAGCACTTATTGTACCACCCTTAGGTGCCCTGTACCCTGACACACACACACTGACTTTGCAGGCTGAGTGTCTTGGTGCAGATCTAAACAGAGTCGACATGGCACCCATCCTGGGTGCCATGCCCACAAACACACTGCCCTGGAATACCTCAGTCACCCCTCTAGCTGGGTGCACTATGCCAGTGGTGTGGGCACAAGTGCATGAGCCCTCTGCCCCTACAGTACCCAGGGCCATGCCTGGGCACTGTGAGTGCAGTGATGCCATTAAGAGTATATGGTGCTGGTAGGTTGTCATTACGAACTCCACAGCACCATAATGGCTACACTGAAGACTGAGAAGTTTGGTATCAAACTTCTCAGCACATTAAACCCACACTGATACCAATGTGGGATTTAATGTCAAATGCACGACAGCGGGCATCTTAGAGATGCCCCATGAAACCTGACCAACTCCCAGTGTCCTGACTGCGTGGCTACTGAGGCTGCCACCACCAGACACGTTTCTGGACCCCTGGGTCGAGAGCTTGCCGCTCTCAAGGGCCTGAAACAATGCACTTCCTGGGACGAGGTGCCAAACCTCCTCCCCTAGGATGGGCAGCGGGAGTTTCAAAGGCATGCCGCCTTTGTGAGCTTCTCCAGGTCATTTGCTGTACTCAGCAACTGGTCCCCACCGGTTCGGACCCCGACTCTGGTGGGAAGACAGGCGGGAAACCCTAAGTGAGGAAAGGGAGGGTTACAGCCTCTGCCAACCCCACCCCTCAGGTGGGAGAGGCGAGGTGAAACAACTCCGGGCTCCCGCCATCTTGAGGATGGGGAGTCCTACCCTACCCAATCAGAGCTAGGCACCTGCCTCCCTCCCACTGGAGAGTAGCAGGATAGGGGGTGTACTCACCCCAGGGAAGGGACCCATTGGTCCCTGCCCTTGCCCTACCTGTAAACGCCCCTAAATTTAGTATTTAGGGGCACCCTGAACTTTCAAACAGATCCTGATTTGAAAACAAGAAAGAAGAACAAGAAGAAAGAGGACCTGCCGTGCAGCTGCTAACAAGAGGACAACAGCAACTGACTTGGCCCCAGCCCTACCGGCCAGTAGATCCTTGAACCTGCTCCTGGTAAAACCCCGGCGTCTCCTGCGACAGCAACCTCGAAAACCCAGGAGGACCTGCCTGCCTTGCTCATCTAAAGACTGGGACTACCATGAGCAGTGGTTCTGCTCAAACAGCAACAACCCCTGGTGCCAGCCGGGAACCGCAAATCCAGCACACACTGCACCTGCCGAGCCCGGCCCGGGCCTGAGTGGACAAAGACCACGAGGACGTTTTCCCCCCAGCGATTGTGACCAAGAATCCAGCGCCCAAGTACCCACCTTGATGATTCTGATGGCTGCAGCCTCACAACCAGGGACCCCTTCAACCGCTACCAGCAGAGGGTAAGATTGCCCGACGTCAAAAGACACCACTGCACCCGGCGCCCCCTGTGCCTAACTCCTGGGTGTCTACCTATCCTCCAAGATCCCAACTTACCTCTCAAAGTGGTGGGCGCACCTGAAGAATCTCTGTTCCCGAGCCTGCAGCCTTTGTTCAACTTCCAGCTTTCCCATTGAATAACATTGGCCGCCCAAAGGCCCAAAAGCCCCCTGCACCTAGCCGCCCAAGTGCCACTGGGAGTGCAGAATTTATCCTACTCTTCTTCACCACTTGCCCTGTGTAAGTGACCAGGAGCTCAGCTCCCACAGCCGCGTAGTCTGCCTGCTAGCAGCCACCACCCAAAGCCCCATTATCCTCCACAGCATAACATTGGGCCTACTCACTCGGAACCCGGCTGCCCCTGTGCCGCTGAGGGAGTAACAACTGTACTTACCTGACTCTGGGAGACGCCCGAGTCTACCCTCAGAACCTTAACTCTGCCAGTCGAGTACTTACCCAAAGACCTATAACTTGATTTTCTCCATAGGGTAACATTGGCTCGGTTTCACTTTAAATTTCTTCTAAGTGTTGAGTTTTGCAACTTTAAAATACTCACTAAAAATCAGCCGATCAACGAAAACAAAATTACTCACCTTTATCAGGAGAGATCCCAGTGCGTATCTTTGTGCACAGCACTGAACCTGAAAAGCAATTATAACCGTGATTTACTGTTAACCCAATTTTCCGCCATAGGAATACATTGTCTGGTTTTTACCAGAAATTCTTCTAAGTGTCGATTTTCCAAACTTACAAATATTCCCCAATAATCGCCTGTGTAACAAAAATTATTTCTTGCAACTGTCTACAGGAAATGCACCAGGGCGGAATCCAGGATCCAGCCCGAGCAAAAAAAAACACCCGCAAAACGATTCTTTTGCATTCACTTAAAACTTCCCATTGAGCTCAATGTTATTTTGTGTTTAAACTTGTGTTGCATATTGCAACTATTGTAGCTATAGCATTTATAAGTCTATTGCTATTTGAAAGTATTCAATTGCAACATCTCATTCCGAGAAAGTATTTATGATACCTACTGTGGTTCTAAAAATAAGCAACTATATACCTTTATATACAAAACTACTGGCCCAGAGCTCAGCTCCCAAGTGCGCGAGACCATCTGCCGACCAAGCGTGCACAACAAATGCCCCACACTGTCCTCCGACACTGCCCCACCGCTCGACCAAGCCACCACCCCAGAGAGCAAGGTTACAACCAACTTCAGCCTCCGCCACACCTTCGGGGACCGTGGACTCCGCGCACACTGCACCCCACCCAGGCCCAGCACATACAGAGCCACCTTCTTACAGAGTGCTTACTTGTTTTCCTTCTATAGGACTGTACTGCAGTTTGCTGACATTGCACTAAGTGTTTATTTCATAAAAACGTTACAAAGTATTTTCCAACACTGCAAAGTATTTTTATACTACTGTAAAGTATTTCATTGCCTTTAACCCCTTCCATGCTCATGACGAGCTGAGCTCGCCATGCAGTACACTGCTCGTGTACTCATGACGAGCTGAGCTCGTCATGAACAATGGGAATAAATGAGTGCCAGCGCTCAGGCGAAATTGCTGCAGCATTGATGGTGTTAAAAAACAATTCCAAACTGCATTTGAAAAGTTTTGCTACTTTCAAACTGATACTTACCTGCAACTGAGTACCTCTTGGTCCTAAAGATAAAATAAAGTAAGAACTTTTCATACAAAACAATTGGTCTGTGCAATCATTTCTTCCCTGAGTGTGCACAACAAATGCTCACCACCAACCCCCGACAAGCCCAACCGCTCGACCACACCACTACAAACAGAGCTTTTAGTATTATCCACCTGAGCCCCTGTGAGCCCCGAGGGACTCACTGGACTCTGCACACCATATCCTACCTTGGCACAATACATAAAGAGCCAGCCCCCTACAGTTACTCATTTAGTAAATTATTTTTTGTTAAGAGAAGAACGCCAGCTGAATCCAAAAAGTGAGAAAGAAAAAGCCAACTGTAATCATTATGTCTGAAGAACAAAAAGTAAATTGGTAAAAATGAGGCTAGGAATTAAGCCGAGGCCTTGATAACCTTTTTTCAAAGTAACAATCAGCTCTAGCTTTAGGAGACATTCAGCTTATGCCTCAAAATATCCAGAAAGGCTGATAGATAATAACCAAGATAGCTCTTTGTAGGAAGCTGGCTCTGCACATACTACTTAGAACACCATAGTGGAGAAGGGCCCAAGGGGAATTATAGTTTATAGACCTCGGGGTATCTTGTCCCCCAACTAAACAATGAAACACACGGAAGATACCGAAGGTCTATCGTTAATCCAAACTCAATGCAGAGCCTAATGAGTGTTCTACACAGGTAACTGGAACAGAACAAGGATTCTTATTCTACAGGAGACACACAGAGAAGAAGTGAATATAGAAATATAGTTCTAAAGAAGAACTCAGTCCAGAAAAAGATTATGAACCCATAGAAAAGTACCCATCAGCCCACTCAATAGTGGAACTTCGTCATCTGGGGTTTTTTTGTTTGAAAAATTGGTGTCCAATATGCCCTTCCTCAGATGAAACTTGAGGCAAGCTTAGGACCCAATGGTTGAACCCTCAACCAAAGCAGATGACAGAGTATGAATGCTGATAAGGCTTAGTTGCAGTGCTAAGAAAAAGTGTAAGAGAAGAGGATAGTGCTCAACGTGATTAAAAATACCTATCTTCATGTCAATAAGAAAACTTTATTATATGTGCCCATCAAGATGGTATAGTTAAAAGCAGAGTGAGAATAGCAGTGAAAATATTTGCTATTTACCATAGATGTTTAATTGGTCAACATGTTTCAGCCTCTCCAGGCTTTCGTCAGGACCTGTAGTTCACTACTGCAACACTTACTTTTATGTGCTGTGAAGGACAGACTATAGAAATTCTTTGGATTTGTGTATCAGCTCCTGTAGAACAACATAAATACAGAGAAACGAAAAAACCATACAGCAACCAGTTATGGTGATTTCAACAACAATCGTTGGATTAGTGTTTTCCATACACATACATTTTATTGTATGATTTATAACTTACCCAGTATTATGGGATGAAGGACCTCACCTCACCTGGCAACGGCTCAGGATAAGGAGGCCACGCACTGTAGAGGATTGAAAAAGTGGTGTATTTTAGTTCATCTCATTACTTATTTGAGTTAATCTCATGATTTGGAAAGGTGTATCCAAATTGCGTTCTAGTAAAGACACAAGAATGGCAAAAAGGAAGGCCAAAGCCTAGATGACTATTACTGTTATGGTGTTTCTATCACAACTCACTCCTGTTCATACATGATTATCCGGAGTGGCAGAATTGTAACTTTCTGCCCTGAGTGTTAAGGGCACGTTTGTATCTTAATACCTGTCATTCACGCTAAGGTTAAGGACAGGGGCCAGTAAATCAGGCAATATTCTAGGTCCCAAACGGTCCCTTCCAAATACTCTATCACGATTATTTAATAATAGCATGTGTTCAGCCAATATTCTAGGCAGAGACTACCACGCAAGACCCACCGCCGCCTGGAGCACACTCACCTCTCCGTCGTTACCTCGTGCTTCACCGAGCCGAGGGGGAGGTGATGGCCCAGTGCGGTGCGCTCGTTTAACAAAGCGGCCTGCGGACCAGAGAGAGAGCTGTATTTCTCTGTAATCCGATAGGTTCATCTATTGAGCCAATCAGAAAGTGTATATTACCAGCGTTCGTTTCACAGAGCAGCCTGCGGACCAGAGAGAGAGCTGTATTTCTCTGTAATCCGATAGGTGCATCTATTGAGCCAATCAGAAAGTGTATATTACCAGCGCTCGTTTCACAGAGCAGCCTGCGGACCAGAGAGAGAGCTGTATTTCTCTGTAATCCGATAGGTTCATCTATTGAGCCAGTCAGAAAGTGTATATTACCAGCGATTGTTTCACAGAGCAGCCTGCGGACCTGAGAGAGAGCTGCATGTCTCTGTGATCCGATAGGTTCATCTATTGAGCCAATCAGAAAGTGCATATTGCCAGTAAAAGAAACATTACGATTGGCTGAACAGGAAGGCTACTATGACCAATTACTAGCATTCAGGGCTGGCAATTGGCTCAATAGATGCACCTATCGGATTACAGAGAAATACAGCTCTCTCTCTGGTCCGCAGGCCGCTTTGTTAAACAAGCGCACCGCACTGGGCCATCACCTCCCCCTCGGCTCGGTGAAGCACGAGGTAACGACGGAGAGGTGAGTGTGCTCCAGGCGGCGGTGGGTCTTGCGTGGTAGTCTCTGCCTAGAATATTGGCTGAACACATGCTATTATTAAATAATCGTGATAGAGTATTTGGAAGGGACCGTTTGGGACCTAGAATATTGCCTGATTTACTGGCCCCTGTCCTTAACCTTAGCGTGAATGACAGGTATTAAGATACAAACGTGCCCTTAACACTCAGGCCAGAAAGTTACAATTCTGCCACTCCGGATAATCATGTATGAACAGGAGTGAGTTGTGATAGAAACACCATAACAGTAATAGTCATCTAGGCTTTGGCCTTCCTTTTTGCCATTCTTGTGTCTTTACTAGAACGCAATTTGGATACACCTTTCCAAATCATGAGATTAACTCAAATAAGTAATGAGATGAACTAAAATACACCACTTTTTCAATCCTCTACAGTGCGTGGCCTCCTTATCCTGAGCCGTTGCCAGGTGAGGTGAGGTCCTTCATCCCATAATACTGGGTAAGTTATAAATCATACAATAAAATGTATATGTATGGAAAACACTAATCCAACGATTGTTGTTGAAATCACCATAACTGGTTGCTGTATGGTTTTTTCGTTTCTCTGTATTTATGTTGTTCTACAGGAGCTGATACACAAATCCAAAGAATTTCTATAGTCTGTCCTTCACAGCACATAAAAGTAAGTGTTGCAGTAGTGAACTACAGGTCCTGACGAAAGCCTGGAGAGGCTGAAACATGTTGACCAATTAAACATCTATGGTAAATAGCAAATATTTTCACTGCTATTCTCACTCTGCTTTTAACTATACCATCTTGATGGGCACATATAATAAAGTTTTCTTATTGACATGAAGATAGGTATTTTTAATCACGTTGAGCACTATCCTCTTCTCTTACACTTTTTCTTAGCACTGCAACTAAGCCTTATCAGCATTCATACTCTGTCATCTGCTTTGGTTGAGGGTTCAACCATTGGGTCCTAAGCTTGCCTCAAGTTTCATCTGAGGAAGGGCATATTGGACACCAATTTTTCAAACAAAAAAACCCCAGATGACGAAGTTCCACTATTGAGTGGGCTGATGGGTACTTTTCTATGGGTTTATAATCTTTTTCTGGACTGAGTTCTTCTTTAGAACTATATTTCTATATTCACTTCTTCTCTGTGTGTCTCCTGTAGAATAAGAATCCTTGTTCTGTTCCAGTTACCTGTGTAGAACACTCATTAGGCTCTGCATTGAGTTTGGATTAACGATAGACCTTCGGTATCTTCCGTGTGTTTCTCTGCACATACTACACCAAAATGAGTCACAGCGTGCACAGAGTTCAGTGGAACCGCAGAGGCAAAAGCAGATCGCACCTTACTTTCCACTTGTGGTAGCGTGGGCGAGCAGCAAGGCCCCATCAGAGGGTAGTGTCAAGCATCCGCTGCACACATTCAGGCAACAAACGATGTCACACACTCAAAGACTGATCTCAGACCAATTTGTTTGTGTAAAAAAATATTTTTTACTTGTATTTCTTTTCTAGAACCAAGCAAGCCTGGTACAGTTAAGTGTAAATGGTACTTTTCAAGATAGGTTGAACAATACAAGCAAGCTGAATAAATATGTCTTTGTTACAGGTTTGTGAATCTTAACAATACAGTGGAGATTACTGTTTGATTACTTTCCATTATTTTACAGATTACTTTATGATTACTTTTTCTAATCTGTGTGATATGCCTAGATATCACACTGTGAAATTTCTTGGAGAAAGTTAAATACCGCAGTTTTTAGATATTTGCAGTGTTTCAAATTCTCATACAAAACCAACTCCACACACTGGAAATACAGTTCATGTATTCCCATGAAGAAAATTTGGTTATTGGTTACAAGGTAAGTACTTGGTTGTGGGAGTTAGTATCCTGGGGTTAGAATCAGGGTTCCCCCAGGGTCAAGGATGCACTCTCGAAAAACCCTCAGCGGCACTAGGGTGACAGAGTGCTGAGGTCCAATGTTATCCTACGGGGGAAATGGGCCTTTGGTTGGTGGCTGCTCACGAGCAGGCCACAGGGTTGTGGAAACAAAGCTCCTGGTATTTTGCCCAGGGCAAAGGGGGATCAGAGTTAGCACCCAAAGTACACCTGCAGCTGCACAGGGGTGGCTGGGTGCAGGGGGCTGTTTTTGGCGTTGGGTTCCCTGTTTTCAATAGGGATTCTCAGGATGCAACTAAGACTGCAGGCTTGAAGACGAAGATCTTCTGGGGGTGACCACCGGTTGGAGAGGTAAGTTGGGATGCCTGGGGGTGCTGGGACACCATCGGTTGGGCCACCCAAGGCCGTGGTGAGTCGGGAGCAGGGGTGTCTTTAGGCGTCAGGTTTTCTTACAAGCTCTGGTCGCGGTCGGGGGGATCCTCCAGAAAGAGGCTGCAGGCTTCGCTTGGAGATACAAGGCAGATCAGAAATCACCAGATCTCAGGTCAGGATGGCCGAGGAGACCTCCTCGTGGTGTTGGGCCACTCGAACTCAGGCCGTGGGCGTCGTGTGCAGACTCGCGTATTTCGCCGGAGTCTGTGGATGAGCAAATCCGGTGCTCACGGTAGACAGTCTTTTCTGTCAAATGCAGGGCAGGTCCTCAGAGTTTTTGATGTTGCTGGCTGCAGGACACACCAGGATTTTGCTTCTGCAGGTTCGAGGTGGGGACAGGCCGGTAGGGCTGGGGCGAAGTCAGTGAGCCTCCTCCTCCTCTTAGCTTTGGCACAGCTCTTCGGTCCTTCTTTTCTTCTTGGTCGGTGCTATTTTCTGAGGAGGCACTGTTCAAGGGTGCCCCTAAATACTAGATTTAGAGGCGTTAAAGGTAGGTAAAGCTTGGTCCGCTCCTTGGGGTGGGTAAACCCCCTAGTGTGCCACCCTCCAGTGGGAGGGGGGCATATGCCTCACTCTGGTTGGCTGGGTCCCCCCATCGGCAATGTGGCGGGATGGATAAGTTACTTACCTGTAATCCTTTCCAGAGAATTTGAAGGATTCGGGAAGAATGTAGGGGGTCTGATTGCCTGATTAATATGGAAATCCGAGACTACTTTAGGTAGAAAACTCGGATGTGTTCTTAGAACCACTCTGTTAGCATGAAACACAGTGTAGGGCTCTTTACAACACAGCACCTGCATCTCACTCACTCTGCGAGCAGATCTAATAGCCACTAGAAAAGCGGCTCTCCATGTCAAATTTTGTAAAGAAGCTCTATGAATAGGTTAGAAAGGAGCCCCCATCAATTTTGTTAAACATTGTTAAGCTCCCATGGTGGAGAAGGAGCCCTGATTGGTGGGTAAACCTTTCTCAAACCCTCAAGGAAATATTTGACACAGGAATTTTGAAAAAGGAAATCTGAGTAGGGGAATTTCTATATGCTGTGATAGCTGCAAGATGGACTTTAATAAGAGGAGTACTGGAGACCAGATTTGGCCAAATGCAGTAAATATGGTAAAATCATCTGTTCTTGACCCCGGACAGGATCATGTCCATTGTTCACGCACCATAGGTAAAAACGCTTCCACTTGAAGGCATAGGATTGCCGGCTGCCCTCCGTCCACGCCCACCGTGACGTCGGATGGCCGGTGGGCGTCCAACGCATGCAAAAGGTTAAGGCATCTGCGTGGGAGGTGAGAGTCCCCGGGAGATGAATGGGCACAATCGATAGGTCTCGTGCGAGAAGACAGTACCAGATGGTCTGGGACTCTATGGAAAGACGTCTCGATCGGGTACCACCCTGTTTGTTCAAGTAATACATCGTTGTTGTATTGTCCGTTTGAATCAGAATGAACCGAGACAGGAGTGAAGGATACTGTGATTTGAGAGCTCGATGCACAGCTCCTAGCTCTAAGAGGCTGATGTGGTAACCTTGTTCTGTTTCGAACTACGGACCTTGAATTTGCAGAGGACCCATATGAGCACCCCATCCTTGTATTGAGGCATCCATGATTATCATCTAAGTAGGGGGGTCCATGTGAGAAGGAACTCCCTTCATCAGGTGGGATTGCTTCATTCACCATCTGATGGAATCCCTGGCTGATTGATG
The DNA here is from genome assembly GCF_964261635.1 of Lissotriton helveticus. Classification (NCBI taxonomy): domain Eukaryota; kingdom Metazoa; phylum Chordata; class Amphibia; order Caudata; family Salamandridae; genus Lissotriton; species Lissotriton helveticus. Next base: position 1,378,468,112 of record NC_136059.1, read on the forward strand.
GAAAATCACATGATCTTCCCAGCGTCCTGATACCTACATCGACTGGTCTTCCAGACATTGTTGTAAAGGACGCATGTTTAATCTTGCGTTTGGTACGATGAAAATGCATGATGCCATTGAGCCCAGCTGTGATGACACCTGTCGGGCTGTGGGACGTTGCGTGTGAAGGAGGTTCAGACATTTCTCGTGGATTGAGGATAACCTCTCCTCTGAAGGACAAACACTTGCTTTTACGGTATCCAGGGAGGCATCCAGCTAGTGGATCCTCTTTGTTTGATTGAAAATCGATTTCTTGAAGTTGACATGAAGGCCCAACCGGTTTAGCAGCTGAAGACAGTGCGAGAGATGAGTGAGCAGCAGGGCAGGGGACAAGCTCTTCAGGAGCCAGTCGTCCAGGTAGGGATATATGAAGATCCTCTGCTTGCGGAGAAAAGCTGCCACCACACCCATGCATTTTGAGAATGTTCGAGGGGGCGATTTTAGCCCGAACTGGAGCACCGTGAATTGGTAATGCTGTAATGAAACCCAAAACCTAAGAAATGTGCGATGTTTCTTCGACACTGGAACGTGGAAGTATGTGTCCTGCATATCGATGGAGCACATGATGAAGTTGTGGGAAGATTTGATGCAGTGCCAACATTAGAAACTTTTCTTTGTGAATGAATTTGTCCAACAGTCTCAAGTCCAGTATTGGTCTGTATTCTGTGGTGGGACTCTTTTTTGCACGAGGAAATAGCAAGAATAAATCCTATTTCCTTTGTGGAATGGGAACTTTTTCAATGGCACCTTTTTGTAGAAGAATGTTCACCTCCTTCTTGTAATAAATGATGGTCGAGGAGAGATTTGTCTCATGGAGGGATTGATGGAGGTCACGATTTGAACCTGAGCAGATACCCATTCTGCAAATATTGATATATTGATGACCACTTGTCCTTTGTTATATTTTTCCACTCCTCCAGATGTAGAGAACCCCCCCCCCCCCCACTGGAGTGGTCAACGGGCATGGAGGAAGCCACACCTCATTGTTTTGTTGGTGGCTTAGGCACAGCTGACTGCTGTTCCTGCGTTCCTCTCCCTCGTCCAGGTCTCCCCTGTTGGTAGTTTGACCTTGATTGCGTCTGACTTTGGTTTTGTGTGGTCCAGTGTGGGCTTGAAACCTATCCATGGGCCGCTAAATCTGCTGTGTGAGCAGCGGCACCGATTACTTGATTTGCCACCACTCCACCCTCTTGCAGGATTTCCTGGAAATCTCATTGGTTTTCTTTTGGTAGCTTGTCTGTGAACCTTGCCAAGGAGTCCCACAGTGATCTGTCGTACCAACGCAGCAGGGCGGACGCACTAGCCACTTTCATGACTGACGCAGAGGTATTGCACATCCTTTTCCCTAAGGAATCTATATTTTTACTGTCCTTTTCTGGAGGAACAGAAGAGGTGGCCATCGCCACTATGACAGAGTCTGGACGTAGGTCGTCACAAAGAAACAACGGGTCTTGGTCTGGGGACTTATACTTTTTCGAGATCCGAATGGGAGCCGAGCCAACCATGGCCGAAGTCAGGAAAATCAGCATTGCTGGCTCTAGCAGACCAGGGACCAAAGGAAGAAGAGGTCTGGCCGAAGACCTATGATGCAGGGTTTCAAATATGACGGAAGTTGAAACTGGTGGAGCAGTCATATTGATGTGCAACTTGCTGGCACCCCTGCAAAGCACTTCATTGAAAGTCCTGATATCGTCAATTAGGGAAACCCTGAATGGCGTGTAGAAGATAGGGTTGGTGAATAGTCCATAAAGGAAGAACTGGAAGATGAGGTTGTTGATGGAGACCTCAGTCTCCTCTTTGGAGTAGGAGAATAGCGAGAGCTTGAGCACCCTCTTAAATGTGAACGCCTTCATGATGGAGATCTAGATTGTCTCGGAGACCTGCAAAGAGAGGGTCTCAAGGATTCTGTAGGAGTAGATCCCTCAGAAGACCTGGGAGGTACTTTCCAGTGCCATAAGTCTTCCAGCCATCTTGGTGACATATTAATCGAAGGAGACTTTTCTCTGGGAGTCGGAGAGTCCTCTGGCGTAACCTGGATAATGGTGATGCCAGGTGTCTAAGATGCTCCTCTCGACGTTGAGGGCTGGGATCTCAACGCCTTTCTAGGCTTCTCTGGTACGACCCCAGCAAAAATGGCAGGATTTCTCTCTCTCGACGTCGAGCAATGTCACAACGACGACATGGAATGTACCTCCAGCGACGTCGACCGAAGCTGGAAGATCCACTTAAGGATTCACACCTTTGCGGCGATGCTCTAGACGCTGGTCTCTTTAACATCAACCATGAAGGTGCTCACAATGTCAACCATGAAGGTGCTCTCGACCGTGAAGGTGCTCTCGACGACGACCGTGAAGCTGCTCTCTACGTCGACCGTGAAGGTGCTCTCAATGTCGACCGAGAAGATGCTCTCAACGTCAACAGTCTGTGTACCCACGGCGTCTTCGACGTCTACTTCTTCGACGGTAAACGTGTCTTCATCGTCTACCACCTGTGGATCAGGGGGGGTGATCTTGTCGTGGATCCTCTAGACACAGACCTTTGGGAAGGAGGCGGAGACCTCGACCGATGTCTTGATGTAGACGGAGGCTAGGCTGACGACTTAGGTCTGTCATATCCATAGTTCGAACCCGAAGTAGTATGCCTCAACGTCGCTTTACTTTTTTCGAGGGAGGTTCTCTTTGTGTCTAGTTGTCCCTAATTTATTTTGATGTTAATGTATTAGCCAAAGTGTTTGCCAATAGACTCACGATCTTGTTGGGCAACTTAATTAGGTCAGATCAAGCAGGTTTCATACCTGGTCAATCAACTTCACACAATTTGAGGACCCTATTCTCCATTCTGCATGGTATTGATCAGGAGGAACAGGCGGGACAATCTTCCTCGATGCCACCAAAGCGTTCGACTCCCTGGAATGGGATTACCTATTTACAGTCTTAACGCATCTGGGATTGTCACTGGGGTACCTCAAGTGGATTAAATTGCTATACCATCGCCCCTGTGCCTCAGTGCTCCGGAACTGAGAATGCTCCTCTACCTTTAGCATCTCCAGGGGCACACAGCAAGTGTGCCCCCTCTCATCCCTGCTATTCCCGATTGCAATGGAGCCACTGGCAGCCATGCTGTGACAGCACCATAAGCAATATGTGCTAGACTATGCCACGAGGCCCGTCTTAATATCGATAGCGCTTTAAATATGTTGTAAAGCGCTCTGATACCCTCGGATCTGGCCAGCACTTTATAAAACTTCTTAATAATGGCATCACGCTCTATGTGCGCGATCCTGCAGAAGGGTTAAACGCGATGATCAGCGAAATAATAAAATTCAGGGCCTTCTCGGTCCTCACCATAAACTGGGGCAAGTCTCAGGTTATGCTGCTTACTAGAGTTACTACCCCTTTCCCAATGGAATAACCACTGCAGAGGTGCAAGGATGAGGTCCGTTACCTGGGCATCAGCATAACCAAAGATAAAGAAGAACTTTTGAGAATGAACTATGGAGTTGCCCTAAACAAGGTAGAAGACTTGATCACCAGATTGATAGCTCTTCCACTTTCCCTCCCAGGCAGGGTGGCCTTAATGAAAAAGGTCATCCTGCCCAAATTTTTATATCTGTTTAAAAATATCCGCTTCTCCCCTGGCTGCCCCTTCTTTACCAGACTGAAGGGTCAGCTAATCCGCTTGGCATGGGGCGGGAAACAACTTCGGATCAACTGGTGCACCCTCACACTACAGTATGCCCAGGGTGGGTTTGAAGCACCCGATCCCGAACTTTATTATCTCAGTGCTCAGTCACACTACACATGCTTATTGGCTCAAGCCTCCGCCCTTTTAGACGCACTTGGCGGTAGAGCTGGTGCGCTCATGGCACCCATACCCCTCACGGGGTTCCTGGGCGCTGACAACAAAGCAGTAGGGGGGGAAGATCCATGGTAACTTGCACTAATAATGCATGGCGTGCTATAGCCAACCGGTCCCAAATTCCCATGCTCTATTTCCCGTTACTTCCTTTACGGGATCAGCAAAACCTACCAGTCACACAAGAAGGCATCTGCAAGCGCATGCTCCTCAAACTTGGCATCAGTACCTGGGGGATATGTATCACCTAGGGCAATTTAAAGGTGCAGCAGAATTCTTTGGCGACACTCAACCCACCACAATCGACCGATTCCTCTTCATCCACCTGTGACAGGCTGTTAAGGCTGCAACACTTGGGTTCCCAGAGGAACCCCCCATACTGCTCCCGCTGCACCAAACGCTACATGCTGGGGCACCACACACTGTGTCCCATACATATAAAGCCACCATTGGGGCGGGGACGCATAACACCCTGAAAGCAAACCAGGGGTGGGAAGCAGAACTAGGGCACCCCGTCACAGAGGAGGCCTGAACATACAGCTGTCAACAAACTGAACGTATCACTGCCAATAGCAGATTTAGAATCAGACATTTTAAATTCCTCCACATGATGTACTACACCCCTGTAAAAATGCACAAACTTCCATTGCGAGATAGCGACAAATGTGACCGCTGTAAACAGGAGGGAGCTGGATTTTTACACGTTGCGTGGAATTGCAGGCCCATAGCGCAATACTGAACCGAGGTGGGGCGGCCTTGGGAGAAATGGTTGTCGGGCAGCTAGATCTCACACCTAAAATGGGTCTCCTAGGATACCTTCCCGGGTACAAGGGCCGTATCAAATGCTACCTGGCGATGGGCCTACTCGTAGCCAAGCGTAAAATTGCATGCAGATGGGAGAGGGGCAGGGTGCCCAAATGTAAAGACTGGCTAGCAGACCTCACTTATTTTCAGAAGCAAAAAAATATATACGCTGAGCAGATACCCCTACATTTATGGTCCTGTGATATTTGGGCACCAACCTGCCAAGAATGGCTGCAAGTGACACGGAAGATAGCGCTGCACATGCGGAGGCCGCAGCGCCACACAACAGTGGGGTCGAGCTCTAATAATATTGCTCTGAAATTATGTATACCCTTTTTGAAGATGGATACCATAGGGGCAGTTGACCATGTTTTAGGGGGACAATTTGAGTTCTCATGACATTTGTGAGTAGTGGTGCTCACAGATCAAGATTATACAGGAAGAAGTCAGCTGGCACCCCATCTGGGCCAGAGGCCTTGTGTCTCCCATTCAGTTCAAGTGCATGTCTAACCTCTTCATGAGTTAGTAACGTTAGCTCAGAGCCATCCCATTTCGAAATACTAGTGATTGCTTGGAAACAGCTATCAGTCCCATCGCTGCTACTATATAGTCCATTCATGCGGAGGGATGATGACATCAATGTGTGAGCTGTCTGTGCAAATGTTTGTGGTCTTCATTCAGGGTGTCTGCATGTGTATGGGCTGTGAACATGGATACCTGTATGTGTGCATTTTTATGTACGAAGGTGCCTTTATAGGTGCCGTCTGTGTGCATTGCTACCTATAAGTCTGTTGGTCTGTGTGTGTTATGGGGACCTGCAGCTGTCTTCCTTTGTCTGTATGTGTTCATGCACAACAGAAAACCTACTGGGTTCTGTCACCGTGCACCATGTGCATAACTTGCTGCACATTTTCCCAGGAGGTATGTTTTACAGATGCTGCACCTGGACTAAACGTGTTCTCAGAGTGATTAAATTAAAGCAGGCATAGCACAATGTGGCAATAGAGAGCTAGCCCTGTCTGCACAGCAGCGAGGCTCCCTTTACTACACAATGTCTGCCTTGGCACCACATGGCAGGTCTCTGCTACTGTCACCACAGCGGGCCGGCAGACCGGAAGCACAGTCAAGCACCCAGAGCAATATCACAGGGAGCCACACGCGTTGCCTTCTTTAACTCCTTACTGTAATCACAGGTACACAATGTGGCCTTCTCTGAGTCTACACTGTGTGAGATGAGGCCCAGTGGAAAGGCTTAATAATGTGGAGAGATTATTCTGTTACGAGTAATCTTTATTGATTAACGTTTCAGGGAAGAGTGTAAAAATTCGAGTTTTTTCGGTTTGTATGTTATGTTACATAGTTACTATGATTATTTATATTCTCTATAGTGTGGGTCAGGCCTCGTGTGCTTTGAAGCACTATATGGAGGTATGAATATTATAGCGCATGTGCTCAAGGTTGTGTCACATATATTTTGACGCTGTACAGAAAATGACATTTTTATATTGTATTTTGAGGGGTAGGTTTAGTAATATTCTAGCAACTTGCTGCATTACGTAAAAGGAATGGAGCAGAAATGCGCCATATCTACTTAGATAGGGCACACTTCTGTTCTCTCCTAGCGCTGGCACACTGTGTGCTTCTTAGCGCCAATGCAGACACCTTTGCACCCTGCTACAAGGGTGTCTGTGTTACTGGCAACATTTTTGTGGTGCAGGAAGGGATACCTTCCTGCACAAAAACAATCCTTAGATGCCTTTTCCTCTTTGTATGTGTAATTCAGAATAAAAAAATACAACCCAGGAATATGTGAATCTTTCTCCCATCAGGCAGTGGCGGCAGCTTCGGTACGCAGGCAGGGGGATTGGGGGTTGGGGGGTCGGGAGGGGGTTGGATACATTTTCTTTTTAAAAACATACCTTCTTCGCATCCGCCACACCCTCTTCTCCGTTCTCACTCTGTAATGCCAAAAGCACCTAGGCACCCAGCCTCTCACATCGCTGCATGAGCAGCATCATGATTGGTCTGAGTGGCCCGTTTGGCTACTAAGGCAGTACCTAGGAGCCTGGGCATGTTCTCCTGTGCAACACACAGGGGCGGCTCTAGGCTCATGGTGGCCCTGAGCAGGGAGCGTAGGTAGGTGCCCCGGAAGAGGGGGTCCGGGCGGGGCAGAGCCCCCGGAGCTCAGGACGGGTGGGGTCAGGGTGTTAGGAAGTGGAACAGAGCCGGAGGCCGCCAAATCCCTGCCAGGGACCGCCACGCAAATATGTATCCATCCTCAGAGGATTATTATATTAAGGATATATATTGGCGTGGAGGCCCCTGGGGTTTGGTGGCCCTGTGCAGGTGCACAGCTTGCACATGCCTAAGGCCGCCCCTGCAACACAGGCCCGTGGAGAACATGCTAAGTGTCCATGATTGTTTGGTCGGCCAAACAATCATGCGCACTTTGGGAAGCAAAAACCACTCCTCACTGTGCTCAGCCCCTACCCGGCCTGGCTCCAATCCCTCGCAAAAAAACAAAATGATAATAACGGCTTGCTATTATCATTTTACTTAAATTTTTTACATTGCTCAAATAGCAGTGGGGCAACGCTCCTCCGCCTTAGTGGAAGAGCCACCACTGCTAGCAGAACCAAATCGTTTGGACTTTCCATGGGCAGTCCCTCGCCCTATAGAAATTTTCTTCTGCTAATTCACTTAAGTTAATTTCCCTCTTTCACACTCTCAATGTCGGCAGGCTGGACTTCTCCACTTCTTAACTATAGCTTACTTTGCTTTTAGGAAACCTAATACTAACAAGGAGGTCGATCCCTTCCCACCCCTTCCATCCATCCATAATCCCCAACACCGCAATCTTTGGGTCCATGGTATTGCAGACCTGTACATGCAGTCTGTTCATTTGGCAAGCAAATGAATTGCTTATTCATTAAATAGCTGCTTCCTTCTGTTCATATGATGGCCGTCGTGCACGTGTGTGGTGGTGTGTAGGTAGAGCTACTTACTGGCAGGTCATAGTCACTTTATAAGGTCAGTGGAAGTTATAGGCAAAAATAGTAGTACAGAGGGCATAACTCAAAATCCCTCATTTGGGGGGGGGGCACCACTCATGTGTGCACCATTTATGGCCTTTAGGTTGTTGTGAATAACCCCCATATTTATCCAGTACAATACTGTTGAAAGGATTAAGTGGCTTATGCAGGGCCCTCATTGTATCAGGTATAACTTAGACCTTTTAGAGGGGTGAGGGACACAGAACATAGAGTGGATGAGCGGACAGAGTGTATGCAATGTACAGTGGATAAAGAGCATAGAGTTCTTACAGAGTAGGTGTGGGAAAAACATGTATATAGGAAATGTGGACAAGGAGGCAGAGTATGTGAGGGCACTGAGTGATGTATAGTAACATAATTAGCAAATGGCGTCTGGGTAGATCGCTCAATTAGGAGAAACATTTAATTAATTAAAATTGCATGCATTACAGAGTTCACTCCTCTTCACACACCTAGGTTCAGCGAACTAAATTATGATTAAAGGACCACTCTGATCACTCATGCATCACACCCCAAGGCATCCCACAGAGACCACAATGCAATTCAACACTCTTCCACCCAAACATGGCTCGCTGTGCCCCCTGCTCTAAATCAGCTAATATGCTTTGGGGACTCATTAGGGTAATGAAGCGCTATCTAAATGCAATCACAATGCAAATATATGTATGCTTGTCTTTCCAATGCACAACTTGAAAGTTGCAATAGTCCTGGAGCCCCAGGCTCTCTACTTAAAGGTTGGACCCCTTGCTGTGCCGCTGCAGCCAGCTCTGGCTCCATTCATTTGTCAGTTGCTATGATTGACAGGATCTGAAAGTGCAGTATTGTAAGGCTCAGCTCACAGTTTCTGTGGTGGTGAACATTATTCACCACTTCTAACAGTTCTCCTATGATCACTTATGTGGTTTCCATGTGACCCATTGGAGCTGGAACAATTTTCGGAGGAGGGGTGCCGCCATCAACGTTACATCATTGAAGGCATAGGGATGGAGAAAAAAAAAAATCACTAGGAATAGAGAATGAGCAACACCCATTCAGCAGAAGGATGGTAGGTGTATGGCATATAGAGGGTGGTGCACCTTGGAGTACATTGCCCCACATATATTACTGAAGCTTACTAGCACACACAGTCATTTACAGACAGCACATTTTCCATTGGAATGGCCACTAAATTTGCCCATACATGTAGTTTTACTGATAAAACTATATAGCACATAAGCAATAATGAGTGAAAATCGAGTTTTGTGAATATTAATCATTTGTATATCACCAAGTAAATTGCCTAGATTGGTTTTGATTGTATACAAATCTATGTTTCCATAATTCTTCAGAATTCCAAAAAAGTGCTTCATTTGTTCTTCCCTAACTGCCAATATATTTTGAATAATATGTAGAGTTTATTTACAGGTTTAAATTTTGTTGTTTGCTAGCAAAAAGTTGACATCCTTCAGCATATTCATTTTAAAATAGGTTTTTTATTTACATCCTACAGGCTATCCTTTCATACTCCCTGTACCCCAGCAATATTGTCAAATAGTTCACTTTACTAAATGCTCTCACTTTGCAGTCAGGGGAATTGCTGTTGAATCTATCTCACACCTAGTGGAACCCGCAACTGTGGAGGACGCTGTCTGAGCTTACCCGTGCTTGACCGCTGATTTTGACGCTGCACCTCGCCGCACCCGCTTCGCGGGTGCCGCTTCGCGGGTGCCACTTCGCATCTCTGGACCTTGGGAGGTGTTCTCTTTGCTGCCTGTGTTGTGGTGCTGCAGACCGTGGAGGAGAAGGAGTAGGCTGACTAAACACCGCAGGGACTCAGTTATCCAGGAGCCCCTGCGAGACCTATCACACCTGGTCTGCGTTCATTGCTTGGCCCCGCCCACCGGTCACCACGCAGACTATTTACCTGACTTGCCCACGCTGCGCGGGAGCGCGCCGGGCTAAGCCCGGGCAAAGGAGCTGTGGAAAATGACAATGTATATGTACATAAGCGGCGTTCATTTGTGTTCACCCTCGCCACTGTTGAAGGTAAAGCGAAAGTCACGGCACAGTGGCCCCGCCATCTTGTCCCCTTTTAGGCCCCATCACGAACATAGATAGTAGCCATTTTGTGTGTCATGACCTCTCTGCCCACTGCCAATAGCCTGCATCTCTCTCTCTCTCTCTCTCTCTCTCTCCCCCCAGCCTCGCAAGTATCCCCCCCCTGCGCCCCGACAGCCCCTGGTCTCTCCTGTTCGGGCCATAAACGCACCACTAAACACGACCCTGTCTCCGTGCTGAACCCCTGCCCCCTCGCTCTTTCATCCTACCCATAGAACAGGCCCTTTTTGTAACCTCTTCCTCCCTGCCCGATTGCCCGGCCTGATCCCAGGCCATCACCTAGTCCAACAGATGCAGTTTATTGCTCCCTACAGTAGGACCTCGCCTCCCATCAGAGGAGCGGTGATTAATCAAGGCCTTCACACCCCTAGATCTGACCGACACCCCTGCATTCCTCCCAGGAACACCCTTCCTCTCTTCTGATGACCCCCCCCCCCCGGCTACACCTGGCCTCTCGACCCAGTCCCATATCATAAAACTGGGTCTCGTGGATGTACCCCCTCCGGCCCCGCATAGCGAAACGTGATCTTATCGCCTGCCCAACCTTAGATCTGACCACCCCCTCTTGCCCTCGTGTCCTGTTGGGACGTCCGGCTGCAGATTACAATCACATGTTACATTTGGGAGGGGAAAACAACATCAGAGCGACCGGTATAGGAATAGGCCTGAAGCTGGGATTCCAAACATGCCTTTTCGTACTTCAAAGTGTCTTTATTACAATAAGGAATGTTTGTACATCATAAACCTGTGTATAAAAGACGGAGCCGTAGAGAAACTTGTTAGAGCACCTCGAGAAGATACCCTGTTGTCTGATTTGACGTGTTCTGTTCCGTCGGAAATAAACTCCTGTTTCCTGCCTTCCAGTCTCCAGCGCCTGCCTCTTTATTTGGTAATCGTGAGTTGGGTGAGAAGCGGCTAACGCCGGGCAAAACCTAGAAAAAGGGTAAAACGACCTGATCTGCCTGAACCCTTTTTCATCAATTGGCGTCCCAAACGTGGGGCCCATCAGCGACACGTGGATCCAGTGAGAGAGGTCCCAACGACAGAGTGAACGACTGCAACGATCGGGAAGAGCTCCTGCCCGATAGACCCTTGTCTGGCAGCCGATCATCCGAACTTCACTGGTTCCGAACAGACCTCTCTCGAGTGATCTACAGTCCTGACTGGGAACCATCAGGAGTGCCACAGCAATTACGGAGAATAGAGGACGATCGGGCGCTGGAAACGGAAGATGAGAAACTGTCCATACGGTCCAGGTAAGGTCGTGTAAACACGACAAATTGCGAATTGATTGGTTGATTGTCATTGGAAAATACTAGTATTACGCATTTGATTGTTTTGTCCTGAGAGATTCTCTGTCTACAAACGGGGAAGGATAGGAGTATTCTCCCTTTGCAGATAGTGAAGGGTGGGTAGCGCAGGCTTTTGCCCCCGTTGTAACCCGTCGCACCTACTTCCCTCTCCATTTGATTGATTGTTATCCAAGCATTTATTGTTTTGGAATTGGTTCTCTTTGGATCATTCTCTATTTGCAAACAAGCACAGAGTCGCCATACTCTGTTTAGTCTTTGCAGATAGTGCAGGATAGGTAACGCAGGCCTTTGCCCCCGTTGTAATCCGTCGTGCCTATTTTTATCCCCCACTGATTGATTGTTTGACCGAACATTGATCGTTCGGAATTGGTTCTCGGAAAGGATCTTCTCTGCCTACAAACAGAGAGGAACAGGAAGATCTCTCTCTTTGCAGATAGTGAAGGGTAGGTAGCGCAGGCTTTTGCCCCCGTTGTAACCCGCCGCGCCTATTTTATTCCTCATTTGATTGATTGATTGTTTGTCCGAACTTGACTGTTTGGAATTGGTTCTCTCTTTGGGTATTCCCTATTTGCGAATACTGTAGAATAGAAATATTCTACCTAGTCTCCGCAAAGTAGTGAAGGATAGGTAGTGCTGACTTTTGTCCCCGTTGTAACCCGTCATGCCTATCTCCTCCCCATTGCTCAGTAGTTGGTTCAGCCCGGACCATTTATTAGAGGTAGACCATCTGGCTCCACCGGAGGACACCCCTAATAAAAAGGACATATATAAAGAAAATGCGGATTAGCCGCTGTATCGTGCTAGCAAATAAAAGAACATAAAAATCGTTAGGAAAAACAAAAGGAATCGAGTAAAATCAGTAGGCCACTGATGAGATCTCTTTTCAACCTCACTGAATGGAAGCATTAGGAACAACCCCTCAGGAAATATGAAACTAGTGAGGAAAGCCGAACTCAACGCCATGATGACTGCGAGACAGCTCGGCTCCACCGACCACCCCGCCCAATTAACGACAAACCCTAGGCAAATATTAGAAATATACAACACTATAGCAAAGTAACAGGTTAAAACGTTTTTATTTGAACAAAAATATATTAAACAACTATTTACATGGCAAACGGCTGCAACAACAAACCCACAATGCATTTCGCCGTCTGCTTGACGCCGTTCCTGTCCCTCCTTCCCCAAAGTAGCTATGTCGGGCTACTTTGGGCTACTTTCTAGTAGGTTTTTGGGCGTCAGAAAGTCTACAAAAGCCGTCGGCGGCGGCCTGGGGTGGAGAACCATTACGCGAATAGTCCGGAGGCGACACCACGCGCCAAGGCCTGTCCCCGGGATGAACCAAGGGACCCGTTCCTGGGGCCGTGGCAAAGAGCGGCCGGCCGCCATCGGCCGGAGAAGGCATGGGCCCGACCCGGAATGTACTGGTCCTCCCATTCCCTTCTTCTCCCGGCGCCTTGCAGGCCACGGGGGGGGGATGTCTTGTATATGCCTTCGACCCCCCCCCTCTTCTTCATCGCCTGGTCCGGCCATAACAAATGTCAGCGAGACGCCGTGGGGTGCACTGGGAGGGAAAGGCGGCGCAGACGAGCCTCTCCCGCCTCCCCAGGGGGAGGCCCCTCAGCTGCACCCCCAACGCTCCACGCACCCGGCAAAGGGTTCGTCCACTCTTGCAGTGCAGGGACGCTCCACGCACCCGGCAAAGGGTTCGTCCACTCTTGCGGTATAGCGACGTTCCACTCACCCAGCAGGGTCTCGTCCACTGTGGCGGTGCCACGACACCTCGCCCAGCAGGCTGGAGTCCGTCTGCTCATTTGACCCAGTGACTGCCGGTAGCTGCAGAACTCCTAAAAATGGCGGTCGACTTTGCAGGAATGGGCCTGGCGTGAAAAGTTGGCCTGGTCGCCTGTCAACCAGAAAATGGGCCCCTGTCCAGAGGCGTTCTCCTCAGCTTTGAAGATTCTACGAGAACTGCGGAGGGCCCTCGACCTCCGCGGGCCCCCGACCGCCCCCCGATGGGAAATGACTGCCATGATTGCCCGCAGAACGACCAAGACGTAGCCACGAGACGTTGGCGCTCTCATGCTGACGCCAGCCTCAGTTTGAATGACCAAAATTCCTGCAGACTACTGATTTGATCAGTTCCGGTGGAACACCAGTATGACCCGGTAGGAAAGATTGTTGCCCCCTCCCTTTTCTTTGATTAATGGTTCATGTCACCGGTCCCTTCTGTTGCCCCTTAGCGGAACTTCTGGACTGCCGAAAGAGATTCTGGTCCAACCCCGAGTTGGTGGAGACATTTTGACTATACTTGGACCCGCCTGACCCCACCCAAAATGGCGCCGGTATAAACGAAACTCGCAATTCCCCGTTGTGTTCCGGATGCTCAGACTTGATATCATGAGATATGTATGCAGTGTTTGAAGCACATGGCGGGAGGGGATGAGTATTGCTTGAACATTCAGACAATGAATTGATACTAAGTTCTGACGCATCATTGATTACAGTATTATTGAAAGTTCGAATTTTTTGACACTGATGGTACTTGCCCACAATGAATTTTCGATATGATTTTATTGCACTTATCGTCCCTTGATGAAATAAAACAACCACCGACTCAGTTATGTTTTCCTCAGATAAATATGCCCTCATGTACAGTTCCAGTCTGCTCCGTGGCTGGCCCATGTGGTTGTAGGCCTGCATTTGTACGTCAACATTTTTTAAATAAAGATTTTGTGAAAGACAAATATAGTCGTAGCTCTTGGATTGGTAAGTTCGAATACATAGCCACTGTTTCCGATCTACGTAAAATACAGGCGAAATAAAGCAAGTCGATTACTGAAAGGTTAAAAAGCAAAGTACCCAGAAATATTGAAAATGTGAATGGTCCAAGTTTGTTGCGTATGTTTTTTTACTTTTGTGCAACATAAGGCAATCGATAAAGGTCCCGGTGTTCTGTTTTACTCTGTATGCCGCATATCTCAGGGAAATTGTTTCAGATGCCCCTAAACCAGACCCGGTACCACTGTAGACCACCCCGCCTCCTCGAAGGAGAACACGAGTTCACCCCCACTTTACACTGACTGCCCTTTTGTTTCGACCCCCCCCCCACACAAGATCCGCAATGTGCAGTCCATCAATGATTATGCCTCCCGCACTACCAGTCCCTCTGGGCTTAAAACGCCGAGATGGAAGGGACTGCACCCCGCGGAGATAGGTCGAATACGTGGTAAGTAAAAGCCTTTTGGGTTTATGCGCGCGGATGTGTCTTAAAACGCTGCCCCCACCCCTTCTTTTTCCCCTTCTTTCTGCAGGTCACATCGGAACATCGACTAAAGTATGGAGAAGACCTAAGCAACGCGCCATGGTTCCGCGGGGACAAATGATACATTATCCATGGGGACTGCCCCTGAGGACATGACGACTTTGGGTGATATGAATGCACGCGTGTATGACCGGATGTGTATAACTCGACTGGATATACGTTGCACGTGTTGACTTGATAAGAGAGATGTTTTTGTACGACTTGAGTGATGATCGAACGACCGATGGAAAGGGGAAAAAGGGGGGGGGGGCCGAAACAGAAACTTGACGGGTTATTGCAGTATGACCAAAATATGACTCCAACCGGCCCCCGAATAATGCAACCAAGAATGACGTGCACCTACGAGTAGGTTCATACGATAACTAAATAGGGGAAGGTTCAGGGCTATTCCAGGGTGAGGTTTACCCAAGTACCCTCCTCCTGGAAGACTAAGAATATTGTCAATGTTTAAGATTTACCACCTCCTTCTTGCACCCTCATAGACATGAAACTCGAAGCTGCCCATTGTTCCCCCGACTGACACCCTCCGTTGCGTCAGCCTGGATACCCATTCGCTAATAACGATTCAAAGATTCCACTAGTACTAGCCCGACCAGGTTAGTTCCCGAACAACTGACGAAAGTGTAAGTATTTGCAACGGAAGCCAACAGCAAAAGACAGCCAAACGAATTAAATAGGATACTAAGGATGCGCAGCATGCAGGAGGAAATATCTTTGGCCAAGTACTGTTCTATGTGTTGTCTTGAGTTCTGTATATAATACATGTACCCCCCCGCCTGAATTCATGTGTACGTAGTATATGGATTTACGTTGTCCCTCAGTCTGTGTTTCTATAGAACATGACCCCTACTGTTTTGTGTTGTGTGCGCATTAAATGGCCTATTATTGTACACGTTTCTCTCTCACTCTCTCTCTTTTTCTCTCTCTTCATGTTGTACGTGTACCGAATAGTTCATTTAAAATGCGGACAACTCTCCCTCCGAGGGTCCCCCCCTGCTCCCTCTTCCTTTGTGTGGTAACGTTGTGCCCCGCCGGCACGAGCCTAATTGGTTTTTGAACACAAAGGTGTTCGGCAAATTGACAGAAACTAAAACAATTGTAATTTGCCATATTACTACCTCTCCTTTCTGTAAAATGATGGAACTTGAATTGGCTATGAAGGAAAGGACAGGTTAGACAACTGAAGTCCCCTAATCTGGCCTTCTTACAGGAGGACTATATGTCAGTGGCTTTCTGTTCTCAGCTCGTTAGAAACAATGCCCAGATTGCCCCACCCCTCTGCACCCAAGTACGGATGTCCAAAACGTCCCCGTTTTCTCCCGATTGGCCCCAGCTCCATAACACGAAGTATAACTGATGACCCCGATTAACTGTTGCCCCCCCCCCCCGAGAAAATAATGTTTAGCCACTATCCCTCTCTCTCACGTTGATAGAAGACTGCCAGGGCTAGGGTCAGAAAGCCACATACGTCATGAATGAACGCCAAATAGACTTAGTACAAACTCAGTAGACATGCCTGTATACATGCTCCACAGTGATAACTCCTGACCGTGACCGATGAAACGTACCCCCAACTACCTAGATCTGGGACGGAATTGAAATGTATAAATGCCTTCTCTTGCCAGTTCGCTAAAACCTGTTTTGTACCCAGTCAAGGATACACAGTCACCGGAGGAGAGGGGCTGGACGTGACGCACAGCCTGGCCACAGATCATGAGGCGCGTGTGACCTCGACCTAAGATGGAGCCGCAGAGCAACGGGACGCGGGACAATGCACCACTCTCAAACACAGAAAACGAAGGAATGGAGGGCTGCCTTGAAGCCCTCTACTTGTTGACCCACGCGTGCCAGAAGTCCCCGCCCCTTTGAGCCCGATTGATGGACCTGCCTGCGCATCACCCTTTTGCTCCCTTGGTTCGTCTCAAAGATCCGGTCCCACTCCGCCTTCTCCTCCCTCGATTATCCGACAAAACCCCCTTCTATCCTTTCCACGTGGATTTTGACTCCGAGAAAAGAAATGCAGGTGTCCAGCATGAGGCACCCTTAAGAGAGATTAGTTAGGAAACAGGACTGTGGCCTAACGGCAAAGGACAGATCACACCCTGCGACGTGTAAAGAAGGACCCGAGCTGGACCTATAGCTCCACCGCCGGTGCTCAACAGCGCCAACGGAAGAAAACGAACTACCAGAGCCTACCAGTGATGGCTCGCTAAAAAAAAAAAAAAGGACACCGTAACGAAGACCCCCCCCCCTTTTGTTGTTTCTGAACTTTCTACACCCCTTGACTAATTGCTTGTATTGGACTAAATTCCTCCCTCAACCACTTTTTGCCTGTAAAATGTTTCATCGGTCACTTTTTTAAATACGACAAATGTAAATTTATATGTATTCCACCTCGTATGTCGCATCAACTGCACACGGTTATATGCAAATCCACCAGTATTGACAAACGCTATTCCATTGACAACACACGACTATATGCACACCCCGTCAGCTATGATAAACACGCAAATGACCTAACTTATGTTAAAAAGCGGCGACTGTGGAAAATGACAATGTATATGTACATAAGCGGCGTTCATTTGTGTTCACCCTCGCCACTGTTGAAGGTAAAGCGAAAGTCACGGCACAGTGGCCCCGCCATCTTGTCCCCTTTTAGGCCCCATCACGAACATAGATAGTAGCCATTTTGTGTGTCATGACCTCTCTGCCCACTGCCAATAGCCTGCATCTCTCTCTCTCTCTCTCTCTCTCTCTCTCTCCCCCCAGCCTCGCAAGTATCCCCCCCCTGCGCCCCGACAGCCCCTGGTCTCTCCTGTTCGGGCCATAAACGCACCACTAAACACGACCCTGTCTCCGTGCTGAACCCCTGCCCCCTCGCTCTTTCATCCTACCCATAGAACAGGCCCTTTTTGTAACCTCTTCCTCCCTGCCCGATTGCCCGGCCTGATCCCAGGCCATCACCTAGTCCAACAGATGCAGTTTATTGCTCCCTACAGTAGGACCTCGCCTCACATCAGAGGAGCGGTGATTAATCAAGGCCTTCACACCCCTAGATCTGACCGACACCCCTGCATTCCTCCCAGGAACACCCTTCCTCTCTTCTGATGACCCCCCCCGGCTACACCTGGCCTCTCGACCCAGTCCCATATCCTAAAACTGGGTCTCGTGGATGTACCCCCTCCGGCCCCGCATAGCGAAACGTGATCTTATCGCCTGCCCAACCTTAGATCTGACCACCCCCTCTTGCCCTCGTGTCCTGTTGGGACGTCCGGCTGCAGATTACAATCACATGTTACATTTGGGAGGGGAAAACAACATCAGAGCGACCGGTATGGGAATAGGCCTGAAGCTGGGATTCCAAACATGCCTTTTCGTACTTCAAAGTGTCTTTATTACAATAAGGAATGTTTGTACATCATAAACCTGTGTATAAAAGACGGAGCCGTAGAGAAACTTGTTAGAGCACCTCGAGAAGATACCCTGTTGTCTGATTTGACGTGTTCTGTTCCGTCGGAAATAAACTCCTGTTTCCTGCCTTCCAGTCTCCAGCGCCTGCCTCTTTATTTGGTAATCGTGAGTTGGGTGAGAAGCGGCTAACGCCGGGCAAAACCTAGAAAAAGGGTAAAACGACCTGATCTGCCTGAACCCTTTTTCATTAGAGCCCTCTGTGGCCCTCCGTGGACGACGGAGGGCGGGCCGGGCCACGCCATTTCCATCTGGACCTAACTCGCGGTTAGTACGGCCCCTACGTTGAGTGGTGTGGCTCACTGGTTAGAGGCGGCAGACCCGAAAGCAGAGAACAGCCCGGGACCAGGGTTCAATTCCAGACGCGGCAGGGTCGTGGACCAGGGTCAGCGGACTCGACAATTCTCGCCTCAGTGCCTACTCTAACCAGGGATCACACTCGGCAACTCTGGGCATTAAGCTTGCCTCATCTCTACAACGGCCCCCCACAGACGCCGGGGATGCCTGGTTTCACCTTGGAGATACCCAGAAGGGACCATCTCACAGGGAAAGCCAGGACGGGTTCCCCAGCGGTCTCCAGCGCCGGGACGCTTACGGGCAGCTGTGCGCTTTACAAGTCCAACACATTTACATTTACATTAAGTGAGACTCATGGTACTCTCTACAGCTTGTAGCCTGCTTACATTTATAAAATCTTCAATATAAAGTTCATCAGGTCCACAAAAATGATCTGACGGTATGGGGAAACGCAAAACTATGGAAGGAGAGAGGGGGTCATCGAGGCAGCCAAGCGACCAAAACAGTCCAAGAATAAGAAAACAAAGGGAGTGCCAAAACACGCTGCCAGGAATTGTGTTATGGACCGTATAGATGCCATTGACGCCATTGTGAATGACTGCCAAGAAATTCTGTCTGCTGATCTGGGGCCAGCGGAGGCGCTTGCTCCAACTGCTGGGGAGGGGACACGGAAGACTGTTACAACTGAGGCAGTAGGCCCTCTTATACCATCCCAGAAATGTTTCGACCCCAAGCTAAACCTCATGTGGCTAGGCCGCTCACTTCAATTGTTAGATCCTCACCACAAGGACAACTGGGTATTCTAGAGGGAGAAGTGGATACTGGCAAAATCTTACACACAGCTGCTATTGATATTGATTCAATTCCCTGCTCAAACAGATACTCGGTTCTAGGAGAGGTCATATCTGGGGAGTCAAACTTTAATATTACGTGTGTAGAAAATTCCCCCTTATGTATTGATATCGATAATGTTGACTCTGTTACTAGTACCAATGAATGCCCAGAAACCATAGGGGATCTTGTTAAACTAGTGTCTCTACTCAGGGACGAGAATGTTGCAATGAAAAAACTAATTATTAACCTAACAGTAGCCACTCCATTAAATTGCGACAACTCTCGGCCCCAGATTGGGGGTTCTGTAAAGGTAGCAGCTGCCTATCCAACCAAATTAAACCAAAGTCCCCACCAGCCTATGGCGAAAAGTGATCCCAAGAGTGGTAAGGCACCTCAGGCAAGACCTGTAACAGTGAGAGAGAACAGCTCTGCAAGTCTCCCCAGAACTGCTAGCATTAAGAGATCTGGTCCTGAGGGGGTAAAAAAGGTAGCAACACAGAGCGGTTTAAGCAAGCAGAAGGGCTCTAGTGGGGCTATTGGTTTAGATGAGGTTCCCGGACTGAATGTCACCAGATCGAAGGCAGGGGCAATCTACTCCAGCACCCCCATAATTCAGAACCAAGTGGCTTTAAATCTTAGCACAGTGCAAAGTAGGGGTCAGACTTACAATAAGGGTGACTTTCTGACAAAAAAAATATTTATGACTAGTGTCCCCAAGACTCTCTGACGGACAAGGCAATTCACTGGCTACGGTACATCAGAGGGTGAAGATCGGTTATAAGGGACGACATTCTCAAAGCAAGGAGAATAAGTCACCCTGGGGCTACCCATGATGTTATCGAATTAACCCTGTTCTCCAATGATCTAGCTGAGAACCTTTTCCAGATGGAATTTAGATCCAGCCCCCCGGTTTACTCTGGTATACAGCAGAGGAAGATGCCCCTGTTCCCGTTCTTATTGGTCCCAGTTATGTCTGTGGGGGAAACTAGACATAGGATTGGGAATTCCAGGTTGGATTCCATTGATTGACTACTCAGTAGTGGAATAGGGGTCATAAATGACCAAGTATGGGCTACCAATGGAGACCAGGGCCCCAATTGTAATTTGGTCAATGTGTCGGTCCGTATAGAACTGACGGGGTGTTGCCCACCAAGTGATGGGGTACAACAGGACATTGTCAGGGTGGTATCTGTTGACTTCGGCCCACTATTAAATACAGGTCTGGAATCCTCAAATGAAAAGGGTATAAGTATATGTGATCTAGCTAACACATCACCGATGTGTGAAGTCTACAGGGAAGGAGGAAGTGCAGTATCATGGAAAATAGCTGGATTGGGCACTAGATTACAATCACCGGACTGGGTTTCTTTTGTAAACAACTTTGACGTCTGTATTTTTCAAGAGACCTGGGCCTGCGAGCCCCAGTTTCTTCGGGGTTACTTTAACTTGTTTGTCCCGGCTGTCAAGGGTCCCAAGGGTCGCCCAAAGGGGGGGTTAACCATTTGGGTGTGACAAGCACTCTTTGCTAGAGTTCTAGAGCTCCCGACTGGCAGCAGCGACATCCAGCTGATAAGGATCATGACTGAAGCAGGGAGTTTTCTAGATATTTACAATCTGTATGCTAGAGGGACAGGAGGTAGGAAGTCTAAGGTATTGGTTGCTCTAGATCAACTGATCGATACCCAGCCCGTTGAGAACAATATAATAGTGGCTGGGGATCTAAATATGACCTTTGAGCCTCTCAAAGTAGATGACTGGCATGTAGGGGAGGATGAGGAATCCCAGTGGGGGATCCCTAAGTTGGACCTCGAACCAGTAAAGAAATGTCAGACAGCATATTACAGTTCAATGCTTTGTGTAGCCAAAGAGGGCTTAGAGCACTCAATGGAAGAACTGTGAGTGATGTCCAAGGAGCAGTCACTTTTGACAACGGCCGCTCACAGAGCAGGATTGATTGTGCTGTCTGTAGTATGGCTATCTGGCACCTGATCAAGGACATGAAGGTTGTGGATATGCAGGAGAGCGACCACAATCCCTTATGTATTACACATTTCCTATGGGGAGGAGATCCACAGGGGCTAAGCGATTGCGAGGAGGCCATTGTGGAGACCGTCCCATCAAACAACATAAGGCGGGTAAGATGGGCCCAAGTTCTGATTAAAAGGGAAGTGCTTGAGAGAATTAGCAAGGAACTAGATAAAACCACTAACGCCGTGGATGCCAGACTGGAGGTTGGAACAGAGATTGCTAATGACCTGAAAGAAATTACAATGTTGCATGATAACTTCTTTGAAAACATAAAGGGACATTTCTATACGGTAGTACCCAAACCAGTAGGCAACAACAAGAGGTCCAAAAGAAAGGTTGGTACAATGAGGCCTGCAGGTCTGCAAGATTACTTTTAGGTCTGTCTATTAAAAAAAGAGATCCATCTGCTGTCAGGGAAGCAAGGTTGGAGTATAAGACCTGCATACTGAGGGCTAAAAAACAATGGGACGAGCAACATGTTGTATTCTCTGCACTTATGTTTTGCTGTACCCCTTTAAGTCTTACATTCCATTTTCCTAAGGTATTGGTTGCTCTAGATCAACTGATCGATACCCAGCCCGTTGAGAACAATATAATAGTGGCTGGGGATCTAAATATGACCTTTGAGCCTCTCAAAGTAGATGACTGGCATGTAGGGGAGGATGAGGAATCCCAGTGGGGGATCCCTAAGTTGGACCTCGAACCAGTAAAGAAATGTCAGACAGCATATTACAGTTCAATGCTTTGTGTAGCCAAAGAGGGCTTAGAGCACTCAATGGAAGAACTGTGAGTGATGTCCAAGGAGCAGTCACTTTTGACAACGGCCGCTCACAGAGCAGGATTGATTGTGCTGTCTGTAGTATGGCTATCTGGCACCTGATCAAGGACATGAAGGTTGTGGATATGCAGGAGAGCGACCACAATCCCTTATGTATTACACATTTCCTATGGGGAGGAGATCCACAGGGGCTAAGCGATTGCGAGGAGGCCATTGTGGAGACCGTCCCATCAAACAACATAAGGCGGGTAAGATGGGCCCAAGTTCTGATTAAAAGGGAAGTGCTTGAGAGAATTAGCAAGGAACTAGATAAAACCACTAACGCCGTGGATGCCAGACTGGAGGTTGGAACAGAGATTGCTAATGACCTGAAAGAAATTACAATGTTGCATGATAACTTCTTTGAAAACATAAAGGGACATTTCTATACGGTAGTACCCAAACCAGTAGGCAACAACAAGAGGTCCAAAAGAAACGGTTGGTACAATGAGGCCTGCAGGTCTGCAAGATTACTTTTAGGTCTGTCTATTAAAAAAAGAGATCCATCTGCTGTCAGGGAAGCAAGGTTGGAGTATAAGACCTGCATACTGAGGGCTAAAAAACAATGGGACGAGCAACATGTTGTATTCTCTGCACTTATGTTTTGCTGTACCCCTTTAAGTCTTACATTCCATTTTCCTGATGTCATCTTTCACTGTGTTCTCTCCAGTCAGTTAGCTCCCTGCTTTCTGATGGGATCACCAGTTATTCTCTGTAGTGCATAATAAATGCTTTATATTCTTTTATTGACCTCTTCACTTCATTTACTACACATGGCGACGATGAGCAGGGCGAGCTAAACAACTACAGAGGGAGAAGAACTCCACTGGTGAGAGAAGAACCACGCAATTATATAAAAAAAATAAATTAAAAAAAAATACTTGAGACTGGTGAAGAACTTGACAAAGGTGCTCGAAAAAAAAAAGAAAAGAAACTGAAGAAAAGGAAATCACCAGAGGAAAATCTCACAAGAATTATTTCAAACCGCTGTGAGGAAAAGTGCATCATCTTCATGGAAAAGTCCCAGTAAGGAAAGAGACATTCTTTGGGAAAAGAAGGACTACAAAAAAGTAAAAGAAATCGACCTATGGCTGCGACACTTTATTCAAACTATTGGTGAGTTTGAGAGACATTTTAACCTAATTTCGAGTCTGACTGTGTCCCTTAAGAGTAGTGGAAGATCGTCATTAGAACTGTGCATTTAATTAGAATTAAAACGGACCATTACTTTCCTTTCGTTTGTCTATGGATTGACTGCTTAGTCCGAAACAAAATGCACAATTTCTACTCTATGGATCACTAACGTTATTTGTGATCGTCGGAAAACAGTCTGCTGCACCTTTTGAATCTGTTTCCATCTTTTAAAGTACGAGCGCGAGCAAACAGCGCTTACCTGATCTTTCCTGGTGTCACCGCTCGAACCAAGCCATTCGCACCGTAGACGTCACACAGAATGCCTAGCAGGAAGTGGACCAGCGTCAAGCAACGTCAGGCGGCAATGACGCATCGACGCAACGGAGACGCCATTTTGATTACACGGTATCTAGGCAACGCGTTATACGAGCGCTGTTTCCAGTAACTAAACAACGTGTTATCCAAGCATCGTAGCAGCTAGCAAAAGACACATTCCGTGGCTAATTACTCAAAAAGACGAGTGTCAGCAAACAGCAAGGGAAGTGATTTAAACGGTGAGAAAATTATTTGGAGAAACCAAAAGTACACTTTAAAGGTTCAAGGGTAACTGGAATGTCAATAAAAAGTATTTTATTGTGTGTTTGGTGTGGAAAAGTGCCCACATCAATGAAAATGATCACCTGTGTGTAGAGAAGAGTAGTGCCTAATATATCGAGAGTGTACAATAAAAAAAAAAAAAAAAACTTTTGAAATGGAGAACCTTAATGTTATTGTACCTCCTATGTTCCTACAAACTACTGGAGATCCACCCATTGAATGGGATGAATGGATAGACATTTTTGAGAATTATATAGAAGCGCTTGATGGGAAAGATTTCAGCGCAACTAGGAAAAAAGCCCTTTTGTTAAGTGCTTTAGGCAAAGAAGGTCAACGCTCTTTTAAATATCTTCCGGTAGGACTAAACCAAGATGGAAGGGCAATAACCAACGTGTACACGGAAGCAAAGGCTCGTATGAAAAAGCAGTATGCAAAGGAAGTAAATATCGTCATGGCGAGACATAAATTTTACACTCAACCCCAAAGGAATGAGGAATCTGTGGACCAATTTGTGGCTAGGTTACGTGAGTTGTCCATTAAATGTAATTTCGGAGAGATAAGAGACGAAATGATACGCGATCAGTTGATAGTACAATGCCGGAATAAAAAGATGCAGGAAAAACTGTGGGCTGCGAAAAACCCTACCTTGCAAATGGCTATTGACATAGCGAAAGTAGTTGAGGAATCGAATGCATGCATGAGAGAGATGGAAAGAAAAGATAACGCAAAGGAAAATGTACAAGGGAATGGAGTTTCTTGTGTTGAACATGAAGAAGTTGCTGCTGTGAACAAGAAAAGTGTAGATCTGGGTGACAGAGGTCCGAAGAGATTTAACAATGGGTTTTCAGGCAATGACAGGAATAGATTCCAAGGGAGGATGTGCAGTAGGTGCGGGAGTACTTTCCATAGCTCAGATTTCAGGAGATGCTTTGCTATTGACAAAGTGTGTAGAAAGTGTGGGAGGAAAGGACATTTCGCCAAGATGTGTAGGGGTGCAAATGCTGATAAAGTGGCAGTTGTGGAAAACAGGGAAGTAGTGAGAGACATTATTGGTGTTGAGGGTGCCAACAAAATATTGTGTTTGGGTGAAGATGGTGTGAGCAAAGGTGAGCCTGGTAGAAGAAACAGGCCTAAGGCCCAATTTCTTATCGATAAAATAGAGGTCCAGTTGATGGTTGACCCAGGGTCATTGTGGACTATTATCCCCAAAGATATGTACTTGGAAAATTGGAAGGAAGTGCAATTATTAGCTAGTGATATTAGTCCCTGTGGGTATCAGGGTGAGAGTATAGATGTGATCGGATTTATGGTATGTGTATTATCATTTAAGGACCGTTCCGCTAAAGGAAAGGTGTATGTAGCCAAATCGGGTCCTGCAATTTTGGGGTGGGGGCAACAGTATGACCTCTGTATAATCATCAATCCCAGGGCAGCACAACAGGTGATGGTTGTGGATAGTATAACCACGGATTCGATTGTTGAAGGGATGAATGGTTTGTTTGATGAGCACATTGGAGAGTTGAGAGGTTATGTGCATAAGATTGTACTGCGTGATGATGCCGTACCTATGCAACACAGGGTGAGGAAGGTTCCATTTCTTGCACATGTGGAAGTGAAGAAGATGTTGAAGGAGATGCTAGACCAGGGGGTGATAAAACAGATCGAAACGTCACCCTGGATTTCTCCCGTAGTT
Organism: Lissotriton helveticus; assembly: GCF_964261635.1. Taxonomy (NCBI): domain Eukaryota; kingdom Metazoa; phylum Chordata; class Amphibia; order Caudata; family Salamandridae; genus Lissotriton; species Lissotriton helveticus. The sequence goes on from NC_136059.1 coordinate 1,378,493,466, forward strand.
ATTACGACCAAATCGGACGGAAAATTCCGTTTTTGTGTGGACCTTCGCACCTTGAACCAGAACATTGTAGTAGACAACTTTCCATTACCGAACATCAACGAGTTGGTTTTGTCACTAAAAGGGGGAAAGTACTTCTCTAAGCTGGATCTTCGCAGCGCTTATCACCAAATAAAGCTACATCAAGACTCCAAGGCGTTGACAGCCTTCATAACAACTGAAGGAATATATAAATTCACACGTATGCCTTTCGGACTTGCTTCTGCAGCTGGAGTATTTCAAAGAATGATGGGGGCTGTACTGAAGGGTGTGAACAACGTGGTGTATTTCCAAGACGATGTTTTGATATTTGGAGAGACTGTCGAAGAACACAATTTGATTTTAAAAACTGTTTTGGAAAGGATGGAACAAGCCGGATTGACTCTAAAGAAAGAGAAATGTAAATTTGCGGTGGAGGAAGTTGAATACCTTGGATATACTTTGTCTGTTGACGGGGTTAAACCCAAGAGAGACTTATTGGACTCTATCAGGAATGCACCAGCTCCGTGTGACAAAGATCAGTTGAGGTCTTTTCTCTGCCTCATCGAGTACTATGCTAAGTTTGTAAGAGATTTTGCAGAGAAAACCGAAAAGATTAAGGTGTTGTTGAGGAAAGGATGCAAGTTTGTGTGGGGTGTGGAACAGGAAGAGTGTTTTAAAAAAAATCAAAGTTGAAATTTGTGAGGCAGGCATCTTAACACCGTTCGACACCAACCGTAAGTCAGTCTTGACAGTGGATGTGAGTGCTGTGGGGGTTGGTGCGGTTTTAGCTCAAGTACATGAATCTGGACTCAAGACTGTTGCTTTTGCTTCAAGGACGCTCACAACGGCAGAGAGGAATTACTCTATAATCGAGCGGGAGGCTCTGGCTGCAGCGTGGGGTTGTGAGTATTACAGAATGTACTTGTGGGGGTTCAAGTTTACGTTGTTGACAGATCACAAACCCTTGGTTAAAATCCTTTCACCTGGTGGGGCTGGCAAGGGTTCTGCAAGGTTAGCTAGACTCGCTGCTAGGATTCAAGAGTATTTGTACACTGTTGAGTATATTCCAGGTTGGAGGAACTGCCAAGCTGATGGGCTCTCTAGACTTCCACTACCTTGGGAGATGGTAGACAAGTTAGGGGTAGAATCACTCAATTCAGAAGGGTCTGTGTCTGCTGTGGATGAGGTAGTGGATATGTGTGCTGGAGCAATTAGTAGGAGTTGGTGGAATACCTCCATGGCTAAGGATGTGGTATTGAGTGAAGTGAAAGACCTGATTGTGAAGGGTACAAGGAGAGAGAGTTGCTTATCCCCTGCACTTCGCCCATATTTGAAAGTTCTGGAACAATTGTCTGTCTTGGACAAAGATGGTTTCATGATGTTAATGGAAGATACATTTATTCCTCCACAGGAAGTGAGGTTTACTCTATTTAAGTTAGCCCACGAGGGTCACCTAGGACAGTCCCTCACTAAGAGGAGAGTTAGGGAGAATTTTTATTGGCCCGGAATGGACTTGGAGATCTCTCAGTGGGTGGAAAAATGTACAGACTGCTTGGAGAGCGAGAAAAGGCTTAAAGTCGGCAGTCAGGTTGGTTGTGGCTCAATAGTAGACCCAGGGTGTCCATGGCACACCATATGCCTAGATTTCATTGGCCCGTTTTATCAGTTGAGTCAAGATATGAGGTTTGGGTTAGTAGTAGTTGATGTTTCTTCAAAGTGGTTGGTAGTTAAATTCATGAAGGAGATCACTACGAACAGCACTATTACTGTGTTGAGTGACATTTTTAGAGAGGAAGGTTTTCCAACAAGGATTATCACCGATAATTGGACGCAATTGACTTCCCTGGAGATGGCTAATTTCTTGGGAAAGTGTGGCATTGCACATTCAAGGACTTCACTTTACAACCCCCAGGGGAATGGAATAGTCGAGAGGGCGAACCGGATGGTTAAAGGTGCGATTCAGATGGCGATCTCTTCTAGGACGGATGTGAGAGGATTGGTTAATGACCTGGTTTGGGCCTACAGGACTACCGAAAATGGTGTTACTGGTATGATTCCTTTTAGTGTCATGAGGGGGCGTTCAGCTGGTACCAAGCTTGTCGCTGCATGGATGAAGGAGTATCTGAATGCTGGTGTTCCCGTTGGCCCTGTCAATCCTGACAATGTGAGTGAATCAGATGGAAGGTGTAAATTTGCAGTGAATGATTGGGTGAAAGTCAAACCTGGTCGAGTGGGCATCGGGTTGACGAAGTTCAGGGGACCATTTAAGGTCAAGTCTGTCCATAAAAGGTTTGTGACTCTATTTAACGGTGAGAGTTGGAATTTGAGGCGTGTAGCACTGTACAAGAAGGCTGAGTGTGGGGGTAATGTGCCTCCCAATGAGGTTGGTGCTGGTAGAGCTCAGAGAGTGAGAAGACCTCCGGGTTACTTACATGATTTTGTTTGCAAGTAAGGTCTCTCTCTGTAACGAAGGGAATGTGCTTAGTATTTTTTTTTTTTTTTACTTTTGTTTCTTCTATACGAAGGGAAGAGGATATGTTGTATTCTCTGCACTTATGTTTTGCTGTACCCCTTTAAGTCTTACATTCCATTTTCCTGATGTCATCTTTCACTGTGTTCTCTCCAGTCAGTTAGCTCCCTGCTTTCTGATGGGATCACCAGTTATTCTCTGTAGTGCATAATAAATGCTTTATATTCTTTTATTGACCTCTTCACTTCATTTACTACACAACACTGGCAAGACCTAAAAAGTGCCAGTGCTGCGAAGGATTCCAGGCTTTTCTGGAGTATAGTCAAGTGGGGGATAGGAGGTCACCCTGAACCACCAACTAATCATGTAAGCCAGAGTAGTTGGTTAGAATACTTTGGCCCGCAATGCACATGCCGACCTGAGGACAAGTCCGGAGAAGCCCCAGCCATTAGTTTCCACTCAGCTCCTCCCTTTAATATGACCGATGTAGAAGTGGCCCTTAATTCAACCTCACGGGGGAAGGCACCCGGACCCGATGGGGTCCCAGCGGATGTTTTTCTCCATGATAAAGCCCGATGGGGCAACTACATAATGAAGCTGGCCAATGCAGTGGCGCTAGGGGCCCCAGTTCCAAAGTCTTCGCAAGGTGCTGTCATTATTCCCGTGTACAAGAAAGGCGATAAAGCGCTGCCCGGGAATTATAGGCCTATTAGCCTAATAGATACAGTCCAAAATGTGATAGGGAAACTGACTTTAGAGAAAATAATGGTCTGGGCAGAAGAAGAAAAAATCCTGTCCCCTTTTCAAGCAGGCTTCCGCAGGTTAACCAGTACCACAGACCAGATATTCCGTTTCACCTTACTTCACTGGAAGACGGTCCTGCTCGGGAAAGGCAGCCTTTAATCTTTATAGATCTGCGAGCAGCATTTGACCTGGTACCTCGGTCAAAGTTGTGGGAAGTTTTAAGCCGGATGGGTATGCCACTGGAAACTTTATCACTCGTGATGAGATTGCACGAGGGAAACCATGCAAAAATTCAGTGGGGGGGACATGGGCAAGTTACTAACGACTTTCCTGTCGAGCGGGGGGTGCGCCAAGGGTGCGCTATGGCACCCACGCTCTTTTCTTTGTATATCAATGGGGTGGCTGAACGCATGCTGACAGGAGATGTAGATGCCCCGTCTCTGGCGGGAGCGAAGATTCCGATCTTACTATTTGCGTATGATACGCTCATCATCTCTAAAATCCCCAGTGGACTGCAGCAAGCCCTGAAGATCTTTGAGGGATTTGGCTCTGACCGTGGGCTAGAAGTCAACGTTACCAAGACAAAGCTCATGGTTTTTAACCCGCACCACAGTTTTAAAGGGAACTTTTTTATGGATGGTGAAAAAGTGGAAAAGGTATCGGATTTTGTCTATCTGGACATCCACATAGCAAAGGTAACTAATTTGGGGAAGCATATAGAAATGGCGGCTCTTAAAATTCGCCAAAATACAGGAGCCATAATTGTGGAGTATAAAAAATCCTTGACAAAGCCGACCCAGCCAGCACTCCAAGTGTATGAGGCAAAAGCCATCAGTTTGGCTTTTTACGGTGCTGAAATCTGGGGCTACGACAACCTAGGGTCACTGACACTTGTTGAAAATAAATTCTTGCATAATCTTATTGGCCTCCCCAAAAGTACACCAATGAGACCGTTGTGCTATGAATTGGGCAGGAAAGCAGTTTCGGACATGGCCAGATTGAGACCAATATTATACTGACGTCACATCTGGGTCAAGCCGGAGCTTGCGCATTATGCCCAGGGTTTCTTGGACGTAATTAAAACTGACACATTCCGCAAGATAAGCTGGTTTAAAGAACTGTCCAAAGTTTTACTTAATATGGGCATGAAGGGATTGTGGGAGAGTCCTGAGCTAGCCCAGTTCCCTTCTAAAGAAGATCTAAAAGCTAGGTACTGGGAAATGGTTGCCTACCAGAAATGGAATGACGCTGCTCCTTCATCTATGGAGGGTCGACACTTGGAAGTGAAACTCCTTCCCAGGTTGGAGCCCTATTGGGACGAGATTACAAAGCCTGGGGATCGGAAACTCTATTTCCAGTTCAGAGTAGGGTCACTCCCAGTAAGATCATTAACGGGCAGATGGGCTGAAGCCAATTCCAATGTTTGTCCGGCTTGTAAAAATGGTGTTGAAACCATTGCCCATCTTCTTTTTGTCTGTAGGGCTTATTCAACCCCCCGACGTGTCTGGCTAATAGCAATGTGCAAAATGCTAGGCACAAGGGATAGCAAGGTAGCACTAAGATTAATTTGCACTAGCACCTTGCCGGTTATCTCAGTAGCAGTTGCGAAATTTCTGAGGTGGGCATGGGCAATCAGAAGGAAATTTGTACCTTGAACTACGATTTTATTGATCTTTTTGATGTTTTTAAAATATACTGTCAAATTGCTTTGTATATTTAATTCTAGAAAGTTTCGCTCTTTTTTAAATCTGTAAATGTATTATTAATAATGGAATTTTATTGGAGTTTGTAAACCTATTTTAGTATGGAACCAAAACGTTTTATTGTGCTTTTATGAGTTGTTATCTCGAATAAAGCAAATTTGACTTGACTTGTATATCACCAAGTAAATTGCCTAGATTGGTTTTGATTGTATAAAAATCTATGTTTCCATAATTCTTCAGAATTCCAAAAAAGTGCTTCCTTTGGGCTTCCCTAACTGCCAATATATTTTGAATAATATGTAGAGTTCATTTACAGGCTTAAATTTGTTTTTTGCTAGCAAAAAGTTGACATCCTACAGCATATCCTTTTAAAAATAGTTTTTTTATTTACATCCTACAGGCTATCCTTTCATACTCCCTGTACCCCAGCAATATTGTCACATAGTTCACTTTACTAAATGCTCTCACTTTGCAGTCAGAGAAAGAAAAGTAAATGACAACCTCCATATTAAAAGAACAAGCAGCAATTTGACATGAAACATAACCTGATATTTGACTATGTTTATGTGCTCAGCAGATGTGACAAGAGTAAAACAAATTTTAAAGGCATCTTTATTGCCCATTCATATTCAGAACTCCAGCAGGGTTCTTTTGGAGGCTCTGCAGCACCACCAGGCCCCAACTTCCAGTGCCCATGGCATGTCTTTGCTGCAGAGCTCTCCAAAACTCACTTTTCTACCTCTGTGTGCTTCTCTACCACCCAGACTTGTGATGTTTTTCAACATCCATGTCCCCCCTCTCTAATAAATTGTGAATTAGCCCAGCTGACAATGTGAGGAACATGGCTTACCATGTGCAGATCCTGACAGGGGGTGTGCTAAGTGATATTTGTTGAGTGCTGAACATTATTGAGTGCCTGCGTATCTGCAGAGCATTGTAGGGAAGGATGGAAAACATAGTTCAGGGATTTACATTGTAATATGTTAATGTTTAAGAGTTATTTTACTGACATTTGTTGACACTAAGTAACACACATTGTTAAGCCAATAGGTCTGGCTTTCATGTAACAAAGCATGCAAACACAGGCAAGGACCAAGAGTGTGGTGGCAATAATGATGGTGTCAATGGTGGTGGTAGTGGTGCAGGTTAGGGTGGTGTTAGTACTGGTAGGGGTAATGGTTGTAGTGATAATGGTGGTAATGTGGTAGTAACTATGTTGGTGATAATGGCGGGGTTAATGATGGCTATAGTAAAAGTAGCGGTGGGAAGGTTCACACTTGAGTCCTGACAAAATTATTTAGTAAAGCATACAGTACTAAAAAATAGAAGATTGTTTTCTATATACACTATGTGACATAAAGAACCAAATGTGTAATGGCTATGGTTATCTTTTATATGTAAAATAGTCCCTCATGCATGGCAATGCAAGCACTGGAATGCTACAGCTGTCCTAAAGACACCTGTACAGTCATGCCAAGCCTAAAAATGGAGAAATGTGCATTGTGATTAAATTTCTGAGCTCCTGAATTGTTATGTTGTTACATTTTAGGCACAGATCGAAATACCATTTTACATGCTCATGTTTTTAAGTTGCCTTCTTCTCTTAACTACGATGACATTTGACACACATTCTTTTGCGTGCCTGTGCAAGATAATATTCTCTGAACTATGCTTTGCCTACATTTCCACTTTGTAGGCACATTATCAAATACATCGAAAATCCTGTTGAAGGGCTAAGTTCATTATGCAAAATGTTCTTTTATGTTATTGGCCATTCTGCGACAGAGCTATCACAATAGAATAAACAATGGTGGATGACTGGGGCTTCTGCATGGCAATATATAGAACAACATCACTCTCTTGTTTAGAGAGAGGAGCATTTCGCTGGCACTGAGAGGTCGTCATTTACCAGAATTCCAGCCGCACTGATTTCTGATTGCCTCTTGTGAGGGATGATGCCCAGCTCTCCACCAAAATGTGCATCCTGATGACACTTAACCACAGATAATGGGGGGAGTTAGTTCACCACCCCACAGGGATTTAGCAGATTTACCCACGCCGTGCGCACTAGGATAGGTTGCACTAGGTAGGAGTACAATAGGCAACAAAACTTATATGCAAGCATATATTCTCTGTTGCAGCAAAATGGTTGAACTGTTTATCTTTTTCACCATTATCATAATGCTAATCATGTTATTCTGTTTCCTTCTATTGATTATTGCAGCGCATGTATTTTACTCAATGTTAGACTTGACATCTTTTGGCGTGTTTCCCCTGTCTTTTTGCTTTCTGACCTCCTGGTTTTGACTGTTTTTTTGATGGTTTAGTGTATCTGTGCACTTTCTCACTGTTGTTCAGTGTTAAAGTGCAAGTGCTCCTGTTGTAAATTGTGTTATGGATTGGTGTTTCCATGATTGGCATATTGGATTTACTAGTAGGTTCCTAGTAAAGTGCACTGAGAGTGCCAGGGCCTGTAAATCCAACGCTACTAGTGGGCTCGCAGCACGGGTTGCGCCACCCACAGAAGTAGTCGGTAAAAAGTTAACTCAGACCTGCCGCTGCAGAGTCTGAGCGCATTTTTTAACTGCCATGTTGACCTGGCAAGTGCACCCACTTGCCAGGCCCTAAACATTCCCTTTTCTTCATGATAGTCACCCCTAAGGTAGGCCCAAGGTACCCCTGTGGGCAATTTCGTTTTTCACCATGCAAGGCTACCTGTTCCCATAGGACAGAGTGGGGAGTTTGTTTATAACATCTTATAAACATAACTGGCCCTGGGAACTAGGTAGAGAAATACAATTTAGTATGCCTGAACTCAGAATCAAGATGCATCTTTTAGTAAAGGTGATTTTACATACTGGATTTGTGGATTGACTGTCTGGGATCTGGGTGACCGGGGCTGGAAAGGGCAGTAGCTCCAGATAGTCTAGGTGGGCCAGGAAAGGGCTGAATAGACCTGAGCTGCATTTAGAGTACGGAGAGGAGATTTCCTTTCACCTGAATGGACCTGGTCTGCCTCTGACAATGGCGTCTCCACCTCCTGCCAGGAAGCTACACCAGAGAGGGCAGAACTGGTTCTGGCTGGGCACAGACACTCTCTGCCTGAGAGGAAATAGGATTTTGAGCTATAAAAGGTGGGGCCCAAACCCCTGAACTTTAGAACTCTTTTGGACTAAGAAGACTGCCAAGAAGAAGAGCTGGAGAAGCTATGAGGAGGAACTACCACTTTGCTGAGTGATTTGCTGTGTTGGCCCGTAGTGGCTGCATCTGTCTTGGGCAGTGAAAGGCAGTGAAAGGACTGGACTGAACTATCTGCAATCTACGTTTGTGAGTTTCTTCAAGGGATTGAGGTAGATCTTGCCCCTGTTCAAGAAGTCTCAGGAACAGCAAAGATTTCAAGTTATTCTGCCCTCAGCATTTCCAGCACCCCCAAAAAGAATGTGTTGCTCTCTACTGGAGAAGGACAACTATCCTGAAACACGTGTCTAGAGATACACAGCACTGGCTGCACCAACAAGGGTGAAAAACTAAAGCCTGACACGAATTAAGTGTTATCATGCACTGCAGTTACTAAGATGCATTGAGGCAAACTGAGTGCTGGGACGTGAGGAACTGTGCGCTCACCCTCCTCCTGTTTCAAAACGCTTCCTTGAGCTAATGAGCTGACAAACTCTGGCTGCTGCACCTGCACCCAGCGAGTGGTACAGAGACATGAGAAGACTTTGGGCAGCATTTCCAGCACCCCCTAAAAGAATGTGTTGCTCTCTACTGAAGAAGAACACCTACCTGAAACGTGTCTAGAGATACACAGCGCTGGCTGCACCAACAAGGGTGAAAAACTAAAGCCTGACACCAAATTAAGTGCTATCATGCACTGCATTTACTATGATGCATCGGGGCAAACTGAGTGCTGGCATTGGAGGCAGTGTGGGCCCACCCTCCTCCAGTAAACAGGGACAGTTTTAGAGTTCATTTTCCATTTCCATATTATATCATGCTTCTTAATGTTGAATGAGTCTCCTAAAACTTCAGAACAAGGTAATTATTGGTGTACAATCATGAATTTCTTAATTTGCCTGGCCAGTCCATATATTCTGCAAAGAATGGACTTTAAATTTAATGCCTTGCCACCTCGCTCCCATCTCTATGTTGTGTGTTCACATATATATAATTTTTCTCTCACGGAGCACTGAGTTCCTTTTCTGCGAGGAAGGAATGACAGCAGGAACATAGAGACCACTGGTTTGAAGTGTTTTGGATGTTCCTGCGTTACCTTCCAATGAGCAGAATCTACCATGTTCAAACATTTTTATGATCCTGTCAAGAATGCTTTCTCCGAGACAGCCTGTCTTAGTTGTGAGACCCCCCACTTGCTAGACCCAACGACTTTGTGAATGTATGCTTTATAAACAACTTTATTCAGCAGTCTTGCAGGTTAAGTGTTATTGGGATGGGGATGTCTCTTCCATGGCTTACAGTTGTGTCACTTCAACTGTGTGCCCATATTACAAGTATCTGGTATCCCCTTTATTGTATTTTGATCCAAGCCTCATGCTTATCTAGTGTGTTTGAGATGGCCTAGGGCTGTCAAAGAAAAATAGTCCAGTTCTAGGCCTGTCCTGGACCGTGAAGTGTGCAGCAAGTGTGCCCTCCATCATGGAAGAGGACAAACGTACCTATCAGGGGTTTAGGCATGTATCACGGTGATGGTAGCTTACATGTATTTGGCAATTGCCATTTGACCAGAGCTTTTTATCTCTGTCATGAGAGAGAAAGCCTACCGGCCTATTCATGCAATGTTGCATAATTACTGATAAACCCAGAGCCTATCTCTGAATACCGGATTAAAAGGATAGGTTTATCTTGTGTTCTGTAAGTGTGGTAAACACTGAATGATTGTGTGAGAGAACCAGAATGGTATAGATATGCAGGTTCCATTTTGGAAGTGCCTGGCCTGTTCATGTACACAAGATAGAGGTGAAGTTACTTTCCCAGATAGTGGAAGAGTATTTCTAATGTTCCTGAGACTGGAGAATGGCACTTAGACACTGTATTGGGGAGAGAGAAAACAGGCTTCTCCTTAGAAATTGAGTTAGGTCCTTTGGACACAGAGGGCTGCTGATTACTCTTCCTTAAGGCTGGAATTTGGTGGATGACAAATGTTGAGGGTGAGACTGCAGTTCCTGTTCTCAGAGTGTGAAGGGTCCTTTAAAAGGGAGTCAGCCTGTGTTCCTCTTCCTGATCACCATCAGGCATGACTGCTGATAGTCAGGTGTAAACTGTTTACAACTCTTTGTGCCTCTGTTGTGGGTGATCCAGCTTGGAGACAACCCTGATTTGTAGAGATTCAGTCTAGAAAAAGGCTGAGTCTGGAATTCATCCTTGGATAGACACGTGAATGGAGAGGTAAACCAAAACAATTCTGTTTGGGAAGATACACATCCCCTAACTGCCACCCTGGCATATAAATGAGAGCAGTTGACTTACTTGTTGTTCCAGTTCCAAGTTCTCTTTGAACATGAAAGGGTGTTCCACAGAGTACCCAGAGACCTACAGCACATACAGAGCTGATGTCTGCCTAACAGTCAACTTCCCACAGGTCTTGCATATACTGAAGTTTTGAAAGTTGCGGCTGGTGCCCGGCCGACCCCCAAATGTCAAACTGCTAAAACTAAGAATACTGAGAAACATGGCTGGCATGATGCGCCAATGGGACGCCTACACTGTGCAATTGCCATTTTAAGTCTATCTACCCAGAAGCTGTTACAGGGGGGACAGGCACTCGCAGACCTCTTACTGCTAAATGCGTAAGTCACCCCACCTTGGCACAGAGGCGAATCTTGGGATCTAAATGGTCTGAACTGGTTCTGGAGCTACATTTCAAGCATACGGTAGAAGACGATTCCTCAGAGGGTTGTATCAGACCATATGCACAACAGTTTATATATCAATATCAAACCCTTGCGTTGTCGTCTGTTTCAACCAATCATAATTACTAAAGAATAGTAAATAATAATACATCTGTGTTAATGCCCATCATATCTATAATTCATCCGGTGGCATTCGATTCTCTAGTACATGTTATTTATCTATATATCAATGATAGTCATTAAACATGAATTTTAGCTTAATATCCCCTCACTGGTGGTGGGCAACAGAAAAGATGATTACGGAGAATACAAATAGATCAATGAAAATACCATGAAATGACATTACATTCTCTAGTGTGTATTGCATACACCTGGGTTCCAAAAATGGACAAGTATAACTTTCACATTTTTTATCCCATCAATAACACTATGGAACAAATGCATGTGGCAACCAATGAAATGGAGCTGCATGGAGCAAACTTATGGTTCAGTACTTTATGAATGTTGGAAGGAATGCTTTAAGATTTCAAAGCATATAGATCTCACAAAATTGGTCCTAACATTTATTAGAGGATTAAATGTGTGTCCACTCAGAACCAGTTACTAACCTCAAAGCGGAGGATTAGCAGCACTGTTGAAGTGTGACTGAGCAGTTCCTCCTTTGCTTCCTGCTGGTGCAACCGAGGACCTTGCCTGTGTGTGCCTGAGCAGACAATGCTGCTGAAGAAGGGACCAACCATGGCATGCAACGTTTGCTTGTGCACCTGAAGTGACTTGCCGATGTAGCTGTACACTTGCCCACTTGTCGTCGAGCAGCCTACACAGCAGAGAAGAAACATGTGAAGCCGCGGCACATGCAAAAGTGTGTCAAATGCACTAAGATTGTCATTAGTCAATGGCACTTGTCAATTGTGTGCAGGTGCAGGCTACGCCACAGGACGCGGAAGCTGGTACTCTGAGGGACTTGCAAGTGGACTGAAGTGACTGAGTGTCTGCTCATTGCCCAATCCCCAATTGGATCTAGTCATCACTGCCCGAAGGACCTTGAATCACCCTAGTTACCGATGTGCTCCTGGAAGAGTACTGCGCTCATGGCTCGTTCTAGGGAGGCCTGAATGAGTGACTCCACGGCTGACCCATCTACAACGGAAGGACCCACCTCCTGCTGATGAGTCCGCCCATAAGAGGGTCTTCATGATCTGAAGACAGCCGAACACCCCTGATGCCTCTAGGTCGCTGTTATACACCCTGCATCTGCCCACTAGGTGCAGAGAAGCCTCACCAGGATCAATCACAACCGACTGGAGCACCTGCTCCCCAGAGAGGGAGAAACAAGATTTGAAGAGCAGGAAGCCAATGTAAGGCCTACTCGGGCCACACAAAGGCGAGAGACTGATTGCTATAACTGCAAGAGACTTAACCATGGAGGAAAGCCCTGCGGCTGCAGTACCTCCCACAGCACAGCAACCCTAGAGTAAAGAGGGCTGGGAGGGAGGGAGCAGAGTGAGAAAGAGGGAAAGCATTACCTGGCATTTCAGCCTCAAGCTGGTAACCCTGGCAATTGATACTTTTCATGTTGTGGGTAGCACTGAGTTTTATCACATGAGATAGGCCAATATACCATTTTTTCGATGTTTTCTTTATGTCAGGTTAACTTGGAGTCTTGATAGAGTTTGACAGTTTATTGACTGAAGCTGAACACTAAGCATACGAAACATCTTGTTCGAAACATTTGAGAAGAAGATGGATGGCATCAAAGCTTAGCTATGATGGTTCTTCTTTGGCCTTCACCGCCAACTAGTGTGGTGCCATTGTGTTACAGTCCTGTGAGGCGCCGCAGCCAGGGCGACTGACGTTGGAACCTGGCCGATAAAGCAGAACCATCAGACGTTTCACTCATTTGCAGTGCTGGAACTGTAAAATAAATTGCTCATGGTATTCAATGGTCTGGGCACTTCTTTCAAACAACGAAGGCATCAACGTTTATCAAGGCTGCTAAATGCATATGGAATCTAGGTGCATATCCACTGAGATGATGATTAAAACACACACTGTCCATACACATGGGATGCATTTCCATAGCCCTACACATGGATGATCCAGAATCCCAAAAAGGGACTGAAAGAATGCAATTCGATCTAACAAAATGTCACTGGTAGGAGTAGTGAGATAACGTATCTTTTGCCCCCCCCCCTTGATTACAATACAGGGTTGACCTCTTGAGGGTTATTTCCTCAACTGTTCTGGATGTACTAAAGAGCAAGACAGGGTGAGCAGCTTGGCACATCTATGCAGATAAGACTGTATAGCTGTCCAGCAAATATCAGTCTCTGGGACACCCCTGGTACTGGCAACAGAACTGTGATAGCCATCGTAGAGTGTGCACAAACGCTAAGTCAGAGGGTCTTTCTTGTCATAACTGATTTTTATGAAAAGGGTAACTTCGCACTCAGGCAGAGTAGTACAGCTAAATACCCAGGTATATCACATAATAACAACCCCCACTTAAATGAAAGGCATCAAACATGCATACCTCTGCAACAATTTGTAGGTATAAAGTGAAAGATGCAAGAAAGGTTTTCAGGGCTTATCTCATTGGCTGTTGGAAAATGCTACTATGGACTTCATAGGCTGGTCTTCATAGAGGGGCTATGCACAGCATGGACAGCATTGACAGCAGTCAGTTAGGGAACCTTATATATAAGGCTAGGAAGCTAGAGGCTCTGACCTAGAGGGTGTTGATTAGAAGGATGATGCCGTCTTGACGAGGATGGTGAATAAGCCATCCCATTATACCGATAGTATTTCAATGCTGGTATTGCAGGAGATACTTGTTACCCTTGCTGTAGCATCACCAGACAAATTAGAAAAGAAATACACTTTCATATTAACAGTCAGCGGTGTCACAAGGTTGAATGAACTTAAGGTGGCCATGAAGAGAGCAAGGTGGTGGAAGAGAGGTCTGGATGGTTGGAGGATGACCTCTGAGGGTGCTCAGATTTGATGGGTTGAGAGGGCCTTGGTTGAGATAGTTGATAATTCAAGTTTGACTCGGAAGGATAAATCAATGATCCTTGTAAGAATTAAATTCATCAAAATAAATTAATATTTATAAATGAACACAATTCATCAAAACACAAAAAGAATACATGGATAACAAACACAAACACAAAAGGTGTATAGGAAAATAGAATTTATCAAGTGGTAAAACAATTAGATTCATATACAGATATAGATGATTCAAAATTAATTAGGTCTGCAGGTATACAAACAATATGTTAATAAGTGACTCAACAGAACCTAAAAACACCTATCCAAAATCAAAAATACGTAACATAAAGTAAGGATGAGCGGAAGTCGACGTTTCGGTCTCCTAGAGAGAACTTTGTGAGACCATCTTCAGGACTGGTGTCAATTGGGAACTGTATAATAACCAAGTGTAATCTCAATATAGATGCTTGGGCAACTTTGATGAATTTAATTCTTACAAGGATCATTGATTTATCCTTCCGAGTCAAACTTGAATTATCAATTGTTTCTATATGGAGTGTTTGGATAGTATGAACCCTGACTCTTATTGCAGCGGATCACTTCTCATTGGATGAGATGTAATTTGTTTTGTTTGTTTTGTGTTGCTGTTGCTGCAGATGTTATAGAGAGAACAAAGATTTTGATCCATGATATATTGAGGACGTTTGTTAGATCGCCAGATGGAGATATGCTGTTAAATTACTTTCAGAGCTGGCCCTGAAAATCAATTTCTTTAATGTATTATATTTTTAGCATTCTTTACAGGTAATTTTTAGTTGCTGAAGGTCCAACGCCGCTCTCTTTTGTGCAGTTGTGTCAGAAAAGCAATCACTCTCTAGAAACGATGGTGCTTGTATTATGAGGCACGCTAAGGTGCAGGAAAGGGCACGCAGGTTGTGACTTTAAGAGAGGAGAGATACACAGAACGGATTGCTAGATAGGCTGTCCATTTAATAACCACTCCTATTACAAACATTTAAGCACACATCACATGGTCTCAAGCTTTACTCTTGTTTTTAGTCACAGTCAGTGGCGGCTCCTCTATAGGGGTGTTTGGGCACCGGCCGCTGCTTTCTCGCAGTGCGAGAAGGCAGAAACATAAATGGTAATAACTACCATTTATGTTTCTGCCTTCTCGCACTGCGAGAAAGCAGAAGTGCCTGATTGGGGGTGGGCGTTCCTGGGGCTGACCAAACAGTCAATACCCACAACAGTAGGCAAGCCACTCCCACCCTGCCCTTGAGCAGGACCGCCCACTCTCCCTTTTCTCTATGTAGGCTGCTGCAGCAGCCTACATGGAGAAAATGGCCCGGTTGGGGCGCTCTCAGATTCGCCTCACCAGTTCTGATTGGCGGAAGGGAGGAAGGGAGGGAGGGAGGCTGAGCCTTTCCTGATGATGCGAGGAGAGCTGCAGCCGGCTGGCCCGGAACTTGAAACTGTAGGAGTCAGAACCGGACGGCGGGAGTCGGGACCCATCCAGAAGATTGAGCGGAACGGTAAGTTTTACTTTTATATATTTTTTTCCATTAAACCCCTCCCGCCTCCCTCCGAGACGCAACAACCACATTTCCACCCCACCCCCCACCAGCTCGTAATGCCGGCCGCGACTGCCCTGAATACAACAGTCATGGAGAAATTAATATGAGTACCTGCTCTTTTTACATTTTTTTTTATGATAGGCTTAATATATGATTTTGAATTTAGAAATGTTTTATTTAATAAAGGTTCAAAGAAGCTGTTTATTGGCGTGCCCATGCTAACTATGTCAGGTGTACAATTTGGCTTGTCATACACAGCTTGTTAGCTCAAATAATTGTACATGAGGAAAATGTACCTAAATTAAGTGAAATTTATTAGCATATTCGTTGACAATTCTCATTGGTGTCGAAAGTGTGCTGGAAGCGTTTATTGTGGAGTAGGGAGCACAAGGGGACAAGGATGAGGACACAAGGGGAGAAACGAATGTCCTGTCTCCACTCATCTCCGCAGTTCTCAGGGCCATTAACGCTAAAGCGCAACCTATAATGGCCCTTCTATTGACCTGCTATTCTGCCTCCTGAATTTGTGGCTAATCTGATGGAATCAGAATTAATATGACGTCATGGAGGCCACACTTAACCTGTGCCCTCTGCCCTTCTCTTTGGGCTCCTTTACCCTCTTCTTTGGACTTCTGTACAGACCTCCTTGGACTTAGAATGATTTTTTCAAGGCGCCAAACCTACCCTGACCTTCATGGCTTCATCCTGCATGTTCCCCTGCCTGCTCACCTTATTCACCGTTATGTAACTTACCAGCAATTTGTTCACATTTTAGGTTTCTAAAAGATCGTCTATTTTCATTTTTACCATTGCCTTTCTATCTGTATCTGCTTTAATTATCAGTCCTTGGTCATTACAACTGCTTCAGAACACATTTAAAGGGCTTTTCTCAAATAATTACTGTAATTTGTAATTGCCATTTAACCTTTCTGACTCCATTCCTTAGCTCATGCAGTTGAATTTAGATGATGACATTACTTAAAATCCTGTACTGCTAATTCATTGTATTGCTATCTGCAAAGCTATTGCTGTATAGTGATATGCTGTCATCTCTTAGTAATTATTTATTTTTTTACAGAGTTTTATATAGTGCGAATTTGACTCGAATCGGGTATCAGAGCGCTTTACATATTACCAGTTGCGTTACATACGGACACATTCATTTTTGTTAGGCACAGGGAGATTAACCCCTTCCATGCTGGTGATGAACCCCAGCCGTCACGCTCCGCGGTGCTCGTGTGCGGATGACGGCTGGGGTTCGTCACGGCCCCGCCCTGTTCGTTTGTTTACCGCACAGCGGCGGAAACGGGCCAGCATCGAAGGGGTTAATTGGTTCGCCCAGAGTCACAGGGTCATTGCCAAGACTCCAACCCAGTTCCCCAGATTTGAGGTCGACCAACGTAGGCGTTAGGCAAACTCCTCTCCCCAATACATTGCTTTGACCAGAAACTGACATGTAGAATTGTAAGAAAGACACTTTATCTCTTTAGCGCCTCACCTCTTTTTTATCCTCTTTAATTTCCTCTCCAATAAATAGAAGTTTTGCCTAAGCAGTGTAATCCCAAAAATGGGAGTGAACCTTCCGTTATTGATGAGCTGAAACCAACCCTGCGGAACACAAGGCTCACGCTTGTCATTCATAAGGGTGAGGTATGTTATGGTGATCATGCAGGTTGGAGCGCACTGTCGCAAATATATTACTAAAGGATTGGACAGTAGCGTACTGTCATTCATAAATAGCACATTTCCACTGATATAGGCATTACATTTTCTCAATCATGCAATTCTATGGATAAATATTATAAACCAATATTTTGCCCACTCTTTTTTAAAAGTTATTTTATAAAGAACTCCCCCGAATCTCCCGTATGATAGTCGGGCTCGCTCACTTCATGACGTAACACTCATCTCTGACTTTTACGCCCAACCACTTTCAAATGTCACCAGCTGCCACTGGTCACAGTTGCTCTCCAGTTTCAGTTGTTGACCTTCCTTTTTATTTTTCCACTGTTCTGATCCCACTTCTTCTGCCGGGAAGCAAAAAAAATGCAATTTTCGAATGCTGGTGAGGTTCTTATTTTTCTGCTTTGCAGAGTTTTCCAATTTAAGTTCACGTTGGCCTGTGTGACGTTTTTCTGGGCATTGCAAGATAATTTCCACCTCACTGCATCATCATTTTTATTCTAATAAATGCAAGTACGGTTTTTCAGTTCGAATTCACATTTTATGGTATTTATTTTTCTCAAAATGAATAATTCTTCTCAAATGTGGCGAATGCTTAAAAGGGAAATCCGGTGAAAGACGTCATAATACATCTCAAAACGCCTGCAGGCATAAGAAAACCAACAAACATTTGAGAATGTTTGTTAGAGGTGCAGGACTGGTTAAAGAGGTCTGCTTTTTTCTCTACACTGAATGTCACCTATAAAACGCCATAACTTTTTGAAGTTTATATTTTTTCCACAAAACTTTGCGAAAGTTGCAAGTAATGCTCTTGGTATACCACAATAGATCGGTGTAACAAAACCCCATCACGCTGTGGGCAATTTTCATAGTTCTGCAGGAGAACAGGCTAGATTGCATTACCAGGCCTATGTTATTAGTACATTGGCAGGACTTGGCCACAAGAAATACACTGAGAAAGGGCAAAAAATAAACTCCACTCACTTGGGCAAGGTGTAAAAAAGTGGTGTCTTCAAATTAACAAAAAACAATTGCACACAAAAAATGGCCTGTAGTATATATTTGATCATATATACGACATGGATTGCTGATTTGTGGAAGCAACTCTACACTTAAAACTAGAAGTACAATGGCACTGGGGTTGGGTAATTCTTTGTTATATGGGTGTTTCTATAAATGTACATGTTTCTGGGTGCAAAGAATGGTGTTTCTTCGAGATGTGATTACTGTACCTAAGAAGAACACTTCTTCAGTGGACTACCAATGACTCCGGCTCTTGGGCAGTGTTTGGATTTAATGGGAAATGGACGGACATGCACATGAAAGCAGTGTACATATTGGGTGGGAGATTTGGCTTTTAATATTAGCATGCTTTAAGTTGAACCATACAGGGTACAGAGCTGGTAATCTGAGGGCAGGGGTATTTGCTACTTAAAGAGCCCATCTGATTTCTTTAAATTATTCTTTACATAGCGTTGTGGTATTGCTTGGTTCTTCAATGTGTACTGCAGAATACATGGACAGCTGCCAGAATGCAAACGGATCTCCTTGGCACCCTTGTATTCAATTATGGGTTCCCAGCTTAAAATGTGTGCTATTGGGCTACATAGCTAAAAGACATTAACATTGACAAAGCCAATAGTTCTTCAATCGCCAAGACCTATTGAATTTTTTTTAAATTGGGGCTGTGGGGTGCCCCAAGGCCTCTGCGGCCTCTGCTTGCTCCTCAGCCAGTCTCCATAGTGGGGTGCCAACTGGAGCCGCCCATTATTTTCCAGTAGGTGCCCAGGTGCCCATCTAATGGGGTTCCGGGGCCTAAAACATGCTTGGAAGTAGGACTGCATGCCCGCTCCCCAAAAGAGAAAATTGGTCACTTGGTGGCGGTGTCCCTGGGATTTAAAAATGGCCCAAGGTGGGTGGTCTGTGCCACCTTCCCATTAAAAATAGAGCAGCTCCAGGCGCAGGGGTCCTAAGGGCCTAAAAATGGCTCTGGTGCTGCAAAGCCCCTCCCCAAAAGAAGAAAATAAGCCCCAGGGTATGGGGTCCCCGGATCCTGGAAAAAGCTTGCCCCATCCCCTTAAGATAATATTGCACTGACCCCCAGGGCTCTGGCCCACCGTAGGGGTTTAAAATAGAAAAGGATGGGAGACCACCATTTTATTGTCTTAGTTTTACTGCGGATCAATACCCCTAAAAAAACGTTTTTGCCCCAGGGGACCCCATAGTGGGAACTTGTTTTATAAAAAATAATGATCCCCACACCCTGAGAAACTGTTCTCAAGACAGGACTATTTTGACAATGCCAACAGATTATGCACCAAACTCTTAGAAAGAAGGTACTTTAGAAGACTTGGTACACTTGAGACTCTTAACAACGCTCTCAAAAGTCCCCACTCACATGTCTTCACGCACAGTCTCATTTCTAACAAAATGTGTTACTCCAAATTTAAGGGAATCCCCATTTATGCTATGCTTTAAACATTTACAAAAGCCCGTGTAGGCATGACAACTCAACAAATCGGAAAACGCATTTGTCAACACAATTCAGATGTGCGGGGTCGTGACTGCACTGTTGGTGAGCTATTTCAGAAAGATGAACAATTTAACATGGACAATTTTAGCCACCGCAGAAATGGGCCAACTAGACCCTAGCCCAGAGAAGAAACTATTATCTCTGGGATCTAGAGTCATATAACGACTCATTCAGGACTAAATGTTATGGGTAACATTTTCGATATGATTGGATCTTAACATGTGATTTGGGCATAAAACTCAGTGCCATTTCAGTGATATATGAATGATCATCCATAATGCAATTCATCTATTTTTGAGTTGGCTCGTGACAAAATGTCGGATTTTGTGGCTATTATGGGAAGTTTTGTCATTATTTATTAAAACACATTACATATGTGGTCCTAGGTCAAGGATATTCTTTGCGGTCTGTGCATAGCTATACATTTGCAGTATTTGTAAATACAATGCACCTGCAATGTGTCTTGGGCAAATTCTCGGACGCAGGCCCAATGCTTTCATAGGTTAACAACAAGCCTGTCGTATTTTTATACCAAAGTTCACTATATGTTGAAGAGCCCCCACCTGTATCATGACAACTCCCATTCCAGCAGCAATCTTCCCCAAACATGGAAGCAGTAGTGTAATAATTATGTAGTCAACTTCACATTTCGAGCATAGTATGCCCCCTCCCAAATCAATTAATAATATGGCGCCAAAAAGGTTCATTTTTGGTAAATCCCTGCCCTCCTTGTTTCCTTAACCATTAATGTTACTAAACAAGATCTCAGACTGGTTTTTTAAACAACCAAAACATATTCATGCAATCCTTTTGCTAAATTTTCCTTTATGGTCCCTTTGTTTTTTTTGCATGGTATTTACACATGATGCTAGTCCCACAATAATACACAGTGGCGTACAACCCACATTGTTGACATGCCCAAAGTGTTCCACAGCGTTTTTTCAATTGTCTCTCAGAGCCTGAACGATAGATAGCAGGTGTTCAGTGCACACACGTGGGTGCTCGCTCAGGGGTTTCCTTTTTGGCCAACAGCTCCCTATGCAAGCAAGGGCACATCTGCTATGTAGTCTGAGGGGTTCTCGCCCCCTGTGAATAAGTGAGCACAGTTTCTGTTTCTGTCAGGTAATTGGTGATGGGCTAGTTTGGTCGCGTAGCATAAGCTCCCTATGCAAGCAAGTGCCAAAACAAGAGTTGATTGACAGAATGCAGAACAATGTCATACATTCACCCCAGTACAGAGATCTGGGCCTAAATCCATCATTTTTTTGCTCACCATGCCATTCCAGTTTGAACCCAGACATATGCAAATCAGTCTTGATCCTATCCCCTATGGGAACAGTCCAGCCTGAACTGCCAAGCCAGGTCCTCCCTGGACTGGAAACAAGCATCCTAGGACCGGTTTCGGGCTTTCAACCCTCACCAGCCGGGATAGCTTGATTCCAGTGGCATGGAGAGCACGGGACTCAGGTCTGAGCACACCCGTCCCACTCAGAGTGACAAATGCAAAAACAAGAGTTGATGGACAGAATGCAGAACAATGTCATACAATCACCCCAGTACAGAGATCTGGGCCTAAATCCATCGTTTTTTTGCTCACCATGCCATTCCAGTTTGAACCCAGCAATATGCAAATCAGTCTTGACCCTGTGCCCCATCGGAACAGTCCAGCCCGAACTGCCAAGCCAGGTCCTCCCTGGACTGGAAACAAGCATCCTAGGACTGTTTTTGGGCTTTCAGCCATCATCAGCCAGGATAGCTTGATTCCAGTGGCATGGAGAGCACGGGACTCACATCTGAGCATACCCATCGCACTCGGGGTGACAAATGCAAAAACAAGAGACGATGGACAGAATGCAGAACAATGTCATGCATTCACCCTAGTACAGAGATCTGGGCCTAAATCCATGTCTGAACTGGGGTGGTGGAGTGAGCTGAAGAATGATGATGGATTAAACCCAGATCAGTTGACTGGGGGTGAGTGTTTGATTTGCTCTGGGGCTCCTTCCATCATCCCCTTTGGTATCGCTTTGTTCGCCCTAAGTTGGCAGGGTATGCCCAGACTTGGGTCTTTTGCTCACTTTGCCACTGAATTCAAGCTAGCCTGGCTGATGACGGCTGATTAGCCAGAAAGCGGTCCCTGGATGCTTGTTTCCGGTCCAGGGAAGACATGGATTGGCAGTTCGGGCTGGACTGTTCCCATGAGGCACAGGGTTATACTGATTTGCATATGGCCATGTCTGAACTGGGGTAGTGTAGTAAGCTGAAGAATGATGATGGATTAAACCCTGGTCAGTTGACTGGGGGTGAATGTTTTATTTGCTAAGGCGCTCCGTCCATCATCCCCTTTGGTATCGCTTTGTTTGCCCTAAGTTGGCAGGGTATACCCAGACGTGGGTCCCTTGCTCACTTTGCCACTGGATTCAAGCTAGCCTGGCTGATGACGGCTGATTAGCCAGAAAGCGGTCCCTGGATGCTTGTTTCCGGTCCAGGGAAGACATGGATTGGCAGTTCGGGCTGGACTGTTCCCATGAGGCACAGGGTTATACTGATTTGCATATGGCCATGTCTGAACTGGGGTGGTGGAGTGAGCTGAAGAATGATGATGGATTAAATCCAGATCAGTTGACTGGGGTGAGTGTTTGATTTGCTCAGGGGCTCCTTCCATCATCCCCTTTGGTATCGCTTTGTTCGCCCTAAGTTGGCAGGGTATGCCCAGACTTGGGTCTTTTGCTCACTTTGCCACTGAATTCAAGCTAGCCTGGCTGATGACGGCTGATTAGCCAGAAACCAGTCCCAGGATGCTTGTTTCCGGTCCAGGGAAGACATGGCTTGGCAGTTCGGGCTGGACTGTTCCCATGAGGCACAGGGTCATACTGATTTGCATATGGCCATGTCTGAACTGGGGTGGTGGAGTGAGCTGAAGAATGATGATGGATTAAACCCAGATCAGTTGACTGGGGGTGAGTGTTTGATTTGCTAAGGTGCTCCGTCCATCATCCCCTTTGGTATCACTTTGTTCGCCCTATGCAAGCAAGAGCACATCTTCTATGTAGTCTGAGGGGATCTCGCCCTGTGAATAAGTGAGCACAGTTTCTGTTAATGTCATTTAATTGGTAAAGGGCTGGTTTGGTCGCGAAGCATAAGCTCCCTATGCAAGCAAGAGCACATCTGTGTTAGAAAGGCGACCCCCGGGGGAGGCAGAAGAGGTCTGACTGACCACCCCTAGGTCCACCTCTCCTTCGAGAAGTAGCCGAGCGTTGCGGAGGGGCCTCCTGAATGAGGGCCCTCTCCGAGGATCGTACAGCCAAGTAATCACAACACTACAAACGGACACCACACCAGAGATCAAGTTCTTAAGCTTTTATAAGTAGAAAAGGTTGTTGGTTCTTGGCGGTATATACAGATGGATCGAAGGATCCGTAAAGTCTCGGAAAGGGGGGTAGGTAGCGGGACAGTCTAGCTCTGGGCGGAGGAAGGGATACCCTACGCACAGCTCTCAGGTGGTTCAGCAAGGTAGGCCGCGGCAGCGCCAGCAGGCTCTCAGATGGTTCAGCAAGGTAGGCCGCGGCAGCGCCAGCAGGCTCTCAGAGGGTTCAGCAAGGTAGGCCGCGGCAGCGCCAGCAGGCTTTCAGATGGTTCTGCAAGGTAGGCCGCGGCAGCGCCAGCAGGCTCTCAGGTGGTTCAGCAAGGTAGGCCGCGGCAGCGCCAGCAGGCTCTCAGATGGTTCAGCAAGGTAGGCCGCGGCAGCGCCAGCAGGCTCTCAGAGGGTTCAGCAAGGTAGGCCGCGGCAGCGCCAGCAGGCTCTCAGATGGTTCAGGTTACCGGGGATGAGTTCGTCTGGTGTCGGCCGTGACAGCGTCAGCAGGGCTTCCAGTCCAGGATACAACTGACGTCCTAATCCAGGGCTGGCCCAGATATAGGACTGGAGTCCTTTGATGTCCGGACCCTCGCGCCTGGGGGTCAGAAGGGCCGGGATGATGGTGTCCAGACACCCAGCAGGGGGGCGGAGCCAGCGCCCAGGGAGGCCGGAGGGCGATCGAAACCAGGCGTCCGGGGACGGCTGGAGGCCCATCGAAACACCCTTTTCTCCGGGATCTGTCGAGTGGCCACTCGACCACCTGGGTGGATCTTGGTGCCTCGATGTCTGGGCTTCGCTGGGGCCTGGGCCGGAGCAGAGGCCACGTGGTCGTGACGTGGTGGGCCCAAGATGGAGTCGGGCACGGCCTCATGCTTAGGTCGTGAGGGGCCCACGATGGGACCAGGTCGGTAGTGGGGGTCCGGGATGGTGGCCGGACCAGCAATGTTGGTGCGTGCAGTGTCGGGCAAAAGGGCTGCCCGAGGCTCGGTGGAGGGCCGATGTCGTTCTGGGCTCGCCATGCGGAAGGAGTAGGACCACGCCATGAGGCCGGGTCCAACACGCGTCCCCCCCAGCTGAAGGCAGGGGAGAGTCACCCATCTTCTTGGGGGCTCTCCTCGCCGAGGCGGTAGAATCGGGACAGGCAGTCAGCATTGGCGTGGTCGTTGCCGGGGCGATGCTCCACAGTGATGTCCATCCCTTGCAGCGAAATGGACCAGCGCAGCAGTTTCGGGTTTTCTCCCCGCATCTGCATCAACCACCGCAGGGGCCGATGGTCGGTCTATACTCGGAAGTGGGTGCCGAAGAGGTAGGGCCGGAGCTTCTTGAGGGCCCACACCACGGCGAAGGCTTCCCTCTCGATGGTGCTCCATCGCTGCTCTCGTGCCAGTAGGCGTCGGCTGATGAAGGCCACAGGCTGGTCGATGCCTTCGGAGTTAACTTGGGACAGGACCGCCCCGATGAGGCGTCGGTTTGGACCACAAACTCTCTGCTGTAGTCGGGGGCCTGGAGCACAGGGGCGGTGCACATGGCAGTCCTCAGAGTTTCAAAGGCTGCCTGGCACTCGGGGGTCCAGTGCGCCTTCTGTGGTAGTTTCTTTGAGGTTAGTTCTGTGAGGGGCCCCACAATGCTCCCGTAGTTCTTTATGAATCGCCGATAATATCCGGTGAGCCCCAGGAAGGCGCGGACGGCGGTTTGGGTGACCGGGGGCTCCCAGGCCCGGATGGTGTCTATCTTTGGTTGGAGGGGAGCCACTTGGCCGCTCCCCACTTGGTGTCCCAGATAGGTCACGGACCCTTGGCCTATCTGGCACTTGCTGGCTTTGATGGTGAGTCCGGCCCGCCGAAGGGCCGTCAGGACTGTCCAGAGGTGGGTCAGGTGCTCATCCCAGTGGAGGCTGTATACTGCAATGTCGTCGAGATAGGCGGCGCTGTATTCCTCTAGACCGGCCAGCACTTGGTTCACTAGTCTCTGGAAGGTTGCGGGTGCGTTCTTCATGCCGAAGGGCATCACTTTGAAGTGATAGTGGCCATCTGGTGTCGAGAAGGCCGATCGCACCTGTGCACCAGGGGTAAGGCCAATCTGCCAATACCCCGCCGTGAGATCGAAGGTGCTGAGATATTTGGCGGCCCCTAGGCGATCGATCAATTCATCCGCCCTGGGGATGGGATGGGCATCGGTCCTGGTGATGGCATTCAGTCCCCTGTAGTCAACACAGAACCGGAGCTCCGGAGCGGCTCCGGGGGGGGCGGCTTTAGGGACCAGGACAACGGGACTGGCCCAGGGACTGTTGGAGGGTTCGACTACCCCCAGGGCTAACATCTTGGCCACTTCGGATTGGATGCAGGCCCGGACCCGGTCGGGCACTCGAAAAGCTCGGTGTTTTACAGGTGGGCTGTCTCCTGTGTCTACATCGTGGACACACCACCGGGTGACCCCCGGAGTGAGGGAAAACAGATCCGCAAACTGCCCCAGCAGCTTCCGGCAGTCCTGTTGCTGCTCTGGGGTCAGGGAAGAGGAGAGCGTGACCCCTTCGATGGAGCCGTCTTTCTCGGTGGTGCTGAGGAGATCTGGTAGGGGTTCGGAGTCGTCCTCAGCTCCGTCATCGGTCGCTAGCAGCAGGCTCAGTTCAGTGCGTGCAAAGTGTGGCTTGAGCCGGTTAGCGTGCAGAACCCGGAGGGGGTTCTGGGGGGACTCCATGTCCACCAGATAGGTGACTGGGCTCTTGCGCTCCACCACTTTGAAGGGCCCCGTCCATTTGTCCTGGAGGGCACAAGGTTCGACCGGGGACATGACCCAGACCTGCTGGCCCGGCTCGAATTCGATGGACGAGGCGTTCTGGTCATACCAGCGTTTCATCTCCTCCTGACTAGCCTCCAGGTTGGCCTCGGCAAGTTCCCGGATCTTCCGAGTCTGATTGCGGAGGGTCAGGAGGTACCGGTAGATATCGGGTGGGGCCTCTCGAACTGCTGTCTCCCAGCCTTCCTTGACCAGGCTGAGGGGGCCTCTGACCGGGTGTCCGTACAAGAGTTCAAAGGGGCTGAACCCCAGGGACTTCTGGGGTACCTCTCGGTAGGCGAACAGGAGACAAGGTAGCAGGACATCCCATTTGCGCCGGAGTGGTTCTTCTAAGCCCTTGATCATCCCCTTCAATGTTCTGTTAAATCGTTCCACTAGTCCATTTCCTTGGGGATGGTACGGGGTGGTGAATTTATAGGCGACCCCGCACTGTTGCCATAGGGACCGCATATGCTTCGAGATAAAGTTGGAGCCTCGATCACTCACGACTTCTCGGGGGAAGCCGACTCGGGAGAAGATGCTCATGAGGGCTCGGCCCACCACGGGGGCTGTGATGGTTCGGAGGGGAATGGCTTCGGGATAGCGGGTAGCATGGTCAACCAGGACGAGGATGAAGCGGTGCCCCTGCGAGGTTCGAGGGTCCAGGGGCCCTACGATGTCTATCCCCACTCGCTCAAAGGGGGTAGTCACCACGGGGAATGGCTGGAGCGGGGCTTTGACTTTCCCCCCGCTCTTCCCGCTGGCTTGACAGGTCGAGCAGGTCCTGCAGTGGTTAAGCACATCGGTGCGCATTTTTGGCCAGAAGAAATGGGTCACCAGGCGGCTGTAAGTTTTGTCCTGCCCCAGGTGCCCGGCGAGGGGCACATCATGGGCTAAGTTCAGGAGGAAGTCTCTGAATCGGAGGGGTACAACCAGTACCCGGCCGGCCCCTAGTTCAGCAATCTTTTGCTCACTGTAGAGAAGGTTGTTGTCCCAATAGATCCAGTGGGACCCCGCGGGGTCTCCAGCTGCTTGGGTAGCGGCTTGCTGTCGAATCCCTTCGAGGGAGGGGCAGGTTTTCTGTTCCTGCCGGAACTGTTCGCGGGTGGGGCCACCTTCTTGGCGCCATTGGGCGAGTTCTGGGAGACGGTCGAGCTCGGTGAGATCTTCTTGGTCGCGCCCTTGGGGGCCGTGTTCGGGGTCGGCGTCCTCGGGGACGAAGGGCGGCGGAGGGGTGGGCCACTCCGGCCCCTCGGTGGGAGCTTCCCCCGCTGGGGTGGAGGCTCGGGCGGTCATGGAGCGGGTGGTCGCACAGACCCACTCGGGAAGGCCTAGCATCCCCAGGTGCTCTCTCCGTTCGACGTTAGCCCAGGAGGAACTTTCTAGGTCGTTCCCAAGGAGACAGTCCATGGGGGCATCGTCGCGGACAGTCACTTTCAGCACGCCCGACACTCCCCCCCACTCGAAGGGGATGCGGGCCATCTGGCACAAAGTCTCTGAGTTATCTGCGGACCGGACTGGACACAGGACGTTAGGAAGGATCTGTTCCGGGGTCACCAGATGGCAGCGGACCGCTGTCACGCTGGCCCCAGTGTCGCGGAGGGCTTCGGTCCGGCGTCCATTGATGGTGACCCACTGGCGGTATTTCTGGGTGTTGCCGGGGATCGGGCCTCGGGGGATCAGGTCGTGCGTACCCAGGCATGCTAAGGTCATGGCGGCGGGCTCCCACTCGGCTTGCTCGGGGTTGTCGTCCTCCTCCTCACTCCTTTCTTCACTCAGGGCAGCGGCTGCGATCTGGCGGGTTGGGGGACCGGTGGTGCCGGGTCGCTGATTCATTGGGCAGAGGGGGTCATTCGCATAATGACCCAGTCGCTGACATCTGTGGCACGTCACGTTCGGGCGGGGCCCCGGTCTGGCTGGGGGGCCCCCTCTCTGGCCCAGGGATGGCGCCGCGGATGTTAGGGAAGACCCCTGGGGGACGTCTCGACCCCGGCTCTGGCCTACTCCGCCGCCTCGTGGTCGGTGGTTCCCCGGGGATCCCCGGCCGTAGTCTCCCAGTGGACTCCGGGGAACTCGGGTGCTCACCCATCTATCCGCCTCGACAGCGAGTTTGCGTGGCTCAGTCAATTTGCTGTCGAGGAGGTGTTGCCGGAGTTCGATGAAGCAGTTATTGGACAGATGTTCCCATAGAATGAGGTCGACCAACTGCTGGTAGGTGGTGGCCTGGCAGCCTCTGACCCACCCCTCGAAGGCTCTGCTGTAAAAGTTCACGTACTCCACCCACGTGGTACCGGGGATTTTCTTGCAGTCTCTGAATCGCTGCCGGTACATCTCGGGGGTGAGTCCGTAGCGAGTGAGAAGGGCGGTCTTCATGTGCTCGTACGAGGTCATCTCCGTATCAGGGAGCTCCAGCAGGGCGTCCCTTCCTTCGTTGATAAACTTCCCCCACAGGCCGGCGCCCCAGTCCTTGAGGGGTACTCGATGGGCGGTCATGGCGACCTCGTAGGCTTTGAACCACTGTTGGATGTCGTCGTTCTTATAGTACTCTTTGACGACATCCTTGGGTATGTGCACCTTCGTGTCCACCGGCGGGGGTGAGGTCTTACCCCCGGCGACGGCAGACTCGTTTGCCTTGGCTTTAAGTTCCATTTCTTTGAGGACGCGCTTGTGCTCGAGCATGAGTTTTTTCTCCTCGAGGGCTAACTTCCTTTCTGCCAGTTGGATTTCTCCTTCTTGTCTGAGTCGAGCAAGATCCAACTCGTGGAGCCGGTTCCTCTCTCGTTCTCGGGCGTCTTCGTGGGAGAGGCCCGTGTCTGGGTTTGCGGGTCTCCCTCCCACTGGGTTCGTCTCGGCCTCCGGGCCCGGGTTATCTTCACTCGGGGGTGGCGCCTCGCCGGCGTCCACCCAGGCCTGCAGGGCCGATTTAAAGTCTTCTTTGGTGCTTAAGCCAGTGGTAGCGATGCCTAGCTCTTTGCAGAATTGCTTTAGCTCCTTGTGACTGTAGTCTTCCATTTTCTTTTTCTGGAATTCTGTGTTCATGGTCGTAGTGGGTTTTTCTTGGTAGTGAGTGAATTACTCTCTGTACGATCTGCGTGGGCTCGGATCCCACCGCTGCCACCAATGTTAGAAAGGCGACCCCCGGGGGAGGCAGAAGAGGTCTGACTGACCACCCCTAGGTCCACCTCTCCTTCGAGAAGTAGCCGAGCGTTGCGGAGGGGCCTCCTGAATGAGGGCCCTCTCCGAGGATCGTACAGCCAAGTAATCACAACACTACAAACGGACACCACACCAGAGATCAAGTTCTTAAGCTTTTATAAGTAGAAAAGGTTGTTGGTTCTTGGCGGTATATACAGATGGATCGAAGGATCTGTAAAGTCTCGGAAAGGGGGGTAGGTAGCGGGACAGTCTAGCTCTGGGCGGAGGAAGGGATACCCTACGCACAGCTCTCAGGTGGTTCAGCAAGGTAGGCCGCGGCAGCGCCAGCAGGCTCTCAGATGGTTCAGCAAGGTAGGCCGCGGCAGCGCCAGCAGGCTCTCAGAGGGTTCAGCAAGGTAGGCCGCGGCAGCGCCAGCAGGCTCTCAGATGGTTCAGCAAGGTAGGCCGCGGCAGCGCCAGCAGGCTCTCAGGTGGTTCAGCAAGGTAGGCCGCGGCAGCGCCAGCAGGCTCTCAGATGGTTCAGCAAGGTAGGCCGCGGCAGCGCCAGCAGGCTCTCAGAGGGTTCAGCAAGGTAGGCCGCGGCAGCGCCAGCAGGCTCTCAGATGGTTCAGGTTACCGGGGATGAGTTCGTCTGGTGTCGACCGTGACAGCGTCAGCAGGGCTTCCAGTCCAGGATACAACTGACTAATCCAGGGCTGGCCCAGATATAGGACTGGAGTCCTTTGATGTCCGGACCCTCGCGCCTGGGGGTCAGAAGGGCCGGGATGATGGTGTCCAGACACCCAGCAGGGGGGTGGAGCCAGCGCCCAGGG
This sequence comes from Lissotriton helveticus, assembly GCF_964261635.1. NCBI lineage: Eukaryota > Metazoa > Chordata > Amphibia > Caudata > Salamandridae > Lissotriton > Lissotriton helveticus. The sequence goes on from NC_136059.1 coordinate 1,378,523,156, forward strand.
AGGCCGGAGGGCGATCGAAACCAGGCGTCCGGGGACGGCTGGTGGCCCATCGAAACACCCTTTTCTCCGGGATCTGTCGAGTGGCCACTCGACCACCTGGGTGGATCTTGGTGCCTCGATGTCTGGGCTTCGCTGGGGCCTGGGCCGGAGCAGAGGCCACGTGGTCGTGACGTGGTGGGCCCAAGATGGAGTCGGGCGCGGCCTCATGCTTAGGTCGTGAGGGGCCCACGATGGGACCAGGTCGGTAGTGGGGGTCCGGGATGGTGGCCGGACCAGCAATGTTGGGGCGTGCAGTGTCGGGCAAAAGGGCTGCCCGAGGCTGGGTGGAGGGCCGATGTCGTTCTGGGCTCGCCATGCGGAAGGAGTAGGACCACGCCATGAGGCCGGGTTGTTTTTATTTGCTAAGGCGCTCCGTCCATCATCCCCTTTGGTATCGCTTTGTTTGCCCTAAGTTGGCAGGGTATACCCAGACGTGGGTCCCTTGCTCACTTTGCCACTGGATTCAAGCTAGTCTGGCTGATGACGGCTGATTAGCCAGAAAGCGGTCCCTGGATGCTTGTTTCCGGTCCAGGGAAAACATGGATTGGCAGTTCGGGCTGGACTGTTCCCATGAGGCACAGGGTTATACTGATTTGCATATGGCCATGTCTGAACTGGGGTGGTGGAGTGAGCTGAAGAATGATGATGGATTAAACCCAGATCAGTTGACTGGGGTGAGTGTTTGATTTGCTCAGGGGCTCCTTCCATCATCCCCTTTGGTATCGCTTTGTTCGCCCTAAGTTGGCAGGGTATGCCCAGACTTGGGTCTTTTGCTCACTTTGCCACTGAATTCAAGCTAGCCTGGCTGATGACGGCTGATTAGCCAGAAACCAGTCCCAGGATGCTTGTTTCCGGTCCAGGGAAGACATGGCTTGGCAGTTCGGGCTGGACTGTTCCCATGAGGCACAGGGTCATACTGATTTGCATATGGCCATGTCTGAACTGGGGTGGTGGAGTGAGCTGAAGAATGATGATGGATTAAACCCAGATCAGTTGACTGGGGGTGAGTGTTTGATTTGCTAAGGCGCTCCGTCCATCATCCCCTTTGGTATCGCTTTGTTCGCCCATGCAAGCAAGAGCACATCTTCTATGTAGTCTGAGGGGTTCTCGCCCTGTGAATAAGTGAGCACAGTTTCTGTTTCTGTCATGTAATTGGTAAAGGGCTGGTTTGGTCGCGAAGCATAAGCTCCCTATGCAAGCAAGAGCACATCTGCTATGTAGTCTGAGGGTTCTCGCAGTGTGAATAAGGGAGCACAGTTTCTGTTTCAGTCAGGTAATTGGTAATGGGCTGGTTTGGTCGCGTAGCATAATTGTCAATAATTGACATCTATTTTAAGTGACAATTGATACACCAGTAAAGTTTACCCCCCGAAAGGGCAGATCCGTCTAAGGAATGTGCTAATTTTTCAGTGGGGCCTAGCTCAATTTTTGACCCAAGTATGCAACCTGGGGTTGCACCCGAAATATTTTTAAACAGAGCAAGAATCCCAGTCAATAGTTTCAGACTTAGTAACAGCTATTTTTGTTAATACAATTGCATATACGTTAGATGGCTGCTCAGTCTGGAGCCATGTTTTACTCTATGACCTGGGGGTGCAAAGGGCATGTACTCTCGCTTGGTGTGCCCCCGGGGCACCATGTTATTACAGAAGGAGCTGCAGATGCTGGTGCAGCCCTTTCTGTGGTACTGCTCTCCAGCTCTATGATGAGAGGGCAGTCCCTCATTTGAAAGGGGTGTGGCCCCATGCAAATGAGGGCATCTCTTTGCCCCTGCGCAGTATTATAGACGCAGGTGCAGATACAAACAGGTCCTGGAGGTGCACTCACAGTGCACCACAAAAGGTGGTACATTGTGACTGCACCTCCGGAAGGCAACCGTCTGGAGGGAAGAAAGGAAGTCCCATGGACCCCCAGACATCCTTCTTGCAACCGGGTGCAGTCACTCATGGCATCTGCCTGCAGGGGGATCTCTCTTCTTCAGCTGCAGGCAGCATGTAGCCTGCACTGTGGAAAAAAAGAGCAGTTGATTAAAGCAGCCGCTCTGTATTTCACTGAATGTGCTACCTCCAGGGCAGCAAATTCATCATATTGGGGCATGGCGCGCCTGCTTAAAGGTGCACAGTGGCACAAACAGGGACAGTGCACCCTTTGGCAATAGGGCCCTAGGTATGTGTTAATTATTCTGTTAGGCCCAGCTCCATTTTGGACCTTGCTAAGCAACTCTGTTCACCTTCATTTTTGACCACCACATAATTATTTACGATGCTGAATTTGTTTTAGGACATATGGATTGTGTCAGCTTATAAATGTCAAGTAGGCTTCAGACAGGTGTATCAATGAATAAATGTATGTATATTTGCATGGGTGAGTTGAGCTTAAACTCGAGTGACATGTGCATTTGCTGTTTTGAAATTTCAAGTCCTTAGAGTTCTCCTGACGAGTCCTATAAAGCATTTACAAGGCAGAAACATATCGAAACTCCCTGGAGACCAACCCACATAAAAAGTGATTAAATATTTAGGGACATTACTTATGGAGCTTTAGTCACTTAAACAAACTATCAGTCCACATATGTTTTTTTAAGATGAACAATGGCTTTACCCAAAAAATTGCCTCAGACTATGAGCAGTTACTATTGAGCTGTAGGCTCAATTAATTGGTTTTTTAATTAACTCTATTGTACCTAATGTTCACACGTACATACAGTTCTTCAACTTTGACATGGCATTATGATGCTCATGATTAAACAATAGCTTTCAATGTAATGCAGCCAAATGTTAAAAAAATGTATGTTCCAGTTGTAGTCATATGGTAAAGAACACAAATAGTGTTCACTGTTCAAACTAATTTGATTCTGGATAGCTGTGATTACGTAGCAGCCATTTCTGCCACTCGAGGGAGGTAGTATTTATCCCCAAAGGGAACATTCTGAACACTTACTTACTTCCACTTTCTTTCAGGTGTTACTAGGAGTGCCCTACGCGTGAAATTGCTCCAGGATTCTGATTGAACAGTTAAGGAAAATGCAGCTTTGAGAACATTCTGATTTGAATAGAATCAACAAACCCATAATTTAAAAAGTTAACTATGATAGGGTATTGCAAATGTTTCTGGTTCAGCACCCTTATTCTACAAAATATATTTCTTAATATTCTTGAAAAGTTAGCACGCTTCTTTTGACATTTCGAACACACAGTGCATATGATTCAAAATTTTGAATAAATACGATAGTCCTTTGTTCATATTGTTCTTCTTTGTATTAATTTCCTTAAAAGCAGTAGCCAACGTGTTTCGTCATCATGGACTTCTTCAGGCTACAAAATACATATAAATACAAAACCTCATTTAAAATATATGCAAATAAATATAATTGTACAAATAAGACTTACAAGGAAAACTGCTACCCACATTAAGCTTCCAGTTGTGCGCACCACCTAATTGTCTGTTAATCTTTCCCATTGTGGTGGTAGGTGCGGTATATTGCCTCAACCTATTCTGTATTTATGATAGGATATAGGTACGAGTCCGAAGCATGATAATATGCACCCTTTTCCAAATGTATGTACACATCTTGCTGTAACATGAACTATTTAACTTCTTCCTTGCAAAAAAAATCCCTCAACCACCTTCGAGGACGGCTTGCTCTCTTGCTTCAATCAGGCTCTTGATACTGTCCATTCAGGCAGTGTATAGTGCCATGCCAGTGGTGGAAGGGGCAGCCAGTAGGGAAATGGGCAGCAGTGTTGTGAATCTATCTAGGACCCTAATTAGATATCCCCGATTCATGCCCTTATGTGGTTATAATAAAACATATCCTTATAAAGGCATAGGAATCATGTCCATATCTAGTCATAGCCCGTGCAGTCCAAATACGGCAAGGCTACTCCCAAGGACTCCTAGAAAGTACAACGCGTTCTTTAAACAAACCAAGCCTCCAGCAGCCCGGGAATTCCCCCTGCTTTTGTTTTGATTTGCACAAGAACTCCTGGAGTCCAGAAAGAACCGTTAGTTCTTAGTGACGTCTTATGTCCAACCTTTCGTCAAACACGGTACCTTTCAGGTATAAATATACCAACGTTGCCTTAAGCAAGCACACGGTGGTTTGGAGCAGAGCGGCTATCTACTTGCCCGACGCCCAGCTGATGCGAGAGCCGAAGGAAGCCGACCCTCCCTTGGCGCACTGCGAGAGACGCTGTCTTTTCTCTTGCTGAGTCCAGTCACCCTTGCGGGTTGCTGGGAGATCGAGTCCTGAGAGAGAGTTACAAGACCTCCTACATTCTTGAACCAAGGTACGGAGCTGACTAAACCCTTAAGAGATTTCTTGATTCAGATTCTTGGCAAAAACCAACTTAACTTAAACTGCAACTTACTTACTCCTTCCCACGTATTAGGCTTAGGTCAGGTACACCGGGGTAGGCGTATCTTAGAAGCACCAGTTGAGTACGTTAGTCAATATTTTTATGTATGTATATATTTTATCCGTTTTAAAGTATCATATGGCTAAGGAACCATATCAATGCTTTTACAGTATTATTTCATAATACTCCTTTTACTGTACGCACTTTACTTCATGATAAGTATTGCAACTGTGGCAATTCATTTCTCTTGCATGAGAAAGAAGACTGCTCAATAAATAACACCTTTTATTGAAAACGCCTGTCTCTCTATTTCTCTGTACTCTGGTGAAAGTAAGTATGCACAATTGACTGAGTGAAATAGCTGTCTATTGTTTTCACACGACTCTAGAGATATAATCTTTATTCTGAGGGAGCAAAGTTGTCATGTTTATGTGGTTGTAGGAAGCTAATCCCTTCTTGTCTATACAGGGAAGTTAACTCATCCTTGTTTACTCGAGAAAGTTTCTAGTTACCTCTGAGCTAGCTGCCAAACCTAATTAAGTCTAACATAGTCAGTAGAGACCTAGATGACCTCAGTCCTACGTCTAAACTGCTGTTTATGTTATTCCAATGCGCAGAGCCTATTGGGAATATAGGAACTACACTACATGGCGCCCAACGTTTGGTAAGGCGATAATCTAACGCAAGACGCTAGAGTAACTCAGTCGTGCTTTTCACACAGACCCCTTTTTCCCGTAAATACTCCAAAAGACGTCTGGAGTGGGTAAAAGGTTAATATCCGCCGGAACTTAGTAGGAAGAGATTCCTATGTATTAGTTTTTGATTTAGTCAACATTGAAGGATACAGTGTTCCAAAATATTGTGCACCTAATCTTTGTTTCCCTTGAAACTTGATCTGCAACAAAAACTTTCTGTTAGTAAAAATGACGGAAAGTGAAGACGAAAGGGAGGAAGCTAGATTAGCAGCTCAACTCCTAGTGGATGACACAAGTCTCCAAGAAAATGACCCGAATGCTATAATCATTCCGGTAAATGTAAGAAAAACTATAACTAAAAAACTTATAGAAAATGGAGTATCATCACGAGGTAGTACAGTAATATTCGTGGTAGAGGCCCATGAATATCGGCAGACAGAGGTATTCTATTCATGGATACATTTTCCAGCAGCACACGCTGTGACACACAAATTCCACTATTACAAAATAGGGGAAACTCCGGATGAATACGCTCCTTTCGAGGACGTTGAAATCCCACTAACTTAACAAGAGCACCTGCTCTGGTTTAATGGCGCCCTAAAACATCAAAATCACATCACCAGGCTCGGTTCACTAGGTAGACCAGGAGCCACGTGGCCGGTTCTAGCCAGCTACACATCACATCCCGACATTGAAAAGATGTCAAACGGAGAACTCTTAGCTCAGCTAAAACTCCTAATTAAAATACACAGACAATTGGTCCAATATATCATGCGGACTTCAACAGTCCAACCAGCAATAATAATTCCACAGACCACCCATCACCAGGGGAACACAAATAAAATCACACCACAGAATATACAATCAGCAATTGGCAAAATACCCGCAAAACGGGAACAGATTCCATTCTGGTTAGCCCAGAAAATTACTCAAATAGAGGCAGTATTTCCTGATACTACACCTCATGAGAAACACAGAATTCTGACTATCTGCCTTCCAATGGGGGTCGCACCACATGTGGAGGACTGTGACACTTGGGGCTCAGTCTTTGCTTCAATATACACAAAAACACATGGTGTTGTGTCTATGGCGATAATACCAGATGTGCTAAGACAGATTCAAAATGAATACGGTCCAGAACCTGCTTTAACTCTGGGTATGAAATTACTGAAAGACTTCAAGCAGGTCTCGGCTATATTATTAGCCAACATAAAAGGAGAAGCAGCATCTGTGGCGATCCGCCAGAAATTGAAAGAAACAGATATAGCAGAACAACCTTTTGAACTTGCCAGAATCATAGAAAAATCCTATGAAGAACTAGGTAGAGATAGTTTGGGTGGGAAACCAGTAAAACCCCAACTACTTGAAAATCTGAAAAAACATTTATTAAAAATAATCTAAACACTCCTAAAAAGAGTTGGGATGGAAATAAACAATCAACTCCCAGGGAAAAATGATTCCAGTCCAGAGGAAGGTCTCCTCAACGAAGAGATAGATCTCCAGAACGAGGAGGCAAGTCTCCCCAGAGGGAGCCCTCTGAGAAAAGATACAACCTTAGAGATAGGGATAAATTAAGAAAACCTGACAGACATCAAGATATTGATATACGTCCCTGTTGATCTTTTCAGACTTCCTCACAGAAATCGGAAAGAAGAGGAGAGTCAGAACACAAAGAAGAGCACGTCAAGTCTAAAGACAAGGAACCTGCTCATCAAAGTAAAAAATTACAATTTCCAAAGAAGAAGGTAGCTAGTATTAAAATAAAACATGCCGAAGATTCTGAGGACACAACTGAAAACGGAGAGTGGGCCCAGACAATGCTAGACAGCACAGCAGAAGTAACCATAGCTCGCAAGATCTTGATGAATCTTCTGGAGACAGTGGACACAAATGAGTACATTCAGGTGGAAACTGCAGACACCAGAGTTAGCAAACCCCATAAATTATACGAAATAACATTGCGTATAGAGGGGGACAAGACTAGGAAAGTAAGGAGTCTCTTTTGGGATAACCTTTCGAAAGGCTATGACATCCTGTTAGCTGAAAAAGACTGGCCACCAGAGTTTGTCAGGGAGTGCCCTCATGGTGAAGAAATGATTATGCCTGCCTTCTCAAATCACATTCCAATTCATAAAAAATACACATTTACTAGAAAATGGGCCGTGGCCCAAGCTCCTGCATATAAAAATCATGTAGGATGGGATGAGGATTCTCCTCACCATAAAATCCACTTAAGCAAGAAGCTAAAAAGCAAGTCAGGAAGATCTTAGATCAACTTGAATATCAGGGGGTGATTGAAACATGCACCTCACAAATGAACAATCCTTTGTTTCCTGTCTCCAAGCCAGACAATTCATATCGTCTAGTTTTGGACTACAGACACCTAAACTCCTGCTGCAAAACATTTGCAGTACAAAAGTCACACAGTGCAGCACTAATGAATAACATCGTGCGCAAAAAATATAAAACGACATTAGATATCTCAAATGGCTTCTTTTGTCAAAACATTGCACCTGAAAGCAGGTATTTGACCGCTTTCTCAACAATGGGGTCGCAAAAAAAAATTCTGTCGACTCCCACGGGGATTAAACAATAGCCCAGCATTATTCTCAGCAAGGGTAACAGAGTTACTACAAATGTATGATGATGAGGCATTATCTTATGTCGATGACATCTATCTTACAGACGACGACCTGGAGACACACTTGAAAAGAGTGAACACCATAATACTTGGGTTCACAGCTGAAGGGTACAAATTCAACTTTAAAAAGTCACGAATTGCTCATCTAACTGTCCTGTTTTTAGGATATGAACTATCAAGTGAAGGCAAAAGCCTAGCAGACAATTTCTTAGAGAAATGTGCAGTACACCAAGCTCCAAAAACACTGAAGAACTTACAGTCAATACTAGGGCGTCGATTCCGATCCGGTAAAATATTCCGCTGTACGAATCGCATTCGTATCAAAATCCGTACGAATGGGAACTTTACGTCCGACCTGCGAATTCCGATCCGTTCCCGTCGATTTCCGTACGATTATCAGCGAACCGTCCGAATCACAGTCGATGATCCGTACGAACATGCATCGGGAATCTTACCGTACGATTCGTAACCAGCCCGTACAAACACACAAGTACGATCCTGTACGACAAGCCTGACAGCGATTCGTACGGAACAAAGTTATCGCGCTTGAATAATGAATCGTACAGCAATATTCGGCTCGCATCAAGCAGCGTCAATACATACCACATGCGTACCCCTCGCTCACGCACAAGTACGACACGCACCCCCCCAACAAGCCCACGTGAACACCCCCACCCGCCAACGGCCCGTACCAGTCAATCGCACGCACAAGTACGACACGCCCCCCCAACAAGCCCACGCGAACACCCTCACCCGCCAACGGCCCGTACTAGTCAATCGCACGCACAAGTACGACACTCACACCCCCCAACAAGCCCACGCAAACACCCCCACCCGCCAACGGCCCGTACCAGTCAATCGCACGCACAAGTACGACACGCACACCCCCCCAACAAGCCCACGCGAACACCACAACCCGCCAACGGCCCGTACCAGTCAATCGCATGCACAAATATGACACGCACACCCCCCTACGTGAACACCCCCACCCGCCAACGGGCCGTACCAGTCAATCGCACGCACAAGTATGACACGCACACCCCCCCAACAAGCCCATGCGAGCACCCCCACCCGCCAACGGCCCGTACCAGTCAATCGCACGCACAAGTACAACACGCACACCCCCCCACCAAGCCCACGCGAACACCCCCACCCGCCAACGGCCCGTACCAGTCAATCGCACGCACAAGTACGACACGCACACCCCCCTACGCGAACACCCCCACCCGCCAACGGCCCATACCAGTCAATCGCACGCACAAGTACGACACGCACACCCCCCCAACAAACCCACACGAACACCCCCACCCGCCAACGGCCTGTACCAGTCAATCGCACGCACAAGTACGACACGCACACCCCCCAACAAGCCCACGCAAACACCTTCACCCACCAATGGCCCGTACCAGTCAATCGCATGCACAAGTACAACACGCACACCCCCCCAACAAGCCCACGCGAACACCCCCACCCGCCAACGGCCCGTACCAGTCAATCGCACGCACAAGTACGACACGCACACCCCCCTACGCAAACACCCCCACCCACCAACGGCCCGTAACAGTCAATCGCACGCACAAGTACGACACGCACACCCCCCCAACAAGCCCACGCGAACACCCCCACCCGCCAACGGACCCTACCAGTCAATCGCACGCACAAGTACGACACGCACACCCCCCCAACAAGCCCACGCGAACACCCCCACCCGCCAACGGCCCGTACCAGTCAATCGCACGCACAAGTACGACACGCACACCCCCCCAACAAGCCCACGCGAACACCCCCACCCGCCAACGGCCCGTACAAGTCAATTGCACGCACAAGTACGACACGCACTACCCCCCAACAAGCCCACGCAAACACCCCCACCCGCCAACGGCCCGTACCAGTCAATCGCACGCACAAGTACGACACGCACACCCCCCCAACAAGCCCATGCGAACACCCCCACCCACCTACGGCCTGTACCAGTCAATCGCACGCACAAGTACGACACGCACACCCCCCTACGCGAACACCCCCACCTGCCAACGGCCCATACCAGTCAATCGCACGCACAAGTACGACACGCACACCCCCCTATGCGAACACCCCCACCCGCCAACGGCCCGTACCAGTCAATCGCACGCACAAGTATGACACGCACACCCCCCCAACAAGCCCATGCGAGCACCCCCACTCGCCAACGGCCCGTACCAGTCAATCGCACGCACAAGTACAACACGCACACCCCCCCCACCAAGCCCACGCGAACACCCCCACCCGCCAACGGCCCATACCAGTCAATCGCACGCACAAGTACGACACGCACACCCCCCTATGCGAACACCCCCACCCGCCAACGGCCCATACCAGTCAATCGCACGCACAAGTACGACACGCACACCCCCCCAACAAACCCACATGAACACCCCCACCCGCCAACGGCCTGTACCAGTCAATCGCACGCACAAGTACGACACGCACACCCCCCCAACAAGCCCACGCGAACACCCCCACCCGCCAACGGCCCGTACCAGTCAATCGCACGCACAAGTACGACACGCACACCCCCCCCAACAAGCCCACGCGAACACCCCCACCCGCCAACGGCCCGTACCAGTCAATCGCACGCACAAGTACGACACGCACACCCCCCCAACAAGCCCACGCGAACACCCCCACCCGCCAACGGCCCGTACCAGTCAATTGCACGCACAAGTACGACACGCACACCCCCCCAACAAGCCCACGCAAACAACCCCACCAGCCAACGGCCCGTACCAGTCAATCGCACGCACAAGTACGACACGCACACCCCCCCAACAAGCCCACGCGAACACCCCCACCCACCTACGGCCTGTACCAGTCAATCGCACGCACAAGTACGACACGCACACCCTCCTACGCGAACACCCCCACCCGCCAACGGCCCGTACCAGTCAATCGCACGCACAAGTATGACACGCACACCCCCTAAGCGAGCACCCCCACCCGCCAACGGCCCGTACCAGTCAATCGCACGCACAAGTACGACACGCACACCCCCCAACAAGCCCACGCAAACACCCCCACCCGCCAACGGCCCGTACCAGTCAATCGCATGCACAAGTACGACACGCACACCCCCCTACGCGAACACCCCCACCCGCCAATGGCCCGTACCAGTCAATCGCATGCACAAGTACGACACGCACACCCCCCTACGCGAACACCCCCACCCGCCAACGGCCCGTACCAGTCAATCGCACGCACAAGTACGACACGCACACCCCCCTACGCGAACACCCCCACCCGCCAACGGCCCGTACCAGTCAATCGCACGCACAAGTACGACACGCACACCCCCCTACGCGAACACCCCCACCCGCCAACGGCCCGTACCAGTCAATCGCACGCACAAGTACGACACGCACACCCCCCTACGCGAACACCCCCACCCGCCAACGGCCCGTACCAGTCAATCGCACGCACAAGTACGACACGCACACCCCCCCAACAAGCCCACGCAAACACCCCCACCTGCCAACGGCCTGTACCAGTCAATCGCACGCACAAGTACGACACGCACACCCCCCCAACAAGCCCACGCAAACACCCCCACCCGCCAACGGCCCATACCAGTCAATCGCATGCACAAGTACGACACGCACACCCCCCTACGCGAACACCCCCACCCGCCAATGGCCCGTACCAGTCAATCGCACGCACAAGTACGACACGCACACCCCCCCAACAAGCCCACGTGAACACCCCCACCCGCCAACGGCCCGTATCAGTCAATCGCACGCACAAGTACGACACGCACACCCCCCCAACAAGCCCACGCAAACACCCCCACCCGACAACGGCCCGTACCAGTCAATCGCACGCACAAGTACGACATGCACTCCCCCCCCAACAAGCCCACGCGAACACCCCCACCCGCCAACGGCCTGTACCAGTCAATCGCACGCACAAGTATGACAGGTACACCCCCTACGCGAACACCCCCACCCGCCAAAGGCCCATACCAGTCAATCGCACGCACAAGTACGACACGCACACCCCTATGCGAACACCCCCACCCGCCAACGGCCCGTACCAGTCAATCGCACGCACAAGTATGACACGCACACCCCCCTACGCGAGCACCCCCACCCGCCAACGGCCCGTACCAGTCAATCGCACGCACAAGTACGACATGCACACCCCCCCAACAAGCCCACGCAAACACCCCCACCCGCCAACGGCCCGTACCAGTCAATCGCACGCACAAGTACGACACGCACACCCCCCTACGGGAACACCCCCACCCGCCAACGGCCCGTACCAGTCAATCGCACGCACAAGTACGACACGCACACCCCCCTACGCGAACACCCCCACCCGCCAATGGCCCGTACCAGTCAATCGCACGCACAAGTACGACACGCACACCCCCCTACGCGAACACCCCCACCAGCCAACGGCCCGTACCAGTCAATCGCACGCACAAGTACGACACGCACACCCCCCCAACAAGCCCACGCAAACACCCCCACCCGCCAACGCCCCGTACCAGTCAATCGCACACACAAGTACGACACGCACCCCCCCCAACAAGCCCACGCAAACACCCCAACCCGCCAACGGCCCGTACCAGTCAATCGCACGCACAAGTACGACACGTACCCCCCCCTACGCGAACACCCCCACCCGCCAACGGCCCGTACCAGTCAATCGCACGCACAAGTACGACACGCACACCCCCCCAACAAGCCCACGCGAACACCCCCACCCGCCAACGGCCCGTACCAGTCAATTGCACGCACAAGTACGACACGCACACCCCCCCAACAAGCCCACGCAAACACCCCCACCCGCCAACGGCCCGTACCAGTCAATCGCACGCACAAGTACGACACGCACACCCCCCCAACGAGCCCACGCGAACACCCCCACCCACCTACGGCCTGTACCAGTCAATCGCACGCACAAGTACGACACGCACACCCTCCTACGCGAACACCCCCACCCGCCAACGGCCCGTACCAGTCAATCGCACGCACAAGTACGACACGCACACCCCCCTAAGCGAGCACCCCCACCCGCCAACGGCCCGTACCAGTCAATCGCACGCACAAGTACGACACGCACACCCCCCAACAAGCCCACGCAAACACCCCCACCCGCCAACGGCCCGTACCAGTCAATCGCATGCACAAGTACGACACGCACACCCCCCTACGCGAACACCCCCACCCGCCAATGGCCCGTACCAGTCAATCGCATGCACAAGTACGACACGCACACCCCCCTACGCGAACACCCCCACCAGCCAACGGCCCATACCAGTCAATCGCACGCACAAGTACGACACGCACACCCCCCTACGCGAACACCCCCACCCGCCAACGGCCCGTACCAGTCAATCGCACGCACAAGTACGACACGCACACCCCCCTACGCGAACACCCCCACCCGCCAACGGCCCGTACCAGTCAATCGCACGCACAAGTACGACACGCACACCCCCCTACGCGAACACCCCCACCCGCCAATGGCCCGTACCAGTCAATCGCACGCACAAGTACGACACGCACACCCCCCCAACAAGCCCACGTGAACACCCCCACCCGCCAACGGCCCGTATCAGTCAATCGCACGCACAAGTACGACACGCACACCCCCCCAACAAGCCCACGCAAACACCCCCACCCGACAACGGCCCGTACCAGTCAATCGCACGCACAAGTACGACATGCACTCCCCCCCAACAAGCCCACGCGAACACCCCCACCCGCCAACGGCCTGTACCAGTCAATCGCACGCACAAGTATGACAGGTACACCCCCTACGCGAACACCCCCACCCGCCAAAGGCCCATACCAGTCAATCGCACGCACAAGTACGACACGCACACCCCCTATGCGAACACCCCCACCCGCCAACGGCCCGTACCAGTCAATCGCACGCACAAGTACGACACGCACACCCCCCTACGCGAGCACCCCCACCCGCCAACGGCCCGTACCAGTCAATCGCACGCACAAGTACGACACGCACACCCCCCCAACAAGCCCACGCAAACACCCCCACCCGCCAACGGCCCGTACCAGTCAATCGCACGCACAAGTACGACACGCACACCCCCCTACGGGAACACCCCCACCCGCCAACGGCCCGTACCAGTCAATCGCACGCACAAGTACGACACGCACACCCCCCTACGCGAACACCCCCACCCGCCAATGGCCCGTACCAGTCAATCGCACGCACAAGTACGACACGCACACCCCCCTACGCGAACACCCCCACCAGCCAACGGCCCGTACCAGTCAATCGCACACACAAGTACGACACGCACACCCCCCCAACAAGCCCACGCAAACACCCCCACCCGCCAACGCCCCGTACCAGTCAATCGCACACACAAGTACGACACGCACCCCCCCCAACAAGCCCATGCAAACACCCCAACCCGCTAACGGCCCGTACCAGTCAATCGCACGCACAAGTACGACACGTACCCCCCCCTACGCGAACACCCCCACCCGCCAACGGCCCATACCAGTCAATCGCACGCACAAGTACGACACGCACCCCCCCTACGCGAACACCCCCACCCTCCAACGGCCCATACCAGTCAATCGCACGCACAAGTACGACACGCACACATAACGCCAACACCCAAATCAGCACAAGGACTTTGCAAACAAGTGGCACAACAACACTGAACATGTCTCCTGTGTACACACCATACAGAATCAATGTCCTGGTCACAGCCAAACAAAGGTCAACACTAACACCCACCCCATATAACACACACACAACCAAATCAAATTAAGCCACACCCACTATTTGACCAATAAAAGGGTCCACACATACAACCCATCATCCTTTGCAACATACCCATTCTTGCAAAGAAACTGAGAGCACACCAAATATTGCAGCCACATACCTTCACACATACACCCTATCACATCTACACCCACACCACCCCCTTCACAATCACAACCACACACCCTCATCCATACACACCATCACCACCTCAATCACATACACCCCACACCATGACCACACCCAAGAATCCAAAGTTCACTAACCCGGAGATGGAGATACTTACAGATGAAGTCATCAGAGTCGAGCCACAGCTGTTTGGCGCATTGGTCAGACAGACCAGCATGGCAGAAAAAACACGCCTGCGGGAGAGGATCGTAGACCGGGTCAATGCTGTTGCACCCATCCGGCGCACCAGGCAGGAATGCCAGGCCAGGTGGTATGATCTGCGGAGGATGGTCAAGAAGAAAATCAACCAGGACTACGCCTCTGCACACCACACTGGAGGTGGTGGTCCCCGCAGACCTCCTGTATACCATCCCTGGGAGGAGAAAGTCATGGCCCTGCTGCCACCGGTGGGAGTACATGGAATAGAAAGAGCCGTTGAGCCTGGTGAGTGTACAAAAAATACATGTTACATGGGTGGACTTACAAGAGTGCCTAGCAGCATGGGGTGGGTGGCCATGAGTCCTAGCAGGACACAACTAAAAGTGGTTTGTTGCAAGTGGGACCCACAAAGGGTGGAAGGTGGAGGGTAGGAGGCTGCTCTCATCCCATATGCCCCAGGGCCTTACCCAGGCACCATGCACAATGTACAGGGATAGGGAAATATCACACAAGATAGTAGACCACAGCTCGTAAACAATATCATGTTGTGTACACACCTTCCAGAGTTACAATATTTTGTGACACAGTAAGGCAGTGTAGCAAGTGAGCAAGCACAAACAACCTGTCTCCAAGCCTGTCCCCCCTCCCACTGTCGCCCTCTCCCTCTGTCGCCCTCTCCCTCTGTCGCCCTCTCCCTCTGTCGCCCTCTCCCACTGTCGCCCTCTCCCTCTGTCGCCCTCCCTCCCTCTGTCACCCTCTCCCACTGTCGCCCTCTCCCTCTGTCGCCCTCTCCCTCTGTCGCCCTCTCCCACTGTCACACCTCCCTCTGTCTCCCCCTCCCACTGTCGCCCTCTCCCTCTGTCGCCCTCTCCCACTGTCGCCCTCTCCCTCTGTCGCCCTCCCTCCCTCTGTCACCCTCTCCCTCTGTCGCCCTCCCTCCCTCTGTCACCCTCTCCCACTGTCGCCCTCTCCCACTGTCGCCCTCTCCCTCTGTCACCCTCCCTCCCTCTGTCGCCCCCCTCCCTCTGTCACCCTCTCCCACTGTCGCCCTCTCCCTCTGTCGCCCTCTCCCTCTGTCACCCTCTCCCACTGCCGCCCTCTCCCTCTGTCACCCTCTCCCACTGTCGCCCTCTCCCTCTGTCGCCCTCTCCCTCTGTTGCCCTCTCCCTCTGTCGCCCTCTCCCTCAGTCGCCCTCTCCCCACTGTCGCCCTCTCCCACTGTCGCCCTCTCCCACTGTCGCCCTCTCCCTCTGTCGCCCTCCCTCCCTCTGTCACCCTCTCCCACTGTCGCCCTCTCCCTGAGTCGCCCTCTCCCTCTGTCGCCCTCTCCCTCTGTCACCCTCTCCCTCTGTCGCCCTCTCCCTCTGTCGCCCTCTCCCACTGTTGCCCTCTCCCACTGTTGCCCTCTCCCACTGTTGCCCTCCCTCCCACTGTCACCTCACCGCATCTCCCTGGGCACACACACAGTTGCACCCAAGCACTGCACAGGCCTTACAAACACCATAGAGCAGAATGTTTAGGGATGTCTCCTAATTACCAGCAGTCATCCACTAAGTGCCTGCAACACACACACCATTTCCAGGCAACACTGTACTGTGTCAGGACACACATATCAGAAAGCTCTGTAGTACACAATGGCCACAGGTGTAGGGAGCACAAGTCCCTCCTGTGATCACTGCAAACACAAACACCAGGACAAGGTCACAACCCCTGTGCATGAACACAAAACCACAATTATGCCAGCATGCTACATCAGGGGGCAGGCAAATCATGAACGATGGACGCTTGCAAATCACACACAAACTACTAGCATGGCCTATCATACACCCGCCTTACAGAAACTCATCCCCTGGGGACAGGCTTTGGAGTGCAACACTGTCCCAATTGTCATGTACCACAACAAAACACTCACTCATATGAAAACGCATACTACTCATACATGCACATTGCAGATGCTCAAGTCCATTGTGGCGCTCAAACAATGCACGTGCCCCATCTCATGAACGTTGTGGATGCACTGAAGTACCAACATGGACATGGGTATTGACAAGGTAATGCGTCTTACAGAAGTGCCAAGTTCAAAAGCCATGATCTATAAGTGTGTGTACAGGTCCAGGGGTGTTGGCATTGTTTGGCCATCACGGTACAGCAAAAGACATCCAAAGTAGTAGATGTCATGCAAATTAATGATGCTCTGTCTCTTACATCAACATGCTGTATCTAAACTCTGTGCATGCTTGACGCAGACATAAGGATTTACACCGTATCCTGGATGTTGCGTGAACATGACCAATGCTTTACATGTGTTGTGCCGGCAATACAAGACACAGCAATGGCTGTGTCAGTCATTGTCAAGAGAATGGAAGAATGAAAATACCCCAGAGTACATGTCAATTTACTACCACTACATACACAACAGAACAATGTCAACAATGTAAAGCTTGTGGAACTGTGATGCTCATAATGTATAACTAAACAAGATGTCACTTGATAGTGCCTTAACAGTGTCTGTCTCTCCCACACACAGGGGAACATGTGGCGCCCCCCCCAACCAGGGGGGAGAAGGATCCCAGTCCCAGGCTCAGCAGGACCCAGACCCCACCGACAGCGACGCCTCTCAACGCACTGTGGATGACCCCAACCAACCTGGCTCCTCTGGATCCCAAACCCCTGCACCAACTGTACCAGCTACATCTCAGCCAACCACCGGACCCATTCCCACCACATCCCAGCAGACAGGTCACAGCCCTACCCATGATCCACAAGAGAGCCAGTCTGAAAATGAGGGACACCCTTTGTCAGGCGCCCCTGAGGTTGCTGACGACCTCCACCCTGGCAGCACTCGGGGGGCCCGTCGATTGGATGTGCCCACAAGCGCAGGCCGTGTTCGTGTGGGCCAGAGTGGTGGGAGTGGCGGAAGGCGGAGGCGAGATTCTGGCCAATCAGCTGCAGCACCCGGTATGCCTGAACTCGCTAACATCCTGGAGGCATACCGGTGGGACACCAGGGAGATAAGCCAGCTTGCGGAGGCCCTCAACCAGGTGAAAGAACAGCAGGCAGAGCAAATAGCCAGGCAAGACCTGCATTATGGACGGGTGGAGGCAAGTCTGGCTCAGCTCTTGACGGTGCATCGGGAAATGAGCCAATCGCTACGTCAGATAGCTGCCAACATGCAGCACCCTCCCTGTGTCACAAGGCCAGCAACATCACGGCAAAGTGTGACACCAGCCACAGGGAGGGAGGAGGAGGAGGAGGAGAAACTCTCTGACGAAGCATCCCATGCATCGTCCAGACCTGTACCTGAGGGTCCCCCAAGGAAGGTGGGTCGTCCACGGCTAAGACATTGAGGGGCAGTGGGCCATGCACATCTCCCAGGACCTGGCATATTGCCCCTGGGTGCAACAGCATCCCCTATGAGACTCTCCCACATGGACTTGCTAGTCACAGTCTGCCCAAAGATGCCAAGCACTGTGGCCTGGACTCTGTTGACTGAAACTGTAAGGCATCTCATCTCCGGCAGTGAACTTTGGATTCCACCCCTTTCTGTACAGCACCTATTCACGTTTCCTGCACAAGATCACCCAATAAATATACTAATCCTCATACGCATGTGGTGAGTTATCTTTGAACCACAGCATACATTGATATGTGTGTGCAAATGTATGAAATGCAAGGGTATCCAACTAACAGCAGCCAACCACACACTTGGATCAGAATCTGAGTGCTTACACACATCGGTCAGAAAATCCGAACAACTAGATACATGGATGGAAAGACACACCTGTGTGGGATAGTAAATGCTGGAGGGGGGTTTGGATCCCAAAACTGCTATCACAGGCAGGCACAGGAGAGTCACTTTGAGGTGTACAGATCAGTGTAACAAAACTAGTTGTCCACGTAGGGAGTACCTACAACTGTGTCCTCAGGTATGTGAACTATCATCTGCATGATGCAGGACTGGGGATGTGATGAATGGCATACAGGACAAGGGTGGCAGGACAGACTGTGGACAATGGGCTGTAGCACTCTACACAAGCACACCTGAATAGGTGACCTACCCCTATGTAGCTACAAGTACTATACTACTGTAATGGGAGCAACGCATACAGAACAACTACCCACATCTGACAAATACCTACACCAGAAGGGAAAAATCACACCACACCCAAGAGACGTGGTCATGGTGTGTGTCCCCTGTGGCTACTTGACTGACAGTGACAGCTATATTTTAGCTGCTGTGGCGTTGACAAGGTAACACTGTACAATATTGTGCCTATGGAAGGTGTGTGTGTGCTGTACATCGCACATGACCTGGTGGTACATAGACCAAATGTCATGTGAATCTGCCATAGTCGCGCCAGTATGTGTTGCACACACAGGCATAGCAGCTGCAATGGCTGAGTTTGAAGCATTGTGATAGCAGGAGGGTGAATGTCTGGTGTTGTCTGTGTGTAGCGTGGCAGGAGCATGCTCTATAAATGGATGGAAGGAGGGTCATCCTGTAGGTGTCTGTGTCCCTGGATAATGTGCGCTGCATGGTGGCTGTGTATGCAGCAGCAGCAATGAGTGAAGACATGACGGCAGGAGGAGTGTGACAACTTGCAAAACAAGCACATACCACAAGGGCATTTGCAAGCCACAAAGTGACATGTGTATGTGAAGGCAGGAGTGTCTGCCTCACTCAGGGTCACTGCAAATAAAATGGCACAGTAATCACCAAAGATCACAGTCACTGGATCAGGGCCCTTACGGACAAGTGGGGCACAAGACACACAGCGTCAGCAGGTGTAGACTACAGCTAGTGTGTTCAAAGCTAAACAGCAACTACAAAGCCATCTACCTCACACACAACATAGTATTCTAGCCTTCCCCAACACCATGCGTGTGGTCACTTTACACGTAAACACATAACAAGCATAAGCTAACGTCATGCTAAATAGTATACATGCACATTAGAAGGACATGTGCGTTGACATCAAGGCGGCACAATAATCTGTAGAACTCAGATGTCATGCACAACATGATTATTTACATTGTGAGCCCATAGAGCATTATCAAACATACATGAGCATTGGCAAGAACTCCAAATAACACTATTAATGATGTCACCTGTAATGCTGCAGTACTATTGCCTACAAGCCCGTCAAGGACTGGCCGTACCTTTCTTCATCAGAGTGGTGTGATGCTCAAAGGGTTCCACCTCCAAATAGCCCCTTGGTCTGAGTACAAACGACAGACAGAAAAGGGTGATCAGGCGAGGGAAGGAGAGGATGGGAACTGCTGGGAGGGAGACCTGAAACAGAGGTAAATAACCATTAGGAGTACATTCTCATGTCACTGACACTTCAAAAACATCATTAGCTACACTGTACCAGTCACACCTGTGAAGTTTACTGACTGGAGACAATTTTAGATGAGTAATCATGGTATCACATGAGATCCGATGCTATGACACAGACACATAAAACCTAGGACAGTCTGTCATCCATTCGAGTCATGTGTAACACTCTCAAGTGAGCTACCATGCAATTAGATCCATGTTGTTAAAAATCATTCACTGGCTCAGATGAGTTTGAGCTTACAAACAAATGGAAACATATGGCAATGCTACTTACGCTAACTGTAATGTCTGCATGTGATTATGGGTACCCATGAGGGCCATGTACCCCAACTTGACTTCACCCACAACAGCTGTAAGTATCACATATGATGACAAAGCTAATGATCTACATGCAATGAAGGCACTCAGTAGCCAGTCTTTAGATCTGTCAAGTTTGCATTACTATGCTAAACATGATATGCAGGTTTAAAACATATAAAGTGCAAGTGATGTTGATCCAAGCCACATAATGAGACCCTAGCATTGGCCAGTAATGCTGCACTGGACTAGAGATTCATGGGAATGACCGCACTCCACTGGTGCTACACAATAAATCACATATGCATCATCCAAACATTGTCATTTCTCATGCTAAACATTCATGGCATCATGTGAATCAAAACAGAACTGCTACTCACTGTGAAGGCTGGTGTAGCTGTATTTTCGACCTGCACTGCGGTAACGACATGACAGTGACATGATATACTGCAACAAGGGGCAATGCATCCATGTAAACAGAATGACAGGACAGTTATCTCAACATGTGGAACATAGACTGTGGCACACCTACACCACATGGTTTGATGGTAATCAAACGGGACTGGCCCACAAGCTGGAGTTGAGGATCCACTCACATTCTAATGCACACAGTGAGGCTGCAATCCCCCACAGAGTCTGTGGCTGTGACCTCTGACACAATGTAAAGCCATGGTATATGCAATGTTGCAGTGTCAATGTCTACACACATAGATGCATTCACCAGAGTCTCTAACTACAACAGATGACAGTCAGATGGGGTGACTATCCTGTCATGGGAGTGGGCATACATGTAATAAGTAACATTTTGTTGTTGCATGTATGCATGGTCTCACTACATGCACATGAACATGTACCACACGTTTCAAAACATACCAACGCTAAACAGCCTCATATGAGTCCTTACCCAAATTGACTTCTCCACATGTCCATGCATGCTCGGTTGATTTGGCTGATGTTGCAATCATGATGAGCAATAGCAGGATGACCACGATGACCCCAACGGACAACAGGCAGGGCGAGCTGTGGATGAGAGTGGCACACAAGGGGTCAAGTTCTGTATATTGTCATTTTGACAATGTCCTGTTTATTATCCAGATGTTGTAGTACACCTGTACATTCAAAATGCACACATAGCACATATGTGTGTTGCATTACATCTGCACCTGTGTGACACTGCACAACAAACATCCAAGTGACCTTGCATACAGTCTGTTGCATACACAGCATGCTACCCATGCAACTCTATAGTACATGTTTCAGATTACAGCTGCTATGACTCACCATCATGAAAAGAAGTTGCGGATGAGGTGACTCCGGATATCATCTTCACCCTCCTCGTCACTGGCATCCTGGGCAAGGCCTTCATCCTCAACGGGCGGATGTTCCAGCTCATCAGGATCAAGGTAGAGTGGCACGGCCTTCTCCACTGCCATGTTGTGTAGCATGCAGCACACGGTGAAGATGTCACACACCTTGCGTGGGCTGTATTGGAGGGCTCCGCCTGTCTTGTCCAGGCACCTGAACCGGCTCTTCAGGAGTCCAAAAGTTCTCTCGATCACCCGCCTGGTCTTCCCATGAGCATTGTTGTACCGCTGGTCTGCAGCTGTCCTGGGGTTGCATAGTGGAGTCATTAACCACGGCATGTTTGGATATCCAGCGTCTCCTGCAAATTAACATCATGGAAATGAGTGTGTAATATGATGCAGATCATGAAGTTGTGACATACTGACATACTTAGCTGACAGGGTATACTCACCAACAAGACATGCCCGGTGGTTGTGCAGCTGCAGCATCATCTGTGGTACCCTGCTACGCCTCATGATGAAAGCATCGTGGCACGATTCTGGAAAACGTGCACAAACATGTGAGATAATCATGTTGGCAAGACACACCACCAGGGCATTTATCGAGTGGTAGTGTTTCCTGTTGCGATACGCTTGCTCCTGAGCCTGTGGTGGCACCAGAGTAACATGTGTACCATCAATTGCACCAATTACATGTGGCATGCGGCCCAGGGCATAAAATTCCCCCTTGACATCTGTCAACTCTTCTGGAGTAGGGAATGTAATGAATTCATCTATGTGCAGCAACATAGCTGCCAATACATCACCCAATACCCGGATAAACATTGTCTGAGACATCCCTCCCACATCAGCTATGGTGAATTGGAACGTACCTGTGGCAAAGAAATGGAGGGCTGCCATCACCTTTACCTTGGGTGTCAGCGCAGTTGGATACCTGTGGCGTGGTTGTAGGTGAGCCTCCAGCCTGTCCGTCAGGTCCTTGATCATCTGTCTGTTGAATCGATATCGACGGATGCAATTCCGCTCCCTCATGGCTACCAAGTCAGGCAACGGCCTTTCCAGAGGGGGTGCCCTGCAATACACAATTTATCAAATATGTCTTCAACTGTCTGACTATGACAATAACAATGTACATGGCACAAGCAACACTGCTTCAAATAATCTAGACAATTTTGAGTGTGGCGTGGGATACACACTGATGTAACATGTGCCAGCTCCCAGCCACTCCTCCGTGAAAAGTAAAAGACCTGTGGTGTGTGGAATGGATATGACATGCATACAAATGATCTGATGGAAAGGTCTTAGTGAGCATTGACAGTGTATCATGTCAGTGACACACGTCATGTGAATGTCAGTAGGAGGTTGTCTGCACATCCAGACAGCTGACAGCAATACACACACACACACCACATGTACCATCATTTGCACAGTTCTGCCTTAGTCATGTTGCGGTGTGTACTTTCCCTAACTATTACATGACCATCATCATACAGCATAAATCTTAGATTTGTGACAAATGGTCTGTGATGCCATCAAACATATGAGCGGGTAATTAACACACGGGGCATGGTGTGTGTACATTAGAAACCAGGTCATCACGCCAAGGACACAACATAGATGCTCCTACAGCAGATGTACTGAACTGTATGGACTAGTTACTTACCTTTTGTAACAAAATATCAGTAAGGAACAGTAGTTAGTCGCATAATCCCGACTTTGAATACATGACAAGCTTTTGACAACTTTGCCTCCCTGGATGCCATCGATCTGCCCAGTGAGTCGGGGCTATCCAGGCCACACCGGAAAAAAAGACAGTGTCGCTGATTGGCATCCTACAAGGGCGTGGGCAAGTATTGCCCGTACCTACAACGCACACTCTGCCAGCAGTTACACAACCATGTCCCACAGAGAGTGTGGGTAGCGGACAAAGAGGCATGTGATGTTGGAAGAGCCCACTCCCAGACTCAGGGAGGATGATGACATGTTTCTGTTGTGCTCATACCTCTTGGATACCCTTTACAGCGGAGCTAACGGGAATGTGGTCTGTGATTTGGGGGCCTGGATGCCCATGCTCTCTGGGGTGGGGTGGGAGGACAGGGAACATGGTCAGTCTGGGGAGGGGTGAGGGCGTCTGACAACGTGCCTATCTACAGCCAAACATGCAGCATGCCTGTACATGCTGGCCAATATAGATACAGTACATTCCTGAAGATAGGCCTGCAGAGGCTCAGCGGAGCGTGAGTGGAGTTGAAGGACCTCAGTGAGGAGGTTGGTCCTCACGGCGGCAACGGGGAGATGAAGGGGCAAGGCTCCGGCCGCCCACGTAAACACTACACTGTACGTTGCCCGCTCATCCAAAAACACGTTTGGAGTAGAGACATCACCAGTGTCAGGCTAGGTGTCCAGACCAGTCGCATCCCCCAGTCCACCTGTCCTGTCGTCTTGGGACTGACACTCACGTGCCAGTGGGTCTTCATGACCCTACCAATACCCATTAACACCCATTGTAATGAGCTGTGGCAGGCTCATTGAAGTTTTACTCCCCATGCAGCATTAATAGCGGTGTTCAGCCGCACAGTTTCCACGCTGGAGCCGAACAGTGTGTGGTATTGGGGACAGCACCACCCGAGAACGGCACCAAGGCTGACACCTGGGGGACTGTTGCCAGTGAGGTTGTGAGGTGAACCAGCGAGGACCAGGATGACCATTCACATCCTGTCTGTCCCAGCGGTTCCGGGACGTATGCGCCGCCTGCGTCAGGGACAAAGCGAGTGATGGCGTCAGGGGCAATTCACCAGACGCGCTTGTGCCCCCAGACGGGTCCGCTGGGCCAGACCCTGACGAGTAGGCCGTTGTTGGGGTGAGGGACATCATGGACATGAGGAAGTGCACTGACTCCTCCTGCTTCACATGCAGGGCAGGGCCCGGAGGTCGTGGAGCAGGCTACGACGGCTGCTAATCTGACAGAGCCGCATGGGCGGTGTCACCCAAATCACATGCAGCATTGCACGTGCATTGTGGGGATTTGGAAGTGCGATGACATATCTTAGACTTATTTGGGATACCTGACGACTCAGCCCTGGAGGACTGATGTGTAATTCAGGGGCTCTGATGTCTCAACACCCACGCCCAGGCACTCGTCCTATGTCAAGACCATGAGCTATAGTGGTGCAGGGCCAACTGCTGGAGTCTGAGCGGCTTGTGGGTCCAATCACACCTGGATTCATATGTGTGTTCCCGGCAGTCGGAGCAGCTCTTGTTGTTGTGCTTGACGTGAAAACAGTGGAGACACCAACAGTGAGGGTCAGTCACCGACATGAGTCATTGGCATTCCTCACAGGCTTTGAAACGGACATCCATATTGGCACCGTCCGGAGTCAGACAATCCAAGTGAAATGGTCAGAAGTGAACGTACTATGATTTTGGTGGAAAAATGAGTAAGCTTACACTCATACGGGACCAGCGCTTGTGTTGTGAAAAAAGAGTTCCTGACGTGTGCACGCAGAGGTGACGTCTGAGTACTCAGACAACGTCATCACGGCACACACAACGCCAACAACACATGCTGAGCCGCAGGACATGCCTACCGACACACAAGTGTAGTGCTGAGCGGTAATTGCCATATCCAGGATGACACTTGGGGATATTCAAAGGCGAGTAATATGATACTGACCTGTAAATTTCATATGCTAACAGCATGCACAATGTTGCACATGGCACACACATGACGTGGTCACACAGGGCCATGCTGTGCGGCTATTACACCTCTGTGACAGTGGGCATGTTGCTGTCATCATGTGGCAGTTCCCTGTACTGAATGGTGTGCCATTCCAGTGTTGATGTGCATCACAATATGTTGCAGACTTTACTCCGGTGTGAAGTGTTGAATGCATGTGATGCACATGTGCAATATGGTTGATGACATGTCTCGCCAGCTCTTCACACATCAACTGAGTCACAAGGTCACAGTCCCTGTGCTTCTTCTATGTCTGCCACACCTGGGGCATGCTGATGTATGGATGCCATGCTGATGTATGCATCCACATCCTCGACATGAGTGTAGACTACATCCCTGCTATGTGATTTCCTGGAGTCACTCTCCCAATGGTGACATGGGGTAGGACAGGGACGCAGCCTACACAATCGTTCACTTGAGCATGTCTGACGCACTCTACCCCAATGGTACGTGCGTGTGTACGCCTCGTTACCCTATTGCATTTCAGCCAGACGCGAGCCAAGCGTACCCCAATGGTACGTGCGTGTGTACACCTCGTTACCCTATTGCATTTCAGCCATACGCGAGCCAAGCGTACCCCAATGGTATGTGCGTGTGTACGCCTCGTTTCCCTATTGCATTTCAGCCATACGCGAGCCAAGCGTACCCCAATGGTACGTGCGTGTGTTCGCCTCGTTTCCCTATTGCATTTCAGCCATACGCGAGCCAAGCGTACACCAATGGTACGTGCGTGTGTACGCCTCGTTTCCCTATTGCATTTCAGCCATACGCGAGCCAAGCATACCCCAATGGTACGTGCGTGTGTACACCTCGTTACCCTATTGCATTTCAGCCATACGCGAGCCAAGCGTACCCCAATGGTACGTGCATGTGTACGCCTCGTTTCCCTATTGCATTTCAGCCATATGCGAGCCTACCGTACCACAATGATACGTGCGTGTGTACGCCTCGTTACACCATTGAATGGGTTGCATACGCAATGCCAATGTCACCGTACTTGTGTGGGTATTTGAATAAATACATAGCCAACATCTAGGGGAACAGTGTACTGATCAAAATGCAACCAGGTTGTCATGGATACAGAGTTTGTTGAGCCTCCTACAGGTGTTCTAGAAAATTCAGTTGGGCAAAAGTATACAATGTTGCAAATGTTGTTGTTCAGCTCAGGCTCAGTTTTCAAACCATGCATATGTGTGTCATGGCCTTATGTGTGATGTGATTGGATGGAGCATTGGATGCTAACTATGGTGGCCTATCACACACTACTCCTTGGACTCACAGACCCTCTGCAGCACAGATATAAGGCAGCATGTGGCTGTGGGAGGGCACTTGCCTGCACAACATTGGTGTGGTAACCACAGCTGCTGTCTCTGAATCCTCTGGACCCTGATTTGCTGAGCATGGAGAGGGCACCTGCATTCACTGATGCTAAGAACAAGGTCCTGCTGGATGCCGCCTGCCAAACTACAGCAAGCTGTATGGGAGACCAGGGGATCAGGTGAGTGATGTGTGCAATACCTTGGAGTGTGCAACTGTTGTGTGTGTGACATTTCAGCCACTGTGTATGTATAGTGTATAGATGCAATGTTGTTAGGAGTGAGTGCCAGGGTGTACAGTGTTGTTTCAAGAGGGTTCTTTGTTGTAGTGGGGTGTGTGACAGCGTGTCACGTGCTGCAGTGCACCCAGATGTAGCATACATTGCTCTGTGAGTGCCATGCTCTAAGAGTGTTTAGCACCCGTCATATCATCTGTAGCCTTTCAATGGCATGTAATGCAGTAGTGTTTGCTCACAGGCCACATACTCCTGGACAATGATGCTAATGTGTGGAGCCTACGATGCCCTGTTGTCATCAAGCTTTTTGTGCACATATGTGTGTGCTTGGAACATGGACCAGGTGTACTGATGCTCTTTTACTTTACATTTGTGACAGGTATCTGCCTATGAGAAGGGTGAAATCTGGGTGGACATCGCCAGGGCTGTCAGGAGTGAGGGGGCCTCGCAGGAGGCTCAGAAACATCAAGAAGAGGTGGCAGGACATCCGGTGCTTGACCCGCCGCATCGCCAGAGTACAGCTGAAGCTGGAAGCTCCACGCCGGCATGGCGGCACCCGCCACCTCACCCCCCACATGCTCCGGGTCCTGGAAGTGGTGTTCCCAGACCTCCATAGGCAGTTGCAGGAGGGACAGCAGCAAGAAGGGGGTAGGTACATGTCTGTTTGTTGTCATGTGTGTCACATGCTCCCTGCAGTGCTTCAAGGCATGGTAACACTCCCATAGTTTGAGTGGTGTGGTCAGACTGGCACTCCATGCATTGGCATTAGAATGTCCCCATTTCTGCAGCTGCTACTTTACATGCCTTGCCCTACTCCACATTAGCCCTGCGCTTTGGCTGATGTTTGTTTTTCACATGTACTCTCAGTATGCATATTCCTTTGCACATCATCATGTTGGAGGGGGGTCTGTGACACCTGTTGGTACATTACATGTAGCACCACATGTGCACTGCGTCTGCCATTCTTAATACTTTGGCACGGATCCTGAGTGTCAACATGTGTTTTCTGCACAAGTCAGCCTCAGTGGCCTTTCTCCATGGTACTCTTTGAATTGTCATGTGTTGGCTACAGGTGCACAATGTTCATGTCCAACATTTTGGGCTTATGCATACTCACACTTGGAAGTGCGTGTGTGCATATTCGCCAATTAAGTAGAATGTTGTTTCTAACTAATAATGATGTTCCGCCACACAATGAGGCCTTGGGTGTCAACAGCTGTGATGCCAGTGTGAGGTGTTGTTACAGTTGGTTCAGGTCCAAGGATGGCATCACATTTCAGTTCAGGAAGGATTTTTCCCATGTGGCACAAGGTCTAAGCAAATCAAACATGTCCAGGTCTGGGTTTGGGTGGCAGGGTGGGTAAATGAGCATGTGATGCATCATCAGCTATCCTGTTGTCAGGCAGTGGATCATCATTGTGTCTCTCATACAAGTTTTTGCCTTGCCTGTTGCTTGTATCCTACTATACATTGAGCGTTGTGTCTCTCACAATTGACCAAAACTAGACTTATAATTGTGCAGAGTTCTGTGTCATGTGACTCATGATGCATGCCATGTTTAGAAATGATCCCAAATGATTTGTAGGTGATATGTCTGATGTGTACAGGTGACTGATATGTTTTTATTCTTCTCCTTGCCCACAGCATCATCATCTGAATCAGGAGGAGACACAGGCGCGGACCAGGCAGAGGGACCCAGCGACAGTGCCACCTGCTTTGAGGTGTCAGAGGGAGGCAGTGGCATGGAGGGTGAGGAGAGTCTGCAGGCCGGACGACATGTGACTGACACATCTTACCATGCCGACGACTCCGAGTCAGACTCTCAGGAGGAGGGGGAATATGCAGCAATGGTCACTTCTTCATCTTTGTCTGGCCGCCCCTCCTCCAGTGCCATCTCCACCCTCCCAGTCGTTAGTCTCCCTAGGGTCCGTGCTAGCCCCCGTGTCTCCTTTGTTCCCGGCACCGCAGCCCCTGCCCCTGTGTCCCCTGCTGCCCTCAGTGCTGAGACTGTGGACCTACTCCGGCAGATAGCAGTAGGTCAGACATCCATGCTGAACGTCCTCCATGGACATACACAACTGATTACACAGTTGGTGTCGTTCATGGAGGGCATGTCATCGGCCATGTCTGGTCTACGTCGGAGTGTGGCTGCCATAGAGTCAGCACTGACGGCAGCTCTTTACACCCAGCAGCATCTGTCCCCCCCCATCCTTCAGACCCATCCACCTCTGCCTCTCACATACCTACACAGCATACACGCACACGCCACAGGTCAGACACACCCAGCACACACACACAGCATAAGAAGCTCAAAGCTCCATGCACCCAATCTCAAGGGGATGTAGGCACACCCACAGGGAGAGGGGAGACACCTCACACACGCATCCACACACCCAGGGGAACAGACTCACAGCCCTCTACCTCCACCCCCAATGTGTCCCCGGGTTCAGGTGGTAGTTTTTCCGCACTGGCTGAGGTATGCAGCAGGGTTTTTGAGGCTACTTTCGGTGATGCACCAACCAGTGTGGATGAATCCACTACACCTGCACCCACTCCACCTGTCCTTCCCTCTCCTGTCCATGCGGTGCCAGAGGATTCCACAGATGGTGCCCCCGTAGTTTCCACAGAGGATTAAACGCCATGTGCAGGCAAGTTTGGGTGTGATCACACCCATGGAGGCACAAAATGTTGCTCAGACTTATTTGGACTGGCCATTGGCCTTTTATGAGCAAGGACTCTTATTTGGATTTCTATTTTGAACCAGCTGAATAAAGCAATTATTTTCTTTTTCTGAACTTTAGTTTGTGTGATGATGTCTGTGACTGCTGTGTGCCTGGGAGCTGGTGTGATGTTCAAATATAGTAATGTTGACATGTGTCATTCTCATGATGGTAATGTGGTTAACAATGGTATGTTTATGATGTAAGGGCTGGGCACTGGTGGGCAGTGGTGGGGGTGTTGTCCACACACACACTCTGATGCTGGGCAATGCTGGGCACTGGTGGGCACAGGTGGGGGTGTTGTATGCACACACACTCTGATGCTGGGCAATGCTGGGCACTGGTGGGGGTGTTGTCCACACACACACTCTGATGCTGGGCAATGCTGGGCACTGGTGGGCACTGGTGGGCAGTGGTGGGCAGTGGTGGGGGTCTCAGCCACACACACACTCTGATGCTGGGCACTGCTGGGCACTGCTGGGCACTGCTGGGCAGTGGTGGGGGTATTGTCCACACACACACTCTGATGCTGGGCACTGGTGGGCAGTGGTGGGGGTGTTGTATACACACACACTCTGATGCTGGGCAATGCTGGGCACTGGTGGGGGTGTTGTCCACACACACACGCTGATGCTGGGCAATGCTGGGCACTGGTGGGCAGTGGTGGGCAGTGGTGGGGGTCTCAGCCACACACACACTCTGATGCTGGGCACTGCGAGGCACTGGTGGGCAGTGGTGGGGGTGTTGTCCACACACACACTCTGATGCTGAGCACTGGTGGGCACTGGTGGGCAGTGGTGGGGGTGTTGTCCACAACACACACTCTGATGCTGGGCAATGCTGGGCACTGCTGGGCAGTGGTGGGGGTGTTGTCCACACACACACTCTGATGCTGGGCAATGCTGGGCACTGGTGGGCACTGGTGGGCAGTGGTGGGGGTGTTGTATACACACACACTCTGATGCTGGGCAATGCTGGGCACTGGTGGGCAGTGGTGGGCAGTGGTGGGGGTGTTGTATAAACACACACTCTGATGCTGGGCAATGCTGGGCACTGGTGGGCACTGGTGGGCAGTGGTGGGGGTGTTGTCCACACACACAGTCTGATGCTGGGCACTGGTGGGCACTGGTGGGCACTGGTAGGCAGTGGTGGGGGTGTTGTATACACACACACTCTGATACTTACACTTACAATGACATAGCAGACGTATGTCCCACACATCTATTACACTGGTGTTGTGCGGTGACGTACCGTACCCCGAGGTCATTGACGTACTGTACCCCAGCTGGATGACGTACATGCGGCACGTATTACACTGGTGAAGTGCGGTGACGTACTTCGATGATGTAGGTGCGGCACGTCTCCATATTACACTGGTGTTGTGCGGTGACGTACCGTACCCTGAGGTCGTTGACGTACTGTACCCCAGCTGGATGACGTACATGCGGCACGTATTACACTGGTGAAGTGCGGTGACGTACTTCGATGACGTAGGTGCGGCACGTCTCCGTATTACACTGGTGTTGTGCGGTGACGTACCGTACCCCGAGGTCGTTGACGTACCGTACCCCAGCTGGATGACGTACATGCTGCACGTATTACACTGGTGAAGTGCGGTGACGTACTTCAATGACGTAGGTGCGGCACGTTTCCGTTTTACACTGGTGTTGTGCGGTGACGTACCGTACCCCGAGGTCGTTGACGTACCGTACCCCAGCTGGATGACGTACATGCTGCACGTATTACACTGGTGAAGTGCGGTGACGTACTTCGATCACGTAGGTGCGGTACGTCTGAGTTTTACACTGGTGTTGTGCAGTGACGTACCGTACCCCGAGGTCGTTGACGTACCGTACCACAGCTGGATGACGTACATGCTGCACGTATTACACTGGTGAAGTGCGGTGACGTACTTCGATGACATAGGTGCGGCACGTCTCCGTTTTACACTGGTGTTGTGCGGTGACGTACCGTACCCCGTGGTCGATGACGTAGGTGCGGCACGTCTCCGTATTGCACTGGTGTTGTGCGGTGACGTACCGTACCCCGAGGTCGTTGACGTACCGTACCCCAGCTGGATGACGTACATGCGGCACGTATTACACTGGTGAAGTGCGGTGACGTACTTCGATTACGTAGGTGCGGTACGTCTCCGTATTACACTGGTGAAGTGCGGGAGTGTGTGGACCAACGTACCCAGACATTACAGTCGTGCAATGGAGATGTGCGCGTGTGGCAACACGTACAGGTATGTTGGACTTTGTTGTACTCACCTTCTGCGCCGTCGTCGGTTTCTAAGTACGAGGTGGTGGCCGTACAGGATAGGGATGAGATGGACGATGGCGTTCATGTCCTGCTTGTGGCATCCCGGGGTGCGGTTCGTGCCGGAGTGTGGGTTTACGGTAGTTTTGAGCTCTCGTAGATAAAGAGCCGTACGGAGTGTGTTCTACACGGATCGTACTTCCTGGTTCGGGAGACGCTCTCTTTTTACGTTCGGACGTTGCGTCGAGCGTCATCCAACTGCAATTCGTAAGGACTTTCGATTCGTACGGCGTTTTTTACGAGCCGTACGGAGTGACGCTTTAGATTGGGATCGTACTTGCTGATTCGTACGGGGACGCCTACGGGTACGAATCGTACGGGGAAAAACGCTCCGAACCGCAATTCGGAGTGCTTTTTATCGGATCGGAATCGACCCCTAGGTTTTCAAAATTTTGGAAGAACATACATTCTAAATTATGCAGAGAGGGTTAAACCTCTCTATGAATTAATAAAACCTGATTTCAAACCAATTAATTGGACTCAGAAACACACAGAAATTTTAAGATCATTACAAACAGACATGGTAACTAAAACAAAATTGCAAACACGCGAAAACATACGCAACCTTGTAATCCGAGTCATCCCAGGAAGATGCGGATTCACGTACCTAACCTCTAATCAGGGCGAAACGGTGCCAATAGCTTATAAATCACACTTGTACACAAAATTGAAAAAATTCTAACTGTGGTTCAAACTGCTGTAGCAAAAGAAAGAGCCCTAGTCCAAGGCAAAAGCATATCTGTTTTAACAGCAGTATCAGCCCTTGAGGCAGTAACGTGACCACGCATTCCAAATGCAGTGGCATTAGATCCAAAATGGATACAATGGGAAAATTCTCTTGCTGCAGAAGACGTGAAACACACATTTGATCAAAAAATGAAAAGACTAGAAGATCTAGAATACGAAAATGAATATCCTCTGCCAATTGAAATTCTGCCTCTAGAACAATACACCTGTGTGATTTACACAGACAGATTTGCACAACACCACGTTGTGGGAAAACAAACTTACAATGCAGCATGCGTGATTGTTAAAGGTCGCTGGCGCTTAGGTAAATTCAGACCGATAATTACAAAAACTGAATCACTCATAAACTGTACAGCTCAGCGAGCTGAAATAAGATCTTTAAAGATGGCGCTTGAAAATGCTGATCGCGACTCCCCCACACTAATAGTGTGCGATTCGCATTATTGCGTCAAGTCTTACAATAATGACATGCAGACATGGATCAAAAACGGTTACAAAGATGACACAGGTGCCACAATAAAGCATAAAAAGCTCTGGGAACAAGTAGTTCTTTTACAGAAAGAACTACGAAAGACTCACGTGATACATACACTGAATCATCAACGTGATGGCGTTCACGCTGCAGGGAATTCATTGGCTCACAGAGCCACAGCGGTAGCAGTTCAACCGGCTTCGGTAGCCACAAAAAAGCATTCTAAAAAACACATAGACGGGGAAACCATGCTGGCAGTAAAAGCCTCATTAAAAGGCGACTATGCTGCATTACCTCTCGGCTATCCACTCAATAATACATACATAATTGATGCAAACTCCATTCCTTTTGCTCAAATCCCTGGAGTGGGGGATAGAGTAATTCCAAACACGAACCGGAGAGTCTTCTTGATTGAAGACGCACACATGGGATTGGGTCTAAGGCACCAAGAGATCGTGAAATCTCTAAAAGAATTACAATCAGAATACTGGTGGCCGGGGATGAGCCTGCAAAATTACAAATCTGCAATGGATTGTCCAGACTGCAACAGAGATCGCAGTTGTGAACCGGACCAGACTACTGCCAGGACACCTAAATTAGAAAGCATCAGGCTATCTATACGCAGAAATCCAGCCGGAGAAATGCGTTCCCATAATTATTAAGACTAGATTCACTTAAAATGTAGACACCAGCGCTCGGCTGACGCCAGAACTGTTATAAAAGATTTGCGAGTCTTTATCGGCGCATACGCAATTGGCATGCTACATTCTTACCAGGGTCCTGCGTTTAGCTCTCGAGCTTACAAAGAGGCCATGACCAGCATGGGCATTGCATTGTGGTACTCTTCTCCCTTCCATCCTGAGGGAAATGCGCTAGTGGAAAGAAAAAAACGGGACATAAAGCAATCTATAACGGCAAGGGTATTAGGTTCGGGTGATGGGTGGGTCAATCATTTAACAAGTGTCCAACGTAGTCTTAACAATCTGCCAAGAAATTCTCTAAAAGGTATCACTCCTTACGAACTATTGTTCGGCACTAGAATGCACATTCAGGATTTAGATTGTCAGACTTCAGTGGTAGAAGAAAAAGCCTTTGATATCAAAGACCGTTTGGCTGTTTTACAGGACCTAAATGAAACAAGAAGAAGTCTTAGTAACACAAAGTTAAAGCCAACAGCCACTGAAGAGAAACCACCTGTCCCAGCAAGACCTGTCTGGATTCCAAAGATTGGGGATCTAGTCAGAGAGAAGATCGCGGTGAAGAAGGAATTTGGGTCTTCTTACAGAAAAGCAGTACCTGTCTTAGCTGTCAGCGGAACAAGATCAGTAGTACTACCGCCCCTTGCTGGTAAAAAGAAGAACAGAGTTGTATCCATCGACCTCGTAAAACCACAATCATGTGGCCAATAATAAGTAGTAGGCCCAGTGGACTCCCAAGAAATAGAAGAAGACCAAATCTTGCTACAATCCAAGAGGTTCAAACAGAGACTAATCACTTTTGATAAACCTGCAGTGAATAAAAAAGGACTATGCAACAAAGCCATGGAACTTGTGTCTCTTGAAACCCAAATTGCAACAGTTTGTCAAGAAACACCTGTCTACAATGATGTAGCCTCAGACTATGCTAATGAAACAAAGAAAAATGCAAAGACTAATGAGAATCTGGAAGCAATTCCAACAATTGACAGAACTGCATCTGGCTACTTCATCAATTTCGATGACTTTTCTGATGATCCAAGTGAACATGAAGAAACGCCAGCAACAAAAACTTTGAAAGTCAAAGTAACTGAACTTTTTAATCAACTAAAAGAAACATATCTGATTTCACCATGAATTGAATTTTGGATTGTGTTAGGTATACTTTTCCTCCTGCTTTGGCTCATCATGGTTTTATGTTTGGGTAGATTTATTGATGGAAAATATAGTACAATGGACACAGCAAGTCAGAACATCAACTTGGTCCTAAAGCCTCACAGATCCTCACACATCGAAAAAAGAGAACTGTCATCAGTGAACATCACAGCCAATCCAATACCAGGTGGGGTAACATGGGACAAAACGGATTATGAAATCTATGACCCAATTGAGCTCTTGAAATATCCACACCAACTTAAGGTTTCCTTAAGTGACTTTGTGACACCAAGTACTTTCTCTGATGATTGGGACTTTAAAAGTATTAATAATATGATGTCAGATTTAGTAATGTCAGCTAAATTCACAGAACATGATTATTTGCAGAGTACATCTAATTATGAAGAAATGTACTGTTATAATCATTATGGTCATCACTATTTGCATAAATCTGCTAATCCTAGAAATGTTTTACTTATAATCAATGCGAACATTGTGCAACACTGCCAAAAGGCAGCTCGAAAACATTTTATGAGAAATTCCCATACTTCTCAGGGTTCAACACAAGTGATGCAGAAACGTTTTATTTCAAAATGTTAAATAAGGCAGGAATGAAAACAATGTTGACAAATACTAAATTGATTTATTAAGAAACATTTTATGAAAAAATGACTACATTTGGTTTTGACTTTTGGAAAAACAACATTGAAACAAAAACCATCTGGGGTTCAAAAGACTGGCAGGTACAAGGTCTAGAAGCATTATTTAGAGCCTGCATGATCCCAGAACAAATAATATTCCTGAATGACACCATTCATCAGACAACTTGTCTTGGTTTAGCCAAGATAAAAGACTTAAACAAACCGTCTATTCCGAAGCCCATACCTGATAGTAATAGCACTACAGATGTGGAGATAGACGTATCCCATATTTTACACCAAAACAGAACAAATCCTGATTGGAAAAAATGGTTGATCTGGCCCACAGACACAAATAGCTGTCAAGATAGATTCCTGAACAAAACACAGGGGTTTAAACAGACCAGGCCAGACCCAAGATATTCCCAGAGACAACATCCAGGGATAGTTACAACATACAGTGTAGGGAAACTATGCCTCGAATGGCTACAGAAATCCACACTGGCTGAAATTAAGCAACACTTGACTTTACTTAAAGACGGTGCTGACTTGCGTGATTTCATACTGGGACCACGCAAACAGCGTCAAAAACGTTTCATATACGCCGGTATATACGCTGCTTACAACGAAGCTTGGAAAGTGACGCAAATTGAAACTGTTGAAAAAATACGATAAATTGATAGTATAAATTTGGAAAAATCCCTTTCTGTAGTGGACAATGGGTTAACGACTCTGTCCTCCAGAATATATTCACTGGACAGCAAAGTATCATCTG
This sequence comes from Lissotriton helveticus, assembly GCF_964261635.1. Lineage (NCBI taxonomy): Eukaryota > Metazoa > Chordata > Amphibia > Caudata > Salamandridae > Lissotriton > Lissotriton helveticus. The sequence goes on from NC_136059.1 coordinate 1,378,559,753, forward strand.
CTATTGATATAATAGAGCAGGACTTACTAATGTTACAACATGGTCAGTCCCAATTACGTTCTATTGTACAGCTAGGCTGGACGTTGCAAAATCTGCGTTCAGGCTACGTGCCCTGGTGTTTAATCAACACAACGTCATTATTCTCTATCTTTAACCTTACTGATAAACAAATCAGTTTGGCACAAAAAGGAGCAGACTATACGATTCTGAGCATTGAAAAACTTGAGAGATTACCATTGACAATGTCAGAGAGACCTTTCATTGAATGGATAATACATGGAACGATTACTATCCCAATAACAACTTTCCAGTTTAAGTATTGCCAAAAATATATACCAGCAGGCCTGTATGAAAGGTTGGGTAAAGGATACATCAAGTCAACATGGAATTTACCTTATACACACAAATGTTATAGTGAAGGGAAAAAAGAGGTATTTCTTAGTGGTAACAATTGTAAAAAATCACTAAGCGGTACACTTCTGTGTCAAGGTATTAACTTGCATGGAGCCTGCAAAGGGTCTTCAAATAACCTTTCATGTCACCTGCACGGCACTCCTGCAACACATATAGAGCCATTTTTCAGACAACTTTCCAACGGCAGTTATGTTCTAATAAGTGATCACAGCTGTTGTGGCATGGTGCCAGGAAAAGCCTATCTCGTGAGCGTTAGTTCCATGGTCACTTGCTGTATGCAAGTATTGTATCCAAACAGCAATCCAGACATGGAGGCGGCAATATGGCCTTCTTTGAATATCTCTTCTATTCGAATTGATACTTTAAGCAGAATGAAGTCCATTCTTTTACAGACAACTGTGCTTTTAACCTCGTCCAAAGAGACGTATGATCTGCAAGTTGCAAGGACAGCAGCAGAGATACATTCCCTATTATCAACAAATTGCCCCGTGCATTTCGTCGAAATGTTAGGTCAAATTTTAAACATGTCTGATACCAGTGGCATCGCACATGTATTTAAGACAATTCTTTCGGGACTGTTAGCACCCTTTGAAACAGTTCTGGGCATTTTCCCGAATTTTGTCCATTCCTTTTTCAGACGGCCTGCCTCTTCTTTTGAGACTCGTAGAAGGAATTTTATTTTTGCTCCTTCTGCTCCGATATGGCAAGCCAAGCCACAGACAGAACTCCAGCTACAATGGAAGAAATGATCTTAGCAATACGCTACCGAGACCAGATCACTAGAGTCCTCGGACTAAGAGATCTGAGTGCAACCTGTTTTTTTTCATTCAGACCAATCTGGCAAGATTGCATCTTACCTGTGCTTCGATGTCTGCTAATCGGAGAAGAATGCATGTTAGACGTCTGTCTTACACTACCATCAGCAGTGCCAATGGATATCGATACTTTGCTAGGTCCGGTAACGACTCATGCAACGTGTTGTCCCCAGCGGCTACCTATTCTGATGACGGCATTCGTTGAGACTTCACCATTACGAGTAGGTGGCGGTGAAGTACGAGAGGAAAGCAGCACCAAACAGGTACAACCTTCTCTGAGCATTGCTGATCCCAACATCGATAATAGCAATCATTCTTACATATGCACAATTTCAGCATTTTCGAACTTGGTCGAACTTTCACCTGATGTTGTAGACCAATTTTTCGCAAGCCTGTCTGATATGATGTTCTCCCCTGAACAAAAAAAATAACTTTTAAAACAACAAGCGCACAGCGTTCCCTGAACTCTGAATTCGGCCTTCAATTTTGATAAACAAAACTACTGAAAAGATTTGGAACTATTTTTTCCCCTGAGAGCGAAATTATTATTTTTCCATTTTCAAAATATTTACCTTTTTTTGGCACATGGTACTCTGCTTAAAGTAGAACAGAGCTTTTATTTTTAGAGATACTAGAGACAATATTTTACCTCAGCCTCTAGCATATGTACAGTATTGTATAAATATGTGATGAAATGGTCTCAACCTTCTTTTCTGTATTTAGAGCCATTTCATGTGTAATTTTCGCAAATTCATTCAGCTGAGATATATATGCATTTATCTGAATGATACCACTGCTTAAAAGACGTACAGTACCAATACTCATTTTCGTGTATACACCATACACCATTTCAAATGCAATTTATGTATTTTGGGGTGGGTTGGAAAACACATGCATTGTTATATGTTTAGTATTGCTTAGTATTTAGTAATGATTTACATAATACGTGGAGTGGGTGTTGTGAATCTATCTAGGACCCTAATTAGATATCCCCGATTCATGCCCTTATGTGGTTATAATAAAACATATCCTTATAAAGGCATAGGAATCATGTCCATATCGAGTCATAGCCCGTGCAGTCCAAATACGGCAAGGCTACTCCCATAGACTCCTAGAAAATACAACGCGTTCTTTAAACAAACCAAGCCTCCAGCAGCCCGGGAATTCCCCCTGCTTTTGTTTTGATTTGCACAAGAACTCCTGGAGTCCAGAAAGAACTGTTAGTTCTTAGTGACGTCTTATGTCCAACCTTACGTCAAACACGGCACCTTTCAGGTATAAATATACCAACGTTGCCTTAAGCAAACACACGGTGGTTTGGAGCAGAGCGGCTATCTACTTGCCCGATGCCCAGCTGATGCGAGAACTGAAGGAAGCCGACCCTCCCTTGACGCACTGAGAGAGACGCTGTCTTTTCTCTTGCTGAGAAATCCAGCTCTGGTGTTTCCAGTCACCCTTGCGGGTTGCTGGGAGATCGAGTCCTGAGAGAGCGATACAAGACCTCCTACATTCTATAACCAAGGTACGGAGCTGACTAAACCCTTAAGAGATTTCTTGATTCAGATTCTTGGCAAAAACCAACTTAACTTAAACTGCAACTTACTTGCTCCTTCCCACGTATTAGGCTTAGGTCAGGTACACCCCGGTAGGCGTATCTTAGAAGCACCAGTGGAGTACGTTAGTCAATGTTTTTATGTATGTATATATTTTATACGTTTTAAAGTATCATATGGCTAAGAAACCATATCAATGCTTTTACAGTATTATTTCATAATACTCCTTTTACTGTAGGCACTTTACTTCATGATAAGTATTGCAACTGTGGCAATTCATTTCTCTTGCATGAGAAAGAAGACTGCTCAATAAATAACACCTTTTATTGAAAACGCCCGTCTCTCTATTTCTCTGCACTCTGGTGAAACTAAGTATGCACGATTGACTGAGTGAAATAGCTGTCTATTGTTTTCACACGACTCTAGAGATATACTCTTTATTCTGAGGGAGCAAAGTTGTCATGTTTATGTGGTTGTCAGAAGCTAATCCCTTCTTGTCTATTCAGGGAAGTTAACTCATCCTTGTTTACTCGAGAAAGTTTCTAGTGACCTCTGAGCTAGCTGGCAAACCTAATTAAGTCTAACATAGTCAGTAGAGACCTAGATGACCTCAGTCCTACGTCTAAACTGCTGTTTATGTTATTCCAATGCGCAGAGCCTATTGGGAATATAGGAACTACACTACAGCAGCCTCCTAGGAAAAATATTTTTCACCTCTGCTTAATTTTTCTTTTACAAAGTAAGCATGGGCGGGGCTTCCTCCTTGGCAAGGACTGACAGGAGCCTACTAGTTGATGGGTAGTGCCTAGGGTGAAAGAGACAATAAGGAATGATGAGGCATCACGTGCTGACACTCTATCCCACTAGGCTCTCATTATGGGTTGGGCGGATTTTGCAACGGAGGTACGTGGAGCTGGAATTACATTTACAGCCCAGTATCTGCTCTGCAAAGTTCGGCAATTACGAGATTTTTTGTAAGTTGGGAATGACTGCTCCCACCCAGATTTATCGGTTGTGTTACCTGCTCTGATCAGGCATTGAACGTATGTTGGCCTGCCCGGGGTGCAGGGGGAGTGGTGTCAGGGGGTGTGATGGGGGTAGTGGTTCAAATCATAATTGTATCTGTCTGAGGGGAGCAATATTTGGTCCCCTCAGACTGCTGCAGGTGGCGGGCAGGAGCTGGGAAATTTAGCTGCCCCAGCCCTTGAAGCTTCTGTGAGAGTCTCTGGGCCTTGAATTATCGGGTGTCGAGTTTTCAGACCCGGTAATTCTAGTCCCTGGCACACTTAACATTTCTACTTGCGTTATTTCACTGCGAATAACCACTGAGGGTGAAATAACAAAACTTGTAATGAGGGCCCGAATGTGATTCGATTTAAAATAGGAAGCATGCAGATGCTTCCCCCCGCAAAGGTCTGTTTACTCGAGCAGCATGTGTACTGTAAATAGCCTCTAACCCAATAGGGAGACTTTTTTGGAGTCCAAGCTAGCCAACAGCCATGGGTCAAACTGAGCAGCAGAAGGGATAGCGGCCCAATTAGAACAGATACCCGAAGACAACCTCGATTTTCAATGAGGCCCTGGAAAATGCGTTCGGGAAATTCCAATTTCAGGTGGTTTTCATAACTTTTCATAATATCATGTGCAAAGTTCATACGTTGCCCTTGTTTTTTTTTTAACAAAGAACACATTGGACTCTATATGTAGTAGTTTCACATTCAACTTCGTGTTCGCTCAAACTTCCGAACATGCAAAGAGCTGCTGCTTATTAAGCCAGAACTGGCTGGAAGTGCCTGGTGGGCAGGTACAGGCTGTGGCTTTTAAGTGCTAACATGCATTTGAGTTAACTGGGGTATAATTTCACCCATGCTTAAAATGAAACTATAAAAGTGCAGGTACTCACTATTTAGAGTACCTGCTTGCCCTGACAAGTGCCAGTACTACACCATTTAATGTGTAGCAGCACTGCTGAGAAGTCAAGCAATAATCAGGCCACACTGATGTTTAAAGAGTAAAAGGCCATTTATTAGGACTAGGCTGAACAAAAATAAACAACCCCCAGAACACATTAATCAACAACAAATGCCCCCCAACATCAACTCAACCTTCATACACTCCGGTCTCACCTTCCATTCCATTCATGACCCATTCTGTTCTTCATCCCTTTCTTTATATCTCTCTTAGCATTCTGGCATTATACTCATGCATCCTGTCTCCCCCATCATTCACTCTTCCCCCCAACGAGAGGTGGGTGCGCCCGCTAGTGACTCCCCCACCCCTCCCAAATACCGCCAAACCCCGCAGCCTGTCCTAAACCGGCACGATCAACCAACTCTACCCCTGAACCCTAATAACTGTAGGGTGGATGGGAGGCCTCAATTAACTAACCCCACCCGACGATGCCAGAATGCAGCAAGAGGAAGTCACCTTCCTCTCCTGCATTCTTATAGCCTACCCCCCAAACCACACCCCTACCCCCAGCCTGGCCCTCCCCGCACGAATGACCCCGGGGGAAGACTAGACTGCGTCTTCACTTCCCCTGGGGCACTACATTGCGCAATAATCAGGCCACACTGATGTTTAAAGCGTAAAAGGCCATTTATTAGGACCAGGCTGCACAAACATAAACAACCCCCCATAACACATTAATCAATAACAAATCCCCCCAACATCAACTCAACCTTCATACACTCCGGACTCACCTTCCATTCCATTCCTTTACCCATTCTGTTCTTTATCCCTTTCTTCATATCTCTCTTAGCATTCTGGCATTACACTCATGCCTCCCCCCCCATCATTCACTCTTCCCCCCACGAGAGGTGGGTGCGCCCGCTAGTGACTCCCCCACCCCTCCCAAGTGCCACCAACCAGGGAACCACAGGCGGTTACCTGTCCCCCCCCCCACCGGGAACCTACTGTGCATCTTTTGCCCCCATTATCTCAAGCATTCCTGTGACACCACATCGCCTCGTTCCACAGCTTGCTCACCACATCTCTCACTTCCATCATATAATACGCATTCCTCAGTGTCGAAAGATGCACATCGTCATCCCTAAAAAGCAGTCTTTCTTCCAGTCATAGTCCAGGAGGCGCTCTCACCTTAATGTCTCTGTCCTCATAAAAAACCCTCATAGCTCTGTTCAACTTCCTTCGAGCTTTCTCAATTGCCCCATACTTGATCGCCCCTCTCCAAATCCTTCTGGGGACAAATTCAGTCCATGCAATACAAGTCCCAGATCATTTCTGTTTCATCACCTTCAAGTCTCTTTGCATGTGCTGTAAGAGCACCAAACCTGACAGTTGTATCAAGTCATTTTCCCCTAAATTAATATTCAAGAGATCCGGGCATCCTTTCTGTGGGACGATCTTCGCGAGCCAGGGCAATAGTGCCCCCATCGCATAATTCCTTCCCCCACCCCACCCTTGCACCTCATGTTGTTGTCCTCTGAGTCCCAGGTTACAGCTGTACACCTGTTGCTCTGCATATTTGGAGGCCCAGTGCACGAACGAATGCCCCACAATCCATGTGACCCTCTTGGCCCCTGGGCCACCCACGCAACCTAAGAGAAGAAAAAGAAATGAGTACATATCCTGAAACATAGCTCTCCAACACCCCTCGTCCCACATTACCCCAAAAAAATACAGACCAGGACCCTACTTCCGGACATTACGCTCACAACACCAAGACTTCCACCTGCCAATCCGCCGGATCCTGTCCCATGACCAACCCAACCGTGCAGCTGCCGTCACTGCCCCAATGCAGAAAGAATGCGTTTCAAATCCCGCCGGGTTCAGCCCCAACCTGTTCAATGCCATACGCAAGACCACCAGCAACTGCACCGCTGTGACTCTAGCCCCAGACGCATGACAAAAAATCTAACCCACCGTGGTTGCCGAGGAACCCAGAAACGCCCTCCACTGAGCCACCGGGCATACTCCCTCCCAACCAGCCTCACACAGCCAAACCCACTTTCCCCTCCCCAACTGATCCGTTTTAGATTGACCCAACCAAATCCCCAGACGACCAGCACTCAACCTGATTTCTTCATACCTCCTGCCGCCTTTGGCCCTTGTCCCAAGCAGTTCAGAGACCCTGAAAGCTCCAAAACACATCCACACCATGCACAGGCGGAAAATACGAACTTCAAAATTGTCATAACAACATAATTGCAAGACCTCAACCAACTTGACCAACAAATCAACAGTAACAGCTTCCCTCAACTTTCCTTCCCCCCTCTGCTCCCTACCCCAACGCCTGAGCATCCTACCTATAACCACATCTTTGGTAGGGTCAAAACCGAAAAACAAAGTCCCATAGAATGACAACCCCGCTAATTTCCCTGCAATGGTCGCAGATGTCAACCCCTTGTCCATGCAATGTAATACAAACTGTAACACCCCTTGCTCCACTACTGCACGATCTCCACTTGTCGCATCTCACTGCCATCCCATAAAGGAGCCGAACTCTGCCCATGCCAGCCTGTAGGTCCTCCCCGTTGAGTCTGCCACAGAGTTGTGATGTGGTAAGACTGCCCCAACATGACCATCCTGAGTCGCCTGCAGAACGTCCGTCCAGCCCTCACCACCCTACAAGCAAAGTTCAGGAAGCCCAAAAGTTGCTGCACTGCCCTCAACACGATCCTCTTCTCACCAAACATGCTTGAATCTCCTCCACCTTTGTCTGTGGGAGGAGAGCCATCCAGTGAATAGAATGCAGCTCAATTCCCAAAAACGTCAGGCAGCCGCTGGGCCCAGCTCTTTTTTCCAGCACCAAAGGGACTCCAAAATGCTGCGCCATCTACTGAAACTGTGACAGGGCCCTGCCACAGTCCCCTGAGAGATATTTCCCCAGGAAGAGAAAGTCATCCAGATAGTGAGTCACGTCGCGATGCCCGCTAACCTAGATGAAAAGCCCATTGCAAAAATGTGCTAAACATCTCGAAAAGCGCACAGGAAATGGCACACCCCATGGGCAAGATCTTCTCCACGTAGATGGCCCCTGTAAACTGCATCCCCAGCAGAGAGAAATCCGCAGGGTGTATTGGCAAAAGGCGGAAAGCTGATTTGATATCGCACTTAGCCAGTTCCGCCCTTGGCCCACACACCCGCACAAGGCAGATTGCATCATCAACCGACACATAGAGGACCCGGGAGTCTACCTCGGCAATGAAATCAGTCACACAGACTGTCCCTCCGGCCACGAGAGGTGATGGATCATGCAAAACTCACCCTCCTCCTTCTTTTGCACAATTCCCAATGGGGAGATGATCAAATGGTCGAGGGGCCAATCCACAAACGGCCCGCCACCCTGCCTTCCTCCACCTCTTTCTGCAATTTGGCCACCAACACTCCAGCAATTCTTTAGCCGACTTGAGATTGTCCGCCCACCGATGCACCCTCGGCCCTTGATAGAACACTCGAAAGCCCTCCATGTAACCCCACCACAATTTCAAAACCGCCTCTCTGTCCGGGTAACACGAGAACCACGGGGCCATCGCCTCCACCTTCACCGGAGTAGGTGCCCTTCTGTCCAGGCTGCCCCCTACCCATCGCATTTGTGTTTCGCCACTGCTCCCAAGGCGTGACCAAGGTGAAACATTGAGTGACGGGATGCCAGCCCCCACATTTGGAGCACTCATGCTTGAAATTGCAAGGGTAACGCGAGCAATATCCCTTGTTGTAGCTCCAGCATGCACCCGTAGTGCTGGTGCCTGACTTAGCTGTTTGACTGGTGTTTCCCATGGGTACAGCAGCCCCTCCCACCCCAGACTGGGCAAGCCACGGTGAAAAGGGCCGGTAAGGAACCGGCAAACAACTAGCCGTGCTCGTGGACGCCGACGAATGCGTCGACGCCATCCACTGCATCCACAGCTCCTGATCAAAGGCTTTTCGGGATTCACGCTAACTCGGGCCCGGAACTCCTCATCATAACTCAACCAGGCAAACCCCCCGAATTGCAACTGGGCCTTCCTTATAATATACATGTACTTCAAAAGGGGGGATGGCCCTGTCCAAATGCTTCTCGCAATACATACTTGAGTAGATTAGAAAGGCTGACGTCCAGTTCTCCATATTGACTGGCACCCTGGGCCTCCTGGTTAGCTCCCATTCCTCCTCCTTAGAGCCCTCCTTTTCCTGCACTTCCCTGTGTTATAGCTTGAACACGGCTACGTATTCATGCTTCCAGATCCTACTCTTAATCTTGTCCGATAAGTGGGAACCCAGAGGCATGGCCAAGCCCATATACGGCAGCTTCTTCTGATGTTTGTCCCCCCCTTCCCATTCTTGTCCTCCTTATTGTCAGTCTTGTCAGTCTGAACTCCTGCCATCACTACCACCTTACCAGTCTCCTCTGTGGCTGCCCCCACCCCTGGCACCCCGGCCGCTGACCCCCCGGGTCCCTCACAGAACCGTCCCCCACACCCTCCGACCTACAAGCCTTCTTCCGGCTCCCCTTCGGGCCCTAGTCCCAAGCTGACCCAACAAGACCACTCACCTGTCAAAGGCATCTGCATCTCTCCCGACCGGCCTCTCGAGCTGCCAGCCTTGGGGGTGTCCGCTTTCGTCTTGCTCTTCTTCTTCTGGGGGGCCTGCAAAACACAATGGTGGCCTACATCATTGGGCGTGTGTCCGACACCCACTACCCTGGCCAGGAACTTAGGAGTCATGATTGACCCTACCCTGGGTATGGGTCAGCAAGTAAAGAGGACCATTTCCACATGTTGGGGCATAATAAACATCCTGCGGAAGATCAAACATTATCTGTCCCCTCAAGCCAGAAAGCAAATTGTAATTGCATTAATTGGCTCAAGACTTGATTATTGTAATGCCTTATTTTTAGGCATCAACAAGGGTCTGTTATTGCGACTTCAAATGGTGCAGAATGCTGCCGCCAAGTTTGTATTGGATCTACCTAAGCGGGCTTCTGCCTCGGCTGCCAGAAAGTCATTGCATTGGCTTCCAATCGAGGCCAGGATCTCTTTTAAGTCCCTATGTCTGATCTATGGGGCTTTGGCTACAAATAGATCTGGAGGCCTTAGGGACCTGTTGGCTCCTTATACCCCTTCCAGAACTCTGCGCTCCGCCAATAAATCTTTACTCTCAGTCCCCCGTGTCCGTAGAGCCAAGTGGGGTGGCAGAGCTTTTTCAACGCTGGCTCCAAAGCTGTGGAATACTCTGCCAATTGAGATTAAATCCCTCACCTCCAAGCAAGCCTTTAGGAGGGCTCTTAAGACGTGGCTATTTGCCAAAGCCTACCCTTAGTTCTGGATTTGCCTTTTATGATTTTATTTGGTTAGGCGCCTTGATGCCTTCGGGCTTAGTCGCGCGTTTATAAATTTTATGTCATTCATTTATTTCGTTCATTCAAAGACCGCTGTTGCTTCGTACCCCCCCGAAGTGTCAACGTCATCCCTCACCTTCCCCTCTTCCAGATCATTAGTCTCAGAACCGTAATCCAACTCCAACACAGGCTCATCCTCCACAGCTTTCCACGTAACCTCGCGCACCGCTCTCTTCACTCCTTTCTGCACCCTCACATCACTCCTACTCTCCCGCTCCATACACAACACCATCGCCCGATCCCGCGCTGGAGGGAAGGCTGCCACAGACCTCCCTGCTGCTTCAAGGTGGTGTCCAGGAGCCGTCTTGCGCCCGCAGCACCTACCACCCCTCTGCTGACCTCCGCCTGCTGGGATCTCCCCTACCTTCTAGGTCACTCCAACCTGGGCGGGCTCCAGCACCGTCGGGCCTCACCGCCATCCTGGCGGTCCCTGATTGCCCCTGCCTGCTCCCTCCTGGCCCTGTCCAGTCAGGCCTCTGCCTCCTGTTCTGCCCACCGCTCCTCTTATGACGTGGGAGTGGGGGGCCCCCTCAACCTCATCATCCCAGCCCACCCCAGCCCTGGCAGCCTCCAACTCTGCCCACCTGACCTCAGACTCCTGAACTAATTGGTGCTGCTCCCTGATCCTGTCCTCCAACTGGAGGGTCTCCCATCTGGAGAGCAGCGGAGGACAATATCCCCGGGGCCCCACGCCCTGCATATGCACCCAAGGGGCCCTTGTTCCAAACCTGCTGGCAGCCCCCCCCACTGTCCCAGAAGGCACATTCTGCTGCACCAGGGTGCCCCCCAACTGCACCGGGGTACTGGTGCCCGACCCCCTGGACAGGTCCAGGGGAGCATCCTCCCACCGGCCCTCCACCTCCTCGCAAGCAGCCTCACCCCCATCGCTGAGCACTTCGTGCAGCTCAACAGGGGAAAACACATAGCCGGCTCCCCCTCCCCTTGCCAACCCTCCTGTCCTCCTAAAGCACGCGCCGGCTCCACAATCCTCCCAGGAGCTATCTCAACACGCTCCGCGACAACCAAAGGAGCTCCCCCACGCCCCCCCTCCCAGCTGCCTGCCCCCGCATACCGTGACACGCTGTGTGCTGCTTCCACCTACACCTGAGCCCCAGTCAGTTGTTCCGACTCCTGGAGGCACGGCGGAAGGCTTTTGTGCCAGCCCCCGCGCGGCGTTCCAGTTCTGCCCGAGCCCCACCCCCTACCTGCTCCGCCTCTCCCTGGCGGTGGTTGCTCATCCAGACACACCACCACTGCCGCAGACACACCAGCCGAGGCCGCCCTCGGGGCTCGCGTGAGCCCCACCCTCGCCTGCGACAGTACCCCGGGCCGGAGGAGATCCTCCCTGCCGGCCAGCCCTAAAACCCTTAAGGCTTCCCTCACCTGATCGGCCGTTACGTTGGCCATGGCTCACGTGGTCATCCAACGATCCGCACCGTCCGCAGACTACCCCAGCACCACCGACCAGTGGGCCATGAAAAATGCCAGACACCGACGCACAATTCCTAATCTCCCTGCACCTATCACTACTCTTGCCCTCAATTAACTTCCCCACTCGCCTCAAATAACTAACCCCACCCGACAATGCCAGAATGCAGGAAGAGGAAGTCGCCTTCCTCTCCTGCACTCTTATAGCACACCCCTACCCCCAGCCTGGCCCTCCCGCGCAAATGACCCCGGGGGAAGACTAGACTGCGTCTTCACTTCCCCCGGGGCCCTGCATTCCGGTACTCTCCCTTTCAAATTAAAGAAGTGCAGATACTCAGTACCGGACAGTACCTACCCATTTAAACCCCTGTACTTTGATGTGCATGCTATTTGCGTGCCTTGTTTTCGCAGGAATTTTGGCGGTTTTGTCGAGTTATCTTGTCTGACAGTATCAGCTACCCTGCTGATGTCGCAATATCTTTGAATATGCATGACACTTGTTAGTCCTGTTTATTTATACTGAGCCTGAAATGAGTGCATAATTATGGTTGGGGATTATGCATATTCCTTCACATGTAATTCCAATGTACTTCACAAAATGTGTCAAGATTCCTATAATCGTCTCCATTTCCTCATGCTTTGCTCCGAGCACTGAAAACATATTTTTATAATGCGTTAGGCCAGCACAGATTGTTGAAGGCATTTCTGCAAAAAATATCTATTAAGGAAAATAGAGACCGCAGGCATGTCACTTTTTTATAATTGCACCTATTTTCTACTGAGTTTTTCTATAAATTACTTGACAATATTATCTTTTATTGTAAATCGGAATCAAATGTGTAGTTCTTTGCCTAATATTAGTCAACCCTTAAAACTGATTCTCCATTTCGTAACCATAACAAAACCACGCCTTCTAACCTAAGGTCAAAATGTTCTCCTGTAATGATGTATTTTTACAACTGTCGCAAATTCCTGCTTGCTGTAACCCAGAGAAGGCCTGCCTTCCAGGGCTGGGAGTCATGCGGGTGTGGTGGTGGCTGCTAGGTGAGTAATTGTCTGGTCTGTACTGTTGCTGTCATCACTGCGCCGCCGGAAGTAGAGCTGCGGCAGGAGCTGCTGCACACCTTCGATGTGGTTACTTCCTAAATAGAAAATCATTCTTTTTTATAAGAGGCTCGTTGGCCATTTTCTCTGCAGCAATTTAATCTTAGGTGACTAGGACAGGTTGGAAATAATTACTTATGTCAGTTACATTCCTTCAGCCCAGTAAGGAGCTGTCAAATTTTACAAAGCAAGAGCACTGCACACATTTCCTTTTTCATTTGATTTGTTCTTCAGTGCTCCCTTAAACTACACACTTCTTTTAGTGAACTATGTTGCTTACAGTACTGGTAATCAACACACCCTGTTCCATTTCATTGCTGTTAATCATTTTACATAAAAAAATGAAAGGGCTGGCACATACCTGGGCATTAGAGGTAGTGTTGCCAACTTCGTCTGAGAAAGATACAGGGCATCCAGCAACGGGAACTTTAGGATATAATTTATGTAAAATCCTCTACACTCGACTGGGTTGTGACTTCTGCTGCTGTTGACATTAATGCATCTTTTGGAATACTGCAAAAATGTCAAATACTTTCAAGTGATTGCTACTCTTACTGTATGTTCTAAGTTTATATTTCAAGGTGCAAAATACCACCATTTGCTGATTTTTGCAGTTTGTTAGATTTTGTGAAATATCCTTAACATAGAAATACTGACCGTCTTGCTAATTTAGCATCTGGATGGCGCCCTAACAGGAGATAGCTGCTCTGGCTGAAAAGTGGACTAGTTTGTCTCCCAGTAACTATCTGCTTTCTTCCACCATTCTTGTACAGCGATGACACTGGGTGATAACAAAATGAGCGCAGTGAGGCTTGGCTGGAAAGTGGTCGAAAGGGCTGAAGAGTGGCTGTTTAAGCTGGGTCCCATGCACCCAACTCTATCACTCGAAGTATTTTTAATGAGCACAAACATAATTTTAAAGATCCAGGACACTTATTTTTCACACACTGAGAGTCCATCTAGGCCTCCCGGTAAACAGTATGGTACCTTGCCATGCTCACTTGCTCAGTGATACTGGTTTTTGCTAACTTTTATGCGTGGTGTTACCCAAGGACAGCAGCCCCAATCGGCAACTTGTTCTAAGCACCACTATTGTAGGGTCTTTATTGCCCGATACTGGACTTGTGTGTTCTTGCCTCGCCTCATCTCATCTACTCTTAACTGGCATTACGGGCAACAGCGTGACTCTTTAATTCACGCATTATGGAGCACAGTTGTTGAAATGAGAAGCCCAAGAAAAACATACATGTGAAATACTCATATTTTACATAGCAACACTTTTGTGGTTCCTAAGTGCTGTAAATATTAAATGTTATTATTGCTAAATGTCTGGTACTGAATTTACAATTGCTGGAAGGATGGAAATCTGAGTCTGCCATGCCAGGATCCAAACTTGTGACCTACAGAATAGCTAATTTTGTCTGCAGCGAGAGTTCAGTATACTGAGCCACCCAGGGATCACCTCACTGAGCTATCCTGCTCTGGCCACTTAGCTCCTGCTGCCTAGCCTCAAATGGGTAAGCGGGGCATTGGGAGAATGAAGGGCTGCAGAGGGATCCCTGCACACACCTCTCTCACATTGGGGCATCCTCATCCATGACCCATTTCTTTCTCAGCGGCCAAATATAAACCTAAGGTTAGGAAGCTTCCGAGCAAGGTCTGGACTTTAAGTGCAATCCATGTGTAAAAAAGGCCATGCCGCCTTCCAGCACCCATTTTTACACAAAATACAGTCTTATACAATTGCACAAACCCAGGCACAAATTTGACTTGATATTTAATACAAATGAGCTTGTTACACCAGTATTGCAGTGCGGTAGCACTGTAAATGTAGGTGTTATAATTACCAAACTTAGGACCAGATGTACAAATATCTGGTTGCAAAATACTGCCCACAATTTGCAACCAGAATATTTGCAACCAGAAAAGAGTATTACAAGCCTACCTATCTAATAAACAGCTGGTTCCTAAAGGTCTGAATTGTAGTTTCACAATCCAATCTACCTCATGAATATTAATTAGGTAGGTCACAAATTGCAACGCACTACAATTGGAAAATGTCACAAGAATGGTGGTCTGCTTTGCCCAGCATAGTACCATGTCAAGGATTACTTTTCAATAAAGTTTCATTTTTCATTTTAAATACAGCCCAGTTTCATTCAAAGAAAAGGGACTGCATTTAAAAAAGGTTTATTTTTGGGTTTTCAAGAGTTGCCAGTAGTCCCCCTTTATTTTACATTCATCAAGGAGGTGGGTTCCTCTTGGGACCCCTTCCCTTTTGTGAGTGCATTACTGCCTACTTTGAGGTGTTGGTAAAATATCAATGTGTTGTGACCTGATTTCGGTTAGACACCGATTCAGTATTTGGAAAGGATGCATGCAACACACCCCTTCCAAATACCGAATCAGTATCAATTCTGAATCCCATTATAGGAATCAGAAAAACAATTCTGACTCCTAGTAAGGGATTAGTGCATAAGAGAAAGCATTTTAATGGTTGCAAATGCCGAATCGGAGGGTTTGAGAGAGTTAAAATGCTTAATATACTTGGCCCCAACTGCCTGATTTAGAGATTGTTGGACAGGATGCTCATTACAAAAGTGGCAGATGCCCTGCCCACTGTATTACAAGTGCATATAATCTATGGCACTTGTATTACGGTGGACAGGATATCAGTCTGATTTTGATGTAGTATCCTGTCCTCAACATTTTAAATAAGGGCCTATATTTCATCAGCCTTTGAAGAATGATAAGCCATGGTGGCTAAATTTGTTTGTGAACCTGTAATCTCCACATTGCCACTGCTGAAACCTGAGCAGGTACAGTAAACAAGTAGACTATCTTAACCGCAGTATCAGCTGGAAAATAAGGCACCCTTCTCAGAAATTTCTGTGTGTTCCAGAGATATCAATTCCAGTGTTACTAAGAACACTCAAGTGATGGATATCTCTTCTTCATCTGGGGGTCACAGATTTAAATCTCATTAGGTGAGCTCAAAGGGTGCATGTGCAGGCCTGTACAAAGTTGCAAAGCCATAGACAAGTAGTTCAATTCTTTAACTGGAGAGTAACACTATTCCGCAATAGCAAAATACACTTTTGGCAGTGAGTAGTTGCACTACTTTATTTCCATTAAAATAATACTAAAGACTGATGCCTCATCAATATTGGGTAAAACATCTAGCTGGATTCATTGGGGTCAGTTGAAGCAATAGGAAAGCTCTAGTGAGTATGGGACCTCAAAGCTTGTTCCCTGCACTTCACACATGTAGTCTTCCACTTCACCCACGTCTATTCACACATTTGGTGCAGAGATTTTAGATCAGGTTCAAGGCCACACATTCTAAATCTGGTAAGATAAATTAGTGCAGTGGTTCCCAAAGTTTTTAAAATCACAACCCTATGTTTAGAATGACAAACCTTTGCGACCTACCTAGTTTTAATGGACATGAAGTGAGTGATTTAATTTTTTTTAACTAAAGCACCATATTGTAGCACAAAGTGATTTACAGACAGCACGTTTTCCATTGAAATGGCCACTAAGTTTGCACAGGCATCCAGTTTTACTGATGAAAATATATTGTACACAAATGATAATGAGTGGAAATCTGGTTTCATTGAAGATTTATCATTTGTGCACCACCAAGTAAGGTGTTATGATTTGTTTTGATTCTATTACAATCTCTTTTCCATCCCATTTCAGAATTACAAAAAAACTTGCTATATTTTTGCTTTCCAAACTGCCGAATATGTACAATTCATTAACCTGTACTTACATTTTGTTATGTTCTATTATGTTTTACAAAAAATGACATTCTAACGCCTTTCCTTTAACACTCTGTGTACCCCAGCAAGATTGTCACACAATTCACTCTGCATTATTTTCTCTGACTGCAAGGTAGAGGAGCTTGTAATCACTAACCCCCTTGTTAAAAAAGGAGCAATTGGTCAGAAGACATAGCTTGATATTTGACCTCTTTTTTTTGCCTTTTTGTGTCCTCATTCAGCTTTTTTTTCATTACTTCCAGCCTTGAACCTTCAGCCCCCGTGATGCAGTCCTGTTTTCGCGTCTCACCGGCCAGAGCATTTACAGGCCTGGGAAGATATTATCAACTTTTTCCTGCCTTATCCATAGTTTAAGGTTCAGGTTAATCATGGGACCTTAGGCCTTCAGTTTCCACCACATTTCCCTCCAACCATGTAACCAATGGGCCCTATATTTGTGATCCTCTTAAGGACCTCGGGGAGGTGTCCATTTTCAAGATGCATTTTACCAAATTCAACCACTTTGCAGCGGTAGGATCAAGCTTTGATACCCACTTCCTGTAAATCTCCCTCCTTGCCACCAGGATCAAATAGAATAACAGCTTGGTGTTCCTTTTGTTAAACTTCACAAGTAGGTCCTCTTTGCCAAAAATTATTGGTCCAAGGCTTACCTTGATTTCTGCCCAGAGTATCTGACTGATATTCCTGCCCACTTCCTCCCAGAACTGCTGAATCTCTGGGCACTCCGTGAAGAGATGGATGTCATCATCCTTTTCCAGGCCACACTTCATTTTAGGCAAGTTTGAGAGTTTATTCAGGGACTAAAATGCTCTATGTAGGGAAAAAGACTGGTTCCTTCTCATGAAGCTTTTAGTGTAGAATAAAGTTATCACATATATACTTGCCATAGGTTTTGTGTCAGTGGCTGTGGTAAGGTCATTCGAGTACCATCCTCGTCCCTCTTGTCACCGGCCCAACCTTTTAACTGCCAGATCTTAAAAGCTGTGATTTTACCCTGGGTTGCCTTTTGTATGTCTTTATATGGTATTAATTCTCCATACTGCAATAACTGCCCCCACCATTCTATCCTGCCTCTCTGATGGGGGTTGGCAACTTGTCTGCCAGACATTCAGGTGTTCCAGGGGACTCCCAGACTAGTACATACTTACTATAATATGCTAACTGTGTTGCCCTCCGTATCTGCGCCCATAAATAAGCCACTGCTTGTAGAACTTTCAGCCTTACTTGTTTTGTAAAATTCTACATCCTCAAACTTGTACAGGAAATGCGATTTGCCCCCTCTGATGTCCTTTAACATGACCTTTAACGGGCTTCCTCTTGCCACAGATTCTTTGAGTAGGCACTTTTAATTCCTCAGTCTGAAGGCCCAAGCTTACTCATGAAAGTCCAGAAGCACGATTCTGCCCTTCTCTCCTCCTTTGAAGTTTCTTCCAGGTGATGCACAGGCCCTTTGATGCCCAGATGAATGAGGTGATGGTGCTCTGAAGCCTCCCTAGCCTTTCTTCTTTCTAATGCAAGGGGATTGAGATAAAGAGGAAAGTGAACTTTGGCAAGATGGACATTTTTTATCAAATTGGCCCTACCACAGATCATTAAAGTTAGGTGGTACCAACCAGACAAGAGAGCATCCACCTTCTTCTTCACATTTTCGAAGTCAGACTCCGGGAGTTTTCCACATCCTGTCTGATTCTAATACCAACATATTTAATGTCTTTCTTTTCTCACAGGTGGGCCCTTCCAATGTTCCAAACCATCATCGCTGTCTTGGGTTTTTTTGCTACATATCCTGATACCATCCCAAAGTCCTGGACCTACTGTTCCACTGCTGGTAATGATGTTTGTAAATCTGCTGTATGTATCATCAGCATACAGTGAAATCTTTTTCTCCTATGCTTCATACTTAAATAGGACTATCTTCCTTTCCTCTCTACTTTCCTTGCTAGTGGCTCAATAAACAGATTGAAAAGCAGGGGGGAAAGGGAGCAACCCTACCTTGTCCCACTCAAGATTTTGAACCCTGTAGTTGTGCCTCCGTTGTGACCTCTGTCTTGAAGCTCAGCAAATATGAAAAGATAAGTACAGAATTTAAAGACGTCTTTATTTATTGCTTGGACTTTTGTGACCCACCAAATATAGGCTTATGACCTACAATTTGAAAAACACTGTATTAGCAGATATTCACCTCTTGTGAAGGCCTGCATTTATTGTATATGCAATAGATGTGTTTCCCTTACCTAACCTGAAAATAACATACAATTTCTCCAGTCTTCCTTATACACACTTTGTTCACTTTTATTTGGAATGCCAAGGGCCTGATTACGAATACCGCGGCCTTATCACTGTACCTCCTCAGCAGTGGTCCCTAGGAGACCGGTATAGCAGTGGTCTCCTCCCTGGCATATTACGACAGGCCCAGCTGCGATCTTTCTGATAATGGTGTATATTTTTTGGAGTATGTGGATGCTGGGGTGTATATTTTGACTGCAGTGTACACATATGCAAATCCTCAGGGGAGTTTGACTACCCATTCTCGGCCTCAGAAGTAGTGGTGGCTATTAGACACTTGACCCCAAAGAAAGCGGCCGGTCCGGATGGGATCCCAGGGGACCTCTTGATTGCGGAACCATTGGCTTGGGCCAACTTAATTGCCACTATAATGAATTTGATTGCCAGGGGGCATCCTGTGCCAGATTCCTGGAAGGGGGCAGAGGTGGTCACTGTTTATAAGAAGGGGGCAAGAGAGGATCCTGCCAATTACAGACCTATCAGCTTGATAGATGTAATCCAGAAAGTGGTTGGCAGGGTCGTCATCTCAAGGGTTGGCGATTGGATGGAAGAAAGCATCCTCTCCCACCTCCAAGCAGGGTTCCGCCGTAAGGTGGGTACGATGGACCAGGTCTTTCGCTTATTTGTTATCTATTGGAAGACAGTTACCATCAAAAAGGGCAGCCTTTACATGGCCTTCATAGATCTCAAAACGGCTTTTGACCTGGTCCCTCGAGTAAAATTGTGGATGATACTAGAGAGGATGGGCTTCCCCGGATCACTCTTGAGCCTAATTACAAGGCTCCACGAGGAGAATTATGCGAGGATCAGATGGGGTTCCCAGGGACAGCTGACAGATAGGGTGCCCGTGAGGAGTGGAGTCCGACAGGGATGTGTTATGGCTCCGACCCTCTTCTCCTTGTTTGTGAATGGAGTGGTGGACCTTCTGAGAGGGGAAGAGACGGATGCACCATCCCTGGCGGGGGAAAGAATCCCCATTCTACTCTTCGCGGATGATACCATACTGATCTCCAAATCCCCGGTAGGATTGCAAAAGCTCTTACATCGATTTAGCACGTTTTGCATAGATAGAGGCCTAACCATCAATACCTCGAAAACCAAGCTGATGGCTCTTTCGCCCTCCAATAGATTTAAAAATAACTTTACGCTCAATGGGGCCCCCCTGGAGATGGTTGATTCATTCGACTATTTAGGGGTGCGGTTAAACAGTCGGATGAATTGGAAGGACCATCTGGCCAAAATGTTACTTGGCCACAAAAGAGTTTCTGGGGTGACATTGAGGGAGCATCGGGAGTCAACAAGCAAACCAGTGACACCGGTCATGGCCATTTATGAGGGCCAGATACTCCCGGCTGCATCATATGGCTCCGAGCTATGGGGGTTCGAAAATGTTTCTGAGCTAACCTTAGCGGAAAACAAGTTTTTGAGGGATGTGGTCGCTCTCCCTGTTTCTACTCCGTTGATCCTTTTGCGGCTAGATTTGGGCAGACGAGCCCTAAAGGATCTAGTGCGGCTGCGCCCACTGCTCTTTTGGGTTCGCCTGAGAAGGACCAAGGAACTTGCAAAATATGCTGCAGGGTTGGATGACCTAATACTGCTTGACACTGGTAACAGGATTGGATGGCTGAACAATGTGAGACACCTGGTTTTCCAAGTGGGTTTGAGCGATGTGTGGGAGACCCAAATGCCGCCGCCCAAATCAGTGATCAAGAAGCTATACTGGGATTGGGTGCAGGCTGACGCAACACGTATCGGGGCTGGGGGTTCACTCACTGAACGGTTTTTAGAGTTCAAGTGGGTTAGAAAGCTGGAACCCTTCCTTGATCTCATAACTAAGCCGCTAGATAGAGCCCTCTATTTAAAATTAAGATATGGGACCCTCCCGGTGCACGAATTCACTGCGAGGTGGTCTAATTCTGGCGGCCCATCGCGACCCTGCCCTGGGTGTTCGGCTCCTAATGAGTCTGTGGCCCATCTACTCTTTGCTTGCCCCGCTTACAAAGTGGCACGGAAGATCTGGCTGAAACCAGTATGCAGGGGGTTGGGGCTGAGGTGCCACAGACTGGCCCTACGAATACTCTCTACAGATTCAACATCTCCTGTTATGGTTTGTGGGGTGGCTAAATATCTGAGTAGTGCATGGCTGACGCGTTCGAGGATATTGAAGTTGCACTCTAGGTTACCAATTGATCAGATCGGAGGCAACTGACGGTCCCAACCACTAGGATATAATGAACTGATGAGTATGTGTGACTGGGGTCCGTACTAATGATTTTGTAATGTATATTGTGTAGGTTTTAACCATGAGTTTTAATGCTGATTGTTATCACTGTTTATTGGGTAAAATGTACTCTTTTATTGTGTAAAATGTACTCTTTTATGGTGAGCAATTTTTACCGAATAAAGATATATTCATCAGCATAGCATATATGAAAAAATACCTACAAAGAGTTACTACCCATTACTGGAGTCTGGATGATATGTGCCCAGTGTGAGAAGTTGGCCTGGTATATGATGCTCACTAGCTCTAGTGATCACCTTGTAGCATGCCAAGCAACCCTTATGATGATTGGTTGTAAGTCAACCTTAATAGACCCGCTATCCTAGTAGCGTGGACAAAGCAGTCTTAGGCTAAACTCTGTAAAGGCATGTGAAGCAAGCTGTTTTACCATACACAATCCCCTTGAATACCAAATGAAAGGACACCACACAGATATATATTGAAAATATATATAGATTTATTTCTACAAATATCCCCTATACTCTTTATGAGCACAGAAGCAAATGTGTTAAAACAAAACACAGTTTAAATAAACAAAAGTTGCACAATATGGATGAGCCCTAGGGGCCACCTAAACCATATACTAAAATAGTGGTATAAGAACCACTATGGGGAAAGGAAAGAGGCCTAGGGCCTGGGGAATCGATGGAGCTGTTCGAGACTAGCAGTGATGAAGTCGGGAAAGGCCCGCGGGACTCGGGTGCAGTGCTCAAAGTGCACGCATGCACCAATGTTAAGTCAATGGTGCGTAAAAGTTACAAAGTTAGTGTTTAAGGAACCTTCCGATGGACCTACAAGGATAAAACTTTAGACACAGGCACTAGAGGTGTATACCAGTGTGGGAACACCGGCGTTGCTGAGTTACCTCACCCACAGGAAGCGGGTGCACAGGTGCGAAGTAGTGTCGGGTTTTGTCACGCAGGTCGATGGTGCTTGGAGCTGAAGATGCTGCAGGCGGATCGTCGAGGAGAGTTCCGGTGGATCCAAGGGTGGATCTGAAGAGGTGAAGACCAGAAAGCAGAGGGGCAATGTTCAAAGTCACTAGCCAGTGACTACCGTGGAACCAGATTGGAACCAGGCAATGTCGGGTGCAAACAGGTGAAGGGGTGCAGCTTGTCTCCGCAGCCACATGGACACGAAGAGGTCAAGGACGTCCAGGAGTCGATCATAAGCTGTCCCACAAAGGCTCTAGCTGATGGCGGTGGCGGCAACTTGATTGGAGCAAACAGGCCTTGGCTAATGCAAGCCACGCAGGAAGTGGAAAAAGCTTAACACTCGGAACAGCAAGGTCAGAGCGAGGGCTCCTTTTCAGGGGAGCAAGGGCCAGTCTGGAGCAACCAGACCAGTGGTGCAAGTTGTAGTTTTCATCGCCAAGATGGCCACTAGCCGCGTGGCAAGTGACCGGGAGGGCGCATCGAGTGGCAAAGTGCAAAAGGGCCCCACGCAGATCGTGGAGATGCTGGGGGGCTGATCTTCGGTGCAAATGCTGCTCGGGGTTGGGGCTTTTCAAACCCCAAAGCACAGCATCAAGGGTGCCTCAGGTGCTGCGCAGTCAGCTTTTCAAGGGTCTTCCAAGATGTCCGGTCCCACGTCTCTCGGTGCCTCCACGGGTCCCTTCTTTGCAGGGACTGTGGATCGGGCTCTGAGATGTCTGGGAGTCTGAGTCTCGTTGGGCTCTGGGCTCGGGCTCCGGCAGGAGGCGGCGGCAAAGCAGATGTCAAGTTGCTGGTTGGTGCCTGTATTCCCAGGGTGGTCACTCCTTGGCCACAAGGGAGATTCTCTTCAGTCTTCTGTGCAGCAGAATGTCGAAGTCCAGTCTTCTTCTTAGTTTCAAGTAGAGTTCAGGATGATCTGAAGTCTTGGGACACAGCTCCTACTCTTATTCGAATTCTAGGGGCCGGATTACCTGTTAGGTCCCTCCTCTGGGTGGGACCAGGAAGGGGGGTGGTTACACCCCCTTTCCTTTGTCCAGCTTCACGCCAAGACTGGGGCTGGAGAGCCCCAGCACCGGTTTGAACTGGCATATGCACAGGGACACCTTGTGTGCCCCAGGCATGTCTGATTCTATTCAGCCCTGTCCTACCCAATACACAAAATCCTGTCTGGGGTGGTGCTAGCACCTCCCAAGGCAGGAAACCCTTTGTCCAAGCTGCCCTCGCTGGAAGGACTCCCAGCAGCAGGAGGTCAGACTTGTGTCTGTGGGGGCAGCATCCATTTTGTGATGCTGAGGCTCTGTTTAACTTTAACCGGGGTTCAGGTTAGGTACATGTCGTATCCCTCTAGAAGGGTGGAGTGCTACCCCCGTCACCAGAACTGGCGAGGGGGTAGTATTCCTTACTCGACATGACACCTTACTCGACATGTTTTGATAAAGCCAAACCAAAGATAGCATTTAACCGCGAGGTTCATAATGCACTTAAGAGTATATGGTATGGCAGTATCATGAAACAGCTAAAGGACATGGTTCTGAAAGCTGCAGACAGGCTCAGCTCATGCCAGAGCACCATCTCACATATTTCCAAGCACTCTGCCTCCAGGATTGATGAGGCCTTCCATAGGAGTGGCTGATAGGAACATATGTGTCTATTTTAGGCATAGGCATACTACACCTAAGTAAGGGGTGGCTACACCGACTTACCCCAGCTGAGTGATCAGCCAGTTGTGTCAATTATGGAGGCCAGGCCGGGGTGGCACAATACGTGCTGCAGCCCCAGGTAGGCCTTGGAAGCACCTATGCCCTGGGTACCTGGGGTACACTGTTACAGGGGCCAATAAGGTGAACCAGTTCCAATTTCGTACTGCACCTAATGTGCATTGGCATTAATTTAGAGAGAGAACAGCAGGCTGTGGGTCTGATTAGCAGGCCCACAGCCACATTAAGTCATAAACCAGTGAAGCAAAAAGCAAAAATTTGGGGTGACCATAGGATAGCAGACCCTACTCTCCTACACAACCCCCCCCCCAAACGCAGGGACATTAAACTAACCTTGACCAGTTGTGTCTTCATGTTCTAAGTGGAAGTACCTGGAGAGACCATCTGCATTACCATGGTCAGTCCCTGGGTGGTGCTCCACTGTAAAGTCCATCCCCTGTAGGGAAATGGACCACCTGAGCAGTTTGGGGTTTTCACCCTTCATCTGATTAAGCCATAAGAGGGGCTTATGGTCGGTCTGAATCTTGAAGTGAGTGCCAAACAAGTATGGTCTCAACTTCTTCAGGGCCCACACCACAGCAAAGGCCTCCCTCTCAATGGCTGCCCAACGTTTCTCTCTGGGGGTCAGCCTTCTGCTAATAAAAGCAATGGGCTGGTCTTGACCATCTACATTAAGTTGTGAAAGCACAGCTCCCACTCCCAACTCAGAAGCATCTGTTTGGACAATGAACTCTCTTGAGTAGTCAGGACTCTTCAGGATAGGTGCAGAGCACATGGCCTTCTTCAGGTCATCAAATGCCTTTTGACAGTATTCTGTCCACTGAACCTTTTTGGGCATCTTCTTGGATGTCAGATCATTAAGAGGAGTCACAATGGACCCATAGTTCTTAACAAACTTCCTGTAGTACCCAGTCAGGCCCAAGAAAGCTCTGACCTGAGTCTGGGTAGTTGGAGGGGACCATTCCTTTAGGGTCTGGATCTTACTCTCCAGTGGTGGTTGAACTTGGCCTCCACCTACAAGGTGGCCCAAGTATACAACTTTACTCTGCCCTATCTGGCACTTGGTTGCCTTGATAGTGAGGCCTGCCTTTTGCAGAGCCTCTAGCACTTCCTTCAGGTGGACCAGGTGATCCGCCCAGGTGGAGCTGAAGACAGCAATATCATCCAGATATGCTGCGCAAAAGTCATCCAACCCAGTAAGGACTTGATTCACCAACCTTTGGAAGGTGGCAGGTGCATTTTTCAAACCAAAGGGCATCACCACAAATTGATAATGCCCACCTGGGGTAGAAAATGCTGTCTTGGCTTTAGACTCCTCAGCTAACCTGATTTGCCAGTAGCCAGGTGTCAAGTCAAATTTGCTCAAATACTTGGCAGAAGCCAATTTGTCTATGAGCTCATCTGCCCTTGGAATAGGGTGTGCATCTGTCCTGGTGACAGCATTGAGTCCTCTGTAATCCACACAGAACCTCATCTCTCTCTTCCCATCTTTGGTGTGAGGTTTGGGGACCAGGACCACTGGGCTAGCCCAGGGGCTCTCTGAAGGCTCAATGACACCTAATTCCAGCATCTTTTGCACCTCAGTCTTGATACAATCTCTGACATGGTCAGGTTGCCTGTAAATTTTGTTCTTTACAGGGAGACTATCACCAGTGTCCACCACATGGGTACACCAGTTAGTCTGACTGGGTGTCAGGGAGAACATATGTCGATATGCCTGCAAAACTTGTCTACAGTCATTTTGCTGATGTTCAGTGAGGCTGCCATCTAAGGCCACACCATCAACTGAACCATCCTCAGGGTTCTGAGTCAGCAGGTCTGGGAGAGGGTCACTCTCTTCCTCCTGCCCCTCATCTGTAGCCATGAGCAAGCCCATGTCTGCCCTGTCAACATATGCTTTCAGCCTGTTAACATGGAGCATCCTGTGGGGGCTCCTGGGAGTTCCTAGGTCCACCAAGTAGGTAACCTCTCCCTTCTTTTCAATGATAGTATGGGGTCCAGACCATTTGTCTTGGAGTGCTGCTGGGGCCACTGGCTCCAACACCCATACTTTCTGTCCAGGCTGGTACTAAGTCAAGACAGCCTTTTGATCATGCCAAGCTTTTTGTAATTCTTGGCTAGCCTCAAGGTTTTTGGATGCCTTCTCCATATACTCAGCCATCCTGGAGCGGAGACCAAGTACATAGTCCACTATGTCTTGCTTGGGCTTTTTGAGAGGTAACTCCCATCCTTCCCTCACCAAACACAGGGGTCCTCTTACAGGGTGCCCAAACAACAATTCAAAGGGGCTGAAGCCAACCCCCTTTTGTGGGACCTCTCTGTAAGCAAACAGAAGGCAGGGCAGAAGGATATCCCATCTTCACCTGAGCTTTTCAGGTAATCCTTTGATCATGCCCTTTAGGGTCTTGTTGAACCTTTCAACAAGCCCATTGCATTGTGGATGACAGGGAGTGGTGAACTTGTAGTTGACACCACATTCCTTCCACATAGCTGTTAAGTATCCTGACATGAAGTTGGCACCTCTATCAGATACTACCTCCTTAGGAAACCCCACTCTGGAGAAAACTCAAAGTAAGGCCCTGGCCACAACAGGAGCTGTTGTGGTCCTAAGTGGAATTGCCTCTGGGTACCTGGTGGCATGGTCCACCACCACCAGTATGAATCTGTGCCCAGATGCTGTAGGGGGATCCATTGGTCCTACAATGTCAATCCCCACTCTTTCAAAGGGCACCCCCACCACAGGTAGTAGTATCAGGGGGGGCTTTGTAGTACCACCTGCTTTGCCACTGGCTTGGAAGGTCACACAGGAGCGACAAAACTCCTTGGTATCTTCAGACATGTGAGGCCAGTGGAAATGACAGACAAGTCTGTCCCAAGTTTTATTCTGGCCTAGGTGTCCTGCTAAGGGAATATCATGGGCCAAGGTAAGAAGGAAGCCCCTAAATTGCAGAGGTATGCCCAACCTCCTGGTTGTACCAGGCTTGGGATCTCTACCCTCTGAATAAAGGAGCCCATCATCCCAATATACTTTATGGGTACCTTGAGCATTCCCAGAAGCCCCAGCAGCAGCCTGCTGTCTGAGGGGTTCAAGGGAAGGACAGGTTAACTGAGCCTGCCCCAAGTCTGCCCTAGAAGGTCCCCCTGTCCCCAGAAACTCAACCTGATCAGGTTCAAGCTCTTCAGGGACAGATACTTCAGGGGTCTCAAGATCATCTTCCTGTGAAGGCTGATCCTCCCTTGTAGGCAGTTGGGAAGGCACAGCCTTTACCCTCCTGTTCTTCTTCTTGGAAGGTACTTGGTCCATTGTTCCAGGATCCGAGACCTGAGGTTCAGAGAGGCACTTTTTGGCCTGTGACCTGGTCACAGCAAGGACATGTGATGATATCCCTAACATCTCTGCATGAGTCCTGTACTCAACTTCTGACCATAGAGAGTTCTCCAGGTCATTGCCCAACAAACATTCTACTGGGAGATCAGCACTAACCACAACTCTTTTTTGGCCAGTTACCCCTCCCCAGGAAAAGTTAACAAGTGCCACACTATGTGTAGTAGTGACATTGCTGGCATTGGTCACCAGGTAATTATCACCTGGCAGGTATTGTCCAGGGTCCACAAAGCTAGGTGTCATCATGGTGACACTGGCACATGTGTCCCTGTATGCTTGAGCCACTTTGTCATTAATCAAAGGCGTCTGCCTGTACTTGCCCAGATTACTGGGACTGACAGTAGTGGACAAATCAATCTCCACATCACAGATCAGAACAGCCTGTGTAGGGGTTCTGACTAGGCCAGAATCTCCCTCAGTTCCCAAGGTGATACCTACTACCCCCTTAGTTTGTGGACCAACACTGCTAACTGTACTATTGGGTGCAGGTGCCTTAGGGGCTGCAGTGTTGGGGGCTCCACCCTTTTTACACTCACTTGTCCAGTGAGAGGTGTTTTTACATGTACTACACCAGAGTTTTCTTTGACCTTCTTTCTTCTTCTTGGAAGTTTGGGACCCACCCTCAGTATTAGTTTGGGGCCCTGTTGAAGACTTCTGGTCTTTAGCTTTCTGCTCCCCACCCTTCTGGTCTGTTTTCTTTTGGTCACCACCCTGGTTCTGGTTCTGGTTCTTTTGCTTAACTCTGGTTCTAACCCATTTGTCTGCCCTCTTTCCCAGTTCTTGGGGAGAGGTCAGATCTGAGTCAATCAAATGTTGATGCAACTGCTGGTTCTGACAGTTATTTAAAATCTGTTCTCTCATCAGTAAATTGTACAATCCTTCATAGTCTGTAACCTTACTTCCCAGCAACCAGCCCTCCAGAGCCTTAGTGGCACATTCAACAAATTCAGACCAGTCCTGAGTCTGTGTCTTCTGGGTGTCTCTGAACATTAACCTGTACTGTTCAGTGGTTAAGCCTAACCCATCAATCAGAGCACTCTTCAGGACCAGGTAGTTTCTAGAATCTCCATCACTAACTGTGAGGAGTCTGTCTCGGCCTCTACCTTCAAAGGAGAGCCACAAGATTGCTGCCCACTGCTCCTGAGGGATCTGCTGTACTCTGCAGGCTCTCTCAAGTGCAGTCATCCATTTGTGGATGTCATCCCCAGTCTTGTAGGGGGGCACAATCTTACTCAGGTTTCTATTGTGATAGGACCTGTCTTTATCCTTAGGGATAGTGCTGCCACCAGTGGATCCTAATCCACCCTCTCTAGGCTGTCTTGCTCTAGCAAGCTTCTCTTTGGCCAGGGCAACTTCTAATTCTTGCTTCTGGATCCTAAGTTCAGCCTCTCTCATTTTGGCCTCATGTTCCCTTCTCTGAGGGCTAGACAACTCCCTTCTGGAGTGTCCATGAGAACCTCTAGAAGCTTGGGAGGCATTGGACTCACCTGAGTGATTCCTTCTCCTCCTTTGCTCCTGGTTAAGTCCACTTGGGGGTCTGAATGGGTTGGACCCACTTTCAGTCCCAAATGTGCTTAAGTTAGCCTGGTTAAGCCTGCTGACTAGCACCTGACTACTTCTCTCATCATCAGACCCACTTTCCTCCTCCTCCTCCTCTTCTTCCTCATCCTCTGGCTGAGTATCTCCAGTGACCTGGTCTTCCTCATCTATCTGGATGACAGGGGCAGGTGTGTCAGTGTTGTCATCTTCTGTGGGAGAGCCTCCATCTCCATTCCCTGAGGGGCCTGGTTTGGAGGTCTTTAGAGCTTCAGACTGGTCTAACAGCTCTCTGAGGCAGTGCTTAATTTGTAAAATATGAAGTCCAGGTGCTCAAATGTTTGTCAGAGGCCACACCTACTTTTCTCCGGCTCCACCCACTTCCTCCACTGGCTCCACCCACTTATTCTATTGGCTTCACCCACATCCTCAACTGACACTGCTAAAAGTCAGATGTAATACCCAATCTGAATTGCAGCAAGGCAGCCTTCTTCATAGTAAGGTTTTGATAGGAGGTCCCAAACTTACACATTTGAAAAAAAACATCAATGTAATGACTTTTGGGAGTAAGAAATCGAGGCCTAAAGAATTATAGAAAGGTTTTGTTGCAGGCCACACTAGAGAAATATTTCTGCTCCAGAGAAAAATAGAGTACTTTTTCAGCATGACCTTGTCCTAAAAATTACAAATATCGCTCAAAGGTGTTGAACAATCATGGACGTGTAATGCCCTGTTTGGGAGCATAATGTAGCGAGTGCTTTAATAAAGGGTGTTGATTTGGCTCAAAGCATACGATTCAGACAATCTTGATGCACAAATGGGTGCAAGGCCTGATCTTTGTGTGTTTATCTCGTCTTCATTGCTTGATTTTTCTCGCCAGAAGTTGTAATTCCTAGTCATTGGAATGACACTCATAATTGCACTCAATTGAATGAAATTATGACAATAACACTCATAGGAATCTGAAACCTTGGTAGCTATGGAGCGGGTGTCAGTGCCACTGGGCAAAGGGTGCACTGCAATGAGAGCAGAAGGACTTGACTACCTGGCAAATAAAACTCTCCACTGTGAGCCCTGCAGAGAGAGAAGAGCACTTCCATCTAGGCCTGGCCGTTCCCTATTTACCCACACACAGCCTCTGCTGCGAGGTAACCAAGCTGCTTCCTGCAACTTTAATTTGATCTCACACTGGTCATTAGCGTGTGGAAAAAGTAAGGAATCCGGAAAGAAAAATTAAATCCATATTGTTTAATATGCTTTTATTAATTAGGTATTGATTGGCTGAGTGGAGCAGCACTGTATATGAACAATATGTGGAATATGAGATGTGTTTTTGAGCAATATGTGGAATATGAGAGGTGTTTTTGAGCAATATGTGGAATATGAGATTTGTTTTCTCTTGAGTCACTTGTTATGCAGCATTAACTCACTGGGGTAGTCGGGTTGGAACTTGGAAGTCTGTTACAGACTCATGGCTGTGACTGACTTCATATAGTATCGGTCCCCTCTCAAGCATTACTTTTCTGAAAGCATCACTACATCACACTGGCGTGTGCCAAGCAGTGTGATTCACTTCTGTGTTTTTCACTTCCTTTTAGAGATGTCTGTCTGTGATTGTCCAAGTGAAGTTATTTGGGCCAACGTTTAGTTTATGTGATTATTCTAAAAAAAATCGTTCTGTTTTTATGGTTATTAATTCGTATTCACACAGACCATGCTTGCTCCTTGAATCGGAAGGGCCATTATTGTCTATGGATTTTTTAATGTGACTGAGTTTTTGCATATTTTAATTTTTATTTATGATTTCTGAATTTTGTTTTCTCTATCATAGTGGTTGTTAGGTATTAAGGGATAAGTTACACGTGATTCTTTCTATCTCCTGCCTGGCCTGGTTCGGTATGTGGATTTTTACTTCATAAAGAAGTAATGATAGAAACTGTTTAATTTCATGGGAAATGTATTTTCCTTCATTGCACATTCTACATTCATAGCAAATATTTAAATCATTATTATTCCCGGATAGAGACAAAGCCCTTATATGAGAACAAAATGCGAAATTCAGTTTGTTTTTTAAACAAAGACTAATTAATATGCTGAATAATTCTAATTTTGTTTTAGGATCAGGTTTCATCCTACTGGTAAGATTTCCTGACCCTTGATTAGGGTTGGAAGGGCATGCAGAGTAGAGGATGACAGCACCGAGTGTGCTCCGAATCCAAACTCAAAGTCTGAGCTCTGATTGACTGGCAAAAGAGATGAAAATGCTGAACATCTACAACTATTACGCACCCCCAGGCCCTACAGCACTGCAGATTTAAAGTATCTGGTCACCACAGTACTGCCACACTCTGCTAAACTCTGCACAGAACGGGCCTCCAGGGCCTCGGGCCATCCAGCAAATCAAACAGACCAAACGTGGCCGGCAGTGGGAAAACATCACTAAATGCACATTGAATAAAGTCAAGATAAACATCACCCGCAAACTAAGTGAGAGAGGCATGCAGAACTAGATGGAATAGCCCGCCGCTCAACAGGT
This sequence comes from Lissotriton helveticus, assembly GCF_964261635.1. NCBI lineage: Eukaryota > Metazoa > Chordata > Amphibia > Caudata > Salamandridae > Lissotriton > Lissotriton helveticus. Next base: position 1,378,590,871 of record NC_136059.1, read on the forward strand.
CCGTACCCCATGTGACATCAGGAACCAGTGACCACAACTGCACCGCTGCATGCACAAACAACCACGAGGGTTGATGACGACGGTAGGATAGAAATAAATGTTCAACTGGCGCCTGCTGCCATATTGCAGTGCACACTGGGGAGAGATGAAACGCAACGAAAAACAGTACATTTTTATAAATAAACGTTAGGGGTTAGGTTAAATGCCCTGTTCTTCCAGCCTCCTCCTTCCAGCATTGTAATTGCACACAGTGCCCCTGCGCCGGAGATATGATTCCTCAGAGGCCTGAATTGCACACAGTGCCCGTGTCCTGCGCCGGAGTTATGATTCCTCAAAGGATGCCTCAGACTCGGTTTACTTCACTTCATACCAAGTAAGTCTGTTTATTAGCAAGCAGCGTTGGTTTGTCTACTTACTGTTACTGGTGCTGCCTTTCTCAATAAGCCTGCTGCCTGCCTTCGACGTCGGACTGTACTTCTGGTGACTCATGGGGTACGTGTGTTCCGGGGCGTGGTGTTTTCAAAAAGATCTACGCACGCTGCCGCACAGCTCCTACGGCATAACCAAATCTGGCCCAATCAGTGTCCTGCCCACCGGCAACACTGAACTAAGGGCGTTAGTCAAATTTGCATTTGGATATAGTTGGAATCATTTTATTATTGGCTATCACTGGCGCAACATGCTTCACCGGGGACTCGGGAGACAACACCACTGTTTTCAGTGAGTTGGTGAGGTAATTATATTTAATTTGGCACAATACCATTTGACATGCAGAGGCGAGGTAAAGACCCGGCCCTAATAGATAAGTGCCGGTGCTAAGCACCGGAAAGCACCGGCACAAATTAAGCCCTGCTCTGAGGTGACCTGCTGTAGGGGTAGGACCCGTTTTGATTCCTCTTAAGGAACACAGCTGCCTCAGTTCTTTAAAAGTAAAGAAAGCAAATTAGGATGGTGCCCTTGGAGGGTCACTCTCAACAGAGATAGGTCCAGTGGATCCCTCTGCTCCAGACATTGCTCTAATGTGGGTGGATATGTTGCAATCTACCTACACTGGTGTTTGCCTACCAAACCTATCTAGTAGTTGTAGTCAGGGTGTGCTACTCCCTATCCTCTACAACAACTAAGTTCAGTAGAACTTAAGTATACTAGTCTTGTTTTAGTGTACCTATCAGGTACCTGTATGATCTTTCAAATTATACTCTCCAACGATTGTAATGGTAAAACAACAGCAAGCTCAAATCCCAACCGCTGTTCACCAATGTGAGAAGTTGGCCTGGTATATGATGCTCACTAGTTCTAGTGATCACCTTGTAGCATGCCAAGCAACCCTTATGATGATTGGTTGTAAGTCAACCTTAATAGACCAGCTATCCTAGTAGCGTGGACAAAGCAGTCTTAGGCTAAACTCTGTAAAGGCATGTGAAGCAAGCTGTTTTACCATACACAATCCCCTTGAATACCAAATGAAAGGACACCACACAGATATATATTGAAAATATATATAGATTTATTTCTACAAATATCCCCTATACCATTTATGAGCTCAGAAGCGAATGCGTTAAAACAAAACACAGTTTAAATATACAAAAGTTGCACAATATGGATGAGCCCTAGGGGCCACCTGAACCATATACTAAAATAGTGGTATAAGAACCACTATGGGGACAGGAAAGATGCCTAGGGCCTGGGGAATCACTGGAGCTGTTCGAGACTAGCAGTGATGAAGTCGGGAAAGGCCCGCGGGACTCGGGTGCAGTGCTCAAAGTGCACGCATGCACCAATGTTAAGTCAATGGTGCATAAAAGTTACAAAGTTAGTGTTTAAGGAACCTTCCGATGGACCTACAAGGATAAAACTTTAGACACAGGCACTAGAGGTGTATACCAGTGTGGGAACGCCGGCGTTGCTGAGTTACCTCACCCACAGGAAGCGGGTGCACAGGTGCAAAGTAGTGTTGGGTTTCGTCACGCAGGTCGATGGTGCTTGGAGCTGAAGATGCTGCAGGCGGATCGTCGAGGAGAGTTCCGGTGGATCCAAGGGTGGATCTGAAGAGGTGAAGACCTGAAAGCAGAGGGGACAATGTTCAAAGTCACTAGCCAGTGACTACCGTGGAACCAGAATGGAACCAGGCAATGTCGGGTGCAAACAGGTGAAGAGGTGCAGCTTGTCTCTGCAGCCACGTGGACACAAAGAGGTCAAGGACGTCCAGGAGTCGATCACGAGCTGTCCCACAAAGGTTCTAGCTGATGGCAGTGTCGGCAACTTGATTGGAGCAAACAGGCCTTGGTTAATGCAAGCCACGCAGGAAGTGGAAAAAGCTTAACACTCGGACCAGCAAGGTCAGAGCGAGGGTTCCTTTTCAGGGGAGCAAGGGCCAGTCTGGAGCAACCAGACTAGTGGTGCAAGTTGTAGTTTTCGTTGCCAAGATGGCCACTAGCCGCGTGGCAAGTGACCGGGAGGGTGCATCGAGTGGCAAAGTGCAAAAGGGCCCCACGCAGATCGTGGAGATGCTGGGGGGCTGATCTTCGGTGCAAATGCTGCTCGGGATTAGGGCTTCTGAAACCCCAAAGCACAGTGCCAAGGAAGCCTTAGGTGCTGCACAGTCAGCTTTTTGAGGGTCTTCCGAGATGTCCAGTCCCACGTCTCTCGGTGCCTCCACGGGTCCCTTCTTTGCAGGGACTGTGCATCGGGCTGTGAGATGTCTGGGAGTCTGGATCTCGTCAGGCTCTGGGCTCGGGCTCCGGCAGGAGGCGGTGGCAAAGCAGACATTGAGTTGCTGGTTGGTGCTTGTATTCACAGGGTGGTTACTCCTTGGCCACAAGGGAGATTCTCTTCAGTCTTCTGTGCAGCAGAATGTCGAAGTCCAGTCTTCTTCTTAGTTTCATGTCGAGTTCAGGATGATCTGAAGTCTTGGGACAAAGCTCCTACTCTTATTCGAATTCTAGTTGCCGGATTACCTGCTAGGTCCCTCCTCTGGGTGGGACCAGGAAGGGGGGTGGTTACACCCCCTTTCCTTTGTCCAGCTTCACGCCAAGACTGGGGCTGGAGAGCCCCAGCACCGGTTTGAACTGGCATATGCACAGGGACACCTTGTGTGCCCCAGGCATGTCTGATTCTATTCAGCCCTGTCCTACCCAATACACAAAATCCTGTCTGGGGTGGTGCTAGCACCTCCCAAGGCAGGAAACCCTTTGTCCGAGCTGCCCTCGCTGGAAGGACTCCCAGCAGCAGGAGGTCAGACTTGTGTCTGTGGTGGCAGCATCCATTTTGTGATGCTGAGGCTCTGTTTAACTTTAACCGGGGTTCAGGTTAGGTACATGTCGTATCCCTCTAGAAGGGTGGAATGCTACCGCCGTCGCCAGAAATGGCGAGGGGGTAGTATTCCAATTCGTATGACACCTTACTCGACATGTTTTGATAAAGCCAAACCAAAGAAGGCATTTAACCGAGAGGTTCATAATGCACTTAAGAGTATATGGTATGGCAGTATCATGAAACAGCTAAAGGACATGGTCCGAAAGCTGCAGACAGGCTCAACTCATGCCGGAGCACCATCTCACATATTTCCAAGCACTCTGCCTCCAGGATTGATGAGGCCTTCCATAGGAGTGGCTGATAGGAACATATGTGTCCATTTTAGGTTAGGCATAGGCATACTACACCTAATGAGGTACTGGGTTTTTCAGAACCGGTACCGAACCGGTAACCCAGTGGTGTCAGGGTACACACCCAAAGACCTCGAGTACTTTCCTGATTTAGACCACAGAAACTCAGAGTCTTCTAGGTGAAGTCAAGGATCGATTTTATTGGCAGCAACCAAGGTAACAGGCGTCCTAGAAGTACAAAAGCACGGGATGTATATTCTCAGGAGACTGCTCAATCTTACAAAGCCAGGCTTCTCTTTTTATACAAAATATTGTGCTTTAGGCAAACATTCTTCGAATTTTAGTATACCATTCACATGTTCCCATTACAAAGAAAAAGCAGAGTCATGATGACAAGCCCACATTTTAGTTTGTCCAGCCCACAACAAATTACCCGGCAAGGCCCAGCATTTCCATCAGATACCGGTGGACCCCCAATAAAAACGGGCACCTCCCCATCATAAAGCAAGTGAGAGAGAAAAGAGCAGGGACAGGTGTGAGCAAGATTCGGCGGGGTGTGTGCGATGAAAAGGGTTTATGGCCTGTTGTGCCTTGATGCTATCTTGTTCGGCCACTGGGAGAGGAACTCACCAAACAGGTTCGGACTGAGGCAAAGGTTTCAGCTTGCCCAGGTCAGAGAAAAGTCAATCAAGGTGTACGTGTCCTTTGATATCGAATTTAGCTGTATTATAAGCCTACTTCAGGGCAACCCACAAAATGGCTGCCGTACACAAAATGGAAGCCAAGGGTTCAAGACGAAAATGACGATTTCGAGGTGAAATCGTCACTCGACTATGACGAAAATGCTTGTACATAGTGTACTAGCCATTTTCGGTCTTTTGATATAAAATTCGTCATGCTACGACGAAGTTTTATTCACGAGTCCAGAATTTTCAGAACTACAAACCCTCCTTTTGCCCTTACATAGGCAATTTAACCTAATCTCATGCTAATCTGAGTCCAGGTCTATATTCCTAAAGTCATTGAGATGTTGCTGTAACATCATTCTAGTACTTAGCTCGTCTCTTGATACAGGTTTCCTTACACATGATGTAGCACAGAGGCCACATATTGCAGGAGCACACTGCACGCACAGACAGAACAGGAAAAGAATGGCTAAGACCATCCCAATGACCATCAGAATTTTCCATCCCCAGCCGGATATCAGTTCCCAGAACCATTCCATCAAAGACCAATCTCCTTTATCCACATGAATAGATTCGTAAATCTTATGCAGTTTAGAGATGGCCTGGTACACTGTTGGAGCGTTATCTGGAATGAAAACACAGCAACTCGATTGGATCAATCTACATACCCCACCTCGGTCTGCAAGTATGACATCTAATGCGACCCTGTTCTGAAAGGTCATAAGACGATCCGACTGGAGCTCAGCAGTCAAGTTACTAAGGGCACCAGCAGTTTCAATTACGGTGGACTCAACCACCCTTGTCAATTGCCTTATGTTCCTGCTGTTAACCATGGGTCCCCAGAACGGCAGAAAACCCTTTCCGAAATCCCCAAATTCTTGTCCTGCAGTGTCTTCTTCGCTGAAGACACCTCTAACTATCCTTGTCTTGTGGTAATCTACCGCCGCTGTGTAGGTGGGAGGCAGCAGAAACGAAACAAAACATGTGCCCGAAAAGTCAGGGGGCAACCATGTATAGGCTCTATCATGGCAGACGAAATAGGTACCCTTAGCTGCTAAGAACGGAGGGGAAGTCTGAGATGCAAAAACATATGTTTCAGTGCAGATGCTTTTCCCTAGCTGAGCTCTGGGATTCTTGCCAGTACCTTGCAGACACAGGTGACCCTGATGGGGTACAATCTAAATCGGGGAAGATCTCTTAGCTTGCTGTTTCTCACTCAGAGTAGCTCCATATCCGGTTACGTTCCATCTTATGTATACTAGTGTCTCATCTCTCGGGATAGTCTCATAAGAAATGTCTTCCTTTATCATATCTACTATACCCTTAACTAGAGCACTATTTTTAGGATTGTCTGTTACAGAACCTAGGGGGTAGATTTTGTGTGCATATATGAACATTGTTCTGTATGCCCACACAGAACCATTGTGACTGAATGGCAGGACCAGATAAGGGATACCTTTATCCGTTGTGTGAGGCATAAGACCACACACCCAACAGTTAGTTGTGTTCATTACTAGTTGGTGTTGGTGCAAAAGCTGAACAAAGGAGTTATTAATAAACTCTAATCTCCTAGCGGATTCGTGTTCAGGAAGGGGTTGAAAAGAGTGTGGGGAAACAGTAGAAGGAGGAGGTATAGGCGATGTAGTGGGTGCAAATGTTACTCGAAAAGAGAATAAAACATAACTTATCAAAAATATCATCACACTGAATAACATGAAAATGCACAATATCAAAAAGCTTTTCTTAGTCATTATTTTACACATTCGGTTTTTAAAGTTCACAGTTTTGGCAGATCTCTCCATCTCGAAAAACTCCATCCTCTCTAAAGTGCTGCCCGCGATGGGAGGTTGTTTCTGCTAAGGAATGCTTCTGTCAGTCTAGGGCAACTCCCTTGGACCAACCAGAACTGTCGACCTAACGTCATCAGCTGCACCCCAAAGACTTTGGGCAAACGCGGCCCTAGCAGCGGAACCCGGATGGCGGTTCAAAAAACAAAAATAAGCAAGTTTCTCAGATGGGAGAGCTGCGCTTTCAAAAATAGTACTTGGAGGGAAAAAAAACTTTTATTAGTTCGTATTTCTCGGCCTCAGATTATACCGTTGTTTTCCTGGTATTGTATTATCTTGGAAAAGGAGTTCAGGTTCTGTAGTGTCCAATCGAACTGATGGTAATACAGCTGGTTGCAAAATGTTATCACTCTCTTGTTCAGTAAGTGTTCCTTTTACTCGTACATCACTGAAAGGCAGAAAACGTGGCACAGTTTCAGTCTCTGAGTCGGCGACACCCTTCTGGACCCACTGGTCGTACGGCAGAGGTAAAGGTACCCTCTTGCAGTGGACTCCGTGGATCCAGTGCTTCTTCCCTTCCACTCAAACAGCTGATCTCGTGGAAAGAAGGACGAGGTGTGGTCCGGTCCACCTGGGCTGGTCGTTCTTGGTTCGCTGAACATTTTTCACGAGAACCCAGGTTCCAGGGTCGATGGGGTGACCTGGAGTCTCAGAGACCAGAGGCAGGGTGTCATGGACCTGTTGGTGTAAAACACGCAATTTAGCAGTCAATGCGTACAAATAATCAAGCAAAACAGGGTGTTCTATTTCAATGAACTTAGTGGGCCTTGGCACTCCCCATATGTTGGCCGGGCGGCCAAAAACTATCTCATAGGGACTAAGTTTCACTCGCGAATGTACAGTCATTCTGGTTGATAGGAGTGCTAAGGGTAGAGCATCAGGCCATTTAAGACCAGTGCTCGCTTGGATTTTGGCTAGTTTTAACTTAAGCGTGCCATTATAACATTCTACTAATCCAGCTGATTGGGGGTGATTTGCAGCATGGAACTTTTGTTGAATGCCTAGCCCTTCACATACTTTCTTCATCACTCGACCCACAAATTCACTCCCATTGTTGCTCCAGACCATTCTAGGCATTCCGAACCTGGGGAAGAACTCTTTCACAAGGGATTTAGCTGTGGATAAGGCAGTGTTGTCTTTTAGGGCATATGCTTCTACCCATCTTGAGAATGCACAAACAACAACGAGTGCGTATTTTAAATTGTTGCACCTCTCCATGTGGATGAAATCTAGCTGCAAAACCTCGAACGGATACGTAGGAGGTGCAAAATGACCAGCTGGAGTTGGGTTTCCCCTACCAGGATTGTGTTTCAGACACACCATGCAATTCTTGACGACATTCTCTGCACACTTGGGATTTCCTGAATTTTGACATACTGGAGCCAACAACTTGCAAATCCCTTTCACGCTGATATGAGCCATTCCATGAGCCATTGTAACCACTGCAAGCACATATGCATCGGGTAACAACCATCTCTGATGCTCTGACAATTCAACCCAACAACCATTTGTATCCATTCTACCCGTACTTTCTCCCACATGTTCAACTCTTTCTCTGTAGCCTCAGCTTGAATAGATTTCACACTCTCTATCGTGTCTTCACACATTCCAACATCACCAACCCATCTTGCAGGGCCTGCAACATACATTCGGCTCATCACATTCCTTGCAGTTTCTTTCGCGATTTCGTCAGCAAATGCATTTCCATGACCAACATCATCAGTCACCTTCTTGTGAGCACTACATTTCACAATCGCCACTTGCAGAGGCAAGGTCAGTGATTCAAGAAGCTCATTCACCAACTGACCATGCTGAATCTTAGCTCCATGCGAAGTCAGGAACCCACGTTCTTTCCACAATCGTCAAAAACTATGAGCCACACCAAATGCATACTGACTATCGGTGTAGATGGTCACTTTCATTCCTTTTGACAACACACATGCTCTTGTAAGTGCAATCAATTCTGCTGCTTGAGCTGAATTATGTGGAATACGTGCAGCTTCAACAATTGTATGCAAAGTCGTGACAGCATATGCTGCAGTCGTGTCACCATTCGGAACCTTGAAGCATGAACCATCCACCCATAAGGTACCATCACACTTTGCAAGAGGAGTGTCCCTAAGATCTATTCTCCCTTTAGTTTCTTCTTCTGTTCTAAGAAAACAATCATGCTGTTCTGAATCATCTAACTCCTCTACACTTGGCAACAACGTAGCTGGGTTGAGAGTGTTGCATCTTTTTATGTGCACATGACTTGCTAACAAGGTTAATTCGTAACCTGACAATCGAGCACTAGTTAAGTGCTGTGTCTTGGTTCTGTTTAACAACGTGTCCACTGCATGTGGGACCATCACAACTAGCGTGTTATTCATTACTAAACCAGTAGACTGTCGATTAGAAACAGCTGCTGCCGCTGTTGCTCTTAAACAACTCGGCAATGCTTTAGCTACCGGATCCAAAGTCGACGAAAAATATGCACATGGACGCTGCTTGTCTCCAAACAACTGAGTCAACACTGACAATGCACAACCTTGTTTCTCATGGACATACAATGTAAAGGGCTTACTGTAGTTGGGGGTACCCAACACAGGAGCCGAACATAATGCTGTGCGCAATTCGGAAAAACTTTTCTGACACTCTTCAGATCAAGGAACGGGATTGGGTGTATCTTTACACGTTAATGCCACCAAAGGTTTGGCTAATAACGAAAAATTTGGTATCCATTGCCTGCAATATGATGTAATGCCCAAGAAAGCACGCACTTCTCTCTGTGTTCTTGGCACACTCAATTTCGCTATTGCCTGAATTCTTTCTGGGGTCAGTTTCCTTCCCTCCTTCGATAAGAGATGACCTAAGTAGGTCACTTCTTGTCGACAATATTGCAATTTTGAGAGAGACACTTTGTAGTGGAAATCACACAAATGACGCAACAATGACAATCTGGCTTCTTTACAGATTTCCTCAGTATCTGCAGCAACAAGCAAATCATCAACATACTGAATGAGGGTAGCACCTTCAGGTAAAACAATTGTATCAAGCTGTGTCTTTAGAGCTTGACTATATATTGATGGACTTTCACAGTAGCCCTGGGGAGCGCGTTTAAAGCGGAAGCTGCGACCTCCTAAACTGAAGCCAAAAATATCCCTACTCTCCTCAGCAATCGGGATGCTGAAGAAAGCATTCTTCAAGTCAATCACCGAAAACCAGGTGGCAGAAGCTGGAATCATAGCCAATAGGGCAGTAATGTCAGGAACAACTGGAAACTGTGGCACAACTATTTTATTCACCTCTCTAAGATCAATCACGAATCTGTAAACAGGTGGCTGGGAAGGGTCAGTTCGCTTCAAAACAGGCAGAACAGGACTATTGCAAACGTTGCCTCTTGTCTCTTCAATCACATCTTTTTCAATCAGATCGTAAATGATCGCTAACAACGCTTTTTCACCTTCACTAGAGATTTTGTATTGGGGAATTCGTGGCATTTTAACATTGGCTTTCAATGTTACAACATATGGTGGTATTTCCAAAAGACCCACATCATTAGGACCAGTAGCCCAAAGAATATTAGGGAGAGATGACAATTCTGTTGGAAGTTTATCCCTCGACAAATACATTGGAGAAACCACTTTCTTACCCAGTGTAAGTTGTACTCCAGAAGGAGAACAGTACAAAGTTGCATTCAATCTTTTCAGCAAATCTAATCCTAGCAAGTTTTCACCACAACCTGTTGTCAGAATAAGGGGTGCTTCGAATTCGCAAGGTCCAACAGAAAGGGACAAAGGGTCAGAAATCGGATTTCTAACTGGGGCGCCAGAAAAACCTACAGAAACATTCATTTCGCCAGACAAAGGTGCGCCAGGGAGTTTTGAGTGCATAATAGAACTCTTTGTAGCACCAGTATCCAACAGAAAAGGCTCTGACACACCTGATGTAATCACCTCAATGTAAGGTCCACTCTGATCTACTGGAACTGAAACAACTCCCTCTCTTTGTCTATGGCTGTCCTAGCAATCATTACCTTCCATATGCTCATCTTCTGCATAGTAATCATCAGCATAGTACTGAGCTGTCCTACCAGATGCCTTATTCTGCTGATCGAACCTATTCATCGAATTTTGAGGTGGAAGAGACTGTGTGTTCTGGGGGAAATTTCCACGTCCTCTACCTCTAGACGCTTGTTGAACACCTCGACCTCTTACACCAGAAGCACCATTTGCACGCTGTAATAAAATAGGACAACTATACTTGAAATGACCCTCTTCCTTACAATATGAACACTGATTGGGGCCTACAGGGACACGTGGTTGAGTATACTCGACTCTTTGCGAGTTCCTCTGATACTGTTGAGGCTGCTGATAGTTATTCTGATAGTTATTCTGACCACCATTATTCTGGCCACCACCACCACGTGGCGGATATGCTTGCTGTAATAGAACCTTTGTTTTCAACTCTTTAGTTTTCTTTTCTGCTCTATCTTTCTCATCTTTGTCTCGATTTTCATAGTACTGTGCAGTAGCCAATATCTGTGCTGAAGAGGAAACTGCCCAAGAACTCTCTGAGTCTTTTAACTTTTTACACAACTCTGGAAGCAGATTGTGCAGAAATTTATCGACGAACAGTCGCTGACCACCTTCTGTGCTCATATCTTGACCACTGTGGTCGACAAAAGTCTCTTCAAACCTGGTGAAGAAATCTGAGACCGTTTCATCTTTCTTCTGTTTACATGCAGACAACTTATCCCAATTTACACGTATCGCAGGCATTATAGTTTTCATGTAATCAATGATCTTACCAGGAAGTTCTGTTACTAAAGGCTCGGGTTTAGCACCACCAACTTGTCGGGCATCTGCAGCAGTAATATTAGCCCATGTGTCACCTAACTCTTGATCATGATCTGCATGACGAATCTTTCCCCATAAAGGTTGGGGAACAACATTCCCAAACAACATGTCTATGTCAGCTAAATTCATAATGCAAGAACCTGCAGTCTGTGACAATTCCTTGTAATACCCTGTAGGATTCTTACGGGGATCAGGCAATGTCTGTTTAAGGGCCAAAACTTCAGCTCGCTTCCAAGGAACATGTACCTATACACGCTGAAAATGAGGCTGGACAGGTGGGATAGCATTCGCGTCCCCTTCCCTCCATTGTGGGGGAACTTCTCTCATGGGATACTGTCTTCCCTTCTTTTTACCAGAAGAATCAAATTCAAACAATGACTTAGAAACCCCTTCAGTCCTAAGCGACAACAACGTCGCAACTGCTTTCTTAACATCTGAACCCACAATTGTGCCTTTTGAATACTCAAAACGTACATGGCTCAACTCGGGCGGATTAGAGTCTAAATCATTTTCCTCTAAATCTTCACATAGAAAAACACACATTTTCTCAAAAACGTATCTCTGCTTTGATGCTTCCCACTGGGTGAAGACATCCATAACACATTCTAAATCATATTTTTCCGGGTCAGCAACCCATTTATGTGCCAAAAAATTCAACGTTTCTTTCTCCCTAGAATCAGGCTGTTGACTACGCAACTGTTTGCGCTCTGTGTCAGGAGTTACACTCGTTGCACCAAAGAGAGGATGCAAAAAATTAGTGACAGTACTAGCCACTCTCTGACGAACAGAAGGAGAAGTCGATGAAAAGACAAGAGGGAAAGCAGGGTGAGACAAGGCAGATGCAGAGGCAGTGTCAGGAGATGTACCAGGAGTGGTGGTCGATATAGTAGTCAAAGTTGCAGGAAGTAAAGGAGGAGCAGATGTAAAAGTCGGTGGCCCTTGAGGAGGCTGCACCGGAGGAGCAGGAGCCAGCTGAAGAGTAGCTGGTGGGTTCTGTAGAGGAGCAGGAGGCAATACAATCACAGGTTGCGCAACTAAAGGTAGCGGAGGTGCCGTAGCATTTTGCGCATAGGGGGGTTGCGAACTTAATAAATGCGCCATTAACGGATCTTTTTCAAGCTCTTTTGCTGCATCTTGCTGAAGAGGCGGCACAACTGGATAGCATTTATCTATTACCATTTTACGTTGCCTGTGCAACTGCTCACTCATCTGTTCTTCTTCATTGTCTTTAAACTGCATAGCAGCTTGCATTATCGAAATACCCCTTTCTCTCTTATTTTTCTTCGCTAATTTAATTTCCTTCTGTTTGGCTTTCTTACGCCATAGGCGGAAAGAGTCAAACATCGCCGGCCGGGCTTTCTTCTTAAAAAGTTTAACTTCGAGTGTTATCTAAGATTTCTGTATCAAAGCTACCATATTGGGGCCATTTTAAAACACCATCTTTTCTGGTGTATTTGATCGGCACTTCATTATATGTGATGGGACCTACGCCATGTTTTACATATAATTCATAAGTTGGAGTTCCAATCGGAGGAACCGGACACGAGTCCTCCAATCGGGAATCCCTATTATTACAACCAAGACAAAACAAATTTCCAAGTCTGCTAAGACCAGGCATCTTCGCTCTCTAGTCTAGCTTCAAACTTCAAAGGATTATCGATTACGATATTTCTCGTGAATACACGAGTCCTTCGGTTTTGGCACTTGCACGTTCCAAACAAAGTGATCCCAAAGGGGATACCCAAGACTAAGACCAACTAAGGACTGGGAGACGCTCCACTTATACTTAACTGAGATATCAATGACGTCACCAGAAGACTCGTCTTATCGTTTCGCTCTACCAAACTTCAAGGGTCCAAATCAGGGCGATAGCCAGGGCAGCAGTCCTTTGTAGCCGTCGGGAAGCGGGGAACCTCGCAGCAAAGACTTTCGGACCACGTCGACATGCAGGGGTCGATGAAGTGGTTGGCCTTCCTCCCGAATTTTCACACGAAGCTCCTCACGAACCTCTGGCTTGGACCGGTACCGCTGGTATCGCCCCACGTTGGGAGCCAACTGAGGTACTGGGTTTTTCAGAACCGGTACCGAACCGGTAACCCAGTGGTGTCAGGGTACACACCCAAAGACTTCGAGTACTTTCCTGATTTAGACCACAGAAACTCAGAGTCTTCTAGGTGAAGTCAAGGATCGATTTTATTGGCTGCAACCAAGGTAACAGGCGTCCTAGAAGTACAACAGCACGGGATGTATATTCTCAGGAGACTGCTCAATCTTACAAAGCCAGGCTTCTCTTTTTATACAAAATATTGTGCTTTAGGCAAACATTCTTCGAATTTTAGTATACCATTCACATGTTCCCATTACAAAGAAAAAGCAGAGTCATGATGACAAGCCCACATTTTAGTTTGTCCAGCCCACAACAAATTACCCGGCAAGGCCCAGCATTTCCAACAGATACCGGTGGACCCCCAATAAAAACGGGCACCTCCCCATCATAAAGCAAGTGAGAGAGAAAAGAGCAGGGACAGGTGTGAGCAAGATTCGGCGGGGTGTGTGTGCGATGAAAAGGGTTTATGGCCTGTTGTGCCTTGATGCTATCTTGTTCGGCCACTGGGAGAGGAACTGACCAAACAGGTTCGGCCTGCGGCAAAGGTTTCAGCTTGCCCAGGTCAGAGAAAAGTCAATCAAGGTGTACGTGTCCTTTGATATCGAATTTAGCTGTATTATAAGCCTATGTCAGGGTAACCCACAAAATGGCTGCCGTACACAAAATGGAAGCCAAGGGTTCAAGACGAAAATGACGATTTCGAGGTGAAATCGTCACTCGAATATGACGAAAATGCTGGTACATAGTGTACTAGCCATTTTCGGTCTTTTGATATAAAACTCGTCATGCTACGACGAAGTTTTATTCACGAGTCCAGAATTTTCAGAACTACACTAAGTAAGGGGTGGTTACATCGACTTACCCCAGCTGAGTGATCAGCCAGTTGTGTCAAATATGGAGGCCAGGCCAGGGGTGGCACAATACGTGCTGCTGCCCCTGGTAGGCCTTGGACGCACCTATTCCCTGGGTACCTGGGTACACTGTTACAGGGGCCAATAAGGTGAACCAGTTCCAATTTCGTACTGCACCTAATGTGCATTGGCATTAATTTAGAGAGAGAACAGCAGGCTGTGGGTCTGATTAGCAGGCCCACAGCCACATTAAGTCATAAACCAGTGAAGCAAAAAGCAAACATTTGGGGTGACCATAGGATAGCAGACCCTACTCTCCTACACCCAGTCCAATCAATGGGTAAATGGTGCAAAACTTCTGACTTACCTGGATTTTGGCGCCAATGTTTTCTTTGGCATTAAGATGCTGCTGTGAAGGGGGGACCGGGAGAAAGGGATTCATGTGGGAGACAGAAGGGAAGAAAAGGAAATGGGTGAGCATGCACTCAAGCAGAGTGTATAATCATTTATACCACGCGCTACGATTAGTTTGTCTATTTGCCTATATTTTCTCTCTCTATTTATAAGACACATTTTTGGCCCATATTACATCAGGTCCTGCCACAGACTGGAGAATTTGACAAGGATTTGGCAAAAGACTAGATGAAATATACCCCTTACGAGGATCTAAACAAAGAGAATATTTATATTTAAACCTTTCTATATACATTTATATACATCTCTTCATCATCATTATAATGAATAATGACAGACTCCGGGTCTCTATTAGTTCGCTTTTATCTATTTCTTTATAATTATATATGAATTGGTCATACAGAAGCACAATATTGAATCTGAATCTTCACTTGAGAACACAATACAGATGATCACAGTAACATCTCAATTAAGGAGCATAAGTGGAGTGGATAGTGTAAGAGACAAAAGAGCATTTTCAATAAGAATAATGCAATTACAGAATTTCATACGAACCTCGAAACTATAGCACAGCATGCTAATAGCTGAAAATGCTAACCCTCCAGCTGAGAGGGAAAACTGGGGCTATCATCATGAGGTATGAGGAGCAAAGTTAAGAAGTCAGCTTACAGGCAGCATCAGCCGTGTACATCAAAGAACAGCTCACACGAAAACACTTCAGATAGATCTAACACCAACGCTCTTCCCCTCTCTGCCTCTGCCTCACCTACTCTTTGACTCTCTGACTGACGGACAGACTTTCCTCCCAAACTATCATAATAATTATACCCTAATGTCTATAATTTCTGACTTATTCTTGTAACAAAATCCAGAAACATCCTTCTCCGATTGGCTTCCAGGCATAGGTTGTTAAGTCACACCACTTCCGTAGCTCTTCCCTTTCAAATGTCCATTTGTAAATTCCATGTTGTCATCATCATCCTTCAGCAGAGGAAATCAAGTTTTCTCCTTCCTCCTTGTACACATTTTCAGATGCATTTGGAAACATTTGGCAGTACAGTTTATCATTAGAAACTTGCTTTTCCTCGCTTTTCCTGCAACAGTACGAAGTATCGTAGATACACTGGACACGTAGCAGGCACTCAAAAATTATGAACACAATAGGCAACTTTGAAGAATAAACTTGATTTCTGTATTTTTACATTCCAAAGCTAAATTAAATCTAATCTAAATGTTGTGGCCTTCTTGTAAAACATGCAGTTTCTTTAGGAGAAATGAACATGATTTTACTATTTATTCAAAAACCAAGCTTATTTTCATTTCAATCTTTTCATTAGTATAATAGAACAAAACCATTTAAAACTATTATTCTGTAATTAATATTTGCTTAATTATGTTAACAAACAAGTACACATCTTTTCATATTTTATTAATGTTTCAGAAATCGTTTGTGGCCTACTTTAGTCACAGTGTCATTTTCCAGCACCTTTCTAATTTCGACTGCATGTTAAATAATTTTAAACTTTGTTAATAACTCACACAATGGAATGTTTAATCGAAGCAGGTTTTATTTATGTAAAATCCTGCTCTATCAATCCCCTATTTTATTGCAATTTAAGCCACCAAAATCTGATTACAATGTGTTTGTATCAGAATATACTGGTACTCATCTGTTTCAACCTAACCCCATCTATATCTTTCATTACCTCATAATAGTTTCTCTTTCCATCTTCCATTTCTATTTCTCCTCTCTTTCTTTTCTTTGATCTTCTTTTTTTCATGCATTTTCCCTTTGCATTTGCGGCATTTATATATTAAATGCATCATTAATATTCCAGCAGCAATAGCAATAATAGGTATTACTATCTTACCTAATAAGCTGTTACCAAATGTTAAAAGCCTATTTCTCACAGTTGAGAAACCCTTACCAAGTTTCCGTAGTATCAAGTCGATGTTGGTAGGAAGCAATGTCCATGTGGAGCGACTGTACCTCCACATCCTTTTTTTTACTGCAATGCCAATGGAACCCATGGAAACCTTCTTGGAGAACTTGTAAATATAGGTTTTTATGACCGACGATGACAGAGTTGGCGGCGCTAATGCCATGGTTCCTGCCCCGGGAGGCTTCCTCCTAGAGACAGCCTCCAGGAAGAGGAGTTGACATGTGAAATGTACTTGGATTTGAACATTGGGGATTATGGAGGAGAGGTAAGGCGCTGCATTCCTGAAAAGCCAAAGCTCTGCAAAGCTACCCATAGAAGACAAACAGAAGTTGTTGAGTTTTAAGGGTTCTAAGCCTAAGACCCCTTTTTTCCCCAGGAGCGAAGAAAGTGTCCTTTCCATTCTCAGAAATACTGCTGCTCCGTGCTCGAGATAACACACACAAAAGGGAGCCAATATGTCCAAAAAAGAAGAGACCAAGAAGAACCATCCAAGAAGTCCCAAAAGCAGCCGACAGGTAGAAGGTCGAGTCCAGCAGGAAATGAGGAAGAGGTTTGTGTAGAACTAGTAGTATGTGATAGTCTTCTCTTAACTGTAGAGACTCCACTCCCTTGGGCAAGTCACAAGAGTCTATTGGCTGGAGTTCTAGGACTTTCCTGATTTAGACCACAGAAACTCAGGCGTCCTAGAAGTACAACAGCACGGGATGTATATTCTCAGGAGACTGCTCAATCTTACAACGCCAGGCTTCTCTTTTTATACAAAATATTGTGCTATAGGCAAACATTCTTCGAATTTTAGTATACCATTCACATGTTCCCATTACAAAGAAAAAGCAGAGTCATGATGACAAGCCCACATTTTAGTTTGTCCAGCCCACAACAAATTACCCGGCAAGGCCCAGCATTTCCATCAGATACCGGTGGACCCCCAATAAAAACGGGCACCTCCCCATCATAAAGCAAGTGAGAGAGAAAAGAGCAGGGACAGGTGTGAGCAAGATTCGGCGGGGTGTGTGTGCGATGAAAAGGGTTTATGGCCTGTTGTGCCTTGATGCTATCTTGTTCGGCCACTGGGAGAGGAACTGACCAAACAGGTTCGGCCTGCGGCAAAGGTTTCAGCTTGCCCAGGTCAGAGAAAAGTCAATCAAGGTGTACGTGTCCTTTGATATCGAATTTAGCTGTATTATAAGCCTATGTCAGGGTAACCCACAAAATGGCTGCCGTACACAAAATGGAAGCCAAGGGTTCAAGACGAAAATGACGATTTCGAGGTGAAATCGTCACTCGAATATGACGAAAATGCTGGTACATAGTGTACTAGCCATTTTCGTTCTTTTGATATAAATCTCGTCATGCTACGCCGAAGTTTTATTCACGAGTCCAGAATTTTCAGAACTACACTAAGCAAGGGGTGGTTACATCGACTTACCCCAGCTGAGTGATCAGCCAGTTGTGTCAAATATGGAGGCCAGGCCAGGGGTGGCACAATACGTGCTGCAGCCCCTGGTAGGCCTTGGACGCACCTATGCCCTGGGTACCTGGGTACACTGTTACAGGGGCCAATAAGGTGAACCAGTTCCAATTTCGTACTGCACCTAATGTGCATTGGCATTAATTTAGAGAGAGAACAGCAGGCTGTGGGTCTGATTAGCAGGCCCACAGCCACATTAAGTCATAAACCAGTGAAGCAAAAAGCAAACAATTGGGGTGACCATAGGATAGCAGACCCTACTCTCCTACACCCAGTCCAATCAATGGGTAAATGGTGCAAAACTACTGACTTACCTGGATTTTGGCGCCAATGTTTTCTTTGGTATTAAGATGTTGCTGTGAAGGGGGACCGGGAGAAAGGGATTCATGTGGGAGACAGAAGGGAAGAAAAGGAAATGGGTGAGCATGCACTCAAGCAGAGTGTATAATCATTTATACCACGCGCTACGATTAGTTTGTCTATTTGCCTATATTTTCTCTCTCTATTTATAAGACACATTTTTGGCCCATATTACATCAGGTCCTGCCACAGACTGGAGAATTTGACAAGGATTTGGCAAAAGACTAGATGAAATATACCCCTTACGAGGATCTAAACAAAGAGAATATTTATATTTAAACCTTTCTATATACATTTATATACATCTCTTCATCATCATTATAATGAATAATGACAGACTCCGGGTCTCTATTAGTTCGCTTTTATCTATTTCTTTATAATTATATATGAATTGGTCATACAGAAGCACAATATTGAATCTGAATCTTCACTTGAGAACACAATACAGATGATCACAGTAACATCTCAATTAAGGAGCATAAGTGGAGTGGATAGTGTAAGAGACAAAAGAGCATTTTCAATAAGAATAATGCAATTACAGAATTTCATACGAACCTCGAAACTATAGCACAGCATGCTAATAGCTGAAAATGCTAACCCTCCAGCTGAGAGGGAAAACTGGGGCTATCATCATGAGGTATGAGGAGCAAAGTTAAGAAGTCAGCTTACAGGCAGCATCAGCCGTGTACATCAAAGAACAGCTCACACAAAAACACTTCAGATAGATCTAACACCAACGCTCTTCCCCTCTCTGCCTCTGCCTCACCTACTCTTTGACTCTCTGACTGACGGACAGACTTTCCTCCCAAACTATCATAATAATTATACCCTAATGTCTATAATTTCTGACTTATTCTTGTAACAAAATCCAGAAACATCCTTCTCCGATTGGCTTCCAGGCATAGGTTGTTAAGTCACACCACTTCCGTAGCTCTTCCCTTTCAAATGTCCATTTGTAAATTCCATGTTGTCATCATCATCCTTCAGCAGAGGAAATCAAGTTTTCTCCTTCCTCCTTGTACACATTTTCAGATGCATTTGGAAACATTTGGCAGTACAGTTTATCATTAGAAACTTGCTTTTCCTGCAACAGTACGAAGTATCGTAGATACACTGGACACGTAGCAGGCACTCAAAAATTATGAACACAATAGGCAACTTTGAAGAATAAACTTGATTTCTGTATTTTTACATTCCAAAGCTAAATTAAATCTAATCTAAATGTTGTGGCCTTCTTGTAAAACATGCAGTTTCTTTAGGAGAAATGAACATGATTTTACTATTTATTCAAAAACCAAGCTTATTTTCATTTCAATCTTTTCATTAGTATAATAGAACAAAACCATTTAAAACTATTATTCTGTAATTAATATTTGCTTAATTATGTTAACAAACAAGTACACATCTTTTCATATTTTATTAATGTTTCAGAAATCGTTTGTGGCCTACTTTAGTCACAGTGTCATTTTCCAGCACCTTTCTAATTTCGACTGCATGTTAAATAATTTTAAACTTTGTTAATAACTCACACAATGGAATGTTTAATCGAAGCAGGTTTTATTTATGTAAAATCCTGCTCTATCAATCCCCTATTTTATTGCAATTTAAGCCACCAAAATCTGATTACAATGTGTTTGTATCAGAATATACTGGTACTCATCTGTTTCAACCTAACCCCATCTATATCTTTCATTACCTCATAATAGTTTCTCTTTCCATCTTCCATTTCTATTTCTCCTCTCTTTCTTTTCTTTGATCTTCTTTTTTTCATGCATTTTCCCTTTGCATTTGCGGCATTTATATATTAAATGCATCATTAATATTCCAGCAGCAATAGCAATAATAGGTATTACTATCTTACCTAATAAGCTGTTACCAAATGTTAAAAGCCTATTTCTCACAGTTGAGAAACCCTTACCAAGTTTCCGTAGTATCAAGTCGATGTTGGTAGGAAGCAATGTCCATGTGGAGCGACTGTACCTCCACATCCTTTTTTTTACTGCAATGCCAATGGAACCCATGGAAACCTTCTTGGAGAACTTGTAAATATAGGTTTTTATGACCGACGATGACAGAGTTGGCGGCGCTAATGCCATGGTTCCTGCCCCGGGAGGCTTCCTCCTAGAGACAGCCTCCAGGAAGAGGAGTTGACATGTGAAATGTACTTGGATTTGAACATTGGGGATTGTGGAGGAGAGGTAAGGCGCTGCATTCCTGAAAAGCCAAAGCTCTGCAAAGCTACCCATAGAAGACAAACAGAAGTTGTTGAGTTTTAAGGGTTCTAAGCCTAAGACCCCTTTTTTCCCCAGGAGCGAAGAAAGTGTCCTTTCCATTCTCAGAAATACTGCTGCTCCGTGCTCGAGATAACACACACAAAAGGGAGCCAATATGTCCAAAAAAGAAGAGACCAAGAAGAACCATCCAAGAAGTCCCAAAAGCAGCCGACAGGTAGAAGGTCGAGTCCAGCAGGAAATGAGGAAGAGGTTTGTGTAGAACTAGTAGTATGTGATAGTCTTCTCTTAACTGTAGAGACTCCACTCCCTTGGGCAAGTCACAAGAGTCTATTGGCTGGAGTTCTAGGACTTTCCTGATTTAGACCACAGAAACTCAGGCGTCCTAGAAGTACAACAGCACGGGATGTATATTCTCAGGAGACTGCTCAATCTTACAACGCCAGGCTTCTCTTTTTATACAAAATATTGTGCTTTAGGCAAACATTCTTCGAATTTTAGTATACCATTCACATGTTCCCATTACAAAGAAAAAGCAGAGTCATGATGACAAGCCCACATTTTAGTTTGTCCAGCCCACAACAAATTACCCGGCAAGGCCCAGCATTTCCATCAGATACCGGTGGACCCCCAATAAAAACGGGCACCTCCCCATCATAAAGCAAGTGAGAGAGAAAAGAGCAGGGACAGGTGTGAGCAAGATTCGGCGGGGTGTGTGTGCGATGAAAAGGGTTTATGGCCTGTTGTGCCTTGATGCTATCTTGTTCGGCCACTGGGAGAGGAACTGACCAAACAGGTTCGGCCTGCGGCAAAGGTTTCAGCTTGCCCAGGTCAGAGAAAAGTCAATCAAGGTGTACGTGTCCTTTGATATCGAATTTAGCTGTATTATAAGCCTATGTCAGGGTAACCCACAAAATGGCTGCCGTACACAAAATGGAAGCCAAGGGTTCAAGACGAAAATGACGATTTCGAGGTGAAATCGTCACTCGAATATGACGAAAATGCTGGTACATAGTGTACTAGCCATTTTCGGTCTTTTGATATAAATCTCGTCATGCTACGCCGAAGTTTTATTCACGAGTCCAGAATTTTCAGAACTACACTAAGCAAGGGGTGGTTACATCGACTTACCCCAGCTGAGTGATCAGCCAGTTGTGTCAAATATGGAGGCCAGGCCAGGGGTGGCACAATACGTGCTGCAGCCCCTGGTAGGCCTTGGACGCACCTATGCCCTGGGTACCTGGGTACACTGTTACAGGGGCCAATAAGGTGAACCAGTTCCAATTTCGTACTGCACCTAATGTGCATTGGCATTAATTTAGAGAGAGAACAGCAGGCTGTGGGTCTGATTAGCAGGCCCACAGCCACATTAAGTCATAAACCAGTGAAGCAAAAAGCAAACAATTGGGGTGACCATAGGATAGCAGACCCTACTCTCCTACACCCAGTCCAATCAATGGGTAAATGGTGCAAAACTACTGACTTACCTGGATTTTGGCGCCAATGTTTTCTTTGGTATTAAGATGTTGCTGTGAAGGGGGGACCGGGAGAAAGGGATTCATGTGGGAGACAGAAGGGAAGAAAAGGAAATGGGTGAGTATGCACTCAAGCAGAGTGTATAATCATTTATACCACGCGCTACGATTAGTTTGTCTATTTGCCTATATTTTCTCTCTCTATTTATAAGACACATTTTTGGCCCATATTACATCGGGTCCTGCCACAGACTGGAGAATTTGACAAGGATTTGGCAAAAGACTAGATGAAATATACCCCTTACGAGGATCTAAACAAAGAGAATATTTATATTTAAACCTTTCTATATACATTTATATACATCTCTTCATCATCATTATAATGAATAATGGCAGACTCCGGGTCTCTATTAGTTCGCTTTTATCTATTTCTCTATAATTATATATGAATTGGTCATACAGAAGCACAATATTGAATCTGAATCTTCACTTGAGAACACAATACAGATGATCACAGTAACATCTCAATTAAGGAGCATAAGTCGAGTGGATAGTGTAAGAGACAAAAGAGCATTTTCAATAAGAATAATGCAATTACAGAATTTCATACGAACCTCGAAACTATAGCACAGCATGCTAATAGCTGAAAATGCTAACCCTCCAGCTGAGAGGGAAAACTGGGGCTATCATCATGAGGTATGAGGAGCAAAGTTAAGAAGTCAGCTTACAGGCAGCATCAGCCGTGTACATCAAAGAACAGCTCACACGAAAACACTTCAGATAGATCTAACACCAACGCTCTCCCCTCTCTGCCTCTGCCTCACCTACTCTTTGACTCTCTGACTGACAGACAGACTTTCCTCCCAAACTATCATAATAATTATACCCTAATGTCTATAATTTCTGACTTATTCTTGTAACAAAATCCAGAAAAATCCTTCTCCCATTGGCTTCCATGCATAGGGTGTTAAGTCACACCACTTCCGTCGCTCTTCCCTTTCAAATGTCCATTTGTTAATTCCATGTTGTCATCATCATCCTTCAGCAGAGGAAATCAAGTTTTCTCCTTCCTCCTTGTACACATTTTCAGATGCATTTGGAAACATTTGGCAGTACAGTTTATCATTAGAAACTTGCTTTTCCTCGCTTTTCCTGCAACAGTACGAAGTATCGTAGATACACTGGACACGTAGCAGGCACTCAAAAATTATGAACACAATAGGCAACTTTGAAGAATAAACTTGAATTCTGTATTTTTACATTCCAAAGCTAAATTAAACCTAATCTAAATGTTGAGGCCTTCTTGTAAAACATGCAGTTTCTTTAGGAGAAATGAACATGATTTTAATATTTATTCAAAAACAAAGCTTATTTTCATTTCAATCTTTTCATTAGTATAATAGAACAAAATCATTTAAAACTATTATTCTGTAATTAATATTTGCTTAACTATGTTAACAAACAAATACACATCTTTTCATATTTTATTAATGTTTCAGAAATCGTTTGTGGCCTACTTTAGTCACAGTGTCATTTTCCAGCACCTTTCTAATTTCGACTGCATGTTAAATAATTTTAAACTTTGTTAATAACTCACACAATGGAATGTTCAATCCAAGCAGGTTTTATTTATGTAAAATCCTGCTCTATCAATCCCCTATTTTATTGCAATTTAAGCCACCAAAATCTGATTACAATGTGTTTGTATCAGAATATACTGGTACTCATCTGTTTCAACCTAACCCCATCTATATCTTTCATTACCTCATAATAGTTTCTCTTTCCATCTTCCATTTCTATTTCTCCTCTCTTTCTTTTCTTTGATCTTCTTTTTTTCATGCATTTTCCCTTTGCATTTGCTGCATTTATATATTAAATGCATCATTAACATTCCAGCAGCAATAGCAATAATAGGTATTACTATCTTACCTAATAAGCTGTTACCAAATGTTAAAAGCCTATTTCTCACAGTAGAGAAACCCTTACCAAGTTTCCGTAGTATCAAGTCGATGTTGGTAGGAAGCAATGTCCATGTGGAGCGACTGTACCTCCACAGCCTTTTTTTTTACTGCAATGCCAATGGAACCCATGGAAACCTTCTTGGAGAACTTGTAAATATAGGTTTTTATGACCGACGATGACAGAGTTGGCGGCGCTTATGGCATGGTTCCTGCCCCGGGAGGCTTCCTCCTAGAGACAGCCTCCAGGAAGAGGAGTTGACATGTGAAATGTACTTGGATTTGAACATTGGGGATTGTGGAGGAGAGGTAAGGCGCTGCATTCCTGAAAAGCCAAAGCAGTCGGGCAGGGACCTCTGCAAAGCTACCCATAGAAGACAAACAGAAGTTGTTGAGTTTTAAGGGTTCTAAGCCTAAGACCCCCTTTTTCCCCAGGAGCGAAGAAAGTGTCCTTTCCATTCTCAGAAATACTGCTGCTCCGTGCTCGAGATAACACACACAAAAGGGAGCCAATATGTCCAAAAAAGAAGAGACCAAGAAGAACCATCCAAGAAGTCCCAAAAGCAGCCGACAGGTAGAAGGTCGAGTCCAGCAGGAAATGAGGAAGAGTTTTGTGTAGAACTAGTAGTATGTGATAGTCTTCTCTTAACTGTAGAGACTCCACTCCCTTGGGCAAGTCACAAGAGTCTATTGGCTGGAGTTCTAGGACTTTCCTGATTTAGACCACAAAAACTCAGGCGTCCTAGAAGTACAACAGCACGGGATGTATATTCTCAGGAGACTGCTCAATCTTACAACGCCAGGCTTCTCTTTTTATACAAAATATTGTGCTATAGGCAAACATTCTTCGAATTTTAGTATACCATTCACATGTTCCCATTACAAAGAAAAAGCAGAGTCATGATGACAAGCCCACATTTTAGTTTGTCCAGCCCACAACAAATTACCCGGCAAGGCCCAGCATTTCCATCAGATACCGGTGGACCCCCAATAAAAACGGGCACCTCCCCATCATAAAGCAAGTGAGAGAGAAAAGAGCAGGGACAGGTGTGAGCAAGATTCGGCGGGGTGTGTGTGCGATGAAAAGGGTTTATGGCCTGTTGTGCCTTGATGCTATCTTGTTCGGCCACTGGGAGAGGAACTGACCAAACAGGTTCGGCCTGCGGCAAAGGTTTCAGCTTGCCCAGGTCAGAGAAAAGTCAATCAAGGTGTACGTGTCCTTTGATATCGAATTTAGCTGTATTATAAGCCTATGTCAGGGTAACCCACAAAATGGCTGCCGTACACAAAATGGAAGCCAAGGGTTCAAGACGAAAATGACGATTTCGAGGTGAAATCGTCACTCGAATATGACGAAAATGCTGGTACATAGTGTACTAGCCATTTTCGTTCTTTTGATATAAATCTCGTCATGCTACGCCGAAGTTTTATTCACGAGTCCAGAATTTTCAGAACTACACTAAGCAAGGGGTGGTTACATCGACTTACCCCAGCTGAGTGATCAGCCAGTTGTGTCAAATATGGAGGCCAGGCCAGGGGTGGCACAATACGTGCTGCAGCCCCTGGTAGGCCTTGGACGCACCTATGCCCTGGGTACCTGGGTACACTGTTACAGGGGCCAATAAGGTGAACCAGTTCCAATTTCGTACTGCACCTAATGTGCATTGGCATTAATTTAGAGAGAGAACAGCAGGCTGTGGGTCTGATTAGCAGGCCCACAGCCACATTAAGTCATAAACCAGTGAAGCAAAAAGCAAACAATTGGGGTGACCATAGGATAGCAGACCCTACTCTCCTACACCCAGTCCAATCAATGGGTAAATGGTGCAAAACTACTGACTTACCTGGATTTTGGCGCCAATGTTTTCTTTGGTATTAAGATGTTGCTGTGAAGGGGGACCGGGAGAAAGGGATTCATGTGGGAGACAGAAGGGAAGAAAAGGAAATGGGTGAGCATGCACTCAAGCAGAGTGTATAATCATTTATACCACGCGCTACGATTAGTTTGTCTATTTGCCTATATTTTCTCTCTCTATTTATAAGACACATTTTTGGCCCATATTACATCAGGTCCTGCCACAGACTGGAGAATTTGACAAGGATTTGGCAAAAGACTAGATGAAATATACCCCTTACGAGGATCTAAACAAAGAGAATATTTATATTTAAACCTTTCTATATACATTTATATACATCTCTTCATCATCATTATAATGAATAATGACAGACTCCGGGTCTCTATTAGTTCGCTTTTATCTATTTCTTTATAATTATATATGAATTGGTCATACAGAAGCACAATATTGAATCTGAATCTTCACTTGAGAACACAATACAGATGATCACAGTAACATCTCAATTAAGGAGCATAAGTGGAGTGGATAGTGTAAGAGACAAAAGAGCATTTTCAATAAGAATAATGCAATTACAGAATTTCATACGAACCTCGAAACTATAGCACAGCATGCTAATAGCTGAAAATGCTAACCCTCCAGCTGAGAGGGAAAACTGGGGCTATCATCATGAGGTATGAGGAGCAAAGTTAAGAAGTCAGCTTACAGGCAGCATCAGCCGTGTACATCAAAGAACAGCTCACACAAAAACACTTCAGATAGATCTAACACCAACGCTCTTCCCCTCTCTGCCTCTGCCTCACCTACTCTTTGACTCTCTGACTGACGGACAGACTTTCCTCCCAAACTATCATAATAATTATACCCTAATGTCTATAATTTCTGACTTATTCTTGTAACAAAATCCAGAAACATCCTTCTCCGATTGGCTTCCAGGCATAGGTTGTTAAGTCACACCACTTCCGTAGCTCTTCCCTTTCAAATGTCCATTTGTAAATTCCATGTTGTCATCATCATCCTTCAGCAGAGGAAATCAAGTTTTCTCCTTCCTCCTTGTACACATTTTCAGATGCATTTGGAAACATTTGGCAGTACAGTTTATCATTAGAAACTTGCTTTTCCTGCAACAGTACGAAGTATCGTAGATACACTGGACACGTAGCAGGCACTCAAAAATTATGAACACAATAGGCAACTTTGAAGAATAAACTTGATTTCTGTATTTTTACATTCCAAAGCTAAATTAAATCTAATCTAAATGTTGTGGCCTTCTTGTAAAACATGCAGTTTCTTTAGGAGAAATGAACATGATTTTACTATTTATTCAAAAACCAAGCTTATTTTCATTTCAATCTTTTCATTAGTATAATAGAACAAAACCATTTAAAACTATTATTCTGTAATTAATATTTGCTTAATTATGTTAACAAACAAGTACACATCTTTTCATATTTTATTAATGTTTCAGAAATCGTTTGTGGCCTACTTTAGTCACAGTGTCATTTTCCAGCACCTTTCTAATTTCGACTGCATGTTAAATAATTTTAAACTTTGTTAATAACTCACACAATGGAATGTTTAATCGAAGCAGGTTTTATTTATGTAAAATCCTGCTCTATCAATCCCCTATTTTATTGCAATTTAAGCCACCAAAATCTGATTACAATGTGTTTGTATCAGAATATACTGGTACTCATCTGTTTCAACCTAACCCCATCTATATCTTTCATTACCTCATAATAGTTTCTCTTTCCATCTTCCATTTCTATTTCTCCTCTCTTTCTTTTCTTTGATCTTCTTTTTTTCATGCATTTTCCCTTTGCATTTGCGGCATTTATATATTAAATGCATCATTAATATTCCAGCAGCAATAGCAATAATAGGTATTACTATCTTACCTAATAAGCTGTTACCAAATGTTAAAAGCCTATTTCTCACAGTTGAGAAACCCTTACCAAGTTTCCGTAGTATCAAGTCGATGTTGGTAGGAAGCAATGTCCATGTGGAGCGACTGTACCTCCACATCCTTTTTTTTACTGCAATGCCAATGGAACCCATGGAAACCTTCTTGGAGAACTTGTAAATATAGGTTTTTATGACCGACGATGACAGAGTTGGCGGCGCTAATGCCATGGTTCCTGCCCCGGGAGGCTTCCTCCTAGAGACAGCCTCCAGGAAGAGGAGTTGACATGTGAAATGTACTTGGATTTGAACATTGGGGATTGTGGAGGAGAGGTAAGGCGCTGCATTCCTGAAAAGCCAAAGCTCTGCAAAGCTACCCATAGAAGACAAACAGAAGTTGTTGAGTTTTAAGGGTTCTAAGCCTAAGACCCCTTTTTTCCCCAGGAGCGAAGAAAGTGTCCTTTCCATTCTCAGAAATACTGCTGCTCCGTGCTCGAGATAACACACACAAAAGGGAGCCAATATGTCCAAAAAAGAAGAGACCAAGAAGAACCATCCAAGAAGTCCCAAAAGCAGCCGACAGGTAGAAGGTCGAGTCCAGCAGGAAATGAGGAAGAGGTTTGTGTAGAACTAGTAGTATGTGATAGTCTTCTCTTAACTGTAGAGACTCCACTCCCTTGGGCAAGTCACAAGAGTCTATTGGCTGGAGTTCTAGGACTTTCCTGATTTAGACCACAGAAACTCAGGCGTCCTAGAAGTACAACAGCACGGGATGTATATTCTCAGGAGACTGCTCAATCTTACAACGCCAGGCTTCTCTTTTTATACAAAATATTGTGCTTTAGGCAAACATTCTTCGAATTTTAGTATACCATTCACATGTTCCCATTACAAAGAAAAAGCAGAGTCATGATGACAAGCCCACATTTTAGTTTGTCCAGCCCACAACAAATTACCCGGCAAGGCCCAGCATTTCCATCAGATACCGGTGGACCCCCAATAAAAACGGGCACCTCCCCATCATAAAGCAAGTGAGAGAGAAAAGAGCAGGGACAGGTGTGAGCAAGATTCGGCGGGGTGTGTGTGCGATGAAAAGGGTTTATGGCCTGTTGTGCCTTGATGCTATCTTGTTCGGCCACTGGGAGAGGAACTGACCAAACAGGTTCGGCCTGCGGCAAAGGTTTCAGCTTGCCCAGGTCAGAGAAAAGTCAATCAAGGTGTACGTGTCCTTTGATATCGAATTTAGCTGTATTATAAGCCTATGTCAGGGTAACCCACAAAATGGCTGCCGTACACAAAATGGAAGCCAAGGGTTCAAGACGAAAATGACGATTTCGAGGTGAAATCGTCACTCGAATATGACGAAAATGCTGGTACATAGTGTACTAGCCATTTTCGGTCTTTTGATATAAATCTCGTCATGCTACGCCGAAGTTTTATTCACGAGTCCAGAATTTTCAGAACTACACTAAGCAAGGGGTGGTTACATCGACTTACCCCAGCTGAGTGATCAGCCAGTTGTGTCAAATATGGAGGCCAGGCCAGGGGTGGCACAATACGTGCTGCAGCCCCTGGTAGGCCTTGGACGCACCTATGCCCTGGGTACCTGGGTACACTGTTACAGGGGCCAATAAGGTGAACCAGTTCCAATTTCGTACTGCACCTAATGTGCATTGGCATTAATTTAGAGAGAGAACAGCAGGCTGTGGGTCTGATTAGCAGGCCCACAGCCACATTAAGTCATAAACCAGTGAAGCAAAAAGCAAACAATTGGGGTGACCATAGGATAGCAGACCCTACTCTCCTACACCCAGTCCAATCAATGGGTAAATGGTGCAAAACTACTGACTTACCTGGATTTTGGCGCCAATGTTTTCTTTGGTATTAAGATGTTGCTGTGAAGGGGGGACCGGGAGAAAGGGATTCATGTGGGAGACAGAAGGGAAGAAAAGGAAATGGGTGAGTATGCACTCAAGCAGAGTGTATAATCATTTATACCACGCGCTACGATTAGTTTGTCTATTTGCCTATATTTTCTCTCTCTATTTATAAGACACATTTTTGGCCCATATTACATCGGGTCCTGCCACAGACTGGAGAATTTGACAAGGATTTGGCAAAAGACTAGATGAAATATACCCCTTACGAGGATCTAAACAAAGAGAATATTTATATTTAAACCTTTCTATATACATTTATATACATCTCTTCATCATCATTATAATGAATAATGGCAGACTCCGGGTCTCTATTAGTTCGCTTTTATCTATTTCTTTATAATTATATATGAATTGGTCATACAGAAGCACAATATTGAATCTGAATCTTCACTTGAGAACACAATACAGATGATCACAGTAACATCTCAATTAAGGAGCATAAGTCGAGTGGATAGTGTAAGAGACAAAAGAGCATTTTCAATAAGAATAATGCAATTACAGAATTTCATACGAACCTCGAAACTATAGCACAGCATGCTAATAGCTGAAAATGCTAACCCTCCAGCTGAGAGGGAAAACTGGGGCTATCATCATGAGGTATGAGGAGCAAAGTTAAGAAGTCAGCTTACAGGCAGCATCAGCCGTGTACATCAAAGAACAGCTCACACGAAAACACTTCAGATAGATCTAACACCAACGCTCTCCCCTCTCTGCCTCTGCCTCACCTACTCTTTGACTCTCTGACTGACAGACAGACTTTCCTCCCAAACTATCATAATAATTATACCCTAATGTCTATAATTTCTGACTTATTCTTGTAACAAAATCCAGAAAAATCCTTCTCCCATTGGCTTCCATGCATAGGGTGTTAAGTCACACCACTTCCGTCGCTCTTCCCTTTCAAATGTCCATTTGTTAATTCCATGTTGTCATCATCATCCTTCAGCAGAGGAAATCAAGTTTTCTCCTTCCTCCTTGTACACATTTTCAGATGCATTTGGAAACATTTGGCAGTACAGTTTATCATTAGAAACTTGCTTTTCCTCGCTTTTCCTGCAACAGTACGAAGTATCGTAGATACACTGGACACGTAGCAGGCACTCAAAAATTATGAACACAATAGGCAACTTTGAAGAATAAACTTGAATTCTGTATTTTTACATTCCAAAGCTAAATTAAACCTAATCTAAATGTTGAGGCCTTCTTGTAAAACATGCAGTTTCTTTAGGAGAAATGAACATGATTTTAATATTTATTCAAAAACAAAGCTTATTTTCATTTCAATCTTTTCATTAGTATAATAGAACAAAATCATTTAAAACTATTATTCTGTAATTAATATTTGCTTAACTATGTTAACAAACAAATACACATCTTTTCATATTTTATTAATGTTTCAGAAATCGTTTGTGGCCTACTTTAGTCACAGTGTCATTTTCCAGCACCTTTCTAATTTCGACTGCATGTTAAATAATTTTAAACTTTGTTAATAACTCACACAATGGAATGTTCAATCCAAGCAGGTTTTATTTATGTAAAATCCTGCTCTATCAATCCCCTATTTTATTGCAATTTAAGCCACCAAAATCTGATTACAATGTGTTTGTATCAGAATATACTGGTACTCATCTGTTTCAACCTAACCCCATCTATATCTTTCATTACCTCATAATAGTTTCTCTTTCCATCTTCCATTTCTATTTCTCCTCTCTTTCTTTTCTTTGATCTTCTTTTTTTCATGCATTTTCCCTTTGCATTTGCTGCATTTATATATTAAATGCATCATTAACATTCCAGCAGCAATAGCAATAATAGGTATTACTATCTTACCTAATAAGCTGTTACCAAATGTTAAAAGCCTATTTCTCACAGTAGAGAAACCCTTACCAAGTTTCCGTAGTATCAAGTCGATGTTGGTAGGAAGCAATGTCCATGTGGAGCGACTGTACCTCCACAGCCTTTTTTTTTACTGCAATGCCAATGGAACCCATGGAAACCTTCTTGGAGAACTTGTAAATATAGGTTTTTATGACCGACGATGACAGAGTTGGCGGCGCTTATGGCATGGTTCCTGCCCCGGGAGGCTTCCTCCTAGAGACAGCCTCCAGGAAGAGGAGTTGACATGTGAAATGTACTTGGATTTGAACATTGGGGATTGTGGAGGAGAGGTAAGGCGCTGCATTCCTGAAAAGCCAAAGCAGTCGGGCAGGGACCTCTGCAAAGCTACCCATAGAAGACAAACAGAAGTTGTTGAGTTTTAAGGGTTCTAAGCCTAAGACCCCCTTTTTCCCCAGGAGCGAAGAAAGTGTCCTTTCCATTCTCAGAAATACTGCTGCTCCGTGCTCGAGATAACACACACAAAAGGGAGCCAATATGTCCAAAAAAGAAGAGACCAAGAAGAACCATCCAAGAAGTCCCAAAAGCAGCCGACAGGTAGAAGGTCGAGTCCAGCAGGAAATGAGGAAGAGTTTTGTGTAGAACTAGTAGTATGTGATAGTCTTCTCTTAACTGTAGAGACTCCACTCCCTTGGGCAAGTCACAAGAGTCTATTGGCTGGAGTTCTAGGACTTTCCTGATTTAGACCACAAAAACTCAGGCGTCCTAGAAGTACAACAGCACGGGATGTATATTCTCAGGAGACTGCTCAATCTTACAACGCCAGGCTTCTCTTTTTGTACAAAATATTGTGCTTTAGGCAAACATTCTTCGAATTTTAGTATACCATTCACATGTTCCCATTACAAAGAAAAAGCAGAGTCATGATGACAAGCCCACATTTTAGTTTGTCCAGGCCACAACAAATTACCCGGCAAGGCCCAGCATTTCCATCAGATACCGGTGGACCCCCAATCAAAAACGGGCACCTCCCCATCATAAAGCAAGTGAGAGAGAAAAGAGCAGGGACAGGTGTGAGCAAGATTCGGCGGGGTGTGTGTGCGATGAAAAGGGTTTATGGCCTGTTGTGCCTTGATGCTATCTTGTTCGGCCACTGGGAGAGGAACTGACCAAACAGGTTCGGCCTGCGGCAAAGGTTTCAGCTTGCCCAGGTCAGAGAAAAGTCAATCAAGGTGTACGTGTCCTTTGATATCGAATTTAGCTGTATTATAAGCCTATGTCAGGGTAACCCACAAAATGGCTGCCGTACACAAAATGGAAGCCAAGGGTTCAAGACGAAAATGACGATTTCGAGGTGACATCGTCACTCGAATATGACGAAAATGCTGGTACATAGTGTACTAGCCATTTTCGGTCTTTTGATATAAAACTCGTCATGCTACGCCTAAGTTTTATTCACGAGTCCAGAATTTTCAGAACTACACTAAGTAAGGGGTGGTTACATCAACTTACCCCAGCTGAGTGATCAGCCAGTTGTGTCAAATATGGAGGCCAGGCCAGGGGTGGCACAATACGTGCTGCAGCCCCTGGTAGGCCTTGGACGCACCTATGCCCTGGATACCTGGGTACACTGTTACAGGGGCCAATAAGGTGAACCAGTTCCAATTTCGTACTGCACCTAATGCGCATTGGCATTAATTTAGAGAGAGAACAGCAGGCTGTGGGTCTGATTAGCAGGCCCACAGCCACATTAAGTCATAAACCAGTGAAGCAAAAAGCAAACATTTGGGGTGACCATAGGATAGCAGACCCTACTCTCCTACACCCAGTCCAATCAATGGGTAAATGGTGCAAAACTACTGACTTACCTGGATTTTGGCGCCAATGTTTTCTTTGGCATTAAGATGTTGCTGTGAAGGGGGGACCGGGAGAAAGGGATTCATGTGGGAGACAGAAGGGAAGAAAAGGAAATGGGTGAGTATGCACTCAAGCAGAGTGTATAATCATTTATACCACGCGCTACGATTAGTTTGTCTATTTGCCTATATTTTCTCTCTCTATTTATAAGACACATTTTTGGCCCATATTACATCGGGTCCTGCCACAGACTGGAGAATTTGACAAGGATTTGGCAAAAGACTAGATGAAATATACCCCTTACGAGGATCTAAACAAAGAGAATATTTATATTTAAACCTTTCTATATACATTTATATACATCTCTTCATCATCATTATAATGAATAATGACAGACTCCGGGTCTCTATTAGTTCGCTTTTATCTATTTCTTTATAATTATATATGAATTGGTCATACAGAAGCACAATATTGAATCTGAATCTTCACTTGAGAACACAATACAGATGATCACAGTAACATCTCAATTAAGGAGCATAAGTGGAGTGGATAGTGTAAGAGACAAAAGAGCATTTTCAATAAGAATAATGCAATTACAGAATTTCATACGAACCTCGAAACTATAGCACAGCATGCTAATAGCTGAAAATGCTAACCCTCCAGCTGAGAGGGAAAACTGGGGCTATCATCATGAGATATGAGGAGCAAAGTTAAGAAGTCAGCTTACAGGCAGCATCAGCCGTGTACATCAAAGAACAGCTCACACGAAAACACTTCAGATAGATCTAACACCAACGCTCTCCCCTCTCTGCCTCTGCCTCACCTACTCTTTGACTCTCTGACTGACAGACAGACTTTCCTCCCAAACTATCATAATAATTATACCCTAATGTCTATAATTTCTGACTTATTCTTGTAACAAAATCCAGAAAAATCCTTCTCCGATTGGCTTCCAGGCATAGGGTGTTAAGTCACACCACTTCCGTCGCTCTTCCCTTTCAAATGTCCATTTGTTAATTCCATGTTGTCATCATCATCGTTCAGCAGAGGAAATCAAGTTTTCTCCTTCCTCCTTGTACACATTTTCAGATGCATTTGGAAACATTTGGCAGTACAGTTTATCATTAGAAACTTGCTTTTCCTCGCTTTTCCTGCAACAGTACGAAGTATCGTAGATACACTGGACACGTAGCAGGCACTCAAAAATTATGAACACAATAGGCAACTTTGAAGAATAAACTTGATTTCTGTATTTTTACATTCCAAAGCTAAATTAACCCTAATCTAAATGTTGAGGCCTTCTTGTAAAACATGCAGTTTCTTTAGGAGAAATGAACATGATTTTAATATTTATTCAAAAACAAAGCTTATTTTCATTTCAATCTTTTCATTAGTATAATAGAACAAAATCATTTAAAACTATTATTCTGTAATTAATATTTGCTTAACTATGTTAACAAACAAATACACATCTTTTCATATTTTATTAATGTTTCAGAAATCGTTTGTGGCCTACTTTAGTCACAGTGTCATTTTCCAGCACCTTTCTAATTTCGACTGCATGTTAAATAATTTTAAACTTTGTTAATAACTCACACAATGGAATGTTTAATCCAAGCAGGTTTTATTTATGTAAAATCCTGCACTATCAATCCCCTATTTTATTGCAATTTAAGCCACCAAAATCTGATTACAATGTGTTTGTATCAGAATATACTGGTACTCATCTGTTTCAACCTAACCCCATCTATATCTTTCATTACCTCATAATAGTTTCTCTTTCCATCTTCCATTTCTATTTCTCCTCTCTTTCTTTTCTTTGATCTTCTTTTTTTCATGCATTTTCCCTTTGCATTTGCTGCATTTATATATTAAATGCATCATTAATATTCCAGCAGCAATAGCAATAATAGGTATTACTATCTTACCTAATAAGCTGTTACCAAATGTTAAAAGCCTATTTCTCACAGTAGAGAAACCCTTACCAAGTTTCCGTAGTATCAAGTCGATGTTGGTTGGAAGCAATGTCCATGTGGAGCGACTGTACCTCCACAGCCTTTTTTTTTACTGCAATGCCAATGGAACCCATGGAAACCTTCTTGGAGAACTTGTAAATATAGGTTTTTATGACCGACGATGACAGAGTTGGCGGCGCTTATGCCATGGTTCCTTCCCCGGGAGGCTTCCTCCTAGAGACAGCCTCCAGGAAGAGGAGTTGACATGTGAAATGTACTTGGATTTGAACATTGTGGATTGTGGAGGAGAGGTAAGGCGCTGCATTCCTGAAAAGCCAAAGCAGTCGGGCAGGGACCTCTGCAAAGCTACCCATAGAAGACAAACAGAAGTTGTTGAGTTTTAAGGGTTCTAAGCCTAAGACCCCTTTTTTCCCCAGGAGCGAAGAAAGTGTCCTTTCCATTCTCAGAAATACTGCTGCTCCGTGCTCGAGATAACACACACAAAAGGGAGCCAATATGTCCAAAAAAGAAGAGACCAAGAAGAACCATCCAAGAAGTCCCAAAAGCAGCCGACAGGTAGAAGGTCGGGTCCAGCAGGAAATGAGGAAGAGTTTTGTGTAGAACTAGTAGTATGTGATAGTCTTCTCTTCACTGTAGAGACTCCACTCCCTTGGGCAAGTCACAAGAGTCTATTGGCTGGAGTTCTAGGACTTTCCTGATTTAGACCACAGAAACTCAGGCGTCCTAGAAGTACAACAGCACGGGATGTATATTCTCAGGAGACTGCTCAATCTTACAACGCCAGGCTTCTCTTTTTATACAAAATATTGTGCTTTAGGCAAACATTCTTCGAATTTTAGTATACCATTCACATGTTCCCATTACAAAGAAAAAGCAGAGTCATGATGACAAGCCCACATTTTAGTTTGTCCAGCCCACAACAAATTACCCGGCAAGGCCCAGCATTTCCATCAGATACCGGTGGACCCCCAATCAAAAACGGGCACCTCCCCATCATAAAGCAAGTGAGAGAGAAAAGAGCAGGGACAGGTGTGAGCAAGATTCGGCGGGGTGTGTGTGCGATGAAAAGGGTTTATGGCCTGTTGTGCCTTGATGCTATCTTGTTCGGCCACTGGGAGAGGAACTGACCAAACAGGTTCGGCCTGCGGCAAAGGTTTCAGCTTGCCCAGGTCAGAGAAAAGTCAATCAAGGTGTACGTGTCCTTTGATATCGAATTTAGCTGTATTATAAGCCTATGTCAGGGTAACCCACAAAATGGCTGCCGTACACAAAATGGAAGCCAAGGGTTCAAGACGAAAATGACGATTTCGAGGTGACATCGTCACTCGAATATGACGAAAATGCTGGTACATAGTGTACTAGCCATTTTCGGTCTTTTGATATAAAACTCGTCATGCTACGCCGAAGTTTTATTCACGAGTCCAGAATTTTCAGAACTACACTAAGTAAGGGGTGGTTACATCGACTTACCCCAGCTGAGTGATCAGCCAGTTGTGTCAAATATGGAGGCCAGGCCAGGGGTGGCACAATACGTGCTGCAGCCCCTGGTAGGCCTTGGACGCACCTATGCCCTGGATACCTGGGTACACTGTTACAGGGGCCAATAAGGTGAACCAGTTCCAATTTTGTACTGCACCTAATGTGCATTGGCATTAATTTAGAGAGAGAACAGCAGGCTGTGGGTCTGATTAGCAGGCCCACAGCCACATTAAGTCATAAACCAGTGAAGCAAAAAGCAAACATTTGGGGTGACCATAGGATAGCAGACCCTACTCTCCTACACCCAGTCCAATCAATGGGTAAATGGTGCAAAACTACTGACTTACCTGGATTTTGGCGCCAATGTTTTCTTTGGCATTTAGATGTTGCTGTGAAGGGGGGACCGGGAGAAAGGGATTCATGTGGGAGACAGAAGGGAAGAAAAGGAAATGGGTGAGTATGCACTCAAGCAGAGTGTATAATCATTTATACCACGCGCTACGATTAGTTTGTCTATTTGCCTATATTTTCTCTCTCTATTTATAAGACACATTTTTTGCCCATATTACATCGGGTCCTGCCACAGACTGGAGAATTTGACAAGGATTGGCAAAAGACTAGATGAAATATACCCCTTACGAGGATCTAAACAAAGAGAATATTTATATTTAAACCTTTCTATATACATTTATATACATCTCTTCATCATCATTATAATGAATAATGACAGATTCCGGGTCTCTATTAGTTCGCTTTTATCTATTTCTTTATAATTATATATGAATTGGTCATACAGAAGCACAATATTGAATCTGAATCTTCACTTGAGAACACAATACAGATGATCACAGTAACATCTCAACTAAGGAGCATAAGTGGAGTGGATAGTGTAAGAGACAAAAGAGCATTTTCAATAAGAATAATGCAATTACAGAATTTCATACGAACCTCGAAACTATAGCACAGCATGCTAATAGCTG
Organism: Lissotriton helveticus; assembly: GCF_964261635.1. NCBI lineage: Eukaryota > Metazoa > Chordata > Amphibia > Caudata > Salamandridae > Lissotriton > Lissotriton helveticus. The sequence goes on from NC_136059.1 coordinate 1,378,628,483, forward strand.
AAAATGCTAACCCTCCAGCTGAGAGGGAAAACTGGGGCTATCATCATGAGGTATGAGGAGCAAAGTTAAGAAGTCAGCTTACAGGCAGCATCAGCTGTGTACATCAAAGAACAGCTCACACGAAAACACTTCAGATAGATCTAACACCAACGCTCTCCCCTCTCTGCCTCTGCCTCACCTACTCTTTGACTCTCTGACTGACAGACAGACTTTCCTCCCAAACTATCATAATAATTATACCCTAATGTCTATAATTTCTGACTTATTCTTGTAACAAAATCCAGAAAAATCCTTCTCCGATTGGCTTCCAGGCATAGGGTGTTAAGTCACACCACTTCCGTCGCTCTCCCCTTTCAAATGTCCATTTGTTAATTCCATGTTGTCATCATCATCGTTCAGCAGAGGAAATCAAGTTTTCTCCTTCCTCCTTGTACACATTTTCAGATGCATTTGGAAACATTTGGCAGTACAGTTTATCATTAGAAACTTGCTTTTCCTCGCTTTTCCTGCAACAGTACGAAGTATCGTAGATACACTGGACACGTAGCAGGCACTCAAAAATTATGAACACAATAGGCAACTTTGAAGAATAAACTTGATTTCTGTATTTTTACATTCCAAAGCTAAATTAACCCTAATCTAAATGTTGAGGCCTTCTTGTAAAACATGCAGTTTCTTTAGGAGAAATGAACATGATTTTAATATTTATTCAAAAACAAAGCTTATTTTCATTTCAATCTTTTCATTAGTATAATAGAACAAAATCATTTAAAACTATTATTCTGTAATTAATATTTGCTTAACTATGTTAACAAACAAATACACATCTTTTCATATTTTATTAATGTTTCAGAAATCGTTTGTGGCCTACTTTAGTCACAGTGTCATTTTCCAGCACCTTTCTAATTTCGACTGCATGTTAAATAATTTTAAACTTTGTTAATAACTCACACAATGGAATGTTTAATCCAAGCAGGTTTTATTTATGTAAAATCCTGCACTATCAATCCCCTATTTTATTGCAATTTAAGCCACCAAAATCTGATTACAATGTGTTTGTATCAGAATATACTGGTACTCATCTGTTTCAACCTAACCCCATCTATATCTTTCATTACCTCATAATAGTTTCTCTTTCCATCTTCCATTTCTATTTCTCCTCTCTTTCTTTTCTTTGATCTTCTTTTTTTCATGCATTTTCCCTTTGCATTTGCTGCATTTATATATTAAATGCATCATTAATATTCCAGCAGCAATAGCAATAATAGGTATTACTATCTTACCTAATAAGCTGTTACCAAATGTTAAAAGCCTATTTCTCACAGTAGAGAAACCCTTACCAAGTTTCCGTAGTATCAAGTCGATGTTGGTTGGAAGCAATGTCCATGTGGAGCGACTGTACCTCCACAGCCTTTTTTTTTACTGCAATGCCAATGGAACCCATGGAAACCTTCTTGGAGAACTTGTAAATATAGGTTTTTATGACCGACGATGACAGAGTTGGCGGCGCTTATGCCATGGTTCCTTCCCCGGGAGGCTTCCTCCTAGAGACAGCCTCCAGGAAGAGGAGTTGACATGTGAAATGTACTTGGATTTGAACATTGTGGATTGTGGAGGAGAGGTAAGGCGCTGCATTCCTGAAAAGCCAAAGCAGTCGGGCAGGGACCTCTGCAAAGCTACCCATAGAAGACAAACAGAAGTTGTTGAGTTTTAAGGGTTCTAAGCCTAAGACCCCTTTTTTCCCCAGGAGCGAAGAAAGTGTCCTTTCCATTCTCAGAAATACTGCTGCTCCGTGCTCGAGATAACACACACAAAAGGGAGCCAATATGTCCAAAAAAGAAGAGACCAAGAAGAACCATCCAAGAAGTCCCAAAAGCAGCCGACAGGTAGAAGGTCGGGTCCAGCAGGAAATGAGGAAGAGTTTTGTGTAGAACTAGTAGTATGTGATAGTCTTCTCTTCACTGTAGAGACTCCACTCCCTTGGGCAAGTCACAAGAGTCTATTGGCTGGAGTTCTAGGACTTTCCTGATTTAGACCACAGAAACTCAGGCGTCCTAGAAGTACAACAGCACGGGATGTATATTCTCAGGAGACTGCTCAATCTTACAACGCCAGGCTTCTCTTTTTATACAAAATATTGTGCTTTAGGCAAACATTCTTCGAATTTTAGTATACCATTCACATGTTCCCATTACAAAGAAAAAGCAGAGTCATGATGACAAGCCCACATTTTAGTTTGTCCAGCCCACAACAAATTACCCGGCAAGGCCCAGCATTTCCATCAGATACCGGTGGACCCCCAATCAAAAACGGGCACCTCCCCATCATAAAGCAAGTGAGAGAGAAAAGAGCAGGGACAGGTGTGAGCAAGATTCGGCGGGGTGTGTGTGCGATGAAAAGGGTTTATGGCCTGTTGTGCCTTGATGCTATCTTGTTCGGCCACTGGGAGAGGAACTGACCAAACAGGTTCGGCCTGCGGCAAAGGTTTCAGCTTGCCCAGGTCAGAGAAAAGTCAATCAAGGTGTACGTGTCCTTTGATATCGAATTTAGCTGTATTATAAGCCTATGTCAGGGTAACCCACAAAATGGCTGCCGTACACAAAATGGAAGCCAAGGGTTCAAGACGAAAATGACGATTTCGAGGTGACATCGTCACTCGAATATGACGAAAATGCTGGTACATAGTGTACTAGCCATTTTCGGTCTTTTGATATAAAACTCGTCATGCTACGACGAAGTTTTATTCACGAGTCCAGAATTTTCAGAACTACACTAAGTAAGGGGTGGTTACATCGACTTACCCCAGCTGAGTGATCAGCCAGTTGTGTCAAATATGGAGGCCAGGCCAGGGGTGGCACAATACGTGCTGCAGCCCCTGGTAGGCCTTGGACGCACCTATGCCCTGGATACCTGGGTACACTGTTACAGGGGCCAATAAGGTGAACCAGTTCCAATTTTGTACTGCACCTAATGTGCATTGGCATTAATTTAGAGAGAGAACAGCAGGCTGTGGGTCTGATTAGCAGGCCCACAGCCACATTAAGTCATAAACCAGTGAAGCAAAAAGCAAACATTTGGGGTGACCATAGGATAGCAGACCCTACTCTCCTACACCCAGTCCAATCAATGGGTAAATGGTGCAAAACTACTGACTTACCTGGATTTTGGCGCCAATGTTTTCTTTGGCATTTAGATGTTGCTGTGAAGGGGGGACCGGGAGAAAGGGATTCATGTGGGAGACAGAAGGGAAGAAAAGGAAATGGGTGAGTATGCACTCAAGCAGAGTGTATAATCATTTATACCACGCGCTACGATTAGTTTGTCTATTTGCCTATATTTTCTCTCTCTATTTATAAGACACATTTTTTGCCCATATTACATCGGGTCCTGCCACAGACTGGAGAATTTGACAAGGATTGGCAAAAGACTAGATGAAATATACCCCTTACGAGGATCTAAACAAAGAGAATATTTATATTTAAACCTTTCTATATACATTTATATACATCTCTTCATCATCATTATAATGAATAATGACAGATTCCGGGTCTCTATTAGTTCGCTTTTATCTATTTCTTTATAATTATATATGAATTGGTCATACAGAAGCACAATATTGAATCTGAATCTTCACTTGAGAACACAATACAGATGATCACAGTAACATCTCAACTAAGGAGCATAAGTGGAGTGGATAGTGTAAGAGACAAAAGAGCATTTTCAATAAGAATAATGCAATTACAGAATTTCATACGAACCTCGAAACTATAGCACAGCATGCTAATAGCTGAAAATGCTAACCCTCCAGCTGAGAGGGAAAACTGGGGCTATCATCATGAGGTATGAGGAGCAAAGTTAAGAAGTCAGCTTACAGGCAGCATCAGCTGTGTACATCAAAGAACAGCTCACACGAAAACACTTCAGATAGATCTAACACCAACGCTCTCCCCTCTCTGCCTCTGCCTCACCTACTCTTTGACTCTCTGACTGACAGACAGACTTTCCTCCCAAACTATCATAATAATTATACCCTAATGTCTATAATTTCTGACTTATTCTTGTAACAAAATCCAGAAAAATCCTTCTCCGATTGGCTTCCAGGCATAGGGTGTTAAGTCACACCACTTCCGTCGCTCTTCCCTTTCAAATGTCCATTTGTTAATTCCATGTTGTCATCATCATCCTTCAGCAGAGGAAATCAAGTTTTCTCCTTCCTCCTTGTACACATTTTCAGATGCATTTGGAAACATTTGGCAGTACAGTTTATCATTAGAAACTTGCTTTTCCTCGCTTTTCCTGCAACAGTACGAAGTATCGTAGATACACTGGACACGTAGCAGGCACTCAAAAATTATGAACACAATAGGCAACTTTGAAGAATAAACTTGATTTCTGTATTTTTACATTCCAAAGCTAAATTAACCCTAATCTAAATGTTGAGGCCTTCTTGTAAAACATGCAGTTTCTTTAGGAGAAATGAACATGATTTTAATATTTATTCAAAAACAAAGCTTATTTTCATTTCAATCTTTTCATTAGTATAATAGAACAAAATCATTTAAAACTATTATTCTGTAATTAATATTTGCTTAACTATGTTAACAAACAAATACACATCTTTTCATATTTTATTAATGTTTCAGAAATCGTTTGTGGCCTACTTTAGTCACAGTGTCATTTTCCAGCACCTTTCTAATTTCGACTGCATGTTAAATAATTTTACACTTTGTTAATAACTCACACAATGGAATGTTTAATCCAAGCAGGTTTTATTTATGTAAAATCCTGCTCTATCAATCCCCTATTTTATTGCAATTTAAGCCACCAAAATCTGATTACAATGTGTTTGTATCAGAATATACTGGTACTCATCTGTTTCAACCTAACCCCATCTATATCTTTCATTACCTCATAATAGTTTCTCTTTCCATCTTCCATTTCTATTTCTCCTCTCTTTCTTTTCTTTGATCTTCTTTTTTTCATGCATTTTCCCTTTGCATTTGCTGCATTTATATATTAAATGCATCATTAATATTCCAGCAGCAATAGCAATAATAGGTATTACTATCTTACCTAATAAGCTGTTACCAAATGTTAAAAGCCTATTTCTCACAGTAGAGAAACCCTTACCAAGTTTCCGTAGTATCAAGTCGATGTTGGTAGGAAGCAATGTCCATGTGGAGCGACTGTACCTCCACAGCCTTTTTTTTTACTGCAATGCCAATGGAACCCATGGAAACCTTCTTGGAGAACTTGTAAATATAGGTTTTTATGACCGACGATGACAGAGTTGGCGGCGCTTATGCCATGGTTCCTGCCCCGGGAGGCTTCCTCCTAGAGACAGCCTCCAGGAAGAGGAGTTGACATGTGAAATGTACTTGGATTTGAACATTGGGGATTGTGGAGGAGAGGTAAGGCGCTGCATTCCTGAAAAGCCAAAGCAGTCGGGCAGGGACCTCTGCAAAGCTACCCATAGAAGACAAACAGAAGTTGTTGAGTTTTAAGGGTTCTAAGCCTAAGACCCCTTTTTTCCCCAGGAGCGAAGAAAGTGTCCTTTCCATTCTCAGAAATACTGCTGCTCCGTGCTCGAGATAACACACACAAAAGGGAGCCAATATGTCCAAAAAAGAAGAGACCAAGAAGAACCATCCAAGAAGTCCCAAAAGCAGCCGACAGGTAGAAGGTCGAGTCCAGCAGGAAATGAGGAAGAGTTTTGTGTAGAACTAGTAGTATGTGATAGTCTTCTCTTAACTGTAGAGACTCCACTCCCTTGGGCAAGTCACAAGAGTCTATTGGCTGGAGTTCTAGGACTTTCCTGATTTAGACCACAGAAACTCAGGCGTCCTAGAAGTACAACAGCACGGGATGTATATTCTCAGGAGACTGCTCAATCTTACAACGCCAGGCTTCTCTTTTTATACAAAATATTGTGCTTTAGGCAAACATTCTTCGAATTTTAGTATACCATTCACATGTTCCCATTACAAAGAAAAAGCAGAGTCATGATGACAAGCCCACATTTTAGTTTGTCCAGCCCACAACAAATCACCCGGCAAGGCCCAGCATTTCCATCAGATACCGGTGGACCCCCAATCAAAAACGGGCACCTCCCCATCATAAAGCAAGTGAGAGAGAAAAGAGCAGGGACAGGTGTGAGCAAGATTCGGCGGGGTGTGTGTGCGATGAAAAGGGTTTATGGCCTGTTGTGCCTTGATGCTATCTTGTTCGGCCACTGGGAGAGGAACTGACCAAAAAGGTTCGGCCTGCGGCAAAGGTTTCAGCTTGCCCAGGTCAGAGAAAAGTCAATCAAGGTGTACGTGTCCTTTGATATCGAATTTAGCTGTATTATAAGCCTATGTCAGGGTAACCCACAAAATGGCTGCCGTACACAAAATGGAAGCCAAGGGTTCAAGACGAAAATGACGATTTCGAGGTGAAATCGTCACTCGAATATGACGAAAAGGCTGGTACATAGTGTACTAGCCATTTTCGGTCTTTTGATATAAAACTCGTCATGCTACGCCGAAGTTTTATTCACGAGTCCAGAATTTTCAGAACTACACTAAGTAAGGGGTGGTTACATCGACTTACCCCAGCTGAGTGATCAGCCAGTTGTGTCAAATATGGAGGCCAGGCCAGGGGTGGCACAATACGTGCTGCAGCCCCTGGTAGGCCTTGGACGCACCTATGCCCTGGATACCTGGGTACACTGTTACAGGGGCCAATAAGGTGAACCAGTTCCAATTTCGTACTGCACCTAATGTGCATTGGCATTAATTTAGAGAGAGAACAGCAGGCTGTGGGTCTGATTAGCAGGCCCACAGCCACATTAAGTCATAAACCAGTGAAGCAAAAAGCAAACATTTGGGGTGACCATAGGATAGCAGACCCTACTCTCCTACACCCAGTCCAATCAATGGGTAAATGGTGCAAAACTACTGACTTACCTGGATTTTGGCGCCAATGTTTTCTTTGGCATTAAGATGTTGCTGTGAAGGGGGGACCGGGAGAAAGGGATTCATGTGGGAGACAGAAGGGAAGAAAAGGAAATGGGTGAGTATGCACTCAAGCAGAGTGTATAATCATTTATACCACGCGCTACGATTAGTTTGTCTATTTGCCTATATTTTCTCTCTCTATTTATAAGACACATTTTTGGCCCATATTACATCGGGTCCTGCCACAGACTGGAGAATTTGACAAGGATTTGGCAAAAGACTAGATGAAATATACCCCTTACCAGGATCTAAACAAAGAAAATATTTATATTTAAACCTTTCTATATACATTTATATACATCTCTTCATCATCATTATAATGAATAATGACAGACTCCGGGTCTCTATTAGTTCGCTTTTATCTATTTCTTTATAATTATATATGAATTGGTCATACAGAAGCACAATATTGAATCTGAATCTTCACTTGAGAACACAATGCAGATGATCACAGTAACATCTCAATTAAGGAGCATAAGTGGAGTGGATAGTGTAAGAGACAAAAGAGCATTTTCAATAAGAATAATGCAATTACAGAATTTCATACGAACCTCGAAACTATAGCACAGCATGCTAATAGCTGAAAATGCTAACCCTCCAGCTGAGAGGGAAAACTGGGGCTATCATCATGAGGTATGAGGAGCAAAAGTTAAGAAGTCAGCTTACAGGCAGCATCAGCCGTGTACATCAAAGAACAGCTCACACGAAAACACTTCAGATAGATCTAACACCAACGCTCTTCCCTCTCTGCCTCTGCCTCACCTACTCTTTGACTCTCTGACTGACAGACAGACTTTCCTCCCAAACTATCATAATAATTATACCCTAATGTCTATAATTTCTGACTTATTCTTGTAACAAAATCCAGAAAAATCCTTCTCCGATTGGCTTCCAGGCATAGGGTGTTAAGTCACACCACTTCCGTCGCTCTTCCCTTTCAAATGTCCATTTGTTAATTCCATGTTGTCATCATCATCCTTCAGCAGAGGAAATCAAGTTTTCTCCTTCCTCCTTGTACACATTTTCAGATGCATTTGGAAACATTTGGCAGTACAGTTTATCATTAGAAACTTGCTTTTCCTCGCTTTTCCTGCAACAGTACGAAGTATCGTAGATACACTGGACACGTAGCAGGCACTCAAAAATTATGAACACAATAGGCAACTTTGAAGAATAAACTTGATTTCTGTATTTTTACATTCCAAAGCTAAATTAAATCTAATCTAAATGTTGTGGCCTTCTTGTAAAACATGCAGTTTCTTTAGGAGAAATGAACATGATTTTACTATTTATTCAAAAACCAAGCTTATTTTCATTTCAATCTTTTCATTAGTATAATAGAACAAAACCATTTAAAACTATTATTCTGTAATTAATATTTGCTTAATTATGTTAACAAACAAATACACATCTTTTCATATTTTATTAATGTTTCAGAAATCGTTTGTGGCCTACTTTAGTCACAGTGTCATTTTCCAGCACCTTTCTAATTTCGACTGCATGTTAAATAATTTTAAACTTTGTTAATAACTCACACAATGGAATGTTTAATCCAAGCAGGTTTTATTTATGTAAAATCCTGCTCTATCAATCCCCTATTTTATTGCAATTTAAGCCACCAAAATCTGATTACAATGTGTTTGTATCAGAATATACTGGTACTCATCTGTTTCAACCTAACCCCATCTATATCTTTCATTACCTCATAATAGTTTCTCTTTCCATCTTCCATTTCTATTTCTCCTCTCTTTCTTTTCTTTGATCTTCTTTTTTTCATGCATTTTCCCTTTGCATTTGCGGCATTTATATATTAAATGCATCATTAATATTCCAGCAGCAATAGCAATAATAGGTATTACTATCTTACCTAATAAGCTGTTACCAAATGTTAAAAGCCTATTTCTCACAGTAGAGAAACCCTTACCAAGTTTCCGTAGTATCAAGTTGATGTTGGTAGGAAGCAATGTCCATGTGGAGCGACTGTACCTCCACAGCCTTTTTTTTACTGCAATGCCAATGGAACCCATGGAAACCTTCTTGGAGAACTTGTAAATATAGGTTTTTATGACCGACGATGACAGAGTTGGCGGCGCTTATGCCATGGTTCCTGCCCCGGGAGGCTTCCTCCTAGAGACAGCCTCCAGGAAGAGGAGTTGACATGTGAAATGTACTTGGATTTGAACATTGGGGATTGTGGAGGAGAGGTAAGGAGCTGCATTCCTGAAAAGCCAAAGCAGTCGGGCAGGGACCTCTGCAAAGCTACCCATAGAAGACAAACAGAAGTTGTTGAGTTTTAAGGGTTCTACGCCTAAGACCCCTTTTTTCCCCAGGAGCGAAGAAAGTGTCCTTTCCATTCTCAGAAATACTGCTGCTCCGTGCTCGAGATAACACACACAAAAGGGAGCCAATATGTCCAAAAAAGAAGAGACCAAGAAGAACCATCCAAGAAGTCCCAAAAGCAGCCGACAGGTAGAAGGTCGAGTCCAGCAGGAAATGAGGAAGAGTTTTGTGTAGAACTAGTAGTATGTGATAGTCTTCTCTTAACTGTAGAGACTCCACTCCCTTGGGCAAGTCACAAGAGTCTATTGGCTGGAGTTCTAGGACTTTCCTGATTTAGACGACAGAAACTCAGGCGTCCTAGAAGTACAACAGCACGGGATGTATATTCTCAGGAGACTGCTCAATCTTACAACGCCAGGCTTCTCTTTTTATACAAAATATTGTGCTTTAGGCAAACATTCTTCGAATTTTAGTATACCATTCACATGTTCCCATTACAAAGAAAAAGCAGAGTCATGATGACAAGCCCACATTTTAGTTTGTCCAGCCCACAACAAATTACCCGGCAAGGCCCAGCATTTCCATCAGATACCGGTGGACCCCCAATAAAAACGGGCACCTCCCCATCTTAAAGCAAGTGAGAGAGAAAAGAGCAGGGACAGGTGTGAGCAAGATTCGGCGGGGTGTGTGTGCGATGAAAAGGGTTTATGGCCTGTTGTGCCTTGATGCTATCTTGTTCGGCCACTGGGAGAGGAACTGACCAAACAGGTTCGGCCTGCGGCAAAGGTTTCAGCTTGCCCAGGTCAGAGAAAAGTCAATCAAGGTGTACGTGTCCTTTGATATCGAATTTAGCTGTATTATAAGCCTATGTCAGGGTAACCCACAAAATGGCTGCCGTACACAAAATGGAAGCCAAGGGTTCAAGACGAAAATGACGATTTCGAGGTGACATCGTCACTCGAATATGACGAAAATGCTGGTACATAGTGTACTAGCCATTTTCGGTCTTTTGGTATAAAACTCGTCATGCTACGCCTAAGTTTTATTCACGAGTCCAGAATTTTCAGAACTACACTAAGTAAGGGGTGGTTACATCAACTTACCCCAGCTGAGTGATCAGCCAGTTGTGTCAAATATGGAGGCCAGGCCAGGGGTGGCACAATACGTGCTGCAGCCCCTGGTAGGCCTTGGACGCACCTATGCCCTGGATACCTGGGTACACTGTTACAGGGGCCAATAAGGTGAACCAGTTCCAATTTCGTACTGCACCTAATGTGCATTGGCATTAATTTAGAGAGAGAACAGCAGGCTGTGGGTCTGATTAGCAGGCCCACAGCCACATTAAGTCATAAACCAGTGAAGCAAAAAGCAAACATTTGGGGTGACCATAGGATAGCAGACCCTACTCTCCTACACCCAGTCCAATCAATGGGTAAATGGTGCAAAACTACTGACTTACCTGGATTTTGGCGCCAATGTTTTCTTTGGCATTAAGATGTTGCTGTGAAGGGGGGACCGGGAGAAAGGGATTCATGTGGGAGACAGAAGGGAAGAAAAGGAAATGGGTGAGTATGCACTCAAGCAGAGTGTATAATCATTTATACCACGCGCTACGATTAGTTTGTCTATTTGCCTATATTTTCTCTCTCTATTTATAAGACACATTTTTGGCCCATATTACATCGGGTCCTGCCACAGACTGGAGAATTTGACAAGGATTTGGCAAAAGACTAGATGAAATATACCCCTTACGAGGATCTAAACAAAGAGAATATTTATATTTAAACCTTTCTATATACATTTATATACATCTCTTCATCATCATTATAATGAATAATGACAGACTCCGGGTCTCTATTAGTTCGCTTTTATCTATTTCTTTATAATTATATATGAATTGGTCATACAGAAGCACAATATTGAATCTGAATCTTCACTTGAGAACACAATACAGATGATCACAGTAACATCTCAATTAAGGAGCATAAGTGGAGTGGATAGTGTAAGAGACAAAAGAGCATTTTCAATAAGAATAATGCAATTACAGAATTTCATACGAACCTCGAAACTATAGCACAGCATGCTAATAGCTGAAAATGCTAACCCTCCAGCTGAGAGGGAAAACTGGGGCTATCATCATGAGGTATGAGGAGCAAAGTTAAGAAGTCAGCTTACAGGCAGCATCAGCCGTGTACATCAAAGAACAGCTCACACGAAAACACTTCAGATAGATCTAACACCAACGCTCTTCCCCTCTCTGCCTCTGCCTCACCTACTCTTTGACTCTCTGACTGACGGACAGACTTTCCTCCCAAACTATCATAATAATTATACCCTAATGTCTATAATTTCTGACTTATTCTTGTAACAAAATCCAGAAACATCCTTCTCCGATTGGCTTCCAGGCATAGGGTGTTAAGTCACACCACTTCCGTAGCTCTTCCCTTTCAAATGTCCATTTGTAAATTCCATGTTGTCATCATCATCCTTCAGCAGAGGAAATCAAGTTTTCTCCTTCCTCCTTGTACACATTTTCAGTTGCATTTGGAAACATTTGGCAGTACAGTTTATCATTAGAAACTTGCTTTTCCTCGCTTTTCCTGCAACAGTACGAAGTATCGTAGATACACTGGACACGTAGCAGGCACTCAAAAATTATGAACACAATAGGCAACTTTGAAGAATAAACTTGATTTCTGTATTTTTACATTCCAAAGCTAAATTAAATCTAATCTAAATGTTGTGGCCTTCTTGTAAAACATGCAGTTTCTTTAGGAGAAATGAACATGATTTTACTATTTATTCAAAAACCAAGCTTATTTTCATTTCAATCTTTTCATTAGTATAATAGAACAAAACCATTTAAAACTATTATTCTGTAATTAATATTTGCTTAATTATGTTAACAAACAAATACACATCTTTTCATATTTTATTAATGTTTCAGAAATCGTTTGTGGCCTACTTTAGTCACAGTGTCATTTTCCAGCACCTTTCTAATTTCGACTGCATGTTAAATAATTTTAAACTTTGTTAATAACTCACACAATGGAATGTTTAATCCAAGCAGGTTTTATTTATGTAAAATCCTGCTCTATCAATCCCCTATTTTATTGCAATTTAAGACACCAAAATCTGATTACAATGTGTTTGTATCAGAATATACTGGTACTCATCTGTTTCAACCTAACCCCATCTATATCTTTCATTACCTCATAATAGTTTCTCTTTCCATCTTCCATTTCTATTTCTCCTCTCTTTCTTTTCTTTGATCTTCTTTTTTTCATGCATTTTCCCTTTCCATTTGCGGCATTTATATATTAAATGCATCATTAATATTCCAGCAGCAATAGCAATAATAGGTATTACTATCTTACCTAATAAGCTGTTACCAAATGTTAAAAGCCTATTTCTCACAGTTGAGAAACCCTTACCAAGTTTCCGTAGTATCAAGTCGATGTTGGTAGGAAGCAATGTCCATGTGGAGCGACTGTACCTCCACATCCTTTTTTTTACTGCAATGCCAATGGAACCCATGGAAACCTTCTTGGAGAACTTGTAAATATAGGTTTTTATGACCGACGATGACAGAGTTGGCGGCGCTAATGCCATGGTTCCTGCCCCGGGAGGCTTCCTCCTAGAGACAGCCTCCAGGAAGAGGAGTTGACATGTGAAATGTACTTGGATTTGAACATTGGGGATTTTGGAGGAGAGGTAAGGCGCTGCATTCCTGAAAAGCCAAAGCTCTGCAAAGCTACCCATAGAAGACAAACAGAAGTTGTTGAGTTTTAAGGGTTCTAAGCCTAAGACCCCTTTTTTCCCCAGGAGCGAAGAAAGTGTCCTTTCCATTCTCAGAAATACTGCTGCTCCGTGCTCGAGATAACACACACAAAAGGGAGCCAATATGTCCAAAAAAGAAGAGACCAAGAAGAACCATCCAAGAAGTCCCAAAAGCAGCCGACAGGTAGAAGGTCGAGTCCAGCAGGAAATGAGGAAGAGGTTTGTGTAGAACTAGTAGTATGTGATAGTCTTCTCTTAACTGTAGAGACTCCACTCCCTTGGGCAAGTCACAAGAGTCTATTGGCTGGAGTTCTAGGACTTTCCTGATTTAGACCACAGAAACTCAGGCGTCCTAGAAGTACAACAGCACGGGATGTATATTCTCAGGAGACTGCTCAATCTTACAACGCCAGGCTTCTCTTTTTATACAAAATATTGTGCTTTAGGCAAACATTCTTCGAATTTTAGTATACCATTCACATGTTCCCATTACAAATAAAAAGCAGAGTCATGATGACAAGCCCACATTTTAGTTTGTCCAGCCCACAACAAATTACCCGGCAAGGCCCAGCATTTCCATCAGATACCGGTGGACCCCCAATAAAAACGGGCACCTCCCCATCATAAAGCAAGTGAGAGAGAAAAGAGCAGGGACAGGTGTGAGCAAGATTCGGCGGGGTGTGTGTGCGAGGAAAAGGGTTTATGGCCTGTTGTGCCTTGATGCTATCTTGTTCGGCCACTGGGAGAGGAACTGACCAAACAGGTTCGGCCTGCGGCAAAGTTTTCAGCTTGCCCAGGTCAGAGAAAAGTCAATCAAGGTGTACGTGTCCTTTGATATCGAATTTAGCTGTATTATAAGCCTATGTCAGGGTAACCCACAAAATGGCTGCCGTACACAAAATGGAAGCCAAGGGTTCAAGACGAAAATGACGATTTCGAGGTGAAATCGTCACTCGAATATGACGAAAATGCTGGTACATAGTGTACTAGCCATTTTCGGTCTTTTGATATAAATCTCGTCATGCTACGCCGAAGTTTTATTCACGAGTCCAGAATTTTCAGAACTACACTAAGCAAGGGGTGGTTACATCGACTTACCCCAGCTGAGTGATCAGCCAGTTGTGTCAAATATGGAGGCCAGGCCAGGGGTGGCACAATACGTGCTGCAGCCCCTGGTAGGCCTTGGACGCACCTATGCCCTGGGTACCTGGGTACACTGTTACAGGGGCCAATAAGGTGAACCAGTTCCAATTTCGTACTGCACCTAATGTGCATTGGCATTAATTTAGAGAGAGAACAGCAGGCTGTGGGTCTGATTAGCAGGCCCACAGCCACATTAAGTCATAAACCAGTGAAGCAAAAAGCAAACATTTGGGGTGACCATAGGATAGCAGACCCTACTCTCCTACACCCAGTCCAATCAATGGGTAAATGGTGCAAAACTACTGACTTACCTGGATTTTGGCGCCAATGTTTTCTTTGGTATTAAGATGTTGCTGTGAAGGGGGGACCGGGAGAAAGGGATTCATGTGGGAGACAGAAGGGAAGAAAAGGAAATGGGTGAGTATGCACTCAAGCAGAGTGTATAATCATTTATACCACGCGCTACGATTAGTTTGTCTATTTGCCTATATTTTCTCTCTCTATTTATAAGACACATTTTTGGCCCATATTACATCGGGTCCTGCCACAGACTGGAGAATTTGACAAGGATTTGGCAAAAGACTAGATGAAATATACCCCTTACGAGGATCTAAACAAAGAGAATATTTATATTTAAACCTTTCTATATACATTTATATACATCTCTTCATCATCATTATAATGAATAATGACAGACTCCGGGTCTCTATTAGTTCGCTTTTATCTATTTCTTTATAATTATATATGAATTGGTCATACAGAAGCACAATATTGAATCTGAATCTTCACTTGAGAACACAATACAGATGATCACAGTAACATCTCAATTAAGGAGCATAAGTGGAGTGGATAGTGTAAGAGACAAAAGAGCATTTTCAATAAGAATAATGCAATTACAGAATTTCATACGAACATCGAAACTATAGCACAGCATGCTAATAGCTGAAAATGCTAACCCTCCAGCTGAGAGGGAAAACTGGGGCTATCATCATGAGGTATGAGGAGCAAAGTTAAGAAGTCAGCTTACAGGCAGCATCAGCCGTGTACATCAAAGAACAGCTCACACGAAAACACTTCAGATAGATCTAACACCAACGCTCTCCCCTCTCTGCCTCTGCCTCACCTACTCTTTGACTCTCTGACTGACAGACAGACTTTCCTCCCAAACTATCATAATAATTATACCCTAATGTCTATAATTTCTGACTTATTCTTGTAACAAAATCCAGAAAAATCCTTCTCCGATTGGCTTCCAGGCATAGGGTGTTAAGTCACACCACTTCCGTCGCTCTTCCCTTTCAAATGTCCATTTGTTAATTCCATGTTGTCATCATCATCGTTCAGCAGAGGAAATCAAGTTTTCTCCTTCCTCCTTGTACACATTTTCAGATGCATTTGGAAACATTTGGCAGTACAGTTTATCATTAGAAACTTGCTTTTCCTCGCTTTTCCTGCAACAGTACGAAGTATCGTAGATACACTGGACACGTAGCAGGCACTCAAAAATTATGAACACAATAGGCAACTTTGAAGAATAAACTTGATTTCTGTATTTTTACATTCCAAAGCTAAATTAACCCTAATCTAAATGTTGAGGCCTTCTTGTAAAACATGCAGTTTCTTTAGGAGAAATGAACATGATTTTAATATTTATTCAAAAACAAAGCTTATTTTCATTTCAATCTTTTCATTAGTATAATAGAACAAAATCATTTAAAACTATTATTCTGTAATTAATATTTGCTTAACTATGTTAACAAACAAATACACATCTTTTCATATTTTATTAATGTTTCAGAAATCGTTTGTGGCCTACTTTAGTCACAGTGTCATTTTCCAGCACCTTTCTAATTTCGACTGCATGTTAAATAATTTTAAACTTTGTTAATAACTCACACAATGGAATGTTTAATCCAAGCAGGTTTTATTTATGTAAAATCCTGCACTATCAATCCCCTATTTTATTGCAATTTAAGCCACCAAAATCTGATTACAATGTGTTTGTATCAGAATATACTGGTACTCATCTGTTTCAACCTAACCCCATCTATATCTTTCATTACCTCATAATAGTTTCTCTTTCCATCTTCCATTTCTATTTCTCCTCTCTTTCTTTTCTTTGATCTTCTTTTTTTCATGCATTTTCCCTTTGCATTTGCTGCATTTATATATTAAATGCATCATTAATATTCCAGCAGCAATAGCAATAATAGGTATTACTATCTTACCTAATAAGCTGTTACCAAATGTTAAAAGCCTATTTCTCACAGTAGAGAAACCCTTACCAAGTTTCCGTAGTATCAAGTCGATGTTGGTTGGAAGCAATGTCCATGTGGAGCGACTGTACCTCCACAGCCTTTTTTTTTACTGCAATGCCAATGGAACCCATGGAAACCTTCTTGGAGAACTTGTAAATATAGGTTTTTATGACCGACGATGACAGAGTTGGCGGCGCTTATGCCATGGTTCCTGCCCCGGGAGGCTTCCTCCTAGAGACAGCCTCCAGGAAGAGGAGTTGACATGTGAAATGTACTTGGATTTGAACATTGTGGATTGTGGAGGAGAGGTAAGGCGCTGCATTCCTGAAAAGCCAAAGCAGTCGGGCAGGGACCTCTGCAAAGCTACCCATAGAAGACAAACAGAAGTTGTTGAGTTTTAAGGGTTCTAAGCCTAAGACCCCTTTTTTCCCCAGGAGCGAAGAAAGTGTCCTTTCCATTCTCAGAAATACTGCTGCTCCGTGCTCGAGATAACACACACAAAAGGGAGCCAATATGTCCAAAAAAGAAGAGACCAAGAAGAACCATCCAAGAAGTCCCAAAAGCAGCCGACAGGTAGAAGGTCGAGTCCAGCAGGAAATGAGGAAGAGTTTTGTGTAGAACTAGTAGTATGTGATAGTCTTCTCTTAACTGTAGAGACTCCACTCCCTTGGGCAAGTCACAAGAGTCTATTGGCTGGAGTTCTAGGACTTTCCTGATTTAGACCACAGAAACTCAGGCGTCCTAGAAGTACAACAGCACGGGATGTATATTCTCAGGAGACTGCTCAATCTTACAACGCCAGGCTTCTCTTTTTATACAAAATATTGTGCTTTAGGCAAACATTCTTCGAATTTTAGTATACCATTCACATGTTCCCATTACAAAGAAAAAGCAGAGTCATGATGACAAGCCCACATTTTAGTTTGTCCAGCCCACAACAAATTACCCGGCAAGGCCCAGCATTTCCATCAGATACCGGTGGACCCCCAATCAAAAACGGGCACCTCCCCATCATAAAGCAAGTGAGAGAGAAAAGAGCAGGGACAGGTGTGAGCAAGATTCGGCGGGGTGTGTGTGCGATGAAAAGGGTTTATGGCCTGTTGTGCCTTGATGCTATCTTGTTCGGCCACTGGGAGAGGAACTGACCAAACAGGTTCGGCCTGCGGCAAAGGTTTCAGCTTGCCCAGGTCAGAGAAAAGTCAATCAAGGTGTACGTGTCCTTTGATATCGAATTTAGCTGTATTATAAGCCTATGTCAGGGTAACCCACAAAATGGCTGCCGTACACAAAATGGAAGCCAAGGGTTCAAGACGAAAATGACGATTTCGAGGTGACATCGTCACTCGAATATGACGAAAATGCTGGTACATAGTGTACTAGCCATTTTCGGTCTTTTGATATAAAACTCGTCATGCTACGCCGAAGTTTTATTCACGAGTCCAGAATTTTCAGAACTACACTAAGTAAGGGGTGGTTACATCGACTTACCCCAGCTGAGTGATCAGCCAGTTGTGTCAAATATGGAGGCCAGGCCAGGGGTGGCACAATACGTGCTGCAGCCCCTGGTAGGCCTTGGACGCACCTATGCCCTGGATACCTGGGTACACTGTTACAGGGGCCAATAAGGTGAACCAGTTCCAATTTCGTACTGCACCTAATGTGCATTGGCATTAATTTAGAGAGAGAACAGCAGGCTGTGGGTCTGATTAGCAGGCCCACAGCCACATTAAGTCATAAACCAGTGAAGCAAAAAGCAAACATTTGGGGTGACCATAGGATAGCAGACCCTACTCTCCTACACCCAGTCCAATCAATGGGTAAATGGTGCAAAACTACTGACTTACCTGGATTTTGGCGCCAATGTTTTCTTTGGCATTTAGATGTTGCTGTGAAGGGGGGACCGGGAGAAAGGGATTCATGTGGGAGACAGAAGGGAAGAAAAGGAAATGGGTGAGTATGCACTCAAGCAGAGTGTATAATCATTTATACCACGCGCTACGATTAGTTTGTCTATTTGCCTATATTTTCTCTCTCTATTTATAAGACACATTTTTGGCCCATATTACATCGGGTCCTGCCACAGACTGGAGAATTTGACAAGGATTGGCAAAAGACTAGATGAAATATACCCCTTACGAGGCTCTAAACAAAGAGAATATTTATATTTAAACCTTTCTATATACATTTATATACATCTCTTCATCATCATTATAATGAATAATGACAGACTCCGGGTCTCTATTAGTTCGCTTTTATCTATTTCTTTATAATTATATATGAATTGGTCATACAGAAGCACAATATTGAATCTGAATCTTCACTTGAGAACACAATACAGATGATCACAGTAACATCTCAACTAAGGAGCATAAGTGGAGTGGATAGTGTAAGAGACAAAAGAGCATTTTCAATAAGAATAATGCAATTACAGAATTTCATACGAACCTCGAAACTATAGCACAGCATGCTAATAGCTGAAAATGCTAACCCTCCAGCTGAGAGGGAAAACTGGGGCTATCATCATGAGGTATGAGGAGCAAAGTTAAGAAGTCAGCTTACAGGCAGCATCAGCCGTGTACATCAAAGAACAGCTCACACGAAAACACTTCAGATAGATCTAACACCAACGCTCTCCCCTCTCTGCCTCTGCCTCACCTACTCTTTGACTCTCTGACTGACAGACAGACTTTCCTCCCAAACTATCATAATAATTATACCCTAATGTCTATAATTTCTGACTTATTCTTGTAACAAAATCCAGAAAAATCCTTCTCCGATTGGCTTCCAGGCATAGGGTGTTAAGTCACACCACTTCCGTCGCTCTTCCCTTTCAAATGTCCATTTGTTAATTCCATGTTGTCATCATCATCCTTCAGCAGAGGAAATCAAGTTTTCTCCTTCCTCCTTGTACACATTTTCAGATGCATTTGGAAACATTTGGCAGTACAGTTTATCATTAGAAACTTGCTTTTCCTCGCTTTTCCTGCAACAGTACGAAGTATCGTAGATACACTGGACACGTAGCAGGCACTCAAAAATTATGAACACAATAGGCAACTTTGAAGAATAAACTTGATTTCTGTATTTTTACATTCCAAAGCTAAATTAACCCTAATCTAAATGTTGAGGCCTTCTTGTAAAACATGCAGTTTCTTTAGGAGAAATGAACATGATTTTAATATTTATTCAAAAACAAAGCTTATTTTCATTTCAATCTTTTCATTAGTATAATAGAACAAAATCATTTAAAACTATTATTCTGTAATTAATATTTGCTTAACTATGTTAACAAACAAATACACATCTTTTCATATTTTATTAATGTTTCAGAAATCGTTTGTGGCCTACTTTAGTCACAGTGTCATTTTCCAGCACCTTTCTAATTTCGACTGCATGTTAAATAATTTTACACTTTGTTAATAACTCACACAATGGAATGTTTAATCCAAGCAGGTTTTATTTATGTAAAATCCTGCTCTATCAATCCCCTATTTTATTGCAATTTAAGCCACCAAAATCTGATTACAATGTGTTTGTATCAGAATATACTGGTACTCATCTGTTTCAACCTAACCCCATCTATATCTTTCATTACCTCATAATAGTTTCTCTTTCCATCTTCCATTTCTATTTCTCCTCTCTTTCTTTTCTTTGATCTTCTTTTTTTCATGCATTTTCCCTTTGCATTTGCTGCATTTATATATTAAATGCATCATTAATATTCCAGCAGCAATAGCAATAATAGGTATTACTATCTTACCTAATAAGCTGTTACCAAATGTTAAAAGCCTATTTCTCACAGTAGAGAAACCCTTACCAAGTTTCCGTAGTATCAAGTCGATGTTGGTAGGAAGCAATGTCCATGTGGAGCGACTGTACCTCCACAGCCTTTTTTTTTACTGCAATGCCAATGGAACCCATGGAAACCTTCTTGGAGAACTTGTAAATATAGGTTTTTATGACCGACGATGACAGAGTTGGCGGCGCTTATGCCATGGTTCCTGCCCCGGGAGGCTTCCTCCTAGAGACAGCCTCCAGGAAGAGGAGTTGACATGTGAAATGTACTTGGATTTGAACATTGGGGATTGTGGAGGAGAGGTAAGGCGCTGCATTCCTGAAAAGCCAAAGCAGTCGGGCAGGGACCTCTGCAAAGCTACCCATAGAAGACAAACAGAAGTTGTTGAGTTTTAAGGGTTCTAAGCCTAAGACCCCTTTTTTCCCCAGGAGCGAAGAAAGTGTCCTTTCCATTCTCAGAAATACTGCTGCTCCGTGCTCGAGATAACACACACAAAAGGGAGCCAATATGTCCAAAAAAGAAGAGACCAAGAAGAACCATCCAAGAAGTCCCAAAAGCAGCCGACAGGTAGAAGGTCGAGTCCAGCAGGAAATGAGGAAGAGTTTTGTGTAGAACTAGTAGTATGTGATAGTCTTCTCTTAACTGTAGAGACTCCACTCCCTTGGGCAAGTCACAAGAGTCTATTGGCTGGAGTTCTAGGACTTTCCTGATTTAGACCACAGAAACTCAGGCGTCCTAGAAGTACAACAGCACGGGATGTATATTCTCAGGAGACTGCTCAATCTTACAACGCCAGGCTTCTCTTTTTATACAAAATATTGTGCTTTAGGCAAACATTCTTCGAATTTTAGTATACCATTCACATGTTCCCATTACAAAGAAAAAGCAGAGTCATGATGACAAGCCCACATTTTAGTTTGTCCAGCCCACAACAAATTACCCGGCAAGGCCCAGCATTTCCATCAGATACCGGTGGACCCCCAATCAAAAACGGGCACCTCCCCATCATAAAGCAAGTGAGAGAGAAAAGAGCAGGGACAGGTGTGAGCAAGATTCGGCGGGGTGTGTGTGCGATGAAAAGGGTTTATGGCCTGTTGTGCCTTGATGCTATCTTGTTCGGCCACTGGGAGAGGAACTGACCAAAAAGGTTCGGCCTGCGGCAAAGGTTTCAGCTTGCCCAGGTCAGAGAAAAGTCAATCAAGGTGTACGTGTCCTTTGATATCGAATTTAGCTGTATTATAAGCCTATGTCAGGGTAACCCACAAAATGGCTGCCGTACACAAAATGGAAGCCAAGGGTTCAAGACGAAAATGACGATTTCGAGGTGAAATCGTCACTCGAATATGACGAAAAGGCTGGTACATAGTGTACTAGCCATTTTCGGTCTTTTGATATAAAACTCGTCATGCTACGCCGAAGTTTTATTCACGAGTCCAGAATTTTCAGAACTACACTAAGTAAGGGGTGGTTACATCGACTTACCCCAGCTGAGTGATCAGCCAGTTGTGTCAAATATGGAGGCCAGGCCAGGGGTGGCACAATACGTGCTGCAGCCCCTGGTAGGCCTTGGACGCACCTATGCCCTGGATACCTGGGTACACTGTTACAGGGGCCAATAAGGTGAACCAGTTCCAATTTCGTACTGCACCTAATATGCATTGGCATTAATTTAGAGAGAGAACAGCAGGCTGTGGGTCTGATTAGCAGGCCCACAGCCACATTAAGTCATAAACCAGTGAAGCAAAAAGCAAACATTTGGGGTGACCATAGGATAGCAGACCCTACTCTCCTACACCCAGTCCAATCAATGGGTAAATGGTGCAAAACTACTGACTTACCTGGATTTTGGCGCCAATGTTTTCTTTGGCATTAAGATGTTGCTGTGAAGGGGGGACCGGGAGAAAGGGATTCATGTGGGAGACAGAAGGGAAGAAAAGGAAATGGGTGAGTATGCACTCAAGCAGAGTGTATAATCATTTATACCACGCGCTACGATTAGTTTGTCTATTTGCCTATATTTTCTCTCTCTATTTATAAGACACATTTTTGGCCCATATTACATCGGGTCCTGCCACAGACTGGAGAATTTGACAAGGATTTGGCAAAAGACTAGATGAAATATACCCCTTACGAGGATCTAAACAAAGAGAATATTTATATTTAAACCTTTCTATATACATTTATATACATCTCTTCATCATCATTATAATGAATAATGACAGACTCCGGGTCTCTATTAGTTCGCTTTTATCTATTTCTTTATAATTATATATGAATTGGTCATACAGAAGCACAATATTGAATCTGAATCTTCACTTGAGAACACAATACAGATGATCACAGTAACATCTCAATTAAGGAGCATAAGTGGAGTGGATAGTGTAAGAGACAAAAGAGCATTTTCAATAAGAATAATGCAATTACAGAATTTCATACGAACCTCGAAACTATAGCACAGCATGCTAATAGCTGAAAATGCTAACCCTCCAGCTGAGAGGGAAAACTGGGGCTATCATCATGAGGTATGAGGAGCAAAAGTTAAGAAGTCAGCTTACAGGCAGCATCAGCCGTGTACATCAAAGAACAGCTCACACGAAAACACTTCAGATAGATCTAACACCAACGCTCTCCCCTCTCTGCCTCTGCCTCACCTACTCTTTGACTCTCTGACTGACAGACAGACTTTCCTCCCAAACTATCATAATAATTATACCCTAATGTCTATAATTTCTGACTTATTCTTGTAACAAAATCCAGAAAAATCCTTCTCCGATTGGCTTCCAGGCATAGGGTGTTAAGTCACACCACTTCCGTCGCTCTTCCCTTTCAAATGTCCATTTGTTAATTCCATGTTGTCATCATCATCCTTCAGCAGAGGAAATCAAGTTTTCTCCTTCCTCCTTGTACACATTTTCAGATGCATTTGGAAACATTTGGCAGTACAGTTTATCATTAGAAACTTGCTTTTCCTCGCTTTTCCTGCAACAGTACGAAGTATCGTAGATACACTGGACACGTAGCAGGCACTCAAAAATTATGAACACAATAGGCAACTTTGAAGAATAAACTTGATTTCTGTATTTTTACATTCCAAAGCTAAATTAACCCTAATCTAAATGTTGAGGCCTTCTTGTAAAACATGCAGTTACTTTAGGAGAAATGAACATGATTTTAATATTTATTCAAAAACAAAGCTTATTTTCATTTCAATCTTTTCATTAGTATAATAGAACAAAATCATTTAAAACTATTATTCTGTAATTAATATTTGCTTAATTATGTTAACAAACAAATACACATCTTTTCATATTTTATTAATGTTTCAGAAATCGTTTGTGGCCTACTTTAGTCACAGAGTCATTTTCCAGCACCTTTCTAATTTCGACTGCATGTTAAATAATTTTAAACTTTGTTAATAACTCACACAATGGAATGTTTAATCCAAGCAGGTTTTATTTATGTAAAATCCTGCTCTATCAATCCCCTATTTTATTGCAATTTAAGCCACCAAAATCTGATTACAATGTGTTTGTATCAGAATATACTGGTACTCATCTGTTTCAACCTAACCCCATCTATATCTTTCATTACCTCATAATAGTTTCTCTTTCCATCTTCCATTTCTATTTCTCCTCTCTTTCTTTTCTTTGATCTTCTTTTTTTCATGCATTTTCCCTTTGCATTTGCGGCATTTATATATTAAATGCATCATTAATATTCCAGCAGCAATAGCAATAATAGGTATTACTATCTTACCTAATAAGCTGTTACCAAATGTTAAAAGCCTATTTCTCACAGTAGAGAAACCCTTACCAAGTTTCCATAGTATCAAGTTGATGTTGGTAGGAAGCAATGTCCATGTGGAGCGACTGTACCTCCACAGCCTTTTTTTTACTGCAATGCCAATGGAACCCATGGAAACCTTCTTGGAGAACTTGTAAATATAGGTTTTTATGACCGACGATGACAGAGTTGGCGGCGCTTATGCCATGGTTCCTGCCCCGGGAGGCTTCCTCCTAGAGACAGCCTCCAGGAAGAGGAGTTGACATGTGAAATGTACTTGGATTTGAACATTGGGGATTGTGGAGGAGAGGTAAGGAGCTGCATTCCTGAAAAGCCAAAGCAGTCGGGCAGGGACCTCTGCAAAGCTACCCATAGAAGACAAACAGAAGTTGTTGAGTTTTAAGGGTTCTACGCCTAAGACCCCTTTTTTCCCCAGGAGCGAAGAAAGTGTCCTTTCCATTCTCAGAAATACTGCTGCTCCGTGCTCGAGATAACACACACAAAAGGGAGCCAATATGTCCAAAAAAGAAGAGACCAAGAAGAACCATCCAAGAAGTCCCAAAAGCAGCCGACAGGTAGAAGGTCGAGTCCAGCAGGAAATGAGGAAGAGTTTTGTGTAGAACTAGTAGTATGTGATAGTCTTCTCTTAACTGTAGAGACTCCACTCCCTTGGGCAAGTCACAAGAGTCTATTGGCTGGAGTTCTAGGACTTTCCTGATTTAGACGACAGAAACTCAGGCGTCCTAGAAGTACAACAGCACGGGATGTATATTCTCAGGAGACTGCTCAATCTTACAACGCCAGGCTTCTCTTTTTATACAAAATATTGTGCTTTAGGCAAACATTCTTCGAATTTTAGTATACCATTCACATGTTCCCATTACAAAGAAAAAGCAGAGTCATGATGACAAGCCCACATTTTAGTTTGTCCAGCCCACAACAAATTACCCGGCAAGGCCCAGCATTTCCATCAGATACCGGTGGACCCCCAATAAAAACGGGCACCTCCCCATCTTAAAGCAAGTGAGAGAGAAAAGAGCAGGGACAGGTGTGAGCAAGATTCGGCGGGGTGTGTGTGCGATGAAAAAGGTTTATGGCCTGTTGTGCCTTGATGCTATCTTGTTCGGCCACTGGGAGAGGAACTGACCAAACAGGTTCGGCCTGCGGCAAAGGTTTCAGCTTGCCCAGGTCAGAGAAAAGTCAATCAAGGTGTACGTGTCCTTTGATATCGAATTTAGCTGTATTATAAGCCTATGTCAGGGTAACCCACAAAATGGCTGCCGTACACAAAATGGAAGCCAAGGGTTCAAGACGAAAATTACGATTTCGAGGTGAAATCGTCACTCGAATATGACGAAAATGCTGGTACATAGTGTACTAGCCATTTTCGGTCTTTTGATATAAAACTCGTCATGCTACGCCGAAGTTTTATTCACGAGTCCAGAATTTTCAGAACTACACTAAGTAAGGGGTGGTTACATCGACTTACCCCAGCTGAGTGATCAGCCAGTTGTGTCAAATATGGAGGCCAGGCCAGGGGTGGCACAATACGTGCTGCAGCCCCTGGTAGGCCTTGGACGCACCTATGCCCTGGGTACCTGGGTACACTGTTACAGGGGCCAATAAGGTGAACCAGATCCAATTTTGTACTGCACCTAATGTGCATTGGCATTAATTTAGAGAGAGAACAGCAGGCTGTGGGTCTGATTAGCAGGCCCACAGCCACATTAAGTCATAAACCAGTGAAGCAAAAAGCAAACATTTGGGGTGACCATAGGATAGCAGACCCTACTCTCCTACACCCAGTCCAATCAATGGGTAAATGGTGCAAAACTACTGACTTACCTGGATTTTGGCGCCAATGTTTTCTTTGGCATTAAGATGTTGCTGTGAAGGGGGGGCCGGGAGAAAGGGATTCATGTGGGAGACAGAAGGGAAGAAAAGGAAATGGGTGAGTATGCACTCAAGCAGAGTGTATAATCATTTATACCACGCGCTACGATTAGTTTGTCTATTTGCCTATATTTTCTCTCTCTATTTATAAGACACATTTTTGGCCCATATTACATCAGGTCCTGCCACAGACTGGAGAATTTGACAAGGATTTGGCAAAAGACTAGATGAAATATACCCCTTACGAGGATCTAAACAAAGAGAATATTTATATTTAAACCTTTCTATATACATTTATATACATCTCTTCATCATCATTATAATGAATAATGACAGACTCCGGGTCTCTATTAGTTCGCTTTTATCTATTTCTTTATAATTATATATGAATTGGTCATACAGAAGCACAATATTGAATCTGAATCTTCACTTGAGAACACAATACAGATGATCACAGTAACATCTCAATTAAGGAGCATAAGTGGAGTTGATAGTGTAAGAGACAAAAGAGCATTTTCAATAAGAATAATGCAATTACAGAATTTCATACGAACCTCGAAACTATAGCACAGCATGCTAATAGCTGAAAATGCTAACCCTCCAGCTGAGAGGGAAAACTGGGGCTATCATCATGAGGTATGAGGAGCAAAGTTAAGAAGTCAGCTTACAGGCAGCATCAGCCGTGTACATCAAAGAACAGCTCACACGAAAACACTTCAGATAGATCTAACACCAACGCTCTCCCCTCTCTGCCTCTGCCTCACCTACTCTTTGACTCTCTGACTGACAGACAGACTTTCCTCCCAAACTATCATAATAATTATACCCTAATGTCTATAATTTCTGACTTATTCTTGTAACAAAATCCAGAAAAATCCTTCTCCGATTGGCTTCCAGGCATAGGGTGTTAAGTCACACCACTTCCGTCGCTCTTCCCTTTCAAATGTCCATTTGTTAATTCCATGTTGTCATCATCATCCTTCAGCAGAGGAAATCAAGTTTTCTCCTTCCTCCTTGTACACTTTTTCAGATGCATTTGGAAACATTTGGCAGTACAGTTTATCATTAGAAACTTGCTTTTCCTCGCTTTTCCTGCAACAGTACGAAGTATCGTAGATACACTGGACACGTAGCAGGCACTCAAAAATTATGAACACAATAGGCAACTTTGAAGAATAAACTTGATTTCTGTATTTTTACATTCCAAAGCTAAATTAACCCTAATCTAAATGTTGAGGCCTTCTTGTAAAACACGCAGTTTCTTTAGGAGAAATGAACATGATTTTAATATTTATTGAAAAACAAAGCTTATTTTCATTTCAATCTTTTCATTAGTATAATAGAACAAAATCATTTAAAACTATTATTCTGTAATTAATATTTGCTTAATTATGTTAACAAACAAATACACATCTTTTCATATTTTATTAATGTTTCAGAAATCGTTTGTGGCCTACTTTAGTCACAGTGTCATTTTCCAGCACCTTTCTAATTTCGACTGCATGTTAAATAATTTTAAACTTTGTTAATAACTCACACAATGGAATGTTTAATCCAAGCAGGTTTTATTTATGTAAAATCCTGCTCTATCAATCCCCTATTTTATTGCAATTTAAGCCACCAAAATCTGATTACAATGTGTTTGTATCAGAATATACTGGTACTCATCTGTTTCAACCTAACCCCATCTATATCTTTCATTACCTCATAATAGTTTCTCTTTCCATCTTCCATTTCTATTTCTCCTCTCTTTCTTTTCTTTGATCTTCTTTTTTTCATGCATTTTCCCTTTGCATTTGCGGCATTTATATATTAAATGCATCATTAATATTCCAGCAGCAATAGCAATAATAGGTATTACTATCTTACCTAAAAAGCTGTTACCAAATGTTAAAAGCCTATTTCTCACAGTAGAGAAACCCTTACCAAGTTTCCGTAGTATCAAGTCGATGTTGGTAGGAAGCAATGTCCATGTGGAGCGACTGTACCTCCACAGCCTTTTTTTTACTGCAATGCCAATGGAACACATGGAAACCTTCTTGGAGAACTTGTAAATATAGGTTTTTATGACCGACGATGACAGAGTTGGCGGCGCTTATGCCATGGTTCCTGCCCCGGGAGGCTTCCTCCTAGAGACAGCCTCCAGGAAGAGGAGTTGACATGTGAAATGTACTTGGATTTGAACATTGGGGATTGTGGAGGAGAGGTAAGGAGCTGCATTCCTGAAAAGCCAAAGCAGTCGGGCAGGGACCTCTGCAAAGCTACCCATAGAAGACAAACAGAAGTTGTTGAGTTTTAAGGGTTCTAAGCCTAAGACCCCTTTTTCCCCAGGAGCGAAGAAAGTGTCCTTTCCATTCTCAGAAATACTGCTGCTCCGTGCTCGAGATAACACACACAAAAGGGAGCCAATATGTCCAAAAAAGAAGAGACCAAGAAGAACCATCCAAGAAGTCCCAAAAGCAGCCGACAGGTAGAAGGTCGAGTCCAGCAGGAAATGAGGAAGAGTTTTGTGTAGAACTAGTAGTATGTGATAGTCTTCTCTTAACTGTAGAGACTCCACTCCCTTGGGCAAGTCACAAGAGTCTATTGGCTGGAGTTCTAGGACTTTCCTGATTTAGACGACAGAAACTCAGGCGTCCTAGAAGTACAACAGCACGGGATGTATATTCTCAGGAGACTGCTCAATCTTACAACGCCAGGCTTCTCTTTTTATACAAAATATTGTGCTTTAGGCAAACATTCTTCGAATTTTAGTATACCATTCACATGTTCCCATTACAAAGAAAAAGCAGAGTCATGATGACAAGCCCACATTTTAGTTTGTCCAGCCCACAACAAATTACCCGGCAAGGCCCAGCATTTCCATCAGATACCGGTGGACCCCCAATAAAAACGGGCACCTCCCCATCTTAAAGCAAGTGAGAGAGAAAAGAGCAGGGACAGGTGTGAGCAAGATTCGGCGGGGTGTGTGTGCGATGAAAAAGGTTTATGGCCTGTTGTGCCTTGATGCTATCTTGTTCGGCCACTGGGAGAGGAACTGACCAAACAGGTTCGGCCTGCGGCAAAGGTTTCAGCTTGCCCAGGTCAGAGAAAAGTCAATCAAGGTGTACGTGTCCTTTGATATCGAATTTAGCTGTATTATAAGCCTATGTCAGGGTAACCCACAAAATGGCTGCCGTACACAAAATGGAAGCCAAGGGTTCAAGACGAAAATGACGATTTCGAGGTGAAATCGTCACTCGAATATGACGAAAATGCTGGTACATAGTGTACTAGCCATTTTCGGTCTTTTGATATAAAACTCGTCATGCTACGCCGAAGTTTTATTCACGAGTCCAGAATTTTCAGAACTACACTAAGTAAGGGGTGGTTACATCGACTTACCCCAGCTGAGTGATCAGCCAGTTGTGTCAAATATGGAGGCCAGGCCAGGGGTGGCACAATACGTGCTGCAGCCCCTGGTAGGCCTTGGACGCACCTATGCCCTGGGTACCTGGGTACACTGTTACAGGGGCCAATAAGGTGAACCAGTTCCAATTTCGTACTGCACGTAATGTGCATTGGCATTAATTTATAGAGAGAACAGCAGGCTGTGGGTCTGATTAGCAGGCCCACAGCCACATTAAGTCATAAACCAGTGAAGCAAAAAGCAAACATTTGGGGTGACCATAGGATAGCAGACCCTACTCTCCTACACCCAGTCCAATCAATGGGTAAATGGTGCAAAACTACTGACTTACCTGGATTTTGGCGCCAATGTTTTCTTTGGCATTAAGATGCTGCTGTGAAGGGGGGACCGGGAGAAAGGGATTCATGTGGGAGACAGAAGGGAAGAAAAGGAAATGGGTGAGTATGCACTCAAGCAGAGTGTATAATCATGTATACCACGCGCTACGATTAGTTTGTCTATTTGCCTATATTTTCTCTCTCTATTTATAAGACACATTTTTGGCCCATATTACATCAGGTCCTGCCACAGACTGGAGAATTTGACAAGGATTTGGCAAAAGACTAGATGAAATATACCCCTTACGAGGATCTAAACAAAGAGAATATTTATATTTAAACCTTTCTATATACATTTATATACATCTCTTCATCATCATTATAATGAATAATGACAGACTCCGGGTCTCTATTAGTTCGCTTTTATCTATTTCTTTATAATTATATATGAATTGGTCATACAGAAGCACAATATTGAATCTGAATCTTCACTTGAGAACACAATACAGATGATCACAGTAACATCTCAATTAAGGAGCATAAGTGGAGTGGATAGTGTAAGAGACAAAAGAGCATTTTCAATAAGAATAATGCAATTACAGAATTTCATACGAACCTCGAAACTATAGCACAGCATGCTAATAGCTGAAAATGCTAACCCTCCAGCTGAGAGGGAAAACTGGGGCTATAATCATGAGGTATGAGGAGCAAAGTTAAGAAGTCAGCTTACAGGCAGCATCAGCCGTGTACATCAAAGAACAGCTCACACGAAAACACTTCAGATAGATCTAACACCAACGCTCTCCCCTCTCTGCCTCTGCCTCACCTACTCTTTGACTCTCTGACTGACAGACAGACTTTCCTCCCAAACTATCATAATAATTATACCCTAATGTCTATAATTTCTGACTTATTCTTGTAACAAAATCCAGAAAAATCCTTCTCCGATTGGCTTCCAGGCATAGGGTGTTAAGTCACACCACTTCCGTCGCTCTTCCCTTTCAAATGTCCATTTGTTAATTCCATGTTGTCATCATCATCCTTCAGCAGAGGAAATCAAGTTTTCTCCTTCCTCCTTGTACACATTTTCAGATGCATTTGGAAACATTTGGCAGTACAGTTTATCATTAGAAACTTGCTTTTCCTCGCTTTTCCTGCAACAGTACGAAGTATCGTAGATACACTGGACACGTAGCAGGCACTCAAAAATTATGAACACAATAGGCAACTTTGAAGAATAAACTTGATTTCTGTATTTTTACATTCCAAAGCTAAATTAACCCTAATCTAAATGTTGAGGCCTTCTTGTAAAACATGCAGTTACTTTAGGAGAAATGAACATGATTTTAATATTTATTCAAAAACAAAGCTTATTTTCATTTCAATCTTTTCATTAGTATAATAGAACAAAATCATTTAAAACTATTATTCTGTAATTAATATTTGCTTAATTATGTTAACAAACAAATACACATCTTTTCATATTTTATTAATGTTTCAGAAATCGTTTGTGGCCTACTTTAGTCACAGTGTCATTTTCCAGCACCTTTCTAATTTCGACTGCATGTTAAATAATTTTAAACTTTGTTAATAACTCACACAATGGAATGTTTAATCCAAGCAGGTTTTATTTATGTAAAATCCTGCTCTATCAATCCCCTATTTTATTGCAATTTAAGCCACCAAAATCTGATTACAATGTGTTTGTATCAGAATATACTGGTACTCATCTGTTTCAACCTAACCCGATCTATATCTTTCATTACCTCATAATAGTTTCTCTTTCCATCTTCCATTTCTATTTCTCCTCTCTTTCTTTTCTTTGATCTTCTTTTATTCATGCATTTTCCCTTTGAATTTGCGGCATTTATATATTAAATGCATCATTAATATTCCAGCAGCAATAGCAATAATAGGTATTACTATCTTACCTAATAAGCTGTTACCAAATGTTAAAAGCCTATTTCTCACAGTAGAGAAACCCTTACCAAGTTTCCGTAGTATCAAGTCGATGTTGGTAGGAAGCAATGTCCATGTGGAGCGACTGTACCTCCACAGCCTTTTTTTTACTGCAATGCCAATGGAACCCATGGAAACCTTCTTGGAGAACTTGTAAATATAGGTTTTTATGACCGACGATGACAGAGTTGGCGGCGCTTATGCCATGGTTCCTGCCCCGGGAAGCTTCCTCCTAGAGACAGCCTCCAGGAAGAGGAGTTGACATGTGAAATGTACTTGGATTTGAACATTGGGGATTGTGGAGGAGAGGTAAGGAGCTGCATCCCTGAAAAGCCAAAGCAGTCGGGCAGGGACCTCTGCAAAGCTACCCATAGAAGACAAACAGAAGTTGTTGAGTTTTAAGGGTTCTAAGCCTAAGACCCCTTTTTTCCCCAGGAGTGAAGAAAGTGTCCTTTCCATTCTCAGAAATACTGCTGCTCCGTGCTCGAGATAACACACACAAAAGGGAGCCAATATGTCCAAAAAAGGAGAGACCAAGAAGAACCATCCAAGAAGTCCCAAAAGCAGCCGACAGGTAGAAGGTCGAGTCCAGCAGGAAATGAGGAAGAGTTTTGTGTAGAACTAGTAGTATGTGATAGTCTTCTCTTAACTGTAGAAACTCCACTCCCTTGGGCAAGTCACAAGAGTCTATTGGCTGGAGTTCTAGGAAGAACTTGCAGAGTTTCCAAAAGGTAAAAAATAGTAATGTCTAAATTACACAAAGTCCAGCGCTCCTGCGCTTTCACAAAAACACAAAATATGAGTAAAAGGTAAGCTCCAGAAATAAGGTAAATGACAATATTCTACGCACGGTTGCGTGTTCCCGAAATTCAAAGTCACAAGCCCTACCACACGAAAGGAAAAGCTCTCAACTCGGAGCTCTAAGAAAAGGAAGGCAGGGCGTCCCCCGCAGGCGTCAGCTGCTCGATAATTCAACACAACGTGGACTCGCGTTTACAAGAAGCGGTATGTATCCAAATAATTAATGCAGGGGCAGGGGAGGGCAACTCACCCGACAAGGGTAAAGTCGGCCTAGTGATAACACACAGAATGAAGCTCTGCGGCGGCCACGGGGTTGTGCGAGCTTCCATGGGGGCTTCTTAGCTGGAGGGAAGGTTTGACTGCCGGGAGCTGGAGGGAAAGTGAACGCGGACAATTCCAGCGCGTCCTCGAATATATTAACAAACTGCAGGGAGAGACAGGAGATTGCGCGACCATGGGCTAAGACGGAACATAGAATCAGGAATCCAACGTTGGGGCTCTAGGACGCTGAATCAGAACAGGAATCCAAAAAAAAAACAGGAGAGCTGGGCTGTAGGAGAGTAGGGTCTGCTTCCTATGGTCACCCTCACTTTTTGCTGTGATTTTATGGTTTTTCGACTTTAGTTTGGCTGTGGGCCTGCTAATCAGATCCACAGCCCAGCTATTCTCTCTCTAAATTGATACCATGTACTTTAGGTACATACATGATTGGGTATTGGGTCACCTTTTTGAGATCCTGTATAGTGTACCATAGGTACCCAGGGCATAGGTGCATCCAAGGCCTACCAGGGGCGGCAACATGTATTATGCCACCCCTGGTTGGCCATCCAAACTGACACCACAGGCTGATCACTCAGCCTGGGCAAGGTGGTGTAATCACCCCTTGCTTAGATCTAGTATACCTATATCTACCCTTATATATAGACACATATGTACCTATAAGTCACTCCTATGACAGGCCTTAACAATCCTGGAGGCAGAGTGCTTGGTTTTATGTGAGAGGGTGCCCTAGCATGAGCTGAGCCCCTCTGCAGCTTTCGGAATCATGTCCTTATAGCTGTTCAATGATATAGCCATACCATATACTCTTAAGTGCATTATAATCCTTGCGGTTAATGCTAACTTTGGTTTGGCTTTATCAAATCATGTTGTGTAAGGTGTCAAACACTTTGGAACACTACCCCCCGCCAGTTCTGGCGGCGGGGGTAGCATTCCACCCTTCTAGAGGGAGAAGACATGTAGTTACTGCTTTATCCGGTTAAAGTTAAACAGAGCCTCAGCATCACAAAATGCATGCTTCTGCCACAGACACGAGTCTGACCTCCTGCTGCTGGATGAAACTCCGGCAGGGGAGGCCTGGACAATAGATTTCCTGCCTTGGGAGGTGCCAGCACCTCCCCAGACAGGCTTTTAGTGTATTGGGGCAGGGAGGGCTGCAAAATGAGACAGTGCCTGGGGCACACAAGGTGCTCCATGCATAGCCCTGTTCAAACCAGTTGCTGGGGCACTCCAGCCCCAGCTCTGGCGCAAAACTGGACAAAGAGAAAGGGGTGTAACCACCCCCTTCTCAGGGTTCATCCATAGGAGGGACCTAGCAGGTAATCCAGCCCCTTAGTTTGGTATAAAGTTAGGAGCTGTGTCTAGAGATAGCAGATTACCCTGGAAAGAAACTATGAAACAGAACTCTTGGACTTCGCCATTCTATGCTGACTACAATACTGAAGAAGATCTCCCTTGTGGTCAAGGAGTGACCACCCTGTTCAAACAGGCACCACCAGTAACTTGCCGGTGTGCTTTGTCGATGCTCCCGATGGAACCCGATGACTCAGCTACTCAGGACTGGACTTCCAGACTTCTTTGACTCTGACCTACATCCACAGCAAAGCTGAGACCCATGGCGGACACAAGAGATGTGGGACCAGACTCCCTGGACATCCTGCAAATTGCTAACTGCATCAACTCCTGAGGTAACTCGCAGTTGTGCATTGGGGCACAAGAAGCCCCTGACGCGAGCAACATCTGCACCAGAGCTCAGCCCACCACACTCCACGAGTGCCACATGGGACCCGCTCCTGCATTTCAGCTTGATATGTTTTCCCGGTTGCTAGCCCGTTGGCTAGTGAGACCCCTGAAGACGATCCTTTAAATTTCCAAAGCTTGCCTGGTTGCTCTGGGTTTGCCCCAGCTTCCTTCCGAAAGAGAAGCACCTCAGACCTTGCTGGTCTGACCTGAAGCGAATCTTCATTTCCTGCATGGGTTGCGGTTAACAAGGCTTGTTGGGTCCAATCTGGATACCGACACTGCAGGCCGCTAGATCTTTTGAGGTACAGCTCAACTCCAGCTCCTGGTTGTCATCGACACCTTCTGGTCCTCGTGGCTGCAGAGACAAGCTTCACCTCTTCACCTGTTTGCATCACGACATCACCTGGTTCCATCCTGGTTCCTTCCTGGTCACTGGCTAGTGACAGAGACTCAGTCCCCTCTGCTTTCAGGTTCTTCAGCTCCTTGATCCACCCTTGGATCCACCCGGACACTCTTCTTTCGGCCGCCTGCAGCACTTCTTTTGCAGGTCTCCATTAAAAGCATCGACGAAACCCGACACGAAAAGGCACCTATGCACCCGGCTTCCCTGGGTAAGGTAACTCGAGTACTCCGGTGCTCCCGTGGGTATTGACTATCCAAGTGTCCTAGTTTAAAGGGGTTTCACCGTAGTCCACCCGGAAGTGTCCTTAAT
Organism: Lissotriton helveticus; assembly: GCF_964261635.1. Classification (NCBI taxonomy): domain Eukaryota; kingdom Metazoa; phylum Chordata; class Amphibia; order Caudata; family Salamandridae; genus Lissotriton; species Lissotriton helveticus. Next base: position 1,378,663,634 of record NC_136059.1, read on the forward strand.
CAGTAACTTTGTGACTTCTTCGTTCTCCATTGTAAGTCAATGGTAACTTGCGTCTGTGTTCCCACACTGCACGCGTCTCCCGTGGGTCTCCTACTTCTAAACCTTTGGTCCTGCAGTGTAGCCCCAGCGATTCCCTAGGCCCTAGGCCTATTCACTTTTCCTGAAGTAGCCCTTATACCACTTAATTAGTATGTGGTTTGTGAGGCCCCTAGGGCAGAATTGTATTTGTGCAACTTATAGTATGCTTAATGAGTAACTTGTATCGTATCTCGAACTCTGACCTCATAAAGAGTGCAGAGGGTTTGTTTTAGTAATAAATACATATATATTTGATATATACCTTGTGTGGTGTCCTTTCATTTGGTATTCAAGGGATTATATATGGTAAAACAGCTGGCTTCAGATGCTCTCTGAAGTTTTAGCCTAAGACTACTTGTCCATGCAACCACTAGGATAGCTGGTCTATAAGGTTGACTTTACAACCATCATCATAAGGGTCGTTTAGACTGGTGCAGGGTGCCCACTGGAATAGTGGACAACATATGCCAGGCTAACTTCTCACATTGGTGTTCAGCGGTTGGGATAAGAGCTTGCTGTTGTTTTACCATATAATCTTGAGATATCATTTGAAAGATCACATTAAGGTACCTAAAGCAAGAAATAAGTAAATGGTGGGGCGGAGCAACACTGAAGGAATACCAGAGGTTAGATAGAGTCCCACGTGGTTTGAGATCACAACTTTTTCCCACTTATGACGATCTTGAGGAGGATCTCCTCCTCATTTGGGAAAAAGACCTTACTGGTAACTCTATGAGGCTGATGAATTTACTCATTGAAAACTGTGAAAGAAAGGTAACCAAAATTGCCCAAGAAGTGGATATTTTAGAAAAAGAAATAGCTGACTTGCAGAAAGCGGAAGGTACAAAGAAAAATTATGACATTCTGAATGATATTTTAAATAAATATGAAGATGAGATTAAACAGAGGAAGGCGCGGAAACTAAAACGGGATGAACAAGATTACAATATGGGTAGGGTCTTTACTTTTTCCAAAAGATTCGACACCCTAATTATAAATGATACCCTCAACAAGAATAAAAATACGGTGTCGACAAGCAGCTTAAATACTATATCATCTAGCAGTGTTTTTGTTAGTGGGGATGAGGGGACTAGCAGTACTAACACTGAACAGGCTAATGGAGTACCAGCTCCTACCTCTTCTTCTTCTTTTTTAAAGGAGGTCCAACGCATCAAAATTGGCAATTCGAGACAGCGGGACCTAAGGGGAGAAGGGACGGCAAGCCCAAGAGAGGTAAAAGGGGCGGCCGGAAACTCAGACGTAAGAACCCACTACCAGACCAGGTCATGGCAGGCCAATCAGAGGAGGTAGATTGCACTAATGATATCCAGATAATGAATCTGACGGACAGAGATTTTTCTCGAGACACTCTAACAGTATTGAAGAAGGGGTTGAACTTTTGTCCCGACTGGTATCTGCAATATGACTGATGTAAAAATTGACATGTACAAATTTGTTAGACAACTAAAGATTAAAAAATACTTTGCAGCAACTGGTGTGGAAAGAAATAAATCTTCTGAACATATGTGGGGGGATGTTACCATTCATGATGTGGAAGCAACAAGACTACTTCTTTCTATCACTGAGAATGAAAATGATCCTATTACTTTACAGCGGGTATTGCAAGAACTGGACTACTGTACTAATTACAGTGAGGATAGCGGTTTAAAAGGTAAATCTAAATGGACCCCCAGATTGGCTAGTAACAATAATATTGATGCATTTTACAAAATCATATTGCAGGAATTGAATTTATTGGAAAAGAAGATTATGACATCTAAAATATCTTCTCGTCTGTGTAATCTCACATTGGGTGAAAAAGCAGCTTTAAAAACATTGGCAGCAGATCCCTCCCTTGTAGTTAAAGAAGCTGGCAAGGGGGGAATGTGGTAATAATGCACAAAACTAATTATGACAATGAAATAATGAGCCAACTTAACAACCAAGCATGCTATATTGAACTACCCTCTAACCCTATTTTTGGAATAGTAGCGAAAATTAATGAGTTTCTGAAAGCTTGTCATCAAGAAACTATCCTATCAGACAAGGAGTACAAATACCTACTAGTAGACCGTCCTCGCTTCCCATGCCTATATACCTTGCCGAAGGTTCATAAGGACATCACCTGTCCACCTGGAAGGCCAATAGTGTCTGGCATTGGGGGGCCAACCGAGAAATTATCGGAATTTGTAGACTTTTTTTACGACCCTATGTCACTAGCCTTGCCTCGTATATTAAAGATACCAAGGACGTACTTAACGTCTTTAATGATTTTAACTGGGAGTCGGAAATGATAATGGTCACTATGAATGTATCCCAACTGTATACTAACATCACACATGATAAGGGTATTTCAGGTTTGGAATACTTTTTATTTAAAAGACCGATAGAATTACTAGACCATACTAATATGCTCTTAGCTATGTCTAAAATCATTTTGGAGAATAATGTCTTCCTTTTTAAAGACACTTGGTATCGCCAGAAATGCGGAGTAGCCATGGGTTCCAGATTTGCGCCGTCCTTTGCCTGCCTCTATATGGGGTGGATGGAGGCGAAGCACACCTGGGGCCCTGGTGGTGCAGACTGGCACGATTGCATCAATTACTATGGGAGGTATATTGATGACCTGTTGTTTATCTGGACAGGTACCGAGACTCAACTCTTGAATTTCTTTGAGTACATGAACAACAATGTATACAACATGACCTTTACTATGAATTACAGTCGCACTGAAATAACTTTTCTGGACCTGAAATTCTATGTACACAATGGTAAACTATGTAGCACACTTTTCAGAAAAGAGACCTCATGTAATGCTGTGTGACACGGAAGCAGTGCACATCCTAAATCACAGGTTAACTCAATTCCATTTGGCGAGTTCTACAGAGCTCGCCGGAATTGTAGTGAAGAGACTGATTTCACTACATGTGCTAATGACATAGAGAACAGATTTTTATCCAGGGGTTACAGTAAGGCTGTTATCAGTAGAGCTAAAAACAGGGCGTTTAAACTTAAACGTAATGTAACACTTCAAACCAGACCTAAAAATACTGTGACTAGAAAATTGGTGAGATTTTGTAGTGTAGCTCCTATTTTCCCAATAGGCTCTGCGCATTGGAATAGTACCTACAGCAGTAAAGGCCTAGGCCAGACGTTAACTAGGTCTACTACTGTCGATGCTAGACTTAATTTTTGGGTTTGCCAGCTAAGCTCAGAGTTCGCTAGAAACTTTCTCGAATGTTCAAGGAAGGATTAACTCCCCTGATTAGACAAGAAGGGATTTAGTTTCTGACAACCATAGAACATGACAACTTTGCTCTCCCCTAATCAAGAGTCAATCTCAAGAGTCGTGTGAGCACAAGGCAATTATTTTACTCAGTCAGTACGTGCATTCTTAGTCTCATCAGAATGTAGAGAAAAGGAAGAGACGGGCGTGTTCAATAAAAGATGTTATTTATTGATCAGTCTCTTTTCTCGTACAAGAGAAATGGATCGATATTATTGCAATACTTATAGTTAAGTAAAGTGCATACATTAAAAGCAATAGTATAAAATAATACTGTAAAAACATTGATATGGTTTCTGAGCCATATGATGTTTTAAAATGATTAAAATATATTTACATACACATATACATTTGACTAAACGTGCTCAACTGGTGTTTCTAAATACGCCTACCCCGTGTACCTGACCTAAGTCTAATACGTGGGCGGGAATAGAAAGTTACAGTTTAAGTTAAGTTTGTTTTTGCCAAGTGAATAACTAAAGAATTCTCTAGGAGGGGTTATTCAGTTCTGTACCTGGAATTTAGGATGAATGAGGAATGGTATCTCTTTCTCTGCTCTCGATATTCCAGGCTGCCTGCGAGGGCTGCCCAGAAACGCCGGTGCTGGGTCTCTCGGCTTGAGATAGCAGCGCGTCTCTCAGCGCGTCAGGAAGGCGGGGTCTGCTTCTGCTCTCGGCTTCGGCAAGTATGGCTGCTCCGTCTTGTCACCACGCGTGTCTTTGCATAGGGCAAGGTCGGCAATATTTATACCTTAAAGGTGCCGGGATTGACGTAAGGATGGACATAGGTACGTCAATAAAGATGTCATACGACTTGCTCGTTAGCACATTCTTTACTAAAGTTCTCTGTGAAATCAAAACAATGGCCGCACGGATTATCCAGGTTGTCATAGGTTTGATTTGTTATGAGAACGTCGTATGCCTTATCAGGGGCTGGAGGAATGTCGCTTGTCTAATTAGATCTCAAGCGTTATGACCTAATCAGATAACACGTTCCTGTGCCGTAGTGTGACTGCGTCAGATAACGGTATCTGCATCATGGGGGATTTCTTGCCTCATGGGCTGACTGTTAGTTAACTAGCTAGGTAGTTTAACCAGAATAGGGTCAGGAATAGGGGGATCGATTCAGAACCTATAGAAATACACGACACCCACTCCACGCTAACTATGGTCATATCTACTAATCTATGCATAGTATAACATAGTACAACATACTATAGAGTATAGTGTATACCTTACCACCCCAAAATACATAAATGTATTTTGAAATTTTCAAATATACTGAAAAATTGCAGTCATATATATTGTATGCACTTAAGCTATGAATTAAATGCAAAAGTAAACACGCATTGTTATGCATTATTGCTTGTTGGTATATGAGAAATACACATGAAATGGCTCTTAATATGGCTATACAGAAAAAAAGTCAAAACCATTTCATCACATAAAATATATTGTGAACATACCAGCGGGCAGCTAAAGTCTATATAAAGTCTATAAAGTATCTAAAAAAATAGAAACTTAGTTCTCTAGGAATAGTTTCTTACTTTAAGCAGAAGGTCAGTGTCCCGGGGAAAAAATATATAGAAAAATATTTTAAGGGCTTGCTGAAAAAGGTTGCTGTCCGTGAACTGGATTGTAATTGTTCATGTGACTTTATTTTTTAAGTTGAAGGCCGGATTCAGGGAACGCCGTGTGCGAGTTTACTCAAAAGTCTCTATTTCTGTTCCGGAGAGAACATCATATCATTCAGGCTTTCGAAAAAACTGTCAACAGCTTCATGGGAAAGTTCCACTAAGTCGGAAATAGGGGTAACCATGCATTCATGCGCATGATTGTCTGCATTGACATTCTGATTTGCATTGCTGACAGAAGGTCGTACCTGTTCGATGTTGCTTTCATCTTGAACTTCACTACTCTTCAATCGCAGTGGTGAAGATTCCAGGAATGCCGTCATCAGAATTGGCAGCCTTTGAGGGCAGCACAAAGCGTGAACCTTGGTAGGAACCAGCAGTGTATCTGCATCCACCGGCGCATCTGATTGTAGTGTCAGACAGGTGTCTAACACGCATTCTTCTCCGCATAGCAGACACCTTAGTACAGGTAAAACACACCTTTGCCACATTGGTCGAAATGATAGAAACCAAGTCATGTTCAGGTCTCTAAGCCGGGAGAGTCCCAGGATTTTTGATATCCGGTCCCGGTATCCAATGGCTAGGATCGTATCTTCCATTGTCGCGAGAGTTTGATCTGTGACATGGGTTGCCATATCGAAAAATAAGGACTAGGAATAGGATTCCTGCAATTAGTCCCAGGATCAAGGGAAGTCCGCCAAAAATCGAATGGACGAAATCTGGAAAAATACCCAGTATGGCTTTGAATGGTGTTAATGCCATCGAAAATACTGTCTTAAATACCTTTGAGACCCCTGTGGTATCAGAAATATTTAAGATTTCGCTCAGGATTTCCGCGAAATGTACGGGGGAATTGGTTGATAATAATGTATGTATCTCTGCAGTCGTCCTTGCGACTTGTAGATCATACGTTTCTTTTGATGACGTGAGCCTTGTAGGCGTCTGAAGAAGCACTGTTTTCATTCTGCTTAAAGTGTCTATTCGAATAGAAGTAATTTTCAAACCGGGCCATGCCCTTGCCTCCCTGTCTGGAAAGGAGCTGGGGAACAAAGAACGTCCACAGCACTTGACCTTCGCCGTCGTAGTGACGAGATAAGGAGTCCCGGGCATAAGACTACAACATCTGCGGTCTACAATAAGAATGTAACTCCCATTATAGAGTCTTTGAAAGAATGGTTCTATTTCAGTTGCAGGTGCGCCTTGCTGGTGACATGAAAGGTTGTATGAATTCCCTTCACAGGCTCCGTGCAAACTAATACCGTTACACAGAAGCGTGCCGCTTAGTGACATAGCACAATTGTTGCCACTAAGAAACACTTTCTGTCCTTTGTTACTGACACATGCATGTGAATAGGGCAGGTTCCAAGTTGTTGTAAGGTACCCCTTTCCCAATTTCTCGTACATGCCAGCCTGTATATATTTTTGGCAGTATTGAAACCTGAAGGTTGAGATTGGAATATTTATGATTCCGTGGATTATCCATTCACTGACAGGTCGTTCTGACATTGTCAACGGTAATCTTTCTAGTTTTTCAATGCTCAAGATTGTATAATCAGCACCCTTCTGCGCCATACCGATTTGTCTATCAGTAAGGTTAAAGATTTGGAATAGTGACGTAGTGTTGATTAAACGCCAAGGCACATAGCCTGAACGCAGATTTTGTAACGTCCAGCCAAGCTGTACGATAGAACGCAATTGTGACTGACCATGTTGTAATAACAGTAAGTCTTGCGATAATATATCGATTGCTGAAGACACAATGCTGTCCAATGAAAAAATTCTGGAGGACAGAGTCATTAACCCATTGTCCACTACAGAAAGTGATTTTTCCAAATTAATACGATCAATTTCACGTATTCTCTCTGCTGTTTCAATTTGAGTAACCTTCCAGGCCTCATTGTATGCTGCATATACAGAGGCTGCTATGAAACGCTTTTGACGCTGTTTGCGTGGTCCCATTATGAAATCACGCAAGTCAGCACCATCAGTAAGTAAAGTTAGGTGTTGCTTAATTTCAGGCAGTGTGGAAGACTGTAGCCATTGAAGGCATAATTTGCCCACACTGTAGGTTGTTATTATCCCTGGGTGATGTCTTTGGGGATATCTAGGGTCTGGCCTGGTCATTTTGAAACCCTGTGTTTTATTCAGGAATCTATCTTGACAGTTATTTGTATCTGTGGGCCAGATCAACCATTGTTTCCAATCAGGATGTGTTCTGTTTTGGTTAAGTATATGGTTTATGTCTATTCCTTCATCTGTATCAGAGTTATTGCTAAACATTGTTGGCTTTGGAATAGACGGGTTATTTAAATCTTTGATTTTGGCTAAGCCAAGACAGGTGGTTTGTTGAACAGTGTCATTTAAAAATATCATTTGTTCTGGGATCATGCAGGCTCTAAACAAAGCTTCTATACCCTGTACTTGCCATTCTTTTGTACCCCAAACACTTTTCAAATCAACATTTTAGTCCCAATAATCAAATCCAAAAGTATTCATTTTTTCAAAGAATGAATCAGAATAAATCAATTTTGTGTTGGTTATCATGGTTTTGGTCCCTGTCGTGTTTGACAATTTATAATAAAATGTTTCAGCATTACTAGTGTTAAAACCTTGAAAGTATGAATATTTGTCATAAACGGTTCTAGAGCTCCCTTTTGGAGGTGTAGCACAATGTTCCCATTGATTAAAATTTAAAACATTTCTAGGTTGTGCAGATTTATGCAAGAAATGGTTACCATAGTGGTTATAGCAATACATACTATCATAATTTGTAGAACCTTGCAAATAATCATGTTTTGTAAATTTAGCAGACATTACTAAGTCAGACATCATATTGTTTATACTTTCAAAGTCCCAATCATCAGCAAATGAGTTTGGTTTTGCAAAGTCACTCAAAGAGATCTTAATTTGGTGTGGATATTTCAGGATCTCGACCGGACCATAAATTTCATAGTCAGTGTTGTCCCAGGCTACCCCACCAGGTATTGGAATTGCTGTGAAGTTGGCTGAAGAAAGTTCTGAAGAAAGTTCTCTTTTCTCGACGTGTGAAGATGTGTGTGGTTTGAGGACCAAGTTGATGTTCTGACTTGCTGTGTCCATTTTAGCATATTTTCCCTCAATGAAGCGTCCCAAAGTAAATACCATGATGAGCCAAAGTATGAGGATAAATGCACCAAAACCCACCCAAAATTCAATCCATGGAGAAATCAGATATGTTTCTTTTAGTTGTTTCAAAAGTTCCTTCGCTTTGTCTTTAAAGGATTTTGATGATCGCTGTGTCTTTTGTTCGCTGAAGCCTTCAGAGGAATCATCGAAGTTGATGAAGTAACCGGATGCAGTTCTGTCAATTGTTCCAATTGGTTCAGGATTTTTGTTTTTTGCATTTTCACTTGGTACTTCAGTATAGATTGGTGTGTCTCTGCTAAATGTCTTTATTTGGGTTTTCAGAGGTCTAAGTTCTATTGCATTGTTGCATAGTCCTTGTTGTTCTTCTGTAGGCGTTTCGAATGTGATGAGCCTCTTTGTTAGGACCTCTGTACTGGTAGCAAACCTTGGTGTTCTGCTACTTATTGGGAGTCCACTTGGCCTACTGTTTGTTATCGGCCACATGTTGTGGTTTTACCAGGTCGATGGATACAACTCGGTTCTCCTTTTTTCCAGCAAGTGGCGGTAGTACAACTGATCTTGTCCCGTTGACTGACAAGACAGGAACTGCTTTTCTGTAAGAAGGCCCAAATTCCTTCTTTACCGCGATCTTCTCCCTGACTAGATCCCCGACTTTTGGAATCCAGACAGGTCTTGCTGGGACAGGTGGTGATTCTTCAGTGGTTGTTGGCTGTTGTTTCAACTGTATGTTGCTCAGGTCTTTTCTTGTTTTGTTTAAGTCCTGCAAAATAGCCAAACGGTCTTTGACATCAAAGCTTTTTTCTGTTACCACTGAAGTCTGACTATCAAGGTCAGAGATCAACATCCTAGTTCCGAATAATAATTCGTACGGACTGAATCCCTTCAGAGAATTTCTTGGCAAGTTATTTAGACTACGTTGGACACTTATTAGATGTTTGACCCACCCAGCTCCCGAACCTAATATCCTTTCTATTATAGATTGCTTTCTGTCTTGGTTTTTTCTTTACACCATCCCATACCCTCAGGAAGGAAGTGAGAAGATTCCCGCTGGGCTGTGCTCATTTGGCCATTCTTTCCCCCCCCAGGCTGGATTGCCTGAGAAAAAGAAAAAAAAATGGTCGAAGGTAGCATGCTCTTAGCGTATATGCCATTTAGACTCGCAAATCTTGTATAACAGTCCGGACGTCAGCCGAGTGCTGAGGATCTACATTATAAGTGGGAACTAGCCTGTATATGTTAATCGCAAGCCCTGCTTTTTGCTGGTAATATTATCTGCCTTGATACGACGAGGTATTAAACTGCTTCTCTCCCCACTGCGATCTCTGTTGCAGTTTGGGCAGTTTTTTCCAAACATGGTAAGATGGAGGCTCATGCCTGGCCACCAGTACCGTGATTGTAAATCTTCCAGAGAATCTTTTAATTTAAGGTGTCTGTGACCCTCGCCCATGTGTGCGTCTGCGATTAACAAGTTTCTCCTGTCCATGTTTGGAATCACTCTATCCCCCACTCCAGGGATTCGAGCAAAAGGGACGGAGTTTGCATCGATTATGTATGTATAATTGAGTGGATAGTTGATCGGTAACGCTGAGCAGTCGCCTTTTGATGACGTTTTCACCGCCAGCAATGTTTCACCGTCAATGTATTTTAATGTACGCTTTTTTCGATCTACGGGAGCCGATTTAGTGGCTGCCGCTGCGGCTGTCTCAGCCAATGAATTCCCCACAACGTGAACGCCATCACGTTGATGACTCAGTGAGTGAGTCACGTGAGTCTTTGGTAGTTCTTTCTTCAAAAGAGCTACTTGTTCCCAGAGAAGTCTCTGCTTTATTGGTGCATCTGTGTCATCTTTGTAACCGTTCTGAATCCATGTCTGCAAATCCTTGTTATATGCTTTGACGCAGAAATATGAATCTGACACTATAAGTGTCGGGAATTCGCGATCCGCATTATCTAGCGCCATTTTCAAAGCTATTATTTCAGTTTGCAGTTCTGAATTAGTTTCTACTGAGTGTGATTTTGTTAATAGAGGTCTTAGTTTACCTCCGCGCCACACTTCTTTTGTGATCTCACATGTGGGATTGTATGCATGTTCTCCCCAAACGGAGGGTTGAGCATGTCCGTCTGTATAGATTACACAGGCGTAATGTCGTAGAGGCAGAATGTCGATTGGCAGAGGGTACGTCTTTTCATATTTTAGATTTTTTAATTCTTCTAGTTCTTAAAAGACTGTCAACCAGGCAATACTTGATAATTCATATCCTCCGTACTGGATTTTCAGATGGGCAATTCTGGATTTTTTGAAGTTGAATTTGTAACCCTCTGCAGCGAAACCAAGTATTATGGTGTTCACTCTTTTCAAGTGAGTTTCCAAGTCATCATCTGTTAAGTAAATGTCATCGACATAAGATAATGCTTCATCATTTAGTTGTAGTAATTCTGTTACTCTTGCTGAGAATACCCCCGGGCTGTTCTTGTACCCCTGGGCTAACCGACAGAATTGTTTTTGAGTGCCATTTACTGAGAAAGCTGTTAAATATCTGCTCTCTGGTGCTATGTTTTGACAAAAGAATCCGTTGGAGATGTCCAAGGTAGTTTTGTATTTTTTGCGCACTATGTTATTCATTAGTGCAGCACTGTGTGAGTTTTGCACTGCAAAAGTTTTGCAACATGTGTTAAGGTGTCGGTAATCCAAAACTAGACGATATGAATTGTCTGGTTTGGAGACCGGAAACAAAGGATTGTTCATTTGTGAGGTGCAAGTTTCAATCACCCCCTGGTATTCTAGCTGATCTAGTATTTCATTTACTTGTTTTTTAGCTTCTTGCTTAATTGGGTACTGCCTTTGTGCAGTTGGTTGTGATTTTAACTGGACTTTGTGAGGAGGAGAATCCTCATCCCATCCTACATGATTTTTATATAAAGCAGGTGCTAAGGCCACTGCCCACTTTCTAGCAAGTGTGTATTTTTTATGAATCGGGATTTGATTCGAGAAGGCAGGCGTAATTACTTCTTCGCCATGAGGGCACTCCCTGACAAACTCTGGTGGCCAGTCTTTTTCAGCTAAAAGGATGTCATAACCCTTTGAGAGGTTATCCCAAAATAGTCCCCTTATTTTCCTAGTCTTATCTCCCTCTATACGTAATGTTATCTCGTATATTTTGTGGGGCTTGCTAACTCTGGTATCTGCAGTTTCCACTTGAAGGTATTCATTCGTGTCCACTGTCTCCAGATGATTCATAAGGACTTTGCGAGCTATGCTCACCTCTGCTGCGCTGTCTAGCATTGTCTGAGCCCACTCTCCGTTTTTCAGTTGTGTCCTCAGTATTCTCGGCATTGTTAACTACCTTGATACTGGCTACCTTCTTTTTTGGAAATTGTGATTTCTTTTTCAGTTGAGCAGGTTCCTTGTCTTTGGACTTGGCGTGCTCTTCTGATCGTCCTCTTCTTTCCGATTTCTGCGAGGAATTCTGAAAAGATTGAGAGGGACGTGTATCAATGTCTTGATATCTATCAGGTTTTTTAATATTATCCCTATTTCTAAGGTTATATCTATTCCCAGAGGGTTCACTCTGGGGTGACCTTTGTCTCGGGTTTGGAGATTTCTCTATTCGCCTAGGAGACCTTCCTCTGGACTGGAATTTCTTTTCTTTGGGATTGGATTGTTTGTTCCCATCCCAGTTCTTTTTTGGTGAATTATTATTATTATTAAAAAATATTTTTTCTGGACTTGTAGTCAGTTGCGGTTTTACTGGTATTCCACCTAGACTATCTCTGCCTAGTTCTTCATAGGATTTTTCTATGATTCTGGCTATTTCAGCTGGTTGGTCTGCTATATCTGTCTCTTTTAACCTCTGGCGGATCGCCACGTTTGCTGCTTCACCTTTTATGTTGGCTAGTAATATAGCCGAGACCTGCTTGAAGTCTTTCAGTAATTTCATACCAAGAGTTAAAGCAGGTTCTGGACCGTATTCATCTTGAATTTGTTTTAGCACATCTGGTATTACCGAAATGGATGGAACACCGTGCGTTTTTGTGTAGATGGAAGCAAAGACTGTACCCCAAGTGTCACAGTCCTCAATGTGTGGTGCGATTCCCATTGGGAGACATATAGTCAGAATCCTGTGTTTTTCTAATGGGGTGGTGTCAGGAAACACCGCCTCTATTTGGGTAATTTTCTGTGCCAACCAGAATGGTATTTGTTCCCGTTTAGCTGGAACTTTACCTAGGCAGGATTGGATGTTCTGTGGTGTAATTTTATTTGTGTTCCCCTGGTGAGGGGTCAGCTGTGGAAGTTTAATCGCTGGCTGAATTGTTGAAGTCCGCATTACATACTGAACTAATTGTCTGTGAATTTTTAGTAGTTGTTTTAGCTGTATTAACAGCTCTGCTGCAGGCATTCTTTCGATGTCTGGATATGGTGTGTATCCGGCTAGGACCGGCCACGTTGCTCCTGGTCTTCCTAAAGGACCGAGCCTTGTAATGTGATTATTATGTTTTAGGGCGCCATCAAATAAGAGCAAATGCTCTTGGAATTTGAGTGGTACTTCCACCTCCTCGAAAGGAGTGTACTCATTAGGAGGTTCCTCTACTTTGTAATAGTGGAAGTACTTTGTTATAGTATTAGCTGCTGGAAAATGTATCCATGTATAGTATACCTCTGTCTGCCGATATTCGTGTGCCTCGATTACGAATATGACTGTGCCACCTCTAGGTGTCAGTCCATTTTCTATAAGTTTTAAGGTTATAGATCTCCTTTTGGCGACCGGAATGAGTATTATATCCGCGTCTGCTGCTTGCATGGTAGCATCAGCATCTGCTATTTCAGTAGCTAATCTAGTAACCTCTCGTTCTTCATCGCTGTCCATTTTGCTGACAGGATGGTATTATGTTTATTTGCAGATCAGGTTTCTTTATGGAAACAGAGATTAGATGCACAATATTTTGGAACACTGTTTATCCTTCAACGTTGACTAGACCAAGAACCATACATAGGAGTTCCCTCCTGCGAGGTTTTGGAGGATATAATAACCTTTCACCCACTCCAGACGTCTTTGGAGTATTTGGGAAAAGGGGTCTGAGTGAGAAAGCACGACTGAGTTACTCTAAATGTCTTACGTTAGTTTTATCGCCCTTTCCAAACGCGTTGGGCGCCATGTAGTGTAGCTCCTATTTTCCCAATAGGCTCTGCGCATTGGAATAGTACCTACAGCAGTAAAGGCCTAGGCCAGACGTTAACTAGGTCTACTACTGTCGATGCTAGACTTAATTTTTGGGTTTGCCAGCTAAGCTCAGAGTTCGCTAGAAACTTTCTCGAATGTTCAAGGAAGGATTAACTCCCCTGATTAGACAAGAAGGGATTTAGTTTCTGACAACCATAGAACATGACAACTTTGCTCTCCCCTAATCAAGAGTCAATCTCAAGAGTCGTGTGAGCACAAGGCAATTATTTTACTCAGTCAGTACGTGCATTCTTAGTCTCATCAGAATGTAGAGAAAAGGAAGAGACGGGCGTGTTCAATAAAAGATGTTATTTATTGATCAGTCTCTTTTCTCGTACAAGAGAAATGGATCGATATTATTGCAATACTTATAGTTAAGTAAAGTGCATACATTAAAAGCAATAGTATAAAATAATACTGTAAAAACATTGATATGGTTTCTGAGCCATATGATGTTTTAAAATGATTAAAATATATTTACATACACATATACATTTGACTAAACGTGCTCAACTGGTGTTTCTAAATACGCCTACCCCGTGTACCTGACCTAAGTCTAATACGTGGGCGGGAATAGAAAGTTACAGTTTAAGTTAAGTTTGTTTTTGCCAAGTGAATAACTAAAGAATTCTCTAGGAGGGGTTATTCAGTTCTGTACCTGGAATTTAGGATGAATGAGGAATGGTATCTCTTTCTCTGCTCTCGATATTCCAGGCTGCCTGCGAGGGCTGCCCAGAAACGCCGGTGCTGGGTCTCTCGGCTTGAGATAGCAGCGCGTCTCTCAGCGCGTCAGGAAGGCGGGGTCTGCTTCTGCTCTCGGCTTCGGCAAGTATGGCTGCTCCGTCTTGTCACCACGCGTGTCTTTGCATAGGGCAAGGTCGGCAATATTTATACCTTAAAGGTGCCGGGATTGACGTAAGGATGGACATAGGTACGTCAATAAAGATGTCATACGACTTGCTCGTTAGCACATTCTTTACTAAAGTTCTCTGTGAAATCAAAACAATGGCCGCACGGATTATCCAGGTTGTCATAGGTTTGATTTGTTATGAGAACGTCGTATGCCTTATCAGGGGCTGGAGGAATGTCGCTTGTCTAATTAGATCTCAAGCGTTATGACCTAATCAGATAACACGTTCCTGTGCCGTAGTGTGACTGCGTCAGATAACGGTATCTGCATCATGGGGGATTTCTTGCCTCATGGGCTGACTGTTAGTTAACTAGCTAGGTAGTTTAACCAGAATAGGGTCAGGAATAGGGGGATCGATTCAGAACCTATAGAAATACACGACAATTTGTGACTAGCTACAATTTATGGTCCACTAACATCTATGGTATCTTAAAGAAATATTGTTTTATGCTAACTGCAGATCCCGTCTTAAAAGAACATATTTTGCCACATCCATCTATGACCTTTCGGAGAGGCGTCACGATTGGAAATATGATTAGTCCCAGCTATCCTTCGATTACTCGTAAAACATCCTGGCTACACTCTCACAATAAGGGCTCTTATAGATGTGGGAACTGTAGTATGTGCAGAATGTCACTACATGGGATTAAATATTTTAACTACAACGATTCAGGTACTTACCACATCAAAACCCACATTGACTGTACAACCACATATGTTATATATGCTATACTTTGTAAATGTGGTAAAGTCTATATTGGGAGTACCATTAGGAAACTTAAAGACCGTGTTAGTGAACCCTTCAGGGACCTTAAGAATAGGGACAACAGAGTTCCGATAGCTGCACATGCCATGGACTGCTCGGCACAAACAGAACACCTGACTATGTCCTTCCATGGCATAGAGACGATGCCCATAGACATTAGGGGTGGGAATCGCGAACTCAGGTTACGACAGCAGGAAGCACGTTGGATAATGCGGGTTCATGCAGTGGAGCGGGATTTGAACTTTGATGACGAACTACAATTTTTTCTGATATAATGTCACCGCCAGTCAGAACAGTTTTTCTCACGCTTCTAAGATATTATAGCCTTTTCATCTGAATGTATTGTAACTGAATTTTCTGTAATCTGTACAGGTTGCCCTATGTGTTAATATTGTACAATTCAATTGGCTGTGTACAATTTTTGGACTGTACTCTATTTGTAACATTAGCCTTACTGTTTTGTGATTTATAACTTTCTTATTTCCACAACTTTCCGCTTTTTAATAACGGAGGCTTTTTAATAGGGTTTTCGTTTTTCTTATTACTAATTTACATCTAATTTTCCTGTTGACACTCTCCTATCCTTTGTGGTTACTGTACCGTTTGGGACACTTTTTGGATTAGTATGCACTAATAGTACTTTTTCCTGTGTTCTATTAACATACTTTATAAATATTGAAATGAGTGCGGATCTCTCATAATATACCTAGCTGTCTGGGATTGAGTCTGATAATTCCAATAATGTCTCTAATACGTTTCGTTGGCCACTTAAAGATGGCGACTAGGGAACATTATGTAGGATAGTCCTACTTTTATTTCCCTCTCTTTGAACCCTACACGCGAAGCAGAGATAAGGAAGCAGATCGAATGGCGCGTGTGCTAAACGCCGGTACACGCTAAGGAACATACTGTTTCCTATCAGGACCCTGTACTCGGAGGTACGTCCTTTCGGATGGTTTTCGGATGTTTTTTGATTATGGGCTTTGAACAGATATGGGTTTAGCGGATTTGGTAAACTATCATGCAAACAATAAGGCAATTATCGTAGTGTGGTCCGGGCATAATTTTGGTCTCACGCCATTGTGTCCTGACCTTATAATGAATTATCGAGGAGTGTGTCTTCATTATGAGTTGAGATTAGCGTAGATTAACAATTTTTAAGAGGATTAACTCGCTTTTACAGTGTTAAACCAACCTAATGCCAGATAAACTGTGTACAATTGATATTACTTCCTTTGACTCGCAGGAGATATTTCGAACACTTTTTATGGATTGGGTGGATATGGACTAACGACTGGAAGGATTGGACGTCCTTTTCCTTTTTGGATATGTACTTGGAATAAGACGCTTATTTGGAATTAAGTGAGTGCATAGCATGTCACTGTTTTGGATCGCTTTATATGGAAACTGTTATTAGGAGACGTATGCAGGCTGGGAATAGAGCTTGTGTGTGCTCACGTTGTTCTATATTTGTTGCAGATCTGTAGCTAGAACAATACGCCCACGCTTATCTATTGGATTGTCACAGTAGACAGTTTTGGTGAGCATTTATCTGACTGTTTTTACCGCATGTTGGTTGGCATGCCTCCATTGGCTCACAGATGGGCTTTTCACTGATTCGGGTGTGAATTGGGTCTATTCTTTTAGACACAATCTTGATTTTGGGTTTTTTCTGTGGTTACCATCTCTTTTGATTGTTCCTTCTCTTCACATTTTGGTTAACATCTCAAGAATGCGGTAACTGAACTATCACTTACTCGTGCCTTGGTGGACTAATGATTTTTATTGCTCGTACATCACAATATATCATCTTTATTTGGATGACTTCTTAGTGGAAACCACTCAAAACTGTGTGCGCTATCGTTATAACAACTCAATCATCTGTTTTCTTGAACGGTTGCCACTTTGTTTTATATAAACTGTAAATAGGACAAGTTTTTATCTTATAACAGTGTTATTTTAGTGGAATGTGATTGTGATTATGTTTATTGTAATATTTACAGCCCTGATGAAGTCTAGTGGTCTTAACGACCTAGACGAAACACGTGTTGGCAGCGGTTGTTTCTCTTCCTAATGTGTGAAGATTGGATTCTATCACTTGAACGAAAATTTTTTTTATGAAGAATAAAATGAAGAGCACCTGAAATATTGGGACTTGATACTTTGAACTGACTTGAACTCTTTCAGCTCAGGATCTATTGCATGTGTTGTAGGTACCTAGAGGTACATTTGAATCATGTCTTATAATACTTAAGTTCTACTGAACTTAGTTGTTGTAGAGGAAAGGGCCTAGCACACCCTGACTACAACTCCTAGAGAGGTTCTAGTAGGTAACACTTAGTGTAGGTAGGTGCACACACTACACCTCACTAGAGAATGTCCTTGAGAGGAGAGCCTAGTGTGTCTCTCCCAGAAGAAGTGGACCCTCCCAGGGTCCCTTCCCACTATGACACATTTACTTTTAATGAACTTAGAAGTCTGTGTTCACTCAGGAGACTGAGACAAGGACAGAGTCCAACCCTAAGACACCGTATAGATTTGTTAATGGAGTATGATGCTGAGAAAGCAGCAGCCCCAGATCACACTGGTAGTGGAAGGGGGGGCATCCATCCACAGAGGACTCCCAGGATGACAATCCAGGGGGGTCTGATGAGGAGGATGATGACCAAGTCCAAGTTGAAGAAGTGGACCAGGTCAACCTAGGACTACCTGGGTCTGGACAGGAGAGAATCCCATCCAGGCCCCCAAGTAGGCCTAACACTGAGCACAGAAGGAGAAGGTCACTTTCCAGTGACTCCCACCACTCTGATGACTCAATAGGGTCAAATACCTCAGTAGGATGAGGATGACTTCACCTCAGAGAAGAGAGCATAAGGCTAGGATGAGGGAAGTCAAGCTTAGGATCAAGAGGCAATAGATTGCCCTTGCCAAAGAGACCCTGGCTCTAGCTAGAGAGCAAAAGGTGAGTGGATTAGATTCCACTGGTGGCAGAAACATCCCTAGAGGTAGGGAAAGGTCAAATGACCATAGGAACCTAAGTAAGATTGTCCCTCCCTACCAGAGTGAGGATGACATCCACAAGTGGATAACTGCTTTGGAGACGGCTTGCAAAGTACAGCAGGTACCCCAAAGTCAGTGGGCAGGAATCTTATGGCTCTCCTTTTCAGAAAAAGGTAGAGACAAGCTCCTCACAGTTACTGATCAGGATGCTGACAACTACAATGTCATGAAGAGTGCTCTAATAGATGGGTTTGGCTTAACCACTGAGCAGTATAGGTTTCTGTTCAGAGACACCCAGAAGACACAGACTCAGGACTGGACTGACTTTGTAGATTGTGCCACTAAGGCTCTGGAAGGCTGGTTACTGGGCAGTAAGGTCAAAGACTATACAGGATTGTATAATTTGATTATGAGAGAGCAAATTCTTAATAATTGTCAGAACCAGTTATTGCATCAACACCTGATTGACTCTGATCTGACCTCTCCCCAAGAATTGGGAAAGAAGGCAGACAAATGGGTCAGAAACAGGGTGAAGCAGAAGGTCCAGAACCAAGGTGGTGATCAGAAGAAGCAAGAACAAAAGGGTGGAGAGAAATCAAAAGACCAGAAGTCTTCTCAAGGTCCCCAACAAGCTTCTAATGGTGGGGGTTCCCAACAATCTAAGAAAAAGGAAGGCCCAAAGAAACCCTGGTGCAAAACGTGTAAGGTTTATTCTCACTGGACTAGTGATTGCACCAAGAATGAGACAGCTCCAACCACTGTTGCCCCTAAGGCACCTGCACCCCCTAGTACAGTTAACAGTAGTGGTTCTCAACCCAAGGCTATGGTGGGGTTAACCCTGGGTACTGAGATGGATTCTAGCCTAGTCAGAATACCAACTCAAGCTGTTCTTGTCTGTGATGCGGACATGGCTATGTCCTCTACTGTGAGTCCCAATACCTTGGGCAAGTACAGGCAAACACATTTAATCAATAACAAAGTGTCTCAGGCCTACAGGGACGCACGTGCCAGTGTCACCATGGTGACGCCTAACTTTGTGGACCCTGGACAGATAATACTAGGTGACAATTACCTAGTGACCAATGCAAGCAATGTCACTATCACCCATAGTATAGCAATTGTTAATTTCTCCTGGGGAGTGGTAACTGGCCTCAAAAGAGTTGTTGTCAGTTCAGACCTCCCTGTAGAATGTTTGTTGGGCAATGATCTGGAATCTTCAGTCTGGTCTGAAGTGGAGTATAGGACTCATGCAGAAATGCTAGGTATATCGGCACATGTCCTTGCTGTGACCAGGTCACAGGCCAAAAAGTGCAAACCTGAACAGACCCTGGATCCTGAAACTATGGACCAGTTGCCAACCAAGAGAAAGAGCAGTAGGGTTAAGGCAGTGCCTTCCCCTTGCCTCAGAATGAGGATCAGCCTTCTGAGGAAGCTGATAGTAAGACCCAAGAAGGAACTGTCCTAGAAGAGCTTGAGCCTGATCAGGTTGAGTTTCTTTGGACAGGGGGACCTTCAAGGGCAGATCTGAGGCAGGTGCAGCTGGACTGCCCCTCTCTTGTACCCCTCAGACAGCAAGCTGCTGCTGAGGCTGCTGGGAATGCTACAGGTGCCCATTGAGTGTATTGGGATGAAGGGCTCCTGTATTCAGAGGCTAGAGACCCCAAGCCTGGTACTTCCAGGAGGTTGGTCATACCTCTGGCATTCAGGGGCTTCCTTCTTACGTTAGCCCATGATATTCCCTTAGCAGGACATCTTGGCCAGAACAAGACTTGGGACAGGCTTGTCCCTCACCTTCACTGGACACACATGTCAGAAGAGCCAAGGAGGTTTGTTGCTCCTGTGTCACCTACCAAGCCAGTGGGAAATCAGGTGGCACCACAAAGGCGCCCCTAATACCACTACCTGTGGTGGGGGTTCCCTTTGAAAGAGTTGGGATAGACATTGTTGGACCAATGGATCCCCAAACAGCCTCTGGGCACAGGTGTATTCTGGTGGTAGTGGATCATGCCACCAGATACCCAGAAGATATCTCCTTAAGGACCACAACAGCCCCTGTTGTGGCAAGAGCCCTCCTGGGAGTTTTCTCAAGAGTGGGTTTTCCTAAAGAGGTTGTCTCAGACAGAGGTGCAAACTTTATGTCGGGATATTTGACTGCTATGTGGAAAGAGTGTGGAGTGAACTATAAGTTCACCACACCCTACCATTCACAGTGCAATGGTCTGGTGGAGAGATTCAACAAGACCTTAAAGGGCTTGATCAAGGGTTTACCTGAAAAGCTTAGGCGAATATGGGACATCCCTCTGCCCTGCCTTTTATTTGCTATAGAGAGGTCCCACAGAAGGGGATTGGCTACAGCCCTTTTGAACTTCTGTTTGGGCATCCTGTAAGAGGACCCCTTTGTCTGATGAAGGAAGGATGGGAGTTACCTCTCAAAAAGCCTAAACAAGACATTGTGGACTATGTACTTGGTCTCCGCTCCAGGATGGCCGAGTACATGAAAAAGACATCCAAAAACCTTGAGGCTAGCCAGGAACTCCAAAAAACCTGGCATGACCGAAAGGCTGTGCTGACTGTTTACCAGCCAGGACTGAAAATATGGGTGTTGGAGCCAGTGACCCCAGCAGCACTCCAAGACAAATGGTCTGGACCCCACACTATTGTTGAGCAAAAGGGAGAGGTAACCTACTTGGTTGACCTTGGAACTCCCAGGAGCCCCCACAGGGTGCTTCATGTCAACAGATTGAAGGCATATGTTGACAGGGCAGACATGGGCTTGCTCATGGCTACAGGTTAGGGACATGAGGAGGAGAGTGACCCTCTCCCAGACCTGCTTTCTCAGAACCCTGACAATGGGTCAGTTGATGGTGTAGCCTTGGCAGGCATCCTCACTGATCAGCAACAGAGGGACTGCAGACAAGTTCTACAGTCCTACAGACATATGTTTTCTCTGACTCCAAGTCAGACAAGCTGATGCACCCATGAGGTGGACACTGGTGACAGTCTGCCTGTGAAGAGTAAAATCTACAGGCAACCTGATCATGTCAGGGACTGTATCAGGACAGAGCTCCAAAAGA
Source organism: Lissotriton helveticus (assembly GCF_964261635.1). Taxonomy (NCBI): domain Eukaryota; kingdom Metazoa; phylum Chordata; class Amphibia; order Caudata; family Salamandridae; genus Lissotriton; species Lissotriton helveticus. The sequence goes on from NC_136059.1 coordinate 1,378,684,726, forward strand.
TGTTGGAGTTGGGAGTTATTGAGCCCTCAGAGAGCCCCTGGGCTAGTCCATTAGTCCTTGTGCCTAAACCTCACACCCAAGATGGTAAGAGAGAGATGAGGTTTGGTGTGGACTACAGAGGTCTCAATGCTGTCACTAGGACAGATGCCCACCCAAAACCAAGGGCAGATGAGCTCATTGACAGACTGGCTTCTGCAAAGTTTTTGAGCACATTTGACTTGACAGCTGGCTACTGGCAGATCAGACTAGCTGATGATGCAAAAGCCAGAACTTCCAGGTGACCCCACTAAAGATATGACATCTGAAATAATGCGTGTGACCAGGGATGGATTGGATCAAGGTTTCTTGTCAGAGCAAGAATTTCAGTATCTCAATCAAAAAAAAAAACGGACACCAATTATATATACATTACCCAAAATACACAAAGACATGATCAGCCCCCCAGGACGCCCTATAGTTTCAGGCTGCGGGTCCTTATTGGAACCTTTGTGTCGCTATATCGATTTCTTCTTAAAACCCATTGCGGAAACCACCGAAACTTACCTACGAGACACTACTCATACCATTAATATTGTAGATGACCTACCGTTCGACCCAACAAGTCAACTCTTGATGACTAGTGACATTGTTTCCCTTTATACGAGTATACCCCAAGAGGAAGCAATTGAAGTGATTACCATGGTACTGGACCAAAGAACAGCTCCAGTCTATGTACCCACCAAATTTATCATTCTATTGCTAAAGATCGCTATGATGCGCAATTTTTTCGTCTTTCAAAATGACTTCTATATCCAGACAAAGGGAGTAGCCATGGGGGCGGCTTTTGCCCCAGATTTAGCCATTATCTTCATGGCAACCTATGAGCGACACTTTGTATTGAACAACTTGAATCCATATAGATCTAGGATAAAAACTTGGATGAGTTATATAGACGATATCATCATGATTTGGGAAGGGGGAAAGACAGAATTAACCGAATTTCATACATGGCTTAATGCAAGGTCCACAGACATACAGTTCACTATGGAGTCCAGTTCCTCTACTATAAACTTCTTGGATTTATCCATCTATGTACAAGAAGGAAAGCTGTGCCCCACGCTTTACAGAAAACCAGCGGAAAGAAACTCCCTATTGCAGTATTCCAGCACCACCCCAGGGCGCTACGGGACAACTTGCCCTTTGGGCAATTTCTACGCATAAGACGGAATTGCTCTATGAAAGAGAATTATATGGCCGAGTCAGAAGAGCTAATTCAACGTCTGGTTGATCGAGGATACCCCAAAAGGATGGTCAAGCGAGCAAGAAAACGAGCATGGTTTAGCCCTCGGGAATCCCTCCTACAAGGGAGCAGACGAGAGGAACCTGAAATAGACCGCCTAATTTGTGTGACGATGTTTTCTACAAAAAGCAATGAGATCAAAAAAGTCATAAATAAGCATTGGAACTTGATCAGTGACAAAGTTGGAATAAGAAATTCACCCATGCATTGGTTCAAAAAAGCAAAAAATATTTGTGAGCATGTGGTCTGCTCTTACCTAGAGACACCAGCGCCGGCATCATTAACATCGATGTGGAATCTGCAACCCATTGTGGGACACCACAGATGTGGTAATTGTAAAGCCTGTGAGAGTACCATTCAAACGAAGGAGTTTGTCTATAAACATCATAAAATTGCTCTCAAGCACCATACAAACGGCAACACCATGGATGTCATTTACTGTATCGTATGCCCCTGCCAGATGATATATGTAGGGCAAACACAACAGAAAGTGAGATCAAGAATTCTACAGCACTGTAGTCGCATTAGATGTGAAACAGTGGGTCCGGAGGATCTCAAATTGGTCGTCCTGGAGAAAGTGAATCTCGGACCAAGAGGTGGGAACATCTGCTCTTTACTGAATCTGCGAGAGATGAAATGGATAACCCATTTCAATTCCATCAATGAGGGATTGAATGAATTGGACAGTAGTTTCATACAGATGGCAACAATCTAATGCACAGGTTACCCTTCCTATAAGTCAATTCCTAGACCTTCTAACATTTCCATCTTTACCCCATTTATGAATTGAGAATTAGTTCCCTAAGATTTGATAACTTACAATGAACAGTTTTTATTGCCATCCTTTGTGGACCATTATAACACCCTGTGAGGCAGTTATGTGGTCTTTTTCAAGGAATGTTAGTATGTCAGAATAATACTTGATGTGTTCTGTAAATTAATGTATGTCATCCACCATATGTTCTCGTCTGGGCCATGATCTATGGAATATAAAGAAGCCTTTAGACCATGGATGTATATAGAGCTTAGAACATTTTGCTTCTCACTCTAGACTACTTTAATACCCTGCGATGGCATTTACGTGGTCTATTCTGAGACAATATTGGGGCCCTAGTCGACATGCTTACTGATATATAAGAGAATTCCACGATTGGGAAACAGACTTAATTCTGCACAATATCTGTTACAGGACGTCTATCAGTACCCTGTTATCATGTGATGCGAACCTATGGTCGGGCATGCTCAAGCTACTTTTAAATGGAGACAGTCCGAATCACTCGATGCCGTTATAAACCAATCTAATGCCGGATTTTGATCTATGTTGAAAATCGCTTTCTGGACACAATATGATGCCCTGGCGTACGCAATTTAAAATAACACCCATTACTATAGCCTATGCCAGCACACTCAAGATACAGACATAAGCTTACTATGTTTTCGTTCTATTTACCCCTGTAACCATAGTGATAAGACCATAGTCCCTCTACCATTGCTGACGTTATCACGTGATGCGGAAGTGTTTTCCCTTGCAGCATACGTGATTTGAAAAACGCCGGAGAAACTCCAGAACCTCTAGGAGAATGCCGGGGACGAGGATTTCTGACCCGTTTCCCTCAGGTACGAATGGCCGATTCACCCCCCCCCCCACATCCCTCTCTCCCTTCTCTACCAAATGCAGGACTCTCTGTCCACGAAAATCACGTGGACGGAAAACTTAATTCCATTCCGTTTCCTTCTCTTTAGCGGCTGATTCATGAAAAACTAGGACCCTGGCCTAGATCAGAACGCCACTAAACAGGTAATCACCTCGGCTGTCAAATGTGGCCATTTCAATCAGCAACGCGTGATTAATAATCTAATTATGGCCCGCTTCTATTCTCTTTAGGTGCCCATCATCAATGAGGACCTACCGTTCTTTAATAAGGTAACTCATTATGATCTCATACTGTTAGTTAAACCACGTATGATTGGGAACCTACCAACTATGTGTATATACTCCTTTCAGGACGTGATTTTAACCGTGATTCTCAAACGCGTTTGTACGGCAGCTCCATGATTTCGACCTAAGGTAATCCTAAATAATTGGCAACAGTGTCTATATAATGCCTTACAATTAGGTATAATGTGCATGTTACCACGTATCCCAGAAGGATATACCTGTACTCATAGTGAATGCTTGATGTTGGTTTACATACCCAGTAATTCTATGACGAATTTAGATCTTTGATGAAACCCAGCTATTTCTCACTAAGTCCCAAATGTGGAGAATACCCCATAGTCCAACAGGGACGCATCGTGATAATCGATTTCTGCAGAGACAGTTTCTTCATGAATTTAGACTCTTCTAATTTACCACCTTTTGAGATAACCTATGCATAGACAGAACAATGGCTCCCAATCCCTCTGCTACTGGTCTGACCGGACTTTAGTTTAGGGTCTGTACCTATGTATGATGTAATTTGATGTACCTCGGTGCACATTTTTCATTAAGTGAACTTTTAGTAATTTTTAAAATAACCTTCCCCCATAGGATATGCCCACCACTTCCCCCTTGTCCTGAAGAAGACCCGCCATGTAAGGGGCAACATCCCTACAATGAGGGTCGAAACGTTGACCATCAAACTGGAACACATAATCAGAGTGTGATTTTGAGCACCTGTTTGAGTATGATGTTATCTTTACAAGAATGCTAACTGATTTTTGGATGTACTCCTGTATGGCTCTTTTGAGAAGCCATTTTCAATTGTTAAAAGAAATGTACAATTGATTTGTCACTTCACCTACCTACACAAATCCCGATCACGGCACATACCCCTCCCCTTTCCCTGTACAGTGGGCACTGTTAAAATGTTATTTATATGTGTATAAAAACTGAAAAGAAAAAAATACAGTGAAATACGTATTAACACTATGTGAATAAACAATGGTGTTCTGTCGATATTTCTGTCATTGATTGTTTTTATAAACTTTATATTCATTGTAACTCGGGCAGGGACCACTCTCTCTATATCACTTAATTACCCAGGTCCCTCTGACCCTCTGGGTTGACCCCCATATTGTAATCCGCAAAAGCCAAAACAGCATTTTGAACCCCAGGAGGACATTATCTATTTGTGTTAATGCCCTTTGGTCTGAAGAATGCACCTGCCACATTCCAAAGGTTGGTGAACCAAGTCCTCTCAGATCTGGATGACTACTGTGCAGCTTATCCTGATGATATGTCTGTCTTTAGCTCCACTTGGGAAGATCACCTGATCCACCTAAAGAATGTTTTGAAGGCCCTGCAGAAGGCAGGCCTAACTATCAAGGCTACTAAGTGCCAGATAGGGCAGAGTAAGGTTATATACCTGGGCCACCGTGTAGGTGGGATCAGGTTCAACCACTGGAGAGCAAGATCCAGACCATAAAGGACTGGACTCTTCCAACCACCCAGACACAGGTCAGAGCTTTCTTGGGCCTGTGTGGTTACTACAGGAAGTTTGTTAAGTAGTATGGGGCCATTGTGACTCCTCTTAATGAACTCACCTCAAAGAAAATGCCAAAGAACGTTCAGTGGACAGTAAGCTGTCAAAAGGCATTCGATGACCTGAAGCAGGCCATGTGCATTGCACCTATCTGCAAAGTCCAGATTACTCCAAAGAATTCATTGTCCAAATAGATGCTTCTGATTTGGGTGTGGGAGCTGTTCTTTCACAATTGAATAAAGATGGTCAAGACCAGCCCATTGCTTTTATTATTTATTAGCAGAAGGCTGACCCCTAGAGAGAAACGTTGGTCAGCTATTGAGAGGGAGGCCTTTGCTGTGGTTTGGGCCCTTAAGAAGCTGAGGCCATACTTGTTAGGTACTCACTTCAAGATTCAGACAGACCATAAGCCCCTCTTGTGGCTAAATCAGATGAAGGGTGAAAATCCCAAACTACTTAGGTGGTCCATTTCCATGCAGGGGATGGACTTTACAGTGGAACATAGACCTGGGACTGACCATGCCAATGCAGCTGGGCTCTCCATATATTTCCACTTAGAACATGAAGACTCAACTGGTCAAAGTTAGTTTAATGTCCCTGCGTTTGGGGGGGTTGTGTAGGAGAGTAGGGTCTGCTTCCTATGGTCACCCCCACTTTTTGCTGTGATTTTCTGTTTTTTTTTACTTTAGTGTGGCTGTGGGCCTGCTAATCAGACCCACAGCCCAGCTGTTCTCTCTCTAAATTGATATCATGTACTTTAGGTACATACCTGATTGGGTATTGGGTCACCTTTGTGAGCCCATGTGTAGTGTACTATAGGTACCCAGGGCATAGGTGCATCCAATGCCTACCAGGGGCTGCAGCATGTATTATGCCACCCCTGGCTGGCCATCCAAACTGACACCACAGGCTGATCACTGCATACTATGATATAGCCATACCATATACTCTTAAGTGAATTATAAGCCTTGCGGTTAATGCTAACTTTGGTTTGGCTTTATCAAAACATGTCGTGTAAGGTGTCAAACTCTTTGGAAAACTACCCCACCCCCGCCAGTTCTGGTGGTGGGGGTAGCATTCCACCCTTCTAGAGGGAGAAGACATGTAGTTACTGCTTTACCCGGTTAAAGTTAAACAGAGCCTCAGCATCACAAAATGGATGCTTCTGCCACAGACACGAGTCTGACCTCCTGCTGCTGGACAAAACTCCGGCAGGGGAGGCCTGGACAATAGGTTTCCTGCCTTGGGAGGTGCTAGCACCTCCCCAGACAGGCTTTTAGTGTATTGGGGCAGAGAGGGCTGCAAAATGAGACACTGCCTGGGGTACACAAGGTGCTCCATGCATAGCCCGGTTCAAACCAGTTGCTGGGGAACTCCAGCTCTGGCGCGAAACTGGACAAAGAGAAAGGGGTGTAACCACCCCCTTCTCAGGGTCCACCCATAGGAGGAACCTAGCAGGTAATCCAGTCCCTTAGTTTGGTATAAAGTTAGGAGCTGTGTCTAGAGACATCAGACTACCCCGGAAAGAAACTACAAAACAGAACTCTTGGACTTCGACATTCTATGCTGACTAGAAGACTGAAGAAGATCTCCATTGTGGTCAAGGAGTGACCACCCTGTTCAAACAGGCACCACCAGTAACTTGCTCATTTGCTTTGTTGACGCTCCTGATGGAACCTGATGACTCAGCTACTCAGGACTGGAATTCCAGACTTCTTGGACTCCGACCTACATCCACAGCAAAGCTGAGACCCGTGGCAAACACCAGAGACGTGGGACCAGACTCCGTGGACATCCTGCAAATTGCTAACTGCATCGACTCCTGAGGTAACTCGCACTTGTGCATTGGGTCACGAGAAGCCCCAGACCCGAGCAACATTTGGACCAGAGCTCAGCCCTCCACACTCCACGAGTGCCGCGTGGGGCCCACTCTTGCATTTCAGCTCAATGCATCTTCCCAGTTTCTAGCTTGTTGGCTAGTGAGCCCTCTGAGGATGATCCTTTAAATTTCCAATGCTTGTCTATTTGCTCTGGGCTTGCTCCAGTTTCCTTCCAAAAGAAAAGCACCTCAGACCTTGCTGGTCTGACCTGAAGTGAATCTTCATTTCCTGCGTGGGTTGCGGTTACCAAGGCTTGTTGGGTCTAATCCGGATATCGACACCGCAGGCAGCTAGATCCTTTGTGATACAGCTCGACTGCAGCTCCTGGTCATCGTCGACGCCTCCTGGTCCTCGTGGCTGCAGAGACAAGCTTCACCTCTTCACCTGTTTGCATCACGACATCACCTGGTTCCATCCTGGTTCCTTCCTGGTCACTGGCTAGTGACCCAGACTCTGTCCCCTCTGCTTTAAGGTTCTTCAGCTCCTTGATCCACCCTTGGATCCACCCGGACACTCTTCCTTCGGCCGCCTGCAGCACTTCTTTTGCAGGTCTCCATTGAAAGCATCGACGAAACCCGACACGAAAAGGCACCTATGCACCCGTCTTCCCTGGGTGAGGTAACTCGAGTACTCCGGTGCTCCCGTTAGTATTGACTATCCAAGTGTCCTAGTTTAAAGGGGTTTCACCTTAGTCCACCCGGAAGTGTCCTTAATCAGAAACTTTGTGACTTCTTGGTTCTCCATTGTAAGTCAATGGTAACCTGCGTCTGTGTTCCCACACTGCACACGTCTCCCGTGGGTCTCCTACTTCTAAACCTTTGGTCCTGTAGTGTAGCCCCAGTGATTCCCTAGGCCTATTCACTTTTCCTGAAGTGGCTCTTATACCACTTACTTAGTATATGGTTTGTGAGGCCCCTAGGGCAGAATTGTATTTGAGCAACTTATAGTAGGCTTAATGAGTAACTTGTAACGTATCTCGAACTCTGACCTCATAAAGAGTGCAGAGGGGTTGTGTTAGTAATAAATACATATATATTTGATATATACCTTGTGTGGTGTCCTTTCATTTGGTATTCAAGGGATTCTATATGGTAAAACAGCTGGTTTCACATGCTCTCTGAAGTTTTAGCCTAAGACTGCTTGTCCATGCTTCAACTAGGATAGCTGGTCTATAAGGTTGACTTTACAACCATCATCATAAGGGTCGTTTAGACTGATGCAAGGTGCCCACTAGAATAGTGGACAACATATGCCAGGCTAACTTCTCACATGGGCCACTGCCAAAACGAAGAAAGCCAAGCACAAGAGACCGGTAACTGCTGGCTTATATCTTCACCATCAGCTGACCACTCCTAGAGCAGCATGGGAGAGTGCACAATCCCCTACTGCCTCTTAGCCTTCTGGGAGATGTAGTCCATTAGTCGCACATGACCCCCAACTCCTAACAGAAGTAGACACCGCAAGTGTCTGTCAAGAAAGCAGGTTGGAAGCATGACACTGAGGTAGAAGAGTCAACACACTCTTGAGAGGCAAAGTCAGTCCTAGCACTTTCGGGAAGGCTAACAATCTCCTTGGCTGCCCCAACCCCACTGGTGCTGGCTCACCCACCATATGCAATAGGTCAAGTTCCTCCAGTCCTCAGTGGGGGGCCATGGATCACAATAGGAGGCTATCTGATGACAAACAAAGGTGGTGGAGAGTTGCTGGATGGTAGGGGGACAGAGCTGGCAGTTTAAGGGGATGATGAGAAGTAGAGGGGCAATCCCGTCTCAAAAGAAGACCGTTGTCGCCTTCCCCCATCAGTCACAAGATTTGTTGGAGCCATCACCAGGCCAGCACTTCAGGTGAAAAAATGCTTTGAGTCGGCTGCTCCTCGCCATAATGTACTCGTCGGTCAGAGCGGCATTTTGGGCTGCTCTGACTCTTAATATGCACGTTCCTGACCCAGAGCTATGGCGGTGAGTTTGTCTCCTCAAATGAGGGTGGCCGCCATTTTAAGGTCATGCCGCACACGTCTCTTATGGCTCCCTGAAGAGGAATACCGGCGATTTCAATGATCAAAAGTCCTCCAATGGATTTTTTTTTAGTAGTGCTTTGTGCATTACACATGTCCAATGCTTATATTGGCATTTTATTTATATAATTGTATTTTTTCTATACATGCTATTAAAAAGGTTTTTCTGCTGCAGTCTCACAGCTTTTTCTACATAGACATTGCTACTTTTCTCTCATGCTGGGTTTTTGAATATTTTTGAGTGCATTCTTCGTTTTGGATATCTCATATTGTGCTCTAATTTGAGACATATTTTTTTCTCTTCACTTTTTTCCACATCTGTATACTTCTTCGTGCTGTTCATACAGCATAGGCAGGCTCAGACCATCACTAAAACCTACACAATGGCCTGTTAATTACACTACAATGGACAGTGAAATTTTAGCTTCTACTAAGCCTTCTTCTTCTGGTACTAAACCAAACCGGGTGAAAAATGACCCCTCTCACCCATTATGTCATCGAACAATCCTGTTCTTGACACTATCCTTGATGAGGTGAGTGGCTTAAAACCTTTCATGACTGCTACCAATGAGAAAGGTCAAAAAATTGAGAATAAAGGTATCACAATAGAAGCAACATTTTTTACATGGTGCAACGAATAAGTGATTTGCATGATGCTGCTATCAGGATTCCTATCTTGGAACAAGAAATCCAATGGCTCAAATTTCTGCCTGAATTTTTTGACATATAGCATGATCCACCATTGAACATTCAACGTGCCCATCGTCTTGGTCATTTCCAGCTTTATTTGACCAGATTCAGAGAAACAATAATGTTATTCTTGGAATTTACAGACCTGATTCGTGTGTTGAAGACAGCAAAAGTAAAACATTGTCTTAGATGGCCTGGTCATGCCATTTATATTTCTCAAGATCTCTCTAATGCAACTAATCCCGGAAGGGAAGAATTTCTTGCTCTTCGTCCACTTATGTGACAAATGCATATTCCTTATGGCATTTTGCAACCTTGTTTATGTAAAATCACTCATGAGGGCACTACACGCTGCTTCGACATCCCTGTCGAAGCAGCGCCTCGAACCCGGCGCTCGGATCCTTCCTGGCTGCCCCTTCCCTGCACGTGACCAGAGACCAGACCGCCGCCGCTGATCGCCCCCTCCTCGCCTGAATCTCGGAGGGGACGGGCGGCTCCACCATCTTGGGCGGGTCTGGCCTCGGCGCTGCAGCGCTTTGGCTCCTCCACCCCCTGTCCCGCCCCCTTGACCCTCCCTCTTCATGTGTCGTCCCCACATAATTGTTCCTGTCTTCCGGCGGCGCAGCGGGCGGGCGCAGCGGGCGCGACAAAGGCGCGCCGAAGTTGCGCCCAAGTTAAGCCCGTCTGCGCCCGTCCGCGACGGGCCGGGACCAGGGGCCACACACTCTGTCTCTCGCTTGGTTTACACTGCTGCCCAACTTATTGCACTATCTGCCTTTCCCTCTCCTGCCCCTCTCCCCCTTCATCACCTACAATCACTTGGTATTCTCTCTTCTCCCCTACTTCACCTGACACATTTCGCTTCCGACTCTCCTTCTCTCCCCTCTATTTCATCTCCGGTTCCTCCTTCCCCTTCGGCCCCCACGGTTGCCTCTGCCTACCTACTTAACACCCGGTCCGCAGTTAAACACCAGACAGCACTTTTTAATCTTTTAACCACTGATTTTCCAGACTTTTTATTTCTGACCGAAACCTGGTTCACTACTGACTCTCTCCCTGATCTTCTAGCCATCCTCCCTGACACCTACTATGCCCTCCGAGCTGACCGCCCGGATGGCAAGGCCGGCGGGGGGGTGGCGATGATTGTCCGGTCGCCACTTAAATTTCAGCTCCTTCCTCACCCCCCTATTTCTAACGTGGACTACCTGGTGGCCCGTTCCCTCAACCTCCCTTCCCCCCTCACTGTGGTTCTTGTCTATCGCCCCCCTCAATCGATGCCTTCTTTTGTAGCCTCCATCCAGGAGTTGCTGGCCACCCTGGTGGTCAACAACTCCTCCGTGCTTCTTCTTGGTGATTTTAATTTCTGGCCAGGAGATCCTAAGGAAGATCTTTCTTCCAAAGACTTCTCTGCCACTCTTCACTGTCTGAGCCTTACCTCTCACGTCACAGCCCCGACCCACGTGCACGGCCATATACTCTACCAAATCTGGTCGTCTTGTCCCCTTGCCTTACCTCCCTCCATCTTTCCCTGTGTCTGGTCCGATCACTCTATTATTTCCTTTTCTGTTCACTTAGGTGTGGTCAACAAACCCTCTCCCCCTAAAAACCTTCTAGCCCGTAACTGGAACCAAACCGATCTTGATTCCCTTTCACTCTCTTTGGTTTCTTCCGCTCCTGATCTTACTTGTCTTCCCCTTGAATCCCAGGCCAAAGTCTTAAGTACATGGCTTGCTGCTTCGTGTGACCGTGTGGCCCCGCTTAAAAAGATCAAAGCGGTTCGTCCATACGATGCGCACAAATGGTTTTCCACTGAGATCAAAGCACTAAAACTTGATCTCAGGCGGGCGGAACGCCTTTGGAGACGTCAGTATTCCCCTCCTCTGCGCGTTCAGTACAGACAACTTCTTACCAACTACAAAAAAGCAGTCCTTAATGCCAAAACCTCTTATTTCACGGAGAGAGTATCGCTCTCCGTGAATAAACCCCGCGAAATCTTCTCTTTGGTTCGCAATCTTGCCACTTCTGATCGCTCTTCTCCCGGCTTGGTTCCCTCCCAATCCCTCTGTCTTTCACTCAATAACTTTTTTATCGACAAGATTGCGAAAATTAAAGCTAACATTCCCAATGTGCCTCAGCCTATCCTCACCAGCCCTGGCACTCCCCCTTCCTCCTCCCTCGACACTTTCCCCCCTATTTCCCCTGACTTGTTCCACAACTACCTGTCTAAAGTTAAATCTGGTTCTCCTTTGGACGGCGCTCCTGCGTGTATCCTTAAAACCCTTGTCACTAATTGTTCTGGTCCTCCCCTCACTCTTCTCAACTCCTCATTGGCCTCCGGTGCTGTCCCCTCTTCCTTTAAATCTGCTGTTGTTCTCCCTATCTTAAAAAAACCTGGTCTAGATCCTTCCCTCCCCGCTAATTTCCGTCCCATTTCCCTTCTCCCCTACTTGGGCAAGATCCTAGAGACCCACGTCACCTCCTGCCTTTCCTCATACATCGAGGACAATGGCCTTTTAGCTTCCCACCAGGCGGGCTTCCGCCCTGGCCATTCTACAGAAGCGGTGGTTCTCGCGGTCTTGGATGAACTCAAGGGCAAGGCAGATGTTAACCTTCCCCAAGCCTTGGTGCTTCTCGACTTGTCCGCTGCGTTTGACACGGTCGACCATTCCATTCTTCTCGACCGTGCCTGCGCAGCGGGCATTCGGGGCGCGGCCTTCTCCTGGCTAGCATCCTATCTTCAGGATAGGCATCAGGCCGTTCATCTCTCCGGTTTCTCTGCCCCCTCCTGTCCGGTCACCTGTGGTGTTCCTCAGGGCTCCTCTCTTTCCCCTCTCCTCTTTAATCTGTACATCTGTCCCCTTGTTTCTTCTCTTCTCAAACTGGGGGTCTCTGTATATAATTACGCAGATGACCTCCAGCTTGTCTTTGATCTGTCTTCTTCTCCTGATTCTATCCCCAAGTTCAGTTCCACTCTTATCTTTATCTCTGAGTGGATGAGCACCAACCATCTTAAGCTCAATCCCGATAAGACGGAACTTGTCCTCACGGGTGGCCCTTCTAACCCTTGGTCTCCTGCACATTGGCCCCCTTCTTTTGGCCCCCCCACGCCCTCTTCTTCTGTCCGCACCCTTGGCATTAAAGTCAGCTCTGACTTAACCATGCACAGCCAGATGAGCTCTGTTGTGTCTGCATGCTTCCTTTCCCTCCGTCTTATTCGGAAAATTTCTCGCTTTTTCACCACCGACGCGCTTAAAACCATAGTCCTGGCTTTAGTCATCTCTCGCCTCGACTATGGCAATGGCCTGTACGTGGGCATCCCTTCCCACGAATCCCGACGTTTACAGGCCATTCAAAACCAAGCTGCCCGTCTCATTCTCTCCCTCCCCAAATCCTCTCACATTACCCCGGCTTTGAAATCCCTTCACTGGCTCCCCATCCGCTTCAGATCCCTTTTCAAACTAGCTTGCTTTGCCTTTCGTGCCCACTCTCGCTCTGCCCCTGCCTATATCACTTCCCTCATTTCTTCCTATGTTCCCAGTCGCACCCAGGGCCGTTTCTACCATTAGGCCAGACTAGGCGGCCGCCTAGGGCGGCCAAAGGGGGAGGGCGGCAAAAAACATGCCACTGTACGGGCGATAAAGGTTTGCTTTAACCAGTGACCCAAATTCTTTTACCCAATGATTTTAATATGAACCTTTGCCAGGGTACGTCTATGGATCATATAATGGACATTATTTATCACATTTGGCATGTGCTGCCTATCCAAGTATTTAAACAAGCATTTGACAGAACATTTACAGAGGGTGGGAGAAAATGCGCAAATCAACATTCTCCGCACACTCGCAACAATATCGAGGCGGTGTGTTCCTCATCACACATTGCTGCTTTTGTGCGCTTTAGGAAGGAAGGGTATAGACAAAGTCTGTAAAGACATTGCTTCTAACCTGCCTATTTCATAGTGTTTACGTTTTTGCTGTGACGTGGCATTAGGCTTCTGCAGGTGCAGCGTTCCAGGCATATAAAAGATCAAGCTTTCTTCCATGGAATATAGCATTATAGCTTCACAGTACAGCCTTTTCTGTATTATTGGAAATAATTTGTTTTTATGTAGAATTTCACAGTGCACTTCTACGTATCTAGGCTCTAGTAAATAAAGGTTTTAACTTTAACTGTATGAATATTCCCATATACCACCAGGGAGATATTATGGCTAGTGTGCAATGTTCCACTCTGGACGGTAAAGTGCTCTCAGCTGGGGGTGCCAGGCATAGACTGGGGTTGAATTCACTATGTCTTTGAATGCGATGTTCCCAATGCAAGCACACACTTCCATTTGTCTTTCTCTCTCTGTTCCTGTCTTTCTCTCTGTGTTCCTGTCTTTCTCTCTCTGTTCCTGTCCTGCTCTCTCTGTTCCTGTCCTGTCTTTCTCCCTGTTCCTGCATTTTTCTCTCTCTATTCCTATATTTCTCTCTCTGCTCCTGACTTTTTCTCTCTCTGTTCCTGTCTTTCTATTCCTGTCTTTCTCTCTCTGTTCCTGTCTTTCTCTCTGTTCCTCTCTTTTTCTCTCTTCCTGTGTCTTTTCCACGCTTTCTCTTTTTGCCAGCTGCCATATACCCTGGGGAGCTGTGGACAGATGCACCGGTCGTCTCTGTTTCTGTCCTGCCTTTCTCTCTCTGTTCCTGCCTTTCTCTCTCTGTTCCTGTCTCTCTCTCTGTTCCTTCCTGTCTCTCTCTCTCTCTGTTCCTGTCCTGCTCTCTATGTTCCTGTCCTGCATTTCTCTCTCTGTTCCTGTCTTACTCTCTCTGTTTCTGCCTTTCTCTCTCTGTTCCAGTCTTTCTCTCTCTGTTCCAGTCTTTCTCTCTCGCTCTCTCTCTCTCTGTTCCTGTCTTTCTAACTCTGTTCCTGTCTTTCGCTCTGTTCCTGTCTTTTTTTCTCTCTTCCTATGTCATTTCCACGCTTTCTCTTATTGCCAGCTGCCATATACCCCGGGGAGCTGTGGACAGAGACACCGGTCATCGACCTTCAAAAACTGGCCTACGGTGACCCATACTCCACCCCGCCTGCCGGAAAATGCCTGCTGAAATAAATGGCCAATCCGTCCTCGGCGATTATGCCTCATAAGTGCACTCAGATTTTTTGCCTGGAACTGGGAGGCATATTATCAAGGGGGTTTATCTCCGCTTTTTTGGCTTTAAAAGCCAAGAAAGCGGTGATAAAATTATCTCCCTATTACCTAGCTGTCGCTAACACCAGTTAGCGACAGCTAGTAGGAGATAGCGACCATCTTGGGCCCCACTTTGCATGTCAGTAATATTTATCACCAATGACATGCAAAGTGGGCGTGCCAAGATGTTAGCGACTGGAAACAGTCGCTAACATCGCTATCTCCTATTACCAACTTTTGGAGATATTCGCGCTAAGCGCGAATATCTCCAAAAGCTAACACCTGCCCTGAGCAGTTCTTAGCCATGTTATCCAATGGGAGGTGGATAACATGGCTAAGAGCATTAGCTCGGTAATGCATGAATATCGCTGACTTTTCAGCGATATTCATGCATTGCGGCCATTTTTTATCGCATTTGCGATAAACCTTGGTAATACCAAGGTTTATCTGCGATAAAAATCGCCGCAGCTCAGCGGTAAATTTTTGTCTCTAACCAAGCAATAGCGATAATTATCGCTATTGCTTGGTAATATGCCCCTGGGTTCGGCCCACAATATGACAAGTGTTTTGGCCGCGAAAAATGACGTTTACTTAGGTTGTTTCAGTAGCAATCGCTAGTGAGGCAGCTGTGGGGAAAGTGGCACGTCATGATATATAAAATAAAAAGCTGAGCTTGCAAAAGAGAAGTGCGCAGTGCAGGCACAGGTGCGCAGGCCATGGTTTAAGGGGAGGGGCACGAGAGGTGGCGGGAAGAAGAAAATAGGATGGAGGTTCAAGCTAATCAGTTATTCCTCATTACTTTGCCTTGAATTTTGCAATTTGATATATTGACCGCCTTTCTATTTTGCACATATTAGGCCCACGCTATTGACTCTTCATTCTACCACTCTTTACTTTTCAATGGTTGGAACACTTCAAGTAGCATCTTTGCGGCATGCGATTAACGCATCAGCAGATGCTTCCCGCGGGGTCCGAGTAACAGAGGGGACCTGACGAGATAGCCAAGGGCAAGGAAAGTGAGGCTCATGGAATGGAATGGGAGTGCTGAACCAACGAGACGAGAGCAGTGTGCGTGCCTGTGTGTGCTGAAGAACACAGAGTAGAGCGTGCCGCTGAGCAAAACGGTTTTGAGACAGTGACCGTCACGGCACTGAGGCAGGAAAGCAAAGTCAGTATGTATCGGAGCGGGAGACAACGTGAAGTAGCCTCAAGGAAGAGAGAGCGGAGGACCCTTGTAACACTCTAACGTGACAGCAAAGAGAGGGGCCTGCTGCGTGTAACTGTGAAGCAGGGGGCACCTCCAGAGCAGGCTTAAGCTACGCACACTAGTCCCTCCAGTCCCGACCTATATTGCTTTGCACACCGCAGCCCCTTCCGGAACATACCTACCCCAGGCCCCCAGAGAACACTCTTCATCGGAGCCACCTGTCCCACCACGGACTCTCATGGACTTCTTTACTTTTTCTTTTGTCCTGGCCGCCATTTTGTTGTTGTTCTCAGCCGCTTTTCTCTGGACCCTGACCCGCCATCTTGTCATTCCCTCGTCCTTTACCCTTTTCCCTCGTTTCCCCTTGACGATCCTCAAACGTTTCTTCCCTTTTCTGTTTTGCCTTTTCCCCATACCCTTGTATACCTCCCACTCTCCCTTGGTTCTGTGACTGCGTGCCCCCTCCAACCCCACTTAATGGAACTCTGCTCTCCTGGTTTATTTTTTGGGGTCTTGACCTGAGAAAATCTACTATGTGTTTATATATGTGTATAGAGATAACTCTAGTCACTAGTATATGCAGTAGACCTTTGTACTCTCTACCTGTCCTATGTGACTCTTAGAGTATATCCATTTGTATTTCTTCCTTGAGTGACTTTACTACTTGTACATTTGCAATTTTTCTTTATGTTTGTATCTCTTCCTTGTGTGACTTTACATCTTGTACATTTGCAATTTTTTCTGTTTGTATCTTTTATGTAATGCATGTAATCCTAAGTCCTTATGTTTTGCAACTGGTTCTTATGTAAAGCGCTCTGACACCTTCGGGTAAAGTTCGCGCTTTAGAAAATAGCATTAAATAAAAAAAATTGAAAAAATTAAATAAAAATACATTAACGTTAATTACTGAAAAACTCAGATTCACCAAAAGATTCTTTTGGTGGTTCAGAGTTTTTCAGTAAATAAGAGAGCAGAGAGGGCCACGTCTTTGCGCGCTATGATGTCATGGGTATTCGATATCCAATTATTAAATGCCTTTGCATTTAGCAATAACATTAACAGAGTAAAACAAGATACCTAGGTCAGACGCCCAAGTAAAGCTATCTCGGTTCATTTTAGCCCATGAGCGGGTTAGAGACAGGGGAATAGTATTTTTAAATGTATTTTGAGTGATAAGGGTTTTAAAAGACAGGGACAGCTGCGTGATGTGACCATAAAGGAGGAAAAGGCCTTTCGACACTAATCAAATTATGCTTGGTAGCGATGGGTTTGAGAGTGTGTGCAGCCAATCTGTGGCATCTTTAAAAAGTTGTGGGAAGCCTGTTGGAGCCTAGAAGGTTAGTAGCTACTGGGTCCTGGGAGTTTTCCAGGTGAGAATTGAAATTGTCATGAATAGTAAAACTGGGACTTTGAATAATAAAAGGTGCCAGCAAGGAGCACATGAAGTGAGTAAAACCTGGTCTGAGGACTGGGGGAGGCAGCTGTGCCTGAAAT
Source organism: Lissotriton helveticus (assembly GCF_964261635.1). NCBI lineage: Eukaryota > Metazoa > Chordata > Amphibia > Caudata > Salamandridae > Lissotriton > Lissotriton helveticus. Next base: position 1,378,701,918 of record NC_136059.1, read on the forward strand.
GGCATTTATTTCACATTTATAGCACAACTCTACCCAGCTAAGGTGTTGGTGCTCTTACACAACAGCAGAATTTGAAATGCCAGGACTTAAGAACTAAATTAAACCAGTTACCTGCGGTAAGAGATGTGTGAAAATATCTAAACTAGCAGAACGTGGGAGGAAGAAGAGGAGAGAAAGAAGTGAAGTCTAAAAAGGTACATAAACAGGGGGCAGGTTTGGGCAGTGGGTATAATAAGGTGGAACTAATGAGAGCAAGTGAGGGGGCGGCATTTTTCAATTCTTGCCTAGGGCGGCGAAACACCTAGAAACGGCCCTGGTCGCACCCTCCGGTCTTCCTCTCTCTCCCTTCTTCACATTCCCCGCTTTCGCAAATCCAGATCCGGGGGCACTCGTCTTTCTGTCTTGGCTCCCCAGTTCTGGAATAGTCTCCCACTTCATCTTCGTTCCATTCCTATTCTCAGCCATTTCCGTAAAGCCTTAAAAACTTTTCTTTTTTCTTTGGCTTTCCCTTCTTAGGTTCCCTTGTGTCCCCCTCTGTGAGTTTGACCCAGGTCCCCCAGCGCCAGGAAGCCGCTTGGCAGCAGTGCGCTTTATTAAATATTGTTTTCATTTCATTTCATTTCATTTCATTTCTCATTTCATTTCATTTCTGTCAAATTAAAATCTTTTCTCCAAGGTATCCCCCAGCATTCTGGGGATACTTATACCCAGTGTTCATCAATAATTGTAACCAACTCTTGTTACTCTTGCATTCTTCTACTTTCTTCTATCTTCCTCTATATTGTTTCTATATGGCTATTTTCTCTTTTATATCTTAGTTTCTATCCTTCTGCCACTCTTTTTGCTCTTAGTGCTGTTGCTTCCTATGCTCATCTCGTCTACTCTTCACCTTAGATCTTGATCTCTTTCCTTGATCTATTTCTTTACCTTTCTATCATTCTTTTACCCTTGCCTACTAATTGTTTTTTACTCTCTTTTTTGTATTGTTTGGTGAGTATTCTTTTGTTTTTTGTTTTTGTCTTTTCATACTGTGTATTTGTTACATATTTATTGAATATATTGTGTGTTTTTGTTTTCTGCACTGTTTTCATGTAGCGTGTCATCTGTATTCCTGTATCTTCCATCTCATTCCCCAATATGTTGAACGTTGTCTTGTGGAATGTTTGTGGTCTGGGACATCATGTCAAATGATAAAAGGTACTTTCTCACTTGTCTAGATTTAATTCACATTTTTCTTTTTTGCAGGAAACTCATTGTAATGATGTAGAATCTCTTAAATTTAAATGACTAAGGGCCAGATGTAGGTGGCCAATTACCGGTCGGTAACGGCCGAATTCGGCCGTTACCGACCGGTATTTGGCTACCGAGATGTAGGGGGACTGTAACGCTGCAAATCGGTAATTTTACCGGTCAGTAAATATACCGGTCGGTAAATTTACCGACCGGTATATTTACCGACCGGTAAAATTACCGACCGGTATATTTACCGACCGGTAAAATTGATATGTAGGTGGGACTCTTCTGAGTCCCACAAGGCCTACAAAATCGGTATTTTACCATCAAATTGTATTTGATGTTAAAATACCGATTCAGGTGTGCATGCACATGTGTGCATGCACACCTGTGCCATATGACAGGCAGACCTGCCCTTAGGGCAGGTATGCCTGCCATATGGCCCCCGAACCTTTTTTGGGGGTGCCAGAGGGTGTCAAAGTGACACCCCCTGCACCCTTGTCAAAATCGGTATTTACCGATCGGTAAATACCGACCGGTAATGCCCCATTCATTCCTATGGGCTTCTGCTAAACCAGACCCAGATTTCTGGAACAACATCAAGATTATATTAACTTCTCTTGACAACCCTAACATTATTGTTACAGGAGACTTTAATCAATGGTTATACCCATTTACTGATACAGTCTAAATGTAAATGTAATCTTAACAAATCTCACAAAGCATTTCAATCTGCCATTGCCACTCATCCATTATTTGATGTTTGGAAAACATGTAATCCTGATTCTTCTGAATTCACGTTTTTCTCCAATGTGCACCATACTTGTTCTAGAATGGATGATATTTTGGGTAGTAAACCTCTAATTCCCTCTATCCAATCTTCAGAGATTGGCCATATTTGTATTTCTGATCATGCACCTGTTTCTTCTTCCTTTGATTTATCTTTGAATAATTCTAAATCTGGTCAAAGGAAGTGTAATAACTTCTCCTCTCTGATAACATTTTCCTATCTGAAGCTACTACCTTTATTAACTACTTTTTTACAATTATTCAACCTTCAGACACATCTATTCCTGACACTTGGGATGCATTTAAGGCATCCTGTTGTGCCTTCACTATATCTTCTTCAGCAAGGAGGAAAACACTAAATCCTGTCAAATACACTACTTCATTACAACTCAAAACATAAGAACATACTTATTTTTCCTCTAAATCCTCTTCTGTCCTACACAAATTAATTCAGGTCAAGTCTGCTCTTAACAAACTTGACATAGTTGATGCCTGTAACATCCTCCTTAAAGTTAAATTTAAATATCACGGAGGTCAAAACAATGAGGGTAAGATGTTAGCTAATTTCTTAAATATCAAATCAAATTGTAAAAACATTGGCCCCATTCTAAATGAATACTAATAAAATTGCATCTTCTGATGCTGGCATCTCTATCACGTTTCCAGAATGTTACCAGTTATTGTACTCTGATGATACCAGCCTGCAGTACATAATATGCACACCTTTTTTAGTGGCCTGCCTAATCCATCATCAATGCCTGATAAAATTGATTTGTTAGAAGTTGAGAGAACTCTCCAGGAAACATAGGATGTCATAAGATCCATAAAAACAACCAAGGTTCCTAGTCCTGGTGGCCTTTCTATTGAATTGTTTTCCTCTTTCTCCTCTATTTTTGCCTCTAAACTATTTGAACTTTTAAATTCTTTTCTCGCCAAATTAAGGCCACTGTTTCTTTTTTGAATCTTTGATCATCTTTATTCCCGAACCTGATAAAGATCACACCCTCTGTAAAATGTATCATCTTATTTCATTAACTAATTAGGATTGCAAATTATTTGCCAAAATCCGAGCGTCCGGTCTTGATACTATTGTTCCCTTACTGGTCAAAACTGGTCAATCTGGTTTTGTTAATGGCAGACTGGCCGCTAACAATGCTAGTGTGGTGGTGAGCCTCAGCAAGGCCTACCAGTGCTAGGGGTTCTCCCTTCTCTGCACAGAGTCCTCAGACCAATAGAATGAAGCTGGCACAGAAGCTGGAATAGAAAAGACAGAGTTTATTAAACGTCATGAGGTGGAACTACATTCACACAACACCCTTCGGTGGTATATGAGGTAGCTCACTGACTGGAAGGAGCTTGGTCCTTTCGTACCCACACAGGGGCTCAAATGAAGGAGGTACAAGTACAGAATGCTGGTTTCAAATACATACAAGGTCATACAAAGAGTGTGCTAGCAACTAGTGGGAGGGGCTGACAGTTAGCTAATTCTGGTGGACACATCCTGACAGTTACAAGTTGGGGACAGCTGTAAGCTCAACTGAGCATTTGCAAAGCAGAAGAGGCTAAATATATCTCGTCTCTAGGCAGATTTCAAGAGCAGTTGACAGGAAGGTAGGACAGAGCACATGGCGAGCACATGGCAAACAAAATGGCTGCCAGAAATACAAAATGGATTCCGCAAAATGGACAAGATAGTCTCTAAATACAGATGTCTTCTGCTAATGCTTAACCTAATCGTTGCTAAATTACAACACTAGAATGTTTTCTAATGTCATTGCTTTTGGTAAAAAATACCACTCTCCTCTAGCTGCATTGTCTCTTGATGCCAAAAGGCTTTTTGACAGTATTTACTGGCAATTTATGTTAACCACTCTCCGATGATATGGTTTTGACCCTAATTTCATTTAATTTGTTTAATTATTATTCTCGGCTCAACGTGCTAGTACTTTTGTTAATAATCATTGTTTCCCATTATTTTCAGTTACATAAAGGAACACGACAAGGATGTCCTCTTTCCCTTTTGCTATCCGTTCTCTTTTTAGAACCTTTCCTTGAACGTATCTGTTTTAACACACTCATTTCAGGCTTTGTGCACAATTCCACTGAAACTAAACTATCAGTTTATGCTGATGATATTTTAGTCTATATGCCAGATCCCCTTTCTTCTTTACCTCCTTTTCTACACAAAATTAATTTTACTCCTGTATCTCTGGATATAAATTGAGCTTTTCTAAAACTGAAATATTAGCCTGAAATTCTTCATGTTATCGATATATGTTTGCTAATACTAATTTCACTTTATGCACTACCAAAATAAAGTATCTTGGAATTTGCTTCTCTTCCACCGTTTTGAACACAATTAGTTGTACTTTTAATGCTTTAACAACCACACTCCGTACATTACTTTCATCATGGTCACCTTTTCACTTATCATGATGGGGCAGGTTGGATACAATTAAGAAGTTGATTCTCCCACATGTCCTTTAAACACTATCTATGTTACCTTTTAAGATTCCAATTTCTAATTTTTCTCAAATTAATTAACTCTACAACAAATTTCTATGGAATACAAAAACTCCTGTATTGTTTTGGCTAAATTCAAACATCCTAAGAGTGAGGGAGTTGTCCGTTTTCCTGGTTTTAAATGATATCACTCTGCATTTTTAATTAGACAATTTTTTGTTCTAACTCATGAATTTGGTGATACTCCCATACCATGATGGATTGTGTTTGAACGTTCTTTATTGAAGGATTTCTCATTTGAAAATGTCATTTATATGTCTAATTACACCTTTATATCAAATATTCCCAACAATTGGTACACACTGTATTTTCTGCAGGTTTTGATGCTGGTCAATGTATCTTCGCCCCCTCTATTTGGTATAACAACTTTATCAAATGTCAGCGTAAATCATTCTATTGTAAATCCTGGAAGGAGAAAGGTATTGTGTTTATATGTCAACTTGTCCACCATAACTCTGTTATTCCCTTTTCACAATTGCAAACAGATTACAACTAACCAAGTTCGTTTTTCCATGAATATCTTATTATCTTTTCATATCGTCTTCCCTGAGGTCTTATTTAACAATCATTTACTTTCCCTTAGCTTTTCAATCACTCACTCCCCATACAACGTTATATAACATCTCTCATGATTCTATACCCAAGGCTATCTATTTATATAATTTGTTATTGTCCCCTATCCCTGAAAGATCAAAAACACCTATTGATCTACTGTGGGGAATTGATTTATTCATTTCACTTCCTACTCCTGCTTGGGATACATTCTGGCTTAAACTATTTAAACCATCTAAAGCAGATCATGTTACACAATCTTTATTTTTTATTTATAACAGATCTCTCATTAGTCCTGAATGTATATCCAAGTTCTCTCCCATCTCCTCTCCATTATGCTAGTCTTGTTCTTCCTGCACAGGGATTTTAGTTCACTTACAATACTATTGTTCTAATGAGTTTAAATGTTGGGAATCTATCTGGGCAAAGTGTCTTGAAATGTTTAATTGTAATATTTAATTATCAATGCAAAATGTTTTTCTTGGAAGTGCTTCACCGGACTTTGACAGTATTTCCCCTGAGTTTATGTTATTTGATCTTTTTATTGCGCTTGCATTTGAGGTGATCCTTTCTTGTTGGAACGACACCTCTAAATTGTCAATATTAACATGGTGAATTCTTTTTGTGATAAACAAAGCTACTGTTTCTTCACTCTCGATGTCTCAGATAATTAAATCTGATCTACTTTGGTTACCTTTCACTTGCTATCTTTCTGCTCACATACCCATATCTTAGTTTTTTCTCTTCTTTTCTTTCCCTTCTTCTTTCCTCTCTGTCACTTTTCATAATACAAACATAATTGTTATATATGTATCGACTTGTATAGCTTTTTTAATCCTCTGAATTATTTCACTATTTTTAATCTTCTCATTGTTATTTATTATTGATGTTGTATTGCTGTTTTTGCTAATGTTCTTTTCTTTGATACTTCAATAAAAAATATTTTTTTTAAAGACATATATTTATATAATGTTCAAACCAGCATGTGCATATTCTTTCCGAAAACCCTCTTTCTATCAGAGGTTATGGTACTTTGAAGTAAAATTTCTTCCCAATGAGTTTTACTGTATTCAAAAAGCCCCAGCAGTTAGGAAATGCCTAAAACAGAAATACAAAAACTGTGCCCAGTCTGCCTCTCTTAATTCAGAATTATATTTAAGAACTTCAGACACTGGGAGCCTGACCATGATGTCGACCTAGTAGTTTATCTGTAGAGGAGCTCCGGCTGATACCTCGCACACAATAGTAACCCCCACAAATCTTGCTGACTGGGGCATGCCTGGCGGTTGTACCGTGTTGGTAATCCCCCATACAAGGTGTTTGTAGAATGAGATGAAAGGCGATGGGTGTTAATCTAAGTCTGAATGCAAATTAGCTGCATGCGATACTGGTCAGCATGAGCCTGAATCGCTTGCACAGAAGGAGAGATGCCTGAAGCGCACCTTTGAGGACATAATATTGAGGGCTCGGCTGAACACTGCACCTTTGCTCAGAACCTGGGGCCAAGATCGACATAGAGACCCACAGGGAGCCCCATCACCTCTTTCCCTCTCAATGTCCAGTCACCAAAATGCAATGGTGAAGCAAACAGGCCACATGAAGCTTGTTGATTATGTTGATAACACTGATTCGCCCATCACTTCAATGTAGCACAATGTGAAGGAACACCAGAGCCAAGTGGCACAGCTGAGAGAGGAGGTCCAGATCTTAACGAGCCAGGTGGAAGTCGCAGAAGGTCGTACCCCGTGGAGCAATGTCTGCATAGTTGCAACCCCAGAATATATGGAAGTACCAAACATGGAACTGCAAACGATTATACCCATATTAGACATAGAATATTTGGGGTGCACACAGTCTGATCATAACACCTTCAAAATGGTGTTGAGATAGGGTAATCCTACAATGCAGTTAATGACTTGGCATTTAAACACAGCGAGGGGGCATGGTAGCAAGCACAACGAGGGGGCAGGGGAGCAAGCATAGTGAGGGGGCAGAGGAGCAAGCACAGCGAGGGGGCAGGGGAGCCAGCACAAACAACGAGGGGGCAGGAGAGCAAGCACAGCCAGGGGGCAGGGGAGCAAGCACAGCGAGGGGGCAGGGGAGCAAGCACAATGAGGGGGCAGGGGAGCAAGCACAGCCAGGGGGCAGGAGAGCAAGCACAACGAGGGGGCAGGGGAGCAAGCACAGCCAGGGGTCAGGAGAGCAAGCACAGCGAGGGGGCAGGAGAGCAAGCACAGCAAGGGGGCAGGGGAGCAAGCACAGCGAGGGGGCAGGAGAGCAAGCACAGCCAGAGGCCAGGAGAGCAAGCACAGCCAGGGGGCAGGGGAGCAAGCACAGCCAGGGGGCAGGGGAGCAAGCACAGCGAGGGGCGGGGGAGAAAGCACAGTGAAGGGGCAGGAGAGCAAGCACAGCCAGGGGGCAGGGGAGCAAGCACAGCGAGGGGGCAGGGGAGCAAGCACAATGAGGGGGCAGGGGAGAAAGCACAGCGAGGGGGCAGGAGAGCAAGCACAGCCAGGGGAGCAAGCACAATGAGGGGGCAGGAGAGCAAGCACAGCCAGGGGGCAGGAGAGCAAGCACAGCCAGGGGGCAGGAGAGCAAGCACAGCCAGGGGGCATGAGAGCAAGCACAGCCAGGGGCAGGGGAGCAAGAGGAATGCAGGAGGAGATTGGGACGGCGCCGCAATTACTGCCTTGCGGTGCTCCGTGGACAGAGTACGCTTTGGGGGCCACGGAGCGGAGGACCAACTTTCTCCTACCCACAGAATGAGTTCTGTGAAGCACACCCCGGGGCACCTCATGGTCGATAAAGCTATTGGCAATGCAGGGCTGGCGGCCGGGTGTCGCAGAGGGCCCAGGAAAAGGGAAGGAGGAGGACGAGGACTTGCTGCCGGGAGCTGCAGGAGGGCCGAGCCGGACACGGAGGTGAGGAGGGGGCGGCCGTAGCAAAGCCTGTTAGTTAGGCAACCACCCACACCCCCTGCCCTCCCCTCCACATTCTGCACCCTCCTGATGTAAGCAGGGCACACAGAGGAATTTGCTGAATGTTCCCCAAAGACAGTAACTGCTTTTGGGGCCTCGAGGACAACATCCCGCCCCATATTGGAGGGAGCACCTCGAGGACTGTGCTTCCGCACCCGCACATTTTGCTGCCTGGCGTAGGCCTTTGATTCTGTTGCATCTCCTCGACGGGGGACGCGGGGGCCTGCACTCCTAACTTCTGACCGCTATGGGGGGCCTATTGCGGCCCTCCCTCCGCCGGGTGAACTGGCCTTTGCCCAGTATTGATTTTGAATGCCCTTGGACCCCACCGCAAACAGACTGTCTCTTGCCGGAAAGCAAGCACAACAACGAGGTGGGGGGCGGAAAACAAGCACAACGAGGGGGGGGCGGAAAGCAAGCACAACGAGGGGGCGACACGAGGGAACAGGCGCACAACGAGGGGGGAGCGGAAAGCAAGAACAACGAGGGGGAGGCCGGAAAGCATGAGGGAACAGACGCACAATGAGGGCATGCACACACACACAGATGCATTCATATACACAGCAAAACGCACACAGGCATGCACACATACACACAGATGCAGACACATACGCACGCACACAGATGCGCACACACGCATACACACACACTCACAGGCACACACAGATACACACAAGCACACACACACATGGACACAAACACACAGGCACACACACATTCATGTTTCCGTGTGGGAGAAATAATGGTTCCCAGGACCAACTTAAGGGCTCCTATACACAAGCGACCAACGCATCTTCTAACAAGCATTTGAAATGGCGGTGGAGGGGGCAAGGGGGGCTGGAAAGGCATGGACAGCGGAGTGTTTGCAGAGGGAGGCGGGTGCGAAAATCCACGGAGTGCGGGCGGGGGATCGAGGGGGTGGGGGAGGTGCGAAAATGTATGGATAGGGCAGTACTAGAAACAAAATGCTCACATGAAACAAACACACCTCACAACATAATGCAAAACGACAGGATCACACCTGTATTAGGAGCAAGCCCTATAGGGGCAGTAGGGCCGCCTTCCTCAGCTTCATTCTTGCTTTACTCGAAGACCACTGTCACCGGCTCCGCCAACTGGGTCCACGCGTCATTAATCTAGTCAGTACTGCATTCTGGGGTTGTAGTTCCAGTTTTATAATGGACTACAAGTCCCAGAATCGTAACAAACCCATGGAGCGGATGTGGTACTCGCAAATTTTAGAGCTCGAGAACTGCTGTTGAAATGTTTGCACCCAAACTCGCAGTATTAAATTCAAAACCGTGTGTCTCCACAGGGCAGGGCGTCTGCCCCTGAAGGAGAGGGTTCATGGTTTGGTTCGATCCCTGGTGCGGGAGGCAGCTCAGCAGCATGTGACTCTCCCCAACGGCCCTAAGTGCCTTGAGACCCTTAGTGGGCGCTTTACAAATTGCAATCGTAGAAAACAGGTTTTCGCCCCCATGCAGTTTCCTGAAGTGCAATTTCTAGGTATCAACTTGTATTTCGCATGACTGAAGGGCACAGCGTATTTCTGCAGGTTTAAGAGATTGGGAGCGGGAGGCAGCTGATCTCTAACCCACCGTGGCGATTCAAATCAAGTGTGGGAGGTGCTAAATGTTAACTTAAAAGAAGAGCGACGCTTGAGTGACTTAAACGGCGCTACATTTGCAAAACCGAGTCCATTTCCTGAGGCAGCAGGACTAGAGGTCACCGGTGATGTAACAACTGCCCCCGCGGTGCGGGGTTGGGGCGAGCTCCAGGGGACCCCCTCCAGGACTGTGCACCGGCAAAGGACTTTACTGTGTGTATCGGGATGGGGAGGGGGCTCACATACATTGCAGCCCCCCCTTTCACGGATGAGAAACATGCCAGAAAATCTTGTGGTGAAAAGCGCACAGTTACAGCGGCATAAATCTGACAGAGGAGGGCTGCGGGCAGAGTGAAGGGGGGAGGCGAGAGCGGGACGGAGGACATGGAAACACCACCATGTTTCTCCGAGGCGAAGCAAAAATGCCTCGGAGAAACCAGCGTCATTTTCTGATTCGGGGGCGTGGTTTTCATTCTCTCCTCTTCCCATTGGCTGGAAGGTAAAATTCCAGCCAATGGGACGAGGAGAGAAAGAAAACAAGAAAAAAGCGAAAAAAGACGCCCCGAATCGGAAAAAGACGGGGCTTAAACGGAGTGACGCTCCTCTCCTCCAATGCCTGGCCTCCATTTAGGAAGCCGGCCAATGGAGAAGAGGGCAAGTTAAAGCCCCCAAACTAAGAAACATTAAATCTCGGAGAGAGACCTAAAAATCGTATATTGTGTAAAGAAGGGACTGGGCAGAAACAATTTATGCACGGAAGGGGAGAGCTGCAACGCTGAACTGAATCTCGAAGAAGGACGTGTAATGCCTAGGGCCTTGAAGCTGTATGGGAGTAGCATAGGGACTTGCAGGAGAAGTTGGGAAGGGTGAACTATCTGGAATATGTGGCTGAGTAACAGGAAATAGATGATAAATCAGGGCAGTTACTGGCTTGACTTTTGAGGGCTGAAGTCAACAGATCCCCCACTGGGGCTAGCAGGAACTAGCAGGGTGGGGTGGTTAACTCAAAATCGATATTAATTTGACTTTTGAGGAATACTACAGTATGCTTTACATGGCTCAAGGTGTGTCATCAGGGCACATGCTTGATGAACCCCTGGCCATAGGAGACGGCTGAATTGCACCGGACCAGATGATGCGTTACAAAATCTCGAGGACAGATGGACTCCCTGCTGAGTTCTACAGTGTATATATACGTATGTACTGGCCCCAAACTCCTTAAAGTATATGAGGAGGCTGGCTGCCTGGGCTGTGTGTGGGGCTGTATGAGAGAAGTACTCATAGTGGTTCTACCGAAGCATGGCAGGGATCCCATGAACGCCTGCTCATATCGGTCACTGGCCATGGTCAACTTAGAGTATGAAATTCTATGGAAAATACTTGTGAATAGGTGGCTTGATGGTGCAGGAATCATTTCCTGAATCTGTGCCACTTATTTAGCTTGATTGACGGCGCTGGGGGAGGGTCACAATGAAAGAAGGGGGGGTGTCCATACCATATCATAGGAGATGGATCCATATTTTATACACTGATTCAGTAGCAAGAATGGGCACAAGTCAGACAATTTCGAGGCAGTTCTCCATAAACAGGGCAACTGGGTAGGGATGCCCACTGTCCCCCTCATCTTTGCCATAGCCATTATGCCATTGACAAATGTATTAAGGAGCAAGACAGTGACTTGGGACTTATGCTAGGGAGACAGATGGCAAATTGCCTTGCTGTATGGTAAGAATATCCGGATTTATTTACGGGATGACCTTCCATTACAGTCAGTTGTAATGGACATCCTGAAGAAGTCTGGTGAACTGTTTGTTCCTCTTGAGCTCATTGTCAGGGCCGGAAAGCTATGTGGTCACAGAGTCATGAGTTGAATGGTATTTTGACTCCTTCAGGTACCTGGGGAGGCAGTATACCAAACAGATGAGGCTGTGATTGAAGTTGATTTGGGCAGGGCAATAACAGCAAAGAGACAGTCTAGCAAGTTCTGGACAACATTGCCGCACACTCCAACGGGCAGGATAGCCATTGCGAAAATGCTGGTCTTGCCAGCCTGCTGTATGTTTATCTCGGTATTGCAGGTGCGTCTCCTGAGACCGTTTTTAATGACTTAAACAGCATAATATTGGACCTCATGTGAGGCACATGGAAGAAAAGGGTAGCACTACAGACACTTGATAGCAGTGGTCTTCAAACGTTTTAATGCCGCGCCCACAAAGGTAAAAAAAAAATAATAATTACTGCCCTCCCAGGATTTTTCCAAATTCTATTAAATTGCGATATTTAAATACGTCTAGACATATTTAAACATTACAATTAAGTTATGTTACCCCCTTTAAAAATGTAATCAAATACATGATAGTCAAACATACAATACTGGTGAGGTAGGCCATTGTAATGTGTAATAGTATCCACAGTGTGATAATCAGAAATGTGCAAAAATAGCAGATGATGGACGGAATGCTGAATGAATCTCGCATTCACCCCAGTCACAGATCTGGGTTAAATCCATAGTTCTTCTGCACGCCATACCATTCAGTTTAGACCCACCCATATGAAAATCAGTCTTGACCCTGTTCCCCATGTGAACAGTCCAGCTCGAACTGCCAGGCCAGGTCCCCCCTGGACCAGAAACAAGCATCCTGGGACCAGTTTCTGGGTAACCCACCTCATCAGCCAGGCTAGCTTGAATCTGGTGGCGTAGCGAGCACGGGACCCATGTCTGGGCATATCCTTCCCACTAAGGGCGACAAGCGCAAATAGAACAGATGTTGGACGGAATGCTGAATTAATCTAGCATTTACCCCCGTCACAGATCTTGGTTAAATCCATAGTTCGTTTGCACGCTATGCCATTCCAGTTTAGACCAAGCCACATGCAAATCAGTCTTGACCCTGTTCCCCATGGAAACTGTCCAGTCCGAACTGCCAGTCCAGGTCCTCCATGGACCAGAAACAAGCATCCTGGGACCGGTTTCGGGGTAACAACTCTCATCAGCCAGGCTAGCCTGAATCTGGTGGTGTAGCGAGTACAGGACCCACGTCTGGGCATACCCTTCCCACTTAGGGCGACAAACACAAAAAGAACAGATTATTCCCAGAAATGTGAGCAGGCAGGTTTGAAGAATATTTGGAGTCTCTTTCCCTTTGACACATGCCCCCAGCCAGGATATAAACAACAAAAGATGTTGGAGATGGCCATTACAGCATGGCTTGCTGCCGCTCATTTTTTTTCTGCTTAAAAAAAGCACTGTTGTTAGCATGATGCTTTTTTAACCAGATCCTGCCCCCCTCACCCGCCCCCTGATAAATGAAGGCCCTTAGGTAGGGCCCCCTCCCCCAGTTTGAAGAACCCTGCTCTATAATCCCACAGACCAGGGAGGGTTGGGTGCCCGGAACTATGAAATATAGTATGCTGTGGTCCAAGTCTAGTGGGGGATGAAGTTGCTTACCAGACAGACCAGACATTTGGATAGGGGCAGGGGCATAACACAGGCCCCTGCAGCCCCCGAAGTGCAAGGGGGGGCTCGACGCTCCAGGGGCTCCCTCCGCGGTCGCACAGCCAGAAACTACTTGCATCCATTTCGACATGGTGCAGGGCCTGTATTCCCTCAGCAGTATTTGTGATACTGGCTGTGTCGGGGATCATGGATAAAGAAACTTCACTTCCTTCATCAGATTCCTCACTGCAGCGCTGCAGATGATAGCCTGACGTCATGACCTCATGATCCGAAGTAGTTAATGACACAGCCAGTCAGGTGTCGACTCAAGGGGGACAATGAAGTTATCCAGCTAATGGTTAGTGGTAATCGCACTCACTTTTGTAACTTTGATTCCTCTACAGTGTCATTTTTAGGTCTCGCGCCTGCGATGCATATGGCGAAGCCATATGCGCATCGCGCAGGCGCGATACTATAGTCATCGGCTATGCTTCCCAGGAGACAGGAGATGTCACGCGCACGCTCTGGAAAGCGATCGGCGCCGGCCGCGCGCGCGCGTTTCCCAATCTCCTGTCTCTCTGGGAAGCACACAAGCAAGCCCAGCAAGCCCCGCCAAGGTAACTTTGAAATAATCTTTATTTCTTGATAATTATTGCCTCTGGACTTTTTTGTTTAATATTACGGGCATGTGGGTTGTGTGATGCTGCATAAACAGATGCGTTTGGAGTTTATTTACCGATCCGCTATGGAGGGGCTTTTCTTTAATCTGTTGGTGGCTGTTTTTTTTTTTTATTTATATTGCGTCTTCATGTACACATGATGTTTGACTTTTTTGAGCAATTCGTTACGTTGGGCTTTTGTATAATTTGATACTAGCTGTTATTTTATTTATATTGCGTCTCCCGATGCTGTGTTTGCCTGCCCCGCCAGCTCTCCAAGGTTGCTATTTGTTTCTTTCCCATCTGCGTACATCACTTGCGGGATACAGGTAAATCTGCATTCTAGAGTTGCCTTTATTGTTTTGAGGCCGGGCGCAGGGGCTGCTCCGATGTTATCAAGGCTGCTATCCCACTGCTAAGGCGGTGCTGCACTCACTGCCTTGTTTATATTTGTTTTAGTTCCGTGATGCTCCGATCTTTGCCCCTTCCGAGTGGAGCTTCCGAGTGGAGCTTCCGAGTGGAGCTTCCGAGTGGAGCTTCCGAGTGGAGCTTCAGAGTGGAGCTTCAGAGTGGAGCTTCCGAGTGGAGCTTCCGAGTGGAGCTTCCGAGTGGAGCTTCAGAGTGGAGCTTCAGAGTGGAGCTTCCGAGTGGAGCTTCAGAGTGCAGAGTGGAGCTTCAGAGTGGAGCTTCAGAGTGGAGCTTCAGAGTGCAGAGTGGAGCTTCAGAGTGGAGCTTCAGAGTGGAGCTTCAGAGTGGAGCTTCAGAGTGCAGAGTAGAGCTTCAGAGTGGAGCTTCAGAGTGGAGCTTCAGAGTGGAGCTTCAGAGTGGAGCTTCAGAGTGGAGCTTCAGAGTGCAGAGTGGAGCTTCAGAGTGGAGCTTCAGAGTGCAGAGTGGAGCTTCAGAGTGGAGCTTCAGAGTGCAGAGTGGAGCTTCAGAGTGGAGCTTCAGAGTGGAGCTTCAGAGTGGAGCTTCAGAGTGCAGAGTGGAGCTTCAGAGTGCAGAGTGGAGCTTCAGAGTGCAGAGTGGAGCTTCAGAGTGCAGAGTGGAGCTTCAGAGTGGAGCTTCAGAGTGGAGCTTCAGAGTGCAAAGTGGAGCTTCAGAGTGCAGAGTGGAGCTTCAGAGTGCAGAGTGGAGCTTCAGAGTGGAGCTTCAGAGTGCAGAGTGGAGCTTCAGAGTGCAGAGTGGAGCTTCAGAGTGGAGCTTCAGAGTGGAGCTTCAGAGTGGAGCTTCAGAGTGGAGCTTCCGAGTGGAGCTTCAGAGTGGAGCTTCAGAGTGGAGCTTCCGAGTGGAGCTTCAGAGTGCAGAGTGGAGCTTCAGAGTGGAGCTTCAGAGTGGAGCTTCAGAGTGCAGAGTGGAGCTTCAGAGTGGAGCTTCAGAGTGGAGCTTCAGAGTGGAGCTTCAGAGTGCAGAGTGGAGCTTCAGAGTGGAGCTTCAGAGTGGAGCTTCAGAGTGGAGCTTCAGAGTGGAGCTTCAGAGTGGAGCTTCAGAGTGGAGCTTCAGAGTGCAGAGTGGAGCTTCAGAGTGGAGCTTCAGAGTGCAGAGTGGAGCTTCAGAGTGGAGCTTCAGAGTGGAGCTTCAGAGTGCAGAGTGGAGCTTCAGAGTGCAGAGTGGAGCTTCAGAGTGCAGAGTGGAGCTTCAGAGTGCAGAGTGGAGCTTCAGAATGGAGCTTCAGAGTGGAGCTTCAGAGTGCAAAGTGGAGCTTCAGAGTGCAGAGTGGAGCTTCAGAGTGCAGAGTGGAGCTTCAGAGTGGAGCTTCAGAGTGCAGAGTGGAGCTTCAGAGTGCAGAGTGGAGCTTCAGAGTGGAGCTTCAGAGTGGAGCTTCAGAGTGGAGCTTCAGAGTGGAGCTTCAGAGTGGAGCTTCAGAGTGCAGAGTGGAGCTTCAGAGTGGAGCTTCAGAGTGGAGCTTCAGAGTGGAGCTTCAGAGCTTCAGAGTGCAGAGTGGAGCTTCAGAGTGGAGCTTCAGAGTGGAGCTTCAGAGTGCAGAGTGGAGCTTCAGAGTGGAGCTTCAGAGTGCAGAGTGGAGCTTCAGAGTGGAGCTTCAGAGTGCAGAGTGGAGCTTCAGAGTGGAGCTTCAGAGTGGAGCTTCAGAGTGGAGCTTCAGAGTGCAGAGTGGAGCTTCAGAGTGCAGAGTGGAGCTTCAGAGTGCAGATTCAGAGTGCAGATTCAGAGTGCAGATTCAGAGTGGAGCTTCAGAGTGCAGAGTGGAGCTTCAGAGTGGAGCTTCAGAGTGCAGAGTGGAGCTTCAGAGTGGAGCTTCAGAGTGCAGAGTGGAGCTTCAGAGTGGAGCTTCAGAGTGCAGAGTGGAGCTTCAGAGTGGAGCTTCAGAGTGGAGCTTCAGAGTGGAGCTTCAGAGTGGAGCTTCAGAGTGGAGCTTCAGAGTGGAGCTTCAGAGCGGAGCTTCAGAGTGGAGCTTCAGAGTGCAGAGTGGAGCTTCAGAGTGGAGCTTCAGAGTGCAGAGTGGAGCTTCAGAGTGGAGCTTCAGAGTGCAGAGTGGAGCTTCAGAGTGCAGAGTGGAGCTTCAGAGTGCAGAGTGGAGCTTCAGAGTGGAGCTTCAGAGTGCAGAGTGGAGCTTCAGAGTGCAGAGTGGAGCTTCAGAGTGCAGAGTGGAGCTTCAGAGTGCAGAGTGGAGCTTCAGAGTGGAGCTTCAGAGTGCAGAGTGGAGCTTCAGAGTGCAGATTCAGAGTGCAGATTCAGAGTGCAGATTCAGAGTGCAGATTCAGAGTGGAGCTTCAGAGTGGAGCTTCAGAGTGCAGAGTGGAGCTTCAGAGTGGAGCTTCAGAGTGCAGAGTGGAGCTTCAGAGTGGAGCTTCAGAGTGCAGAGTGGAGCTTCAGAGTGGAGCTTCAGAGTGGAGCTTCAGAGCGGAGCTTCAGAGCGGAGCTTCAGAGCGGAGCTTCAGAGTGGAGCTTCAGAGTGCAGAGTGGAGCTTCAGAGTGCAGAGTGGAGCTTCAGAGTGGAGCTTCAGAGTGCAGAGTGGAGCTTCAGAGTGGAGCTTCAGAGTGCAGAGTGGAGCTTCAGAGTGCAGATTCAGAGTGGAGCTTCAGAGTGCAGAGTGGAGCTTCAGAGTGCAGATTCAGAGTGGAGCTTCAGAGTGCAGAGTGGAGCTTCAGAGTGCAGAGTGGAGCTTCAGAGTGGAGCTTCAGAGTGGAGCTTCAGAGTGGAGCTTCAGAGTGGAGCTTCAGAGTGGAGCTTCAGAGTGGAGCTTCAGAGTGGAGCTTCAGAGCGGAGCTTCAGAGCGGAGCTTCAGAGTGGAGCTTCAGAGTGCAGAGTGGAGCTTCAGAGTGGAGCTTCAGAGTGCAGCTTCAGAGTGGAGCTTCAGAGTGGAGCTTCAGAGTGGAGCTTCAGAGTGGAGCTTCAGAGTGGAGCTTCAGAGCGGAGCTTCAGAGTGGAGCTTCAGAGTGCAGAGTGGAGCTTCAGAGTGGAGCTTCAGAGTGGAGCTTCAGAGTGGAGCTTCAGAGTGGAGCTTCAGAGTGGAGCTTCAGAGTGGAGCTTCAGAGTGGAGCTTCAGAGTGCAGATTCAGAGTGCAGATTCAGAGTGCAGATTCAGAGTGCAGATTCAGAGTGCAGATTCAGAGTGGAGCTTCAGAGTGGAGCTTCGGAGTGGAGCTTCGGAGTGGAGCTTCGGAGTGGAGCTTCAGAGTGGAGTGGAGCTTCAGAGTGGAGCTTCAGAGTGCAGAGTGGAGCTTCAGAGTGGAGCTTCAGAGTGCAGAGTGGAGCTTCAGAGTGGAGCTTCAGAGTGCAGAGTGGAGCTTCAGAGTGGAGCTTCAGAGTGGAGCTTCAGAGTGGAGCTTCAGAGTGGAGCTTCAGAGTGGAGCTTCAGAGTGGAGCTTCAGAGTGCAGAGTGGAGCTTCAGAGTGGAGCTTCATAGTGCAGAGTGCAGATTCAGAGTGCAGATTCAGAGTGGAGCTTCAGAGTGCAGAGTGGAGCTTCAGAGTGGAGCTTCAGAGTGGAGCTTCAGAGTGGAGCTTCAGAGTGGAGCTTCAGAGTGCAGAGTGGAGCTTCAGAGTGCAGAGTGGAGCTTCAGAGTGCAGAGTGGAGCTTCAGAATGCAGAGTGGAGCTTCAGAGTGTCAAGAGCAATGCCAATAGCTCTAACTTTAACAAAGGCAAAACCATTGCATTGTAAATGCTTGTTATTTTACCGAATCACATGCTCATGCTGCTGCCTGGTTTGTCTACATGCACACAGGCAGAATCACTCGGTACAAAATGGCTCCTGTTCACTCGTCAGTACGGTCTTGCGCCGCCCCACCTTCCCCCTGCCAAATACATTCATTCCAAATACTGCTTATTTTCATATCAGACTGACTTCTCACATCTGGGATAGCAGGGGCACCTTCCACAGTGATTAGTGCTTCACAAAAAATAATTCTCGGCTAGCGCTCAGAAGCCTTGAAGCTTTGATTGAATGACACTGCAGTTTGATGCCCCGCTCGTTTTTTGATGCTATGCGTTCCAGACACTGATTTTATTAAGACTCACTTGGAGCTCTAAACTGTCACTTGATCTTTCTTTGGGTCATTTCGTTTGCCCGGAAGGACTAACATATCTGTGAAACCCTCTTCTTTTATAGTTTGAGCATCGTCTTCGTTTAGCAGGATAACATTATACATTTGAAAATACAAATATCCGGGAAGAGCAGAGAGCAAATCTCCGCGATGTTGGGCATTCTCCTATCATAAAGGAAGCGTGTTGGTGGGACCTGTGGCATCTAACGCATCATTTAACCCTATATGCGTGGGCACCTACCACAATAATGTATAGGATGAGTTTGTTCCGTTCCCGTTTTTAATTTGATGTAAAACTCAAATCACTGCACACTCTCTACTACACACTCTCTACTACACACTCTCTACTACAGTCACTACTCTCTACTACACACTCCCTACTACAGTCACTACTCTCTACTACACATTCTGCTACACACTCTCTACTACAGTCACTACTCTCTGCTACGCACTCTACTCTCTACTACACTCTACTACACACTCTCTACTACACACTCTACTACACACTCTCTACTACAGTCACTACTCTCTGCTACGCACTCTACTCTCTACTACACACTCTACTACACACTCTCTACTACACACTCTACTACACACTCTCTACTACAGTCGCTACTCTCTACTACACACTGTACTACACACTCTACTACAGTCACTACTCTCTACTACACACTACTACCCACTCTCTACTACAGTCACTACTCTCTACTACACACTCACTACACACTCACTACTACAGCCACTACTCTCTTCGACACACTCTATACTAGACACTCTCTACTACACACTATCTACTACAGTCACTACTCTCTACTACACACTGTACTACACACTCTACTACAGTCACTACTCTCTACTACACACTACTACACACTCTCTACTACAGTCACTACTCTCTACTACACACTCTACTACACACTCACTACACACTCACTACTACAGCCACTACTCTCTTCGACACACTCTATACTAGACACTCTCTACTACACACTATCTACTACAGTCACTACTTACTACACTCTCTACTACACACTCTACTACACACTCTACTACACACTCTACTACACACTCTACTACACACTCTACTACACACTCTACTACACACTCTACTACACACTCTACATTACACACTCTACATTACACACTCTACATTACACACTCTCTACTACACACTCTCTACTACACACTCTACACTACACACTCTACTACACTCTACTACACACTCTGCTACACACACGCTCTACTACACACTCTACTACACACCCTCTACTACTCTCTACTACTCTACTACACATTCTCTACTACTCTACTACACACTCACTACTTTCTACTACACTCTACTACAGACTCTCCACTCTCTACTCCACACTCTCTACTCCACACTCTCTACTTCAATCTCTCTACCTCAATCTCTCTAATTCAATCTCTCTACCTCAATCTCTCTACTTCAATCTCTCTACTTCACATTCTGTATTACACACTCTCTACTACACACTCACTACTCTCTACTACACACTCTCTACTACACACTCTACTACACTCCCTACTACACATTCTCCTACACACTCTACTACACACTCTACTACACACTCACCACTCTACTACACACTCACCACTCTACTACACACTCACTAGTCTCTACTGCTCACTCTCTACTACACACTCTCTACTACACACTCTCTACTACACACTCTCTACTACACACTCTCTACTACACACTCACTAGTCTCTACTACACACTCACTACTCTCTACTACACACTCACTACTCTCTACTACACACTCTACTACTCACTTACTACTCTCTACTCACTCTCTACTACTCACTACTACTCTCTCTACTACTCACTATTACTCTCTCTACTACTCTCTCTACTACTCACTCTCTACTACTCACTCTCTACTGCTCATGACAATGCCATTTATTTATCTGTTTCCAAAACCAACACATAAATAAAACATTTGTCATTTACAATGCCAAAAGCGCTAACTTTTGCAAAGGCGAGACCGTTGCATTGTAAATGCTTGTTGTATATTGTGGTTGGTGCTGCCGAAGTAAACCTTCTGGGCCCAAGGTAATCGTAAATCCAAAATGTGCGCCACACGCGTCGCGTGTGACGTCCCTTTGGCGCACTCGAAAAAAATTATTCCTCTTTTTTTCGTTCACAGGTAGTGTTTATTTTCAATTGTTCTTCTTCATTTGTTTTTCTTCAATACATTATTTCATTTTCATAATATATCAACTTTTTTGCCCAATGCATTTCGGGCAGAGGCCCTTCATCGGGGGACTTATTCCTACAAATTAATCCAGAATTGTACAAGCATAAGTCTAACATAATCATACATGTCATAATGTTAATGCTAGTGCATACATCTCTCATGGGTATAGTGATGTGAATCACGGTGCCGGAGGAACGTCGTGGGGTGCAAGTGATCAAGCAGTTTAAGTAACCATGTGGAAGGACATATCAAGAATGGTAAATACGGTCTAGTTTTGCGGTGCGAGATTAACGTGGGTAATTAAATAACTAGTGCTCTTCGTAAATGTGCGCTCTACGGCTGGGGTCATGTGAATTCGAAAGTCGTGTTGAGCATGCACGTGGATTGGTATCCACTAACCTGAAGCTTGCGGCGAACTGAAGCTTCGAAGATCGCTGTCTTCTTTATTCTGAAATAGTATAACCGTTCGTTTAGCTATCTTATTCACAATAACGAGCGAATATTAAAAAACTATGCTTTTGGGTAGGGGAATGCCTTACCGGGTTGCCGGCGGTTATTGGTGTCTCAATCTGGGGTCTGGGTACACGTTGTTTGGCGTCCGGAAACACGTAGTTTCCGTGTGAGTGTTCCGTAGTTCTTGCAGGAACTATGTCACGCTCTGATAGGGTGTAACCGGTCACGTGGTGGCGTACTTCGTAAATCATCCTGTGATAGGTGCTGAGTTGTCATGGTAACCCCGAAATATTGGGATTTCAATGCAAAACTTTATTGTTTATGCGAATATAACCATTCGGGGGTTACAATCGGGATTTACGATCGGAGAGATTATGGTGCACGCATGATGTACCTAAAACAAGATCAATCAATCAATCAATCAATCAATCAATCAATCATGCCATTTGTATAGTGCACTACTCACCCGGGAGGGTCTCAAGGCGCTTGGGGGGAGGGGTATGCTACTGCTCGAACAGCCAGGTCTTGAGTTGTTTCCTGAAGGCGAGATGGTCCTGGGTCAGCCGAAGGTGGATGGGGAGGGAGTTCCAAGTCTTGGCAGCCAGGTAAGAGAAGGATCTTCCTCCGGCGGTGGCTCTTCGGATGCGTGGTACGGCTGCGAGGGCGAGGCTGGTGGACCGTAGCTGGCGGGTGGGCGTGTAGAAGGTCAGGCGGTCGTTGAGGTACTTGGGGCCCAGGTCGTGGAGAGACTTGTGTGCGTGGGTGAGGAGCCGGAACGTGATCCTCTTGTCGACGGGGAGCCAGTGCAGGTTCCTCAGGTGGCTGGAGATGTGGCTGCGTCGGGGGACATCCAGGATGAGTCGGGCGGAGGCGTTCTGGATGCGCTGGAGTCTTTTCTGTAGCTTGGCTGTGGTTCCGGCGTAGAGGGCGTTTCCGTAGTCCAGTCGGCTGGTGACGAGTGCCTGGGTGACAGTCTTCCTGGTCTCGGTCGGGATCCAGCGGAGGATCTTGCGAAGCATACGCAGGGTGTTGAAGCACGATGAGGAGACGGCGTTGACTTGTCTGGTCATCGAGAGGGAGGGGTCCAGGATGAAGCCCAGGTTGCATGCGTGGTCGGTTGGCTTGGGTGCGGTGCCCAGGGCTGGGGGCCACCAGGAGTCGTCCCAGGCGGAGGGCGAAGATCCCAGGATGAGGACTTCCGTCTTGTCCGAGTTCAGTTTCAGGCGGCTGTCCTTCATCCACTCGGCGACGTCTTTCATCCCTTCGTGTAGGCAGGTTCTGGCGGTGTCGGGGTCTCTGGTGAGGGAGAGGATCAGCTGGGTGTCGTCGGCGTAAGAGATGATGTTGAGGTTGTGCTGGAGTGCGATGGCTGCGAGAGGTTTCATGTAGATGTTGAAGAGGGTGGGGCTGAGTGAAGATCCTTGCAGGACGCCGCAGATGACTTCGGTGGCCTCGGAGCGAAACGGGGGGAGGCGGACTCTTTGTGTTCTTCCGGCGAGGAACGAGATGATCCACTCCAGTGCCTTCTCTTGGATACCGATGTTGCTGAGGCGCTGGACTAGGGTGCGGTGGCAGACCGTTTCGAACGCAGCGGAGAGGTCCAGGAGGATGAGGGCCACTGTTTCCCCCTTGTCGAGCAGGGTCCGGATGTCGTTGGTGGCTGCGATGAGGGCGGTCTCGGTGCTGTGGTTGGCTCTGAAGCCGGACTGCGAGGGGTCGAGGGATCCGTTCGTCTCGAGGAAGGCGGTCAGCTGTCTGTTGACGATCTTCTCGATGACTTTAGCAGGAAAAGGGAGGAGCGAGATGGGGCGGAAGTTTTTGAGATCGGTGGGGTCCGCTATAGGTTTCTTCAGGAGGGCGCTGATCTCGGCGTGCTTCCAGCTCTCTGGGAAGGTGGCGGTGTTGAAGGAGGCGTTGATGATGTTCCGGAGTTGGGGTGCGATGGTGGAGTCGGCCTTGTTGAAGACGTGGTGTGGGCAGGGGTCGGTCGGTGATCCGGAGTGGATGGTGTTTATCGTGCGGGTTGTGTCTTCGGTGGTCACCGTGGTCCTGGTGCGAAGGGTGGCGGTGGGGGACGTTGGTTCGACGGTTGGGTGCGTGGGTGGGCACTTATTAGATTTCCCAGTTAGGCCTAATTATTTATGATCTGTTGAAATACTTGGATTTGTCGCGCCAGACGGGCATCAGCGGTTTAGTCACTTTTCCATGTCTATTAAGCTTGAATAGCATTGACCCCGCCCCAAACTCCGCGAAGCAGTCTGACGGAGTTGGTGTTGACTGCAGGGACCTCGAAAGAAACCGGTAACTAGCAGTGCCTCCCCCGTTGTATACTCTTAATCATTTTTGTGACATATCCCTCTACTAAAGATCTTAGTTTGATATTCCTGATGGCCTTTCCTCTCCTGTAGGATAATTCCACACGAGGTCTGCCATTCCTGCAATGGATTACGGGAAGCAGCGCGGCGGCTAGCACTTTGACGCCGGTGGATGTAGTAGTCGTCCAACCCTCGCCTCGTTCGAATTTTAGATCGAGCTAGTAGAATAATGATGTGACCTACATAAACATAAAAAGACAGATTCAGAGGTATGTCATAATCCTCCCTGCCGATTACTAAGCAGGCAATTTACTCGATCCGTTACTGACAAGTTCTTTATGATTATTTTTGCAGTGGCGACACCACATAATACTTTTCAATTGGCTGGACTCTCGGTATCCCGCCATGCTGAGTCCAATTGTAAGTTATCAATCTATAACCAATCTCTATAATCATGTCACATTACGTTAGTAGGGTTAAGTATTTGTTTTTACCAGCCTGTCCTCTAATCTATCTTTACAGTAAAAGCGACGCTACCAAACCACATCAGAATTAATATCCCTTGGGTCAAGGGCGTCAGCGCTTTACTCCTTGTATCTAATGTAAGTGACCAGATGACTTACATACTGTTTCCTTTGGTCCTGCATTAAGAATGTTATGTCCCTAAACGAGTTTTACTATTCTCATCTTAATCTAGAATTCGTGTAATTGTTTGATACCTTGTCCAGGTGTGGATTACGGCAACTGGTAATACCATACCATCATCACTCTTTGTAACTACGTGTCAAAAATTGATGTAAGTTTATCCTTGAGGTACAATAATGTCTGATAAGACTTAATACTGGTTCATCTCTCCTCTATTGTTGATATTGAATATCATTAAGTTAGACCATGACTGTGAGCTTGGTTTTACTTATCCTCATGTCTGGAGTCCCCGTTGGGCCCGGATGCCATGGTAACTGTAGTTTTTGTATTATATTGATGTTAAATAACACGACATTCAATAGGTCACATGAATAAACCAGTCTAACCTTCAGTTTTAATTTACAGATTCAAACGCCCCACTACCCCCCTGCACTTGTCCTGATGAAGACCCCGTTATAGGATTTAAAGTAACCTACGGCTAGGGGTCGAAACGTCGACGGCTCTTCTCTCCTTTTTGGACTTCCGGCACATGCCCATGATTATTCCCAACTATGTATGTAGCCGTGGAATGTTCCTAGATTGATAGTTTTCAAAGGATGCCTTAATTGTCTAGGCTTTATTTGAGTTATTTTGATTTTTATGTAAAATTGTAGTCAATTCACCCTCTTCTTGACTGTATTTATCTTCCTGTGACTTTACACTGCCCTGAGCACACCCTTCCCCTTCCTTTTCCTACCCGATTGGGGCTTATTATTAAATGTAAATACGATGGTTGTTTCACAAGTGAAATCAGGTATTGTTAAATAAAGGACAATACTTTTTCATAAGTAATTTTGATTGATGCTTTTTGAGTTTAATTTGACTATAAACTGTATTAGTGTGTGTTGCACACAACACTGTCTCCTTGCGGGGACCCCCTTTTCCTGTATACCACATGGGTGCGTGGGTGGGGCGCCGAAGCTGTTGTGATAAATGGGGAATATGGATACGGGTAAAAATGGAATGTGCTAGATGTCGGTGTGGAAGCAATCAGTGTGTATAAACTTCTTTAAAGATAACATGCATATGATAATGTTCAATCATGTCTAGTTACTCTTTGTCGAATGGAAAAAGCTATCCGGTGTGTACATGGTTAACTCAAAAGTTACAATGAACTAAATCAAATGAGTTACAAAATGTAATATTCTGGGGGACCCCAGGTGGTCGTTATAAGTAACAGCTAAATTCCAGTCTTTCATTGAGCCCCTTGGGCTGCACCGATGATAAGCGGTGAATCCAATGTAGTTCTCTCCTTAAAAGAAATTGGTCGTTGTTTCTGCCTGGAAGTATGGGAACCATTTCTAGAATACAATATTTCAACTGACTCAAATTGTGGCTACGTTCTTGGAAATGTACAGCAACTGTTGATTTGGTTGATTTCATCCTTATGTTACTTCTGTGCTCGGTTAAGCGCGTTTTGATTTTTCTTGTGGTTTTCCCCACGTAAATGAGGCCACAAGGACATTTCAACATATATATCAAATTCGTGCTGTCACATGTGCCTGTGACTCTCAAGTTGATTTTAGTTCCATACAGTGGATGGGTGATTTTGTTGCCTCTAATGATCGAGTTACAGTTTCCACAATTGTGGCATGGAATTGTGCCTTTAAAATTGGTTCGTCGAGTGTCAGATTTACAGTTCAACAATTCTTTAATGTTTTTGGTTCGCTCATAGGCAAATATAGGATTCTTTGAAAATATGCCATTAAAATCCTCCTCTAAAGCCAGTAGGAGCCAGTGTTTTATGATGGTTTTTTTGATCATTTGACTTCTGGTTGAAAACTTTGATACAAACACCATTCGGTGTTCCTCTTTGGCACGTGTTGGTAATAATAGTTGTTCCCGTTTTAGTCCAAGTACTCTGTTGGCAGCCTGTACCAACGTGGACTCTGGGTATCCTCGATTCATGAATTTTTGGATCATTTTGGTTTCATGTTGTCCATATAGTTGTGAATTGGATGCGATACGCTTAATCCTTATTAATTGTGAAAACGGAAGATGTTTTTTCAGGGATGGCTGGTGAAAACTATGATAATGTAGTAGGTTGTTTCTGTCCGTTGGTTTTTGGTAAACGGTAGTTAGTAGTTCTCCATTATTATTCATGATAAGGACATCCAGAAATGGTAATTGTGTGTCACTCATGCTGTGTGTGAACTGAATCCTATCGTTTATTGAGTTGAGATGTTCAATGGCTTTGGATAATTCCTCTGAGGGTCCATTCCATAGTATAAAGATATCATCTATATATCTTTTATACAAGATCAAGTTGTCTTGCCATATTTTGATAGATAAGATTATGTACGAAATACGAAAAATATTATTTCACAAGGTTTGTGAATAGCGCTGTAAGTTTCCTGGGGGTGTTTGTATCCTGCAGGCCCCAGGTTAGGACTTGAGACAGCTTGCTGGACTTTGGCAAGTGCCAAACTTATCTCATGAAGGCATCCATGTGCTGAGGCCCGCACCTCTCGTGGCCTCACTGCGGCGCTGCGGGAGTTGGGTGGTAGTCATCCCTCCTCCTGCAGGACTTTAAAGCAAAACATAAGAAACAAATGTTGTTTAAAGCGTTGGCGATCTGACTGTGCGAGCTTTAAAAGCATGTGTTTAACCGCACGGGAGGCAAGAAATGCAGTAGGAGCAGGTGGAGCCGATCACTGGTACACCGTACTCTGCAGCACAGACAGGCCCACACACCGGCCACCACCCGAAAGCCTCTTCAGCATGGACTCTGCCTGGTGATGTAGCGCAGCGCTGACGGACTTCAGAGTGCCCTACTCTCCTCCTGACAACAGCCAGCAGGCCTAACTATAGCATGCAGGCTTCTGTAAGGAGGGTACGCGACACCACCAGGCCACCCCAGTTCCCCGTCGACACATGCACCTGGGGGATGCTGAGAGGGTGGGGGGCTTGCTGTAGTCATGTCAAAAGCTGCCCTGCTCCCCTGCATCAAAATGAGCCCACACTTTTCCTGCTTCTCTGGAAAATGACTAGTGCCCAATAGGGCCAATAAGGGTCTGATAATAGTTTAAAAAATTGAAAACTGATTGCATTTTCGTTTTTTCGGTGACAAACCGTGAGTGATCTAGACTTCAGCCCCCGATCTGCAGGTACGTTTCAAGGCACTTGAAAGCCAGGGTTCGTCCACTGATAAACTATGACAAGTTAACAGCCCAGGTCACCCTCAGCACAGAGCTGTCAGCTAAAAGGACCACGTCTGTGGGTAACGACCAGAAGCAGTACGTCATTTAGTGCAGCAAAGGTCCTTGGGCTGGCCCTGCTCACCAGCTTCATCCTTTGACACCTGAAAGCACTAAACTAACCTTCCATGTGCGTCTCACCACAATTGGCTTAACCAGGTGAGATTAAAAATGGAAGATTTTACCTGACCGCTTGAAAAGGAAATGTATTCCACCAGCACTAGCAGATAGCTCAAGCAGATAGTCCACCTCCTGTCAATGATCTAGTCATGCCCTGTTGGGTAGGCTACCCTGTACCCTCTTCCCAAAGCTATGGCTGTAATGTGTGCCTGCCTGCCTGGTCGCATCACAGAAATAATGTGAAAGGGTTCTAAAACTAGAGAGAGGAATATTGAAACTTGCCTAGGTTTTGATGGGGCGGGTTCCTCCCTTTCACTCAGGTGGATACTGGCAGAATGTTGGCCTGTTATGCACACATGTAAATAAAATACTCCTCCATGGCATCACATGCAATTTACCTTAATGGTACCTTTCTGGTACAGTGCGCTTTAATGGAAAATGTCTTGCATGTGTATAATCAGGCATGTCAGGAGTTACTGTGGGACCTGGGACAATAAAGATAATCCATATTTGTAAAGCTCAAACATATCGCCTTCTTAAGGGTTTCAAGGCACTGGGGGGCACCGGGGAGATTAAGTGAGCTATTGCCCGGAGTCACATGATGCTGAGCTGGCGCTGGTGATCCCCTTGCTCCGGAGTCCGCCACTCTCGCCGCTGCGCCACACCTCTCCCTGGAATGGGGACCTAGTGGCATGAAGATCTGTTTCAATCTTTAAAACAAAATGTTCTGCAGGGAAAGATAAAAAACAACAACAGATCTAACACTGGGTGCCATCCTGTGGTGTTACACATGGCGCCATCCTGTGGTGTTACACCTGGTGCCATTCTGTGGGGATAGACATGGCGCCATCCTGTGGTGATAGACATGGCGCCATCCTGTGGTGATAGACATGGCGCCATCCTGTGGTGTTAGACATGTTAGCGCCCTCAACATTCCTCAACATTAAATAGGGCAGGCTAGCTTTAAACTTTATAATTAATTGTCAAAAGATCATGGGGCCCTAAAGTGGGGCCTAATGGATGAGGATCCCTACAGCCCCCTTGTGGAAGGCCTGGTATATATGTATGTATTTTCTGTTTTCATAGTACTAACCTAGCTGAAAGGCAACAAAGGTTTGTTCAGAAAGTTTTATTTTGGATATTAACAATAAAATGTCCATAAAGCCATCATGTACATTTTAAGATAAATGTAATATTATCTCTTGTTACAAATTATCAGATCTCTCCAAATTATATTAAAAACAAAATCTAATTTGAAAGAGGTACTTATTCTGGATAGCAGCTTTGCTATATTCTCGTAGCCTGAGATAAAAATCAACCCCGAAGAAGAAAAACCTATTAAAGGATTTTACAAGATACATAAAAAAAATCAATGCAAGTGTACACGTTCTAAATGCTAATTTTACGTACAGATAGAAGACATATTGGTGCCTAAATGTCACCTAAAAGGGATAGAAAAAAGAAGTATGTTTCTAGTTCTTAATATGAACCAATGGGGTCCACAGGTATTAATTTTTGGGGACCAGCACTTATTTTCCTCCGTCAGTCTTTGATCCAGAGCAAAAGAGAGAAAACCACAAAAGGTGGAAAGAAGGAGAAAGGAAAAAGACAAAAAAACTGTGACAAAAAAGAAAGCTGATACGGAAAAAGAACCTAAAATAGTGACATGCGTGGGTAGGGAGTTTCTGGGGGTGAATGAAAGAGGCATGGGGTTGGAATCAAGATTATATAGCAGTGGAATTCAAGACCCCCAAAATAGGACTTAATGCAGGCCCCTGTGGCACAGGGTGGCCACAAACCCTTGAAGGGCCCGCCCAGTGGCGTAACATAGGACCCAGCAACCCTCGCTGTGAGAGGGCCTCCCTCAGCACAGTACCCCGGCCGGAGAGCTCCTGATTGAGTTCGGAGGGGCCCCCTCCACGAACCTTGCAGGGGGACCCCCTCAAGTTTCGTTACGCCACTGGATAGGGGATCTGGGAGGATGGGTGACTGCGGAAGCCGACACCCTGATGCAGTTAAACAGAAAGAAGGGAGATGGGGCAAACGGAACGATATGGGATACTTGCTGGCCCTGGGGGCAACATCAGATCAGAAGCCACCCTGAGGCACGGGGGATGACGTGAATGTGCACTGGTGTATAGGTGTTGGACCTGGCCCTTTTTGGCAGGTTCACCCCGAAACATTTTGCTTTTTCCTAGCCTGTTTCTGTGACCTGGTGTTGGTGATTTTAGGCCTCTGCGCACTTTTTCACTGTGGTACAGTGTAAAGTGCGTGAGCTCTCTGTGTATGTGTGAGAGTGACCTGCCCTCCCATAGGAATGCATGGGAAATATGTGTGACCATGGTAGTTCCTGATGTGTGGGGAGTGCAGGGTCGAGTTTGGTATGTGCGAACTCATGAGATTGAATGCTGCGTAATGATGTATGTGGCATGAATGTGTCTAGTGTGGAAGTGCCACTTCTAGACATGGGTGTGTGTGTGTAGGTAGTGTGCTGACACGTGATTGGATGGAGCCTGGCTCCAGGAGTCTGGATGGGTCTGCCCAGTGGTGAGTGTTGAGATTAGCATGCTGATGTGAGGGGAGGGGTGCACCTGGGTCCTGAATAGGGCTGGGCTTTCCCCACACACTGCTGGCTCTGCCCCCTGTGGTGCGACTGATGACACTAGCCTGACTGGTGAATGGAAAGGGTGGCTGGGGAAAACAAAGTACTCCAAAACCAGCTGCGACTGGTTTCTCCCCCACCCTGCACCTTTAGACAAAGGTTTTCACTGTATAAAAGGAGGCTGTGACCTCTTGTAAAATGTTCTTGTTTCTGACTTGAATCCTGCCAGAGGCATTCTGCTGCTTGGGCCCAGGGGAAGGCTTGCCTCCCTGGGCCCTGCCCAGCCCCTGGATGTCCTACCCCTGGATGCTGGAGGATTTTTCTTAGGGGAGCTGTGTTGCTCCATCTTTACTCTTCCAGGACTGCTGGGACTTCTTTTTGCTGGCTGTTAATGATGCCAGGACCTTGAGCAGCCCCCCCAGCGCCTTATTTTGAGCAGGAAGCGCTTTATTTTGTCTTTAGCGCTTGAGAGCGCTGTATTTTACTTATAGCGCTGGGAGCGCTTTACTTTGCCCCCAAGCGCTTAGTAGCGCTTTTATTTTTATTCTCGAGGGTGCCCACCCCTCATTTTGCCCCTTTGTTTCACCGCCGCGGCCCGAGCCGTTTTTAATGATGGTCGCCGGAGAGACGCTTTACCGATGCGCCGCGCTGTCATTGGCGGGCTGCAGGAGGCTTGTCCTGGAAAGCAACGCAGTGAATGGGCCGCTGCAAGAGGCTCGTTTGAGGGGCCGCGCGTTGATTGGCCCGCGGCAGGAGGCGCGACTGAGGGGCCACGCTGTGATTGGCCCAGCGCTCAGGGAGACCGGAGAAGTTGCTGCCCATTCCCCGCGAGGCTCTCGTGATCGTGAGAGCCCCGCCCGCCACCTGTAAAAGAGACCCGGTCCCTGGGAGCGGGACAGGGTGACGAGAGAGAGACAGGCCGAGTGATGGCTGCCCGGGGCTCCCGTGAGCTGTGAGAGCCCCATGGCCGCCAAGAGAGGAGCCGCAGCAGAGAAGCCGGTGAGTGGGGCCCTCATGGGCGTGTAAAGGGAGGAGGGCGTCGGGGCACATTGCCGGCACCCGCCCCTCCAGCTTGGGCTATCTTTGTTCCGGGGGCCCGGGGGGCATTGTTGTCTAATTCGGGTCCCCCTGAGAGGGACTCCAACGAAGCCCCAGTGGAGGTCCCCACGTCCAGTGGTGCCGATGCCTGGTTAATGAGGGGCATGATTGTTTATTGAGCCAGCGTGCTCCCCGCGGCATATGTTGGATGTCTAGAGCCTATTCGTGGCTCCAGTTCGGGGGCACTTTGAGTTGGCTAGAGAGCCTGTGTGGCTCTGACTGGCCTATATGTATTAAAAAGCAAGGGGGGCCCCATATGTATGTCAGAGCCTGTGGGGCTCCAACGGATGGTGCAGATTTGCTCTAGGGGCTAGAGAGAGCCCCTGTCGCCGTTTGTTCCAGCTGCCCAGCAAGTAGTGGGTAGTTGCACCGTTTAGGCACAATTGGAGAGTCCCTAAGAGGGACAGAGATGGCACAGAGGTGCCAGGCCTTCTACAGCTGCGCAGCACTTAGTGCTAGCTGCAACGTTTAGGCCCTTGTGATTGTTCCCAGCTGCCCAGCAATTAGTGGGCCGCTGCAACGTTTAGGTTTGCGCCGGTGGCACACCCCTGACTGGCGCTGCGTAGCAGCACGCCCTGACATTCTGGACACACCACTGGAGTCAAGCTATCCAGGCTGATGAAGGCTGATAGCCAGAAACCGGTCCTTGGATGCTTGCTTCAGGTCCAGGAAAGACATGGCTTGGCAGTTCGGGCTGGACTGTTCTCATGAGGCTCAGGGTCAAGGCTGATTTGCATATAGCCATGTCTGACCTGGGGTGGTGTGGAGTGCAGAAAAACGATGGATTTAGGCCCAGATCTCTGTACTGGGGTGAATGTATGACATTGTTCTGCATTCTGTCCATCAATTGTTGTTTTTGCATTTGTCACCCCGAGTGGGATGGGTATGCTCAGACGTGAGTCCCATGCTCTCCACACCACTGGAGTCAAGCTATCCCGGCTGATGAAGGCTGATAGCCAGAAACCGGTCCTTGGATGCTTGATTCCGGTCCAGGAAAGACATGGCTTGGCAGTTCGGGCTGGACTGTTCCCATGAGGCACAGGGTCAAGGCTGGTTTGCATATAGCCATGTCTGACCTGGGGTGGTGTGGAGTGCAAAAAAACTATGGATTTAGGCCCAGATCTCTGTACTGGGGTGAATGTATGACATTGTTCTGCATTCTGTCCATCAATGGTTGTTTTTGCATTTGTCACCCCGAGTGGGATGGGTATGCTCAGACGTGAGTCCCATGCTCTCCACACCACTGGAGTCAAGCTATCCAGGCTGATGAAGGCTGATAGCCAGAAACCGGTCCTTGGATGCTTGATTCCGGTCCAGGAAAGACATGGCTTGGCAGATCGGGCTGGACTGTTCCCATGAGGCCCAGGGCCAAGGCTGATTTGCATATAGCCATGTCTGACCTGGGGTGGTGTGGAGTTCAAAGAAATTATGGATTTAGGCCCAGATCTCTGTACTGGGGTGAATGTATGACATTGTTCTGCATTCTGTCCATCAATTGTTGTTTTTGCATTTGTCACCCCGAGTGGGATGGGTATGCTCAGATGTGAGTCCCATGCTCTCCACACCACTGGAGTCAAGCTATCCAGGCTGATGAAGGCTGATAGCCAGAAACCGGTCCTTGGATGCTTGATTCCGGTCCAGGAAATACATGGCTTGGCAGTTCGGGCTGGACTGTTCCCATGAGGCACTGGGTCAAGGCTGATTTGCATATAGCCATGTCTGACCTGGGGTGGTGTGGAGTGCAAAAAAACGATGGGTTTAGGCCCAGATCTCTGTACTGGGGTGAATGTATGACATTGTTCTGCATTCTGTCCATCAATTGTTGTTTTTGCAATTGTCACCCCAAGTGGGATGGGTATGCTCAGACGTGAGTCCCATGCTCTCCACACCACTGGAGTCAAGCTATCCAGGCTGATGAAGGCTGATAGCCAGAAACCGGTCCTTGGATGCTTGATTCCGGTCCAGGAAAGACATGGCTTGGCAGTTCGGGCTGGACTGCTCCCATGAGGCACAGGGTCAAGGCTGATTTGCATATAGCCATGTCTGACCTGGGGTGGTGTGGAGTGCAAAAAAACGATGGATTTAGACCCAGATCTCTGTACTGGGGTGAATGTATGACATTGTTCTGCATTCTGTCCATCAACTGTTGTTTTTGCATTTGTCACCCCGAGTGGGATGGGTATTCTCAGACGTGAGTCCTATGCTCTCCACACCACTGGAGTCAAGCTATCCAGGCTGATGAAGGCTGATAGCCAGAAACCGGTCCTTGGATGCTTGATTCCGGTCCAGGAAAGACATGGCTTGGCAGTTCGGGCTGGACTGTTCCCATGAGGCACAGGGTGAAGGCTGATTTGCATATAGCCATGTCTGACCTGGGGTGGTGTGGAGTGCAAAAAAACGATGGATTTAGGCACAGATCTCTGTACTGGGGTGAATGTATGACATTGTTCTGCATTCTGTCCCTCAATTGTTGTTTTTGCAATTGTCACCCCAAGTGGGATGGGTATGCTCAGACGTGAGTCCCATGCTCTCCACACCACTGGAGTCAAGGTATCCAGGCTGATGAAGGCTGATAGCCAGAAACCGGTCCTTGGATGCTTGATTCCGGTCCAGGAAAGACATGGCTTGGCAGTTCGGGTTGGACTGCTCCCATGAGGCACAGGGTCAAGGCTGATTCGCATATAGCCATGTCTGACCTGGGGTGGTGTGGAGTGCAAAAAAACGATGGATTTAGGCCCAGATCTCTGTACTGGGGTGAATGTATGACATTGTTCTGCATTCTGTCCATCAACTGTTGTTTTTGCATTTGTCACCCCGAGTGGGATGGGTATGCTCAGACGTGAGTCCTATGCTCTCCACACCACTGGAGTCAAGCTATCCAGGCTGATGAAGGCTGATAGCTAGAAACCGGTCCTTGGATGCTTGATTCCGGTCCAGGAAAGACATGGCTTGGCAGTTCGGGCTGGACTGTTCCCATGAGGCACAGGGCCAAGGCTGATTTGCATATAGCCATGTCTGACCTGGGGTGGTGTGGAGTGCAAAAAAATGAAAGATTTAGGCCCAGATCTCTGTACTGGGGTGAATGTATGACATTGTTCTGCATTCTGTCCATCAATTGTTGTTTTTGCATGTGTCACCCCGAGTGGGATGGGTATGCTCAGACGTGAGTCCCATGCTCTCCACACCACTGGAGTTAAGCTATCCAGGCTGATGAAGGCTGATAGCCAGAAACCGGTCCTTGGATGCTTGATTCCGGTCCAGGAAAGACATGGCTTGGCAGTTCGGGCTGGACTGTTCCCATGAGGCACAGGGCCAAGGCTGATTTGCATATAGCCATGTCTGACCTGGGGTGGTGTGGAGTGCATAAAAACGATGGATTTAGACCCAGATCTCTGTACTGGGGTGAATGTATGACATTGTTCTGCATTCTGTCCATAAATTGTTGTTTTTGCATTTATCACCCCGAGTGGGATGGGTATGCTAAGACGTGAGTCCCATGCTCTCCACACCACTGGAGTCAAGCTATCCAGGCTGATGAAGGCTGATAGCCAGAAACCGGTCCTTGGATGCTTGATTCCGGTCCAGGAAACACATCGCTTGGCAGTTCGGGCTGGACTGTTCCCATGAGGCACAGGGTCAAGGCTGATTTGCATATAGCCATGTCTGACCTGGGGTGGTGTGGGGTGCAAAAAAACGATGGATTTAGGCCCAGATCTCTGTACTGGGGTGAATGTATGACATTGTTCTGCATTCTGTCCATCAATTGTTGTTTTTGCATTTGTCACCCCGAGTGGGATGGGTATGCTCAGACGTGAGTCCCATGCTCTCCACACCACTGGAGTCAAGCTATCCAGGCTGATGAAGGCTGCTAGCCAGAAACCGGTCCTTGGATGCTTGATTCCGGTCCAGGAAAGACATGGCTTGGCAGTTCGGGCTGGACTGTTCCCATGAGGCACAGGGTCAAGGCTGATTTGCATATCGCCATGTCTGACCTGGGGTGGTGTGGAGAACAAAAAACGATGGATTTAGGCCCAGATCTCTGTACTGGGGTGAATGTATGACCTTGTTCTGCATTCTGTCCATCAATTGTTGTTTTTGCATTTGTCACCCCGAGTGGGATGGGTATGCTCAGATGTGAGTCCCATGCTCTCCACACCACTGGAGTCAAGCTATCCAGGCTGATGAAGGCTGATAGCCAGAAACCGGTCCTTGGATGCTTGATTCCGGTCCAGGAAAGACATAGCTTGGCAGTTCGGACTGGACTGTTCCCATGAGGCACAGGGTCAAGGCTGATTTGCATATAGCCATGCCTGACCTGGGGTGGTGTGGAGTGCAAAAAAACGATGGATTTAGGCCCAGATCTCTGTACTGGGGTGAATGTATGGCATTGTTCTGCATTCTGTCCATCAAGTGTTGTTTTTGCATTTGTCACCCCGAGTGGGATGGGTATGCTCAGACGTGAGTCCCAGGCTCTCCACACCACTGGAGTCAAGCTATCCAGGCTGATGAAGGCTGATAGCCAGAAACCGGTCCTTGGATGCTTGATTCCGGTCCAGGAAAGACATGGCTTGGCAGTTCGGGCTGGACTGTTCCCATGAGGGACAGGGTCAAGGCTGATTTGCATATAGCCATGTCTGAACTGGGGTAGTGTGGAGTGCAAAAAAACGATGGATTTAGGCCCAGATCTCTGTGCTTGGGTGAATGTATGACATTGTTCTGCATTCTGTCCATCAATTGTTGTTTTTGCATTTGTCACCCCGAGTGGGATGGGTATGCTCAGACGTGAGTCCCAGGCTCTCCACACCACTGGAGTCAAGCTATCCAGGCTGATGAAGGCTGATAGCCAGAAACCGGTCCTTGGATGCTTGATTCCGGTCTGGGAAAGACATGGCTTGGCAGTTCGGGCTGGACTGTTCCCATGAGGCACAGGGTCAAGGCTGATTTGCATATAGCCATGTCTG
Source organism: Lissotriton helveticus (assembly GCF_964261635.1). Lineage (NCBI taxonomy): Eukaryota > Metazoa > Chordata > Amphibia > Caudata > Salamandridae > Lissotriton > Lissotriton helveticus. Next base: position 1,378,737,847 of record NC_136059.1, read on the forward strand.
ACCTGGAGTGGTGTGGAGTGCACAAAAACGATGGATTTATGCCCAGATCTCTGTACTGGGGTGAATGTATGACATTGTTCTGCATTCTGTCTATCAATTGTTGTTTTTGCATTCTGGACACAGGACTTTTTGAGTCCCTTTGTTGGAAGCCAGTTGTCCAGGGGGCTGGTATATGGGGAGGGCGCAAGGCCCTAATGTGATTTGTGCGCAATGTGATTTTGCTATGTTTATGATAGTAAGTACCTATGGTGATGTTTGCGCAATATGACTATGAGGTTATTTTACCTATGTAGGTTTATGCTAGTGAGATGTTTTCACTATGTGAGTTACGCCCCTAAGTATTTTATTCTTAGGAGGCAGAGTCTAATGTGTTTAGACTAGTGAGGAGATTGCCTACTGTATTTTTACCGGTTAGGCCCAAATGTGAGTTATGCGTAATGTGCTATGCCATTATGCCTGTGACACCTCTGAATGTTTTTACGCATCATGTGTTTTCCTGTGCTGCACCTCTGAATGTGTTATTGATGCATCATGTGCCTTGTTCTTACACCGCTGAATGTATGTTTATGCATCATGTGTTTTCCTTCCGTACACCTCTGAATGTTGTGATGCATCATGTGTAATGTGTTCTTACCTATAATTGTTCTTTTGTGCTACACTTATTCTAAGTTCTAGAAGTGCTATTTCTGCTAAGTGCTGATTCTGACAGTGGTCCAGGTGGCCCTGTCTTGTACGTAATCCCTTGTGAATATTGCCCGTGCCAGTTGGCACAATGTATATCGTGTGATTACTATCTGATGTGTTTTGACAATACAGAAGTTATTTTTATATAACACTGTGTGGAGTTCCTTTTGTGGTGTGCCTAGGATGTTGTTGCTGTTGTGTGCATGCGCAAATGCTTTACACATTGCCTCCGGGATAAGCCTGTCTGCTCGTGCCAAGCTACCAAGGGGGTGAGCAGGGGTTATCTTGGCGTGTGACTCCCTTGCCCTGACTAGAATGGTGGTTTCTGCCTGGCTTTGGCGTCAGCCTTAGCCAACCAGAAATCCCAGTTCTAACAATAGGGCAGCAGTATTACCTAAACACATGGATGACAGATGAGTACTGTATTGAGGCGGGGTCACTGGGGATAACACAATCATACCAGACGGGCACCGAGACCCCACGGGATAACACGTGCAGGTCCTGCCATTATTGCTTCGAAAGAATCAGAATGTGCAGCAATAAGAATATCTGGGGGTGGGGGGTGGCAGTGGGATAACTTTGATTTGTTTAGTGTGGTTTGTACGAAGTTATGCTTACAATGTCGTAGCAGGCAGCTGCTACAGGCGCACATAGGTGGATGAAGCGTACTTTGTAGATAGTTTAGGAACAGATGGTAGCCAGTGCCGGACTAAGAACAAAACCGGCCCTGGCAAAGTGCTCAGCCGGCCCCCTGGGGGTGCGACGAGCTCTTTGCCGGGGCTGGTTTTCGGCCGATTTTGTTACAGGGCCGATTTTGCAGCTATGCTGCAAAAACGGACCTGTAACAAAAACGGCCCCCAGGGCCCAAAACCGGCCCCCACCCTTGCGGCGCACTGGGGGATTGCCCGGTGCCCGCAACGGACAGTCCGGGCCTGATGGTAGCCCAACACATATGAGGGATACATGCCGGTAGAATGCAGAGGACAACTACGTTAATGCTGGTTGATTGAGTATTTATATATGATACGCTGTATGCTGGAAATAATGATGAAAAATGTGAATAAAGAGCAATTTAAAAAAAGAAAAACTTCAAACATTGTGTTTTTTAGGTATGAGTATGTGGGCTCCATATCGTGTCGTGTGAGTTGCTTTTACTTTCCGGGCACGTTCTGTAGTGCGCACTTCAGCAGTCATCGGGCACGCACACTTTCAAAATAAGTAAATACGGCTCTGGTGGTGAATAATGACAATAAACCTCAGGGTCCTTATTCCGCTGTCTGGTATTTTTTTGAATGGATGCCCACACCGTTGAACATGTCGGTGTCTACTAAGAGAAACCGCGATGACGAACTAAGAGATTCCGTCAGTGTGAACAACATGTACATTCTTTGTTTACATTTTACGAGGGTTAGCGATAGCTCCGGGCATCGGTACAGGATCTGCCTGTCCTGATCCCGCAGCCTGTAGCCTCCACGCCTCCCCGGCCCTCATGGGAAAACGCAAAGAGGACGATAAACAGAGGACAGAGACCCATTCATACCGGATTGGCTCTTTCTCATTTATTTGGGTTAACCATGGTTTACCAACAACTGCTGTCTGAAAACAACAATTTGCATGTCCTAGTTTTCACGTGAGATCATCGTAGGCCCCAACTGAAGGCTTGTCCCCTCCGTGCCAAAGCACATTATTAACGGAACTGACTCTTTGCCAGATGTTTTGAGTAAGGCAGTTATTCATGCACCACTGGTCCGTTGCGCCGTCCTCCATGAGAGTGTAATCTTGTTATTCTGCAGAAGTGCTTACTTGTTATGTGTAAATCAAGCTATTGTAAGGCAAAGTTATTATCCCTGAATGCGAAACTTTTCATGTTTATGTCATGTTTTTTATGTAGTTGATGCAGCCAGTCATTTCGCCTAAGGCTTTACTTGTTGATTATTTTCTAGTTTTGCTCAATCATATTTTATAGTTTTTTTCACGTCTTGTAGCTTGTTGGAAATTTGAGTTTGCTTTCTCCAAATGCTTTTCCATTAGAGATAATAAGGGCCGGGCCACTGGAATTATGTGGCATGGCAGGGCCAAATTATGTGGCAGGGTTGAGTAAATTGAGATGCAAGAAAAGGCAAATTATGCGGTATAATGCGGCATATTTTGTAATAGTATTGATTCATTGTTTGCATTTTTACACTTGCTAACACCGCCTGGTCATTGATTTAACCTCATTAGCATCAGTTATAACGTCAAAATATAGCAATAATGAACAGAAGTTTGACCATTCAACCTTTGCTTAGGGCCTTCAACTGCGCAACAACATGTGTTGCTGCGTTTTAGAAACTTTTAAACTGCTTGAGCTAGAAACATTTTTGCTGTTGTTAAAATCAGCAAATTATGTGACAGATGATAGATTATGTGGGAAATGCAAAGAATCTATAAATATGTGGAAAATGCAGCGGACGCACAGTCCCATAATTCCAGTGTGAATATACCATTTGACACTTTGATTTTTCTTCACAGGTGATGAACTGCTATGAAAAATATTCCTTTTTATTACAAATTGCATTTCAGAAATGTTTCTTGGTGTTAAATGCATTATTTTGATCTCAGATGGTATTCTTTTACTACTAAACTTGTGTATCCCAGAGTCTAAAAACGGATACAATATAGTTGTATGCATCAGAAACTATTCATAAATGATCAAATGGATTTTTCACCAGGGACGTTTTTTTTTCTTGCAGTTTCTCTTTCTAATTAGTGACATATTTTTTCTTGTTGTCTCTTCGGCTGTCTATCGACCTGAGCCTCTTGCTATTTCTCTTTTCTTTGTATTGTGTTGTAGTGCAACATTTATATAGCGCTTACTACCCCTACTTGGGGTACTGAAGCACATGCCTACATGAGCAGCAACCTAAGCCGTATAGTGTGAGTGGTTGGAAGGGTGTTGCATTTTTTTAATCTTATGTGTGAATTGTTTCCTTGTCATGTGTTATTACCATCGAGGACAGAGTTTAGCAGTGTAATCGGTGGAGCTGGGAGAGACAGGTGCGACGTTTAAGGTATCAGTAAGGTGCAACGTATAAGGTATCAGTAAGGTGCGACGTTTAAGGTTTCAGTAGGCTGGCCTCTTTGCGCATCTCTGCAGGTCCCTTTACGGTATTGTTAATGATCATAGTCCACCCAGCTGGTTACTACACTGGGCTGACCATTTTGAGGTATTTTATTTAAAGTTTATGGTCCAGAGCAGGCACAGGCTGGAGGGAGAACGGTGCAGAAATCTGATGGGACAGACTCTTTTAATATCATCCCATTTCTGATTGTCATCCAGAGAAGTCACGAAGTGTGTATGACTTTCGCTTCCTAGGCTACTTCTTTCTCTCTCTCTCTCCTCTTTACTAATTATTTTCTACCTTTCTTCACAGTGAACTGTCTTCGTTTGTGCTTTGGACTCTTGATGTTTCTTGTCTGCTCTGCAGGCCTCTGCTCTCTATTTTACAGGGCATAACAAAGGCCCTGTAAATACAAATACAAATACACCCACAACCCACCGGCTGCTGTGGCAGCGCCTCACGGCCAACGCGTGACCGCACCAACACCTTCATCACCTTGCGCACTCTCACGCCCATCGAGCCGGATGACCGCAAGCTCTCCAAGATGGCGACGCGCCTGCGGATGGCCTCCAGCTTCATCTCCCACCTGGGCTCCCACCTTCTCTCCTGGACTTTTTGACTTTTGTTCTGTCCTGCCCGACACTTTGCTGCTATATTCGGACAGTTTTCTCTGGACTCTAGCCCTCCTCCCATTCCCCCGTCCTTTAACCCTTTTCCCCGTGGATGATCCTCAAATGTCTCCTCCCTTCTCTGCTTCCCCTTCTCTCCATACCCTTGCATCCCTCCCACCCTCCCTTTGTGCTTTGACTGCATCCACACTTATGGAACTCTGCTCTTTGACTTATTGTAATAACTCTAATCAATGGTATTTGCTTTAGACCTTGCACCATATACCATTCCTATGCGACTCTTAGAGTATATCCAGTCTTATCCCCTCCCTATGTATATAGAGATAACTCTAATCACTAGTATATGCAGTAGACCTTTGTACTCTCTACCATTCCTATGTGACCCTTAGAGTATATCCAGTCATATCCCTTCCCATGTATATAGAGATAACTCTAATGACTAGTCTCCTATGTGACTTCTAGAGTATATCCATGTGTATCCCTTCCCTATGTTTATAGAGATAACTCTAATCACTAGGACATGCAGTAGTCCGCTTTGCTCTCTACCATTCCTATGTGACTTTTAGAGTATATCCAGTCTTACCCCTTCCCTATGTATATAGAGATAACTCTAATCACTAGTTTATGCAGGAGTCCGCTCTGCTCTCTACCATTCCTATGTGACTCTTAGAGTATTTTTTTCAGTTTAGTAAAGTTTTATTTTGTTTAAGAGAAAAAAGTACATCATAATATAACAGCATGACAAAAATCTGAACCAATATGAGAGAACAATGGGAGATAAATGGAGAGGAAAAATGGTTCGGATAAAATATGAAAAGGAAGAAAATGGAAGAAAGAGAGAAAGATAAGAAAAGAAAAGAAAAAAGAGGGGGAGAGAGAAAGAAGGAGGGATGATTAGGGAGGGGGAGAAGAGGATAAGAAGGTAGCAAAAGGCAGCCAGGTAAGGTCAGACTTAATTTTTAAAGTGACAGAAGAAGAAGAAGCAATTGCAATTCTGTGCTCATCACATATGAAATTCCACCATGTATGCACAGACAATTTAGTATTATCCTTCCAACAAGACAAAATTACTTTGAAAGCAGCTGCAATGAAAAGATCAAATAATTTAGCATTATAGGAATGTAAATCTAAAACATCAGATATGGAACCTAGAAAAACGTGCAGCGCTGAGAATGGTTCAGAAAAATGAAAAATACGCATGCAATAATCCCAAACTGAGCTCCAAAAAGTAAGAACAGAGGGGCAATCAAACAAGAGGTGTTTGAGCGTGCCAGGATAAGATGAGCATGACCAACAAAGGGGGGAGGATGAAAGGGAGAATTTTGTTATGCTTACAGGGGTAATAAGAGCTCTATGGTATAGAAAAAAAAGTGATTGAGTAATACGAGCTGAAATCGAAGTCTTAAACAACTTACACCATAAGCGATCCCAAACATCAATAGATAACGAGAAAGATAAATCAGTTTCCCAAACATTTTCAATAATGGTTTTAGGTCTAATACCAACATTGTCTAATAACAGTTTATAAATTAGAGCAGCTTTAGGGATTTGTTGAGTAAACAAAGGATATAGAGGAGTGGTAGGAGTAAGGGAAGGAAGGAGATCAAAAGGAGGAAGGGTAGACAAATGAGATAAAATGGCAGAAGTAATAATGTCATATTCTTTACGAGAGTGTACAGGTAAATCAAACATGGTTTGCATTACAGAAAATGAAATAATGGAGGATGCAGAGAAAAATTGGTATACAAACATAATATCCTTTTCTTTCCAATACTTGAAATAAAAAGATTTACCCTTATACTTAAGATATTTGTTATACCATACACTAGAAGAAAGAAAACATTGTAAGGGGGATGAATCTTTCGAGAATACAGTGTGCAGTAGAGTATGTGAGTATTTCAGTACAGGGTGAGTAGTCAAGAATGAACAATTTGACATAAAAAGAGATTGTTGGAAAGTAAAATCTTTTAACAAGGACCGTTCAAGTGCAATCCATCTGGGCAGAGGGGTATCATTGAAATTGAAAGCCAATGAAAAAGCTTGTTTTATTAAAAAGGCAGAGTGGTACGACTGAAAGTCAGGAAAGCGAACCCTACCTTCAGATTTCGGGCGTATAAGTTTATGTAGAGCAATACGAGGTCTTTTATTATTCCACAGAAATTTAGAGCAGATGGAGTTCAACCGGTTGAAATATATTTTAGGGATTTTCACAGGAAGCATGGAGACAGTGTACAAAATATGCGGGGAAATCATCATTTTAATGGTGTCTAAACGACCCCACCATGAAAGAAAAAGGGGAGACCATAATTGAAGAAGTGATTGAATTTTTTGAGTAAGAGAGGTAAAGGTCAGTTTAAGTGTGTCACCTAAAGTAGAGGAGAACCAAATACCCAAGTATTTGATCTTGGAGGGACACCAGGTAAAATCAGTTGATGCAAACATATGTTGGTAACAGGATGAGTTTAAGGGTAGGACCTTCTTCTAAAAATGGAGGAAGGGAAGAAACAGGATTAGCCATGTAAACCAGGACATCATCGGCATAAGCCGAAATTTTTGTCTCAAATGATGACAATTTGAACCCATTAATGAGGGGGTTAGAACGGATTTTAATGAGGAAGGGTTCAAGGCAAAGAATAAAAAGTAAAGGGGAAAGGGGGCAGCCTTGTCTCGTTCCTCTGGTTAAGGCGAAAAATTTTGAAAATTGATTATTAACAAAAACACTTGCACGAGGAGCAGAATAGAGTAGTTTAACTAAGGAAAGGAAGGAGGGGCCAAACCCAAACCATTGTAATGATTTGAACATGAAATTCCAATTAATACGGTCAAACACTTTCTCAGCGTCCAGGGATAAGGCAGCTAGGGGGGTTTTAAAACGTTTACTATTTGAAATGATATTGGCAAAAACACGGGCATTGTCAGCAGCAAGTCTACCTTTCACAAAACCGACGTGATCAGTGCTGATTAGGAGAGGGATAAGGGATTCAAGGCGGGCAGCTAGAATTTTGGCAAAAATTTTACAATCGTAATTAATGAGGGAGATGGGACGGAAGTTTTTACACAAGGAGTGGTCTTTGTCAGGCTTGGGGATTATGATTATTAGGGCATCCAAAAAGGATCCAGATGCTTTGGCATTAGTAATAAAGGAGTTGAAAAGTTGTAACAGATGAGGAACAAAAATAGTGTGCATGTTGGAATAAAACTCAATTGGGAGACCATCTGGGCCAGGGGCTTTCGATTTCTTTAGGGATGTAATTGCCTTGAGAATTTCTTGAGGAGTAATTTCAGTCTCTAGTTGCTGGAATTCGGTCGGGAGAGATGGGGGAGGGGGTAGGTCTTTGAAGAAACGGGAGAGGTCATCATCATCAAGAAGCGTATCATCAGTATATAGGAGTTTATAGTAGTTATGGAATACTTGTGCAATATCCTCATCAGAAGAAACCAGGGTGTTGGTTACTTCATTGAGAATGGGGCCAATTGATTTTCGTTCAGATTTAATTTTGAGATAATTCGCGAGCATTTTTCCTGCTTTATTCTAACCCCCATGAAACTTAGATTTAATCTTCAAAAGGGTGTTACATGCTTCAACCGTGGCAAGTTGATTGAGGTCAGATTTGGCTTTGATAAGTTGGAGGAGAGCGTTAGGATTCTTGGAAGAAAAATATGAGTGTTCTAGGGTCTTGATGTTGGAGAGTTGGGCGACATATTTAGCGCGGTTGAGTTTTTTCTTTTTAGAAACATATGAAATTGTGAAACCACGTAAGGCAACTTTAAAGGCATCCCAATTATTCGAGACTGACGTGTCATTAGGTAGATTGAAGGAAAAGTATTCAGAGATGAAATCTTTAACTTTAGACATAAAGACAGAATCTGAGAGAAGGAAACTGTTAAATTTCCACCGATTAAAAGAGGAGGAGGTTTGAGCTAGGTCAAAAGTGGCATAAACAGGTGCATGGTCCGACAAAAAAATAGAACCAATTTCGGATTTCTGAATCGCAGGGAGAAGGGATTTGCTGACTAGAATATAGTCAATTCTGGACCTGGTGTGGTGAACATTGGAGTAAAATGTATATTCGAGTGAGTTCGGATTGCATGTTTTCCATACATCAAAAAGGGGACGTGAGGCAATGGCTGATTGAAAGGATTTATGTGTCTTATCAGGCTGGAATTTGGAGGAAGACAGTCTATCTGAAAAGGGATCTAACCATTGGTTAAGGTCACCAGCTATGATAATGTTAGGGCAGTCAATGGAGGAAATGAGGACTTTAATGTCAGACCAAAACTTAGGATCTGGTCGGACAGGCCCATAAATATTTAAGAGGACCATCGGTTTGTTTTGTATCACCACTTTTGACATAACCCAGCGACCCCCATCATCCGATTGAGATGAGAGAATTTGAACATCCAAACCTTTACGAAATAGTATAGCAACACCACCTTTTTTATCAACAGCAGGAGAAAATACAACTTGACCCACCCAAGCCCTCTTAAGTTTCAATGATTCAACATCTGAACAATGAGTCTCTTGGAGAAAAGCAATCTGAGCATTTAACTTGGATAAGTGGGACAGTACCTTTTGACGTTTAACAGGGTTTCCAAGACCACGAACATTCCACATCACAAAATTACACATGATGGAAGACAAGGTAGAAGGATAACATCTGGGTCCAATACACTGCGGGTGAACAACTACAAGGGGAGACAGTGGAGACAAACATGTTAGAAATGAGAACCAAATACTGAGTGTGACAAAAGGCAAGGAAATTCGGGTAAATATATATAAACATTAGACGAATGAGCATTTCAAGCATAAGGAAAAAAGAAGGGGAGCAATGAAAAGTACGGTAGGTAATAAGAAGAAAGGAAGATAGGTACACAAAGAAGACCACGGAACATAAATGAACATGGGGAAAACATGCATGGCCTGTGAAAAGAAAAAAGAGAGAAGAAAGAAAAAGATGGAGAAAGATAACAAACAGATCAAGGCAAAGAAGCCAGATCTGAGAGAACAGAGAAGACCTAGACATTAGGAGCATGGAGACGCCGGCGAGGGCGCCAACCCCACAGAGCGAGGAAAACGCGGGAATATAGATAGGAGATAAACAAAAAAGAAGAGAAGTCGTAGGGAGGAATTACAAGAAAGAGACCAGGACAAGGCCACAACAGTCGTCAGGACATAAGATAAGTGAATGCAGGAAAGAGAGAAGAATTATTTTCAGTCATTGGTGTCCATAGTGGAAGAGGAAGCAGAAACATTTCGGAGATACTCTCGAAGCTTCAGAGGATCATCGAAGGTACGGGAACGACCGTTGTGAGTTATTTTGCAGAGACAAGGATGTAGGATTCCATATTGAATGTGCAAGTCCCTCATATGTGGTCGTAGATTGAGGAACTCCTTGCGACGAGCATTCGTGGCGTTTGATAAGTCCTGGGCAAGAAAAATGGTATGGCCCGACCAGAGGAGGCGACGTTTTAGTCTCGCAGCTTTAAGAACAGTCATCAATTCGGTGAATTCAAGAAAAAGCAGGATAATGCCTCTAGGTTTAGACGGATTGGACGTGGGCCGGCCCAAACGGTGAGCACGCTGTATGTTTAGAGGAGTAGATTCTGGTTGGAGATCCAAAAGTTCATAGAGGAATTTGCGGACGAAGGACACCATGTCTGCCCCCTCAAGGGACTCCGGAACACCATAAATACGAAGGTTATTCCTTCTGTTACGATTTTCAAGGTCCTCTGTGTGAAGTTTCAACTGCTGTATCTCCTTTTCAAGAATAGGAATTTTCGTAGATACATCCTGGACGTCACTGATGCGTTGTTCGAGTTGTAGAACCTTGTTCTCCATAACGACCCAACGCTCTTCTATCTGCTTGAGCTTCTCGTTAGTTGCCACCATAAATGGTTGTAAGCCACCTACCTCTTCTAAGATGGAGTCCAGCACAGGGTTCTGAGAGGAACGAATTGGAGAAGGAGGGTCATTCTTAAGGCGTTTCGGTGTAGTACCGGTGACAGACGATCTCGTATGACCCGCGTTCTGAGACATGATGCCACCAGAATGGCAAACTAGGAGGACCGCAGGAATGAAAGTCACACCGCAATAGCCAAAAAGTTGAGACCCTATATGTAGAGCTAGAAGAGACACTGGAAGGAAGAGTTCATAGAAGAGGTACGAAGGAGCAATGGAGAAGCAGCAACTCAAACCCACATGACGTGCGACGAAATGGAGCGAAAATCAAGGCAATACGCAGGCAGAAAACCATCCAGGAATATAGCAGTAGAGAAACAGCAAAGCGTCCATAAGAAATGAGACCCAAGGGGGTCAATTAGTACTCCACAGAGGGTTATATGTAGATGAGAGGGAGGTTTTGAATAGTGCGCAAGAAACACCACAAAATGGCCGCCGCTAATCAGTAGTAATATAATGAGAGGACAAGAAGAGAGCTGCGGCGCCAAAAGTCATGAAGGTAGAGTAGGAGCATAATAGATGTTCCCTACAACATACCTTAGCAACATATGTCCATATGGTGTAGCAGAAGAAACAGCAGGCTGTTGATGCGGCAAAGGTGAAGTGAAAACGGAACGCGAGCTCGGCGGCACAAAATGGCGGCCGCTCGCGTCCCACAACAGCCGAGGGATATTTAGTGGCAAAAGTGGTTGAAAGCGGCAATCAGGAGGGCCGCCGCATCGCGCAGCACACGGGGACCATGTTCCGCCGTGCAGGAATGCCGCTTGCTGGTCTCCGCATGCGAAGAAAGTATCGGGAAAAGAGCTTCAAGTCCCGCGTCGTCACGGAGCTCACGGAGGCAGCGCCATTTCTCGCCGGCGCGTAAGCCACGCCCCCGTGACTCTTAGAGTATATCCATGTGTTTCCCCTCCCTAAGTAGATAGAGATTTCACTAGTATATGCCTAGAGTTTATCGATTTTTATCTCCTCCTTGTGTGACTTTATCTCTTGTACATTTGCAATTTTTTCTGTTTGTACCTTTTTATAACGCATGTAATCCTAAATCCGTATGTTTTTAACTGGTTCTTATGTAAGTCAAAAATGTGCAAATTCTTTTTGTACCGTCAGTCCTTATGTTTGAAACTGGGTCCTATGTAAAGCGCTCTGACACCTTCGGGTAAAGTTCACGCTATATAAAATCGCATAAATAAATAAATAAAAAGGCCCTTCCAATCACTGGACGCAGGCGCCCCACCCCACCCCAACCCCACCTTTCAGCACCAGGCTTATTCATATCTACGCGATATGTGAGTTGCAGGGCCCCTCAATATTCTACCGGGAGGCCCATCATTTTTTTTCGCTACGCCTCTGCCCTTGCATTGTGCATTGTGGCGTAATTTCTTTCTCTTCCGCCTTCCTGTCTTAGCACGTGCCCTTGTGTGCCCCACACACATCACTTTATCTCCAGCCCTCTACAGTTGTCATAGCTGCACATCTCGGGCTGATCCCTCCACTGCCACGGATTCTGCTTCCCCGCAGCTCGTGGGATGTCTGATTATATCCACCTAATCTCTCTGCACACAACAGAAAGGTTCACGCATCTGACCCCTATTCCCTTGTGACTGACATATGCAATGATTAAGAATTAATGGAAGAGATGGGATTTAGGATCACAAATGGGAAACACAGCAACAATATGAATAGATAAACAACCGACTGGTCGCGGGCCTCGAGAACAAAGGCATTTATCTAAAACAAAAAGCTTCACTCAGCATCTCCGTTTACAATGGAAATTGGATTTTTCCGAGGTGACTAAGAGCGGTTTGAAGAAAATCTCGACAGGGCGACGAGTGCTCTGAGGCCAGTTACGCAGATACACTTCCGGCTATTCGAGTGACTTAGGCATGTAACTTCAGGATGTTACTAATTACTGGTATCTCCTCAAATCAATACACAGCTCGATTTTATTTGCATCATATATTGCAGAGAAGACAGTTGTTCGTTATCACGAAGTGTCTGTCCTAGACTCACTCTCTTTTCTCACGCCTCTCCCTTGCTCTGACATACCCAGTCCACTGCCCATGTGTGTGGCATAAAGGAACACGTGCACACATTGTTACTGTTTTGTCCTTGCAGAGTGCATCTCAGGTTTCACTTTTTCTCTCCCTCTACATTCTTTTCTACTGCTCTTTCTTTTTATCTTTGTCTTTCTGTAGAGATGCTCTCAGTACGTCAGGGATACAATTGGAAGAAAATACAATCACCTGTGGTAGCATAATAAGGAAAAATGTGGAATGTGATGGTTCTCCCAATAATAGCAACAAGTGGCAATGGGAGTTGCAAGCACCAGGAGACAAACAATGCTAGCCAAGAAAAAATACACAAGCAAGCAGTGCTTAATTTGCAATAAAATATGTGCATGGCCCTCGCCAGTAGGCCACTGCAGCTTTAACCACTCATTGCCTTGCCAGCACTGCCAACGACAGTACCTTTGCCACTACCAACCATAACACTCATTCAAGTGTGAGTATTCAGACTATTCCAGGCCCTCAAAGCTATAAGATTGGCATATTTTATTTACTGGTAAGTCCCTAGTAAAGTGCACTGAGTGTGCCAGGGTCTGTAAATCAAATGCTACTAGTGGGCCTGCAGCTCTGATAGTGCTACCCAAATGAGTAGCCCTGTACAGGTATCTCACACCTGCAACTGCAGTGTCTGCGTGCAGTAAAAACTGACATGTCGACCTGGCAAGTTCACTCCTTTGCCAGGCCCTAACTTTCCCTTTTCTTGCATGTAAGGCACCCCTCAGGCAGTCCTAAGGAACCCCACGAGCAGGGTGCAATGTATGTGAAAGGTAGGACATGTACTAGTGTGTGTTACATGTCCTGATAGTGAAGTATTGCCAATTGTGTTTTCCACTATTGAAAGGTTATCTGTCCCATCGACTAACATGGGAGTTACTTTGTAACATCTTACAAGTATAACTTTCCATTGGAACAAGATGGAGAAGTGGAGTTTAGGCTCACTTACCTCAGAATTTAATAACACATCTTTTTAGGGAGATGGTTTTTAAATTGTGTGTTTCAAAATGCCACTTTCAGAAAGTAGTAACCTAAAAAAGGCTTTGGTCCTTATGCTAACTAGATTGGACCGCTTCAATATTGTACACATACAAAGTATCTAGATAGCATTGTTTAACAAAAAAGTATTTACAAGAAATGAGCCAATGTCCTTGATTCAAAAGCCTGTGTGATTTATTTCACTTCTCTTTGTATTATTCAGACAAGATTATGTTATTTTGGTCATGTCATCACAAAGGGCAACACACCATTTTGCAACATATTTACAGACACAATGAAAAATACATAATAAAAAATACATAATGAACAGATAGATAAACAAAAATGAAACATCAAAACTTAATGACTTCTTCAGTGGTGAGACATATAAGACCAGTCCCTTATTACATTCAGAAACACTAGGCGGAAAATTAAGCTTTTTTGAGAAGTGTCTATTATATCCTGCCAGTGTATGTGGCTCTGGTAATTTGAGTTTTTAAGGTGTTGTCGATTGGAGAGTGGTCTTAGTACAGAAATCTCTCCCAGTACACCCTACAGAAGCTTTATCCCAAGAGTTGGGGTCAACGGGTTTCAAGCCCCAACTTGTTGAGGGGTTCACATCAGGACCCAGACTTGGTTGTGTCAGCTAAAAATAAATACAATACTTATATTTTAAAGGCTGTTGAAAACTCGGTTCCACTAGTGTGTGCTTGTACATTTAGCTTTGTACTTTCAATGTATTGAGAGTGTGGAAGGCTGCTATGGTGTTCGGTGACAGTCGTGGGCAGTCATTAGGTTTTGATATGTCATTATTGTTTATCTATCTGTTCGTTATGTATTTTTCATTGTGTCTGTAAATAGGTTGCAAAATGATGTGTTGCCCTTCGTGATGACGTGACCAAAATGCTATAATCTCGTTTTTCTGAATAATACAAAGAGAAGTGAAATAAATCACACAGGCTTTTGAATTATGGACATTGGCTTGTTTACTTTTAGAAAGTATGCATTTTCTTATTTACCCATTCTGCGTGCCTCTGCAGTTTTGTGTACTGACTATCTGGTTTTGGAGTGACAGGGGCTGGGTATGTGTATTCACTTCAGACAGCCACAGGGGGGGTTTAGGTGTGTCCTGCCTTTCCTGATTGGCTTATAGCTGAGCTGAATATACCTTGGCTGAATTTAGAGTAGTGGAAGGAGGAGTTTCACTTGCACCTGAATAGGCAGTGTCTCCTTTGCACAATGCTGTCTCCACCTCCTGTGGTAATGCTGTACCAGAGGGGACAGAACTGATTTGGACTGGGCTCAGAGACCCTTGCCACAAAGAGAACAAGAAAATAGGGTATAAGTATTGGATCTTAAACTCCAGATAATTAGATCACTTCTGGACTCAAGAGGAACCTTTGCCAAGGAGAAGAGCTGGAGAGCTGTAGGGAGGACTACTGCCCCTTTCCTGTGTGCTTTGCTTGGTTGGCCTGCAGTTGCTGCTTCTGCAAAGGAAAGGATAAATACTGGAACTTTGCTGTGAACCTACTTGAAGAAGAATCTCCAAGGCTTGTGTGTGCTGGCCTCCTCTTCTGAAGTCTCAGGGACAGAACAATTCCACCTGCAACCCACTGACCAGCACCTGGACTCCTCTGTCGACTCCTGCATTCAAAAGGGCACCAATTCCAGTTCCTGGGCCCTGAGGATTGTGTGGTTGGTGCTGCAAAGCAAGAAAAACAACTCTGCTCTCGTCAGCGTCACCACCAGTAATGCTGTGACCTGCACCGAGGACAAGGGCACTGATTGTGAAGTGCACGACGCATCGCCCCGCCTGCACCGCAGCTTCGACACCCTTTGAGGCCTGCAGTTATCGTCCTTACCAACGCCAGCGCTCACACCAATACCATCACTGCCAGCATCTGCATCCCGTTATCGTGGAGCAGATAACCGACAAGGGTGACTTCATGAACTCTTCGACTTCGCATCGCCTCATCGGAACCAACGCCTCACCACCAATGCTGCTGACTTCTCCTGTCCTGGACTCGGTGCATTGCCTCCTCACAAACACTACGCCTCACCTCCACGATGATGTGGCATCATCCACAGACTTAGTTTCCAAGGTACTGTTGTTTGGGGGTTTCTGTGACTCTGTGCCCGGCGCCGCACACCTCACAGTCGGTGCTGTACTTTGGATTTCTGCCTGTCACAACGTCATAATAGCCCCAGGTGGAGCTATTTAGGTTCTACCAGTTCTATTTTTGGAATAACTGCTCTAAAGTCATAATTTGTATCATGTATGCTGGATTGTTGTCGTTTTGGTCTTGTTTGGTTTAAATAAAGATACTTTATTCTTCTAAATTGGTGTGGTGTCCATTTGTGGTGTTTTCACTGTGTTTAATGTTGTTTTGTGGGTACAAATACTTTACACATTGCCTTTGAGATAAGCCTGTCTGCTCATGCCAAGCTACCAAGGGGATGAGCAGGGGTTATCTAAAGTGTGTATCCCCTTACCCTGACTAGAAGCAAGGGTCCCTACTTGGATAAAGATACATACCTCTGCCAATTAGACACCCCTATTTCTAACAATATTGAATTAATAAACAATTTTTGTTCTGCTCATCTCTAAATTATACAGACATCACTACCATGTGGCAGACTCTCATAGTGCAGGTGCTCACCATTAAGTGCTGGTGCAGAGCACTGGAAATCACTGTCTGAAATTAAGCACTGCAGGCATGTATGGTGAAGAAACACACAGCAAATAGCCAGAAGTGTGACAAAAACCTATATTAATTACTATTGTTCTTTCAAAGCATAAGCAGTAAAAAAAAAAAGAGTGAACGCATGTGAAAAGGCAGTGGCCAAAAGTAGAACACGCCTTAAGAGAAATTAAATCAGCATGTTTGCATGTATACACACAACACTAATGTTTATGGTGCTAATCATATTTCAAAGCAGCATGCATGTGCCTGGGATATCACTCTCACACCTGCCTCCCCTCCCCTCCCATCTCATTAGTTTAGAGACTGGTAGGAAACAGACCCCAAGCAGAACCAATCACTTTAAACACATCAATAAATTCCAGTCAGTTTTCAATGTCATAAGTGAAGACAAATAAAAGCTGGTATAAAGTATTTACTGCTCCATAAAGTGCTCAGTGGTCAGGTAATCGTAGAGTGAAATGAAAAACATTACAGTGTGTATATTAAAAAGACCAATGGACCAAAATCAATTCATCAGTTGTAAACACTGCAATCACAAATATAGTAACAACAAAAGAAATAATCCAAAGCAGTGTTCCAATTGTCCCTAAGTCGAATGCCACGGACAATTAGAACATTGTTTTGGCCTTTTTAACACAGTGTATTGTTTTTCATTTTTTTCACTGTGGGATCACCTGACCACTGAGAAGTTTATTGAGCAATAAATACTTTGTGCCAGCTTTTGGTTGTCTTCATTCATGATATATTGCAAAGTCCCTGGCATTTATTGATGTGTTCACAGTAATTGGTCGTGCTTGGATTCTCTGTTTTTTGTTTACGTTCTAGCCCCTGATTCGGAGCCCATGTTACATACACTGCCCCAGTGTGTGCTGAAGCACACCTTTAACAGGAAGACAGTGTACTCTATTGCTGTGAATATGCTATTCCCAGTGCAACTGTGCATTAGTGAAATGCAGCCCAGCTCTTGGAAGGTGCTGCATTTGAAAATAGGAGATGAGATCTCTCCTGGCAGGTGCAAGGAAGGACTGCATCTGTCTGTGGAAGAATGCCTCAGGGGTCCTGGAATTCCTTTTTGTCTTTTAGGGGGTGCTGTTAAGGAGATGTACTAGCTGTGGACCCACTAAGGCCTCCTGACACTTCTGTAATGCAGCTCAAGCAAAAAAGCAAAGCATTCACTCATTTGGTTCTCAACATGATCCCAATCACGTTAGGGCACACACCCCTGGGATTGCAGTGGCATGATCTGTAGTACAGTGGGGATCATGCAATCATCTATAGCACAATCTGTAATACCAAAGTACCCCAGGGTTCCATACATAAGTGAGACCTAAGCAACTTTTTATAATACAAAACCTGGTACTCCCAGTGCCTTGGCCGCTCATTATTAACATGGAAGACAGTGCTATGTAGTATTGCCTGACTGTGTGCCACCCACATTGCTGTCCCTGTCTGAGCCACATTCTTTCACGAAAGAAGGAATCATCAGTGTCTTTTGATACTGTATGGACAAGCAACAGTTTGGGTGTTTAATGATGGTACAGCAATGGTGGACCTATGATATTTAATAAATGGAAGTGTCCGTCAGAAAATGATCTGTCTGTCCATGCAATGATATGCTTATTGTGACCACAACCAGCTTGTGTGACTGCAGCAGACATACAGGAAAACCGCACAGTGCAATTGTGTTCCTCAGAGTACGAGATTTTCTGATCCTATTGTTCACTAGTAATTGGTTTTAGATTTCTGCACCGCTTTTTGACCCCAGCTGAGGGCTTCAGTTCACCTTTTTTGTTCAACCTATCTTTGCTGAAGGTAATGATAAACGTTCCTTCTGTATATAATGTACCATGATCGCCTAAAGGTCTTGGCAAGATTCAGGCTGTGGCATTCCACCTTATTAAATGTTCTACTTGGCTCTCTTAAGATTGGAGATATCCAGATTTAAGTCACAATGTAACAATCCCTTATTATTACTAATCTTTAAACATGAAACTATGAAAAGCAAAGAAATGGTGTTTATCAACAAAAAGACACAGGTGGAAAGCTAAGCATATATATTAACTCATATACATTTTGTAGCAAACATACCTTTCTTGATTCATGGTCTACAGTTAATGATTTTTATGGTCTTGAATCGATGGTTTCAATAGTTATTTTTCTATGTGTATTATAGCCTGGTTTACTGTTTCAAAGAGGGAAAGACAAAGTATTAATGGTTTCAATCGTGATAATTGAAAATGTAAAGATCACTTAGGTAATTAATTGCTCCTTCACCGTCTCCAAATTAAATAGCATGTCACAGATGTTCGATTTCCTTAAGCGTATAATGTGATAAAGGTTGAAACTCCCAAAAATAAATGTAAATGGGTAAATGTCATGTTCATTTTAGAATCACGTGACTATTTATATTTTATATATTATACACATAGACAAACAAATTAATCACAAGAGAAGAAACAAAAGGAAACGGTTCTTACCCTGCAAAGGTACAACTGGCGCATCATTGTAGTTTGGGAGTCCATTCATTGTCTCCGTGCCCCTCCTTGCAGGTGTTTGGCTCCTGAAAATAGTTTGTAAAAGCCACACTGATACATCAGAAAAATCTGTAGAGTTATGAATTAAACATGAGGGAACCCAGAATACGATTTCTAAAAAAAAAATAGAAGAATAAGGTGATATTCACATTAATCATGACAAAAAATCACTCAAGATAAATCGTAAACGTACTCGGGATAGTATTACTGAGGTCTCTAACCCGAAATAATGTTGATGCGCAAAAGTCTTTCAAATGTCTAAATGGTTGAGTTCACGGCGGGATAGAGTTCATAGGTTTAGGATTCACTCAGGAAACCTAATACTTCCATATATGCTGTAGGAACAGCAACAATCTCCATAAAACTCAAAGCTTTTTATGGAATGTTATCTATTTTATATTGGTTTACTATTAGTTACGAGTTACGATGTACTTTACATGTATGATAACTGCCAATATATATCTATTTATATATATATGAGCAAGGCAGGAGATACTGCTGAAACGCCTCCACTGGCTATAGCACCTATCCAGCATCAGGTAAATAGACCAAGCAGGGCGGAATCGACAACATCACTTTCCGATTACAGCTCTGTGGCAGAAAGTGGGTCAGAAAGTGAGCAAGCAGACCCTAGTGGTGATTTGGGGTTTCGATGACTAACATTGGCACAAGAAATAGATTGTATGAGACAGGATCGTCTCGATTCACTGAGGCCAAGGATAACAAAACCCGAAAATTACAAAACCTCAAACGCCACCAACGTAGACAACGCAAATGTGGTGACAAAAAGAAAAAGCAACAAAAAAACCAACAATTATTGGAAGCGCAAACAAACGCCAAAACAGTAACTGAAATTCATGCACTATCAGTGGTAAATTTATCTGACATTGAATTGAGTAATTCTATTAATCAAAAGGGTCCACCTCGCATTGGGTGGGTGTATATCCAGATGTCAATGGAATACACCTTCTTTGTTAAAATACCCCTCACACACCAAAAGGGCCCTTGGTGTCATGCTTCATCATCGGGGTCTTCCCGTCCCGCTGCGGGGCGGGGCAGTGCTGCGACAAGCGACTACGCTGGAGCACCTTTAGATGGGGGTGCTATGTGTTGGGAGTGAGTGTCAGTGGGGTCAGGAGTGATATAAAGAGTGAGTTATTAAAAAATACCTGGCCTAGTGGTAAAAAATTTTTTATTAAACACTGGCTGGTATTGTTAAAAGAAAAGTGAAGCGGAGAGATGGAGCTGGTTGATGGGCTCTCTCTCCTGTGTGGGTCAACATGTTTCGAGGCGTGAAGCCTCTTCGTCAGGACCTAGGGGAAGATCCCCCTGTCACTCACTAGTGTTTCTCCACAGAGGTAGAAAAAATGTATATACAAAAAAGTGAAACAAGTTTATCTATGTGTGTAGCTACAATTAATGATTACAACACATTTTTATTGCTGTCACACTAATAATGTAGTATGCTTATCATTAGAGGAGTCAATGCCTCATGAGCCAGCTCAAGACAGAAGGGTAATGTGGGGTCCCAGTCAGCCCCCTGCACGGTCGTGCTTCCTCCTTCGTCTGTGGCTTCCGTGGAAGCCACAGACGAAGGAGGAAGCACGACCGTGCTGGGGGCTGACTGGGACCCCACATTACCCTTCTGTCTTGAGCTGGCTCATGAGGCATTGACTCCTCTAATGATAAGCATACTACATTATTAGTGTGACAGCAATAAAAATGTGTTGTAATCATTAATTGTAGCTACACACATAGATAAACTTGTTTCACTTTTTTGTATATACATTTTTTCTACCTCTGTGGAGAAACACTAGTGAGTGACAGGGGGATCTTCCCCTAGGTCCTGACGAAGAGGCTTCACGCCTCGAAACATGTTGACCCACACAGGAGAGAGAGCCCATCAACCAGCTCCATCTCTCCGCTTCACTTTTCTTTTAACAATACCAGCCAGTGTTTAATAAAATTTTTTTTACCACTAGGCCAGGTATTTTTTAATAACTCACTCTTTATATCACTCCTGACCCCACTGACACTTACTCCCAACACATAGCACCCCCATCTAAAGGTGCTCCAGCGTAGTTGCTTGTTGCAGGACTGCCCCGCCCCGCAGCGGGACGGGAAGACCCCGATGATGAAGCATGACACCAAGGGCCCTTTTGGTGTGTGAGGGGTATTTTAACAAAGAAGGTGTATTCCATTGACATCTGGATATACACCCACCCAATGCGAGGTGGACCCTTTTGATTAATAGAATCCCTGATAAGAGGAGGACGTGCCCACCTCGGTGCTCATCGGCACCACCTCTTCACTCCCCCTTTTTGATTTTCTGAGATTGAATTGAGTAAGACAGAGATACAGGTTTTATCTTTAGGTTTGTCATATAGCCCTGCGTGTAACTTTAGGTACGCACAAACCAGGGTTGATGTATTTCGATTTGTGCGTAAAATGAAACTCAAAAAGTTTTTTGCATCTAAATCCACAAACGAAACGGTTTCTAGTGCAACTGCGGCTGCAGTTGCTAGCCCTGCGGCTCTCACAGCAGGGGATATGAACCTTAGAATGGATTTGATCAGCCTACAAAGTGAGAGTACTCAAATGTCATTTAATGATGTTAACCAGGCCTTAATGGGAGCAGGCTTAACGGATTTCAAAGAAAAACCTACTTTTTGTCCGATAATGGTAAAAAGAAAATATTGATTATTATCACGATTTGGTTACCACAGACATCAAAAAGTTACAGCACACGGTGGCACGTAGCAGATCCAATCATTCTAAACGTGACCAACAATATCAAGATCTTATAAATAAATTACAAGCAAACAAATCTGTGATTGTCCGTCAAGCGGATAAAGGCGGCAATGTGATCATTTGGCAGAGGGAAAAATACATGGAGGAAGCGTGGCGACACCTGAACGACAAAGACTGCTACAAAAGGGTAGATGTAGCCACCATCAAGTTATTTTGGAACAACTTTTATATGAAATTGGTTGCTTGGAAAGGTTTGGGATTGTTGAGCTCTGATGAGCTCAAATTCTTAAAGTACGATCACCCAATTATACCTTGCATTTATTTTATACCCAAAATACATAAAGACCCTTTGAACCCTCCGGGCAGGCCCATTATTTCAGCCTGTGGCAGCTTATTAGAGAACACTTCAAAATATATTGACTTTTTCCTTCAGGAACATATGAACAACTTACCAACATTTATTCAAGACACTGGGGATTTCCTGAGGAAATTAAAAGACATTACATGGCAGGAGGAGTACTTACTTATAACCCTAGACGTGCCATCATTATACACGAGTATTAATCATGTTGACGGCCTTAAAGCGGTAAAACATTTCCTAGACAAACGGCCATTACATTGCCATGCCCACAATAACATGATTGTCAACATGATTGAAATGTGTCTGTATAACAATTTTTTTTATGTTTCAGCAGATGTGCTTTCAGCAGACAAGAGGGGTGGTGATGGGCTCCTGCTTCTCCCCCAGTTATGCTTGCTTGCATATGGGACTGTGGGAGAAGCAGGTTCTCGGAGTCCAGTTTGCTGAAATAGTGCGCAATAATGTTGTATGCATATACAGATACATTGATGATTTGTTTTTGATTTGGAGAGGGGAGGAGAGTTTGGCCAGTGAATTTATTAACAATCTCAATGTCAACTCCTTAAACCTTAAATTTACCTCCAATGTGAGTAAGTCCCCAGTGAACTTTCTAGATGTTGAAGTTTTTATTGATCAACATACAATACAAACTAGACTGCATCGTAAGGCCACTGCTGGCAATACATTACTGCATGCCACCAGTCACCACCCCGCCCTATGGGGAGATGCTACGCATCAAGCGCATTTGCAGTAGAGCAGAAGATTTGAAAGAGGCGCAATCGGCTTCCCGTTTGCGCTTTTTAGCAAGGGGTTATAGTGATAACACTATCCAGACAGCAATCAGGCGTACCCAGGTCTTACCTAGGAATGAAGCTCTTATTACAAGAGCCATGAGACAAAGTAATCAACCAGTGATTCAAGACAATACGATTCGCTTAATCACTGCTTACAGTAAACAACATCAGGCAATTAGAAAAATTATGAGCAAACATTGGTCACTTATTCAGAATGATCCAGTGCTTAATATGGGGACTGTTAGATCACCTACCTTTACCTATAGAAAGGCAGGATCAATGCAGAATAGCCTGGTTAGTAGCAGCCCGGAGGTCTTGGCTAAGACTGACTGGCTGAGCAACCGTAGAGGCTTTTATAAATGAACGTCATGTAAAGCCTGCCAACATGGGGTTAATAGGAAATTCTATACTTCCCCTTTTTCAGACAGACAGATTTCCATTCCACGACAAAGACTGCTACAAAAGGGTAGATGTAGCCACCATCAAGTTATTTTGGAACAACTTTTATATGAAATTGGTTGCTTGGAAAGGTTTGGGATTGTTGAGCTCTGATGAGCTGAAATTCTTAAAGTACGATCACCCAATTATACCTTGCATTTATTTTATACCCAAAATACATAAAGACCCTTTGAACCCTCCGGGCAGGCCCATTATTTCAGCCTGTGGCAGCTTATTAGAGAACACTTCAAAATATATTGACTTTTTCCTTCAGGAACATATGAACAACTTACCAACATTTATTCAAGACACTGGGGATTTCCTGAGGAAATTAAAAGACATTACATGGCAGGAGGAGTACTTACTTATAACCCTAGACGTGCCATCATTATACACGAGTATTAATCATGTTGACGGCCTTAAAGCGGTAAAACATTTCCTAGACAAACGGCCATTACATTGCCATGCCCACAATAACATGATTGTCAACATGATTGAAATGTGTCTGTATAACAATTTTTTTTATGTTTCAGCAGATGTGCTTTCAGCAGACAAGAGGGGTGGTGATGGGCTCCTGCTTCTCCCCCAGTTATGCTTGCTTGCATATGGGACTGTGGGAGAAGCAGGTTCTCGGAGTCCAGTTTGCTGAAATAGTGCGCAATAATGTTGTATGCATATACAGATACATTGATGATTTGTTTTTGATTTGGAGAGGGGAGGAGAGTTTGGCCAGTGAATTTATTAACAATCTCAATGTCAACTCCTTAAACCTTAAATTTACCTCCAATGTGAGTAAGTCCCCAGTGAACTTTCTAGATGTTGAAGTTTTTATTGATCAACATACAATACAAACTAGACTGCATCGTAAGGCCACTGCTGGCAATACATTACTGCATGCCACCAGTCACCACCCCGCCCTATGGGGAGATGCTACGCATCAAGCGCATTTGCAGCAGAGCAGAAGATTTGAAAGAGGCGCAATCGGCTTCCCGTTTGCGCTTTTTAGCAAGGGGTTATAGTGATAACACTATCCAGACAGCAATCAGGCGTACCCAGGTCTTACCTAGGAATGAAGCTCTTATTACAAGAGCCATGAGACAAAGTAATCAACCAGTGATTCAAGACAATACGATTCGCTTACTCACTGCTTACAGTAAACAACATCAGGCAATTAGAAAAATTATGAGCAAACATTGGTCACTTATTCAGAATGATCCAGTGCTTAATATGGGGACTGTTAGATCACCTACCTTTACCTATAGAAAGGCAGGATCAATGCAGAATAGCCTGGTTAGTAGCAGCCCGGAGGTCTTGGCTAAGACTGACTGGCTGAGCAACCGTAGAGGCTTTTAGAAATGAACGTCATGTAAAGCCTGCCAACATGGGGTTAATAGGAAATGCTATACTTCCCCTTTTTCAGACAGACAGATTTCCATTCCACGACAAAGACTGCTACAAAAGGGTAGATGTAGCCACCATCAAGTTATTTTGGAACAACTTTTATATGAAATTGGTTGCTTGGAAAGGTTTGGGATTGTTGAGCTCTGATGAGCTGAAATTCTTAAAGTACGATCACCCAATTATACCTTGCATTTATTTTATACCCAAAATACATAAAGACCCTTTGAACCCTCCGGGCAGGCCCATTATTTCAGCCTGTGGCAGCTTATTAGAGAACACTTCAAAATATATTGACTTTTTCCTTCAGGAACATATGAACAACTTACCAACATTTATTCAAGACACTGGGGATTTCCTTAGGAAATTAAAAGACATTACATGGCAGGAGGACTACTTACTTATAACCCTAGACGTGACATCATTATACACGAGTATTAATCATGTTGACGGCCTTAAAGCGGTAAAACATTTCCTAGACAAACGGCCATTACATTGCCATGCCCACAATAACATGATTGTCAACATGATTGAAATGTGTCTGTATAACAATTTTTTTATGTTTCAGCAGATGTGCTTTCAGCAGACAAGAGGGGTGGTGATGGGCTCCTGCTTCTCCCCCAGTTATGCTTGCTTGCATATGGGACTGTGGGAGAAGCAGGTTCTCGGAGTCCAGTTTGCTGAAATAGTGCGCAATAATGTTGTATGCATATACAGATACATTGATGATTTGTTTTTGATTTGGAGAGGGGAGGAGAGTTTGGTCAGTGAATTTATTAACAATCTCCATGTCAACTCCTTAAACCTTAAATTTACCTCCAATGTGAGTAAGTCCACAGTGAACTTCCTAGATGTTGAAGTTTTTATTGATCAACATACAATACAAACTAGACTGCATCGTAAGGCCACTGCTGGCAATACATTACTGCATGCCACCAGTCACCACCCCGCCCTATGGGGAGATGCTACGCATCAAGCGCATTTGCAGCAGAGCAGAAGATTTGAAAGAGGCGCAATCTGCTTCCCATTTGCGCTTTTTAGCAAGGGGT
Source organism: Lissotriton helveticus (assembly GCF_964261635.1). Lineage (NCBI taxonomy): Eukaryota > Metazoa > Chordata > Amphibia > Caudata > Salamandridae > Lissotriton > Lissotriton helveticus. Next base: position 1,378,763,288 of record NC_136059.1, read on the forward strand.
TATAGTGATAACACTATCCAGACAGCAATCAGGCGTACCCAGGTCTTACCTAGGAATGAAGCTCTTATTACAAGAGCCATGAGACAAAGTAATCAACCAGTGATTCAAGACAATACGATTTGCTTAATCACTGCTTACAGTAAACAACATCAGGCAATTAGAAAAATTATGAGCAAACATTGGTCACTTATTCAGAATGATCCAGTGCTTAATATGGGGACTGTTAGAACACCTACCTTTACCTATAGAAAGGCAGGATCAATGCAGAATAGCCTGGTTAGTAGCAGCCCGGAGGTCTTGGCTAAGACTGACTGGCTGAGCAACCGTAGAGGCTTTTATAAATGAACGTCATGTAAAGCCTGCCAACATGGGGTTAATAGGAAATTCTATACTTCCCCTTTTTCAGACAGACAGATTTCCATTCCACGACAAAGACTGCTACAAAAGGGTAGATGTAGCCACCATCAAGTTATTTTGGAACAACTTTTATATGAAATTGGTTGCTTGGAAAGGTTTGGGATTGTTGAGCTCTGATGAGCTGAAATTCTTAAAGTACGATCACCCAATTATACCTTGCATTTATTTTATACCCAAAATACATAAAGACCCTTTGAACCCTCCGGGCAGGCCCATTATTTCAGCCTGTGGCAGCTTATTAGAGAACACTTCAAAATATATTGACTTTTTCCTTCAGGAACATATGAACAACTTACCAACATTTATTCAAGACACTGGGGATTTCCTTAGGAAATTAAAAGACATTACATGGCAGGAGGACTACTTACTTATAACCCTAGACGTGACATCATTATACACGAGTATTAATCATGTTGACGGCCTTAAAGCGGTAAAACATTTCCTAGACAAACGGCCATTACATTGCCATGCCCACAATAACATGATTGTCAACATGATTGAAATGTGTCTGTATAACAATTTTTTTATGTTTCAGCAGATGTGCTTTCAGCAGACAAGAGGGGTGGTGATGGGCTCCTGCTTCTCCCCCAGTTATGCTTGCTTGCATATGGGACTGTGGGAGAAGCAGGTTCTCGGAGTCCAGTTTGCTGAAATAGTGCGCAATAATGTTGTATGCATATACAGATACATTGATGATTTGTTTTTGATTTGGAGAGGGGAGGAGAGTTTGGTCAGTGAATTTATTAACAATCTCAATGTCAACTCCTTAAACCTTAAATATACCTCCAATGTGAGTAAGTCCACAGTGAACTTCCTAGATGTTGAAGTTTTTATTGATCAACATACAATACAAACTAGACTGCATCGTAAGGCCACTGCTGGCAATACATTACTGCATGCCACCAGTCACCACCCCGCCCTATGGGGAGATGCTACGCATCAAGCGCATTTGCAGCAGAGCAGAAGATTTGAAAGAGGCGCAATCTGCTTCCCATTTGCGCTTTTTAGCAAGGGGTTATAGTGATAACACTATCCAGACAGCAATCAGGCGTACCCAGGTCTTACCTAGGAATGAAGCTCTTATTACAAGAGCCATGAGACAAAGAAATCAACCAGTGATTCAAGACAATACGATTCGCTTAATCACTGCTTACAGTAAACAACATCAGGCAATTAGAAAAATTATGAGCAAACATTGGTGACTTATTCGGAATGATCCAGTGCTTAATATGGGGACTGTTAGATCACCTACCTTTACCTATAGAAAGGCAGGATCAATGCAGAATAGCCTGGTTAGTAGCGGCCCGGAGGTCTTGGCTAAGACTGACTGACTGAGCAACCGTAGAGGCTTTTATAAATGAACGTCATGTAAAGCCTGCCAACATGGGGTTAATAGGAAATTCTATACTTCCCCTTTTTCAGACAGACAGATTTCCATTCCACGACAAAGACTGCTACAAAAGGGTAGATGTAGCCACCATCAAGTTATTTTGGAACAACTTTTATATGAAATTGGTTGCTTGGAAAGGTTTGGGATTGTTGAGCTCTGATGAGCTGAAATTCTTAAAGTACGATCACCCAATTATACCTTGCATTTATTTTATACCCAAAATACATAAAGACCCTTTGAACCCTCCGGGCAGGCCCATTATTTCAGCCTGTGGCAGCTTATTAGAGAACACTTCAAAATATATTGACTTTTTCCTTCAGGAACATATGAACAACTTACCAACATTTATTCAAGACACTGGGGATTTCCTTAGGAAATTAAAAGACATTACATGGCAGGAGGACTACTTACTTATAACCCTAGACGTGACATCATTATACACGAGTATTAATCATGTTGACGGCCTTAAAGCGGTAAAACATTTCCTAGACAAACGGCCATTACATTGCCATGCCCACAATAACATGATTGTCAACATGATTGAAATGTGTCTGTATAACAATTTTTTTATGTTTCAGCAGATGTGCTTTCAGCAGACAAGAGGGGTGGTGATGGGCTCCTGCTTCTCCCCCAGTTATGCTTGCTTGCATATGGGACTGTGGGAGAAGCAGGTTCTCGGAGTCCAGTTTGCTGAAATAGTGCGCAATAATGTTGTATGCATATACAGATACATTGATGATTTGTTTTTGATTTGGAGAGGGGAGGAGAGTTTGGCCAGTGAATTTATTAACAATCTCAATGTCAACTCCTTAAACCTTAAATTTACCTCCAATGTGAGTAAGTCCACAGTGAACTTCCTAGATGTTGAAGTTTTTATTGATCAACATACAATACAAACTAGACTGCATCGTAAGGCCACTGCTGGCAATACATTACTGCACGCCACCAGTCACCACCCCGCCCTATGGGGAGATGCTACGCATCAAGCGCATTTGCAGCAGAGCAGAAGATTTGAAAGAGGCGCAATCGACTTCCCGTTTGCGCTTTTTAGCAAGGGGTTATAGTGATATTACCATCCAGACAGCAATCAGGCGTACCCAGGTCTTACCTAGGAATGAAGCTCTTATTACAAGAGCCATGAGACAAAGTAATCAACCAGTGATTCAAGACAATACGATTCGCTTAATCACTGCTTACAGTAAACAACATCAGACAATTAGAAAAATTATGAGCAAACATTGGTCACTTATTCAGAATTATCCAGTGCTTAATATGGGGACTGTTAGATCACCTACCATTGCCTATAGAAAGGCAGGATCAATGCAGAATAGCCTGGTTAGTAGCAGCCCGCAGGTCTTGGCTAAGACTGACTGGCTGAGCAACCGTAGAGGCTTTTATAAATGAATGTCATGTAAAGCCTGCCAACATGGGGTTAATAGGAAATTCTATACTTCCCCTTTTTCAGACAGACAGATTTCCATTTCCAAATATCTAACTTCCAAAACTGAATTTGCGATCTATGTGTTGGAGTGCCCATGTGGACTTAGGTACATAGGGAGTACCAAACTCCCCGTCCACAGTAGAATACGTCAACATATGAGGGCCATTACACATTGTGATGAGGCTTACCCTGTCGCAAGACATTTTAATGACTGTCATAATAGAGATCTTCAACTGCTACAATACTATGTGGTAGATGCAGTCATGCCCCTTAGAAGAGGTGGCGACAGGGAAGGAATTCTCCGCAGATTGGAAACTCACTACATTCTCAATCTAGACAGTAAACAACCTAACGGTTTGAATGCATGGGAGGATCTTCACACATGTGTGTAAAATATGGCCAATTCAGTCTTCTAAGCATCTATCTGTCTCTCAACTAATTGTTAGTAACATATGTGAATCTATGGTTATTAACTTTTGCACATGAATTTTCTGGTTTTTCGAATTTTGGTATAAATTGATTTTTTAATCATTAATCAAATTATTGCCTCACTGAATTTTTATATATAAGCATTTTTACTATTTATGTTTTTTTTATGGTTGCTTATATATTCATTGTCTTTGAGCACATTTGCGGTTTGCACAGGTCTTTTCAATATACTTAATAATTTAACACAATTTTTGCTAGCTACTTTTTTGATACTCGAGTAATCAGCAGCGTCATAAATTTTGTTCATTAATGTACTAAGTAAGATTTACTTAGCCTCATTGTATTTTACAAGCATTTGTTCAGGCATAATGATAAAAGGTATGCTATGTACATAGGAAGTCAGTGTTGTACTAGGTTTTAAATTGCTATTTTAGCAGTAACTTCACTGACTTTTACCTTTATGTTCTTGCACCATTTAAGTGTTTTTACATGTTGCTGTACAAATTTTAAAGTAACGTTATTTATGCATTCAATATATGACGAACTGCTAGACATCATACATTCTTTTATGTCTATGATGACGCTATCGAACGTAACTTGCATTGTCACTTTAAATGTTTGAATTTTACTCCAATACGCGTCATGTGATCATTCAGGCGTTGTGCATGACGCGTTTCGTTTTATGTAAAAACTTCCTCAGATGCCGCCCGGATTCTTGCAAGTGCATCTCCCGCCCATATTTAAAAGCAAATTGTCCCGCTACGATTGGTCAGAACACTGCTGGTCACAATGTGCTGGGTAGCCACAAACACCAGAACCAGGATTCGCGTGGAGCAGACATTTGAAGTAAGTACGAACCCAAGTGGGCGTGGTCTGCTCACTTCTCTCCAGCGTTGACCTTTGTTCTTTTGAATGGGCGATGTGACAGCTCTCCGTGTGCCTCACCCCACCGCTGAAAATCCCATAGAGCCCATGCATACCGCCTAAGTAAGCAGTATGTCCACACGAAGTCATAGTCCACTGTGAAGCGGTTGGGCTGGTCTCGGGCATGCGGTGTGTCCTGGCGCTTCTACAAAGAACCTCCAAATTGCCACAAGACTGCGCCGGACTCTCTCGGGGTGGGTGCTCAAAAGGGGCGCTCATGGCTGCACCCCAAACTATTGTCACTCACATCCCTCACCACTGCAGAGGGAAAAGAGCACCACGGCAGCACAGGTGAGATGTCAAATTCCTTTAATTCAGGCGTTGTGCATGACGCGTTTCGTTTTATGAAAAAACTTCCTCAGATGCCGCCCGGAATCTTGCAAGTGCATCTCCCGCCCATATTTAAAAGCAAATTGTCCCGCTACGATTGGTCAGAACACTGCTGGTCACAATGTGCTGGGTAGCCACAAACACCAGAACCTGGATTCGGTGGAGCAGACATTTGAAGTAAGTACGAACCCAAGTAGGCGTGGTCTGCTCACTTCTCCCCAGCGTTGACCTTTGTTCTTTTGAATGGGCGATGTGACAGCTCTCCGTGTGCCTCACCCCACCGCTGAAAATCCCATAGAGCCCATGCATACCGCCTAAGTAAGCAGTATGTCCACACGAAGTCATAGTCCACTGTGAAGCGGTTGGGCTGGTCTCGGGCATGCGGCGTGTCCTGGCGCTTCTACAAAGAACCTCCAAATTGCCACAAGACTATATATATATATATATATTCACTGAAAAAACCATAGGTTTCAGGCCTTATATAGTTAGGAATTAGCATTTAAAAAACCTTTAAAATTCACTCAAAAAACTATAAGTTTTAGGGGTGTTATAGTTAGCTGGACATTTCACTCATACAAAACCATTGAAATTGCTCCTATATAGTTAGTTGTACTAACTATATTTCGCGCACCCGCAATCTACTGCTGATGATGTCACATATTACATCATTTTATGACATGGTCAGTGACATCACTGATGACATCTCAAATGACATCACTCATGACATCACTGATGACATTATCCAGTGAATGTGGTTTGCTTCGTTATTTAAATATGCATTCTATATATAGCAGTTTGCATTGAAGAATGAGTGGATATATAAAAATAAATATTTGGATGACGGATTTAGTAGCAGTGTAATTGACTGTTTACTTGACCAATTTATAGCGTCTCACTAAATATAGTGGATAGTGACTAAACTGTTTGAATATCTGTATCACTTTGTCAGTTGTTGTGTAAACTGGTTCTCCAGTTGGTTACTAGCTATGTGAAAGTCTGTATTAGTTATTGATTAGTTAACTGAGTATTTGTATGGGAGAGTGAATGTGTGTGTGGTTCGGTGGGGGGTGTGTGACTGCCAAAGATGTGTGAATAGTTGATTCAGTAGATATATGAAGTTAAAACTACATGTTCTAACAGTTGTTTGGGTGAGTGAATATCTTTATGGGTGTGGTGATGAGTAAATATATTTCTCAATGGTACATGTCCAACAAACTAGAAAAATAAAAGGCAGTGTATGTGTCAATTGTTGTATATTAATAAGTATACATAAGACTCAATGATTGTGTGAGTGACTGTATGGATAACTTTATACTTGTAATAATCATTTTATAATTCACTAAGTATGACTTACTATCTAAATGAATAGATGAAGTTGTGTTTCTATAAGTGTGTAGCTAAGTAAATATGTAAGTATGATCCATTGTTTGCATAAGTGAGTAGGATAACTTCATATGTGAATAGGATGTGTGCTGGTGTGTAATGTCGATTTAGGTGTATAAGTATTTTTGATAGTGTTCTATTGTTCATTGACAGCATGTATGAGTGAATCTACAGGTAAGTGATTAGATGTGTGTATACATCTAAAATCGCTGAGTGGGTTTTTAGATACTTGTATTGCTGTAACAATGGATTCAAATATGATACTCTTTATTTTACAAAGAGTGATGAGAGATTTTACTAGTGTATGAAAAGGTGTATGTGATTGTCACATGGATGATGTCATCAGTGATGTCATCAGTGATGTCATTTGAGATGTCATCAGTGATGTCACTGACCATGTCATGAATGATGTAATATGTGACATCATCAGCAGTGGATTGCGGGTGCGCGAAATATAGTTAGTACAACTAACTATATAGGAGCAATTTCAATGGTTTTGTATGAGTGAAATGTCCAGCTAACTATAACACCCCTAAAACTTATAGTTTTTTGAGTGAATTTTAAAGGTTTTTTAAATGCTAATTCCTAACTATATAAGGCCTGAAACCTATGGTTTTCAGAGTGAATTTAAAAGGTTTTTTAAATGCTAATTCCTAACTATATAAGGCTTGAAACCTATGATTTTTTCAGTGAATTTGCAAGGTTTTTTAAATGCTAATTCCTAACTATATAAGGCCAGAAACCTATGTTTTTTTCAGTGAATTTCAAAGGTTTTTTTAATGCTAATTCCTAACTATATAAGACCTGAAAGCCCACCAGGAATCTCCAGTATGCGCCAGGGGACTGCATTGCAGAGAGGTGTAATGAAGCCACGCCCCTTTTTACACCTCTCTTCAACGCAGCCCTCGTGCATGCTTGAAGAGGGGGAACTAATTCCCCTTGCATACTGGGGGCCCCTGGGGGCCAACTAGCCCACCTTGAACCTCCAGTATGCGCCAGGGGGCTGCATTGCAGAGGTGTAATGAGGCTATGCCCCTTGTTACACCTCTCTGCAATGCAGCCCCCTGGCGCGTTTGCAGAGGGGGAACTAATTCCCCTTGCATACTGGGGGTCCCTGGGGGCCAACTAGCCCACCAGAAGCCTCCAGTATGCGCCAGGGGGCTGCATTGCAGAGAGGTGTAATGAGGCCATACCCTTTTTTACACCTCTCTGCAACGCAGCCCCCGTGCATGTCTGAAGAGGGGGAACTAATTCCCCTTGCATACTGGGGGTCCCTGGGGGCCAACTAGCCCACCTGGAACCTCCAGTATGCGCCAGGGGGCTGCATTGCACAGTGGTGTAATGAGGCTATGCCTCTTTTTACACCTCTCTGCAACGCAGGCCTCTGGCGTGTTTGCAGAGGGGGGGACTAATTCCCCTTGCATACTGGGGGTCCCTGGGTCATATCTGCCCAAACGCCGAAATTCTGAATGATTAAAAATGACTTTTCTTGAGAAACATTTGGATTTGGATTATCATGTCCTATACTTTGGAATTTTTGAAAGACTGACTTTGAGGATGCTATAAATTACTCAAGTCTGCCCGAATTGTGTGGGTAAAATTGATACCTAGTCACTTTGAATAAGAATGTACTTACGTCTCGTCTAACATTTGGAAGAAATATCTAGTTATATGACAACAGGATACCGACATAACTTGAAGAAAATAAGAACGCCCTGAAGAAGTTCTGTTGTACAGAACGAAACGTGTCAGCTGGCTGTGGTACATAAACTTAAGAAAAATAAAAGCATTTGAATATACACCAAGATTCAGCGCTTCAATAAGGACTCTAAGTGATATGATTTGATTGGACTTATTGTGCAAGTGGTGCTGTGCCAAACTTTGGTAATATTCTCCACTACTCTCTACTACTTACTCTCTACTACTCCACTACTCTCTAATACTCACTCTCTACTACTTATTCTCAACTACTCTACTACTCTCTACTACTCTCTCTCTACTACTCACTCCCTACTACTCACTATCTACTACTCACTATCTACTACTCTCTACTACTCACTCTCTACTACTCTCTCTCTACTACTCTCTACTACTCTCTACTACTCACTCTCTACTACTCACTCTCTACTACTCACTCTACTACTCTCTACTACTCACTCTACTACACTCTCGTCTACTCTCTACTATTCTCTCTCTCTGCTACTCACTCTCTACTACTCTCTACTACTCACTCTTTACTACTATCTACTACTCACTCTCTACTGCTCTTTACTACTCACTCCACTACTTACTCTCTACTACTCTCTACTACTCACTCTCTACTACTCTCTACTACTCACTCTACTATTCACTCTACTGCTCTCTACTACTCGCTCTCTGCTACTCTCTCTACTGCTCTCTACTACTCTCTACTACTCACTCTCTACTCTATTGCTCACTCTCTTCTCTCTACCTCTCTATACTTCTCTCTCTACTAGTCTCTACCTCTCTGCCTCTACCGCTCTACCTCTACACCTCTACCTCTCTACCTCTCTCTACACGCACACATATACACATATATATATGCATATGCATTTATGTATGTGTATATATATGTATACATACATATATAAACATATATAATCTGCATATCTATATAAATACAAATATAAATGCATGCATACATATACATATATGCATACATATGCATGTTATTTACATGAAAGTTTTAAAAACACTAATAAAAGCAAAGCTAAAAAGCCACCTCATTACAAACAGAATGGCTTTAACTTAAACGAGGGCGAGATCTATTGTATTTTCAATGCTTGTTTACTTTGGTTCCATCAAGAAGGCATTCAGATGTGTCACACATTTGCCATAAATTCTGAATATTAGCACTCTAGTTGCTCATTAGATCACTGTAGTAAAGCTACTGCTCACCAGGGAAGTCTGCTGCTAATCACAAACTTTCTATGGCAAAATGAACCCCCTCATTTTGTTCCTTTTTAAATTAAATGTTTTCAGACTTACCACTTCATTCCAATCAAGATGGCTTCTGGTGTGCCATACTTTTGTCATAAGTAAGACTGTTAGCGCTCTAGTTGTTCTTTAGAACACTCTGGGACATTCTGTCATTGGGCTATACTTGGGCTACTTCTGGGTGATATTTTGGATACATTTGGGCTCTTTTGTCTCTGGTGGCCATCTTGGGAGACTGCATGTCAGAATTTTTTAATGAAATAGAAGAGGATTTGGGAAGTCACTCAAAATGTGCCCTAATTTTTCTTTCTGCAGCACTAATCATACTTTCTATGGCAAAATATACCCCCTCATTTTCTTCCTTTTTAAATTAAATGTTTTAAGAGTTACCACTTTATTCCAATCAAGATGGCTTCAGGTGTGCCATACCTTTGTAATAAGTAGGACTGTTAGCGCTCTAGTTGTTCTTTAGAACACTTTAGGAGGCTGCAGTAGAACACAAAGGAATCAACTGACAGTCTCTGCTCTGCTCTATGCTCTTGCTGGATGTACATATTTTACTGAGAATGTCAGACTTCATGCTCACATGACTGAGAAAGATAATGTGAATTTACAGAAAATATGCTGTTAGTTTAGCTTATAGATCCCCTTCCAAACCACTGTGGGAAAAGCATGAGATAATAGTTTTCTTTCAAACATGATTCATGATATCCCAGCAGAAGGCTTTTTCACATGGTAAAATTACCTTAGCACACACCACAATTCCTAAAATGAGTATGGTACCACCAACAAATGATTTATAATGTAACTAAAGTCCTAAAACCCTCTATTAACTACAATGCTTTTTAATGAGGTGCTATCATGTATATTGGTCCCAAGATGGCTGCCAACACTCCTTGGATGAAGTGCTGACAGCCAATCAGATCTCACGATGAGATGTGTGGTTAGGCTCCGCCCAGATATATATGTGTTTTTGAAGTTAATTTTCATAAAAACCACTGGAACAATTTTCACCAAATATAGCAAAGGCACTTCTGCGTACCAGTCCCTACAATTTTGCCAAGTTTGGTGTAATTCGTTCAGCGGTTCCGGCTGTAGCCTTGTCAGACCGTCAATGGAAATTAACATGGGGAAAACACGTTTTGGGACCCCCCTTTTGTCTCAGCCCCCACTTCATGAATCCCCGCAAAACTTTCAGAGAAGGAGCGCAGCGGAGCTGGCCAAAATGTTGGAAAATTACACGCAAATTCCTCAACCGGCGCCAAAGTTATTCCCAATAGAATGTTGCGGATTTCCTATGGTAGCTAGGTCCTAACTATATATACCTACTGGCTATCGCCAGTAGGTAATATATATATATATATATATATATATATATATATATATATATATATATATATATATATATATATATTTTACCTACTGGCGGTCGCCAGTAGGTATATATAGTTAGGATTTTTTTGAATAGGGATTTCTGAAAATTCTATGTTGAATAACTTTGGCGTTGATGGACGGAATTGGCTGAAATTTTCAGGAAAATGGCACATTTTGTTTTTGAGCGTCCCCCGAAAGTTTGGGGGGGTTTCGTCAAGCGGGGGCCGAGAAAAAAGGGGGTCACAAAACGTGTTTTTAACATTGAGTTTTCCATAGGGCGGTTGGACTCACTTTTAGCTCGAACGGCTAAATGGATTTCCACAAAACTTGGCAAAATTGTAGGAACTGGTAGCCCGATGTGCCTTTGCTATGTCTCAAGATATATGCTCCAGTGGTTTTTACGAAAATTAACTTTGAAAAATATATATTGGGCTACATTGGGCTATATATATGTTAGAGCCCAAATGTAGCCCAATGTAGCCCAATGTAGCCCAATGTAGCCCAATGTAGCCCAAAGATGGCCACCAGAGACAAAAAAAAACAAATGTAGCCCAAATATCAGCCAGATGTAGCCCAACTATAGCCCAGTGACAGAATGTCCCAGAGTCTAAAGAACAACTAGAGCGCTAACAGTCTTACTTATGACAAAAGTATGGCACACCTGAAGTCATCTTGATTGGAATAAAGTGTTAAAACGTAAAACATTTAATTTGCAAAGGAACAAAATGAGGGGGTTCATTTTGCCATGGAAATGTTATATATATATATATATATATATATATATATATATATATATATATATATATATATATATATATATATATATATATATATATATATATATTACCTACTGGCGGTCGCCAGTAGGTATATATAGTTAGGATTTTTTTGAATAGGTATTTCTGAAAATTCTATGTTGAATAACTTTGGCGTTGATGGACGGAATTGGCTGAAATTTTCAGGAAAATGGCACATTTTGTTTCTGAGCGTCCCCTGAAAGGTTGGGGGGGTTTCGTCAAGCGGGGGCCGAGAAAAAAGGGGGGTCCCAAAACGTGTTTTTAACATTGAGTTTTCCATAGGGCGGTTGGACTCACTTTTAGCTCGAACGGCTGAATGGATTTCTATGAAACTTGGCAAAATTGTAGAGACTGTTTGCCCGATGTGCCTTTGCTAGGTCTCAAGATATGTGCTCCAATGGATTTTGAGAAATTAACGTTCAAAAAAATATATATATCTGTGACAGCGTCCCGGTTAGCGCCCCGGTTCGCGTACCAGACGCGTAACGGAACTTCGGATTGGCTCTCCGGTGACTCTCAACATTCTAAACAGTCCGGAGCGGCCGCCATCTTGTCTCTCGGTAGGATCGAGAGACAAGAGGTGGAAATAAACGAAGGGGAAAATGAATGAAAGGGGCAAGGTAGTCCCCTCCTGACCCCCTAGGATTGATGTGGGGGCTATTAAAGGGCCCCGCGGGGCAAAAAAATAAAATACATTTTTTTTCGATTTTTCGCGGTGGAAGCGCTACCCGGTACGCGAACCGGGTAGCTCACCGGTAGCGTAACGGGAGTCCGCCATCTTGTGTTTCGGACGAATTTAGTCACAAGATGGAGGATAAACAATGTTGGGAATGGGTATAAGGGGGCACGGGAGACATATCCTGACCCCCTAGGTTTTCTGAGGGTGGCTGAGGAGGCCCATATATGTAAAAAAAATACACGCACACACGGTTAGCGCCCGGTCCGCGCACCGGGTAGCGTTCCGGAAAGCGTAACAAGGGGAAAACCAAGGGAAATAGTAAAATAATATTTTAGAGTGCTTTGAGGTAGGGTAGCTCTGAATAGAGCTGTTGTGTTGTGTGGGTGATGTAAGTACCAACATGTAGGTACCAATGAAGAGTCTAAAATTCAATGTACACCGTCTCCTCTGTAGATATTTTGTATGTTCTAATATGGGTTATTTAAATGTAAATGTGTGGAAAAGCACTTCATGCTTTAAAGCAATTGTATTTTTGAACTGATTGTTCTTTCCTCTTAGTCCTCCTCTTTGTTTTTTTTCCCCACACTCTTCTTCAGCATGATAGTTGATAAATTTGTTCCCTCAAAAAATTTATAGACATAAAAAAATTATATTAAATACATATAAAATATATTTTTCCTTTAAAAGAAGAATACATTTTACAGCTTTTGATATTTGCTATTAAAAAACCATTGAAATTCACTGAAAAAACCATAGGTTATAGACCATATATAGTTAGGAATTAGCATTTACAAAACCTTGAAAATTCACTGAAAAAACCATAGGTTATAGACCATATATAGTTAGGAATTAGCATTTACAAAACCTTATTTTACTCACACAAAACCATTGAAATTCGCATATATAGTTAGTTGCACTAACTATATATCGCGCACCCGCAATCCACTGCTGATCATGTCACATATTACATCATTCATGACATGGTCAGTGACATCACTGATGAAATCACTGATGACATCTCAAATGACATCACTGATGACATCACTGATGACATCTCAAATGACATCACTGATGACATCATGACACACCAATACCAGTTACTACATACGCACTCACTGATTCCTACGTCTACACACACATTCACTCATTCACCCATACAATCACTCATACATACAGTCACTCATTATTACAACACTATCATATGCACTGATACACCTATGCAGACACTCACACACTGCCACTCATCCATGGAGTTACTCACACACCTAGTCAGTCCTGTAAAGAATCAATCACACTTCCATTTCCTCATCTATACAGTTAAACACAGAACACCATACTTCAGTGACATCACTGATGACATCACTGATGACATCTCAAATGACATAACTGATGACATCTCAAATGACATCACTGATGACATCATGACACACCAATACCAGTTACTACATACGCACTCACTGATTCCTACGTCTACACACACATTCACTCATTCACCCATACAATCACTCATACATACAGTCACTCATTATTACAACACTATCATATGCACTCATACACCTAGTCAGTCCTGTGAAGAATCAATCACACTTCGATTTCCTCATCTATACAGTTAAACACAGAACACCATACTTTTCACACATATACTAACACATACTTACTCTCTTATACAATCACTGATACAAGTACACATTGATATGCACAGAGTCACACACCTCCCAGCCAGCCACACACACACTCAGTCTTCCATACATCCACTCATTCTTCAATATGTAAAACATATTTAAACTTTACAAAAACACACAGACACTAGATGATGTCATCAGTGATGTCATTTGAGATGTCATCAGTGATGTCATCAGTGATGTCATTTGAGATGTCATCAGTGATGTCACTGACCATGTCATGAATGATGTAATATGTGACATCATCAGCAGTGGATTGCGGGTGCGCGATATATAGTTAGTGCAACTAACTATATATGGAATTTCATTGGTTTTATGTCAATAAAATGTCCAGCTAACTATATATGGTCTCTAACCTATGTTTTTTTCAGTGAATTTTCAAGGTTTTGTAAATGCAAATTCCTAACTATATATGGTCTATAACCTATGGTTTTTTCAGTGAATATATATATATATATATATATATATATATATATATATATATATATATATATATATATATATATATATATATATATATATATATATATATATATTATAGCTCCCCTGACCAGAGTCAGAAAACCAGCACTCGCAGTAAGTTAAACCATTTCGGTTTATTGCACACAACAGGAAAAACGCGTATCGGCTCTTTCCTTCGTCAGTTTCAAACTGGCAGCGGCGAGGCGGATGTAATATATATATATATATATATATATCTCACAGCACACGTTCTCCAGTCTCTCAAGAACGACGTCCAGGCCAGCTTAGTTTTCAAAAAAACGGTGTTTATTTCACAGCCCACTCAACTGCAAGCGGCCACTTATGCTTCGCGCCAAACGGAGGAGTTGGATATATATATATATATATAGATATATAGAGTAGCTGAGCGCTTAATAAAACCTACGATAACATAACATAACATATATATATATATATATATATATATATATATATATATATATATATATATATATATATATATATATATATATATATATATATATATATATATATATTACCTACTGGCGGTCGCCAGTAGGTATATATAGTTAGGATTTTTTCTCTATGGGATTTTTGAAAATTCTATGTCTAATAACTTTGGCGTTTGTGGACGGAATTGGCTGAAATTTTCAGGAAAATGGAACATTTTGTTTCTGAGCAGCCCCTGAAAATTTGGGGGGGTTTCAACAAGGGGGGGCCGAGAAAAAAGGGGGGTCCCAAAACGCGTTTTTCCCATGTTAATTTCCATAGGGCGGTTGGCCTCACTTTTTAGCCCGAACGGCTGAATGGATTTGCACGAAACTTGGCAAAATTGTAGGGACTGGTAGCCCGATGTGCCTTTGCTAGGTCTCAATATATGTGCTCCAGTGGATTTTGAGAAATTAACGTTAAAAAAAAGATATATATCTGTAACAGCGCTCCGGGCAGCGATCCGGTTCGCGTACTTTTCGCGTTACGGAGCATTGCGATGCGAAGCTGATTGGCTCTCCGGTGTCTGTAAACATTCCAAACAGTCCGTAGCGGCCGCCATCTTGTCTCTCGGTAGGATCGAGAGACAAGAGGAGGCCAAAGCGAAGGGGCAAATGGCCATAAGGGGGCATAGTAGATCCTCCCTGACCCCCTAGGTTTGATGTGGAGGCTTTAAAAGGGCCCCGCGGGGCAAAAAAAAAAAAAAAATCTGTTTTTTTCGTGGGGTGCGCCCGGTACGCGTAACGGAAAGCGGACTGGGGAGCGTACTACAAGGAAACAAGAATGATTGACTTTTAACTTATTGTATGTTTATAGACTTTTTTTTTTTTTTTTGCTGAGTGACGTCTCGGCCTATCTCCACGGGATGCAGTCCCTACCATCTCGGCGTTTAAGCCCAGGGGGACCGGTAGTGTGGGAGAGATAACGTCTGTTAACGTTCGATTCGAAGGAAATCAGGAAGTGTTGATAAACATTGTCTGCGCCATCTTGCCTTTTTTCAAATGCCACACTTTTGTCGTGCACGGCAGCCATTTTAGATGCCTTGACCAGACCCACTCTCTGCACGCTGTCGATCCTTAGCATGGCTCCCCACCCTCGCAAGCATCTCCCCCAGGCACTGGTCACCCCCGCTCTCTGTCTTATGCATGGGCAATAAACCTCCCCCCATCTGCGCTGCTCTTCCTTGAGAATCACACCCTGTGCCCGCCCGACACCTCCCTTTCGCCCTATTCACTACCGCACCCTCTGACACTCCTCTTCCTCTGTGTCCGATTGTCCAGGCCGGTCCCAGGCTATCACCTAGCCATGCAGATGTAGTTTATGGCCCCAGCTGTAAAGAATCACCCCTCTTCAAAGGAGTTACAGTAGATCAAGGCCCCCACCCGATGAGATCCGTCACACCACACGCGTGCCTACTATCTGAAAACCATCCTGTATTGTGATTGGGGAGGGGACCGAGCCTGAAGCGGAAGATTCCAGGGATGCCTCTTTGTACATCAAAGTTTTTACAATTATGTGTCACATGAAAAATATATAGCACTCCAACAAAGTAGTAGGATTATAAAACTTTAATAACTTATAAATATATACAACGCAACAAAAACAGTAAATACATTTAAACATTTTTTAGAAAAAAGAAGCAACAATGGTCAGTAGCTGAGTTTTGTGCGAATAGTCCCAAGGCAGCACAACGTGCTGAGTTCTGGACGGCACCCAGGTGATGTTACCTGGGTGCCGCACTGGTTTTTGGTATCCTACAATGCAGCTCCGAAAAACGGCGTGGGGCGTCCCGGGGGGAGGCCTCGTCAGTAGCGGTCTGTTGTGCGAATAGTCCCAAGGCAGCAGAATGCGCTGAGATGTGGATGGCACCCAGGTGATGTCCAGTAAGTTGCCGCACTGGTTTTGGTATCCTACAATGCTGCTCCGAATAACGGCGTGGGGCGGCCCTGTGGGGGGGGGGAGGCGGCGTGAACGGGCCTCCCCAGGTGGAGGCTCGTCTGCTGTAGTGGGGCGCCCCTTTACCGTTTCAGTTGCCATTCCGTGGGGCGTCCCGGGGGGTGCGGGGGGAGGCCTCGTCAGTAGCGGTCTGTTGTGCGAATAGTCCCAAGGCAGCAGAACGCGCTGAGATGTGGATGGCACCCAGGTGATGTCCAGTAAGTTGCCGCACTGGTTTTGGTATCCTACAATGCTGCTCCGAATAACGGCGTGGGGCGCCCCGGGGGGGGGGGGGTGAGGCGGCGTGAACGGGCCTCCCCAGGTGGAGGCTCGTCTGCTGTAGTGGGGCGCCCCTTTACCGTTTCAGTTGCCATTCCGTCCGCTTTTGGTACACTGTGCCAAAATCCGCCATTCAGCTGAGTTGCGCCCACTCTTGCGGTGCAGCGATAGGCGGCTGCCACAGGACTCTCAAAATGGCGGCAGGCTCTTTCCTTTTTGGGCCTGGTCCACTGAAATGGCCCTGGGACACCTTGGAACTCGGACGCTTGTCTGCTAGGTCTTGGACCCCATTCTCGAAAGCGTCCCCTCAGCCTTGAAGATTCTACAAAAGTCATGGGGGCCACCGACTCCTGCAGGCTTCCGGTGGGGAGCGGCTGCCATGATTGCTCGCGGAATGACCACGACGGAGCCACGAGATGGTGGTGCTTTCATGCTGACGCCAGCTTCAGTCTGAAACATCCAGAAACAAGGTGGGGCTTTCATCGTTTGGGAAAAAAAAATGTTTTAGTCCAATGAAAAGTGTATTTTTAGGTCATATGATCAAGCCTTCCATCATTAGGAAACCAAAAGTAAAATGAACCAATGAAAAGTTTTATAAACAAGTCACATGACCTGTTATGCGGCATAGGGCTATAAAAAGCGTAGAAAATCCGTTGGCACGTGAGGCGGCGTCAGTAGTGGACCGATGTGCGAATAGGCCGAAGGCAGCACAACGCGCCAAGATCCGGATGGCACCGAGGTGGTGTCCAGCAAGTTGCCGCACTGGTGTGGCCATCCTACAATGCTGCGCCGAAAGTCGGCGTGGGGCGCCCCGTTGGCCTGTGAGTTCGCGTCAGTCAGTGGGGGCTGTTTGAGGATCTGACTGCATTGGAAAGCAATGTGATGCTGTGCGTCGCCCCCAAGATGAGGCGGCGTCAGTAGCGGACCGATGTGCGAATAGGCCGAAGGCAGCACAACGCGCCAAGATCCGGATGGCACCGAGGTGGTGTCCAGCAAGTTGCCGCACTGGTGTGGCCATCCTACAATGCTGCGCCGAAAGTCGGCGTGGGGCGCCCCGTTGGCCTGTGAGTTTGCGTCAGTCAGTGAGGGGCTGTTTGAGGATCTGACTGCATTGGAAAGCAATGTGATGCTGTGCGTCGCCCCCAAGATGAGGCGGCGTCAGTAGCAGACCGATGTGCGAATAGGCCGAAGGCAGCACAACGCGTCAAGATCCGGATGGCACCGAGGTGGTGTCCAGCAAGTTGCCGCACTGGTGTGGCCATCCTACAATGCTGCGCCGAAAGTCGGCGTGGGGCGCCCCGTTGGCCTGTGAGTTCGCGTCAGTCAGTGGGGGCTGTTTGAGGATCTGACTGCATTGGAAAGCAATGTGATGCTGTGCGTCGCCCCCAAGATGGAGGTTCCTCGGCTGCAGTGGGGCGCCCCTTGGTGTTTCACTTGCTATGCAGCTGAGTTGCGTGCGCACTTGCGGCGAATAGGCCGAAGGCAGCACAACGCGCCGAGATCTGGATGGCACCGGGGTGGTGTCCAGCAAGTTGCCGCACTGGTGTGGCCATCCTACAATGCTGCGCCGAAAGTCGGCGTGGGGCGCCCCGTTGGCCTGTGAGGTGGCGTCAGTAGTGGACCGATGTGTGAATAGGCCGGAACCAGCACAAGGCGTCAAGATCCGGATGGCACCGAGGTGGTGTCATAGTTGAGAGTTCTGAGAAGCGGGGGGGAGGCGGCGCAAACGAGTCTCTCCCTCCATGTGGAGGCACTTCATCTGCAGTGGGGCGCCGAGATCAGGATGGCACCGAGGTGGTGTCTAGCAAGTTGCCGCACTGGTGTGTGTTGAAAAGATGAAAGATCCTCAGCAAGTCTATGTTACTTCAATGGAGCGCCGTCTAGCTGAGTTTAGCCTGCTCTTGCTGCTACAGCGACAGGCGGCTGCAACAGGACTCTCAAAATGGCGGCCTGTTCTTTGGATTTGGGCCTGGTCCACTAAAATGGCCCTGGGACACCTTAGAACTCGGACGCTCGAATTTTTTTTCCTTTCCTCTACATGCAAAAAAGGTAAATGCCCGGTACGTTACCTGCCTCATCTGCCACGATGTACTCTCCAGAGGAACCGAAAAAAAATATAGTTATGGTAATTGTGGCAAATAAATTTCATGTGGACAGATGAGTGTTACTCTAATAAATACAGCATATGAACATCATCATAGTCGATGGTTGGTGGAGACATTTTGACTATATCCTGGACCTGCCCGTCCTCGCCCAAAATGGCGCCGGAATAAATGGGACTCGTAACTCCTTGTTGTGTACTGGTTGCACAACCTTGATATCACGAGATACGTATGCAGTTTTGAAGCACATGGCGGGCGGGGACGAGAATTGATTGAATATTTCGACATCCCTATTGATATTAAGTTCTGATGTGTTATTGATTACTGTACTATTGAAAGTTCGAATTAACGTCACCCATGGTACTTGCCCGCAAATGTATATCTAGATAATTTTATTGTAACTGGCCCTGTCGTTTTTTAATTATAAAATGTACGTCCACCGATTCCGCAACTGTTAGACACCTTAGTTCTTGCAACCTAATGGCCCGCCCGTTACGTTCCTCTACAGTGTAAATGTCTCCTCATCATATACGATTACAGTTTGCTCCGTGGCCGGCCCACGTGGTTATAGGCCCGTATTTGTATACTGACATTTTCACAATAAAGGTTTTTAAAAGAAAACATGGTAGTAGTATTTACATTGGTAAAGTTTTTAATAATAGTCACTGTTTTCGAATCAGTAAAAGGCAAGTGAAATAAAGCAGTCAATTACATGAAGGGTAAAAGGTATAATACGCAGGTACGCAGTAAAGATAAATGGTCAAGGGCTGTTGTGTTTTCTACTCCTGCAACATAAAGTGATCGATAAGAATCTGATATTCAGGCGTATCGGCGACTAAGACAGCAGGCCGAGCCTCTTTTGCTCAACGGCTCCGTCATGGGTCGAAGAAACGCCCTTTTTCTCGAAAAAGGAATATATTTTACTTGCAGGACAGTTGTAAATTTTACGGGAAAGTACATTAGCCTGGAACATTATAACATATATGTTTAAGAAAAAATAATGTTCGAAAGTAATAAAAAGTGTAATTTTTAGGTCATATGACCAAGCCTTTCATCATTAGAATAAGAAAAGTAAAATTAACCAATGAAAAGTTTATTAACAAGTCACATGACCTGTTATGCTTACGTTACGCGCTGCGCGCCGCGCCCCGGATCGCTTCCGGGAAGCTGCGCTTCGCGCATTGGAGCACTTCCGGATGCGCTAACACGGCGCGTCATATGACGCATGTGGAGCGGCAGCGGCACCTACCTCGGCGCAACACAGTCCGAGCGCGGGGGTCCCGTCCCCCGCGCCCGGTCACTTAACGTCCCGGACACCCAGGACACCTTCTCTTTCTCGTCCCCTGCAGGTACCGACGCTGGAGCCCGAAGGACCGGAAGCCCCCGCCCATAACACCGGAAGTGACGGCGGGTCGACCCCAAGCAACCCGGAAGCGATCCACCTTGACCCCGGAAGTGGACGGTCAGACCAGAGCCCGGAAGGTAGAAAAAGCCCCGAGGACGAAGAAGAGGCGTTCGGAGCAACCGACTCGTGGCAGGAGGCAGCGGACAGCGACGGACCCCGGAGAGAGAGAGGAGCAGTACTGCAGGACCGAAGCGAGGACGAGGAAGAGGACGTCTGGACGGAGGACTGGTGGCGTCCTCAGGAGGAAGCTGGAGAGCGGCCGCAACTCGGACGAGAGTTGCGGCAGGGCACGTGAGTACCTGTTACCCTTTCTCCGTGTCCCCTACTGTGTATATAGTGCTAATTGTAAAATACTCTTGTATATATTCCTAGACTGCACGAGCACAGGGATAGTTAGGTTTGTCTCACTCGCACTGTATAAAGACCGAGCACTGCCCTGCACCATCCCGCCTTCAACCCTCCCACCTTTTTCTTGCCTGTTCCATTCCCCTACCGTCCCCTCCTCACTGGCTTTTCTCCATACCCTTCACTCCCCGGTGTAGGTGGTGGGGTGTACTGATTGAGTACTCGGATTAAAAGCCCTACGCTTCTCTCCTTTCTTTCAAGCCTCCAAGGAGCCCCAGTACCACACCGAGGAGACTACTGGCGGAACACGGAGAAGCAGACCCTGATCCCCAACAACCTCGCCGAGCCTGGTCCACTGCCGTTTCTATCAGCCAAACACCCCTTGGACTCTACACTGCCTCCCTCCCTCATTTGGACTTTGTCCTTCTGCTGCAATAAAACACTTGTCATAGCGCAATATATACGGCCTCCCCGCCTGTTATTCCGGTCCGCCCGCCACCCAGCTCCACAAGTGGTGTCAGAAGTGGGATATCCCGGAGGCATGGAGGCCGCTGTCAAGCATCTGGCCGAAAGCCAGGAACAATTAGGAAAAATGATGGAGAAGTTCCTCAAGACGGCCGAAGATGATCGAGGACAACTACATGACGTGCTGAAGGGACAGGGAAGCGCACAGGACCAAGCCCTTGAGAAACTCACTACAGTCATGGGGCAACAAAGACCAACCACCTCCCTCCCCTCAGTCGTTCTACAGAAGTACGTACCCGGAGAGGACCCCGACTACTTCTTCACGAACTTTGAGCGCCTAGCCCAGGCGGCGGCTTGGCCCGCTGATCGATGGGGCCACTACCTGGGTCCCCTGTTGACAGGTGAACTGCAAGCTGCCTACCAGCAAGCCAACATCCAGGGACAAACCCCCTACGCCGATATCAAAACCTGCATACTGGAAAGGCTAGGAATAGATGACGAGACTTATAGGGTGAGGCTGCGTCAAGCCAGGGAAGGGCCCCAAGAAACGCCGCGGGCCTTGTCCTTTCGTATACAGGACCTGACAAATCGGTGGTTGAAACCTGCTACGGCCACAAAGGAGGACATTCTGGCCAAAATATATTTGGAACAGTATTTAGCTTCCCTGCATCCTGCCACACAAAAATGGGTGCGCCAGCATGCTCGCCTAACGCTCGACAGCGCCGTAGAGATAGCCAGCGCCTACAGCCGAGCACAGGAAACACAGCGACCAAAGGAGGAACACCCTTCCCGCATGACTCCAGGAAACCATCCCCGGGTCCCTCGACCCCCTCAGGTGGTCAGGAGACCTGACCCCGCTCCCCTGATGCCCTACCCTATCCTGCCTCGACCCCACCCACCGGGACCTCAATGTTACCACTGTGGTGGGTTCGGGCATATTGCTCGCGTCTGCCCCCAAAAGGAGGAACCCATGGACATAGGGATGGCAAGAAACTATGCCTGTCTCACCGCGGACAACACCCCTCCTCCATTTCGGTGCCCGGTGCGGATAGACGGACACGGAATGATGGCCCTGGCCGACACGGGATGCCGACAAAGCGTTCTAAGACCCCAGGAGCTGCCCCATCCTGTCGGTCCTGTGACAGGCAACGTGGCTATCACGTGTGTACATGGCGACACCAAGAACTATCCGACCACCCAGGTCCATGTGCAAAACCCCACAGACAAGGGCAGTCTGCTAACGGTGGGCCTGATCCCCAATCTCCCTGAGCAAGCGATATTGGGCAGCGACTATAGCGGTCTTCCTCGGCTGCTCCAAGACACCACAGACTCCCTGAGGAAATGGTGGGCCGAGGCCCCTTTCTCCCATGAACTTTCTCCTGCGAATCCGGTGATCAGACCAACCAAGACCCGAAGACAGAAGAAAAAGGAAAAGAGAGAGTTCGCGATGGCTTTTCCTGCTCAAATAGACGTGCATCCCTGGGAAACCGACCGGGAATTCCGCGCCACGCAACAGGAAGATCCGGTGTTGCAGGAGGCCTGGGCCCGTGCTCTGGACGCTGAAGACCCGCTACATGTAGGTCCTTATTTCTTCCGAAAAAACGGACTCCTCTACAGGAAAGGGGGACCCCAACAACCAACACAGCTGGTTATCCCCGGGTTGTTCCGCGATAAAGTACTGTTCTTGGCCCATAGCCACTTGCTGGGTGGTCATTTCAGCGATGAGAAAACCGGACGCACGATCCTTGATAAGTTTTATTGGCCCGGGGTTCACGGACAAATCAAGCAGTATTGCCGGGAATGCCCAGTATGCCAACGAAACAGCCGCTACCGGCCCCCCAGGGTTCCTTTGCAACCTCTCCCCCTTATTGATGTCCCTTTCACAAGAGTAGGCATGGACATTATCGGACCATTGTTGCCTTCACGAACCGGGTGTCGATATGCTCTTGTGTTGGTCGATTATGCCACCCGCTTCCCGGAAGCGATACCCCTACGCCATCCCACAACACAAACCATATCCAAGGCCCTCATATCCATCTTCTCGAGGGTGGGTTTCCCCCGTGAAATACTCACCGATCAGGGAACACCCTTCGTATCCTCCCTTATGCGCCAGGTCTGCTCCCACCTAGGCATCAAGCAGATAAGGACCTCGGCCTACCACCCCCAGACCGATGGGTTGGTGGAGCGCTACAACGCCACCCTCAAAGCAACATTAAAGAAACTCCTAGGCCTCGAAAGCAAAAGGTGGGAGGAGATGCTTCCCCTAGCGCTGTTTGCCATCAGGTGCAAACCGCAAAGCAGTACTGGTTACTCTCCTTACGAGTTGTTGTATGGTCGAGCCCCACGGACACTCTTGGATATGGCCAGGGAAGCATGGGAAGCCGAACCCGACAGAACCCGACCCCTTCCTGAATACGTGGACAATCTAAAGACGCACCTTGAACAGATAAGGGTCATCGTGAGGCAGAACCTGGTGGCCGCCCAAAACACCCAGAAACACCAATATGATAAGGGAACCAAGGCCCGGAAATTCATTCCAGGAGATCTAGTGTTGTTGCTCCTTCCTTCTTCCGACCATAAGCTGCTAGGGCAGTGGCAAGGCCCCTTCCCGGTTCTAAGAGTCGTGACCCCTGTAACGTATGAAATAGAAACCGATCCCACCAGAGGAGTAACCCAGATCTATCATGTAAACCTCCTGAAGAAGTGGGAGGGTCCCCGTCCTGTACTGTCCAGTGCAACACCCCCTCCCTTCGATGTGTGCATTGATCCCGACCTTCCAGAACAGAACAAACGGGAACTCAGACGGGCCTTGTTCTCCGTACAACCCGTGTTTTCCTCCCTACCCGGACACTCCACGGTAGTGGAACATGCCATCCACACGGAACCAGGAAAGACAGTAAGACAAAGGCCTTACCGCATCCCCGAAGCACGAAGAGCCATCATTCAAGAGGAAACAAACCAAATGTTGAAGATGGGCATCATAGAACCCTCCAGTAGCAGCTGGAACTCCCCGATTGTTCTAGTCCCCAAACCAGACGGATCCACCAGATTCTGTATAGACTTTCGGGAAGTGAACAAGATATCGGCCTTCGACACCTACCCCCTACCCCGAGTAGATGAAATGGTGGAACGAATAGGCAAAGCCAAGTATATAAGTACCCTGGATCTCTGCAAAGGGTACTGGCAGATCCCCCTCAAAGCAGCCGACAAACCCAAGACCGCCTTCTCCACGCCTGAGGGCTTGTTTCAGTTTAAGGTGATGCCCTTCGGACTTCATGGAGCCCCAGCTACATTTCAAAGGGCCATGAACTTGGTGTTACAACCACATACCAAGTACGCCGGGGCATACCTTGACGATATCGTTATTTACAGCGATAGTTGGGAACTGCATCTAAGCCACCTAAAAGCCGTTGTCACCTCTCTAGGGAACCATGGTTTTACCATCAACCCCTCCAAGACCACCTTAGCGGCCCAGAGTGTGAAATACCTGGGCTAC
The DNA here is from genome assembly GCF_964261635.1 of Lissotriton helveticus. Classification (NCBI taxonomy): domain Eukaryota; kingdom Metazoa; phylum Chordata; class Amphibia; order Caudata; family Salamandridae; genus Lissotriton; species Lissotriton helveticus. The sequence goes on from NC_136059.1 coordinate 1,378,788,070, forward strand.
CTGTTAGGGGAAGGGCTCATCCGGCCTCAGGACAATAAGATCAAGGCCATTCAGGCCATCCCTTTTCCCCGAACCAGGAAGGAACTCCGTGCCTTTCTTGGATTATTGGGGTACTATCGGAGGTTTATCCCCTGTTTTTCCCAAACAGCGGCCCCATTAACCGACCTGTTGAAGAAAACCACGAACACAGAAGAAATCCTCCAACATCCCCCAACCCTGGTGGTCCACGCCTTTGAGCGTCTGAAACAGTCCCTGATAACCGAACCTGTGTTAGTCAGTCCAGACTATACCCAAACATTCATACTACAAACAGACGCTTCTGATCAGGGCTTAGGGGCGGTGCTCTCACAGAGGGACAGCACAGGGGTCGAACGGCCTATCCTCTACCTCAGCAGGAAGCTGTTTCCCCGGGAGGCGAACTACGCGGTAGTAGAGAAAGAGGCCCTAGCCATCAAATGGGCAGTGGAAAGCCTTCGGTACTATTTGGAGGGGCGGGAATTTGAACTCTACACAGATCATGCCCCTCTGGAGTGGATGGCCCGCAATAGGGGCCACAATGACCGAGTACTCCGGTGGTTCCTCTCCCTACAGCCCTTTAGGTTCAAAACGTTACATAGGAAAGGACTGCAACAGGGCAACGCTGATTATCTGTCCCGATACCCACCTCCCAGTTCCCCTACAAGAAAGACAGCTAGGGAAAGGGGATGTGGAGCGGCAGCGGCACCTACCTCGGCGCAACACAGTCCGAGCGCGGGGGTCCCGTCCCCCGCGCCCGGTCACTTAACGTCCCGGACACCCAGGACACCTTCTCTTTCTCGTCCCCTGCAGGTACCGACGCTGGAGCCCGAAGGACCGGAAGCCCCCGCCCGTAACACCGGAAGTGACGGCGGGTCGACCCCAAGCAACCCGGAAGCGATCCACCTTGACCCCGGAAGTGGACGGTCAGACCAGAGCCCGGAAGGTAGAAAAAGCCCCGAGGACGAAGAAGAGGCGTTCGGAGCAACCGACTCGTGGCAGGAGGCAGCGGACAGCGACGGACCCCGGAGAGAGAGAGGAGCAGTACTGCAGGACCGAAGCGAGGACGAGGAAGAGGACGTCTGGACGGAGGACTGGTGGCGTCCTCAGGAGGAAGCTGGAGAGCGGCCGCAACTCGGACGAGAGTTGCGGCAGGGCACGTGAGTACCTGTTACCCTTTCTCCGTGTCCCCTACTGTGTATATAGTGCTAATTGTAAAATACTCTTGTATATATTCCTAGACTGCACGAGCACAGGGATAGTTAGGTTTGTCTCACTCGCACTGTATAAAGACCGAGCACTGCCCTGCACCATCCCGCCTTCAACCCTCCCACCTTTTTCTTGCCTGTTCCATTCCCCTACCGTCCCCTCCTCACTGGCTTTTCTCCATACCCTTCACTCCCCGGTGTAGGTGGTGGGGTGTACTGATTGAGTACTCGGATTAAAAGCCCTACGCTTCTCTCCTTTCTTTCAAGCCTCCAAGGAGCCCCAGTACCACACCGAGGAGACTACTGGCGGAACACGGAGAAGCAGACCCTGATCCCCAACAACCTCGCCGAGCCTGGTCCACTGCCGTTTCTATCAGCCAAACACCCCTTGGACTCTACACTGCCTCCCTCCCTCATTTGGACTTTGTCCTTCTGCTGCAATAAAACACTTGTCATAGCGCAATATATACGGCCTCCCCGCCTGTTATTCCGGTCCGCCCGCCACCCAGCTCCACAACGCATTACGCGACAACGCAGGTCCAGAATATAGTCAAAATGTCTCCACCAACCAGCGGTCGGAACACAACCCCTTTCAGCAGGCTAAATAGTTCTGTTAAATGACAACAGAAGGGACAGGTAACAAGAACCATCAGTCAAAGAGGGGAGGGCAAGTTCTTCTCTACCGGGTCACGTTGGGGCGCTACCGGAACTGATCGAATTGGTAGTCTACAGTGTTTCTGGATGTTTCAGACTGAAGCTGGCGTCAGCATGAGAGCACCACCATCTCGTAGCTCCGTCGTGGCCATTCCACGAGCAATCATGGCAGCCGGTCCCCAACAGAAGCCTGCGGGAGTCGGGGGCCCCCAAGACTTTTGTAGAATCTTCAAGGCTGAGGGGATGCTTTCGAGAATGGAGCCCAAGCCCTAGCAGACAAGTGTCCGAGTTCCAAGGTGTCGCAGGGCCATTTTAGTGGACCACGCCCAAATCTGAAGAGCCGGCCGCCATTTTGAGAGTCCTGTGGCAGCCGCCTATCGCTGCACCGCAAGAGCGGGAGCAACTCAACTACATGGTGAGCGAAACGCTGTAGTCGCAAGAGCGGGCGGTAAACAGCTGAATAGCGGAAGAGGCACAGTGTAGCAAAAGCGGGCGGAATGGCAACTGAAACGGTAAAGGGGCGCCCCACTACAGCGTGTCTTCAGGTCAAACGGATTGGGGGACAAGGTCCAGAATGGAAGAGTCACCAAAAGGCAAAAAGTTCCGCTTAACCCCGGGAGCCGGCCACCTATGTCGGGGGCGATCGCAGGCCACACCAGGGCTACACGACTTGGGGAGGGGGCCGGAGCCAAGCGCCCCCTCCGAGTCCGCGCCATCACACCGTCCCTCGGGGGCCTCCGTCAAGCGTTTCAGGGAGGCACCGCATCACATTGTTTTCAAATGCAGTCACGTCCTCAAACAGCCCCCACTTACATTGAGAATAGTGAAGCTGTAGCAGGTGCAAATAAGCTTCAGACAGTCTAACAAGCACTCCTTAAAACTTTGAACTATCAGAGTGCATGAGTTTCATGCTCGATCGATTGAGCTAGCCGGATCGGGCAACAAAAAGTATAAAATAGTTATGTAAATAGTTATTTAATAAAATGTTTTACCCTGTTACTTTGCTGGTGTGTTGTATATATTTGTAATATTTGCATAGAGTTTATCGTTATTTTGGGTGGGGTGGGTGGCGGAGCCGAGCTGTCTTGCAGCCATCATGGTGTGGAGTTCAGTTCATCTCACTAGTTTCGTATTTCTCATGAGGGGTTGTTCCTAATGTTTCTATTTTAGCGAGGTCAAAAAGAGATCCCATTAGTGGCCTACTGATTTTGCTCGATCCCTTTTGTTTTTTTACACGTTTTTTCACTATCTGCAAAGACTAAACAGAGTATTGCGACTCTCTGCTTGTTTGTAAATAGAGAATGAACCAAAGAGAACCAATTCTAAAACAGTAAATGCTTGGATAACAATCAATCAAATGGAGAGAGAAGCAGGCACGACGGATTACAACGGGGGCAAAGGCCTGCGTTAACTACCCTTCACTATCTGCAAAGAGAGAGTACTCCTAATAGAAATGAGGGGGGGCAGCATTCAAAGCAGATCAGTGTGCATAAACACGAAAATGTTTTTACTTACCACGTACTTGACATTCGACAGCTTATAATATTTGCTATTAAAAAACCATTGAAATTCACTGAAAAAACCATAGGTTAGAGACCATATATAGTTAGGAATTAGCATTTAAAAAACCTTGAAAATTCACTGAAAAAACCATAGGTTATACACCATATATAGTTAGGAATTAGCATTTAAAAAACCTTATTTTACTCACACAAAACCATTGAAATTCCATATATAGTTAGTTGCACTAACTATATATCGCGCACCCGCAATCCACTGCTGATGATGTCACATATTACATCATTCATGACATGGTCAGTGACATCACTGATGACATCACTGATGACATCTCAAATGACATCACTGATGACATCACTGATGACATCTCATTTGACATCATTCTTGTGCTAATACGATAAACCTCTTCAGACTCTAATATAACCTTAGATACACTCAGTGTATACAGACACTCACACACTGTCACTCATCCATGGAGTTTCTCACACACCTAGTCAGTCATGCAAAGAAACAATCTCACCTCCATTTCCTCAACTATACAGTTATACACACCTTACTTATTCAAACATATACTAACACATATTTACTCTCTTATACAATCCCTGATACAAGTTCACAATGATCCATACAGCCACTCACACATTCAGTGGCTCTCATGCACAGTTATTTATACATGCCAACTCTCACATGTACTGTGTTTTACATATGTACTTACTATGACATGTAGCATTGAGATATCCATTCACTCATCAATACACTCATGCACACAGTCAACCGCCCATGTAGCTTTTTCCACATGCAGTCTTGAACTCATACACCTAGTGAATCAACTGTTCACACATCTATGCACAGAGTCACACACCTCCCAGCCACCCCCACACAAACTCAATCTCCCATACAAATACTTGGGCAACCAATCAATAACACATATAGCCTCTCGTATAGCTAATGATCAACACATGCAGCAGTTTACATCACAACAGACATACTGATGCACACATTCAGACAGTTTAGTCACTAACCCATGCATTTAGTACGACACATTTATTCACTCACTCATACAGTCAGTCACGCACCTACTAAATCCTTCATCCAGACACTTATACATCCACTCATTCTTCAATATATCAAACATATTTAAACTTTACAGAAACACACAGTCACTGGATGATGTTATCAGTGATGTCATTTGAGATGTCATCAGTGATGTCATCAGTGATGTCATTTGAGATGTCATCAGTGATGTCATCAGTGATGTCATTTGAGATGTCATCAGTGATGTCATCAGTGATGTCACTGACCATGTCATGAATGATGTAATATGTGACATGATCAGCAGTGGATTGCGGGTGCGCGATATATAGTTAGTGCAACTAACTATATATGGAATTTCATTGGTTTTGTGTGAGTAAAATAAGGTTTTTTAAATGCTAATTCCTAACTATATATGGTCTCTAACCTATGGTTTTTTCAGTGAATATATATATACATATATATATATCCTCTTCGCCACGGCAGACATTTCACCGCAGTGCTGAAAAAGCTAAGCATGCGCGGTTCGGATGCCATCCGACGCACCGAAGAGGATATATATATAGGAAAAGTACTTACTTTACGGATCTTTCTCTGTCCTCTCTTGATTGCTACATCTGTCAGCCAATGGGATTCCTCACCTAAATATTTAAACATCACCCCGCCAAAATCCTCACTTTTGACTATATAGCTAATAAACTGGCATTGATAAAAGCATCCGCCAAAACGTGTCTGCCTGGATCTGTTATGGAGGACATTGCGTTGTTTTAATTGTGCTTACTGGTGGCATTAAGCTTACTGCAGAGCAACTCCAGCATGTCTGACCTGTTTTAATGGCAAAGGCGGGACTGGTGGTGTATATGTGGTGGAGGTCGGCTCCGCAATCAGGCATGCCTCTCAGTTTGGAGCTCCGCGTATTGCCGACAGCTTTGTGGCTGAGTGCATGGACTGCCCAACGCGGCGTTCCCTGGGCCTGGACTGTGGTGTAGGAAAATGGGAGAGAGCAGCAGTTGGTCCGCAGATAGAGTTGCTCTGCAGTGATGGAATCCACCATCGATCCCGCAGGTATAAAGGAGCAAGTAGTACAGAGGCTGACGACGTCAGGACATCACTGCATACACGGGCAGGTCATAATACCTTGCTTGCGATTTTGGATCTTTTTGTTCCTTTGGCGAGATCGACGCACTGGTCTGAGTGAGAGGAACCTTGGAGTGATAAATTGAGAGAGGAAAACTACTTACTTTACAGAACTTTCTCTGTTCTCTCTCGATTGCTACATCTGTCAGCCAATGGGATTCCTCACCTAGATATTTAAACATCACCCAGCCAAAATCCTCACTTTGGACTATCCAGCTAATAAACCGGCATTGATAAAGGCATCCACGAAACGCGTCTGCCAGGAGCTGTTATGGAAGACATTGCGCTTACTGGTGGCATTAAACTTACTGCAGAGCAACTTCAGCATGTGTCTGACCCATTTTTATGGCAAAGGTGGGACTGGTGGTGTATATATATATATATCACCAGAGTCCTTCCGTTTGAACAACTTCCTTCTCCAAAACGAAAGCCGCTTTGTCACGGGGGACACTACGGAAGCGAGTCCCTTAAATAAATACAAAACTTCTCCCAGAATCATAGAAGTAGTATGAAGCCTTGTGCGTTTTTTTCTGTTCTTTATTCAGCCACCAGTCAAACGCACTTCGAGTGCCACGCACTCTTGTTCACTGACAATTGCACTATGGCGAGTGACCATTTTTTAACTAATTTCACACGTGGTATGCAGTGAAACTACAAATTCAGTATATACAAAGAAAGACTTGTAGTTTTTGATAGAAAATACATTGTAACTGTTTGTTCAATGTGTCAAATATGCTTGAACAAACAAACTTTGCTTTCTCGGGTAATGTCCAATTAAAGCCCAGACTTACCCGAAGTTCCGGCGTCACTCCTCACCTCCCGGCGAGGTTGCGCAGAATTGAAAAACCAAAGCCTGTAACAAAATGTATGCCCACTGGGGCTGTATTGTTAAACTTTCATCAGATTTAAGATGGAAACAAACGACAATCCAATTTAATGACATTTTGTTAGAGGACTGTCAGATCATATTATACAACATTGCCTATTACAGCGTATCGTTTGAAATGTGTAGCGCAAAGTAATTTGTTAACTGTTTTAAAACATTTTAATATGTAGCAGAGTGGCTTTGTATAAATCACGTCCAAACAGTTACAATGTATTTTCTATCAAAAACTACAAGTCGGCAGAATTCATGCTGGGCCGCGAAAACTATTTTAAAAAAATGGAGCGCTGGCTCCCGCGCTTCATTTTAATGAGGCCCCTGGGTGGGCCAGGTCTCGGGGGCTTGCCCAAAAAATAATAGCGGCAGCCCCCACAGCTCCGGGGAATGCCACCTCCCTGGGGCTATGCTCATTATGTGCGGGGGCACGTGGCCCTCCCGCAGCCCCGGGGACCGCCACCTCCCGGGGCTTATTTATGAAACAATGCATGGGGGGGTCCTGACGGTCCCTGGATTCCAACTAGCCCACCAGGTATCTGCAGTAAGCCCCACAGAGAGGTGTAAAAAGGGGCGTGGCCTCAGACCACCTCTCTGCAACGCAGCTCTGTGGCGCTTAATGGACGTACCTGGTGGGCTAGTTGGCACCCAGAGACCCTCAGGATTGAAGGGACTTAATCCCCCAATTTAAAATGTGCTAGTGGGTGAGTTTGCACACTTGCTATGTCAGGCCCCACCCCCTCCCAGCACCTTTGTGCAAACGTGCCCCCTGGTGCATTGTAAATTGGGGGATTAATTCCCCTTGAGTCCTGAGGGTCCCTGGGGGCCAACTAGCCCACCAGGTACCTACAGTAAGCATCACAGAGCTGCGTTGCAGAGAGGTGTAAAAAGAGGCATGGCCTCTGAATACCTCTGTGCAACGCAGCTCAATGGTGCATACCGGAGGTACCTGGTGGGCTAGTTGCCCCCAGGGACCTTCAGTATTCAAGGGGAATGAAATCCCCAACTTACAACATGCCAAGGGTCGCGTTTGCTGATTGTTGCAGGGAGGTGCGGGGCCTCTGCCGCGATACCGGCTTTAAAAAACCTTTACAAGGGGGTCTGTTTCCCCCCTCTTCTTTTACATTAATTGGGTAACTGGGGACCCCATCCCCCAGAGCCTGCTCTTTTTTTCATTGACAAAAAAACCGGGAAGGGTGCCGCACGCCCCCCTCCCGAGGCCAATTTCTGCCCCGGGGACCCCATCCCCTGGGCATGGCCACATTCTAAATAAAAATGTATTTTTAATGGCCCCCTCCTTAGACCTCTATTGCCCCCGGGGATCACATCCCCGGGGCAGTGCCTCTTTATTATTATTATTTTAATATTGAAGGTGGACCACATTGCCCCCCTCCTGGCCCGCATCTGGCCCCGGGGACCCTATCCCCCGGGGCCGGCCATTTTTAGTTGGGGACAATGGGGGGAGCCCCAATGCCCCCACTGTCCCGCTGGCTCCCCACCACCTGCGGGAGCCAGCATTGCTTTTCCACTCGGGGAGCTGCTGACATGCAGCTACCCTTGTGTCAAAGCAATCTGATTTGGATTTTGGAAGTGTGATCAGGAAACCTGCTCTCACTTCCAAAATCCAAACCAGTGTTTGCTATGACAGGGCGGGAGCAAACCGCAGTGTCCAGGGGGTGGGCACCGGCCCTGGGGGTGGCAGCCCTCAGGGCCATCGAGGGTTCCTGGAGGGGGGCCATGCAGCCCCCTCACTTCAGTTTCAAAGCACCCGGGACACTGCAGGAGACAGCCCTGGTGGGGTGGTGCTCCCGAGGGCCATCGAGGGCTCCTGAATAGGGATATAAATAAAATCACAGGTGTGGCGTCGCGGCCAGGGCGACTGACACCGGATGCTGGGGATCACGGTTTAATCCCTGGGTCCGGCGGCAGGGGTCTGCGCAAAACCATGTGACTCTGGGCAATAGCTTTCTTAATCTTCCCAATGGCCCCCAGCGCCGGGATGACTCCGGGTAGCTGTGCGCTTTACAAATACTGGATTTCAATTTACATTTGTAATGTGACTTTTATGTCTTTATTCTCTTTAATTATCAGTCATGAGTCATTCAGGCAGTCCTAGAACACAATTGAAAATGCTTTCTATTTATATTTCCTGATCGAAGTATGCACAGATAAGTACTGAAAATAGGCTTTAGGTAACTGCTTATTTTTGCAGTGTCTGGGACATCAATATAATAAGCTGGCAACCCTAATCATAAGACTGGAAGTTTCTTGCAGGATGAGCACAATATTTATTTCCTCCACCCTCGATCCCTGAACAGGGCCGGACTGGGTACACAAACTGGCCTTGCCAATTGAGTCTGATCGGCCGCGGGGGAGGGGGCTGGGGCCCGAGCAATAGTTTAACTTACATCTGAAACCCTACGCCAGCCCTCAATAACATGCTGATTTACTTCAAATGTCTGGGAATGCATTCAGAAAATTCACTCCTTATTCTAGCCCTTCACTTTCACATTCACCCTGCACTCACAGCGATCACAATACACTCACACTGATCACCATGCGTGTCTCTCCAGTGATGCTGTAGAGAGAATGAGAAAAATGGGTGGGGTCCTACAACTGCTAGAATGGAAAACCTTATAAATCAATCAAATGTTTTCTTTTAAAGTCACATGGGAGTAGCCCATCCGCGCGCTACCAGCGCCCACCCGGCGCGACTTTGCAAAATTTTATTTAAAAATAATATTTGTTCATTACAAGTACAAATATATTATTTTGATAAATAGTTTAGAGAATGTCTTGCCCTCATATATACATTAAAGTTATATATATATAGTTTTGAAACATAAACATTTTTTACGTGAGTCACACACCGACGCGACCCAGTACGTATATGACGTTACGCAGGGCCAGGCACTGCGCACCCGTCACATACGAAACACGCACAGGACACGACCAATTACATATATGACGTTATGACGTTACGCGGGGCCAGGCACCGTTTACATGTTGCATACCAAACGCGCATCCTTCTTGACTTTATCAATATGGCGGCTTAAATCTGAACACCCAACATGATAGGTACATGACGGGTATGCGACTCCAATATTTATTCAAAAAATATATATATGTAAATTTTAAAAGACATAAGACACTTCATATTTAAAATTAAAGGAAAAAATAAGAGAAAATAATTATAGGATATTACAGTTACAAAATATCATTAAAAAAGATAGGTTTTATAAATATTACACTTACAAATTAGCATTTAAAAATCCTTTGAAATTCACTGAAAAAACCATAGGTTTCAGGGACGCTATAGTTAGAAATTAGCATTTAAAAAACCATTGAAATTCACTGAAAAACCATAGGTTTCAGGCATGTCATTGTTAGACATAAGAATTTAAAAGACCTTACAAATTCATTGGACCCATCGCTGCTGAGGAGCAGGGGACCTAATTACATCGCTTACCTGCCTGAGAGATCACCGCTGCACTTGGGATCCCACGCTGTTGGTCTCCCCTGCCGCCGCTGCCTGTTCCATCGCGCGGCCGCCGAGGGGGGAGACTACAGCTCCCAGGTAGCAGTGCGGTTGCACCGCCCACTTCCGCCCACGTTCGCGCCCGGAGGCGCTCATAGGGCAGAGGCTCCCTCGGTGGAGCGGGGGTTTTGGACACATCGCTGCTGAGGAGCAGGGGACCTAATTACATCGCTTACCTGCCTGAGAGATCACCGCTGCACTTGGGATCCCACGCTGTTGGTCTCCCCTGCCGCCGCTGCCTGTTCCATCGCGCGGCCGCCGAGGGGGGAGACTACAGCTCCCAGGTAGCAGTGCGGTTGCACCGCCCACTTCCGCCCACGTTCGCGCCCGGAGGCGCTCATAGGGCAGAGGCTCCCTCCGCGTCGCGGGACGCGCGCGGGCGGCGCCGGGCAGAGCCCGGGCAGAGGGCGTGCCGTCTGTGGCCGTCCAGGGACGGGACGGGCCCCCTCCCTTTTCGATCTGCTTCACAAAATGGGTAAGCGTAAATTACAAACATCTAACTCTGGGGCCCAGTTAAATCTAAAGTGGCACGCACTGCAAGAGCCTCTTCCAGTATCATGTCATACCTTACTACTGCCGTGGGGAAACTGAATCAAGAAATCGCTGATAAAGAACGTGAACCGGGCATCAACCCTAACATTTTGGATAGCCAACTATCACCTACAGTAAATAGACTTCCTATCCCCTTGGAGCCAACCATACATATAGAGACCCTGATTAATACTGTGCCACAAGAGGAAGTAAAAATCATGGAACAAAAGGCCAAAGAGGTCAGTCTGTTAGACTCTGCAAACCACGTGTCAAGTCATACACAGGGACCTGTACCTCAAGCTACTAGGCATTTTAAACGGTTAAGAACAAGAGCTCAAAGACTATATACACGTAAAAAACATCGTATTACACTAAATAATCTTGTATTCTCAATAAAAGCAATGGTAGAGAAAGTCCTTGTGGATAAGCTTGAAACGACACTTGTACAGATTTCGAGTGATATAATAGACACTCTAAAGGAATGTGTTGCGGAAATCCTGGGGAAATGTCAAAGGATTAATGCCTTTTTAACTACAAAACAAATAGAACCCCAAGTAATCCCGACAAATACCTCAACACGTCTTTCTACTGATCGAAACCTGGAATCCCATTCCTCTATGGATCTGGGGGATAATGTAAAACAGAACCCACTAACACTTACTGTTCCAGCTTTAGGCCCTGAAGGTTCTGCAAATATGCAAAAAATAAACAGTAAATTATCCAGGACCCAAGCTATTAGTAAAACCCACCTAGCCCAGGATAAGCCTATGGTACCAATACTGACAGAACGTAAATCATCAGAACCTAAGAGACAGCGCCCAAGAACACCAGTACACTTACCACCGGAAGCTACACCTTTTGTTGCCGTCTTGGTGAACATACCTGTATTGAAACCGGGCGAATTCGAATCAAATGGTGTACAGCTGAACAATATTAAGACCTGGTGTGATGCAAACTGTACGGGCCCAAATAATATATCACAGTGTATCCAGACGGGTAGAAGGGTTGATTGGGTGGGGTACACGCAAAAGAAATTCGCGGGAGACTGTTTGATTGTTAACTTTAACAGACCCCATGAGGCCCAACGGTTATTCTGGGATGCCACAGAGGTAAAAGAGGACAGGATTAGAGCAGTACCATTAGGGTTCCTTTATCCCCGACCAGCCATACACAGTCTAGGGTCGGGAAAAGTTGCTCAAAATGCCCTCTCTAGTAATACTCCTTGTTCTAGTTCATGGGCCAAGCAAATAACAGGCATGCTACCAAAATCTGATGATAGCCACAGAAATGAAGCAACCTCTGGGTTGACCTTAACAAACAGGTTTTCCGTCTTCTCAGACTTAGAGGAAAATGATTGACTGCCTTCTCCAGTCAGAACCCCTAAACAGCCAAAACTGACCCCGGAAAATGGAAATAAAAAGGGCAACACTGTGAAAATGATGAGTTGGAACATTGCAGGCTTACGCTCAAAGAGAGATGATATAAAATGGCTGGGTCTGCTAAAGGAATGTGATGTGGTTGCCCTTCAGGAGACGTGGGATAGGGAATGTGATTTTTGGTTAGATGGATACACTTCCCATTTTTTAGCTGCTCAGCAATCGAGCATAGGTCGAAATAAGGGGGGGTTGTTGTTCTTGATATCTGTGAATGTGAGGGGCACTGTAAAGGTTTTAAACACATCATCCATTAATTACTTAGTGGTGGAGATTACAATGCCTAACACATATAAATGTGTTTATATTAACCTTTATAATAATATATACTGCCCAACACCAACTGACAACATCAACTCCTTGACTGATTTTTTAAGTAAATATAAGGAGAGTCAAACAACTTTTGTATATTATTTCCTGATGGGGGATTTTAATACACATTTATGCCAGCAGAATTGCCAGTATAGAGATACTGTTAATATTGATATGCTTCCCCATTCACACTTTGAACACTCTGTAAAGGGGTCTGCCCTGGAAGAATTTCTCTTAGAGAATGAGTTATATGAACCAGAGTTCTATGACATTAACGAGAGGGTGGCAACGTACAGTGCTAGGGATAGCAATACAATTATTGATTATATATTTATCTCGCCGGGCATGCTGGGAAATGTTATTATTTATAATGCGGTACATACAACATTTAGTGATCATAATCCTGTAATTTTAGAGATAGATGATATTATGTTGTTTTTTAATAAAGGAATAAACAAAGAACCATTTACAGATCTAAGTGTTAAGGACCAGGGAAGACGGGTCAAATGGGACAAAGTCATCCCAGAGGATTTCTTATATTCCTTAAAAGAAAAAGTGGGCAACGAAATTAACATCTGTAGGGACCCACTACAGTTTGAGGGGAATATAATTTTATCTTTTGAAACAATTTGTAAACAAGTAGCGGATGATCTAAAATGCAACTTGAAAAGTAAGGAGCAAAAGGAAAGGGGGTGGTTTGACAAGGGTTGCTCCAAATCCCATAGAGAGTTACATAATGCACTAAAAAAGATCCCCAGAGACAAACAAGAGGTGGCAATTCTTAGGAAAAAGTATAATTTAAATATCCTAAGACGGAAAAACGAAATTAAAAAACAAGCTTGGGATGAACTGTATGATAAGGCCACGTTGAGGGACAGTGCTAAATTTTGGAAAATTGTAAATACCCCCTTATTCAGTGGGAAAGATAATGCGCCACTGCAAGTAAATATCCCCGAACAGGAGTGGTTGGATCACTTTCAAAAAATCTATGGCAGTAACCTTGAGCTGGACCCACTAGACCAAACTCTGTTGGAATCACAGGAGAAACTACCCAGCTTTACTATTAAAGAGGTACAGAAAGCAATTGAAGATACAGCAGGCCAAAAAGCCCCAGGCCCAGATGGTGTGCCGGCTGACATGTTCAAGGCCAATCCTGACATATGGGCAGTGGTCCTCACTAATGTCTTTAACGTGATCAGTGTGGATAAGCTAAGTGCCCCAGAATCATGGTCAAGGTCCACCATAATTCCCATTTTTAAGAAGGGCCAAAGGGGGGACCCCAGATGCTACAGGCCCATATCTCTGCTAGATTCCTCGTTTAAAATCTTGGGCAAGGTTATCCTTGAAAGAATCTCATCATGGGCGACAAATAAAAACATCCTGTGTGAAGCACAGTATGGCTTCCGCTCAGGAAGAGGCACAGAGGACCAGTGCCTCAATTTACATCTCACACTGATCAAATACACAGTAGCATCAAAGGGGATGATGTACTTGGCTTTCATGGACTTGTCCACAGCCTTTGACCTAGTTAATAGGTCAAAGCTGTGGACAATTCTCTTGGAAATGGGCCTGGAAAAGGAACTCGTTAATTTCTTGGCTCAACTACACAATAATTTGAGGGCAAGTATTCGTATGTCCCAAGAGGGAAATTGCACTGCTTTCTTTAAGTCTGGTAGGGGGGTACGCCAAGGGTGCATCTTGGCCCCTATGCTTTTTTCCCTATATGTTAACTCACTGGGAGAATCGCTGGAAGCAGCCTCTATTGATGTACCACGTATGGGCGGCACTGCTTTGCCGGTTTTATTATATGCCGATGACACGGTTTTATTGTCAAGAACTCCAAATGGTCTACAACTCTTACTAAACTCCTTTGGGGCGTTTATGCAAAATTTGGACCTGGTAGTTAACATAGAGAAATCGCACGTGATGGCAGTAGGCAAATGTAAGAATAATATTAAAACTCTCTCATGTAACGGATCCGCGCTTACCAGGGTCAAAGTCTTTACCTATTTAGGTGTGGTGTTCGATGAGAGGGGGACATGGGCACCACAAATTAAAAGTAAAACTGCGGCAGTCAGGAGATCGGCTGCCGCTATCATGGGCTTTGCAAAACGACTGGGCGGTAAACCACCTGAGGCTATATTGTCCATCTATAGAGCCAAAACCTTGGCTATTGCCAGGTATGGGGGGTCGATCTGGGGCTACAAAAATTTGTTCGAAATACAGAGAGAGGAAAATATTTTCTTACGATCTATACTGGGTCTCCCGCAATCTACACCAGCATTTTCTGTACATAAGGAATTGGGGATGGGATATATTGAAGACTCACTGTCCCTGGCCCCGCTACTACTCTGGATTAAGATATGGCTTAACCCAGCTCTAATACTAAATCATAAGATTATTAGAGATTGTATGGGAAGGGACAATGCGGCTAAGATCGGGTGGTTATCACATATTAAAAAATCCGCAGTATACCTGGGCCGTCCCGATCTATGCTTTAAACCAGAGAGTCTGGTGAAAGAGGATATAGATTGGGTTAAGACCCACTATACTATGAAAAGGGAGGCTGAAAGGGAGGCTAGTGAAATCATGAAGCCAACGGTAAGGTCCCACTATATGATGATCACCTCGTTATCTATTCAACCATACTTGATTACAGTAAATAAATCTTTTCATCGGTGGGTCCTTACAAGATTTCGCTTCAACTTAGCTCATTTTCTCTTAGGAGATTATGAGAAGTGGTGTAAGCCTCATGAAAATGCTCCCTGCAAATGTGATAACTTTTCTGATCAGGACATATTACATTTTGTGTTCTTTTGCCCCTTTTTTAAGAGTGGAAGGGAAAAGTTCTTAAAACCAATTTTGAAAAATCAAATGTTTAAGCAGGTTAAACCAGCCTTATTGTTCCTGCAACTTATGGAATCCCCATTGGTTATGTATGGAGTAGCAAATTTCCTGATTATGTCTATTCGATCTAAGCAAAAAAGTTTGCAGACAACTTTGACCTTGAACCATTAGTAAAATGTATTTACGAACTATGTAAACTTTATATAATTTTTTCCCCTGGTACCTAGCATATTGTATATAACTATAATACTGTAAATAATCCTAGAGACCGATAAAATATTTTAAGGATTTGCATATTTAGCTATAATTGCAAAAACGGATGCTCTTAAAACCATTGATCTGTATGACAAACATGTGTATATCAAATCCATGTTTTTCCCTTTTTTTATCAATTTTTAAATTCTGTAAATCTTGTTTTTTAAAAATTGTTTGTTTAACTACCTGTATTTATATGATCAAAAATGAATGTATAGTATAGCATACTTTTATGATTTTAAAATAATCGAATAAAGTGTATTTGACTCTGACTCTGACTCATTGAAAAAACCATAGATTTCAGGAACGTTATAGTTAGAAATTAGCATTTAAAAAACCTTAGAAATTCACTGACCATGTCATGAATGATGTAATATTTGACTAAGCATGGGCGGATCTAGCGGATCTCGCGTACGCGAAATTGCGGATTTACGGATTCGCAATCCGCGAAGATACGCGAACTCTAGCGGATTTGCGGATTTTCCCGTTTTTTGTGTTGGCGCGCGTTCGCGCCGATTTTGGGACAAGTTCGCAATTGCGAACTTACTTTTCGGCTCGCAACTGCCGCGACTATGTTGTTTCTACGTCTGGTTTATCATCACAGGTTCACAGCACCCTCTGTTTCACCACTGCCACCCTCTGGGACACTCATGCCACCCTCTGGTACATCCTCACTGCCACCCATTAGGTTTATTTATCACTGTAGATTATGGTGGTTGAAAAAAGCAAGCACACCTGCCCTTCTTCAACTGCCATCAATTAATTTGTGGGTCATTAATGTGTCAGTAATTTTGAAACTTCCAGTCTGGCTGGCACCTGCTTCCTTCCTTATCTGTAATTTGCTTTTTGTTGCAGTGAAATTTTTTTTCACAGGACCTTTATGGTCTACTTGTAGCTATTCTATGAGCCTGCTGTTTGGGTCATAGCAGGGTCATAGAATAGTTGCAAACTCTGGAGGGGCCCCTCAGGAAGCACTACCTTGAATGTTACTAATGTTAAGTTTGAACTTTTGCACCTGCTCATTGCTTTCAGTTTAGCTAAAATCGTTTTTTCTGCAATTTCGCGCGTTTTTTGGGGCGCGAATCCGTGCGAGATCGATTTTGGAAGCCGCGAATGCGTGCGAATACAAAATTGGTTTTTTTGCGACGTGTATGTTCGCGTGATCTTGCGCGTGTTCGCGAGGCGCTTCTAGCTATACGTTTGCCAAGTTACCCTATCGGTCGTACACGGGCGCGGCCATCTTGTTTGCGTGACGTAATTCCGTTTCCGGCCGCTATGTGTAATCTCGCAAAGTGTGCTGCTCGCTAGTACAATTTCGCGCGTGCTCGCAAGGAAAATCTCGCGCGAACTTACCCACGCGGTCGTGAACGGGCACGGCCATCTTGTTTCTCATTCATTGCTATGGTTCTGGGCATGCTTTCTCTATCCTCTCTCAATCTCTGCCATCCTTTGCTTGTTTGAAGTTTATTTGATCTAATTTTACTTATTATCTATCCCTCTATTTTTCTAGCTCTATATTTTTGTGTTTTCTGCTGCTTTTAGTTACTTTTAAACTACTTTTTTAAACTCTTTTCTTTTCTTCTTCACTATTCTATTTCTTGTTTATCATTTAACTGTATTTCTGCCCAGACCATGGTAAAGGGAGCCGGGAAGCACCCTGAGAAGGGGAAGGGTCCCGCACCCCGTGCCCGGCTCCCGTGCGGGCATTTGAGGGGGGAGCAAGTGGTGCCGCGGGAGATCTTCAGCGCGGAGGAAGTGGCGGCACTCATCTTCCACGTCCAGCGCCGCCTCCCCAAGACGATCCTGGGAGGCGGCAAGATCGGGACTGGCTATGGCATCCGGGAGCGCCGCAAGCGGTGGGAGAAGGTGTGCCGGGCCATGTATAAGCTCTCTGGGGTCCGGCGCACATATAACCAGGCCACCCACCGCTGGACAGATGTCATGGACCGGGAACGGGACTTGCTGGACGCGCTCGGCGTAGAGGTCCCCGGGCTTGGTGAGTAGTAGTAGCTATTCATTTACTACTCTGTTTTATCCGGCTCTGTTATTTGCAAATCTTTGTTCTTTACCAAGAGCATTAATGCTGCCGATTACATTGAGGTAAATTATATTTCAAAATCTTCTATGCATTTCAGGTGCACTGCTCTCCTTCTCAGTAGCCTTGCTTGCTACTATGCTTCTTTGTTTTGTATGTTGTGTTCAGAAGCATTTCATTGGCCTGAGAAATTATGTATGAGTGTAGTGTAAAGATAAGAACTGCGTAATGCTAGACACTAAGGGTCATATTTTCAATTACCGGCGCATCCCTGCAAAGTAGCAGGGATGCGGCAGTAATTGTGTGCCATGCCACCACCACCCATTGGCCCAAAACGTCACAGAAGCCTTACGCATCTGTGCCGTAAAGGCAGCGCATTGCTGGAGTTGCGTGCCAACGATGGCGCAGCTCCAGCAATGCTCTGGGGTACCCTATCTCCCCAATGCTGCATCAAGCCGTACGTCGGCTTCAAGCGCGCAGGGTTTGAGTCATGCATCATTGTCCTAAAAGTGACTGATTGACATCTTGTAGATTTCCCTCAGCCACTTTTAGGATTCGTTCCTGCGCAGGTACGCCCTCCCTTGCGCCGGAACGCCCCCTGATGGCGCAGGGCTTTACAACGTGATGCATCGCCCATATGCCCATATGTGTTTTTTTTTAATATATACGCCGCACCAACACCATGGCGAGTCTTTTGTTCTGCCGCTGCGTCACAAAAGGCACGCAACAATGGAGGAAAATGAGCCGCAAGGGACTTCTAAATCAGCCCCAACAGACTGAAGTCCAGTCCTTCCTTTAGACACATGGCTATAAGAAGAAATAGTGGCGGTGGTGGGTGGATTGATAGTTTGAGTATTCACTGATCTGCAAGCAGGATGGACTTTGTCTGTCACTTCGCGTGCTGCGGACTGCTGCCTGCAGTGCCAGGCCTAGGCAAACCTCTTTAGTAGTCTGTTTATTGAGTTACATAGGAACTTTCTAAGTCAACGTTCCGCAAATCAGGCAATACGAATAACGTAGTATACCACATGAGATAGATCCCGTGGAATAGTTGTCTATCTATTTGCTATTTCTCCAAAATATTTTGTTATTGTTCTTTTGAAATGTTTGATTTGGTTGAAAAATCTCATCCATGTTTTCTGGTCTTTCTTTCTTTCATGTTGTACATCAGCTCCCCCCAAGGGCAAGAGGACACAGGAGGAGGGTGCTGAGGATGCAGGCCAGGATCGGGCAGGCGAGGGCTCCTTTGCTGGCCCCAGTAAGTTTACATTTTAATAAAGAGTACCTATTTTTTCCTAGCGTTCCTCATTCGATTTTTTCTAAATCGTCTTTGATCTTCTTGTAGACTGGATATAAATTCTTATCCTGCCTCGAATATGACTCCCTGTGGTATTACTAGACTATTCTTATTAGTCTGTCTGTGTAGCTAACTAAGATTGGACATTTGGCAATTCCATTGGACTCCCATTCTATTCAGCAATAGCTCTATGCACTGTCTCCTTACTGACTAGATAGTGTGGCAGAGTCATTCAGCTCCCGAAGTCACCGATTATTGATCCCCAATGATCTCTAGATTATCGTACGCAGGACAAGAGAGTACGGAGTCACAGCACAGTCAAGAAGTGTCAGAGGCACTCATGCTTGCAAAAATTCCAAAACCTTTAGCTCATCCACTCTAGTCTGGAGGAACAAAAACCACAGAGTCTATTTAAGTTTAAAAGCTTTATTAAAAGTAAACACATTTATTAAAATCTACTTTGTCATAAAACTATTT
Organism: Lissotriton helveticus; assembly: GCF_964261635.1. Classification (NCBI taxonomy): domain Eukaryota; kingdom Metazoa; phylum Chordata; class Amphibia; order Caudata; family Salamandridae; genus Lissotriton; species Lissotriton helveticus. Next base: position 1,378,807,236 of record NC_136059.1, read on the forward strand.
AACTGAAAACGGAAAAGTGTTTAGTGCTGATGATTAATTGGACACATTTCTTGTGGTGGAGCCGAGCTCTCACCTGGTTTGAACTTGATCCTGGTCGTGTTCTTAGGAGTCAAGCTTCTGTCTGTTAGGAGAAAAAGTGGTGCGTGTTAAAAATCAAAAGCAAGCATTCATCAGTTGTGCATAAAAGTGCAGCAAGACAACAGCCTTCCCTGGAAAAAGGGACATTTTTACTTTGGAGTAGACAGTCACAAATTATTACATTGTATTCAGTTTTTTTAACATTTCTCCTAGACCAAATATTATATAGTAGTGAGTGGTGTATTCTAACATTCTTAAATGTACTTTGTAGGTGTAACATCTGGTGACGGGGCCAGCGCGGAGGTGGCTGTGTTGGGCGAGGACTCGGAGGACTCTGGGGAGGAGGCGGTGCAAGAGCCGGCGGACGGTCCTGTGGGGGTTCAAACGGTGGTGGCGGAAACAGGTAAGCTATATATTCCTTACTTATTGAGATTGAAGACTGCATAGTGTGCTTTCTGCACGGGTGTATTACAAATCAACCAGGTAGTAGCCTCCTCGAAATGTACTTCGACTTAGCTGTGAAGTTTTTGGTGAGAAGAATCCCAATAAGTTCTTAGACGAACGTGATGGATGGGATGAACGAAAAGCGAAAGAAGGGTGTAAGTAAGTGGGACGCGAACTTGTATGATGGCTGGCAAAGAAGAACGATATGTGTTTGCTTGGCCCCCGAGGTGGCTTGGAAGGAAAGAATATGGTATGGTGCATGGCTGGGTCAATGATGAAGCAAGGATGGGTGGAAGGACAGCAGCCTGGGTGGGTGAAACAGAAACTGTATGTGTGCGTATACTTTGACTGAATGGATGCCTGGAGCATGGTATTCTCTGACTCTTAGATAGCACATGTGTATCTAGAGAGAGTAGATGGTCGCCAGATGAACTAAGTGTTACCTTGAAGAGCATGTACCACCGCACCCGCACGTCCGTTCCAGTGCAGGGAAGGCAAGGAAAAGAAATTGTAAATGTGTCCAATACTACCATGAATAGTAGCAGTACTTTGTATTGCGTCTGCAATCACAGCATATATCTGGTTATTACGGTGGACACTCCGTACCTCTCTTAATAACTTTAGTTTACTTGTAGTACGTCATTCATGTGTGGATGTATCACTGTTCACTCAATATTAAGCAAAGCACCTAAAGTCATCCCATATGTCATCAAATACGTCCCATGTGAAGTGATAGATAATCAAATTAGTTAGCTTCTTCATTTTCCTTTTCTAGTACTCATTTGCACTGTAGGGTGAAAGGTAAATTAATTAGGCAGTAGCCCTTGTAACAGAGTATTCTCAGTGCCACCCGTAATAGAAAAGTAATAGCTTCACCACCTGCATGTACTGGACCGGTACAGTAACGCAAGTCTGTCTCACTCATCATGGTGTGCAACTTTTTTTCTCGGGTGCAAGTTCACTGTGCTGTCCATGTCATTCTGCCGGCTTGCATAAGATAACGTACCAATTTCCCTAAACAAGAGAGAAGAAGAAGAATAAGACTGGTGTACTGTCATAGTCGACTGTAATGTAAGTCCATAGTGGTCGTAGAATTTGTTCATTAAACTACCACTAATGTTAGAGCAAGGATGCAGAAGTGGGAGGTTACATAGATACTGTCCTCAATAGTTATGTACTGTGCTTTCAATTTGCTACTTGTACTGTGACCCAACTTTCGGCTCAATCACTTTGTGTTATTAATGCTAAGGAGCATTGGTTACAGACTATGTCTTTCTTTCTTCATATAGTTGCTCCTTCCAAATCAACAACACGGAGGGAGCAGGCTAGAATGGCCCGGCAACGGAGGCTGGAGGCCACTGTCGCCGAATATCGGCGGCTGGTGGCCCTGGAGGAGGAGGAGGACACGCAGTCGAGCGGGGCAACAACAACATCCTCGACTGGGACCACTGCATCCTCCTCCGTGACTAAGCCAGCGGGACCGAGCCGGGCTAACAAAGACAACCGCCACCGCCAAGCAACAGAAATACCAGCTGCCCCCCACAGGAGCTGCAAGGAACGCCAACGGCGCCTACGAGTCCGAATGTCCAACCTGGAGCAGGAGGTCCTGAAGTATAAGAACTTGGTTAAGGGCCTCCGCTCCGAGCTTGCCACCCTCCGCAAGGAGTATGATGCCCATGCCGCAAAATGCACCAGCACCAGCACCCTCCAGTAGTGGAGTGTCCCTTGCCCTTTTTTTATAGACTTTTGGGGGGTGGGATCTGGGAGTTGGGATCGTTTTGGGACGTTTCAAAGACAATCGTTGGGGTTAGGGTGGGTGAGGGAGATTATTTTGTTAGGGCTACATAAATATATTTTTAAACTTTATCTGACCATACCTGTTTTTTACTGCTTTTCAGTCTGGTGGGTGGGGGGCGGGGGTGTAACAGTAACTTTGTTTTCCTGAACAGTCGTAGGACTTTAGTAGTACAACCGTCAATCTCTTGTCTACTCCGAAATAATACTTCATTATACTACCTCCCACCAAACGCTTATCTTACCTGTAATTTGTGTTAGAAATTAGGGCTAGGCCCAGGGCTGGCTCCACGTGAAATGGGGATTAACGTTGTCAATCCTGGGCGGGTGACATTTCCTCATTGCGGTGGTACTAGTGGTGTGACACAGTGGCAGTTGCATGCCTATGGAAAAAAAGAAAACGAAACCTTGTTTGTCCTTACTGTAGCATTACAATGGTTACGGTACGATCGAGAATATAGCAGGTGACAGACAGAACAGTGCCATAATGTAGCCTAACAAATGGTAAAGTATTTGCTTGCAAGTATAACTAGTACTTGCGTTGAATTTATTTGACATTGGCTACTACTACTAGCAGATATAGTACTGAAGCTGAGTAAGTCTAGAAGATATCCTCGTATTCCTTCACCAGCCTGTTGCTATGACCTTATCCTCCCCAGCAAGTGTGTGGAATTATTGATGTCATTTTAGTCAGACATCAAGCAAAACAACACAGCCCGGGGGAAGAGGGTTAGGGTTTGTAAAATGGATGGGAATGGGGGTTTCTTTTTGGGTAGGTTTTGTTGAGAGAAGAAAAAAAAAGCAGAGCATGGACAAACAATAATTGAAGATAAAGACAATCTTTGGTTACAAACTAAAGCTAAGCACATGCAGTCACACTCATAGAATAAAACAATGGATACTGTATCTGTATTGCGTATGTTGTTGGAGTTGTCCTGTTGAATTTGGTAAGTAAGTTGCATGCAGCAAACAATTCCTCTTATTGGCGGCACTCCTCCATTCCAGCTGACGCTTCGTCCATCAATGTTGGTGACCACTGACAGAAGACACCCTGTCCACTGCCTGCCTGGCGGATGTTGACTGAAACCCGGCCTGTAATTATTGAACGGAAAACAGGAAGTGCTATTACAATACCACTGATAAATAAATAAAAGGTATGTACGCTGTGTGGTTCAAAAAGTGACACTTTGATTTCCCTAATAGACAGTACAATATTTTTGAAATTGCGTGCTCTGTCTGAGTCACCTTTTTAAGGATAAATAAGTATGGCCAAAATATTATAGCGGATCTTTCCCCTCAAGGTAGGTGTACTGTAAACTGTGTTTTAGAACAAAATTTGACCTTCCCAGCAATGCTCCCACCAAGACCATTACTAAAGCCAGTCGCAAAAATGTAGAAGAACCCCAATCAGATCTCCAAAAACGATGCCTAGCAGAAAAATGGTTACAAAACGTACTTTGAAAGTAACAGTAGGCCCAAATACAGACCGTGCATTGTATTCAAACCACTTGCAAGCAAGCAAAAGTATCCATAGCCAGCATCGCTCCAACAGTGCTCTACAACACCAGAACTGCGTTGCAATAGAACCCCCCGAAACACATGCAATCCTGCTGCTAGGGCTAACCCTAACGAACCCTAACTTACAAAAAGTGCCAAAACTGGTGTTTCCTTATGGATTTTGTCCAAAACACTTCTATCCGGTATTAGACCTTCCCAGGAATGCCCCAGGCAAGACCCGCCAACCCACCCGGAAAAAAACCACCCGACAACACCCCCAAACAGCGAAAAAGCTAAATCTCATACTTACAATATCTCTCGGCCTTCGGTCCAAACGCGGCGCTGTGCAGCTAGGTCATCATCATCATCATCAATCATCATAACTCCTGTTTTCCACCACGGATTTCCTGAAAAGCAAATGCAATCAAGATTAGATTGTCGCAGCAGTGCTTCGACAGAGACCCCGGCCGCAACCCACCCACGAACAGCAGGAAGCCCCCCAAAACGCTACATTGAGCAAGATGACAGAAGAAATAGCAAAAAAAAGGCTGTTCCTTAAGGATTTTGTCCAAAACACTTCTATCCGGTATTAGACCTTCCCAGGAATGCCACAGGCAAGACCCGCCAACCCACCCGGAAAAAACCACCCGACAACACCCCCAAACAGCGAAAAAGCTAAATCTCATACTTACAATATCTCTCGGCCTTCGGTCCAATCGCGGCGCTGTGCAGCTAGGTCATCATCATCAATCATCATAACTCCTGTTTTCCACCACGGATTTCCTGAAAAGCAAATGCAATCAAGATTAGACTGTCGCAGCAGTGCTCCCAGACACCAAAAATCACCCACAAACACCCGGAACCCCGCCAAAGAGCACCCCAAAGGCAAGCAAGTCAGCAAAAACGGCAAGAAATTTCCACCTCATATTTGGTCCAAAACACTTTTGTCCATTATTAGAACTTCACAGCAATGGGCCCAAATCCGTCAACTCACCCGCAAAGAAGTACAACACCCCCACAAGTGCTGAGTCTTTCTTCATTGGGCGTAATCCAGCACTCTGCTTTGAGGGAAATCGCAGTCTGGAGGAGGAGGATAGAGGAGCATGTTCTTCAGAACTTGTGAACCTGAGGAATGTAGACTGCGGCACCTTCAAATCAATAAGCAAACAAGTGAAGACAGTTCTGCTGATGGTCTTGTTTTTGGGATTAGGTGATTAAAGTTTGAATTAAATTAACTGTGCAAACCAAAGAAAGAGAGACAAACAGGAATAAAAGTGAATAAGGACGAAAAAGAAAGTTCTTGATTCATTGTCTCATTTTCAGGGCTCGGTGTCAGGGAATAAGAAGAAGATTTCGTCATCATACTCTGCGAATTCAGGCAGGATGAGGTCAGTGCCACCGAACAGAGAACAAATCCCCTCATCTACGTTGCCGTCCTCCTCGTCTTCATGCGGCGTGCTTTCTCGTACTTTGTAATCTGGTGGTATGAGGTGCTGATTCATCTTGATCATTGTCAGCCGCTCCACATTTTTGGGCGAGAGGCGGCTCCGTTTGGGAGTTACAATGCCACCAGCAGCACTGAAAACACGTTCAGAAGACACACTTGCGAGTGGGCAAGACAAATAGTTTATAGCCAGGTTGGAGAGCTGTGGCCACAATTGTTTTTTGCCATGCCAATACTGCAATGGCTCATCATTAAGAAAGACCTCTGTTGAGTCATTCATATAGTCCTGCACCATCGACTCAAGGTCATCAACGGTTCCTCCACTTTGCTTACTTTTTGCTGTGCATTTGACATTTTTTCGAGAACCATACCCAAGCAAACTTAGCCAATCCTCTACAACAGCCACTGATACTGTTGTGTGTGGTGCAGATGATCCAGTTGCCTTTAACGGCTGAGAGGTCACTTGTGCCCCAGCCACAGGTGCAGAAGTGGATTCTTGTGACTGGGGATGGCCTGCTGATGCTGATGCTGATGTACTGTCTTCTCCTTCAATAACCTGCCGTTCTTTTTCAAACCTCTTGGCTGACAAGGCTAACCAATGTTTGTACTTTTGAACATCTGCATCAGCAAAAGGAAAGAATGCTTTGCCTGCCAGTGCCTTTTTGTAGCGTGGATCCAGAATAGTAGCACAAATGTAATGCTGTTCTGACTTGATGTTTTTAAGACGTTCATCACCACGTAGGCGCTCTAATAATTTCTCAGACAAAATAAAATGGTCTTTTTTTTTTCATCTTTTTCAAACTCAGAAGACACCGCCATCAGTTGGTGCTCCAGCATGCACAACAATGGGATAGCTTTTCCCAAATTACAGTCCTCCTGGCTGACTGCACGCGTGAAGAACTCAAAAGGACGAAGCATGTCTGTCAGGCTTTTAACTATGTCCCATTGCGCCGCACCCAACCGCATGTCCTCCTTCTGAGATGTACCCTCTGTGAAGAAATAGTGATCGAGTACCGTATACTGCTCATACAGACGCTCAAGCATGTAGAAGGTTGAGTTCCAACGTGTTGCCACCTCCTGGATGAGTGCTTTCACTGGCATTTGACGTTCAAGTAGCAGTCTCCTCAGATGCTTCCGGGCCTTAAAAGAATGGCTGAAATGGTTGCACATTTTGCGGCAGGTGGCCATTACCTCGAACGCTGGACTGTGTTTATCACTCAAGAATTTTTGAACTACCAGGTTGATACAGTGCGCCAAACACGGCACTCTAAAATAGTCACCCTGAAACATGGCCTTAACTACATTGGCGCCATTATCCGTGGAAACATACCCAATCATGCGTTTTTGGGGGGATAGCATTTTCAAGACCTTTTTGTTAAACTCTTCCAAAAGGTTTTCTGCTGTGTGACTTTTCTCCAAGCCAAACATGGCTAGTGTTGCATGTTTCCGAGCAGCTTTAAAAACTTGGTCCGGGTCAACACCTGCGTTTAGCTTTGCTTTAACACCTGAAAAAGAGACCCAGTGTGCAGTGATGCACATGTAATCAGCGCCTGCGCCACTGGTCCACATGTCTGTTGTCAGATGTATTGTGTGAACAGCACTCTTCTGCAAAGCTGCCCCAATCGCCTCCAGCACATCTTCATATAGTGCTGGAACCGCAACTCTGGCAAAATAGAACCGGCTAGGAACCTTCCATTTAGGGCAGAGCGTTGCCACTAATTCTAGAAAACCTACCGCTTCTACAAAAGAAAAAGGGAGAAGGTCCACAGCTAGCATTTTAGCCAGCTTAGTGTTATACAGACGCATCAGTGGGTGGTTGCGTTCATATGGCACGTCTGAAGTAAGCATTGTTCTAATGTTGCCCTGGACCAAGCATTTACGGGCTGATAATGACTTCGTTGACCCAATTTTGCTCGCTGGTGAACTTTTGTGCGTTGGTGTCTCAGTCGCTCCAACACTCTTAGTGTGCCTCACATTGGGTGTGCTGCTGACAGGGGTACTGGGTGTAAGGGAAGTGTTTGACACGTCTTCTTCCTCCTCGTCATCATCAGATGAAACATCAACGTTTCCTTGAATTCGGCCTTTCTTGATCGCATCTAGGTGCGCAAACCATTTGACAGTGTGCTGTCTCCTAAGATGACCTCTCTGGCCTCCGGTACCATAGTTGGTACCTGGCTTACCACGACTAACTGCTTGCTTACAAATGGTACAAATGGCAAACTTTGGATTTTTTGGACAAACAGTAAAGAAGTCCCAAACTGGGGACTTGAAGTGTCTGTGGGACATGGAGGAGGCGGCGATACTGGTGGTGGTGGTCATGAAGCTAATGCCAGATGAAGTGGAGGATCTGGATTGCCCAACTTTTGTACGTTTTGCACTTTCACCGCCACTAATTAAGGTCGAGGTTGACGGAGGTCTCTTCTTGCCAGAAAGAAATATGGAAGCGGGACGAGTTGGTGTACTACTTAACTCCAATGATTGTGGTGTTTCCACTGCCTCCTCATCGACAACATCATCATCATCATCACGCTCAGCAGCTCTTCGGGCTAGGGTCAAAATGTCTGTTTGCTGCATGCCCGCTGGGGCTGCAGTGACCTTTATGATGACTGGGTCGTCGTTGGCAGAGTCTTCATCAGCAGCAGTATCCGCCACTTCTTGTTGAGCCTCATCACACTCCATAACTCTGAGACTTTGGACGAGCTTCCTTTTACGCTTATGTGGTATATAAATAAATAATACCGGATCTATTTTTGAATGAATGAATGAATAACAGATAGCTCAATAAATAAGAGTCAAAATTCGAGGTAGTAGGAGTTTTGCAGGTTTATTACAGCATAAGGACAGGAACAGGACAACCTGCACGGAATAGGATGGCAAGCCTGGCAGCGCTGCCGTGGTCAGGGTCTAGAATGGCTCACCAACAGGATCGGAACTGGGAACTGGGAACACTTTTTAATAACAATACATGAGCATATATACATAACGCAAACACATAGCATTACATTGCAATGGGCGTAGCAGTGGGTGGAGCAAGAGGCATGACGCGAAACAGTCGCGAAAGATAAGGGCTAAAGAGGGTGTAACTGGGTGTGCACATAGACATGTGATGCAAATGTAACAGAATATGTCATGAATGGGCGGAAACATTGGAGGGGGCTACCTAAGGAGCCGGGACCTCTAACCTGGTGGTGCGCGCAAACTGGCAATGACGTGTTACTAGGAGAAGCTGGGGGCTATGAACTCTGTGCTAGGAGCAGAGACTAAAGTCTGGAGGGTCGGAGCGACATGTACCTAAACCCTATCTGGTATCTAATGTTTAGGGAACATGTTGATATAAACTAGAAGTCATGAGGGGAAAAGCTAACAGACTCTAAGGCTAGAGCATGCATTTATTCTACATGTAGTGCGTGATGAAGAATATTAAATGACCATTAAATGCAGTATTTCTCTTAACATGGGGCCGAATAGGCTAGACAATGACGGAAACTATTGATGCAGTTCAGTAGCTTGGGAATGCAGAGAAGGAGGACTAAACTGATAGCTGGAATCATAACATAGTCTTGGCAGACTCAGAGGCAGAGCCAAGCTGCACCGGGCACTGCGAGGCAGGAAGTAAGTGAAAGGTCGAGGATACAGGTGGGGGCTGTATCGCTCCTCAGCGAGGCTTCAGGAGACAGGAGCTGAATCTGGTGTCCGGGCCCTGTTGAGGCCTAGAAACGGGGACTTTCAATGAATTAACGTGCACACTGAGAAACGTGGCAACATAACTTTACATAGGCCTGACACTCATATTACTCACGAGAACTGGGAAATGACATACCAGAGGTGGACACAACTATAATTGCGTCTTGAATCGGACATGGGGAATACATATGCATATTGGTCATGCACACATAACATATGATGGATGACACGTAGGGACATAGAACATGACAAAATTTACTTTTCCACATTCCCTCCTTGTCACTACGTTTCCATCAGGAAACATCAATATTCATGATACCATCTATCATTTCATACAGTACCATTTGTTCATCTCGAATTGTCTTGGAACGAGATTTAGAACGGGGCTTGGGACTAAGAATACAAGAGGTAGCACACATGCCGCAAATCGCAGGGCCACATTGTATACAGAGGCAGCAGCTGAATATGATCGCTATTGCGATACCTAGAAAGGACAGGACTTTCCATCCCCAGGCGGAAATTATATTCCAGAACCAACCGGACCATGTCCAGGTGCCTGGATCTTGGTGTAACAGATGGGCAATTTTATGAAGTCTGGTTATAGCTGAATAAACAGACGGCGCGTTATTTGGAATGAAAATGCAGCAACTGGATCCGATGAGTCTACAGGCCCCGCCCCTATCGGCCAGTATGACGTCAAGGACGAGACGATTCTGGAGCACAACAATTCTCATAAAGGATTGCTCTTCGGTTAAGTTACCTAGAGCGGAGGCAGTCTCGTCTACTACAGCTTCAAGGGTTCTTGTTAACCTACGGATTAGCTTACTATTTACAACTGTACCTAAATAAGGGAAAACACCTTTATCAATATCAATGAATTGCTCTGCAGCAGTTTCAGTATAGTCGACAATCGGGAGATTTCTCTTGTGTCTAGTATGTACTAGGTAGGAATTCCTATGGTAGTCAGGTGGGGCTAGAAAAACAGGTGGCAGTAGGAAGGCAATGTAACAGGTTCCCTCCCAATCGAGGGGCAGACGAACATATGCAGTTTGACCACAAACAAAATAAGAATGACGTGAAGCTTTAAAAATAGATTTCCCACTGTCACCATACTTGACAATAGTAGTACAATCACTATGTCCTACGTGTACAGAACCATAATTACGAACACATAATTCGCCTTTGACTGGTAACACTGAAATAGCAGGTGAGTCTGGAGTAGTATCAGACTGAACATTCAGGACCATAAAATTCGACGAATAGTTACCTAAATTGTACACTTCATTTTCTAGATCTAAACCTGTTCTGTGGGGGGGACCATGCTTGTCTGGGAAACATGTGCTGTTAAGAAAAGACATATCTGTTGAGGATGACGTTAACGTGGACCATGCTCCACACGAACCATTATGGGAAAAAGGATAAGGAAAAAGTGGCAGAACTCCCTTTGACGTCTGGAAAGGGGGGAGTCGACCACACACCCAACAATTAGTGGCATTGCTGGTCTGGTGTGAATAATGTAACATGCGGATAAAAGTATTGTTTCGCATAGCGAGGCGGTATGAATATTCATGAGGGGGCAGATCACTAAACGTGTGCTCTACTGTAACATTAGAATGCTTATTTACATGAGGAACTGAAAAACACAGATAAAATGCGTAACTAGTGCAGGAAGTCAAAAGGCTGAGAAATAATATGAAACTTAGAAAAACGATACATCGGATTGAGTTTTGACTAACTCTCTCACTATGGGGGTCTATTTTATACATGTCAGAAACAGTCTAACCGTTTCACCTAGGGGAGGACTTAGACAATCAAACTGGCTGACTTATTTTACTAGACCGTAGCTTTTGCTTATACTCCTGCTGCGGAGTTTTCTCTAACAGGGGAGGGGTTGTGTCAATGTCATTTGCGGGACAGTCCTTAGGAACAATGTTTTGACAAGTTTTTAAATCCTGGGAAATGTTCTTGGAGACCGGCTTTAATCCGTAGAATTTCTTGACGTGCGAAAGGTGTACCCAGCCGCGGCGTCCTTCCAATTTCACGGCTGTACGGGTGGTGAGGAGGACCTGACGGGGCTCCTTCCAACGTGGCTCCAGCGGACTTGATCTGTCGAAGTTACGTACGAGGACCATTGAACCTGGAACGATTTCATGCGGGGCCACCTCGGTATTGTCTGGAAATGCGGCGGCAACCTGTGAACGACATGAGTTGAGGGCAGACATCAAGGAAGCTAGGTAATCTGTCAGCATATTACATGAAACATCAGTAATACTTCGGGGTCTAGGAGTACCCCACATGTTAGGGGGGCGGCCGAAAACGACCTCATACGGGGACAGACCTGATCTGGAATGTGCGACCATGCGCATATAAAACAAAGCAACTGGCAGAGCTACTAGCCAGTCCACACCTTTCTCTTTACATATTTTGGCAATTCGGATTTTCAGAGTCTGATTATGTCTCTCAACGAGACCGGCTGCTTCAGGATGGCGTACACAATGGAACTTCCACTGGTACCCTAACAACAGGGAAACGTGCTTCATGAGTTCAGATGAGAATGGCTGACCGTTATCAGAATATACGACTCTAGGGAGTCCATATCGAGGGAAAAACTCACGAACCAACTGCTTGGCAGTGGTCGCGGCTGTGTAATCTGGGACTGGATATGCTTCTGTCCATCTGGACAAAGCGCATACAACTACAAGAACATACTTGAAACCTCGACATCGCTCCATCTGAATATAATCCATCTGGAGGACCTCAAAAGGGTGGTCAGGAGGCTGGAATCCCCCTTGTTCCACCGGGACACTTTTACCTGGATTAAACTGACAACATATCATACAGGTACGGACTTTCTGCTTGGCTGCAGCTCGTAAATGCTTGTTGAACCAAATGTTCTGGATACTGTCTAACATAGCTTTTTCTCCTAAATGTGCTGGACTGTGTGCGGTATTAATAATGACTTGAACCATAGAGTCGGGGAGAAACCATGTGGTTCTTCCCTTCGTCACCCATCCTTGATCTGTCTGGACCCCTCCTTGTTCAGACCATTTCTTGATTTCATCGGGAGTAGCGTGTAACTGGATATCTATGACATCTTGAGTAGGGTCTTTGACTGTCATACATGTAGTCAGATCTGGAGTTTGTGTCTGTGTCGGATTAACTTGAATGTCTGGAGTCTGTGCTGTAAGCTTGGCTGTGCGATCTGCTAGATCATTACCTTGGGAAATAATATCAGTAACTTTCGTATGTGCTTTGCATTTCATAATAGCAATGGATGTCGGTAAATGTATTGCATCTAACAGAGCTTGGATAAGGAAACCATGCTGAATTTTGGTTCCATGAGAAGTCATGAAACCTCTCTCCTGCCAGAGCACTCCAAAGTCGTGTACAACTCCAAATGCGTAGCGTGAATCTGTGTAAATATTAACTTTCTTTTCCTTGGCGTGTATACAAGCTTGTGTCAGAGCAACTAGCTCTGCTGCTTGAGCGGACAGAGTGTCAATACGGTGTGTCTCAATAACTTCAGTGTCAGTAGTCACTGCATACGCGGCAACTAAATCTCCTGTACTAGTTCTCATACATGACCCATCCACATAAAGTGTCAGGTCGGGATCTAGTAACGGAATGTCTGTCAGGTCTTGTCTTGGCTTTGTCGTAATGTTGACTACTTCCACACAATTGTGTGCGGCAGAATTTGAACTAGCTGATGGCAACAGTGTAGCAGGGTTCAGGACGTTGCAGCGTCTGATTTCTATGTGTGGCTGGAACAGTGTTAATTCATAACCCGTTAAACGTGCAATTGTCAAGTGCTGTGTTTGTGTTCTATTTTAAAAGAACTTCCACGGAGTGTGGAACTTGTACTGTCAGGGAGTGTCCTAAAACTATGGAATCACTTTGTCTGATAGCTAGTGCTGTGGCTGCAACTGACTTGAGGCACGCGGGCAAAGCCTGGGCGACTGGATCTAATGTGCTAGAAAAATAAGCACACGGCTTGTATTGTCCTGCTTGATCTTGTGTGAGAACAGATAATGCTGTACCTTCGCGTTCAGTGACGAAAAGTGTAAAAGGCTTACTGTAGTTCGGTGTCGCTAGAACTGGAGCTTGACATAAAGCTTTCTTTAACTCGTTGAAACTAAGTGTATGTTCAGATGTCCAAGGGAGGACAGTCGGTGCGGCTGCCTCCTGTGTCGTTAACTGTATCAGTGGCTTGGCTAGAAACGCATACTGAGGAATCCATTGTCTACAATAAGAAGTAAGGCCAATAAAGGCACGCACCTCCTTCTGGGTCCTGGGCTGAGGAAGACTCGCTATCAACTGGATGCGATCGGGTGTCAACTGCCTACCCCTCTTGGACAGTAAGTGTCCTAAGTAAACCACTTGCTGGACACAGAATTGAAGCTTCGAAGGGGACACCTTGTGCCCCATCTCGGCTAGGAAATACAGAACCGTCAGTGACGCACGCTCGCAGTCACGTTCAGAACGGGCTGTGATCAATAGATCATCGACATACTGGAGCAGGGCAGTGTCAGTTGGCATGTGAATATTGTCTAGTTGTCTCTTAAGTGCTTGACTGTAAATACTAGGGCTTTCTGTGAAACCTTGAGGAGCTCGTGTAAACATATAGCTCCTTCCATTTAAACAAAATCCGAAAAGAAACTGGCTGTCTGGATGGATGGGAACACTAAAAAATGCATTCTTAAGATCGATTACTGTAAAGAACATGGCTTCGGAATCAATGGCTGTCAATAGGGAAGAGATATCTGGGACAACTGGGTACTGAGGAATAATACATTTGTTAAGTTCTCGTAAATCAATCACTAATCGATATACTGGGGGTGCATTTGGATCAGTACGTTTCATGACTGGAATGATCGGAGAGTTGCATACGTTGGAGTCAGTTTCTACAACTACTCCTTGAGCCATGAGCTCGTCTATAATTTTGGATAAGGCTGCTACAGCCTCAGGTGGCAATCTATACTGCCTGATTCGTGGCAACACCACACCTGGCCTGAGAGTCACACGATGGGGTGTGATTTGCATGTAACCTACATCAGTTGGACCTTGCGCCCATAAATGCTGCGGGACATTAGACAATCTCGGATCAAAATCTCGTAATACATAGTGACCCTTAAAGTCACGTAGGAACAATCGTATTCCCTCGGGGGAACAACATATAACTGCACCTAACTCTTTCAATGTCTTAATGCCTAATAGATTTTCTGGACATGACTTAGTAAGTAACAGATCAGTAGTGCGGGACAATGGACCTACTTCTAGAGTGACTGGCTTTGAAATCTCATTTACGATAGGCTTTCCTGAAAATCCAAGGGAAACATTTCTAGAGCCTGAGAGCGGAGCCCCTGGAACTTCGGCGTGACTAATTGTGGTCCTACTTGCCCCTGTATCAATCAAAAACTTTCTGTCTTTCCCTAATACTTGACTGTGAACATAGGGACCTTCTTGATCTACAGGTATCTCGATGAGAGGCAAGCCTACCTCCCACTCTAGGCTGTTTCATGAATACTGCTGATACTCTGGATACTCAGACTGTGCATACTGGTACATCTGCGATGTAACATGCTGTGTTGCAACAATAGGCTGCGGTGCTGTAACTGTCTGTGGTGCATTCTGTGACTGAGGAGTCTGTGAAACTTGTTCTTGTCTAGGCGGACGTGGTCTTTCTTTAGTCTTACCAGTAGCTATGTTATGTTTCAGAACTGTACACTCGTTTATGAAATGACCTGGCTGTTTACAATAATTGCAGTTCCCTTTAACGGGTGCTGCAGGATGACTGGCTTGATTCAGACCCCTCTTCTGACTGTCTTGAGGAACAGATTGTGCAACTAGCACTTTCATTTTTGTGTCTTTCATACGTTTTCTTTCGTGTTCTTGTTCTTCTCTGATTCTATTCTGGTGATACTGGAGCATCTGGAGCATCTGGGACGGAGTATTAGCTTGCCAGGTACTTTCGACTTTCAGAACTCGGTTTTTAATTTGTGGACTTGAATTCTCGACTAATTTAGTAACGAAAAGGTGAGGGTACGACTCACTACTTGTCTTGAGACCACTGTTGATACTAAAGCACTTTTCAAACCTAGAATAAAAATCACTAATATCTTCATCTTGTTTCTGTTTACAGGCTGAGATTGCATCCCAGTCTTCTTTTCTAGTTGTCAATAATCTGGGTAAAACTTGAATCAATAATTCTGGTAATTCTTTACATTTCTCTCCTAGACCAGTACCTGGTACACATATCTTATCTTCTGCTTCTAGGACTGCCCAATCTATCTTTTTCTCTCCCACCTCCCATTCTTTCTCTTTGAGCTTTTCATACACCCCTGCGGGCAACAGGACCTTTAACATTTTAATGATATCTGGGTAAGTGTATTCTCCCATACGGAGCATATCTTTTAATTCTCTATGGAACCCTGCTGGATCTTTGTCATGACAGGGAATTAATTTCTTCATCTCTAGAAGTTCCATCTTTGTGATCGGAGTGTATACAAACACTCGCTGCATTTCGCCACCC
The DNA here is from genome assembly GCF_964261635.1 of Lissotriton helveticus. Classification (NCBI taxonomy): domain Eukaryota; kingdom Metazoa; phylum Chordata; class Amphibia; order Caudata; family Salamandridae; genus Lissotriton; species Lissotriton helveticus. Next base: position 1,378,822,706 of record NC_136059.1, read on the forward strand.
GCTCCTCTGACTGGGTGGACTTCTCGTAACGGATTCTGTCTGTCTATGTAGAATGTTTTACTTTCTGGGGGTGAGACATGAACGAAATGCGGGTTCAAGAACATTCTATATTTATGGCGTTGTTCTAGAATGACACTAATTAAATCGGTACCTAGACCTCTCCATCTGTACTGGAGTAACTCGTTCAGGATATCATGTAACGGGCCTGGGTCAGAATGTTGACCCTCATACAGAGTAATGAGGTGCTGAATCATATACATACCCACCAGTCGCTGCTCGGCTGGGGGCATTTTCAGAAACATTTGTGCCACTATTTCGTCTGGAAAAGTGGTAGAATCAGTAATCCATCGGACTGCTGACCGAACTATTTCTTGTTCATGCATAGTACTTAACTCACTATAACCGATTCGTGATTTCAGAATGTGATCGGTAGCTTGGAATACTTGTTCTAGGGAACCTTGTTCTGGTGCTGAATGATGGGAAATTGGCTTGTGTTCTAGACGTAAATGGCGATCTGGAAATCTAGGTTTTCCTACATACGCTATTCTGGCGGTATTCTCATCGTCTTCTTCTTCAGGATCAGAGGTACTTTATTTCTCGCTTACTTGTGCTGCTTTACGCTGTTCGTGTATCTTTATTATCTCTCTACGGATTTTCTTGTACATACTTTCCATGGCACCAATGGTATTGTGCTTTCCTTCGGCTATATTATCACTCCACTTTGTTAGAGTTTTCATTTCTTCCGGGTCTTTAGACGGATGATCCTGTTCTCTTATTAGACAGTTAATTAAAAACTTTAATATCATACGCTGGATCTCAGCTTTCCTTTGAGACATGGCATCACTAATACTTTGTGGGTCATCCCCTGTACGGATGAAACGATATATCCTATCTAGATCTTCTTTCATATTCGGCAGGGTGACTAGATACTCGGTCACTCTCCTTACGCGTACGGAATATAAAACCATATTAAACTCGCCTGGAACTGGGTCATAGACACATTCGCCAAGGGTTTGCCTGATCTCTGCAACAGACTTATTACTTTTAGGAGTACGCTGTGATGCTTGAGCATGTAATTCGAGTGCTGATAAACGCTTGTATGGCGGCGGGGTTTGAGGAAGACCTCCTCCTGCAGCCCCTAAACTAGAATCATCAACTGATGCTTTTCGTCCTGGTAGGGTGGGTAATTGTAACGTGGGCTGGACTTGTATGGCGGGCTGACCCGGGGGGGCTGTTAAGGGCACCCCGGTGTCTGGGGGAGTAGGAATTACCTGATTTACAGGGACTGGCGGAGCGCGGACAGGATTTACATATTCAGGGATTGTGTCGTCCAAATAGGACGAGATGAAAATATCAGCTGCGGTCGGTTTGTGACGTAGCTTGGTCGGAACTAACGGTGGCGGGAAATTACTGGATGCCTCCGGGGTCGCTTTTGGCAAGCCCTCGGCAAGAAGAGGATACATACCCTTAATGAGGGCATTCCTCTGTCTGTCTGATTGCTCAGTTCTAACTCGTTCACCTATCTCGATTAATTCCCTTTCTTGGGCTCGTTCTTGGGATTCTCTACTTAGTTCTGACTTTCTGATTTCTTTTTCGGTTCTTTTATGAGCTTCTTTGCGCCATAGCTCGATGGCATCTTTCTGTGATTGTCTGGCTTTCTTTTTCCATAATGCCTCCTCTACTCTCATGATGCACTCGGCATCCCACGTACCTGATACGGGCCATCTATACTTTTCTTCTAACTGTTTGGTATACTCTACCCATAAATCTAGATACAATATGGCACTTATGCCATGTTTCTGATACATAAAGTGACCTGGACTGTCCCTGGGCGGGACGGGAACTGCTGCTTCCAGCAGACCCTTTCTAGTTTTTAACTGACGTAACTTGGAAAATAAGGGCATGACTGAACTGTAATCTAGACACAATACAATACACAATAAACACGATACTTATTCCCCATTCTTACCACGACATTAAAATACATGAAAAACATTTAAAATAACAGTTCGAACAGAATACTACCTGGAAATATTGCGAACAGAACACTTGAAATTTCTCGAGAACAGAACTGACTAGAACAGAAACTAGATGCACTGCTGAAACAGTACGAAACTTACCGGTCTCTTAAAGAGACACGTCAGGACCCGCATCCACCGAAGTGGACACTTCGTTTGTGGGACTGTGTACCACCAACCCACAGACCAGAGTCAATTTAAATTGACCCTGTCTAGATACCACCCCAGTAACGGTACTCACCGGGCAGCAAGAACGGAAGGCCTCGGACTGGACTGCACTGCTACGACGATGACGACGAACTTCGGACTTCAGTTACGGGTGGACCTCCGGATACCTCGGACCTTGTACTCTTGGCTTGGGCTCTGGTCGGGACTCGCCGCGTTCCTCCACCGTCTCGTCTGGATGCTGGACCGCCTCCTCCGTCTCCTCCGTGGGCCTGAGGGATACTTGAGCAGAAATATCTGCCACTGCGCAGAAGAGTTCCGTCACGACTGCAGAGGGTCAGGGGGTCGGCGTGGCTTCACCGACGCGTGGGGAAAGGGCAAGTCCCTATTCGGGCGCCATTATGTGGTATATAAATAAATAATACCGGATCTATTTTTGAATGAATGAATGAATAACAGATAGCTCAATAAATAAGAGTCAAAATTCGAGGTAGTAGGAGTTTTGCAGGTTTATTACAGCATAAGGACAGGAACAGGACAACCTGCACGGAATAGGATGGCAAGCCTGGCAGCGCTGCCGTGGTCAGGGTCTAGAATGGCTCACCAACAGGATCGGAACTGGGAACTGGGAACACTTTTTAATAACAATACATGAGCATATATACATAACGCAAACACATAGCATTACATTGCAATGGGCGTAGCAGTGGGTGGAGCAAGAGGCATGACGCGAAACAGTCGCGAAAGATAAGGGCTAAAGAGGGTGTAACTGGGTGTGCACATAGACATGTGATGAAAATGTAACAGAATATGTCATGAATGGGCGGAAACATTGGAGGGGGCTACCTAAGGAGCCGGGACCTCTAACCTGGTGGTGCGCGCAAACTGGCAATGACGTGTTACTAGGAGAAGCTGGGGGCTATGAACTCTGTGCTAGGAGCAGAGACTAAAGTCTGGAGGGTCGGAGCGACATGTACCTAAACCCTATCTGGTATCTAATGTTTAGGGAACATGTTGATATAAACTAGAAGTCATGAAGGGAAAAGCTAACAGACTCTAAGGCTAGAGCATGCATTTATTCTACATGTAGTGCGTGATGAAGAATATTAAATGACCATTAAATGCAGTATTTCTCTTAACATGGGGCCGAATAGGCTAGACAATGACGGAAACTATTGATGCAGTTCAGTAGCTTGGGAATGCAGAGAAGGAGGACTAAACTGATAGCTGGAATCATAACATAGTCTTGGCAGACTCAGAGGCAGAGCCAAGCTGCACCGGGCACTGCGAGGCAGGAAGTAAGTGAAAGGTCGAGGATACAGGTGGGGGCTGTATCGCTCCTCAGCGAGGCTTCAGGAGACAGGAGCTGAATCTGGTGTCCGGGCCCTGTTGAGGCCTAGAAACGGGGACTTTCAATGAATTAACGTGCACACTGAGAAACGTGGCAACATAACTTTACATAGGCCTGACACTCATATTACTCACGAGAACTGGGAAATGACATACCAGAGGTGGACACAACTATAATTGCGTCTTGAATCGGACATGGGGAATACATATGCATATTGGTCATGCACACATAACATATGATGGATGACACGTAGGGACATAGAACATGACAAAATTTACTTTTCCACAGCATCATGGTGTGCCTCACTCTCAGACGGCTGTGGTGCTGGTTCCCAAGTTTGATCCGTATCATCAGAAGGAGGTGTGCTTGAAGAAGATGTAGACACCACCCTTGATCTCTTCCTTGCTAGGGGTGTGGAAGACAATGAAGGATCATCAGGAGGAGTGGCTTCCTCAAATGATACCTCGCCTTGATTGTCGATTTCCTGATGTGCCCCTACTTCGGGAGGAACAACTATTGTGGCCACTTGTGACCCTCCATGCACCTCTGCTTGTGCATCTCCTTGCGCTGCCTCTCCTTCCACATGTACTTGGGCTTGTACTTGCACATGTGATTGTTGTTGCGGCTGTGGTTGTTCAACACTCGTCAGATGAGCTACAACAACCTGTGTTGATTGAGGGACATTGCTGCTGCTTTCTTGCGATGAGCCAACATCACTGGTCGATGGTGATTGAAGAACTATACTGGCTGCCTCTGCAGCACTCAAGGGCTTGGACTTAAGTTGGAGTGGTGGTGGTGGTGGCACTGAGCCCAATGGAGCGGGGGTGCTGCTGCCAGCTTGGTCCCCAGCAGATCCCGCTGCTGCTGCAGGCATACTTTTTTTTTACTCCCAAAAAAAGGGGCGGGCGGCACACCAGTGTCCTTGGTAACTTGCTTCTTCTGCTCCTTACTGGCACCTTTCTTGCTAGAGGAGCTACGGGTTACTTTTTTTGGGGCCATCTTCTTCAGAGCAGGTCAGCAGGCAGCAGTTGCACGAGTTGCAGAGGGTTCTGTGTCCAGACGTGACGTCGCGTGACGTTATGCTGCACACACACACCGCTGCAGGACTTCTTCCTGGCACTGGTGGTTCTCTTGAGTCTTCTTGTGCACCTAAAAGCAATGGAAGACAGAGGAACATCAGTTCAGTTATACACCCCAAAAAATGGACAAAACACAGAAAAATGAGCACAATCCCATGCCATCCATGATGTTTACATTGAAGACACCCCACAGAAAGACTAGGGACATGCAAGTATGCAACACTCACTACCCCTGGGCATAATGGATGAAAAGTAGGCAAAATAAGTGCATGCCTCAGACACTGCCTCTCTTCAAAATGGCCCCTTACACCCCAAGCACATGTTGCCTGTACCAGCCAGCACTCAAGATGGCCACCACCACCACCCACATGGCCAGTCCACATCAACAGTACACCCCCAAAAAACAGAAAAACAGCCAGAAATCACCACAATCCAATGCCATCCATGATGTTTACATTAAAGAGAGTGAGACCAGACCACACCACAGGCACACTCAGTCCATGCACCACCACCCCTGGGCAAAAGGCCACACCAGCAGCCCCCCAAAAACGACAAAAAACAATAAAATAAGCACAATCCCAGCCCATCCATGGCCTCAATGGTGTTTAAATTCAAGAAGACACCCCTCAGAAACACTAGGCCCATGCAACACTCACTACCCCTGGGCATAATGGATGAAAAGTAGGCAAAATAAGTGCAGGCCTCAGACACTGCCTCTCCTCAAAATGGCCCCTTACACCCAAAGCACATGTTGCCTGTACCAGCCAGCACTCAAGATGGCCACCACCACCACCCACATGGCCAGTCCACATCAACAGTACACCCCCAAAAAACAGAAAAACAGCCAGAAATCACCACAATCCAATGCCATCCATGATGTTTACATTAAAGAGAGTGAGACCACACCACAGGCACACTCAGTCCATGCACCACCACCCCTGGGCAAAAGGCCACACCAGCAGCCCCCCAAAAACGACAAAAAACAATAAAATAAGCACAATCCCAGCCCATCCATGGCCTCAATTATGTTTAAATTCAAGAAGACACCCCACAGAAAGACTAGGCCCATGCAACACTCACCACCCCTGGGCAAAGGGCCCCACCAGCAGGCCCAAAAAAACGACAAAAAACAATAAAATCAGCACAATCCCAGCCCATCCATGGCCTCAATGGTGTTTAAATTCAAGAAGACACCCCTCAGAAACACTAGGCCCATGCAACACTCACTACCCCTGGGCATAATGGATGAAAAGTAGGCAAAATAAGTGCAGGCCTCAGACACTGCCTCTCCTCAAAATGGCCCCTTACACCCCAAGCACATGTTGCCTGTACCAGCCAGCACTCAAGATGGCCACCACCACCACCCACATGGCCAGTCCACATCAACAGTACACCCCCAAAAAACAGAAAAACAGCCAGAAATCACCACAATCCAATGCCATCCATGATGTTTACATTAAAGAGAGTGAGACCACACCACAGGCACACTCAGTCCATGCACCACCACCCCTGGGCAAAAGGCCACACCAGCAGCCCCCCAAAAACGACAAAAAACAATAAAATAGGCACAATCCCAGCCCATCCATGGCCTCAATTATGTTTAAATTCAAGAAGACACCCCACAGAAAGACTAGGCCCATGCAACACTCACCACCCCTGGGCAAAGGGCCCCACAAGCAGGCCCAAAAAAACGACAAAAAACAATAAAATCAGCACAATCCCAGCCCATCCATGGCCTCAATGGTGTTTAAATTCAAGAAGACACCCCTCAGAAACACTAGGCCCATGCAACACTCACTACCCCTGGGCATAATGGATGAAAAGTAGGCAAAATAAGTGCAGGCCTCAGACACTGCCTCTCCTCAAAATGGCCCCTTACACCCCAAGCACATGTTGCCTGTACCAGCCAGCACTCAAGATGGCCACCACCACCACCCACATGGCCAGTCCACATCAACAGTACACCCCCAAAAAAACAGAAAAACAGCCAGAAATCACCACAATCCAATGCCATCCATGATGTTTACATTAAAGAGAGTGAGACCACACCACAGGCACACTCAGTCCATGCACCACCACCCCTGGGCAAAAGGCCACACCAGCAGCCCCCCAAAAACGACAAAAAACAATAAAATAAGCACAATCCCAGCCCATCCATGGCCTCAATTATGTTTAAATTCAAGAAGACACCCCACAGAAAGACTAGGCCCATGCAACACTCACCACCCCTGGGCAAAGGGCCACACCAGCAGGCCCAAAAAAAGGACAAAAATCAGCACAATCCCAGCCCATCCATGGCCTCAATGGTGTTTAAATTCAACAAAACAGTTGTATCATGCACCCCTAACCAACCCTGGTCCTACTGGATACTGTGGCTACCCACAATATAATTTATTTAATGTTCTGAAAAAGTTCCAAAATTTTACTTGCAGCAACTGTAATGCCCCAAACAAACTTACTTGTGAAAGTTGATTTCTAATCCAAAAGTGATCCAAAGACAGTCAAAAAGGCCTCAAATCCAAATATCCAGCAGCACCCACAAAAAGTAATCCTTCCAGCTCCAGATCCAAATGAAAGTGACCAGGAGATGGACAAAGCACTGGGAGGAGCCTGCTGGACAGGAACAGGAAGTTGGAGACTGTGGGGCACTTCCTTCCTCCCCCCCCCAAAATGGACTCCTTGCAAAAAAAAGGCCATGCAAATGTCAACCTGAGGAGTGATTCTGATAATAATCATAATTTTCTGAAGGTTTATCCTGTTTGCTGGTGATTTTCTTGTGCGAAATTGCAAAATCTCTATTTCGCAAGTGCGAGATTGTTCCTTTCCGCCGCAACTACGTGTTCGCAATTGCGAACTCTCGCGAGGTGTGCTGTGCAAGGTGGCAAGCCGCGATTACGTATTCGCGGGCGCCAAACTCCCGCGGGAACACGCAGCAAGATCTAAAATGGCGCGTCACTCGCAAAGAAAAACAACTCGGCAAACGCTAAATGACGGAAAGTGAACTCCGTGCACCACGCCGCGCGCCGCAACCAAGCAAAAAATCCGCCGCGAGCGGATTCACGGATTTTCAACAAATTCGCGAGCGTTCGCGGATTGCGAATTTGCCGAAAATCCGAAAAATCCGCGATCGGAGCGGATTTTACGCCCATGCTTATATTTGACGTCATCAGCAGTGCATTGCGGGGGTGCGAGTAATAGTTAGGTGAACTAACTATAACGGCCAAATTTCTCTAGTTTTGTACGAGTGAAATGTCCAACTAACTATGATGTACCTGAAACCTATGGTTTTTCAGTGAAAATATATATATATATATATATATATATATATATATATATATAAATATATATATATATATATATATATATATATGTCAGCTCCGACAATCCCTCCCCACAATCCTTGGGAATTAGGAGGCAGCACTCCAAAGATAGATGCAAAGATTTTAATCTCACTCACAAGCGCTTTCGGCACTCGGCCTTCGTCAGGTATGAGACGCTGAGAATCAACAGTCAATTGTATTTAAACTCCCGCGTTGTACGGGTAATCAACATAAAGGTAGGACTAACCTTAAAAGATAATTCAATCATAAGGTGGCGGTCGCCATATTGTAAAGGTTGCAATGTGTATTACCCATATATATTCAAAGAGCAATATCGCAATATATTTACACAAAATTCAACCAATTAACCAAATCCTAACGCCCTGTATGGGCATACCCCATATAAGAGGTTTCTCTCCAATCTTTATGCTATATTGCCCAAGATGGGCATAAATCCATTACGATTTCAACAACGTGCACAACCCTAATGGAATTGAGTTATTTACATAATAGAAGTTCATACATCCTTATATATATACAGTAAATAAACGTGAAGCAAAGTTACAGTCAATATGAATCAATTCATCCCAGGTGCACGGCTAAGTCCTCATGCATATTCAATCCGGCCGGCGTTTTGCTTAGCAAATCAATTATATATCGAGATTCCAAACGCCTTAATTTCTGGAGTCTGTCGCCACCTCTTACACTCACCAGGACAGAGTCTAAGCAGAAAAATGTCAGCAATTCCCTGTTGCGAGCATGCTCCTTATCAAAATGTCTCGCAACCGGATAAGTTGCATCTGCATTCTGTATTGCTCTTTGGTGCTCCAGTATCCTCAATTTTACTGGGTTGGTGGTACTGCCCACATACCTTCTCCCACAAGGACATGATAGACAGTACACCACGTAAGGCGTGGAACATGTGAGGAATTTCAAAATTCTTTTAGGCTCTTTGACCCCTGGGATGCTGTATTGAGTTACTCGTTTACTTCCCTTGCATGCCTTACATCTTCCGCAGGGAAAGAAACCCTTCATAGGTTCAATTTTGGATTTAGGTTTGGATTCATCATGGTGACTATGGACCAAATAGTCCTTCAATGCTCTTGCTTTTCTAAATGTTATCATAGGATAGGAGGGCAGATCATGTTTTATGACATTGTCCGTCATCAAAATGTTCCAGTGTTTCCGCAGGATGCGTTTGATGTCATGAGAGTTCCTCGAGTATGTGGTTATTAATCTGAATTGCCCAGTCTGCGATTGTTTGTTCTTATCTTTGTCTTCCAACAATGTACTTCTTTTCAGGGTTTCAACTTTGCTCAATGCTTGCTGTAAAGTTATAGCATTGTATCCCCTTGCTTTAAATCTTTTTATACAATCGCTGGCGGCCTTTTTGAACTCATCGTCCTTAGTATTGTTCCTCCTTATCCTTAAAAGCTCACCATAGGGTATGCTGTGAACCAAGCTCTTAGGATGCCCACTGGTAGCATGTAGCGTTGAGTTGCCAGCGGTGGCTTTACGATAGAGCTTGGTATGCAGATTGCCTCCTTCAATGAAAACAGTCAAGTCTAGATAGTTCACTTCCTTTTGGCTGATTTCTCCTGTAAATTTCAAATTATTCTCATTATCATTGAGTACCTCCAGATATTCTTCAGCTTGCTCCACTGATCCTTCAATGATAATGAACAGGTCGTCTATGTAACGATACCAACATTTCACCAGTTCGTTCCATTTTTTGTTGGTATTGGACCAAGCTACCTGCTCTTCCCAATGCCCCACGAATAAATTCGCGAAGCTTGGGGCAGAGCAAGTGCCCATAGCCACGCCTGTAAGCTGTCTGTAGAGGTTGGTTCCAAACAGGAAAATGTTGTTCATGAGGCTAAATCTTAGAAATTCCATTAACATTTTGTTGTGCTCGTAATACTTCACTGGTCTACTCCCAAGGAACCAGGAAATAGCCTTTAATCCTTCTTCGTGCTCAATGCACGTATATAGGCTGGCAATGTCAATGACCATCATGGTATACCCTTCTAACCAAACTATATTCTCAATACAGTTCAAAAAATGTTTAGTATCCTTCAGATAGGATTTTAAATTGACCACATGAGGTGAGAGAAAGGAGTCCACATAGATAGACAGGTTTTCAGTTAGGCTGCCTTGAGAGGCAACAATAGGCCTCCCAGGTGGATTTACCGGATCCTTATGTATCTTAGGTAGATAATAAAAGGTCGGGGTTGTAGGATTTAAACATCTCAAGAATAAGTGTTCATCACCGTTTAGCATGTTTCTGTTGTACCACTTAAATATCATGTCGTGGTAATCCTGGATGCTCTTATTGTATGTTGACTCATTCACCTTTATGTATGTATTGGGATCACTCAACTGCCGCAGTGCTTCTTGTTCATATTGCAACTTAGTAAGCAGTACAATGTTGCCCCCCTTATCCGAGGGCTTACACACCTTTCCGCCGCAACTACGTGTTCGCAATTGCGAACTCTCGCGAGGTGTGCTGTGCAAGGTGGCAAGCCGCGATTACGTATTCGCGGGCGCCAAACTCCCGCGGGAACACGCAGCAAGATCTAAAATGGCGCGTCACTCGCAAAGAAAAACAACTCGGCAAACGCTAAATGACGGAAAGTGAACTCCGTGCACCACGCCGCGCGCCGCAACCAAGCAAAAAATCCGCCGCGAGCGGATTCACGGATTTTCAACAAATTCGCGAGCGTTCGCGGATTGCGAATTTGCCGAAAATCCGAAAAATCCGCGATCGGAGCGGATTTTACGCCCATGCTTATATTTGACGTCATCAGCAGTGCATTGCGGGGGTGCGAGTAATAGTTAGGTGAACTAACTATAACGGCCAAATTTCTCTAGTTTTGTACGAGTGAAATGTCCAACTAACTATGATGTACCTGAAACCTATGGTTTTTCAGTGAAAATATATATATATATATATATATATATATATATATATATATATATATATATATATATATATATAAATATATATATATATATATATATATATATATATATGTATACATAGCCAGTAGGTAGTTATAGTTAGGACCTATTTTCCATAGGAAATCCGCAACATTCTATTTGCAATAACTTTGGCGTCGGTTGACGGATCTTCGCGAAATTTTCATAATTTGTTGGGAGCTCCGGTCCGCTCCTTTCCTGAAAAGTTGGGGGTGATTTGTCAAGTGGGGGCTGAGAAAAAAGGGGGGTCCCAAAACGTGTTTTCCCCTTGCAATTTCCCATAGGAACCTTTAGTCGCAGCTACAAACTGAACTGGCAAAGAGGTAGTCCTTGGTTCAGACTCGTGCCTGTTTGTTAAATGGTGTAAATCTGTTTAGTAGTTTTTTAGATGTTAAAGGAAAAATAAAATATATATACACATGGGTGGAGCCTAACTACACATCTCATCGTGATTGTCAGTCAGCACTTCATCCTAGAAGTGTTGGTAGCCATCTTGGGACCAATATACATGATGATTCAGAAAAGGGGGTGGTGATGGACAGAGCATCTGAGTTAAACAGAACACTCATACCCAGTCAAAAGATCAGGGCTTGATCCATCCCCATTTTTTAGCTCACTGTACCATCCCAGTTCAGAACCTGGCTACATGCAAATTAGTCTGTCCCTGGCCCAGTGCATCATGGGAACAGGGCAGACCAAACTACCAAGCCAATTCTTTACTGGAAAGGAAACAAGCTTCCGGGGACCGGTTTCTGGCATTGCAGCCGTCTTCGGCCCGGCTTGCTTGAATCCTGATGGTGCAGTGAGCAAGGGACTCATGTCTGAGCATACCCTGCCACTCCTATAGTGGCCAAAACTATTCAGAAAAGGGGTAGTTTGGTCTGCCCTGTTCCCATGATGCACTTGGCCAGGGTCAGACTAATTTGCATATAGCCAGGTTCTGAACTGGGATGGTGCAGTGAGCTAAAAAACGGTGATGGATCAAGCCCTGATCTTTTGACTGGGTATGAGTGTTCTGTTTAACTCAGATGCTCTGTCCATCACCACCCCCTTTCTGAATCGTTTTGGCCACTATAGGAGTGGCAGGGTATGCTCAGATGTGAGTCCCTTGCTCACTGCACCATCAGGATTCAAGCAAGCCGGGCCGAAGACGGCTGTAATGCCAGAAACCGGTCCCCGGAAGCTTGTTTCCTTTCCAGTAAAGAATTGGCTTGGTAGTTTGGTCTTCCCTGTTCCCATGATGCACTGGGCCAGGGTCAGACTAATTTGCATATAGCCAGGTTCTGAACTGGGATGGTGCAGTGAGCTAAAAAACGGTGATGGATCAAGCCCTGATCTTTTGACTGGGTATGAGTGTTCTGTTTAACTCAGATGCTCTGTCCACCACCACCCCCTTTCTGAATCGTTTTGGCCACTATAGGAGTGGCAGGGTATGCTCAGATGTGAGTCCCTTGCTCACTGCACCATCAGGATTCAAGCAAGCCGGGCCGAAGACGGCTGTAATGCCAGAAACCGGTCCCCGGAAGCTTGTTTCCTTTCCAGTAAAGAATTGGCTTGGTAGTTTGGTCTGCCCTGTTCCCATGATGCACTGGGCCAGGGTCAGACTAATTTGCATATAGCCAGGTTCTGAACTGGGATGGTGCAGTGAGCTAAAAAACGGTGATGGATCAAGCCCTGATCTTTTGACTGGGTATGAGTGTTCTGTTTAACTCAGATGCTCTGTCCATCACCACCCCCTTTCTGAATCAATATACATGATAGCACCTCATTAAATAGCATTGCAGTTAATAGAAGGTTTTTAGACTGTAGTTACATTATAAATCATTTGTTGATGGTACCATACTCATTATAGGAATTGTGGTGTGTTCTAAGGTGATTTTACCATGTGAAAAAGCCTTCTGCTGGGATATCATGAATTTGAGAGAAAACTATTTTCTCTTGCTTTTCCGAAAGAGATTTGGAAGGTGATCTATAAGCTAAACTGAGAGCATATTTTCTGTAAATCCACATTATCTTTCTCAGTCATGTGAGAATGAAGTCTGACATTCTCAGTAAAACATGCACATCTAACAAGGGCAGAGACTGTCAGTTGATTCCTTTGTGTTCTATTGCAGCTTCCTAGAGTGTTCTAAAGAACAACTAGAGTGCTAACAGCCTTACTCATGACAAAAGTATAGCACACCTGACGCCATCTTGATTGGAATAAAGTGGTAACTCTTAAAACATTTAATTAAAAAGGAACACAATGAGGGGGTTCATTTTGCCATAGAAAGTATGATTAGTGCTGCAGAAAGAAAAATTATGGCACATTTTGAGTGACTTCTCAGATCCTCTTCTATTTCATTAAAAAATTCTGACATGCAGACTTAAACATACACTTTGAATACCAGCAGCAGACTTCCCTGGTGAGCAGTAGCTTTACTACAGTGATCTAATGAGCTACGAGAGTGCTAATATTCTGAATTCATGGCAAATGTGTGACACATCTGAATGCCTTCTTGATGGAATCAAAGTATAAACCCAAAGTATTTCCTACTGAGGAGACTGTAGTAAATGAGGAAATTGGGAAACTTCATAACAAATAAGTCTCTCAAGATGGCCACCAGAGACCTAAGAGCCTAAATGTAGCACACATATCTCCCAGATGTAGCCCAAGTATAGCCTAATGACAGAATGTCCCAGAGTGTTCTAAAGAACAACTAGAGCACTAAACGTCTTACTTATGACACAAGTATGGAACACCTGAAGCCATCTTGATTGGAATAAAGTGGTAACACTTAAAACATTTAATTTGCAAAGGAACAAAATGAGGGGGTTCATTTTGCATAGAAATTATGATTAGTGCTGCAGAAAGAAAAATTAGGGCACATTTTGAGTGACTTCTCAAATCCTCTTCTATTTCATTAAAAAGTTCTGACATGCAGACTGAAACATGCACTTTGAATACCAGCAGCAGACTTCCCTGGTGAGCAGTAGCTTTACTACAGTGATCTAATGAGCTACGAGAGTGCTAATATTCTGAATTCATGGCAAATGTGTGACACATCTGAATGCCTTCTTGATGGAATCAAAGTATAAACCCAAAGTATTTCCTACTGAGGAGACTGTAGTAAATGAGGAAATTGGGAAACTTCATAACAAATAAGTCTCTCAAGATGGCCACCAGAGACCTAAGAGCCTAAATGTAGCACACATATCTCCCAGATGTAGCCCAAGTATAGCCTAATGACAGAATGTCCCAGAGTGTTCTAAAGAACAACTAGAGCACTAAACATCTTACTTATGACACAAGTATGGAACACCTGAAGCCATCTTGATTGGAATAAAGTGGTAACACTTAAAACATTTATTTTGCAAAGGAACAAAATGAAGGGGTTCATTTTGCCATGGAAATTATGATTAGTGCTGCAGAAAGAAAAATTAGGGCACATTTTGAGTGACTTTCAAATCCTCTTCTATTTCATTAAACAATTCTGACATGCAGACTGAAACATACACTTTGAATACCAGCAGCAGACTTTCGTGGTGAGCAGTAGTTTTACTATAGTGATCTAATGAGCAACTAGAGTGCTAATATTCAGAATTTATGGCAATTGTGTGACACAGCTGAATGCCTTCTTGATGGAACCAAAGTAAAAAAACGGAAAGTATTTCCTACGGAGGAGACTGTAGTAAATGAGGAAATGAGGAAACTTCATAACAAATAAGTCTCCCAGACGTGGGTCCCGTGCTCTCCATGTCACTGGAGTCAAGCGTTGCGTACCGTAATGCGCATGTGTCGCGAATGCGCGGGAAAAGGAGTCGCGGTTTGGTCGCATACCAATCGTGCACATCACGTAATATTTAATGTACATGATGTAACTGAAAAACACGCAGTCGCACACTGTACGCGGATCCTTCACTACTTTTCTAAAATGGCAGCTAGAATCCACGCACCCACCCTGATGTGTACACTTTGGGTGCGCGACCCAGAAAAAAATTGAAAAAGAAAATAATATAAATATATTAAAACAAAACAATTAAACAATATTGCAGCTTGATTTAAACTATTTTTTTTTGCAATTTTCTGAAAAATATATATTGGTATTTAATGAATAAAATATTTATAAATAAACAGTTAAAAATAGGTAAAACTACTATTACACTTAAAAATTTGCATTTAAATAACCTTTGAAATTTACTGAAAAAAACCATAGGTTTTAGAGACGTTAAAGTTAGGAATTAGCATTTAAAAAAGCTTTGAAATTCACTGAAAAAAACATAGGTTTCAGAGACGTTATAGTTAGAAATCAGCAGTTAAAAAACCTTAGAAATTCACAGAAAAAACCATAGGTCTCAGGGGTGTTATAGTTAGCTGGACATTTCACTCATACAAAACCATAGAAATTCCTCCATTATAGTTAATCCTGCTAACCATAACTCACGCGCCCGCAATGCACTGCTGATGATGTCACATATTACATCATTCATGACATGGTCAGTGACATCACTGATGACATCACTGATGACATCTCAAATGACATCACTGATAACATCACTGATGACATCATCCACGTGACAATCTGATACACCTCATCATACACTAAAATAACCTTTCATCACTCACTGTAAAATACAGAGTACCATATTTGAAACCATTTACACACCAATACCAGTTACTACATACCCACTCACTGATTCCTAAGTCTACTCACACAACTACCCATTCAACAACAGAATCACTTATACATGCAGTCACTAATTAATAGAACACTATCAAATGCACTTATACACATATATATATATATACATTGACACATCAGCAGTCATCTTAGTCAGTTATGCAGTCACCATACTCACTCTTTGAAAAAAATTAATCACTCTTATATTTACTCACTTACACAATTATACACACACCTCATTTATTCAAACACACAGTAACTCATAGTTAATATATTAAAAAATCCCCATTACAATTATACACTCATTCATATAGTTACTCTCACAATCACGGACTCTCACATATACTTATTTATATACACCAACTCTCACATACAATGCCTTTTATTTTTTTCGCTTTGTTGAAGATATACAACTAAAACATATATTCGCTCACCAACACACAAATAAATACACTCAGTCACCCAAACAACTGTTTCCACATGCACTCTTAAACCTATACACCTAGTCAATTAACCATTCACACATCTATGCATAGAGTTACACACACCCCATCCAACCATACACAAACTCAGTGTCCCATACAAATACTCACCCAACTAATCAGTAACTAATATACACACTCATGTAGTTAGTGACCAACTGATGCAGCATGTTATACAACAACAGAGACAGTGATGCACACATTCACATAGTTTAGTTACTAATCCATGTATTAACTGAGACACTTTTAATTACTCACTTAAACAGACAGTCAGACTGCTACTAAATCCTCAATCCAGACCGTTATATATCCACTCAATCTCCAATGCAGATTGGTATATATATATAATACATATTTAAATTTCAAACTAAACCACATTTACTGGATGATGTCATCAGTGATGTCATCAGTGATGTCATTTGAGATGTCATCAGTGATGTCACTGACCATGTCATGAAGGATGTAATATGTGACATCATCAGCAGTGCAGTGCAGGGGCGCGAGTTATAGTTAGCAGAACTAACTATAACAGAGTCATTTCTATGGTTTTGTACGAGTGAAATGTCCAGCTAATTATAACACCCCTGAAACCTGTGTCTGTTTCTGTGAATTATATATATATATATATATATATATATATATATATATATATATATATATATATATATATATATATATCAAAACAAAACCCTTTCAGGCATAGAGTGACGCATAAATTATGCAAAAAAGAAGGAGAGAACTCTGGGTAGGTCTCAGTTTAGGTGGAAAACAGCTCCTGTTAGAGCACTCTCAACACCAGCGACACTCTAGATCTGCTCACCTCAAATGTCTGTTTTTCTATCAAAGTTTTTAAGCATAGGATTAGACAGTGCTATCCATGCCGAGATAGAAAATGACAAAGTCTTTCGCCATTTAAACAGCAAAGTCTTTAAGCATAGGACTAGTACAGTGCAGTCCTTGCCGAGCTGTCAAATAACAAAAGCCATTTATCACTCCAGGCACAATATTACAGCTTTGAATTGGTAAAATACCAACTCAAGCCAACCTGGAATGAATAAAAGCAACCCCTGACACAGTGTTTCGCTCTAATTAGAGCTCTTCAGAGAGGTATAGCTTTGTCCAGACACAAGGGAGCACCCAGTATTATGTCAAAACAAAACCCTTTCAGGCATAGAGTGACGCATAAATTATGCAAAAAAGAAGGAGAGAACTCTGGGTAGGTCTCAGTTTAGGTGGAAAACAGCTCCTGTTAGAGCACTCTCAACACCAGCGACACTCTAGATCTGCTCACCTCAAATGTCTGTTTTTCTATCAAAGTTTTTAAGCATAGGATTAGACAGTGCTATCCATGCCGAGATAGAAAATGACAAAGTCTTTCGCCATTTAAACAGCAAAGTCTTTAAGCATAGGACTAGTACAGTGCAGTCCTTGCCGAGCTGTCAAATAACAAAAGCCATTTATCACTCCAGGCACAATATTACAGCTTTGAATTGGTAAAATACCAACTCAAGCCAACCTGGAATGAATAAAAGCAACCCCTGACACAGTGTTTCGCTCTAATTAGAGCTCTTCAGAGAGGTATAGCTTTGTCCAGACACAAGGGAGCACCCAGTATTATGTCAAAACAAAACCCTTTCAGGCATAGAGTGACGCATAAATTATGCAAAAAAGAAGGAGAGAACTCTGGGTAGGTCTCAGTTTAGGTGGAAAACAGCTCCTGTTAGAGCACTCTCAACACCAGCGACACTCTAGATCTGCTCACCTCAAATGTCTGTTTTTCTATCAAAGTTTTTAAGCATAGGATTAGACAGTGCTATCCATGCCGAGATAGAAAATGACAAAGTCTTTCGCCATTTAAACAGCAAAGTCTTTAAGCATAGGACTAGTACAGTGCAGTCCTTGCCGAGCTGTCAAATAACAAAAGCCATTTATCACTCCAGGCACAATATTACAGCTTTGAATTGGTAAAATACCAACTCAAGCCAGCCTGGAATGAATAAAAGCAACCCCTGACACAGTGTTTCGCTCTAATTAGAGCTCTTCAGAGAGGTATAGCTTTGTCCAGACACAAGGGAGCACCCAGTATTATGTCAAAACAAAACCCTTTCAGGCATAGAGTGACGCATAAATTATGCAAAAAAGAAGGAGAGAACTCTGGGTAGGTCTCAGTTTAGGTGGAAAACAGCTCCTGTTAGAGCACTCTCAACACCAGCGACACTCTAGATCTGCTCACCTCAAATGTCTGTTTTTCTATCAAAGTTTTTAAGCATAGGATTAGACAGTGCTATCCATGCCGAGATAGAAAATGACAAAGTCTTTCGCCATTTAAACAGCAAAGTCTTTAAGCATAGGACTAGTACAGGGCAGTCCTTGCCGAGCTGTCAAATAACAAAAGCCATTTATCACTCCAGGCACAATATTACAGCTTTGAATTGGTAAAATACCAACTCAAGCCAACCTGGAATGAATAAAAGCAACCCCTGACACAGTGTTTGGCTCTAATTAGAGCTCTTCAGAGAGGTATAGCTTTGTCCAGACACAAGGGAGCACCCAGTATTATGTCAAAACAAAACCCTTTCAGGTTGGCTTGAGTTGGTATTTTACCAATTCAAAGCTGTAATATTGTGCCTGGAGTGATAAATGGCTTTTGTTATTTGACAGCTCGGCAAGGACTGCACTGTACTAGTCCTATGCTTAAAGACTTTGCTGTTTAAATGGCGAAAGACTTTGTCATTTTCTATCTCGGCATGGATAGCACTGTCTAATCCTATGCTTAAAAACTTTGATAGAAAAACAGACATTTGAGGTGAGCAGATCTAGAGTGTCGCTGGTGTTGAGAGTGCTCTAACAGGAGCTGTTTTCCACCTAAACTGAGACCTACCCAGAGTTCTCTCCTTCTTTTTTGCATAATTTATGCGTCACTCTATGCCTGAAAGGGTTTTGTTTTGACATAATACTGGGTGCTCCCTTGTGTCTGGACAAAGTTATACCTCTCTGAAGAGCTCTAATTAGAGCGAAACACTGTGTCAGGGGTTGCTTTTATTCATTCCAGGTTGGCTTGAGTTGGTATTTTACCAATTCAAAGCTGTAAAATTGTGCCTGGAGTGATAAATGGCTTTTGTTATTTGACAGCTCGGCAAGGACTGCACTGTACTAGTCCTATGCTTAAAGACTTTGCTGTTTAAATGGCGAAAGACTTTGTCATTTTCTATCTCGGCATGGATAGCACTGTCTAATCCTATGCTTAAAAACTTTGATAGAAAAACAGACATTTGAGGTGAGCAGATCTAGAGTGTCGCTGGTGTTGAGAGTGCTCTAACAGGAGCTGTTTTCCACCTAAACTGAGACCTACCCAGAGTTCTCTCCTTCTTTTTTGCATAATTTATGCGTCACTCTATGCCTGAAAGGGTTTTGTTTTGACATAATACTGGGTGCTCCCTTGTGTCTGGACAAAGCTATACCTCTCTGAAGAGCTCTAATTAGAGCGAAACACTGTGTCAGGGGTTGCTTTTATTCATTCCAGGTTGGCTTGAGTTGGTATTTTACCAATTCAAAGCTGTAATATTGTGCCTGGAGTGATAAATGGCTTTTGTTATTTGACAGCTCGGCAAGGACTGCACTGTACTAGTCCTATGCTTAAAGACTTTGCTGTTTAAATGGCGAAAGACTTTGTCATTTTCTATCTCGGCATGGATAGCACTGTCTAATCCTATGCTTAAAAACTTTGATAGAAAAACAGACATTTGAGGTGAGCAGATCTAGAGTGTCGCTGGTGTTGAGAGTGCTCTAACAGGAGCTGTTTTCCACCTAAACTGAGACCTACCCAGAGTTCTCTCCTTCTTTTTTGCATAATTTATGCGTCACTCTATGCCTGAAAGGGTTTTGTTTTGACATAATACTGGGTGCTCCCTTGTGTCTGGACAAAGCTATACCTCTCTGAAGAGCTCTAATTAGAGCGAAACACTGTGTCAGGGGTTGCTTTTATTCATTCCAGGTTGGCTTGAGTTGGTATTTTACCAATTCAAAGCTGTAATATTGTGCCTGGAGTGATAAATGGCTTTTGTTATTTGACAGCTCGGCAAGGACTGCACTGTACTAGTCCTATGCTTAAAGACTTTGCTGTTTAAATGGCGAAAGACTTTGTCATTTTCTATCTCGGCATGGATAGCACTGTCTAATCCTATGCTTAAAAACTTTGATAGAAAAACAGACATTTGAGGTGAGCAGATCTAGAGTGTCGCTGGTGTTGAGAGTGCTCTAACAGGAGCTGTTTTCCACCTAAACTGAGACCTACCCAGAGTTCTCTCCTTCTTTTTTGCATATATATATATATATATATATATATATATATATATATATTCACTGAAAAAACCATAGGTTATAGACCATATATAGTTAGGAATTAGCATTTAAAAAACCTTATTTTACTCACACAAAACCATTGAAATTCCATATATAGTTAGTTGCACTAACTATATATCGCGCACCCGCAATCCACTGCTGATCATGTCACATATTACATCATTCATGACATGGTCAGTGACATCACTGATGACATCACTGATGACATCTCAAATGACATCACTGATGACATCACTGATGACAACATCCAGTGACTGTATTTTTCTGTAAAGTTAAAATATGTCTTGAGTGGATGTATAAGTGTCTGGATGAAGGATTTAGTAGGTGCATGACTGACTGTATGAGTGAGTGATTAAATGTGTCTCACTGAATGCATGGGTTAGTGACTAAACTGTCTTAATTTGTGCATCATTATGTCTGTTGTTCTGTAAACTGCTGCATGTGTTGATCATTAGCTATACGAGAGGCTATATGTGTTATTAATTGGTTGCCCAAGTATTTCTATGGGAGATTGAGTTTGTGTGGGGGTGGCTGGAAGGTGTGAGACTCTATGCATAGATGTGTGAGCAGTTTATTCACTAGGTGTATGAGTTCAAGAGTGCATGTGGAAACAGCTACATGGGCAGTTGACTGTGTGCATGAGTGTATTGATGAGTGAATGGATATCTCAATGCTACATGTCATAGTAAGTACATATGTAAAACACAGTACATGTGAGAGTTGGCATATATAAATAACTATGCATGAGAGCCACTGAATGAGTGAGTGGTTGTATCGATCATTGTGAACTTGTATCAGGGATTGTATAAGAGAGTAAATATGTGTTAGTATATGTTTCAATAAGTAAGGTGTGTTTAACTGTATAGTTGAAGAAATGGAGGTGAGATTGTTTCTTTGCATGACTGACTGGGTGTGTGAGTAACTCCATGGATGAGTGGCAGTGTGTGAGTGTCTGTATACACTGAGTGTATCTAAGGTTATATTAGAGTCTGAAGAGGTTTATCGTATTAGCACAAGAATGATGTCAAATGAGATGTCATCAGTGATGTCATCAGTGATGTCATTTGAGATGTCATCAGTGATGTCATCAGTGATGTCACTGACCATGTCATGAATGATGTAATATGTGACATGATCAGCAGTGGATTGCGGGTGCGCGATATATAGTTAGTGCAACTAACTATATATGGAATTTCATTGGTTGTGTGTGAGTAAAATAAGGTTTTTTAAATGCTAATTCCTAACTATATATGGTCTATAACCTATGGTTTTTTCAGTGAATTTTCAAGGTTTTGTAAATGCTAATTCCTAACTATATATGGTCTATAACCTATGGTTTTTTCAGTGAATTTTCAAGGTTTTGTAAATGCTAATTCCTAACTATATATGGTCCATAACCTATGGTTTTTTCTGTGAATTTCATTGGTTTTTTAACAGCTAATATCTGTAGCTGTAAAATGTATTCTTCTTTAAATCCCAAAATATATTTTATATGTTTATGAATAATTTTTTTTTTAAATATTTTTTTTTCTTCGTTCCCGCTTCGCAAATAGGGAAGCTTCCCGTTAGCTGACCTTGATGCCGCGAAATAGACCGCGAGCCGGTAAACGTTTCTTTACCGCAAGTGCCGCGTTACAAAACAACATCGTGACGCCTCCCGTCCGCATGACGTTTCACGTTGTCGCGTGATACGTCATATGACGTACTACGTTAGCGAACTGGTACGCGAAGCGAGTCGCAAAGCGCAGGTTTCTGGAAGCAAACCGGGAGGCCCTGCAAAGCGCTTAACGTAAACAAAGCAAGTCATGTGACTTGGTAATAACACTTTTCATTGGTTCATTTCACTTTTGGTTTCCTAATGATGTAAGACTAGGTCATTTAATCTAAAATGAACACTTTTGATTGGTTGAGAACTCTTGTTTTTCCCAAATGATGAAAATCCCTCCTTCTTTCCTCACTCTGACTTTCATCATTGTGAGAGAAAGACCCTTTGTGATCACTGAGCAATGGCTTCTTTAGTAGCTTCAGCTGGTGCTTCCCCACCACCTCCACCACATCCAAGGAAGAGTGGACCACCTGCTCAAGTTATAATTCAACAAGAAGAAGAAGAAGAGGAACAGGAGGACGAGCACGAAGAGAGGCAGTTTTTGCCTGAGCAGCCCAGGACGTCTCACCGGAAAGAAAACTTCATTTGGCAATTTTTTTAAATTCCCAAAGGTCAGAAAAAAGTAAATGCAAGATACGTAACTTGCCTTATATGTCAAGATAGACTGTCCAGAGGGACCGACAAAAAATACAGTTTCGGAAACTACACAATGCATCGCCATATGACTAGGTGGCATCCTAACAACTACAGTGCTGCACAGTTTCGGAACGACCTAGATAATCTCCCTATTATGGCCAGAAGATCTGTTGTACCGGAAGTAACGGGACCAGAGGGCAGGGAGATGGTGCCAAATATACAAATGAGATTTGGTGAAGTAAAACACACCTGCGTATTTTGCGATGGATTCATTTCCTACGGAGAAAGAAGCATCACTCTGATCAACAGAGCTATTGACTATCATATGCAAGTTTGTCCGAAACGCCCAAAATAATAAATACTTCTTTTTTTTGTTTTGTTGCTCCTGTTGAGCCCTTTACAATGAATCGTTTTCATTGCCCCCTCCAAGAAAAACCCAAAAAAATATAAAACTGTTCCGAAAAATTCAAAAACAGTAAAAAAATGTTCAGAAAAATAAAAAAAAAAGTTCTTTTCAGAACTACCTCCCCGTTATTAAAAAATTGGTACAATATTTGGAACTGTGCCAACCTCTATTTCTCTTAGTTCGCTTCCTAGTTCGCTCGCCGGTACGCGAACTGGAAGCGAACCAAAAACAGTAAGTATAAGGGAGGGAAACACACACTTATGTTAAAATAAAGACAGCTATAGGGGAGTAAACTAGAGATACTATTACCCGTAATCCACTGCTGATGATGTCACATATTACATCATTCATGACATGCTCAGTGACATCATCAGCAGAGGATTGCGGGTTTTTTGACAACATGCCTTATCCACGGTTTAATAACGCTGCCTTTTGCTTTATATAAGTTTTCAAATTGTATGAAATATATACCAATAGGTCGTTATGAACCTTTAGGTAGTGCTTTTCTTCATGAGGTCTGGTCGCTTCCATACACATAAAGATGTTTCAAAGATGATCAAGAAGTTTATCTGAATGGAGAGGAATGCACTGAGACGCCAGATCATTCACTAATGTGTAGGCACATACAGTTACACGGTTCATGCAACAAACACCGACCAAATATGGCTTGCGTGTTGCAAGGCACGCCAGTTCCTGCTATCATCCCCACGTTCAAGTTGTTGGAAAATGGTAGTTATTTGATGCTCAATAATGAAGATTGTTCTGAGTTAATTAAAAGTATTCCTTTTATCGTAACAGTAAGTGAACGGGTTATTTGCTGCAGAAATGTTCTATTTCCTCCCACACATGAACATAGGGAGTTTTCAATCTGGCCACAAATACCAACCTTGGGACACGTTTCAACGGCATGGCAAGAATAAGAGCTCTTTTGTCTCAGAGAGAGATGGCCTTGAGTTCGGCCCGTGAAACTTTCGTACTTCACATAGCGAACACCCGTACAGAGGTGCACACCCTTTTCAATTAAGATTTGCCTTTCAATTTCAGCAACATGTTTCCGACTATCTTTAACGCATCCTCCACAAAGTCCCTGACACACTTTTTTAAAGTTGTTACCAGTGGTCTCGTGACTTCATTTGAGAAAATCTTTGGAGTCATCCCTGCTTCCTTTCATTGTATTTTCTGCACTCTGGTTCGTGGATTGGCATTTTTACTTGCATTACCAGCGGACGCTCTTGTGCTTTTTTACATTTTTAAATATGGATGTCCCTCCTATGCAACCTCCGACCCTGCAGCTGCTGACACTGTTCCGCAATCGCATGCTAGAATATTATGGCACAATGCTGTTGGCGATATTAAGCACGGCATATGGATTATCTTTTCGGTTCTCCTACTTCACCTGTGTCCAGCCTGTATTTCACTGCCTGACCTGTGATTTCGATTGGGCCATTGATTTGTGTCTCTGCGGACCGGTTTCTCCTGACGTCGACTTTAATCAGCTGATGACTCCTATCATTACTCACGAGTTGGTTTGTCCTGGCGAAAGGATTATGGCTGTGGCATTGATGCATGGACTACTTGGTCCCTGGAATTTACTGGCGGCAGCACAGTCTTTCTTGGAAGAGAGCTTTCTTGAAAACCCACCGAGCTGTCCTCTGATGGTGATAGAGGATCCGGTGCTGGGAGAGCACGTATGTTCTTTTCCGCTTTTAAATTGGATGGCTGAACTGTTTTCGGATGAAGACGGTGACTTCCTATTGGAGGCTGTTGCAGCTTATTTTGCATACACAGTTATGTCATAGACCTTTTTCATGTTTGATATGCTGAGTACTAGCATTTCATTGACAATTCATTGACTTATTTGTCAAGTTTTTATTATTTACCTTGCCTATTGGCTTAAGACTCGATAAAGTACTTGGCTGTTTTATTTTTCTTTAGCATTAAATTTTCCTAGTTTTTAATGCTTTACCTTGCGGACCGTCCACATATAAACTTGCAATCTGCTCTCATGAGATGGCACTTCTATTATCTTATTCAGTTCGTTTCCGGATCATGAGGAGGTGTCATCTAGGTCCTGGATATCTTTACACCGTGTTAAGTTAGCATGGGCTCATTACCGGTTTAAACGCCATTTTTCCTTTTTTGCAACTTCTGCACACGACACTTAGTTGTTGCTTTAGCTTTCCACCTAGTAGTTCATCGTGGTTTACATGAGAATAATATGTTATTGGTCTACTATCTGCTTTACTTGTTAAACTATATCTGTACAGCGAGTGCTAAAGTTTCAAGAACAACACGATACAGAATTGTTATGAGGTCTGATCTCCACGACTTCATACTCATAACATAAGTGCAACTTCTGCCAATTCTGGGCATGAGGCGGGTTTTATATTGCTTTGCCGAACACACATACACAACAGTTGATGCGGTTCACATGAAGAGAGAGCTGGTGTATGGTGATGTGATTCCTTCAAATCTAAGACACTAAAGTATGGGCACGCCCTAAACCAACACAAAGAGACCTTCTTAGCAAATAATATAATATGTGTATTAGGGAGGGTGAGATATAAGCAGCCGCGGGCCGTGGAGGGAGTTACGATGGGGCAGGGAGGCGGGGAGGGGGAGAAGCAGGGTGGAGCCCTCTCTACCTTGCCCCTCCCCCTCCCCGCCTCCCTGCCCCACCGTAACTCCCTCCACGGCCCGCGGCTGCTTATAAGTGTTGCTAACTCTTATTCATTTACAGCATGTTAACATACTGTCACCATTCGCTTTTTATGTACTAGTAACTATGCTGGTAATTTTGCTACTGATAATATGTGTACTTGTATTCTCCACCCTGCTTCTCCCCCTCCCCGCCTCCCTGCCTCACCGTAACTCCCTCCACGGCCCGCGGCTGCTTATAAGTGTTGCTAACTCTTATTCATTTACAGCATGTTAACATACTATCACCATTCACTTTTTATGTACTAGTAACTATGCTGGTAATTTTGCTACTGATAATATGTGTACTTTTATTATCTAAGGTACTACGCCTGAGAAGACGGCATTAGTAAATAAACATTTCAAATACACATCTGTTCTTCTTAACTCCATGTTCTGGTTTCTAAGAAATCTATAACGACCGACTGTTCATGAGTTCCACGTATCCTGAGGTACTATAAGTTCATATTCTGGATTGTCTAA
Source organism: Lissotriton helveticus (assembly GCF_964261635.1). NCBI lineage: Eukaryota > Metazoa > Chordata > Amphibia > Caudata > Salamandridae > Lissotriton > Lissotriton helveticus. The sequence continues at coordinate 1,378,848,951 of NC_136059.1, forward strand.
ACATTGAGAGTTTGTTATATCCAATGTGACACTGTACCTAGCTTGCTAAGGAGTTTTTGATTACTAACATGAGTTTTGGGACACCCTAATTCGCCGAGGTTCCAATCCTCTGTCCACAGTTCTGTGTGAGAACAGAAACCCTGCGACAGGGGCACCCCCGACCCTTGCTGGAGCTTCATCACACTTGCGATACAACTCCAGCAATGCGCCACCTTTACGGCACAGATACATCACGCATCTGTGCTGTTTTTGCCCCATGATGCGCCGCATTGTAAATGCAGCACACCATAGGTGACGGAACAGCGGCACAGAATGACTAACACATCCCTGGTGATGCGCCAGTCATCATAAATGTATCCCTATGCTTCTTATCTTGTTAGAGATGAACCGCCATATATATCATCAAAGTTTTTTGCATTTCCTAAATAGCGAACTTTAAGGAATAAATAGCGATTCTTTACCATTCCTAGTTTGCGATGAGCTATTTGCTAATTAGCCGAATGTAGCCCAATGAAGCCCAATGTAGCCCAATGTAGCCCAAAGATGGCCGCCAGACACACAAAAAAACAAATGTAGCCCAAATATCAGCCAGATGTAGCCCAACTATAGCCCAGTGACAGAATGACCAATCAGCTTCGCAAACCTCCGTTACGCGAAGCGGAGCGCTGTTACAGATATATATCTTTTTTTGAACGTTAATTTCTCAAAATCCACTGGAGCACATATATTGAGACCTAGCAAAGGCACATCGGGCTACCAGTCCCTAATATTTTGCCAAGTTTCGTGCAAATCCATTCAGCCGTTCAATTATTATTATTATTATTTTTTTTTGCCCCGCGGGGCCATTTTAAAACCTCCACATCAAACCTAGGGGGTCAGCGAGGATCTACTATGCCCCCTTATAGTTATTTCCCCCTTTGTTTTGACCTCCTCTTGTCTCTCGATCCTACCGAGAGACAAGATGGCGGCCGCTACGGACTGTTTGGAATGTTGACAGACGCCGGAGAACCAATCAGCTTCGCTTCACAAAGCTCCGTTGCGCGAAAAGTCCGCGAACCAGAGCGCTGCCCGGTCCGCTGTTACAGATATATATCTTTTTTTAAACGTTAATTTCTCAAAATCCACTGGAGCACATATATTGAGACCTACAAAAGGCACATCGGGCTACCAGTCCCTACAATTTTGCCAAGTTTCGTGCAAATCCATTCAGCCGTTCGGGCTAAAAGTGAGGCCAACCGCCCTATGGAAAACTCAATGTTAAAAACACGTTTTGGGACCCCCCTTTTTTCTCGGCCCCCACTGGACGAACCCCCCCCAAATTTTCAAGGGCTGCTCAGAAACAAAATGTGCCATTTTCCTGAAAATTTCAGCCAATTCCGTCCACAAACGCCAAAGTTATTAGACATAGAATTTTCAAAAAACCCATAGAGAAAAAATCCTAACTATATATACCTACTGGCGACCGCCAGTAGGTAATACACACACACATATATATGTACACATATACATCAAATTAAACACATTTCAATATTAAATTCTAAATCATAATACATTTATTGTAAGCATAAATATACATACATAATGATTGTAATTTATATTAAAGAAAAAATATTACATAATCATACATGTATTACTCCTTTGAAAAATCATTACACGTATTTTACACTTATTCAACCGCTGTAAGGAATATTTAAAAATGTGTAACAAAAATCAATGTTTTTAAAATACCAAAAATTATAGTACATTATTAAAAAAAAAAACAATAGAAAATAAATAATTTAAAAAAGAAAATATATGTTAACACATATATGATTTAAGGAATAAAAATACTAAATATATTTAAAAAATAAGAAAAAGTAATATCCAGTAACTTAGCATCAATCCAAAAATCTTGAAAACATAAACAAATATAAACCAGATCAAACACACTATTCTAACTAAAATCCTATGAAAATTTGTGAAAATACATACATTGTGGAGTTCATCATTACTATTTTAACTGCAATCTAACACACAATGGAGTTGCATACGTGGAAGGGGAGGCATATTTACTATTATAGTTCTATTCTAAAAATATTTTTTTAGTGTAAATATCACAAGGATGACTAACTATCTTTGCTGTAGGTAGGTACTTAAATTAGAAAGACACAAATGAACAAATATGCAAATGGATAAAATAGCTCATCTAATCCAATTGCAAATATACGTGAATATCAGAAATCTGCCTCAATCACTATGCAGCAAATAGCATAGTTTTGCAAGCAGTCTTCTCAGACTGTTATATGTTTGTTGCAGGTCAAAGTAACATCTGGTTTCTGTAAAGAACCATAAATTATTGTCTGAAACATTTTTACATTATGATTGAAGATGGTATGAGTTTGAATTACAAGTATGCTTGACATTCTGTCCTTTTTCTGTGATTGAGTCAAAGTAACATTTGTTTTCTATAAAGAACCATAAATTATTGTCTGAAACATTTTACTTAATGATTGAAGATAGCGAGAGTTTGAATTGCCAGTAATGCTTGACATTCTGCCCTTTTTCTGTGATTGAGTGGCACTTGCGGAAGGCCACATATGGATAACTCTTGTTAGCCTTTCATTTATGATGTGTATGATAAAATGTTATACCTTATTTGAAGAGGCAATGTCCTTATTTATTCTGTAATGCTTGGGTTTTTATTCTTCCCTTATGTATATAATAAGTGCTTTTTGTCGGTTTACATTTGTTTTTGGTGTGGGCAGAAATTTGCCTGTATAATTTCACTTAACTTTGCATATCGTGTTACCCACATTGATATGCATTTAAGCACTTTACATAAGAGTAGAACACATTACAAAAATGCTATAATACACTGTTCTCACGTGCAAATAATGACATTTCTTTCTATGGGTTTTAAAACCTCACAGTGAATGCAACCTTGTAAAGCCTCCTTCCACTATGTTCCTAAAACCCTGCATGAAAATTGACTTTGACTTAAATCTATCAATTGTTCTCTCACCTTGTTTCAAATTGAATGGCCCTCACCTAACCCTTCAGTATCCGCATGTCTCTCTCTCTCTCTCTCTCTCTCTCTCTCTCTCTCTCTCTCTCTCTCTCTCTCTCTCTCTCTCTCTCTCTCTCTCTCTCTCTCTCTCTCTCTCTCTCTCTCTCTCTCTCTCTCTCTCTCTCTCTTTTTCTCTCTCTCTCTCTCTGTCTCTCAGTCTCTCTCTCTCTCTCTCTCTTCTTCCCTAAGTAGCATGCCTCTCTGCTTTAGGCTACAATATTGTTTATCTGCAAATTGCCCACACCTCATCTCATTGATCGCAACCTGTCTTTCTTTGAAACGATATCCCTGCAATGTAACTATAACTGTAATAATCTACTGTAGTCTGTTTATTCATCACACAAGCCATTTGCATGCACTCACACTAATGATCACATCTATTGTCAATTAATGTAATGTGCAACAAAGAGGCTGAAGCGCACTCTTAGAATAGTTTCCTTGAGAGCACAAAGCTAACCCCAGTAACAAACAGTAACCAATAACAATAACCACTCAATTAACCACTAACATTATGTACTGGAGTAGCATGCTATTCATTGTAAACAGCTTCAATGCATCATTGTGATAGGAAGTGCAATATGAATGCAATAATAATCTATGCAATACAAATATTGGAGAAAGTGCATCCACTAGGTGGAGGATTTACTGTTACTATTCTAACACCACCCTAACAAACAATGGGGAATGTGCATACATTGTGGGGCAGCAGATTTAATATTCTAACTCCGTCTAGCAAATATTGGGGAATATCGATACAGTGGGAGGGTTTGATTTGCTAGTCGAGCTCCAGTCCGACAAACATTGAGGAATGTGCATGTATTAGAAGGTCAGATTTACAATTCTGACTCCAATCTAATAAACATTGTGGTAAAATGCATATGTTGAGGGACTCAGATTTAGTATTCTAACTCAAGTGCAGCAAACACAGTGGAAACTGCATACATTGGGAAGTTCAGCTTTACCATTTTAACTAAAATCTACCAAACTTTGACAAAAGTACGGATTTTAGGAAGGTCAAATTTACTATTCTAATCCCAGTCCTGCAAACATTCGGGGAAATTGCATACATTATGGAGAGATATAATATTTTAGCTTGAGTCTAACAAACATGGGAATAAGTGCATACAGGGGCAGGGTCATGTTTACTATTCTAATTCCAGTGCAACAGACATTTGAGGAAATAGTATATTAGGGAGATACTATTTACTACTGTAATTCCAGTGTAACAAACACTAGGGAAAGTGGATTCATAGAGGTCAAAATCACTATTCTAACTTAAATCTGACAAACACTGAGGAACATCCATACATTGAGTGGGGGCATGACATCTCAGATACAAACAGAAATAAAATAAATAAACATTAAAAAAACATTTTATGAATGAAAATAATAATATCAGAAAGTTTAAATAAACAGAAATAGAATACCCCTTAAATATGTTTTATTTTAATGAATAAGCAGTATTTTAGATTAGCAGTTGCCCTCAAGTACTTCAATACAACACACAAACATGAAAGACAAGTAAACAAAATAAAAATAATAAAAAAAAACTCATTCCTCAGAATACCTCACATACCAAAAAATAGAACAATAAAATAGCATAAATATAAATAATTTCAAACATTCAAATCTTTAGATATTAAATAAGTATTAACAATTAATATACACTTTAACAAATATGAATACCAACATACATCCCAATGCAAAACACTAGCCCTTAAAAATAAATACAAACATATATATATATATTCAAATATTTTTATCAATTTAAAATAATGAAACATATAAATCAAAAAATGCAAATGTAGCATAACTAATACATTAATCAATCATTAGAAATGCATATTTTTTCAATTAAATTCTTCCCATCTAGTCACCAATAAAATCCACAACTTAAAATTATAATATATTAAAAATATTTACACTATTTTACATGAATGTAAACCAATTGCATTGTAGTCTATTGCAGCATTTACATAGCGCTTACTACTCCTATTTGGGACATGGAAGCACTTGCCTACATGAGTATCATGCTACACCATGTAGGGTGTGTGGTTTTGTTTTGATCCTATGTGAAAAGTGTTTCCATGTTGTGTATGATGACCACTGAGGTACGGTTATTGTGCTATTGGATGCAGTGTGTTGACTTGGTAGGCGTGTTTTGGATGATGTGTAAGAAGAGACAGACCTGCAGTTTTATGATATTTGTGTTGCTGTTAGCTTTGAACAGCTCTGCAAATCCCTGTGTGATATTTCAAATGATATATAGAGTGCTTAGCTGTTTACTGCATTGGGTTGTCTCATCTGAGGTGTTGTGTATAGTTGTGGTCCTGAGCTGGCATGGTTGGAGGTAGCGAGAAGCAGAGAGATCTGGCGTAATGGGCATTTTTTTTATCGTCCCATGCCTAAGTTTCTATGTGAGATGTAAAGAAGCTGCCAGATTGTATATATTGAATTCCTCCCGACCTTTACCTGTCCGATGTGGAGTATTGGGCACCCTTGCTTACCTCTGTTATTAATCCGGCTGCAAGGTCTGATCCTCCTGCCTCTTGGACTACTTCTAATATTCTTCCAGTTTTTAAAAAGGGGAACAGTGACAGAACTCATTTTTACAGGCCTATATCCCTGTTGGACTCGGTAGTCAAAGTGGTCGGACAGATCCTGCTTGGCAGGTTATCATCTTGGGCTCTAGAGAATAATATTCTATCAGATGACCAATACAGTTTCCGTCCTGGTCGCTCCACGATCGACCAATGCCTAAACCTTTTTATGTCATTGAATAATTATACAGTAGCCTGTTCTAGTACCATCTTCCTGGCCTTCATGGACCTGTCATCCGCATTTGACTGTGTGAACACAGGTAAGCTGTGGCAGATCCTTGTTTCCTTAGGGTGGACAGGGACATAGTCTTTTTCTTACAAGACCTCCATCGAAGCACTAAGGCGGCTGGCCTGAACGTATCACGCTTGTTCCCCGTCAGGGTTGGAGTCCATTAAGGTTGTATTTTGGCCCCTTTTTTATTCAATCTCTACATCAATAACTTAGAGAAAACTCATTTGGAGACCAAGGCGGACTTCCCTTAGGCGGGACAGCAGGGTCTCCCAGTCCTGTTATACGCAGATGACGCCGTCCTGATGGCCTGGACCGAATGGGTCTTGCAAAAACTTATAAATTCCTTTGCCCAATTCATGGGGGACATGGACCTGATGATCAACAACTCCAAGTCTTATATCATGCAAGTAGGGGCCCAGCAGGCCATACACTTTTAGGGTAGGGCTTACCCCGATTCCAAAGTCGAGTGTGTTCTCTTATTTGGGGGTATTATTAGATGAAAAAAATAATTGGGGGCTTCAACTCACCCGCAAGAAAAATGACCTCATCCGGGAGACTCAGCCATTTTTAACTTTGCCTCTACTTTAGAAAAAAGACCGGTGGGGGCTCTTTTAAAGATCTACAGGGCCAAGTGCATCAAAGGCCCTTTATGGCAGTGAAATGTAGCGGTACAGCGCCACAGATGATCTTCAAAGTGCGGAAAATAAACTTTTGACACATCTTTTAGCGGTCCCTGAAGGTATCCCCTCTTTCACTGATCATGAAGAGCTAGGCATGTCCTAAGTTTCTGATCTGATAGCATTTCACCCCATGTCTCTCTGGCTTAAAATTTGAGTTGAGAAGGGGGCTTCCTTAAATATTGTGATTCTAATAGATTATCTGGCTCTAGATCATGCATCTAGGTTACTGTGGCTCAAATATGAAGAAAAAAGCCTTATGAGTTTGGGAAGAGGAGATCTTTCTCCCACCCTAATGCGACAAATAAGAAAGATCCAGCCCTTATTAAGATGATCCTCCTTGCACACCAGACCATGGCAAGGGAGGAGAAGGAGTTTCTGAAGCCCAGCATACACCGCTTCATCATTTTAAGGACCGCCCAGATGGTAGAGCCGTACTTACTAGGGTTGACAAACTCATATGACCACTTTCTTTTGACCAGGTTTCGGTTTGACCTTTTCCACCTCTATCTTCTCCATCCCAGGGGTCAAAGCAAAGGACAAATTATTTCGTCCTGTGGCTGCAATGGAAAATCTCCACAGGATATGGTTCATTTCACGATGTTTTACCCATTATTATACACCCAGAAAATCCTTTTTAATTCCTATTTTGAAACAGGCCAATTTTATGCAAGTACGGCCGCTTTTATTTTTCTACACAAGCTGACAGATAAAATGTTTTTTTATTTGCCTCATTTTTAAAATCTGCAATCAGGCTTAGGGCTAGCTGCGACTAACTTGCTCGACCCCTGACACTATGCACTTTACTTTGCTCCACCTGAATAACTAATAACTTGACTAAGTGCTAAGTGCAAGGTTCTACTGCACCATCTAGAGTGATATGTTTATGAGGTATTTTCTGTGTGTTTGTGGAGCTTTGGTAACCATATATTTTTTAATTTGTATATACTATGTTTAACACAGGTATGTTTCCGTGTTGATTGTATGTACTATATTTTATCTTGTGCTTTTATGGTTTTATTACATGAAACCGAATAAAGTTGATTTGATTTGATTTGATTTATTTGGGGCCTGTAATAAATGGACTATGCTATAGTACTCTAAAATTGTCCAGTAATGTGGGACAGATCCCTTCAGCTATTCCATGCCTGTTAATTTGGTGTTTTTAGTTTTTTTGGCTGTACAGTGCTGGTGATAGATAAACCTCATGGCAGGTATGTATTTGTTGAATTTAATATCTATAAGTTACAATTTGTTGGTGAACACTGCGTATTATAGTTTAGTATTATTGTGGGCCATGTTATATATGGAATTGCATAACTATATAATTCAACGGTGAACTATAGGTCTGCCATTTTTGCTTCCCTGCATAATGAAAGCAGTTTGCTGGTGGAGTTGTTTGTAGTTCATGGTCTGTAAACTGAGGATCGAGCTTGGGAGTATGACTGATTTCTGGGCTTTGTTGACTGGATGCAGGTGATACAGTTATCTAAGAAATATCCAAGTTTTTAACTGTCGGGGGTAGAATATATGCTCCTGGGTGCCTCTAATGCTGACTGGTAGTAAGTTCCAGAGCCTGTTAGCTTGTACCGAGAAAGCAACCCTCCTATGGATTTTTTACAGTAGGGTGGTATGATGATAAGCAGTGCAAACCTCGAGCACAGTATTTTTAGAGACATAAATCTCACCACAGTTAGGTGCACCTTTCTCAGTCCTGCAATTCTTCTCCCCACTGTGGAGAATGGTGAGCCTCATGATTGCACTAAATTGTGGCCATTAATATCACTCCACGTCTAGACCCTATTGACTCACCATTACCTAATGCTGACTCAATTCTTTACACTGATGATTCTGCTTTGCAATATAATTTTGGTGCATTGGCGATTTACACTGAATCCCGTTATGCCTTTAATATTTGTCATGTTAGTGGTTAGCTATGGAAGATGAAAGAGTTTCTTCAGTGATATGGTTCTATAATTTCTCATGCCATATTGATTAAGAGTCTGCTTGCTGCCAACCACCTTCCTGAGGAAACGGAAGTTGTTCATTGTCTGGCAAATTCTAAAGAACGGTCAGATGGGGCACGTGATGATGCCAATCTCAGGCTGCACTGAAAGTGGCCCCAGCTTCCTTCCCTTGCCTAGGTGCTTTGCAAAAATTCTTGTCTCATTCTGTTTCTGATCTTCTGATCATTCCAACACCTATCTCGTGTTGGATTTAACAAAGCTGTACATTAAACCTTGCTTCACGATTGTATGTTTCCCATGACAGCAGACAAGCCATTACTCCTGTGTTAGAAAGACAGCTTGCATAAGCATTCCATTCAATGCCACACATGTGCAAGGGGAGAACTGCCAATGATGTACTGAAAGATTGTTATGTCCCTGGGATACAGCAAATTGTGAAGGGAGTGACCCATAAATGCATCACATTCAGGAGAAACATTCCAAGAAGGGCACTGAGGCACCAAAGGGAAGGAGCCACGCAGTGGGCAGAATGGTCAATGCAGCATCTACTAACTGATTTCATGGATTTACCACCCCCACATGGCTACACACATGTGCATGGGATGGTTGATAAAATGTTAGGGTGACTAGAGGCTGTCCCATGCAGGAAATCAGATGTGATAAGCACAGCAAATAAACTTGTGTGATGTTATTCCACATTCTAAAGTCCCAGAATGTTTGGACTCGGGCAATGAGACCCATATCATAGGTCAAGTGTTTGAAAACATTCTTAGGGGATTTCTCAGAATCTGCACACTCCTTATCACCCCCAGTCTTTGGGTACTAAGGGAAAAATGAATGACCTGATCAAGAACAAACTGGCTAAAACATGTCAAGAGACAGGACTCAAATGTCCAGAAGCGCCCTCTTATGTATTTATTTTCCGTCGATTTATATAGCGCAAACTTAACCCGAAGGTATCAGGAGCCTTATTTATGAACGCTGCGCCGCCGTTGCGTCACTTTTAACATAGGAAAAAGTGACGCACCGGTGGCGCAAGGCTTTCATAAATGAGGCCCCAGGTATCAGAGCGCTTAACATAAGCACCATTTGCGTTACAAAAGGACACATTCATTTTTGTGAGGCACGGGGAGATTACGTGATTTGCCCAGAATCACAGGATGTTGAGCGTCATTGCAGAGACTCGAACTTGGTTCCCTAGATTTGAGATAGGCTGCCCTAGCCGTTAGGCTACATCTTCTCCTCAATGAACGTTAGACACAGCCCCATTAAAAAGCATGGACTAACTCCATAAGAAGTTCTTTTTAGGAGACCATTTCCACTCCCACAGAATGTTTGACTGCCCTATGTTTCTCTCACTGGCAAGGAGAAGGACGTGTTGTTGTATTGCCGAATGATGCAAAGGGTTTCGACCAAATATCATGATCTTGCTAAAAATGCCCAACCTCCTCCTTTTGTAATTTCTGCCCATGATCTGTAGCTGGATGGCTGAGACTGTGTGAGAGAATTCAGACAGAAAGATTGCTTCGAACCACAATGGAGTGCACCTTGCTAGGTTCTACTAACTTCCCACAATGCAGTCAACCTGGATTCACCTGACTCACATTAAAAGGAGTCCAATGACACCAGAAGCTGCTGAGTGAAGTATAGATAATGAAATCTCAAAGAAGGGTATTGGTCTGCACTTGACAAAAACTAGATAAAGGAGACACCACAGGACAAGTCTGGGAAATCGTCTCAGAAAAAGACAACAGCAGACTAGGATGAGTAACAGACGATGATGGAGCAGCATGGGAACCAGAACACAAGAAATAAATTGTGAATTTACTCCACCGATACTTGGTGCAGTCGGACTGAACATTGCATAGAATTTTGAAAAAAAAAACAATTAATATTAATTAATTAATTATTTTATAAACACTACCCACCCAAATCCCCAAAAAGCTCCACAACATGAATTTAAAATGTAACACCCAGTTTAAACATTTAATAAATATGTAAACAAATTGAGGGCGCTAGAGAGCCAGCAAGCAAGATGTCCACACTGCAGTGAGGCTCCTGCCATCCGGGTGCTAAATCTGTCAATATCTTGCCCCAAATGCTGGCATCGCAACTAATATGTGCGATTAGAGTCGCCTGGATAGTGCAGGGAACTAATTGCTGCAATTGAAGCGTTAAATTTGTGTACACTGCTAAAAATGGGCTTGTGGACCTGTTGACAGACACCTACGACTGGTGCATAAAATGGCAAACTTGCTGCATGCCGACTGTCTCTGTATCTGACCAACTTTGGACCTGAGTGCAGTGGGCGAGTTATTGTTGCGAGGGCTGGCCGTCGTGGTAGAAGAGTGGGCTCTGACTGACTGCCTCCCTGGCAGATTGTGTCGTGTGGAAGGCACTGAGGACACGGGCCGCTGCCAGGGTCCATGACATGTTGTGGTGTCTCTGCGTCTGACCAACTTTGCACCTGACTGCAGTGGGCATGTTATCTATGCTGGGGCCGGCTGGAGCAGTAGAGGAGTGGGCTTTGACTGACTGACAGATTGTGCTGTGAAGAAGATGTTGAGGGCCCCTGCTGCTGCAATGGTCCACGACCTGTTGAGGTGAGGGCAGGTGGAAGTGGTGGCCTGTGGGGCAGTGGAGCCATTATGCATCATGTGGGCCACAGACTGTGGACTGCCGCTTTCTCATGCCCTTCGTCAGACCCTGTAGGAGGCCGCAGGCTGTGATTTGCAGCCTATTGTGAGGTGAGGAGGTGAGCGGCCGGCTTCAGGAAGTGATGCCTATGCCGTAGTTGCTGGGGAGCCACTGAGATTGGAGCAGGCCGCTGCACAGCCTTTTTACCCTTCCTCCTTTTGCGGCGTACTACACAAATGTTTGCATCAAAGGTATTGACACCCAGCTGGGGGTCCTCCTGGAGTATTGCAGTGCTTGACTGAGTGGGAAGGACTGCAAATTGTGCCTGCTGGTGCCAGTGGACCACATGGCTCCTGCCCCGAGCATGGGAAATGTGGTCACACATGGCCAGAAGAGGTACCCCAGATTTTTACCATTCGCTCCATGGGTTCTGATGCGGAGATCAAAAACTGCCCAGCGAGACTACATCTCAGATTAGCTAGGCCCTTGCTCGTGGCTGGCTGATTCTCCATCATTAATGTATAGGTCTATGGCACAAGATATTTGGCATGCATTTCTAGTGGGAGGGGGACTGAGGCTGCCTAGAATAACCAGCTGCTTGAAAGGGGGAGGACACAGTCTGCTATTTACTTTGGGCTGCCCATGGCTGCACATGCCCCTCTGACAGTTTTGCAGCAGTGATGCAGGCCTGTAGGTGAATGGACCCTTCTCTTGCCCGTTTACTGAACTATCAGGTCACGAACACCACCTTAAGACTAGCTAGGGAGAAACTATTGCTACAATTTGAGAGCAGCACTGTGGCCATCTACCGACTTCACATTGGCAGTTCAGGAGGGTTGTAAGCAATACATTCCTGTCAAGCAAAAGTTGCAACAAGTCAATATTCAATATACAGTGTTGTACCTTGCAAGGCTCTGCATCACTCACTAGGGCAAACCTGTGTTTTTAATAATCCGCAACAGGCTGTTGAGTTCCTGAAGCATAGTGTGGAGCGTTCTTCCACTGCAGCACAGCCATCACACACATCCAGACCTTCTTCGCCGCTGTCTGAGATGGGCTAACTCCACCACATGGAAGCCATTGGAATCTGCTCCTGACAGACTCATGTGTGTCATGGGGAGTCTGGATGGCGGCACAGTTGGAACACAATGCGGGATTGGTCGGCTACCACTGTGCAACCGTAATTGCATACCTGTACTCGACCTCATCTCAGAAAACTTTGAAGCGCGTTGAACGAGCTCTTTCATTCCGGTTGCGGTTGTGATGGGGGTTTTGGGGCCCCCACGCATGTCCTTCTGGACACCCTCATTCACTAGAGGAGAAACTGGCTGGCTTTCTGGATGATCACCTTAAGAGTTGCCCCTAACATCTCTCACTGTCTGAAACTTCCCTTTTACTTTTAACCTTTTCTTTAGGCTTCACTGAATATACACCCTCTCTTTCTGCTTTCTCTCTGAACTTTATTGAGCCCACCTGCCACTATAACTTCCCTTCTTCCTCCTTTCTTCTATTCATTGCTCATCTTCTCTTCCATTTAATTATACTGTTGCCAATATTGCTGACCACACGCCATGCTGTGCTAATCAGCTATACAGCTCACCTCTTCATTCAATGGCTGGTACTACAATTGTTTTCCTATTGTTTCTATTTGGGGAGGGAGACACTTTCTTAGTGGGATTTGACCATCACAGTGGGAGGGGGAGTGATGGAGAATAGTATGTTTGTGGTTCAATAAATGTCAATTCTTTATGGCATCATTACGCTCGGCGACCCTCCGCACATTTTTCTCTTGTGAGACGTGGAGCGATCTCACAGTATATAAATACCCCAGCAGGCATGGCTGACCCCACTCGGGCACATGCTAACAGCCCACGGGTTCGATATAATTGCTTAACCTGGAATGTGCACGGTTTGGGAAATCCTCGTGAGAACCGCCATATACTAGCATACTTTGGCATAATATCAACATTGCCCTCCTACAGGAGACTCATTTTGGGAATACTGCATACACTACATTTGCCTCTCGTTGGGCGTCCCATGGATACTTCTCGACCTACTCCACTTATGTTAAGGGTGCCACGACATTTATTCAGAATGGCACTCCTGACGCCTCTAAGGGCGCTCTTCATGACCCTCACAGATGTTATACATTAATATTGGTGAGGTTAGCTTCTGTATCCATTACCATTTTTAATTGCTATGGTCCAAACACTGATGACCCTGGGTTCTTTGACCTGCTCTAGGGTCTGATGTAGGCAACGGCTCTGCACATATTATATAGGGAAGAGATTTTAATGTGGCCCTCGATACGCAACAGGACTGGTCCCTCACAACATCCCATAGTCATTCTGCGGCATGTAGGCATATCTAAGCCATTATTGACTAGCATAACTTACTGGATGAATGGAGAACTCTCCACCCCCTGGAAAGGGAAGGCACCTTCCACTCAGGAGTCCACCATAGTTGGTCCAGAATAGATTACTGGCTCATAACTAGAGGGCGGGGAACCTGGCAACAGGGTTAACTCATTGGCATTCACATACTCAGACCACTCCCTAGTGCTGGTGACACTGATGTCCCATCTCCACTCGCATCCTGGCGGCTCTCTCCAACTTTGCTTGTAGATGAGGCATTTCACAAGGAATTGAGACAGGAGGTTGTGGAATTCTTCAACAGGAACAAAGACTCCGTTCCGCGGATTGGCACAATATGGAAGGCCTTTAAGGCTACCATGCGGGGAGTCTGTCTAGCCAAGAGCAGTGGGATCCTTCACTCCATCAGAGAATACCTGGTTAGACTGGAGCATGACCACCTTCTCTGTGTACTGGCCTATCAAACTTTTTTAAAGAGAAAATCCAGAAAGTTTATGCCTCTTTTAAGGATGAAGAGCATAAGGTGGAACTTCAGCCAGCGGGCAATATTGAACCTAGTGGAACTCTCTCAGTGTTCCGCCTTCTATCCCTACAGGAATCCATGGCCAAAATCTTAAAATGCAAGTCAGGTTACCCCTCCAACCCCTGCCCACCCAAGCTATTCAGATCCTTGGCTTACTGGATCAACCCAGCCTTAAACCTCATTTGGAATGGATGTATGACATTACAACGCAGGCTATTACAACGCCTGCCTTTACAACGTGGTTTTTACATCGCAATCCATTACAACGCAAAGTGCTTTTGGGTGTTGGATAGTGAATAGTTTAATTTACTATTCCAACTCCAGTCCCCGTGGACACTAGGGAAGGTTATTGGATACTAAATTAACCTATTCCCTATCCTAGAGCGCCCCCCAGCGCAATGCGTTGTAATAGTTTGCGTTGTAATGACCGCGTTGTAATGGTAGTGCGTTGTAAAAGTTTTGTTGTAAAGGTTGTTTACCATTTGGAATACGTCAATGTCTTCTGGCATCTTACCTGATATTTGGAAGCATGTTTTTTTACTCCGATTTCAGAAAAAACTGAATGCAGACCCCAAGGAGCTTGGTAACTACCATCCAATCTCACTGCTACAGGAACCCGCTAAAATGTTAGAGAAATTGGTTCAACAGCAACTGGCCAACTTTATAGATGCAGGAGACATCTTACAGGATACCCATCCAGGCTTACAGGCAGGCTACAGTACTGAGACAGCATTGATGTAGGTGCCGGAGTCAGTGAGAATGTCGGTAGTTGCAGGTGCATCCGCGATGCTGATACTTTTAGATCTGTCGGCAGCATTCAACACGGTTGCTCCCCACATTCTCCTGGACATACTTCAACAGGTAGGGCTGCAGGGGGCCAGTTCTTGCTTGGATTCGGTCTTACCTCACAGATCGATCACAAAGAGTCTTTCTCCAACCGCATTAATCGGACCCCAAGCCTTTATAGTGCAGGGTGCCACAAGGATCTGCCCTCAGTCCTCTACTTTTCAATATCTATCTGGTGCCCCTCTTTACTAATATTGATACCTGGGGAGTGAAAGCAATCTCTTACGCAGATGACCCCCAGGTGGTGTTTTCTTTGAAGACCACTCTGAGGACTCGTTTGCCAGGGGGAAACAATCAAACCTGCCTGCACAGCCTGTGGCAGGGGCACGCTGCAACACTGACCCCAGCGCCGTGAGGTGAACGGCCACGCAGACCGGGAGAGCCGTGAGGGAAACGGCGGTAGTTCCCATCGGGGAACTACACTACCCAGCAGACCCGGGACCGGCGCACTCCTGAGGCATCACCAGTGCGCCCGGAGGCGCTTCATAGCTCGCGCCCTCGGCGAGCTCGGGGGGAAACAATCAAACCTGCCTGCACAGCCCGTGGCAGGGGCACGCAGCAACACTCACCCCAGCGCCGTGAGGTGAACGGCCACGCAGACCGGGAGAGCCGTGAGTGAAACGGCGGTAGTTTCCATCGGGGAACTACACTACCCAGTAGACCCGGGACCGGCGCACTCCTGAGGCATCACCAGCACGCCCAGAGGCGTTTCATAGCTCGCGCTCTCCACTCGCCTCGCGAGTCGCGCGTGGGAGCTGCCCAGGAGAAGCCCGGGACAAGGGCGGGGCAGTCTTTGGCAGTCCGAGGCAGAAGGAGGCGGGGCGGGCCACCCCGTTAACATCATCCCAGCCACGAACAATGGGTAAGCGTAAGATAACACCAGCCTGTGAGGATGAGGGGAAAAATGCCAAAATCCCCAGACACTCTAAGTCCATTCTGTCATATCTCTCATCAGCAGTGGGGGCCCTTACTAAAGAAATTGCTAGCGCTGAACAAGAATTGGGTCTGACATTGCCTGTGGTAGTGGAGTCTCCTATTCTCGAGCCGCTCTCCATCAGCACAGTGGCCATCACGGCAGAGGCTCCCCCCTTACCTCTGTATCTCGTGGTAATTATCAATAATAAACCCGCTCCCTTAGCCACAACAGCAACCAAGCCCAGCACCCCTACAGTCCAATTGCAGCCATGTCAACAGGCAGCCAAACCACTAAAGGGGGCTAGAGGGAAAAGATTCAAAGTAGCGGCTTCAGACACCATACCACCCGAGCCTCTTGGGGACCAACTGGAGGAGCTTTTTGTTGCCAGAATTGAGCCATTGTTAACGGGGATAGCTAAAGACATTGTTGACACATTAAATTCTTGCCTGTCTGATCTCCTCAAGAAATGTGCTCAGCTGGACAAAATTATCACCTCCTACACGACATCTGTGGAGCACCCTAAGAGGGTCACCTCACACCAAGATCTTGGCGTGTCAGGACGGCTAAGTTCTAGTGCCACAGTCCCGCCTCAGATGGGAGCGGGGTTATCGCTCAGAGGGCAGCTTACCATAGTCACCTCGCCCGCAAGACAGGAGCACCAAACATCTATTGCCCACCCACGATCGCCACCATGTAAGTCCCTACATAGGAATCTAAAACCAAACAAGTACAACTTGAACCTACCTCCGGCCGCTGCCCCTCTGGTGGCAGTGTTTATAGGTGTGCCACCGCTCGAAGAGGGTGAATTTGAATCCACCAGGAACCTTCTACACAAAGCAAAATCTTGGTGCACTGATTCCTCTAGTGGGGAGAACCCTACAGATTTGCTTATCTTTGCAAGGAGAGTGGGGTGGGTTGGGAAAAGACCTAAAACCACTAAGGGGGACTGTGTGGTAATAAACTTTAACAGGCCCAACTTGGCAGAGAAACACTTCTGGGACGGTTCGGATATAACCTCTAAAGATCACATGAGACCCATACCACTGGGGTTTTTCTATCCCCCCTTGAAGAGAACCTATATTGGACACCACCGTTGCACCACGAGCCTAACCCTGACCTCACGCCCAAGGGCAGGTTCCGCCGCAGCCATTACCATGGGCTCCCCTCAATGCCTTCCCCAAAGTTCAGATCCTATATTATTGCCACCACCAGTTCAAGGGTCGGGTCACGTTCAAATAGTTAGCGGGATATCCACTTCTAACCGTTTTGCCCCATTATCAGGCATGGAGGGCTTGGAGGGTATGGAGGGAATGGAGGATGTCGATTGACCACTAGCTCCTGGGCGACTCCCCCCAACAGGTCTAGCGGAGCGAGGGAAGGACTTGGTATGCAAACTCGCCAGTTGGAACGTGGCAGGTGTTAAAAGCAAGGTAACAAACAAGGATTGGGTGAGAGTGGTCCGTGGTTACGAAGTCATCGCTATGCAGGAGACCTGGGATACAGCAGATAGTTTCTCCCTGGACGGCTATACTAACTTTGTTAGGGCCGCATCCCCAAGCAGTTCAGGTAGAGCCAGGGGCGGCCTCATAACTCTCTTTTCTTTGAAACTCAAAGGCTCGTTAAAACTGGTCAACAATCCCTGCCCAAACCTGTTAATAGTTGAAAGGCTAGTTTCCCCTTCCATGAGTTCCCTTTACATCAATTTTTACAACTCAATGAATAAGGATAATAGCAATAATAGTATTGCCAGCCTAAATTCTTTTTTAGTTTCCGTCAGTCAAAATACACATTTTAGTCATGAAATTATTCTTTTAGGAGATTTTAATATTCATCCATGTAATGGTCCGTGTGGCTTAACGATTGGGGCGGATTCCGCAGGGCTAGTAGAGCCACATTTTGAGCATTCTACCGAGGCAGCAGAATTAAAAGATCTAGTGGCTCACCACAATCTTTACGAACCTAACCCACCAGAAGGCACCATTAGACCTCATACCTACAAAGGCACTACCCCAGGGTCCACTATCGATTATATATTTATGACCCCAGGGATCCTGAACAGGGTAATGTCATACAACACGCTGGTGTCGGTACATAGTGACCACAACCCGGTTGTAGTGGAGGTAGCCTGGGGTCAGTATATGGGACCTATGCCTCAAACACACGAGGCTCATTTCGTAGTACGCCCAACCGACCAGGGGAGAAGGCTCAAGTGGGCAAACGTAGTCCCCAACACCTTTCATGCAGAGCTCTTACCCAAAATCAACTGCTACCTTGAGGTCTGCCAAAACAATTTGTCTCCGCCCGAGGAAATTAAGGGGGCCTTTGAAACAATTTGTAACCAAATTGTGTCGGATCTCACGGCCAGCACGAGGCGGGGAACCAGCAAATCCTTTCGCTGGTTCGATGCAGGCTGTTCCAAGGCCCATAGATTGCTGATGCTTGCCCTAAAGCAACCTACAAGGGATATGAGGAATATAGCTTACTTTAGGAAGCAATATAAGTTGGCCATCAAATTAAGGAAAGAGACGATCAAGTCAACTGCCTGGGAAAATCTATTGAATGTAGATATCTTAAGGGACAGCAAAGAATTTTGGAATGTAATTAATCAGCCCTTTTTCATGGACACACCTAATTCAGTTATGGATTGTGTGATTCCAGACGAAAAATGGATCAGCCACTTTAGCGCAGTATACGGTGGCGAAAGTATGGACAGTACCCACAATCCATCTCCCGTCCCGGAGTCCTATGCCCTGAGTTTTAATATAGGCGAAGTGGAAAAAGCCATCCATGAAACCTCAAAGAATAAAGCACCAGGCCATGATGGGGTGCCGGCCGATCTATATAAATCTTCCCCTGGTACTTACTTGAGCAGCCGTTTTGACCAATGTATTTAATGCGGCTACCAGTGGCTTTTACCTATCTTCCTGGGCTACTTCTATCATCATCCCAATCTTCAAGAAAGGTAACCGGGACGACCCAGGTTGTTATAGGCCTATATCTCTCCTGGACTCTGCCGTTAAAATCCTAGGCAGAGTCTTGTCAACCAAGCTGAGGAAGAGTATAGAGAACCACGGTGGGCTAGCAGAAATACAATACGGCTTCAGGGAAAAGAGGGGTACAGTGGGACAGTGCTCAAATTTACATCTTCTGCTCGCCAAGTGCACGGTGCCAAGGAGGGGTCCATATTTTTAGCATTTATGGACCTCTCCTCGGCTTTCGATCTGGTGAACAGAACTAAGCTCTGGGCCATGTTACGGAAGATCGGGATAGATGAGGCCCTGGTTGGATTCATGGCCTCATTACATCAGGATCTGTCCGCCAAGGTCAGGGTCACCAGGGATGGAAGATGTAGCGCCCGATTTGACTCCAGGCGGGGGGTAAGGCAGGGATGTATACTAGCTCCCCTCCTGTTCACTATCTATATCAATGGTTTGGGGAAGTGCCTAGAGAAGATGGGGCGACGTTCCGCGTGTAGGAGAAGCTAATATCCCTGCACTCCTATACGCGGATGACGCAGTCCTTATTGCGCGGACCGGTAATGCTCTACAGAGTTTGCTTGACGCATTTGGTACCTTCATGGACGACCTAGATATGATGGTTAACGTGGGCAAATCGCACACAATGATAGTAGGAGCACACAGGCACAAAAGTATGACTAAATCCTTCAGATGCAAGGGCCAGGTGGTCTCAAGAACAGCTGTCTTTCCCTACCTGGGGGTGCTCTTTGATGAGAGGGGGTCGTGGGGCCCACAGGTTAGGGCAAAAACCCTATCGGTGACTAGGTCATCGGCAGCCCTCATGGCCTTCTCCAAAAGGCTGGGCGCTAGACCAATGGAGGCCCTACTGAAGGTTTACACCTCGAAATGTCTGTCAATAGCCATGTATGGCGCCCCAATCTGGGTTTATGCACAAATTGAACCTATCCAGAGAGCGGAGAACAGGTTTTTACGCTCATTACTGTCAGTCCCCCCATCTACCACAACTTATTCCATTCATTCGGAGGTGGGCATAGACTATATAACTGATAGGCTAAATCTGGCCCCATTGATTTATTGGCTAAAGACGTGGCTCAACAAAGAGGTAACCTTGAACCACTCCATTATGGAGGACGTTATGGCACTGGAGCACTATACAAGGATTCCTTGGCTGGACTATCTGAGGAGGTCATTTCACCTATTAGGAAGATTGGAACTCTTTGAATCCCCAAAAAGTATCACAAATAAGAATGTACTTTTGATCAAGAGGCAGTTTTTGTCCCTGGCAAGATCAAACCGAGAGGAAAAAGAACTGCAGAAGCCATCGGTTAGGTCTCATTATTTAACAAAAAGTGTTATTGCTATGGAACCCTATCTTATAATAGTCACAAGACCTTTCCATAGATTCCTCTTGACAAAATTTAGACTAAATTTGATCCCTTTTTTATTGGGAGATTACCCATCTTGGGCTAAGCCAGAGTCAGCCTCATTGTGCTCTTGTGACGATCATTCACTTCAGGATACCACGCACTTTGTCCTGTTTTGTACATTGCTTACTGCGCCCCTAAAGAAATATTTGCTCCCAATTCTAAGAGAGGTGGGCTTCAGACAAGTTAAACCTGCACTTCTATATTTACAGTCGGTGAGTTCCATTCGTACAATTTTTTGCATGGGAAGCTTCTTGGCCGCAGCAGCGCGTATTAAAGCTAACCATGTATCCATAGACAGAATACAATGATTCTCTATTGCTGTTGATCAAATCGTCTATTTTTGTACTGCCTTGTTGTGGTTATCTTTACACATGTAACAGCTTCTTATAAGGTTGTGTTTTAAAGCCCTGGTCATATATTTTAAACCATTTTAACATGATGTATTGGTTTAACTGTAAAATGTATTATGAACTTTTGTATGTAATGTCTTTTTATGATTTTTTTTAAAATCGAATAAAAGTATTTTGACTGACTGACTCGTTTGCCAGAATATCGGGGTGTCTAAAGGACATCGCATGCTGGATGAACATGAACAAACTTTGAATACGAATAAGATGGAGGTCCTATTCTTTGGTCTGGTTTCTCCCCGTCTGCTGGACTATGGTGGTCAGTGAAACTGGGCCCTCCCCCAATCCCAGCAAATTCAGCTAGGAATCTGGGTATTAAGTGGGACTCTGACCTTTCCTTCGTAACTCAAGCCCAGCACATCTCGTCGTCCTGCTTCAGGAAACTAAGAAGCCTCAGGAAATTCCTGCACCTCCTACCAGAGGAAAGTCGCAGAGTCGTAGTCCATGCTACAGTTACATCTCAGCTGGACTATGTGAACAGTCTGTACCTTGGGCGCTTAATATCTGATTCACAGACTTCAGATGGTACAAAATGCAGCAGCAAGACTCATATGCCGGGTGCTGTTCTGTCACCATATCTCCCCACATATTAGGCAACTGCCCTGGCTCCCAGTTGCAAAAATGATCCAGTTTAAATCCTTGACATTAGCCCACGGAGCCCTACATAACAAGGGCCCAGGCATCTCAGACACAGGCTGCGCCCCTACCAACCTAAACGCACTCTAAGATCAAATTCCCAGCACCTGCTGAGTGTACCCCGTTTTGCAAAGTCCTGAATGGGAGACAGATCTTTCACAGAGAATACAGCCAAGTTATGGTACTCCTTGCGAGCACATATGCATTTGGTGGATACAGAACTGAAGTTCAGGAAGATACTGAAGACCTGGCTATTTAGCCAGAATTAGCTCCCCGCCTAGTTACCCTACCTGATCACCGCTTCAGCACTGGGACACCTCTGTTTGAGATAGCTGTTGCGCTTTACAAGTGTCACTATTATTATCATTAAGACCTTAGAACTCTGGAGAGGAATCTGGGAAACACACCGATCAGTGAGGTGACTGCCAAGATTGGGATGGTTGCTTCTGATTACCAGGAAATAGCTGATCATGAGTGACTAATCCATTTCAAATATTTTAAAGCAGGGGAGTATAATAAATAATAAATAGGCATTTGTTAAGCGCACAGCTACCCAAACGGGGAGTAGGGGAGACACTGGGGCATGCATTAGACACAATAACACGCAAACCCTGTGATACCAGTGCGCTCCTTGCATTAAAAGACAAGCATGGCAGCCTAGTTAGAGACACGCCACAAATCCTAAATGTCTTCTCCAAGTTCTCAATGCCTTTATACTTCTAGCACACACCAAACAGTTAAAATAGATGCATACCTGGCGGAGGTCTCACTGGGAAGGCTGAGTGATGAGCAGAGGGAATTCCTTTCCGCAGACATAGAGGAAGATGAAATTAGGGAGGCCATTGTGCAGTTACATTCGGGTAAGGACCCTGGTGCAACTGGGATACCAGTCTATTTCTATAAGGCATCTGTTGGTACCCCAGTCCCAATCCTGAAATCGGTATATCAAGAGGTGAAGGAGAACAGCCTGCTGCCACCTACCATGTGGGAGGTTATGATAATTACCTTACTCAACCCTGGCAAATCTCCTGAACTCTGTGATTCTTATAGACCTTTAACATTTATAAATTGTGACGTTAAAATGTTAGCAACGATTCTGGCAAATCGCCTTAGCCTACTGATGACTTTTCTGGTGCGAGCTAACCAGTTGGTTTTCATCCCTGGACGGGCTACCTCATATAATTTGCGCACACTGTTTGCTGTCCTCCAGGATATTGACCAAGAGCTTGGCGCTGTTGCTGTGTTTTTCTATGCCAGTAAGGCTTTTGATTCGCTAGAGTGGGATTACCTGATGGTGGTTAATGATGCCTGGGCTTTCCTCCACCTTTCCTGACCTGGATTGCTCTTCTGTATTCTCAACCATCAGCTAAAATATAAATCAACGGAACCTGCTCTACCCCATTGCCTGTTGAGCGAGGCACCAGGCAGGGGTGTCCACTGTCATCTCTGTTTTCGCACTGGTAATGAAACCACTGGCAGATCTGTTGCGACAACATCACCTGGATTACACCATCAGATACACCACCATGCATATCCTGGTTTCATAATATGCCAATTACATTACGCTATATCTTAGGGACTCCCGAAACAGTGAATGGGGTGCTGTGAGAATTTATGCAGAATATTAGATTTCCAGATCAATTGGGAAAATTCTCAACTCTTCCCCCTCACCTCTGACACTACATGCTTTCATTCTGGTGCAACTCGGAACTTAGGTATTTTGGAAAATTGCTCTCTAGAGACAGAGGTGAGCAGATACGTGCGAACTATGGTACTGCCCTAGACGCAATCACAGACAAAATTACGAGATGTATATCGTTACCCATTTCCCTTGCAGGACGTATCTCCCTTATGAAAATGGTTATACTACAAAAATTGCTTTATTTATTCCTCAATATTCCTTACTTACCTGATGGAATTTATTTAAGGCACTCAAAACACAATGGATAAGCTCAGCCTGGGCGGGTAAGCAACCACAACTCCAATTAAATATACTCACTCATCTCTAAGGGGGGTTTTGAGGCACCAGACCTTGAGCTCTATTTTTTGTGTGCATAGGCACATTTTGATGTACACTGGCTCAAGCCCACTCCTTTCATGCCACATCTGGCTATAGAGCAGGGTTATATGGCCCCCAAGCCAACATCGGCGTATCTGGGCATGAGGAGGGACTCGGTCAGGAAAGTGGACTTCACGGTTGAGTGCACAATGACAGCATGGGATAGATTCGCTAAACGGCTTGGTTAACCTATTCATTATTCAACACTAATCCCTTTGCCCTAACACTTTGCATTTCTGGTAGCGCACGAGGTGGCCTTCATGGTAATGCTCCTGAAAACTAGGCTTAACATGTGAGGGGACCTAAATGCGGACGGGATATTCATCGACTGGGGAGTATTTTGGGGGATGAAAAGCAGACACAGCTAGATGTCTTTCACTATATCAGACTCCAACATAAGGTTAGGGTTGCCACTCCTGACTTCCCCCAGGTACCTCCCTCATTTAATTCTCTGAATACCTTGCTTAGCACCCCCAGTCCTGGACACTTAGGGGCCCATTAGGATGGCGGGCAGATTTTCCCCACCAGGCTGGCGGTAGCCACCGCCGGCCTGGCGGGGGCAATCCGCCCGCCATCCTCACTGAAATGACCCCTCTCCACATTAGGAAGGCTGGAGGGTCCGCGGCGGACGGGAAGACCGTCCGCCACTTTTCCGCCGGTCGCCTTTGCGACCGGCGGAAAAAGTGTGTACATATGGTGATGGTGTCTGCGAGACACCGCCAACCATATTACAATGCCTGCGGTCCTATGCCTTTCCACTGCAGCATTGCCGCCGTGGAAAGGCATACGGTCTTTGCTTTGGGGGTCCGTGGCGGGCCCCCAGTGTGAAGAGGGGGTGGGGGTGCACATGGGGGGTACCTATGGTAACCCCCTGTGTTTCAAAGTACAACATGGCAGGCACCGCGCGGTGCCTGTCATGTTGTGCTTTGAAACGCACTATATGTGGAGTAACAATCCCAGGCATATATCAAAACAACGACCAATAGATTAAACAAAACAAACTAGTGCAGTTTATAGGAAATATACATTTTTAATTTGATTAAAAAGGATTTAATAAAAAACAGTGCATTGATCAGAAATGATAAAAGATTGTATAATAATACATATATATTCACAAAACAATTTAATTAAAAAGGAGGTCAGGTGGCATCCGGTCGACGCGTTTCGACATAAAATATGCCTTCATCGGGACTTAAACCATCCAATTTCTGTAAAAAAGATTATAACAATAATTTACTCATTATATCCTCATTATATCCTCTGTCATGGAATGATATAACTGGACTAGTTTTAAATTGTTCTAAACATTCTATTGGTCTAGACATTCTCTTCGCATTAATGATGTACCGCCTTATATACAGATCTTTTACACCTATGCATATATAGATTTTCCAACCCAAGCATATATTTTGAAAATTATAAGCAATCACAGATATGGAGTATTCAGTTTTCAATTGTTTAGCGCAACACAGAGATTTGGCACATTTGAGCAAGAACATTCTTGTATACCATTCCTTTGTCAAATAATTATATCAAGTAATTTGATTCAGTGGTACAGGTGATTTATTTCATCCATTGGCCTAGTACATTCTAAGCATTTCAAGTGATTAGCATTTGCTTGGGGCTTCTACTCAAACATAAGCCCTAATTATTTAAACAATACAAAGAGTCATAGGACAGAAACAATTATGGAGGGGAAAGACAGAAGAGTTCCATGTATGTCGCCCTAAATCAGATTTATCCCTATTCTGAGGAGTTAGTGTATTAATTTTGAGTACTCATTTGTTATGATTTTATAAGGACAACTATTTATACACTTCAATTTCTTACCTAAATTTATGTAAATGTACACGAACAATACTGTTCACCATTTATTTTGACCTGCAACACGGCTGTATAGATGCTCTCTCATCGGTTTCAAAATTTGAAGATTTATTTGTAGTTTTCTAAAAGGGACCAGAATAACATACGGGTAAACCATGAGTTAAAGATTCTAATTCCCTTGTTGAGAGAGTTGTTCCATTAGCAGGGTTATACATAAATGCTCACCTTGTGTTTTTCATTAAAGTATCATAGGAACTTTCGTTGTCTTGGGTGTTTTTGGGTTACAATAAGGACCGATGACACTATCCTATGAGTTAGAAGAAGCACGCATTTTAGTCTGTTACCCCATTACTATTGTCTTTGTTTCAAATCAAACAGTATTCCTTGCTCTCTTACCCTCAGGGGATTATGCTCCGTTCGTCATCTGGGGTCAATGAAAACGGCTGAGTACCACATCTAGGCCACCCGTGTGCGGAAAAACGTCCTGACAGAATAAATTAGCAGCAATGTAAGCCGATGTTCTATGTAGCCATTTTTAATTCTTATAAAGCTTAAAACGGACAATGTGCTATTACCACTTACCTAAAATCTTGAAGTGATATTATTGAGTGGTACCGCTTCGTTCACGTACGTAGAGCTAACACTTTTGAAAGGCACCGAACTCCTACGTTCTTTTATATTTATCCAGTTCCTAATTAAAGAAAAGGCGAGCGGTTTGTTAATTTATTCACTTGAGCACTCCGTTTTGCTGTTTCTCCTAAGAGGTAGCGGGCATCTAAATTATCAGCATAAAACCTCGCAACTACTTTGAATATTTGTAGCTAGCACCGACAAAAAAGGGGCCAACTTGCATTCTAATTTTACCGCTTACCTAATTTTGCATAAAACGGTTTTCCCCACGTGATTCAGTTCTGAGTGCGTGTCGGTGATGTCGTGATATTAAATCTTTTTCAGTATTCAAATCCCGTAGCTCCTAATCAGAGGGTAAAATAGTTTACATTTAACCCAATTGCTATAAGAGGCTTAAATGGGGTCGGTTACTGGTTACAAACAAAAGGGGGGGGGCGCGGTTCCTACCTGGAGTCTACGGCGGAGACGTCAAAAATCCGTCTTCTTTTTAAAATTACCATCACACGTCACTCCTGTCAAACAAAAACGCAAAGTTCTAATTTGCCACAAATGTTACAAGCGGCTAGATTTACATCCGTTTAACAAACACGGCAGACCCCGCTTCCTACCTGACGTTCACACGGGGGCACCGATGAATCAAAATCTGCTGCCGATGGGTCAGATTATTCAGAGAGAACAGCCACGATTCAAAATTCGGGAGTTCTTTTATAAGGACAAATGTAATTGGCCAGCATAAATCCTAGGTTCTTAAAGGGGAAGGCACTATCTCTAAGGAGTGTTTTTCCACGAAAAAAGAGGTTCTGGTTGCGTCATCATTTGTCACCATTATCAAAGAATTGCATTCTGCCAAGGCAAATCACTATTAAGGCCATGACTAAAGGTTTTAAGAGAGAAGATCCAGAAGACTTCTCGTTTTTTTCTTATTTTATCTCCTCCTTTGGTATTCGGTGTATATATTTTTTCCAATATGCGCCACCGTATCTCTGATGAGGCATGATTGAAGTCTAAATAATGCGCAGTGAGCGGGGCAGCTACTTTCTTAGTCTTGATCGCTGACCTATGTTCAGTTAGCCTAACTTTGATCGTTCTTGCAGTTTCGCCCACATATCCTAAATTACAAGGACACATGAGCAAGTAAACAACATTACTGGTGTTGCATGTCCATAAATCATTTGCTGCTATATTATATCCATTCATTATGAAGTTTTGACCTGTTATAATGCCGTCACAGGACTGGCACGAACCGCATCTCGAAGTACCTTTTACTGGGTTTGTTCCCTGTATAGATTTCTGTACAAAAGGGACTTTTTCAGAGGTACCAGTATATCTTGATCTCACTACATGGTCTTTAAGGTTCTTATTCCTTCGGTGTGCATACATCGGTTTTTGGAGTTTTTGGGCAGATGGTTCTAAGTTCAACAGATGCCAGTTGGCATTCACTATCTGCCTGATCGTTGCATTTAGTGTTGAGTGTCGTGTGACACATACTAATTTTGGTTCCTGCACTTCTTTTCTTGATCTCAAAAGGGCATCACGGTCATAGTATCGGGCCCTCTTATAGGCCTCACGTACCAGACGATGAGGATATCCTCTGTCGAGGAATTTTTGTTTCATTTTCACAGACTGGCTGTCATAGTCCTTGATGTTGGTGCAGTTACGTCTCACCCTAAGGAACTGGGAGAAGGGAATGCCATCCTTCTGGCTCCTAGGGTGATAACTCGAAAAGTGAAGCAAGGTATTTCTTGCTGTAGGTTTCGAGTATAGATCTACTTCCAACTTGTTGTTATTATTCCGGATATATATATCTAAAAATTCAACTTCAGAGGTGTTGACATGGGCAGTAAAACGAAGATTCTCGTCTGCAAGATTAATCCATTCCAGGAATTCTCCCAGAGTCTGTTCCCCACTGGTCCAGATAAAGAAAATATCATCAATGTACCTATACCAGTGGGAAACAGACTCGTAGAAAGGGGCCATCTCATTTTGTATATTATGTGCCTCGAAGAGAGCCATGTATATATTAGCTATTGAGGGAGCCATGGCTGCCCCCATGCTTACGCCCTTTGTTTGCTGGTACATGCGGTCTCCAAACTCAAACACATTTTCCTGTAGTACTATAGACAGGCACTCATAGATAAACTGTTTATTGCAGGGTATCTGATGTAAGTCTATAAACCACATGGTGGCATCCAGGGCTCCTTTTTGTGGGATGTTACTATATAACGCTTCAACGTCAAGCGTAACTAGGAGATCCCTGTTGCTATTAAATTGGAGATTTTCCACCTTTGCAATCATTTCTCCAGTATCTTTAATATACGAAGGAGAAAATGGTATATAAGGCCTCAGTATATTATCAATATACTTGGAGAGAGCCTCAGTTGGGGTACCAATAGTTGATACTATGGGTCGATATGGTGGGTTTTGTTGGTCTTTATGCATTTTGGGAAGGCCATAAATGCATGCCAATTTACCTTGTGATTTATTCAGAAAATCGTACTCCTTTCTATTTATTGTTTCCTCATCCAGTGCTCTCTTTGTTACCTGCTGAATCTTTTTGACTAACTTGTTTGTTGGGTTATTCCTAACTTCTTTATAAAACAACTGGTCGTTCAGCATTTTTAACATATTTTCTTCATATGTGTCGGAGTCAATCAGAACGATGCCACCTCCCTTATCGCTGCTTTTTATTATTAGCGATTTATTGTTCTTAAGGTTAAGTAGGGAGTCATGTTCCTTTTTGGAGATGTTGTATTTTGATTTCGGAACATATTTCAAGGCCTGATCCAACCTAGTCAGAACAACTCTTTCAAACATCGCCATTTCAGGACCAAGTTGGTCCAGTGATGGTGTAAAAGTGGAGGGCAATGCTACAATATTGTTTGAGGAATTCTCATTTTCCAATTGAAACGCACAACATGCATTTTTAGCATTGCGGCGGGCGGTGCTTTTCAGCACCGCCCGCCGTAATGTTAGAAATGCGGGATGCACCCGCCACTGTGGCGGGTGCATCCTAATTCCACGCACGGGACCACCGCCCTTATGGCAGGCGGTCACTTCCCACGACAGGATGGCGGGCGGACAAAGTCCTCCCGTCATCCTAATGAGCCCCTTAGTCTCTACTCTATACCACTTGGCTCAGCTTGAAGCACCGGAAATGCAGGGAATGCCCGGGTTGGGTGGGATCTGGAGCTTGGGACACCACTTACAGGTAAACAGTTGGATATACTGCTGTCAGCAGCAAGGGCAGATCTCTAGAAGCAGCAGACTCCGTATCATTCATTTTAAGTTCTTACACTGTATATACTACACGCCTGCCAGATTGCACCATTATTGCTGCGCTTAGATGACAGGTGCACCGGGTGGGCTTTCTCCATCTGGCCTGGTGTTTTAAGTCGATTCAGGCATACTGGAATGACATATGATTGGTCACCCTATAAATCTCACACCACTACTTGCGCTACTGGGGCACACGGAGGAAATAGAGGCGGGTTTTAGGAAATATGTGGCACTCAGCCTTCTCTTATCCAAGTGGATAGAGGCCGTGCACCGAAATTTAAGGAATAGTTGTAAGAACTCACTTATTGTAAATACCAGTTAACCACATAGCTGAGTTACTTCTATCCAGCTTCTGATATCTGGGACCCCCTGCAGGCATATAAGAGGTCACACACGCCACAAGCTATAGGGGTGTACATCCCTTGAAGCTACCCATTAGCGTATTAAAGATCATGATTGACTGCATGTGATACTTGGTCACACTCTCTGTGCTCCAAGTGATGTTCTGGGTTGACGTCTGTGAGGGGATACATGCATGCCAGATGATTTGTGGCAGCTGCCTATTGGTATTTAGAGTAACGCCCATGTATTCACATTTGTATAACTGGTGCTCAGTCAGTCCTCTAGATTACCCGTGCATCCCTTTGATGTGAGTGGGTGGGGCCGGTCTACTAAAGCCCCCTCAGATAGGGGCAATGGCTGTTGGAGTTGTCCATAACGCTCTTGCTTTGTCATATGTCTGAAAGTTATTGTCGTTGTGCTGTGTCATGAATCAAAAAACAATAAAGAAAGTTTTTAACAAATATGTAAACAAATAAATCCAGATATATTGAGCTACAATAATCCAATCGTGTAGAAATTAAAGCATTCAAAATGTGTACTCCATGAGAGAACAAAAACCAATTCAAGATGCGTTTTATTTTTAATGTACGCAGCAGGAAAAAAAACAAGCACTGGCTGCAGCCTTCACTTGGTGAGCATAGGTAACGATTTTCTTGCTACACATTTCTACCTCCTCATCAGAAAATCTAATGCGCATTCACAAACATTTTATTTCCTTACAGAAAGTGAGGTGATTGTATTCATTTCACTTATGGAACAACAAAGGACTTCGAAAGTTTCACACGTGGTGTTTGGCTCGCGGTTACCTGTAATTAACTGAACGAATTGGCCTCCAGCCAGACATTGTGCTTGACTGTGGCTTCTGGCTTGCTCGCGGTCGTGTTTGCATATGCTTTTGCCAGCAACTGCCAATCGCTTCCAGCTTGTCCTCAGTGCTGTGCTAATAGCCCCTCCCCTCTCCAGCGGCCTCTAATGTCGTGCCAAGTCTAGATGCCAGGTCAACGCACAGGTGTGCCGAAGTGAGGGTATGAAAATAAAGTGTGAATCGAATCACATGATGCGTTCCTCAAACATCATAGACCATATCACGTTCTTACAAAACTTCCCCCATCACAACAGGCCCATGAAACGTAGGTGCAAATTACGCACTACAAATGTACTTTAACGTGTGGTGCGCAAATTAGTAATGGTACAATTGTCACTGGATTATGATTTGCGAGTCCAGGGATGGGGAATCGCGTACTCTTTGCACATGAATCCACCCATTAAACCATCATTTAATAAATATGCATATATTTATATTTTCGTTCTAAGGAGAAACCCAGATTCACGTTTTTTATTTGCGACAGACAATCCATATGTACACTTTTGAACCTTTTCAGTATCATTTGGTAACTTGACTTTGCCAAAGAAACCTGGAATAACAATATTTGAAAGTGGCACTTCTTTTGTAGAAACGCGAAATGTCCTCCACCCTCTATGTGATTTTTTTCTGATTTCTATTTTAAAAAATTGGAATCAGGAGGTTCTGGACACAGATCAACTCCTTCCTGAACGATATGCTCAAAACAGGCCCCCCCCCCTTGTTCTCCTTTTCTTTCTTTCTCTCTCTCCTTTCCTTTTTTTGTAATGAAGGGAAAACAAACAGCGCGCACTCTCGAACGGGCTGTGACGGAAAAAAAACGCTATTGTATGCACCACCCATATATATATATTTTTGTATGGTTCTTTTTCCTGTATGCCAATAAAAATTTCTCTTTTTAAATAATAAAAAAAAAAAATTGGAATGTATATGACCGATCAATCTTGCTTTGTGTGGATGTGTTGCAGCAACCCCGCGTGTTCATGTTCCGGATCTGCTTGATGCTTTGTGAAAACGGCATTGATTTTTGCCTTTTTACCGTTTTTGACGCAATCTACTATTGCACCTTTGGGTGCATGTTGCACTAATATGCACTCGGACCAATACGTACTGTGCCCTTTTTACAGTAATTCACTAATGTACCATTGTGTACATAAGATACAAGTATGCACTCGGACAAATATGTACTGTGCCCTTTTTACAGTAATTGACTAATTCACCATTGGGTACATAAGATACAAGTATGCACTTGGACACATACTACTGTGCCCTTTTTACAGTAGCTGACTAATGCTCCATTGGGTACATAAAATACAAGTATGCACTCGGACAAATGAGTACTCTGCCCTTTTTACAGTAATTCACTCATGCACCATTAGGTATACAAGATACAAGTATGCACTCGGACAAATACGTACTGTGCCCATTTTACAGTAATTCACTCATGCCTCATTAAGTATGTAAGATACAAATATGCACTCGGAAAAATACGTTCTGCTATAAAAGCATACTCGAGTACGTGCTGATACGAAACACCACTTGTCCGTCTGCCTGTCACTGGTGAGTCTATGCTTGTTACCTTGCTACTGTGCTGTACCGATTTTGTAAGTTATACTGAGCTGTGAAAAGAGTCCTTGTGAGAAGTTGGCCTGGTATATGCTGTCCACTAATTAAAGTGGGCACCTTGCACCAGTCCAAACGACCCTTATGATGTATGAGGTCAAAGATAACTTATAGAAAAATATCCTAGTGGTAGCTGTGGAGAGCAGCCTTCATGCTTAATCTTGAAGGAATGTAAAGCAGCTTGTTTTACCAAGATACCTCCTGAATTAACCAAATGAAAGAGAACCACAGAGTAGTTAGATAAAAATATGTATTTATTGACACAACACTCTACTCTCTACTATCCTCTACACGAGGATAGATCACAAAGCACATAATACGAGATCAATAGAACAGCTGTAAGTAGCACAATACACAGTGGGCTCAAGGGGGAGTCCAAACCATATACTAAAATAGTGGTAATACCAATCACGACTGAGATCAAGACAAGGTCTGGAGCACGTAAAATTGCTGGGACCACAAGGAACTACCCCAGGTGATTAGATAGGGACCCCACGGAGGGCGGGTGCAGTGTGCTAACGCGACCGCGGGCTCTGTACAATTCTATGGGGAAGTCGTGGTTACACTTTTAAAGTTTAAGGACCCTTCTAGGAGGACTTCAAGCAAGCCCTTTGGAACTTAAGAGGTTAGAGAGCCACCCCACCCGTGGATACCGTAGTACTCGAGTTACCTATTCAAGAGGAGCCGGGTTTATAGGTCTGAATGGGTGTCAGAAATCGCAGTCGTTCTCAATGGAGGACTGTGAAGAAGTACTGCTGCCATGAAGGTGAAGAGGGTCCAATGAAATCCAAGCCTGGATTCTGGAAGAAAAGAATCTGAAAGCAGAGGGGACAGAGTCTGGGTCACTCCAGGGTGACCAGGGCCTCGGTAGACGAATGCCCACCGATGTTGGGTGCTTCTGGGACGAAGAAGGGATGCTTGACTCTGCAGCCACAAGGACCAGAAGATGCTGACACCAACCAGGAGTCAGATACGAGCTGTCCCATGAAGAATGTCGAGTGCTGATGGGTCAGTGTCCGGCTGGAGCACCAACAAGCTTTGACAAAAGCAACCCATGCAAGCAGGTCAAGCAGGTTACGGTGTGGACCAGTAAGGTCCAAGGGACTCACAAAGCAATGGAGAGTCAGGGCATGTCTGGAGCAACCAGGAAAGCCCAACAGAAATCAAGATGACCATCAGGAGGACCCACAGGCCGAATGACCAGGAGTCGTGAGGGGACATCAAGCAAGATTGCGAAGTACCAGCTCACGGAGCTCTCGGTGCAAGGAGGCTGGGGTTCTTTGGTGCAAATACTGCTCAGGGTCAGGACTACACAGAGTCCAATACACAAGCTCGGGAATTGCCAACAAGCATATGCAACTGCAAATGGAGGCTGTGCACAGGGGTTTGGGTTATGCAGTCCCCACGAGGGATACTGGCCTCAAACTTGTTGAGAAGGCAGATAAACCTCAGTGACCTTCAGGAACCCACCTTCTGTGCTACTGAAATCCTTGGAGTCTGCAGGCGCTCAGGAGCAGCAGACTGGTCAGTTGCTTTGAGGTGCCTGCTAGAACAGGGGAGTGACTCCTTCGCTCCAAGGGAGATTCTTCAGTTGTCCTTAGTGCACCACAGGTCCTGCACGGAGCCTATATGAGCAAGGGCACAGACTAAGCTTTGGACGGAAAGGGGGATGAAGTCGAGTCCAGTCGAGGTCCAGCGCAGTCCAGAGTGTCCAGAAGGTTGAAGGTCAGTGGTTTCTTCTTGTAGAATCTTGTCCACATAACATCTAAAGTGTTACAGCCAGATAAGCCCTTTTGTACCCATGGTAGAGGGTTGGACAGATTCAGGGGACCCTACTAGGGGAGGGGCAGGACAGAGGGGAGGTTACTCCCATGTCCTTTGTTCAGTTTTGCGTCAGAGCAGGAGCCAATGGCTCCCAGAACTGGTTTGAGCTGGACTATGTACAGGGACATCTAATGTGCCCCAGGTGCAGACTTTCAGACACTCTCAGAGTGCACCCACCCAGCCCCAATACACTAAATCCTGTCTGGGAGGTGGTCACACCTCACTGTGACAGGATGCCTATTGTGCTGCCTTCCTCTGCTTGAGCTTGGCTCAGCAGCCGGAGGGCAGAAATGTGTCTATGGTCGGCAGCATCCATTTTGTGCTGTCCGGGTCGAGAAGGCTGCCACGATAGACCAATGACCCCAGGAAGCTCGCTTCAGAAGGGTGGAATCATACCTCCCACACCGGTTACCAGTGTGGAGGTATGATTCCAAGGTGTTTGATACCAAACACGATATGTTTCTATGAGACCGTTTTTGAGATAGCATTTACAGCGAGGTTTTAATGCACCTCTACCTATATGTTCGGCTGAGTCACAGAAAACCCAGGAAAAGGGTCTCTGAAGGCTGCAGAGAGGCCCTGCTCATGCAGGGGTACCCTCTCACATAAAACTCAGCACCCTGCCTTCAGGATTGATAAGGCCTGCTATAGGAGTGATATACGTTTTAAGTGTAGTGACCAATAAATATAGTGAAACTATATCTAAAGTAAGTGGTGCAAGCACCAGCTTACACAGGTTGCAGTAGCAGACCTGTAGTTCCATTTTGCAGGGCCCCTCATGGGTGGCACAATACCTTCTTCAGCCCATGGGAGGCCTCTGGGGTACCTATGCCCTGGGTGCATGGGTACCATGTACTAGGGACTTATAAGCGTACCCCACTATCCAATCTGGATTGTACCAAATTACATGTATGTCAATTTAAAGGAGAAAGCAGATAGACTGCGGTTCTGATTAGCAGGATCCCTGTCAAACTAGTAAAAAACAGTGAGGCATTATGCAAAAAGTAGGGGTAACCATAGAAGCAGATCTTTCTTTCCTACACAAGCCCCCAAACGAAAGGACATGAGACTAACCTTGACGAGTTGAGTCTTCATTTCCTATAGGGAAATATCTTGAGAGTCCATCTGCATTGGCATGGTTACTCCCAGGTCTATGTTCCACTGTATAGTCAACAAAAGTTTGGGGTTTTCACCCTTCATCTGTTTTAGCCATAAGAGGAGCTTATGGTATGTCTGAACAATAAAGTGAGTGCCAAACAAGTATGGCCTCAGCTGCTTCTTCAGAGCCCAAACCACAGCAAAGGCTTCCCTCTCAATAGCTGACCAAAGTTTCTCTCTGGGGGTCAGCCTTCTGCTTATAAAAGATGATCCTGACCCTCTTCATTCAGTTGTGCTAACACAGCCCCTACCCCCAACTCAGATGCATCAGTTTGAACAATTACTTGTTTGGAATAGTCAGGACTTTGCTGAATGGGAGAAGTGCACATGACCTGCTTCAGGTTCTCAAATGCCTTCTGACAGCTAACTTCCACTGAACTTTCTTAGGGATTCTTGTAGAGGTCAGATCATTTAAGGGGGTCACTATAGATCCATAACCCTTAACAAACCTCCTGTAATACCCAGCCAGGCACAAGAAAGCTCTGACCTGAGTCTGGGTAGTTGGAGCAACCCAGTCCATGATGGTCTGGATTTTGCTCTGCAATGGTTGAACCTGGCCTCCATCCACAAGGTGCCCCAGGTACACAACCTGATTCTGCCCTTTCTGGCACTTGGTGGCCTTTTTAGTGAGGCCTGCCTTTGGCATGGCCTCCAGAACACTTCTCAGGTGGACCAAGTGATTCTGCCAGGTGGAACTAAAGACAGCAATATCATCAAGATAAGCTGCACTATAGTCTTCCAGGCCTGTGAGAACTTAATTCACCAAACTTTGAAATGTGGCAGGTGCATTTTTTAAACCAAAGGGCATCACAAAAAATTTATAATGTCCACTAGATGTTGAAAATGCTGTCTTGGGTTTGGCATCCGCACCTAGTCTGATTTGTCAACATCCAGCACGGAGGTCAAATGTACTCAAGAATTTGGCTGAGGACAAAGTATCAATGAACTCATCCACCCTAGGAATAGGGTGAGCATCAGTCCTAGTGACTGCATTGATCCCCCTGTAGTCTACACAATACCTCATTTCTCTTTTACCACCTTGGGTATGAGGTTTGGTTACCAGGACTGCTGGACTATCCCAAGGGCTATCTGAGGGTTCAATGACTCCCAATTCCAGCATCTTTTGTACCTCAGTCCTTATGCAATCCCTGGCATGGTCAGGTTGCCTGTAAATCTTGTTTTTAACAGGCAGACTTTCACCTGTGTCCACATCATGGGTGCACCAAGTGGTCTGACTAGGAGTCAGGGAAAACATATGTCTGCACTGATTGAGGTCTTAAACTTAAGAGGGAGTGGCCCAACCAACCAAGGGACTGAGTACCAACACAATAGTGTAAAATAATTTTTACCTTGGACTAATTATCATAAATGGTCATTCAAACTCACGCCCTGCTTCATCCACACTATGTCAAAGTGAGGGATCTCCCCTGACTACACAAACAAACCCATTGCAAATATGACTTCAAAATTATCAAAACAATACCAAAAATGTATTACGTAATTAATGCAAGTTATTAAAAACACAATAATGAACAATACATTTCACAGAAATCATTAAAAAGTTAAAATAATTTACAAAGAAGAGAAAAATTCGAGTGATTCCTTACGAAATCATCAAATATCATTAATCCGTTGGAATCTTAAACACCACGCCAGGCTAATATTAGCAAATGACAATACATTAGTTCCTAGGATTTAATAATGACAATTGTGTCAACGCGTTTCGGTGTGTTGCTCGCTTTTGCACCATCTTTTTCAAGACAAAGAACTGTGTTGTCCCTCTTTTTTCCGTTTTCAATATTAAAAAGTCAAATACAATCTAAAAAACATAAAAAGTACATATCAATGTATTGTCCCTACAACACTCGACAATTCTTTTGATTAACAGAACTACTATTTTTTTTATCATACTTCTCGTTATCATTGAAGAACAGTTTATCTTAATTATTGAATAAACCCCCAATGGAACCATATTTGCAATGTTTCTCAGTCAATCTAAACATTCAAAACTAAAAGCATCCCTATTTGGCAACAATTCTCACATCTATCTGCACCATCAATCCACCCACATTAACTGTTTAATTTATTAATCTTGTCTCTTTGTTAGAACATACATATTTAGGAAAAATCCCAAGGTATTCAACTTATCCAAAAAACAAGGGGGAAAGAGTTTTATATATATTGCCTCCCTTGTGTTTCATCAATCGATTACCCCAAATTCTTGTTGACCTC
Organism: Lissotriton helveticus; assembly: GCF_964261635.1. NCBI lineage: Eukaryota > Metazoa > Chordata > Amphibia > Caudata > Salamandridae > Lissotriton > Lissotriton helveticus. The sequence continues at coordinate 1,378,886,045 of NC_136059.1, forward strand.
CTGAATCGAGATGCCAACTCCTTATTTCTAATTATCGAGGGTAGGGATAGTTTATACTGCTCACTCTGTCTTGTAATGAGACTCTAACTTCAAACATGACTTCCAGTTTACCTGATAATAGTTATATCCTGGAGTTATAACAAAAACGCTTTCTTTGTGATGTTGTCTAATCACGGTGTCTTCCGATGATAGATTTCTTTTTTACCCCACTCAATCCTTATTTATCAGGGAGATATCATCTTCCTTGATTCTTCTAAATAGGGAACATTGAATGTATATTAAGAAGATGAATCGCCTATTTAACTCCTAAGTTATTCATAAAAAAGGGAGGGAGTAATTCCAGCAATAATTTTATATCTAAAAATCCGTACCTGAGTCAATATTAATCAAGCACTTTCAAGTGGCTGTCGGAGTTCTACGTCTGTAACCCCTTAGGACCTCGCATCAACCCGTATTCTGAGGTGCCATATATTTGCTCTAATTTCCTCTCTATTCAGTATAGATATAGAAATGAACCTCATCAGCAACATCAGTAATTATCGAGCACTTCTTATTATTATAGATACCTCTCTTCAGTGTGTATCCATACCTCCTTCACAGGCGCTGTCGGTTAATTGAGTAGACTACTCGGGTATCGAGTGAGTCAAGATGCAATACTCGCCACAATACATCGTTGCCTCCGTTGTGATAGATCCCAGTTACGGAAGATCTAAACATAAAACAGACCCCACATTCAATTAAATGGGCTCTGGTCAAAGATTGAGCCCTATGTTAACACGGGTCCTCAGCGAGCTATCCTCTGCATCAGTTCCTTTCATTTATCCTGCCAGCTGGACAAAAATGTGCCTCTATTTTTTCGGCAACCATACTCCCAGCATGTTGTTCTCCAGGTAGTGAGATGGATTCCCTTAGAAGTTCAGCTTTTAAATAGTGCCGAATTTCCTAATGATAAACACCTGTGCGGCTCGGTTACTATTCACTTCCGCAAGGGACACACAGCTCTTACGTAGAATCTGCACGCTACTACAGTACCGTAAATCACCGAGGAGAGCCTCTAGTGATTTTACCAACTTCGACTTATCTGCCCTTAGTTACTAATATGTGCTCATATGTTAGGACAATCATCATTTACAGGTTGCACTCTTGTGTTAGTGAGATCTCTTTGATAAATCTTGAGTATTTTAATTTCATACATTATATGAAAGTCGATGCTCCATATAACGTCCCAATCCTCTATATTTACAAACCTAGGAAGGAAGTAAGCTGTTGCTTATAACTTGCTGCATATCTGTGGTTCTAACTAGTATAATGGTATGGTTTATACCATTGTATATCAATCGTATTCCACGACCTACATCATAAATCTGCAACTTAATATGCATCAGTAAGAAAAAGCATTCGTCTTGTTGGTCCTTAAAGTATGAATCGTGTCCAGATAGGGGTTCATAGAAAAGATCCCCCCACGTCCAATATTTAGAGGAAAATGATTCTCTCTAGTCTAAGATCACAACACTACTCCCAAGTTGTGACGTCACACACATTGGGCAGCCAGACAACCAATGCCGTGGTTAGGGCCAACTATGAGAGCAGCACATGACCCTAAGTGACCTGCCCTCCGATCTCTTGCGTTGACTGAATTTATTAAGGTGGTCACATCATGATGATTGTGGTAAATGGGTTCAATTTATAAGCCTTTCACAGTCTTCCTTGGAATTTAGCATTTTTCTCACAGTGTTAAAAATAGATATAAACCATTGTTCTCTCTGTTTGTGCTTAATAGTGATGTCTCCACCACGTCTGCTGCCAATCCTTTCTATAATGAACCACTTGGTATTCTCACAAGTATGGTTCTGCTGCCTAAAGTGATCTACTAGTGGTGCATTTGCCTTCTTGTTCCTAATTACTGATTTGTGCTCCGTTAAGCGAGTCCTCAGCTCAAGGCCAGTCTCGCCCACGTAACCCAATCCGCAAGGGCATATCAATAAGTAGATTAGATTTTTGCTTCTACAGTTATTTAAATCTTTGACTGTAATCATCCGGTTATTGAAAATAAGACTCTTGCCCTCAATACATTGCTCACAACTATTGCAATTCCCGCACCTATAATTTCCTGTCATTTTATTTCGTTCTAGGTTTATTTGTCTGCCAATACCAGATTCTCAATATGTATGTACCAGACTCATTTTTAAATTCTCATTGCGTTTAAACGCAAAAATCGGGCGCTCTAAGATGGTAGGTTCATTACAGTTAAGGAGTGCCCAATTGGAGTTAATAATATTCTTTATTTTATTGCTGAGACTCGAAAATTGACTACTAAAAACAATTCTATCATTGGTGGTATTCTTTCTCTGCTTTCCTTGAGAGTTGTCCAACATACTCTCCCTATTATAGAATCTTGCTCTTTTAAAAGAGTGATTAACTCATCTTTTAGGGTAACTCCTATCTCTTAATTTCTGTTTAAGGATGTCAGAATGTTTGTAAAAATCAGTGAGGGATGAACAGTTCCTGCGGAGACGAAGGAACTGTCCAAATGGTATGTTATCTTTTTGCGACTTTGGGTGATAACTAGAATAGTGGAGCAAAGTGTTTTTGTCAGTTGGTTTAGAATAAGGTTCCACTTCTAGTTTCCCCTCTACATGTTTTATATTAAGGTCCAAAAAGCTCACTACACTGTTACTGTGATATTCTATGAATCTCAAATTTGCATCACCCAAATTAATCCAACTTAAGAATTCCATCAGTGATTGTTTGGACCCCCGCCCAGACAAACCAAAAGTCGTCTATGAATCAGTGCCAGTTCAACACATTTTCATAGAAGGGGGGGGGATTCATTAAATATATGTTTGGCCACAAAGTGACCCATATATGCACAAGCCAGACTTGGGGTGCAGGTTGCACCCATGCTGGTCCCCTTACGTTGTAGGAATAAGTCTTCTTTAAACAAAAATAAATGTTCCTTTAAAAGCAAGCTCGTGCATTCAACAATGAATTCTGCACTAGCTCCCCTTGTTACACCAACATCCTCCAGGATGTGCCTAATAACGGCTATCGTGTCATCCTGGGGGATGTTGGTGTAAAGGGCCTCAATATCCAAGGTCACCAAAAATTGTGACCCATCATTAAAACTCAGTCGCTCCACTATACAAATCATGTGGGTGGAGTCTTTTATAAGATTGTTGTCTTTGTATTACTGGTTTTAAAAAACTGTCTATGTACTTGATCAAAGGTTCCAATGGGGAACCTATACAACTAACAATGGGGCGAAGGGGGGTTATCCTCACTTTTATTAATTTTTGGGAGTCCATATATTGCCGGCATCTTGGCACTATTCTGGAACAAAAATCTATATTCACTCTCAGTGATAAGTTCATTTTGTTTGGCCACCGTGACAACGTCCAAAACCATTTCTTTCAATTTAGTCCAATTTTTAATGGGCACCTTTGTGTAATGTTCTGGAACACTTAAAAGATTGGATACTCTTTGTTCATATTCCTGAGTATCAAAAATGACAACATCTCCACCCTTGTTGGCGGGCTTTATGGTGATCTGAAGGTCATTTTTGAGAGCACAAATGGCATCTCTATGCTGTTTATTCATGTTGTTGTTACTAGGTGGAGGGTTGTCCCAGATGTTCCTTATTTTTGTGTCCAGTTTGTGTTCAAAAGCCTCAACATTTTTACTAACCATATTCAAGTTGGGGGTGAAGGTTGATTTGGGTCTAAGACCTGAAACACTTTCTTCTGGGGAATATTCTTTATTCTGAAAGAAACAATTCAACCGAATCTTCCAAAAAAAAGATTTTAAATCTTTCTCTAAATTAAATTTATTGATGTGTGGTATTGGTGCAAAAGTAAACCCTTTCTCTAGGACCTCAATCTCTATTTTGCTTAAGGCTCTGCTGCAGAGATTAATTATAGGCATTTTGTTAACCGCCAATATCGCTGGTTCCTGATTTCGAGGTATTCCTCCTGTTGAGGATTCCTCATATATTGTCCCCAGCCATAATTCCTGTTCTGTCTCCTCGTGCCTCTGGGGCGTTGTTCTAGAAAAGGCACTGCAGAGGAGGTAGATGGGCCCCCAGCTTGGTCAGGTTTCTGATGGTACATATTTCCATTCTGTCTCCCTACTCCTTCCTCTTCGCTACTAGAGCCCGAACTTTCCGAGAACGTGATACGTTTGGGACCACCTCTCCTAAAGGTCGGTCTCTGGAAAGGCGCTCTATCCCAGTTGGGCTCTTGTCTTTGTTGTTGGTAATAATCCAGATTTAAAAAAGGGTAATTTAATTCAATTGTATATTTGCTCACAATTTTTTGTCTTTTTCTTTTGTAGGTAATCCCTATAGCCATCTACTTCGATATTGAGCTCTTCTAATTTTCTCTTTGCCTCCTCAAGGGATGTATTGTTCTTCAATTCTGCTTCAAGTTTTTCAATTTCTTCCCTCTCTAAAATAATAATTTCTTGGGCAGTTTCAATATGGGACCAGGTCTCCAAGAACTTCCTGTTCTCAATAAAGAGGCCAGGCTCATTCATTACCTGTAAACCTATCGGAATCACACCAGATTTGACATACTCAAATAAAAATTTCGCATGCATTTCAGTACGGATCAGTTTTTTCTTTAAGTTTAAAATCTTTCCCCATTTCTCATTATTCCCTGACATTATGGTAACTTTGTTGCCTTTATTGGTGCTAATGTCAATGGTCTTATTAAATTGTTCCTCACTAAATCCATATGTTTTAATGGAATCCAGGTGGTCTGTAGGTTTGAAAAAACTCTGGACCAAACTACAAATATTGAAAGTCGGTTAGCAATCCTTAACCACTCCAATACTCCCCAGCTCAACAAGCTGTACTCGTAATCTTAAACTTAAGAGGGAGTGGCCCAACCAACCAAGGTACTGGGTACCAACACAACAGTGTAAAATAATTTTTTTGAATGTTTAGATTGACTGAGAATCATTGCAAATATGGGTTCCATTGGAGGTTTATTCAATAATTGACATAAACTGTTCTTCAATGATAACGAGAAGTCTGATAAAAAAATAAAAAATAAATAGTAGTTATGTTAATCAAAAGAATTGTCGAGTGTTGTAGGGACAATACATTGATATGTACTTTTTATGTTTTTTAGATTGTATTTGACTTTTTAATATTAAAAACGGAAAAAAGAGGGACAACACAGTTCTTTGTCTTGAAAAAGGTGGTGCAAAAGCGAGCAACAAACCAAAACGCGTTGACGCAATTGTCATTATTAAATCCTAGGAACTAATGTTTAGTCATTTGCTAATATTAGCCTGACGTGGTGTTTAAGATTCCAAAGGATTAATGATATTTGATGATTTCATAAGGAATCACTCAAATTTGTCTCTTCTTTGTAAATGATTTTAACTTTTTAATGATTTCTGTGAAATGTATTGATCATTATTGTGTTTTTAATAACGTGCATTAATTACGTACTATATTTTTGGTATTGTTTTGACGTAGTGTGGATGAAGCAGGGCGTGAGTTTGAATGACCATTTGTGATAATTAGTCCAAGGGAAAAATTATTTTACACTGTACTAATTGAGGACATTTCTGCAATCAGTTTGTTGCTGCTCAGTGAGGCTGCCTGCCAAGGCCACACCATCAACTGTACTATCATCAGGGTTCTGTGAGAGGAGGTCAGGGAGTGGGTCACTCTCCTCCTCCTGCCCCTCATCAGTTGCCATGAGCAAGCCCATGTCTACCCTGTCAACATATGGCTTGAGCCTGTTCACACGGAGCACCCTATGGAGGCTCCTGGGAGTTCCGAGGTCTACCAGGTAGGTGACCTCTCCCTTCTGCCCAAGAATGGTATGGGGTCCACTCCACTGTCGAGGTTCCGCCAGTGTTGTAGGCTGATGGGATTCATCTCGACATGGTGGAGCTGAATTTATACATCCTTTTACACAGAATATATTTGGTTTTTCTATATTCTTAGTCTCATTATGGTTTGACCAGCTCTCTCCCATTTGTTGTTATATGTCTTGATTATGGGGGTTTGGAGACTGTCTGGTCACTAAAAATAATCCCCTTGGACCCCTTTTTCATACAGGTGTTTATTAGGGCAACAGGACATCCCATTTTCACCTAAGCTTTTCTGGGAGGCCCATGATCATGCCTTCAGGGTTTAGTTGAACCTTTCAACTAACCCATTGCATTGTGGGTGATAGAGTGTGGTACATTTGTAATTTACTCCACACTCCTTCCACATAGCAGTAATGTAATTAAACATGAAGTTTGCACCTCTGTCATTTAAGACCTCCTTAGGGAAACCCACTCTGGAAAAAATTCCCAAGAGGGCCCTGGCCACCACAGGAGCTTTGGTGGTTCTTAGGGGTATGGCTTCTGGGTACCTAGCACCTTGGTCTACCACCACTAGAATATATCTGTGCCCAGATGCAGTTGGAGGATCCATGGGACCAATTATGTCAATCCCAACCCTCTCAAAGGGAACCCCCACCACAGGTTGTGGTATCAGGGGGGCCTTTGTGGTACCACCTGCCATACCACTGGCTTGACAGGTGGTACAGGAGCGACAACACTCCTTTGTGTCCTCTGACATGTGAGGCCAGTGAAAGTAAGGAACAAGCCTGTCCCAAGTCTTGCTTTGGCCTAGGTGTCCGGCTAAAGGGATTTCATGTGCCAGTGTCAGTAGGAAGCCTCTAAACTTCAGAGGTATGACCAACCTCCTGGTAGCACCAGGCTTGGGGTCCCTAAACTCTGAGTAAAATAGTCCTTCATCCCAGGATGTTCCTGCGGCTCCCACTGACACTCCCAGCAGCCTCAGCAGCTTGCTGTCTGAGGGGTTCACGAGAGGAGCAGCTGTGCTGCTCCTGACTCAGATCTGCCCTAGAAGGGCCCCCTGTCCCCAAGAACTCAACCTGATCAGGTTCCAGTTCCTGCAAGACAATTCCTTCACAGGGACTGGGATCATCTTCCTCAGGAGACTGATCCTCACTCTGAGTCTGGGGGGAAGACACTACCTTACCCCTACTACTCCTTCTCTGGGAAGGCACCTGGTTCATTTTTCCAGGATCCAGGGCCTGTTCAGTTGAAGACAGTTTGGCCTGTGACCGAGTCACAGCAAACACACCCGCAGAGATGCCCAACATTGCTGCATGTGTCCTGAGTTTCCTTTCAGCCCAGGCTGAAGTTTCCAAATCAATGGCCAACAAGCATCCCACAGGGAGGTCTGAGGTAACCATAACATTCTTAGGGTCAGTTACCCCTCCCCAGCTGAAATTAACAACTGCCAAGGAATGGTATGTCCTGGCCTTGTTAGCATTGGTTACCTGGTACATCTCACCAAGTATGATCTGGTCAGGGCCCACAAGATCTCTTGTCACCATTGTGACACTTGCTCCTGTGTCCCTATATGCCATGACCTCCTTACCATTGATTAAAGGCTGTTGTCTGTATTTGCTCAGATTACTGGGACTGTCAGATAGGGAGGTAATATCCATGCCTCCATCACAGACTAAAACAGCCAGAGCTGGAGTTCTGACTAGGCCAGAACCCATCTCAGATTCCAGGGTTAACCCTACTATACCCTTGTTCCCTGTACCACCACTTGGAGCTGAACTAGGGGAAACAGTTGCCTTAGGGGCAGTGGCGGTGGTAGGAGGATCCTTGGCCCTTGAACAATTGGCATCTCTTGTCCAAAAGGGTTTCTCCTTACAGAGGAAACAACAATGTTTCTTCCAGCCTTTACCTTTGTTGGACTGTGACTCTCCCCAAGATACAGGTCTTTGGGGCACTGATGAAGACTTCTGGTCTTTACCCTTTTCCCCACCCTTATCTGAAGGTTTAGCTTCTTGCTTTTTCTTGTCGCCACCTGTGGTCTGGTTTTTCTGCTTCACCCTGGTTCTGACCCACCTATCTGCCTTCTTTCCCAATTCTTTGCGAGAAGTCAGATCAGAGTCCACCAGGTATTGAAGAAACAACAGATTTTGGCCATTAATAAGTGTCTGCTCCCTCGTAATCAAATTGTACAATCCCTTGAAATCATTCACTTTGCTGCCAAGTAACCAGCCTCCCAGAGCCTTAGTAGCACAATCTACAATGTCTACCCAGTCCTGAGTCTGTGTCTTCTAGGTGTTCCTGAACTTAATTCTGTACTGTTCAGTAGTTAAGCCAAACCAATCAATGAGAGCACTCTTCAGGACTGAATAGTTGTCAGCATCCTCTTCTCTAACAGTGAGGAGCTTATCTCTACCTTTGTCAGCAAATGATAGCCACAATATAGCAGTCCACTGGTCTTCAGGGACCCTCTGTACCGTACAGCCCCTCTCTAAAGCAGTTATCCATTTGTGGATGTCATCCCTACCATGGTAGGGAGGGGCTATCTTGCTCTGGTTCCTATGATCATCAGTATACTCCTTAATCATAGGGACACTGTTGCTGCCACCATGGGACTCTAGTCCCAATCTTTTCCTGGCTGTAGGAGGATGGATATTTGACTATGGTTACCCCAGATTTTTTGCCTTGTGTTTAGCTGGTTTTCGACTTAGTTGGCCTGGGGTCCTGCTAATAGGGCCACAGGCTATCTGCTCTCTCTGTAAAATGGACTCCATGTACCCTAGGTACATAACTAATTGGATATTGAGTTACCTTATCAGCCCCTATATAGTGTACTATAGGACCCAGGGCATAGGTGCACCCAAGGCCTACCAGGGGCTGCAACATATCTTTTGCCACCCCTGGCTGGCCATCCAAACTGACACAACTGGCTGATCACTCAGCTGGGGCAAGGTTGTGTAATCACCCCTTGCTTAGATATAGTATTCCTATGTCTAAACCTATATATGGACACATATGCACCTATAAGTCCCTCCTAAGGCAGGCCTTAACAATCCTGAAGGCAGAGTGCTTGGTTTTATGTGAGATGGTGCTCTAGCATGAGCTGAGCCTGTCTGCAGCTTTTGGAACCATGTCCTTATAGCTGTTCCAGGATATTGCCATACCATATACTCTTAAGTGCATTATGAACCTCGCGGTTAAAATGCTATCTTTGGTTTGGCTTTATCAAAACATGTCGTGTAGGGTGTCATACGCTTTGGAATACTACCCCCTCACCAGTTCTGGCGACGGAGGGTAGCATTCCACCCTTCTAGAGGGAGAAGACATGTTACTTTCCTTAAACGCGGTTAAAATTAACCAGAGCCTCAGCATCACAAAATGGATGCTGCTGCCACAGACACAAGTCTGGCCTCCTGCTGCTGGACGAAACTCCGTCAGGGGAGGCCTGGACAAAAGGTTTCCTGTCACAGGGAGGTGCAAGCACCACCCCAGAGAGGAGATAGTGGATTGGGGCAGGGAGGGCTGAATGAAACTAGACACTGCCTGGGGCACACAAGGTGTCCCATGCATAGCCCGGTTCATACCGGTGCTGGGGCACTCCAGCCCCAGCTCTGATGCGAAACTGGACAAAGGGAAAGGGGTGTAACCACCCCCTTCCTGGGTCCCACCCATAGGAGGGACCTAGCAGGTAATCCAGCCCCTTGATTTGGAATAAAGGTAGGAGCTGCGTCCTAAGACATCAGATTATCCTGACTGAAACTACATAACTCTGGACCTTCTACCATCTACTTTACAAGAAGATACTGAAGAATCTCCCTTGTGGCTAAGGAGTGGCCATCCTGTGCAAGCAGGCACCATCAAGCGCTCAACGACTTGCTTTGTCCGACGCTCCAGCTGGAGCCCGACCACAGAGCCCAACAAGACCTAGACTCCCAGACTTCCTTTAGCCCGATCCACAGCCACAGCAAAGTTGCGACCCGTGGAGGCGACGTGGGACGTGGGACCGGCCATCTTGAAAAGACTGCGAGACTCTTCCCGTGCAGCTCCCGAGGAACCCTTGATGCTGTGCATTGGGGATTGAGAAGCCCCAGCCCCGAGCATCAGTTGCACCGAAGATCACCTCTTCACACTCACCGAGTGCTGCGTGGGGCCCTTTTGCATTTTCCTGCTTGACGCGTCTGTCCGTTCACTTTCCCGTTGGCTAGTGGCCTCTGGGACAACGAAACCCGAAATCTACACTGCTGGTCTGGTTGCTCCAGATTGGCCCTTGCTTCCCTGCGAAGGAGAAGCCCCTCAGTCCTTGCTGGCCTGAGTAAGAAGCCCTCTTCAGTTCCTGTGTGGATTGCCTTTGCCAAGGCTTGTTGACTCTGATACGAAAGCTGACACCGCCGACAGTGAGAGCCTTCGTGGGACAGTCCGTACCCAGCTCCTGGTCATCGTCAATACCTCCTGGTCCACGTGGCAGAAGAGACGAGCTTCGCGACAACCACCTGATTGCGCCAGACATCGCCTGGTTCCTTCCTGGTTCCACTCTGGTCACTGGCTAGTGACCCAGACTCTGTCCCCTCTGCTTTAAGGTACTCTACATATTTGATCCGCCCTTGGATCCAACCGGACTCTTCTCTCCTGGTCGCCTGCAGCATCTTTTCTCCAAGGCTCCATAGAACTCCACGACGAAACCCGACACACTTTGACACCTATGCACCCGCTTCCTGTGGGTGAGGTAACAAGAGTACTATGGTGCTCCTGTAGAGATTTACATCCCTAGTGTCTTAGTTGTAAGTGGTTAAGTTCTAGTCCAGTCGGAAGACTTCCAAATCTGCAACTTTTTAACTTTTACGCACCATTGACTTCTATTGGTGCACGCATGTGCATTTAGACACTGCACCCGCATCCTGTGGGCTTCCCACGTCCTAACTTCTGTTAGTCCAGTGTAGCCCCAGCGATTCTCAAGGCCCTAGGCCTTACAATTGTTCGTGACGTGGTTCTTATACCACTATTTTAGTATATGGTTTTAGGGGCCACCAGGGCCTATCCATATTTGTGCAACTTTTGTATGTTATATGAAGTTCTTTGTTTAACGCTTGTGCTTCTGCCCTCATAAAGAGTACAGAGGATTATTCTAGTAATAAATACATATAATATATAACTTGTGTGGTGTCCTTTCATTTGGTATTAAAGGGATTGCATATGGTAAAACAGCTGGCTTCACATGCCCTCTTGAGTTTAGCCTAAGACTGCTTTTGTCCATGCTACCATTAGGATAGCTTGTCTATAAGGTTGACTTACAACCAATCGCCATAAGGGTTGTTTGGACTGGTGCAAGGTCTTCACTAGAAGAGTGAACATCATATACCAGGCCAACTTCTCACATTGGTGGCTTCGGTGGGATTTGAGCTTGCTGTTGTTTTACCAATTGTAATCTTTGACAATATCATTTGAAAGATCACATCAAGTACCATAGGTACATATAAACAAAGCTTAAATACTTAAGTTCTACTGAACTTAGTAGTTGTAGACCAAAAGGCTTAGCACACCCTGACTACAACTCCTAGAGAGGTTCTAGTAGGTAAACACTTAGTGTAGGTAGGTGCACACACCACACCTCACTAGTCATGTCTGGCACAGGTGAACAATCCAGTTCTCTACCTGTGAAAGATGACCCTACCAGGGTACCCTCCAGCTATGAAAAACTCAGCTGCAGAGAATTGAGTGCCTTGTGTACCTCAAGGAGGCTGAAAAAGGGTCATAACCCTACCATCCCAATCCTGATACAAGTCCTAGAGACAGCTGATCTTGAGAAGTCTTCTGGAGCAGGCCCCTCGGGTAATACAGGAGAAGGAGTAACCCCCACAGATGATGAGGCCATCACCCCAGAAGTTGAAGAGGTAGATGAGGATGATTCAGGTGATGGAGGGGATGGTCAGGGACAGGTCAGAAGGCTTAGCCAGGCTGACCTAAGCTTACATGGGAATGGAGAAGAGTTTCACCTCTCCAGGCCTAATAGTAGGCTTCTCCCAGGCAATAGAAGGGAAAGATCTCCTTCCAGGGAGTCTCTCCTCTCTAATGCCTCAAGGGGTTCTCAAAGGGGAATGACTTCCCCTCAGAGAAAAGAGCATGAGGCTAGGATGAGAGCTGTCCAACTTCAGATAGAGAAAGAGGAAACAGCCCTGGCCCAAGCTAAACTTGCTTTAGCAAGGGAGCAAAAGTTAAGTGGATTAGATCCACTGGTGGCAGCAATATCCCTAAGGATAGAGACAGGTCCTAAGATACTAGAAACCTGAGTAAGATTGTGCCCCCCTACAAAGATGGGGATGACATCCACAAGTGGATAACTGCTTTGGAGAGGGTCTGCATGGTACAGCAGGTTCCCCAGAGTCAGTGGGCAGCAATCTTGTGGCTTTCCTTTTCAGAAAAAGGAAGAGACAGACTCCTCACAGTTAGACATGAGGATGCTAAAAACTACAATGTCCTGAAGAGTGCTCTGATTGATGGGTTTGGCTTAACCACTGAGCAATACAGGTTGTTGTTCAGGGATACCCAAAAGGCTCAGACTCAGGACTGGACTGATTTTGTAGAGTGTGCTACTAAGGCTCTGGAAGGTTGGTTACGGGGCAGCAAAGTACATGACTATACAGGATTGTATAATTTGATTATGAGGGAGCAGATCCTTAGTAATTGTCAAAACCAGCGTTTACACCAGCACCTGGTGGACTCAGATCTGACCTCTCCACAAGAATTGGGTAAGAGGGCAGACAAATGGGTCAGAACCAGGATTAGGCCTAAGAATCAGGGTGGTGACCAAAAGAAAGATAATTCCAAGACTCAAGAGAAGGGTGGGGATAAATCAAAAGACAAGTCCTCCACAGGCCCCAAAACTCCAATGGTGGGGGTGGGCCCCAAAACACTTCCTCTGTCAAGAAACTTTATTGCCATGTCTGTAAACAGCCTGGCCACTGGAAGACTGATAGCAGTTGCCCAAGGGCCCACAATAAGGAAAATGTTCCTCCAAGTAATACTCCAACTCCTCCTGTTACTATTAGTAGTAATCCCCCAGGTGGTGGGAGTGCCCCCAAGAATTTGGCTGGGTTTACTTTTGGAACTCAGGTGGACTCTGGCCTAACCAGGTCCCCTCCCATAGCTACTCTTGGTTGTGAAAATGGCATGGGGTTTGCCAACTTCACTGCTTGTCCAAACACTTTGAGCAAGTACAGACAGGAGCCCCTCATCAATGGTCAGAAAGTTGAGGCCTATAGAGACACAGGGGCTAGCATCACTATGGTGGCTGAGAGTCTAGTCCCCTCAAGGCAACTTTTCCCTGGAGCCACATACCAGGTGACTAATATTGATGGAGTGCAGACAAATCATCCCATTGCAGTAGTAAATCTCAGCTGGGGAGGTGTCACTGGCCCAAAGAGAGTGGCAGTGTCTACAAACTTGCCTGTAGATTGCCTACTGGGAAATGATTTAGAGATCTCAGCCTGGGCTGCAGTAGAGCAAGTAACCCATTCCAAAATGGTTGGTCTCCATGGAAAGGTTAGTGGGGCTGTGATGGCCACAGCCCCAATCCAAGATGTCCTCCCTAAACAGGTTGGTAGGGCTGTGATGGTAACGGCCCAATCTCAAGCAGATTCTTTCCCTGAACAGGTTAGCAGGGCTGTGATGGTAACAGCCCATACCCAGACTGAGTCCCTTCCTGAAAAGGTTGGTGGGGCTGTGATGGCCACAGCCCAAACTCAAACAGATTCATATGTTGTGAAGCCTGAAACTATGGATCACTCCACACAAACAGGGAGCATTGAGGAGGAAGAGAAATCTCCCTCCCATCAGACTTTAGGAAAGGATCAGCCTCCTCAGGGAACTGATCTTACCCCTTGTGAAGAAACTGCACCAGAGGTAGTCAGGCCTAGCCTGACAGAGCCCCTGATGTCAGTGGACCCTTCCCTGGTGGGTCCCAGTCTGGAGCAGGTAACCTGCCCCTCTCTACCCTGCCTCAGTCAGCCCAGGGCTGCAGAGGTCAAGGAGGCCAGTGGACCCCAAAGGGCCGCCTGTCCAATAGAACACCCCCATCAAAAGATTAGGGGCACCAAAGCTAGCAGCCCTAGCAAGGTGACAACTTCAAAAACTCCCGAGGGATCTCCCTTACACCTAGTTAGGAACCTCCCCCAGATGGACACTGTTGGGCACAGCCAAACATGGGACCCAAAGGCCCCAAACCTGACCTGTCCTTCCAGTAAGCCAACCAAAGGGACCCAGCCTCCAGCTGTAGGCAGCCAGAGGTTGAACCTGAGAGCACAGTGCAACTCAGTCATGGAAAGAAAGGTACCCATGGTGGATAGTGATTGGAGGAAGTTGAGCCCTACATTAGTGGAGCCTCACTTCAATACTCCCTCTCAACACCAGCCTTTACTTTGCCAAAACACACCACAGGTAGTAATTCCCTATGGTGGAGACCCTCTGATACCCCTAGGGTGAGGGATTGCTTAGTGGACCATGAGACAGGGGGTAACCATGCCAGTGCAGGTTCCTCCTTATATGGCCACTCAGGCAATATAGGCTTACCTGGTCAAGGATAGCCTTATCTCCTTTCGCTTGGGGGGGGGGGGGTTATTTAGGAGGATGGATATCTGACTATGGTTACCCCAGATTTTTTGCCTTGTGTTTAGCTGGTTTTCGACTTAGTTGGCCTGGGGTCCTGCTATTCAGGGCCCCAGGTTATATGCTCTCTCTGTAAAATGGACTCCGTGTACCCTGGGTACATAACTAATTGGATATTGAGTTACCTCATCAGCCCCTGTATAGTGTACTATAGGTACCCAGGGCATAGGTACACCCAAGGCCTACCAGGGGCTGCAGCATATCTTTTGCCACCCCTGGCTGGCCATCCAAACTGACACAACTGGCTGATCACTCAGCTGGGGCAAGGTTGTGTAATCACCCCTTGCTTAGATATAGTATTCCTATGTCTAAACCTATATCTGGACACATATGCACCTATAAGTCACTCCTAAGGCAAGGCTTAACAATCCTGAAGGCAGAGTGCTTGGTTTTATGTGAGATGGTGCTCTAGCATGAGCTGAGCCTGTCTGCAGCTTTCGGAACCATGTCCTAATAGCTGTTCCAGGATATTGCCATACCATATACTCTTAAGTGCATTATGAACCTCGCGGTTAAATGCTATCTTTGGTTTGGCTTTATCAAAACATGTCGTGTAAGGTGTCATACGCTTTGGAATACTACCCCCTCGCCAGTTCTGGCGACAGGGGTAGCATTCCACCCTTCTAGAAGGAGAAGACATGTTACTTTCCTTAAACGTGGTTAAAATTAACCAGAGCCTCAGCATCACAAAATGGATGCTGCTGCCACAGACGCAAGTCTGGCCTCCTGCTGCTGGCCAAAACTCCGGCAGGGGAGGCCTGGACAAAAGGTTTTTTGTCACAGGGAGGTGCTAGCACCACCCCAGACAGGAGATAGTGGATTGGGGCAGGGAGGGCTGAATCAAACTAGACACTGCCTGGGCCACACAAGGTGTCCCATGCATAGCCCGGTTCAAACCGGTGCTTGGGCACTCCAGCCCCAGCTCTGGCGCGAAACTGGACAAAGGGAAAGGGGTGTAACCACCCCCTTCCTGGGTCCCACCCATAGGAGGGACCTAGCAGGTAATCCAGCCCCTTGATTTGGAATAAAGGTAGGAGCTGCATCCTAAGACATCAGATTATCCTGACTGAAACTTTGATACATACCTCTGGACCTTCTACCATCTACTTTACAAGAAGATACTGAAGAATCTCTCTTGTTGCCAAGGAGTGGCCATCCTGTGCAAGCAGGCACCATCAAGCTGAGGGACTGGTTGGAGAGGAAGATGGCGGCCGGCTAGGATGCTCGGTCGCGAGCTCCGAAAACACCGCAGCATAATCTATCACAGAATGCTTTTTTCCCTTAAACTTTCCCCCGTGCAAGCGGATTACTTACAAGTATTTGGAAGCTGATCCGATTGATCCATTTGTTATATTAAATCTGGGGCATGATTAGGAGAGTCACGGTATGAAATTATCTTCCTGCCGATACACCGCCGCTGAGACCGCTGGAGCCCCCGAAACTGATGAGACGCAGCACACCGGCACTGGGACCTGGCCGGCAGCACAGGAGGCGAGCAGAAACTACCGGAGGGCATTGGGAAGGATTACTTTCCTGTTCCGGGGTAGTCTAGGCAGAGACAGTACTTTCGCGAGTGAGAGCGGCAACACGGGCTGGGAAAGGGCAGAAACGCCGTATTATCGGGCGATCGGAAAGAGGAGTCCCAGCCTTAATAGTAAACCCCTCAGCACCCTGGTTGATAGCGGCGACTGCAGATGGTCTGTTGAACTAGGGAGGAGGGCAGGAGCGGAGTCAGCGGCAGCGGGTAATCGCTGAAGTTTGTCCAGCGCTCCAGAGGAGAAGGAGGAGAAAGAGGAGTTAAAAACCAAACATCAAAAGCACTACAAGAGGAATCCCAGCAGAATAAAAAACCAAAATCAGAAACAAGAACCCGGGAAGAAGCCTCATACGCCCATGATCAAGGTAAAGGAGGGGGAAGGAGGTGGGAGATCTGCTGCTCCAGATATAATCATTGGGTGTAACCAGCATAACCTGAAAACCTTTCAAAGTGAGATTTTGGATACATCACAACAGGTCCCTTTAAGTTTGGGGTCTGGAATTGGAGCTGAGCAAGACAATCGTGCACAAGACAACTGTGTAGAAGGAGGGAAGGAGAAGGTGGGAATTGGAGGTATAAATAGTGGGATACTTACTACTCCAGATAACCAGGAAGCAGAAAAAGTAGAGGGGGCACAGACAAACAGCGTCACAGTGAGAGCAATGACAAAACAAAATCCTTCTACTGTCTCAGAAATAGACAATTTTTTAAACAAAACTCCCCACCAACAAAGCAGATTGTAGTACTTAAGACCACAAAAAGAAAACAGAAAGGGCCACCCAAACTCGAAAGTGTATCGCAAAATATAAAGACCAGAGCAGCAAAAGCCAAGGAGCAAGGAAGACCTCAATTAGAGCAAAAGATAAAAGTCACCCCATCCTTAAAATCCTTCTTTAAAGTCCAACAACTGGTCCAAGTCAGGGGTAGGGGGAGTGTGCAACAAGATAAGAGTGAACACTGGGGACCACGATCAAACAAAACTGGAAAACCAGTTACCCTAATGGAAGACGAAACGGAAATGACAAAGGATAACGCAGTTATAAATAGGGAGGAAGTGCACGAAGTCCCCTTAGCAGAGTTAGCACTGAGCCCGGACCCCTTACACAGATCAGAACAGCCGGAAGCAACTAGAGAGGGCCCAGGGGCTGATCCTGCATTTAATCAGACTGAACAATTGATGGAAAAATGTATGAGCAGAGTGATGAATGAAATGAAGGAGAGATTCACAGTGTCAGAAACAAATCAATGCAAAATACAAGAGATGTGTGAGAACCTAGACCAGAAATTAAATGATCTAGGTGAAAGAGTTACTGCGATGGAATCCACGGTGGAGTCTCTCAGCAAAAAAGTAGACATAAACCATAAAGATATAAGATCATTAAAGGACTGTGACAGAACTATCAAAGAGAAATTAGAAACGTTGGAGAATCAAGCAAGAAAAAATAACTTAAGAATTTTAAATGTTCCGGAAAATTTGGAATGGTCAGACATTAAAAACTTCGTTGTCACTCTCATGGAAGAATTTTTTCCTTGGACCAAGGAGGTTAACCTGATGGAAGATATTCAGAGAGTCCACAGAGACTCCTTTGGAAGAAACAAAGAAAGAAAGACACCACGGAAAATCTTAATTTTTTTTTTTTTTTTAAAACCTTTATTATACGTATAGCAGTTACAATCATGGGCAAGCAAATCAATAAAGCCATAAGCATGCAACATTACGTCTTCCAAGAGCCCCATCGCAGCTCAGGATAAAGTCCGTATCAGAACGATACCAGGATAAATGAGGTTTCTTTTTTTTTTTTTTTGAGTCTAATGAATACAGGGTCAATGCCAAGCGGTCGTTTCAGGATCTGCAGCTGGCTTTCAAACTGTACAGAGGCAACTAGCTTGACAATTAAAGTGGGAGTGATGGGCGAAGTAAGCAATACAAAATAGCCATCAACACAATCATTATACGTGACAAACCATTGCCCCACCCCACAAAAACTGAATACGCCATAGATACCCTGCAAGATAAGGCAGAAAAAGAATAAAGAAAAAGGACCATAGAACCAAGGAAGAAATAAGAAGATACATAGAAACCACCCCCCAACCCCCCACCCCGCACCCCTGCAGAAGGCCATGGTCTATCCCCCCAGCAGTGTGCCTGTCGCCCTAAATAGGAAACCCGAAATATAGTAGATAAGAAGAAAAGAAAGAAAAGAAAAGAAAATGGAGGAGGAGAAGACAATTAGTGTATGGGCTCCCAGCCGCCCACCCTCCAAACGCAGACCCTCGAACCGATACAAAACCAACATTCGAATCAGTCAATATCCCGCCTGTCCCTCGTAGTCATCAGCCGTGCATGCAACAATAAGCAAGAAAACATCCTCAACCTTGTCCCATGCAATCAATTGTATCAACGGAGTCCAGCAGACCAGCCGCCATTTTAGATGGAGTAGGCGAACGGAATGGCCATGATAAGACGTTAAGCTGCCCATCAAAGTCAGCCAAAAACAATAGTGTGTGATCAAAGACGATGTGGGAAGGATCCACGCGCAGCATTAATCCCCCAAAGTCAATAGACCAGTCCAGTAACACCAGGTCCAGGAGAAGAGGGAGAGCCACCCCATCAAACCACACATGAGTTGCCGGACACGGCGTCCGGAGCCCCTTCTCCAACCACTGCACGAGTCCACGAACACCAGACCTCCTCCCAACAATATCAGTCAGCCCCATGGCAGTCTTGAGATCCTGGTCCCCCGACATCTCCGTAGCCCCGGGGGTAAGCAGTACACCGCAGTCAAGTGCAGGGTGTGGCGCAGTGTCCCGCACTCGAGAACAATCACGTTCAACAAAGCACACAGAGGGAGCGATGGCGTCCAGTCGGCTCCCCAGGTCCTGGGCGCTACAATCCAGGGCAGCCCGCAAAGCACCTAAAGCAACCAGAACATCACCGATCCCCGGCGCTGCCCCAAAAGCATAGGCTCCAGCATTCCTCCTCACTCGAGGCTCACCGGCAGGTAGCGACTCTCGAGCCCGACCGTTGTCTTCCCATGCGTACAATTGATCACTCCGCTGCCACTCACCAGAGTACGATCGAGTCAGGAGCACAGGAGTAGCAGACTCCATATCTTACGATCGGTGGCGTTGATGCGGCGTCAGCAGTCACCTGGGCCCACAATAACGATACGGAGCCTTCAGTGCCAAGCGCTGAGTACGTGGTGCTCAAAATGTCGCCCACAATAGCTTGGGAAAGATGAAAAAGTTGTCCGGGCAGTTCACGGGCAGAGAATAGATACAATGTAATCCCCTAGATCTGTGATGTCTCTCGGGCACACGGAACCGCCGGGTAAGCTGGATGGCTGCGGCAAGGGAAGAGCAGTGCAGTAGACACACTCCGGCCGGCCGACTCCTCCCCGTATTCGATGGCCGTTGTTGTTGCAGCAGGGGCTGGCCGACCCCAACACTCAAAGACCCGGTCTCGTGGACATTAAAGGCCGGGGAAGAGGTGAAGACATTTCGCCGGTGTTACAGCTGGTAGGAATCCCGGAGACACTCCAAAGAGAGCAGAATCATTTCGCCATCACAAAAACACGGCTCGAGTGCAGGATAAATTGCAGGATGTAGGAACAAAGCAAGAAGGTCGGCGGAGCCGAGAGCCTACGCGGCCATCATGGTTGCAGGCTTGGCTCCTCCTCCGGAAAATCTTAATTAATTTTAAGACATACACAGTAAAAGAGAAAATTCTAAATGAAGGGTTGAAAAATGGAACATTTAAAAAGATAGCTGGACTTTTAAAATTCGTTCCGACATGTCCAAAGCCACACAGGACAGACAATGGGAGTTGGGACAGTTCATGCAAGAACTAAAATCCCTGGGAGCCACAGTCCAAATGAAGTTCCCTGCAGCTCTCCGTATCATGTGGCGAAACAAAATGCACAATATAAGGGACCCCAGAGAAGTAGAAACATTTATTGAACAGATCAAGGATCAATTACGAACAGAGAAATAAAATGGAGAACTAAAGACAAAAAAGGGGAAAAGAAGGGGGAAAAACTACCTCTTAATTAGGTGAATAGGAGCTCGAAAAAGGGCGAAGAATACCGCCCAAAAAGGAAAAGGGAGGCTTCCTCAGGGTGGGGGAAACTAATCACCACAAAAAAGAATAATTGCAAAGTAAAACTAGTACACGGGTGGGGAGCAAAATAGGGAAAAAAAGAGGAAAAAAAATGTCCTCTACAACTAATAAAAAAGGAGTTACCAGGAGCTACCGGGAATTACATATTTCTTTCCAATCCAGATTACATAAACAATGACGGCAAATAGGAAAAAAATTAATATTCTTTCATGGAATGTCAACGGCCTTAGAACGACCAACAGGAGGAATAGAATTTTTGAATACTTGAAGGAGTCCAATAATGAAATAATTATATTACAAGAGACTCATCTTCTGAGCACGGAATGGGAACAAATCGGAAAAAAACTAAATTGGGTGGAAGCCTGTGTCTGCACTAAACAAAATTGTAACATTAAAGGAGTAGCTCTCCTCATCAAAAAAAATCTCTAAAAGCAAAAATCGAATATCAGGCAGTAGACAATAACGGAAGATGGGTCATCACCAGAATGAGAGTAGATAACAATATCATCTCTATAGCTGGTTACTATGGCCCCAACTTAGATGATCCTCTCCCACTGCAAAAACTATATTCGGAGCTTCTGTCCATCTCTGGTCCGATAATCCTAGGTGGAGATTTCAATATCCTACTGGATCCAAAAACGGACAGATCACCTCCTAGTAAACATGTGAACCTCCCTAAGATGAGGGAGTGGCTAGGAGTCTATAAAAAAGATTTAGACCTGATAGACATCTGGAAACAAAAAGGTGACAACAAGCAACCATTCACATATCATAACAAAAAGTTGGGCCATAGATCTAGGATCGACTTTTTGGTAAATAAGAGCTTATCAGAAAATATTAGTAGTATCGAACACATTCCAGCGCATTTATCCGACCACTCCGCAGTTCAATTATCCTTAGATAACACAAATAACTGCCAACAGCCGAGATGGACAGTCGATCGAACTATACTATTTGACCCACAAAACATCGAAGAATTATCAAAGGTCACGCATACATTCTTTGAGGAGAACCGGATCTGAACTTCAAAACAAATTACCTGGGACACATATAAGGCAGTGGCTAGGGGTAAGCTGTTAAGCCTCGGTGCTTAAAAATCTAAAATCAAGAAACAGGAAATCAGAAATATGGAAAACGATATTAAAAATTTAGAAGAGCAAATTTCGACAGGAACCTCAACAGAAATGAAAGATCTATTGGAAGAAAAGGCCTTACAACTCAAGGAGAAACTAACTGACTATCTAGAAAATATAGTGAGGAAAAAGTGGGAAGCAAGCAAACTGTCAAACCATGAGTACCGGGAAGGATGCAGGAAAATGTTGGCATGGAGAACTAAAACAGATCGGACAAGAAACACAATATCCTGTATTGAGAATAACCAAAGGATACTGAGCTCTGACGACGCCGTAATAAAACAGGAGTTTGCGTCTTTCTTCTCCAAACTATATAAAGAAGACATAAACCCAACCGACGATCAAATCAGAATATATTTAGATACCATTTCACTACCATCACTGACAAAGGAGGAGGAGAAGGAATTAAATAACGAAATCAAAGTCGAGGAAGTAAGAGCGGCAATAAAGAATCTGAAAAGGGGTAAAGCTGCTGGCCCGGATGCTATGCCAAATGAATTTTACTTGGCACTGAAGGATTCAGTAGTAGTTCACTTAACAGATCTAATAAATTAAATATATATGGACCAGGAAAACATTCCCGACTCCTGGGATGATGCCACGATCAGCATCATATTAAAAGCAGGAAAAAACCCGAAGCATTGTGAATCATACAGGCCCATTTCGTTGTTAAACTGTGATTACAAAATCTTCATGCAAGTCATAGCAAGGCGACTTTCAACAGTAATACCAAAACTAATTCATCCCGATCAGAAAGGTTTTACAAAAGGCAGACAACTACATGAAATAACACACGAACTCTTCGCAACAATTGACATAGCCACTTGTGAAAAAATGCCATTAACCATAATCACCTTCGATGCTGCCAAAGCATTCAATAAAGTAAACTGGGCCTTTTTAAAACAAACCATTCAAAAATACAACCTAGGGATAAGATTTGGCTCCATGATAAAAGAAATCTACAGAAAACCAAGAGCAAAAATATTAATCAATGGA
Source organism: Lissotriton helveticus (assembly GCF_964261635.1). NCBI lineage: Eukaryota > Metazoa > Chordata > Amphibia > Caudata > Salamandridae > Lissotriton > Lissotriton helveticus. The sequence goes on from NC_136059.1 coordinate 1,378,908,309, forward strand.
TCACTTACCTGCAACATTGAAATACAAAGGGGGACAAGACAGGGATGTCCTCTATCCCCTCTCATTTTCAATCTTTACATCAAACCATTAGCTTGCTCCCTGAGAAAACACACCTCAATATCTCCCTCCAGCTATCATATGTGGTCAAAGAAAGTGGCATTATACGCAGATGACTTGATGATATTTGCAGATAACTACGATAAGTCCTCCAGAGCAATAGAAGATACGATCTCTAAGTTTGGGAATGTATCCGGATACCTAACAAATCAAACAAAGACTGAGGCCATGAGCTGGAATACACAACCCAACACTACATACTCCAGAAACAAAATAAAATATCTGGGGATTACCCTGGTCAAAGAGCTTGAGAAAATCTCACAACTAAACTTGAATAGAGTGCTTACAGAAACAAGAAGATTACTGAAAGTATGGGATGGGCTACCCTTAACATTTCTGGGAAGATCTAACATTCTAAAAATGTCAATCCTACCTAAGTTTACGTATTTATTTAACACTATTCCCCTGGAATTTCAGAAAAACTCATTGAAGAAAATCCAAGGTGAACTAGCCAGCTTTATTTGGGCATCTAAAAGCACGAGAATCGCATGCAGCAAACTAAGGAGGAAGAAAGTGCAAGGAGGAATAGCCAGCCCAGATCTCTTTGAATATTATAGGGCTTTTCATTTTAAGAACATTGTGGAAAATTAGTACGGTTTGGTAAACATTATCTGCGCCATCTTGCCTTTTTCCCCGGATGCCACACTTTTTGTCGTGTGCACCCGCCATTTTAGGTGCCTCGATCAGAACCACCCTCTGCACGCCACTGGCCCCCAGCATAGCCCTTCGCCCTCGCAAAGCCCGCACGCTGACAACCCCCACACTCGCATGCCTTGGGTCATAAACCCCCCTTCAACGCAGCTCTGCCTCAGAACCCCATCCTGTTCCCAGCGCGACACCTCCCTTCATTCCTTTTCATGGTCCCAGGCCCTTTGATACCAACCCCCCCCCCCCTTTTTTCCTGTGTGCCCGTTTGTCTTCCTCTTTCCCAGGCCGACACCTAGCTCTGCCGATACTGTTTATTGCCCCTCCCCGTACAGTAGAAAGCTACCCTCATCAAAGGACCCCCGAGTTGATCAAAGCCCCCACCCTATGAGATCCGATCAAACCCCCACATTCCGTGAATCGGCGGAATGTCCAGCTGCGCGATAATCATCACCTGTTGTGACCGGGGTGGGGACTTCAACTGTAAATGTGTGTGGGAACGGGCCTGTAGGGGAGATTCAGAGGATGTCCTTTCATACTTCAAAGCATTACAAGACTGTGTTACCTGCAATAAAATTCATTTAACTGTGTATAAGAGGCCAGGCCTCAGAGATGCGGTTAGAGCACCTCGTGACGATACTGGCTGTCTGAACTGATGTGTTCTCCTCCGGAGAGAATAAACCTTGTTTCCTGCCTTCCAGTCTCCAGCGCCTGCCTCTTCATTGGTTAATATTTTGTGGGTTAAAGAGGCGATACCGCCGGGCAAATATTGATTGTCCATTGACCTTAGTTTTAACAATTGGCGCCCAACGTGGGGCCCATCAGTGACTCGTGGATCCAGTGGGAGAGGTCCTGACGACAGAGTGAACGACTGCAACGATCGGGAGAGCTCTTGCCCAATAGACCCTCGTCTGGCAGCCGATCATCCGAACTTCACTGGCTCCGAACAGACCTCTCTCGAGTGATCTACGGTCCTGACTGGGAACCATCAGTAGAGCCGCGAGGAATACGAGGAAAGGAGGACGATCGGGCGCTGGATTCGGAAGATAAGAAACTGTCCATACGGTCCGGGTAAGGTCGTGTAGACACGATGAATTGCGAAATAGTTGTTTAATTGTTCAGAAAATACTAGTATTACTCTTTGTTGACCTATTTGGAGATTCACTGTCTGCAAACGGAGAAACAGTAGGCTCTTTCTCTTTGCAAACAGTGAAGGATAAGTAACGCAGCCAGCGTGCCTATCTTTCTCCCCCACTGATTGATTATTTATTCACGAATTGTTTTCGGGAGATTCCCTCTCCCACACTGATTAACTGTTTTTTGACCCCGAGCTACTGTTCGCGGATTGTTTTCTGGAGATTCTCTGTCTACAAACAGGAAAGAACAGGTTCCCCTTTGCAGATAGTGAAAGGGTAGAGGACGCAGACCTTTGCGGATCTACTTATTCTTCCCACTGGTCGTTTATTTATTGTTTTGATATTGGTTCATGAGGTATTCACTGCCTGCAAACAACGTAGAATAGAAATATTCTGTCTAGTCTTTGCACGCAGTGATAAGATAGGCAGTGCTGACTTTTTGTCCTCTTCGCGAGCCGTCATGTCTGTCTTCTCCCCACTGGTCGATAGTTGGTTCAGCCCGGACCGTTTATTAGAGGTGGATCATCTAGCTCCGCTGGAAGGCACCCCTAATAAAGACATGTTCATAAACTATGGATTAGTTACCATAGCCTATAGTAAACTGTGGCACAGGTATACCAAAGAAAATCAAGAGAAACAGTGGCCACTGATAGGATCCTTCGATCTTGATAAAATAGAAACGTTAGAAATAGCCCTTCGTAATAATAAGACAACGCCTATTATGCTCGACAGTCTCGGTATGTGGCGCAAAGAAGCAATGCAACGAAAGAAAAGAGACGAGGACAGAGTAGGTAAAGGAATATATCGACAGGACAACCCCAGGACACAACGACCCGAAAGTAATCCCCCGACACTGCGCACAGGGCGACCAGACTTAGGGCAAAACCAATGTGCTTTATGTATATATGCCGGGCACTGGAAAGCCCAATGTCCGACTCTACTGAATGAGAGTAGGAGCAGAGGGCCGACAGGAATAACAGGCCGGCAGAAAGGGAAAAGGCGCGAGACAAAGATGAATCAGACCGACATGGACAGGCCAGATAGAACCACCACGTTCGATTATGCCCGATGGCACAGATTTCGCCAGGCCGATTTCAGCGACATGTTCGAGTCCTCATAGATCAAACAACGCTCAGACGGGAAACCCAGTCTAGCTCTAAATTAACCACGACAAACCCCGAATAAAGCAAAAAGAATAATGTACACACGTGATCAAGCATTCTTACGTTTAGCCAAGTAGGGAAAAGTTTAGGGTATTTCGAGGTAAGGGTTATACGAGTATCCTCCGCCGAGAGGACTAGGGATATTGCCAATATTTGAAAACCTCCTACCTCCTTTTCCGCATCCTTATAGGCATATAACTAAAAGCTGCCCCATTGCTCTCCAATTGACACCAACGGTTTGTCTCAGCCTGGAAACGTACTTGCTAGTTGCCAAAGGCGTAAGTGCGTACAATCAAAGCCACCAGAAAAAGGCAGCCAACGAATAAAAAGACAAGAAACAGGTAAAAAGAACTCAGAACAATAAGTATGTGCAGCATACAGAAAAAGATAATTATGGCCAATAACTGTTTTATGTTTGTCTTGGGTCTTTGTATATAATACTTGTACTGTCTCCCCGTCTGAGTTTGTGTGTACGTGATGCATGAATCTACGTCATCCCTCTGCCTGTGTTTCCGTGTTACTTAACTTCTGTTATCAGAAGCTTTAGCATGAAACAACCTGGAAAGAAAGGAATGGGAAAACGAAATCAGTAGGCCACTGATGAACATGAACTTTTATTTAACATAACGAGCAAGAAACAATAACAATACGTAATAATAACACCTATTAATGCCCTAACAACAGGAAACGTTGGAAACAAGAACGGTAAACTGTAGAAAATGAAAGTCAGCAGAACACCCCCCCCCCACTCTGGAAACTTCCAAGGTGGGGCAGGGTTGCGGCTACGCCCAGCCGGCAGCAACCCATATAAGGCGGGTCCTGCTGCCAACAGTCGGCCAGGAAATCGTAACATAGGGTGGAGCCGGAGGAGAGACAGGGGCCAGCGGGACCCAGCCAGGGGATCGCCTTGACCACACTGGAGAGTTGTAAGGGGGGGGGGGATGTCTTGTACATACCTCAGCGAAAATTAGTCCAGGTCGGGCTGGGAGGGAGAGGCGACGCGGACGAGCCTCTCCCACCTCCACGGGTAGGAGGCTTCCCAGCCCCCGGCCCGGCACCGAAATCCTCCAGCCGGGCGGCGCCGATACTTGCGCAGCACCGAACTTGCAACGGTGCCGATACTTGCGCAGCACTGAACATGCAACGGTGCCGATACTTGCGCAGCACCGAACATGCAACGGCTGCGCCAATACTCGCACAGCACCGAACATGCACCGCAGGTGGCCATACTTCCGCAGCACTGGACATGGGACTTGAGGAACACGGGATGTGGAGTGGCCATCATGCATGCCCATGAAAGAGAGCAGCGTGGGGTACACCGGGAGAGGGAGACGGCGCGAACGAGTCTCCCTCGCCCCCCCAGGTGGGGGCGCCACAGCTGCACCCTAGCCGAATGTCCTGCTCCTACGACACAGAGTTCCTTTTCTTTCACTCCAAAAGGTCTCCTCCACTCTTGCAGACTCGACGAAGGGCGGCTGCTGCAGGCCTCAAAATGGCGTCTGGGCCCCCTGGAAGGCGGGTCTAGGCCGCTAGAGTAACTTTGACCAGCAATATAACTCGGACGCTTGTCCACCGGGGCACGAGCCCCCACCTCCGACAGCATCCCCACAGCCTTGAAGATTCTACAAAAGTCCCAGGAGCCCTCGGCCCCTGCCGGCTCCCGGTGAGGAACGACTGCCTTGGTCGCTAACGAAAATAACCACGACATAGCCACCCCTTCTGTTAGCACGAGTGTTTGAACTGCCGAAGAGGACTCTGGTCCAACCGCCGGTTATGGGAAACATTTTGTCTCTGATGCTACTTCCGGACTAACCCGGCCCCGCCCAAAATGGCGCCGGAATCAATGAGAACTTGCGAACGCCTCGTGGTGTTTTTTTTGCTAAAAAGACTCGATGTTCTGAAATATGTATATGATCCTTTGTACACTTGACGAAAAAGAGGGAGGGTTCACTCGACGAACATGTAAAAGGGTCCCGTGAAAAGTGTTTTTTTCAAATGTACAATTTATTATGATGTTTATTGTAGCCGATACATAACCTCGCTTACGACACACACCCACGGTATACATATAGGAAATTTGATTGCAACTAGTCCAACTGTACTGCCAACTATGAAATGAATGCCCCTTGATCCCTCAACTATCGATAGACATTTTAGTCCCCTGCAAATGAATGAATAAGCCTTTTTAATATTTTTAATATTCCCAATACTGCAAAATAACCCCCCTACTGTACGCACTTTAGCCATTGCCGTGCCCGGCCAAATACGATTGCACTGTCATATCTATATGCTGAACGATTGTGCAAATAAAGGTTTTCCGAACTATGAAATGGGTATTGCATGCTTTTTTTTAAAAAAATGTGGGGTCAGCGGGAGAGTTTTTTGTGCACCCTGCTTTGTTCTCTTTTTAAGGTTATTAGAAGATGGTTGCTCAGCTCCAGAGGAAGGATCGAATCTAAGACACGATACTCTGCCTCCAAGTATGCGACTGGCTCTGGAACTAACGCATGGAGAAGGACCTTGACTTCTGAGGACGGGTAACGTGAAGCGGTGTAAATGATAGAACGTTATGAAGGTACGACACTCAAAGGTACTAGGGAACAAAGTTGGCCGAAGAGCTGGTATGCCTTAGACCATCACAGCATTGGTAAAGATTTAAGGGCCCCGATAGCTAGATACATCTACCAACTAGATACCCCGCACTAAGAGCCCCTGATTTTTAACGTTTCCCTACACGCGACCTATAAGGACACACTGCCCCTTTCCCCCCCCCCCCTGGCTTCAGAAACCAAGACCCCAGGGATTCTATCCCAAGGAGACAAGACGAGTATGAGGTAAGTAAAGAACTTTCGTGCCCATGCATTTGAAATGCGCGAATGTTGTCCCCCTCCCTTCCCCTCTTTTCCTCCCCCTACAGGTTACACTGGAGATCACGACCGAGGTATGGTGAAGATCTGAAGCCCCGCCATGTCTGATACACGAAGCGGACTAACGTTGCCAGATGGCACCTAAGCACACCCACAAACTGCTCTTGTAACGAAAGAGCTAATAAGTTGTATAATATGATAAAACACGGTCACCCCTAATCCGTGTTGCGTGAATGGGCACGTGTCACGTATGTCTGAAAACACGGTCACCCCTAATCCGTGCTGTGCGAATGGACACGTGTCACGTATGTCTGAAACTATGAGAACATGTTTTTGTGCGACTGAGGCGCTGACTTGACTGGTCGGCGGACCAAGAGTGCGAGAAGTGCGATACAATGGTGTCTTTTACTCAATGCATGCCCCCTCTACCCTGCCTAATGCTCGTCCGTCCCAAACTGCATGTTTTCGAAATTCTAACACGGACCCGTAATGTCTTATGTTGTGTAATGCGCTGAATAGCCTATCTTAATACACGGCCACCCCCCATGTCACACGTGTACTATTTAGCCTATTGTTGCACATCTCTCTCTCTCTCTCTCTCTCTCTCTCTCTCTCTCTCTCCCCTCCACACTCTCACTCTTCCGAACGACTAGCACCAAAATTGTTAAACCGCCACCCCTAGTGCACCCCCCAATTGGCTCCAAATACCGCAAGTATTTGCACAAAATTTGTCTTAAATATAATCACCCTGATGCCGTGTCACTACCTCTCCTTTCTGCTAAATATTGATGAAACCTAGAATTGGCCAAACGGGAAAGGACAGGTAAGACGACTAAGGTTCCCTAATCTGGCCCGTAATAAGGGAACTACATGTCAGTGGCTTCTATAAAAAAATTGCCTCAGGATAATGCGACCTTCCCCATCCCGAATTGTCGCAATCCCCGAACAGTAAAAAGTGATCGAAACATCCCCGTCTTCCGAGAACCCCCTCAGTTTTGTATCAGCTGCCCCGGACGAGAGTTTTAAAAATGTCCCTCACCCCCTGTTGTAGGAAACAAGTCGACTTACAACTAACACGGGCCAGCCGTTGTTCCTAGAAATGATCTGTTGGTGAGCAAGCTACGGAGTTTTAGAATTCGAGAAATGTCACTGAACGCTTACCAACTGAACTGTGGCCTTCTGCTAAATAACGCCCTTATGACACAAAGCAAGATGATAGTCCCTAACCACAGTTTGCTATGTCCCTAGTTGTTTCCATAAGACCCCGTTTTTTTTTTAATAAAGTAATAAGGTTGTAAGAGGCTATGTAGGAACTAGACTGATGTTTGCGAAGTTAAAGATTAGGCCGAAATGAAGAAATCGTTGCAATTAACCCTGTTGAAAGTAAAATGTTTAGCTGAAAGGTAGGATGCATTTATAGGATGGAAAAATGTTTAGCCTATGTTCGTCCCTCAGAAAGATACCCATCAGACCATGGTGATAGCACGTTGCACTTTTTTTGAAAAATATAAAGTCCTGGAGAACGGTATAGCTTTGTAAGGCACGTACTAGGAAGGTGGGTCTCTGTCAGTAGACCTGACATAACTGTAATACACAAAATACGATGAATAGGCACCAGATTTCGTACCACGACAATGAATGTAACGCCAACAAGCACCAAAGAAATAGTTACGAAGGAAAGTTATAGGAAATCCAACGAGCCCATCATCAATTATTTATATGATGGTTGTGAACCCCAATGTAACGGATGTTTCTCATTTGCGTGGAGCTGGGAGAGAAATAGACTTATGTGATTACCTTCCTCTGCCAATTCTCTAAAGACTGTCTTTTCAAACTCATTTAAGGGTACCGCTGTTGGAGGAAAGAGAGACCGGATGTGGGAGCACGTGGCCTGACTACAGATCGTGGAACATCTGCGACATTGGCCAAGGCGAGACCGCGACAGAAAGGAGTTGCAGGACGAGGCACTGTTTCCGACAAAATGAGAGGAAAGGGCTGACCTGATGCCCCTGCTCAATGTTCAACGTGTGCCGAAAAGTCCCCGCTCTCTGAATTCGGTCATGAGCCCGCCTACCCGTAATTTTCCGTCCCCCTGGTCTGTTCCCGATTTGGCCCTGCTCCATCCCCCCTTTTTTTCTCCGACCTACCCTATGGACTACTTACACACACTCTTCTTCCACCTGAACTTTTTGACAATCGACTCCAAAGGACACAGGGCGAAAAGGACCTTCTTGACCAGGAAAGTGAGGAAAAGATCATGCCCTGCAACGCGGAGCTCAGAAGAGAGCTGGACTCATCGCTCCACCGTGCCAACAGAAGACGACAAAGAATGCTGAGAACTCACTAATAACGGTCCATGACAATAGGACCTCCCCTTCGAACAATGGCGCCTCTGATTATCGTTTTTACTACGTCTCATTTCTCTCCCAACCACCATTGTATTGATCATGCTCCAACTAAAAATGAACAGAACTTACATATGTAATAACCTATCAGTTCACATTCCGAATGACCACAAGTATCTATGAAATGTACTCAATGATCACACTACAGAATCGTTTTGTCCGATATTGCATTACTATAACCTTCCTGCAAACGAGTTTATCGATAGACCCGCCTCCTAAGACGAAATATTTTAAATGTAATGTTTATAGCTTCTTCACCTGGGTTCCCATTTCTTTACTTATGACCGCCACAGTAGACATGGATAGGAAATAGGCCAGCAAGATGTCTTGGATATGTTAAAGGGAGGACTGTGGAAAATGAGTACGGTTTGGTAAACATTATCTGCGCCATCTTGCCTTTTTCCCCGGATGCCACACTTTTTGTCGTGTGCACCCGCCATTTTAGGTGCCTCGATCAGAACCACCCTCTGCACGCCACTGGCCCCCAGCATAGCCCTTCGCCCTCGCAAAGCCCGCACGCTGACAACCCCCACACTCGCATGCCTTGGGTCATAAACCCCCCTTCAACGCAGCTCTGCCTCAGAACCCCATCCTGTTCCCAGCGCGACACCTCCCTTCATTCCTTTTCATGGTCCCAGGCCCTTTGATACCAACCCCCCCCCTTTTTTCCTGTGTGCCCGTTTGTCTTCCTCTTTCCCAGGCCGACACCTAGCTCTGCCGATACTGTTTATTGCCCCTCCCCGTACAGTAGAAAGCTACCCTCATCAAAGGACCCCCGAGTTGATCAAAGCCCCCACCCTATGAGATCCGATCAAACCCCCACATTCCGTGAATCGGCGGAATGTCCAGCTGCGCGATAATCATCACCTGTTGTGACCGGGGTGGGGACTTCAACTGTAAATGTGTGTGGGAACGGGCCTGTAGGGGAGATTCAGAGGATGTCCTTTCATACTTCAAAGCATTACAAGACTGTGTTACCTGCAATAAAATTCATTTAACTGTGTATAAGAGGCCAGGCCTCAGAGATGCGGTTAGAGCACCTCGTGACGATACTGGCTGTCTGAACTGATGTGTTCTCCTCCGGAGAGAATAAACCTTGTTTCCTGCCTTCCAGTCTCCAGCGCCTGCCTCTTCATTGGTTAATATTTTGTGGGTTAAAGAGGCGATACCGCCGGGCAAATATTGATTGTCCATTGACCTTAGTTTTAACAACATGAGACCCTTACTAAGAAAATATCAATTCTACCCAGACTGCTTACAGAACATGACAGGCAAAGTGGATCATTACCTATTCAAATTCGGCCATCAAAAATTCTTTAAGAAAATAAAACTAAAGATCCTATACAACGCCGCAAAATTGTGGTATCAAATTAGAAACACAGTAAATATACCTTACTATAGCAAAATGGCACCGATATGGGATTCCCCGGGTACACCGGATTGCTTAAAAGACTCTCTAGCTCTGCCACTAAAAGTAGCTAGAATCGAAACTTGGGGGCAACTCCTAAAAGATAACACCATAATTACGTGGGACCAAATTTCTTCAGCCACTAATTTCAACCTATCTAAATTCAAGTTCTACCAGCTGACCAGCTGGACCAAATCCTTAACGGAAAAAAAATCAGGAAATTAAAGTTTAGAGAAAGAAATGATAAAACCCTCAACAATAAAAAAAGAAATATCGAAATGGTACTGGGCTTTGGTAGAGGCCGGAGAGGAAGACTGCCCAGTCCCGGAAACAACTTGGAGGAAAGATATGCCTGAATCAGATCTCCAAACTCTTTGGCAAAAATCTTTAGAAAATTGCTGGTCCAGCTTGAAAGCAGCAGCCTTGAAAAGAAACCATCTCTTTACAGTCCATAGGTCATATTGGACCCCAAAACAATTATCGAAATTTAAAGGAGTTAACATAAAATGTTGCCCCAAATGTGGATTGGAGAAAGCGAACGACATCCATATGTTCCAGGAATGCCCCCTACTCACAACCTTCTGGCATGAAGTTGGTAAGACGGTAACTATGGTCTTAGGTCATCAAATAGATGTAAGTATTTCCTTAATTATCTTTGGGATCCATTTTTTAAGGGGAACAGAGATAAGTAATTTGACTAAGAAACAGGAAAAACTACTATTTGTATTACTATTATTGGCAAGGAGAGAGATTTGTATCAACTGGATTAAACCAGCACCTCCGTTGCACGCAAACTGGCTGAATTCGATAGTAACAACGAATAAATTGGATAGGAAAGGGAACATAAGCAAAAAGTCAAAATTCTGGGAAATATGGGAACAGTATTTCACCTAACTAACACCTTAGTAAGATCCGCTAACTACTTTCCTATGATTAAAGCGATGACAATAATTCAGGTGGAATAAGTTCTGCCGAGTAGCCATGAAGGCTAGCTCCCCACCTTGACAAAAAATCAGAATTATTGATAATGTTAAAGGATACAAGAGAAATCTGTTTATAACCAACAACGAAAGGGATACTCCCCAACCAAGCTCGATACACGGGGCAGTGACGGCATAGATCGGTAAAAAACAGACTCCCGAAACTCCTTATACATACAATCGCAAAATGAGAAAAAAAAAGAAGAAAAAAAACAGCAGGCACCATCAAGCGCTCAACGACTTGCTTTGTCCGACGCTCCCGCTGGAGCCCGACCACAGAGCCCAACAAGACCCAGATTCCCAGACTTCCTTCAGCCCGATCCACAGCCACAGCAAAGCTGAGACCCGTGGAGGCGACGTGAGACGTGGGACCGGCCATCTTGAAAAGACTTTGAGACGCTTCCCGAGCAGCTCCCAAGGCATCCTCGAAGCTAAGCATTGGGGATTAAGAAGCCCCTGCCCCAAGCATCAATTGCACCGAAGATCATCTCTCCACACTCACCGAGTGCTGCGTGGGGTCCTTTTGCATTTTCCTGCTCAACCTGTATGTCCGGTCACTTGCGCGTTGGCTAGTGGCCTCTGTGTCGATGAAACCCGAAATCTACACTGCTGGTCTGGTTGCTCCAGACCGGCCCTTGCTTCCCTGCGAAGGAGAAGCCCCTCAGTCCTTGCTGGCCTGAGTAAGAAGCCCTCTTCAGTTCCTGCGTGGGTTGCCTTTGCCAAGGCTTGTTCACTCCGACCTGGAAGCCGAAACTGCCAACAGCGAGAGTCTTTGTGAGACAGTCCGTGCCCAGCTCCTGGTCATCGTCGATACCTCCTGGTCCACGTGGCAGCAGAGACAAGCTTCACGACAACCACCTGATTGCGCCCGACATCGCCTGGTTCCTTCCTGGTTCCACTCTGGTTACTGGCTAGTGACCCAGACTCTGTCCCCTCTGCTTTCAGGTACTCTACATCTTCAATCCGCCCTTGGATCCAACCGGACTCTTCTCTCCTGGTCGCCTGCAGCATCTTTTCTCCAAGGCTCCATAGAACTCCACGAGGAAACCCGACACACTTTGCCACCTATGCACCCGCTTGCTGTGGGTGAGGTAACAAGAGTACTACGGTGCTCCTGTAGAGATTTACATCCCTAGTGTCTTAGTTTTAAGTGGTTAAGTTCTAGTCCAGTCGGAAGACTTCCAAATCTGCAACTTTCGAACTTTTACGCACCATTGACTTCTATTGGTGCACGCGTGTGCATTTAGACACTGCACCCGCATCCTGTGGGCCTCCCACGTCCTAACTTCTGGTAGTCCAGTGTAGCCCCAGCAATTCTCAAGGCCTTAGGCCTTACCATTGTTCGTGACGTGGTTCTTATACCACTATTTTAGTATATGGTTTTAGGGGCCACCAGGGCCTATCCATATTTGTGCAACTTTTGTATGTTATATGAAGTTCTTTGTTTAACGCTTGTGCTTCTGCCCTCATAAAGAGTACAGAGGATTATTCTAGTAATAAATACATATATTTTATAATATATAACTTGTGTGGTGTCCTTTCATTTGGTATTAAAGGGATTGCATATGGTAAAACAGCTGGCTTCACATGCCCTCTTGACTTTAGCCTAAGACTGCTTTTGTCCATGCTACCATTAGGATAGCTTGTCTATAAGGTTGACTTACAACCAATCACCATAAGGGTTGTTTGGACTGGTGCAAGGTGTTCACTGGAACAGTGAACATCATATACCAGGCCAACTTCTCACACTTGCCTTCTGGAGTTCTAAGGATTCCTAATCTAGGGCCAATTACTCTTGCCTGAGCCTAGGCTTGACATTCCCAAGCTCTAGAAATTTGCACTGTCTGTCATAAAAGTTATCTCTCTTATGGGATATGGAGGTCCCTATAGAATGTCCTGAATGGTCATATTCTGCAGGGGGAGATCTAGAACACCGGGATAAACTCTGGACTTTCCCAGGAGGAGTCAAGAGAGGGACACTGGGGCCTTCTCCACCCTCTTCCTGAAGATCTAAGTTGTCCAGGTGGGACTCATCTTGATTCTCCTGGCTCGGGCTTGATTCCAGGCCAAAGAAGGTTTTACTTCCTGGCCTGTCCTCATTCCCTGCCCACCCACTCCTTCTACCTCATCTGACCCTGGGGTCTTCCTAAGGTTATCTGAGTAACACCTCAATGAGACATTGGGTGTTGGCATTTCTCCCTGTCTTCAGCTTCCTAGAAACACACATGGCTTTCAATTTCTGAAATGTAAGACCATTGTACCTGGAAGGCAGGGAGCCACTGGCATCTCCTCTAGAAGACATAACAGTGTGGTGTGGTGTATGCACCTACCTAGCCTTGTAAGAACTAAACACTCTTAGCCTACACAACCCTAAGTTCCTTAGAACTTACTTATTCTAATCTTTAAGTATTATATGTGCCTAATACTTTAGTGGTTTTCAGTTAATCAGTCCAAAGAGATTTACCCGGTAAAACAATGCAGGCTTGAATCTCAACCGCTGCACACGAATTTGAGAAGTTGGCCTGGTATATGATGTCCACTAATTAAAGTGGGTACCTTGCACCAGTCCAAAGACCCTTATGATGTATGAGGTCAAAGATAACCTTTAGAAAGCTATCCTGGTGGTAGCTGTGAAGAGCAGCCTTCAGACGTAATCTTGAAGGGATGTAAAGCAGCTTGTTTTACCAGAATATCACCTCCTGAATTAACTTAATAAAGGAGAACCACGCAGTAGTTATATAAAAAGATGTATTTATTAATATAACACTCTCTACTATCCTCTACACTAGGATAGAACACAAACCACACAATATGAGATCAAAAGAACAGCTGTAGGTAACACAATACACAGTGGGCTCCAGGGGAGACCAAGCCATATACTAAAATAGTGGTATAACAATCACAACTGAGATCAAGACAAGGTCTGGAGCACGTAGAATCGCTGGGACCCCAAGGTGAGTAGATAGGGACACCACGGAGGACAAGTGCAGTGTGCTAACATGACTGCGAGCCACGTACAATTCTATGGAGAAGTCGCGGTTGCAATTTTAAAATTTAAGGACCCTTCTACGAGGACTTCAAGCAAACCCTTTGAAACTTAAGAGGTTAGAGAGCCATCCCACCCATGGATACTGTAGTACCCGAGTTACTTATTCCAGAGGAGCAGGGTGCATAGGTCTGGAATGGTGTCGGAAACTGCAGTCATTCTCAATGGAGGGCTGTGAAGCAGTACTGCTGCTGTGAATGTGAAGAGGGTCCAGTGGAATCCAAGCCTGGATTCTGGGATAAAGGAACCTGAAAGCAGAGGGGACAGAGTCTGGGTCACTTCAGGGTGACCATGGCCTCGGCAGACGAATTCTCACCGATGTCGGGTGCTTCAGGTGAGAAGAAGGGATGGTTGACTCTGCAGCCACGAGGACCAAGAGATGTCGACGATGACCAGGAGCCAGATGTGAGCAGTGCTGCAAAGGATGTTGAGTGCTGAGGGGTCGGTGTCTGTCTGGAGCACCAGCAAGCCTTGGCAAATGCAACCCATACAGGCAGGTCAAGCAGGTTACGGTGTGGACCAGCAAGATCCAGGGGACTCCCCAAGCAATGGGGAGTCAGGGCACATCTGGAGCAACCAGAAATCAAGTTGACCCTCAGGAGGACCTACAGGCCAATGACCAGGAGTCGCGAGGGGACCTTGAGCAAGATTACAAAGTACCATCCCACGGAGCACTCGGTGTGAGGAGGCCGGAGTTCTTTGGTGCAAGTACTGCTTAGGGTCAGGACTACAGGAAGTCCAATGCACAAGCTCGGGCATTGCCAACAGCATATGCAACTGCAAATGGATGCGCAGTCCCCACGAGGGATACTGGCCTAAAATTTGCTAGGAGGGCAGATCAACCTCAGGGCCCTTCAGAAACCAACCTCCTGTGTTGCTGAAATCTTCGAAGTCTGCATGTGCTCAGGAGCAGCAGACCTGTCAGTTGTGTTGAGGTGCTTGCTAGGGCACGGGAGTGACTCCTTCACTCCAAGTGAGATTCTTCAGTTGTCCTTAGTGCACCACAGGTCCTGCACAGAGCCTGTATGGAGCAAGGGCACAGACTAAATTTGGGACAGAAATGGGGATGAAGTCAAGCCCAGTCGAGATCCAGTGAAGTCCAGAGTGAGCAGACGTTCGAAGGTCAGTGGTTCCGTCTTGTAGAATCTTGTCCATGTAAAATCTAAAGTCTTACAGCCAGGTAAGCCCTTTTGTACCCATGGGAGAGGGTTGGACAGATTCAGGGGACCCTCCTAAGGGAGGGGCAGGACAGAGGGGAGGTTACTCCCATGTCCTTTGCCCAGTTTCGCACCAGAGCAGGAGCCAATGGCTCCCAGAACTGGTTTGAGCTGGACTATGCACAGGGACACCAAATGTGCCCCAGATGCAGACTTTCAGGCACTCTCAGAGTGCACCTACCCACCCCAATACACTAAATCCTGTCTGGGAGGTGGTCACACCTCCCTGTGACCAGATGCCTATTGTGCTGCCTTCCTCTGCTCGAGCTTGGCTCATCAGCAGGAGGGCAGAAATGTGTCTTTGGTCGGCGCATCCATTTTGTGATGTCCGGGTCGAGAAGGCTGGCACCGGATAGGGTGGAATCTTACCTCCTACACCAGTTACCAGTGTGGAGGTATGATTCCAAAGTGTTTGATACCAAACACAATATGTTTCTATGCAGCAGTTTTCGCAATAGCACTTACGACGAGGTTGTAATGCACCTCTACCTATTTGTTCGTCTGAGTCACAGACAACCCGGGAGACTGGTCTCCGGAGGCTGCAGAGAGGCTCTGCTCATGCAGGGGCACCCTTTCACATAAAACTCAGCACACTACCTTCAGGATTGATTAGGCCTGCTATAGGGGTGACTTATACGTTTTAAGAGTATTGATCAATAGATATAGTGAACCTACTTCCAAAGTAAGTGGTGCAACCACCAGTTTACACAGGTTGCAGTAGCAGACCTGTAGTTCCATTTTGCAAGACCTCTCATGGGTGGCACAATACAGGCTTCAGCCCATGGGAGGCCTCTGGGGTACCTATGCCCTGGGTACATGGGTACCATATACTAGGGACTTATAAGGGTACACCAGTATCCAATCTGGAGTGTACCAAAGTACATGTATGTCATTTTAAAGGAGAAAGCAGATAGACTGGGGTCCTGATTAGCAGGATCCCAGTCAGACTAGTCAAAAACAGTGAGGCTTTAAGCAAAAAGGGGGGTAACCATAAGAAGCAGATCCTACTTTCCTACAGTCCTTAGTAGACAGTCACTGTACTAAGCCACAGCACGACACAGGAACCTAGGATTGCCTTAAATGCTCTGTTATATTATGGAGTCTGACTGTGCTTTATTTGTGCCAGTGGTTGATCTTGTTTGGCAGGAATACTCCGTTTTTGGGCCCAGGAATTCTTTTTCATCAGCAGAGCAGGAGAGAGAGAAGGGCAGCAAAAGGAGAAAGATAAAGGAAGGGAAAGACAGTAAAACAATGACTAAGAAAGAAAGCAGGAATGAAAAACAAACTTTCCAAAATGCCATAAAAGGATGCGAATTGAGGGGCATTGCCAAGAAGGCAACGATTAGGGACGTGCTGTAAAAGGCTCCACATTATGCACGCCAAATAATCCTGAAAAGACATGCCTTGAAGCTTACCTGAAATGTCATCCACCACAGTATGTAGCCACTGACGGTAGCAGTAACCCCCGGTGCACTGCATGAATGGTTCCTCAGCTGTGCGGATGAGGTAACAGGCCAGCGGCTCGACGACTTGAGAACCGGCCACACAGACCCCAGACTGGCGTAACTCAAAGCCGGAGGGAGGTGCAGTGACCGCGTGCACCAGTGTGGGGCTGTTAGCGTAGGAGACCCCAGAGAAAGAAAAACACTGACACCTAAGCAGTGTGGGAGCTGCTGCTGAGGCGGCGCCCCGGGAACACCAAGGCTGACTGGACGGGGCCTAGAACTAAGTGCCTAAAACTGGGGTGTGGCACTGCTCTCGGCTGTATCGGCGGCTGTTTGCTCGAGGCGGGGCCCTCGGCTTGGGCACACCGGCGCTCCAAGAGGGACGCAATTCCCCCACTACGACCCTTGGGAGGGAGGGGTGGGGGGGAGCAGACCACAACCAGTTTTTGTGTGAAAAAGGCCACTTTATTGAAACAGGTGCACATTAACAAATTATAAACCTCGGCCAATGTCTTACAAAACTACTCCTCACTAAATAACACACTTCCTTAACCCCCAATCAACGCCCCACCCCTAAAATGTCAGTGACCCCGTCCCACCCATAAATTACATCATTACAAAATACAAACAATGCAAATCCCTGCATAATCATATCAACTTATCAAATCCCACCAACCATTATACAAAAACCCCGGTTTGCTCCACCACAGGTCTTGGTCCCCTCGCCTATGGAACCATCCCAACAACTTATCCTGCCCAACTCCCCCTGTCGATGCCACAACTAAACAAATGACAACCACAAACCTGCCACACCTGGCAAAAACAGCAATAACCCCAGCACTGCACCTTTTCCAAGGGACAATACAACAAGAAAAAAAAACATGTCCACCTGTTCCTACAATAACCACCTAAAAGTGAAGAAAAAAGGGGAAAAAAGGAAACAACAAGAAAAACTAATAAAGTATAATAAACTATCCTAAAAATGGGGAGGGAGGGAGGGGAAAAAATTCCAGCAATAAACCCCTGGCCACCAGGTCACCGAACTTAAAATGGTGGCCGGGGAAAGGAGGCCAAGCAATTTAAGCTTGGGCTCCCATTGGGCTATACCAAAAACAAGCCCAACAAAAAACCGCGTCGAGGCCGATAGCCCCGCCTCCCCCCACCCACCCCTCCCAAACAGCCGGGGGGACCTCCCTACGGTCGGCTGCCCCCCCAAGCCCCCCTTGGGAGGGAGGGGTGGGTGGGGGAGCAGACCACAACCAGTTTTTGTGTGAAAAAGGCAGCTTTATTGAAACAGGTGCACATTAACAAATTATAAACCTTGGCCAATGCCTTACAAAACTACTCCTCACTAAATAACACACTTCCTTAACCCCCAATCACCGCCCCCACCCCTAAAATGTCATTGACCCCGCCCCCACCCATAAATTACATCATTACAAAATACAAACAATGCAAATCCTTGCATAATCATATCAACTTATCAAATCCCACCATCCATTATACAAAAACCCCGGTTTGCTCCACCAGAGCTCTTGGTCCCCTCGCCTATGGAACCACCCCAACAACTTATCCTACCCAACTCCCCCGGTCGATGCCACAACTAAACAAATGACAACCACAAACCTGCCACACCTGGCAAAAATACCCAAAACCCCCGCCATACAGAAAGCGGAGGGGGAGGAACTACCCCCCTTTCTGCCCCCCAACTGAGCGAAGAAAACATGCAACTGACCCCAGAGATAACCTAACTTGGAAATTCCTGAGCCCTCAAACATCTGGATAAGACTTCCCTCAGCTCGAATAGATATAAATCCATACCAAGTCTAGAAAGGTGAACCCCATCATTCCGAAAGAACTCAACTGCATCAAAACGAATATCCTTGTGAGGAACTCTAACGAAACCCAAACCTCTACAAAATCTGGAAATTTCAAGATTAATCTTCTTGCAAGCCCTGTCAATAGCTTTAGGCTTAAGCACCCCTCTCCAAACCCTACGAGGGACCAGCTCAGTCCATAACACATGGCAACCTGCCCACTGCTGTTTCAAAAGAGAAAGATCCCTCTTCATTGCACTCAACAAAACCACACCCTTGACCCCACACATATCATTCTCACCCAAATGAATGACCAGAACATCCGGGCATTGGCCCCCGCTCAACCAGGAATTAAGGGCTGGAATCAACTCCCTCCAAAGCAACCCTCCCCTACCCTTCCAACCAACCCGAAACAAACGCTCATTGAAACCCAGCAAAGACCCAAAATAACTTTTACAAGCTTGTACATGCGCCCTCTTAATAAAGGAATGCCCCACAATCCAGTTGGTCATTGCCGCAGAATGAGGGCCAGCCACAGAACCTGAAAAGAGAAAAGCAGTTTCAGATTTTAAAGCAACGAGGATGACGCAGGCGCCTCCTCTACCTCGCTTCTCACATAGCGCTGAAAGCAATTTGAAGACCAACTCCCTAAGCGCATAATGTCCTGTCTGGACCAACCCCTATTGTGAGCCTCAGTCGCTGCCCCAATCCTGAAGGAATGGGTACCGTACTTTGCCCCATCCAAACCGATGCTCCGCAAAGCCTTGCGGAGCACCATGCGCAACTGGTATTCCGTGACTTGGGACCCATCCGCATGTTGAAACACATAAGACTCCACATACCCCCCAGACACACCCCACCATTGCTGGGCCCACCGCAACGGGCATGTCCCCACCGGAGAAGACGCTTCCAACCACACACCACGCCCCTTTCTCTTCTGGTCAGTTTTTGATCTTAACAGCCAAATATGGACTCCCCTGACTGACAAACGCACATCCCCCCAACCAATACCCCTGGATACCTTAGAGCCCAACAACTCCGAAACTCTGATTGCCCCAAAAAACATCCAAACCATGAGCGTGGAGAAAAGGCATGCTTCAAACTGATCTCTACAAATCGAAGGCAAAGCTGTCAGGGACTGTCCGGGACTATGTGGGGAACACAGTCAGGGACTTGAACAAGGACTGGGAACTGGGTAGAAGACGTACACAGAAAGGAGGAGTACAGTGCTGCCAAGGATCATACAGGGAGTCAGAGGAGAAAAGGGATCCAAAGGGGAAGCCTGTACAAGTGAACAAGATGGGTAAGACTCAGAAAGGAAGGGCACTCACAAGGCAATTTAGCATTCAGACTAACTACACCCTGGACAGACATGCAAGACATATATATAATACAACATTAACAATAAAGGGGGGTGTGGGGTAAAGCACTCAGGAGCTCCACATGGTAAGACTGAAGCTCAGTAAGTTTCTTACCCGCAATTGCTGTTACAGATACTGACTGCAAATACCCACATGTAGGATATGAGTGCAAAGGCAGGGTCTGTGGAGCTTATACCTATAGTGATGTTATAAATGTAACTCAAAGACAAAACTCACAGTGAACAAGAAACACCACCTAGGTAGTCAGCTGAGCCCACGGATCCTGGCGATCAAGCAGGAACGCGCAAGGCAGTAACAGCAAAGGGGTAGAACTAAACACAAGCACAATAGACAAGGATCTAGCAAGGAGGAGTGCTTAACAGGAAAGGAAGGAAATGACAGGGCACACTTGACAGAAAGCAGGTAACAAACATACAAGGTAACAGAAGTAAGACAGCAGAATAGAAAGGCAGCAAACTAGAACTGGAACCAAGGAAAATGGAAGCAAGGCAGGGACTGGAAACAGATATACAGAAGGGGAGGCTACAAGGGTATACTAGAATAGTGCAGGTTAAGGAATCAAGAAAACAAAGTAGCATATAAGGCAGTGCTGGGGCAGGAACAAGAAGTGAGCTAAGGCTCAGGAGTCAAGGCAGTACTGCAGACAGTGCTGGTTCAGGAACAGGGAACTGCCAAAGCTTCAGGAGTCAAGGTAGCACTGCAGGCAGTGCTAGTTCAGGAACAGGGGAATTACTATAGCTCAGGAGTCAAGGTAGCACTGCAGGCAATACTGGTTCAAGGAAACAGGA
Source organism: Lissotriton helveticus (assembly GCF_964261635.1). Classification (NCBI taxonomy): domain Eukaryota; kingdom Metazoa; phylum Chordata; class Amphibia; order Caudata; family Salamandridae; genus Lissotriton; species Lissotriton helveticus. Next base: position 1,378,928,725 of record NC_136059.1, read on the forward strand.
CATAGCTACAGCTCAGGAAACAAGGAGCAAAGAGAGCACTGCAAGCAGTGCAAATCAGGAACAAGAAATAGCTAAGCCCAGGAACAAAGAATAACTATAGCTCAGGAACTCAGGAAACAAGGCAGCACTTCAGGCAGTGCTAATTCAGGTATAGGGAATAGCCATAGCTCAGGAACTCAGGAAACAAGGTAGCACTGCAAGCAGTGCTAATTCAGGAGAAGGGAAACTGCTGCAGTTCAGGAACAAGGAATACTAAGGCTGTGGGGTCAGGGTAGCACTGCAGGCAGTGCTAATTCAGGAACAGGGAAAACAGCAGCAGGTCAGGAACAAGGCATGATTAAAGCTCAGGAAACACTGGAAACAAGAATATCAAAAGCTCAGGGAACTCTGGAAACAAGGATTGGTCTCACCGGTAAACAGCTACAATGACCAACCTTTGCCTGAAGGGAGCTGGGGCTTAAAAGAGCTCACAGTAATCACATGCAGCTGGTGTGAGCAGGCTAGCAGCAGCCAGCCACAGGTTAGCTGAATTCCTCCACCCATCCTTGGCCTGCAGGGGTGGAGACAAAGCAGTGAGCAGGGAATTCTGGGTAATAGAGTTTCAGGCATGAGTAGGCTGGCTTTAAGTCTAAGCAGGCTGGCTTTCACAAAACCCGGCATGGATTTGGAATGGATGTCAATTCCCAAATAGTGTCCAAATGGCTGGAATTCAAGATATGCATGCAGGGGAGTGTCAGGAAGCATATTAGAACAGTGGAGAGTCCCACAGTTCAGCCCCCTGGTGGTGAACACGAGAACACAGGGAGTGAATCGTGACAAAAGCTTCCAACACCCTGGCTAAAGTCTGCCATGAAATGGGGCTCCTAACTGAGTGCTCCTCTCCCCGCTCAATAGACCAACCTTCCAACATTCTCCTCCCCACCTCCCCAGCAGACGGGGAGTAACCCCAAAGGAGTTTCCCCATGAATGCAATGCCTGCTAGCTTTCCAGCTATGGTAACCCTGGACAAGCCCTTATCCATTAAATCCAGGATGAACTGAACAACATCTTCAGAGCGTCGCCAACCGGGCTCCCTCCTAACCGCCCCGGACGCCAAAAAATCCCTCCAGACCAGCTCATATGCCGCTCATGTAGACGCAGACAATGACCCTACCACCAATTGTATGACCCTACGTTGCCTACATACCACAAGTGGTACGGCATGGGTGTCGGTGTCCTGTCCACCTCCGAGGCTAGCCCATGGAATCTCTCCCACTGCGAACTAGACAAAGCATCCGCAATGTCATTGTCCACACCGGGAATGTGTAAGGCCCTGAAAGTGATGTCTAACCTAAGCCAACCTAACACAAAAACACGCAGCAATTTCAAAATCTGCTCATCCCTAGCTGACTGTCTATTGATGATGTCCACCACTGCCATGTTATCAATCCGGAACAGGACCTTCTTATGAGCCAGCTCCTGCCCCTACAGTGTCAAAGCTACTAGTACTGGGAAGAGTTCCACAAATGCAATGCTCCACCCGCCTTCTTTCCACTGGTCAGGCCACTTCTCTGCACACCACCTACCCTGCCAACAAAGGCCAAAACCTTCACTGCCTGCTGCATCTGAGTAAATCTGTACATCCCATTCCCAGTCCTCCTCCCTAGCTAAAGAGACTCCATTAAAAGACTGCAGAAAGACTGACCACATACACAGGTCTTCCTTGACGCCTGCTGACAAACGGACATGATGATGAGGCAAATGATGTCCAGACAATGCCCGACCAAGTCGCCTGCAAAAAGTCCTCCCTGCCCTGACCATCCTACAAGCAAAGTTGAGATGACCCAGCAGAAGCTTTACCTCCTTGACTGTCACTTTTGCTTTTGCTAACATTGCCTCCAAGAGCTCCAGCATCTTCAACTTCTTATCAACCGGCAAGCAAGCCTGCATTGCCATGGAATCAAGTTCAATCCCCAAGAAAGACATGGTCGCGCAAGGACCCATTGTCTTCTCGGGTGCCAACGGCACTCCCAGTTCCTCCATGAGCTCATGGAATGTGTCCAGGGCTACCTGGCACTCCGTGGAGCCCGGGGAACCAACGAAAAATAAATCGTCTAAATAGTGTGTCACTAACTCATGGCCGGTGCGTTGTGTGAAATACCATTGCAAAAAGGTGCTGAAGGATACAAACAGAGCACAAGACATTGAACAACCCATCGGTAATGGTTTGTCCACGTACCATTTCCCATTGAAATGGATCCCCAGAAGATTCCAATCATCTGGATGGACTGGAAGCAATCTAAATGCAGATTTTATATCGCATTTGGCCAACTCTGCAGTTGCGCTCGCGGTCACAACCAGTGACATAGCAACGTCAACCGAGGAATATGATACAGACGCCGCCTCCTCATCAATAAAGTCATTGACTGACGACCCCTCTGGCCATGAAAGGTGTTGAATTAGTCTTTACTGCCCTGCCTCCTTCTTGGGTACCACTCCTACCGGTGAAACAATCAAGTCTTCCAAAGGCCAATCATCAAATGGCCCTGCCATCCTCCCTTCCCGCACTTCTTTATTCAATTTTTCCTGCACCACCATCTTATGTTCCAGCTCAGCCAATTTCAAGTTCTTTGCCCAGCGCCGCAGCCACGGCCCGGTGTAACAAAGACGAAACCCCTCCTGAAAACCCTCAAGTAACATCTTCCGCACCCTATCATCCCCATACCCCTGCAACCCTACTGCCAATTGCTCTACCCTAACCGGAGTATGAGCCTTTTGGGCCCAGCTCCCTGAGGGGCCTTACCCCCTCTATTGCCCTGTGCTTGTTGCCACTGCTATCCCCCTGAAATCCTCGGCCCCCAACACCTGACCAAGGGATGCTTCTTGCCACACTGTGAACACTCATGCCGAAATCTACAGTTTTCTCTAGTGCATGCGCCCTTATTGAAATCCCAGCATGCACCAGTCCCAGACTGGGTTGTCGTATTCCCCACCCCTCCCCGGGTGGGCTTCCCCTGAAAGGGCCGGTATACCAAGGGCAACCCACTAGCCGTAAAGATCGTCTTCCCCCCAGCTGAAGCTCCCATTGTGTGCTGCCACAAATCAGTATCTAACTCACCCCACTTTGCCTCCGGATCCCAGGCCATGCGGGCCCTAAACTCCTCATCGTATTGGGCCCACGCAAAACCACTACCCGTTATCTGCGCCTTTCTGATGACATCCATATAGTTGAAAATGGCCACGCAGCGCTCCGGAAACTTTTCACAGTAGACGCTGGCATAAATTGAAAATGCCGCCGTCCAATTTTCAATTGTTAAGGGAACCTTGGGACGCTTAGCCAACTCATATTATTCCTCCTTTGAACCCTCTTTCGAACGTACCTCCCTGTGCAACAATTTCAGAATCTCAATATACTCTCCTTTCCAAATCCTTTCTTTCGTTGATAACATCAAGTGAGCTCCCAGCGGCTTTGTTACCCCCATGTAGGGAAGCTTCTTAATCTTTAACTCCTTGCTATGCAAAGGGTCTTTCACTACCTCGACTACTTCGGTGTTCATACCACTCTCCACCTTGGCGCCCAATATACCTTCCCCTTCACTCGTACCTACTCCTTGATCCCTAACATAGCGGCCTTTGTAGAGTTTCCCTCCATTTTCCCCCCAACCGCCTCCCCCCCCCCGTCCCCACAGACACCATTTTTGGTTTGGCCCGTGGTTCACCAATCTCACCTGGCTCTAACAAGGAGGCCTGTCCCGGCACCGACCGCCATGCCACATGTTCCACATTGTCCACCATCCGAGGAGCCCTCTGCGAGGGACCGCGCTCTCTTCCTGGTCCGGACTCCACAGCCCTCTTGGGCTTAAACACAGTTGGTGCCTGTAACAGACTACAAGAAACATGAGAAGGCCCCCCCCAACCTCAGTATCACGCAGCTCTCCTTCCTCTGGGCTGTCCTCATCATAGTCCAGAACCAAAGGCTCCTCCATCTGTGGAGGGCCAGTCAACACCATCCTACTACGGGCCTTACCGGACCCTTCAAAACCTGTATGGGCCTTACCAGCCCCCTTCTGTACATCTGGCCGACTGTACCCGCCGGTATTCCTCAAGAAATTAAGCACTCCTAGAAACTCTCGCTGTTGAAGATTCTGTCCGCCGTGGCTGAAAATCCCCTGCATGCATATCTTGACTTCCAGCCATTTGGACACTATTTGGGAATTGACATCCATTCCCAATCCATGCCGGGTTTTGTGCAAGCCAGCCTGCTTAGACTTAAAGCCAGCCTACTCATGCCTGAAACTCCATTACCCAGAATTCCCTGCTCACTGCTTTGTCTCCACCCCTGCAGGCCAAGGATGGGTGGAGAAATTCAGCTCACCTGTAGCTGGCTGCTGCTAGCCTGCTCACACCAACTGCATGTGATTTCTGTGAGCTCTTTTAAGCCCCAGCGCCTGACCTTCAGCTGCTGGCTCGCCGGGATCCCCCGACGGTACGGAATGTGCAGCACTAGGCTCCACCCTCCCTTCTCCTCGGCGCCATTGGGCCGCACTTCGCCCTACCGAGTCTGCAGCTTCGCGCCATTCCCTAACCCGTGGAGAAAAAGGCCGGACTGATGTGCCAGGTCCCTCAAAACCAAAAACCATAGACTCCTCCTGCCTACCAGACAAACCTACACCTGACCACGTACCTCTAACCTGTCCCAACTGTCCGCCCCCTGACCCCCTCACCCCTTGCGTGCCCGCGAGAGGGGGGGAAGATTCTCCCGCCTCCTTGCCACTACTCCACTCTAACATAGCTTGAACTACCACAGCCGCTGGACCCAGAGCTTGGCCTCCCTGCACCCTATCCACAATAGTCACTGATTCCTGCGCCATCTTCGCCCTATCTGCGCCACCTTCCCTCATGCCGGGCAACTTTCTGTTGCCCCCAATGTTCCTCAGACGGCTATCACCCACTCCGCCCTCCCTCAGCCCACCACCACGCACCCCCTCCGCCCAGGAAGGAAAGATATCCAGGTCCCCCCAAGAGCGGGCAACCCCTTCCCGTCCCATAACCTCGCCTAATGGTGCCATCAACCCACTGGAAACGCAAATGCCCTCAGGATCATGACCACCCGGAACCCATGAACGAGAAGGGGGGGGGGCTCCAACACCTGACCCTTACTTACAAGGGGGGAAACCCCACCCCTCCCCCCCACCTGGGCCCGCTCCCTCTCCCCCACTGAGCCACTGTGCACTGAGACCATATCCCCCCTTCCTGAGTACGGAGGAGAAAAAAGGAGGGGGCTAAAAGGAACCAGCTCTCCCCTCCCCTAAACCACTGTAACTGCCTGCGCCTGTACAATGCCAGAGCCCAACCTGCCAGCCCTCACTACTGAACAGGGGCGAGCCGGCGTAGCATAGCCGACCTCCCCCCTCCTGAGCTCCTAATGCACCCTGCTGCATCGCAGGCGAGGGCGGGATGAAAAACTCACCCCGCACCTCGTTCGCCATCTCCGCCGAATCCTCCAGCCCGCGCGCAGGCGAAACCAACCCCCGCTCCCCCTCCCCCCCCTCCCAGTGCAGACTCCCCCAGACCACGGGCGGCCGCTGAGGACGAGCGCCTCTTGGCCCCCAGCTTCCCCCCACGCTTCCCCCGCGTTGCGAGGGCAGACGCTGCCCAAACCTGAACCGCCGGGGCCTGAAGCGGCACTGGCGGTTCCACAGCAACCATGTCCTGGCCTACCAACGGCCCACCCTGCACCGCGGAAAGACCCGCATCAACGCCGGGCTCCCGCGCACCCTCCTGTCGTGTCTTAGTCACCAGGGCCGCCTTCCGAGATCGCGGGCACCCCCGTTCACTTACCGCCTCAACTCTCGGGAGCTTTGGGGTCAGACAGGCCGCAACCAACGTCGCCACTCTGGTCGAGGCCTGCCGCGGGGCCGCGACGGCCCGGCCACATCCCCTAACACGAGGTCCAATCTCTCGGCCTCACTGAGAAGCCTCATGCCTTCCAACACTCGAAAATCCTCTGAAGACATGTCTCCTACCACAAAATACACTAGCCTCAAAAACTAGAAAAAATTCCAGCAATAAACCCCCGGCCACCAAGTCACCGTACCTAAAATGGTGGCCGGGGAAAGGAGCCCAAGCAATTTAAGCTTGGGCTCTCATTGGGCTGTACCAAACACAAGCCCAACAAAAAAACGCGTCGAGGCCGATAGCCCCGCCTCCCCCCACCCACCCCTCCCAAACAGCCCGGGGGGGGGACCTCCCTACGGTCGGCTGCCCCCCAAACCCCCATGGTGGAGGTGCAGTGGCAGAAAGTTACTCACCCCTGGAAATGCAGTGCACATATACGTGGACTGCCCCCCCCCCCTGGAGGCCGATGAAAGAGGGCCTGAATGCCTGGCGGCTTTGTGTTTAACAGCCTGCAGCCTCAGTGGTGCCAACATGCCTCCTTGCCAGGAAATTCATAAGAGGTGAGTGCTTGTGCCCCAGCTGAGGCAAATACTCCGAACGCACGTAGCCCTGCACTGCGCTGAACACGAAGGGGGAGCAACAGATGCACTTGAAGAGTATTTTGCTAACATTGAAAATAGAATTGGGCAGGGAGTTCTTTGGGTGTGCAGATTCCAGTGAAGGTCTGTGCAAAGACCCATTGTCTTGACACTCGCCTGCTGCCTCCCCCAGGGGGTGAGAAGTCTGGAACTAAACATATACACAAACCCCCTCTGTCCACTGTTGCCCTCCAGATTTTGAACCCAATTAACATATCAGCGAGGGCCATAAAGTTAGCAGGAATATACGAGGCATATACATATGATGGGCCTATCGATTAAGATCTCCAACACGGTCATAAGTGCATGTAGCTATCCCTGAGACCCCCCGGGTGGAAAGTCACGGAGGGCAGTGTTACGGGCAAGCAGAGGAACAACCAGATAATCCAAAATTCAACAATGACTGGGCAAAGATAAGAGCTCCCCACCAAAGAGACATTGTACAATCGCCGTCTTGAGTCCAAGTGTTACTCAATACCCAGGGTTGCACGCTCATTGTTAAGTGCTTAGCACATTTTGGCACACCTACACGTTTGTCCTCCTGGCCTCCTTGTTGACACTGCATCCTTAGCCACTGACCATCGGGACCCACCGCATAGTAACTGGATGAGAGATGTATACACTGATAATGATGTTCCCCAGTAAATTTCCTAATATGCCTAGTGCACCCTTGAATATTCAGATCCTTAGCACCACGTTAGGAGAATTTCCGCCTCCCATGCAAAGGCTATCTGGGAATCGCCGCACACCTGCCTAACAGAGATGCATCTGCACTGCTCCTGATTGACCACTGACACCAGCGATATTTCTAGTGAACTCCACGTCTCAATATCCAGCCACAAAATGGGAAAACTAAAAACAGGTAAATCACACTCACATATGCCCACAGTGTCTAGCACAGAAAACCCTCTGACCATGACACCCACAGGACAAGTAGACCACTCACATCGATTCGATGAGCTAATGGTGGCAATACTAGATATCAAGTCCATACTGGGTCCCAAAATAGACCCGCTCTGTACCAAAATGGGATTTCTGTGCGAGGATCATAAGAAACTTAAGGACAGAGTAGAGGAATCTAAGTCGGCCTTGGCAACTCTGCGACCCACCATGTCAGCAGCCACAGACCAGATCAGGTCCCTGCGGAAAGAGGTGGAATACCTGAAGAGCCGGGCAGAGGAACAGGTAGGTAGATCTCAGCTAAACAACATTCGCATAGTGGACCTACCGGAATGGATAGAAGCTCAAAGGATGTGACTGTACCTAGAGTAATGGTTCGCCACAGATGTCCTCGATGGCAAATTCTCCAAATTCTTTTCAGTTGAGCGGGCACACAGAGTACCGGGTGCCCCCCCCCCCCCCACCGGCCAATCCCCCTAGACCAGTGATCGCCAGATTGTTCAATTACCGGGATATGGACCACATCCTCCAGGTGACAAAGGCCCATGTGTTTACCTGCATGAAGGGTGGGGTCTCCCCCCTCAGGGCCACCTTAAATAAATATTCACTCACAAATACCTGCATACCTTCGGCTAATTTAAATGGCGGAATAGACTGTAGACACGGATAGACTCCCTTGGACGGAAACCTTTGTTTGGTCAGGTCTGTTTGCTCAGTGGACTAATGCGTCCACTGCAGGTGCCTGTGTTCGATCTCATGGTCACAGGTTCTAATCCTGGCGGGTCCACTCAGCCATTCAGCCATCCAGGGCACAAGTCCTAAATAAAGAAGTGGGGGGACGCTCAGAGACAGGAAGTGACGTCACGACAGGAAGTGACGTCACGGAAGGTAAAAAACCTAGAAGTGAGGGGGCGCTCAAATACGTGAAGTGACGTCACGACCGGAAGTGACGTCACGAAAGGTAAAAAAACACTCGATCTACACTTTGTGGTCCTCTGCTGTTGTTTTGCTTTTATGGTGTATGTGTTTTCAGAGGTTATTAAAGGGGTGTTCTTTCGCTTAAATAACGACCCTGTCTGGCCATTGCATCTTTATTTTGACTGTTAAGACGGCGACAGAGCATCCGGTGGCCTAGTTTTCCGTCTCATACCAGATGCCAAGCATGGCTGTCTGTACCGACCTTGTTATGGGGACTTGGCCGTCCCTGATGCAGAGAGGCCCGGTATTTTCAACACCCTGTAAGAGTGTAGGAGCGGTGCACCCGAAGGCTACCTCACAGAGAATCCCCAGCGCCATTTGCTGCAGCACACAGGAGTTGACAGACCGGCGTGGCGCCTTCCCAAGCAGAACGTCACGAAGCACTTGCCACAGACACGCACAACTGGCGGCCGAGAGCCTCCCATCAGAGCAGTAAACCTCTGCAGGACTGACTTGGGAGATCGACGGGGCGGCCGGCCGTGAGGCCGAATACCGCTATAATTTAAAGCCCAGCTTTTGCGCAGGGGGGACGGCGTCCACCCGGTAAGACCCCTTAAAATAAGTGGGGGGATGCCGTCCACCCGCGTGGTACCCCGACTCGAGCCCTGCAGCCATCTGAGGTCGATAAAATGAGTACCGTTGGGTAACAATGAACATCTGTTATTCAGCGCCAAGATACCTACGAGTGAACGTGCGCTTTACAAATAGTTATGTTATTGTTATTATTGTAATTACCAAAATATGGAACTGGGGAGTAAAATTATTACTGTCGAAATGTAATATATGATCCATATCATTGTCTAGCACCCCAACGACACTGCTGATATATCTGTTAATGTAACCACATGCATTTTTTTACTACTTAAGATTCATTGTATAGTTGTTAAAAATTAATAAAGATTATTTAAAATAAAAAACAGATGCGAATTGAAGGGTAGTGAGAGAAAGAGGCACCGGCAGTCAGTGCCAAAGAAAAACTATGGGTGTATATGTTTTTTAACAAATTAAGCATTGCTAAGGTGCATTTGTGCACAATCATGACCCTAGAGCAGCCCTTCATACATAGTTGTGCTGCTACTCTGATGTCCAAGAACTTGAATGGACAGCTGGGCTTCTATGCTGCAAAGCAATACTTCCTGCAAGACAGCTTTTGAAGTACTGTGGCCAGGGATGTGAAGTGTGACACGATTATTCTTACAGTGGGATCTCCATGGATGGCTTAACACAGTACAGCCATACAGTTACACGATTCAAAGCAATACATATTTAATTTAGGTATTCCCTATTTGTAGCTGTGGCTAAAATGGCGAGGCATCTTCCTTGGCTGCTGGTGGTTAATAGCGCATACAATGTACGTGTGCACTGGAGATCACTCAGATGCAAATTTCTTCACAGGTAGTCACCATGCAGAGCCTATTTAAGTGTGAGGTCCTTGCCATCTAATTTATTAATTTACTTATTTATTTATGTATTTTTTAATTAATGTATTCATGTATTTATTTTAGTTCTTGATATATTGTGACAAGACTCCCGAACACGATGTGACAGAGCATTTTACAACATTATACAGTTTTAAAAGAACAAGTGTAAGTAAAGAAATTTCCATTATCAGCATGATTTACATTATTGTCATACAGGTTGGAGTGGCAAGAGCATACATGTGTAGACCTCCCCTAAGACATCAGTCGGGAGCTGTCACTTGCAAGAGATATTGTGTACTACAAAGGGTTTGGAGCCCACACGTTGCTTACCATATGTTGGCTTCATTGTCACTCTTATTTATTGCCTCCTAATTGGCCAGCGTTTGCCAGTTTCATTCCCCCTTTTTTATGTGGAGCAGTGACCAAGTATTGATTGCTTTATTTTGATTAGTGTCCTTCCGCTGCTCACACTGTGATTGGGGGGGAACATCCTCTACAACGCAACTTTTACCATGCAGTGCCTTTACGACGCAACTTTCACAACGCAAACCATTACAACGCATTGCGCTGGGGGGCGCTCTAGGATAGGGAATAAGTTTAATTTACTGTCCAACACCTTCCCTAGTGTCCACGGGGACTGGAGTTGGAATAGTAAATTAAACTATTCACTATCCAGCACCCCAAAGCGCTATGCGTTGTAAAGGTATGCGATGTAAAAACCGCGTTGTAAAGGCATGCAATGTAAAAGTATGCGTTGTAACGTCATACATCCGATTGGGGTCATATTTTTCTTTTTTGCTTCTCATTGTGTTGCTTCTTCCTTACAACCCACAAGATGTCCATGTTGCTTCTTCCTCCCACGCCCCTTGTCCATGTTGCGTATTCTCTATCACCTCTCACAACCTGTTGTCCATGTTGCTTTAATACCCTCCCACCCCAGTTGTCCATATTGTTTCAAACCCCTCAATCCCCCATTGTTGCTTTACCCCCACACCCTTAATGCCTGTGTTGCTTTAGAATACCTCCCACCCTTCGTTTGAGTGTTGCTTTATTATCCCCCACCCCTTATTTTCCATGTTGTTTTAAAACCACTCCCACCTCCACTGCCTGTGTTTTTTAGTACCCATCCCACCCCCATTGTCAGTGTTACTTGAAACCCACTTCTACCCCCATTTTCAGTGCTGCTTTAAACCCCCTCCCACTCCGCTGTCCGTTTTGCTTTTAATCCCCCACCCCTGATGTCCATGCTGCTTCAAACCTCTTCCAGCCCTGTTGACCGTGTTGATTCTTCCCCCCCCCCCACCTGCCATGAGAAACATTTTGCTATGACACCCAAGTGCTGGCTGCGTCATAGCAGATTTTTACCATCCTATTGCCTGCAACCCTCCCTCCCATTGTCTGTTTTCCCTGTTACAAAATTACCCTCCCTCCTGTCGTCTCTGGTGTCCATACGACCCGCCATAAGTAAAAAAGGGCTATGAAGCGGGTAGCGTCAGTCGCTTCATAGCTCTTTTTCTCAAACGTCAAACATATTTTCAAACTTTAAATCATGCTACACCTAGGCAAGAGCTATTGGCTATGCCAATGCTTGTTTGATTATTAACTGTCAGACGATGGATGTAGCTCATATTGGGTTTTTAAGGAAGTGCTCTTGTAGTTCCATTTTAAAGGCAGAGATTGATATAACCAGTCTGATGCACACTGGGACAGCATTCCATATCTTTGACATGATTCTATAGAAAGTTTGTTTTAGGGTGGCTGTGATTCTAAAGCTAGAATGTCTATCTTGAGCTTGGCTTCTTAGGATTCTGTTTTTTGCAGAGAACAGGAATTTTTATAAGAGGTATTCAAGGTTGTTCAAGTGGATCACTGTTCAGGTAGTGCATGTTGTCTTATACTATAAGTGGCATTCCAGGGAAAGTCAACCTAGGAATGTGAATGTGACACAATATTTATATACTAGAGACCAGGTGAGCAACTGAGCCAAAAATCAGTTTGAGGTGAGCTATGCTACATTTGGCAGTTGAGTCAATGTAGAATTACCTTAGTCAATGTGTGAGATGACTAAGAACTAGATAGCCAACTGCACTGATATTCTGACGGAAACGTGTTGTTTCTGGCCATCTCTTTGACATGTAGGTCATGGTGTAGTAGTTTTTGAATTTTTTTAGAAACCTAAATAGAGTGAGGCAACCACAAGTTTGGCAGTTTGAATGGACATGCCTTTGGCTGAACAGAACCAAACACATTGTCAGGTTTGTATTTGACGCTTCGTATACTAGAGGGAAGTTCACCATTGACTTTATTCAGTGAAGCCAGAACAGATTAAAAGGCAAAAACTGTAAATGGGTACTCAAGTGTTACCCATCGAGATTGCATGAAATTGTGGGTCTTTATGGCAGGTAGCACACAATTTCATAACGAATAGTTAGTGATTAACCTAGTGGTTATTAATTATTGAAAATTTGCTGGTTATCAGGTTAGTCATGTGCTCTGATGAAACTGAAATATTTACTCCCGGTTTGAGCTGTGAATTCAGTTAATAAGTGTTAGTGTAATTATTAAAATGAGCTCATGCAAGAAAAATAAATCTGTGTGCCTGAATGGGCGTTGAGAACCGCTCAAACAATGAGCAGATATTCAACTTCAGTTCCTGCCAAGGAACCTGAGACCAGTACTGTAGCAATAACACCACAGGCCCTGATGTAAAGAAGGAAACCAGTGGCGGCTGGTGGATTTAGAAAGTGGTGAGGCAAAAAATGTTGTACTCTAATGTAATAAGCGAGCGAGCCCGAACTGCAAATGGAGGGTGCGGGTGTTCTCCCCAGCAAGAACATTTTGAAAATAATTGATTCGAATGGTGGGTTTTACACCACATATTTATTGCAAATTGTTGAAAAAAGGGGGATCCAAATATAACATTTTGAAGCACAAGTGTGAAGAAAACATTAGAATTAAATCAAAAAATATGCCCAATCCTCAAACTGGTCTGCTTGCAAAATGACCCCCAAGCCAGGCAATAACAACCAACAGAAACAGCCCTCTAAGTGTTTCCCACCTGTAACACATCTCTAAACCACCTATGTTTTCATTGTAAATAATAATGAAAATGCTGCAGTTTGTTCTTATGTATCTTACGTAACTTAACACCATTGACAAAGCCTATAGTCCTGGCTGGTTGTAGGTTTAATGTCTCTCATATTATATATCTGGGGGCAAAAACAAAAGAAGCACAATACCAGTGGGGCAGCACACTATGCTAAGTACAGATTTTTAGCTTAACAGTTTTAAGCCACGCCCCTATGAGAGACCCCCCCGCCCCCAGTTTTTTCATCTCACTTAAAGCCCTGCATACACTGAAGTGTGTGTGTGTTTCTTTTGTATATGGAGGGAGGCATGGGAGAAACAAAATTAAAGGCAGCGCATGGTTTGAGGTGGGCAGGGTTTGCTAGTCTTGGCAGTTACACTGCTTTGTTTGGCAAATTCTTCCTTGTGAGGGCAAACATAGCAAACTGTTAATGGGAATAAGACCTTAGAAAAGAAGAGGGTCATAAAATGCTAAACGTTCCACTGATTGATTTTCCTGCAATAGTCCAGTGCTTATCATTGCTTACCTTCATTGTCTCTTTTTTTAAGTTTAATATTTTTGTTGAATTTCCATAAGGTGCAAAGACATAAAGAAAGTGTCCATAATGAAAGAAAATATGTAAACCTTAGTGTTGGTGAACACACCAGTTGCTGATGGGTACGCAAAACTCTACTCTGCCATTGATATTGTATGGACTATTAAATTGTATAGGCTATTATATAACTTGGCTGGGAAGTCACTATAAAGAAGGTGAAAAAACTGTGTTAGTTGTTAAGAATAGCCTTTACAACCATTGCAAGTGCATTCTCTGAACTTGATAGGATGCATTTAAAGCCTTGTCTTTAAAATAATTCCCAATAATTGATCATGCCTCAATATAAAGTACTCAGTTAACTTTTTTTTCACAAATGAAGAAATATTCAAGAAATCTTTCCTTTTTACAAATCTTCATGAAATATCGAGTAATGCTGTAGTATCTTGGTTGTTATATTTACATGTCTTCCACTACTTTACCAGTGCAACACTCTTCAGATGATGTCACTTAGAATGTTGGTGTATGAATCACACAGTTGGAGAAGGGCTGAGCGCCGTGCTGGCTGCTCCTGGTGGGGCTGAATACTATTGTACTTCTGATCTTCCAACTAACTTGAATAAATTCTCCTGAACATCATCTCCACATTCATATTTTTACCCGCTTGGGTGTATAGTTTGGGGTTTTACCTTTTAACTATACTGCAGTGGTCCATTCAAGACTGGGTGCTTCTCTATTCTGTTTTCTTTTGCTTTCATTACACTGTGGCCCTGTACTTTTCTATTTTATTTAAAACTCAAATGTTTATAATAGTATGAGAAGAAGGAGTTTTATATTGTATCTCTCTTCTTCTCTGTCATTTTCTTTTCTACTGAAGTGGATTGCTCTCTTGCATACTTACCTGGCCAGTTGGTGTACAGAGAGTACTCATTGATGGTTTATTTTTCTTCTCTTTATTTCTTTCTCTCATTCATTAGAAAGGAGGATGGGAAACAGGTTATGTTTATCTGTTTCTTTAAGATTTTTGGTTGCTTTCTTTGCATCTACTTTAGCTTTGTTTCTCTCTAGTACTTTCCTCTCTATTTCTTTCTCTTAGCTTATACATCTGATTATATGTTCTCCTCTTTTGTTTCCCTTGGAAGAAAGGAGGATATGTAGGTTCTTGGTTATTATGGTTTACATGTCTTCCTCTGCTTCACCAGTGGAACACTCTTCAGATGATGTCACTTAGAATGTTGGTGTATGAATCACACAGTTGGAGAAGGGCTGAGCGCCTTGCTGGCTGCTCCTGGTGGAGCTGAACACTATTGTACTTCTGATCTTCCAACTAACTTTAATAAATCCTCCTGAACATCATCTACCTGCGTTGAGTGATTACTACAAATGCTTTTATCTGCTTGTTGCCAGTGATTCTTTTATTAAAAAAAAAAGAGAAGGAGAAGAGAAAAGAAAGGAAGAACTGTAGAGGGCAAAAGGGTTCTTAGGAGCCTACTGCCAGGGCTGTAGAATGGCGTACTGCTGAATACCAGGGCTGCCTAATCTTGATTTCACCTCATTCCTCTTTCTTCCACCACCATACGCTTTCATTTGCTTTACCTCATTCATGCAGGTTCTCTTTCATCACAGCATTCACTTGTGACTGGTGTTATACCTTTCTCTCCCTTCTTCTTTCTGCTTTTCTTTATATAAAAAAATCCCCCCAAAAAATCCCAATCTCTTTAACGTAGCCTGTTCCCACCATCTGGCACCACCTGCACACATTAAGGACTGCTTGTGGTAGCAAAGCTCATGCACTAAGCAAAGATTGTGGTGCAAAATATTTGAATTTTCAGCAATCATGCTGCTGCCAAGACCTTTAAATCAAAACGTCAAACACTTTAATTTTTGTCTACACACGTTAGTCTGATGCTGGCGGAAAAAAGAATGAATACAGATTAGTAAAAATAATGCCTGGCAAGTTGTCATTTAAAATATCACAATGAAAGAACAAAATGGTGGTTACAAGTTCTATATAAAAAGGGAACTATAATCGTCTTAATATTCAAACTATACGTTTTTTTTGTCCTATGTTGTAAATATTAGGGGCCAGTTCAGGCAATCAAAGGTGAAAGGGATGAAATAAAAGGAGAGGCAAAAGGCAGAAGGGAGAGAGCAGGAGAGGAATAAGTAACAGAATTGAAGGGGATAATTATGAATGGAAAAGAGAAATGCGAGGAGAATGAGCAAAAGAGCCAATGAAAGAAGAGAAAAGGGACAGCAATAGTATTTTATGGATTTCCTCTGATTAACTTTTCAGACATTCAGTTGTAAATAGAGCAGTTTGATGTGCATCGGGTCCTTTGTTTTACTATTCAATTGTTTTCTAACATGCTATTTTCAGATTTTGAAATCTGGAAGATATGCCTAGGAGAAAGAACAGGAAAAACTGAAAGATGAGATTCTGAGGTCTCGTGAAAGGAGGTGGTGCACATCTGCGGGTGATCTCATTACATTGCTTTTAGCTCTTGATTACAATAGCAGTTATGTTCAATTGTGAGGCTTTTCTTGCTGGGTGCCGTTCCCCCAGGCACGTTAGGTAGCAGCAGACACTGAAGAGTTTGCCTTCTAGTCCAGCGGCCCCTAGAGATCAGTGTGGTTGGAGGAGAGCTGACAGATCCCTCCATAGGACGGGTAGGACTACATAGTCGTCGGTTACGTCCACGTCTACAAGGCCAGCAGGCCTGAGAGACTCACGTCATGCTTGTGCTTTTTGTCTGTCCAAAAGACTACAGGGATGTTCAGTAATGCTAGACTATTTACATGCTTGTGACTCTCTGCTTGTTTGACTGATTTGACGTGAGAGGATGCACCTGTCAGCAGCTGGGCTTATGTGCGTGAGAAAGAGAGAAAAATAGATACATTTAAAGTTTAAATTGTTATGAGAAATCTTGTTATTTCTTAAGAAAGTGCTAAATCAGGAGACGCATCAGATATATAGCAACTGTGCCATGTACCCCAATGCAAGCATGGAAAATGTCCGCCCTTCACCGTATTTATAGAGGGAAATGGAGACATATTTGGTTGCAGAAGGCCCTCACACAACCCTGGGCACTGTTGCAATAGTGGGAAATCCACCAGTGGAATTTCTTCCACTAAGCCCTGCCTAGAAAGTAGACGAGCTACAATTAACAACTAGACTCTCTGGGATCCTACACATGTGTGAAAAGCTGCATGCAATAAGCTGCCTTTGCAAGACTCCCTGCTTCGTGCAAGTCTTTTTGTGAGGCCCTCTCCGTATGATGTCAAGACTGCGCAAAGCCTTCTTTGACTCGGAGTGAGTTTTTTGATTTGTCTGTTTGAGTCTCTGCATTTGTGAGACACACTGGCCCAGATTTACTAAGGTCATGTGCCAGCACAAAGCAATGCAAAATGGTGCAAAACGCCACATGGAATTTACTAGGGAGTGGAAAAGGTTTTTTGTGTGCTAGGAACAGGGATGGATTGGGGCCACAATTCGACCCTGGGCAGCCGAAAGAAAGTGGCCCACATTCGCAGATCGCTGCCTTTCGCAATACACTGTATAGTTAGGATAGTGGTGCTACAGGATGGGATACATTTGTGGTAATAAAAGTTTTTCAAAGCTGATAGAGCCAGTACTGAGGTGGGAAATTAACATTCCAATAAAAATGTATGCTTTAAAAGCAAAGAATTATCAAAAATACTAGGAAATCACTTTTAATTGTGTTTTTTTATCCATGCGGTTGCTGTTAATGTTTTGATTAATGTTCACTGGGAAACATGACATGGCACAGACCTAAACTGCCTTTTACACTCACTTTTTTATGATATCCATTACATTTTTTAGGTCTCGCCTAGCGACGCAGCACATGCGTTGTACACCTTGGCAAGCCCTATTGTTGTCGGTTTCTCTGCCGAAGGGGGACAGGAGATGTGCACGCGTACGGACAGGAGATGTGCACTCCGTACGTGTGCACATCTCCTGTCACCGCGTAGGGCTGGCGTTTGAACAAAGGCGCGCATGGCGCGCTTTCACTTTCACTCCCTCCCCGTCCTACAGCTGCTGCTTGTTCTGCAAGTGAGGCACGCGCGTAACTTCATCCTGCCTTCAAGTGAGCATCAACATTTGACTCTCCAAATAGGGTGATCCCACTGTAATCAATAGATTACAAAATATTTTGGGAGGTTAGGGAAGTTTTTCAGGGTGGGAGATCGCTTTAGCGTCTAATGGGTTATAATGCTTGTTTTTACGAGCCAGATGACACACTTAAAATGAGTTTGAGTTGAGATGAGCGCAACAATTAAAATAGCCGTGGAAGTTCAACTGCCTTCCTCGTGATCTCTAGATAAGTATGGGCGTTGGCACGAGTTTTTGTTTTAACTAGTAACTGTCCAACTTTCACAGAGCTGGCAGCGTGATGTTCAGTCATGCAATTATGACGCACCTGCATTTTGTAATCTGGTGATTTTTAATGTAAAAAAAACAGGATACTGCATTTGTTATTAAGTTTGACTGTGGGCCGGAAATGCTGCAATTGGGTGTAAAAAGTGTTTTCCCCAAATAGAATATTGCATTTTGCGTTAATACCATTCAACTGTGCCTTTATTATGCCAGGTAATAAAAGGCAAAATCTGAATGGGAAAACGGGTTGGAGAGAACATGTATGAAATTCAAATAGCTGATTCCACACCTTATCAGTAATTTTGAGAGAGGAAAATAGGATCTATGTGGTAATTTCGGCCCAGGAAAAAACTGCAAAGTACCATATAACTGAAAGGAGTATATGTATGGACATTTTTGCACCACGGCAAGACTGTAATTGGTCACTACCACTTTCAGAATGTCTTACATCTGTTCAAACAAACACTCATAGCACAGTGGCATTTATTGAGTGTATTAACGTGCCGTTTTCTTTGTATCAATGGGTTAGAATTATATTTTCTACTTCTCCAGGGCCGGCTTTAGCACTGTTGGCACACAGTGCGAAAATCATTTTTGGAGGCCCCACACCCTATGACGGTCTCCTCGTATTCTCTCACTACCACCGGGCATAAGTGCCCCGAATCTCTCCAATCATAAATTATTGCTAAACACAGAGCTTACCCCTGAGGTCGGTGCCCCCTCCACAGGTCAGCGTCCAGTGCGGCTGCACCAGTAACACTGCCCTACAGCCGGCCCTGTACTTATCCCCCTAAGAGAGAAAGAACCAAACTTTAGTGGGTGACCCAGCAACTGAATTGAATGCTTTACCTGGTTGTCTTTTAAGGAGCTCTGAGGCACTCACAGATCCTGTCCCAGCCATCAAAGGACTGGGCAGCCCCCCATCTCATTAGGGTGATTTAACATACCCCTCAATCTAATAAGCTTTAAATGAGAGTGCAGCCATTCCTTTGTGGTGGGTGATCCCATTGAAGGAAATAGAGGTGAACACATTTTCATACGGCAAGGAAGGTGCTGAGATGGTGACCCATATTAAGTCTATAGAAAGTGTTTGACGTGTTTGGAGGGTCAACATCATTCCAAGGCAGGAGACCTGATGCAAATGTGAATTATTGAAAGGCATCTATTAGGCCAGTCATCATTTCCAGTCAATGCTAGTAAACATGCTGCTTTATAGTTTCAACTTTTCATTATACGTTTAGACCTAGATGAAGGTTTTCAGTTAATTAGAGGTGGCTAATTACCCCAGTCCCCAGCCAGACCCCCAAGCACCTTGTTCCCATAATGGAATGTGCCCTGCGGACTGAGCCGCCACATGTGGAGTGAGGGATCTGGAGTGCGGGGTTGAGGTAGCAGGAGGGCGCCTGCACACAATTTGGTAGGAAGGAGCCAAATCTGCCTTTCTCCCTCTGCCTAATCCTGCCCTGCCCCCGCCCTCAGTGTTCAACAGCATATGTGGCGATCTGGGCTGAGTAAACACGGGCAGTTTGTTTGTCATTTACAATGCCAATAGCTTAAACTCGCGTAAATGTGAGACCTATTGCATTGCAAATGCTTGTTGCAGTACTTAAGAGAGGCCCTCCAAAGTTCAGAAACTGGTGAAGGATGTATTTGTTTTTTGTTTTACTTGCGGCTAGCATCACATGTACATTCTGAGAAAGGGAATGATGCTAGTGAGTAAATGCAAAAAAAAACAAAAAACCATAGTGTCACTTTCCTTACACACAGTTTTATATAGCATGAACTAGCCCAGAAGCATTGGAGTGCTTTACCTGAGCACCAGATAATATTGGGTCATATTTTTTTTTGTTTCATGTAGTTTAAGTGACTGCAGTAATTGTTATCTGGCAGACGAAAGAGAAGAACAGAGACTGATTTGTCTCTGCTGCTTGCATGTTGGAGTGGAGGAGGGCAAAAATAAATGGAGGAGCTCCCTCACTGGCCCTCACCACCCCACACCACCCGATGGTCCAGACCTCTCCCCTGCTGCAGTCCCCTGCAAAGCTAGTGCTAATGGCCTCCCATCAGCAGTTCCTTGCAGACGCTCTGACACCAGGAGGGAGCCAGAGGGCAGACACACCTCATGCTGTGACAGTCAGAGCAGCCCATTTTCATTCTGTCTCTGACATTAGCCGGCTGCCCTGACTTCATATGCATGGAGTCATGATTGTTAACTCTGTAACAACAGCCTTTCATGTTGTGCAAAAAAGGGTGGAGTCATTAGTAGATAAAAAAAATGGCCCACCAACTGTCTTTAGCTAGAGGGCCATTGGCCGATGCCCGATTGCCCGCCTTGCCAATCTGAGGCTGGCTGGGAAGGTGCCCTTTTCTCATTTCAAAAGCTGATCTGCACAACTTTGTGTCCAGTTGCTGTAAATTGACAATGCTGGGAAGGAGTCAGCAAAAACACCCATAGGTTTCGATGCAAAGCCCGATCTATTGACTGGACATTGTTTCAAAATGAATGCCTACATGAAGCATGCGTAAACAATGTGAAATGTGTTCATTTCTCAAAAATGCAGCACATTGTAGACCTGCTGCAGTGCCCAGCACTCATCCCATGTGTGTGGGATCCTTCTGAGTTTGTCCAAGCACAGGAATTTGTACTGGAAGGATATGCTTCCAATGAATATCCTATAATAGACACCACACACTCACCTCAACATCATCGTGCAGGTAAGCAAGGCAGCCTTTTAGAGTAGCATTGCGAGGGATGCCAGCAGCAGAAGGTCAAGACCTGTAAGTATCTCTGCTCTGTGCGTTCTCTGCAGCACTGCAAATTTGGTTGCTGCTCTTAGTTGGGTGAAAAACATGAAATCTAGGACTGAATGTCAGTGATGGTGCCTATGCGGTGCTCTTTCCATGCGAGGATAGCCTGCATGTGTGTGTGAGTGACTGCGCTTGTAACCTGTTCCCTGGGTGCAGTTCAGTATCTATGTCAGATTTGAAGACCTCATGAGACTCTCGGCCTGTTCGAGTATTTGTAAGACTCGGCCTGGGTGAGTCTGTGTTGAGACTGAATCGCTGGAATTCTGTTTGAATCTGTGCTTGTGAGACTCTCTGCATGTGTCATATTGTGTGTGTTCTTGTGCATGAATTAGTATAAATACAATTTTGCTAACTACACTTTACATAATAATATAATTCGTTGCAGAACTGCTGCATCTTGTTTTTGAAATGTGAGGCAGCATATGAGGCGAGGACCGCTAGTTCTGCATGAGGGAGGGAGTCGACCAAGGAAGGTCTGTATGGGCTCTCCTTTCCACCTAGAACTACCGCCCTCTCGTCCAGAAGGTTCCTCACCAGCACAGCCACCACCGGAAGTGCAAAGCTTGGGTGGTCCAGCGGAGCATGACTTTAGTTGAAGTGCCCGAGGGAGTTTACAGACTGCCTCTCAGACACAGGAAGATTGATTGCATTTACAGATATCGATCTCAGAATAGATTAAGGAGTTATCTGTGAATGTAATTATCAATACCTATTGATAAGGAAACTCAGCCAATGGTTGAGAATACAATATTCAATCTCTTCCAATGAGACCACGCGCTGACTCTAATACAGCGCAAGTCTCGTATTAGCAGAGGAGATATTTGGCTGAACCCAGTGAACCATCACTGGATCCCAAAACGCTCTTTCTT
Source organism: Lissotriton helveticus (assembly GCF_964261635.1). Lineage (NCBI taxonomy): Eukaryota > Metazoa > Chordata > Amphibia > Caudata > Salamandridae > Lissotriton > Lissotriton helveticus. The sequence continues at coordinate 1,378,950,235 of NC_136059.1, forward strand.
TAATTGTGTGGTCAGGAATCAGAGAGAAGGGAGGCAACCCCACATAGAACTAAGCCTCTGAATAAAGTCCTAAAGGGGACCCTTAAATCTAGAGTAATTATGATTCTAAAATAGGAACGCTGAAGTTGCTATTCATCAAAGGTGAATTACCATGTAAGTAAATTACTCATACCAGGTCTATTTCCTAATAGCACTGTATTGAAATACGCAAGCCCCCAAGGTAACAGATACTGCTGCAATGTTGGAGGAAGAGGAGGAGCTGCCAATGCCTGCTTTACATTGGCCATCAACTGTCTGTTTAAAGAGGCAGTGACCTGATAGAGTAGTTGGAGAAGGAAAACTGACTCTCCAGAATCCGAGAGATTATGCTACCAAATATATAAAGTCTGAAATATTCTGCTTCCGAAATATTGTAGGCAGAACATCGACGACAAAATATTGCAAAAGTAAGTCTATGTTAAGTTATGTTATGTTAAATAGATATTTATAAAGCGCACAGCTACTCAATAGAGTGTCCCGGCACTAAGAACCTTGTGACGTAGCTGACAGTGTGCTGTCAGAACTAAACTTGTGTACTATTGCTGAAATAACCAAGTTTTCAATAACTTCCTAAAATTAAGAAGGTCCTGCATCTGTCTAAGTGCCAGCTGCAGACTGTTCCAGAGTTGAGCCGCTTGCACCTGAAAGGAGCGCCCGCCTATCTGCGCACTGTGAAACTTGGGAGTGCCCGCCAGCTGCAGCATTAAGGACCTCAGAGTTCGGTACGGTGCACAGTCAAAGTATCGATTCCTAATTATCGACTTACATTAATATTGAGTTTAAATTATCGAAGCTGAAGAATATCGAGGTCAAGAATATCGTTGGACAGAATATCGACCCTAAGGTAAGTAATATCGTTTTTTTATATCGATGTAAGTAATATCGAAGTTAGTAATATCGATATCAATTATATCGATGTTACTAATTTCGATGTTACTAATATCGATATTTGTTTGTTGTTATGTATTTTATTATGTATTTTATATGTATGTGTTATATGTTTTTTTTAAAGTATTTTATTTGTTTTGAATTATATGTGTACTATTTTTTGTATATTAAAAATGTTATTTTTAATTTAATTTTATGTTTTAGTACTGGAGAGGGTTGTGGGTTTATAGGGGAATAGGGTGGGAAGTAATTTAATTATAGTAAATTAATTATTAATTTTTAGTAATTGTAATTTAATTTTAATTAATTGTTGCGTTTAAGTTCTGTAGCGGATTGTGGGTTTATAGGGGAATTGGGTGGGAAGTAATTTAATTGTAATTAAGTAATTATTTATTTTTTATTGGTATTGCTAATTTTTTTATTTATAATTAATCATTTATTGGTAAATAATTATTTTAATTGCTAATTAATTTTTTAATTGGTAATTAAGGTTTGTAATTGGTAATTACATTTTGTAATTGCCAATTAATTTTTTTAATTGGTAATTAAGGTTTTTAATTGGAAATTACATTTTTTAATTGGCAATAATTTTTTTTAATTGGTAATTACGTTTTTTACAATTGGTAATTGATATTTTTAAATGTTAATTACTTTTTAATAATTGGAAATTTATTTTATTAATTAGTAATTAATTTTTCATAAAAATGTTTTTTATTTAATTTTTTATTGTTTACCATTTTTAAATTGTTGATCAATTTTTAATTATCAATAAGTTTTTTGTTTTGAAAAATATTTTAGTGTTCAATATTTATTATTTTGTAATTAATATTTATTAATTCATATTTATTGGTATTTATTGTTAATTTAGTGTTAATTAATTATTCAATTTTAAATATGTTTTTAGTAGTTATTAATGGGTATTTGCAAATGATGTAGAGTTATTTAAAAATTAAATTTTTAAATATTTTATTTACAACAATTATTTATAAGTATGTTATATTTAACTTCTACGCTATCCAATGCTTTCCCTACTGTTGCACTCTCTAGAGTTGGAATAGTAATTTTTACCCCTACGCTATCCAATGCTTTCCTTACTGTTGCACTCTCTGGAGTTGGATTAGTAATTTTTTTTTATTTATTAAAGGTAATTTTTTACTTTTTATTTATGTTTTTGTTTTATGTTTGTAAATGTATTTGACATTTTTAATATTTTTTATTAATATATAAATTATTAAAATAATTATTACAACTTATTAAGTTGGTATATATTATATATTTTATGTAGATGTTTAATTAATGTATTATTATTATTATATATGTATTATTTATTAATTTTAAACATTATTAGATATTTTTAATTATGTTTATTTTATTTATTAGTGTTATTTACTTTATTTTACATTCATATTTTTACAGAAAAAAAACGATATTTGTAACATTGATATTTTTAACATCTATATATTTTTTCGATATTTTTGTACTTACCATGTTATAGATAGGATGTCGATATTCTTGCCTTCGATATTTCGGCATCGATATTCCTGTAGGTCGATATTTTGTAGGTCAATATTTTGACAGTGATTCTTCGGTACGAGCAGTAAAACAGGACTCTCTTCCTGATGTACAAGGCACCTGTGCCTTGGAGAGCCTTGAAGGCCAGGACCAGCGCTTTGAAGCGAATCCTCTTGCGGACCGGGAGTTAGTGTAGGGATTTCAGATGGGGAGACATCCGTGTTCTAGTGCCGAGCATGAGTATCGCTCTGGCTGCTGCATTCTGAACGTCCTGCAGCCATGTCAGTAAATATTCCGGTAGTCCCAGGTACAGGACATTTACGTAGTCCAGCCTGGATACAATCAGTGCCTGGACCACAGTTTTCCTGTGTGCGACCGGAAGGAGGGGCAAGAACTGCTTTAACATTTTAAGCATGCCGAAGCATGATCCAACTACTGCTTCAATCTGTGCATTCATGGATAGGTTATCCTCCAGCTTCACTCCTAAGTGTTTAACTGTCTTTACGGAGGTTATAGGAGGGGACATGTCCAAAGACCACCAGTTTTGCCACACATTACTTGTGGGGAGGCCGAAGAAAATGATCTCCGAATTTTCGGAATTACATTTAAGTTGATTCAGTTGAATGCCAGGAGAACAACTCTGATAGACAGGAGTTGATCATATCTCCTCTAAAATCCGCGTCTTTGTCGCAGGTAAAGAGCAACTGCATATCGTCTGCATACGATACTATTTTTGCTCCATGGGCCTCTGCCAAATTTTCCAGGGGGGTCATGTAAATATTAAAAAGTGTTGGGCTCAAAATCGAGCCCTGTGGAACTCCCACCTTCAAGGGGGTAATGGAGGCGGCAAAGGGCGGGGACCAAACTGTTTGCTGGTGATCCTTCAAAAAGGAGGAAACCACTTGAGTACCATACCCCAAAACCACACTCCTGGAGTCTCAGCAGGAGCCGGTCATGGGGGATGGTGTCAAAGGCTGCAGATAAGTCCAATAATATCAGCAAGGCCTTACCTCCCTTATCCAAAGTATCCTAGCTAGCCTCAGAGACTTCCAAAAGCGCTATTTCAGTGCTGAACTTTGCCTTGAATCCGGACTGGCTCTGGTGGAGTACTTGATTGGATTCAACATATGTGGTAATAACCACAGACTCGTTATGTGGGCGGCATACTTTGAGAGTAAATGCACGGTCCTATGTCTCAGACATCCATTTTTTCCGCCGCAGCTAATGTTAGCTGCGGTGGAAAAAATAGATGTCCGAGACGTAGGACAGTGCATTTACTTGACATAATACCTGTAAGGGCTTATCACACCCCTCATGTTCTACTTTTTTCACCAACAACATTATAGCCTGGATTATTGAACACTATTTAGAAAATTGTGACCTGTTAGGAACTCATACCACTCTCAAAGTGAGCCGCCCACACAGCGAGTCTGCGGTTATTACCGGCCCCTCCATATTTGATTATGGGCATTTTTTATTTTTAGTATTTATATGAACAAAAGAGCTACACAACAAATATTTCATCATATCGGTTATTCCAGGACTGTCATTTTCTTACCAAAAAGCCTTGAGGAAGTCACTGGATGTGACAAAACACTTGTCGGCTGTCTCTGCTCACTGGGACTGATGCACACTATCCTAAAGAAACATTCTGCCACCTATATTCATTTTGGGATTAACTTTGAGTGCATTCAGTCTTGATGAAAATTGTTATGGTGATGTTTTTAGCTTACATGTGAAAACTATTTTTTTGGTGTCATTAAATTCATGAAATCTTTGTCTAAAAATCATTTGTAAATCTATCTCTGTGTTCTTACCTGTGAACGAACAGACCTTTGTTGTATTGGGGTTAAAACCTATCAAAGTTGGGAGGAGCGGGGGGCGTGGCTAGCAGCATGCCGTGCTAGACGCGTGGTCCGGGAGCTCCCGGCCGACGAGAACGAAATCCGACATTCAACACTGTCACAGATCGCTATACTGCAAAGTAAGGGGTGGCGGGCACCTCAGAAGCGAGGCCACCAGAAAACGGGAGGTTTTGGAGGCTCCAGAGCCCCCCAATTCGAAAATAGCAGCAGCGGCCGGCGGAAGATCCAGCGAGCCAACATGGCGGACTCTCGGTGAGCTCGGAGTCCGAGAGGCAGAGGGGGGTCCCGCGGATCCGGTGCCACCGGCCCGGCGACGACTCTATCCGGCTGGGAGTGGACTCCGGGGTGCTGCGCGGTCCGTATCGATTGCCCTGGGCTGAGTGAGATACCGGTGCCGGACTTCCCATTCCAACATGGCGGACTGCCCGGGACGGCGAGGCGGGCAGCTGTGAGAGCTCTGTAGGCGCTGCCCGGGGGCTCCAATCTCTGAACCGACAATCGGCCCAGCGGTGGTGGCTGGTGCGGGAACCCGACTCCGCGGACCGGCTTCCGCAATCTGCCGGAGACCTAAGCGGTAAGCGGGTGCACAGGATTCTTCTTCTGCCATTCCTGGGGTGATTGAGAGGCGGCGGCGGGCGGACTACAGGGGTGCCAACTGGCGAGATACCGCACCCCCCACAGTGATCGGGACACTCGGCGCGGCCGCAGGGAGGGCTGTGGCTGAAGGCGTGGAGCCCCCCCCCAGCAATCCGGTGGTAACTTTACTAAGATGGCGGCCACTACGCTAGGCCGGACACCCACAACAATGGAGCTGATGCCAGGAAGGGTCTAGCCGACTCCGGTGGGGGTGTGTGAGGTGGTGGGAGGCCTCGAGGAGACGATTGTGGTGGCACTGGGACTCACGCCTCCCCCCCCCCCCGGCATACACAACCCCTGGGACAATGATGGGGTGGACAAACGCGATGGTGGACCCCAGTTCTGCACAGCAAGACGAGTGATATCCGCGACGTACCAGAGGCTTGGGGCACAGTTCACTCGCAGGAAAGAACTTCTCTGGGGTCGCACTGCGTGGGAGAGGCCAACCATCGCTGCACCCCCCCCCCCCCACGCACGCCGTTCAGAGACGGGGGCTGGAGAGCGACCACCCCCGTACCAGGGCTCCACGAACAGGGGAAGGTGAAAGAAGCGGACACTGCCACTACAAGGCGGCACACCATACCTCCGACTCCCGGGGACCGACAGCTCGACACAGTGACAGGTAGAAGCGGGAGCGACCGCCGCCGGTGACAGTACCAACCTGACACTCCTGGGGGATAGCGACGACCGGCTGAAAAAGGCAGTGGCACTCTGAGGGTGGTGCGAGACAGGAACGCCGGGCGCATCACCGACATTGGTGGGGATAGGAGAAAGGCCGCCACCAGACCACTGCAACGGCGGGACATACCCCTATTGTCCCCGCAATTCAGACCCCCCCGGCAACCATGGGAAAGAACAACCCACCCCCCAAGCCACCGAAACAGGGCCCTATGGACAATTTTGCGGCACCGCGGCAGGCCAGAGGGAACCCGGACGCATCATCTGAGGCACTCGTCGATACTGGGACTCTACTGGCTGCGATACAGGCCTCAAGAACGGATATTCAAGAATCACGGGTGGCGTTGGAGGTCAAGATCGGCGAGGTGGGATCGGAGGTCACTCTCCTGCGCCAGGACTTTAGGAACCTCTCGGCCAGAGTGACGGACATGGAATCGCGCATCGGGGAAGCGGAAGACGCGATCACCACAGTCCGGAGGAAAATGGCGGAACTCCAAGCATCGCTCCGACAACTGCTGTGGAAGGTGGACGATGCGGAAAACCGGGCACGCCGCAACAACCTACGCTTTGTAGGTTTTCGGGAAGGACTTGAAGGGACCGACATGTCGGCTTTCCTACACACTTGGCTTTAGGACACCTTCCCAAGGGCGCCCTTCTCGACGTGCTTCGTGATTGAAAGAGCTCACAGGGCACTACTGGCGAAACCTCCGGAGGGTGCGCGACCTAGACTGGTGATCGCACGCTTCCTCAACTTTGCAGATAGAGACTTGATCTTGAGGGAAGCGAGGAAACTAGGAGAAATCAGGTGGGAGAACGCCACCATCATGATCTTCCCGGACTACAGCCAGGAAGTGCAGAAGCAGAGGCGCTCATTTGACTCGGTAAAGGCTAAACTCAGATCCATGAACATTACTTACATGCTGCTCTTCCCGGCAAAGCTCAAAGTCATCTATAAAGAAAAGGCGATCTTCTTTACCCACCCGGAGGACGCATGGCAGTGGCTCGAGGAGAGGCCGATCTTCACTGGCAGAGAGACGGCTGGCCGCGAGGAATTGGACAAGGTCGTGAGAGAAAAGACACAATGGAGCCTGCCTCAACAACAGAGAAGGAAATCCAAAAGGACATTCACTCGTACCTCGGGAACCCCATACCGTGCCCACCCGACTGCGGGAGGGAGAAGGAGGAGATCAGAATCTCCCGGGACATCCAACAAAGCAGACGGGCGATTGCGGGGAGACTGCATACAGACTTGCTCGGAAGGAGACGATGAATACGGTATTGAACTCAGAGATTCAGCAGCGGAGGCGGACGATCCGACTAGTCCACAGAACGCTGTTCATCCCCTGGTGACTGAGATCCGCAACCTGGAGCAGGAGAACTCCGACAAGATGAGTGGGACGGAAGCATCGACACAAGATTCACACTCTTGAAATGTAGCTGCTGTGGACTAATGCAACGTCGGCCGGGAGGACGATGGCACGCAAGTTGTCACTACCCCCTTTGTTTCTTACTTTTATATTCTTTATTGGGGTTTGTTGACAGTTATTGAGACGTTCTCTTCAAGGTTTTACCTTTTGCTCACTGTTGCACCTGGGCGCGAAGCCCGGCGGAAAAGTACTATACTACATCCTGCCGGGGCGGGCACAGTAAGATATAGCTGATTAGTGGGAGGGAGAGGGTGGGCGACAGACCGACTCCTACTGAAAGCTCGGCCCTCCGGGGGATGAGTCTGGATGGGGAGGGAGGTCGGGAGGGGGGGTTAGCGGGGGGGAAGAGTTCATCAAGTTGGGGCAGGGGGGGGGATGGGAGGGGGCAGCCACGATCGTACGGATTGAAGCACTACCTTTGGTACAAGTCCTGGATACCCACGGAACATCAGAACCATCCCTCATCATGGCAGGTACACTAACTGACGCACCCCAGGATGGTAGGAGGGTGTCACTCCTCACATGGAATGTCAATGGCCTGGGTTCAAGAATAAAGAGGGGGCTGGTAAACGCGTATATCAAGAGGGTGGCACCGGACTTTGTCCTTCTACAAGAAACTCACCTAAGAGGGGAGAAGTGTGCGTTTATACCGAGAGGGAGATACACGGTTCTGGCACACGCAGGATACACGACCGATTCGAGGGGGGTAGCTGTGCTGATCAATAAATCACTACCGTTCACCACGACACGCACATGGATAGACCCGCAGGGCACCTATGCTGGGGTCCAGGGATTGTGGAGGAGGCAAACATACACAGTGATCTCGGTGTACGCCCCACCGAAACTACAGACACGGACACTCAGCAATTGCTTCCATTCTCCTGGAAACGGCAGACACGATCCAAATAGTAGGTGGAGACTTTAATGACGTGATGTCGGAAGAGCTGGACCGCACGGGGCAAACTCGCAGAGGGGGGGCACCGACAACACTATCGCAATACATGACCGATCTGGGCTTCACGGACATCTGGCGGTGGCGCCACCCTGAGCAAGAGGCATACTCCTTCTATTCTGGGGCACATAGGGTATTCTCAAGATTAGACTATATCTTTATGGCTAGGCACTACCTCGCTGCGGGTGACGAGATTGCATATAAGGCGAGGGGAATCTCGGACCACTCGCCATTATACGCGAAGGTGGGGTCCGATAGGGGTACAAGGGGCTCAGAATGGCGTCTGGCAGCCTGGGACCTCCAAAAGCGGGAGATAGCACAAGGACTTAGGGCTGACATCAAACTATACATGGCAGAAAACGAAGGCTCAGTCGACTCCGGCTCAACCTTCTGGGAGGCATTGAAAACTGTTATCAGGGACAGGGTGCAGAGTAGGATGAGGGCGGAACGGAGGAAGCAACTTGCGAAGACTACGGAATTAGAAAACACGATACTGCACTTAGAAGGGGAATACCAGACTAGTAAGGAGGAGACTACCCTGAGGAGACTGCTAGACAAACAGCGGGAATACAAGGAGATAGTCTCCAATGAGGCAAGGACACAATCCCTAGCAACTCTCCATCGGTTGTACGATGTAGGGGACAAGTCGGGCAAGCTTCTAGCCTGGTTAAGCAGAAAGGAGAGGGCATCGAGATGGGTGGAACAGATTAGAAGGTCAGACGGAGAACTGGTACATACGGAAGGGGAGATAGCGGACGCCTTTGCGTCCCACTACGCACGCTTCTACACCGCGCGGGAACTCGGGATGGAGAGTGAGGCACTTCAATACATGGGAGGGGTGGATTTACCCGTGCTGACTGCCGACACCAGCTTAACGCTGGAGGCGGAAATCACAATAGACGAGATATCGGACGCCATAAATAAACTTAAAGCGGGGAAAACGCCGGGACCGAACGGATTCCCAGCGGAATTTTTTAAGCGCACGTCGGATCTGTTGGCACGATATCTCAAAGCCCTGTACGCGGCTTCCTACCATGAAGGCCGCTTACCACCGGACCTCACAATGGCCACTATAGTCCCGATCCACAAACAAGGAAAGCCCAAGGACGACTGCACCTCCTACCGCCCCATCTCCCTCTTAAACATGGAGGTGAAAATACTAGCCACAGTCCTGGCGACACGCATGAGATCGGTGATCCCGGATCTCATACATGCGGATCAATCCGGGTTCCTACCAGACAGAGCGACTAAGCTGAACCTTAGACGCACACATAATTGACTCCACGAAGTTAAGGACAGAGAGGAACCCCACTGGTTCCTATCCTTGGACGCTGAAAAAGCGTTCGATGCAGTACATTGGCCCTTTCTCATGGCAGCGCTACAGCGGTTCGGAGTGGGCCCGAAATTCCTGGGGTGGATACGGTTACTATACACGGCACCGCAGGCACGCGTCAGAGTGAATGGCCGACTATCTCGAGAGTTTCCGATCTCCAGGGGAACAAGACAGGGATGCCCTCTGTCCCCTCTCTTCTTTACGCTGACGATCGAGGTCCTGGCAGCCAAGGTCAGGCAAAACGCAGACATCAGCGGTTTCACGTGGGACGACTTAGGAGGAGCACAAGAAAAAATATCTTTATACGCTGATGATGTGCTACTGTATATTACCAAACCCGAGAACTCGATCCCAGCGCTGTTCAGGGAGCTGAAGGACTTTGGAGCGAGGGCAGGCCACACCATCAACTGGAATAAGTCAGTCCTCTACGACCAGAGGGGGGCTCACAACTGGGGGGCCATTCCGGAGCAGCTGCTCACCACCATAGACGGCTTTCAGTACCTGGGCATATATGTTACCCTCGATAGAGCACTTTCCTTTCGCAAGAACGTAGACCGGGTAATGACTGACGCTCGTGAGGACATGACCAGATGGAGACTACTGCCGCTCACCCTACTAGGCAGGGCAGCCATGTACAAGATGATTACTCTCCCCAAGTTCCTGTATGCACTCCAGAATGAGTACTACCCACTCCCGGCTACCACACTTTCCATCTTACATGCTGACCTCCGTTTATTCCTGTGGCTGGGAAAGCAACCGCGGATTGCACTCCAAACACTCCAACGACACCAATATAGTGGGGGGATCTCGCTACCCAACCTAGAGGCGTATTACTGGGCGGATCACTTGACACCTATCAATGACTGGATACACACCCCAGCAGACCACCCGACCTATGCGCTGGAGAGGCATAAACTGTCTCCCCATAACATACTCTTCTACCTATATGGGGGACAGAGACGGAGGTCGCTTCTACCAGCTACAACGATCACCCTGAGGGCGTGGACACGAGCCACGAAACGCATGGGCTGGGAGAGACGACTGACACGGCAGACGCCGCTTTGGCACTGCCAATGGCTGACAGAAATAAAGAAACTGAAAGGGTTCCAAAGGTGGGACGACATAGGCATTTTACAAATTGGAGATGTGATATGCAGGGGTGCCTTGAAATCATTTCCCATGCTACAGACGGAATTTGGATTGCATAGTTCACAAATGTTTAAACACACTCAGTTTGCTCATGCGTGGAAGGCACAAAATATCACACTAGCAGACATACCGGAATACGCTCCACTAGAAGGTAGACTTCTCCAGGAACAGATGGTCCACCAGGCGGTCTCCCTCACATATAAGACACTAACAAACCACACGTTGGGCGACTTACTGAAACTGAGAAGGATATGGGAGGCGGAGGTGGGTGAGATGGAAGACATAGATTGGGAGATGGTCCTGATGCACCCCCGGGAGGTGGCGATCAAGTCGCTGCTACGGCTCATCCAACTGAACGTGCTCCATAGGACTTACTTCGATAGGGTGTGCCTCCTCAAGACAGGGAAAATAACTGACCCCACATGCCTCAGATGTCGGCAACAAAGGGGAGACTTCTACCACACCATATGGTCCTGCGAACAAATACAAATATACTGGGCACACGTCTTCACGGAATTGGGAGAGGTACTGGGCTGCGAACTGGTACAAGACCCGAAACTAGCATTGCTGGGCATGACAAACGAGGTGGACCTGCCACGCCCGCAACTCACATTCCTAGTATTAGCACTAGTAGTGGCTAAACGGGACATAGCGAAATACTGGGGAGCCACGGAATCACCAGAGATAGAGGAATGGGGAAGGGGTTTAGATCTCTACATGGCAGCGGAGAGGGTGACATACAAGGCGAGAGGTTGCTCCAAGAAGTTTAGGAGGGTGTGGGCCAAGTGGAGACAGTATCGTGGGCTTGAAGCGGGACAGGGAGAGTCGAACGGGCGGGATAACGAGGATGGTGGGTTAGCTAACGACTAAACATGACCATGTGCGGACATAGCTCGGGGAGTTTAAGCAGTTGCCTAGGGGTTGCAGAGGAGATATGCAATGTATTGTGATGGTGAATACTGTTGAAGGCGGGAGGGTTGAAGGGCGAGACTCTGGTCATGATGATCGACGACTACACATTAAAGTGCTGGGAAGGACACGATGTGGCAAGCTCCAAGTTGGGGTCTGTTTTTCTTGGTTATACGGAACATAGTTGGGAGGGGGAGGGAGGGGATTAAACCATAAAATGTAGGGATCTACCAAGATGTGAAATGCCCGTATGGATGGCTATGCGAATTGCAACTGAGATCGATTAAAGCTATGCCGTCCGGCCTCTGGGATGTGGGCTGAAGGGCCGTGTGATAAGGTTTACCCTGTTAATAGCTTTGGAGATTGTACGATACTACTGTTTCCTTTTCTAGGGCAGACGTTATCCTTGTACTCTCTACAACAAAAATAAAGGTTTTTTTAAAAAAAAGGTTGGGAGGAGCTACGTGACGACCTAAGATGGCCGCGTAGGCTATCGGCTCCGCCGAGTCCGTCCACCGGCCCAACCATCCTGGATAACATCCTGTCCCCCGAGCCCTAAATATTGAACCGAAGGTCACGCGGAGCAAGTACGGCTGACTCCGGGGTCTGGGGCCCGCCGCATACCGTAGCTGTGCCCATCTCAATTCTGGGCCTGCGGAGTGGAGAAGCCGGGGACCAGAGTGATTGCGTCGCCCGCACCCCAATCGAACAACAGCAGTGGCCCAATCCGGAAGTTGCCGGTTGGGTCCGCTGAAGAAGCCAATTTTCTGGGTGCGGCAGCGGCGCGGAGAAGCAGCGCTACCGTGGAGGCATATCGGCCCCCTCCTTCCCTCCCTCCTCGACTTGCTGATGCACCGCGGTGTTGGGGGGCCCGGGATCCTGCGGGTCGCCTCACGCTGGCCGGGACTACCGGACTACAGCCTGAACTCGGCTGGGGGTAGGTGTGGGTCAGGGCTTCGCTGTGTAGCCCCCCCTTTTTTCCCCCGAGTTCTCATTGGAATACTGGTGTTGCTGGAGGGGGGAGTCGGCGGGTCTTAGGGCCGGACCCTGGCATTGTCGGACAGCAGGCCCCCGCACCCGAAGGTGGGGAAAGACTTTGAGCATTGACTGCTCGAGTGGCTGGGCTGCCCGCCCGGCGTATTGGGAGCGGCACAGTGGATATCCTAGATCTCCCCTGGAGATTTGCCCCGGTTGGAGGCGCTGGTGGTATGGGGAGTATGACACAAGTGGCGGCAGGCCCGGCTGAGTGGTGATTGGTGTGACAGCCCCCCCCCCAGATGGGGGACCGGCCCTGGGACCTTGCTTAAGACTTCTGAGCCTGAACTCTGGAGGGCAGCAACATTTGCTGTGCTGTACTTGAACGGAGGACTTTGCTGGGATTTACATACCACACGTGATGGCATCCAAGCAAGACGGAGAGAAGCATTCCTCCAGGGGGCAGAGGGCCCCAAAACCAGTACAGACCACCGATATACCCTGCCTAAAGGTTCACCGATCGGAGCGGGATCTCCTGCTGTGGGCTCTGGCGTACTCCCAGATTGGGGGGGGGACGGACATTACGCTGCATGATGTCATGGGAGCTATAGATGGCGTCAAAACCTCCCTGGGACAACTAATGGTGACTCTGGATGCCAAATTGGATACAGTGTCTATCGAAGTAAACCTTATACAAGCAGACCTTACTAAAGTGAACGAGGAGGTCAAGTAGCTGGATATCAAGACTTCCAGCCTGGTGGATGATGTGGCTCAGCTTCAGCAGGAGGTGCGTGTTCTCAAGGCCTCACATGAACTGGCGGAATGCAAGCTGGATGACTATGAAAGTAGAGCCCAGCGAAACAACGTCCGTATCCTGGGTGTACCGGAGAGGTCAGAGCGACCCGCCCCTGACTTATTCGTGGAGGACCTTATCTTTAAACAGCTCCAGCCTAAAGGTCTCAGTAAATTTTTTACCGTTGAGCGCGCACATAGAGTTCCCGGGGGGAAACCGAGGCCCCACTCCGCCCTATGATCGCCAGAGTCTTAAATTTTAGGGACAGAGACATCATCCTGCAAACTGCAAGAGTTGGAGGCCCCATTCGATTTGAGAACGCCACCCTTTCCTTTTTCTCGGATTTTACACAGGTGGTACAGAAACAGATACAGAACTTTCTGGCAGTAAAGAAGAAATTGAGAGACAGGGGTTTGAAATATAGTATGATGTTTCCCATACGATTGAGGGTGGAGGTACGTGGAAAGGTCTGGTTCTTTGATAATCCGGATGTGGTCGCTGATTGGCTTGACACTCTCCCTCGCGACGGAGCGGAGTCACCGGGCCGGTCTCAGGATGAGGCGGCAATGGAACGCGAATGAGACTGCCTCTAATCCCTTCAGTGTAGTTGGAAACTTGTGATGTGCTGGGGAGTGTGGGATTTTGGGCTGCGTCGTGGCCTTCTGGCAATTTGGGGCAGAAGTAATCAGGGGCTCGGGGGGAAGTTGGTTGTGATCGGGGTTCGGGGTGGGGGTGGTGAAGCGGAATCCTCTTCCAGTTTTTCTTTCTTTGAAGTGTTAGGGGCGACAGGCACTCTGCAGTTTTCAGCTGGCAGTTTTGAGCAAATGGGCAGGGCAGCAGGGAGGGGGGAATTTGGGGGGGAATGTTTGTTCTTTATGTTCATAGGTTTGTAGGTCTCATCAGCCCTGTATATTGGTTCAATAGATGACATGTAAGGGTATGCAGGCAGTACCGAGTGGATGATGGGGGGTAGTGAAATAAAAGTATTGAGTTGGAACGTTAACGGGTTGGGGGATAAAATCAAATGGAGTGTTGTTCTTCAATTTCTCAAAAGGCAGGCGCCAGACGTGGTTCTGCTTCAAGAGACTCATCTAATTGGCAACTCATGTAATGCATTACATAGAATGGGATATAAATTAATCGCTCACTCAGAGTTTATTTTGGGGTCCAGAGGCGTGGGGGTGCTGGTTCGTGAGACATTTCCACTTGCAGTCACCTCCACTTGGGAAGACAGGAGGGGCAGATATATTGGAGTCACGGGCACATGGGAGGGTCACCATATAACCTTCCTCTCCGTTTATGTCCCTCCTGGACTACAGGGCACGACTTTTGCGGATTTGGGATCGGTCCTCCTCTCGCTCCCTGAGGGTTTTTTACTCTTGGGAGGAGACTTCAATGCAGTCGTCTCTGGGATAATAGACAGGCACCCCCCACGAGAAATGGGGCGGGCGACGCGATGTCTTCGTGACTTTATAGAAGGAATGGGCCTGGTTGACTGCTGGAGACTGTTCCACCCAGATCGGAAGCAATTTACTTTCCATTCCAGGGCACACAACAGTTTATCGCGACTGGACTACTGTTTGGTCACGGCTGCGCAGGCTTCATAGGTAGGAAGGGTCGCTCATTTGGCTAGAGGCATCTTGGACCACTCTCCACTGTGGATCCATATAGTTGTACACTGTGGCTCTGCAGGGAGGGTGGCCCCGATAAACCCATGGTATCTACGCAATCTCAAAATTTGAAAAGACCTTATTGCTAGGTTGGAAGAATATTTTGTTACGAATGTGGGTTCTGTCTCCTCTTCGGGGTCCCTATGGGAGGCTTTTAAAACCGTCGTCAGGGGTCATGCCCTGTCATTGATAGCGGGCTTGAAGAGGGAGAGGCAGACGGAGGTGACGGAGTTAGAAACTGAAATCGAGGGATTGGAGAGGGAATTGGAACGGGAGGTGACTCAATGTAGGCTTCACCAATTGCGCCTGAAACAGAATGACTACAAAGCGATGGTCACGGAAAGGGCTAAAGCGCTTGGTAGGGAGCAGCAGGGTAGGCTTTACAATTTGGGATATAAGGCAGGAAAACTCATCGCATGGTTAGATAAGAAAGAGTGGGCTTGCTGACTGGTCCCTGAGCTTCTAACAGAGGAGGGGGAGAGACTCACAAACCCGCAAGATATATTAGATAAATTTGCTAAACATTTCCAGAGGGTGTACACTTCAGTTTCTTCTTGCCCAGAGGCTGACTCTCATCTCTTGTTTCGAGACATACAACTTTCGTGTCTCTCCCTTGAAGATACAAATTTCATGTACAGTGAGCTTACGGCTGATGAGATTACCCTTGCTATCCGTTCCTTCAACTCCGGCAAGGCATCAGGCCCCATTGGACTCCCTTTAGAACTTTACAAGCTTAAGCCGGATCGCCTTGCGCCTCACCTGAAGGATATGTTCCTGGAGTCCAGGGATAGAGGGACTCTTCCCAGAGACCAAAGGGTCGCATCGATAGTTGTTATACACAAGGAGGCCAAGATTAAAACAGGCTGTGCCTCGTACAGACCTATCTCTTTGCTCAATGCCGAGCCCAAAATTCTGGCCAAATTATTGGCAAATAAACAGATCAAGGTCATCACTAATCTAGTACACCCCGACCAGTCAGGTTTTATGCCCCATAGAAATACGGCTTTAAACTTATGCAGACTACACAGAGTTTTGGCTAGGGCTCAGACATTGCAGGAACCGGCTATAATTGCGTCACTTGACACAACAATGGCATTTGACACGATTGAATGGTCTTAAAGTATCTCTAAAGTAAAATTAGGTAGTGCTTTGTTTACTTTGCACTACTTTGCATCAAGTATGTGCAACCACCCATGGTTATAAACAACAGCACTATCTACTAAAACTGGAAGTGAGGACGTTATATGAAAGCATCCTCCAGGCGATTGTATGACATTACAACGAATTCCGTTGCAACGCATGCCTTTGCCACGCATGCGTTACAACGGAATTCGTTTTCCACGCATAACCTTTACCTCGAATATTCCTTTACCACGCATACATTTACAACGTTTTTCGTTGTAAATGTATGCATGGTGAGGGCATACTCTTGATAAAGGTTATAACTCTCCCCTTACATGCCCCCAGCCTCCACTCCTTATGTTTACCCCTGCCCTTAACCCTTAATTTACATATATTTATTTTACTAAAATGCCCCTTACCTTTTAACTCGCCTTCTCTCCATCTTCTTTTGTTACGTCGGTCGTACGTCGTTAAGAGGAAGCGGAAGTTCGTTTCCGTTTCCTCTCTAACGACGTTGATTGCTTCAGCTTCGGCTCTTCAGGTTAGTTTTGTTTTTGGGGGGGAGACCCCCCCAGCCCCCCTTTTTATCCCAACGCTTTATTTTTTTTTATGGGGGAGACCCCCCAAACCCCCCTTTTTTTCTTTTCATTTACCACACATGCCTTTACTACGTATTTCGTAGTAAAGGTATGCGTGGTAAAGCCTCTCGTTGTAACCACGCATGCGTTGTAATGCATGCGTGGTAAAGGATTTCGTGGAAACGGCTTTGTTGTAGAGGCCGTTTCCCCCTCCAGGCAGGTGTAACATTTGAGAAATGTGGCGCAAGGCAGCCTAAAGTGCACCAGCACTGGGAGGGAAAGAAACAGAGCCACATCTTAGCAAATGTGGCCCTGTCCTGCTCTCTTCCCTTCTCACAATGCAACACACAGTGGCGGCTGGTAGGAAAATGTGGCCAGGCAAGAGGAGGTAGGGGCGAGGAAATAAAAAAAGAAAGAATAAAACGAACTTACCAGCCGGTCGCATCCCAGCTGCCGCCTCTCCTCCTCGTACGAACACATGGACTCCCAAAGCCAATGACAACGCTGCAATGCAGTGTTGTGATTGGTTCCCTTAAGTTCCCCATAGCCAATCACAATGCTGCATTGCAGCATTGTGATTGGTCTGAGCGCCGTGGTTCGGCGCTCAGATGGGGACTGGGAGCTTGCGCATGTTCCCCACCAGGCTGTGTAATGTAGCCTGGTGGGCAATATGCAAAGTGCACATGAATGTTTGGCTGGCGCAAGACAGCCGGTCAAACATTCATGCACACTTTGAGTGTGCTCACCACTCCTCCCCTGGCCCCTGGTCTGGCCAGACCCACCCCAACAAAGGAAAAATAAAATGATAATAATGCTTCGTTATTTAAAAAAAAAAATTCTGCACTGCCCATAAAGCAGTAGGGCGACACTCCTCTGCCTTAGCGGAGGAGCCGCACCTGGCAGCAGAGCAACTTTGCTGCATTGCCTTGTGTGAATTCTATGCAAATCCGGCCCCAAATGTCTACTTCTGTCCCAAACTTGAGGTTCAGGCCAAATGGCCTTCCACACCCTCACAATGGAGGTTACTGGTTTTTTTAAAGAAAAGATTGAGAGCTGAGAGAATCATTATGTAGGCAGTTCGCCATCATCCAGACTCGACCTCTGCACCTTTCAATATGCTCTTGTTGGCAATTCTTTGTTCTTCAATGAGTGTTGTCAATCGTGAGCTGCTGAGGACAACACGTTTATCAGAGGAAATAAAGTGTGTGCCTCAGTGATTGCAGCACTATTACCCTGATAGCTACAACCAAGGAGGAGGTGAATATGTGCGAATTGTTAACAGTTTCTTTTAGCATTTGTGGACAGAGGTTTCATCAAAATCCGAAAAAACATGGATCTGTAAAATCCAGTGTTTCTTCATTGAGAACTCGCTGTTAATGAATGACTGTGTGCCTAAGAAGACTGCAAGTCAAGGGTGTTGCTTGCATGTAATAGCAGTTGTGATGTCATCCTTAGAATATAAGGTAAAGTTGTCTACAAGGGATTTGCTTGATCACTATCCCTTGTAGATGACTTTACCTTGTATTGAACATTGCCCAAGCCTACAAGGGTTGATTGGGTTACCCGCTCTATAATTGTCATCCTTAGAAAGCATGCGGTTCTAGGAGGGCCAAGTGATCTGGCATGTCTGATGCCCTTCATCATCTCTGGTTCTTCACTTACTCATGTGGTAGTTGTGCGGAAAACAGGGCTGCCAAATACCAAGGCTACCTAGTCTTGGTTGCACCCAATGAGCATTTGTTCAACTACCTATCTTCTCTGTCTCTTTATCTCACTCTTGCAAGTTCTTTTTATTCCCAGCCTTCTTTTGTCAATGTGTTCTTGTGTTTGTGTTTGTCTTCCTCCTTTCTACCTTTCACTCTCTTGTTCAGGATCAAAACGTAAAGATTAAAAATACATGTAGATCCTGAAAAATTGACCATCAGTGACCCTCAGCACACATTATTCAGTGCCTAAGAAATAACAGGAGGAAGTCGGTGCTACCACAACCGTTTCCACAAGTGAAAATTAATTTTGACCCTTAGTTCGTGGATAAACAATGTGGTGCTAACGTCACACATTATTTTCGCATCTGGCATTACAAATGAGGTCATTACACTGCTTTGGACAAAAACTAATGTTTCTGCACAAAATGTTATGGCCACTCATGAGGACACTCTAAGATGCATGCTTAGGTTGTGTTTTGCGAAGTTTGGGGAGTGTTGGTGCCGTTTTGGAAACATGTCTAAGCAAATAAAAAATAATTTGCAATTAATGTTACAGTGTTGTGTTGTAATCTCCTTTGTCTCCTTCCCTTGGTACATTCCTCCCCCCCTCCTCCCTCCTTCCCCTTGGAATGTTCCTTGAGAGTTCACTTTAGAATGTTGGGGAGCTTGTAGGAAGAAGACTCCTTATCTGCTCTTGAGGTCTCTTTCTATGTTGCCGGGCCATGAGAAGGAAGAGTCGTTCTTGTGCTTAAGACCTTTTCCATTGGATTGATGTGGGAGCTATTTCGGTGCTATCTACTCGGCGGGGGTCCGTTGAAATTCTGACTCCAGCAGTTTCCGGATGTGCCAGTGATTTGCCACTGTGGCGGGACCTTTGGTGTTTGTCCCCGCTTAGCCTCGGTGCCCAGCGGTGTACCATGACCATCACTGTTCCCGGAGCTGAGAGGATTAACCAGCTGTGTTTGTGCCCCGCTCCGTTCCTGATGAGGTCAGTAGTTGGGAGCGCTGTGTGAGTCCGCCATAGTGCCAGCATTGGCCATCAGTTTTTGATCTGCGTCTGGTTCCCGAGGAGTGCCCCGCTCCGTTCCCTGGTGTGGTCAGTGCCTGGTTGTTCCGCAGCGCTTCCTAAGCCCTTCTGTTCTCCTAGTGTTGACGTCCGACTGCCTCCCTCAGAGTGCATTTCGTCAGTATCCCAGCACACCTGCTGCTATAGAACTGGTCCAATCTTCCGGTTTTCCTTCTTCAGTTCTGCCCATACCATGATCGTCTCTTCCAGGGGACAGATGTTTCAACCGAGACACATCTTGTGAATCCTTCCTACCCCCCAAGCAAGAATTTTACTTCATCCCGGTACTTATCAGTTCCCACTGTGACTCTCCCACTATTTCATGGCCTCTATCAGGACACATAGAAAAGTACTGCTCCTCCCTGTTACACTTCCCCAAGGGCGATATTCGTAACAACTTTTTTGTGATCTCCACATACTTTCCTCCTCAGTCATGCACGGGGTGTGCATCTCTACACGGTGACACGCACACCTTCTTCATAGGATTGCTGTGGCGTGTATTTCTGGTTAAATAAAAAGCACTGTTCCTTGCATACTTCATTTATTTACAATCTCCTAAGTGAAACTATTGTTACTTTAGTTTACGTTTCTGAGGTTATCTGTGATTACTAGTTCCATTACATGCATAGTTTTTCTGCATCTATTTTAGGAGTATATAATGTATTGTGCTTACTGAGTACTGCGTTACAAGCTATGTCTTCATGCATGATTTTATGATTGTAAGTGTATTAGAATCAATATAGGGGTTGCTAACGCACACTTTTAGCCTCTCAGTTTCATGTAGCACATTTCAGTTGCTATATATTGAGGTTCCCTTATGTCATCATCCTTTCTGGACAGGATTTGGGTTGGTTAATCCTCCACCGCCTGCCTCCCTGCTATTCATTTTCCCATTCTTGTACTATTTTGCCACCTATTTACTGTCCCAATACACTACGGAGTTGCATTACCCTACTGTGTACTGATGTAAAACATCCTGTTTTCACGCTCCAATATTTAGGGTGTATTTGATGTATTTTGCTTACTAAGTACCCTTTAAAGCAACGTTTTGCATGCTTCAATTAGTGTGGTTCTGAGAGTTTCTTTACTTACTTTTTGTTGATACTTACATAGACAAACTTTTAGGAAAAAAAAAAATCTCCTGGTCCGAGTAGCAGGCCCTATCCGCATTCCACAGGTAATATCCCTGCTGCCTGGTCAGTTATTGGTATACTCCCTCTTGCGAGTTTAGCTCAGGTTTCCTCACCACTATGGCCAGACAAGCTATGAGTCAACCTCCTCCTTTCCTAAATGAGATCGGAGAACCGGAAATACACTGGAAGGAATGGATACATTTATTCGCTTCTTACCTCATTGCCATAGGAGGCGAAAGATATTCGGCACTCCGTAAACAACATATATTGCGGCACAACCTAGGTATACAAGGTAGGAAAATTTATGACACCGTACCTGAACCTGAGTTAGAGGAGGATGAGGATGATACAGATGAGTTTAAAATTACCCTTTTAAAGTTAGAAGCACATTTTGCTGACAGGGTGAATGTGGTTTTGGAGCGACATAAGTTCTTTACCCACATCCAAGGCAAACAGGAATCTGTAATTAATTATATTGCGGCACTTAGAGGCCTGACACAACTATGGGACTTTGGTGAACTTACTGACTCACTCATCCGGGACCAACTAGTCAGGGGCACGAACAATAGTCGCATACAAGAAAAGCTTCTAGCAAAAAAACCCACATTGAAAGAAGCGGTCAATATAGCAGTCTCGGTAGAACACACGGCTAAGTGTATTAAAGAGATGAAGGCTCCTAATGAGCTTCTTGCCAATGTTCGAAATAGCAATGATGTGCAAGGCAACTACAGTGATAATGAAGTGCTTAAGATCAGATCGGGAGTGGTCAAGGATAACCATCCAGCCAAGGAAAAGGAAAGGTTAAAGTGCTACAGGTGTGGCAGCAGCAATCATCTTGCCAATGATGTACTTTGCACTGCTCGCAATGTCACGTGTGTTAAATGTAACAAGAAAGGGCATTTGGGTAGAGTGTGTAATAACAGTGAAAACTACCAAGTGAAAGTAGTACACAGTGAAGGCGAGGTGGCCCCTAAGTATGTGTTCCAATTAAAAACGAAAGTTTGTCAAACTTCTCCAAGTTCTCTAGAACAATACTGTGACCACAGGTCCATTGAATATCCGAAGTGTACCATCCTTGTGAATAATAAGCCCATTGAAGTGTTTGCTGATTCGTGTGCCCCAGTCACCTTATGTAATATGGATGTCATAAATGAGATATTTGATACCTCTAGTTTCAACATTGTGGAACCTGATATTTCTGCTGTAGGCTATGCTGAAGAGAACATCCCGTTAGTGGGGATGTTGATAGCGGGTATACAATTCAAAGGGAGAACCACGTGGGGAAAAGTGTACATGGGAGGCAAGGGTGCCAATCTATTGGGCTGGCACCATCAAAGAGAGTTGGCGATTATGCTCGACCCAAATAACAAAGAGCAGGTCCAATTAGCAGAGTGGAAGGAGGTAACGGAGGAGGTAACCAGGAGTAATGTATAAAATCTATCTGAAGAGTTTCCCGGAAGAGGATACCAAGTAGACAGTAATGCCTGTGGTGTACTTCCCACGGAAGTGAACATAATTAAGAACCAAAGTTCTGTTTCTGGATCTGATGGTGTTAATATGGGGCCTGGAGAGGAAATCAACGCCTTGGGGGAAAATCCTACAGCTATTCCTAAAACACCTTGGACTAAGTTAGGATTAGAAATAATCGGCCCCATGGAACATTTAGGAGTTCTGAAGAGATTTCTGATCATACTTGTGGACTACACTTCTCACTGGATCAGATACAAGTTTGTTCCAGGGGTTTCGACCAAGTCCCTCATTGATTTCTTAAGAGATTCTTTCGCATGTAAAGGTGTGCCAGATTGCATAATCACCAACAAGAGTATTAAGTTCTCTTCTAGTGTAATGTTGGCATTCCTAAACGATCTGGGCATCAAGCATGAGGAATCCACTTTGCAAGGTCAAGGGAACATTGACCTCATGAGTAAATCTGTAATCCTGATAAGAAATCTCGCGCAAATAGCTTTTGCCAATAATTTGGATGTGGACAAAACGGTAAGAGAAGGCATTTGGGCATATCACACCTCTTCCGATTTGGTAACAGGAGTAACCCGTTTTGCTTCCATCAGGGGGAGAGATCCGATTGCCAAATTAAGTATCTAGCCTTTCTCATGGATGTAACCTACAGTCATTTTTTCCTTCTCTTTTTATCTTCCTGAGCAGCAATGTGTTCAACCCTTTTAGCATCCACCTGGTTCCATGGTATCCTTCTCTTGCAAAGGGAGATGTGTTGTAATCTTATGTGACCTACAGTATTTTATCCTCCTTAGCATAAATGTGTTCACCCCTTTTAGCATCCTTCTGGTTCCATTGTTTCCTCCTCCTTCGAAGGGGGTTGTGCTGTAATCTCCTTTTTCTCCTTCCCTTGGTACATTTCTCCCCCCTCCCCCCTCCTTCCCCTTGGAATGTTACTTGAGAGTTCACTTTAGAATGTTGGGGAGCTTGTCAGTTCGGAGAGTGGATGACAGATTAAAGACGTACTTTCTTACTTACTTGCCTGAAGACTCTATCTTCTTTACAATCTGTTGGCTTTACTCCAAGCTACATAGTCAGTATCAGAAAATAAAGGGTGGCTTTAACCCTGGCAAAAAAGTACGAACGAGCCAGAGCTCAAACGACGTTTATAGGCCATCCTTGGCTGCAATGTATTTTCTTTTTCATTCTTTTTCCATGCTTTATTATGTTCTAGAAAGACCAATTCAAATCTCCCAACAGCAGCCATTTGGAAGGTAAACCAAGAAAGAAAAACTAATTTCTTACACCCCAGCCAGGATTCATTTCAATTTTCACCTAATCAAAATTTTAATCTAACAACTGCAACACACCAAAAGAAAATATTGTACTAAGAAGGAGATTTTTATTGGTGTTTTTTACTCATGGACGACAATTAGGGGTAGTCTTAAGGGAAATTTAACGAAGTAATGTGAGACAAAGTAGTAACTGAGCTAAATTCATTGTTCCTTAATATTATTACTTAGAGCAAAAAGTGATTTGGGTGAGTCTTTACAGAAGACACCAACATATCATTACAAACAATGTATAACTCCTCATTTGATGGCCTACGAAGTAGCCTACAAGCCAGATTGACTATGGAAAAATGCTCACTTCGGACAACAAGAAACTCAAAGGAGCACTTATACAGACACTCCCAAAAATTGCATTAGTGGGTGTTATAGTGCATGGTGCATGAGAGAACGTAACCCGCATTACTAAAACATATTTAAGCACTTAAACAACATATTTTACAACACAAAGCCCAACTGTGATCGCAAAATGTGGTCTAACACGAAACCTGAGAATGGAAGGTACATCAGCTAGTCTCACCGAGCTGGGACACCTGATAACATTTAAGAGAGAAGAGGAAAATGTCTTTTCAGTGCAGAATTGGCTTTTGATCCTTTTTATTCACCAATATGCGTACACACTACTATGCGACCAGTGCCACCGCACCGGGCGCTGAGCACCTGATGCAGATTTCCTTGCCTCCAGGAGGACCTGGCTTGGCAGTTCGGGCTGGCCTGTTCCCACGAGGAACAGGCTCAAGACTGATTTGCATATGGCTGGGTCCAAAATGAGGTGGCGTGATGAGCAAAAGAGCAATGGATTAAACCCAGATCGGTGAATGTTTGCATTGTTCAGCATATCGTCCATCATTTGTTCCTTTTGCATTTGTCACTCTAAGTGGGAAGGGAATGCCCAGACATGGGTTCTGTGCTCACTGCGCCACTGGATTCAAGGTAGCCTGGCTGATGAGGGGTGATGCCCTGAAAACGGTCCCAGGATGCTTGTTTCTGGTCCAGGGAGGACCTGGCTTGGCAGAATGGGCTGGACTGTTCCCATGAGGAACAGGGTCAAGACTGATTTGCATATGGCTGGGTCCAAACTGGGATTGCGTGGTGAGCAAAAGAACAATGGATTAAACCCAGATCTTTGTGACTGGGGGAGACTGTTTGCATTGTTTTGCATTTTGTCCATCATTTGTTCCTTTTGTACCTGCAATCTTCAGGCAACCATAAAAATGTCAACATAACTCTGGTGATTAATGTTCCTGGTGGAGAGAGATCAGAGTGTTGTGTGCTGGACGTTTTGAAGCACCATAAAGCAATGCACAGGGTTAAAACACATCCTGCAAAGCTCCTGTATCACGCAGAACACAAAAATGCATATAATGTAGAGAGTTCATTAGGTTACTGCTTTTGTAGAAAGATGTTTATGTTACTTTCCATTTCTAAGTTACAATCTTAATATAGCACAGTAAGCTATTAACTGTCAAAGAGCAAAATACAAACTGCAAGGTAAAGGAAGGGTCACTGAAATTATGCTGCAGAGAAGGGCCAAATTATGCTGCAGAGTTGAGTAAACTATGTGTAAGCAAAGGCAAATTTTGCGGTGAAATGCAGCACATATTTTGATGGTATTCCTTAATTATTTTGCCATTTTTAGGTCAAGCGTAAGCATATAACGTCTTGTATACGTTAGTATACTTCTCTTGTGGGATTAAAGCCATCCCTCTGCTTTTGATTTGCTTGTTTTAGTGTCCTTTAAAAATCCTTTTATTTTTGCTAGTAGTCAGCCCTGTCTCTTTGTCCCTCCTTTTCTCTTCAGTTCCGCCCACGGAGCAGGGACTAAATAGTGGCCCACATGCATCAAGCATTTTTGTAGTCGCAAACGGTGCGATTCCTTAAAATCGGCCGTTTGCGAATGCAAAAGTGCTTGTTGGGATGCATCATGCCATTTTAGAAGTCGCATCTTTTTTACGATTTCTAAAATTGCGTTAGCATTTAAGAAATCGCAATTGTGCGATTTCTTAAATGCTATGCATCATTACAGAAAAATATGCGTTTTTTAAAATTGGAAGTGCAAATTACCACGAAGTTCAACTTCGTGGTAAATTGCGAAATTGATTAAAAATGCACAAAAATGCATTTTTTAAACTGTAAAGTTACACACACACATGTCCTTAGGACATGTGTGTATGTAACTTATGCTGAAAAGTACATTTCATGGGTGAAGGGGGGGGGTCATTTTGACCCCCCTCTCCACCCTTGAAATGCATTGATGAATTGCAATTGCACATTGCGAATTCGCAATTCCTATTCATTCCTATGGGCATTTTGGCCCATAGGAATGAATGGGAATTGTGAATTCGCAATTTCAAATTCGCATTTTTTATGCATTTCGGTAAAAATAGCGATTTTTACCGATTTGCAAAAAAAATAAGAAAATATTCATGCATAGGCTTTTGCGAATTCTAAATTGCGAATCGTTATTTTTCGCAATTTAGAACTCGCAAAAGCCGATATTGATGCATGTGGGCCACTGTCTCTTTCTGATATTTTTCTTTATCTGATCTTTCCGCTAAACAGTTTTTCTTGGTTTCCTGTTCTGTTAGTGTTTACCTATGTTCAGCTTTAGCACCATAGCTGCTTACATTTAAATACAAAATTCCTCCCTCCCACCTCCTCTTAATGCCACAGTAGCGTTAGTGCTGCCTCCCATGCGGTGCCTCCTGCTCTGTTGCTTTTTTTTTTTTTTAGCCCTGTTGCAATTTTGATGTCACCAGTTAGTTGGGCTTATTTTGGTAAGATATTGTTTTGGGCTTCGTTTTAAGGGGGATTGAGCTTGTGATGGGCTTCTTTTGGGTAGGTGTTCATTTTGGGCTTCCTTTCAAGGGGGATTGGGCTTGCTTTTATTGTTGTTGCTTCCAAGCTTTGTCGTTGCTGTTTGGCCATTGTTGTTGCTAGTTAACTTTATATAGTATGAGGCAGTGCTTCAGGAAGCTCTTACCTGATTGTGAAAGGCATATCCAGTAATACAAACAAAAAGCATTCACTGTTTGGTGTTTATCTGTGGCCATTGCTTTTGTGTAGCGCAAATGACCACCCTGAACTGGTTGCTTCTTTAGGTATCTTAGGTTCTCTGTTTAGGCACTGGACAGTTTATGATCTGTGAAAGTCACTGCGACAAGTTCCTGTTTATAATCACAAGTTGCTTTATAATCATAGGAGGCCAACCCAGCGGCTGTGAGCCTCCTAGTCATGAATTAAATGGTGTACAAATGAAATAAATGGTGCGCACGCACGTTGCACGCCTGGGCCCTGGCCGGGCCTCAGAGGCTCTTTATTAATTAAACGGTGGGTGGGTGAGTGAACGCGGCGCGCAGTTGTCTCTGCATCACGCGTCTGCTCGGTCTTCATGGTGGGGCAGGGGCTGGGGACCAATTCCAGATTGAATTTGTTGTCATGCGCATTGTGGAGAGCCTGCAATTAAAAGTGTGCGTGAGCCGTGACTGAGACTTGTGAGCGAGGTGAGCCATCCCAGGATCTAGCCACTTTACGCCTCGCCAAAGACAGAGAAGGACCGTCACCAGCCATAATTTACATTATTACTAGCCCCTGTCTGGCTAGCCTTGCCCTGCCTTTTGCTGCCCGCTCTCGCCTGCCTCTGAAACTGCAGGTCAGACCAGCCCTCAGGTCAGGTGAGTGCCCCGGTGAGTGTGGGCCAGGCCTCCATGGTGCTGCTTCCCCAATCTCACCAGTCCTGGAAAGAAGGCAAGCTTGAAAGCGAGTCCAAGGTGAAGTTAGCGGTGGTGGCGATTTAAAAGCAAATGGACTGTATTGTGTTTTATTGTTTGATTTCCTTTGGCACATGCGAGCTTCAATAAAAAATATGTTTTATATAAAGTGGACTGTAGTAATACAGACCCAAACACCAGGCTTGTAGCTCACAGGAAATTCACAGAAAACCAGACTAAGGGGGTCATTAGGATCGCGGACGGACTCAAGTCCGTCCGCGACCCCAGAGTAGGAGGGAACATCCGCATGGGCTGCGGCGTTCCCTCCGTGCAGATTAGGATGTGACCGCCAGGGTGGCGGTCACATCCTCTATCTTTAACATTGCAGCGGGTGCAGCTTCAAGCTGCACCCGCCGCAATGTTAAAAATGCATGCACCGCATTTGCGTGCACAAAGCGGCAGGCACCGCGCGGTGCCTGCTGCTTTGTGCACGCAAATGCAGGGGGGTACCATAGGTACCCCCCATATGCACCCCCCACCCCCCCTTCACCCAGGGGGCCCGCAACGGGCCCCCGAAGTGAAGGTCCGTATGCTTTTCCACGGCGGAAAAGCCGCCGCGGAAAAGCATACATTTTACACCATCCTAATATGGCTGGCGGTGTCTGATAGACACCGCCAGCCATGTTAGAGCTTTTCTGCCGCGGTTGTAAGCCAACCGCGGCGGAAAAGCGGCGGACTGAAACCAGGACCCACCAGCCATCCTAATGCGGCGGTGGGTCTTTGGTGGGTCCGCAGAGGATTTTCCGCATCCGCCGGGCCTGCGGTGGCTTCCGCCGGCCCGGAGGATGCTAAAAATCCTCCATCATAATGTGCCCCTAAATGTGGAAGCAAAATAAAAGACACCTTGTGAATGAAGCCATCTGACATTAGGTAAACTGGACCACTTTCGCTGTTATTGCGACCTCAGTGACAAGCAGGAATTTAGCACAGCTCTGCTCCCACTCTTCCTCTGGGAAAACTGCCCATCATATAGTACGATAGGAGAGAACGGTAACATGGGAAAGTGACTCAAAATACAGTGCGTCAACCCTCTACATAGTATGTTACTTGGTTATTTATTGTCGATTTTTTTTTTTCAATGAGAGCATTATATTTTTAATTGTTGCTTAATACTGGATATTGATTCCCCTATCTACGGCAAACTCGATTTAGGAGAATGCTGTGTTCTTGCATATTTATGTTTTCTATTACTGAAATATGTGTGGGTGCATGTGTTGCAAGCTTCCTTTAGCTGTTCTTCTCCTGTTAACTGGTTTTCTGTTTGTAACCTTCATACATATGCTGATAAGTCTTGTGGGCTACATTGGAGCTCTGCTTCCAACAAGGGTTGCTAAACAGTCTTGTTCACACCACCTATTTGAAAGGGACACATTACAAAAACGTACACTAGCTGCATTCCAACACCTCTAACACACCCCACCCCGCTTTTCCTAAACCAGGATAGCCTTCTCAGATCAAAAGGCTGCAGGGTGAGAGCAAAAGCACTTCAAGACCAGAAGACAAACCTCACACCAGCCAACAGATGAACTCTAGTGTCAAGCAAAGAGGTCAAGCTGGCTGGTCTGCCCTATCACAAAACCTATCTGATCTCATTTCTCGCTCTGTGCTTCACGTCAAACTATTCTTCTTTGTCCTGGTTCCCAAGCACCCTCTCTTACAAGCATCTTCATTCAATTTCCGTTTTCCAGAAGCTCTCTTACGTGCCTTGCTTGAACCCAGACTAACATAAAATTAGTTTTTTTCCAATTTTGTTTCATAGTATAATAGAGCGCAAACTTGACAGATCTCAGAGTACGGTACACCATAAGGTGGAACATAATACAGTTGTACCCACAGTTAGTCAACTAAATAAAAGCGCTGTACTCTTGATAACCATTTCAGTTGAAAGTGTACGGTATGACTTATTGTCCAAAACAGTTTGACTTAGAAGATTTTACTTGAAATGGCTATCTTTCTCTTTGCTTAAATCCTGTTCATTCAGATCTTTTTGAGAGATGTTTTGCTCTTTTTATACTGTCTTTCTTATGTAAATGTTTATTTTCTATTAACTTTATTTTGTCCATTGTGAATTATTATTAATATTCTTTTTTCCGCTGATTGTTTTTCTGTTCATTTTATGCCCATTTCTTGTCAAGTATTTTTCCATTATTGTGTATATGCTCTTTGTGATCTTTTTCATAATTATTTCTATAAGCCCATGCATTTTTTTTCTTTTTTTTAACTGAAACTATTTAGCATTTTCTTGTGAAAATGATAGTGGTATTGTTATATGAAAAGGTTTTGGTCACTGAAAACCTAACGAGCAAAACTGTGAAAGACATGGCGGCAAATGTTACGCCGAGTTTCAGCATTCCAAGCCTCTCTTCTGAGGCCCTTGTTTGAAGCCAAGTGATTTCCCATTGACCAGACAAGTCCCCTCCAGTACGAGTAGAAGAACATGAAGTCCAACCAATCCTGGATAGCAAATGTCTAGCAGAAGGGAGCAGGTCTTGGTGGACTGGGAAGGTAGAACGACGGACAAAATGCTAAGATTGCTCCTGTTTGGCAAGGTCTTTCCCTGCTTTCTTGATTGTCTGTTTAAGCAGTCAGCCTTTGCACCGCCCCTCTTCCAGTTCCAGTACTCTCCTTCTTCCATACGGCGAGGTCCCCTGGGCTTCCTGTCATTTTTGCTTTGTGAGTCTCCCCTGCCCCCTCTTACTTTGAATCATTCGCCCCTGATCAAGTGAAGCTAACCTTAGGAGCTTCCCTCTGAAAATACTCCACTCTGTTCACTCTTGTGTCAGATTCCTGTCACTGCCCAGATGGGTGTATCACACTTTCTCTGAAGGTGTTGTTGCAATGGGGCATGGGTATATAAGGAATATAAATTTACATTGTATCTTTGAGGAGAACTTACTGATTTTTCACTTGTCTCTTTCTGCTCCCTTGGTATCACTGCTATCTGTCTCGCTACCCTTTGGCGGGGAGCTTGATGTTTAATGTGATATGCTGGCAAGCAGTGTACACTTAAGGGAGTAGGGAGGCACCACTACAGAACACTTTTAAGGGTACTTCTCTCTCTAGATACCAGAAATGGACAACTGCACTCTGAAGAGGTAGTTGGTATATGGATGAAGAGAAGTTCAATGAGGATTCTTATATATTGTAAATAATAGTGAAATTCTACTTGTAGGCAGTGTGTTCACAGCATTAGAAGCGTGAGTATATG
Organism: Lissotriton helveticus; assembly: GCF_964261635.1. Classification (NCBI taxonomy): domain Eukaryota; kingdom Metazoa; phylum Chordata; class Amphibia; order Caudata; family Salamandridae; genus Lissotriton; species Lissotriton helveticus. The sequence goes on from NC_136059.1 coordinate 1,378,980,448, forward strand.
TCACGGAGATGTATGTGGGTGAAAGTGAGCATAAAAATCGATTTCAAAGGTGCATCAGTAGATTTGAAAAAAGAATAATTCTTGGTCTATCATACCATCACATCTGCAGGTTATTTGTGCAGCAAAGAGTGGTATATGTGTACTCTGGGTCACTATATGAAAATAGGCCTCTCTACTGAAATCTCAGAACAGAAGGCATTAGAAAAGAAACTGTCGCCGGTTTTGCCTTAGGTTGTTGTGTTAGGAAGGTCATGGATCATGTGGCGAAAGCAAGTGCATTCTCTGTAGAGGGAAGCTCAGATTCGATGATGAGAGAGCTGTTTGATTACAATACCGCGGGAGCGCGCCAGTCAGTGCTTGATTATGTGTGTATGAGGACTGGAGGGAGGACACTGACTAATACTGATTGTGTCCTCCCAGAGTACTGACTGGCGTGCTCATGTAAAGCCAGCCACGCTAATACTTTCGGGTCGCGTTTCAGCTATATAAACGTTAACACTTTTTGAAGTGCAGAGTGACTGCTTCTCTAGTTTTTGTTAACAGAGAGTGAACTATACGTTAATCACAACATTTCTTCTTGAATGCTGCAAGTTTGTGACCTGTTTAGTTCTTTGTTTAGTTGTTTGCAGTGTATTTTTTTTTTATTTTGCCCAAGAGGTAGAGTACAAAATTAAACATGCAATTAAAAGCCAATAGAGCAGCAATTCCACTATGTAATCAATAACACAAGGGCCCCTTTTTTAAGTTATCAATCACCATAGAATGCCAATTAATAAAAACCTAAATATTTTTTAAAGATAGCCCGGTAAGACAGCAAATCAGCCTTATACCAGGAGCAACCGGTGGTCCTATTTAAAATTTACACATCAGTATGAAATTCATTTAAGTCAGCTTCAGCTGTCATTCACAGCTTCCTTCCATCTATAAATAGGTTCCCATATATGCCTGGTAGTTGTTTCCCTCTCTTGCCCTTTCTTTCATAAATCCCTTTCTCCAAATTATATATAGCTAACAATTTAGCTAGCCATTGCTGAAAGGATGGGGTTGATTGGTCCAGCCAGGCAGAGGCGATAATAGTATGTAAGGCAGCCATAGCAAGAAACAGAAAATAATTAAATGAGTTTTGTCTTCTGCTTGATTGAATCCCCAAGAGTATTAAAGCTGGATCTAGAATTACTTGTATATTCAAAGTTTGATCCATACATTTTTGTATTGCTTTCATTAAGTTTACCAGCAGGGGGCAAGTCGAGAACATATGATTTAAATCAGCTTTGGAGCTATCACACCGGTGGCACCTGATTCCCTCCTGTCCACCGCACTGCACTATCCTTGCCAGCATATGATACAAAAAATACATTGTTTTAAAGTGCTGAGCCTACAATCTCGCTGAACATAAGCTACTTTGACCCATTTCTAAGGACTCCGAAAAGCAATTCTGATCTATGCCCAGTTTCTCCGCCCACTTTTTTTGTATTTATCCAGGTCATCCAGTTTAGATATTTGCAATTTAGCATACATTTTCCTAATAGTGCAGTTCTCTTCTGCTCTTATAACATCTATGATTACCTATCTCTGAAAACCACACAGCCCCCCATTTTCCCTTTAAAAAAGCTCTGCAGCTGCAGATACTTTAAAAACAAATTCTTATATTAACCCCATGCTCCTGCTGGATATCACTAAACATCTGTAGACCGTCAAGGCCCATCAGATACCCCAACACCCGCAGCCCCTTCCCCTCCCACTCTAACGTAAATGCATCAGAGAAATTATTCAGGAGCGTTGGATTTCTATATAGCTGTGTATTGTAATTAAATCTGCCAAGGCCAATTTTCTTTTTGAATGCAGCCCAGATCTTAAGTGTAGCCACCAGGGTCTTAAATTTCATTTTTTTTATAAAAGCTGGGTTAAGTAAATTTCATAAAGCAATTAATCGCATCCTCACCTAATAACAGTTCATATACATCTGGGGTGCCTAAATCATCCCAAGAGTCACCCACAACCCTTCCAAACAAACCAAACATATATTGAAAAGCCGAAGCCCAATAATACATCTTAAAATCTGGGACTGCCCACCCTCCTCTCTCCCTAGACAATGACATATATCGTATAGCCTGCCTGGTTTTTCCTTGGGCCCACATAAACCTTTTCACAATGTTCTCAAGCATACTAAACCAGTGCTTCTCAAACTCTAGCAGAATTACCCTAAAGAGATAAAGTATTTTGGGAGGAAAACCATCTTAACCACATTGCTGCGGCCAACCAGTGTCATATGGAGATTATTCAACCTATCAAAATCTTTTTTGGCTTTGCCTAAAATTGGTTCAATATTCTTTTTCACAAATTTTCCCAGATCTGGAGTTATTTCAATCCTCTGATAAACGGCTGAATCGTCCACCCTCAGTTCTTCTAGTTTGGTCCATTTATTTTTGACTATCAGCGTCTTCTGGCTATTTAGTGCATACCTGGAAATTGCTCCAAAAACTTGAGCCTCTTCTATTGCGACCATTGTGTCTTGTGGGATAGGGGTGACCACAGCGACATCGTTGTTTGGAGTTTAGATAAAAAAAATCTGGAAGGTTCTCAGAATTGTATCTTGAAGTTTGTTATGAAGCTCTGTGGTTGTACTGAATAAGCAGCTACCATGTTGTTGGTATATGACATCCCTTTATTAATGTAATAACTGCACTTTCACAATTGTTTTATTAACCTTCTTGCTTCTCAAATTTGCTTGAAAATGCACCATTGACCCACTCCTTTTTTCAAAATTTTCTCGGGGGGAGAATTCCCCCCGAAACCTCCTTTAATTGCTTCGGTTCACTGGCTGCGCTCGCTCGCCACGGTGCTCTCTCACAGAACGTTTACGCCCCACCACTTTCAAATGTCACCAGCCACCATTGATTCAGTCAAGTTTATATGGATTTGCAGGTTTGGGTTTGTCTTTCATAGTTTCATGTTATTGTCCATTAATGTCAATTCTAATTAGACCGTTCATAGTTATTCGTCAGCCAGAGGCAGTTCCTGATACAATAGGACCACTCTTTGGCATTGTTCTGATTGCTGCCTCAGTTGAATAATCTGCTTTTGACGTTTTTGTTACAAAAGGCGTAGCTTATATGTTAAGAGGGTTTCCCACTTTCTCATTAGAACTTTGAGAAAGACAATATAGAGGCATTTCATTTAAATGTTGGAGATTTCAAATCAAAATATGCCAGATTTTTGGACGGTGGGGCAAAGTGGTAGGTGGTGGGTTGGGCTGCCGGGAGGGCGCCCTCCATGTGTTTTGCAGGGGGCCCCTCAAGTTTTGTTACACCACTGGTCTGTACTGTGTTTTGATATTTCGCTGAAAACAGGGGATCCACTTTTTTGTTTTTTCAACACTGTGCCCCTGTTCTTTGAAAAATTACTATGGTGCTAAGTAACGTGATTTTTTTGTCACTTGTAGAAAATATAAGTCTTGAGAGGCATGTGCTGGATGAATTGACATTCTTCCCTTACAGGTAGAATGGTATTTAGAGCAGGCATGCTGACTATGGTCGAAGCCAACTGCCTACCCTTGTCCATCCATGCAGGGGTTGAGGATCGAGCCACCATGAGATGCTTGTGTTTGGTTTAGTCAGTTGAAAGTCTTAGTGCGGGCTCGTAACAAACAGTGTCACCTCTTGGCGCTCTATCAAGAGGAGGAGCGTTCATATCATTTTTAATTTGTTATGTGGCATCAGTAAGGTTTAACATCTGTCATTTACATTTTTTTATGCTATTGGCTTGGGGGCTTTTTGTACACATAGGGATTTCCATAGAGGAATTCACTCTAGCGACCTTAAACTGCAAAATTGTGTAGTCAGTGGGTGTTATGTAATATATCATATGTGTTCGTCTAGTATTAAACATAGTTGTTTCCCTAGACTGATTCACATAGGGGTGTGACTATTGAGTAAAGTAGAAACATTTTTGACATAATATGCCTTACCAAGCTGGGGTTTACAAATGGTTGCAAACCCATGCTTGCCAGCACTATTTTGAGACTCTTGTGCGGAATTCAGTTTCTTGGCCATTTCAGGTCTTGTTTGAGGAAGCAGTTATTGTGCTTTTAGCGTTTTTTGCAAACCTTCATTCTGTGACAAATTGTTTCTGGATTAGCTATTTGTTGTATTGCTGGTTATTCATTTTTTCAGTATTCTGTTTCATGGTACAAGGTAAGACGTTCTGCTTGCACCCATGAGTGAGTATGTCAGCAAATGCAAATATGTGCGGCCTAGTAAGACTCCACTGCTGGAAACAGCTACCGGCTCAGCTGGCCGCCTCACTTTGGTGACTTATCTGTGCCATGGGCAGGGCTTTAAGTGGACCAGGTCCTACTGGTGCTCAGCACTGGCAGTTCTTAAAAGCAGGTGCTGAGACGGGTCCCTATCGTGTTCTCCATTTTTCCCCTCACCATTAGGGTGAACAAAAATCTTAACTCTGAAGCAGTACTACCTTTCACTGCCTTTGATGTAACTTCAAAGAAACTGACTATAGTACTTTCGGTCTCATCATTTCAGAATGGAAGATTTTTCAATATATACAATGAAGCCATAGTTGCAGCTTATTTATCTTACTAAACTAACAACCATTGACAAAGCCAATAGTCCTCCCTGGTTTGTTGTAGGTGTAATGTTACCTGCATTATATATCTGGATGCAATGACAATAGCTACAAAATAACAGTCGGGCGGCACACTATGCTAAAAATAGATTTTTAGATTATGTGTTTTAAAACCAAGCCCTTAACTACATCGGCCACTCCCCTTTGAGAGACCCCCCCAGTTTTCTCTTCCCGTTTAAAGCCCTGGCCAAGGGGAAGGGTTAGCAGGTGGGTGGTGCTGTACGGTTACGTTCTGGAGCCGTGTCTTTGGAACATCTAGTAATAGGCTGAGATTTGGACTCAGCACTTCAGAGGTTTCTAGAGCACAAGGTATGCCAAATAAATGTAACTGCTCACTCATCGCTCAGGTCGACGTCACAATTCCACACTACGCAACATAATTACAATCCACATAATACCACTCAACACCAAATAATTTAGCTCTACCTAATTAGACGCTTCTCAATATCACGTAAACACACCCTACATATATCCAATCAATGCCACATATCAATAATAACAATCCACATAAACAGACTCCACACCATGCCACATAATTCCACTCAACATAATTTCCCTCAACACCACTCTGTTCCATGCCACACTGTTCAACTTCACACAAATCCATTCCATATTACATAATTTAACACCAATCCACATTATTCCACCCCACAACGCAACTCCACTACACACCACATATATCCAATTTACAAGACATAATTCAACATCATACCACAAAATTCAACAGCGCACCACATAATTAAACTCCACTACATAACACTCCACAACACAAATTACAATTCCACATAATTCCACTCTATTACACATAATCCCTCTCCACATAATTCCAATAGACTCAAAAACACATAATTATTATCTACAAAAATACAACTGCACACCATGCCGCATAATTCCTCAACACAAATCCACTCCATACGACACATTTCCATCCCACTCAATGCCACATCAAGCAATTCCAATCCAACCCACATAATTCCACTATATACCACATACATTCACTCCAATTCAAAAACATTGGTAAAATAAATGTATATATACAATGCCAATATCTCTAAATCTCTTTCTTTTTTTAACACCCAAATACACAGATCTGAAGCGTAGCTCCTGTCTATTTGTTTTTTATCACTAAAAATGCAAACTTATCCACACAGTTCCACACCACACAATTCAGCTCCACGTATTTCCAATCCATACCACATACTTTCTCACCAAACCACATAATACAACTCAACAACACAATTACACAACATTCCACATACATCCAATACACACCACATAACTCCACATCGAGCCACAAACTTTAACAGTACACCATATAACTAAACTCTACTGCATACCACTCCACAACACAAAATACCATTTCACAGAATTACACTACATAACACACAATTCCACTCCACATAATTCAATACACTCAACACCACATAATTACTATCCACATAATTGCACAGCACACCATGCCACATAATTCCACTACACAAATCCACTTCACTCCATACGATTACACACCACACAATTACACAACTAACAAATCCAATCCAAACCACATAATTCCACTACAAACCACTTACATACACGCCATGACATATAGAAAACACATTGCCAGTTACAGTCCCAATATCTCTAACTCAAACAAATGTGAGACTGATTGCATTTCTAATGCTTGTTACACTTGTTAACACTTTCTGGGCATTGGTTGCACCTCATTAGTGCCAGTTTGACACCCAAGTATAGCAATAAGCAAAAGAAAGGTGACCACTCAACCTTTCCGAAGTGCCTTCCACTGTGCAGCAATATGTAGTACTGCGTTTTTAGTACATATTTAGCCGTTTGAGCTAGAAACCATTTTTTGAGGTTACAATGTGCAGATTATGCAGTAGATGATAAATTATGTGGCAAATGAGGCACATCTATAATAATAAAAACACTGCATCCGCACAATTGCATAATTCCAGTGGCCCTGGTTATAAGTTAGATCATTATGATTTTTTCAGTATCTTTCATTATCCTAATTTTGCTAAAAAGGGTTAATTTTGGTAATAATCCATTATTATTTGTATGGCCAACCCACAAACACAGTGTTATGTTTTAAATCTTAAGTTTGTGCACCTCCCGACCAAGCACTCTTAAACTATCCTGCCTACTAGTATAAATAACATATGATTTCTGCACCTTCTAGTCCTCTTGATCTTATGTAACATTTCCTATGCACTGATTTACACATGTATGATTCATTGTCTGTGTGTCTCTGTCTGTGTGAAGTAAATGGCTCTGACACCCTACCATAGTATGAGTCGTGCTATAAAGCAAATGAAATGCAAGTGTGAAAGATTTGCTATGGAAACTTGAGGGGCACTGTTGGAAGCTAGTAGGGAGGGAATTTCTGGAGTAGGAGGTCTTGGGGTGGGCTTCAACAAACATTGTTGCACGTGGTGCAACAAGCTCTAACTAAACACACACACTATGCACGTGGGTAGATGTAAAAAAAAAAGAGGGGAAAGAAAGATAGGGAGCACTGCTCTCTTTGGATAAGAACCCTCACTCACCCAAAGGTGACATGCTTCATCACAGGGTTCCCACCTCACACTGGGACCGCAAGGAACTCAGTGTGGACTACAACTTCCCCGAGAGGGACTAGCAATGGTAATTTAGAGAAAAATTAGCACTAATGATGTAGGGAGCGAGGGGCAGAATGCAAGTGTGAATGAAAGAAGTGTGAATAAAACTATCTCCTGCTGGGCAAAAATAGTCCTTTATTCTGGTGCCCCCAATGGATAGGATTAAAAAGCCTAGTGAAAAGGGATTCTGGATGTAACCTTATGTTACATGGTCAACATGTGTCTACCAAACAGGACTTAAAAAAAGTTCTAGCCATTCCTCAGAACCAAACTATATATGTCATTCTGCTAATGGGAAAAAAAACATAAAAGCCATACAGTCAGCTTGATAGCTAATCTGGTGGCCCCATCGTAGTAGGGTCCACTTGATGCTGGAAAATAAACAGATACAATTACTCATGTGAAACAATCGAATCAAGTGGCACCAGTGTGCATCACCAACTCGTCAAAACTCATGTAAGGAGAACCTTTAATCCCAGTGAGAATTAGGAGTTCCTTACCCTGGGCATCTATGTAAGGATCAGCTCAACCGCCCTCATTCCCCTCTCATGGTGCAGAACTAAATGTGTACATACAGAACAAAATTTAAAACAATTTGATGAGTCATTATTCCTAAAAATATATATCACAACTACAAAAAACCTACAAAACACCTGCGTAATGGATTATATCATTTTCATAACTTAAAAGATACCTCCTAGGTAGTTTAGCTATCATTATTCATGTCAGATATTTCATCCACAAACCAAAAACGATTAAAAGTCTCCATATAAACCTAGCTCAGGCTCCTAAGCGCTGGAATAAATCATGTTAATCCCTTCCATTATGTGTAGACGGTCATAAGGTTAAGACAGTCATTACGTGACACCCATGCCACTGGTCCATATTATCACCAGGACTGCACTTGAATCTATGAAGTAAGGTGAAGAGGAGGGAACCTTATGATGAAGAATGTCACCTTTGGGTGAGTGAGGGTTCTTGTCCTAACAGAGCAGCGCTCCCTATCTTTCTTCCCCTCCTTTTACATCCCCCCATGTACATAGTATGTGTGTGTTTATTCAATATCGGAGCAGTACGGTTAGACATAATGGTGTAATAAATAACGCGAATGCTGTGTGCTCCTTATTTATACGTTTTGTTGAAGTCATCCTTCAACAATAATACCAGGCAATCTAATGATTATCACAAAGTGAATTGTCGCTAGACAAGTGTGTGATAGCCGTTATTGTTTTCATTTACAATGGTGCTCAATCTCTTGCCCTCAGAGGGATAGAAGGGCAGCTTGACCCTGCTGGATTTAGACCTTTGACACTTATGTCTCTGGATAGACACTTAGCCCAGTGATTTGTTTTGCTAGTGCATGTTCACCACCTTACACAAGAAGATAATCCTATATCCTAGCTGCTTCTTTGGTTACACTGTTTCCCCAGAATCCTACTTAAACATAGGTTTTGCTTGGTTTCAGTCCTTCCCTGTGTTAGAATAAAGAAGCTATAGAGCATGTGGTCTTGTACAAACAACAGATGCAGGTCCTGGAAGCCCTTCATCAGAAACTGCAAGTGTAGACATTTTAATGGTTGCCAGAGAGGTATATATTGTGAGTGGACACTGATGTGTTGTGCTGTTTGAGATTCCTGAAATAATCAATTTGATAAAGTTGGCATGTATCATAGTAGAGAGGTGTTAGGTATAGCCAGCACCAAACCCTCTCCATGATATGATGAGTAAATGAAAAGGCATGAAGCTGCCAATGCAACACACAGTGAAAAGAAATTAAGCCTCTGTGCCCCTCTTCCACATTATTACACCAGCAGGTGATCACACCTTTGAGTCAGGCTGCAGCTTTCCAACACTAATCTCTCCTATTCAGAGATTGCCTGTTAAAAAAAGCCAGACTTTTGACAATGCCCAATATGTGCACCTCTTAAGGTTTCCTGCTTCTTACCATCTTTCTAGGAGGTTCCCCTCAAATTATGTCATTGGTGGTGGGTGGGAGACATAGTATGGACAATGTCATTCTCATCAATCTGTTTATTTTGGATTTAAGGATCCATTAACCCGTTGAGGGTGGCGCGAATTCTGCTGTGAAGCGGGCAATTTAATCCGTGGGTGGGGTTCGGACGGCCCCTGGCCGTCCTCCGCACAAGCCCACCGTCATGTAGGGAGGCTGGGGGCCGTCCGCAGCACCGAAGGGGCTAAACCACAAAAAAATCATACTTGTGTCAAAAGGCTAAAACAACATACAAAATTAAAAGATAAAGTACGTAGGGCATAATTACACTTAAGTGCCATCAATCACAATGCAAATTGCAGATACCAGTGCATATAAAGAGAAAGACACAATTAGGATTGTAAGCAAACCAGGGAATCCTCTCGCAGACAGAGGATCTTAGAAGTGCCTTTATGATTGATCTGTATGATTTGTGGAACAAAGCCTATACCAGTAGTAGATGGGTCTGAGCATCACTCTAAAATTGATTGGGTAGGTACCGATATATGTGAGTTGGGGCAGACAGGGAACACACTGGTTCAGACAATGTATTTGCAGGAGTCTGGGAGCATGGAATGGAGACAGCAGTTCCATGGTGTGAACCTTAGAAGAGGCGTGGACATATTTTACTTCTATGTTTGACTAGCAGTGTAATGTTTCCCTAATGATACCTTTTCTGATGCATGCAGATATAATATTATTCAACATTGTAACAAATTGGATTAATATTTGGTATGGTTGACTACCCACCTCACGGAATGATCACAGCCCTTTTCAGGTGAACCCTCAAAGTCACTAAATTAACCTGAGCTCACCCCGATAGCAATGGCACAGAGCAGACAGGCTACACTAAAGGCAAAATTGAAATGAGTTATGCAGTACCAAAACAGTAATAAAGTCAAAATGCAAAAGAAAAATATCAAACTGAATGAGAAAAATAGAGTAAAATTGAACAGACAAAATGTCACCAAAGTGACAAAAATCTAATAAGGGAAACCAGAGATGTGAATTATTTTACTTTTGATTATAAAGAGCCCCAAAAAGCACAAAGCACCAATGATAGTCAATGGTCGTGGCAGACCAGGACCTAGGCGCAATATGAGCAGACCCCAGTGAGGCGCAGGTCAGATACATCAACTAGGTTCCCCATGGTTAAATATTTTACTTTCTGACTTAGTTCTTTAAGTCCAGTCCACCACAGGAGATACTTAGAGACTCACAAGGTGTCAGGCAGAGTCCAACAGCAGAGTCCAGTTCAAGTCCAGTTGCCACCTGTCATCTAGGTACTTCCAGGAGAAGGCCTATTGTAGCTTGTTGTATTCCTTTAGCTTGATCTGGAGGTTATCCTTATGAACCTTGGATTCCACGTCTTTGCCCTGGGTTCAAGAGAGAGCAGGTCCTGTCCATCAGGGCTCCTCTCAGGTCACAGACAGCAGGACCAGTTCTCGTCTGATCTTCCCTAGGTCCAGAAAGTATTATGAAGTAGTTGCCTGCATTGGCCACATTTATGTCTGGCACCAGCTAGTGGGTGGGAATAATTCATGGGCATGCCTTAAATAGCGGGGTAAAAGCTCCAAGGACCAATACCACCCTCTAGGCATTTTTTGTAAGATGGTGAAGGTCTTCAGCCATACGAAACATGCGCTCTGAGGGCTGGGTGTGTGTGGGAAGTGTCCTATAGAAATCCTATTATCCTCCCACATCTAACACTATAACTCAGTTTGGAGCAGGTACTGTACCCACAAAACGCCTGAAACAGAAGTCTAGAAGGATAAAAACAAAGTCCTTCAGTAACCAGACAGTGGATCCACAAGAATTGTATTGTCATCCTGTACTCTTCCCCTTTCAATGTGCCGTGAAGGTTATATGTAAACCAAAAGACAGAGGTCCGGTAGGACAAAAGCAGAGTCCTTCAGTGACTAGACAGTAGATCCACAAGACGAGTCTTGGCATCCCGTTCTCTCCCCTTTCTAATGTGCTCCAAGTGTTATACATAAAATCAGCAGATCTGTCTAGCAGGCTTTGACACTCAAGTAGTATTCAACATTGTATTGTCAAAAAGGATGCCCACAGCCCCCACCCTGCATATTCTGTGGGGTTTGAGGAGTCATCTCTGCCCATTCAGGTCAGGAAATTGTTTGTTCCCAAAACACATTTCATAATTACTCACATCTATTCAAGCCTAATTACTGACTGGGAGAAATGTTAGAGCTAATGCGAAGTAGACCTCCTAGAACTTCAAACAGGGAACAGGGAACTCTCTAAAAATTACTTTTCGTTTATGTTTACTAAAAATCAGACCGCACCATTGAATTGGATTTTTTATATCCACTTAAATAGTGGTTTAATTTGTTTTCTTCATGTTCCGATTCTAGACATACAGTATTACTATTTTAATCTGTACACTGGTTTTCCACGTGGAACAGCGAAGCCTGCCCCAGTGAAAATAGCTTTCAGGTGCTAGTCACTGTAATGACATGTTAACATAAAATTTCGAAATGTCCTACTTTTAAATACCATGCACACTGCCGTATCAGCTACATGGCCTACATTGGGATACATTATTGGTATTTAAAAGGAAGATTATTACCTGTTGAAAGGATTTATTTCGATAGTTCGCAGTGCATGCTTTGCACTGTTACATTCAGGCTACAATGGTAGGCCTGAAGCCATGTTTGCACTGGCCATGTAGTGGAAGGCACAATAGGTGCAACAGTCCACTAGTGGCATTTAACAACCAGGCACTGAGTACAATTTGTCCAATATACTAGGGACTCATAGGCAAATTAAATATGTCAGCAGGAGTATACCAATTCCACCATGTTAAAAAGGGGGAGCCCAGACACTTTACTACTGGTTAGTGAATTGTATAGAGTTCTAAAGCCAGAAAAATATAGGCCCACCAAAAGAAGAAAAACTTTGAATGGCAATGCAGAAAAGGTATAATTCCTACATACATAAACCAACCTCCTTCAATTTAACGTGAATTGTGCATGTTTATTCAGCATTATTTCTCAAAATCCTCATGATACTAACTGGTAAAACTCATGTTTGGCTGAATGATAAATAAAAGCGTGCACAGGTAAAATATGCCTTTATACACAGACCACTTCTTAAAATAAGCGTTCTGTCCTTTGAGCCAATTAATTTAAAAATAACATGCCCAGCATGGAGCACCTTCTGCACCACAGTTTCAGCTTGAAATTTTTATACAACACAGCATGAGATGCAATTCTAAGGAATAGCTATACTTGGGTTTTGAATCCATTACAGGAATTATGGCAGTAGCTATTGTTTAAAAATCACACCATGTGTTGTGTTTTTCACAAAATTTTCCTGGCACGTTAGTAAATTTTGCTTTTTCAATATGGATCAAGTACATTTTGCTCTGTGCTTAGAGCTCACATAATAAACAATTGAACAAATTGAGTTTACCTCAAACTATATTTCACTTTTGAGAGAAAGAGTATAATATATTTGCTCCATTTATCCATAAATAATTGCAGCATTGTGCAAAAGCAGTGTGATTCAGTTCAGTTCAAAAAACTTTATTTCGTTTATAAATCAAACCATAAAAGATACACATCATAAAAACAGTATAAGTGACAGCACATATGTTGAGATGACAAAAGGCTTGCGGAATACTCTATTACATATCCATGTATTTTCTAGAGTTTACAGTAGCTTTTAAAAACCCAACTATAAAAAATAGGCAGTCCCCTTTCAATAGTTGCAGATACACCAATGCAGGACGAACCTCTCTACAATTCATTCTTTTTAAAATAGGAACCAAATAGCGTTTACGAGGAAATTCGTACAATTTACATAAAAACATAAAATGCAGCATAGCCTGCGGAGACTGTCCGTCGCAGCCGCAGGGAGCTGCAACTTTACCTCTGGTAAAACATTTGGGTCTGGCAAGCAAGAGGTGGAAAAGGTTCAGCCGAAACCTAGTTAATAGAAATTTCTTGTGTGTGGATAAAGACCCCATGAGTTATGTCTCTGCCCTAGGAGTTGTTTTGAGCATTATGTACATCCACACACTTGGTTTCAGTACCTCCTTGGCTTCCCTTTCCACATTCCTTACTGACAGGAAGGCTACCTTAATTGTCTCAACGTCCCTCTTAGTGATGCATTTAGGAGTGGAGAATAGGTCCCCCCGCCCTAACCTTCCAAAACTTTTCTTAACATAACTCAGCCACGGGATACAAGCAGAGTTATCAAGAGACATACAATCTCTTATGATCAAGTGGGTGAGAGATAGATCTATATTCAACCAAAATTTTAACCAACAAATCAGGGATCGCATAGAGAGTACATCATTTACATAAGGGACCCCCAGCTCCTAGTGGACCACTAGGTTGGATGTCCCCTGTGGAACACATAATAGACGTTTCAAAAAGCCATTTTCCACTAGTTGGAGGGTGTCTCCAGCATTATATCCCCTTTTGGCCTGATACACTTGCAGCATAGCTCTTGTGGGTTTCTTCCCAAGTTTGGAGGTAAAATTCAGTATAGCTGGATTCACCCTAGCCAGGTCCCCTTTTTTTCTGTAATATAGTACAAATTGGTCCAGCACACAAATTTTGTCACAATTATTCAACATTAACCATGATTATTAAGCACAAATATAAATCATTCATGGCAGAATCGGCAGTGTTGTTTGTAGTTCATTCTTTATTAATTCTTCAGTAAAAGACTGTAGCCGTAGCCAACGCGTTTCGTCCTTCACGGACTTCTTCAGGGCATAGAATTGTGTTATAATATTATCATGTATCGATTTCAGTACATCCCCAATCAAATTCAACTTGATCATAAATATCTTGAAAGTAGTCCTTTCTTTTATCTTTATTTTCTTAACACAGAAGAAGAACTGCTGTCGCCTTGTCAAATCAGTCCTGATTTGTATTTTCACGAATTAATAGTGCATTTAAAGTGGGTTTCGGCCGGCTCCATGGCGTGGCGTCCTCCGTAGTGGCACTAAGGAGGACGCCGCGCCATGGAGCCGGCCGAAACCCACTCCATTGTACAGAGAGACAGTTCACCAGCACATGCTGTTTTGTCCTTGTCGTAGAATATCTCTGGGGATACCTGAGATCATTTTAATCTACGTTTACCATCAGTTGGTCGCAATAGTCCATGCTTGGGTACATCCCCTATTTTTTCTGCTAGTGGGCCTGTCAGATGAAGCGTTAAGGGATTATGATCGCTAAATTCACTCTCTGTAATTATAAAATTGTTCACTAAGGATTGTAAAGAAGACGAAATTAAAATAAAGTCAATAAAAGACCCCTTCCAGTGTCCCTTAAAAGTGGGCACGGGGAAAGTGGTACGCGGGTCATTTATCAACATCGCAGCCACCAAATCTAGTTCAGTAATCAATGCATTTAACAGCTCTCCTTGAACATTATGTGAGAAATGGAAACCATACATATGGGGACAACCCATTTCAGCAATACAGGACGTAAGTGGCTCGCAGCAGGGATGTATATTAAAATCGCCAGCGATCAAGAGGCTATGAAGGCTTTGACTCAAGAATTGTTTTATAGTTTCTCTCAGGGCAGTTATGTTACTAGGCTCAGACGGGGAGGAAAATGAGTTATAAAAATTAACAATCCCCCAACTGATAGCACCCTTGAGGGCCGATAGCGCTAGGATTCCTGGATGTGCGATTGGCAAAACCTGCAGTTTGCAATCAATAGCCACGGAAGTGTAAATGACCAGACCACCCTTTGGTCTCCCACTCCTAGATGGTATAGCTCGGACAAAAAAGGCCTTATATACTTCCAAGAACAGGTCGCAATCTACCAACCACGTTTCCTGTAGGCTAATTACCAAGAATTGCTTAACGTAGGCAACCCATCTAGGATCCTGTATCTTTGCTGCCAACCTAGCTATGTTCCAGGATAGGAAGTTATTCGAACTCCACCTTGGAGACCCTGCGACTGACTCTCTAAAATCCTGGGGTAGTACGGCCAGCTCAGGCCCTACCTATACCGGTCCCTGCAGTCACTCACATTCCTCCATACCTGTCAAGGAATCAAATCTATTATTTAAAACCAAGCTATGGTCAATGCCTAAATGCCTATCCGCTTTTAACCGGGGTTGCAGCAGAGGGATAGAGTGATAAGTGGGGTATGGTCCTATTCCCATAATCATCACTCTTCCCAGATGGGAGAGTAGGAAAACCCCCCAGGATCACTACATACGGGGTGGATTCAGGTGGAAGGTCGATAGTAGGAAGAGTTGTCACCTAAGGACACCTATCATCTTGTCTCTTGTCCCTCTGCGACATGGGGGGCCCTATTCTTGTGGTTGTCTGCTGTCCAAAATCTGAAATATCTGTACTTGGAGGCCTCAGACTGGTGGGGCAGTTCTTAACTTGTGCCTTGCTGTTAGGTAATGGCATCACACTGGACGTTCCCCCTTCTCCGTCCTGCCCAACTCTTCCACCTTCAGTAGTTGCATGCGCTTTGGGCTTGAGTGAACTTACTGATACATTATCAAGGGGAGCATGCACCATCAGCCGTTCTAATTTACTCAGCCTATCTTCAACTAAGCTAATTTTCTGGAATATGGGGTCTATTAGGGTAATCAACATAGTTTCTAACCTACCTCAAAAGTCTCCCTCCAGTGTACTGCCAGAAGATGGGCCCGCTCTGTCCTGATTCAAGATAATAGAGTTTCCCTCGCTGCTACCACCTGTTGAGGGACCAGCCACCACAGTCCTCCCCTTGGTTCCTTTTACAGGTTTGTTTGGCTTCAATGCTCTCCGGGTCTTCCTTATTGCAATAGGGGAGTTATTGGGGCAGTTAGTTTTTGTGGTTGCTTTCTGCCCTCTCGATCTCAATTTAGATTTAACTGGACTGGGGTCCTGCTCCAAAGATATAGAGGAAACTGCGATATTCAGTGTTACTGGATCAGTAGGAGGAGATTGTCTCAATCAGTCTAGCGGCATATCCTGGTTTTGAAACGGCAGAGCTACGGGAAGTGCAGGAGTAAGAGAAAGCCTGCCATGTGAATTAAAAGGCTCCAGAGATAACCTGCGCTCTGTTAAAATGATTTAATTACTAAGAACAGATTCAGCCCTCGTTCAAAAGGCATCTAGAGTTCCTACCATGCTTTTCCCTGGAATTAATTTCCGCCTACTCATTTTTTTTTTTTTTTTACTGAAGTATGGGCGTTTTAGGGATTATTTAGTCAGCTCCCTGTTACAGTGGAAACTCGCTGATGAAAGTAGGGCAACTAGTGCAATATTATATAGTGTAGAATAAGAAAGTGCAAAAAGTTACATTAATCAATACAATTCACAATTTTAAAATATTCCTAAAGACTGTAATCGAAAACTTATACTGTTATGTTTGGCATCACAATTGAGCAATTGATCACATCAAGGACTTTAAAGTGCGCTATGCAAATAAAGAAGCTCTATCTCCTCTAACAATATTGTCCTCAATTTTAAAGTTTGTATTGTCAATATGGGCCACAAGTACTAAGGTATACGGGTAGTCAATCGCTCCTTGGTCATATCACCATCTCAAGATAAAAACAAGAAGTTCCCAAAGCTGACAGTACCTGCGCGCCGGTCCCCACAAGCCGAAGAAAAGGGGGGTGCCCCTGCCCTGCCTCTTCCTGGCGATGTCGGGCGCAGAAGGGCCCGCCCTTGGCCCGGGCTTTGTCCGCGTGCGAGATGCGCACCGACCCGCGCCACGGGGGTCAAGGCAGCGCTTTGTAGCACGATCACCATACCTCCTCCCAGCTCCAGCTGTTGTCAGTCAGGGCGCTGTGGTGTACCCTGGGACTGCGAGTCTCAGTAGGGTATAGTGGCGGCAGCCGGGGCCCAAAAACTACCTCCCAGTCAGCAGGGGCAGCAGGGGCAGGCACAGGAGCCCAAAGCCCAGCAGAGAGAGGCAGGAGCTGGGAGAATTGCAAAGCCTGCTGAGCACTAATCTTCTATTGTGATTCCTTTTTGCCTCATGCACACTTTGGAGTACATCCTAGAGGCCTTGTTGATGATTTGGTCCAATTTGTGAACTGATGGAAAACAATACGTAACATGGAATCATTTCTTTTAGTCAATACTTTCCACCACTACATTACAATGATGTATTTAAGAGGCATATTTTTTACTTACATTATTTAAGCATGGCAACCATCAAAGACAATATCAGAACCTAGTGTGCTCATTTTCATGTCTCCAACCATGTGCTTACTAAGTCTTCTTTTAATGTCTATTAAGATGTCAATGCTGAACAGATGCCACCTCTAGCATTTTCTGAACAAGCTTAGACCACCCCCTTTGATTCTCATCTAGATGATCACAAAGGATGACATTATTGCCTGCAGAAGAAGTGTCATACACAGTCACCCGTGTGTGGCCACCCAGCAGAGATTAACAACTGCTTCTTTTCCTTTCATTAGGCTAGGTAACAATAGTTACTTTAGTTTCTAATTATTTTGAATGGATGACTAGTATCCTTCCACTACTTATAGTTGGGAACACTTTTTTATTAATTTGCTTTCTATGACAGTGCATGTGTCTTGTTGTTTCTCCCCCTCTCCTCTGTATGCTCCTTCCTTGTTCACATCTCCACCTCTTGTGTTCTCTCCTTGTTGCTTTCCCATCCCTCTGTTCACACATGGCTTCCCCAAACCTCTTTCCAACTCTGCTTTTTAGGTCAGAGCCTACCAGACAGCAGAGCTGTTTGCTTAGCTAAGGACTTGTTGGGGACATGCCGAAAGCTTCCCTAGGAATGTATTTCACCCATTGCTTACCATTGGCTGTGTGGTTTGTAACTCACATTCGCTTGCTTTCTATTTGCTAGCTTTATTTGTTTTAGTCTGTCCAGCTTGAGTTTGTACTTACCGTGAAGCACAGACTAACCACTGTATTCTTCCATGAGTTCTTATCTTCTGTAAACAGGCCTTTAAATCTTGTTCAAATCGTGTCACATTTGCTGTGCATTCAAAGACAGAGGTCAAATATCAGGCTCAGTCTTCCAAAGGAGCTTGGCACTTTTGACTTCAAAATGAGAGGATTTATGGTACAATCTTGCTGTGAAAGGAAAGGCTTTTTTCTTGCACATGAAAGAATGTTAATGTCAGTAAATGAACTGTGCAGATATTTCAGAATATATCAGAATTAGGAAAGCACAAATGAAGATCATTTATTGTACAGGTCTGAAGTGTGCTCCAAACAAATATTTTAATACGGTCAAAGCAAATCAATACACTAGCTGTTGACATTTCTATACATTGTCGTTTGTGCGCGGTATACTTTTATCAGTAAAACTGTATGTCTGCGCAAATGTAATGGCCATTTAAATTAAAAGTGTGTTGTCTGTAATAGTAGTGTGCTACCACACTATGCATACTCCATACTACTCCACTCCACTCTACACCACTCCACTTTATCAACAACACTCTACTCCACTCTTGTGCCACCCCACTCTATGCCACTACAAACCACTCTATGACACGCCACTCCATTCTATGACACTTGATACTCAACTCTACAATATGCCACTCCACTTTACAACCCTCCACTCTATGCCACCCTACTCCACTTCACTCCACTCCACTCTATGCCACTCCACTCTGTGCCACTCTACAACACTTACTGCTCTCTATAACATGCCACTCCACTCTATGCCCCTCCACTCTAAGACACTCTATGATACACCACTCTACAACATGCCACTCCACTTTACTCTAAGGCAAGCCACTCCACTCCAATCCACTTTACGACATGCCACTCTCCTCTCTGCCACTCCACTCTACACCACTCCACTCTATGCTACTCTGCAGCATGTCACTCTACTCTACATGCCCCTCCACTCTACACCCCCACTCTATGTCCCTCCACTCTATGCCCCTACACTCTACGACACGACACTCTACAACACTCTACTACATGGCACTCTATGCCACTCTACGCCAATCTGCGCCATTCCACTCTATGACACTTTACTGCACCATATTTTACGGCACTCTACTCCACTCCACTCTACAACACTCCGCTCTATTCTATGACACTGTATTCCACTCTATGACACTCTATGCCACTCAACTCTTTGACACTCTACTCCACTCTAAAACACTATACTCCACTCTATGACACTCCCCTGTACAACATTCTACTTCACTCTATGCCTATACACTCCATTCCAATCTACTCTACTCCACTCCAGTGTACTCCCTCCACGCCACTCCACACCAAGCCACTCTATGCCACACCACGCCACACCTAAGCCACACTACTCCACTTCATGCCTCTCCGTGCCACTCTAAGCCACTCAGTGACACTTCACTCTACTCCACTCTATGCTACTCCAAAAGACCACAATCTACTCCACTCTACTCCACAACACTCTAATATACTATATGCAACTCCCTCTATGCCACAACATGCCACTTTACTCCACTTTATGCCACTTCACTGTACTCTACAACACTCTACCACACTCTGCGCCACTCCAATCTACTAAATTCTATGCCACTTCGCTCAATGACACTTTGCTTCACTCTACAACACTCTACTCTACTCCACTCTACACCACTCCACTGTATGACACTCTACTCCATTCTGTGCCCCTCCACTCTACACCGTTCCACCTTACTCCACTCTACTCTACTCTCTCTGCAGCAGTCCATGACACTCCAACCCACTCTATGTAACTCCACCCCGCACCACCCTATGCAACTTGACTCTACACTACTGTATACTACTCCAGTGTATGTCCCTCCACTCTACAACATTCTACTCAACTCAATGCCATTCCACTCCACACCACTTTACTCCACTCCACTCTATACCACTCAACTGTACTTCAATCCATTCTACTCCATGACACACTACTCCACTCTACTACATTACTTCACTCTCCATCATGCCACTTTATGCAACCATACTCTAGGACACTCTAAGTCATTCCATCCTATCAACACTTTGCTCCACACTATTCCACTCTATGCCCCCTCACCTCTATGCCCCTCAACTCTACACCACTCCACTTCGCTCTGCATCACTATACTCTCCACCACTCTTCACCACACCACTCCACTCTACACCACTACACTCCACTCTACTTCAGTCTACTCAACTCTACCCTACTCATACCCACAACAATCTACTCCATAACACCCTAATCCACTCCACTCCTCTCCACAGCCCTCCACTCTATGCCACTCCACAATGCTCTCTGCCAATCCACTCTACGACACTCTACAATGCTCCACTCCAAGCATGCTCCTCTACACCACTAACCTTTAGCCATGCTGAATAGCATCCCCTTTGGTGTACTACAGGCAGGTAAATGCTGTGGGGTGGTGAGGGGGGGCGGGGGCGGGGTGGGGCGGGGTGGGGGGTAGTGGAGTCTGACATACAACAGCACTTTCAGAACAAACTAAATAAATAAATAAAAGCACTTTCCTTATGCTCGCCGCATCACAGACCTAAGCGATGCAACAAGCGCAAGGGAAGTGTTTTTATTTATTTTTTTGGTTAGTTTTTCAAAGTGCCTTCGTATGTCAGACTCCACTACCCCCACCCTCACCACGCTTCACCGCCCCACAGCATTTACCTATGCGAGCCACGGCTGACTACCTGGGTAAAACACATTGGCAAAGGGGACACCTATTGACTTTGTCAATGCTTGCTCCCCCGCTTCTCCATGCTGTCTGCCATATGGCAGCAGCCTTGATTTTCTCATTC
Organism: Lissotriton helveticus; assembly: GCF_964261635.1. NCBI lineage: Eukaryota > Metazoa > Chordata > Amphibia > Caudata > Salamandridae > Lissotriton > Lissotriton helveticus. The sequence continues at coordinate 1,379,001,410 of NC_136059.1, forward strand.
CACACCTTGGGACTCCTTGATACTCCCCACTTCCTCCCCGTTCTTTTTATAAACAAAAATATAGTGTTTTTTTAAAAAAATGAAGAGGTCCGAACAGTTTCCTATCTGGCCTCTCCTTTTTCCAAATACACTTTTGCGCACCTTTTCTTTCTTTTCAGTTACTGCTCCTAGATGGGAGTCCTCCATGTTGGATTGGTACATTTTAAAAATGCCAAACTCTCCGCCATAACATGATTTATGTGTGCAAGCATAGTGACACATATATGCCCACACCATCACACTTGGGTCAAATTCAAAATTTCTCTGTCCAGATTTCATGATAGTGGCGCTGGATTTTAGATTTTTAGTTGTTGCTTGTGTTCACCATTGTAAACAAGTTTCTATTCTTTCTTTTTGCCGATGTGCTGATGTTTTACAGCATCAGCGAGACTTATTAGCAAACCCGAAAGTTAGGCTAACACCTTTCAAAGACGAGACCTGCCGGTTTGTCCATTGCTTGTTTTTTAATCTCTCCCACTGTTCTCCCCCATGGCCTACTACAGTTCCACTATACCTTGTTGCAGGTCCGCTGTCATTCATCTATGTTGCACTGTTCTAAAGTGTCTGTGTTACATTGTGATGCCCTAAACGTTGAATGATATTGCCCAGGATAGATTCAGAATGGATAAGAAATTGTGTAATGTGTGAGTCGGGCATAAAGCTGGCATCAGAAGTATAAAAAAAACTTAGAGCAGGTACAGCACATCATGAAGAGTGGCTCATCATGAAGTTTGACAATTATTCTTTGCAGACAAACATCAGGTCCGTACACATTTACAGTCACTATGCGACAATACACAATACACAAAAAGTACCCCATGATTTTCACAGTCAGTGGGTGTACCACGGCTTCAAGCCATACCTTTCGGAAGCACATTTTCTGCCAAAGTTTCATTAACAACGTGTCAGTGGAAAGTGACACAAACAACTCACATCATTAGTAAGTGTAAGCCCACACCCAGCTCTCCCCTGATCCAGCAGCGCTCATCCAGGTCAGCCAGGCATGTAAAAATGTGGAATCATGGGGCACTTGCAACTACTGTGAACGACGACCTCACATAGGGGCTCATTACGATGGCGGACGGACTGGCTCCGTCCACCATGGTGTTAAACCGGGAACGCCCGCCATGCATGCGGCGGTCCCGCATACCCTATTAGGATGGGACCGCCACCGCGGCTGTCTCGTTCTGCACCGTTAACATTGCAGCGGTGGCTGCTGAGAGCAGTACCGCTGCGATGTAAAAAAGGGCATGTTGTGCATTTCACTGCAGTACGTGGCAGGCACTACACTGTGCCTGCCACTTGGTGCAGTGAAATGTTGTGGGGTACCATGGGTACCCCCCCCCAGTGCACCCTCATATCCCTCCAACACAAGAGGGGCCCAAAACCAAACTCTGCACCTCCGCGGAAAGGCTGGCTCGAGATCTCATCATAATTTGGCGGACAGTGCTTGCTAGGCACCGCCACCATTTTATGGATGCAGACTGTTCTACAGGGCAATTGTGAAGATTGCCTGGGGCGGTTCCGTTGTGGACGGGTTTTGCCTCCGCCGGGGTCGTGGTCTGGATCCCACCGTCATCGTAATCTGGCAATGGGAGAATCGCGGTCGGCAGGGCCGGCGGACCTCACCGCTGGCCCGGTGGTGGTGGTCCTTCCGCCATCATAATAAGCTCCATAGTGCTAACCAGATCTTAATTATCCTACTCCACTTGTTTCCCGCGCTCTTATGTAGATGTCAGTTGGATGACAGAACTGGTTGTTGTACTTTGGCATAGATGTTTTCATTCTCATGGTCCAGTGCTGTACATTTAACCTGAAATGCCACACAGAATGGTCAAGGTAGAGTGTGGAAGCAGGGACTGACGACGCGGAACAAAATAGACTGAATGGAGGCAGTAGGACTTGGGAAAGAGATCAGGGTGCTCGGGAGATGGAAGGACATAAGTCCCTTTGACATACATGAGGTAAGCTGAGCTAGCATTCTCCTTGGATCCTATTCCATCAAAGTTGTCATTCTGAAATGATACTTGCTCCACGCTGCCAAATTTCATATATCTGTAACCTAGTTATGGCACTGTCGAATCTCCACACATGAATTTTCATTCTTTCATCTGCATATTCAGAAATTCTCCGGAGTGGCATGAAATCTCAAGCAGATGGTGAAGCCAAGCTTAATACATAAAAGAACTCGATCAGGAACAATCCGCGGAAGCTGTTTATTGTCGAGGGAGCCTCCTTTTGAAAGGCAATCACATCTTGAAATGACAAACACTGGTTTTCGCTCACATCACACCGAAGGAGCAGTATCTGGCGCGCTGAGCACGGGTGCCCGGCGACATTCTAGCAGGCACTCCCGAATTCAAATGCTCATTTCAATTGCATCAAATACACTCAAAGTGTTCTCGTCTAGTTCATCTGGGGACCCGGCAGTGATTGACAGGAAAATATGTTTTTGTGCTGTCTCTTAAAAGTACTTTTTTTGTGAAATTGGAGAGGCAGCTTCAGGAACAAAAGCAATCAGCTTATTTGTAATGAAGTTTTCAACTAGTTTATAGATTAAGATGCAGTGATGTGGAGCGGCTTAAAATGGCTCCTCCTGTACATGTTACTATTTAGGTTGTTTTATATAGCTTAATACTTTTTTCCTTCCCTGTGTTCTAACGTTTTAAATAAACTGGGGATTTCGAATGTATTACTGATATGCTCCATGATAACATTTAACAGAATAATTCACTAAGTGCAGCATATTAATGTTGAAGATCTTATTAGAAATGTAGGGGCATATTACCAACAAGTAGCGATATTTATCGCTAAATAGGCTTAGTGACGATTTTTTTATCGCTGCCTATCGCTGGATATGTTAGCGGAGAAAAACATGCTATTAGCAGCGTTTTTCTCCATTGTGCTAAAATATCCAGCGATAGCGCCGAAATGCGTGAATATCGCTGAGAATACAGCGATATTCACGCATTAGCGACGAAATGCTCTTAGCCATGTTATCCACCTCCCATTGGATAACATGGCTAAGAACTGGTCTGGGCAGGTGTTAGTATTTGGAGATATTCGCGCTTAGCGTGAATATTTTCAACGTTACTCCTGCCTTGCTAATAGGCGATAGCGACGTTAGCGACTCTTTCAGTCGCTAACTGGTTGGGTACGCCCACTTTGCATGTCATTAGCGATAAACATCGCTGACATGCAAAGCGGGCCCCAAACCGCTCGCTATCGCCTAAAAGCTGTCGCTAAAATCAGTTAGCGACAGCTTGCTAATAGGGCGATAGAATTATCACCGCTTAGCGTCCGAAAACGGCCGCTAAGTCGGCGATAATTGCCTATCGCCCTCCCTTGGTAATATGCCCCGTAGATCTTACTCACATACGAATGATTTAAATATAACACACAATTTTGTGTAACCATGATTTATTCCGCTCAATATTTCATACATGTATTCATTTGGAAGTGCGTGCACATATATTCAAATGTTGGAGTGCACTCTAACTGCTGTGTTAACTTAGCATAACCAAAGGCCCTAAGCTTCTGAGTTTCAATGTTTAACTTTCAAATGAGAGTGCCTTTATTTGATTGTTCCTGTTGCAGATACAAGGCATGGTTAGTTAGAACCAGGCTTTGTTTGTTTGTAGCAATAGTAAGGTACGGGAGGAATTTCTTGGCAAGAAGAAGACATGTTAACGAGGGGGAGACGAGTTCTCATGGAGGAGAGGGATGCTCAATGACAATCAAATGTGCCCCATCGAGAATGTGGGAGAAGAGCTAAATGTTGCAACCTCTACCTAGGACGATGGAAATGTACTGAAAAGTGACATCGGTTTCCTTGAATGCTTGTGTGTTAATAGATGTTGTATTGCTAGTTAGAGACCAGAACCCTTTAGGACTTCACAAGGTACAGACATCTGATGGGATACCTCTCATTGCATAGCTTCATGCTATGCTTTGTAGGCTTGGAGTACTTTTACAAAAGACTCCCTGATGCTGACACCTGCTCCTTACTTCTCATTGCTTACTAGGGTTTCCCTGAAGTTGGTATAGAGTAGGATAAGTTAGATTTATCAGAAATACTAATGACTAGTCAGGAAGATCAAATGATGTAAATAAACCTGCAGATTATTTTCCTCATCTTTATTACAGCCACCGTGTTTTGGTGTGTTTCTTATTGTTTAGTCGGAACTTTATTAGGAGGTTCGGATTTATTCTTGTGAAGCTGTATTTCTATAATATGCGTATGAGACTCATTTATATTAGTTTGTTTTTGATTTTGTAATAATACCCTTTAGGTTTCTTTAGTATTCCTAGTCATATAGAATGACAACTTTGTTACACTTTTATTGGATTTGGTATCTCATGTTTACTCCCTTTTACCTCTCATGCAACAAATAAAGATCCACTGGCCAAAGAGAGAAAAGTAGTACCAGAAATAGAGCATTCTCAGACGGTAGCATAATGAGAATGATTTGTTCTAGAAGTAGAGGGAGATAGAGAAGTGACCGTAGACTAGTTTAAACAGAAGCACCAGCCCCTAAGGTCTATGTTTCGGACTGGCGGATCGGCCGTTCGGAGGACAGTGTTGGTAGCATTGGAGGAGTGAGTATTAATAGGGCTGTGTGTCACAATGGTTTATACATAGCTTGTGGGTTGTATGAAAATGTCCTGATCTTTAGGGGAAAGTTTGAGTGTTGTGCAAGTGTGGTGTTAAGTTGAAGTTGTGATTGGGCCCGATGTGACCTAAGAGCCCAGAATAAAATTGAAAGTGTAGAAGACATTGTATTGTAATTTGTCTCCTGGGATTTTGTGGGTTGCGTCGTGAGACGTCGTCGATGACCCAATTGAGCTAAGGACTTTATTTCTATGTGTGAAAGTGATATATGATTAGCACTGTTAAACTTTTGCTCAGAGGGAAATTGCACTGATCAGGGTGATTCCCCTCAGGATGAGGTCTCATTTAGAATGTGTGTTCAAATAGAAATATTTCTTGGGTGATTGCATTCTGTTGATTTCTTTCGTAATGCAGACAACTTTGGTGATCATAATTTGTCTTCCAGGTGTTTATTAGTGAGTGTTGGTGAAGAGAGTGTTTGTGGAAATTATAAAGGAGGGTGAGTCGCTGTGAGAAGCAAGATTGGCATCATTGTGTGCAGCGCTGAAATTGGTAGGTTGGTGAAAAACCACGCTGTTACTTGTTGATCACATCATCGAGTGCTGCCCTGGAATTGGTCAGTGGTTTGGTATAAGAGTTTGGAAAAAAGACACTGTTTTAGTTTGAAAATATTCTGATCTTTATTGCTGAATAATTTGTTGGGAAAATGAAATGCTTTAGGATATTATCTGATTTGGTGAGGGGAGATGTGACAATACCCATCAGAGAGGGAGAAGAGGTACTTCCCGAATATAAAACAGGTGATTATATAGCGATAAATATAGGACTTCACACATGTATTTGGCTTAGTCAATGGCACAAGATCACAGAGAAAGAAGATGCACTGGCATTTCCATGATATGGTAAGTTTAATGTAAGAATCATCGAAAACATGAGAAGAATTGTATACGAAATAAAACTGTTACCCAGACTTACACAGTTTGAAGCGGCCAACATTTGGAAATGAGCAGCGCACCCAGAGAAAGGGAGCAATACCATGGTAGAGCTAGGCAGTGTGGACATGTGTGGATTCTAGATGGGATGTAGAACAGAAAAGACGGAGGATGGACATGATAGAAGGAGAGAAGTTGTACCCTGTGCTGACAGGTGAAGAAAGTGGGACAGATGGAAAGAAGAAGAGAGACACGAAAAAAGGATCAGGAGAAAGGAGAGAGGATAGTGACACGCGGGATAGTCTTTTGGACGTGTTAGTGTCAGAATGTCCACCTCCTTCCAATGAGCCTCACTAGATGCGTGGGGCACTAATGTGAGTGGTCTGGTGGGAGTGACTACTGCCCCAATAAATGTGAATTCCAATGCAATGGGGATTACTCCTGTGAATTTGAATCAAAATATGATAGAGAAGAGTTCAGGGATTTGTGTGTCTAGCACCTCCATAACTTTCACTGCTCCAGATGCTCTTACTGTTCTGGTTACTATTGGCCTTGTGGTTCCACAATCTACAATCCAAAGGGAATGGAAGGCATAATTTGCACTTCCAGCTAAACCGCAAGTTTCAGAGGATACTCATACCAAGGTAGGGGGTGAGATGATTTGTTCCCTTACTTCCTATGAGTGTGAGTTCTCCTTGTGGGATGAATGAAGGCCCTTTGATAAGTCAGACTGGCTTTGGATCTTTGAGGACATTCCAGGGGTAAACAGAGAGTGACACTATTACATGGGAGCCACCTCTAAATGCAAATAGGAGTACACCTAGAGAGGGGGGAATATCTAGAGCTCCTTGGGGCTAGTCAAATTTGAATGTCCAAGAATTGGATTTGATAAGATTGTAACAAATGTATAGTGCTTGAATGCCCGAGGGCATCTTGGTGCTGCTACTGACATAGATGGGAACCAAACCTGCTGCTCTAATGAGTAAAAAGCCCGGTCTTGAGAGATTTCCTGAATGACAGGAGGTCTGAACAGTTATTTAGGTCAATGGGAAGAGAGTTCCATAGCTTTGCTGTCCTCAACAGGAAAATTCTACTCCCCCATGATGCTCGTTTGGTCCTTGGCAGCACCAAACACTTGGCTTCTGAGGATCTAAGGTTTCTGGATGGAATATACCAAATAAATGTATCCTGGAGACAACTTCGGCCCATGTTGTGCAGTGCCTTGAAAGCTATGCAGAGAGCCTTAAATTCTAATCTCTTTGCCACTAGAAGCTAGTGGAGCTTAATCAAGGCCTGGGATACAGTCTGATTTTTTAAAATACCCAACAGGAGTTGAGCCAATGCATTCTGTAGCATCTGAAGTTTGTAAAGGAGTCTTTTCTTGATGCCCATAAATAGGATGTTCCCTTAGTTCAGTTTGGATATGGCAAGCGTGGTAACCACCGTTTTCTGAAGGTCTGAGGGTATGAAGGGGTACATTTTCCTGATTATTTTCAGAGTGAAGAATACTGATGATACAAGGGCACTAACCTGATCTTCATAGTTAAGTTTATTGTCAAACACAATCCACAGATTCTTCACTTTCCACACTGGCAAGGGAAGTGCCCCCATTTCTTCAGGCCAACTTGGTGACCAAAATGAGGTGTCTATACTCAAGAGAAGGACCTCCGTTTTCCCGGAGTTAAGCTTTAAACAGTTTAACTTCATCCAGCTGCCTATTTGAGATATACAAGAGCTGAATCTTGAGGCAGTGCCATCAGGATTGCTGGATACTGATACCACTATTTGGGTATCATCGGCTAAGAACACCACGAGAACCTGAATGATTTGATGAGCCAAGCCAGTGGGGTGGCATAAAGATTGAAAACAGTAGGGCTCAGCGAGGAGCCATGTGGCACTCCACATGGCAAAGAAAACTGTTCGAAAATGAAATCTCCTAATGCAAAGTGTGGCACTTTTTGCAATAGAAAGGATTTTATCAGGCTATGGGCAAGGCCGCTTATTCCGAACTCGGTGAGCCGGTCAATCAGAATGGTATGATTGACCTATCAAAGGCCACGAGAGATCCAATAATATCAATGTGGCCTTGCCGTCTTCATCTAGGATCAATCTCAGCTCTACCGAAGCCATTAGTGTCAATGAATGGCCTAAGTTCCATGTTCAAAGCTTTCTCCAGTAGCTTATCTGGAAAAAGTAACCTAGAGATGGGCCTATAACTACTGGGCTCTTGTGGATCAGGACTTTTTTTTTTTATTAAAGGTAAGCTGGAAACCTTCTTCCGTTTGAGAAAAAAGTAACCAATGTTGATTATTTCATTAAAAATAATGGTCAATTCAGTGCCTAGGATTCGTGGAACAAGATGAGCAATTTTTGGAGGGCAAGGGTCTAATGGAGATCCGGATTTAGTGGTTTTAATCAGATTAGAGACCTGCTCTGTACTTAGCTTGCTAATTTATCAAAAACAGCAGGTGTAGACTGCACCCCCTTGACTGCCGAGACTATGGCAGATGTTTGATTTTTTGTTACAAACATGTCATAAACTTCTTTTACTTTTGACTGAAAAAATTGGCTAAGATATTATAAAACATTTGACTAAAACTGTTACTGTTCGACACAGGCATCTTCGCTAAGCTTTTCACAGTATTAAAAAGCTCTTTTGCCAAGCTATTGGATTGCAAAATCTTTCTGGCAAAGTATTTCGTTTTTTCCTATATTATCAGCTTTTTTTACTCTGCGATTTACTGCTTATAAATTTCTCTGAGGTGGCAAAGAAATCTAACTTTGTAATTCCAAACCTCTGAACCAATTGATGAGATAACCTTGGATACAGAACCATTAATACAGAAATAGCAAAGATTTTTCTCAAATTATCTCTCCCTGGAAGATACACTACTTGGAGTGAAAGAATATGTTGCTTGCCCCACAAAAAATGAGCTGGGTCAGGTCTATTAAGGCCACTGTACCCATATGTTCCTGGCGATGAAGACAGCTCATCGACATCTGGCTGTCTATCCTAATCAATACTGGATGACCTTGAATGAAGGGAACAACATGCATCAAAACTAGATAGACTGCTTTCAATTCAATGACCTCTGATTCTAGTGTGGGCACCACCTTTCCTGAGCCTAATAGGATTGTACAACTGTACCTCAGCCCCTGCTGCTGGTATCTGTTGTTATTACTGTGGGAGTGAGAGGAAGAAATGAAAGAGCTTACAGCCATATGCATCAAGCCTTTAAGAACTTGCAAAATTTGCGAATCGCAAAAAAACTGCTTTTGCGATCGCAAAATACAGTGTAGCAATGCATCAACTGTATATTTTCGAAAAACACAGGTTTTCACAAATATAACGAATCGCAAAAAATTCCGCGAAATTAATTGCGATTCTGTATTTGCGCCTCGCAAATAAAGAATCGCAAAAGACATGCATGAAAATCGCAAATTGCAATTTTCCAGAAAATCGCAATTTTGCAAGCGCTAAATAAGAAGGATCACAACCAGGTGGTAATCATGAGTGCAAATCATATACAGCTGTAAATCAACTCAAACTTATTTAAACACACCCAGAATGAGCTACCACATTTCAAAACGGCAGGGCTTTACCTGATGGCGCGGAGTATTAGGCTGCAGGCTGCTGGACAAAGACGGAGCCGAATAAATGAGCGCATTTTCAGAGTCCGCATAACTTTGCTAGGACAGCAACAGGATGAGATATACGATGACTATAGGCTCAATGCAGCAATGATCCATGATCTGATCAATGAATTGGACCCCATTCTGCAACGACAGACACGTAGGACTAATGCCATCGCAACGCTTGTGCAGGTCCTATGTTGCCTACATCTACGGGCATCAGGCAGTTTTCAGGGAGTCATTGCAGTAGCTGGGGGTGTGTCGCAAAGTGAACTTTCAAGAATGTTCAAAGCATTCCTTGATGCCATGATGGTCCGGATAGGGTCACACATCAATTTCCCTACCACAGCGCATGACCTTACTAAAATTAAACAGGAGTTTTACCAGATAGCTCGCTTCCCACATGTTTTGGGTTGCATTGATTGCACCCATGTGGCAATATGTCCCCCTGCAGCACAGGAATATTTATATAGGAATAGGAAATGTTATAATTCCCTCAATATTCAGGTTGTTTACAATGTCAAAAACATAATAACTGACATTGTGGTGCAATTTCCAGGCAGTGCACATGATTCTTATATATTCAGGCAAAGTGGCATTCACACCCGTCTTGTCAGGGGAGAATTTAGAGAGGAACATCTGCTTGGTAAATATGTGTAATTGATTCTCACAGTCATTGTACGTATGTCAATGTCAAACTGCCACTGACCCTTTGCTTACTTACATGTAGGTGACGGAGCATACGCCTTGCGTAATTACCTTATGGCACCTTACCTCAATCCTACAACTGCCAACCAACAGAGGTATAATGCAGCACATATATCAACAAGGAACATCATAGAGCGCACATTTGGGCTGCTGAAGAGCCGATTCAGACGCCTCCATAAGACCGGTGGAGCACTTCTTTTCAAAAAAAAAAAAAATTTATTGTTCAGCTTGAAAAACTAAACCATAAAACATACCATTTAGCATTATCATGGGTATCCATATGCATACAATTTTTCAAATACAATAACATTGATATAGATAGAAAAAAGAAAAAGAAAGGGTCAGAACGAGCCGCTGTGCCCGACTTGAACAGAAACTCTAGAGCATATGGCAAACCCAGCTCCTACAGATCAGTTATTCAGCCATTGTGTAAATGGAGCCCATATTTGAAGCCCCCTCTCCCGCCTCCTCTTACCCCCGCAAGAAAACAGCTGATTCCAGATTACGAAGAGCTAGAATCCTAGCTCTCCAGGTAATAAAGGTGGGAGCATCAGAGCTGATCCATTCGCAAGTAATACATAATCGTATTGAAGACATAGCAATAAATATTAGAGCTGAAGAATGACTCGACCTGAGTGCTGAAGCATTAGTCTCACAGCCCAATATAACTAATTTGGGGATAAAACCACAGGAATTTTGAGATTGATATTAATAAATGTTTGAATTTCTTGAATGAACGAATCAAGTTTAGGACAGGTGAAAAACATGTGTATATCATTGGCAGCCACTAAACCCCATCTCGGGCAGCTATGGCCTCCATTACCTCCCCATTTAGATATTTTAGCCGGGGTGTAGTAAAGAGCGAATAAAGCCATATAAGAGCGTAAGCTCCCTGAGATTAGCACTGTGCTAGATATTTCTAATGCCTGCGCAATATCCATACCAGTCATACCTAACTTGTTCTCCCATTTAATGTTTTTGAGGGGTAGATCATCGGGGAGGCCTAGAAGAAGGTTTTGGTAAATCATCCCAATTTTTGACCTCTTCAAAATCAAATCCATGAGTGTGTTCTTAACAAACAGAGTGAGGATTTTATGCAAAAGTCTATCTAGATAGCTTCGGATCTGCAGATATTTAAAAAATGTGTGCGTATCCAAGGCAAACTTATCTTTGAGAAAGAGAAAGTGAGCCAAACTCACCTGATGAGCTAAGTCCCCCAAAACAGTAATGCCGTGCAGCCTCCACCTGATGGTGGTTTGGTCTTGAAAAATAGAGGGTAGCAATCTGGCTGCTGCAAGGGGGGTGTAATAATTCATATTAGGGATTGACCATTTCTGCCGTACCTTCCTCCAAACTGAGTACATAGCCATGATGACTTTAAATTTAGTTTTTTTGTAGTCGCTGGGTTCAAGGGCAGACAGCAGCATTCCCTTGGCATCCTCTCCTAAGCCAATTTCAAAAATAGAAGGACTACAAAAAAATGGGAGTACAGCTCTGTCACCAAAGAGTGGCAGAGCAAAATGTTGGAGTAGGGCTGACCAGTTGTAAAGCAGCAGATTGGGAACTGACCACCCACCCCTATCTAGCGGCAGGTGCATCCATTTCGCCGCCCTTCGGGGCTGACGGTTGCTCCATAGGAACCTTCTGCAACATCTTTCTGCATGAGCAAGACTAGTCTGGGCAAATTCTAGGGGAATGGTCCTGAAGATATAAAGAAATTTCGGTAAAATCAACATTTTTAACACATTCCTTCTACCAAACAGGGATAGGTGCAGATTATCTAGTCTATGTAAGGTGGAACTAACTGTATCTATAATAGGTAAGATATTGATTTCTGGTAATTTATCTACTGCAGCTGTAATTCTTATCCCTAAATACATTGCACTTTGAACCACTGGTGCATCAGAAGGGCCCATTCTGGAGGATTGGACCATCTGGGTCTTTTGGGCGTTAAGATGGTAGCCGGAAAACTGGCCGTACTGTCCTGCTAGAATCTTGATTGCTGGGAGTAAGGCTGACACATCACTGGTTAGCACAATAATATCATCGGCATATGCCAAAGCTTTAAATTCAAAGGCATTAACCCTGACTGGAGATATGTGCGAGGAGAGCTCGATTCTACTTAGAAATGGGTCGATATAGAGAGCAAATAACAGGGGCGAGCAGGGGCAACCCTGTCTAGTGCCCCTGCTGATTTGAAAAGATTTTGAGACCAGGCCTGAAATAGATACGGTTGCCTTTGGTGTGATGTAAAGTGCCTGCAAGGCATGGATAAAGCCAGGGCAGAACCCCTTCCAATGCAGAACTTTCCACAGGAACCCCCAAGCAACCCTGTCAAACTCCAATTCGGCGTCTAACAGGATTGCACCGAGGGGAGATCCTGTAGCTTGAGCCCAATCCAAGAGTGCTATGACACGACGGACGTGGTCCGCCGTGTTCCTGCCAGGGGAAAATCCGTGTTGGCGAACAGAAACAAGTAGAGAAATCACTAAAGCTAATCTAGTGGCCAAAATCTTTGCAAAAATCTTACTGTCCGTGTTGATCAGTGAGATCGGGCGAAACAAGGCGGGGTCGAGCTCCGGCTTATCTTTCTTTTTAAAAAGAATTATAATTGTGTGGCGCCAGGAGTCTGGTATATGGCCATGCTGAGCGTCTCTGAGGATTGTTAGAAAGTCCTCGCGGATCTCAGACCGCAATATGCTGTAGAACTCCAAAGGAATAGAGTCCGGACCGGCCGCCTTGCCCTTGGCCAGTGAGTTTAGTGCCAATTCGACTTCTTCCCATTCTATGGGTGCAGCCAGGGCAAGATTCTGATGGTCTGCAACTTTTAAGGTGTTGAGCTCATGAACAAAAGCCCCAAACTTTCATATATATTGCGGTCCTTAGCTTCCTCTGTGTATAGAGAAGAGTAAAACTCAGAGAAAACGGTCAAGACTCCTGCAGGAGTGTCTTGAATATGACCATGAGAGTCCTGAATCTTAACAATACGGTTAGCCAAGGATCGCTGCTAAAGCCGCTTGGCGAGGACCTTTCCCGATTTTACGCCAAACTCGAACATCAACGAGCGAAACTGTAGTATTTAGCTGCAAGATCCTGACCGAAAAATTCGAGGAGGGAGGCTTTGATGCGTGCAACCTGCGTTTGACTATGGGCTATATCATGACCTTCCTTACTCATGCTCGTGAGAAAGACCTCTGCGAGACGTAGTTCGTCGATCCGCCCATTAATTTGCTCACGGATTTGCCTCTGGCGTGAGGATGAAAAGCTCTTTGTTTCACCACGAATCGCTGCCTTGAGTGTATCCCAAACTATAATGTTGGGGGCTGACCCTCTATTGATGTTCAAAAATTCAGAGACCCAAGGTCGCATGTGGTCTAAGTATGATTCTTCTGATAGGAGCTTTCTCTCGAAGGTCCATGGTCTAGGAACCTTCGCAGTGGAATTTAGAGTGCGACTAATGATCAGCGGATTATGGTCTGATATTATTCGAGGTGAAATTGAAATCGATGTTGTATCTGCAAGCTGGTCAGACAAAATAATTGTCCAAACGTACCATTTTATTGTGGGGAGCTGAAAAATATGTTTTGCCGTCTAGATTCTTATGATGATAAAACCAAAGATCTGTCATAAAATGCTCCTGGACCAGCGCTTGCAGGGCCTTAAACACCTTAGGTTTCTTGCCCACATATTTTTGCCCACCAATTAAATTAAAGTCAGCTGACAGGTTAATATTAAAATCCCCGCAGAGACAAATGGGGTGGGGCCACAAGGCCAATTCTACATACAGGTAATGTAGAACTGCGGGTCGTCCAGATTTGAGCTATATACAGTACAAATGGTCAAAGGTCTACCATTAAACAAGAGCTCGACAATAGCCCAACGCCACCCATTATCTTGAGTCGTTCTCAAACAAGATCCTACCCCCCGCCTTACCAATATTGCCATTCCTCTTATCATTGAGGTTTGTCGGGCACATCCTATTAAATAAAAACCGTGAATTTTTAAATAGTCCCGATTATTCCATGGTAGGTGAGTTTCTTGCAAGCACAATACCTCTAAGTGTAAAGCCTGAATGACCCTTGAAAATAAGGCTCTCTTCTTCCCATTATTCAAGCCACAAACATTTAATGAGGCTATGCGCAATTTACCCAACGCCATTGAGTCTTTTGTACACTAGAATCAAAGCAACAACAGTAATCAATATGGTACCATGATAAATAAAACATTTTTCAAGCTTTTTTTGTATGCACCCCCACCCCAGACCCCCGCCCAGAGAACCCACCCACCCACCCAACCCTGAATCCCACCCATCAACAAACCCAGCATCCCACCTCCCCCCAACCTAGGCAATAGGACAGAAGGTTGAGTGATGGAGTAGCTGGTATGAGCTGGGACCCCCCCCCCGGAATTGCTACCAACTGAGAAAAAAAAACACCACTAGAGGACATGCCAAGGAGATACCAAAAACAAATCTGAAAACACAGAGTGTCCAGCAACTCGTCACCCCCTCGAAAGAGCATTGTCCCCACTAATGATTCTAGGAAAAAGGAAAAACTAAAGACGTAATCCTTAAGCTAGAGCTTTCTAAATTGAATCCAAAAAGGCCTTGGCCTGAATTTCAGACTCAAAAAATGTTGTCTGGCCTTGGTGGATAACTTTGAGTTTGGAAGGGAAAAGCAAAAACATCTGTGCCCCTTTAGATTGAAATGGGGCAATTAGCTGGCGGAGCTGCCACCTCCGTTCAACTGTGGCAGGGCAGAAATCTGGTCTGACAAAAAATTGACAGCCCTTTCCCACTCTCTGCCTATCAGGCCTGGCTAGGTCTTAAATCCTTTCTCTAGCTAAGAAGTTGTGCAAACAAATGAAAATAGCACGGGGTCTAATGTCCATTTGGCCACACCGTTGTTTAGGCTTAAAAGGAAACCGGTGGGCACGTTGGATTTCCAGTTGCCAGTCCCATTCTTTGACTTCAGGAAAGGTTTCAGCGAATAGTTCAGCCACAAACTGTCGAGTGTCCGACCCTTCAATGCCTTCAGGAACCCCCAAAATCCTTAGATTATTTCTCCGGGACCTGTTTTCAATGTCCACTAGTTTCCATTGGATATCACCTCTCTGAGATTGGATTGAATCTATAGTGGTCTTCTGGGTGGCCATGTCATCGTGGCCATGTCATCTTCAAGAGTCGAGATCCGGGTTTCTGCTTCGACTACCTTAGATGCCGTATCTGCACAGGTTTTAATCACTCTGCGAAGAGAATTTTGAACCCTGCGGCACGCCCCTTGTGCGCGGGCACTTTCCTGGTGAGTCTCCTCACGATGTGCCATTATTGTCTGGTAAATATTGCCAGTGTCATTTCGCCCGGAGGTGGGCCCAAGCTGGGATCAAAGGCATTAGTAGCTGGATCTTGGCAGTTAGCTTGTACTCCAGGGTGTGCAGTAAATGAATAATCCCAAGCTAGAGAACCGATATTTGAGTTAGGATCTTGAGGTACTTTTCGCACTGTGGAAAGAGCATTCGAAATGGCCGCGAAGTACAAGACATCATTGGTTCACCAGTCCCCCATGTCGCTGTCCTCATCATCAGTCCAATTCTTATCCAACCCATTATCATCCACAGAGGAACCAGTATGTTCAGATAAGGAAAAAAAATGTCTCCATCTGAGTCGCCATCAGTATTTATTGAGGCAGGTGGTAGGGGAGCTTGCAATACCTCTGCATATGGATGATCCTTTGGAAGAGCTAAAGAGGGTGCCGAAAGAAGGGCAGCTGTTGCTTGTATTTTAGGCGCATGATCTGAAAGGACTACAGCTCCCAGCAGGCCACTGGGTTGTACAGTTGAGTCCAGTAAAGATTCCGTGCTGGTCAGAGTCCCAGAAGTATTAGCACCGAGCACCCCGACCTCGGGTTGCCCATTTGTGTTACCTGCCAAGCCCCCACTAATAATACTGGGTGAAACTGACGGAAAGGGTAGTATAGAAGCACTATCTATCTTACCAGTTACCGCTGTGGAAGCCTTGGAAGGAACAGTAGAGGAATGACGAGGTTTCACAATTGCTGGGCTCTGTGGGCTCTGGAGCGTTTTGTTGATGCTACTTGTCCGGGATTGAAACATTGCCGGCACTGGAGCGGACTTGGTATTTTTCAGTGTTTTGCCGGGCGGGTTATCTGGCTGTCCCTTTTTAATGTTATCGGCAGATGAAGATGCCGTCTGAGCAGATGGGGGCTGAGGCAGTGAAGAGCCGGACTTTGCGGCGATCCAAGGCGGGTTTTTAGTCTGCCCTTTCGGCGGCATTGCAGAGTTAACAGAGCACAGTCGATGGAGCCGCCGAGCCGAGCAGAAACCACTGCCCAGCGAGCGCCGCGGGGCAAAGATCAAGTATGTCAGGCAGCGTCAATAGATGCAGGCCACCGGAGCATCTCACTTCGAAGGTCAGAATGCAAAGAAGTTTGTTCGTCAGTCGTAAATTAAATTCTTTCGACCCCGAGCTGAAGAGAAAATATATCAGCAGGGCATCCAGGGGGGGAGAAAAGCTGAGACCAGTTCACTCGGCCAGCGAGATGGCCTCCATCTTGCCTTGACCGGTGGAGCACTTCAATACAACCCTGAACAATGCTGCAAGATAGTAGCAGCATGTGCCATGCTGCACAATATTGCAACAAAGGGAGGAATGGAAATCGAGGTGTCTGACAGCGACTCGGAGGATGGGAACCAGCAAGTGCCACACCACCGTGCAGCACAACGGGCAAGCGCAGCAGAAGGGCGTAGGAGAAGATTGGACATCACACAAAATTACTTCTGAGGTGAGTAATGATGACACAAGAACTGTATATTGCAATCAAAGTAATCTTTATGTAAATAATGTATGACCTGAGTGTTGAAGCACACTTTCAATGTGACCAGTGGCACATGAGTCTAGGTAATGGACATATGTGGAATGAAAAGTAATGATGACTTGAAAGTCAGTCAAAATGTCACATTGCAACAATGGTTACGTCAACATATCACAATGTCATTGTACATGGCAGTCTAGCGCTTTCTTCCACGAACACCCAGACGCCTGTCGGAGCAAGCATCAACATCTCTCAAGTTGGAAGCAGAGGGGTACTGCTGCGTGTGTTGCATCTTACTGCAGTGGCAACTGGCATAGATATACTGCTCATGCTTGAGGCCCCCTCATTACCCTCTTCCTGCGTGGACATGTTGACTGCACTTGTGGAAGCATTCTTCATTTCCACTGCATTGGTCACCTGGTCCAGTGCTTTAGCCACATCCCGCTCCAATGGCACATTTTTGTTTGCATGGTCACAGCACTTTCTGTTTGCATGGTCACAGACCTACGTGCCAGCAGTGCAGTTGTTGTGGCCAGCCTATTGTTGGATTTCTCATACATTTTGAGGTGCTGCAATAGTTGGCGATGGTGTCTTTTCTGGGATACATGTCCCTCCTGCATGACCTTGGTCAGTTGCTGCACACTATCGGACAGTACTGCAATGTTGGCTGCCATCTTTCCAATTTGGATCTGTACTAAACGTGTGTTCTTGGTCTGCAGGTGCTGCATACGGAGCATCTGTCCCTCAAGACCACCCAGACATCATTTGGTTGCTCCTCCTGCTGTGTTCTGCGTGCTCTAGCTCTTCTACGCCGGACTCTGACATTGCTTCTGCGGACCTGTGTTTGTGGATTTGGGATAGGAGTAGCTTGGCCATGGCTGGCCTAATGGTGTTGCATTTCCCTCATCATCTGAATCCATGGGGACTAGTGGTGGGACAGTTGCCCTGCGTGAGTTTGGTGCACGTTATTGATTTGTTGGCAGAAGCGGTGTGTCCACATGTTCAACTGCGCTGGTGTCGTGCATGTCCTGGAAGTCACTATCCTCGGCTTCTACACGTTCTGCATCTGTGAGGTTAAACAGTGCAAAACAGCATTAACTCATGCTCGTGATGTCATGTCACAATAATCAATTATTTGATTTGTCATTAAATTGAGGATATATTACACTATTTTGAGTTGTTTTTCGCATATGTGTGTGTTTGTCATTGTAACTGCTTGACCTGCCTACATCTCCCATAATGCACTTCCCTTTCTGAAAACATTGTGTACTGGATGTTAAAAGTGTGCACTTGTGCTGTACTGAGCTCAGGTTCTACCTTTAATATTTAGGACAATGGTAACATGCATTCATCTTACCTTCAGATGTGTTTGCTGCTCCTGAGGTGTCTAGCTGTGTCACATCAACAACAGCTTCAGGCTGGATTGTGGATTTCACAAAGTCCTCAATGGGAGTGTTCCCAGTGTCTGTTGGTGTTCCCCCTCCTGTCTTCATTGCCTCCTTCAGCCGGTCAGCAATGCGCACCTTAGCCTGACTGCGCAAATCGAACCATCATTTTTTCAACTCTTCAGTGGTGCGGTATGTCACCCCAATGGCATTCACCCTATTTTTGATCTGGATCCATATTTTCCTTTTCTCCTGCTCTGACACTTTTAAAGATGCTTTGCCAAACAGCTTATCATGGCTGTGGACTACTCCCTCAATGAAGGTGTCAATTTCTTTTTCAGAAAATGTTATTTTCCTTTTCCTGCCTGTTTGGCTGTCCTCTGCTGCTCCATTTCTGATAGTTGCCAAGTTTCCAATCTCTCAGTCTCACTCCTGTTCAGCTCCCAGAGCCAGCTCCCTCCTCTCCTTGAGACTGTGCACTGAAAATGAGTCTTGGACTGCTCACTTCCTGGTTCTGATGTCATCAAGATGCATCAAAAGGCGACTTCTATAATTGCGATTTCGCAATTACCGAGATCGCTATTTTATTTGCGATATTTAGCGATTCTTTATTTATCGCAATTTTTTTGTTGCATCGTGTTGTGCGATTCTTTATTTGCGATTCCCTAAAAATCGCAAATAAAGAATCGCAAACTTTAACAATGTGTTGAAGATGAGTTCAATGAACTGGATTGTCCAGCCAGAATGGGAATGGACTTCTCCTGGTTCACTAAGAACCTGAATTTATCAGAATTTGGAAGGAAGGCATTCTGTAACTGTTCTGCTTAGAGAGAGAATGAGAAGCAATCAGGCCATCATCCAGGTAAGAGAACCATTTGGTACCTTATGAATGAATTTTACCAATGTTCAGGGCCAGAATCTTTGTAAAAGTCCTTGGTGCTAATGCCAGACCAAATGGAAGGAGTTGGAATTAGAAATAACTGTGTCCCACTCAAAAACGGAGCTACTTCTGATAATCCATGTGAATGGGCACATGTAAATAAGAGTCTTTCAAATCTATTTACGTTAAGAAATTGTCTTTTCCTAAGAAAGGCAGGTTTGAATCAAGAGAGCTTATCTTAAACTTTTGATGAGGAATGAATCGGTTCAAATTTTTTTAATCGAACACTGATCTAAAGGCTAATGACACCTTTTGGACTAAAAAGACGATTGAATATAACGATCCCTTTCATCTGCTTGTGGCACTGGACTTATGGCTGTTTTTTTTACAAAAGCTGCTGAATCCAGTTTAGCAAACAGGACCATCCCAATGCATCTCTTGGCTATGGGGGTGCAACAAAAAAACAGTCTTGTGGTAGGGATGAAAAGTATATGACCAGACCAGTAGTCACGACCTACACTGCCCACCTGTCCATAATCTCTCCTTGCCACACCTGTGCAAAGTATTTTAATTGTCTCCCCACCTGTTGAGGAATGTCCATTGCATAGTCAAGGCTTAAGGGTCTATGAAGGGGTGTTGGTAGAGGCAGCAGGAGTAAACCAGGTTTTATCAGCCCCATGGGTTGAGATGGTTTTGTACCAAAACCTGGTCCGAAAGCTCTTTTGTAGCCAAAACCTCTGCCTCTCCATGGATGTTTAAAGGGAATTTACAACTTCCTGTATTCAGATGATTTTGTAATAATGTCTTCTAGTTTATAGCCAAAGAACGTGGAACAAAGGAAAAGAATTTGCATGAGCATACTCTTTAGAGCTGCATCTGCTTTACAGCCTGCTTTACAGCCTCTCATCGATAGGTGCCTCCGTCTCGCTATAGCTGCCCCAGACAAAGCTGCTGCTGCCCCAAAGCATCATACGATATGTCTGCCAATAGTCTTACTTTCTGCTCCATGATGAAAAGAGTCTCAGAAAAATCCTTACCCTGCTGGACTTGATCTGCCACTACTTTTCCTGTTTGCGGTCACGCTATTGTTTCCCTGTTACATATGGTTTCGGGTAAGTTGTCTTTCTCCGGTAATGGTGTTTGATATACTCCTCTGATCTATAGAGGTTTCTCGCATGCCTTTGGGCCGCACATTTGTTTCACGATAATTCGTTTTTTAATAATTTCGCATGAATCCCACACAACGCGCTGTTCATTAAAAGCACCCGGTTATTTCTTTTACTGGTCTATTTCATCACCAGGTGGTTACTATTACTTCACCATTGTATGGTTTTTACACACATTTTTGTAAAATTACACACTGTGTCACCACGCGGTGTCATTTTCTAATTTTTCACGTTTTCTACTATGCACGTGATACCTTATATTCGATTGTTTTCCTTGTGTAATCGTTTGAGGTTAGGGCCCCACCCTAAAATGATGTCTATTTCCCCAACAGATCCCCTGATGAAGGGACGGTGGTCCCGAAATGCATAGGGATTAATCGCATTTTGAAACCTATTTGTTGAACTTATTGAAGTATCCACGTCTTGTCTATATGACCTTTAATATATGACTACATGGATTAAACCTGAATTGTAAACTTTGGATTCATACCTGAGTATCTTTTGAAATCCTTAAGGCTGAGACCTTCCAGGAGCACCTCAGGATTCCGCGTGGGACCTCCCACGCCTCCATGTTATAGTCTTGATCTGCCAATCCCATAAACTCCTTCAACAGGAATTTAATCGCATCGTTAGTGAGAGCTCTAAGTTCTGATTTCAAAATGTGCACCTGTATATGCGCTCTTAATGCTTATGTCAACTTTGAACTACCAGATCCACGGGAGAAACATCCTATGACACTAGCAACCCATGGCAAGATACCCCAACCAGAAGGGAGTCCACTTTTACTATGAGGGCAAATTCATATGAAAATGTATCAGTGGGGTAACACTTTACTAGAAACAGGGAAAATGCATGCTTTTCCACACACTCCCATTGGTGTATCAATACCATCCTTATTAATGAATGCAAAGGAAGTGAAACAGGTGGTTTCTTGTGATGTCTACTAAAAATATCCTCTTCCTGAGAGTCCTCAACCACCATAGGTAAAGCCAAATATCCTCTGATATTCAAAAGTACGTCAATCAATTTAGGACCTTGATCAAACCAACCATGTAAATTCTTCTCCTGATGTGGTGTGTTCCCTCTGTCATTGGGTTGACGTTGCTACTGCAGCTGTTCAAGAATCTCCAGGGCATTACTTTAAACCTAGCAACTGGGTCCACACCAAGAAAAACATCTGCAAATCTTGTCTGGAAGAGCGCTGGTGTGGAACCTACCAAGTGATCCTTGTCATCAACACTGTTGTCAAGTGTGCTTGTCTGCCGAATTGGAAACACACCTCCAATAACAAGAGGGCAGGGTATGAAGGGGAGAAGCGGAGCCAACTTCTGCCAATTCCTCAAGGCCACCCGGATTTGAGGTATCTGACTCCTCAGAAGAAGATGAGGACGACCAGCCTTGAGATCCGCAATCTCCATCGGATGAGCAGCATGCAGAGCCAGAGCCTAATGGAAATACTACCTTTCCAGCAACCACTCCACCTCAGAGAATGAATTTGCCCTGTTAGAGACAGAAATCTTAAACACTTCCAAGGAAGGTTGGCCAAAAACTTCTATCATTTGAAAGAGGCTATTGATACCCAAGACGAGACCAGAGACAATTAGGGAGGATAGTGAGTTAGATGAACAAGAACAACTGGACCAGATTGACATTACAGATGTAGGCTTGGAGTTAAGCAATACAATTCGACCTAAAAGAGAAAGAGAGATCAATCAAAAATATTCAGGACTAGAATGGACATACCTCACAAAGATCAAGCTCGACATTGATGACTCCTTGACTGACCCTGACAAAACTCCCTGAGTGCTCGTGGTGATGAAACCTCTTCAAATTGACAGTTGGCCAAGGTCCAAATGATGAATAGAAAGTTAGGCTAATGGTCAGAGAACAAGAGCTCTCTTAGGCCTCCAGCTCACGCAGAATAAATATTCTTGTAGATTACGAGAAAGGGTAGAGACAATAGGATAATAACTAGAGGACTAACCCTTTAGATAGTTCCTTGAACTGATTTAAGCTAAACATGGGGCGACCACATTGCAAAATTATAATTGTGAGTCTGGCAGTCACCATTTCAGTTTCTGTGATTGGATGGCTGTTGGATGTTCACTTGTTGGGAGGGAATAATATTCCTGTTTCAACAAATTTTACCTCTACACCTGTAGATAGGCTACCCTTGACCAAGAATAAGGTCTCACATCTTCCACAGCATGAGAGTTTGTATAGTTTTAATGTATATTACCAGATGTTGTCTGAATATGTAAAGGTCAGGGAAGTAGAGGATTGCTTCATTTGCGCTCATTTTCCTGGTCCGGCAGCTAAAGGAGCAGCTTACTTTCACCTTCCTTTATCTTAATTGCATTGTTGTAATTTTAACAATCCTCTAGATAATGTAACATCGTCAGTGGAGAAAATCTGTATTTGTGGGCTACTAAACACATTTCTTGCTTTTACCAAGGGTAAAAATCAAGGGATCAGTGTGAGTATATGATAACATTATTTACCCCTGTGGCTAACATGAGCAGTACTAACCATAGTCTGCATGATGTAGCTTGCAAAATTAACCAAGGCGAGAGGGTGTTTGTAGACAAATTGAATGAAAGTCTAAGAATAGATGAGGAAAGGGGTAAAGAAAAGGCAAGTGCAGAGCATGTTATTGGGAAAGGTAAGGAGATCTTAAAGGAACCACCTCCAAGATTAAGCATTGAAGTCACCAAGAAAGGGCCTTTATGCATAATACAACAGCCAGAGGGGAACAATACTGTTGAGAAATTGGACCAAAGTGAGTGTGCGCATAAATATTAATTAAAAGGGAAAACTTTTTCAGATTTAGACGTTAGCATCAAGGGCATTATGTGTGTGGTAAATCTGCTTATTTTCCGCTACCACACAATTGGGTAGGTAGTTATCATGCAGCTTTAGTTTTCTCCAATGATCTACCATATTAATGAGTTAAACGTTCCTCTTGAACAATACATTAGGCAAAGCTTTAAGCAAATGCTTAGTTATATCTTTGGATCACCCCTGCCATCCATAGGACTGGCACTAAATGATGTAAAGAATAAGATTAGAAAACTGTCCACTTTAGTTGATCAACTCGTGACTAACACCACAGGTGCGTCGACTGTGAATAATAAAGGATTGCTTGCAATGAGAGCGATGAATATGCAAAATCGTCTTGTGTTGGATTTACTCCTCATGAAGGAAAGCTGAGTTTGCAAAGTCATTCATGCTTAGGAATGTGTGCATACATCCTTTACTTAGATAAGCAGCTTGACAGCTATATTACTAACATTATGAATATAATGCAAGAATTAACTGAACTATAAAAAGCAGGTGCCTAGGAAGGATTAGGATCATTCGTTGCACCCATTGGTAAAGGATTTCTTAAGATAGGAGAATAACTTGGTGGTGTAGGAGGAAGAATCCTGAAATTGCTACCAACTCGTCTCTTGATTATACACATTGGAATTGTATATATGCTCACTTTGTCAAAGTTTTGCCAAGGAATTTCATCACAGAAGAAAATGAATTGTGGGTCTAAGAAGCTGTCAGCAACAAGAGAGAGGAAGAAAACTGAAAAGACTGCTTATCATGGTTGAAGAAATGCAAAGCAAACTTTACGACACTCTGAAAGATCTAGGATAAACAAGCAAAAGCAAAAGAATCCAAAGTTGATGAATGATATGTTGTAATAAAGAATTTAGGTGATGATTGAAGTCATTGGAGGGGGGACCTTGAGAACTGATTTTCTGTTAATAAAAAGGAGCATTCCAAACTGAGTTGATATTAACATTAGAATATGTTTACACTGTCCTCCATCTTGCCTCAATGTCACATTATGCCATGTGATGATTACTGCTGATTTCCGTTCTAAATAAAGTATTAGTAGTGTTAGATGACTAGACAGAGAATGTTCTCAAAAAAGTTTACTCCCTGTACAGAATAAAGGACATACCGAACCGTCCGCGGTTATGGCTTAAACAATGTATCTGTTCAACTGTTCAGCTAAAAGTTTCAAGAATTACTCAATCTCAATGTATTGCTATCTTGAGAGAATCCTTGAATATATTTTGTAGCAAAATGTTTCTTCTGGTTGTTCCCCATTGGTGCAAATTCTGAGAATCATGTATTCCCACAGAATGTATGAATGTCTTTGTCTAATGTCCTATAAAGGGACACGGATTTCTGTAACCAGTAATGCCCCTAACCCCGACCTTCAGAAGGTCAACCTATGCCGGATTTCATTTAAAACTGTACTTAGAACTGTACTGAGTTCTTTGCACTTACAAATCGTATTCTTTGCTGATTCAACTTACTGATGGCATGTTTATTGTAATCTGCCTATAAATTCTTTATATAAAGCCTTGAAATGCCAATCCGTGTCTGTCACTCTTAGGAGAATGTTTCAGCACATTAATAGGCCCGGGTGTAGTTCGCGAAGTAGTGCTACGCGAAGCTACGCGAAGTGCACTTCGCACTACGCGAGCTGCATGTAGCGATGCTTCGCGATGATTGCACAGTGCCGCATGCATGTTCGCACTGTGCAATCATTGAAAATGGCATCTTGCACAGTGCGAGCTGTTTTTTACTGCCGCTCGAGCAGATTTTTACTCGAGCAGCAGCTTTCTCAATGCGGACTGGAAGTTTCTCATCGCGAGCGGTCGCGAGCATACGTGACCACTCGCAATGAGAAACATTGAGGACCGCGAGCAAGCAAAAAATGACCGCTGCACTACACTACGTGTGTTTGCACTGTGCTACGTGCAATTCGCTTAGTGCGAAGTAGCGCAAACTTTGCAAACTACGCGAGTGTAGCGTAGTGCTTTGCCCAGGGTTAATTACTGTGAATTTATCTAAATAGAGTACGTGACAGATCCAGTCAGGAAGCACAAAGTCCCCATTATGACTGCATTGCTCCTGGTCCTAGTTGTTGGAGTGGAGCATGAGATAGGCGTCGGAGCCAATTTATGCGCCAACAGCCTCTTCCCCTGTCTCCGTAGAGACTGATTTAGGAATCTTGGAAGGAGGAACAGGCCCAAATCTTGCTGTGAATGCTGCCTCAGCCGCAATTTGATTCATAGTCTGTATAGGTTGCAAAGAAAGGGGCCCAAATGAAGCAGCCTGCACTTTGTCTCCATTTTCTAAATCAATGTGATATATTTTCTCCTTTGGTTTGTCAGACTCCACAATCACCAGCAGATCAAGAGCACCACAGACCTACTCAACAGAGTTCAGCAAAGCCCAATGGGAAAAAGGCAGGATTTTAACAACACTTGCCACTTTGGCAATTGCTTAGCAAACAGGCTCTAGATTTTGCGAGACTGCAGGATAACAAATAGTGACCAGATACTTCCTTTGTATTTGTTTAATGCAAATATGATATGCTGTGAGACCGTTAGAACAGGACTACATGGCAACAAATGTGCCGCGCACACCGCTGCTTAAGGAGGCACAAGAGATGTGTGCTTAATGTAGAACGCGGTCCGCTCTGTAAGACCAAGTCAATTTCTGCCTGTAACAAAAACAGTGAGTTAGCTTAGCGAAGCTTTATTTAATATGTACAAATAAATAATGTTTACCTTGCGCTCTGTATACACTGCGAGAAATGTAAAACAGGAAGTGTCATGGACGACTTCCCCTATTTGTATGACACAGAAGACGAAGTCGGTCGTATTGGTAGTACATAATTTTGTGCTTTGTATACTTTTCGGTATGCAAAGGAGAATCTCACCTATTGGGGGCTGGGGCATGGAAGGCGAATATGGAGGTAATGCCTAAATTACTTACTGGTAATTGCTTTACTCTGAATCCAATTCCCTCGCTTGCAGCCATTACTTCTGAAGCCCGCCCGCCTCACCAGACATCAATTCCATGCTATCCTAATGAATAAAAACCCCTCCCCTCACTACTCCTCCTGTCATTAACCAAACTCTAACCAATCGCATTTGTCAGTTGTGTATAGGGACGGCGGCAGGGACTATGGCTACAAACGAGGGGAATGGACTCAGAGTAATGCAACTACAGATAAGTAAGTTTGGTCCTAATCTCGCTTGCAGCCATTATTTCTGAGAAGCAGCAAGCAAAGAACCAGAACAATTGACAATGCTGATTGCACAAAGATAAAGCTTTATTATAAACATCCACCATACCAGATTCTTCTATTTCTTCACAGAAGACAGAACCCTGTAACCAAAGACATCATAAATGCATTGAACCTGTGCAAGTCTATAATGTTTAGAAAAGGTAGAGGAATCAGACCATGTAGCAGCATGGCAAATCTCCTCAATAGAAGCACCATGCAGTTCTGCCATTGTAGAAGCCATGCTATTAGTCGATCTACTCTGAAAAGGCATTAGCAGAACCTGGCCCTGAACTTCATAAGCTTTTGCAATCAAAGACCTGATCCATCTGCTCAAAGTGGCTGTAGTCAGCTTTGATTTCTTCCTTCCTGGGCCAAAAGTTACAAACAAAGACTCCACTTTATGAAATGGTTGAATGCTCTGCAAATAGCTGTAAGAGCCCTCCTCACATCCAAGAGATGCAACCTACTCTCCTCCTCTGAAGAAGGAAAAGGAAGTTAATCTGGTAGAATCACTTTTTGCTGTTTGTGAAAAGGGGAGTCCATCTTAGGTGTGAAAGAAGGGACTGTAACTAACAGAAAAAATCTTGCAGAAAGGATACCTACAAGACAATGCTCCCAATTCTCCAAGCACCCTGGCTGATGCAATTGCTACCAAAAAAGACACTTTTAAGGGTAAGCAACTGTAAATCAACATCTTCCAAAGGCTCAAACTGAGTTCTAGTCAATGATCCCAAAACCATTGTCAAATCCCACCAAGGAACAGGCCTGTATGACCTAGGATAGGTATTACATTAGTCGTGTAAGAGACAGGACACCAGACCCTCCTCATTTGATACATTCTTCCATGGACCTCTATGCTCTTACGGTGGCCACCGTTAACCCCAACCATGACCCATCCTGCAAAAACTTCATAACCATGAGCAAACTAGTACTTGGAGGCTCTTCCCAAAACTCTATTTCAGAACCCTTTTCGATTATGTTGAGCACCCATTTGTCTGTGACATCCTGATGCCAAGCATCCATAAAGTGCATCAGCCTCCCTCCTACTGGAAGATTTCCTGAGGAACCATAATTGTCAGGACCGTTTGTGAACTGGACCCTTCATCTTGGAATGTTTCCTAGGGGCAAAGCGCATGGGCTGATACTTCTACATGCCAACAGTATAGAACTCAAATTCTCAATGGGAAGATGATCTGAATCTCGTGCCCAGGTGCTGTCTGGCTGCAATCAAGATTCTTGAAGACATTGCGGTTGCCATGAGTACTTCCAAGAAGATATCTACCAACAGAAGCACTTGTTGTTCCGAGCCAGCCAAATGTTCTGTACACTCATAACCCTCCTGAATAGCCACTGCCAACTGATCAAAGTCTTTGATAACAGACTGAGCTGTATATGCTGCATATAAACTAACCTTAAGGGACACATTCTCTGCCACAAATGCTTTCTTAATGCCAGTATTCACTTTCATATTAGAGGGTCAGTAGGAGAACAGTCTACAGGATTAATAGAAGTCTTGCCAATAAGGATAGCCAAAATGGAGGCCACCTTAACATTGTGTGGAAGAACATCATCACCTTCCAGGATGTAAAGTTTCTGTAAGAAACACGGACCTGACACTTTATCCACCTCCTTCTATGCTAACAGAACCATATCTTTAATAGTCCCATGAAAAGGCATAGCCGTTGCACAAGGCTTAGCATACGGCGGAAATAAGGCATCC
This sequence comes from Lissotriton helveticus, assembly GCF_964261635.1. Lineage (NCBI taxonomy): Eukaryota > Metazoa > Chordata > Amphibia > Caudata > Salamandridae > Lissotriton > Lissotriton helveticus. The sequence goes on from NC_136059.1 coordinate 1,379,029,397, forward strand.
TCCTCATTATCCATGCGAAAAAGGAGAAAAACCCAAATTCTAGTTGTTAATGCCTGTAGACTTTTATATGCATCTGCAACTAGACCTTAATAAAAAATGTCATTGTGGTACTTGCTAGTTTTTCCCTTGAGATATTGACTAATATTGTTTTTGGTAGATGATTGAGAGGCTCACTTGACCCAAAGCTCTAAAACTAGTGTGTTTCGGCACACTTGTTTCATCAGAGGCATCATTTAGAGGTTGAAGGCTATGGCCTAATGGCAATAAATTAAAGGAGGGTCAAGGAACAGTTTACTAGGTCCAGCACCCGAGCTCCTAAATGAACCATGTAATAAGAAAGGAGGGTGCTGTTTCTCCGGGGAAGGGGGTATGGGGGTGTAAAGCTGTCAAGCGGAACCGGTAGGTAATGCTGAGGGACCCAGGGGATCCAAATGATCAGACCTGAGTGTTCTCGCGCACAAAGATGGGTGTCCTGCTCCATCACAGAGCTTGTCCTCGTCAGGCCAGTGGGGCAAAGACCAACGGGCTCCTCAGTGGGGGCTCTTTATTGGAGATCCTCTGATCTTAGCTGTAAAGATGATATCAAGTGAGGGTGTGTGTGTAGGATGGGGTACGCAGGTGATTCAAAATAGACTAAGGGGTACCAGAACGACTTTAATGAAGTGGTCTCCTTGACAGAGTAAAAACAAGCATTGAAAATGCAATAGGTCTCGCAATAGAAGAGTTTGACATTTTTCGTTTTGCAAATGGATGAGTGACACCTATAGCATTTGGAATGCAACATGTTTTGTATTTACGTGACTTATATGGCAGCTCTGGTGGTTATGCTACATCTCTAGATAGTTTTATCTTTCGCAAATGTGACACCTATTGTAACACAATATGTGTTGTGAGGGTGAGTGAGGGTGAGGGGTTGAGGGTGAGGGGTTGAGGGTGAGGGGTTGAGGGTGAGTGAGGGTGAGGGTGAGGGGTTGAGGGTGAGTGAGGGTGAGGTGTTGAGGGTGAGTGAGGGTGAGGGGTTGAGGGTGAGTGAGGGTGAGGGTGAGTGAGTGTGAGGGGTTGAGGGTGAGTGAGGGTGAGGGTGAGTGAGGGTGAGGGGTTGAGGGTGAGTGAGGGTGAGGCTGAGGCTGAGGGGTTGAGGGTGAGTGAGGGTGAGTGAGAGTGAGGGTGAGTGAGGGGTTGAGGGTGAAGGGTTGAGGGTGGGTGAGGGTGAGGGGTTGAGGGTGAGTGAGGGTGAGGGTGAGTGTGGGTGAGGGTGAGTGAGGGTGAGGGTGAGTGAGGGTGAGGGTGAGTGAGGGTGAGGGTGAGTGAGGGTGAGTGAGGGTGAGTGAGGGTGAGTGAGGGTGAGGGTGAGTGAGGGTGAGTGAGGGTGAGTGAGGGTGAGGGGTTTAGGGTGAGTGAGGGTGAGTGAGGGTGAGTGAGGGTGAGTGAGGGTGAGTGAGGGTGAGGGGTTGAGGGTGAGTGAGGGTGAGGGGTTGAGGGTGAGTGAGGGTGAGGGTGAGGGGTTGAGGGTGAGTGAGGGTGAGGGTGGGTGGGGGTGGGTGAGGGTGGGCGAGGGTGAGGGGTTGAGGGTGAGTGAGGGTGAGTGAGTGTGAGGGGTTGAGGGTGAGTGAGGGTGAGGGTGAGTGAGGGTGAGGGGTTGAGGGTGAGTGAGGGTGAGGGTGAGGCTGAGGGGTTGAGGGTGAGTGAGGGTGAGTGAGAGGGTGAGTGAGGGGTTGAGGGTGAAGGGTTGAGGTGGGTGAGGGTGAGGGGTTGAGGGTGAGTGAGGGTGAGGGGTTGAGGGGTTGAGGGTGAGTGAGGGTGAGGTGTTGAGGGTGAGTGAGGGTGAGGGTGAGGGTGAGTGTGGGTGAGGGTGAGTGAGGGTGAGGGTGAGTGAGGGTGAGGGTGAGTGAGGGTGAGGGTGAGTGAGGGTGAGTGAGGGTGAGGGTGAGTGAGGGTGAGGGGTTGAGGGTGTACTCTAAACAGCAATACATTGATCAAATCGTGTGTTCGACTAGTGCATGGTTTATCCACAGGAAAACAGAGCAAATCTTTGTAAATTACCAATGTGATGCACTTCCTATCGGAACATGTTATTTAGCTAAAGTAGATTCGAAGCTCGATTCGTTTTAGGGCATTTTTTTTTCTACATTTGGTCACACATCGATTCACTTGAGCAAGACTATTTGCCACAAAGCAAGGAGGAGGCACTTCGTTCATAAAGAATGAATCTGGTTTTGAACCAACTTCGAGGTTTGAACTGTTTTTAGCAATGGAAGTTGCTTGAAGAATGGACCGCAAATGAATTTAACTCATTCCTCTAACGCCCTACATGTATCATTTTAGTCTAAATTCATCGCCCAATCATGAAAAACACATTTGAACATTCTTACTGTTATCAGAATACTAATGCAAGATTTATTAATTTAGTGCACGGTTTTAGCATACACTGCTGTGATCGGCCAAGGATTTAGTTAGATTAGGCGACACGGCGGACGGAGGGAAAGGCAGATAAGGGGAGGTGGAGGAGAAATGAGACACGGCGGAATCTGTAAAGGGAGTTTCGCAAAGATCAACACCATGCTTTTACTGTGGCTTGATAAACGGGTGAATTTGAGAAAAGGCTTCAGGGAAAGGTGGTGTGCGCGCTGTGTAGAAGCATCGGGAACTTATCAGCTGTATTTACTGAATTGTTAACCCCTTCCAACCATTTTCCCATTTCATGCGAGCTATCGCTGTGGTTGTTTGCGGAGACACTGTGTGGAAAAAAAGACAATATTGGCTGTGAATTAAAGCCATTTCTGAGCGCTGTCGCAGCAGCTTCCAGCATGTGGAAAAAAAAGACCGGCAACTCACACGGTCATTTCAAATGTTATTGATTACAGCCTGTCGAAATGGCTGTAATTGGGAGGCTGGCAATGTCAGACAGCCCGGCAACCAAGCACTGAGACGAGCGCTTATAAAAAAGGCCTGCCTTCGCTCATGTATGCAGACTTGACATTTGTCACGGTTTTCACGATGATGACAAAAAGACCTGCAAAAGGAATGTACTCTAAACAGCAATACATTGATCAAATCGTGTGTTCGACTAGTGCATGGTTTATCCACAGGAAAACAGAGCAAATCTTTGTAAATTACCAATGTGATGCACTTCCTATCGGAACATGTTTTTAAGCTAAAGTAGAGTCGCGGGTAAAAAAAACAAGACGGAGGGCATTGCTGTGGGGAGGGGGTGGAGGAGAAATGCACACGGCGGGCAGGGGAGGGGGCGGAGCGGGGAGAGCGGCATGTGGGTGTGAAGAAGCCGGGCCTTTGAAGTGAAGCTAAGCTTCACTTCAAAAGGTGTCGGAGGAATGCGGCTGAGCGAACAGACGGCGATTGCGGCTGAGGGAACTGATGTGCACGCGCTTTTAAGCTCAATGCACATGCGCATTGAGCTTAAAAGTCATGGGCACTGCAAGGAATCGCCATGATTCCTTGCTTCTTAGTTAAAGGTTGTTTAAGCCGCAATAGGCTCGCAAGCTCGATGCGCATGCGCATCGACAGGCGAGACCTAACAAGGGAGCTGTCGTAAGGAATTATCGGCCACATGCATCATTGTTGCCGTTTGCGATTTCTTAATTGCGAAAATTAAGGAATCGCAATTAAGAAATCGCAAAAGGCTATGCATCAAGAAATCGCAATTATTTTTGCGATTTCTTAAAATTCCTTAATTGCGATTCACAATTTGCGAATCGCAATTAAGGAATCCCTTCCCATTGATTCCTATGGGCCTAGAGGCCCAGAGGAATGAATGGGAAGTCATTCTCAATTTGCGATTAGCATTTTGCGAATCGCAAATTGAGAATGCAATTTCAAGGGTGCAGGGGGGGTTCCAAAGGACCTCCTCCTGCACCCCTGAAATATAACTTTAAGTGCATTTTTCACACACACATGCCCCAAGGGCATGTGTGTGTGTAAAATGAAACTTTCAAAAATGCACTTTTGTGCATTTATGAAAGTTTTCGCAAATTTCCCTGAAGGTCAACTTCATGGTAATTTACCTCTCCCTATTTGCGAATTCGCAAATTTGAAATGTTCATGCATTGCATTTAAGAAATCTGAAATTACGATTTCTTAAATGCAATCGCAATTTTAGAAATCGCAACATGATTGCGATTTCTAAAATTGCGAAAAACATGATGCATCCCATTGCGTTCGCAAACGGCCAAAAATTGCGATTCGCACCGTTTGAGAATGCAATTGACAATGATGCATGTGCCCGTTAGTACCTAGACAGCTTCAAATAGAGTGACATGAGGTCAACATTTTTCATGCCTGGGTGCCCAGTAGACAAGCATGACAAGTATATATAAAGAAACATAAGGTAACCAGCCACTCTTTTAGACCAGGGTATGATTAACATATAAAATGCCAGACAGTGTTCAGGCATGGTTCTGAACATGAATAATCCAATATCCCGGCACTCAAATGTGACAATTTAATTGTCCGGACATATGAATCACAATAAATAGGAGCTACAAAGTATATAGAGAAAGTCACTCGCCAAACGAACTCCTAAATCTTAAAAATCCGCAAGAAGAGTACGGACACAGACTTTAATAAACTTGTACTACAAGTATTTAGAAGCCTTGAGGAAGTCACATGACATGACGAAACACGTGTCAGCTGTTGTTTCTTGAGGATCAAGAAGAGGAGGACATATAAACATCAATGGTCCTGTATATAGTGTTCATCACCCTCTCTTGGCCAGTTTTTCACTAATGAAATTTGTATCATTCTTTGTTTGTTTTGTAAACTAATTTTTGATGGTGTTTCTAATGTGTGTTAATTAAACCTATTCATATATATGAACCAAAATTGTCACCTGTGGCTGAATGTTCAGGATCTGTGCGCATAATAAGTCCTATATGGTAAACATATAAGCAATTAAATTGTCACATGTGAGTGCCGGGATATTGGATTATTCATTTTGAGTTACTTGGGGATTATCTTTGATATCCCTGTGTATATGTACACCTAGGTAGTAGGGTGATTTTTGTCCCGAGAGGCACCAACCCCAAATGTATTAATGCTCATGACCCATACTTTGTCAATCCCCGAATGTATAGCCTAATCTGAGTATACTGCTGAATGAGGTGCGCCTCAGTTGCATTACTGCCAGTGAAATTACATAAAATGGTTCTGAACATAGATAAAAAAAGAGGGATCTTACCCACAAATGGTGGTAGTAGTGTACCTTAGGTAGGACAGAGTGCCGTGCTTTAGCTGCGGAAAAAGAACTGGTGGAGGGCAAGCATGTCTCAATAAGTTAAACATACTGCGAGGTAAGGTGCTAGAACGCGGCTGCCAAGTCAGTGAGATTAGAGGTAGTGTACTCACTTGGACCACGCAGATAATCTAGGAACTACTGTGCTCTGCCATCCTGTTAAAACTGCCTGGGACGACTAAGTAGGGTTTTGCGGAGATTAATTACAACCCGGTGTAGGGCATACTTGGGAACAGGTGTGCTTGTCAGCACGGGATTGCTGTGAGGCACGATGCAACTCAGTAATTAGCAACGTCCGTGAGCTAGACCGCTTCTGTAGCTGATGAAAAACGTGTGCACGCCGGCTTTTGGAAGCAGCTCAGTGCGCTGCTGTGATGAATAATCACGTAAACCAGGGAGACTTAGGGGCATATTACCAAGCAATAGCGATAATTATCGCTATTGCTTGGTTAGAGACAAAAATGTATCGCCGACCTGCGGCGATTTTTATTGCAGATAAACCTTGGTATTACCAAGGTTTATCGCAAATGCGATAAAAATCGGCCGCAATGCATGAATATCGCTGAAAAGTCCGCGATATTCAGGCATTACCGAGCTAATGCTCTTAGCCATGTTATCCACCTCCCATTGGATAACATGGCTAAGAACTGCTCAGGGCAGGTGTTAGCTTTTGGAGATATTCGCGCTTAGCGCGAATATCTCCAAAAGTTGGTAATAGGAGATAGCGATGTTAGCGACTGTTTCCAGTCGCTAACATCTTGGCACGCCCACTTTGCATGTCATTAGTGATAAATTTCTCTGACCTGCAAAGTGGGGCCCAAGATGGTCGCTATCTCCTACTAGCTGTCGCTAACTGGTGTTAGGACAGCTAGGTAATAGGGAGATAATTTTATCTCCGCTTTCTTGGCTTTTAAAGCCAAAAAAGCGGAGATAAACCCCCTTGATAATATGCCCCTTAGTGAGCTCAAATAAAGGGGGCCATATTGGAATATGTAAGCGGTATTAGGATACCTCCTGAGGAATGCATCAATTTGGCCGGAAAAAAGGGGAATAACTACAGTTGGGCACATAAGGTATTTAGAAAAGGTGGGATGTAGGGATGTCCAAATCCGTGTAACCTAACCATTATAGGATTGTTTTTATGTGGCCCATGTAAAAATGACTAACTGCAGTTGGACACATAGGGTAATTAGAATGGGTAGGGTTGTCCTCATCTGAGTAGCCTAAACATTGTGTAGGCTATAATCAAGACAAGGTGCTGGTCATCACAGGGTACTATAGCACCATGGGGATATCATGGAGTCTAAAGCTTAAAAAATGATAGAGAGGTTTTTTATGTGAAGCTCGTTCCAGTGTATGTCATCTTTAGGTCCCTTGATGTGGGTGGAGAGGCAAAACACCCACAGTTCTTCGTAGAACAATGTGTGTTTGTCCCATTGGGTGTTTGCTTCCAAAATAGTCCACTTGAGGACCTCAGGTGTCTGATTAGTTCCCAGAAAATGGGCACTCATCTTGGTGGCACTGCAAGTGCATCAAATAATGCTGCGCCGTTTAGTGATTCTTGTTTTGACTGATCTAGTGGTGATTCCTATATAGTCGAGCATACATGGGTAATGGATACGATACATGCAGTTTTTTGTATTACATTTTTGTGGCCATTTTATGTCCAGTTATGCGCTGGGTCCAGCGTGACCTCTTCAAATGGGTCTATCAGGTTACATTACTTGATGTTGATATTGGGTTTTCACCTTCCTTCCACCCTTTTGTAAAGCGCTCTGATATCCTTCGGGATCTGGTTCGCGCTATATAAAACTTTCTAAATGAAAATGAATAAATAAAAGTATCCTTGGATTTCCGAGTTCGAAAAGGCCTTCTACTCCTCTTCGTATTGGCAGAGGCCAAAGCTCTTGACACTGCGGCCTCAGTCATATCCTGCTCCTCTGATTGGGACAATAATGGAGGCAATGAACCAGAAGAAGTGCCAGTACCAGCCGGCACCATAGCTGGAATTGGACCCTCATCATTTGGAATTTTTAGATAACTTGTGCTTTTATGATCCGTTTTAAAAAGATCGAATAAAGCTGTGTGACTGACTGACTGACTGACCCTCAAGGAATAAATCACATGCTTCCTCTTTGCTGCTCGCTTCCGAACATTGGCAGCCATCCTTATCCCTCTAAAATACCCTGATTAGCCCTAAAGTCGTCCCTCCAACAATGCCATGCCCATCATGGTACAACCAAATATAAAAGACTCTTCAGTCTTCCAATCACCTTAAAACAATACAATACTGTTATAAACAGGAAAGCCCTGCTTCCCACCGTCAGCCTACCATCATCATTCTGAGGAAGCAACCTCCAACAACCCTTAAACCGTGCCCCAGCCACCATGGATCCGCGTAACCTCGTCAAGGCATAGGCATACCACACTACCCTGAACCCCCTCTGCCTCACAGAAGAAATTTTGGGCAGCATAGCGACAGGCTCCGCAGCCACCTGCCACCAGGACTCACACTCCATAACTTGCATTCTTCACGTCGGTTAGTGAGGCCCCACCATCACTGACAAAGTCTGGTAAGGAGTCCCGGTCTTTCTTTACCGGAAGAGTGATGGGAGGAGGGGTTTCTATTCATCAGGATGGCATGGGATTGGTGTCCGAGAGAGGTGGGAGGACCTCAGAAGTAATGGTTGCAAACAAGGGAAGGACGAAGAGATAATGAACTTTCTAGAATCTAGAGAGATGATTGATAGTAACATATTTGACCAGAAATACTCGACTATGAAGGAATATGGAAGGAATTATTGATGTTATATGAATAGCAATTTTTACCTGTATCAGCTTAGTAGAAATGTTGGCTACAATTTAAGAACTCCTCCGTTTGCCTTTTATCCCCATTTCCCCCTTCTTTCTATCACATTATTCGGCTTTTTAAGACAATTGATTAAATGTCATAATCATACTATCATGGTATTTGCATCTAAAATAATGATTGTTACAAGTTGGATTTATTTAGATGTAATTGTTTATTTATTTTGTATTTGTTTATTTTCCATCCATGTTTAATTTTAGACCATGACAAATACTAATAAAAAAATGCATCTGTACCTAATAGTTCGTTTTAGGTGACAAATATGGCCACAAATCAAACGCTTACGTTGATTGCAAAGTTGTTTTGGGAAGTAGCAGTTGCTTTATGCAGATGTCACCTTCATGTCTTTCCTGGGCATCATCCGGTAACACGTGACTGACTGTATGGGATAGAATGCTGGTGCACTCACTGTTAATCGGCCCTGAAACGCCTGCGGCGGAAAACATACATTTCAGCTGAGGAAACGCTCGAGCCCTCTCATTCCCCCGCTCGGCCCACCAAGGCACAGTGTGTATGCATAGTTCACCTCCTAGAACTGCAGTTTGCAGCTCTAACTTTGAATTTCCATTTCAATCTGTTCCCAGACACATCCAATATGGTAATCATTTCTCAGGCTAAAGTCAGTCAAATGCAAAAGGAAGCAAGTGGGGAAATGAGCAGATGCTCGGCGGCGTTTGAAGCTGCAGACACGCACGAGCCACAGATGTGAGGAGAGCGCTGCGCGCGCGTTTCGCAGGAGCTTCCCTTGGGCATGTCAGTCAGAGCAGCGCAGCCAGTCAGTGCACAGAGGTCTCTAAGCCCTAGTGAGACATCGCTTCTACCCAAACCTTGTGAAAGCTGTTACGGTATCATTTGCTTGGAAGCCGGTTTTCAGACTCATGTAGGCGGCTGCCCTGCAACACAAAAATGGTGCCCCCTCCCCACCGTAGGGCCTTGCGTTGTGCCCCCGTGGCTGCTAGTTAGAGAGACCGACAGGTGCACCACCAGCAACAATCCAAGCCAGTTCCCCTCGCACAATGTTAATTGGCTTTTTGTTTTCTATAGTTGAATATATTTCAATGTACTTTTTAATAAATATACTAGATTGGCTAAACTAACACGTGCACTGTGTTTTTCAATATTCTTGTTCACAAAAAAAATCAATAAAGTATTAAACAACAAAATTAAAACAAAAACACTAGTAGCACGAACAATATTTGTGACTTTACTTGGCAGGAATATTTGTCTGTAGGGCCAATAATGTGGACTCTTGGCAGCTTCCCTGTAAATCAAGCAGGGGACGTGCACACGTTTCCAGCTGCCTGTCAACCGTCCGTAAACGATAATAATTTCCATTCCGTCAATGTGCAAATCCCATTCAGACCCAAACTAGCGCGCAACCTCGAAGTACGCGGCATCTGTTCGGCATCCAAGGGGAGATGGGCATTTACACCAGCTCTGCTCACCCACTTAGGAATACGGATTGGGGTTTGACCTACATTAACCTCTGACCTGTGGTGCAAGGCACTGTCCTTTAGATATTTATTTATGCCTGACAGGTGGTCCTGATGAGCTTTGACAAGTTATTTAAAATATCCCCGAGTGAAAGATTTGCCTTTTACGTGCAGGCTTGCAACAGATCGAGTGTTCGCTGGTAAATGTAAAACTGAGTCCATTTCTTATACAACATACCATATGTTTTTCGATTTGCAACTCGTGTTGCATAATTCTCTGAGGGAAAGCAATAAGCCATATGGAATCAGGGAGAGCTTCAGAATATAAAGTTTGGTAGCAGAAACTTTATTGTTTGATTGATAAAAATCATTACAATGGTAAACATGCATCAATGATAATAAAAACGTGTATCGATATCAGGCGGGCAACTAGAGCTAAATTTCGGGGGGGGCTGAAAAATATTTCAGCGGGGGCTAATTTTTCGAACCATAGACAGAGTGACTGAAAGAAGGGTATAAAACACAACACAAGCCTAATTTACAAGTAAATGGTCTGTTAAAGACCTGTTAAATACTCGGGTGCGGCTGCAATTAGATCGTCCCCAGCCCGCAAAGCTGTGTCAGCCCGGGTTGACACACAGGAGGGGGGGGGGATTGGCGCTGAAGCCCCGTGAGCCCAATGGGTGCTGCGCGCCTGATCGATATTGCTAAAGTATTTACACACGGTGAAAGAGACAGTATTTTTCTCGGTGCTGTGTTTTAGCTTAAAAAATGTTTTTTTTGTTTTTTTTTAAGAATCTTCTTAGGAGCGTCCATTTAGTCTGTTTGTATCATCACAGTGAATTAAAAAATATAATTAATCTATAAATAATTAAAAAGGACCTAGCAATCTATCTTTGTTAGTAAAATATTAACTTAATTTAAGCAATACAATTTCATAACGAGCAATTAGAAAACAGTTGGGGGCCGTGGTTGGCCCTTCTGGTTTAACATCTGCTAAGGCCACAGAACAAGACTATAGTCGTTGAGAATTAGTGATTAATACCACTGGTAGCGCGGGTCCATTAATATGGTGAAGTCCCTACATATGATGGTTTAAATGATCCTGGGGCATACAAGAGGGCAAGAAATAACCCGTGTAAAGAAGGCTACGGTCAACTGCTGTTTTGGGGAGCAGAGGACTTAGTCCTCCTTTTTATGGCTGACCATTGTTTGCTTGCTGGCTCTCTCTGATTATAAATCTTCTTGCTGCTCTTGTCATAAACTTGGTGAACCGGATATTGAGCAGTGAATTGTCCAGATTCATTGATGCAGGGATAGCTTGTCGGCACGTGCAAATGCCGAGTTTAGTCCATTCGCTCTTTAACAAGATCTTTCGGTCGTCGAGTAATGTAGGATAAAGACATGCCACATGCTCAATTGTTTCCTTGCTACTCCCGCACCCCCTGAACATTACGTTGGTATTTACACGTTGCCAGCTCGGCAAGTGATATAAGAATGGCCATTTGCCCATTCTGAGGGCCATGAATCTTTTTTTCCACAGCACAGAGTAAGTTCATGACAGATATGGGGCCATAATCCCTGGCTTGAACCATGATACAATTGTCCAGGCGTGCTTACGTTGGGCCGGTTGGGCTCTGTCCGAATGAAGGGACCAAAGGCGGACGTTCCTTTTGATGTGGATTTTGAGTGCCAGCTGCGGTGGATTCGAGCTCCAGGTTTCTTCTGAGTCCAGGAGTTTGAGGGAGTCTTGTAGATAACTCCAATATGATCTACCAAGTTGACCGACTGAGATTTCCTGCCACAGGAGGGCCTCCAGGCTTCCTTTTCTGGGGGTACGCAACTTATTACACAGCCTGATGAATGCTCCGGCCCCTACTGCTTGATGGTCTTGGAGGCCAAACTCGAGACGTATTTGAGCAGGGGATGAAGATTTCGGAAGGCTCAACACTTGTTTGAATATTATTGTTATTTTATTCACAAGGCTGTTGTCCTTCCCTTGCATGATCTCCTGGCTGTAGGTGAGGAAGTTGATTATTTTTGCCTTCATAACAGTTATGAGTGGGGTCAGGCTTGGCCCAGACAGTTGCCTGGCAAGGGTCTTAAGTGCCACCTGGATTGTCAAAGGTTTGGCTACTACCTCATCTCCATGTTTAGAGAATGAGCCCCTTCTATCCATCTGGACCCCAGGTACATATGAGATGGCTTTATCAACACTTTTACCATTGTATAACCAACCGCCACCTCAGTATTTCCTTGACCCAAAGGTGATTGCCCTTGTCTTTGTTAAGTTTAATTCCAGTTTGTTTCAGGCGGTATAAAGGGACAATCAATCAAGAAGTCTCTACAAGCCAATGCTGGTGTGGCTTAGCAGCACTAAATCATCGCGTACAATAGATTACTAACTCTTACCCCGGCGAGTTTTGGTGGATGAGAATTATCTTCGTCGAGTGACTCTGACAGGTTGGAAATGAAGAGATTGAAGAGAAGGGGCGCTAACACACAACCTTGTTTCACTCCATGTGATGTTTGTATTTTCCTTGAGGCATATGATCCGTCCAGGGGAAACATCACTTTCAACGCAACTTTTACCACGCAATGCTTTTACATCGCAACTTTTACAACGCAAACCATTACAACGCATTGCGCTGGGGGGCGCTCTAGGATAGGGAATAGATTTAATTTACTATCCAACACCTTCCCTACTATCCACGGGGACTGGAGTTGGAATAGTAAATTAAACTATTCACTATCCAGCACCCCAAAGCGCTATGCGTTGTAAAGGCATGCATTGTAAAACTTGCGATGTAAAAGCATGCTATGTAAAAGCATGCGTGGTAAAAGCATGCGTTGTAATGTCATACATCCTCCGTCCAGTGGTGACTGGTGACTTTTGAAAGTAGTGGGGCGTAAAAGTTGGGAAGTAATCACAACCAAGCAAAGCAAGCGAGCCCAACCAACAAAAGAGGAAAATGTGTAAAAAAGAGTGCCATTTCAATACAAAACTATTTTACATCAATTAGACCTGGGGTCGAGGATATAAAACAGTTCTAGCTCCTGCCTCCTTGATTGACCTACTTAAGTGCACAACTGCACCTTTTTTTATTTGGGCGAGCACGCATTTCATTCCATGAGAAGCATCACAAAAACATTCATTAGGCAGTTAAGGGTGACGTGATATGTGGAAATCTGCAGGGAATAGATTTGTTAGGCAAAATGCGAAGCATCGGTTAGTGGCGCTCTACAATGCAGTACCTTCAGGATCACAGAAACTTAAAGTGCTCTCGCCATCTGTTTAACAGACTTGTCGGCACGTGTGGCACTTCCAGTGCATCTGAGCATGTTATGGACAATGGGGTGTGGGCTGCACACATCATCAACCCCCCGGGTATCTGAGCATGTTCTTGACATGAGGCTGCTGTGTTGAATGGTCTACTCCAAGTTCATCTGAGCCTGTCATGGACTTGGACGCCGGGGGCAAAGCAGATTCAGCCAGCAGCATGATGTGCTACTCACTTTACACTGGTCACTGCTCCCAGGAAATCGCCATGGTCGGGCAGCTTTGTCAATGTCCCAGCTCGAGTCACAGGGCTAATAATGGTATGTTAGCTCAAATGTAGTATATTACTCTCCGCTGCACACAACTCAATGTGTGCATTTCAAGACATTAAGAGTCACACTGAACTGAAAAAACACGCAACACTCGTTCCTTTTTTCCACGCATTACCATTGTCATATGCAGCTTTACATAACAAAGATACTGGAGTGCTTTACATGAGCACTAGTTACATTACACTGGTCACATACATATTTTGAGGCACTTGGAGATTCAGTAATTTTGCCATAAATACGGGATATTAAGGCGGCGCTGAGATTTGAACCTTGTTCTGAAGTTGCAAAGTCAACAGCTGGGGACCCCGCGCAAAGCCCCACCTCGTCGGTCTCCCCTCCAAAACACGAGCGCCACCAGCCTCGGGTCAAGTTTCAATCTCATTAGAAAAATTCCGCCTTCACAGTTTACACATCTAGCTAGCACTCGGCTCAACACAGGTAAACTCGCTACCAAATCTAAGAATAAAATGCACACAGTGACACAAATGTTCAACTTCTGGAAGCATGTTCAGTCATAAATGCATTCACTGAAGTATGCAGACGAGGCCGGCATGCGGGGGGTAAATGGGGTCGTCGCGTGGGGAGGGGGATGCAGGAGGGGTTTAATTAGAAAAAAATAAAAAATAATTCCCACGGTCGAAATGCATGTTGGGATGGTGCTGAGGGCTGCAGCGATGATTTATTATTAGTTGCCGGTGGCGTCCTTGTGTTTGATTCAACTTTTTTCTTTGGTGAACCTTCATCCATTGTGCCTAACGGTTGGCAGCAGTTGAGTTGCTGGGCCATTACTGGAGGCTTGGCCGGTGGACCAACTTCTTTTCTTGTTCTTTTAAATGGGTTGTTAGATAGAATACCCATTCGGCTTCAGAGATGTTGGCGCTACTTTGTCCTCCTTGCTTGTGTATTTTGGAATTGACGAGTAACCAGGAAGCTTTTGGGTTATGACTTCTACTTGCGTGTATTAGTTTTAGCCAAAACTGTTCGGAACGTTTGTTTTTTTCAAGGAATATTGCTTGGCGAAGTGCTCTCTGGGCTACCTTGTATTTATTGAATTTATGATCTTCCCCTGGGTGCCTTCGAACTTTCCTTAACATGCTGTTACGTATTGATTTTAAATTCTTAATTTCATCTGTTATTATTGCTTGGTTGCAATTTTTGTTTTTTCCTGAAGTACGAGAATAGTTTTTAAGCTGTTCCCGGGAGAAGAGGTCCCATTCTGTAATTGGCGATGATTCGTCGGTACTCCTTAGGTCTTGCAAGACTCTGCATTTACTCGTTATTGCTGGTATAATTGGATCTGACCATTTCAACCTTTTGAGATTTTCGGTATAATCTCCTCCTGAGGTTTGGCTTGTCACGGCATGATGTGCTAAGTGAAATGACATGGTGATCACTTGGGGACGGTGATCGCTGTCACCTCGTGCAACTATGGTGTAATTCTCGATCAGGTGGAGGATTTCCTTGTTACAGATGGTGTAGTCTAGGAAGAAGTGAATATGACCATTTGATCTTGTCCAGTTTGGTGGATTGTCCTTGGGGAAACGACCATTCAAGATTGTGTAACCCAGAGCACTGAATTGTAGCACCATATATTCGCAAAGTTTGCTATATTTGGTGCCAGTGGGTTTTGTTTGTTCTAGAATGTCTGGCCACGTTGCGACATGTTCTTCGGGAAGTTCTTGAAAAAGGTTTGTGTTATAATCACCAGATACTAGACAGGCTGGTCTTCTGTAATTACTTTCTAGATTACACGGGGTCTGAATTAGGTGGTTGAACTTTGTCTTTTTCTCCCTGATACTTGGTAAAATATATACATTGATCAAGATCAGTTGCTCAGTCTGTTTGGGGTTATCAATCCTTATGCCAGAAATCCAATCTTCCTTGAATGTCAATTGAGCAATATTAACGTTTTAGCATGGCTGAAATGTAGATTGAAAGACCGCCGCTGTGTCGGCCAGATTTTTGCAACCTCTGAGCAGGGACTCTATATTCCAGGTATCCTTCTATTGGGAGACTGACCAGGGACCATGTTTCCTGCAATAGTATGACCTCATGGTTTTTTAAGAACTTTATCACATCGGTGGATTGAAGTTTCGGAGTGAGACCGTTGATGTTCCATGAGCATACTGAAAGACCGGGTTGAATACCATTTCAATTGTGATTTCCCCCGTCCAGGGCCACTGGCAGCCAAGCCCAGTCAGATACCGTTATTTTGACCTCCTCTGTTTCAGGGCATATGGCCTTTCCTGGGGATCGGCCTTTGGCAGACCTTAGTATTGAAAGGGATGATGGTCCTGGTTGATCTAATGAAGCCTGGGATTTTGCGAGAACCGATGGGTACCGTGGTTCAACTTGTTGAACTGTTTTAATTCCCCATGTGTTAAGTAAATCAGACATTAGTAGAACCTACTCCTTGATTACTACAGTTGAAAAGGTGAATAACGCTGGATCGGTGAATTGGTTACTTCCAATGGGTATGAATTTGATTGAAAATATATAATTGGATTCAATATGGTGCAGTTCAGGGATGTTTTTAAAGAGTTTCAGAATGTTCCCTCTGTTCAGGATGTCATGTGTGATATTCAGGAATAAATAACAATTGAGTTTTTGGAATTTGTTGTTGTGGAGACCTGGCCAGGGGTCTTATGATTCCCTGGGGTAAATCGATTCTCCTTTGGGTATGATGTGATTGTTGCTTATGTCCTACTTGTTCTTCTTGAGGTTGGTGGTCCTCAATCTTGGGGGAATGTTTGCCCGTTTGTATTATGTCCCGGTTCTTGAATAGTGTTTTTGGGAAATTCTCCTTGCGTCTTAACCTATACTCGTCCTCATGCTGTTCTATCCCCTGTTTTTGTTTTCCCTTGGTAAATTTGCCATATTTTTTTAAGCTGTCGGGTCTTCAGGTCTGATCTTAATCTTATGAGGCAATGTTTCCGACTTGATGGCTCTTCCTGACTCGTCTAAATTCAAATGGTATGGAGACTTTACTAAGACCTCGCCCCTGGCCACGGATGAATCCTTATGGTTTTTACTGTGGGTGGGTGATGATAGCGTCTTACTGATTGAATCTGTGGTTAAGTGCGGACATGAATTTTGTGATGGTGAAAAGATGCTATCAGAACTCGCAGAATTGATTGAGCTACGTCGTGTATTGTCCTTTTCGACATAGGGGGGCACTAGTCGTATTTTGGGTCACTGTGCTGTATTTATTGCGTTTTTTTCCCTAGTCTCTTCCTTTCCCTTTTGCTTGAATGTTGGTTTTGAAGGGGTTTATTCATTGGGCTCGACCTCGAGTCTTCATCTCAAGTGTCAGTATCTTGCTTTGTCTCAGTTGTAAACAATGTTTCTGTTTTTAACGTGATGTTGTTTTTAATATTTAATTTGGCGGCTTGAAAGATACTGAACTCCTTAGGAGCCACTTAGTTATCTGGAGACGGTACTGCTACTAAAACGTTGGTCGGTCGGGTATCGGTTTTTGCTGGTAAAACCTTGTTACCGTTGCTGGTTTTATTATGGTTTATGCTTTGATCATTAACTTTCTGAGGGGTTACATTATTTGTGAGCGAGCATGAGTGATGTGGTGTATCTTGCAAACCTGATGGTAATTTCCTTATTTCTGTCACTACCAGGGCAAGGAACTGGGGAAGCGTTGACAGGCTATCGATGATTGGTGAGCAGCAGCATATCGCTTGGGTCAGGTTGACTTTGGATTGTGCTTTTGTAATTAAGGCATTCAAGCCTTCCAATTTGTTGTCAATCCCTGCCTTGTATTCTGCTAGTGTATTTGGAAGGTCAACTTGTAAATCGAGTTTATCTGAGTGGTAATTTATTGCCGATACTGTGGATTGTAGGGTTTGTAAAAGCTGGGCCAGACGGCAGTAGATTCAAACGCTGTGGAGTCGTGACCTTCAGTCTCATCTTTTGTTTTATTTGATTCCGTTTTGAAAAAGGATAAGTCCAAGAGGGAGTGATCATTAGGTTCTCCTTGCTTTGCTTCAGGTGATTCCTGGTGGACCAAGACGGGTGGCATTCTTGGCGTTAGCGGTTTGATAATACCCGGAGTGGTCCTGGTCCACTGTGCTGCTTGGGGGGTAGAATTAATTTTATTTCCGGGAGAGACTGAATTATCTACGTGAGAGTTGATTTCCTGCTGCAAGGGTAATCTAGTGTTGAGGGGAGTGTTGTCGCTTGAGATTGAAATTGGCGATGAGCATTGATCCCTATTTAGTTGATGAACTTGTTGTAAAGTGGGAGACATGTCTCCAAACTGAATGGTTGATCTTAACCCCTTTTTTTCTGGCGTACGGGGTTCGTTCCTTGTGGAATGACTGTCTGGGGATGTGATGGTGACCTGATTATGAAGCTGTTCATGAATCAGGGCCTGCACTTTAATCTGAACAAGATCAATGTTGGGAAGAATTTGGGGAACTGAACTTATGGAGACGATGTTTCATTGGGGTTGGTTGGGGTTTGGACTTTGGATCCGTATTTCTTAAAATAATCTCTGAGGGGCCTCTTTTTTGCGTCATTAATTGTTTCATCCTGCGTAATATGATGTTGGGTGGAAGGCACTGGAGAGATTATTATTTCCGTCTTGGTAGTATGGCCTAAGGGGCCAGGTTTGTAATCATGATGCTGTGGAGGAAGTGGTGATAGCGCCTGGGGAGGGGATTACACCATCTCTGATTCCCCAGGCGGTTCTGTGAGATCTTTGTTCAACTTCTTGCAGGTTTTTGTTGTTTCTTTCTTAAGCCTTCCAGACTGCATTGTGATATGACTGTAGCATAGGGTAGCTGGGTTCCCTTCTTTGAAGTTGTTGGCTT
Organism: Lissotriton helveticus; assembly: GCF_964261635.1. Lineage (NCBI taxonomy): Eukaryota > Metazoa > Chordata > Amphibia > Caudata > Salamandridae > Lissotriton > Lissotriton helveticus. The sequence goes on from NC_136059.1 coordinate 1,379,047,382, forward strand.
CCTTGTGGAGTAAAGGATCTCACTGTGACTCTTATAAATTGCGAGTTTTGGCATCAGTGGGCTACAGCCAGACTCCACTTTGTTTTTGGTTGGTGGATGTGGGGTGCCAAGGACGGGGGAGCAGGAGTGCACTAACCTGTGAGGCTGGACCCTACTCAACCCCTCTACTCAACCCCTTTGCTCTTCCAACGCCACCCCCAAACGCCGGTTTTGCGCTATCTTCAACAGGCGACTGACTACTAACTGCACAGGGGTCCTCTGCCTCCTTTGCAAGTGGACACATCTAGGTCAAAGTCACTCAAGGTCACTCTCTCTCTCTCTCTCCAAGTGAAACTCAAGATGACTCGACTCACTTTTGTTATTCAAAGTTTTCAGACAACAATAAATGTGCCACGACAACTCTGGTAATTAATGTACCTGCCAGTGCTGGAGAGAGTTTGGAGTTTTGTCTAGTGACAGTTTTGACTCTTCTAAGGTAGCGCAAAGGGCTAATATGACTGCTGCAAAGAGTGTGTACCGTGCAGAGCAGTATTTCATGTGCATAGCTCAGTGGGATGCTGCTTTTGCCACAGAGATCCTTTTGTTATTGTGCAATTCATACGTTACAATGATGATCTAGCACATGGGTACTCACAATCTTTCTCTCGGGGGCCAAATTTACAGTGTGGTTTGTGGCCAAGGGCCGCACCGGTGGGGGCGGGGTCAGTAGGGGAGGAGGCGGTGCTCGAGCAACAAAAAAAACTGGTACCATGAGGTTGATCATTGGTCCCTACAGCGGACGCCTTCGTCCACTGAGCCACAAGACCCGGCATACACACATCTCTCTCTCTCTCTCTCTCTCTCTCTCTCTCTCTCTCTCTCTCTCTCTCTCTCTCGTTCTTTCTCAGTCTCTCTCTCTCTCTCTGTCTCCCTCCCACTCTCTCTCCCTCTTCCTCCCTCTCTCTACCTCTGTCTCTCTGTCTCCCTCTGTCTCACTCCCTGTCTCCCTCTGTCTCACTCACTCTGACTGTCTCACTCCCTCTCTCCCCCGTCTCACTCCCTCTCTCCCTCTGTCTCACTCACTCTGACTGTCTCACTCCCTCTCTCCCTCTGTCTCACTCACTCTGACTGTCTCACTCTCTCTCTGTCTCCCTCTCTCTCTCTGTTTCCCTCTCCCTGTTACCCTCTCCCTCTCTGTTTCCCTCTCCCTGTCTCTATTTCCCCCTCCCTCTCTCTCCTTCCCACTCCTCCCTTCCCTCTGTCTCCCTCTGTCTCCTTCCCTCTCCCTCCTTCCCTCTGTCTCCCTCTCTCTCCTTCCCACTCCCTCACTCTGAGGTCTCCCTCCCTCGCTCTGTCTCCCTCCCTCGCTCTGTCTCCCTCCCTCGCTCTGTCTCCCTTCCTCGCTCTGTATCCCTCCCTTGCTCTGTCTCCCTCTGCCTCCCTACCTCGCTCTCCCTCTGTCTCCCTCGCTCTCCCTCTGTCTCCCTCACTCGCTCTCCCTCTGCCTCCCTCCCTCGCTCTCCCGCGCACTCCCTCGCTCTCCCTTGTTCTCCCTCCCTCGCTCTCCCTTTGTCTCCCTCCCTCGCGCTCCCTCTGTCTGCCTCCCTAGCTCGCCCTCGTTTTCCCTCAGTCTCCCTCCCTCGCTCTCCCTCTGTCTGCCTCTGTCTTCCTCCCTCGCTCTCCCTCGTTCTCCCTTTGTCTCCCTCCCTCGCTGTCCCTCGCTCTGCCCCTGTCTCCCTCCCTCGCTCTCCATTGCTCTCCCTCGCTCTCCCTCTCCCTCCTTCCCACTCCCTCACTGTCTCCCTCCCTCACTCTTTCTCCCTCCGTCACTCTGTCTCCCTCCCTCACTCTGTCTCCCTCCCTCGCTCTGTCTCCCTCCCTTGCTCGGTCTCCCTTTCTCGCTCTCCCTCTCCATCCCTCTGTCTGCCTCTGTCTCTCTCCCCCTCATCCTCCCTCCCTCTCCCTCTGCCTCCGGGCGCTGGCTTGGATCTCCCGAACATGAACAAGAGAGAGGACATGCATACTGTGGGCCTGGTGAAAGACCCTTGGTCGAGGGCAGCCCCGATAACAAACGTGCTTCAGTGCTGGGACTGGGTGTAATCTCGAGGTTTGGTGGGGGGCCTTTGAACGTTAGACAACACAAGCACAAGAATCAAACTATTGGACAGCGCCCAGAAGCGAGGAATAATCCTCCTGAACACCCTGTCAGGCGCAGGGCCTGAATATTTGAAGTGATTTCAAAAAGGGGGTGGTGATGGACAGAGTATCTGAGTTAATCAGAACTACTCCTACCCAGTCAACAGATCAGGGCTTGATCCATCACCGTTTTGTAGCTCACTGCACCAACCCAGTTCAGAACCTGGCTATATGCAAATTAGTCTGTCCCTGGCCCAGTGCATCATGGGAACAGGGCAGACCAAACTACCAAGCCAATTCTTCACTGGAAAGGAAACAAGCTTCCGGGGACCGGTTTCTGTCATTACAGCCGTCTTCGGCCCGGCTTGCTTGAATCCTGATGGTGCAATGAGCAAGGGACTCATGTCTGAGCATACCCTTCCACACTCATGGTGGCCAAAATAATTTCAAAAAGGGGGTGGTGATGGACAGAGTATCTGAGGTAATCAGAACACTCCTACCCAGTCAACAGATCAGGGCTTGATCCATCACCGTTTTTTAGCTCACTGCACCAACCCAGTTCAGAACCTGGCTATATGCAAATTAGTCTGTCCCTGGCCCAGTGCATCATGGGAACAGGGCAGACCAAACTACCAAGCCAATTCTTCACTGGAAAGGAAACAAGCTTCCGGGGACCGGTTTCTGGCATTACAGCCGTCTTCGGCCCGGCTTGCTTGAATCCTGATGGTGCAATGAGCAAGGGACTCATGTCTGAGCATACCCTTCCACACTCATGGTGGCCAAAATAATTTCAAAAAGGGGGTGGTGATGGACAGAGTATCTGAGTTAATCAGAACACTCCTACCCAGTCAACAGATCAGGGCTTGATCCATCACCGTTTTTTAGCTCACTGCACCAACCCAGTTCAGAACCTGGCTATATGCAAATTAGTCTGTCCCTGGCCCAGTGCATCATGGGAACAGGGCAGACCAAACTACCAAGCCAATTCTTCACTGGAAAGGAAACAAGCTTCCGGGGACCGGTTTCTGGCATTACAGCCGTCTTCGGCCCGGCTTGCTTGAATCCTTGAATATTTGAAGTGGGCACAAGGAAAATCCATGGCTGGAGTGCATGGAAGTGAATTAGTTAGAGCCAGTGTATTTTGGCCCATTGCCGCCGACGTGAAAACCCGTCTCACATGATTCGGAGGTGCGGTTGATGGGTAAAACAAAGGGACGGCAGTCTGGAATAGCGGACAACCAAGAGACTCGGTTAGCACGGACTGGCAAGTGGGAAGTCATTGTGCACATCGAGGACCTGGGGAAACATCAGTAAGTGGTAAGTTCACATCCCGGTCGGTATGGGGAGGAGTGGATTACATATAAGATGCCAGATACTGAACTGAGCTGCACGGTGCACCAGCGGCAAGATACGGCTGGGAGTTTTGAATATACGGCGGGTGCCGCCTAAGCTGGGAGCATGAGTTATACAACAATGGGGTTAACCCGAAATAGGCCACTGGACCCTGAGGAAAGTCAGGAAAATGGTCAGGCGATTTAGTCGATGTTTCTTAAGTAATTTTGCCCGGCGTTAAACGCCTCTAATACCATACGAAGTTTATCAAATAAAGAGGCAGGCGCTGGAGACAGGAAGACAGGAAACAAGTTTTATTCGGAGCAGAACACATCAGATCGGACAACAAGGTATCGTCTCGAGGTGCTCTCTAGCAGCCTCTCTGAGGCCTGGCCTTTTATACACTGGTTTACGACATGTGACCGCTCTTTATTACAATAAAGACATTGTGAAGTAATGAAAAATGACATCCCCGGTACCCCCCCCCCAGTTCCGGCTCATTCCAACACGTGGCTACAGTAGAGGTCCTCACCCCCCATACAATAGGAGGGGGCTATCACGCAGCTGAGTGTTCCGCCGATTCCTTTGGAATGTGTGCACCTGATCGAATCTCAGGGGGTGGGGAGGTCATGATCAATAGTAGCTCCTTTGAAGAGGGGCGAGTGCATACAGTAGTGGGCAATAAACTGTATCCTCAGGCCAAGGGATGACCAGCGGTCCGTGCAGACAATCGGGCTCAGATGAAGGGGTCATCAAAGGAGAGATATTCATGAAAGAAAGGATCGGTGTGGACAATCGAGCATAGAGGAAGGGTTTATCAAAAGAGGGGTATTCATGGAAGGAAAGGAGGTGTTGGTCAGGCGCGGGGTGTGATTCCCAGAGACAGAGTCATGCGGAAGAGGAGGGTTCAAGACTTGTGCCTGTGAGCGCGGGGGCAGCCAGGGTGCATGGGGGAGGCTTGCAGGGTCAGGGAAGTGCGCTGATGATCGATCGTGAACAGGGAGACCATGGTACCTAAAATGGCTGTCGTGCATGTTCATACGTGAGTCTGAGGAATGGGCAAGATGGCGCAGATGATGTTCAGTTCACGAACTATAATTCCACAGTCCTCCCTTTTAACATGTTTCGCCAGCTTGTCAATTCGGATCTATCCCCATAAGACCACGTATTTCTATCTCATAGAGGGGACTCATGTGCTCAGTTCTAAAGTCCAAAGTCTTAGGGCACATACAGTTAGAAATGAGTGAGCACAAAGGTGGCAAACATTGAATACCTAAGCAACACCCACACAGTATCACGACTGGTATCAGTATAAATGAAAACAACCTCCATCCCCAGTCCTTCAAAGTGTCCCAAAACCAGCTTCCAAGCGACCATCCTTCTTGCTCCTGGTGAACCTCTGAGGATAGTCTGTGGAGGTGTTCGATTGCTTTGTAGACTGAAGGCGAGTTATCTGGCACGTAGGTGCAGCAGCTGGAGCCGATGATGCGGCATGCTCCTCCACGGTCGGCCAGAACCACATCTAGAATAAGGCGGTTTTGAAGAGCCACTAGGCGGACTGCCTGAAGCTCAGCCGTGTTGTTAGCGAGGATGCCAGCCGTGATGTTGATGGTTGTTTCTACTGCCTGAGTCAGATGTCGGATAGCGCGGCTATTTGCCATTGGGCCCCACAGAGGAACAAGTCCCTTCACCGCATCCAGGAACTGTGCTCCGGTGGAGTCGGCTTGTCCAATGTCCCCGGCGCGCTTTTGCCGGTGATGATAGGCTGGGGCCACATACGTGGGGGGAAGAATGAAGGCGATGTAGCACGTACCCCTCCAACCTTTCGGGAGCCAGGTGTAAGCTTTGATGCCACAAACAAAGTACATATTCGGAGAAGCAACAAAGGAGGGGGGATCAACTGAGACCAATGTTCTGGTGATGTGGCAGGAACTGTGACCCACCGGCTGTGTTCCTTGGCCTTCGAGGCACATGAGACCTGTGACATTGATGACAGACAAGGCCACAGTCAGAGTGGCAGCCGTGCGCTTCCGTAGGTGGGAGAAGGTGGGTCTAGCTGGATTGTGGAGCACTTGCATTTCAACTCGTTCTTTGGCAGGGATGTTCATATGGAAGGTGGAACCTGAGGTCACAGGACAAAAGGGGGCAGACGTCCTTCCTGTTTTGTTCAGCCAGAACCCATAGTAGAAGTGTGACACTGTTTGACCAGAAGCGGCGTTGTCCTTGTGGCTTTCCTGCAAGAGGATCAACCAGGCGAGGCAGGAGCCGTGAACTGAGAAAGGAGAAGGGATGAAGGGGATGGAGTGTCCAGTGGCATGCGGGAGCAACCCGCAGACCCAGCAGTTTGTGGCATTTGCAGCAAGGTTGTGCTGGTGCAATAGTTGCACGAAGAAATTGTTCCAGAACTCCTTACGCCTTTCTCGGAGCTGAGGCGAAAGGGAGATCAGGTGATGCTCTTTCATGGTGGTTGGCTGTGCAGTGGTCAGCAATATCTGATGAGCGGGTGTGCTGTCCTCCAAGATCCAGAAGGAAGTCATGAGGAGGAGGCAAAGGAGGAAGAGAATGAAGAAGGCGATTGTCTTTGATTTATGCAAATTGTCAGTCTTTGGGTTCCTGTAGTGGGTATTTCCGGTTGCGTCCATCATCTTCTTATCTGGCGCTTCCATCATCTTCTTATCTGGCGCTTCCATCATCTTCAAGGTGCTCGGTAGTGGGCAGAACCACAGACTTTGTTTAGCTTCTCTCCGGGTAACCCTTGGTTGTTTTAGGCCACCGTTCTGAGATTTTAACTCAGTCCGTGGTCTACTTAGCCGAAGCTCCCTCCTTTTGACGCAGGAAATACCCTTCCCGGGATGGCACAGTGGGATCAGGGAATTTTGCAAGTTCAAGTGCCTCGGTATCAGGATAGCAGTTCAGTGATGGCCGGTCTTTGTTCAGGAGCTCTTCTTGGGTGTCGACGTTGTCTGTCGTGGCCAGGGTCGAGGAGACCTTCTTGCAGTGGTGGGCGTGCAGCCAGTGCCTTTTTCCCTCTACTCGAAGAGCCGTCCGAGTGGTGATCAGTACTTGCCAGGGGCCTGTCCACCGGGGTTCCAGACTCTTTGCCCGTTGAAAATTCCGGACTAAAACATAATCTCCCGGTTGGATATCGTGACCGGGACCCCTGGAAGCATCGGGGATGGCCTGCTGCACCTGTTGATGAATGACAGACAATGTTTTAGTTAATTTGCACAAATAATCTGACAGCAGGACGTCGGGGACATCGTGAATGGAGGTCGGTTTGGGGGCAGTCCAGAGGTTCATTGGTCGCCCAAACACAACCTCGTAGGGGGTCAAGTGGTGCTTAGTGGGAGTGGAGCGCATCGATAGCAATGCCAGTGGGAGGGCATCCGGCCACTTAAGTCCTGTGGTGGCCACTATTTTTGACAGTTTCAGTTTTAGTGTAGCATTGTGTCGCTCAACTAGGCCAGCGGATTGGGGGTGGAAGACCGCATGGAACCTCTGCTTTACCCCCAGCCCCTTCAAGATTAGTTGGATAACTTCAGCTATGAAGTGGGGGCCATTGTCGCTCCATAAAATTCGACAAAGGCCGTAGCGAGGGAAAAACTCTTTCAGTAGTACTTTGGCAGTAGTCATGGCAGTGTTATCACGGGTTGGATAGGCTTCCACCCATTTGCTGAAGGCGCATACAATGACTAATACGTACTTCAGGCCTTGGCATCTCTCCAGCTGGATGTAATCCATCTGGAGGACCTCAAAGGGGTGGTCGGGGATCCCAAACCCTCCCCAGGGTACCACAGTTCCTTTCCCGGGGTTGTGTTGTAAGCAGATAAGGCACTGCTGGACCAGGCGTTTGGCTGAGTCGGGGATTTTGTTGTTGTGCCAGACTTTGGAAATGAGTTCAATCATGGGGGCAGAACCTATGTGTGCAGGGGAGTGTGCCATAGTCAGTATGGGAATCAAGTATGAGTCAGGCAGCAACCATTTGTTTGTGTCTTTTGTCCGCCAGCAGCCTTCATCGTCCTTCAGACCCACCCGTGCCCATTCAGTCAGTTCGTGAGGTGTGCTGGCCGACTGGATGTCCCTAATCGTTTCCCTAGCGTCTGTCCATTTTTCTGCTTGTGACCTGGTCACATATATGCGTGTCGTCGTCCTATTCTCAGCTGTGGTTCGGGCAGTGATGTCGGCCAGTGCGTTTCCCTGTCCAACTAAGTCCGTCACCTTCTTGTGTGCCTGGCATTTGATCACTGCTAATCGTTTGGGGAGGAGAACTGCTTCAATCAGGGCAGAGACTAGATCTCCGTGAAGGATGGGCGTGCCGTGGGACGTCAGGAATCCCCTTTCCCTCCACAAGAGCCCAAAATGATGAACCACCCCGAAGGCATACTGGCTGTCCGTGTAAATGTTCGCCGTGGTTCCTGCTGCTATGATACATGCTCGTGTGAGGGCAATTAGCTCTGCCGCCTGTGCGGATCGTTGCGTGATGCGGGCTGTTTCAACTACTGTTCGGGCTGTCGTCACCGCATAGGCAGCTGAAGTGGTGCCGTCTGGGAGTTTGATACAAGAGCCGTCTACCCATAGCTCTCCATCAGGGTCTGTAAAAGCAATGTCTCGGAGGTCAATTCTACTCCTGGTCTGTTCGTCCGTAAGGGTCACACAGTCGTGTATAGGGGGCACATCGGGGTCATTTTCAGGCAAGGGTAACAGTGTAGCAGGATTCAAAGTTGTGCATCTCTTCAGAGTGATGTGGGGTGCAAGAAGAGTCAATTCGTAACCCGTCAGTCGTGCACTAGTCAGGTGTTGAGTCTTGGTCTGGTTCAAAAGGGTGTCAACTGCGTGGGGTACTAACACCGTGAGAGAGTTCGAAAGTACAATTCCCTCACTCTGACGGATAGAGACAGCAGCGGCGGCTACTGCTCGAAGGCAGGCAGGTAAAGCTCTGGTGACTGGGTCAAGAGTGGCAGAGAAGTAGGCACAAGGGCGTTGTTTGGAGCCGATGAGCTGAGTTAGAACAGACAATGCGCATCCCTCCCTTTCGTGAGTGAAGAGGGAGAAGGGCTTGGAGTAATCTGGTGTTCCTAGGACGGGTGCCGAGCAAAGGGCATCCCGCAACTCCTTAAAGGACGCTTGGCATTCGGGGGTCCAAGGGAGTGGAAAGGGAACATCTTTGGCCAACAGGGAAAGTAGGGGCTTTATAATGAGACTGAAATTTGGTAACCATTGTCGGCAAAAAGAGGTAAGGCCCACCAATGAACGGACTTGCTTCTGTGTTTTTGGGATGGGGGTGTCTAGGATGGTTTGGATTCGGTCGGGTGTAAGTTTCCTCCCTTCTTTGGACAGGAGATAGCCTAGGTATGTCACTTGAGGCTGGCAGAACTGTAGTTTCTTTTTGGAGACTTTGTGGCCGCTCTCCGCAAGGAAGTGCAAGAGTTGGATAGTGGCCGTGATTGCAAGTGGAGTGGTGTCGGCCGCCAAGAGGATATCATCGACATATTGGATCAACACCACTTCATCTGGTAGCTGGACGGCGTCCAGCTGTCTTTTGAGGGCCTGGCTGTAAATGCTGGGACTTTCAGTGTAGCCCTGAGGAGCTCTACAAAATCGGTACGAACGTTTTTTTTAAGGTGAAGCGGAAGAGATAACGGCTGTCTGGATGGATGGGGATAGAGAAAAAGGCATTCTTGAGATCAATAACGGTGAAGGTGGTGGCAGTGGACGGGATGAGGGTCAGAATGGTGGTGATGTCTGAGACTACGGGGTACTGTGGCACCACCACTTTGTTGACTTCTCGCAGGTCGATGATGAAGCGGTACGCTTTCTCATCTCCCTCACCTTGCTTCCTAACAATGGGTAAGATAGGGCTGTTGCAGACATTACTAACCACTTCCTCTACCACTCCTGCATCTACCAGGGACTGAATAATCGTTACCAATGCCTTCTCGCCTTCGGGCGATATCCGGTACTGTGGGAGTTTCGGGAGTATTGCGTCTGGTCGAACAGTTATGTGCACAGGGTCGATCATCATTCGTCCTACATCCGAGTCGTTTCTGGCCCATAGGTACAGGGGTAGGGTGTCGAGCAAGGTTAGGTCAGCATCAGTTATAGAGTACATATGTCGTGCGGGGCGGGATCTGGACATGTTCGGGTTGTCGTACAGGATGACTCGGACTCCATCTGGGGAACACCTAATAGTAGCTCGGAAATGTTTTAGTAAATCAATACCCATAATGGCGTCAGGAGAGTTGGAGGAGAGCAGAAATGTTGTGTCAGTGGGGTTGTTTCCTAGGTCAGAGGAGATAGGTACAGACAGGGGATTAGTGGAGGGCGTTCCATCGAAACCTATCGATGTAATGTGTGAGCCAGATAAGGGTGCCCTTGGAATCAGTCGCTTTGATAATACACTACGTGTCGCTCCAGTGTCTACCAAGAATGGAGACTTTGTACCCAGGACCTTAGCGGTGATGTAAGGACCTTGCTGGTCAACACAGAGCTCGACTGGATCCCTCCCTTGACCCTGGCAGTCCTATGCGAAATCGGGAGTGTTCTCACTGTCAGATAGTTGGTACTGGTTCTGTCGGGGACGGTCAAATGTGTTCAATCTTCCTGGTCTGTCGCTGTTGGTGTCGTTTGTGTACCCCCGTCCCTGTCCTCTAGTCCTGGGGCCATTCGTCATGTCCCTCGTTTCTTTATTTTTAATTAGTTCCAGAAGAGCCGGACATTGAGACTTCCAATGCCCGAATCCTTTGCAAAATGCACACTGATTATCTTCTATATCCCTACGTCCAGAGTAGGGAGTGGGTGTGCGGTCCTTTGGGGGTGGATTTCTAGGGGCGATTGATTGGTAGCTCCCCCTGTGTAGTTCTTTCCCGACTGCCACCCCTTGTATCTGGGCTATCATCACCCTTTCTTTCAAATCTTTCTTCTTTCTCTCGGTTGCCCTATCATTCTCATTCTTTTGGTGTTCGTAGTACTGAGCCATTTGGAGGATAGCGGCGGGTTTGGAGGCCCCCCAACTACTCTCGCTCGTTTGCAACTTTTCGGAAACCTCTCGTGACAGACCCTTTACGTAGTTTTGCACAAATAGGTGTTGTCCGGTTGCGGTGGTCATGTCTTGGCCACTGTAGTCGGAGAACACCGTTTCAAATCGGGAGAAGTATTCTGACACGTCTTCCTGGGGTTTCTGACGGCAAGCCGTGACTATTGACCAATCTACCTTTTTCTCTGGGATCAAGGTTTTCAGCTTCCGAACTATTTTGTCCGGAAGTTCCAGTATGTCTTTTATCGGTTTCCTTCCGGGCTCTCGTCGTCTATCTAGCTCACTGAGTTGATTCCAGGTATGTCCGAACAGATCTGTGTGTTCGGCTTTCCGGATTTGCTTCCACACGTCAGCCGGCAGACATAACCCGAAAAACAAATCAATGTCTGCTAGAGTCATTATCGTTGAGCCCAAGGCTGTGCCTAATTCGGTGTAAAATGCTGTCGGGTTCTTCCTTAAATCAGGCAGGGTTTGCCTAAAGGTTAAAATATCTTGTCGATCCCAGGGTTGGTAAACCCAATTGTACACAACCCTTCCTTTTGCATCTGCGTGGTTGATATCGTCGTTTGTTCCCTGACCTCTTGGGGGAACCCAGTAGGGGGCGGCTTCTCTGATAGGCATCATAGTGTTGGCTACTTCTAATGAGGACTCAGCCGTTTCAGGGACTGTGATCTTAACCTCTGGTTTCTGTTCTGTGAGGTGGCGGAAGACTTCAAGCGTTTGCATGAAGAGGTCCGTCACATCGCGTTCAGTCCCATCTCCAACATCGATCTTTCTATATAGAGCCGTCAGCTTTGCAGGACCCTTAGTTTGATACCTATCCTCATATGCGTTCAGGGTGTGGTAGCTGAACCGTAAAATGAAATGCCGTCTGTGGCTACCGGCATGTGAATTGTGCATATCCATCGTATATTCTTCGCTCTCTTTCCGTTCTACCAGTGTCTTTGCTATCTTGTCAATCCCATCCCGCTCGTCTTTGCTCAACCTATTTGGTCTGGCCGTTAGCTGCTTGCTAGCCTTGAGTTCATCTGATGTTGTTACCGATGTGGCTGGTGCGAAGGCGTAAGAGCCGGGGCACTAGCGCTAGAGTCACCCTCGCCCGCACTCAGAACTGGTAGGTGCTGTGCTAGAGGCTGACAGGGGGCATAAGGAGGGGGCATGTAGATAATCGGAGGACCTAGCAGTAACTCGTCGTTTGCCCGTTGTTTGGAGGGCATCTCCGGGTAGAGCGTAGAGGGGGTCCTAACAGGGCATTGGCCTGTCGACCCTGATTCTTGCGTTTGTCTAACTTCCTCTCTCCTTCTTATTTCTTCATCTAGTTCCTTAGCGGCCAGGTGGGCTGCCTTTCGTAACTCTTTCCCTATTCTTGCTTCTTCTCTTTTCCTTCGGTGCTCTGCTTCTTTGCGCCACATGCCGATACTATCGAGCATGGTGGGTGTTGCCTTATTTATTCTAACAGCTGCTTCTAGCGTTTTTATTTTATGATCATCAAAGGAACCTATCAGTGGCCACTGACTTTCGGGATCCTTTTTTGTATATTTATGCCATTACTTACTATAAGCTATAGCGACTAGTCCTTGTTTAGTGAACATGTCCTTATTAGGGGTGCCTTCCAATGGAGCTGGATGGTTCATCTCTAATAAGTGGTCCGGGTTGTACCAACTACCAATCAGTGGGGAGATGACAGGCATGACAGATTACAACGGGGGACAAAGGTCCGCACTACCTATCTTTCACTATTTGCAAAGACTAGACAGAATATTGCTATTCTACGTTATTTGCAAGCAGAGAACCTCAAAAGAACTATACTCCAAACAATCTATGTTCGGACAATCAATCAGTGGGGAGAAAAATAGGCACGGCAGATTACAATGGGGGACAAAAGTCCGCGTTACCTACCCTTCACTATCCGCAAAGGGAGATAGAATATTCCTATTCCTCCCCGTTTGCAGGCAGCGAATATCTCAAAGAGCGACAATGCAAATACTAGTATTTCAATCAATCAAACAATCAATCAATTCGCAATTCGTCGTGTGTCACGACCTTACCCGGACCGCATGGACAGTTTCTTGTCTTCCGCTTCCAGTGCCCGATCGTCCTCTACTCTCTGCTGCTACCGTGGCACTCCTGATGGTTCCCAGTCAAGACCGTAGATCACTCGGGAGAGGTCTGCTTGGAACCAGTGAAGTTCGGATGATCGGCTGTCAGACGAGGGTCTATCGGACAGGAGCTCTCCCGATCGTTGCAGTCGTTCACTCTGTCGTCGGGACCTCTCCCACTGGATCCACGTGTCGCTGATGGGCCCTACGTTGGGCGCCAATTGAGGAAAGTCAGGAAAATGGTCAGGCGATTTAGTCGATGTTTCTTAAGTAATTTTGCCCGGCGTTAAACGCCTCTAATACCATACGAAGTTTATCAAATAAAGAGGCAGGCGCTGGAGACAGGAAGACAGGAAACAAGTTTTATTCCGACGGAGCAGAACACATCAGATCGGACAACAAGGTATCGTCTCAAGGTGCTCTCTAGCAGCCTCTCTGAGGCCTGGCCTTTTATACACTGGTTTACGACATGTGACCGCTCTTTATTACAATAAAGACATTGTGAAGTAATGAAAAATGACATCCCCGGTACCCCCCCAGTCCCGGCTCATTCTAACACGTGGCTACAGTAGAGGTCCTCACCCCCCATACAATAGGAGGGGGCTATCACGCAGCTGAGTGTTCCGCCGATTCCTTTGGAATGTGTGCGCCTGATCGAATCTCAGGGGGTGGGGAGGTCATGATCAATAGTAGCTCCTTTGAAGAGGGGCGAGTGCATACAGTAGTGGGCAATAAACTGTATCCTCAGGCCAAGGGATGACCAGCGGTCCGTGCAGACAATCGGACTCAGAGGAAGGGGTCATCAAAGGAGAGATATTCATGAAAGAAAGGATCGGTGTGGACAATCGAGCATAGAGGAAGGGTTTATCAAAAGAGGGGTATTCATGGAAGGAAAGGAGGTGTTGGTCAGGCGCGGGGTGTGATTCCCAGAGACAGAGTCATGCGGAAGAGGAGGGTTCATGACTTGTGCCTGTGAGCGCGGGGGCAGCCAGGGTGCATGGGGGAGGCTTGCAGGGTCAGGGAAGTGCGCTGATGATCGATCGTGAACAGGGAGACCATGGTACCTAAAATGGCTGTCGTGCATGTTCATACGTGAGTCTGAGGAATGGGCAAGATGGCGCAGATGATGTTCAGTTCACGAACTAAAATTCCACAACCCGGGTAAGTTAGTAGTACCAAAAGGTAATGCCACAGTGGACAACAGTCCGAGATACATTCAAGAAAATAATTATCCCTTGGTATATTCAAAAATTGAACACCACCGCTTCATTTTATCCTGCCTGTGTGTGCCTGGGCTAACACAGCTTCCGGGCACACACATTCACAGCCGCACCCGAGCACTTCATAGGTCTTTAAAAGACCATTCACATGTTAATGAGGTTTTGTTCACCTCTTAGGCCCCTGCAGCTTCATGGAATCGCCCGGCCCCAGCCCCCACAGAGCAGCAGAGTCTCTTGACTCGCGATGCTGCAGGGGTGTTTGGTGACAGTCTTTTAAAAAATATATATTTAAACACGGGTACGATGTTTGGACGGTCCGCGGGCCGCCAGGGAAGGCTTGCTGGGCCGCCAGCGGCCCGCGGGCCGTACTATGAGTACCCCTGATCTAGCATATTGAGCTATGAACTACTACCATCAAAGCGCTAGATGCAAACAGCATTGTATAGGTTAGAGTTACGTTTTTCACCATTGTTTGACTATCCTAATTTTACTAAAAGGGGTTTGTTTGTGTAGAAATAAATTGTTACTGGTTAACTCAACCCTAACCACTGTGTTATGTTGCAGAAGTTGCATTTGTTATTTTAGCAAATTGTTTCCAAAATTGTGCTTTGAATGCCCTTTTGCTTTCCTTTTTTTCAACATTTTCTTGGTGGTGGGAACCGCCTATCAGAAACTTACTTGAGGAAGACTCCCTTCTTGGAATTTAGATCAGGTATTACACCTGGCTTTCAGCAGTGCCAGTTGAGGATGTGGGTGGAGCCAATAGAGTATGTGGGTGGAGATGGGGGAAATGGGTATGGCCTCCTAAAAACAATTGAGCACCTGGACTTAATATTTTACAAATTAAGCACTGGGCAGAGCGCACAAAGAGACGCAAGGCTGTTGAAAGAACCTTGCGCTCTTTATTTTATAGAGCAGCTTCAGGATTGGCTGGGCTGGGCGGATGTCTGTCATCCCAACGCATGCTTTTACTCCGCATGCCATTACAATGCAGTTTTTACAACGTAAGTCGTTACAACGACTTGCGTTGGAGGGCGCTGGATAGTGGAATAGTTTAATTTTGTATTCCAACTCCAGTCCCCGTGGATAGTAGGGAAGGTGTTGGATAGAAAATTAAACTATTCCCTATCCTCCAGCGCCCTCCAGCGCAAGTCGTTGTAACGACTTGCGTTGTAATAGCTGTGTCATAATGGTAGTGTGGAGTAAAAGTTGTGTTGTAAAGGATGTTTCCCGCCTGGGCAGGTCAGTGGAAAGCAGAAACTGAGAAGCAGATCCTCTCACAAAGAATAAAGATCAGCACACGTCCGTTTGGCTCATGAACAGTTATTAGATATAAACACAGAGTTTGGAAAACCAGCTCCAGGGTCAACACAATAAACATATTTTCTCTTTCGAGCCAGGTAAGAGAAAAGGCTTTAATTTTCTTTATGATAATGTGCAGTCACCAACTTTTGTAACTGGGGAACTGTGGTTGAGTCCTCCTGACACCGGCTGAACATCCTGTGACTCTCGGCAAATCAATTAATCTCTTTATGCTTAAAAAGGACTTGGACCTTGTGAAATTTAACTGGTGTTCTTGCAGAGTGCTCTGGTCCAATTTCATTGGTCTGAGTTTGCAACATATATACAAAAAATAGTAGTGAATACATGCTTGCTTTTTTTACTTTGGAAACTGTTTTTTACGCCCTGCCACTTTTAAATCTCATCAGCCACCACTGAGGCACGCGCTGCCGTCCAGCCAATTACAAAGCTAATGGAAGTGGGTATTCAAAATCCGGGCCTCACCAGCACAGTGCGGCAGCCCAGAGCTCAAACCCGCACTGAAATGAATTAATACAAAAAATGACACAATATCATGGGGGGCAATATAGCAATGGTGGTTTGCCGGATACGTTTACCTTCTATGAAAGGTGTTAAGTCTCTGGACTTTTTATCTTCTTTGTGCCATGCCATGCTTTGTGCTAGAGCGTTATTTGGCACTGGCGGACTCGGAGGAGGTCCATCATGGGGTAAGTCGTGAGGGGGTGACACCATGAGTTACCGCACTGGGTGACACCAACCCTAGTGACGCCACTGGTCAAGTGTTGCATGGCTAAACACTTATAAGGTCCTAAATGCGAGACCTATTGGCTATGCCAATGCTTGATCAATGCTTGATTGGTTTGTAATTATATGGCATGGAGTGGAATGGTGTGAAACTGAAGACTGTATAGTTGAATTGTTGTGGATTCCAGACTGATTCCCCCTTCATAGTCATTTCCTTTGTCTTACAAACTGGCCAACTTGAGAACACTTGGAACAGGCTTAACGCCACTGTTTAGTGATATACAGATAGACATCTGCATCTCCAGCTTCCAGAGAGGTCCTTGGCGGCTGTGCATTTATTTATTTGTTAGCATTAAAATAAGAACTGCATTTTTGTATGAGCGGTGGGCTCTGCCACCTATCTAAAAGATGAGCTTCTGATTAAGTTGTCTGAAGGTACTTAATATAAAACAGGCAGAATGTGCCTTTTAATTTTATACCCCCAGTGCAAAACTGGATGCTCATTCCTGCTAACACGTGCCAAGCGGGTTTGATTCCAGCATAGATTCAGAGCTGTCTGCCAGCAATATCATGCACTGTAAACAGATGGGCCACCTGGTGATATAAGGAAAGAGAAGAGTTTGCTAATATGAATCACTGTTTTGTGTAGTGCTTAAACAGGTAAACATCACTTACAACAAAACTTTTACAACGCACTACCATTACAACGCGGTCATTACAACACAAACCATTACAACGCATTGCGCTGGGGGGCGCTCTAGGATAGGGAATAAGTTTAATTTACTATCCAACACCTTCCCTAGTGTCCACGGGGACTGGAGTTGGAATAGTAAATTAAACTATTCACTATCCAGCACCCAAAAGCGCTATGCGTTGTAATGGTATGCGATGTAAAAACCGCGTTGTAAAGGCAGGCGTTGTAATAGCCTGCATTGTAACGTCATACATCCACTTAAACAAAAGCATATGCATGCGTTGCTATAATTTTACAATATTTATATCAGCAGCATAAAAGCCTAAAGTTTCCTCTTGGACCAGGTCACACACTGCTTTGCACCAGGCATGCTAAGTCACCATGTTATCAGTAGTGAAAATGAATCACTTATCCCCTTACCTGTATATATTTTCAATCATTCACACAGTTTAGCTCACACTGGTTCCCAAACTGTGTGCTTCGCGCACTCCACCTCTGGCTAGTTTTGACGGCGCACTATGGTGCAGTGACGCACAGATGGGGAAGCACTGCAGGGGGGTGTTAGTGCCAATCATTTGCACCATGTTCCGGTCGCAGGCCCTACATTTCCGATTGCGGAGTGTAGGGATCCTAAAGGGGTAGAACGTTTATTTTGTTGCTGTATTTTGGAAACTAAAGAAAGAAAGCTGTATGAAAAATGTAGACTTGCGCTTCAATGCAGTATCAGCAACAAAATCAAAATTTACCAAATGTAGATGCGGTGCTGAAGCCCCTTGGCAACAAGCTTTTGTCATTTAAAAGCTTACAGATAGGCCACACACGTGCACAATGCTTGTTCTGATTGGGACAAAATGGGGCTGTCCAAACATTTTCATATTGATGTTTTTCTACATTACATTTTGTTGTGCAGTTCACAAATACCCTAAAAATCATAAATTTACTTGCATTGATTTACATCTATGTTTTGTGTAAATCTGCAAGAAGATAAACAAGTGTGGGTGGGGTTAGAAAAGCACCATATAGTGTTGCAGCAGTGGTGGCGGCATGTTCAACCTCTTGGGGTCATAACAAAGTAAAGACGTTTTATGTCAAAAATAAAACTTGACCTCAGGAAAAGCTCATAGATGCACAAAATAAGGAGATGAAGGAGCCGGCACTCAAACATATTGTGGTGAAGCTCGTGCCTCAGAGGCTAAATGAGCCTTCTGGGAAGAGAAGATGGTCGGCGGGTAGAGTTGATAACAGTGAGAGAGGCTGGGGCAGAGATTGAGTAGAAGTGCAGGGTCAAGTCTAAGAAAGGCCCAGAGATTTGAAGGATGGCTTTGAGGGAGTAATAAAAACATTGAACAAAGTCAAGAATGCGGGCATGATTAGCAGGCAACAGGATATCATAGTAAACATAGTTCCACCGGCCCTAGAGGTTTTTACTCAATTTGAACAGCAGGAAATAAGTTTAAAAAAAAGACGCTAAATTTAAAAGTTAAACAAGGCAATCCCTTAAATGTTTTCTTTATTTGAAAAGTTTTATATAGCGCTGGCTAGACCCAGAGGTATCAGAGCGCTTTACATGAGGATGTACACATGCTTCAAAACATAGTTATACAGTTACAACAGTTTCAGGTACATAGTTACTGGGATATATGAGTTACAAAGGCATGGCTCAGGTATGGGGAAGAAAAAGCAGGCAGGGGGAAAGAGAGAAGGAATAGAGGAAGATGAAGAGTGCGGAGGAAAGAGGTGAGGGGGGAGAAGGGAACACAACATGGCAATGAGAAAAGAAACCATGTCTGACGATCGGCTGGGTAGGTGACAGCAAGGGGGGAACCAGAGCCAAACTCCTCAATAGATGCATAGGACAACTCCATCGGTCATCGGCCAAAGGTTGTTCGGTCGCCGAAGTACATCAGAGGGTTAAAGTATCAGCCTAGGGGAGACCATCAAAAGGTTTCAAAAAGAGTGCCTTTAACGGTGTATGGTGCTGAGTTCCCAGCGATAATGGGAACATTCCCGAACCTCCGCTATGTGTGAAACCCTTAATACTGTGGACTCTCTCAGAGGGGTATCTGAGACACCAGGGCATACATGCTGGATCCCTCCCCAAAAAAGGGGATAAGGAGTGCTTTGGCAAGGGGCACATTAAAGGAGGCCATTTAAGGCCCTTTTCTGCTATGTGTGAATCCCTTAACACAGAGGGGAATCTGAGACTCCGAGAAGCTCAAAGTAATGGGTGCTTTGTAGTGCACCACTAAAGAAAATGAGTGATGGCGGACAGAAGCACAATTGTGGGAAAACCATGAAAATCAAAAAAAGCAGGCGGGGCTCGCGGTTTGATTAATAGCCCTGGATGACGCCCCACTTTACACTCCAACCCAACCGAGAAGTGGCTTGGCGCCCATACTTGCGTCCATTCCTGCTTCTTGTGCCCCGAGATGCTTCGATGTTAGTTTGTTCACCCAGGAGGAGGAGGAGTAAGAAGAGTCTGTGGTGAAGACCTTACACATGTCATAAATGCAACGAGTGCACTAATAAAAACTCGGACAAGTCGAGATTCTGTGCACCAATGGATGACAGCGGAAGAGTAGACAAAAAGAAAACAAGCACGCGAGTGGTGCGTGTGTGCATGCGTGCGCTCATGCCCATAATGAGAGAGGAAAGCCAGATGGCTCATTTGCTCGTAATTGCGCGCGTAACCTCACGCTCTAGGCCACACAAAAAGCTGTGGTCGGCTTTTTAAAGCCCATTCACTGAATGTCTCGCCAGAACAGCGCATGCGCTGGCTCAGGCGAGACCTAAAAAGGAAACATGGGTTGGTTAGCAGTAAGCAGCAGACAGAGGGCAGTGGAGGAAGTGTTGCAAAGAGAGAGGAGACAAAAAGTGCAGTGGAGGGTGTGGAGGCAGGATTGAGATTCAAGTCGGAAGGAAACAGGCCTGCGGCTAATCGTCAGTAAGGCTCTCTGTGTATTTCAAAGGCATCTCTGTGTATTGCAAAGGCAGGTAACAGAGGAAGTTAACACACTCAGCTGTCTGCTAGCCTGTTGCTCGCCCTCCTTTTACTGGCTCAATAGCAGTGCAGAGCCAGTAAAGAGCTAGTCAACTCCATTTTGTTTTAACATCTAATTTTGCGGGCACTTTTGTACAAATCGTGGGATTTTTACAAAACCGTTGGTTGTTTTGCAAGTCGTAAAATCGCAATATCCTTGGGGGTGTGTCCAGGCCAATCATGTTCTTTCTGCATCATAGCTTCAAACATCTACCTTTGAGAGTTGTAGCAACTTACAGGTAAATACACCAACACAATGGGGACTGCGAAGAACCTGCACAGATGTAAGGCAAATTCAACAGATTATATAATGCCCCTGACTATTTCTCTTCATCTGACTGATAATTTTCTGAACACAAATATTAATGTAAAGATATGGCTTGTAAGCAAGGACAAATATATATGGTCTTAACCCAAACTTCTCACATTTTTATGACATTCAGAATTTGGTAAATTTTCTGAATGTGACAGCTGCAGCATGCATAAAGTTTCTGTAAATACAAATGTGAAAGGCGCAAAACCCTTTCTGACTCAAACTACTAGCGGAACATTATTTGCAGATCTAATGACTTTCAGTTACTAGTTCAGTTTAACTCATACAGGGAACAAATTAACAGTTTGTTTACAGTTTTAGCAAACATTGTACACTTAAAACAACATACTACTGTGAAGATCTGTATGCTAAGGAACTTCTATGGCTGACAAGATGTTCACTGTTACATGTCACACTTATGACCTTAATTGTTAGCCACAAGATCTTTGTATCAAAGACGGTTGGGATGAAAAAGTCCTCTCCATTGTAATGGATGTGTACCCCTGTCCTGAGTGCCCAACTGTACTGTTGTCTGGATCCCTAAGGATGATTTTTGTTGTCATAGACAAACACAGATCATGCTTGTGCACCATTGTTGTGTATTTCCAGCATAGCCCTTTGTAGTTTGCTCCTATGTTAGCCTAATTGTGCACATTGTAGGCCGCCTTTGCTTTTTCGCACGTTACTATATCAAAATATTTGCTTTTGTGCCTTTACATGGAATGTGCATATGTTTTTGCGTTCTGTTCCTTTCCTGGGATTTAGTCTGAACACCCCAGACAAGGTCAAAGAACAATGCCTCTTGTTATTCTCTCTGGTCAGGCACTAGCATATAGAAATAACACGAGAACACATCTGCTGTTTTTGAACACATATATCCTGTCATATAACTGAGGACAAAAGTTTTACACTGAGCTGAGAGAGGGTTCTGAGAGAAGATTGCTGTGTCAGCTGACATTTACAACGTCCATCGGTATATGCCAAAGTACGGGTCCGTCACTAATCCTAGAGATCTTTGATATATAATTATCTAGATTCAGTAGAAGGGAGAGGGGTTTAGAATATTCTGTCATTTAACATGACAGGGCTCTTTATGATATATAGTTTATTAAGCATGCTAATAGTATTATTAGTATGCATTTGTTTTATAATTGTGGCACGAATACTGCAGTGTAGGACACAATAGTTACTGCTATTTCTGGATGCGGCCTTCGCCAAGTTTTCCCAAGCCTTTTCTTTTATCTCTTCTACTCTATTTTTACAGGCTTTCTTATACACCAGTCGTAGATCCTTGATCTGAGGTTAATTTCTGGGGAATGTTTTTAGGGCTCTGTTAAACAATGGATTTAACAAAATCTCCAAAAGAGTTCCGCCCCCATTATGGAGAACTAGTATTATAGTCCCAATTTATAAAAAAAAGGGGATAAATCCAGTCCTCAGCAATACCGCCCTATTTCCCTTCTCTACTCTACTGCTAACCTCTTGGGGCGGGTTTTATTAAACAGGCTAGAAGACTGGGCAAGAGAAAATAATATCTTGATGCCATCTCAATATGGATTCCAGAAGGGGAGAGGGACGATTGACCAATGCCTAAACCTATGCCTGATCATCACTAAATACACCAGAGCAAAGAGAGGGAATATAGATACGGCCTTCATGGACCTCTCTGCAGCTTTTGACTGTGTAGCCCACCTAAAACTGTGGGCAACCATTACTGAGATGGGAATACACCCTAGATTGATAATACTTATACGCAAATATACTCACAGGCGATGGGGTAAGTCCGCTATGGAAGGGATGGGGAATGCACCAGACCTTTCAAGATCATGAGAAGAGTCAGGCAAGGCTGCGTTCTTGCCACATTCTTATTTTCACTTAATACAAATGAGGTGGAAGACGCCCTGAAAAAGTGCACGCCTGATGTCCCATCCTTTCTCTCAGGTTCATTGCCAATCCTGGCCTATGTGGACAAGGCCCTCCTGATAGCAAGGACAGGGGTAGCACTTCAGCGCCTAATTGACACCTATGTGAGCTTTTTGTCATCCATGGATCTTAAAGTAAACAAGTCAGAAACCTTTATCTTAATTTCAGGTTCACCCCTCCCTAAAAACATTCCCCCATTTTATATTGGGACTCGCAAACTAGCCATTGTAGATACCTTCTCATAGGAGTTGTCTTTGATACTAAACAATCTTGGTCACACATGGTGGTTAGCAGGACACAAACGATGGAGCGCACTCTAACAGCAGTCTCCAGTTTTATTAAGAAACTGGGCTCAAAGTCCCTAAAACAATAAAAAAAGATTTACACTGACAAAACAATCTCTCTGCAACAACATATGGGGCAGGGGTTTGGGGGCATAGTACTAACTGACCCCTTACAGAAGATAGAGAATGGGTTTTTAAAGAGGATCGCCTCCCTCCTTCCCTCATTCTCAAACTATATCACTCATCTAGAGCTAGACTTGCCCTTTGTGTCTGACCTAGTGAGAGTAGCCCTGATTATGCTTTAGCACTCAGTATGGAGCTGGGATACAGTGGACCTTAATCAGATTATTATACAAAACTGTTTTATTGGATAAGGCTCATAAAATCCCCTGGCTAGAGTAAGTTTAAATGACCTTCTACTCGCTGGGACTACCTGACTTGTATGTAAATCCTAGTTCATGCTCAAGGTTTCCAAAAAAGAGGCTAAAGGTATTATTCTTAGCAAAGCTAGCTTATGAAAGGAAGGAAATTCAAAAGGCAAAATCAACTGTTACATTTTATTATATGATTCCACCTTTCACAGAGGGGGAATATTCATATTTGGAGGCGGTAAGGAACCTGAAGCATAGGTTTATCCTTTTCAGGTTCCGTGTAAATCTGATCCCTCTGATGTTAAGCTTCTCTTCGAAAAATGATGTTCTCAGCGACCTGACTACTTGCCCATGTGATAATTTCTCCGCCAAGTCTAACCTTCACCTCCTTTTCTTTTGTATTTTTATAGGGAACAGAGAGCTAAACATACTATACCTCTTTTATTGCGGTACAATTTTAAGCAATGTCATGTAGCCCTGTTTTTATGAAGAACCTTCATGACCCTTTGAATGAAATGATCCGAATAGGGTCACCCGGGTCACTCGCAACCACGTCTCAGCCTGCCAAGAAATGAAGAGTTGATGAAACAGTAAAGAATGCAAAATACATTATTTATTTGTATTGTGCTGCAGTGGAGTCCAGTCTGATGAGCCTCATGAGATAGCTGCTGAGGGACTGACTTTCACAAGCATAAAGGTAACGATTATAAGTTTCAGCATGAGTACAAGACACACCCACCCGGTAACTTTCCACAGAAGGCAGCTTTAGACAAAGGGGCACACAGAGATGAGCTAAGTGTCTGAGACCAGGCACACCCTATTTCTCTGGCAAGGTTGTCATGTCTGTAGCTGGATTAGTTGGAGCAGACCTCTATCTTAAGGGAAAGGTATGTGCTAATGAGCAACTCATGATTTTCAGCGATGCCTGACCTGAGAGACCCAAATACATCGGGCACAGCTTTTAGTAATAAAAGCAGAAATATGATTTGATCATGATTCAAAATGGTGACAGAAGAAAATGGTGCCATGAATGCTACCTTTACGCTGAGGTACTGGGTTTTTAAGAACCGGCACAGAACCGGTAACCCAGCGGTGTCAGGGTACACCCAGAGACCTCGGGTTCTTCCTGATCCAGACCACAGAAACTCAGAGTCTTCTAGGTGAAGTCAAAGATCGATTTATTGGCTGCAACCAAGGTAACAAGTGTCCTAGAAGTACAACACACGGGGAAGTATATTCTCAGGAGACTGCTCGAATTTACAGAGCCAGGCTTCTCTTCTTATACACAATTTTAAGCTTCAGGCAAAACATTCTTGGTTGTAAAGTAAATCGTTAACATATTTCCAATACAAAAGAAAAAGCAGTCATGATGACACGTCCATATTTCACCTCGTGCTGCCTACAACAAATCACCCGGCAAGGCCCAATATTTCATCAGATATCGGTGGACCCCCAATAAAACAGGCACCTCCCCACCATAAAGTAAGTGAAGCAAAAAGAGCAGAGACAGATGGGAGCAAGATACGGCAGGTGTGCGAGCTGAAATGGTTTTATGGTTTGTTGAGCCCTGATGCTATCTTGTTCGGCCACTGGGAGGGGAACTGACCTAACGAGTTCGGCCTGGGGCAATGGTTCCAACTTGCACAGGTCACAGGAAAGTCGATTAAAGAGTACGTGTCCTTGCTGGAATGAATTTGGCTGGATTAAGGCCTATGTAAAGGGCAACACACAAGATGGCTGCAGTATATAAAATGGAAGCCAAGGGTTCTGAACGATAATGGCGATTTCGAGGAGGAATCGTCACTCGAATACGCTGAAAATATATGTACATGGTGTGCTCGTCATTCTCGGTCTTTTGATACCAAATTCGTCATTTTTCGATGAAGTTTTAATTCTCGAGTCCAGAACGATTACACGGGTCCAGAATCTTCAGAACCACAAACCATCCTTTTGCCCTTACATAGGCAATTAATCTATCCTCATGTTAATCTGAGTCCAGATCTATATTCCTAAAGTCATTGAGATGTTGCTGTAACATCATTCTAGTACTCAGTTCATCTCTTGATACAGGATTCCTTACACATGATGTAACACAGAGGCCACATATTTCAGGAGCACACTGTATGCACAGACAGAACAGGAAAAGAATGGCTAAGACCATCCCAACGACCATCAGAATTTTCCATCCCCAGGCAGATATCAGTTCCCAGAACCACCCCATTAACGACCAATCTCCTTTATCCACATGAATAGATTCGGAAATCTTATGTAGTTTGGAGATGGCCTGGTACACTGTTGGAGCGTTATCAGGGATGAAAATGCAGCAACTAGATTGGATCAATCTGCATACCCCACCTCGGTCTGCAAGTATGACATCTAAAGCGACCCGGTTCTGAAGGGTCATAAGTCGATCCGACTGGAGCTCAGCAGTCAAGTTACTAAGGGCACCAGTAGTTTCAATCACGGTGGACTCAACTACCCTTGTCAATTGCCTAATGTTCCTGCTGTTAGCCATGGATCTCCAGAACGGCAGAAAACCTTTTGCAAAGTCCCCAAATTCTTGACCTGCAGTGTCTTCTTCACTCAAAACACCTCTAACTATCCTTGTCCTGTGGTAGTCTGCCGCTGCTGTGTAGGTGGGAGGCAACAGGAAGGAAACAAAACATGAGCCCGAAAAGTCAGGGGCAACCATGTATAGGCTCTATCGTGGCAGATGAAATAAGTACCCTTAGCTGCCAAAAACGCAGGGGAGGTCTGAGATCCAAAAACATACGTTTCAGCACAGTCACTCTTCCCTAACTGAGCCCTGGGATTCGTGCCATTACCTTGTAGACACAGATAACCCTGATGGGGTACAATCCAAATCGGGGACGATCTCTTAGCTTGCTGTTTCTCACTCAGAGTAGCTCCATATCCAGTCATGTTCCATCCTATGTATAATAGTGTCTCATCTCTAGGGATAGTCTCATAAGAAATACCTTCCTTAATCATGTCTACTATACCTTTGACTAGAGCACTTTTCCTCGGATTGTCTGTTACAGAACGTAGGGGGTAGATTTCGTGTGCATATATGAACATTGTCCTATATGCCCATACAGAACCATTGTGACTAAATGGCAGGACCAAATAAGGGATACCTTTATCCGTTGTGTGAGGCATAAGACCGCACACCCAACAGTTAGTTGTGTTCATCACAAGTTGGTGTTGGTGTATCAACTGAACAAAGGAGTTATTGATGAACTCCAATCTCCTATTTGATTCGTGATCAGGCAGAGGGTGGGAAGAATGGGAGGAAACAGTAGGAGGAGGTATGGGTGATGCAGTGGGTGCAAATGTTACACGAAAAGAAAGTAAAACATAACTGATCAAAAATATAATTACACTGAATAGCATAAGAATACACAATATTATAAAACTTTTCCTTGTCATCACGTTGCACAACTTGTGCTTAAAATTCATCCGTTTGGCAGGTCTCTCCACATCGGGAAACTCCATCCTCTCTAAAGTGCTGCCCGCGGTGGTAGGTTGCCTCTGCTAAGGGATGCTTCTGTCAGTCTAGGGCAACTCCCTTGGACCAACCAGAACTACCGACCTAACGTCGTCAGCTGCACCCCCAAAGACTTTTAATCAACCGCGGCCCTAGCAGCGGAACCCGGATGGCGGTTCGAAAAAGAAAAATAAGCAAGTTACCTAGATGGGAGAGCTGCACTTTCAAAAATAGTACTTGGGGAAAAAAGTATCCGTTTTATTAGTTCATGGATCTTGGTCTCAAATTGCAAAAGTGTTTTATTAGTTCGTTTTTCTCGGTCTCAAATTGTATCGTTGTTTCCCAGGTATTGTCTGATCCTGAAACAAAAGGTCAGGCTCTGTAATGTTCAATCGCTCGGATGGTGTCACAGCCTTGTGCAAAATGTTCTCATTTTCTTGTTCAGAGTCAGTTCTTTTTACGTGCAGATCATGAAAAGGGACGGCACGTGACACGGTATCAGGTTCTGGGTCCGCGACACCCTTCAGGACCCACTGGTCATAGGGTAGAGGGAAAGGTATTTTCTTACAATGGATCCCGTGGACCCAGTTGGCCTTCCCCTCCACCCGAACGGCTGACCTTGTAGAAAGAAGGACGAGATGAGGCCCGGTCCACCTGGGCTGGTCGTTCTTCGTTCTTTGGAAATTTCTTACAAGGATCCAGGAACCGGGGTCAATGGCGTGACCCGGAGTCTCAGAGACCGGAGGCAGGGTGTTGTGGACCTGTTGATGAAAAACACGCAATTTAGCCGTCAATTCATACAGATAATTAAGCAAAATAGGGTGTTCAAGCTCGCTGAACTTAGTGGGTCTAGGCACTCCCCATATGTTGGCTGGCCGGCCAAAAACTATTTCGTATGGACTAAGTTTCACTCGTGAATGTACAGTCATTCTAGTGGACAGGAGTGCTAAGGGTAGAGCGTCAGGCCATTTAAGACCTGTGCTCGTTTGGATTTTGGCCAGTTTAAGTTTTAGAGTGCCATTGTAACATTCTACTAATCCAGCTGATAGGCGGTGATTTGCAGCATGGAACTTCTGCCGGATACCTAGCCCTTCACACACTCTTTTCATCACACGACCCACAAATTCACTTCCATTATCAGACCAGACCATTCTAGGCATTCCGAACCTGGGGAAGTATTCTTTCACAAGGGCTTTTGCTGTGGACAAGGCAGTATTGTCTTTTAGGGGATAGGCTTCTACCCATCTTGAGAAGGCACAAACAACAACGAGTACGTATTTTAAATTGTTGCACCTTTCCATGTGAATGAAATCTAGCTGCAAAACCTCAAAAGGGTACGTAGGAGGTGCAAAATGACCAGCTGGAGTTGGGGTTCCCCTACCAGGATTGTGTTTCAAACATACCATGCAATTCTTGACAACATTCTCTGCACATTTGGGAATCCCTGAATTCTTCCATACTGGGGCCAACAACTCGCAAATCCCTTTAACGCTGATATGAGCCATTCCATGAGCCATTGTAACCACTGCTAGCACATATGCATCGGGTAACAACCATCTCTGATGCTCTGATGATTCAATCCAGCAACCATTTGCATCCATTCTACCCGTACTTTCTCTCCACGTGCTCAACTCTTTCTCTGTGGCCTCAGCTTGAATGGACTTCACACTCTCTATTGTGTCTTCACACATTCCAACGTCACCAGTCCATCTTGCAGGGCCTGTAACATACATTCGGCTCATTACATTCTTTGCAGTTTCTTTCGCGATTTCATCAGCAAATGCATTTCCACGACCAACATCATCAGTCACCTTCTTGTGAGCACTACATTTCACAATCGCCATTTGCAGGGGGAAGGTCAGTGATTCAAGAAGCTCATTCACCAACTGACCATGCTGAATCTTAGCTCCATGCGACGTCAGGAATCCACGTTCTCTCCACAATCGCCCAAAACTGTGAACCACTCCAAACGCATACTGACTATCAGTGTAGATGGTCACTTTCATTCCTTTGGACAATACACATGCTCTCGTCAGTGCAATTAATTCTGCTGCTTGAGCCGAATTATGGGGGACACGTGCAGCTTCAACAACTGTATGCAAAGTCGTGACAGCATATGCTGCAGTCGTGTCACCTCTCGGGAGCTTGAAGCATGAACCATCCACCCATAATGTACCATCACACACAGCAAGAGGAGTATCGAATAAATCTATCCTCCCTTTCGTCTCTTCCTCTGTTCTGAGAAAACAACCGTGCTGTTCTGAAACATCTGATTCCTCTGCAATTGGCAGCAACGTAGCTAGATTTAAGGTACTGCATCTTTTTATGTGCACATGGCTCGTTAGCAGTGTCAATTCGTAACTGGACAGTCGAGCACTAGTTAAGTGCTGTGTCTTGGTTCTATTTAACAACGTGTCTACTGCATGTGGGACCATCACGACCAGTGTATTATTCATTACTAGACCAGCAGACTGTCGAATAGAGACAGCTGCTGCTGCTATGGCTCTTAAACAACTCGGTAATGCTTGTGCTACCAGATCCAAGGTCGACGAAAAATAGGCACATGGACGCTGCCTACCCCCAAACAACTGAGTCAACACTGACAATGCACCGCCCTCTTTCTCGTGGACATATAATGTGAAAGGCTTGCTGTAGTCGGGGGTACCTAACACAGGGGCCGAACACAGTGCTGTGCGTAATTCGAGAAAACTTTGCTGACACTCTTCAGACCAAGGAATGGGATTGGGTGTATTTTTGCACGTTAATGCCACCAAGGGTTTGGCTAATAACGAAAAAATTGGAATCCACTGTCTACAGTACGATGTAATGCCCAAGAAAGCACGCCCTTCTCTCTGTGTTCTTGGCACATTCAATTTCACTATTGCCTGAATTCTTTCTGGGGTCAGTTTCCTTCCCTCCTTCGATAAGAGGTGACCTAGGTAGGTCACTTCTTGTCGGCAATATTGCAGTTTGGAAAGTGACACCTTGTGATGAAGATCACACAGATGACGCAATAATGACAGCGTTGCCTTTTTACAAATTTCCTCAGTGTCTGCAGCAATGAGCAAATCATCCACATACTGTACAAGAGTAGCACCTTCAGGTAAAACAATCGTATCAAGCTGTGTTTTTAGAGCTTGACTGTATATTGATGGACTTTCACAGTAGCCCTGGGGAGCGCGTTTAAAGCGGAAGCTGCGACCTCCTAAACTGAAGGAAAAAATATCCCTGCTCTCCTCAGCAATCGGGATGCTGAAGAAGGCATTCTTCAGGTCAATTACCGAAAACCAAGATGCAGATGCTGGGATCATAGTTAATAATGTGGTAATGTCGGAGACAACTGGGAATTGTGGCACAACTATTTTATTCACCTCTCTAAGATCAATCACGAATCTGTACACAGGTGGCTGAGAAGGGTCAGTTCGTTTTAAAACAGGCAGAACAGGACTATTGCAAACATTTCCTCGTGTTTCTTCAATCACATCCTTTTCAATCAATTCGTAAACGATCGCAAGCAAAGCTTTTTCACCTTCACTCGAGATTTTGTATTGGGGAATTCGTGGCATTTTAACGTTGGCTTTCAATGTTACAACATATGGCCTACATCATTAGGACCAGTGGCCCAAAGAATATCTGGAAGAAACGACAATTCTGCTGGCAGTTTATCCCTCGACAAATACATGGGGGAAACCACTTTCTTACCTAGAGTAAGGTGTAAGGTGTACTCCTGAAGGAGAACAGTACAAAGTCGCATACAATCTTTTTAACAAATCCAATCCTAGCAAGTTTTCACCACAACCTGTTGTCAGAATGAGGGGTGCTTCGAATTCGCAAGGACCAACAGAAAGAGACAAAGGGACAGAAATCGGATTTCTAACTGGGGCACCAGAAAAACCTACAGAAACGTTCATTTCGCCAGACAAAGGTGCGCCAGGGAGTTTGGAGTGCATAATAGAACTCTTTGTAGCACCAGTATCCAACAGAAAAGGCTCTGACACACCTGATGTAATCACCTCAACGAAAGGTCCACTCTGATCTACTGGAACTGAAACAACTCCCTCTCTTTGTCTTTGGCTGTCCTAGCAATCATTACCCCCAAAATACTCATTTTTCGTATAATAATCATCAACATAGTATTGGGCTGTCCTGTCAGATGCGTTGTTCTGCTGATCGAACCTATTCATGGAATTTTGTGGTGGAAGGGGACGTGCGTTCTGGGGGACGTTTCCACGTCCTCTACCTCTAGGTGCTTGCTGAACACCACAACCTCTTACACCAGAAACTCCATTGGCACGCTGTAACAAAATAGGGCAATTATACTTGAAATGACCTTCTTCCTTGCAATACGAACACTGGTTGGGACCTACAGGTACATGGGGTTGAGTGTACTCGGCTCTTTGCGAGTTCCTCTGATACTGTTGAGGCTGCTGGAAATTACTCTGATAATTATTCTGACCATTATTATTTTGATTACTACCACCACGTGGCGGATATGCTTGCTGTAATAAAACCTTCGTTTTTAATTCCTTGGTTTTCTTTTCTACTCTATCTTTCTCGTCCTTGTCTCTATTCTCGTAATATTGTGCAGTAGCTAATATCTGCGCTGAGGATGAGACTGCCCAAGAACTTTCTGAATCCTTTAACTTTTTACACAATTCTGGAAGCAGATTGTGCACGAATTGATCGACAAACAATCTCTGACCACCTTCTGTGGTCATATCTTGACCGCTGTGGTCGACAAATGTCTCTTCAAACCTGGTGAAAAAATCTGAGACAGTTTCTTTTTTCTTCTGTTTGCATGCAGACAACTTATCCCAATTTACACGTATTGCAGGCATTATCGTTTTCATGTAATCAACTATTCTACCAGGGAGTTCTATTATCAAAGGCTCTGGCTTAGCACCACCAACTTGTCGGGCATCTGCAGCGGCAATATTAGCCCATGAGTCACCTAATTCTTGATCATGATCTGTATGAAGAATTTTACCCCATAAAGGCTGTGGAACAACATTCCCAAACAGCATATCAATATCGGCTAAATTCATTATGCATGACCCAGCAGTTTGTGACAACTCTTCATAATACCCTGCAGGATTTTTACGCGGATCAGGCAATGTCTGTTTAAGGGCTAAAACTTCAGCTTGCTTCCATGGGACAGAGTGGCAGAATAGGTGGGTTAACAGTTGTGTCGCCCTCTCTCCATTGTGGGGGAACTTCTCTCATAGGGTATTGTCACGCCTATTTCCTACTAGATGCACTAGGCTCAGATTGTGACCCAGAACTGCTTCCCTTACTCCGATATGATAACATTTCAACTGCTTTCTCCACATCTGGACCTACAATCATGCCCTCCCCAAACTTAAACCGTACACGACACATCTCTTGCAGGATGCATTCCAGATCATTGTCTTCCAAATCCTCGCAAAGGAAAACACACATCTGTTCGAAAACATATCTTTGCGTCGGTGCTTCCCATTGATGGAAGACTTCCATGACCGACTCTACATCATATTTTACGGTGTCCATAACCCATTTCCGTGCTAAACGATTCAGTGAGTCTCTTTCTTGATAGTCAGGCAGTCGACTTCGCAACTGTCTACGTTCCATTTTAGGGGTCGTAGTAGGCGACCCAAAAAGAGGTGAAAGAAGGTTAGTGACAGTGCTGGCCATCTTCTCCCGAAGGGAAGGTGAAACTGAAGGAAGAACGGGGTGAGATAAGGCAGAGGCAGAGATACCAGCAGAGGAGGCATCAGGAGAAATAGAAGGAGCACTAGGCACAATCGTAGGGGGAGCATTAGGAGAAGTAGTCAGTACAGTGGGCAAAATCGTAGAAACAGGTGTGATCGGTGGGCCTTGAGGAGGCTGCACCAAAGGAGTAGGAGCCAGCTGAAGAGTAGCTGGTGGTTGCTGCGGAGGAATAGGAGGCATAACAACCACAGGTTGTGCAACTGTGGGTTGTGGAGGTGCCGTGGGATTTTGTGCATAGGGGGTGGTGAACTTAATAAATGCAACATTAATGGATCTTTTTCACGCTCTTTTGCTGCCTCTTGCTGAAGAGACGGCAAAACTGGATAACATTTATCTATTACCATTTCACGTTGCCTGTGCAACTGCTCACTCATCTGTTCTTCTTCATTGTCTTTAAACTGCATAGCAGCTTGCTTTACCGAAATTCCTCCTTCTCTCTTATTTTTCTTAGCTAATTTGATTTCCTTCTGTTTGGCTTCTTTACGCCATAGGCGAAAAGAGTCGAACATCGCCGGCCGGGCTTTCTTCTTGAAAAGTTTAACTTCAAGGTTATCTAAGATTTCGGTATCAAAACTACCATATTGGGGCCATTTTAAAACACCATCTTTCCTGGTGTATTTGATCCATACTTCGTTGTATGTGATGGGGCCTACCCCATGTTTCACATATAACTCGTAAGTTGGAGTTCCAACTGGAGGAACCGGACATGAGTCCTCCAATCGGGAGTCCCTATTATTACCACTAAGACAAAACAAATTTCCAAGTCTAAGACTAGGCATCTTTGCTCTCTCGTCTAGTTCCAATACTTCAAAGGATTATCGATTACGATATTTCTCGTGAATACACGAGTCCTTTGGTTTTGGTGCTTGCAAGTACCAACAATTATCCCAAAGGATACCCAAGATTAAGACCAACTAAGGACTGGGAGACGCTCCACTTATACTTAACTGAGATATCGATGACGTCACCAGAAGACTCGGCTTAGTGTTTCGCTCTACCAAACTTCAAGGGTCCAAATCAGGGCGATAGCCAGGGCAGCAGTCCTTGTAGCCGTCGGGAAGCGGGGAACCTCGCAGCAAAGACCTTCGGACCACGTCGACATGCAGGGGTCGATGAGGTGGTTGGCCGTCCTCCGGAATTTTCACACGAAGCTCCTCACGAACCTCTGGCTGACTGGTACCACTGGAATCGCCCCGCGTGGGCGCCAGCTGAGGTACTGGGTTTTTAAGAACCGGCACAGAACCGGTAACCCAGCGGTGTCAGGGTACACCCAGAGACCTCGGGTTCTTCGTGATCCAGACCACAGAAACTCAGAGTCTTCTAGGTGAAGTCCAAGATCGATTTATTGGCTGCAACCAAGGTAACAAGTGTCATAGAAGTACAGCACACGGGGAAGTATATTCTCAGGAGACTGCTCGAATTAACAGAGTCAGGCTTCTCTTCTTATACACAATTTTAAGCTTCAGGCAAAACATTCTTGGTTGTAAAGTAAATCGTTAACATATTTCCAATACAAAAGAAAAAGCAGAGTCATGATGACACGTCCATATTTCACTTCGTGCTGCCTACAACAAATCACCCGGCAAGGCCCAATATTTCATCAGATATAGGTGGACCCCCAATAAAACAGGCACCTCCCCACCATAAAGTAAGTGAAGCAAAAAGAGCAGAGACAGATGGGAGCAAGATACGGCAGGTGTGCGAGCTGAAATGGTTTTATGGTTTGTTGAGCCCTGATGCTATCTTGTTCGGCCACTGGGAGGGGAACTGACCTAACGAGTTCGACCTGGGGCAATGGTTCCAACTTGCACAGGTCACAGGAAAGTCGATTAAAGAGTACGTGTCCTTGCTGGAATGAATTTGGCTGGATTAAGGCCTATGTAAAGGGCAACACACAAGATGGCTGCAGTATATAAAATGGAAGCCAAGGGTTCTGAACGATAATGGCGATTTCGAGGAGGAATCGTCACTCGAATACGCTGAAAATATATGTACATGGTGTGCTCGTCATTCTCGGTCTTTTGATACCAAATTCGTCATGTTTCGACGAAGTTTTAATTCTCGAGTCCAGAACGATTACACGGGTGCAGAATCTTCAGAACCACACACAGAACAAAGCAATAGCAATTTGAAAGTAATATTTCAATTCTAACAGCCCCTCCTTTTAGCATTCATGCTAATTTTATTATTGCCAGCAGGTAAGGGGCGTACAATTCTAAAGGAAGAACATTTTTTCAAGCATAAACAACATTATATTTTATTGAAAGCTATGCGCAATATATAAAGATCATCAATATAGATATATCAGCATACATATGAGTAATATTCATAAAATAGCGTACAAAACAGAGATTAGGTCATTGGTAGCTTCTATATTCATTAGACGTGTTATTCTAAATGCATTGAAACATCTGCACTGAATATTATCCGCATGCTCAATGTCAGGAATAGAGGGTGTAAGGGATGTGCTGGAACCAAAGATGACCTCATCTATCTGCATAATTTCATGAATATCCTTCAGCAACATTATTGCAGTAGTGTCACAGACTGGTATTCTGCAGTTTAGGGGCGAGGAGCGTTGCACAGTAAGAACAACACAAGGGAAGGAACTGCACCAAAATACCACAGGCAACCAGAACCACGACAAGATAGATCACCTTTACCAGAATCCAACCCCATCCACCAAAGATGGACCAACCTCAATTTCCGCTTTCCATCCCCTTGATGTTCTCTAAAATGTCTAAAATGTGTTGGGTGATATTCTTTTCCATGTTTGTTATTCTGACTACACACTGGTCTCCTACTACTGCGCACACACCACCGCTCTTAGCCAGGATAAAATCAACTGTATATCTTGTTTGCTCAGAGTATATCCGCATACTTTCTAACTGGGTTGTGATGTCACGCAAAGCCACCACTGTAGAGTTAGACAGTATCTGTAGCTTACATCCAAAATACTCCCCAGCCCTTTCACGCCTGGCCATGGCGGTACCACCGAACGTAATAAAGGAGGAAAGTATATACCCAAAGGTGATACCGTTACTATTATTATTGACCTCCAGGTCTGTCACACCATCGCAAAATTCCTTTGTTACTATCCTTTTACCCATCTTACATGTTGTGTGCTTTACTTGCAAGGTAGTCCAAGATGAAGCACCATACCCAAAGCTACGTCTTCAGTACCATTAGGAACATTGGAGGACGTACCATTTGACAGGAAGTAAAATCCTGGGTGTGCATAAAGTCGACCTTGGTAATCTACTGGAGCATATCTAGTATTCATTCCCATAGTACTCGGATCATTGTATTATTGAATAGTATCAGTCCAGAATAATTTATGTATAAGAAAGTGTCAGTGCTATTTACTACTGGGCAGCATGCAGGATAGTAACCTGCTTTTCGTGTGACTGTCAAGTCTTGATAATGCCACTCTGTTAAAGTAACATTTTGTTCCTCCGTGTGCATGTTATCGCAATACACATTAGTGTTACAACCCTGGTATCCCTTCTCTTATGGCTTCCTATAGCACATATAGGATATCCCATCCCGAATTCACCCTTTACCTCTACAAATTGGGGTGGGCGGACATATGTATAATTAACCAGTAACAATAGGTAAGCAGTCCACAAACTTGTAACGGAGTCAATAGGATAACAAGCTGTGCTTTCACCCAAAAAAATCTTGTGTGTATCTAGAAAGACATTACTTGGCATTGCTCTTCTGACACAACCTGGAAGCACAACCCTTTATATAACACATGATGGGGTATTATAATAGCACTCCAAAACCCAGAACACCCCTCCCAAAATCAATGATAATAATAATCCAAAAACAGCAGAGAAAACTTTCTTCTTAGCAGGCCCACCAGAGCCAGTTTGCCTGCAGGGCAGCAAAAGCTTGTTTTTCTTCCATAATGGGGCGGCCAAATGTGTAAAAAAATGTTTTAGATGTATATATCCGACTACCAGAGGAAAAGTCATACAACGGAGCCAACAATGATAAAACAGAGAACAGAGGCACAAAATCCAGCTTCCATCTGAGCCTCGCTGGTAGACTCCTAATGTTCATCTACGGTGGTGCTATTGAGCACTTGTCAGTGGAGCTGCGCAATCGCAGCCCATTCTGAAGAAATCCACTTCGCTCAGGATGGAGCACCCTCCCTCCTCGGAAGACACCCTCAACTTATCCTGTCCAGTGTCTGGGAAAATGTACCAATCTCCCTTTCCCTGATCTATCGTTGGTACCAGAGACAAGGTACATACACCCTATTCTTCATCCATGAAGTCCATCCCTACTAATCTGACTTTTCCTTTGGTGCACTGTCACTCCATCAGGGGTACAAATTGTACCTAGCCACTCCGGGCACTGTGTCATCGTGAAAAAGGATCTTAAATTCAGAGGGATCAAGGGACTGAGACTGAAGCTCCTGTGGGCCAGATGGAGGAGGACCCAGGGCAGCCCTTACTTCTGGAGGGACTGCCTCATACAAAGCAGCGTTTTTCTCCTCCTCCGTTTGTGCCCATGTCAGTCGAGCGTCAGAAAAAGGAACAAAGTGTGGCACCTTCTATGTCTTGTGGTCCCCTACGCCATCGAGAACACACTGGTCATAGGGAAGAGGTAGTGGGACTTTCCGGCACTGGGATGAATGGATCCAATATTTCCGGCCATCCACCTTCACTGCCGTCCGGGTGGCAAGAAGTAACTGCAGAGGTCCTTTCCAGTCTGGCTCCAAATTCCACCTTTCTCTGGAAGTTCTTCACCAATATGTAGTCACCGGGTCGAATGTCATGACCTGGTCCCTCAGGTATTGGTGGCAGAGCCTTGTGATTCTGTTGGTGAATAGAACACACATTTGTTGTCAACTCACATAAGTAGTCCACAAGCAAAGGGTAATCTATCTCAGAGAAACAACGGGGTTGTGGGACGCCCCATACATATGCTGGGTAGCCGAAAACTATCTTATATGGTGACAAACCTGTTCTAGAATGGGCTGTCACCCTTGTGGACAACAGGGATAGGGGTAACGCATCTGGCCATTGCAATCCTGTGCTTTCTTTGATCTTTGCCAACTTCAATTTGAGAGTACCATTGTACTTCTCAACCAAACCTGCCAACTGATGATGGTTTGCTGCATGAAATATCTGCTTGATGTGTAAACCATCACACACTAACTGTATAACCTTTAAGTTGAAGTGACTTCCGTTGTTACTCCAAATCAAATGGGGCAAGCCAAAGCGCGGGAAGAACTCTTTTATGAGGGCCTTCGCCGTTGTTATGGCTGTGTTCTCTTTAGTGGAGTAAGCCTCAATCCATTTACTGAACGCACAAACAACTACCAACACTTACTTTAAATTATTGACTCGTTCCATTTCGATTAAATCCATATGGAGAACCTCAAAAGGGAATAAAGTTGGCGCAAAGTTACCAGGAGGTGTAGGGGTACTTCTTCCAGGAATATGTATCATGCAGACCATACAATACTTTACCAGGTGGGCAGCTACCTTATGGATGTTATCGTTCTGCCATACAGGATCTAACAGTTTACATGTTCCCTTCGCACAATGTGGGCTGGCCCGTGTGCCATGGTGACTACAGGGAATACATATGCATCTGGTAACATCCATCTCTGCCTCTCTGATATATCAGTCCAACACACGTCATAATCTACACATTCTGTTCTCTTGCCTGCCATATTGATAACTCCTCCTTGCTTTAGATTTCTTTCACATTCTCCAATGTATCTTTAAACATCGCATTGTCGGGTACCCATCTTGCAGGACCCGCCACAAACGTTCTTTTCATTGTAGATCGGGCTGCCTCCTCAGCTGTCTGATCTTCAAATGCATTTCCCCTCCCCCATCATCAGTAAATGCCTTGTGGGCACTGCATTTAACTATTGCTAACTTTTTGGGAAGTGTCAGAGTTGACAAAAGCCTGTGTATCAGCAGGCCATTCTGGATCTTTAAACCTTGCGAAGTCAAGAATTCTGTCTCTGCCCAGAGCCGCCCAAAATTATGGGTGACCCCAAAGGCGTAATGGCTGTCAGTATAAATATTGACAGTCAGACCCTTGCTTAACTCGCACGCTCGAAGGAGAGCAACTAGCTCTGCAATTTGGGACGATTGATAGGGAACACGTGATGTCTTGACTACAGTACGCAGCATAGTAACAGCGTATGCTGCGGTGGTGGTGCCATCTGATAATTTAAAACAAGAACCATCAACATATAGTTCTCCTTGTGTGTCAGATAGGGGGACATCAGTCAGGTCTACCCGTCCCTTCGTCTCTTCCTCTGTGCAAAAGAGACAATCATGCATATCTCTGTCCTCACTTTCAGAAGGGGGTTAGTAACGTGGCTGGGTTCAGAGTGGCACATCTTTTTATTGTGACGTGTGGTGCAAAGAGGGTCAGTTCAAAACCAGGCAACATGCACTGGTAAGGTGCTGTGTCTTGGTTTTGTTCAAAAGTGTGTCCGCAACATGAGGTACCATAACTGTAAGATCAGTAACATGAACGAGCCCTGCCGATTGTCGGATAGAGACAGCCATGGCCACGACCGCTCTTAGGCAGCTCAGGAGGGCTCTCGCGACAGTATAAAGTAAAGCAGAGAAATAAGCACACGGCCTCTGCTTGCCTCCAAAGGCTTGTGTTAAAACAGAGAGTGCACAACCAGCCATATCGTGTACAAACAACACGAACCGCTTAGCATTATCTGGGGTGCCGAGTACAGGTGCTGAGCAAGGCGCAACTTTTAATTTCTCAAACGCTTGTTGACATGCAGGCATCCAAGGCAAGGGTACATACACATCTTTAGTGGTATGCTGCAACAGCGGCTTTGTTAGTAAAGAAAAGTTAGGAATCCAGTGACGACAATAGGAAGTAATGCCAAGAAAAGCTCTCAAATCCCTTTGAGTCTTAGGGATGGGCATTTTAACGATAGCACCAATACGATCAGGTGTTGGTCTCCTTCCCTCTTCGACAGTAGGCGACCTAAATAGGTGACCTCCTGTCTACAATATTGAAACCTTGGAAGGGACACTTCATGTCTGTGAAGTGCCAAATGCAGTAATAATTTGACAGTTGCATCTTTGCAACCTTCTTCTGTGTCAGAAGCTATCAAGAGGTCATCGACATACTGTAGCAATACATTACCTGAG
The DNA here is from genome assembly GCF_964261635.1 of Lissotriton helveticus. NCBI lineage: Eukaryota > Metazoa > Chordata > Amphibia > Caudata > Salamandridae > Lissotriton > Lissotriton helveticus. The sequence continues at coordinate 1,379,086,244 of NC_136059.1, forward strand.
GGAAGTCTGAGGGAATCCAATTGGCTTTTCAAAGCTTGACTATATATACTAGGACATTCAGTATACCCCTGAGGAGCACAACAGAATCAGAAGATTCTGCCTGTCAGAGTGAACCTAAAAAGGTGCCTGCTATCTGGATGAATGGTAATGCTAAGGAAAGCCTTTTTCAAATCATTCACAAAAAAGAATTTGGCAGTGGAAGGGATCATTGTCCGAAGGGTGGTGATGTCAGGGACCACTGGGAACTGAGGGATCACAATTTTATTAACCTTGCGCAAATCAATCACAAAACGATAGACATGAGGATGAGCATCAGAGGGATCCAAGGGTGTCTTCTTAAGGATGGGGAGAATAGGGCTATTACACACATTCACTGCTGTCTCCTCAACAACTCCTGACTTAATCAGATCCTGTATAATCTGCAACAGAACTCTCTCCCCTGCCTGTGGTATTTTGTACTGGGGAATACGAGGCAACACAAGGTTGTCTTTTACCTTAATAGAAACTGGAGGTATCTGCAACAACCCTACATCTGTATCACCTGTAGCCCACAGTGTGGTCGGCACATCTTTGAATTCAGCAGGGAGTGGCGCATCTTTGGAAAAACACTGTTTGGTATTAGTCACATTTGGTCCTATCGTCATAGAGACACCATCCGGGGAGCAAGAAATTGTAGCATGTAACTTCTTCAACAGATCTAGTCTAATTAAATTCTCTCAGCAATTTGTTGTCAATAAGAATGGTGAATCTACGGTAAAAGGGCCAATAGTCAAAGCAAGGAGTTTGAAAAAGTGGCTCACGACCGGTACGCCTGAAAAACCTACCGAAACGTTACTTTGGCCAGACAAAGCTGCCCCCGGGACCAGTGAACGAGAAACAGAGCTATTTATTGCACCTGTATCCACCCAAAGTATTTTCTCTGAGATATGCAAATCCGCTGTGACATAAGGACCATGCTGATCTACAGGTCTCTGAACTGGTTCCTTACCCTGTCCCTGGCTGTCTTAGCTATATGACATTCCTGTCCCCTCATCCATATCATAATCATTGTGATAGTACTGCCTTCCTCGAGGGTCATCAAAATCGTTCTGATCTGCATGACCCTACGAAGACTCATCTGCCTAGACCCCATCACAACCACTTCCACCACAACCCTATCCGCAAGGACCCTGTCCTCTGGGGGCCGCAACTTTCTGCAACAATTCTGGGCACTCACTTCGCCAATGCCCCTCTTTTTTACAATATGCACAATGATTCAGCCCCACAGGTGCACTATTCCTGTTAGTGCGGGGCAACTGTTGAGCCGACCCGAAACCACGTCCCCTGCTGTTCCCCCTAGCTGCCTGCTGCATCAACACCTTTGTCTTTAACTCTTTACTCTTCTTCTCCATCTTTTCCTTCTCTTCATTTTCCCGATGCTCATAATACTGTGCCATACTCAATATCACTGAAGGGGAAGATGTAGTTCAAGTGCTCTCCGAAGCCTGCAACCAAGACATGATATTTGAAGGAGGTTCGTAACAAATCTGTTAACGAACAATCTGATACCTCCCTCCATTGACAAGTCTTGCCTACTGAAATCCAAAAAGACTCCTTGAAACCTAGTAAAAAAATCAGACACACTTTCATCTTTCTTCTGACGACATGCTGCTAACTTGTCCCAATCTACTCCTCTAGGTGGAATGAGGGAATGCATGTACGTAATAATACGACTCAGCAAAGCCAATATCTCAGCCCTAGGCTTCTCACAAGGCTTCCTCTCTTTGTCCCACTCCTTGATCTCATCCCAAGTACCACCCAACTCCACATCGTGGTCCTGCATATGCACCTGTCTCCAAATATCTACTGGTACCAACAAACTGAAAAACATCTCACATGAGTCCCGTGCTCTCCCAGGGTTCCATGATGAAATATCGATTACTAAAACATCGACCTACAAAAATATCGCCACAAATACATCGTCTACAAAAATATCGTAACCATATACTTAAACAAGGATTTACACAAATATCGATATTTTTTTATCGACTACTCTAATATCGTTAACAATTATATCGACTACATAAATATCGACTACTACATTATCGACAATATTTAAAATAACATTACCTTCTACACTAATATCGACAACACTAATATCGACTACCTTTCTACTTATATTAATATAAAAAAAATATCGTCATTTTCTTTATAACCTTATATACACATTACCTTTCTGTTATTCACTTTTTCATAGTTATTTAAATTCAAAAAAAGCTTTTCTAACATATATGTATATACAATATGTATTATTTATTTATATATAATAAGAAAAAATACATTAATAATATAAAGTATGTATGACGTTACAACACATACTTTTACAACGCATACCTTTACAACGAAATTTTTACAACGCAAAAACCATTACAACGCATGTATTTACAACGCATGTTTTTACAACACAGGTACCTTTACAACGCATACCATTACAACGTAAGTATTAGTAAATATATAATAATTTTTGTAATATAAATTAATTAAAATGAATAGATTTTAATTAAATTTAATTTAATTTCATTTAATTTCATTTAATTTATTTAATTAATATATTCTGTACCCCTGTACCCCAAAAACACAAAACTGAGCCTGAACAATAAAAATACCCCTTTACCCAAAAACTAAAAACTGACCCTGACCCCTTAAAATACCCCTTTACCCAAAAAGTAAAAACTGACCCTGAACCCTAAAAATACCCCTTTACCCAAAAACTGAAAACTGACCCTGAACCCTAAAAATTCCCCTTTAACCAAAAACTGAAAACTGACCCTGAGCCCTAAAAATACCCCTTTACCCAAAAAGAGAAAACTGACCCTGAACCCTAAAAATACCCCTCTACCCAAAAACTGAAAACTGACCCTGAACCCTAAAAATACCCCTTTACCCAAAAACTGAAAACTGACCCTGAACCCTTACCCCTTTACCCAAAAACTGAAAACTGACCCTGAACCCTAAAAATACCCCTTTACCCAAAAACTGAAAACTGACCCTGAACTCTAAAAATTCCCCTTTACCCAAAAACTGAAAACTGACCCTGAACCCTAAAAATACCCCTTTACCCAAAAACTGAAAACTGATCCTGAACCCTAAAAATACCCCTTTACCCAAAAACGTAAAACTCACCCTGAACCCTAAAAATACCCCTTTACCCAAAAACTGAAAACTGACCCTGAACCCTAAAAATACCCCTTTACCCAAAAACTGAAAACTTACCCTGAACCCTAAAAATACCCCTTTTCCCAAAAACACAAAACTGACCCTGAACCCTAAAAATACCCCTTTACCCTAAAAGCCAAAACTGACCCTGAACCCTAAAAATATCCCTTAAAAAACCCCAAACATATTACATTTTAAATATAATTATATACTTACCAATACTTACGTTGTAATGATATGCGTTGTAAAGGTACCTACGTTGTAAAAACATGCCTTGTAAATACATGCATTGTAATGGTTTTTGCATTGTAAAAGTTTGGTTGTAATGGTAGTGCGTTGTAAAAGTTGCATTGTAAAGGTTGTATACCAATATAAACATTACCAAACACTATCATACACTCTTATCGGATTACTTTAAATCACATTTCACTAATTTTAACATTGTAATAAATATTTACCATTAAAATAAAACACATATAATACATTTGGTAATAAAAATCGAAAACAATTATTTATTTATTTTTTAAAACCTTTATTGACGTATAAGTGTACACCGCTATTCAGCCGAACATCCCGGGGGCATGGCAGCACGTTAGAGACACAATAATACGGCACACGTCGATCACATTTCCGGATAAGTGGGGTTCAATTTTGTTTTAAGCAGGATGACATCATAAAACATAGAACGCTGCAATATAACGTAAAGAAATGTGGGGACCAGGTACCAGGCTGTAAAGTGTAGTCATAGAATGGGCGGGCCAACCAAGAATTCTTGCAGGATTTAAGACGATCACAAATAAGGCATGGGTACTTTGTCAAAGATCAGGATATACAAGCATACAATTACTATAAGTACCGAGTAAACGCCCGCCCAGATCTTACCTACAGCGCAACAACAGCTCAGACACAGAATACGACAAATCGATGAGAACTCAGGGCCCGATTCACAGAACTAACTTAAGATAAAATCCTAAACTTACTACCATTTTGGTATTCACAGAAGGCACTTACTCATTTTGGTATTCACAGAATGCACTTACTCATTTCGGTATTCACAGAAGTTAGGAGTCCTAACTTTAGGACTCTTAAATGCCTTCTGTGAATACCGAAAGTCTTAAAGTTAGGATTTTTCTCAATTTAGTAGTAGTAAAGTTAGGACTCCTAACTTTAGGACTCCTAAATGCCTTCTGTGAATACCGAAAGTCTTAAAATTAGGATTTTTCTCAATTTAGTAGTAGTAAAGTTAGGACTCCTAACTTTTGGACTCCTAAATGCCTTCTGTGAATACCGAAAGTCTTAAAATGGGGTTTTTTCTCAGTTTAGTAGTAGTAAAGTTAGGACTCCTTACTTTAGAACTCCTAAATGCCTACTGTGAATACTGAAAGTCTTAAAATTAGGATTGTTCTCAATTTAGTAGTAGTAAAGTTAGGACTCCTAACTTTTGGGCTCCTAAATGCCTTCTGGGAATACCAAAAGTCTTAAAATTGGGTTTTTTCTCAGTTTAGTAGTAGTAAAGTTAGGACTCCTTACTTTAGAACTCCTAAATGCCTGCTGTGAATACCGAAAGTCTTAAAATTAGGATTTTTCTAAATTTAGTAGTAGTAAAGTTAGGACTCCTAACTTTCGGACTCCTAAATGCTTTCTGTGAATACCAAAAGTCTTAAAATTTGGATTTTTCTCAACTTTTCTACTACTAAACACACTATGCTGTCTTTTTTAGGGACCCTCCGGACGGGAGAAGGCACACGCGTATCAGGCTGCCGGGGTTTCAATAACAGCTCGCAGCATGTGAACAGGTTATGGCGGAGCACACTCAAACCCCAACACTCGTGTAATGCCACCACCGCTCACTAGTCGTTTCTAGGAAGGTAATCTCCTCCCGACTCCCGCCTCGGAAGGTGCATGTTCACCCACCAACAGCCCCCGGAGAAGGTACGATACTGGCCGTCAATTCCGTCTTGCTCCTCGGGACGGTTACATCCACAGGGTCTGCAAAAATACGTGCCACAATGCTCGGGGGTCCGGCGCCATGTCAGCTCGTGCACCCACGGCGATTCAGCGAATTATAAAGTCCCGGCCCGGTTCACCGGTCCGTCATGGCCGACCAAGGCCGATGTTGTTCGCTTCCCAATCGGCCACAGCACCACTCGAGGTCCCGGCTTATCAACAAGAAAGGCCCGCAACCTTTACGACGACGTTTCTCGGCCGTCCGGGGCGTCCGTCATTCCGCGATTGCACGACTGGGCATCGCATCCGCTCATCTACGCGGGGCCATGGTCGAAGATGCAGGATCAGTATCAGGATGATGCGGGAGGCGAGGGCGAGCAGCGGAGCCGGGCGTCTACGCGGCCATTTTGGTCGCCGTCTTGGCTCCTCCCCCCTCGAAAACAATTATTGATGCTACTAACTCTTTACAAAATAACGGCTTTCAAATTCAAACTAATGTTGTCAGCCAATGAATTTAAATTATATTTAATTGAACCAATCAAATATAACCACTAATTAACTCACTACTATAAATACAATTACAAACTTAACTTAAATTACCATTTTTTGGCCAAACTTGGAAGAAAACGGTTACCTTGCTGAAAAGAAGAGAATACACACCTACTACAACGACTACAACACAGCATACTACAACTCAAGTAAGTCAAGTCCCATTTCATTTATCATACAAACCTGTCGAAAAGTAGCTAAACTCCCTAAACTAAAAACATGGTTTTTATATTTGTTTAAATATAACTACAACATCCTATCAACAACCACCACAAGATAATAATTAAATGAAATTATGAACTGCCTTATCCATGTCTACTTAGAAAGCTTTTAAATAATTTTAAAAAGTTGCAAAGTAAAGTTGCAAAAGACTTGATATGTTATTACCTCCTAATATATCCTAATACAATAAATAACACAAATTAACTTTCTTTTACAGAATATACAAACTTCATCTACCAATCTACAACTAAACTAACAACATCTTCTACTACATTAAGTAAGTATACCCACTGTGTCTATTAATAATCAGACAGAAAAAATAAACAACTATAAAACTAAATCATTTTCTTGTATTATTCTTTGCCACAACTACAGAACATTAAAGAGTGAAAATCTACATATAAGAACAGAAAACATAAAATTAGCAGGAAAACAACATTGTAAGTAAGTTTTTGCACTTTTTCCTTTTAACGTACACATCTCAAGAAATGTTTTTCACGTTTACTAAAAAAACATATATATGTCTTCACAGATCTACCTTAGACATGGCAACAGGAGCTACTTTTATTACTTCTCAAAAAGGGAAAATAATGCTGAGCTACATGGGTTACACCTACACCCAAGAAAGAATAAAAAGGAATAAAACTTACTGGAAATGTAGTAAATATTACTCAACTGCATGCTATGGTAGAGCAAAGACTGTTGATAACAATGTTGTAAATGTACATGAGCATAACCACCCACCCAATGTAACAGAAGTCGAAGTAAGAGAAGCACTAGAGACATTGAGAGAAGCTAGTACAGGCTCACAAGAAACAAGCACCACTATTTTGAAAAATGTTTTAAGCAAGGTGCCAGAACATGTCACAGGACAGTTACCTTCAATACCCAACTTGAAAAGATTAATTGCTAAAACAAAACGAGATTCTGATCCAACTCCACCAGCACCTGAAACTTTTCAAGACATTAAAATATATCCTGAATATACTATTACACACAATGAAGATAAATTCTTAATGTATGATAACCACAGTCATGATAAAAGAATTTTACTTTTTGCAACAAATAGCAATTTGCAAAAACTAAAATCGTGTGAAACCTGGATGATGGACGGAACTTTTAAAGTATGTCCCAAACCTTTCTATCAACTTTACACCATCCATGGTGAATACCAAGAAACAAATATCCCTTTAATTTATACACTGCTGCCAAATAAAACAAATGCTACCTACGTAGAAATTTTAACAACTATCAAAGATTTTACTGATAATTACTATCCACAAAGAATAATAATAGACTTTGAAATAGCCATGATTCAAGCTATACTTAAAATATATCCTCACACATCTATACAAGGGTGTTATTATCACTACAACCAAAGTATATGGAGGCACTTACAAAAATCTACTTTAAGCATTGAATATTCAACAAACAGTAACTTTGCTTATCAGATTAAAAAGTTAATTGCATTGACATTTGTACCAACCACAGACGTTGCTAACTATTACAATTTACTACTTGACAGCCCTTTCTACCGCACCAATGAGAAAAAATTTACTCCCTTCTTAGACTATTTTGAAGATACCTGGGTGGGAAGATTACATCGTTCTGGCCACCGCAGACAACCTAAATTCCAAATTCCATGGTGGAATGTGTATGCTAGTACTATGGCACAGAAAGCCAAAACTAACAACGCAGTCGAAGGATGGCATAATGCCTTCCAAGCCACAATAGGAAGAACACAACCCACACTTCATAAACTAATCCAAAGCATCAAAAAAGAGCAAAGCTACCAAGAACTAAGAATAGAGCAATCTCTATCTAAAATCGGCCCTAAACTAAGTAAACAAACATTAAATATGTACGAATACCTACAGCAAAAAATAAGAATGTACCCAAGTATCGAAGGTCTTGAATACTTATAACTAATAGCCAAATCTATCCTTTAACAAGCAACACATAAAAACATTTCAAACAATAAATAAAACAAACTTTTTTTTAATGTAGTTAAATTGTGTCATGTAAAAATAAATGTAATCTATTATTACAAGACATAATAAAACGACATTGAAAAAAATTGCACAATATAGCACAATCCACCCCAATCAAAAATATAATAATAACTTAACTGTTCTGCAGCTGTAGAATGTGTTCCAAGAAGATGGTTTCAAGACGAATAGAACCAAAATCAATCCACATGTTTTAAAAAAATCCCCACAAAATGCAAGATATACAACTGTTTTATAAGGGTCCCATGTAGCAATACTCTGGAGAACGGAACCATAAAAAACCCGAAAAATAATCACGATAAAAACGCTCCAAAATCCCGAAAATCAAGAAATGTAGTGAAACATTTACCTGTATTTTACAAAAAATACGAGTTAAAATCCATCTGCTCACCAAAACGAACAACTGTAAATAAATACAAACAAAACCCACCCACAATAAATACGAAAGCCAGAAAGCCTAAACATAACATATAAAACATAGGAAAACACCTGAACTAATTCATTTACACAATGCATAAACCTTAATTTCATAAGAAATATCTAAGAAAGTACGTTATCAATAACGACCTTAAATAACACGTATTTTTCATATAAACTGTAAAGTACAACACATAGCAACACGTACACACTACAACTAGCTCCATAATGTCTTAAAATGTAGTTAAAATTAATATAAAATAAACTTACATTCACCAACACGAAGCAGCTCCCAACCGCGAGGTTCCGTTTTCTGAAATGACCCAAACAACGATGTAGATAGACTAAAAAGTGAAGTTCAAAAAACAAAATGGCAGCACAATAAAAATAAAAATAGGACTAAATCCCCATTATTAAAAATAAACAATAGAGATGAATAGCAATTGATTTTCCATGTTTTGTAATAATTTACTTATTGTTTGTAAATAAACATATGATTAATGTAAAATATACAATAATATATTTAATATATTTATATATTAATTAATTATTGTATACTAAAAATATGTTTTTGATTGTTAAAAAATATTTTTTATATGTATAAAACTGAGCACTATTTTATGTACATACTTTAGAAAAATACAATTACATGTAAATTAATGAACATATTAAATTTAAAAAAAGAACATTTTAAATTTAATATACTAATTAATGTAATATAACAATGTATATATGACTAAAATTGCAATGTAAAATGTAAACAAATAATTGAAAAAGGTGTATTAAAATTATGTAAATGTTTGCATCAACAAATGAAAGTATGAATAAAATAAATGTGGACAAAACTATATTACTATTGTACTTAATAAATGTTGACACTTGTGATGTGTATGTAAAAATGTTGAAAATATTCATATTTGTTTATTTATAAAAATAATATTACAACATTATATATAATAATAATTCTTTTTTTTTTATTATAATATTTAAAAACAATTTTTATAAATCAAAAAAATATAAAACATAACTCATAGAAAATACTTAACAGTAAGCAACAATAAATAACTATTTTAACTCCAATCATACATAAGTCAGATAAACTGCTGGACAGTAAACCATAATATTTGTGATATTATAACACATAAACATCACTTTATATGTATTAATAACAACTCTTATCTATTATACTACAAAATAGACTATTAAATTACAATCACAAAATATGTTTTTTGAACATAACAATAACAAATTTTTTAACCAAAATGTAAATTTCAAATTTCGAATTTTTTATAAATTTTTACATAATTTTCACAATTTTATAATTTTTAACCCAAACTTTGTTTTTTTGTTTTTCGAATCATTCTTAGTGTATATTATAAGATATACACAAACATAAAATATTACACACTTGACTTATTTTAATATAATTTAAAAATTAATTTTCTAATTTCAAATTTCAAATTTAAATATTGAAATTTCAAATTTCGAATTTTTTATAAATTTTTACATAATTTTCACAATTTTATAATTTTTAACCCAAACTTTGTTTTTGTGTTTTTCAAATCATTCTTAGCATATATTATAACAAATAAACAAACATAAAATATTACACACTTGACTTATTTTAATATAATTTAAAAATCAATTTTCAAATTTCAAATTTAAATATTGAAATTTCAAATTTCGTATTTTTATAGCAATTTAATTTTTTATTAAACACTATATAAATAAAACCCACACTTAATTACAAAATTCTTATACAATACATTCAATTTCAATAAAATATCATATTTTTTCGTATTTCAATTTATAATTTTTTTTAATTAAATTTAAATTTTATGAAACATATTTTAATATACTACCCACCCTTATCCCCTATATCACCAACAACCCGCTACTAAATCTTTTTAAAAACCCATTAAATAAATAATTCTGTTATTTAAATTAAATTTCAAATTTCGCCATTCAAAATAAAAAATAAATTAAAATGTTCTAATTTTTTACCATTCTATACATATTATTTACACTACTTTTTTAAATTACTACCCACCCTTATCCCCTATAATACCAATAACCCGCTCCTAAAATATTTACAAACATTTAATTTTTTTTTACATTTTGATCCCTATAATAATAAAAATAGACATTTAATTAATAATATTTAAACATAAAACAAATTTTCCTACACTTATATAACACATTCAATTATTTCGTCGATATTATATTCAACGATATTTCCCTAAACTATATTTTATACAACAATATTTTATTTTGACGATATTTTTGTCATTATACAAAATCGATATTTACAACAACGATATTTACTTCAACGATATTTTTTAAATTCGATATTCTTACCTCGATATTTATGCTAGTCGATATTATCCCGTCGATATTCCTGCTTTATACCCTCTCCCAGCATACCTGTCCCAGTCGGGGTGACAAATGCAAAAACAACAGTTGATGGACAGATGCAGAACAATGTCATACATTCACCCCGTGCAGAGATCTGGGCCTAAATCCAGTGTTTTTTTGCTCACCACACCACCCCAGTTCAGACATGGCCATATGCAAATCAGCCTTGACCCTGTGCCTCATGGGGACAGTCCAGCCCGAACTGCCAAGCTATGTCTTCCCTGGACCGGAATCAAGCATCCTAGGACCGGTTTCTGGCTATCAGTTATCAGCTATCGGTTTCTGGTTATCAGAATTTGCATTTGACATATGCTTGAGGGCATGCTGCTTCACAAATGGCTCATAATCTTTCACCACACTCCACACATCATCCACGCTATAAATCATATTCCAGGCCTACTGTGCAGCCTGATCAGCTACAATCTGTTTCTCCTCATTCCCCACATCAGATCGAATCAGCACCCGCCCCATTTGTTCTCGAGCTGCTGCCCAATTCCCTTTGTCCGGTCCATGCACCGGGGGCCCAATACTCAACAATGTCGGAGAAGAGACATTTGAGGAAGACACAATAGATGAAGGGGCAGGCACGAGCATTAGTAATGACTGTGTTGAGGGTATGAGGGATGGAGAGAGAGCATAAGCAGAGACAATAGGCATAGCAGGGAGACTTTCAGTTATTGTATTCGTAGCATGTGACGCTAAAGAAAGACCAGGAGGTGCAATAGCCAAAGCAGCCAGATCAGGAGCAGAAGAACCAGAGGTGGAAGCAGGAGGGTCGCAGGACTGAGGCATCGGGACAACACGGTATATTCTCTGCGGAGACTAGGGAGGTGGAGGTCGAGCATCTAACAGCTCCTCCACAAATGTATCGCCCTTCCCCGGGGCGACAGAAGATTTGTCACATTGCAATCGAAATGTTCCATCAGCACACTCTATACCTTTTTCTATTTTCTCTCTATCATACGCTACTGCTTTCTGAGTTACTGTCTGCATTTTCCCTGTCTGGGCCTCTTTTTCTGCTCTCATGCGCCTTTGCCTACCTTCCTTTTGCCATACCTGAAAAGTATTAAACATTGACTGTCTACTTCGTCTTGCAAACAATTTATCCTGCAGGAAATTCAGTTTTTGTTCCTCAGAGGTACCTGTTAGTGGCCAATGTAGCTCGGCACGGTCCCTCGTATATTTGTGCCACAATGTACTAAACATAATAGGGCCAATGCCATGCTTTATGTACATTTCAAAGTTCAGGGTGCCTTTCAGAGGTGCAGGTTGTCTTTCCTCCAGACGAGCATCAGCATAACAACAACTGCACCCCAAACACCACAATTTGCTCAAGCAAGGCATCTTAATATAAGTCACATTCACTAATTGTACCAGACGACTAACTCACAAATATACTGTCTCCCCCTTTTTTTAAATGTATTATTATTATACGAGTTGGTCCTTAGACCACATCAAACAAAGGAAACCAAGAGTCAGTCCTCAGACTGCACCAAAGAGACAGGCTCAAGCCTCAGACATTTTCAAGAGTACGCCAAATTCATTATGTTGCCTGGCAGAGTGTTTGCAGACCCTCTATGGCTAAACAGTCTGCAGACCTAACAAGTTCAAGCAAGCCAAGAAATGGTCTCCAGACCATACTCAAGATTATTCAAAATGGTGCCATGTTCACCAAGAATCAAGACAAACTCACCTGGTGCACACAGGTTGAACAAAGTTATTCTCCACTGCCGACTCTTTGGACCAAACGGTCAGATCCAAGGGTTTCGCCTTTCAGGACCCCAGCCGGGTTGACCACTGGGCTAGGCACCGCCCGATCAGACAGGCGGGGCAGCTGCAAGAACTAAGCTCTGTCTTGTGGGGATCCCCTATCCGCCCATCCGACCTGACGCGGCCCCGTCCTTCACACCCGGTTGTGGGTGAGATGGGTCAGCCCGATGGAGTTCCTGTTCAGGTGTCAACTGAAGGAAGTGACCCGAATACGGTCACTCGGGTCACTCACAACCACCTCTCAGCCTTCCAAGAAATGAAGAGTCAATGAAACAGTAGAGAATTCAGACCAAATTATTTATTCGCATTGCGCTGTAGTGGAGTCCAGTCTGACCAGCCTGATGAGATAGCTGCAGAGGGACTGACTTTCACAAGCATAAAGGTAACAACTATAGGTTTTACAAGACACACCCACCCGGCAACTTTCCACAGAAGACAGCTTTAGACAAAGGGGCACACAGAGATGAGCTAAGAGTCTGAGACCGTGCACACACTATCTCTCTGGCAAGGTCGTCCTGTCAGTACCTGCAGATGGATTAGTGGTAGCAAACCTCTATCTTAAGGGAAAGGTATGTGCTAATGAGCAACTTTCACACGCTTTCAGCGAGGCCTGACCTTGGAGACACAAATACATCGGCACAGCTTTTAGTAATAAAAGCAGAAATATGATTTGATTATGATTCAAAATGGCGACAGAAGAAAATGGTGTCATGAATGCTAACTTAACACAGAACAAAGCAACAGCAATATGACAGTAATATTTCAATTCCTTTTGTATGTTTCTGTGTAGCTTCTTTCCTTTGAGCCTGTAAGTGGAGACACACACTAGATTTCGAAAGTCTTGCTAAGCCTTAGACTTAAATTTATTTTATTTTATGAAAATACTATGAAAATTACCTGAATTAGGCCCAATGTGACATAGGATTTGTATAATATATTTTTAATGGTTTTCTAATTTTTAAAGGGTGTATTCCTTTTTAAAATAATTATTTTCAGTTATTTATTTCCAAATCAATCTGGTAATTGGGAATATGTAGCACTTTACTTGTCCCCTTATTGTGTTTATTGCACAAATTATATATATATTGAATCACACATTTTTAAACACTATAACCATATAACCCAACACCCCCACTGTTTGCAGGCATGTGATTTGAATTGTGGTATTTTAATTGGGAATTTTTATTAACTCTTAGTGTATTAAGAAGAATGATATTGCATTTTTGTATTCTGTGTACTTTGATGATCTATGCTTTTTAGATCGGTTAAAGTTTATTGAAATTGAAATATTGAGCACTTTTGTGTTTTTTTTCTATGAATCGGTATAATTAAATACTTCTACTAGAATTTGCTGATTTTAAATGTAATTTTGGAAGTATGCAGTGGTCACACAATACTTCTCACAAATTGCAACCAGTAAACAGTTTTAAGAACCAACCTATGTATTAATAAAGATCCAAATAGTCACAAATTCTGACTCACTACAATTCGGTGCCATTGCAGGGATGGTGGCCTGCTGGATTCAGCAGACTACCAAGACTGTGACTGCTTTTAAAAGCAATCATGTTTATTTAATGCAGCTCGTTTTTCTGAAAGGAAAATGGGATGTTTAAAAAAAAAAGATACTTTTCACAAGGGTGTCGATTCCGATCCGGTAAAATGCGCTCCGAATGGTCGTACGGAGAGTTTTTTCCCCGTACGAATCGTATCCGTAGACGTCCCGTATGTACGATGAAGTACGATCCGTACTAGGTGCCGAACTCCGTACGAGTCGTACAGGACTCCGTACGACTCAAATCTCCGTACGAATCTCACTCGGAACCCGCAGTACGCGACATCACGGCACGTTTTTACGACCCAGCAAGTACGATCCGTGTCGGGTACGCGCCGTACGACCCTTTTCCTATGGGAGCCGAAAACAGTCGTAAACGCAGAGTTCGCGCCGAAACAGGTACGGAAGGCCCCCCCCCGGGTACGGCACGTACCCCCCATGATCGCAGGGGTACGCGCCGTACCCCTGTGGTCATGCGGGGTACGCGCCGTACACCCAGCGTACATGGGGTACGCACCGTACCCCATGTACAGTGGGTGTACGGCACGTACCCCATGTACGCTGGGTGTACGGCACGTACCCCGCATGACCAGAGGGGTACGCCGCGTACCCCTGCGATCATGGGGGGTACGCGCCGTACGGTGTGTAGGTGAGCGTGCGCTTTTCCGTACGAATCGACGTGTACCGTACGAATCGCGAACAGGTCGGCCGATCGGGATCGGAATCGTCCGGTCGTACGGTGTCTGTAAGAGTCGTACGGAAACGGCTCCGGATACGATTCGTACGCCGGATTATTTTACCGGATCGGAATCGACCCCAAAGTGTTTTAGAAGCAAGCGGTCTCATTGACCACCATCTATTACTGATAACGTTTTTTTCAACATTCACACCTTTGTGTAGCGGTATAATATTAATGATTTGTGGCTGGGTTTCGGACGCAAAACATTAATACATACCATAAGGATTCAGTATTCGAAAGGGATACCCTAAACAGTTTCCTTCCACATACTGGTTCGAAAATTCTTTTCTGAATTGTTAATTAGGCTTAGTACATTTGAAAAGGGGTTTTAGAATTTACTAACCCTCTGATTTACTGCAGCAGAGGTTTTGAGAACACTCAAACCCTTTGTACATATGACCCTTTATTACCATACATTTGCCTAGTAGGACTACTTGAAAAGCCAGGTCCTCAGCTTCTTGTGGAATTCAAGAAGTGAGGAGGTGGTCTTATGTGTACCGGAAGCCGTTCCATGCTCTAGGAGCGATGTAGTAAAAGGCCCAACCATCGGATCGTTTTTCCCATATGCGTGAGATGAGTGCAAGGAGGAGTCCGGACTAGCGGAGGGGTCTAGAAGGTGTGCAAAGCAGGTGTGATTGTTGAGGTGTGCTGAGTCAGTATTGTGTAGTGCCTTGAAAGTGTGGACGAGGAGTTTGAATTGTGCTTGTATGTGTATGGAGAGCCAGTGGACTTCCTTCAGGCAGGGTCGGATTGGGATTGAAAATCGGCCCGGGCACACAAAAAAATTCGCATAATGCCTTTCCTCAAATCACTGATTACGTGTAATTGCATTAAAAGGGGGACTTAAAAAAAATGCACGCATTAGTTTACACTAGTGAAACACACCTGAAAACAAGTGAGGCCACTTCTACTGAGCCCCCTGCCCCGCTCAGTATGTGCATACTTCAATGGGCCGGCCAGCGAGATAAACTGTTGCTAAACCGGGGGTGGGAGACCGGTGGTGTTGGTGGCGGGGAGTGGTAATGAGCGGCCATCTGCCTGCAGAAAGGCCACTCAGCCACCCACTGGGCCGCTGGCTGTATTCGGAAATTAAAGACACCGTCCAAATTGGCCCCAGACTGCTCAAAAAAGCAGCCCAGAGCAGGGACTCAGGCACCGGCCCCTCGGGCATTGTCCGAATGCCCGCGTTACCAATGCGAGGCTGCCTTCAGGTGTGGTGTGATGTTAGTGCGGCATGGGAGGTTGAGAGTGATTCTGATTCTCTGTAATGCCAATAATTGTTTATATTTGTTTGTGCTTCCTTTTTTGTCCAAACAGGACCATCTCTTCCCACAGATCCTTTACCTACTTCTTTTTCATCACTCTTCAAAGATCCCCAGGCCGCTATACTTCACTATCTCGACAACTAAGAGATGAGGGGGAAGAAGGTGTGGAGTAGGGAAACGCAGCAGGTCTCGTTATTGAAGTTCTATGTGTGTTTGGCGACAAAAGGCGACAACACTGCAGCCTCAAGGCAAAAATTGAAAATGAAACGGTTCAAACTGCACCTGATGCCCTGGCTTCGCTCACACATCGTCGGTTCAATCGTGGCAGCCGATTTTTTTTCTTCAAGCCTCTTGAATGTCTTGTCCGCACAGCAGCGGCCTTTCAATTGTAACGCAGCTAAAAGCTCAATTCCAATCCTACGGTTCATGGTTAAACTGAAAGGCTTCAGTGTGCAGAGACGCATTCCGCTCATGGCACGCGGCTCAAGGTCACACTGGGCTGCGTTTGGTTTTTGATGTAGTGATTCGCTGCATTCAAACAGACGACAGCCTGACTGCGAGCATTGTGCAGTCAAAGGGAGCCAGGCTTCGAGGAAGACTGGGCCTTTGTCACGTGTCCTGGTGATGAGCTAATAGTCCCACAGCAGCTGTTTTTCCGCACACGCAGCTCACTGGTTCAGTGGCTTTTGATGGAAAGACTGTTGCCTAAAAGAATAAAACGTTTGAGTTTGCGAGGTCAAAGAGGCGTTTGTCAAGGCGTCACTTCATGTCTGTGAGAAGGGTCCGTGGTTTGAGGTCAATCCATTTTAAACACCGCAATGGGTTTCTCTTTCCGGGGCAAGGTGGCCCACCTCTGAGTGATCCAGCAGGTACTGTGGTAACGGGACACAGGGGTGTGGGAAGTCATCTGAAATACAATTAAGTCCTGGGGGAGGAGAAATAAAGCAGAGGGCCTATTGTAACGTGCCTGCATAGTCCCCAAAGCTTCATCGCGGTGCCACTGTGCAAGGAGGACTCCAGAGACGTTTTAGGGCATGGACAAAGTGGGCTCTGGCCCAGGGCCCCAGCCTTTCAGGGGGTCCCCTGATAGATTCGTCTCTATTCTCCACACACTCCTGCCCTGAAGACCTTGAATGATTTTTGAAACACAGATTATTTTAAGTACCATTTCCTTTATGTTTAATACATATACTGTGGGAGTCTATTACATACATTTCGCAGAGAAAGGTTGTGTTTACGTTTTTCTACACCATGCAACATCCATAAAAAAAAGTTCCTTTTAGATTAAAACAGGACCTCCCATATGAGAATTGACCGTGAGTCGGCGGCTGTAGTACAACATTGAAAATACACATCGCTATCCCTAAATATGAAATGGGAACACATCTAGAATTTGGACCAGTCTGCCTGTGCAGTGTCAGTAGGGGCGAAAAGCTGAAATTGGATCATAAATCCATAGCTGCGCCGAACAAGGGCCCAGACTATGTCTGTCTGGCCCAGGCACCCAAAATCCTTATGATGTCCCGGGAGGACTCAGCTCATAGATGAGGGTGGTTAGTTACAGCCACGGCATTGGCAACGCGGGCCTAGGATGACAGTTTACGAGGGGTGCATGAAGCAGTTTGCATTTACTGCTGTTGGTGACTAAAATGAGCCAGCAAGGAGCCCTTTTTGTGCTCGGTAGCAAAGGTATCACATTCATTTCCCTCCATGGCACTATCCTGGTTACAGCACCAGAAAACCCTACAAAAAGCTACGTTGACAGAGGACAGTACATCTCTGATGTTCTCACAGGAGGCACCACAACTTGTGCAAACAGTGAAAGATATACTTGTGAGCTAACCTTGTCAACAGCCACGGCCGCTGCAGGTAAAAGTGGTGGGGGGGGGGCGGCTGGGGGGGATTTCGAGAGATGACCACGAGGTGAAATTAATTATTTATTTATTTATTTGATGTTCCCTTGTGGTCATCTATCTAAATCCCCCCAAGCCGGCCTCACAGCACCACCGCTCCTACCGGCAGCGGCCGCGGCTGCTTGTCAATATGGTGGTTGAGACTTCTACACTTAAATACCCCTTCTAGAGCTAGACCGGCATTAGCATATGGTTAAGGAAAAGAAGCAAAAAGGAACACAAAATAAGTATTTAACAGTGCCTTCAGCAGCTCCTATTTTTGCCATCATACTTAGAGCTTCTTCAGCTGACATCACCAGTGAATGAATCAACATAGCCAGGGCAATCTTACTTCAACCAATATCTCAAATAATCAAGGACGAATAAGATGCTATTAAAATTTAGATGGGAAATATGCAAATTTTAAAGTGATTGCCTGATTCTGCTGGTAAAAGTCTGGATCAAAATTGAAGCTATTTTATGAAATGAAAACCTGCTCTTTAAAGTGTTTTAGGGTGACGATTAATGAGCCCACTGCATTTACGACTCATCTGTAGGGTTGTGGTTATTTTCACATTTTACCACGCCATGAGTGGGTAGGAAAACACTTTTCAATCTCATGCAGGGTGAAAATCACAAATGCATATCAGTCTGTTACCACCCAGAAGGCAGGTGGCAGATATGTTCATTTGAATAGAAAATTTCAAATTAAAGAACCAACCTTTATGGAAGTGGATGTATTGAAAGTGCATTTTACAATACTGTCTGTATTGCACTCAGAAAGTAATGACAACATATTACTTTTAGCCTGTTAGGCAAAAGATGGGTTGTATGACAAAATATGTTTACTGCAATACTGTACCCAAAGAATATTGTGTCAGAAGAAATGTCAACAAAATATCAAGTTTACATACTGTGTATGTGACCTATCAAACTATAGTGTAAAACATAGTGTGTAACTATATATTTATTTATTTATTTCATTTGATAAGCCAACATTTACAGGGACGTTATAGTTAGACTCAGATTTCACTCGTACAAAACCATTGAAATTCATCAGTTATAGTTACCTGAGCTAACTATGACTTGCGTCCCTGCAATGCACTTCTCACATATTACATCACTCACAACATGGTTAGTGACATCACTGATGACATCTCAAATGACGCCACTGATGACATTATAAAGTGAGTGAAAGTGTTTCGTAAATACTTCTGGGACACAAAGATATGTAGTAAGCTACTACAGGAGTCAAATTAATATTCTTTCTAAACTAGTAATGAGTGATACTGTTTCTAACGTGTCCTCCGAGTGGGTGTGAGAGTGTCTCTATTAGTGTGAGAGTGGGTGTCTGAGTGCTGTATGTGTGTGACTGGGTGTGTGAGTGGATGTATATTTGAATTAGGGGGTGTGTTAGTAGCTGTATGGTTGTGTGAGTGGCTGTATTGGTAAATGAGTGGAATTGGCTGAATGGGCTAGTGAGTGGCTGCATTAGTGGCTATATAGGTGGGGGAGTGTGTGAGTGGCTGTTTTGGTGACTGAGTGCCTCTGTGAGTGGCTCTATGGGTGGGTGAATGGGTGTGTTAGTGTCTGTATCAGTAGGTTAGTGGCTGTTTGGATACATTGGTAAGTGAGTGTGTGAGCAGATGTTTTGCACAGTAATTGTCTGTGTGACTGGCTATATAGGGGATTGAGTGGGTATGTGACTGCTTTCATGAATGTGTGAATGAGGATGTAAGTGGTTAACTGAATTAGTGAATGGATGTGTGAGTAGCTGTATGGGTAAGTGAGTGGCTCTGTGAGTAGCTTCATGGGTGAGTGAGTGCTTGTGTGAGTGGCTGTGTTGTGAGTTAGTGGTTGTGTGGGTGGCTGTATTCATGAGTGAATGGCTCTGTGAATGGCTTTATGGGTGAGTGAATGCTAGTGTGAGTGGCTGTATGAGTGAGTGAGTGGGAGTGTGTGTGGTAGTATGGGGAATTGGTGGGTGTGTAAGTGACTGTATGAATGGGTGATTTGGCTGTGTTAGTGGCTGTATGGGTGAGTGAGTGGATGTGTGTGAGACATTGAATGGGTTTGTGAATGGGTATGTGCATGGTTGTGTGGGTGTGTGAGTGGGTGTCTGAGAGGTTGTAGGGGGTGTGAGTGGGTGTATGAGTGGTTCTGCAGAAGATGTCATCAGTGATATCAATTGAGATGTCATTAGTAATGTCGATGACCATGTCAGGAGTGATGTAATATGTGAGGTCATAAGGAGCATGTTGCAGTGATGTAAGTTATAGTTAGCTCAGGTAACTATAACTGCTGAATTTCAATGGGTTTTTACGAGTGAAATCTGAGCCTATCTATAACATCCCTTCAGGCTGGTCTTTTGCTGGGAGAGATGGCTTCATCAGCTTAAGATGCTTGGGAAAGCCCACCATATCCTCGACCTATCTGGCGGCTCTCCTTCCGGGTCCCCAACTAGTTCCCCTCAGGGCTTCCCATAGCAGCCAACACTATGGCAAAAGGTAGACTGATGCAAGAAGCACCCATGCCCGTCCCTAAAGAATGCTCTCAAGAATGCCAACCAGGTCTGGACAGCCTGGCATGTGGAATTTGCAAATCTACTGCTTGAGCTTGATTCCATCTGCTACTAGTGCCCACACTAACCAAAGCATGCCAGGGACTATTCCTTTACCCACTGTTTGTGGCAGTGGAGGGCTTACTGACTAACTACCACCACCGCAGAACGGTCCTTGCCTGTCTGACCAACCCATGTATACCATGCGATCTACCATTAGAAATTGACTTGCTACTGTTACTGTTCTGAATAAAACATTATTGTGGAATTGATTTATTTGTTTTTAACTCCTTCATACTACACAACCTTTTGGTACTACCAGGCATGCAACGCCCATTGAGGTCAAAGGGCTTCAGCCCCCCTATCGTGTGTGTCAGCCCGGGCTGAGACAGCTTCCCGGGCACACACACAGCCGCACTGAGTACTTCACAGGTCTTTAAAAGGCCATTTACTTGCTAACAAGGCTTTGTTGTGTTTTCACCCCTTCTTAGAGCCCCTGCATCTCCACTCTGTATATTACTGGAAGAATCAGCCGCCCCCCCGAAAATGTTAGTAGCCCCCCAAAATTTGGCTCTAGTTGCGCCTCTGGGTACCACTACGCAGGTTCAAGGGAAAGGTCTCTCACCGTCAGCTTAGTCCTGCACCACACATATTACTGCATTGAACCCAGAGGGTGGATTCCGGACCCCTATCCTCTCCCATTTTCCTGGAGATTAAAACGACAATCCTTGATGTGCGAGGCCTAAATAGCCCGACTTAGGGCCAGATGTAGGTAAATCATATTTACCGACTCTTAAATACCGAATTTTACCGATTCGGTATTTAAGAGTCGGTAAATATGAAGTACCGAGATGTAGGTAAATCCAGATGTGGATTTACCGATTCTTAAAAATTCGGTATTTACCGATTCGGTAAATACCGACTGGTAATGCTCCATTCATTCCTATGGGCTTTGAAGCCCATAGGAATGAATGGGGCATTACCGGTCGGTATTTACCGATCGGTAAATACCGATTTTTGGCAAGGGTGCAGGGGGTGTCACTTTGACACCCTCTAGCACCCCCAAAAAAGGTTTGGGGGCCATATGGCAGGCATACCTGCTCTAAGGGCAGGTCTGCCTGTCATATGGCACAGGTGTGCATGCACACATGTGCATGCACACCTGAATCGGTATTTCACCATCAAATTGAATTTGATGGTAAAATACCGATTTCTTAGGCCTTGTGGGACTCATAAGAGTCCCACCTACATATCGATTTTACAGATTCTGTAAATATACCGGTCGGTAAATTTACCGACCGGTATATTTACAGAATCGGTAAAATTACCGATCGGTAAATTTACCGAACGGTAAATTTACCGATTCTGCCCCCTACATCTCAAATTCCTTTTACCGGTCGGTAACGGCCGAATTCGGCCGTTACCGACCGGTAAAACCCTACCTACATCTGGCCCTAAATGTGCTGCAATGCTGTCCCTCCTAGAATGCTCTAGCAACCACATATGCCTCATATATGAGACTCACAGTCTCCCCAAAGATGCACATAGGATGAAATCCCATTGGTTCCCTCATCAATACTGGTCCTCAGGCCATGCAAAGAAAGGGGGAGTGGTAATTTTAGTATCTGGAGGTTTCAGGAGTGAGGTTCTGTCTTAGGTGGCGGAGATCAAGGAGCAACTCATTGCCCATCAGTTACAGCTGGGTAACCTTTACTTTACACTTGCCTTTATCTACACAACAACGAGCAACAAGAGACGTTTATTATGGGAGCCCTCTCATCTGTGCCACAGTCCCTAGTTGTGGCCGAATTGGTGGGAGGGGACTTGAATCTAGGTATGAACAATGACTTAGACCGTTCTGGCCAATGCTTTAGCCAGTCTGGTGCCTTCTCACCACACGATCTATACATATTACTCTGAAGCTCACAAAACCTATGTTCACATCAACCCCTTTCTAGCAACCCTTACAATACAGGCCCTTTCCCAAGAGGTCCACATTGACACCATGTCTCTCTCTAACCATGCCCCCCTCTCTCTGGTGCTATGAGTGGACCAGCAAAAGGTACGGTCTTCACACTGGAGACTCCAAGATGGTCTCATTCAGTCCACAGCTCCATCAGAGTCATTACAAAAATCGCTATCTCCGGAGCAACAACACCCAGTAAACAGCATTGGCCTCTTTATGAGAGTCTCTGAAATTAGTGCTAAGGGGAGAACTAATGGCTATTTCAGAAGCTGATATCCACCATCGGAAAATAAAAAGACAGTCTGAAGCAGAAAGTGCTTTAGCTCGAGGCCATACATAAGCGTACAGGGGCCCCAAGAGTTTGGAGGGTGCTTGAAAAGGCATGCCTCCTTCTCAAGTGCTTAGACCTCAATAGAACGGAATACACAATGGCACGACTAAAGCATATATTCTGTTTGGAAAGCAACCACTGCAGTCGTATGTTAACCCACTGACTCTGGGCTAAAACCCATAGAAACACCAACAAAACAATACTTACCTACGTGGGCCTGGGATGATGCTAATATTGCATCAGATTTCCAAGACTTCTACAGAACCCTGTACTGACGTTCCTACTGCCAATCTTACAGGATACTTTAGGAAATCGCCAGTCACCCCTCTCTTGCCACAAGACTCTGAGAGCCTGGAGGGACCTATGGATTGAAGTGGTAGTCTCGTTCCATCGCCCACCTGAAGTGTATGAAGTCCCCAGGGCCTGATGGCTACTCATCTCAGTTCTAAAAAGTCTTCTGCCATGAGCTGGCCCCTCTGCTTACCCACCTTTTCAACCCTCTTGCTAATCCCAAGTCCATCACTAACACAGTGTTGGAAGGTTCCGTCTCAGTTATTCCAAAATCCGGCAAATAGCCAGTACTCTGTGAGTCTTATTGACCTATATTGCTCTTGAATATTGATGCCAAACTCTTTACCAGCATTCTAGCCCAGCACCTCAGTCCTCTCATGCCTGGCCTGATTGACGCCGATCAGGCAGGGTTCATACTCAACTACCAATATGGGGACAATACGAAATGTACTCTCCATTTAACAGACAGAATTCATTGTTTCCAGAGAGAGTCCCTTCTCCTTTCAATTGATGCCGAGAAGGCATTTGATAGGGTGCACTGGCCCTCTCTTTTTGAGACTCTGCAACAATTTGGCCTTGGCGATAGGTTTCGACGATTGATCCATTGTGTCTACAGTGCCCCGCGGGCATCAGTGTGAGTCAACGGCCTGATATCCCCATCTTTTCATATCTAGAGAGGTACCCAGTGGGGGTGCCCACTCACCCTTCTCCTATTCACCATTTACATGGAGCCATTTGCCCAATGAATTAGGGTCAATCCCGCTATCACAGGCATTCCCTTTGTCAGTGACTGTCACCTCGTTAGCCTATATGCTAATGATGTGATTCTTGCCCTCACCGAGCCCGGGACATTACTCCCTGATTTAGTGGCTGAGCTCCATTCCTCTGGGGAGGTGTCCGCGTTCAAGCTTCAAGGTAAATAAACAATAAACCCAAACCTTGAACCTCTCACCATCCACACCCCAGGAGGCCCATCACTACTCTTTGTTCCCTTTAAACTCTATATCTTACCTCGACGTTAAACTAGCTCGTTCAGTGAATGAGTCAGTATCGCTTAATTAAACAGCCCTCACCCCTCAGGTCCTGTCGGTCTTGGCCTCTTGGTGCTACCTATAATTGTCCTGGCTTGGTAGAATAGCGGCAATCAAAATTACAGTCCTTCTATGGATCCTTTATGTCTTTCAAGCCCTGCCTCTGATGCTACCCCAAAGTGTGCTTCAATTTCTGCAGCTAGGGATCAACAAGTTCATCTGGGTAGGGAAAAGACCGCAACGTAACAGGCAACTACTCTATTGCAAGATGCGCGAGGGCGGGTTTGCAGTACCCACAACTGTACATTACTACCAAGCCTCTCTGCGCTTCCTAGCAGAGTGGAGTCAATAAGCCTCCGAGAAGCACTGGTGCTTTATGGGCCAGACAGTGGCAGGCTCCCATATGTGGAAAGTGCCATGACTCCCCCATAGGCATCGAGCGTGGAGTCTTTACTCCTCCCCAGTGACTACCTCTGTGTTTAGGATCTGGGATGAGGAGGCGACTAGAGCCAGACTCACCTCTTTCCCTTCTCTCATGACACCAATTTTGGCAAACCCTGACTTTACTCCAGGGACGCACCAGGAGGGGTTCCAGCACTGGAAGGCAGGAGTCTGCAAGCACATAGGCATCTGTTTGCCCAACTGAAGGTTGATTATGCCCTGGTGGAAGCAGATTTTATCCAATGCTTACAAGTGCGACATGGTGTGATCCAACCCTTTGTCAGACCACATGCAGAGCGCCCCCTTCTACCATCTGAAAAATTAGGTGTCCTTAATAAGAATGATAAATGTCTTATTACTGAGATCTATGCTCTATTGGGTGGGATGGCACCACCAGCCAAAACAGCAGGACAGAGGAGATGGAAGGCGGAGCTAGGCAGATCCCTGTCCAACAAAGACTGGGATGAAATCTACTACAGGGCCCGTCACTTTACCTCTAATATGGCTAGCATATAAAATTGTTTCCTATTGGTACCTTACACCTGCTCGGCTCCATGCATTGTACCGAGAGTGCACAAAAGACTGCTGGAGCGGTTGTGGGGGAACAAGCACTGTGATTCACCTTCTCTGGCACTGTCCCAAACCGATCTGTTACTGGGCACAAATATTAGACAATATTAACATGGCTTCCAGCACCTCGATACCGAGATTCCCACCCTACACCCTATTGTGGCTCACCAAGCCTCTATACTACCCCCCTGTGCTCATTGAGGGGGAGACAAATGGCTTTGGCTTTAGGGGCTGCCCACCAAGTCGTTCTCTCTACGTGGGAGTCAGAGACGGTTCCTGATTACACTGCCTGGCTCCATAAACTGTGATTCATCTTGGGGATGGAAAATCTCTCCCTTGCAGTTGACCCAAAAATTGATTCCTATCCCGAACTATGGGCACCCTTCATAACCATTCTGTCCTCAGAATTTAATGAGCTGACTTGTCCGACTTATTTTAAACTGCTGCACATGCAACCCACTAATGAGATGCCAGGAGGCTCACGATTGCCTTAGATGTTCCTTGCCCACCTACCTCCCATTAGATCTGCACCACATGCTACTACACTGAAGTCATAGGTCAATTCTACTTCATCTTTTGAAGGAGATAGAAGGACAGGGGTTACTAGGGCATTCCTATCCTGAATTATGGGCACCCTTCATAACCATTCTGTCCTCAGAATTTAATGAGCTGACTTGTCTGACTTATCTTAAACTACTGAGCATGCAACCCACTAATGAGATGCCAGAAGCCTCACGATTGCCCTAGATGTTCCTTGCCCACCTACCTCCCCATAGATCTGCACCACATGCTACTACACTGCAGTCATAGGTCACTTCTACTTCCTCTTTTGAAGGAGATAGAAGGACAGGGGTTACTTTTGGGGATGTTAGTATTGTTTTGCTTTGACCTGTGCCTTACTGATGCTGCCTGCCCCAGGGTTGTTGGCAAATAGCTGTGTGAAATTTCTGATTTTAGTTACACCATGATGATGCTGACAGCCCCCAAGTTCTAGGCAAATATCCGTTGTTGGAGTTGGCCCTTTTCGGCGGGTTCACCCCTGAATTTTTTGCCTTAAGCTCTGACATGGTGGTAGTGGTTTTAGGCCTCTGGGCACTTTAGCATTGTGGCCCAGTGTAAAGTGTGTACGCTCTCTTGAGTACGTGTGGTGATATTGGCCTGCCCTCTCGTAGGAATGCCTGGAGGATAAGTGTTTCCATGGTAATTCCTGGTATGAGAGGAGTGCAGGGCTGAGTTTAGTATGTATGAACTCGTGAGGATAAATGCTGCGCAATAGTGTGCACAGATTTATGGTGACTGGTGGGGAAATGCCACTTTTAGAAGTTGGCATTTCTGTGTGCTATGTGTCGGCCTGCCTGATGTGAATTGCATGTCTGACTTGTGAGTGACAGGAGCTGGGAGGTGTGTATGGCCCAGGAGGGGCAGGATGAGTCAGCGCTGGGCTGAATAGGACATCTGGGCTGAGACTAGTGGGAGGGGTAATCCCCTGACTCTGAATAGGATGGTGGCTGCCCTAGTGAATGTTGGCTCTGCCCCCTGTGGTGTGTTTGATCACCTAGCACCCATCTGACAAAGGGGAAGAGGAGCTTGAAAAACAAAGTACTCCAAATCATCCCTGAACTAGTTCTGACTAGTATCCCCAAGCCCTGTGCTGTGACACAAAGGGAAATGCTGATATAAATATAGGGGCTGTGACCCCATGAAAGTGTGCTGTATTTGTTCCTCAACCTGCTGCTGGGGACCAGGGGGAGGCTGCCAGAAGGGCTTGGCTCCCTGGGCCCTGCATTGCCCCTTCATCTAAGTACTGATTCTTTTAAAACTACAGGACATTTGCCAAGGAGCTGTGGCTCCTAGCGCCTCGTGAGCGCTATGTTTTAATTGCCCAGAGGAAAAGACAAGCGGGGGCTTCGCAGCGCGGAGCTGCAGCCTAACTTGAGGGAATCCAGACGTAGGGATTCTCTGCGTTTTGCCCAAAACCTAGCGGGCGCCAACCCTGCTTTATGCACATGGAACTGGTGGGTGCCACCCCGCATCGGGCACCTTTGAAACGGCGGGTGCCCACCCCGCACTTTGCAGAGTGAAGGAGCTGCTGTCGTCCAGACAAGCACCTGGCCGGAAGTCAGGCCACTGGTGCACCAGGGCATAATCCGGAAGAGGCACCTGTGAGATGTTGCGAGCCCCGGTGCGCGTAAGGAAGGGAGGACGGGAGCCTACCTCACATTCAAGAGCTCCAGAAAAGAGAAGTCCCGGGTCCCAGGAGGGGGCCCGGGTGAAGAGAGGCAGCCGGAGCAGGCCACAACCAAGAGATACTCCAGGAGGGGCTCCCGTAGTGAAGAGGGAGTCCCGCGGGCGGCTACAGTGTGACCGGGCAGAGCCAGAGATCGCCTGTCCTGGTGAGTGCTACGCTTCCGAGTGGCCCCATCTGGCAGCGGGCCGCTCCAGCGCTTGGGGGCAGAGTCTCTTTAAAATGAGAGAGCCCCAGAGGGCTCCAGTGACTTGGGGCATATCGAGGCACATTGTCGGTGCCTGGGCGGTCCCGCCAGAGAGCGGGCCGCCCCAACGAGGGGAGGCATGTTTTAAAGCCCAGTGGGGGTCCAGAGGGCACAGAGGTGCCAGGCCACCCATTTTAGGAAAGTGCCACGAATTGGACACAATTGAGAGAGAATCCCTGAGTGGGACGGGAGGCACAGAGGTGCCAGACCTTCTCTTGCTTCACAGCTGCCCAGCAAGTAGTGGGCAGCTGCTACGTTTAGGCCACAGTTCTTTGGGAGCATGATGAACAAGAGGAGTGGGATGCACTGGTTGTACGTTTATGATATGTCTTACTTTTACTAAGTTCACTTTGTGATGGTTCTGAGAGTGGTCCAGTGGGCCCTGCCAGGTGTAAATAATCCCATGTAAATATGACAAAGTGCCAGGTGGCACAATCAATATTATGTGTTTACTATTCTAATGTGTTATGGAAATACAAAGGCTATTTTTGATATAACCTTGTATGGAAGTCCTTTTGTCATGTGCCTTGGATGTTGTTGCTGTGTGTGCATGCACAAATGCTTTACACATGGCCTCCGGCATAAGCCTGACTGCTCGTGCCAAGCTACCAAGGGGGTGAGCAGGGGTTATCTTTGGGTGTAACTCCCTTGCCCTGA
This sequence comes from Lissotriton helveticus, assembly GCF_964261635.1. NCBI lineage: Eukaryota > Metazoa > Chordata > Amphibia > Caudata > Salamandridae > Lissotriton > Lissotriton helveticus. The sequence goes on from NC_136059.1 coordinate 1,379,114,555, forward strand.
CTAGAGTGGTGGTCTCTGCCTGGCTTTGGCGCAAGCCTTATCCAATCAGAGATACCATTTCATACAGCTGTATATGCAAATGTTTTGCTACGGCTATATAATAAACAGAATTGGTTCATAAACTCTACAACTGAATGACCCCCTCACAAGGCTATAGAAATGCTCTCAGTACATAATATCTATGTAAGGACAAAAATTGCACACAATATAACACCATATTCTACCATGGCACAGCTGCTTGAACCAAGATATTTGTACAGAATCCCTGACTCATACACACTCCCACATTTTCAATGTACCTCTCAAGACCACTACTTCTAATATGGATGAACACGGCATGTGCAAGCCATGGATAAAAGAGCACTGCTTGTAGCATTTCTCTTTAGCTTTTGAATTGTTTTGCCTCACATACAGGAAAATCATCAGTGTAGAGTCTCTGGTAAATAGAATAAGTGGGGCTCTGTTAAAGGGATACAATAAGTCTATGTCTCTCTTCTGAGATTGACTATGGTTACTTTGCAGAGCTGAGAAGAACTGGTAGCATTGGCAGTAACTTTTCATAGAAACAGGCTTTGTCTGCCTGCTGCCTTTAGAGGGGTAGTTGTTTACTGGTTTCTCCTGTTTATAATGATCTACCAGTACCTTTCAGCTGAGTTATTTGCTCAATCTCTATAAGAAAGGGATGACTTGTTCAGCATGAGTGAGGCAGAGTAGCATGTGCGTTGATTTACTATGTGCAAGCTGGAATCCATTTTGGGACACCTTGAAGCATATGGCTTACAGATGGAGGAGATGCCTGCCAGGTAAGGATGTGAATTGGTAGAAAAACAGGAAACATTACTAAGTACTTTGAAGTGAGCCAGGTTCTAATGACTAGAGGGTGGAGGACAACATCCCCTTTTCAATTGCAGGGACAGCTTCTGCCTATTCTTGCTTCCTCCTTTTCATAATGATTCAGAAAAGGGGGTGGTGATGAACAGAGTGCCTGAATTAAGCAGACCACTCTTACCCAGTCCTCCTTTTCATAGAGATGTGCTACAGACATTCGGTTGTATAGCTATGCAACAAAGACCTCTCTCGATTTGAACCATTGTTTTAAATGCCTTCGCAAAGCATACCAAGCTCCACCCGTCTTACCTATCCAGATCAAAATTTAAGTTGGTTGAGTAGTTCATTTAAAGGGGGTCCTCTCTCTGGAAACCATACATCCCAAAATAATGCTGAACTCTAAGATGCACAGATACATATTAAGGAGAAACCCCAAGATGGGGTGTCTGGGCTCTTCTTTTCTTTGGTTGATGGGCTTGAGTTTGAACTCAAGGAAAAAAAATGATGATCCTCCTCTGCATAAGTGTGAAGAGTGTGGTCCCTCCCTGTGCCTGTATGGAATCTTCTTACTGGAGCTGGCGGCCATCTTATGTGCTCAACAAAGGGTCTACAGGTCATCACTGGAATTGGCAGAGATAGGGCAGTCAGTGCTGCCATGCTCTCATCTGTGTGATTATGTGTCAAGTCAAGTCAAAATAAATTTGGGGCATTTTAGCAAGAACCTCGTTACAATTATCACTGTTTTAGCGGCAAGAAACTGCTGCTAAAACGGCGATAATGGGCTTGCTAATATGCGTTATAGAATTCCAATAGAAGCCCAGGTTAGATGTCCTGCACATCCAACCTGGGCTCTATTGGAATTCTATAACGCATATTAGCAAGCCTATTATCGCCGTTTTAGCGGCAGTTTCCTGCCGCTAAAACAGCTATAATTTTAACGAGGTTCTTGCTAATATGCCCCTTTATTCGGTTACAAGAACCATAAAAGTTTGACACAGATACATTGCAAAATTATAATTAATCTATCAGGATTACAGGAACATGTATAAAACCAGATAAAATGTACATACAACTTAAAAATATCTGAACCCTGATATCTGATACATTAGGCATACATCTCTGATATCACCCGTACAGTATAAACTGTGTAACTAGTTTGTAGAAAACGATAGCTCAGAATTTCATCAACTATACTATTTCATAACGTTTTCTTATAATTGCAATTCTAATAAAATTCGGAACAGCAATGCAAATAGTTGACGAAGACAAAGACAATAAAAAATTAAAACTGCCAAATAAAAGTGCAAGGCCTTATTTCCCTTAGTAATGGAATTAAAAATTGCCCCCTTGGCTCCTTATAGAGGGGACAAAACAGAATAAAGTGCAATGTGCTTTGTGCTGTTGAATTGTCACACGGACAAGGTGGTAGACTCTGAACTCAGCCTGATTGTTTAGGAAATGCCACTGAATAATGCAATGTATTTAATTGAAACCTGGTCAGATAAAATTGAAGTTGAACATTCGTGGTAAAAGATAAATAGGAATTCTGTTCACCAGGGGATAAACCTAAGAGATCAGGCACTACCAACTGTGCACAGCGCGAGAGCCCTACCATGAAATGCCTCTTTTATGTCATCTTTCGCTTTTATGTCAATACTAGCAAGTTTATCATAATAATTGGCCCAGACCTAACTCATTTAAATTTTCCTTCAAGAAGCGAAGCCAGGGAATGGTTAGTGCGCTCTCTAAGTACATGAAATCTGAGATAACGTTACATGAGAACATTAAGTCCTCAGGTAACCAGATCTTAGACCATAGGAGCAATGAGGAAATGGCAATATGATCTTCAAGGTAGGCCAGCCCTATCTCCTGGTGGCAAAAATATGTGGGGGCATTATTAGGGGTCAATAAAAGTCTCTTTATTCATTTATTTTCAAGGACCTGCAACCATTGAGTATTACAGTAGCCCCAAACTCCCACCCCATATGATGCCACCGATAAACACTTTGCTTTATAAAGGGTAACTAGTTCTGTCATTGGTTTATGGCCTAGCTTGGGAGCGAATCGAAATAGTCCTTCCACAACCCGACTAGTCTGTTGTGCCCTAGCTGCAATGAGATAGTCCCAAGACATAGTTTCATTAACAATATTCCCTTAATATGTAAAAAATGTAGTTTTTCCATGGTTTTGCCCCTAACCTAAAACTTTCTTGTTGCAATGCCTTTGGGGCCACAGACCATGACATGAGGTTTAGTAAACTTAACTTTTAAATCCAATGATGCCATAAAATCAGTGAAGGCGTTGAGTGATTTTTGGAGGCTATTGGCTGTCAAAGCCTTTAAAACGGTATTGTCTGCATACGATAACAATGGGATCGAAATGCCTCCGGTTTTGGGAAAAGCAAGTTCCTTCTCTATTAAAAAGTCCTCTAAACCATTTGTGTACAGTAAAAAAAAGGAATGGGGCTAAAATACAGCCCTGTCAAACTCCTTCTGTGGAAATAATAGGGCCTGTCTTCTCCCCCCTAGAGCCATAACGTATGGCAACCGTTGTGGAGGTATGAAGCCTGCCTACAAGAGTAATTAGGGCTTCTTCGGATCCCATTTGCCTCATCAACCCCGTTTAACCATATCAAATGCACTTGACAAGTCCATGAAGGCCAGGTGGATAGATCCCCTCGTGGCCTTCATGTACTTGCCCATAATAAGAGACAGGTTTAGGCATTGCTTGGTAGTGCCCACCCCCTTCTAAAACCATATTGTAATCTTGACACAATCCCTGTCTCATTCGCCCAGGTCTCAGGTCTGGCAAGGATAACCCTCCCCAGTACTTTAGCGGTAGTGTCAATGAATGAAATCGGCCTGTAGCAGGCAGGGTCATTCCTACTACCTTTCTTGTATACTGGGACAACAATTGCCTCCTTCCAGGTTAATGGTACAGGACAGATCACTACAGCCTTAAAAACATTAGTTAGTATGGGTGCCCATAATTTGGAATTATTTTTAAATAAATCCAGAGAGACTTCATCTGGGCCAGGAAATTTCATACTAATTCCCCTTTTCAATGCATCCTCTACCTCTATCACTGTGAGTGATGAACTTAATTGTGAGGCCAAGTTTAAATCAAATAGAGGTGCACCTTTCACTACATCTATTTCATCTATTGAGGCATTTTTTTGGGTTAAAAATAGCTGAGAAATGAGATTCCCAGACAGGCCCTAAAATCAGCGAGTCTACAAGTTTAGGTTTGTCCTTTAATAAAGGGTGATTAATTATATTCCAAAAACTCTTTGAATCTGTAAGGGCACTTACTCTCTCTAGGTCCTCCCACGCCAAGCTCCCAAAAAGGTCTGGCTGTCTGTGGTAGGTTTGTCATTTGGTTGTTCCAGTGGCGCAGAATGGATGGTAGCAGCTTCCCTCCCATCCCTTGTTACTTTTCTTGCTGGGTAAGGGGTTCGTTACATTCTTATCTTGAGGTACTAAATGTTCCCATTGATCCTGCCGAATATCACGCGTTGCTTTTCAATCTTAACCAGGCGAGAGAGAATGTGTTCCAGGGCAACTTTATCAACCTTACTGACGTTGTCCATCAATTTGTCCTGATCGACCTGTGTATTTTCCCTCCTCCATTGCGAGTTCTGCATCCAGTATTTGGCAGGTGAGATTGTTTTGTGCGCTTGACCCTTGGTGACTGTCCTTTCACTTTCGGTTCAGACAATACCGCTTCAATGTGCTTCCTTTTTCCTCGTATCACACTCAGGGGGCCTGTTTTACCCATGTTTAATCGTGAGGCAGTCTCATCTTTCTCATGTGAGGTACATGAATTTCATTGTCTATCAAAAATAATAATGGGTGATAATGGAGGGGGTGCTCTTGGTACAGTGTTTCTTCCATTGTCAGCCTCATGTACATTATCTGTAGAGCTAGGTGTAACTGGCAAGTCATGGGTGGGCACTAAAGATAATTGCCATTCTGCCATTTCAATTTCCTTATTTAGAGCCCCCACTGCTTTTTGCAGGACACCGTCTAAAGTGCTATCACTTGTTTTGGGTGCAGAAGCAGGTTTGTGTTTCCCCATGTTAAGCAAACGGTTTTAAACAGAGTTTATCCTAGATTGTATACTAGAAAAAGAGGAATAAAACAACGCCTCTACCTTAGTGCTGCATTACAGGAATAGGGATCACTTTCTGAATTTCAAGCTGAAGAAACCAATACGCCAGGAGAGTAGGCCCAGTCCAGCCTCCTCTGGGCTCTGACAGGTACAGATAGGCCGGCCCTTGGCCCAGGCAATGCCCGGGCGCGGCCCCGGCACGCCCACGTGCGTCCGGCACTGTGGGAGCCCTCTCTCCTAGGTCCCTCTGCGGTGTTCATGTCATCAAATTCTCAGCATACCTTGACAGGAAGTGGAGTCTCTTCTTCCCATTAAGCCTATCCCAGATGGCCTTCGTATTATGTTTTCATCCAGTTTCATCCCTACCCCAGGTGGCCACTGAGAGGATCCTGGGATACCTTCCGGTCTGGAAAATATTTAAGCAGCTATGTCCAGGAGAAAGTTGCACCGCAATTCTTTGGAAGTATTTCTTAATCGCATTCATCACCCCTTCAGTTCCTCTTCTCCCTATTCCCTTTTTTTAATTAGTCTTCCAGTATTCATTTTTGACCATCTTTGATCTTCCTGGGGATTACTTGCCATTTCCTCCAGGTGTTTATAAGCTCTAATCCCATTCAGGTTTTTTCGGACCTTTTGGCGTTTTCCTTCCTTGGGGCTAATTCTGGAAAGCATCAAATGTCCAATTAAGTACTCACACTGAACAACACTGTGACTACTGGAAAGGGTCATCCATATCTCACACCGTCTCACTGGGAGAAAGACGATTCAAGAATCCAGGGCCCAGCCCTTGACAGGTTGTGCCACCAGTAAGTCCAAAGATTATGTCTTAGGATGGATTCCGTGGATGGGAGTGCTGCATATCAGGTTCACACCATAGCTCAATCGCTGCAATAACAGAATATATAGCTGGTCAAATATGTGATCAAAATTTTACATGAAGACAGACCATAGCACCCTTTGTTTTTCTGTGGACCCCTCTGAACTAAATGGGTTTTTGACCCTTTAGCTGTTCATTTTGGCTTCCTCCCAGCTCAATTTACTCAAGACCATTCTAGGGTTGGTTATTTAATCAACTTTCTCACTAAACCAGCCATTCCCTGGGCAATGCCTTAGGTAATGGCAAATTACCCTAGTTTATCAAAATATGCAACATTTCTCTCCATTAAAAAAAAACATTGAAAGACCACATAAGAATTTTCTGCTAAAGAGGTTCCTTGTGACATTCAGCAGGGAAACTCATATGTTTATTCTATGCTACCAAGTTTCAACATCTGGCCACAGAGATCACCTTGGTTGACCAGATTTTGATGACATTCTTTTGTCATGGATTAAGAGACAAGATTAAAGGTCAGTTGCTTCACTCACCTTGGCAGGAGACTTTTTCCGAACTGATATATATTTCTTTACTGGTTGAACATCTCTTGGGCGAGTAAAGGACAGAGAGACATAAGCAACAAATTCCAGTCTTGCATGGTAATGTCACAACCTTCTCTCAGAAATGATCTGAAGCCCAGCTTCCAGATTCCTCGAGTAATACTGCAGAAGAGCCCATGAAGAACAGAACTGCCGGAGGTGCACTTACTAAGTCAGAAAGGGGATATCACAGCAGGAATGGTCGATATATGAATTGTGGTGCTCCTGAACACTTAGGCCCTTATTTAGAATTTGGTGGATTGGTACTCTATCAAAAACGTGCATCTATAATATGGAAGATGTGATATCTGTCATGGATGTGATGAAGTAACTCATCTGCCAAACCCTAAATCAGACCTATCATATTTGCTCTTGTCCAAGGGAGAGGATGGGAGAGCATCAAACTCCTTTAGCCAGATCATCTGGAATTGTTTCACCCTCTTCCTTTCCTGCACCTGTAAGAGTTTTTAATTATCGCCTTTTTGGGTAATGGAGCCAGTCGCCTGTATGCAGATGACAATTGGATAACAGAAAAGGGCATGCTTGAATGTCCAAGGAAATCCCTCAGCAAAGTCCAAACTGTAGATAGTTCTCCATTAGCACCAGGACTAGTGAAAGAAAATATTGTTCCATTTATCATGGCCATTGAGAACCATGAGAAGATTGGCTACCTTAAACTAATTACATCTCCAAACTAAGCTGTAATATTTGGATACTTTTGTTCATAAGGCATAACCCTTGTATCAACTGGGTGACTGGGACTGTGTTGCTGTCCTTTCAATTCTGTCATGAAAACTGAAATTACTCCAATGAATCTTGCTTTCTAAAAGAAGACAAGTCTGAAGGCGTCTCAGCTGAAAAGATTATAAATAACCATTATCCATTTCAGAGAATATCAATGATACACAGATTTTATTTGAAATCCAAAGAATTGTCTCTACCACCACATCAACATGTAGACTGCGCAGTCACCCTCAAACCATGAACAATAGTTCCTTTTGCTAGGATCTATTATCAGTCTGAGTCTGAAAAAAGAGTTTTCAAAGAGCACCTGCAAAAAACACTGCAAAACAGCTTGATTACTCATTCTATTTCTCCATCTGGGGAGTCTTTATACTTTGTGCACAAGATGGCCAAAGATGTGAGTCCTTGTATGTGGTACAGGAGGTTAAATCATGTGACCATTCAGGATAGTTATCCACTTCCCTTGATTAAGGATATAACTGAACCCTAAGAGGAACCAACAGTTTTACCAAACAAATCTTAGTGGAGCTTATCATGTTTAGCATGTCATGGCAGGAGACCAGTGGAAAACTGCCTTCCAAACCCCATTTGGGAATTATTAGTATCAGGTCATGCCCTATGGATGGAACCATGCTAAGGCCATATTACAAAGGTTTATGGGTCACGTATTTTCCGACATGTATCAATTTGTGGTAATATAGTTGGACAATATCCTTACTTTTTCTCACAGCAAGGAAGATCTTGAGCGACATGAGACACATGTATTGCACGGGAAACAGCCTTAACAATGATTTTTTACAACGAGTGACCTGAACCACAACTCTTAAACAATGACCTGGACCTGAATCATGAATTCCCTAACCACTAATTCATTTTTAACGACCAAGACTTTACAACGACCTGAATGAACTACAATTTTTTGGGTAAGTTAAATTAACATATTATTTAATTTTGTTTTTAAAATTATGTTTTGTTTAATATAATTATTATAAAAAAATTATAATTGATTAAGTAGGGAATATAGGGGTAACGGGTGGGGAAGTAATTTAATACCCGGGCATACATTTTTATGCCTGTGTCTAAAAAAATTTATAAGTGATTTATTTGTATATTTTGTATTCATTTAATGATGAATTTAAAGTGATTTTAGAAATGTATTATTCAACATAAATACTTACCTCTAGGGATGTGATGATGGGAATATAGGGGTAAAGGGTGGGGAAATTATTTAATACCCTGATTTCATATGTTAATTGAATATTTTTCGTGGTTCAGTAAGATGTGTTAAAGTACTTAGTGGTTTGGCTTTGGTCGTTGTTTAGCCTTCGTGATTCAGGCATCCGTGATTTTGGAGGGAGTTGTTTAATCATACATCCATATTGCACAGGGTAAGGCAGGACCAACTATATTGTAAACCTGAAAAATGCACGTTCGATCAGTTCAAAGTAGAGTAGGTGGAATGTTGTTTGAACTCTCAAGGACTATTCATGAATCCTAAGAATGTATCAGCATTTTTTAATTGATCACCACCTTCAAATGTCAAGGAAACCCAATGCTTTCTCAGACTGAGTTATTTTAATCAGCAGCTTTTTCCTTGGTTCCCCCATTAGCTCTTGACAAAAGTCGAATTTTATAGAAAGAACAACTTGAGGATAGTTTTTGCTGATATTCTAGTGCTCAACAACCATTCTGCAAACTGAAGGAAGCCTTTATTTGGGCCTCAATTTTGTGCTATACAGATTCATGAGAGGCAGCTGCCTTAAACATTGAATATTTTCTCTGTCCATAATTCTGAGAGATTGTGAAAGAGACTAATCGGTCTTAGAGAGAGAGTTATTGGTTATGATACTTACCTCTATAGAATGGAGACCGTACTTAATGGATACAAAAGAACTTTTTGAAATCAGGACAGACCACCACAACCTGCAGAGCCTCTGGAATTTACAATGCAGAAAGAGTCGCTGATAAATCATTGCTGATGCAATGACATCTGAATCTTTCAGGTGTACTTGTGCTGCAAATTGTGAGAAATGCATTTAAAATGTTTGTGAATACCTACAAAGTTCAGAGCATATTTTCACAGGATTTCCCTAGCCACTTATCTGGGTCATTTGCAGGAATAGTGGGTAGTGTAAAACACTAAAACTATATTTGAATAATATAAGCCTTACTGAATACACTACGTCCATTTATATCACACACTAACGGGAAACGGCCTTAACAACGCCGGCTCTGCCACGCGTACTGTTTCCTTGTAAGCCGAACCACGTTTGCCTTAACCATGCATATAACTTAACAATACATATGGTTGAGGCAATGCACGCTCTAGATGCAGAGCAGATGGGTGGGCACAGGAAGAGGAAGGGTCGGGAGTGGATGTGGTGAGGTATGCGAGGCTGGGGCTCGGTCTTGGGGGTAGTTGTTTTCAGTTGGGGTAGTTTTTAGGGCTCAGGGGTCGGGTTTGTTGATAGGGCAAGGAGCAGTTTTAGGGCTGAGGGCACGGGGGCAGGGGCAGAGTATTTTACAGGTGTAGAGAACAGTTTGTAGGGCTCAGGAAGAGGGGGCTGGCTTTGGGTCATTTTTAGGGCGTCGGGTCAGTTTGTAAGGCTTGGGGCGGGGAAGGTAGAGTTCGGGCAGTTTTAGGCCTCAGGACGGGAGTCTGGGTATGGGTAGTTTACAGGGTTAGGGGTCAGTTTTTATTACATGGGGTTAATTTTTAGGACTTGGGGTAGGGAAAAAGGGACATTTTTCAGGGCTTGGAGCAGGGGTATGATCTTCAGCACCCATGTCCTTTTACCAATAGTGTCTTTACTAGGAAATTGCGTGGCAAAGGCATGTATAGTAAAGGTATGCGTGGTAAAGTCGTGGTTAAGAGCGCGTGGTTCAGGCATTCGTTGTTCAGGCATGCGTTGTTCAGGCATGCCAGGAATACATTGTTCCATCATACAACCCACACTAGCACTTTTGCTTCCCTAAAGCATGCATAAATTATACATATGTATTAGAGACAGAGGGAAGGTGCACTACATGGACAAATCAAGAAGATATAGGTTCTTTAAATGTCCTTCTTTTTTATTGAGTTTCTTTGAAAACAAACAGTGGCACACAGCCAACGCGTTTCGTTCTCCCGTGCCACGGGAACTTCGTCCGGGCTAATAGGTTATAGCAGGGGCTTCCAGTGTCGAACCCAAGTACACAGTGCATCCAAAAGTAAAAGTCCAGTGAGCGTTGCACCGGAAGAGGATAGATTGTCCTAATAGGTAGAGGAAAATCTTTTAGGAAGTAGAGCTGAGCGAGGTCGGTGATTCCAAAGGTTTTCCCGTAAGTACTAAATAAGACCACTCCTCAGGGATTCCATATGTTGGCAGGCAGCAGTGTCTTTTTTTTTGCATTTCTTCGCTACCAAGTGCCCGTTTTCCGTCGCGCTCCGATTCCCCACAGGAAATACCGGCGGTGCCCGCCATTTTGCATCCGGCAGAGTGCCTTCTTATTATTCATCTCTGGGACTGCTCGCATCGCTGGAAGTGCGGCGCAGGTTTAAATGCGTTCTTTTCTCTCCTTCTCACCCCTTATACTGTGCTTAAAGCAAGCTACAGCGTTTTGGAGATAAACTCACTCCAAAATGTTTTTGGGCCATGGAGACTGTATTTGCAGCTGATACTTTACAGTAAGGAGCCTCTTCTGCCTCTCGTTTACCACACTTTTGGAGCTGTGCCTACCAGGCTTATTTATGTTGTTTGGGCAATGAACTGCTTAGTTGTGCCGGTTTGACATCTTTCAACAGCATTGCGCGCTTAATGGTTGTTTTCTGCTCAAATATCAGCTGTACCATCAGGCAATGGAGCTTCACTGATTATATTCCCGTGCTTCACTACACAACCTCTCGTGCTCTTCACATTTTTGGTGACTGCTACTACTTGAAAAGGCGGTTTTTCTTCTTGCCATCTTCAATGCTACGTATGCCTTCCTTTCTACTTATGATCATTATTTTTCGCGCAGAGGTCTCCCTTAAGCCCTAATACTGACTTTTAACTCAATCCTACGGCAGGTGAAATACACTTGGAACGTCCTGCTTCAGCGTTACTCAGTATATACTTTTTTTCACACATTGATCCTGCATCATCCCTTGGGCAGAAAGGCGCCACTAATATGTAGTCACTTCGTAAAGACTCCATTTCCACCGCACCACCTAAGCGCCACAAGAAAGAGCCCAGTTCCCCTACAAAATCTCCACTACCTATTACGTTGGAAGATCTTATGGAGGAGATTAAGTTGATCAAACCTTTTTTTATTGATACCAATGCCACTCTTCAAAAATTGGATGAAAAATGATCAAGCCTAGATTCCAGAATGTCGGTGGTGGAACAGAAGGTCACTGACGTTCAAGGTGTGTTACCTCAGGTTGCGGCAATGTCTAAAGAGATTGCTCTTCTTAAGTCACAAACAGAAGATTTAGAAAATCGCAATCGTCACAATAGTTTACGTATTTTCTGGCATTCCTGAGGGCGAGGAAGGGTCAGACATGCTGGCCTTCTTAATAATTAACATCCTTAAAATGGTTGGGCTTAAGGATGGTTCTACTCTTAATCTGCATACATTGGTCCCAAATCTTGAGGTTCATCTGCTTCGTCATCTCCCAATCGTCTGAGAGGGACCATTGTACTGTTTTTGGAATATACTGACTTGTTATTGGTACCTTCGGCGGCAAAACAAAGAAAGCAGATATTATGGTCTGGTACAAGGTCTACTTCTCTCAGGATGTTGCCCGTGCTACCGCAGCTCGTCACAAGGAATTTCTGTCTCTTCTACCGGCTCTCCGCTCCATTAACACTAGATATGGTCTAGTACATCCTTGTTTCTTCAAAGTTACCTATAAAGAGGGGTCCTACTCATTTGATCGTCCTGAAGACCTTCGGCAATTTATTTCTCGTCATAAAGGAGCCAAGATGGATTTTGGATTGGCTTGAACGTCTCTAACAATTTCTTGGCTTTGTTCTCAAGTTTAATGTTGCTGGTTTTCTGTACTTCAGTGCTCATTGCCTGTTAATTTTTGGTCTGTTTCTGTTCGCTGTTGCTGTTGTTTTTTTAGCATAATGTGGGACTATGTTTTATAGACTGAAATCTCTCATCAATGTTCTTTCTCCATCTTTTTTCACTGAGGTATTTTCCACTTGTATAAACTTTTATCCTGGATATTTCCTTTCTCCTCACGTTCCTACCTCACCCCCAGTAGTTCATGGTTCCACCTATGTTGGTATTGTTTTGCATATATTGCCTAGATTTGTGTTTTTCCTTTTTTTGTGGCTTCTCGTGGCTGTCTCTGGTGTCTATAATTTTTTTTTATAGGTTCTATGTTATATTGAGCTCCAGTTTTTCTTCCTTTCTTTGAATTGGTTCTGACCGTTCTCGTTGCTTTGGCTGGTTCGGCTGTCTTTCTTTCCTTTGCTGCTTCCCGCTTCCTCATGCTTATTTCTCTATTTTCTATTCTTACCTTGTTATTCTTGACTAAAGTCTTTCGGCTTTTCATCAACTTTTACTTGTCTATCACTTTTCTCTCTTCCTTTTTCTATTTCATCTTCATGGTGTTCCACTCTAGTTATTCCTTACTGTCCTCTGACTCTAGATTCTCTCCACTATGCAACGCAATATGTGTCACTATTATCATCTTTTTTCTGTTACTTTATTATCATCTTTCCTCGTTATTCTTCATTCTGGTATCCTCTATTTTTTATCTTTGCATGTTTATCTTATAAATATTTTTTCTTTCAGCTTCACCATCGATTACAATTATTGCTTAAAGTTACACGATGCCTAATTTGTTGCATGATTATGTTTTCCATGATTATCATGACTGAAAATGTCCGTATTATTTAATGGAATGTTAAGGAATTACGTAATCCTGTTAAGAAGCAGAGGGTTCTCACTCATTTGTCCAAGCTATGCTTCAGGAGACTCATCTCCATGAAAACGAGATTAATTCTCTCAGAAAGCAATGGTTGGTCATGTCTTCTGCTCCCCATCCAAAGATAGGAAAAATGGAGTGATTACTTTGATTCATAAATCACTTCCCCTTACTGGGGAGAAGGACACAGAGGGTTGATGGCTTTTACTACATCTCCTCATAAATGGTTCCCCCATCTCCGTGTTCAATATCTACGGTCCTACTGGTGTGGATGTACAATTTTAGAGGAACATGTCATACACTCTCACTCTTGTCCTGATGTTAATTTATTGGTCGGAGGGGCCTGTAATCAGGTTATGGATCCTTTCACAGACAGAAAATCCAATGTTAGATACATTCCCAACAAAATGCAAAACTCATTTTTTACTACAATTCGCACGAGGGGTTTGGTTGATACATGGAGAATTTCCCATCCGGATATATTGAGTACACTTTTTATTCCCCTACTCACAAATACTCCTCTAGATTAGATTGCATTTTTTTAACCCCCCCTTACTAATCTTACCCACGTAAATATTGGGTCCATTATCGTTTCAGATCATGCTCCAATTCTGATTAATCCAGATCTGATTAATCCAGATCTCCCCTCCGAATCTTCTCGGCGATGCAGATGGCGCTTTAATAATTATTTACTTAAAGATAGTAAATACCTTGAACGTTTTAAAGAGTTGCTGACGGACTTTTTTCCTGAGAAATGCCTCCCCAGATATCCCCTTTTCTACCATATGGGATGCCTTCAAGGCTACAGCTAGAGGTTTCATCATTGATTATGTGGCAGCGAAAAAGAAACAATTTTCTAAAGATTCAGCTTCATTGTTAGCTTCTATTAAATGTATGGAACATGCTTATTTTACATTCAACAGCTAAATTGTCTTTCAATAAAAAATCAACTGTGGAAGCCTCTGGTACCTTACTTATGATTAATTCTAAATTCTACGGAGGTCGTTACAAGGCTGGTAAGCTATAGCTAATTATTTAAAGGTTAGGTCCCAGCGATCCAAAGTTGTTAAAATTACTGACTCTAATGGATTGGATCATTTCAAAGATGATGACATTTTAAACTGTTTTACAGACTTTTATAAGACATTGTACACTCTGGAATCCTCCCCCTCTGAGGTGTAATTGGACTCTTTCTGCGAAAATCTTCCTCCACGCCCCCCTGAACTTCCCAACTGCTCAATTTTAGTTGAAGACCTCTCTCTCTCTGAACTTAAGTCCGCCTTGCTCTTGTTACCAAAGGACAAATCTCCTTGTCCAGACGGCTTCACTGCTGAATTTTATTCTTGTTTTTCTCAGTTTTTACTCCGTCATCTTTTATCTCTATACCAATACTTCTTGTCTTCTAAGGTAGCTCACGGCTCTTTCTTGGGGGCAATGATCTGTTTAATTCCCAAGAAAGGCAAGGACCCCTCTTCTTGTGCTAATTATCATCCTATTTCCTTAATTAATTTAGATTGTAAGATTTTTGCCAAAGTTCTTGCTTTTTGTATGAACAAGGTCATACCTGATTTAATTGGATATGAACAAACAGGTTTTGTTAAAGGCAGAACCATTGCGAACAATTCAAGAACCGTTTTAAACATTATACATCTTGCTTCTAAGAGCTCTACCCCTTTTGCAGCCATCACTCTTGATGCGGAGAAAGCTTTTGACACATTCACTTGCTTTTTATGATGTGTTGCCTTAAGTGGCATGGATTTGGTTCCCCTATTCTATCTCTTATCAGCCTGTTGTATTCTTCGCCCACCACTTTGGTTTTTATTAACGGCTCTCAATCTCCATATTTACACTTCAACGAGGTACACGTCAAGGTTGCCCTTTGTCTCCTTTGCTCTTTATTCTATCTCTTGAACCTTTCCTTCATTCTCTTAGGAACTCACCTCCTTTCTGCGGCTTTACTCATAAATCTATTGAAATAAAGTTTACTGCCTATGCAGAGGACATTCTTTTATATGTATCTAATCCCTGTACTTCCTTGCCCGCCTTTGTTGATTTTCTATCTTCTTATGCTGCCATTTATGGATACAAGTAGAATTTTTCTAAATCTGAGTTTCTTCCACTCAATAAATATTGTCACAGAAGTATGTTCGAGGGGATGGATTTCAAATGGAATACTAACTGCATCACCTGTTTAGGAATGAAGTACTCCGCTTCTATAGCTAAAACTGAACAACTGAACTTGGATGAGGTCCATTCTAGAATTTCCGCGATGACGGAGAAGTGGTCTCCTTTATTTCTGTCTTGGTGGGGTAGATTACATAAATTCAAGAAGATGTTGTTGCCGGTAATTAACTTTTATCTTTCTATGTTGCCAGTAAGCCTCCCCTTAAAAAATGTCAAATATCTTAACAGTATCATGAGTAAATTCCTTTGGAACAATCGGAAAGCTTGTATCTTCTGTTCTCTCCGTCCCTAAGGATAGAGGTGGAGTTAACTTTCCTAATTTTCGCCAATATCATTCCACTTTTTTACTTCATCAAGTCATGCCCTATTTCTCATCAATTGACAATCCTCTCGTATTAGTGTGGCATAAATTAGCGGAATCCATTTTAGGATGTATGATGGTACAACGCGGTACATAACACCGCAGTACCATCACAACGCAGCTTTTACAACGCAAGTCGTTTACTTGCGCTGTAGGGTGCTGGACTTAGAAATAGTATTATTTACTATTCCAACTCCAGCCTACGTTCAGTAGGGAAGGTGTTGGAATAGTAAATCACACTATTCCTTTGTCTAGAGCGCCCTCCAGCGCAAGTCGTGGTAACGACTGGCGTTCTAAAATCCGCGTTGTAATGGTACTACGGTGTTATGACCGCGTCGTAATGGTTGTTTACCCCATTATATATTCTTTACCCTTCTCCTCGTTAGATAATTTTGTTCATCCACCCCGTTCCTTTAAATCCACTACTATTTCATATCTTATATCTATTCTTCACCCAATACGTAGTAAGTCAGGTTTTCCGTTTCAGTTGTTTTTGGACTCCTCTATCTGGCACAACAAATCTATTAAGCTTTCCAATCGTACCATTTTTTGGAAAGAATGAATTATCAAAAGTGTGTTACAGGTTAAACACTTATTGCATAATGATCAGTTTTTACCTTTCTAAGAACTTCAGTCTAAATACGAGGTACCTGCTGCTTCTGTTTCACAATTTGAATCTCTGAGACTGACTGTAACTCAGCAGCTATCTCTTTTTTACCAGATGCTTCTTCTTCCGTTTCTGACTCTTCTATTCAATCGTTATCCTTTTCCCCTGCTATTAGGGCTTCTCATATTTATAAATTCCTTTTCTTCCCTTTATCTCCTCGTCCTAAAAGTAAGTCTGAACTTTTATGGGAAATGGATCTACAACATACTTTTTCTACAGATGATTGGGACTCTATCTGGACCCAAATGCATCACACTTCCTGCAACGCTAGTATTACTCAAACACTTTTTTATTTCTATCAGAGACTTTTTTTAACCTCTTTAGCTATATCCAAATTCAGCCCTGCCTTACCTCCCAACTGCTGGTCATGCCAAAACACCCCTGGTACTTATTTGCATGCTTTTTTCCTTTGCCCTAATATTTCCATTTTTTGGACAAAAGTTTGCAAATATATATCCTCAATTTGTTCTATTATTTTGCCCTTTGATATTACTTGAATTTTTCTGGGTAGTTCCTCCACACACTGGTTGGGTGGATGGAAAACTGGTACTTTCATTGATTTAGCAATAGTAATTGCCTTTCAGGTTATAACCTCGAACTGGTAGGATGCTTCCAAAGTTTCCTTGGTAGCCTGGTGGAACTTACTTTGTCAGCATTACAGGCTAGATAGAGCCTTTGTAACCACATCTCAGCAGCTTATACGTAAAGAGGTCTTTTGGTCCCCCCTCACTAATTATGTTTATTCTTCTGCCTTACATGCCAATGCTAGTAATTTTGTTTTTCAACCACAATTAATTGCTCTGCTTATTCCTATATATATTTTGCATATTTAAGGATCCTTTATATTCATTATTGCGTCTCTGTATTATATATATTACAAGACATTGCTTATTATATATATATAGTATATAATTGACAGTCCTCTTTTTCTATTCTCTTATTTCATTCTTTTCCTCTTTTTTCTATTGCCTTTTTACTTTTACTTTCTTTCTTCTTTTTCCTTTCCTTTTTTTCTTTTCTTTTCTTTCTCTGTTTTTCTTACCCCATAAAGCAAAATCAAAAACGCTATATTAAGGTGGTACTTTGTGAAAATGTTTTCCTTTTATATTTTTTCTCTTTTAGTAATTTATGCTGTATTAGATTATGATTATTTTTTCTTCATAAGTAGTTTTATATGTCACCAGGCGGATTTGCTTTTATTCTTAATATTATATCTTTGTACCATGTTTTCTCAATACAGCTCAATAAAGCTTTCTAACCTACAAAGAACTTATTCATGAACAATCTTTTTATTTCCAATTTGAAAGCAACCTTGGAGGAGATTCTACGAATTTCCTGTGGAAGAGAGTTCCAGATTTTCAGTGCAGAGCCGGAGAAAGCTTGTTGGCATGTTCTCTTTCTGTGAGAGATCTGAGGTTTCAGGAGGAGATAGTTATCACTCCTAGATGGTCTACCCCCTCCAGATAGTTCTAGCTTTTGCGCTAGATAGTTGGGGTTTTTGAAGTGGAGGGCTTTGTGAGATAGGTAGGCAATCTTTAGCTGTATTCTTGCTTCGTAGGGCAGCCAGTTGTGGGATTTTAAGACTAGGGAGATGTGAGCCTTTTGCTTGGTGCCCGTAACTAATCTGGCCGCCGCATTCAATGATGCCCTTAGTGGGGCCAAGGTATATTTGGGGAGGCCACAGAGCGTAGCACTGCCATAATCAAGCCTCAGAAAACAAGGGCTTGGACCACTTGCTTGAAGTCAGCTTGTGGTAGGAAAGGTTTGAGATTCCTGAGTATCCTATGAAGGTGGTTAGCTCCCTTGCTGATATGAGTCTTCATGTTCAAGTGCTTGTCCAGGGTGATTCCTAGAGATTTAGCTGAGTCAATAATGCGGGGGGAGCAGTTGAAGGCGGTGAGTTGGTTCATCCAGGGGTCGATTTTAGGAGTGTGTTACGGGGGAGAAATGAGGAGGAATTCTGTTTTGGAGGTGTTTAGCAGGAGGTGGTTCTCAGTTAACCAGTTTTGAGTCGCCAATAGGGTGGAGTTGAGTGAAGTGATGTTATCTGAGGAGGAGATTTTCAGATAGAGTTAGGTGTCATCTGCATACATATGGAAGAGTATGTCCATGGAATTTAGTTCATTAGCTAATGGTTCTAGGAACAGGTTGAAAGTATGGGAGATAGTGTGGACCCTTGGGAAACCCCCATGGAAACTGGTGATGGCTGGGAGAGAGAGGGGTTCGCCTTCACTCTTTGGGATATGTGCTGGAAGAAGGACAAGAACCATTGCAGCACCTGACCAGAGAGGCCCATCTTGTGCTCCAGAATGGCTACGAGGTGGTCATGATTGACAGTGTCAAACGCAGAGGAAAGGATAAGGAGGCAAGATTAATTTTAGTCATGCATTATTAAAATGTCATCCATCACGTGCGTGAGAGCCGATTCAGTGCTATGCCCACTGCGAAAGCCAAATTGATGTTGGTCCAAGAGATGGAAATTTTTAATGAGCACACAGATGTGCAACTGGGCACATTTTCTAAGAGTTTGGCTAGTGTGGGGATGCTAGAGATAGGGCGGAAGTTGTTAAGATCAGTGCTGTCTGTGGTAGTTTTTTTAATATAGGTGTTACCTGTGTAGCTTTTAGGCATTCTGGGATCGTGCCTTGTGACAAAGATGCATTGATGATCTTTGTCCAGCTGGGAGGAACGGCATCCTTAATTTCTTTGAAGATGGAAGGGGGTAACGGGGCGCTGAAGTGATTAGATGGGTTGATACTCCAAAGAAACTTTTTGATGTCACTTTCATTGAGGGGGGTAAAGGTGTCCCAGGATGCATTGTTCTTGTTACCCCAGCTACTCAGTTCAAATTTGTCCATTAAGGCCGGGGGGCGCAGACCCATTGGGTAGCAGTAAGCCCGCCTGGTTTCCAGATCCCTGTTGATGAGTCTTAATTTCTCTGTACAGAAAGCAGCCAGATCATCACATGAGGGAGGGCTGACTTCAGAGTCAGATCAGTTAGGGGCTTCCACCGATTGTTGTTCACCAGTTCAAAAAGTTTCTTGGGGCGATTTGCACCTTGGTTAAGCTGGGATCTGAAATAGTCTGCCTTAGCTCTCCTGATTTGTTTGTTATAAGAGCTTCTAGCTGATCTAAGGATTTTTAGCTGGTCTGCGGATTGAGTGTATCTCAAGGAAAGTTCAAGTGCCCTTAGGTTGCAACGTTCCGAGTTTAGGTTGACGTTGAACCCTGGTTTGGATATTTTTGTAGATTAATTTTTTTGTTGGAGTGGAGCGATGGAATCCATGATGCCTAAAGATAGTAGAGTTGTAAAAGCCTGTGAATGCATGGACCTCGTACATGTCCACTTGGGAAGAGAGGGTCAATTTACAGCGGGTTGCTATATCGGCTGTGTTGATATCTCTGAGGTCCCTTTTCCAAATCTTCGGTTTCATTGGTTGAGCCTTCCTCAGAGACACCTCCATGTTAATATGGAAGAAAAATTTGTGCTGGTCGGACCAATCACATTGGATGATGGAATCCATTGTGATGGCGTGTCCTTTGGTGATGATGAGGTCCAGAGTTTCCCCTTTACATTGGATTGGCTGGTCACAATGTTGAATCAGCTTCTGATCACTCAAGAAAGAATAGAGGCATGTTACTGCTTGGTCATTAGGGTTCGACCAGTGAAGGTTGAAATCACCAAGGTAGTTGTAGGACAGTGCAGAATCCACATTGCCAAAGATGATTTCCATTAATTGTTCGATGAACGGGAGGTTGTCCCCAGGGGGGTGATAGAATGTGTGTAGCTTGCACACCGGGTGATTGTTACTAGAGAAGTTGAGACAAAGGTATTTGCATATTGATGGCGTAGAGGACTCTGAGAAGGAGACCGCTTGCATGCTCCGATACAAGCTAGGCCACCTACCAGCTTCTTAGCTCTGTCTAGACACATTATGTATTGGGTAGGGGGCACTAGGAGGTCTAGGATAGGAGTGGACGAGGGATCGAGCCAGGTTTCCGTGAGGATGATGACGTTATGTTATGTTATGTTATTTACTCTTGTATAGCGCTCAAATCACCCTGGGGCATTTCGGCGCTGCCTAGAGTAGCATTTCACTGTGACGACAGCTGGGCTGAGTTGGAATTTAGTACAAAAAGGCTTTTAGGTGTTTCCTAAAGGAAGTATACAGTGGGATTTCCCTATGGAATTTGGGAAGACTATTCCAGTACTTAGGGGCAAGGTAGGAGAAAGCCATACCGCCCGTACGCTTGAGACGGATGCGGGGAATCTGAAGCAGACTCGCTGTGCCCGATCTCAGCAATCGACCCGGGGAATATCTTTTTAGTTTCTTTTGTAGATATTTCGGGCCTCGGCCGTTTAGAGCGTTAAAAGACAAGCAACAGAGTTTGAAGATGGATCGTTTTTTTACCGGCAGCCAGTGCAGAGATTATAACAAAGGCAGTGACGGGGTGCCAGCAGGCATGTTTAGGATCATTCTTGCTGAGGTGTTTTGGATGACTTGAAGTTTATTTAGGAGTGTGGTCCCAACCTCAGCCAGGAGGGCATTCCCATAATCCAAGCGGCTAATCACCATCGCTTGGATCAGCGTTCTACGGTGGTCAGTTGGAATATATGGGAAGATTTTCCGAAGTAGGCGGAGGCTGTGGTAGCTGGAACCGATGGTGGCTGCAACATGATCCCTCATAGACATTGAGCAGTCTAATTTCACCCCAGGTTCTTTACTTTCTGTTTTGGGACCGGAGGAACACCCAGTTGTAGAGGCCACCATTCATTATTCCAGATGGTAGCGGCCTTTCCCAGCAGCATTACTTCCGTTTTACCCGGATTCAACTGGAGAAAGTTGTCAGTCATCCAGTTGGATATTGCAAGTATGCCTTTGGTAAAACGGAGCCTGTCAGCCTCTGGGTTCGGGCCGATGGTGAACAGTAGCTGTGTGTCATCAGCATTGGAGATTGTTTCAAAGCCTAGAGCTTCTACTGCCTCAGCCAACGGAGCCAGATAAATGTTAAAAAGGGTGGGGCTGAGGCAGGAGCCTTGTGGGACACCCTTGTCCAATATTGTTTTATCTGAGTGGAACGGGCCCAAGATGACTGTTTGGGCTCTGTCCGTTAAGAAGTTTTTAAGCCATTTAAGGGCTTGACCCTGGATGCCAAAGGACATTAACCTCTCCGCGAGCAGGGAATGGGACACGGAATCGAAGGTCAAGGAGAATCAGAATGGCAGATCCTCCGGCATCCACGTCAGCCTCAGTGAGTTAGTAACGGCTAGCAGGGCGGTTTCTGTGCTGAAACCTGAGCGAAACCCTGATTGCGAGGGGTCCAGGATGTTGTTGGTTTCAAGGTAGCTGATTAATTGTCTATTTACAATGCTTTCAAGTATTTTGGCCAACAAGGGGAGCAGTGAAATGGGGCGATAATTGCTGAGCTCCTGTTGGTTCGCCAGAGGTTTTTTTAGGATAGGTCTGACAAACGCTTCCTTCCAGGAGGTGGGGATTGAGCCTGATTGAATGGAGAGATTGAAGATTTTTTGAATGGTACGTGCACAGCTATGGGATAAAAGAGACATCATTTTTGGGGGGCAGGGGTCGGCAGGGGAGCCTGATTTAGCTACGTTTAGTGCTTTAATCACTTCTTCAAGTGTGGCCGGAGAAAAATTGTCCAGAGAACAGGATAGCCTGCTAGTGGGACTTTTTAGGCTGTGCAGGCTTGAAGGGATTGTTTTCTCATGTGAAGGAAAATTGGAATAGATAATTTGAATTTTCTCCTGGAAAAAGGAGGATAGGGAATCGCAAAGTTCCTGGGATTCCATAGGCGATTGTTTGCACACTTCAGGCGATATAAATTCTCTGACGATGCCAAAGAGGGCTTTGGATGAATTACTGGCATTCTCAATTTGATTCAGAATATATAGGCGTCTAGCCGTCTTTAAGTTTCGATGATAACTAGTTAGAGCTAGTTTAAAGTTCAGTCTACTTTGAGAGCACTTGGACGCTCGCCAGCGTCTCTCTAGTTGTTTACAGGAGGGTGCCGCTCGCAGCCGTTTTTGTGGGCAAAGGACTCTGGGCTTGACACTACTGCCTCAAGAAACCTCCTAATTGGAAGGAACAGTCAACCCTCGGACACACCAGAGCACGCTGACAGGGGCCAGGACTGCGAGAACCAGGGATCACCGCGCACTACCAACGCAGCGCACCTGGTGTCTGTTCCCGCCCCCTGCTCCTCCTATTTGACCTCGCCCCTTACCGCGACCGCGGGACGCGCGCGGGCGTGCGCCGGGCTAAGCCCGGGCAAAGGGCGGGCCGTTTGAGGCCGTTCGAGTCCGGCAGAGACCGGGACTGGGCTACCCCCCTTGGATTTTGTACCTTCTACATATTTCCAATTTTCCCACCACGTCTTCTGATCCTCGGACCATGGCCGCAAGAGAGACTAGGAGCAAGACCACGCTAGCCGCAGGAGCGGCAAAAGGTACTTTGGACACTTACTTTGCAAAAGCGGGTTCCCTTCTTATCGATGAAATTACCATCCTCGAGAGGCGCATATCGCAAGAAATTGACTGGGTAAGGAGATCCTCTATGGGTCCCCTAGAGCATGCAACTACCCCAGGAAAGAGACTAGACTGTGTATCGACAGACCTTGGGAATAGGGGGGCCAGCGGCACGCCTGATATAGCTGACCTAACAAATTCCACCCTTCATAATATTGATATTGATACTAGTGCCCCCGTAGAGCTAAGCCTTCTACCTTTACCCCAACTCCAGCCCCCCCCCACCACCCACTACTGCTATAGCCATTACGGCCCACACGGATGGCACTCCCCTTGGAACCACCTATTCCACCCAGGGGGAAAGGGAAGGGGCTATTCTAAAAAGAAAAAGAGGCGCACATCATACCGGGGGGTGAAAGGCCAAGGCTGCGAAGTACAACTTTAGGGCGGAGGGTCACAAACTAGGAGTAACTAGCAAGGGTTCTACCACTGCGCAAACAATCATGCCATTACCCAGTGGTGTGGCTCACTGGTTAGAGGCGGCAGACCCGGAAGCAGAGAACGGCCCGGGACCAGGGTTCAATTCCCGACGCGGCAGGGTCGTGGACCAGGGTCAAAACGGACTCGATAATTCTCGCCTCGGTGCCTACTCTAACCAGGGAACACACTCGGCAACTCTGGGCATTAAGCTTGCCTCATCTCTACAACGGCCCCCACAGACGCCGGGGATGCCTGGTTTCACCTTGGCGATACCCAGAAAGGGACCATCTCACAGGGAAAACCAGGACGGGTTCCCCAGCGGTCTTCAGCGCCAGGATACTCCTTGGAGTCGCAGTGCGCTTTACAAGTACACCCACATTTACATTTACATTTATTCAATCTCTAGAACAGTCACTCCCATGCCCCAGTGTAATCGTAGGGGATGAGGACATTCCACTCTCTGATATAGGTGTCCTTCTTAGGTCAATGTTACATCCACTTGAACTACGCCTTTCCAAGATCGAAGCTAGTTTAGCGACCATTGAAAAGGCAACGGTGCTTCTAGCTGACAGTCTTAAAAAAGACAACAAAGCGCCCAGAGGTGGGGGGGGGGGGCCTAGAAATAAGAAGGCTACACCGGCATCTTCAGCGAACGAAGCTGGTCTAGCCCCTAAGCCTACGCAAATTCAACAGCCCATATCTCATACCCCTAACCAACAGGAGACCACTCGAGTCGCAACTCTCAGCCTCCCTGAGAGGACCGCTGAAGCTGTACTGGGCGAGCAGGGCAACATTAGAAAATATAGGCAAATGAACCTACCACCAGAGGCGAGCCCATATACAGTCATTCTGGCGGGTGTCCCAGAGCTAAAATCATTTACCAAAGAACCCATCGCATCCTTGAGAAATAAGGTGGTGAACTGGCTCTCCATTAATAGGCCCCTCCCCCAAGGAATAACTAGTGAGGTCCTTATGGTAAGGAGAGTACCATGGTTAGGTAACACCAGGAAATCCATCAATGGTGATTATGTCCTAATTAATTTTAGGGACCCCATGACCGTCTCACACATATGCGGCTGGTCATACCCCGACCCAGGGACTTCCATCCAGCCCTTACCCCTGTCATTCTTCTATCCACCACTAAGACACGTGCAAGCTGAGGAGGGATGGGAAACAGTACATAGGAGGGAGGGAAGATGGGGTGAAAGAGAAAGAGGAGCCCTCTTCGCTCCTAGAGCTCAGCAGCCTGCTTACTTTCCAACTTATAACAGGTACAGCACCCTGGACATGGTAGACTGACAGAGCGGACATGGGAGGGGGGAGGCCACAAGTGAACATAGGGTCTCTCCACCTACACAATGCACTCCTAACGTAAGGGGAAAGGCCCACCGTAAGGAGCATTACATCAGTGGTGAGGTAAACAAAATCCTTGTCGGGACCCCACCAGCTCCGAACAATGCATTAGTTGTCCAGAGGGAATACTCCGACAACAATACATTAGTGTTGACCGAACCCAATACAGGCTCTTCTCCTTCTCCAACTCCGAGTCTCAACCCTCCCTTCCTAAAAATATTATCTTGGAATGTGGCAGGTCTGGGAAACAAATTGACTTGCCCGGAGTGGAGTTTATTCGTCAAGGACAAAGACATATGTATGTTTCAAGAAACCTGGGCGAGAGAGGATATCTCCCACACAGGATTTGCAGCATTTTCAAAGCCTCCAAAGTGGGGGGGGAAGAGGGCGTCCCTCGGGAGGTCTAGCATTATGGGTGGCTGTAGACTTGGGATGTAGGGCAACAATATTTCCCCTAGCGACAGAGGACATCCTAGGCGTTATGCTGGTGTGGCCAAACTCGTGCAGACTCTTGTTGATAAATGTTTACTCTAGGCCGGTGGGCATTTCACAAGAATCTTGCACCATTG
This sequence comes from Lissotriton helveticus, assembly GCF_964261635.1. Taxonomy (NCBI): domain Eukaryota; kingdom Metazoa; phylum Chordata; class Amphibia; order Caudata; family Salamandridae; genus Lissotriton; species Lissotriton helveticus. The sequence goes on from NC_136059.1 coordinate 1,379,139,653, forward strand.
AGGAGCTATCGATAGCCCTAAACAAAATTCCGGAGGGTACACCCTTCCTGATAGGAGGGGATCTGAACTGCCATTTTGAACCGCTTTCTGGTTTATTAGATGGATTGTCCCAGGAGGAGGATGCCCTATGGTCAGTACCCCAATCAGCAGCGCCCGCCACTAGAGCATGGACTCCACTGGCCGTCCAAATCACATGCCTAACTCTGAAACATGGCGTGCGGGCCTGCAATGGACGCACAAATTCTGACATCCCCCCCAAATGCACATATAATAAGATGGGTAGGGAGTCAAGACTCGACTATATTCTGGTTCCACTCGCATTGTGATCGCATATTATCGACTTCCGGGTGATCGCTAGGGAGGACAGCGACCACGATGCACTGGAACTAGAGTATTCCCACCCTGGTCTAGAGGCTAGGGGGGCAGAGGCAGAGGTCTCCGCACAAGGGCTTGTCTTAAACAACACGTAGGATAAGGTGGGAGAAATTGGCCTCTAGTCCAGAAAAGCTAGGAGAGCTATACGCCCGGGTTATCCCCATACTTGAAATGGCGAGTGCAGTTGCGGAACAAACCAGTATTCAGGGCGCAAACAAAAAGCTGTGGCTGCTGCACGAAGACTTAATCAAGTCTGTGGCCAAAGTCCTCTTCTCGTCTGCAAAAAGTGTCAGCGGCCGACCCATCTGCCGCTCTTGGTATAACACTGCATGCCGCAAGGCAAAAACCGATTTGCTAATCTCGATTAAGGAGGGCAGGGACAAAGATAAGATCAGAGCCATGAGAAAGGCTTATAAGTGTCTAATTGCCCACGCCAAGAGAGAGTGGGAGCAGGAAAAATGGGAAAATCTCACCATTTCCTTAGCTGTCAGGGACTCCCGCAAATTTTGGCGTATTGTGAATACAGGGTCTGAGGAGCTAGCCTTGGCTATAGAACCTAACATCGCTCCTAAGGCTTGGCAAGACCATTTCCAATCCCTGTATAGGGCAGTTGATGGGGCCCTACCTTTTCCCTTTTTGTCCACCAGCGATTGTTTTGAAGGGGACCCCTTCACAGACTTGGAGTTAAGAGTAGCGATTGCTGGGCTGGCATCAGGTAAAGCACCTGGCCTCGATGGTCTACCGGGCGACCTATTCAGGCAGGAACCCGATGTATGGGTTCCATATCTAATGACAATCTTTAACGCAATCCTGAGGGGCATGGAAGTACCTGGTACTTGGCTGGGCGCAGAGATCGTCCCAATATACAAGAAGGGATCACCTCTGCTCCCAGCCAACTACAGACCTATCAGTCTTATCGATGTCTCTCAGAAAATATTTGGTAGACTGATACTCAGCCGCCTCCAAGACTGGATCGAGGAATTCGCCATCCTAAGTCCCCTTCAGGCCGGTTTCAGAAGGGGGGTTTCAACTACGGACCAGATCTTCCGATTGAACCTCCTATTCTGGAAGACTGAGAGAATCGAGGGCGGCAGCTTGTACACGGTGTTCGTGGACTTGCGGGCAGCCTTCGACTTAGTCCCTAGAGATAAACTATGGTCCGTCCTAGCGGACCTAGGCATTCCGGCTGATATCTTGTCAATTCTGATTAGATTACACCAGGGGAACTTTGCCAGGGTCAGGTGTGGCAGAGGGGAGGCACTCTCGGGAAGATTCCCCGTTGACGGGGGGGTAAGACAGGGCTGTGTACTTGCGCCGACCTTGTTCTGCCTCTTTGTCAACGGGGTAATCGACCACCTGAACAGGCTCAGTGATATTGATGCCCCTAAACTCAATGGCAACCGGGTGCCCGCCATTATGTTTGCAGACGACACCCTGCTGCTGTCCAAGTCCCCTATGGGTATTCAACGGGTATTAGACGGGTTCTCGACCTTTTGCGTCGAGCGCGGGCTGGAGATCAACGCACTAAAAACCAAATATATGATCCTCAACCCGCCATCCACAACCTGTTCGAATCTCACCATAGGGCCTCTAAGACTCGAGATGGTCTTCATCTTCGAATACTTGGGGGTAACAATTAATCAGAACATGACGTGGGACTCTCACCGACTCAAGGCAAACATGAAATTGGCACAGCTAACGGGTGGTATCTGCAGGATGGCAAGTGGATTGACTTACAAGCCTTTCGGCCCCCTCCTCCAAATTTATAAAATACAGGCAAGAGGGGCAGTCACCTATGGTGGAGAATTATGGGGTCATACAACTGGCCCGAACTTGCAGATTAGCGAAAATAACTTTATCAGGCAGCTGGCAGCCCTACCATCTAGTACTCCACTGCTTCCGTTGAGATTAGATCTGGGTCTCAGACCTATTACAGAAGAACTGGGTCTCAAACCTCTAACTTTTTGGCGCAAAATTTGGACCCAGCCAGAATTATCTAATTATAGGTCTGAGCTTGAAGAGATCTTAAGCCTACCTAACGCTGGACAAATCCCATGGTTGAGATACATCAGACACACCTGTGAGACACTGGGAAGACCGGAACTGTGGTTAGATCCTGGAAACGCATGCGGTAGGATCCCATGTAAATGTCTTTCCAAGGTGTTCAACGAGCACAATTTATCTGTTTCTACTGAGAGCTCACGTGAGGGATCTCTAACTAATCTATTCATTAAAATCAGAGACTCATACCACCTAGAGCCCGTTCTTGATAGCATTAGCCCTGCCCTCACTAGGAAATTACTTATGCAGTGGCGTTATGGATCTCTCCCTATTAGGGCATTCACGGACTGCTGGGCAAAATCTCATTCTACATCACAGTGCCCAGCATGCTCTTCTCCCCGAGAAACCGATTTGTACATTGCATTCTTTTGCACAGCTTACCACAGACCTAGGAATTACTGGCTTGTCCCACTTCTTAAAAACCTTGGCTTTAGGAACTGTTCTCCAGCATATAGAATACTAAAGACAGATTTATCTCCTCCAATCGTGTTTGCAGTGGCAACATTTTTAACTGCAATGTGGCACATTCGTAAACGCTACATTTAGTTATTAATAGGACAATGAATTGTATTTGATGATTTTAAAATTCTTTGTTCTTAAATGCATTGCAATATATTAATTGTACTGGTTTTTATATCTCTCACACTGAATATTGCTTTTTATGTGTTAAATTGCTGTATACTTTTATGATCTATATTGATCAAAATAAAGACCAAATGAATGAATTAATGTTTACAGGAGGATTTTTGCTGTCTCAGTTCTAAAGAGTACCATAGAGCTGAGGTTCGACTAGGGGTAGATCTGGGGTTTTTGCTAGTCGGGATGATTTTGTCAAAAGAATTTCCAAGAGCTTTATTAAAAGATGTCAGCATGTCGGATACCTCTAGGTCATGAAATTGAGTTGGTTGCTCGGCCTGGAAAGTGATGTTAAAAGCTGAGGTCGTAAGTTTGTGCCAGGGCCTACGGAGTGATGGTTTTCTGGTCACCAACTGTGTTGAAGATTTCAGGACAATGTTGGTCATAGCAAACTTGATCATAGAGTGGTCAGTCCACGTAAGAGGCCACGGAGGATCGCATTTAAGCTGGTCAATATTTGAAAAGATTAGGTCCAGGGTATGGCCTGCCTGATGGGTGGGGCCTACTATTCTTTGTGTAAGTTCTAACTGTTCTAGGTCACCGAGAACATTAGTAATCTCTTGAGTAGTGTGAGCCTCACAGTGAACATTAAAATCACCCAACATCAAGAATTTGTTTGATGCAAGGACATGGATGGCTATGTAGTCTATTAAGGTTCCTACGAAGTCTGTTTTTGGGCCAGGAAGACGGTAGACTAGCGCTCCAAGCCAACTTTCCGTAGGGGATTTGGAAACCTTAAAAATACCTATTTCAAGGTTCTCATCTATCATAGTGGAGACCCAGGATATGTTGAGATGGTTTTTGAAGGCAATGGCAATTCCACCGCCTACTTTCCGTATGCGATCCAGATGAATACATTTGTAGTTCTCTGGAATGGCAATATTTATGGTGGGGTGGTCTGAGGGATTTAGCCAGGTTTCTGTAAGAAAGCAAATCTCTGGTGAATGCGAAGTGATCAAGTCCTAGATTTCGTATGGGTGTTTAGCTAAGGAAAGTACGTTGCATAGAATGAAAGAGGTGCCCTCAGGTGAAAAAAATCTTTGGAGTCTGGCTAATGAAACAGAAGATATATGCAGATTTCTCTGAAAAGAGCAGTGTCTACATGCTACCGGACCTTCCAGTATATCTGGAAAAATGATTGTGCAGCTAGCATTAGGGCCTTTAGTAAGATTTTGTGTAGCTCTGATGGAGTATAAAAGATCCGAAGAATATGTGATCCGTGGGAGAGGAAATGATGTTACCTGTTTTTTGGCAGGGGTCAGGGCCTCTGGACTCGTGCGGGCGTGGACGGGCGCAGACGGGCTTTCCTTTGGCGCTCCTTCGCCGAAGATTCTTAAAAGTAAGCAAATTGCTAAAAGAAAATTCAATTTAAAAGTACAGAGTTCAATTCACGAAAATACAGCTCCCTGCTTCCGCCTCAGGAGTAGCTCTAGGACTGGCACCTGCGCGATAGTTCCTGCTTTTAAAGTGTCGCAGAGCGCGTCAGAACAACTATACCGCCACCCAGCGTACCTGCACAATATGGCCGCTGGATTTATCCGGCAGCCTCCGGGTGCATGTGTCGAAACTCAGTGCCTACTCGGCTGAGGGGTGATTGCGGCGAAGATTCTTAAAAGTAAGCAAGTTGCTAAAAGAAAATTCAATTTAAAAGTACAGAGGACAATTCACGAAAATACAGCTCCCGGCTTCCGCTTCAGGAGTAGCTCTAGGACTATAATGGTCTATGATGGTCTATCTCATTGTGTTGGATGAGATTGAAGATATCGAAGGCGTTTTTCTTGGCTGACCTGCAGTTGAGTAGTATGCATTTAAGTTGTGTCAGTGTATGGGGGGAGGAGTCTGAATGATATTCACTCTTGTGAGGGTGTCATTGTTTATGACTCTGAGGTTGTAGGGGGGGTTCTCTGTTCCGGATAGGGTGAATGGCTTGAATTAGTCCCTTTGGAATCGTGTTGATGTCGGTGCTAGACGAGTAAGACTGGATAAGGTCATCGATTTCGTTGGGTGCAAGACATGTCATCAAGCTTCTGGGGCGAGAGGGTGCATTAGGTAAGGTATTGATTTAGAGATAGAGGGGGGAGAGAGTTGGTCCAGGCAAGCTCTAACACTGGCACTAGCAGGGGCTCTGGGCATATTCAGACAAAAGAGGAGGGAGCTTATCAAGGGGCGATATTCAAGTGAGAGGGCTTTCAAATCGTGGAGTTTGAGGGTGAGAATGTGAAGCTGGAAGGAAATATCATCCAGGCGTGCCACCAAGTCTGGGTGTTGGGAAAGGGGTGGAAGTTGAGTGGGGAGATCTGGAGAGGAGGGAGGGTATTGTTGTGTGCCAGAGGGGTCAGAGGCGATAATTGGAGGTTCCAGAGGGGGGTTGGTCACTGAGTACTTGCGGTGTTCCAGGATGCATTGAAAAGGAGGTTGGTAAAGGTGAGAGGGTTACTGGCTGCGAAATGTGGGTATCGGTCAAATCAACACCCGGCAGGGACAAGGGAGGGGTGGTGGGCGAGGATGGAGGTGAATCTTGGGAGGAACTGGGAGCATCGCAATGGGGTACCGTTGTGGTGACTAGTGCTAGATCCTGTCACAAAGGGGTTGTATCGTTAGCCACAGAGTTTTTGATATTCACAAAGAGTTTGTCGAACTGCTCTAGGTTTCGATCGGATGATTGAGTGAGAAATATCCTATTGTTATAAATGGTAATGGTGAAATCGGCTTTGAAGATAGGAGAGGAACTAACTAAAAGACTAAATCCATGAGGTGTTTTCCTTATCTGTTTGACCTGGAAAAAGGATATGAGGGTTTTTCTCCATTGGGCTCTTCAGTTCGTGAAGAAGATTAGGTCGTTCGGAGTATTGCCATTAGACATACAGAAATAAGTATAGGATATAAGTATTTCTGGGTGTCTTTTGATTAAGTTGTGTTTTCATGTTTTAGCCGCATTCTTAGTAATTTTAGGGGGCAAAGTAATCTAAAAGGCATTGAAGCCCACTTGAGAGAGCGAGCCTTCAATCAGGTTGATGATAGAAGCAGCCATGGTGGGGGGAGGGCACAATACCAGGAGACGGTGAAGTCTAGGGTCAATTCTGGTCACTCATAGGGATGGCATGTTAGAAATAGTATGAATATGAGTAGAAGGACTCCACGTTCATGTAATTCGTATGAGGGTGTGTTTCTCCAATTTGTGGAAGGGAGATCCTGTAGAGTATAGCATGCCCAAAAGATACATGGAGGACATAGTGCCCCAGTCTATGAGATAGGGGTAGAGGTAGGATGACTACTCCAAGATGGCCGCAAACTGTTAGGGATGGAGCACACCTTTTATAATACAATCTACAAACATTGCTGTAGTCACATATTTATTTTACACAACTTGTGTTAGTGTGCACCAAAGTGTGTAAATGTGTTCCCACTTTCCTTACCATGCACGCAAACAAATATAATAATTCAATTGCGTTTCAAAGGTTTTTTACATATATTAAATCATGACCAATTTTTCAGACTTTTTCAGAAAAATCGGACTTCAGAAAGAGACTCAAGACTGGCTCTTTGATGGAGATACAGCACCCAGATACCCCTATGGGTGACAGTGTTGCACTTTATAAATGCTAACTGATTGATTGACCAAAGTAGAAAAGATGGAATCAGGTGCAGACAGTGAATAGACATTTCTTATAAAACCAATTGGCAAGTCAGTGATGGCCGGAGAGGAGTCACTAGAACAATGGGCATGAGGAGCATTCTTTCTTGTCAAATTACCTCAGATTCATCCCAAAGCGAATAAACCATATATATGCCTATAAAGGTATATGCTTTGATCCCCAACCTTTGTTGAAGAATGGTGTCCAGGGTTTCTTCTTTCTCATCAGGTCTCCAGCTGAAAACTTTCAGTGGCTTGGTATCCGGTTCAGAAGTACAGAGATCCACATCCAAAGGACCCCAAGTTTGCAGAATTTATAGGGATATGAGCTGTTGGATTTGCCAATAATAGATATCCCCAAAATTTCTAACTTTTAAATTCGCCATCATACTGGTTACCCCATTTTGTTTTTCGGGGGCGGCTTTATATAGAGCAAACTCGACTTGAAGGTATTGGAACGCTTTACATGAGCACCAGTTATGTTACACAAGGACACATTCATTTTTGGTAGGCACGGAGAGATTAAGTGATTTACCCGGAATCCCAGGATGTTCAACCCACGCCGAGGCTCAAACAGAGATACATGTGGGTTTCAACATCGGCCAACTAAAGCTTTGGAGTAGAGTGGCTCAAATTAGAGTATATTGATTCACTACAACTTGCTCAACTGAAAATAACTAACTAACTGAAAAGTCAATTTTGTAAGTCTATTTCATATTAACACATATTGGAGAAAGGATGTTACTGAACACATATTGAGAGAATATGAAGCCTTTTGAAAGTAATAGAAAAGGGCCTTAACAAAGATTCTGAAGTTTAAATATTTTTACACAACTCATAATTGGAAATACCAAGGGTGACAGATTTCATATTCATATTTATTTTGATCATTCAACTTTAGCAGAATAAATAAAAGATGTTTTTCCTGTATAGTGAAGAGGACTGTTTACAGATTTGACAACAATGATGTGTTATTAACCTCTGCTGGGAATGTTTCATTCTTGATTGTTGTGTTACAGAAACCATTGAATGTAAAACTTAACCATGTTTCACATGATGAGTGCTTAAGATTGAACTGATTGGGTAATACATTGTTTGTTTTAAAAAAAAATTAGAATCTCGAGTAGTAATGATCTACCCTCATCACATTGCTTAGCACATAGGTGCATACTGCACTTACATAAAAAAATATCAGGAGACTAGAGTTCAAATTTCACTAAGTAAAGACTACACTTTTAAATGCAGCATTTTCAAAATATACTTTTAGTAAATATTGACCAATATTTTCATTAAATACGCATATAAATATATTTATCAACAGACTGACATGATTTACTGACAGAACAACTATACTGCCACCCAGCGTACCTGCCCCAAGATGGCCACTGGATTTATCCGGCAGCCTCCGGGTGCATATGTCGAAACTCAGCGCCTACTCGGCTGAGGGGCGATTGTGACGAAGATTCTTAAAAGTAAGCAAATTGCTAAAAAAAAATTCAATTTAAAAGTACAGAGTTCAATTCACGAAAATACAGCTCCCTGCTTCCGCCTCAGGAGTAGCTCTAGGACTGGCACCTGCACGATAGTTCCTGCTTTTAAAGTGTTGCAGAGCGCGTCAGAACAACTATACCGCCACCCAGCGTACCTGCACAATATGGCCGCTGGATTTATCCGGCAGCCTCCGGGTGCATGTGTCGAAACTCAGTGCCTACTCGGCTGAGGGGTGATTGCGGCAAAGATTCTTAAAAGTAAGCAAGTTGCTAAAAGAAAATTCAATTTAAAAGTACAGAGGAAAATTCACGAAAACACAGCTCCCGGCTTCCGCTTCAGGAGTAGCTCTAGGACTATGATGGTCTATGATGGTCTATCTCATTGTGTTGGATGAGATTGAAGATATCGAAGGCGTTTTTCTTGGCTGACCTGCAGTTGAGTAGTATGCATTTAAGTTGTGTCAGTGTATGGGGGGAGGAGTCTGAATGATATTCACTCTTGTGAGGGTGTCATTGTTTATGACTCTGAGGTTGTAGGGGGGGTTCTCTGTTCCGGATAGGGTGAATGGCTTGAATTAGTCCCTTTGGAATCGTGTTGATGTCGGTGCTAGACGAGTAAGACTGGATAAGGTCATCGATTTCGTTGGGTGCAAGATATGTCATCAAGCTTCTGGGGCGAGAGGGTGCATTAGGTAAGGTATTGATTTAGAGATAGAGGGGGGAGAGAGTTGGTCCAGGCAAGCTCTAACACTGGCACTAGCAGGGGCTCTGGGCAGATTCAGACAAAAGAGGAGGGAGCTTATCAAGGGGCGATATTCAAGTGAGAGGGCTTTCAAATCGTGGAGTTTGAGGGTGAGAATGTGAAGCTGGAAGGAAATATCATCCAGGCGTGCCACCAAGTCTGGGTGTTGGGAAAGGGGTGGAAGTTGAGTGGGGAGATCTGGAGAGGAGGGAGGGTATTGTTGTGTGCCAGAGGGGTCAGAGGCGATAATTGGAGGTTCCAGAGGGGGGTTGGTCACTGAGTACTTGCGGTGTTCCAGGATGCATTGAAAAGGAGGTTGGTAAAGGTGAGAGGGTTACTGGCTGCGAAATGTGGGTATCGGTCAAATCAACACCCGGCAGGGACAAGGGAGGGGTGGTGGGCGAGGATGAAGGTGAATCTTGGGAGGAACTGGGAGCATCGCAATGAGGTACCGTTGTGGTGACTAGTGCTAGATCCTGTCACAAAGGGGTTGTATCGTTAGCCACAGAGTTTTTGATATTCACAAAGAGTTTGTCGAACTGCTCTAGGTTTCGATCGGATGATTGAGTGAGAAATATCCTATTGTTATAAATGGTAATGGTGAAATCGGCTTTGAAGATAGGAGAGGAACTAACTAAAAGACTAAATCCATGAGGTGTTTTCCTTATCTGTTTGACCTGGAAAAAGGATATGAGAGTTTTTCTCCATTGGGCTCTTCAGTTCGTGAAGAAGATTAGGTCGTTCAGAGTGTTGCCATTAGACATACAGAAATAAGTATAGGATATAAGTATTTCTGGGTGTCTTTTGATTAAGTTGTGTTTTCATGTTTTAGCCGCATTCTTAGTAATTGTAGGGGGCAAAGTAATCTAAAAGGCATTGAAGCCCACTTGAGAGAGCGAGCCTTCAATCAGGTTGATGATAGAAGCAGCCATGGTGGGGGGAGGGCACAATACCAGGAGACGGTGAAGTCTAGGGTCAATTCTGGTCACTCATAGGGATGGCATGTTAGAAATAGTATGAATATGAGTAGAAGGACTCCACGTTCATGTAATTCGTATGAGGGTGTGTTTCTCCAATTTGTGGAAGGGAGATCCTGTAGAGTATAGCATGCCCAAAAGATACATGGAGGACATAGTGCCCCAGTCTATGAGATAGGGGTAGAGGTAGGATGACTACTCCAAGATGGCCGCCAACTGTTAGGGATGGAGCACACCTTTTATAATACAATCTACAAACATTGCTGTAGTCACATATTTATTTTACACAACTTGTGTTAGTGTGCACCAAAGTGTGTAAATGTGTTCCCACTTTCCTTACCATGAACGCAAACAAATATAATAATTCAATTGCGTTTCAAAGGTTTTTTACATATATTAAATCATGACCATTTTTTCAGACTTTTTCAGAAAAATCGGACTTCAGAAAGAGACTCAAGACTGGCTCTTTGATGGAGATACAGCACCCAGATACCCCTATGGGTGACAGTGTTGCACTTTATAAATGCTAACTGATTAATTGACCAAAGTAGAAAAGATGGAATCAGGTGCAGACAGTGAATAGACATTTCTTATAAAAACCAATTGGCAAGTCAGTGATGGCCGGAGAGGAGTCACTAGAACAATGGGCATGAGGAGCATTCTTTCTTGCCAAATTAGCCTCAGATTCATCACAAAGCGAATAAACCATATATATGCCTATAAAGGTATATGCTTTGATCCCCAACCTTTGTTGAAGAATGGTGTCCAGGGTTTCTTCTTTCTCATCAGGTCTCCAGCTGAAAACTTTCAGTAGCTTGGTATCCGGTTCAGAAGTACAGAGATCCACATCCAAAGGACCCTAAGTTTGCAGAATTTATAGGGAAATGAGCTGTTGGATTTGCCAATAATAGATATCCCCAAAATTTCTAACTTTTAAATTCGCCATCATACTGGTTACCCCATTTTGTTTTTCGGGGGCGGCTTTATATAGAGCAAACTCGACTTGAAGGTATTGGAACGCTTTACATGAGCACCAGTTATGTTACACAAGGACACATTCATTTTTGGTAGGCACGGAGAGATTAAGTGATTTACCCGGAATCCCAGGATGTTCAACCCACGCCGAGGCTCAAACAGAGATACATGTGGGTTTCAACATCGGCCAACTAAAGCTTTGGAGTAGAGTGGCTCAAATTAGAGTATATTGATTCACTACAACTTGCTCAACTGAAAATAACTAACTAACTGAAAAGTCAATTTTGTAAGTCTATTTCATATTAACACATATTGGAGAAAGGATGTTACTGAACACATATTGAGAGAATATGAAGCCTTTTGAAAGTAATAGAAAAAGGCCTTAACAAAGATTCTGAAGTTTAAATATTTTTACACAACTCATAATTGGAAATACCAAGGGTGACAGATTTCATATTCATATTTATTTTGATCATTCAACTTTAGCAGAATAAATAAAAGATGTTTTTCCTGTATAGTGAAGAGGACTGTTTACAGATTTGACAACAATGATGTGTTATTAACCTCTGCTGGGAATGTTTCATTCTTGATTGTTGTGTTACAGAAACCATTGAATGTAAAACTTAACGATGTTTCACATGATGAGTGCTTAAGATTGAACTGATTGGGTAATACATTGTTTGTTTTAAAAAAAATTAGAATCTCGAGTAGTAATGATCTACCCTCATCACATTGCTTAGCACATAGGTGCATACTGCACTTATATTAAACAATATCAGGAGACTAGAGTTCAAATTTCACTAAGTAAAGACTACACTTTTAAATGCAGCATTTTCAAAATATACTTTTAGTAAATATTGACCAATATTTTCATTCAATACGCATATAAATGTATTTATCAACAGACTGACATGATTTACTAATCAGTATGTAATCAAAGTTCAGTGAAACAGCAAATTTAAATGCATATCAGTAGGCCAGTACTGAATACAATACTGTTGAAGTACAGTTGCAGGGACCCATGCCTTGTAGGTCGGCATATAGAGATCCACCATTTGGAGAAACAATACGGTGGGATAACCAACCGACTAATCTGGGTATCATGCCACTCTATTCAGATAATACGCCCCCCTTTTTTAGACTAAGGGCTAGATGTAGGTAATTATATTTGACCACTTCTTAAATACCGAATTTTACCGATTCGGTATTTAAGAAGTGGTAAAATAGAGGGGGGGAGATGTAGGTAATTCCAGATGTGGAATTACCAAATCGGTAAATACCGAATTCTGCAAGGGTGCAGAGGGTGTCACTTTGACACCCTCTGGCACCCCTGTTTTAGGCTTGTGTGCCATGTGGCACACATACATGCCCTAAGGGCATGTATGTGTGCCACATGGCACAGGTGTACATGCACAGATGTGCATGTACACCTGAATCGGTATTTTACCATGCAATTGTATTGCATGGCAAAATACCGATTTTCAAAGCCCTGTGTCAATGTGAAACTTGGCACCTACATACCAAAAATGCATTTTCGGTAATTTTACCGACCGGTATATTTACCGAATCGGTAAAATTACCGAAAATGCCTGTTTTTTCCCCCTACATCTCCATGGCCATTTACCGGTCAGTAACGGCCGAATTCGGCCGTTACCGGCCGGTAAATGGCCAAAATCTCCCACCTACATCTGGCCCTAAGAATCCATTTTAAGAATTAAAAAAAAACAATTCCATACGATTTAAAGAAAACTTTAGACTTTTACAGATTTGTCATTCCTTTGGATCTGGTTTACGTCCAGGTTTCTATTACTTAAAGATATAAGTAAAAGAAAACTGCATGCTTCCACTGCTTTTTTGATATTAGCTGAAACCTTTTCATGACACATGCAACAATCACATCATATTAGAAGTATAAAATAAGTGATAAAGTGAATGACTAAAATATCATATGATTAAATATTCAGGACATTTATTGAAAGGGTAGATACCTTGATTATAAGGAAAATAGTAAGGGAAGAAGAATTGGTAGCGTTATATGCATACAGCATTTCAGGCAAAGTTTAAAATTGCTGTATTAGCAACTGAGAGCGAAGCCATGGTTCAATTTACTATTTTTTAATACTTGTGATAAATATTTAATGTGTAGGCAAAGGTGTTTGTAATATATATCCAAAATAAATAACTCTGATAACACTTGAGATATTAAATACGATTTTTTTTAAAGTACCACTGAATTTATTTATTATTGATGTATACATTGATCACATACTATGATTCAATTTTTTCTGCTCACCTTACAAGAAAATAACAAGTACTGATCAGACTGCAATTTTTAAACTGACAAACTATTTGCAAAGTAAAAAACAAGAGTGTATCAAATCAAAGACACTATAAACTGAGTGTTTAAATTAAGGATCTCTGTGAATATTAGAGGGTCAGTTAATCCTTATTCTAAGTTGAAAAACTCTATTGTAATAGACATGTGTCTATATTTTTAGTTGAAATTAAAAGGACATTTGGTTATATCTAAAAGAATGTTAATGATGACTTTAGAAATTGACAATTAAACAACCACCATGTGACGCTTTACACAGGAACACAATAAATATTTTGCCATGTTGTTAGAGTCTTTGATATCCGCTATCTCATGCAATTCATATTTAAATACTGAAATGTTCTTTGAAATAAAATAAATTACTATTTGTCTATAATTTGGCTAGACCTTCCATGGCAAAAGAGTCCTGAATAAAATAAAGGTAATTAATATGAAGCACCTTCCCTGGAGGGATGCTGAAAGGAATGACTTTGTCATTCCATGCTTCTATGTGTCCGTATCACCAGGTGATAAAGATTAATACTGGATGGTTGGGCAAGACTTTTTCACAATTGATGAGCTTTCAGCCTCTATAAGGCCCAAATGTAAACAGAAGGGGGACTACTTCGTATTACAATTCTCAAAGGGATCATTTGATGCTTAAAAACATACTTAATTTCCTTAGCTGAAGAGAGGAGGAAGGAACGACTTCTGTGAATCTCAGAAAATTGCACTGCCAGAGAGGGCACTAAGAAGGAATATAGTAATCTGGGTATTAAGGGCTATCGTCTGTTTGGGCTGAACCTTTGAAGAATGGCTCCAGCTAAATAAACACAAGAAGAATATGTGGCTCTAAGAACAGTGACGTAACCCAAAATAATTGGGACCCTGCAGAATGAGAATGAGAAGGGGATCCTTGGGTCTGGGTCTGGGCTTATATGTCACAGATATTCCTTGGACTTGGTGTCACTGGGGGCCAACTGAAGGGGTACGGGCACCAGAAAGTTTGGGGGCCTCCATATGCCACTGGGTTGAATGGGCCTGTGCTATGCCCCTGTTTTAGAACCAACACTACTTTGTTTTATCCGTTGTTTAAACATCAGTGGCCTAATGACATTTCAAAGTGGAGACAACCATTCTCAATTTCTTGCTCTCCAATACCGCATGAGGATAATTCTGGTGAGTTTCGGCAATTTTGGGTCTATAGATACCTGAACACTTTTTGATCTTTTCACACATGAGCAAAATCTGCATTTCCCAGAAAGGATAAGGATACTGAACCAATTTCCATAAAAACGCTTGGCTCAACCATGGCTCTAGTTTACAAAGATTCTTCACCTGTGTCTACCATCTTTGAAATTGGGCCACAATCCTCAATCCTCAAATCTCTGCATATTTAGAACCAGTACAAGAAGGGTAAGGCTTCTTTCAGCCAAATCCAAATGAATAACAAACGTCACAATCATAATAAACAGAACTTAAAGTACTAATTGCTATGGAGTGAATGCAAAAACTATAATGTACCAAATATTTTACAATTAGGATAGCCAGAAATGGCAGGTTATTTACAGGTAAAGTTCATTACTCCAAGTCTTCAACCTCCCCATCCCAGTCCTTACATAAGTGAGTGTCAGCTCCCCACAGACATTATCAAGCAAAAAAAAACAACCGCTCCCATCCCTATCCTCCAGGCCACACCCACATACTGTGGAACATAACCTCTGACCTTACCTCCAGAAATCCTGTAAACCAAAGCACAAGAATCTGAGCACTGGGAAGGTAGGATGGGAACCAGGACTGTGACAGGGTTGTCGAAGACTCGGAGTAATGAACTTTACCAGTACGTAACCAGCCATTAATTACCTCCTCATCCAACCTCCCCATCACAGTCCTTACATACGTGAGCAGAAACCCAAGCAAAAATTGGCTTCAACACAACAGCTGCAGAAACAGAATTTATTATAACACCATGTCCCCAAAGCTGTCAGACACACCCACACCCACCACCAAGCGGTAATGGGACAGAAAGGTGTGAGGTGAGCTCTAAGTGGCGGCCCGTCAAATCTCAGTCATTGAAGCAAACTAGTCCAGGAAGCAGCCACCCCTCTGGTAGAGTGAACCTGCACTGCCCCAGGGAAAGGGAAGGAGACATCCGGCTCAAGCCATCTGCATCCTCGTTCAACCCCTAGAAGATTAACTGTTCTCAGCAACAACAAATTCTGTTCTGCCCACTGGCAAAACTGCTGAGCTAACTTATTCAAAGTGGCCACTTTTGCACTCCCTGATGGTTCACATAGCACGCCACCACAGTGTTGTCTGTCTGTCATCAACATAACATCCTGATGCACAACCAAAGGTAGAAAATTAACCACAGCCAGCTGGACCCCCTTCAACTCTTTCCTGTTGAAAGATATCCAAGCTTTCTGGACGAACAGATCCACTGAACCGAGTACTGGGCAATCATTGCTACCCCACCCCAATTCGCTGGCATCCGTCATCAAAACCACACTTTCCTGTGGAACAAACAGAGAACCCTTCATGAGATTCCCCGCATCCAACCACCAAGCCAACTCCAGGGAGATACCCAGACCCCTCGAATCAATAGTTCATAATCCTGCGACCCCAGACACTAGAGGCGAAGTACGTGATTCACCAAGGGGTAGAAATGCAACCTGACCCAAGGAATAATCATGACAGTAGCAACCATCAACCCCTGAACTTTCAACCACCACCTTGAACTGGAAGCTGGAGAGTCCAAGACTGCCCTCAGTTCTTTCACAAGAGTCATCCTCCATGGTTCGTAAAGGAACACCTTCTCCACCCTCCTAATAATGAGCCCTCTAATGAACAAGAGTTCCTGAGAGGGATTCAAGTGTGACTTCTCCAGGTTCAGCAACCACCCAAACCTCTGTAGAAGACTGCAGACATCCTGAATCATGGGACTGAGCCTTAGGGAAAGAAGAGGAAAAAAAATCAACCAGTCATCCAAGTACGGGAACACCTGGATCCCCTGTGCATGCAATAAACCCACCAAAGGAGCCAACACCTTGGTCAACACCCTAGGCAAAGCAGACAGACCAAATGACAGTATCTGAAACTGGAAATGCTTGCTATCAACACAGAACCTCAGAAACCTCAGCAAGGTCTGGTGCATCGGCACAGAAAATAAGCGGCCCTCAGATCTAAAGAGATTAGAAAATCCCCCACCGGCAGGAAGGGAAGAATCAATTGCAGAGTCACCATCTGGAATGACTTGTGGGGAATGCTCAAATTCACAGGCTTTAAATCCAATACCGGTCTGTAATCGCCATTCAGTTTCTTGATCAGAAAAAGGATAGAGTAGGTCCCCTTGCCCTGCTACTCCACAGAGATCCTTACAATGGCCCCCTTGTCCAACAGGTCCTGAATCCCCATCAATAGGCCCTGATGTTTCACAGGCAACCCCAGAACAGGTGTAGAACAGAAGACTTCCAAGGGAGGAGTCAAAAACTCATTCCTCAGTCTGATAATTTGCAGTACCCATTGATCCCTGGCAAACTCCCCCAACACAGGCAAAAAACTCCTGAGGCGACCCCCAACTGGGCCCCCGAGACAAAGAATAGCCATGATTTAGCCTGACTGGCAGAATCTGAACCTCCCTGCTGGCCCTGGGACTTATTAAAGGAAGGGACTCCCCGCCACATCCACTACCATGAAAGAGCTGATTGGCCTTCTTGGTCTAAAAGCCTGCCCAAAAACTCTAATATAGCCTGCAAACTTCCCCTTCTGGGCAGAAGAACAGGGGCCAACAATCTTTTGTCCTCAGCTGTGTTCTTGATCATTGGTTCCAAGTGATTGCCAAACAATTTGGAGTCCGTGAAGGGTATTTTCATGAGAGCACTCTTCTGTGTCGCCTCCGCCTTTGAAGGCTTAAGCCACAGTTGACACCTAGCAGCAACAGAGGCCCCAGCAGCCGCTGTCGGGGGCACTAAGGGAATGGAACGATAGGTCAGACAAAAAAACACACCTGCTGCTTCAACATAGCCTCTGCGGGACCATCATCCTGATGTAGATGTTCAGAAATACACTGACAGTCCTTCAGTAGAGACTGAAGCAAATAACTGGAATAAGCTGCAGACCTAACCGCCAAATTGGAAGCATCAAAGGACCTCTTTAGAGCCCCTTCAACCCTCTTATCACCCGGGTCAGAATGCACTGCTTCGTCTAAAACCTCCACGCTCCGATAAGAAAGGCCAGCCAACAGCGTATCAACCTTCAAAATGGAAGGGAACTCGTCTGTTAATCGCTTCAATGGATATCCTTTAGCCAGGAACCAGGGAAAGGCATGTTTGTCCACATCCCACCATTCCCTTTTCAGCATATTTCAGACAGACATATGAATGGGAAGAGACTCAGGCTTCTTTCTTTGGTAATTAGCAAAGAAATCCTCCAATTCCTCAGCCAACGAGGGCACTGGAAAAGCCAAATTGTCCCGCACATGTTGTAAAACACTGCAAAGTACCGACCCCTGAATAAATCACCCCTTCACCTCCTCCTTGGAATCACTGTCAGGATCAGGAGTATCAGGGGAATCAAGCTCCTGCCTTTTTGTCCCCACTGCTTCATTGGCTTGAAAATCAGCTGATACAGCAGCCTCTATCATTTTTTGCACATCAACCAAGGAAGGAGCAGCCTGAGGCTTAGCCAGCACCTCCTCCACCCTATGATTACACTTCTCTGATCTCTTTTCACCATCTATGACGAGTAAGAGACCAGAAGAAAGCTCAACCTTTTATAGCCCATAACCAATCAGAACCAAAACGCTAGCACCAGTTTCCTGCAACACCGACAGGACGCCAAACCACCAATGGACACGTCCCAACACACCAGACAGCAACGCATGGCCAATCCACACAGACGCAGAAACCCACGTGGCCAACAAGCAAGCAGCACTGAGAAGTGCACTGGCCAATCCCAGCACAGCCCCCACAGCCCAAAGGCCAAGCAAGAGCTCCACACATCCCGCTCACACCACGAGATGCCGAAAGGCCAGTCCATAGAGACCAGTAGCAGCGCGGCATCCTGGCTGATGACGGCTGATAGCCAGAAACCGGTCCTAGGATGCTTGATTCCGGTCCAGGAAAGACATGACTTGGCAGTTCGGGCTGGACTGTTCCCATGAGGTACAGGGTCCAGGCTGATTTGCATATGGCCATGTCTGAACTGGGGTGATGTGGAGTGCAAAAAAACGATGGATTTAGGCCCAGATCTCTGTACTGGGGTGAATGTATGACATTGTTCTGCATTCTGTTCATCAACTGTTGTTTTTGCATTTGTCACCCAGAGTGGGACGGGTATGCTCAGACGTGTGTCCCGTGCTCTCCACACCACTGGAGTCAAGCTATCCTGTCTGATGACGGCTGATAGCCAGAAACCGGTCCTAGGATGCTTGATTCTGGTCCAGGGAAGACATGGCTTGGCAGTTCAGGCTGGACGGTTCCCATGAGGCACAGGGTCAAGGCTGATTTGTATATGGCCATGTCTAAACTGGGGTGGTGCGGAGTGCAAAAAAACGATGGATTTAGGCCCAGATCTCTGTACTGGGGTGAATGTATGACATTGTTCTGCATTCTGTCCATCAACTGTTGTTCTTGCATAATGAATATCAGTGATCCACTGTGATTGGCTACAATCGTTGGAAATGAAGTGGAGCTCTACAGTATCTTCTCATTGAAATGCTATGCATAACTGTGATAATGAATTATATGACTTAGCAATATCTTCATATAACCAATTCTCTATGCTTCAATAGGTGATTGTGAATTCCTGAAAGCTAAACAGTAGGGAACATGAATGTCTTGCAAAATACTTGTACACTCACACCTCTCCCTATGTTTAGAATAAGTATCTTAAGGTTTGTTACCACATGCTTTTTTGTGTGAAAGATGAGTATAGTTTTTACTTGACTTTTGTAGAAAGAAACCAGAAGAACACCATTAGTATTCTGCAATTTCCTACTTTTATCAGTGTATACACCACTGGCAATCTAATACCTTATGCACACTATTCCTTAATAAATATACACATGTGATGTGTTCTGTGATGAATCTATCCTGTTCCTCTTAGCAGAGTGAAATTCAAAATAAATGCACAAGAAATAGTTCAAATTATATTTGTCATTTACAAAGTGTCAGGTCTTCTGGGATTAGGTAAGGCTTGAAAACATGCAGATCATATTCCGCATTGCACACACATAAAGGGTGCCAACAAGGGAACACAGTTTGAGGTCTTGGGGGTTATGGCATACTGGAACATGGTGGCTCACCCTTTTAGGATAGTGCTTTCAAATTATAATATAGTTCACTTCCTCGTTTACCCACTCCCTTTACGGGTCACCTTGGGTTTAGATGTGCAAGAAGGAGAAATGATCAATTGCCCATCACCTGGCAATTGTGAGGTTGCTGTGGCTTTCTGATACAACTATAGATCATCGGGGGCGCTAGTGAGCCGGCAAGCAAGATAGCCGCACCACGGTGAGGCTCCTGCAGCTCGGGAATTCAATCCTACACCATTCTGACAAAAGTGCCACTGCTAATAAAGAGAAAAGCAGTCCTGACGATTAGGTAATCACTGTCAGCCACACCAAGGAAAAAAGACCTGCTGCCATAATTAGGAAGAGCACTGAATGGGCGTCCGTATATAGAATGCGAGGCCGAGATAAGATGGTGGTGGACTAACTGCTGGAAGCTCTGGGCCGTACCCTGAAGTACTGCGCCATTGGCTGCCCCCTACAGTGCACACAGAGGGGAAGCAGACAGCAGAGTGCCCGGCGGCTGCTGAGCACAAACGTCGCACACCACAAGGGATGCAGCCCCCAACACACAGCACTCTCGGGAAAAGGCTATAGACAGCAGCTGGACTGGAGTCGCGGCCGGGACTGGTGACCTGCTGAGCGGGAGACTGAGGCCAGTGGGCGCTGCGGCGGCTTGGGCCCGGAGGAGGCCCTTTGCTAGCCTTGATCGTGAAGGGGCTGTCCTCAGCTGCGCTGACAGTCCCCCAGCGGTGAAGAGGTGAGGAGTGTGGGGGCTGCCTTGCCGGACGGGGGACATGGCCCGGTCACAGTGGGGGCGGCACTGGGCCTTTGGCTGGGCCATGGGCAGCCCCTGAGTGCGCTGCAGATTGCAGACCCACTGACGTGGATTGAGTGGCCTTGGCTGTCGGGAGGCCGACACAGCACTGGGGACTGCCTGAAATTAGTGCTCGGTAGACGGGCTTAAGAGAACTCCATACCAACAGCGCAAAAGACATGGGAGGCTGGCCCTTCTGACCTAACATGCAAGATTGAGGAGGGACCAGCGTAAACTGCCGGAGAGTGCCCTCGGACAGTGCTGATAAAACGGGGTACTAGCTGACTGGAGCCCTGACGAAGCAGTTCTGAGGATACTGTATACAACAGAACAGTGTTACTTGATGTACAATTGGGGCTTGTGGGACACTACCATATTGGGGATACAACCATGGGGAGAACAGAGGGCAAACATGCAAAACTGTCCTTTGAGCTGCGTAAGACCGCCCAAGGCCCAGAGGGGGACGCGGCCTCCACCGCAGCAGAGGACTCTCAAACAGAGGATGCAGACGTACGCTCCCTGCTGTTAACAATGAGACAGAGCCCCAACTCCATCAAGCCAAAAATGGATGCATTGAATGTGCGTATGGACTTCTTCACTCAGCGGCTGGAAAAGCATGACTGGAGAATTGGTGAAGCGGAACACAGAATTTCAAAATTGGAGGACACCACAGCCACTTGGGGGATCAAATACAAAACATGGAGTGCCTACCGAAGGTTATAGGAGCCAAGAACGAGGACCTAGAAGCACGCTCGCCCCGCAATAATATCTGCATCTTGGGAGTGCCGGAGACTGCGAATACAGGGAGGATGGAAGACTACGTCGAGCGCATGTTGGTAGAAATGTTCAATGCATCCTCCTGATCCAAGGTACTGATAGTCGAGCGTGCCCACCTATACCTCACCGCGAAGCCACTGTCGGGTTCTCCCCCCAGTCCCATCATTGCACTCCTCCTGAATTACAAAGATAGGGACCCCGTACTTCGTAAGGCACCCAAAAAGAGAGTCCTCCATCGTGATGGACATTCCATCTCCATATTTCCAGACTACACGCTAATGGTCCAAGAAGCTCGCAAAAAGTTAATCTCCGTGAAACGTAAATTGCAACAGGCCAACATCCCTTACGCGATGCTGTACGCAGCGAGATTGCGCATAGCACATTGTGGCAGGCAGCACATGTTCGTCACTCTCCAGCAGGCACAGGACTTTCTAAAAAAGACATCCTCCTGCACCCCCTAATCAGAGAGAGATGGTGATGAGCTCAGGTCAAACTCCCTGTTTCTTGGCGATGACTGAAAGAAAAACCCCAGCCCGGCTGCTTATGCTACTTCTATGAAGTGCATCGTTAGCGTTATGTACTATACAATTTATAATTATTTGGGGGGTGGATCGTGATTGCAGGATAGCCATTTCTATAAATGCCTAAATACATGGTTAAGAAAAATCTCTCATTGGATCAATGTCAATGTTCTAGACAACATTGACACCATGACTACCTCAGACACCCCCTTGTATACCGGGAGGAACCCAGGCTCTCTTGTGTACAACCCCTATGGATATTCCCCAAAGGCAAGTTGCCATTAGCTTATGTTATTTCTATTTGTCTTATACACAATCCTATTTGTATGGCCTACACTTACCTATGAATAAATGCTTTGTCCAAACAGGTACCAGAGACATACTCACAATGTGTCAGAAATCCTGCTTAGTTATGTACCAAAGTTTCTGGGCTCGATACTGGCTTTTTATGCCTGCAATTGTTGGGCTAAGTTCTGAAGTTTCAGGTGGGAACCATATTCACCTACGAGATTGGGCCGCGGGTGTGGGAGGTTGGAAGGGTTTATTATTTGAAGATATATGCAGCAGTGGTTTACATGTCGAACAAGAAAAGATGACCAATAGCACAGATATACACATTGAGGGTAGAGCTCGCCCTGGTGATAAAGTGACCATCACGCAGGTTATAATATGCACACCAACAAATGAGCATCCCTAAGGCCCCTATAAATCACGCTATTCAGTTACTGACCTAGAATGTGCGAGGATTGCGAGATACCCACAAAAGAAGGCACATACTCAATTACTTTGATTGACATCATGTTCAAATAGCAATGATACAGGAGACTCATTTGGACCCGGGCTCCCTGCCCGGATTTGCCGGTATATGGGCCACCCATAGGTGCTTTGACTCATATTCAATCTACTCCAGGGGCATCGCTATATTAATCAAAGCTGGAGTTAGCTATTGTCCCACTGGTGCGCTCCAAGATTCTCAAGGAAAGTACTACATGATGTGGGGATGACTTACTGGGAAGTCTGTGACACTAGTTAATTGCTATGCGCTGAATGTCGATGACGTACAGATTTTTGAGACATGATGGGTCCGCATTCTAGAGGTAGGTACAACACATTTGGTGTGGGGGGAAGATTTTACCTAGCCCTATACCCTAGCTTGAATCGTTCCTGCGGCACCGTCGAGCCCCATACTAAGGCAGGGAGACACTAAATAGTGTAGCGAATCTGGGTCGAAGAACACACACACCTGTACACTTTTCCCTAACCAAATCCTCCTGTGTGCATGGGCATTGGTGTACTAAGTTAAGAAGCCACAGCACTGCTAACTCCCAGAAGGCAACAGGAGCCGGCGGTGACGTGAGCTGCAGCAAGCACTTGTAATCCTCCATATAAGCACCCCCTCTACGAGAGGAGAGTGCTTGTCAATAACTTTGGTTTTTCCTTTCTGGAGTACGCGAACACTTTCCTTCCCGCTGTCTTGGAAAGATGAAGAAGCCGTTTTTTAGGTCTCGCCCTGCGATTGCAGGCCAAAGTCCTGCTGTCGCAAAGCGAGACTATTGTAATCATTCTGGCTTTCAAGGACTCAAGGGGAACAGACAGCAGACAAGCGATGTGAACGCACAGCTCTTGACTTGGATTAGGTCGCGCGCGCGTCAACTGTGAACAGCATGTCAGTTTCAGTTTTACACACAGCTTCTACAGTGTGCTACTTTGTTGCAGTTTTAAAGTTTCGTTTTTGTTCTTACTGGTTCAGGGGCAGTGCAGCACACACTATTTTACAACACACACCATTCTACAGCACACACCATTCTACAGCACACAACGCTCTGCGGCATACAGCACTCTACAATGTACAGCACTCAGTATTCTACATCACATAGCACTGCACTCTACAGCGCCCTGCACTCTACAGCGCCCCGCACTCTACAGCGCCCCGCACTCTACAGCGCTCTTCAGCGCTCTGCAGCGCCCCGCAGCGCCCTGCACTCTACAGCGCCCCGCGCTCTACAGTGCCCCGCAGCGCCCTGCACTCTACAGCGCCCTGCACTCTACAGCGCCCCGCACTCTACAGCGCTCTACAGCGCCCCGCAACGCCCCGCACTCTGCAGCGCCCCGCACTCTGCAGCGCCCCGCACTCTGCAGCGCTCTGCAGCGCCCCGCAGCACCCTGCACTCTACAGCGCCCCGCGCTCTACAGCGCCCCGCAGCTCCCTGCACTCTACAGTGCCCCGCAGCGCCCTGCACTCTACAGCGCCCCGCAGCACCCTGCACTCTACAGCGCCCCGCAGCGCCCCGCACTCTACAGTGCTCTACAGCGCCCCGCACTCTACAGCGCTCTACAGCGCCCCACACTCTACAGCGCTCCGCACTCTACAGCGCCCCGCACTCTACAGCGCCCCGCACTCTACAGCGCCCCGCAGCACCCTGCACTCTACAGCGCCCCGCACTCTACAGCGCCCCGCGCTCTACAGCGCCCCGGGCTCTACAGCGCCCGAGCTCTACAGCGCCCCGGGCTCTACAGCGCCCGAGCTCTACAGCGCCCCGGGCTCTACTGCGCCCCCTGCTCTACAGCGCCCCGCAGTGCCCCGCACTCTACAACACCCCGCAGTGCCCCGCACTCTACAGCGCCCCGCAGTGCCCCGCACTCTACAGCGCCCCACACTCTACAGCACACAGTATTCTACATCACATAGCACTGCACTCTACAGCGCCCCGCGCTCTACAGCACCCCGCAGCGCCCTGCACTCTACAGCTCCCCGCGCTCTACAGCACCCCGCAGCGCCCTGCACTCTACAGCACCCCGCAGCATCCTGCACTCTATAGCGCCCCTTAGCACCCTGCACTCTACAGCGCCCAGCAGCACCCTGCACTCTACAGCGCCCAGCAGCACCCTGCACTCTACAGTGCCCCGCAATCTACAGCGCCCCGCACTCTACAGCGCCCCGCACTCTACAGCGCACAGTATTCTACATCACATAGCACTGCACTCTACAGCGCCCGCACTCTACAGCACCCCGCAGCGCCCTGCACTCTACAGCGCCCCGCACTCTACAGCGCCCCGCAGCCTACAGCGCCCCGCAGCACCCTGCACTCTACAGCGCTCCGTGCTTTACAGCGCCCCGCGCTCTACAGCGCCCCGCAGTGCCCCGCACTCCACAGCGCCCCGCAGTGCCCCGCACTCTACAGCGCCCCACAGCGCCCCGCACTCTACAGCGCCCCGCACTCTACAGCGCCCCGCAGCGCCCCGCACTCGGCAGCGCCCCACACTCTGCAGTGCCCCGCACTCTGCAGCGCCCCGCAGCGCCCTGCACTCTACCGCGCCCCGCACTCTACAGCGCCCCGCAGCACCCTGCACTCTGCAGCGCCCCGCAGCGCCCTGCACACTACAGCCCCACGCGCTCTACAGCGCACCGCGCTCTACAGGGCCCCGCAGCGCCCTGCACTCTACAGCGCCCTGCACTCTACAGCGCCCTGCAGCTCCCTGCACTCTACAGCGCCCCGCACTCTACAGCGCCCCACACTCTACAGCGCCCCACACTCTACAGCGCCCCGCAGCACCCTGCACTCTACAGCGCCCCGCACTCTACAGCGCCCCGCAGCACCCTGCACTCTACAGCGCACCGCGCTCTACAGCACCCCGCAGCGCCCCGCACTCTACAGCGCCCCGCATTCTACAGCGCCCCGCACTCTACAGCGCCCCGCAGCGCCATGCACTCTACAGTGCCCCGCACTCTACAGCGCCCCGCACTCTACAGCGCCCCGCACTCTACAGCGCCCCGCACTCTACAGCGCCCCTCAGCGCCCTGCACTCTACAGCGCAACGCACTCTACAGCGCAACGCACTCTACAGCACCCCGCACTCTACAGCACCCCGCACTCTACAGCACCCCGCAACGCCCTGCACTCTACAGCACTCTGCAGCGCCACGCACTCTACAGCGCTCCGCGCTCTACAGCGCCCGCGCTCTACAGCGCCCCGAAGTGCCCCGCACTCTACAGCGTCCCGCAGTGCCCCGCACTCTACAGCGCCCCGCACTCTACAGCGCCCCGCACTCTACAGCGCCCCGCAGTGCCCCGCACTCTGCAGCGCCCCGCAGACTGCAGCGCCCACAGCGCCCCGCACTCTGCAGCGCCTCGCAGCGCCCCGCACTCTGCAGCGCCCCGCAGTGCCCCGCACTCTGCAGCGCCCCGCAGCGCCCTGCACTCTACAGCGCACCGCGCTCTACAGCGCCCCGCAGCGCCCTGCACTCTACAGCGCCCCACACTCTACAGCGCCCCGCAGCACCCTGCACTCTACAGCGCCCCGCACTCTACAGCGCCCCGCAGCACCCTGCACTCTACAGCACACCGCGCTCTACAGCACCCCGCAGCGCCCCGCACTCTACAGCGCCCCGCACTGTACAGCGCCCCGCATTCTACAGTGCCCCGCACTCTACAGCGCCCCGCAGTGCCATGCACTCTACAGCGCCCCGCGCTCGACAGCGCCCCACACTCTACAGCGCCCCGCACTCTACAGCGCCCCGCACTCTACAGCGCCCCTCAGCGCCCTGCACTCTACAGCGCAACGCACTCTACAGCGCAATGCACTCTACAGCGCAACGCACTCTAGAGCATCCCGCACTCTACAGCACCCCGCACTCTACAGCACCCCGCAGCGCCCTGCACTCTACAGCACTCTGCAGCGCCATGCACTCTGCAGCGCCACGCACTCTGCAGCGCCACGCACTCTGCAGCGCCACGCACTCTACAGCGCACCACACTCTACAGCGCACCGCACTCTACAGCGCTCCAGCGCACCACACTCTACAGCGCCCCGCACTCTACAGCGCCCCGCACTCTACAGCGCCCCGCAGCTCCCCACACTCTACAGCGCCCCACACTCTGCAGCGCCCCGCACTCTACAGCACCCCGCACTCTACAGCGCCCCGCAGTCTACAGCACACCGCAGCGCCCCGCACTCTACAGCACACCGCAGCGCACCGCACTCTACAGCGCACCGCACTCTACAGTGCACTACAGCGCCCCGCACTCTACAGCGCACCGCACTCTACAGCGCACCGATGCGCCCCACACTCTACAGCGCCCCGCACTTTACAGCGCACTGCGCTCTACAGCGCACCGTGCTCTACAGCGCCTCGCAGCGCACCGCACTCTACAGCGCACCGCACTCTACAGCGCCCCGCTCTCTACAGCGCCACGTAGCGCCCCGCACTCTACAGCGCCCCGCACTCTACAGCGCCCCACACTCTACAGCGCCCCGCAGCGCCATGCACTCTACAGCGTCCCGCGCTCGACAGCGCCCCGCACTCTACAGCGCACCGCACTCTACACCGCACTCTACAGCGCCCCGCACTCTACAGCGCCCCGCAGCGCACCGCACTCTACAACGCACCGCAGCGCAACGCACTCTACAGCGCACCACACTCTACAGCGCCCGCAGCGCCATGCACTCGACAGCGTCCTGCACTCTACAACGCACCGCACTCTACAGCGCCCCACACTCTACAACGCACCACGCTCTACAGCGCACCACGCTCTACAGCTCCCACAGCACCCCGCACTCTACAGCTCCCCGCACTCTACAGCGCCCCGCACTCTACAGCGCCCCGCACTCTACAGCGCCCCGCACTAAACATAGCGCCATAATAGTTTTGTTCTTTTACACATGCTGCTTATAAATAACGTGTTTTCCTGCAACATGGCCACATGCCACGTTTAGTTATTTAATGCTTTCGGATACAGTGCAACACTTATAGGAAGCACAATCAACCTCCATGTAACATATGTGAAAATTCAAATTGCCACCAAAAACGATATTTCCACCTATAAACAGCAATATTTCCACCTAAAGACCAAAGCTGCAACGTCCAGGAGCTAAATTAGCTGACACCCGTTCTATCTAGCATCATAAACTACATCTATCCCCAAATCAGCTACAACAGAAAGTACAAATGGCCTCCAAAACACCAGCCTCCCCATCTAGCAGTGTTAGCTTACAAAGTTAGTAAAAATGTTCGTAGCACAACAGATTCTTGTGTCAATTATGTTCGTATTGTGAAGTGCTCAGACACCCTTTAGGGAAAGTTTATGCTATATGTTACAGAAACATAAATAAATACATTAAACATAGCGCCATAATAGTTTCGTTCTTTTACACAGGTTGCTTATAAATAACGTGTTTTCCTGCAACATGGCCACATGCCACGTTTAGTTATTTAATGTTTTCGGATACAGTGCAACACTTATAGGAAGCACAATCCACCTCCATGTACCATATGTGAAAATTCAAATTGCCACCAAAACCGATATTTCCACCTGTAGATCAAACGTGCAACGTCTAAGAACTTAATTAGTTAACATCAGTTCTATCTAGCATTATAAGCTACATCTGACTCCAAATCAACTACACTAGAAAGTACACATGGCCTACAAAACACCAGCCTTTCCATGTAGCAGTGTTTTTTTTTTTTTTTTTTATATATTTTTTTATTTAACAGTAAGACAAGAGCAGGCATACAATCAGCAGGTGTTTCGCAGTACAATATAAAAATTTGAATTAAGCTGGGAAAATAAACAGACAATGTACAATAGGAGAAGTAAAAAGCCGGTACGGGTACACAAAGAGGAAGTAAGCAAGTCGTGAATCAAGCGAAACAATCCCACCCGCTCGTCCTCGCCCGTAAAGTCACAGGATAACGGAATCAGCTAAGACACCTGAACAATAAAGGATCCGCGAAAGATAAGCAGCCCATCTCTCGGAAAAGGAAAGGGAAAAGAAAAGGGGCCATAGAACATAAAAAAGGCAAAATAAAAAACCCCACCCCTAACCCCCCACCCTGCACCCCTGCAATGGCTACGGCCTAACCCCACTAGCAGCGTGCCTGTCGCCCAAGAACTACCCTAAGGGAAGGGAAAAGAAGAAACGGAGGAGGAGAACAAACACACTCCCGGCCTCCCACACCTCCCGCCAACAGCAACCACCATGAAACCAGATAAAGTCATCAGTCAGCGATTATACAGTAATCAAAGTAGGATTATCAACCGCCACCCAATTCCCTGCACAACATAGGAAACACCCCGGCATCATGGAAAAGTATCATATCGGGACCCAGCATGAAAGTTCAGCCCTGGCCAGTACGGTCGATCAGGAGAGTCTTTACCGTTCGAGCCGCCATTTAGTAAGAAGAAGCAAAGCGTCCATAAAAGTCATTGTCAGTACCAAAGGATCGGAAACAGGATAAATGGCCACAGCCCAAAATAGGAAACGTGTCCAAAAACAGCGAGTATCCGAAGATATCCACAAAGAACTCGTAGTAAAACGGAAGACCGTCTCTAGATGTTTTAGGCGGCAACAGGGTCATGCAAAAAACACCAACGGGTTGTTCGGGCTGACAAACTCGCAGCAAGGGATCCTCAGCGTTCATAAAGTCCGAGTTATGCCCAGGGACCTCGAACTCAAAGACGCAGTGCACCATTGGAATCGTCTCCAGCTGAAAACCAATCGAGGCGTCTGTCTCAGGTTCCAGGATGTCGTCCACTTTCCCCATCAGTGCCCGGAACACAGCAACTCTGTGTGAATGGAGCGCCTCAATGGCGGCCACAATGGCCTGCAGAGATGGCGTGTCCTCCGTCCGCTCCATCCCCTCTCAGTAGGCGACAGAGCCGGATTCGAACCCCGGAGGCCGGCTGCTCCGGAGTCACAGGACACGCAAAGGCGGTCAAGAATAATGGGCGCTCCTCGTCGTACCAAACTCACCGTTGCCGTCAGAGGGGACCCCAGCCCGTCGACCTCGGCGTTGTAACAAGGTCTCCGGACACCGGGCCCCCACCACAGCAGTCGGCGTGACACGATGAAACGTTCCGGGCGTGGAGCACGCAAAGGATCCTCAGAGAAAGTCAACAATTCAGGCACTCTTCGGGAGACCGGGCTCAGTCCAGGTCTCACGGCCGATGTTGTTCAACTACAGATCGGGTCGTCCAGAAATCGAGGCCCCGGCTGCCACACGGTGGTAGGCCGCGAAAGGAAACACGGCGTATCTTCGGCAGCCGATAAGATAGAAATCTCGGAGCTTCACCTTTGGGAGCAGTAGACCTTCAGAAAAAAGAAAATCAGGTGTAAGGTCAGGATGAGAGACAGGATAATCGAGCTGATGGCGGAGGTCAGCGGAGCCGGGAGCTTACGCAGCCATCTTGAGTCGTAGCGTAGCTCCTCCTCCCATGTAGCAGTGTTAAGTTACAGAGTCCGTAATTTTTTTTAGTGATGCAGCAGATTCTTGTCGCAGTTCTGTTCGCATTTTGAAGTGTTTCCTGCAACATGGCTGCATGCCATAAACACATACATGAAAAAATAAATACATGAAACTTAGCTACATAATACTTTCATTGTTTTATACAGGCTGTCTCAAGCATACACACACACATGCGCACACACACACGCAGGCAGGCGCACACACACACACACACACCAGTGGCATAACGAAACTTGAGGGGTCCCCCCTGCAAAGCACATGGAGGGGGCCCCCCCATCACCCGGCGGCACGGCCCACCATGTACCACTTTGCCCTACCACCCAGAAATCTAGCATATTTTGCTTTGAAACCTCCAACATTTAAATGAAATGCCTCTATATTATCTTTCTATAAGTTCTAGTCAGAAAGTGGGAAACACTCTCAACATACAGGGCAAGGCGCAGGCAGGGCAGGGTAGATAGAAATATGTTAGCAGTGAAACTATATGATTATGATTGCACACACAGGCAGTGAAGTGCACAGTACAATGAAATACAACAATCACAGTGGCACACAGAACAAAGCGTAACATGGTACACTGCACACCAAAGTGTTCTCGTGGGCACAAAACCAAGCAAATGTGAGAGGGAACTTCACCCATGGCATATCAATAGCCTGGTCTATTTTAAAGGAATCTGTTCTTTCTCGTAATGCTTGTATGTAATGTACACTGATTGACAAGCGCTGGTGCACAAAGAGACACCGCGTAGGGTACGCGTGTTAGGAGAATGGGACAGAGCCGTTTGAAGGTGAATGCTCAATGCAGAATACGAGTCTATTCAGGTCAGAGAGAGGGCACTGCACTATGCAGCACATTGCATTGTGCATTGCAGTACAGAGGAATGGACTGCACAGAGTGCGGGACCGCAGCACAAAACACTGGACTAGGCAATGTGCAAGGTGTGATGTAGTACTACGACATATGGGTCTGGGAGGGCAAAATGTTACACCTGTGCATAATGTAAATTCTATGCACCCTAGAGTGTGTGGCTCGCTAGTCTGAGAGTGAGACTGCACGTAGAAGAATGTGGGACTGGACAGACACGTACATTGGACTAGTCTGGGCAGTGCAAAATGTGGTCTTTGGCCCCTCGGAAGAAAGAATAAGCTACGTAGGATGTGGCTGTGCATTAAGTATCTTTCTGTGCATCTCTGCCCATTGGATAACACAGGCGCTGAGTGTGGGACTGGGTAGCACATTGGGCAGGAGAATAGCGAACTATGTATCACAGAAGAGGGACCTAGTTACATAGAATGGTAGAATGGTAGACTGCTTACTGCGAAATGAGGGACTATGCAGCTTGGAATTTGGGACCGGGTTGCTTCGAATGAGTGATTGTGCAAAACAAAACGTGAAACTGGGCAGCACAGGATGTGACCACAGTTTTAACCCATGCAGAATGTAAACCCAGTGCAGAGATCGTGACTTCCTGGTAGTGGATGAAGACTTGCAGAGCAAAGACCTTCGGACTGGGCTGCATAGAATGTGGGGCCCACACTACCAAGGTGGAAAGCCTCCTGACCTGTGCAGTGGATTACAGCCGTGTGTGCAGCAACGTATGTGGTCCTAGAAAAGACCGAATGAGTGAAGAGTGTTACTCCGCCGCAGAGCGAACACCCAGTGCCGGATCCATTGATTTTATAGAACTACAGGTTCATTTATCATTTTATGCCGATGGTATAATTGTAACATCTCGGAAATATCAACTTACATCACAGAGCTGTTTTATGTCTGGTGACATTCACACACACACACAACGATTTAGATATTTTGCTGAGTTATTTGAGGTAGGCAGTGGTAACTTGTCTCTGGGCCAGGGCTTTAAATGGGCTGTGTCTCACTGGTACTGAGCACCGGCAGTTTTTTAAAGGAGGCCTGGAAATGGGTCTCCATGGGGTTCTGTTTTGTGCCCTAGCACAGGCGGTCCGTTTTTTTTTTGAGACTGCAGTGACAGCAGGCACATCATGTGCTCTGCTCACTTCGCATTAGTGGAGAAGTTACGGCATGACATCATGCCAGGTGAGCGTCGTAGGAATCACTCAAAGAGGTTCATTTTCTCTCTGGATTTCTCTTCTCTTTTTGAAACTCAGAAGCAGCAACACTGTCGTGGGTCACCTGGGCTTTAAGTGGAAGCGTTTTCAATATTAAATACAAGCCATAGTTGCTGCTTATTAATCTTATGCAACTAACAACCATTGACAAAGCCAATAGTCCAGACTTGTAGGTATAATGTTACTTATTGTGTCATATCTGGATGCACTGACAGAAACAGCAAAATACAAGTCGGGCGGCACACTGTGCTAAACACAGATTTTTAGTTTACATGTTTTTAAGCAATGCCCTTAATTAGATTGTCCACGTCCCTTTGAGCGACCCCCCAGCTTTTTCATCCTGCTTAAAACACTGCTGTGGGGCCAACATAGCACTGCAGTGAGGTTGGTTTATTAGCTTGGCTTTGCAGGTTATTGTACGTGCATTTCCACTCACACAGCTGACTCCTCTGGTGAGCACCAGGCAGTGATTCTCACCTGTCCTCCACGGGAGCTTGGAGCTGGTCACCGGCTCCGGGTTTCTTTCACGTGCAACTGACAGAATACCTGGGGGGGGGGCTCTCCTGCAGCTTAAGTCACGATGGGATGGAACGCACCGGATTTCGGCTCGGAAGCGGGTTCTGTGCTGCAGATGGAGGCCTTGGGGAGCAGGGGGTGTCTGGGGAGGGATAGGGATTCTGTTGTTGCCTTTCAATGTAGTTTGGGGGGCTCTGCTGCAGCTGAAGAGTCGACATTTACAGGGCTCTGCTGTAGCAGGGGCATCTCAAGAGAGTTCTGCAAAAGGTTTACTTGGGGAGGGCGAGTCTGCTGTCGAGGGCTGCGCTGTGGTCTTTAGTGGAGTTTATGGACAATAGGGGCTCTGCAGCAGCTGAAGGCAATTTGGCCGCTGAACCAGCTTGAATAAAATTGTGACTTGTGCTGCAGTTGGAGGTCATATGAGAACATTAGGTGCTGCACTCAGGTGGAGAAAGCTTGTGTGTTGTGCTGCAGTCGAAGGTAGCCTACTAGCCTGACATCGTAATCTCTGCTACTGTTGGACTTCAGTTCAGAGATGAGCTCTTCTAAAGCCAAACGCAACTTCCGGGACCTTTGAACGCGCAGACTGGCACCCTGGGCATGCAGTGTTGTCAATCCTCCTCGCGCTCGCCCCCACCCCACCCGAACCACTCCTGGCTCCTGCCTATCCTGGTCAAACTCAAACCGTGACGACGCAGAGGAGACAGACTCACTCAGGGCCGGCCGGGCCTGCTGCTGGGCTTGGCCTGGCCTGAGGCAGCAGCTCAGATTTAGGGCGGCGCGAGGATGTTCAGAAGGCAGGCAGGGGGGCTGAGCCTCAGGGGGGCAGCGCAAGGCTAGCCAGGTAGGGGCCGGGCAATTTAATTAAATTATGGCAAATAGTAAATACCTGGGCCTCGCCAGTGACGGACTTCTTCGGTCGGACAGTCCTGACCTGAGCGTGGCGACGTGGCTTTGGTAACATGTAATCACAACAGCTTTGTCTTCACTCACTTGGCTATGCGCGCCCCTGGCCTAATGCATGATCATACCACACACACCTCACTCTAACGCGCATTTTTTATTGCCCTGGTGTGAGCTCATTGCGGCGATTGCGCATGTGTTGTTCCTCTCCCGACAAATGTAATAGAGGCCATTGGTCACCAGCCAGCCCTGCTCCCGCCCCTCACGCGCATATACGTCCCGGAAGGCAGAAAGTGAAAGTAAGGACTCGATCCTCAAAACGAAACTGAAGAATGGGAAGCAGCCCCCGCCCTCCCACTCCTCACAGGCCGGATACTGAGCTTGTTTTTTTTACTGCTGATTTCGCCTACATTACCACAAACAAGCATTTACATCCCTAGGGATGCGCCAGTTAACATAAATCTGCCCCCTTGGTCTCTATGCGTGATTTAGAGTACAAAGCAGAAGCATTTCTTCTTGTTCTTGCTAAGCCCTGTTTTCCTCGAGACTGTTAACGCAGGAACCATTTGCGGCTTTAAAGTATTATTGTGTCTGCTTAGACTTCAACTACTGCCTTGATTCATGCAAGCTGTGAAGAAACAGCTTATTTACTTTGTTCTGGATTTCCTATGTTTATTGCAGTAACAAAACCGATTGTGGCCTGCTAGGTTACTCTGCTGCAGTAGACCAAACCTACTGACTTGCACTACTGGAATCCTTGTAAGTGTTTGAGGGGTTTGCTTCTTGTACTGGATATAAAGGTGTTTGTGTCTGTTCTCTTTACACCGGTCTCTCTCTTTTGTATCTTTCTGTAGTTACTCACGTGGAATGAGTTATACAGACACCTAGACCAAACCTAGGAAGCAAGCAAACCAGGCAGTGCACTTTATTATTTTGTCCCCTTCCCTTTTCTACGAGGTGCTGTTTTCCATAGTTGTACCTACCACACTGTGGGGAGCTGCGTTCTGGGGAATAGGGAGGCTTCTCTACAGGCTGTCGTCCCCGCCAGCTACTTAGAAGAGGTTAGTGGCTTGTATGTAGTAGTGTGGCTCACTGGTTAGAGGCAGCAGGCCTGAGAGCAGAAGTCAGCCCGGGACCAGGGTTCAATTCCCGACGCGGCAGGGTCGAGGACTCGATAATTCTCGCTTCGGTGCTTACTCTAATCAGGGGTTCCACTCGGCAACTCTGGGCATTAGCTTGCCTAATCTCCACAACGGCCCCACCAATTCCGGGGATGCCTGGCTCCACCTTGGGGACTCCCAGCAAGGGACCATCCCACAGGGAAAGCCAGGACAGGTTCCCCAGTGTTATACAGCGCCGGGACGCCACGTTGCTGGGGCAGCTGTGCGCTTTACAAGTGTACTACATTTACATTTACATATACTACATTTCTATCTCGGGCTACTGACATTCCTGACAAATAGTATCATTGCATAACATCACATGTTGGACGCCTGGAGAGTCCTACACCCTGCACATAGAGAAGGCACGTTGTACTCCTCAGTACATGCTAGCTGGTCGAGAGTGGACTATTGGTTGCTCTTGGCGGGACTATTCACGTGGCTCAAAGAGACATGTCACCTTGCACACACTTACTCAGACCATTCCCTTGTACTGTTAAAGCTTTGCCCCCCCCCCGCTAATGAAACTCCGTATCGCTCATGGCAACTCCAACCCACAGCGATGTTGGATGCTGTGTTCCAGGAGGAGCTGCGGCAGAAAATCCTGGCCATCTTCCCATGCAATATTGGCAGCGTGCAGACGCTGGCCAGCGTGTGGGAAAGTTTTAAGGTAACTGTCATGGGTTATGCATCTCTAAAAGTGGGGGAATACTGCGAAACATCAGGAATACGTTAAGCAAACTAAAAGTAACTGAGAATTCCATAGCGGAAGCACCTACTTCACTATTGCACGCACAGCTGAAGGAACAGCTAATAGAATATACGGATACATCAGACCGGGAAGCCCTATTTCGGTCTAAGTACACCCGTACCAATGCATATGGGGAGGGCGAGAGACCTGGAAAATCTCTTGCAGAGGCAATTAGCACCCCACAGTTCTCAAACAACATATTTAGCGTAGAGATTGAGACTGGCACATTGCACGCCAACTCCACAACAATCCTTAATATTTTCACGTCCCATTTACTGCACACACAGAACTGGACAGATAGATTTGGCAGCATATTTTGAAGACACTGCACTTGGTTGGATAAATGACAGTCGTAGGGAATTCCTGGCAGCGGACATTGAGGAGGACGAGGTGCGGAGGCCATCATGCAATTGCGCTCCAGTAAGGCCCTGGGCCCTGATGGCCTACCAGTGGATTTTTACAAATGCTACATAAATGAGATAGTTCCCATACTTAGAAAGGTATATGAGAAGACTAGAGAGACTGGAGTTCTCCTGCAGTCGATGCGGCAAGCCCTAAACATATTTCTCCCCAAACCAGGCCGGGACGCTACCAAATGTGATGCTTATAGACCCCTGTCCTTAATATATTGCGATTCTAAGATTCTAGCTAAAATATTAGGCAACAGACTTAGCTTGCTGATGACAGGGCTAGTACTGCCAGACCAAGCTGGGTTTATACCCCTGAGGGCAACGTCCCACAACCTGCGCACAATCTTCGCGCTGCTACACAACGTTGACCCAGAGTCTAATGCAGCAGCTGTATTATTAGATACCACTAAGACATTCAATTAATTAGAATGGGATTACCTACTCACGATCTTGGGCAGAATGGGCTTACCTGCGGCATTCCTTAGCTGGATAGCTCTGCTGTACAACCAACCCATGGCTGTCGCGCAGGTGAATGGTCTGCACTCTGCCCCTTTCTCGATCTCGAAGGGCACTCGACAGGGGTGCCACTTGTCGCCCCTGCTCTTCACCCTCTCTATTGAGCCCTTAGCTGCCAAACTCCATCAACACCACAGAGAATATGCCATACCATATCCCTCGAGACATATCCTACTCTCACTTTATGTTAACGACATCACCCTCTATCTTCGCGAACCGAGCATCAGCCTGCAACCTGTCCTTCTGGAATTTATCAGGTTTGGGGACATCTCAGGGATACATATCAACTGGAGCAAATCCCAGATATGCCCCCTGACTTCATTCACTCCAGAGATACCCCTACATTTTCCATTAACATGGTGTGACTCGGAAATAAAATATTTGGGTGTGAGGATTACCCGAGATAGGGGGCGACACTGAGGGCAAACTATAGAACCACATTTGAATCTATCACAAACTCGATTAGCCGCTGGATATCATTGCCACTATCAATAGCAGGTAGGGTACCACTGATGAAAATGATAATCCTTCCGAAGTTACTCTATCTATTTATCATCATACTCTACCTCAGGTCACTCCTTCTTTAGCGCAATTAAATGTCAACTCATCAGATTGTCTTGGGGGGCAAACTGCCCAGAATAAGTTGGCAGACACTGACCCTCCCATTCTCATGTGAGGGGCTTTGAGGCTCCTGACATCGAGCTTTACTTCTTATGTGTTCAAGCGCATAACGCCATACATTGACTCCAGCCTCCACCCTTTATGCCTCATTTAGCCATTGAACAAGAGTAAATGGTTCCACTGCCCTTGACGGCCTTCATTGGAGTGAGCATTGCAGAGTTGAGTACCACACACTCAACGGTAGTGTGCATGAATTTAGCATTGAGGAGGCTGATTAAAAATATAGGGAAGCCTCTACTATACTCTCCTCTGCTGCCCCTCCCGTATCTGTACCTAGCCCTGGTTACTCAGGAAACAGCTTGTAGGAAAATGCTCAGCCTTAACACCAAGGGAGACATATATCAAGAAGGTCTATTCAAAGGTAGACAAACATTCATGGGGGGGATGGCGTCAACATTAGAAATGTTCCTGTACATCAGGCTGTGACATGAGATTAAAGTAAATACCCCTGTATTTCTACATGAACCTGCCAGATATGACACATTACACACTCTCCTCCAAATGAACGTGGCAGCACACGTGGCGTCTAGGCTATACCACATGGCTTCACTTGAGTGTCCATGTCCACAGCAAGAAGCGAGAAGAGGCTGGGACCTGGAACTAGAAGCCACACTCTCAGAAAAGAAATGAGAGTATTGCTACAAGCAGACAGAGGCCATCATAGCGAGTAGCCACTTAAGGATTATACACTTTAATTTTAAACATTGTGTGTTTACACAGCTATAAGCTACGAGATAACGACCGATGCAATAGATGCAGGAATAAGGGAGCTGGTTTCCTGCACTTGGCATGGCAGTGCAATGCAATACTGAAATACTGAGGGGAAGAACTAGATGCGGTTTCCCAGATGACTGGATATCACACTACAATGACACCAATAATTGCACTGTTGGGATACACAGAAGAACAGCCCCGGACACATAGGAAATTCTTCGCTTTCAGCATGTTGCTCGCGAAGAGGCATGTAGCATGCAGGTGGGGCTGGGGACATCCTCCCAAATGTAAGGAGTGGCTCATTGATCTAATATACTGGAAGGATCAACTCACCACATATGCAGAGTTGTTACCACCTTCCTCACGCCCCAGGGAGATATGGGATCCGCTACTGACAGACCTGCGTGACCACACTGACTAACCACTCACACGTCATGCTGCCGACACCCTCTACAATTAACATGGAGTCAGGCACATCGTAACTGAAGACTAGCTCAGCATGCGCCTACACACAATCAATCGTACAGTGGCTATGCATTTTTTTTAATATTGTACCATTCACTAATTGGGTGCGAGATAAATCTCACCGCAACAATTGCATATTGTCCTGGATTCTTAAAAATGTGATGTAGCATGTTGATAGAATTGCTAAGTTGGGGTGGACACAACGCCTGATATATACAAACTACTATGGAATGTGTACTTTGTATATGCTGGACAAAGTATACTCTTGGGAACATGTTTTGTACTGCTGTGTATGATCAATAAAATTAAATTAAAAAAACTATAGATCCTCGCCTGGCCTTTGTGTTGCCTCACATTTGTTTTATTTCCCCCCTTTGTTTTTTTCCCTTTCATACTTTCAGTGCATAGTAGTTTGATCCAGTGAATTTGTTTGGAGCTGTGGCTATGTCACATAAAGCTCTTCTTCTCCTGGTCTTCTATCTGTTTGCAAGAATTGGTTCCTGATTTTCCTTAGCAATCACCACAGCAACCTTGTTGTGAGTGTCAATATGCAACAAAAGCCCTGCTTTACTCTTCGCCTATGAGCACCAACATATTGAATATATGTTGTTGTAGTCTGAGATTTACAACCAAATTCTGAAGCTTACAACTCAACCAGAAGTTCCCCATATGATTTCAGGCTGCATCGTCAGTGCCTCCAGGAACCCCAAAAACACCTTGAGCAGCTATATTCTGCCTCTCTTCTCATTCCTCATTTTGCCCACACCATCAATAGTGTG
Organism: Lissotriton helveticus; assembly: GCF_964261635.1. Classification (NCBI taxonomy): domain Eukaryota; kingdom Metazoa; phylum Chordata; class Amphibia; order Caudata; family Salamandridae; genus Lissotriton; species Lissotriton helveticus. The sequence continues at coordinate 1,379,178,491 of NC_136059.1, forward strand.
TAACTGTACATTATTATCACTCACATCAACGTAGGGATGGTTATGTTTATGTCAGATGACAACTACTGTAGGGCTGTGATGCACTGGACTTCGGAATATTTTTTTGTAATAACAAAATGTACTCTGTACAATTTTCTAAGAAGCAAGAAGACTTGAAACTAGAAATCCAAAACTCATATAGCGATGTCATGGCTGAAGCAACATTTTAGTACAATTGTCTACCAAGGACGCTGTGTGCCATGAAAACATTTGTATCAGAAAGTTCAAGGTGACTACCATCTTTTTAGACACGTGAGAGCTTGTGGCCGACTGGGAAATGTAGTTCACAGCTGGTGCTCTGCTGCACAGCATCTTCTCTTTGATCACACAGCCTGAATCCACTCTGTACCAGCACCTTGTAAGGACTACCAACATTCCCTTGACTGAAAGTCACTCACTGCAGAAGGCATCAAGGTACTGCTTCCTCGTAGTTGGACCAGATTTAAAGGTAAGTGTCACTTCGAACCCTGCCTCCTGATACAAGGAACAGCAGACTGCCATCTCTGCTTTTGCATTCTCAAACTAGAATAATATTATAAAAGAAGCCTGTATTCCTTAAAGGAACTGGTGCTGCTTTGAAACAAAAATTGCCATGTGGAAACATTTTGGGGGAAACAGGCTGTGATCCACTGTCTGCTCCCCCGAAGTTGCTCAACACAGTTCCCAAAGGGGAAGCAGGCTAAAAGGGACAACGCCCCTGTGTGTGAATGGGCTAGCACTTCCTTTGAAGAATTGGTAGCTAATCAATGGTGTGTGGCTGCAAATGTGGTAACAGTTCATTGTTATATCTCATTGCAATTTGCAATTAGGACAGAACGTACCTTTTAAGCCTTTCCGCATTTGCTATTGGGGTGAATTTGTAAACCCATTTTGTAATTCGGAAAAGATTTACCAAATTGCAATAGGGCTTAGTAGGTATCAAATAGCCATTTTGCAATTGCAAGACCAGTGATTTTGTGAACCACAGGGTTTGTGACCCTATAATGGCTTTGTACATCAGCCTTTTAGTTCCTATACTTTTTGGAAAAAAACTAACTTGATCCTGGGTGATGAAAAAGGAACTTTCTCACCCAGTCCATAAGCAAAATATCCTGTTAGAAAATGATGGCTGGTGGGCAACCTTGAACCATGTTGCCGATCTAAGTTTGGCTGCCGCCTACCAATGACGGCATGAGAGAGTACAGGGAGGTTGTGCCGCGGGGGCTGGGGTGTTTTATAGACCATCTGTTCACCTCACAATATGACTCAAGCTTGGGGTCAGTAGGTAGCAGGCATCAACAAGTTCCTTGAGAAGGTAAGAATTGCTTTTTTAAGTTCAGCACAATGAATTGAGTAATGGGGAGAAGAAAGAATTGGGCACCCTCAACTTATTGCTTCAACAAAAGAGGGGGGGGACCAAGGAGCTTTTTACGGTCCAGTGTCCATGCTCCTAAATTATAAATGTATACCAAAAAGGGGACACTGTTCCTAAAGCAAGGTGCAAAAGTCACCCGTGCAAAACGGTGCAAAAAGTCACCCATTTAAAAACAGGGGAAGAAAAGAGAAAGAACAGGGATCCTAGGTAACAGTCCCCACTAGTGATAGGAAAACCATGTTGTTGTCCTCTGTTGCCCTCACACACCCCGAAAGGTGTCATGCTTCATCATTGGGCAGTTGCTCCTCGTAGGGCCGGCGCTGCAATTCCCTACGGGTCCCTCGAAGGGTCTCTTTATCGGAGATCTTTCAATAGGACTGCCGGTTGATGCATGTGGGTGTGTGGGGTGTGGGGAATGGGTTTGTTCATATTCAATTGAGGGTAATAAATTGACGTGCAAGTGTGATATAAAAGTAGGGTCACCAAGCAACGAAGGTAAATAGGTGTACCCAAAGTAGTCTCAACTGCTAATTAAAATCTAGCCCCAATGGCATACTATGCCCGGGTATAGAACGACATAGGTCAACATGTTTCGCGCCTATATTGCCATAAGGATCGTTGGCGCTTCTTCAGGACCAGAACTATAGTGTGTAAAGTGCACGTGAAAGAAAACAAAAAATACCCTCACATAAATCAGGGCGGCGCAGTAACCTGTATGCCCAGCTTCTGGCTACAACTGCATGGTGGAACCGCTCCTGATCAGTACATAAATCAGGGCGGCGCAGTAACCTGTATGCCCAGCTTCTGGCTACAACTGCATGGTGGAACCGCTCCTGATCAGTACCTCGTCATGTCGAGGAAACCAACGCTGGCACAAGCATTGTACACCACCAATATGCCGGGGTATTCCCCGCGTGCGGATGCCTCCGCACCTACTCCTACAATGCGTCTGCCGAGAGAGGGCAACAGAGGACAACAACATGGTTTTCCTATCACTAGTGGGGACTGTTACCTAGGATCCCTGTTCTTTCTCTTTTCTTCCCCTGTTTTTAAATGGGTGACTTTTTGCACCGTTTTGCACGGGTGACTTTTGCACCTTGCTTTAGGAACAGTGTCCCCTTTTTGGTATACCCTCAACTTATTACCATGAGAATGGGTAACAGGACAATGAGTCATGGGTCGGGATAGGAGTGGAAGGAGACAGAGCTGTAAGGATGAGAAGGAATAGAAGAAAGAGGGAAGGAGTAAGAAAGCTGGGGGTAGAAAAGGCCTGTTTCATCTATGTTTATTGCTATCGTTTCTGGCTTATGGTGTAGTTTTATTGTGCTCCTTTCAATTGGTAGCAAACAAAGTAATCTGTGTCTTTTATACTCAGACTTCTCTAAAGTTTCCAAATGTTGACATAAAAAAATGACAGTAGAGTTGTTCTTTTCTAGTGAGGAATTTCAGCTTGTTCAACAGTTGTGTTCGAACTTGTTACAATCCAAGTGGTTAGACGCCATATTTTACCACCTAATGTTTATGAATTGAGCACCACTGAGATGGATAATATTAACATTTAATCATTTAAGCTGATTATCAGTTAGGTGTGCCTTTGTGCAAGATATTTATATAAAGGCGCTACATGTAAGTGAAAGGCTCTCATAATACCTCAAGCCAGGATAATCTGTTCTTTCTAGCCAGTCCTCTTCTGGGCCAACATCCAGTGTCATCGCCCTCCTGACTATTGTAGTCTAGATCACAGAATTCATCCTTTTTTGTACTTCAATTACTGCCTCGGTATATCCAATGACCACTTTGTTCTCAATGTTAACCAGAATCTTACAAAATGTCTTGCATAGTGATCCTTTTCTTCATTCTGGCTACAATAAAATGATCAATTTAACTGCTTTAATATATCTGCTTAGTTAAGGTTTCAGTATCAGTCCTTCTCTTGTGGTTTTATCAATATAAAACTTCCTGATAGGTTTTTAGATGTCAATTTGAAACATTCATTATATAAAACTGCTCACTTCTACTGTTGGAAATTGCGTTTTCTGCAGGGTTATCCCCAAACTTTTTTGCTTCTTCCTCCTATTTTTTTCTGACCTGTTTTTGTTGGTTTTAGGACTCTGGGCACTTTACCACTGCTAATCAGTGCTAAAGTGCATATGCTCTCTGTGTAAATTGTGTTATGGATTGGTGTTTCCATGATTGGGTATTTGATTTACTTGTTAGTCCCTAGTAACATGCACTGAGTGTGCCAGGGCCTGTAAATCAACTGCTACTAGTGGGCCTGCAGCACTGATTGTGCCACCCATGTGAGTAGCCCTGAAAAGGTAACTCAGACTGGCCATTACAGAATCTGCACGCATTTTGTAACTGCCATGTCGACTTGGTGACTGCACCCACTTGCCATGCCCTAAACCTTCCCTTTTCTACATGTCAGTCACCACTAAGGGAGGCCCAGGGTACCTCTGTGGGCAGGGTTCAGTGTATGTGAAAGGTAGGACATGCCCTCGTGTGTGTGTGTGTGGAATGTCCTGATAGTGAATTACAGCTCATTTCGTTTTTCACTATTGCAAAGCTACCTGTTCTCCACAGGACAGAATGGGAAGTTTGTTTATAACATCTTATAAACATAACTGGCCCTGGGAAGTAGGTGGCAAAATAAAGTTTAGTATGCCTGAACTCAGAATCTAAAGATGTATCTTTTAGTGAAGGTGATTTTTACATTCTGTGTTTGAAAATATCACTTTTAGAAAGTAGGTATTTTCTTGCTCAGTCATCCCGTGTGCCTCTGCTAGAATGTGGATTGCCTATCTGGGTTTTGGATGACTGAAGGCTGGGGAGCAGGGGGGGCTCCAGATAGTCTAGGTAGGGTCAGGAAAGGGCTGAATAGATCTGGTCTGCAATGGGGGAAGGGGGGAGATTTCATTGCACCTCAAAGGGCCTGGTCTGCCTCTGACAATACCATATCCAGCTCCTGCCAGGAATTTACACCAGAGAAGGCAGAACTGGTTCTGGCTGGGCACAGACACTCGCTGCCTAAGAGATCAAAGGATTTTGGGTTATAAATATTGGGGCCCAGACCCCTGAAATTTAGAACTCTTTTGGATCAAGAAGACTGCCAAGAGAAGAGCTGGAGAACCTGTGAGGAGGGCTACCACTTTGCTGTGTGCTTTGCTGTGTTGGCCTGCAGTGGCTGCTTCTGTTTTTTTGGGGGGCAATGAAAGGACTGGACTGAACATTCTGCAATTTACTTTTGTGAGTTTCTCCAGTGGCTTGAGGTAGAGCTTGCCCCTTGGTCAAGAAGTCCCATGAACAGCAAACAATTCAAGCTCTTCTGCCCTCAGCACTGGGGACTGTGTATTTTATGCTGCAACAGAAGAAAAGCAACTCAACGATGTCTACGACGCCGCTGCCGACTCCTTGTCCTGAAGGCACCGCAGAGGGCAACGCCACGACGCAGCAACGAGACCCATGTCCACCACCGAGCTGCTGTTCAACCGTGACCTGTGGGCACCACACTCCGCACCGCCTTACTTCCCACTTCACGACGACGCCTTCGTATCCCCAATGACGACGCTCCACACCGAAATCGATGCTGCTGCTTGCACCGTGGTTCGAGGGCACCACTCGTAAAGTTATACGATGCATCACCCTCATCCTGCACCTCAGCTTTGTCCTACCGATGCTGGCGGCATCAACTCCAGTTCGTCAGCCGAGGACAGTGCCTCAGCCACAACAATGCCGCTGCTTGCACCGTGACTTGCCAGCACAGCAACGAGCAGCGCCTTCATCTCGCACCATGACCCTGGTCTCAACGGCTACGCCATCTGACGCCTCCACTGAGAGACGGCTCACACTGCGACCTGAGGGCACCGCCTGCTGCACCACTGCACTTCGCACTGCAGCACACAACGCCGGCTGACACCAGTGCTCCTGACTCTATCAGAGAGGAGATCGACATGCAACGCGCGTGACTTCGACGTCCCCGACGACTCCTGCACCGACTTCCAGACCGACGCCTACAGACGGCGTGTTTTTGGAAGCTCAATGAGAGTTCATCGACGCCCTGCATTTCTAAAAGATACTGTTTGCAGGTCTTCCAGACATCGTAGCTGGCCCGCCACGCCGTGGTCAGCCAGAACTGTTTGGATATGTTTGCTCACGAAGCCCTGCATGGAGCTATCGACATCAAGGAACTATTTTTAAAGCATATTTCGATAAGTGAAGATTTTTAAATACTGTATTGTGGATTTTTATCGTTTTTGGTCTTGTCTTAAGTATATAAAAATAATGGATATTTTGATTAACTGGTGTGGAATCGTTTTGTAGTGCTTACATCGTATTACTGTTGGTTATGTGCAAATGCTTTACACGCTGCCTCTAAGATAAGCCTGACTGCTCATGCCAAGCTACGAAGGGGGTGAGCAGGGGTTATTTTAGGAGTGTAACTCCCTTATCCTAACTAGAGTGGTGGGTTCTGCCTGGCTTTGGCACATGCCCTAGCCTGTCAGAAATCCCACTTCTAACATTATCTTACGGACCAAATTGCAAAATGCGTTTACAAACTCACCCCAATGCAAATGCAGAGGGGCTTAAAAGGGAATTTCTTTCCTGATTCCAAATTGCAATGAGAGTCATCAGTGATGTCATGAGTGAAGTCACTGACCATGTCATGACTGATATAATATGCGAGGTCATAAGCAGTGCATTGCGGGTATGAGTTATAGTTAGCTGGTAGCCTAACTATAAGGTCCCTATAACCTTTGCCCTTTTCAGTGAATTTCTAAGTTTTTTTTTTTTTAATTCTGTTTCCAAACTATGACTCCCCTGTAACCTTTGGTTCTTTTCAGTCAATTTGTAAGGTTTTTTAGATGCTAAATACCAACTATAACATCCCTGTAACCTTTAGTTTGTAGAGTGTTGATTGTTCCCACAGCTATGTCTATTGGGCTAAACAAGCTGAAAAAAGAGCGATATTGACTGGGACTTTGATTTGCCAAATGTGGAGATTACTCAGGTTGGCCGGGGAGGGTTAGAGTTTCATCAGTTGATGACTTTGGTTAAACCATTGTGGATTGCAGAGCTCCTCCCCTCATGATTGTGCACTGTGGTGGCCATGACCTAGGCACATTGACTGGGGTAGGGCTGGGAATACAATTGAAAGATACCTTTCCAGAACTATTTTCACTTTTCCCTCACACTGCCTTGGTGTACTCTAATATATGCCAAAGACAGAAATGGAAGAGGTCAAATCAATTCTGTCCACAGATTTACAAAGCCAGGAAACATGTTAATAAAACTGGTTCTGCATTTCCATTGCATGGGCTGTGTCTATAACAACAATCTGCGTTTTGGCATGAAATTTATAGAAATGATGGAGGGCACTTTACAGACGAAGGCAACAGGGTATTTCTAGGTAACCTGCAACTCTGCATCCGGTCTTATGTGCAGCTGTCATATATACACAGTCAACACAAAGGCTCTTGTCAGAGCCACCCTAGTACCCGAAATATTGTTAATTTTCTTCATAAAGACCCTTTTTTTTTAGTTGTTGGGAATCTTTGCGACAACGTTGTGATGGTCACAAATACGTCACAGAATCGCAAAACAAAAACAGACATTCTTCCGCCACCAGCATTAATTAGATTATTAACTAAACAAATCCATTGTAAACATTGTGCTGCATATAATACTATATCCATGCTTCTTTAAAAACATGTTTAAACTCATCATTTTGTACTAAGTGTTTTTAAAATTCATCTTTAAGACATATTTTCCATTTTTCACGGTTATTTGGGACATCGTGACGATATTGTTGACTGCGCCGATTGAGCTTTTTCCATAAAGTCTAAAAAACATATCCACACTCTAGAGGTTTCTCACAGTATTCTCTAAAGTCATGTTTTTCTAGAGTTTTTTTTAAAAAAAAGCTTCTAAAACCTATGTTATGTTTTCACTGTGACTCTAGAGATAGCAATAACATCACGTGCAATTAAAAAATTCAATTTTGGACACATAACTTGTGTCACTAACACCCCCATTTCTCAAACATGGGGTCAGAGTACCTCTACTATGACCCCTATATTAGCTTTTTCAGAAACTTACCATTCCAGATCAATAAAATGGAGGTCCCAACTTTCTTTTCGGGTTGTCATGTATTCCTATAGGTTCTGAATCAATCCCCCTATTCCTGACCCTATTCAAGTTAGACAAACCAACAAGTTAACTAGCAGTCAGCCCATGAGGAAGAAAAACCCCCATGATGCAGATACCGTTATCTGACGCAGTCACACTACGGCACAGGAACGTGTTATCTGATTAGGTCATAACGCTTGCGATCTAATTAGACAAGCGATATTCCTCCAGCCCCTGATAAGGCATACGGAGTTCTCATAACAAATCAAACCTATGACAACCTGGAAAAACCGTGCGGCCATTGTTTTGATTTCACAGAGAACTTTAGTAAAAGAATGTGCTAACGAGCAAGTCGTATGACATCTTTATTGACGTATCTATGTCCATCCTTACGTCAATCTCGGCACCTTAAAGGTATAAATATTACCGATCTTGCCCTATGCAAACACACGCGTGGTGACGAGACGGAACAGCCATACTTGCCGAAGCCCAGAGCAGAGCAGACCCCGCTGGCAGCAGCCCCGCCTTCCTGACGCGCTGAGAGACGCGCTGCTTTCTCCTGCCGAGAATCCAGCCCCGGCGTTTCTGGGCAGCCCTCGCAGGCAGCCTGGAATATCGAGACCAGAGAGAGAGATACCATTCCTCATTCATCCTAACTTCCAGGTACAGAACTGAATAACCCCTCACAGAGAATTCTTTAGTTATTCACTTGGCAAAAACAAACTTAACTTAAACTGTAACTTTCTATTCCCGCCCACGTATTAGACTTAGGTCAGGTACACAGGGTAGGCGTATCTAGAAACACCAGTTGAGTACGTCTAGTCAAATGTAAATGTGTATGTAATATATTTTATTCATTTTAAACCTTCATATGGCTTAGAAACCATATAAATGTTTTTACAGTATTATTTTATACTTCTGCTTCTAATGTATGCACTTTACTTAACTATAAGTATTGCAATAATATCGATCCATTTCTCATGTATGAGAAAAGAGACTGATCAATAAATACCACCTTTTTATTGAATACGCCCGTCTCTTCCTTTTCTCTACAATCTGATGAGACTAAGAATGCACGTACTGACTGAGTAAAATAATTGCCTTTTGTTCACACGACTCTCAAGATTTACTCTTGATTAGGGGAGAGCAAAGTTGTCATGTTCTATGGTTGTCAGAAACTAAATCCCTTCTTGTCTAATCAGGGAAGTTACTTCTTTCCTGAACATTCGAGAAAGTTTCTAGTGAACTCTGAGCTAAGCTGGCAAACCCAAAACTTTAAGTCTAGTATCGACAGTAGTAGACCTAGTTAACGTCTGGCCTAGGCCTTTACTGCTGTAGGTATTATTCCAATGCGCAGAGCCTATTGGGATGATAGGAACTACACTACATGGCGCCCAACGCGTTTGGAAAGGGCGATAAAACTAACGTAAGACATTTAGAGTAACTCAGTCGTGCTTTCTCACTCAGACCCCTTTTCCCATTATACTCCAAAGACGTCTGGAGTGGGTGAAAGGTTATATCCTCCAAAACCTCGCAGGGGGGAACTCCTATGTATGGTTCTTGTTATAGTCAACGTTGAAGGATACACTGTTCCAAAATATTGTGCATCTAATCTTTGTTTCCACAAGAAACCTGATCTGCAAACAAAAGAAATAACCATCCTGTCAGTAAAATGGGAGACAGTGATGAAGAAAGAGAGGCAGTTAGATTAGCAGCTGACATAGCAGAAGCTGATACTGCACTACAAAATGCAGACCCGGAGATAATACTCTAAAACTTATAGAAAATGGACTGACACCTAGAGGTGGCACAGTCATATTCGTAATTGAGGCACACGAATATCGGCAGACAGAGGTATACTATTCATGGATACATTTTCCAGCAGCAAATGCTGTAACAAAGTACTTCCACTATTACAAAATAGAGGAACCTCCTGAAATGTACACTCCTTTCGAGGAGGTGGAAGTACCACTCAAATTCCAAGAGCATTTGCTCTTATTTGATGGCGCCCTAAAACATAACAATCACATCACCAGGCTCGGTCCTTTAGGTAGACCAGGAGCAACGTGGCCGGTACTAGCCGGATACACACCACATCCAGACTTCGAAAGAATGCCTGCAGCAGATCTTTTAGTACAACTAAAACAATTAATAAAAATACATAGACAATTAGTCCAGTATGTGATGCGGACTTCAACAATTCAGCCAGCGATTAAACTTCCACAGCTGACCCCTCACCAGGGGAACACAAATAAAATTACACCACAGAACATCCAATCCTGCCTAGGTAAAGTACCGGCTAAACGGGAACAAATACCATTCTGGTTGACACAGAAAATCACCCAAATAGAGGCGGTGTTTCCTGACACCACCCCATTAGAAAAACACAAGATTCTGACTATCTGTCTCCCAATGGGAATCGCACCACACATTGAGGACTGTGACACTTGGGGTACAGTCTTTGCTTCCATCTACACAAAAACGCACGGTGTTCCATCCATTTCGGTAATACCAGATGTGCTAAAACAAATTCAAGATGAATACGGTCCAGAACCCGCTTTAACTCTTGGTATGAAATTACTAAAAGACTTCAAGCAGGTCTCGGCTATACTATTAGCCAACATAAAAGGAGAAGCAGCAAACGTGGCGATCCGCCAGAGGTTAAAAGAGACAGATATAGCAGACCAACCAGCTGAAATAGCCAGAATCATAGAAAAATCCTATGAGGAACTAGGTAGAGATAGTTTAGGTGGGATACCAGTAAAACCGCAACTAATTGAAAGTCCTGAAAAAATATTTTATAATAATAAATCTACATCACCAAAAAAGAACTGGGATGGAAACAAACAATCCAATCCTAAAGAAAAGAAATTCCAGTCCAGAGGAAGGTCTCCTAGGCGAAGAGAAAAATCTCCGAACCAGAGACACAGGTCACCACAAAGTGACCCCTCTGGGAATAGATATAACCTTAGAAATAGGGATAATATAAAAAAGGCTGATAGATATCAAGACATTGATACACGTCCCTCTCAATCTTTTCAGACTTCCTCGCAGAAATCGGAAAGAAGAGGACGATCAGAACAAAGAGAAGAGCACGCCAAGTCCAAAGACAAGGAACCTGCTCAGCTAAAAAAGAAATTACAATTTCCAAAAAAGAAGGTAGCCAGTATCAAGGTAGTTAACAATGTCGAGAATACTGAGGACACAACTGAAAAACGGGGAATGGGCTCAGACAATGCTAGACAGCGCAGCAGAAGTGAGCATAGCTCGCAAAGTCCTTATGAATCATCTGGAGACAGTGGACACGAATGAATATCTTCAAGTGGAAACTGCAGACACCAGGGTTAGCAAATCCCACAAAATATACGAAATAACATTACGTATAGAGGGGGATAAGACTAGAAAAATAAGGGGACTATTTTGGGATAATCTCTCCAAGGGCTATGATATCCTTCTAGCTGAAAAAGACTGGCCACCAGAGTTTGTCAGGGAGTGCCCTCATGGCGAAGAAATAATTATGCCTGCCTTCTCAAATCATATCCCAATTCATAAAAAATACACACTTGCTAGAAAGTGGGCAGTGGCTCTAGCTCCTGCCTTATATAAAAATCACGTGGGATGGGATGAGGACTCTCCTCCTCACAAAATCCAGTTAAAATTACAACCTACTCCACAAAGGCAGTACCCAATTAAGCAAGAAGCTAAAAAACAGGTAAATGAAATACTAGATCAGCTAGAATACCAGGGGGTGATTGAAACTTGCACCTCACAAATGAACAACCCTTTGTTTCCGGTCTCCAAACCAGACAATTCATATCGTCTTGTTTTGGATTACCGACACCTTAACACATGTTGCAAAACTTTTGCAGTGCAAAACTCACACAGTGCTGCACTAATGAATAACATAGTGCGCAAAAAATACAAAACAACATTAGACATCTCTAATGGATTCTTTTGTCAAAACATAGCACCAGAGAGCAGATATTTAACAGCGTTCTCAATAAATGGCACTCAAAAACAATTCTGTCGGTTAGCCCAGGGGTACAAGAACAGCCCGGGGGTATTCTCAGCGAGAGTAACAGAATTACTACAAATATATGATGATGAAGCATTATCTTATGTCGATGACATTTACTTAACAGATGATGACTTGGAGACTCACTTGAAAAGAGTGAACACCATAATACTTGGGTTCGCTGCAGAGGGTTACAAATTCAACTTTAAAAAATCCAGAATTGCCCATCTGACAGTCCTGTTCGTAGGATATGAATTATCAAATATAGCCTGGCTGACAATTTTCTAGAACTAGACGAATTAAAAAATCTAGAATATGAAAAAACATATCCTCTGCCAATCGACATTCTGCCTTTACGACATTACGCCTGTGTAATCTATACAGACGGACATGCTCAACCCCCCGTTTGGGGAGAACAAGCATACAACCCCATATGTGGGATTACAAAAGAAGTGTGGCGCGGAGGTAAACTAAAACCTCTATTAACAAAAACACACTCAGTAGAAACTAATTCGGAACAACAAACTGGGATAGTAGCTTTGAAAATGGCGCTAGATAATGCGGATCGCGAATTCCCGACACTTATAGTGTCAGATTCATATTACTGCGTCAAATCATATAACAAGGATTTACAGACATGGATTCAAAACGGTTACAAAGATACCACAGATGCACCAATAAAGCAGAAACTGCTCTGGGAACAAATAGCTCTTTTGAAAAAAGAACTACCAAAGACTCACGTGACACACTCACTGAGTCATCAGCGTGATGGCGTTCACGTTGCAGGGAATTCATTGGCTGAAACAGCCACAGCGGCTGCCACTAAATCGGCACCCGTAGTTCGAAAAAAGCGTACATTAAAATACATTGACGGTGAAACAATGCTGGCGGTGAAAACGTCATCAAAAGGCGACTGCTCAGCAATACCGATCAACTATCCACTCAATTACACATACATAATCGATGCAAACTCCGTCCCTTTTGCTCGAATCCCTGGAGTGGGGGATAGAGTGATTCCAAACATGGACAGGAGAAACTTGTTAATCGCAGACGCACATATGGGCGAGGGTCTCAGACACCTCAAACTAAAAGATTCTCTGGAAGAATTACAATCACGGCACTGGTGGCCAGGCATGAGCCTACATCATACCATGTTTGAAAAAAACTGCCCAAACTGCAACAGAAATCGCAGTGGGGAGAGGAAAAGTATAATACGATGGAACCTGACTGCAGAGAATATCACCAGTAAAGAGGGAGGCTTGCGATTAACATATACAGGCTAGTTACCACTTATAATGTAGATCACCAGCACTCGGCTGACGTCTGGACTGTTATACAAAGATTTGCGAGTCTAAATGGCATATACGCTAAGAGCATGCTACGTTTGACCATTTTTTTCACTCTAGCCCACCAGCCTGAGGGGAAAAAATGACCAAATGAGCACAGCCCAGCGGGAATCTTCTCACTTCCTTCCTGAGGGTACGGGATGGTGTAAAGAAAAAACCAAGGCAGAAAGCAATCTATAACGGAAAGGATATTAGGTTCGGGAGCTGGGTGGGTCAAACATCTAATAAGTGTCCAACGTAGTCTAAATAACTTGCCAAGAAATTCTCTGAAGGGATTCAGTCCGTACGAATTATTATTCGGAACTAGGATGATTATCTCTGACCTTGACAGTCAGACTTCAGTGGTGAAAGAAAAAAGCTTTGATATCAAAGACCGTTTGGCTATTTTGCAGGACTTAAACAAAACAAGAAAAGACCTGAGCAACATAAAGTTGAAACAACAGCCAACAACCACTGAAGAACCACCACCTGTCCCAGCAAGACCTGTCTGGATTCCAAAAGTCGGGGATCTAGTCAGAGAAAAGATCGCGGTAAAGAAGGAATTTGGGCCTTCTTACAGAAAAGCAGTTCCTGTCTTGTCTGTCAACGGGACAAGATCAGTTGTACTACCGCCGCTTGCTGGTAAAAAGGAGAACCGAGTTGTATCCATCGACCTGGTAAAACCACAACATGTGGCCGATAACAAACAGTAGGCCAAGTGGACTCCCAATAAGTAGCAGAACACCAAGGTTTGCTACCAGTACAGAGGTCCTAACGAAGAGGCTCATCACATTCGAAACGCCTACAGAAGAACAACCTGGACTATGCAGCAATGCAATAGAACTCAGACCTCTGAAAACCCAAATAAAAACATTTAGCAGAGACACACCAATCTACAATGAAGTACCAAGTGAAAATGCAAGAAACAGAAATCCTGAACCAATTGGAACAATTGACAGAACTGCATCCGGCTACTTCATAAACTTCGATGATTCCTCTGAAGGCTTCACTGAATCAAAAACACAACCATCATCAAAAACCTTTAAAGATAAAGCTAAAGAACTTTTGAAACAACTGAAAGAAACATATCTGATTTCTCCATGGATTGATTTTTGGGTGGGTTTTGGTGCATTTATCCTCATACTTTGGCTCATCATGGTACTTACTTTGGGACGCTTCATTGAGGGAAAATATGCTAAATTGGACACAGCAAGTCAGAAAATCAACTTCATCCTCAAGCCACAAACATCTTCACACATCGAGAAAAGAGAACTTTCTTCAGCCAACTTCACAGCCAATCCGATACCTGGTGGGGTAGCCTGGGACTACACTGATTATGAAATGTATGGTCCGGTCGAGATCCTGAAATATCCACACCAAATTAAGATCTCCTTGAGTGACTTTGTAAAACCAAACTCATTTGCTGATGATTGGGACTTCGAAAGCATTAATAATATGATGTCTGACTTAGTAATGTCTGCTAAATTTACCAAACATGATTATTTGCAGGGTTCTACCAATTATGATAGTATGTATTGCTATAACCACTATGGTAACCATTTTCTACATAAATCTGCACAACCTAGAAATGTTTTAAATTATAATCAATGGGAACATTGTGCAACACCTCCAAAAGGGAGCTCAAGAACCGTTTATGACAAATATTCATACTTTTCTGGTTTTAACACAAGTAATGCTGAAACATTTTATTTTAAATTGTCAAACAAAACAGGGACCAAGACCATGATAACCAACACAAAATTGATTTATTCAGACTCATTTTTTGAACAAATGAATACTTTTGGATTTGATTATTGGGACAAAAATGTTGAATTGAAAAGTGTTTGGGGTACAAAAGAATGGCAAGTACAGGGTTTAGAAGCTTTGTTTAGAGCCTGCATGATCCCAGAACAAATGATATTTTTAAATGACACTGTTCAACAAACCACCTGTCTTGGCCTAGCCAAAATCAAAGATTTAAATAAACCGTCTATTCCAAAGCCAACAATGTTTAGCAACACTTCTACAGATGATACAGAGATAGACGTAAACCTTATATTAAACCAAAACAGAACACATCCTGATTGGAAACAGTGGTTGATCTGGCCCACAGATACTAATAACTGTCAAGACAGATTCCTGAATAAAACACAGGGGTTCAAAATGACCAGGCCAGACCCTAGATATCCCCAAAGACATCACCCAGGGATAATAACAACCTACAGTGTGGGCAAATTATGCCTTCAATGGCTACAAACTTCCACACTGCCAGAAATTAAGCAACACCTAACTTTACTTACTGATGGTGCTGACTTGCGTGATTTCATAATGGGACCACGCAAACAGCGTCAAAAGCGTTTCATAGCAGCCTCTGTATATGCAGCATACAATGAGGCCTGGAAGGTTACTCAAATTGAAACAGCAGAGAAAATACGGGAAATTGACCGTATTAATTTGGAAAAATCACTTTCTGTAGTGGACAATGGGTTAATGACTCTGTCCTCCAGAATTTTTTCTTTGAACAGCATTGTGTCTTCAGCAATCGACATATTATCGCAAGACTTACTGTTATTACAACACGGTCAGTCTCAATTGCGTTCTATTGTACAGCTTGGCTGGACGTTACAAAATCTGCGTTCAGGCTATGTGCCTTGGCGTTTAATCAACACAACGTCACTATTCCAAATCTTTAACCTTACTGATAGACAAATCAGTATGGCACAAAAGGGTGCTGATTATACAATCTTGAGCATTGAAAAACTAGAAAGATTACCAGTGACAATGTCAGAACGACCTGTCAGTGAATGGATAATACATGGGATAATAAATATTCCAATCTCAACCTTCAGGTTTCAATACTGCCAAAAATATATACAGGCTGGCATGTACGAGAAATTGGGAAAGGGGTACCTTAAAACAACATGGAACCTGCCCTATTCACATGCATGTGTCAGTAATAAAGGCCAGAAAGTGTTTCTTAGTGGCAACAATTGTGCGATGTCACTAAGTGGCACACTTCTGTGTAACGGAATTAGTTTGCATGGAGCCTGTGAAGGGAATTCATACAACCTTTCATGTCACCAGCAAGGCGCACCTGCAACAGAAATAGAACCATTCTTTCAAAGACTCTATAATGGGAGTTACATTCTTATTGTAGACCGCAGATGTTGTAGTCTTACGCCCGGGACTCCTTATCTAGTAACTACCACTGCGAAGGTCAAGTGCTGTGGACGCTCATTGTTCCCCAGCTCCTTTCCAGACAGGGAGGCAAGGGCATGGCCCGATTTGAAAATTACTTCTATTCGAATAGATACTTTAAGCAGAATGAAAACAGTGCTTCTTCAGACGCCTACCAGGCTCACGTCATCAAAAGAAACGTATGATCTACAAGTCGCAAGGACGACTGCAGAGATACATACATTATTATCAACTAATTCCCCCGTACATTTCGCGGAAATCCTCAACGAAATCTTAAATATTTCTGATACCAATGGGATCTCAGGGGTATTTAAGACAGTATTTTCGATGGCATTAACACCATTCAAAGCCATACTGGGTATTTTTCAAGATTTCGTCCATTCGATTTTTGGCGGACTTCCCCTGATCTTGGGACTAATTGCAGGAATCCTATTCTTAGTCCTTATTTTTCGTTATGGCAACCCATGTCACAGACAAAACTCTAGCGACAAGGGAAGAAACAATCCTAGCCATTGGATACCGGGACCGGATATCAAAGATCCTGGGACTCTCCCGGCTTAGAGACCTGAACATGACTTGGTTTCTATCATTTCGACCAATGTGGCAAAGATGTGTTTTACCTGTACTAAGGTGTCTGCTATGCGGAGAAGAATGCGTGTTAGACACCTGTCTGACGCTACAATCGGATGCGCCAATGGATGCAGAAACATTGTTGAGCCCGATCAAGGTTCATGCTTTGTGCTGCCCTCAAAGGCTACCAATCCTGATGACGGCATTCGTGGAAGCTTCACCACTACGATTGATGGGTAGTGAAGTTCAAGATGAAAGCAGCATCGAACAGGTACGACCTTCTGTCAGCAATGCGAATCAGAATGTCAATGGAGACAATCATGCACAAGAATGCATGATTACACCTATTTCCGAGTTAGTGGAACTTTCCCAGGAAGCTGTTGACAGCTTTTTCGAAAGCCTGAATGATATGATGTTCTCACCCGAACAGAAATAGAGACTTTTGAGCAAGCTCGCACACGGCGTTCCCTGAATTCGGCCTTCAACTTTAAAAATAAAAAGTCACATGAACAGATTTTCCCTCCAGTTCACGGACAGCAATTTTTCAGCAGCCCCAAATATTTTTGCATATTTTCGGGACACTATCTTCTGCTTAAAGTAAGAACTATTCTTAAAGAACTAAGGTTTCTAAATTTTAGATAGCTTATAGACATTAGCTGCCCGCAGATATGTTCACAAATATTTTATTCTGTGATGGAATGGTCTCGAAACTTTTTTCTGTCTTTCAAGAAACCATTTCATGTGTAAATTCTCATATACAAAATAAGCAATAATGTATACAAATGCGTGATTACTTTGGCATTATTCTACAGCTTGAGTGCATACAATATATATGTCTGCCATTTTTCCGTATATTTGAAATAATTTCAAAATGCATTTATGTATTTTGGGGTGGAAGGTATACACACTACTCTATAGTATGTTGTACTATGTTATACTATGCCTAGATTAGTAAATATGACCATAGTTAGCGTGGAGTGGGTGTCATGTATTCCTATAGGTTCTGAATCAATCCCCCTATTCCTGACCCTATTCTAGTTAGACAAACCAACAAGTTAACTAGCAGTCAGCCCATGAGGAAGAAAAACCCCCATGATGCAGATACCGTTATCTGACGCAGTCACACTACGGCACAGGAACGTGTTATCTGATTAGGTCATAACGCTTGCGATCTAATTAGACAAGCGATATTCCTCCAGCCCCTGATAAGGCATACGGAGTTCTCATAACAAATCAAACCTATGACAACCTGGAAAAACCGTGCGGCCATTGTTTTGATTTCACAGAGAACTTTAGTAAAAGAATGTGCTAACGAGCAAGTCGTATGACATCTTTATTGACGTATCTATGTCCATCCTTACGTCAATCTCGGCACCTTAAAGGTATAAATATTACCGATCTTGCCCTATGCAAACACACGCGTGGTGACGAGACGGAGCAGCCATACTTGCCGAAGCCCAGAGCAGAGCAGACCCCGCTGGCAGCAGCCCCGCCTTCCTGACGCGCTGAGAGACGCGCTGCTTTCTCCTGCCGAGAATCCAGCCCCGGCGTTTCTGGGCAGCCCTCGCAGGCAGCCTGGAATATCGAGACCAGAGAGAGAGATACCATTCCTCATTCATCCTAACTTCCAGGTACAGAACTGAATAACCCCTCACAGAGAATTCTTTAGTTATTCACTTGGCAAAAACAAACTTAACTTAAACTGTAACTTTCTATTCCCGCCCACGTATTAGACTTAGGTCAGGTACACGGGGTAGGCGTATCTAGAAACACCAGTTGAGTACGTCTAGTCAAATGTAAATGTGTATGTAATATATTTTATTCATTTTAAACCTTCATATGGCTTAGAAACCATATAAATGTTTTTACAGTATTATTTTATACTTCTGCTTCTAATGTATGCACTTTACTTAACTATAAGTATTGCAATAATATCGATCCATTTCTCATGTATGAGAAAAGAGACTGATCAATAAATACCACCTTTTTATTGAATACGCCCGTCTCTTCCTTTTCTCTACAATCTGATGAGACTAAGAATGCACGTACTGACTGAGTAAAATAATTGCCTTTTGTTCACACGACTCTCGAGATTTACTCTTGATTAGGGGAGAGCAAAGTTGTCATGTTCTATGGTTGTCAGAAACTAAATCCCTTCTTGTCTAATCAGGGAAGTTACTTCTTTCCTGAACATTCGAGAAAGTTTCTAGTGAACTCTGAGCTAAGCTGGCAAACCCAAAACTTTAAGTCTAGTATCGACAGTAGTAGACCTAGTTAACGTCTGGCCTAGGCCTTTACTGCTGTAGGTATTATTCCAATGCGCAGAGCCTATTGGGATGATAGGAACTACACTACAGGGTCCTGTCCAGCCAATCAGAGCATTTCCGTTGGTGCATGCATTCGTGATTCTTTGCGAAATATCCACAGTCAGAAATATTATTACTATAATTTTTGGCCTAAATTTCTCAAAAACTACTGAATGGGTTTACACCAAATAGGCAAAAGGCACTTCATTGAATCAATATCTACCTCCCTGTCAAATTTGGTGCAAGTCCGTGCAGCGGTTCGGGCTATATCTGTGGCTAAAAGTTCCTATGAGAATCAACATTACAAACACAGCCTTATTTCCCATCCCAAATTCATGGATTACCCCGAAACTTTCCATGACAACCAGAATCTACCTTGACACGTTTTGGGGGGAATTTCATGAAGATTAGTCAAACGACAACAAAGTTATAGGCAAGTCAAATAAATGTGTTTCCTATGGAAACTAGGTCCTAACTATGACTACCTAAGAGCGACTGTCAGTAGGTAAAATTCTATCCGTCTATCTGTCTGTCTGTCTGTCTATATATCTATTACCTACTGGCAGTCGCCAGTAGGTAGTTATAGTTAGGACCTAGTTTCCATAGGAAACATGTTTTTTGTTTTGCCATGTATATAACCTACTGGTAGTTGCCAGTAGGTAGTTATAGTTAGGATGTAGTTTACATAGAAGGAGCATTATTTTATTTGCTAATAGCGTTGGCTTCATTCGATGAATCCCTGCAAATTTTTCAATTCTAGCTTGCATCTCACTTCAGCTGCTGTCCTGAAAATGTCGGAGTGATCTGCCAAGTGGGGGCTGCCAAAAGGGGGTCCCGAGACGAGTTTTTCCAATGTCAACTTCCATTGGAACTTTAAAACCGGCTACAGCCAAAAATGCTCAACAAAATTTCACCAAATTTGCAGAAAAGTAATTGTTGGTCCCAAATGTGACCTTTTTGTAAATTGGCATAAATCCATTCAGAAGTTGCAGAGTAATTTAAAGAAAAGGATCTGAAACACCTCCCAATCTCGTGCTCAGATCTGATTGGCTGCCAACACTTCAAACCAGGAAGTGTTGGCAGCCATCTTCAGACTTGAGCCAAGTCCCAGAAAAAACATCACAAACAGAAAAGGGGGGAGTATATAAATACCCTAACCTCCTAGGCCTCTTGGGGGCGGGGGGGGGGGGGATCCCACAGAGACCACGCAGGGTCAAAAAATGATTACAATTTTTTTTTGTTTTAATTTTCAGCAGGATCTGTGAATCCCAGAGAATATTTATAAAAAATGAAGCGCTGCCTCCGATGCTTCACTAATTATCGGCCCCAGGGTGGCCCAGGTCCCAGGGACATTTTTTAATATGGGAGGGGGGTGCATGGGTCCCCCCAGGGGCTTAATATTGCCATGGGGACCATCACCTCCCCGGGTATTGTTTTAAAATGAATGTGGGGGAGGCATGTACAGCACCCATAACTTCCCAGGTGACCATCACTTCCCTGGAGCTTATTTATTTATAACTGGGTGGCCTCTCTGACTCCCCTGCCCCGGTGACTGCCACCTCCCCAGGGCTTTAACACAAAACCATGGGTTAGGGTGCACGGACACCCCTGCAACCGGGGACTGCCACTTTCTCAGGAATTTTGTTAAATTGAATGCATGGGATCGCACGGTCAGCGCTCCAGCCCCGGGACTGCCACCTCCCGAGGGCAAAATCATAGAAAGGAGAGAAGCTGTGTAGACCCCTTCCTTGAGCCATCGATGGCCCGGGGACCACCATCCCCAGGGCTGACTCCTGCCATGTTCCAGGGTGTCCACCCCAAGACATAGTTGTTTGCTATGGCTTGATGGGAACTTTACCGCTCCCACCAAGCAATAGCAAACTGTGCTCCGCTTCCAGCAAGCGAGACCTAAGAATGCTCTTGCTTGCTAAAAGCAGAGCAAAATTGCTTTCAAAGAGAGGGAGCTGCTTGTGAGAAGTTGGTCTGATATGTGATGTCCACTATTTTTGTGGGCACCCTGTATCAGTCCAAACAACGCTTATGGTGATGGTTGTAAAGTCAACCTTATAGACCAGCTATCCTAGTGGTAGCATAGACAAAGCAGTCTTAGGCTAAACTCAAGAGGGCATGTGTAGCCAGTTGTTCTACCATATTTAACCCCTTTAATACCAAATGAAGGGACACCACACAGGTTATATACATAAAATATATATGTATTTATTACTAAATTAATTCTTTGAACTCTTTATGAGGTCAGAGGCACAAGCACATAACAAGATACTTAATTATCATACCATAAGTTGCACAAAATACAGTAATGCCCTAGGGGCACTTCGAGCCATATACTAAAATAGTGGTATAAGAACCACGTCCCAAACAAAGGATAGGCCTAGGGCCTGGCGAGTCGCTGGGGCTACGCTATACTACCAAAGGATAGGGAGCAGGAGGCCCAGGGGATGCGTGTGCAGTGTGTTTACACACACTTGAGTTACCATAGAGTTAGAATGGGAACGAAAGAAATGGAAACTAGTTCTTTTAGGGTACTTCCAGATGGACTAGGAGAAAGCTACTTGAAAATTAGACACTAGGATAGTCAATACCCACTGGAATACCGAAATACTCACTTTACCTCAACCACAGGAAGTGGGTGCATAGGTGTCAAAGTGTGTCGGGCTTCGTCGCTGAATCCTATGGAGCCGTGAAGAAAGATGCTGCAGGCGACCAGGAGGGAAGTGTCCAGTTGGATCCAAGGGCGGATCGAAGAAGAAGAGTACCTGAAAGCAGAGGGGACAGAGTCTGGGTCACTAGCCAGTGACCAGGAAGGAACCAGGAAGGAACCAGGCAATGTCGCGAAGCAATCAAGTGATGGCATGAAGCTTGTCTCTGCAGCCACGTGGACCAGGAGGTGTCGATGACAACCAGGAGCCGGATACAGACTGTCCCACAAAAGCTCTCGCTGTCGCCGGTGTCGGCTTCCGGATTGGAGTCAACAAGCCTTGGCAAAGGCAACCCACGCAGGAATCGATGATGGCTTCTGGATCCAACCAGCAAGGTCTGATAGGCTTCTCCTTTTCAGGCAAGCAGAAGCCAGCCTGGAGCAACCAGACTAGTGGTGTAAATTCAAAGGATCATCGTCACAGAGGCCACTAGCCAACGAGCAAGTGACCGGACAGACGCGTCAAGCAGGAAAATGCAGAAGGACCCCACGCAGAACTCGTGGAGTGTGGAGGGATGATCTTCGGTGCATTTGGTTCTCGGGGCTGGAGTTTCTCAAGCCCCAATGCACAACTTCGAGGGTGCCTCAGAAGTTCCACGGAAAGCAATTTGCTGGCTTTTCAAGATGGCCGGTCCCACGTCTCTCATCGCCTCAACGGGTCTCAGCTTTTCTGTCGCTGTGGATGTAAATGTAAATGTATGAAACTTATATAGCGCAGGACTTACCCTGGGGCATCTCCGCGCTTGCTTAGGGAACCCGTCCTGGTATTCCCCTGTGAGAAACCCCGGCAGGGTATCCACAAGGTGAAAGCCAGGCATCCCGCCGCGAGGGGCCGATGTGGAGATTAAGCAAGCTATTGCCCAGAGTCGCAGAGTGTGACCCCGTGAGTCGAGTAGGCACCGGAGCGAGAATTGTCGAGACCATGGAATTTATGAGCCTGAGACCCGCCGAGGCGGGGAATCGAACCCTGGTCCACGGTCGATCTCAGATTCCGGGTCTGCCGCCTCTAACCACTGAGCCACACTTCTCCATCGGGTTGTTGAAAGTCTGGAGGTCCAGGTCTTGTCAGACTCTGTGCTCGGGCTCTGGCGGGAGCATCGACAAAGCAAAACGTTGATTGCTTGATGGTGCCTGTTACACAGGGTGGTCACTCCTTGACCACAAGGGAGATTCTTCCGTCTTCAGGTAGAACGTCGAAGGTCCACAGTTTTGTTTCAAGTTTCAGTCAGGATAAATCTAAATTCTTGGGACTCAACGCCTACCTATATACCAAATTTAGGGGCTGGATTACCTGCTAGGTCCCTCCTATGGGTGGGACCAGGGAAGGGGATGGTTAAATCCCTTTCCCATTGTCCAGTTTCGCGCCAGAGCTGGGGCTGGAGTGCCCCAGCACCGGTTTGAACCGGACTATGCATGGGACACCTTGTGTGCCCCAGGCAGTGCCTCATTTCATACAGCCCTCCCTGCCCCAATACACTATGGCCTTTCTGGGGTGGTGCTAGCACCTCCCAAGACAGGAAACCTATTGTCCAAGCCTTCCTCACTGGAAGGACTCCCAGCAGCAGGAGGTAAGACTTGTGTCTGTGGCAGCAGCATCCATTTTGTGATGCTGAGGCTCTGGTTAACTTTAACTGGGATTTATAGGAACAACATGTCTTCTCCCACTAGAAGGGTTGAATGCTACCCCTGTCGCCAGAACATTCGAGGGGGTAGTATTCCAAAGCATATGACACCTTACACAACATGTTTTGATAAAACCAAACTAAAGTTAGCATTTAACCGCGAGGTTCATAATGCACATAAGAGTATATGGTATGGCTATACCATAGAACAGCTATAAGGACATGTTTCCGAAAGCTGCAGACAGGCTCAGCTCATGCTAGAGCCTCATCTCACATAAAACCAAGCACTCTGCCTTCAGGATTGTTAAGGCCTGCCATAGGAGTGACTTATAGGTGCATATGTGTCTATATATAATGGTAGGTATAGGAATACTATACCTAAGCAAAGGGTGATTACACGACCTTGCCCCAGCTGAGTGATCAGCCAGTTGTGTCAGTTTGGATGGCCAGCCAAAGGGTGGCATAAGATATGCTGCAGCCCCTGGTAGGCCTTGGGTGCACCTATGCCCTGGGTACTTATGGTACACTGTACAGGGACTCATAAGAGTGCCCCATTTCCCAATTGGTGATGTACCTAAAGTACATGGTGTGAATGTAGAGAGAGAACAGCAGGGCTGTGGGTCTGATTAGCAGGCCCACAGCCACATTAAAGTCAAAAACCAGTGAAGCAAAAAGCAAAAAGTGGGGTGACCATAGGAAGGCAGACCCTCCTCTCCTACATACCCCCCCAAACGCAGGGACATTAGACTAACCTTGACCAGTTGTGTCTTCATGTTCTAAGTGGAAGTACCTGGAGAGACCATCTGCATTGCCATGGTCAGTCCCTGGTCTGTGCTCCACTGTAAAGTCCATCCCCTGTAGGGAAATAGACCACCTGAGCAGTTTGGGATTCTCACCCTTCATCTGAATTTTGAAGTGAGTGCCAAACAAGCATGGCTTCAACTTCTTCAGGTCCCAAACCACAGCAAAGGCCTCCCTCTCAATGGCTGGCCAACGTTTCTCTCTAGGGGTCAGCCTTCTGCTAATAAAAGCAATGGGCTGGTCTTGACCATCTACATTCAGTTGTGAAAGCACAGCTCCCACCCCCAACTCAGAAGCATCTGTTTGGACAATGAACTCTTTGGAGTAGTCAGGACTCTTCAAGATAGGTGCAGAGCACATGGCCTTCTTCAGGTCATCAAATGCCTTTTGACAGCTTACTGTCCACTGAACCATTTTTCGCATCTTCTTTGAAGTCAAGTCATTAAGTGGTGTCACAATGGACCCATAATTCTTAACAAACTTTCTGTAGTAAACAGACAGGCCCAAGAGAGCTCTGTCCTGTGTCTGGGAGGTTGGAGGAGCCCAGTCCTTGATGGTCTGGATCTTACTCTCCAGTGGTTGAACCTGACCCCACCTACAAGGTGGCCCAGGTACACAACCTTACTCTGCCCTATCTGGCACTTTGTGGCCTTGATAGTTAGGCCAGCCTTCTGCAGGGCCTCTAAAACCTTCTTCAGGTAGATCAGGTGTTCCTCCCAGGTGGAGCTGAAGACAGCAATATCATCAAGATAAGCTGCACAAAAGGCATCCAACCCAGTGAGGACTTGGTTCACCAACCTTTGGAAAGTGGCAGGTGCATTCTTCAAGCCAAAGGGCATCACCACAAATTGGTAATGACCTCCTGGGGTTGAGAAAGCAGTTTTGGCCTTGGCATCCTCAGCTAACCTGATTTGCCAATAGCCTGATGTCAAATCAAATGTGCTCAGAAACTTGGCAGAAGCCAATCTATCAATGAGTTCATCTGCTCTTGGAATTGGGTGAGCATCTGTCCTAGTCAAAGTCAAGTCAAAAAGTTTATTATGTTTTGGCTCTCGATGAGGGCCACATAAAAAATAAACACACAATTATACAACGAAAATTACAATTAAGTCACAAAACGAGACAAAAGGAAACACTTCTTATCTACCGGTCAAGCAATCATCAAACATCTCCCTGTATATCATTAATAAATATCTAAAAACCCTTCAAAAAACTTAAAAATTCTTAAACAAAACATTTCATTTGGGGGACAGTAAAGTGCATGGAAAAAGGTTTTTACATTTAAAATTCCTAGTTGGAGACAAATTGGTTTTAACCATGTATAGCGCAAAGGTCGCAGTGCAGGACAAATGAACAAGACATGATTACGATCCTGTACAGCATTATTACAGAGATTACATATTGGCGATACACCATACCACTTTGCTAAGAGGAGATTTAGTGGAAGCAAATCATGCCTTAAAAGGTACCATAACCTACGGACTCTATGAGGAATATTCCAAATAAGGTATTGTTGGGCCAGCTTTGGTATATAAGTATTTAACAGTAATTTCCTTTCTTGTTGTCTTGGTTGGGCAAGCATATCCAATTTATAACAGAGTTCCCAAGATGCACATTTTAATTTAGACTTTAGCTCGAGGGGAGTAAGTAAGAATAAAGTGCTTTCATCTAATTCTAACAGAAATACTGCTTTTCTAAAGTTTTTTACTAGCAAAGAAAACTCGTTAAAGTTGCCCAAAAGTTCCCTTTTTATGGCTTCCCGTAAGGAACCCAATTTACCTCTGGCCAGACAGGCTACCCATCTTACGAGGGATACCAACCCCTGTACCCAACAACTTCGGAGTCCGAATTCCAGCCTGCATGAAGATACAGAGCACGCTGTATTAAGGGAAGACATTTTTCTTAGTACCTTTCCTTCCATTTTTTGCAAGAATCCCCATTGTTTTAACTCCACTAATTCAATTCCATACAGTAGAGTTGCAGGTATCTTTGCTCTAAATACATCCAAAAATAGTGAAAAGTGTCTCTTCCCTGTAGCATTGTACAAGGAGCATAACCCCATGCCATGGGCCAATGCTTTGCGTGAGTTATGTTCAATGTGGGGCTTCTCACTTAGGTTTGCTGAAATAATTTTTCCTAAGAAGGTGTAGGTTTTGACCACCTCTAGTTTCTGTCCACCTATGGCCCAGCTATAACTTCCAGACCTACATTTTTTCTTTCCAAAAATGCACATGATTTTACTTTTCGATATATTAATTTTCATATGATGTGCTTCTGCAAATTGATTCAATGCATGCAGGCGATTGGACAGACCTTTCGGGGTTAAATCTAAAACAAGTATGTCGTCCGCATACATTAAAACCGATATAGATGACCCTCCAATTATCGGGGCTAAACCCCCACAAACTGCAATGGAAGCTGGTAGGTCTGCCGTATATAGTGAAAACAACATAGGGGCCAGTATACACCCTTGTTTTAACCCGTTCTGAGAAGGGATAGATTGAGAAAGACCCCTTTCTCCACCTTGTAGCACCTTACACCACGTGTTCGAGTGAAGAGACTTTACCAATTCAAGTAAATACACTGGCATACCCAATACAGCCAGCTTTCTCCACAGCGTTGGACGGTCCACCTTGTCAAACGCCGTGGAGAAATCTATAAATGCTGCGTATATGCCACCACCTCGAACACGTACATATTTGTCCACAATCACCTGTAATAATGTCAAATTATCTAAAGTTCCATGCTCTTTGCGAAATCCCGTTTGTTCCATGGGTAAAATACCATTTAGTTCTACCCATTCAATTATTAGCATTAAAAGACATTTGGCGAATATTTTTCCTATTGAATCCAATAGGGCTATTAGACGATAATTCGTAGGCTTATCGCGCTCTCCCTTTTTAAATATGGGGATTAATATACTTCCCCTCCAGGAATTGGGGACTGATCTAGATATAAAACATGTACGAAACACTGGGAGAAGAATCCTACTCCAAGAGGTGACATCTTGCTTAATTATTGACATGGGCAATTCGTCCGGACCCATTGCTCCGGAGGAGCGCATACTCTTTATCACGGAGGCTATGGATTTCTCGGTCGGGAGTTCTATGTTAAGCTCTCTGCTTGGGGCTGGCTCCCAGTTATCCCCCTCTGCACCATTAGATGCATATAAACTAGATATGAATAATATCCAGACATCTTCTGCAATAGAGATAGGAATGGGAGTTGTTAATGCTCCACATCCCTTCCCTATTATGGACCAGAATTCTCTAGATTTGTTAAAGGCCGAAGCCTCTCTTAACCCAATCCAGAGAGAATCTTCTTTTTCTCTTTTTAACTTAGCCCTCAGTCTGACCCTCCTTCTTTTTAATAAGGCTAACTTATGCTCATTTTCCCTAGATCTATTTAAGTATTGTTGCCTCACGATTTTGTTTATCTCCTTATTTAACATTAATAGTGTACTAGGAGAAAAGTGCATCTTTTTAGGATTTCTAGTTTTCTTCGCTGTCTTGGTAAGCTTCTTCATAAAATTTTCGAGATGAAAGAATTCCATACCCTGCCATTTATCTAATTCTAGTAAAGTTTGGGCAAGAATATTTTGTACATCCTTCATAGTGTTAGAATCCCAGAAACATCTTCCAGACTTACAGTTAATAGAAACTCCTTTATTCACTAGGGACCAAGAGTTAGTTTCTGGAGGATTTATTGAGATAGTTATGTTGATCATATTGTGATCACTCAGGGAAGAGTGAGAGATCGCTATATCTCGAATGAAAGAGAACGTGTCATAGTCCGTAATTGCATAATCCAAGATGGATTCACCCCTGAATGACCCATGTGTAAAATTAGCAGGAGTATCAGAAGGCATCCTACCATTTACGATAAGCCCCTCTAGGTAGCTAAGTTCCTCAAGCAACATCTTTCCTCTTTTGTTAGTTTTTATTTTGGTAGGGAAGATTGCTTGGGGTATATTATATGCTTCTTCCTTAGGTTTGTTTCTAAACATGTTTAAACTTAGGTTAGACACTTTGCTATTTAAGTCACCCACGAGTAAGATATAGGGGGGCTGATCAAGCTCTAATAATTGTTTTACATAAGAAAACATTCGCTTTAAAACAGTATTAAAAATATCCTCAGGTGGAATATAAGCATTTATAATTGTAAATGAAGACCGTCTACCCACTGATGCTAGATTATTGATAGTAATTGATTGGAAAAGATTACTAGTGTCCGTATAATGGGAAAATTGCCATTGTAAAGAATTAGTTAACAGACAGGCAATTCCTCCTTTTGCATGGCCTTTTTTAGACGGTGTAGCTGGGGCCTCCAAAACAAAATAATCTTTCCCCCCATATAGGAGATTTTTACACCATGTTTCCTGAATACATAGCACATCTGCGTTCAAAGAGAGTAAAAAATCAAGTTTCTCTGGGCAATTATATAGGCCAGCAGCATTCCAAGAGACAATTTTTAATTGTCTGTTAAAGATGTTGAAATAGTCGTGAGTTGTTCGATGTGTTATTCGATAAAACTCCTGGTAACCAGTTCCACATCTGATTGTCTTCTGTTAGAGGAGTATCTATATTCTCAGGAAGAGGGAGTACCTGAGAGACCATGCGTTTACCTCTAGAGACCCAGATTTTTAGATCTTTATTACACTTAGACGGGTCTTCCTGCCTAAAACCCAACTTTGTATTTCTTTCCCTAGAGGAAGTACACTGTCCATTATTAAAAACAGGTAACACATCAATCCCTCTACATTGAAATACTTCCGCTTGTTGGAATACCAGGTTAGCAATTATTTTAGAGTAAAACTTTACCCTTGCTCGTTGCCCCTTTTCAGATCTTATTGGTGAGACCAAATCAATATCATTTGACAAAATAAGTTTTAGGCTTTCAATTTCTTTAAAGCAGTTAAGCAACCAAGATCTATTCAATTTTAAATCTAAGTCGAATAAGGGAAGAAAATCCAATGTCAAAGTATCCACACATGTGACAGGAGCTTCCAATGGGTGGGTAGTTGGACTCTTAGCCACTTCAGATTGGAGTCTAAAGATAGGTGCAGATGGATTAAGTACCCGTGTTATTATAGGCATATTTCTTATGTCCTCATCAACTGATGTTTGGGGTTCTAATACATTTACCTCAGAGCATGGAATTATCCCTTTCATAGTGCCTTCAGCAGGTGTACCTTCCACTACATTGTTAGTGATACAACCCACTACCTCTTTATCGGGAGTATCCAATATTAAACTATCTGCTCTTTCAATAACATCAGGCACTTCGGTTATTATGTGTTTTTGGAAAATAATTTGCCTCTGTCTTTTCTTCTTATACTTACGAACCGGCTTCCTATTTTTTCCTTTACTTTTTACTTTTACTGTTTTATTAGTCTCCATAGTTCCTTGAGGTTCTTTTTTCTCCTGATTAAAGATGGGAAAGAGTTCATTTCCGGCAGTTTGATTAGCCTCTACCATGCTCTCTTCCTTCAGGGTAGGTTCAAATTCTTTCCTCTGTTCTAAAGAAGATGGGGTAGGGGTCTTGGAGGGCTCATGAATGTCAACCTTTGAAGTCATCCCCGGCGGAGCATTTTTCCTCAATGAGTTAGTGTTATCTACGACTTTTTGAATAACAGATTCAGTAGAAGGAATAGTCACATTCTCTGCGTTTTTAACCAGCAATGCTTTCAATATCTCAGTAACTGAGGCCAATATGCAATCAGAACTCACTGCAAATTTGCCTAGTAAAAGTAATATAGAAGACAGTAATTGTTCGAGTGCTATCAGAGAATCAGAAATCGGTTTTTCATTTTTTGGAAAGCCGGATGCAGTAAAAGGGCAGATCCCCGATAGGTTAAGTTGTGGAGATTTCAAATCGCTCTGCATTGAGGGGATGTCATTAGATTTAATAGAAGGAGTGCTACTATATAGCAGTAATCCAGATGGCGTTGCTCCATTAGGAGTTTTACTAAGCTCAGGCTGATTCAAAATTCTCTTGTCCATGTAGCGACCACAGAGTTCGAGATCGATACTGGACGAAATAGATACTTCTCCTATGTCTTCCTCCGCATTTTCTAATCCCTTAAGAATATTGTGCTGAAGTACTTTCAAATTTGTTAACATGAGATCAGAGTCAGCTCCGTTTGATGAACATGCTGGGAGAAGTACATCATCAGACTGAGTCAGAGGAGGCTTATTTATTTCCGTCGTTAGATCAAGATTAAGATCTTTCACCACATCGGACTGCAATTTCGACGGTGGTATCATCTCAACATCGGTTGTTGTTGGAGCTTCCGTGGGTTTATTCGCAGATTTTTCCCAGATTTGCAGTAACTGCATTTGCCCTTTAAATTGTACGCTATTTTCATATTTGTTCCTTAGGGGGTTAGATCTTGTTTTGACACATGACCTCCCCCCTAGGACTCTCCCAGAACGTAATTTCTTTGCAGTCATGATATCTAGAAGAAATCTAGCACAGCAGCAGGCTTATAAAACCAGAAAGTATAAACAAACAGTCAATAGAATATGACTCCACAGGGAGAGAAGGTAAATGCTCGTACAGGCGACAGATTTATTTCCTCGCAGATTACAAGTCTGCAAATATTATACAAACTTTCTTAGAGTACAAAAGAAATGGAAAATTAAAAATACCGGAGCCCGGCCCGGCCTACCTCGGCCACTGAGGGCCCGCCCTTTGCCCGGGCTTAGCTCCGGGCGTCCCGCTCGCGTCCCGCGAGACGGAGATGTTGTTGTATTTATGCGCCTCCTGGCGCTTCGTTTGCACGCAGACCCCAGCAGGGACTCTGGGTGTTGTAGTCCCCTCGCCGATCTCCGCTCGGCGGCTCCCGCTATAGATGGTGAAAAGCGGTGGAGCTGCGGGAGACTGGCGAGGGGGTCCGCGGAGGGCTGGGCGAGGCAGCAGCAAGCACTTCAACCTGACAGGAACACAGCAAGGCTTCAAAGCCTTCGAATTCAGTGCCCGGTAGTTCAATGGCCGGTGGTTAGCCTCCTTGTGCCTGTACTCATGCAGGAGGGGGGCAGTGGCAGTGGGATAGTGGCAACACACGGGTGACAGATGGATGGATATTCTGGGCCACAGGAACTCAGCGTGAGTAATCCGGAGCCTCTGCCCAGGCTCTGTAGCGCTGTCAAAAACCGCAACCACAGCCTTGTAGCCGCAGTCACACACGGGCACGAGCGACTTCAGGCGCGGCTGCACACAGGAAGATGGAGGTCAGGGTGTCCGGATGCCCCAATGCACGGTTTGCAGGCTTTGGGCTTTACAGGAATTTACCGGATTAATACAGCCGGGTTTTACAGCCGCTAACCCTCAATCCTGGCAGGCCGGCAGACCTCAGCTCCAGCTCCCGTCCACCCGTCCTGCTCCGATGGTTAGCTTGGTTTTGCTTGGTATTGCTTGCTCCGCTGGTAAGCTTATGCAAGGACCCGCCAAACTCAATAGTCACCTGGCCCTCCTGGTCCACGTAGATCGTGTAAACGTTGACCGACAGACAGAGCTGTTCTGATGTCGGTGTAGTCCCGGCAACCTCGTCCCCTGCTACAGCGGCGGCGGCGGCAATGTCATCGCCGCGCTATGTCGTGCTGAAGATTTCCTGAAGTTTCCAGTGTTTTTGAAGTATTTTATCTGGCCACTGTCCGCCCGTATTGTAGTGACCGTACCACAGCATACGGCAGCTCACAGCAATTCACAGCAGCCCACCAGAGCCGCGGCAGCCGCTTTGTCGATCCGGGCGTTCTGGCGTTCTGGCGTTCTGGCGTTCTGGCGTTCTCCGCAGAGTCTCTCGTGGCTCTCTAGCGCACTCTCCTCCTGCATCTGTCCTAGTGACAGCATTGTACATAGTCCACTATGTATTGTTTAGGCTTTTTGAGAGATAAATCCCATCCTTCCTTCACCAGACATAGGGGTCCCCTTACAGGATGCCCAAACACAAGTTCAAAAGGGCTGTAGCCAACCCCCTTTTGTGGGACCTCTCTGTAAGCAAACAGAAGGCAGGGTAGAAGGATGTCCCATCTTTGCCTAAGCTTTTCAGGTAAACCCTTAATCATACCCTTTAGGGTCTTGTTAAATCTTTCAACAAGCCCATTGCACTGTGGATGGTAGGGTGTAGTGAATTTATAATTTACACCACACTCCTTCCACATTGCAGTCAAGTACCCAGACATGAAGTTTGCACCTCTATCTGAGACAACCTCCTTTGGAAAGCCCACTCGTGAGAAAGCTCCCAGGAGGGCTCTTGCCACAACAGGTGCTGTTGTTGTCCTTAGGGGAATAGCTTCTGGATACCTGGTGGCATGATCCACTACCACCAGTATAAATCTGTGCCCAGAGGCTGTTTGGGGATCCATTGGTCCAACAATGTCAATCCCTACTCTTTCAAAGAGTACCCCCATCACAGGTAGTGGTATAAGGGGGGCCTTTGTTTTGCCACCTGATTTGCCACTGGCTTGGCAGGTCACACAGGAGCGACAAAACTCCTTGGTATCTTCTGACAGATAGGGCCAGTGAAAGTGAGGGACACGCCTGCCCCAAGTCTTGTTCTGGCCTAGATGTCCTGCTAAAGGAATATCATGGGCTAAGGTAAGAAGGAAATCCATTAATGCCTGAGGTTTGACCAACCTCCTGGAAGCACCATGCTTGGGGTCTCCAGCCTCAGAATAAAGGAGTCCTTCATCCCAGTAAACTTTATGGGTGCCTGTAGCATTCCCTGCAGCCTTAGAAGCAGCTTGCTGTCTGAGGGGTTCAAGAGAGGGGCAGTCTAACTGTGCCTTCCTCAAGTCTGCCCTTGAAGGTCCCCCTGTCCCCAGAAACTCAACCTGGTCAGGTTCAAGCTCTTCTGGGACAGTTCCTTCAGGGGTCTCAAAATCAGCTTCCTGAGAAGGCTGATCTTCACTTGCAGGCAGGGGGGAAGGCACTGCTTTAACCCTACTGCTCTTTCTCTTGGATGGCACTTGGTCCAAGGTTTCTTTGGACCTTCTTTCTTCTTCTTCTTGGAATTTGCCCCCCCCCCTCATTAGAATTTTGGGGGCCTGATGAAGACGTCTGGTCTTTTGGTTTCTGATCCCCACCTATTTGGTCTGCCTTTTTCTGATCACCACCTTGGACCTGGTTTTTCTGCTTAACCCTGGTTCTGACCCATTTGTCTGCCTTTCTTCCCAATTCTTGGGGAGAGGTCAGATCTGAGTCAATCAGGTGTTGGTGCAACAACTGGTTCTGACAATTGTTAAGTATTTGCTCTCTCATGATCAAATTATACAATCCTGTATAGTCCTTAACTTTACTTCCCAGCAACCAGCCTTCCAGAGCCTTAGTGGCACAATCAACAAAATCAGTCCAGTCCTGAGTCTATGTCTTCTGGGTATCTCTGAACATCAACCTGTACTGTTCAGTGGTTAGGCCAAACCCATCAATCAGAGCACTCTTCAGGACAGTGTAATTGTTAGCATCATCATCACTAACTGTGAGGAGCTTGTCTCTTCCCTTTTCTGAAAAGGAGAGCCACAAGATTGCTGCCCACTGACTTTGGGGTACCTGCTGTACTTTGCAGGCCCTCTCCAAAGCAGTTATCCATTTGTGGATATCATCTCCAACTTTGTAGGGGGGCACCATCTTACTCAAGAATCCATTGTCATAGGACCTGTCTTTATCCTTAGGGATATTGCTGCCACCAGTGGACTCTAGTCCACTTAACTTTTGCACCCTTGCCAGAGCAAGTTTTGCTTGGGCTAGGGCAAGTTCTTCCAATCCCTTCCTATCCTGATTTGGACTTCCCTCATCCTAGCCTTGTGTTCTCTCCTCTGAGGGGAAGTCATTCCCCTCTGAGAACCACTTGAGGCATTGGAGTGGAGAGATTCCCCTGAGTGGGATCTTTCCCTCCTATACCTTTGGTTAAGTCTACTGATAGGTCTGTATGGGGCTTGCCCCTCTCCAGCTCCATGTAGGCTTATGTTAGCCTGGCTAAGTCTCCTAACTTCAACCTGGCTGCCTACCGCATCCTCAGAATCTTCCTCCTCCACTACCTCATCATCATCTATGACAGTAGGGTCAGGGGCATCATCTGTAGAGGGTAGGACCTCATCTGCATTACCTGTAGGACCTGTGCCAGAGGCCTTGAGAACCTCCGATTCTTTTAGAGTTCTATCAGGTGCTGAAGGGTAGGGTTAGAACCCTGTTTCAACTTCCTTGTGGTACACAAGTGTCTCAGCTCTCTGAAGTTGAGTATGTCAAATTTGGAGGGTGCCCTTGGAGGGTCACCTCCCACAGGTAGAGATACACTAGGTTCACTGGTGGCTGACATTATCTAGTGAGGTGTGGTATGTGCACCTACCTACACTAAGTGTTTACTACTAAACCTCTCTAGGAGTTGTAGTCAGGGTGTGCTAGGCCCTTTGGTCTACAACAACTAAGTTCAGTAGAACTTAAGTATTATACGTCTTGTTATATGTACCTATGGTACCTAATGTGATCTTTCAAATGATATCTCAAAGATTACAATTGGTAAAACAACAGCAAGCTCAAATCCCAACCGCTGCACACCAATGTGAGAAGTTGGCCTGATATGTGATGTCCACTATTCTAGTGGGCACCCTGTATCAGTCCAAACAACCCTTATGGCGATGGTTGTAAAGTCAACCTTATAGACCAGCTATCCTAGTGATAGCATGGACAAAGCAGTCTTAGGCTAAACTCAAGAGGGCATGTGGAGCCAGCTGTTCTACCATATGTAACCCCTTTAATACCAAATGAAAGGACACAACACAGGTTATGGTAATAAAATATATAAGTATTTATTACTAAATTAATCCTCTGAACTCCTTATGAGGCAGAGGCACAAGCACATAACAAGATACTTAATTATCATACAATAAGTTGCAAAAAAATACAGTAATGCCCTAGGGGCACTTCGAACCATATACTAAAATAGTGGTATAAGAACCACGTCACGAACAAAGGATAGGCCTAGGGCCTGGAGAATCGCTGGCGCTACGCTGTAATACCAAAGGATAGGGAGCAGGAGGCCCACGGGATGCGTGTGCAGTGTCTTTACATACACGTGAGTTACCATAGAGTTAGAATGGGAACAAAAGAAATGGAAACTAGTTCTTTTAGGGCACTTCCGGATGGACTAGGAGAAAGCTACTTGAAACTTGGACACTATGATAGTCAATACCCACAGGAGTACCAAAATACTCGTGTTACCTCACCCACAGGAAGCGGGTGCATAGGTGTCAAAGTGTGTCGGGTTTTGTCGCTGAATCCTATGGAGCCGTGAAGAAAGATGCTGCAGGCGACCAGGAGGGAAGTGTCTGGTTGGATCCAAGGGCGGATCGAGGATGAAGAGTACCTAAAAGCAGAGGGGACAGAGTCTGGGTCACTAGCCAGTGACCAGGAAGGAACCAGGCGATGTCGCGAAGCAATCAGGTGATGTCGTGAAGCTTGTCTCTGCAGCCACATGGGCCAGGAGGTGTCGACGATGACCAGGAGCTGGATACAAACTGTCCCACAAAGGCTCTCGCTGTCGGCGGTGTCGGCTTCTGGATTGGAGTCAACAAGCCTCGGCAAAGGTGACCCACGCAGGAATCAAAGATGGCTTCTGGATCAGTCCAGCAAAGTCTGATGGGCTTCTCCTTTTCAGCGAAGCAGGGGCCAGTCTGGAGCAACCAGACCAGCGGTGTAAATTCAAAGGATCATCATCACAGAGGCCACTAGCCAACGGGCAAGTAACCAGACAGACGCGTCAAGCAGGAAAATGCAGAAGGGCCCCACGGAGAACTCATGGAGTGTGGAGGGCTGATCTTCGGTGCAGTTGGTGCTCGGGCTGGGGATTCTTAATCCCCATGGCACAACTTTGAAGGTGCCTCAGAAGTTGCACGGAAAGCAATTCGCTGGCTTTCCAAGATGGCCGGTCCCACGTCACTCGTCGCCTCCACGGGTCTCAGCTTTGCTGTGGCTGTGGATCGGGTTGTTGGAAGTCTGGAAGTCTGGATCTTGTCAGGCTCTGTGCTCGGGCTCCGGCGGGAGCGTCAGCAAAGTAAACTGTTGATCGCTTGATGGTGCCTGCTTACACAGGATGGTCACTCCTTG
Source organism: Lissotriton helveticus (assembly GCF_964261635.1). Lineage (NCBI taxonomy): Eukaryota > Metazoa > Chordata > Amphibia > Caudata > Salamandridae > Lissotriton > Lissotriton helveticus. The sequence goes on from NC_136059.1 coordinate 1,379,214,665, forward strand.
ACCACAAGGGAGATTCTTTAGTCTTCTATCTTCAGGTAGAACGTCGAAGGTCCAGTTTCATTTCAAGTTTCAGTCAGGATAAATCTAAAGTCTTGGGACTCATCTCCTACCTATATACCACATTTAGGGGCTGGATTACCTGCTAGGTCCCTCCTATGGGTGGGACCAGGGAAGGGAGTGGTTACACCCCTTTCCCTTTGTCCAGTTTTGCGCCAGAGCTGGGGCTGGAGTGCCCCAGCACCGGTTTGAACCGGACTATGCATGGGACACCTTGTGTGCCCCCGGCAGTGTCTCATTTCATTCAGCCCTCCCTGCCCCAATACACTATGGCCTGTCTGGGGTGGTGCTAGCACCTCCCAAGACAGGAAACCTATTGAACAAGCCTCCCTCGCTGGAAGGAATCCCAGCAGCAGGAGGTCAGACTTGTGTCTGGGACAGCAGCATCCATTTTGTGATGCTGAGGCTCTGGTTAACTTTTACCGGGATTAGTAGGAACAACATGTCTTCTTCTTCTAGAAGGGTGGAATGCTACCCCAGTCGCCAGAACTGGTGAGGGGGTAATATTCCAAAGCGTATGACACCTACACAACATGTTTTGATAAAGCCAAACCAAAGTTAGCATTTAACCGCGAGGTTCATAATGCACATACGAGTATATGGTATGGCTATAGCATAGAACAGCTATAAGGACATGGTTCTGAAAGCTTCAGACAGGCTCAGCTCATGCTAGAGCCTCATCTCACATAAAACCAAGCACTCTGCCTTCAGGATTGTTAAGGCCTGCCATAGGAGTGACTTATAGGTGCATATGTGTCTATATATAATGGTAGGTATAGGAATACTATACCTAAGCAAGGGGTGATTACACAACCTTGCCCCAGCTGAGTGATCAGCCAGTTGTGTCAGTTTGGACGGCCAGCCAGGGGTGACATAAGATATGCTGCAGCCCCTGGTAGGCCTTGGGTGCACCTATGCCCTGGGTACTTATGGTACACTGTACAGGGACTCATAAGAGTGACCCATTTCCTAATTGGTGATGTACCTAAAGTACATGGTGTGAATTTAGAGAGAGAACAGCAGGGCTGTGGGTCTGATTAGCAGGCCCACAGCCACATTAAAGTCGAAAACCAGTGAAGGAAAAAGCAAAAAGTGGGGTGACCATAGGAAAGCAGACCCTACTCTCCTACACTGCTGTAAAAACAATGCTGGCTCCGCAGGCTGGGCCCTGGGAGATGGGGTCCCTGGGGTGGGGGGCCAAGTATCCCTTTACTTTTTAAAATAATTATTTTTTAAAGCCCGGGCCCTGGTGGATGGGGTCCCTGGGGCTGAAATTGGCCCAGGGAAGGAGGGCCACGCAGCCCCCCCCCCAAATAAATAAAAATACATTTTTAAATAGGACTGACTGTCAAGTCTCAAGAGGTCCCGCCCCATTTCAGCAGCACTCTGCAAACACGCCTGCTGGAGCACAACAGGTTGGGATATGAAGTCTCCTTGGCTGTAGAGGGTCTTTGGAGGCCAACAACCCTTCCTATTACCTCAAGTAAAGTCTCACACGGGGATTGCTGAGATGTGATTGGAGGCCCCCTCTTTATCCACCACTCGACAAACATGCCTCCTGGTGCACTAAGGGTTGGGGGATGAAGTCCCCTTGGATGCCGAGGGTCCTTAGGGGGCATGAACCCCTTCTGTTACTTTCAGTAAGTCCCACACTGTGGAATTACTGAGAGATCTTCGGAGGCCACGCCCCCTTTCTCCACCGCTCTGCTAACTCACCTCCTAGTGCAGTACAAGTTGGGGGGTGAAGTCCTCTTGGCTCTTGAGGGTTCTTGGGGGCCAACTACCCATCCTGCTAACTCAACTAAGTCCCACACAGTGGATTGCTCCTTCGGAGCCCCACCCCTTTTATCCACCACTCTGCAAATGCACCTGCTGGTGCACTGCTGGTTGGGGGATGAAGTCCTCTTGGATTCTGAGAGACCTTGGGGGCCAAGAACCCCTCGGGTGTCCTCTAGTAAGTGCCATATAGCAGGATTCCTGAGAGCTGGTTAGAAGCCCACCCCCCTTTCTCCACCAATCTGCAAGTACAACTACGAGTTAAATAAACATAGAAATTCACTAAAAAAACAAAGGTTTCAGGGATGTTATAGTTAGGAAATAGAGTTTAAAAAAAACTTGGAAATGCACAAAAAAAAACTAAAGGTTACAGAGACGTTATACTTAGGCTCAGATTTCACTCGTAAAAAAATGAGTGAAATTCAGGAGTTATAGTTACCTGAGCTAACTAAAGCTTATGCCGCCGCAATGCAGTGCTTATGACCTCACATATTACATCGCTCATGACATAGTCAGTGACATTACTGATTACATCACTGATGACATCTCAAATGACATCAGCCATACAGCCGTTCATACAGACACTCTCTAATACAGCCGCTCACACACAAACTCACTTTCCCATACACCCACTTACACACCCAGTCACTCATTCATACAGCCATTCAAACCCCCACTCACTCACCCACACAGTCACTCACATACCCACTCACCCACCCATACAGCCAAACAAACTGCCACTCACTCATCTCCACAGCTACTCACACAACCACTTATACACCTATATAGCCACACAGCCATCCACCCACACACCCATAGAACCACTCACACAATCACTGATATACCCACAGAGCTAGTCAGAAACCCACTAACTCACCCATGCAGCCCCTCATGCATGCATTCTACCCATACAGTCACTGAGACACCCACTCACACACTGATATACACAGTCACACAACCACTCAAATCATGTGTTAGGAATAGAATCACTCAGTAGTAGTACACCTAGTATACTAATCCAACACTTGTAGTAGGTTAGTAATATGTTTAACACTCCTAAACACTTAGCAAACACTTACACTCACTTGATGATGTCATTAGTGATGTTATCAATGTTGTCATTTGAGATATCATCAGTAATGTCATCAGTGATGTCACTGACCATGCCATGAATGATGTAATCTGTGAGGCCATGAGAAGTGTATTGTGGGGGTGTAAGTTATAGTTAGCTCAGGAAACTATGGGCCAGATGTAGGTGGGTAAATACCGATCGGCAATGCTGAAATTCGGTATTTAGCCATTCCTAATGTAGGTAAGGAATCAGTAAATAAGGAATCGGTAAATAGCGATTCCTTAATACCGATTCCGTATTACTCTTGCATTTAAGGAATCGGTAATACCGATTCCTTAAATGCAATGTAGGAAGCACATTGAAGAGTGCTTTTACGCCTTAAGAAATTGGTAATTACCACCAACTTCAAGTTGGTAGCAATTACCGATTTCCCTTAAAAAGCACTTTTTGCTTTTTTTAAAGTGCCTTGTGTCACACATCCATGCCCCTGCATGTATGTGGGCCACATGTGCACACATGCACATTTCAGGGGTGCAACAGGGTGTCCTTTGGACACCCTAGCCCCTTTGAAATACCTCCCGGTATTACCAATTCGGTAATACCGAATCGCTAATACTGAATGTCTTCACATTCATTCCTATAGGCCTCCAAGCCGATAAAAATGAATGGGTGGGTATTCCTTATTTCTCAATTACCGATTCGGTAATAAGGAATATTATGGATTCGGTATTTTTTACAGAATCTTTACCTACATAGGAAATACCGATTTCATAATAGGGAATCGGAAAAACTCGCTATTAAGAAATCGCTATTTCTCATTTACCTACATCTGGCCCCTATAACGGCTGAATTTCAGTGGTTTTGTACAAGCAAAATCTGAGCCTTACGATAACGTCCCTGCAACCTTTGTTTATTTTTGAGTGAATTTCTACTTTTTTTTAGATTCTGTTTGCTAACTATAATGTTCCTGTAACCCTAGGTTTTTTTACAACGAATTTCTATGTTATTTAATGTTATTTTCCAACTACAACGTCCCTGTAACCTTTGGAGTTTTTTTGTGAATTTTCAAGGTTTTCCAAACTTTAATTTCCTAACTGGAACATTTGAGAGTGGATGTGTGAGTGGCTGTATGAGTCTGTAAGTGGGTGTGTGAGAAGCTGTATGGGTTGGTGAATGGGTATGTGAGTGACTAATGGGTCTGTGAGTGAGTGTGTAAATGTCTGATGGGTCTTTTATTGGGTATGTGAGTGGTTTTGTGGGTGTTTTAATGGGTGTGTGGGTGACTGTTTGGATCAGTGACTAGGTATGCAAGTGGCTTTATGGGTCTGTGAATGGTCTGTATTGGTGTCTGAGTAGATTTGTGAGTGATTGTGTGAGTGTCTGAGTGGGTCTGTTTTTTTTGGGGGGGGGGGTTTCCTCATATACCGTTGGAATTCTTGAAGGGAAACCAGGCAGCTCAAAAAGAGGATTGGTCAACCTTGTTCGGCCCCGGTGTTTCAAGACCAAACTCAGAGGGAGCCATGCCTGATCCATCAAGCTGCCACTGCTTTCCCAATCCACTACTGTTCACGCCGTAGCTGGCTCCCTGCGTTACTAGGCAGATAAGGGAACCCACAGGGCCCAGGCTAAATCATAGGAAGACCAAATTACCTTTCACCTTTCACCTTTCCCGCCAGGCCACTAAGGGCGCCCAGATTTTATAAAGGCTGAAAGGATCACATGCCATGTCGGATTTGCTGGTAAGAATAACATGTTTGAGGCAGTTCGAAAAGGTGGGGGATATTGGGTCTTTCCATGCTCTACAGATTTCGCTCCTTGCAAGAAGCATGACATAAAAAATAAACCTTGAGTGGGGATCGTTTGTATTGTAGGCGGAGCCCAACCCGGAGAGAATGGTACTAATGGTAATTTCAAACGGTAGTTGGAGAACGTCTACCAGGAAATCCTGAACCTTATCCCAATAGTTTCTTATCTCTGGACAGGCAGCGAACATATGTACATCATCAGCTGCCAGATGTCTACACCTTGGGCAGTGATACTCTAGATTAGAAAATTTCATTAATTTTTTGGGGGTTATGTATGCCCTATACATAGTGTAGAGATGGTTCCGCTTCAGCGTGGCAGGCTTTACCACAGACTGCAAGATGGTAAAGGAGTCCATCCACAGGCCCACAGAAATCTCGCTATCAAGATTAGGTACGTTCTCCCAAATTTTTTGTAGTTCAAGTTCTGTGATACTCTCGGCTTCTAACATGGCTACATACCAGTATGAGATTTGGTTCTTCCACCTGCCAGTCCTGAATATAATATCAAATTTGAGATTAGGTTTATTGAGATTCCAGGGTCTGGATAGCCACCATCTGGTAAGTTGGTGATATTTAAATCTGGTGAGAGTTCCCCCAGTCATCCTAGAGAGGACCTCCCAGTTTAAAAGCTGTGAATCTTCCTGGAGGTCTCCCCAGTATTCAATCCCAGCTGCCTTAAGAGGCCGGGATAGTTGGTCTTCAAGGCAAGCCGGCGTACCAGGGGATTCCCAGATCGGGGCCTGAGCTGCGTAGTAGGGAATATCAAGCCTCTGCCTAACAAAAACCCAATTTCTTAGGGGAGTCCCCAAGGTCTTAAGTCTTATTTTTTTTTTAAACTTCTGGTCTCCGTACTTGAAAAGAAAGTGTACTTGACCCTGTGGAACGTCCTGCAATAATGCTTGAAATAATAAGCCTAAGGAAGATGTATCAGATTTATCAGCCAGTAATCTAAAGTTTTTAAAATGGAAAGCGTGGCAATAGACCAGTAGGTCTGGGAGGGCCCATCCTCCTGTTTTGAGGGTCCTCCTGAGTTTCTTCCAGGATATTCTTGGTGATTTTGAGTTGCATATAAAAGAGCCTAGTTTTCTTTGTAGCTTTTTAATAGATGGTGCCTGAAATGATAAAGGGATAGAGTTAAATAGAAAAGTGAGTTTGGGGAGGATGATCATCTTAATCAAATTTACTCTCCCATAGATGTTTAGAGGGAGAGATGACCATCTTTGCAGTAAGGCACAAACATCCCTTGAAACCCTGTCTAAGTTAATTTTTGTTGTGTCTTTAATTTTGTGAGCTAGAAGGACCCCCAAGTACCTCATCTTGGACTTGGCTCCCATTGTCCCAGGATCTTGGTTCCACTCTATAGTTTCGGTTTTGTCCTTATTAATAGAGTAGCCAGAGACCTCTCCGAACTCCTCTGCTAGATCTATTAGTCTGGGCAGGGCATCACTCGAGTTTGGAGTAAACATAAACAAGTCATCTGCATATAACGCAAATTTTAACTCAATCAGAAATCTTGAAGGGTTTAAACACCAAATCAGATCTAAGCAAACAAACAAAAGGCTCTATATATAAATTAAACAACAAAGGAGACAGTGGGCAGCCCTGCCTAGTCCCGCGGGCAATAGGTACCCACTTTGTTAGCGAACCATTGATTAAAATCTTTGCACGCGGAGAATAGTATAGGGATCTCATAGCCATTATAAAGTTGTTTGGAAAACCAAAGCCAGCCAGGGCCTTCCATAGATACATCCAATCTACCTGATCAAACGCCTTGGCGGCGTCGACCGCCGCCAAGGTCAAAGGGAGCTTCTTATTGACTGCAACATCAATCTCTGCGATGGCTTGGAATGTCAATTCGTTAAGTTGTCTATCCGGGATGAAGCCCCTCTTGTCTTGATGGATAATTGTTTTAACTATTTTGGGCAATCTAGCTGCTAGTACTCCTGCAAAAACCTTATAGTCCGTATTTAACAAGGAAATCGGTCTTTAAGATTCAATTTTGGAAGGGTCTTTATTTTGCTTCAAGATCAAGGATACAGTAGCTTCTGCCCATGAGTCAGGAGCCCTCTCGCCCTCCTTATAGATCTTAAGGATGTAAGATGTAAGGACGGGTAATATTTGCTCAGAAACTATCCTATATACTTCCACAGGAAGTCTGTCGGGCCCAGCTGCCTTCCCCTTGGCCATTTTCATAAGCTGAGATCTTATTTCCCCTTCTCTTATATCTGAGGAGAGGTAAATATGATCATCTTCAGACAGACAAGGAAGCTGTATTTTATTCAGCCAACTTTCTACCATCAAAGTGGAATGATTTACTTTAGCAGTATATAGAGTTTGAAAGAAGGATTCGGCCTCCTCCCTGATTTGCTCATCCTCATGTGAGATTGTACCTGTGTTTCGCAAAAGTAAGCTGTTGATCTGATTTCTATTTCTATCCATCCACTCCTGACCCGGCGCCCTCAATGTTTTGAACCGCTACCTGGTCGGCTTGTGGAGCAGAGGTGGTGAGGCGCAGTGCGCCTGTGGGCGAATTCAGCGTGTGGTGGTGCTCTCCGGGCCCCCCCCCCCCCGGCTTTCCCGGTCAAGTTTCGGCTGAGTCGGCGTTCCATGGAGCTTTGACCACGGCTCACTACAGCCGGAGCAGTCCATGTGTTTTGCACTTGTCCCGCCCCCGCGCCGTTCCGCTGGCTGGAGGCAGCCGTGGAGCTGCGGAGAAGCCGCAGGGCAGCGGTCCATGGTCTACTCAGAGGCGGAGGAGCGTTCAAGGGGTGCGGTAAGGGGGCTGCATGGGGGTCGCTAGTTTTAGGGTCCCGTGGGGCAGGGCTGGATATTAATAACGCTACAGAGCCAGATATTGCCGCATGTTCTGTTCAGGACGCACCAGCTAAACCCAGTTCCTGTCCTGATTTTGCCCCAAAGCTGAGTGAAATCAGGAGCAAGATAAATTTAATTAATACCACTGTGCTGGCTCAGAGGAGCATGAAGGCTCCAGAGAAGGGGGGGGGGACCCCGAGGGAAAAGAGAAGGTTCCAGCAGAACTCTGGGGAAGTGAGGGGGCAAGAGCAGGAAGCAGGGAAAAAGCCTGTTGACCGACAAAGACCCTATTAGGGACTCTGTCAGTGAACCTGAGCGCGAGCCGGGGGCCGTGCCTGAGTCTGAGCCGGTGCCTGGACCTGAGCCTGGGCTTGATTTAGTGTTGGGGCCAGGGGACGATATCTCAGGTGAGGCAGGTGAAGCAGTAAAATCTGTATCTCAGGTTGCCAACGCAAGAGCTGAGGGGCCTGGGTCTGGGTATAACATCACCCCAAATAAGCAGCTGCCGAAGCAGTCACCAAAGAAAGCCAAATCAGAAATACAGTTAAAAGGGCTGCCCAAATAACCCCCTCTCTAAGGTCCTATTTTAAGGTCCTACCTCAAGTCCTGAATGTAGCTCAAGAATCGCAGGGTCCAGTGGTCGGACAAACTGTATATAGTAAGAGGGTAAGCGCCCCTATCTCCGCCCCCAGCGCCTCTGGCACCAGTGATACATGGGCAACAGGGGAACTAATGGGGCAGCTAGATATGATGGCTACAGGAGTACCTGGACAAACAACAACTACAGCGGTGCTAATGGACTCTCTCTCGGTCGTTCCGGTGGGGCCTGATCCCAGAGGTGAGGTAAACGACACCAGCTCTGAGGTTCCGTGAATTCTGAACCCGTTCCATAAAGGTCATGGTTTCGTTATGAATTTGATATTAGCGAACCGTAACTAGTTAGTGCGGCAAGTATGAGTGTTTTCGTCATGTTAGACTGATGGATTCACTACGTATTTAGGGATTTCGTTCTGAACCCTTGGGTTCCATTTTGTGTATGGCAGCCATTTTGTGGTTGCCCTCACATAGGCCGATGACTGTGGCTGAACAAGTCTTTTAAGTACATGTACACCTTAGCTCCAGTTCGTGCTGACTCCTGTTTGACCTGAGTGAACTGACCCTGTTGCCTGAAGCTGACCTTCTTAAACCAGTTCCTGCCCTTTAGCTGATCAAGATTAAGGATCAGAGCACAGGACATCGTAAAAGTTTTATTGCACACAAATATGCCTTATCCTACTCTCACCTGTTTCTGCTCCTTTGTTTATGGCCTATTTACGATTGGGTTGTGCCCTTTTTTATTATGGGTTCGTTCGACCTGTCTAAAGAAGAATGTTGGGTTTGACCGATGATTGATCATGGGCTGGGCAACTGAAAAGTGGGTTTTACTGTCATGCGATACCTTTGGTGTGGATTCATGTGATTGGACAGTTTGTAAATGTTAGGTATTTGTCTGGAATGTGGTTTTTGGCATAAAAAGGGATGACTTGCTTTGACTCTAATCAGCCACCTGTTTATAGGTTTGTGATTGATCTTAGAGAGGTTAACAAGATTGTCGTGCCATAGTTTCCAGTTGTTCCGGATATTACTGCTTTGCTGACTTTGATTCCTGCTTCAGCTGCCTGGTTTTCAGTCATAGACTTGAAAAATGCTTTCTTCAGCATTCCAATTGCTAAGGAGAGTAGAGATATTTTTGGCTTCTCTTTAGGAGGCCGAAGCTTCCGGTTTAAGAGAGCTCCTCAAGGCTATTGTGAAAGTCCTTCTATCTATAGTCAGGCTTTGAAAACTCAACTTGATACTCTTGTGTTACCTGCTGGTGCTGCTCTTATTCAGTATGTTAGTGGCCGCTGATGATGAGAAAACTTGTAAAGAAGCTACTCTTTCTTTGTTGCGACATTTGTCGGACTTGCATCATAAAGTGTCACCTTCTAAGTTGCAGTATTGTCGCCAAGAAGTGACCTACTTAGGTCATCTCTTGTCAAAGGAGGGAAGAAGGTTGACCCCAAAACGAATTCAAGCGATTGCTCGAATGACTGTACCAAGCACACAGAGAGAAGTGCATGCTTTCTTGGGTATCACGTCGTATTGTAGATAGTGGATTCCGAACTTTTCTTTATTGGCAAAACCTCTATTGGCATTGACTTGTAAGGATATAGCGAACCCTCTTCCTTGGTCCGACGATTGTCAGAAAAGTTTTTCTGAGTTGCGTGATGCATTGTGTTCTGCTCCTGTGTTGGGTACTCCTGACTACAGTAAGCCTTTTACACTCTATGTCCACGAGAGAGAGGGTTGTGCATTGTCAGTTTTGACTCAACAATTCGGTGATAAGCAGCGTCCATGTGCGTATTTCTCGTCAACTTTAGATCCGGTAGCTAGAGCATTGCTGAGTTGCTTGAGAGCTACAGCCGCAGCGGCTGTTTCTATCCGACAGTCTGCTGGACTGGTGATGGATAATACGTTGATTGTGATGGTTCCACATGCAGTGGATACTTTATTAAATCGGACAAAAACTCAACACCTTACTAGTGCAAGGTTGTCGGGTTATGAGTTGACACTTTTGGCTAGTCATGTGCATATTAAGCGATGCAATGTATTAAATCCAGCAACATTGTTGCCGACGTCTGTGGATATAGATGGTCAGGAACAGCACGATTGTTTTCTGAGGATGGAAGAGGAGACGAAGGGTAGGATCGATTTAAAAGATTCTCCTCTTCCGGATCCTGATGGTACGTTATGGGTTGATGGTTCATGCTGCAAGCTTCCGAATGGTGACACGACTGCAGGATATGCCGTGACGACATTAAGTACAGTTGTTGAAACTGCACGAGTGAGCTATAATTCAGCACAAGCAGCGGAATTGATTGCATTAACGAGAGCATGTGTTTTGTCTGAAGGAAAGAGAGTGAATGTGTATACCGATAGTCAGTATGCGTTTGGTGTTGCCCATAGTTTCGGACGTTTGTGGAAAGAAGGGGGATTCCTCACATCCCATGGGACTAAGATTCAGCATGGACAGTTGGTGAATAAGCTTCTCGAGTCACTTACTTTGCCGAAGCAAGTTGCGATTGTGAAGTGTAGTGCTCATCGGAAGGTTACGGATGATGTTGGCCGTGGTAATGCGTTTGCGGAGGAAGTTGCGAAAGACACAGCAAGAAATCTGATGAGTCGAATGTATGTGGCAGGCCCTGCGAGATGGATTGGTGATGTTGGAATGTGCGAAGATACGATTGAGAGTGTGAAATCGATACAGGCTGAAGCTACTGAAAGTGAGAAGAATGTTTGGAGAGAAACTACGGGTAGATTGGATTCGACTGGTTGTTGGGTTGAATTGTCACAACACCAAAGATGGATGTTGCCAGATGCGTAGTGCTTGCAGTGGTTACTATGGCACATGGTTTGTCTCACATCAGTGTGAAAGGGATTTGTAAGTTGTTGGCTCCAGTATGGCAGAATGCTGGAATTCCCAAGTGTGCGGAGAATGTGGTCAAGAATTGCATGGTGTGTTTAATGTATAATCCTGGCAAGGGAACCCCAACTCCAGCTGGTCACTTTGCTCCTCCGACGTATCCGTTCGAGGTTTTGCAATTGGATTTCCTCCACATGGAAAAGTGCAATAATTTAAAGTATGTCCTTGTAGTTGTTTGCGCCTTTTCTAGATGGGTAGAAGCATACCCCCTAAAAGATAATACTGCCTCGTCCACTGCTAAAGTCCTGGTCAAAGAATATTTCCCTAGGTTTGGGTTGCCAAGGATGGTATGGAGTGATAACGGAAGTGAATTTGTGGGGAAGGTGATGAAGAGAGTGTGTGAAGGGTTGGGAATTCACCAGAAATTCCACGCTGCGAATCATCCCCAATCAGCTGGTTTAGTTGAGTACTATAATGGCACGTTAAAGTTAAAGCTGGCTAAGATTCAAGCGAGCACTGGTCTTCAATGGCCTGATGCTTTACCGTTGGCACTTTTGTCGACTAGAACTACAGTACATTCCCGGATAGGCCTTAGTCCATATGAGATTGTCTTTGGCCGTCCGGCAAACGTTTGGGGAGTGCCGAGGCCAACGAAGTTCAGTGACATCGATTATCCTATGCTAGTGAACTACTTGTATGACTTAACGACTAAATTACGTGTCTTGCATCAACAGGTTCATGATAAATTGCCGCCAGCTTCTGTGGATCCAGGTCACACCCTCAATCCTGGTGACTGGATTTTGGTGAAGAACTTTCAGCGAACCAAGAATGATCAGCCCCGCTGGACCGGCCCACACCAAGTCTTGTTGTCTACGAGGACCTCAGTGAAAGTTTTCGGGATGAAAAACTGGATCCACGGCGTACATTGTAAGAGGGCGCCGTTGCCTCTGCCGTACGACAAGTGGGTCCGTGAAGGTATTGCAGATTCAGAGACTGAAAGGGTGCCGAAGTTTGCACCGTTTAGCGACGCTGAGTTGGTGTGGAGAGGCTCTGAGAAAGAAGATGACGATGTCCTTCAAGAAGCTGTGCCTGTGTCTCAAAGATTAGACACTACTGAACCTGAACTGTTGTTTCAGCCTCAAACGAGGCCTAGAAAAGAGCGTTATAATCTACGTCCTAGAAACAATGGATTAATAAAATAAATGAACTCCTTTTTTTGATTTTTGGAACTGAGGAATTGAACTCTCTCAGCCAAGAAACTTTTTTGGTATATTTTTGTGAACCACCATCGGGTTCAGCTGTAGGGTCACGGTGTAAAGACTAGAGAGTGCAAGCCGAAGACGCAAGGTCAACGGTTCTGGTTGGTCTAAGGGAGTTCCCTGGGCTGACAGAAGCATTCCTTAGCAGAGGAAAACCAACCGCCGTGAACAGCATCGGTTAGAGGATGGAGTTTTGTGAGATTGAGGGAGCCGTTGAGAAAATTAACTTTAAGAAGAAACTGAGTAAAATTATGCATAGCAAATGTTTTCTGATCACATGTCTTTTCATGTTTTTTAGCATGACGTTAGCTTTGGTGGGTTGGTATGTATTTTCTCTTCAACTGATTTCTGCACCCATTTTCCAACCTACGACTTTACCTGCTACTACTTCTTTGCATTCTTTTCATACTTTACCTGAACACGAACAGATTAGAAGGTCGGAATTTGTGAATAATTCCTTTGTGCAACTTCTCCATCAACACCAGTTAGTAGTAAACACCACTAATTTTTGGGTGTGTGGTCTTATGCCACATACTATGGATAGAGGTATTCCTTATCTGGTTCTGCCATTCAGTTACAATGGGTCCATATGGGCATATCAGACGATGTTTATTTATGCAATCGAAATCTATCCCCTGCGTTCCATGAGAGATAACTCAAGTAATAAAGCCTTGGTGAAGGGAATTACAGATATGAGTAGAGATATCGAAACGTATGAGACTATTCCCAAGGATGAGTTACTAGCATATGTTGGTTGGAAAGCAACCGGATATAGTATTAGTCTGGGTGAGAAGCAGAGACGAAAAAGGTCACCTCCGATTTGGATTGTACCCCATCGTGGTCATTTTTGTCTGCAAGGGAAAGGCAAGAATCCGAGAGCTCTGTTAGGGAAGAGTGTTTGTACTCAGACGTATGTCTTTGCGTCCCAAACGTCCCCATCGTTTTTAGCAGCTAAGGGCACGTATTTTGTCTGCTATGATAGAGCATATACATGGTTGCCCCCTGATTTTTCGGGAACATGTTATGTTGCATATTTGTTGCCTCCTACGTACACTGCTGCCGTAGATTACCACAGAACGAGAGTCGTTAGGGGTGTCTTCAGTAAGGAAGATACCACTGGACAAGAAGTGGGAGACTTTTTCAAGGGTTTCCTGCCGTTTTGGGGACCTATGGCAAACAGTAGAAACTTACGGCAATTAACGAGAGTGGTTGAATCCACCATAAATGAAACTGCCGGTGCCCTTAGTAATCTGACCGCTGAGCTTCAAGCGGATCGCCTTATGACGTTACAGAATCGAATGGTTTTAGACGTCATACTTGCAGATCGAGGTGGGGTATGTAAAGTGATCCAATCGAGTTGCTGCGTTTTCATACCAGACAATGCTCCTACAGTATACCAGGCCATTTCTAAGTTATATAAGATCTCTGAGTCTATAAATGTGGATAAAGGAGATTGGTCGTTGATTGGATGGTTTTGGGAACTGTTATCGACCTGGGGATGGAAGATTCTGATGATCATTGGGATGGCTTTAGCGATTCTTTTTCTGTTCTGTCTTTGTGTGCAGTGCGCTCCTGCTATATGTGGCCTCTGTGCTACTAAGTGTGCAAGGAGACCTGTCCCAAGAGGGGTACTAAGTAATAGGATTATGCTCCAGCGACATCTTGATGATCTGATGAATATAGACCTGGATTCAGATTGACGTGAGTTTAGGTTATTGCCTATGTAAGGGCAAAAGGAGGGTCTGAGGTTCCGTGAATTCTGAACCCGTTCCATAAAGGTCATGGTTTCGTTATGAATTTGATATTAGCGAACCGTAACTAGTTAGTGCAGCAAGTATGAGTGTTTTCGTCATGTTAGAGTGATGGATTCACTACGTATTTAGGGATTTCGTTGTGAACCCTTAGGTTCGATTTTGTGTATGGCAGCCATTTTGTGGTTGCCCTCACATAGGCCGATGACTGTGGCTGAACAAGTCTTTTAAGTACATGTACACCTTAGCTCCAGTTCGCGCTGACTCCTGTTTGACCTCAGTGAACTGACCCTGTTGCCTGAAGCTGACCTTGTTAAACCAGTTCCTGCCCTTTAGCTGATCAAGATTAAGGATCAGAGCACAGGACATCGTAAAAGTTTTATTGCACAAAAATATGCCTTATCCTACTCTCACCTGTTTCTGCTCCTTTGTTTATGGTCTATTTACGATTGGGTTGTGCCCTTTTTTATTATGGGTTCGTTCGACCTGTCTAAAGAAGAATGTTGGGTTTGACCGATGATTGATCATGGGCTGGGCAACTGAAAAGTGGGTTTTACTGTCATGCGATACCTTTGGTGTGGATACATGTGATTGGACAGTTTGTAAATGTTAGGTATTTGTCTGGAATGTGATTTTTGGCATAAAAAGGGATGACTTGCTTTGTAAAATTGAGCAGTCTCCTGAGAACTCATACCGTGATGATTTCTAGGACTTCTGTTACTGGCTGCAGCCAATAAATTTGATCTTTGATGCCACCAAGAAGAGTCCTGTGTCTCTGTATTCTAAGACAGGTGGAACCCGAAGACTTTGGGCGTGCCCCTGGCGCCGCTGGGTCTTAAATAACCCGGTTCTTCAGCGCGCAGGAGATTTTTTCTGGGGGTAGCAGTGAGGGTTCCCTCCAGGATATGCTAATAGCTATGAGGAGCGAAATCAAAAGTGGCTTTGCGGAATCGAGACAAAATCAATCTGAGATCCGGGCGGTGTGTGAAACTCTTGAGACGAAAGTGGATGGCCTCTTTGAGAGGACGGAGAGCCTGGAAGGCGCAGTAGGTGAGCTCAAGGCTAAGCTAGAGCATGCAGAAGTCAAAATCCAGACATTGCGGAGAGAAGGGGTGGCGTTAAAAGACAGGGTTGAATCCCTGGAAAATTACTCTAGGAGGAACAACCTCAGACTTTTAAAGATCCCAGAAGGAAAGGAGGGAAGTGAAATCAAACAATACGTTGTTTCCCTTCTTAGAGATGCCCTTAACTTAGACGAATCAGCAGCAGAGTTAGAACTGGATATACAAAGGATACATCGGGACCCTTTCCGTCTGAATCCAGGGAGGACGAAGCCCAGGAAAATCCTTGTGAACTTTCTAACCTACGCAACAAAGGAGAAGATTCTGAATCTTGCACTCAAAGCTAAGACATTGAAGGCCCTGGACTTCTCCTTCGAAGTTAGATCGGATCTGTCAAAAACCACATTAGAAAGGCAGTGGGAGCTCGGGCAGAGAATGGAGAAGTTCAGCGCTTTGGGGGCCACAGTGCAGATGAGGTTCCCCGCCTTCCTGAAAATAATGTTTAACAACAAAATGCATAACATCAAGACACCTCTAGAAGCAGATGAACTGCTAGTTTCTATCAGCGAGTTCGCACAAAGGGGTCCCTAGTGTCTCTCTTTTTCCATGGGGTGGTCTTTGCTTCTATACCTATTCAGATACCCATTGGCCGTCTCCTTTATATACTAATCCATATAACAGTCTATACAACAGATAGCAAGGTCTAAGGGGTAGGACTACGGTATGGTATTGGAACACATGGAACAAGGTGCTCAAAGGAGTTCAGTAAAGGGTACCAGAAAAAAAAAAGAAAGAAAAGGGGTTATTACTAAAAAAAAAAAAAAGGGGGGGGCACTAATAAGGAAAAAAGGAAATATAAAAAAAAAGGGGGGGAAGGAGAAGGAATTAAAGGGGAAAGTGTGGAATAATAGCAGTAAGAAAGAGAAGAGAGAAGAGACTATAGTACAAAATAAAGGAATAACATGTACCTATTATATAACTAATGAGGGAATCAAACATTAACATTACTCTATAGGGACAAACCTTTTGCATAACCAGATTAATGGTCTTTTCCACTCTTTTCTTCCTCTCCTCATCTTTATCTTGGTTTCTTCTGCACACCACCTATGTATTTGATTCCTATTCACCAGCTGGCCAATATCGACCATTTAAGATGGATAGGGGCAGGGTTGGGGGTATGTCGGAGATGGTACACTGGCAGGACATCTAGCCAGAGAAAGTTGGGGGGGGGTTCCAGGGGGAGAGGGGGGGGGGGGGAAAGCATTAAAAAGTCTTCATAAGCAGCTCTTTGTTTTTTTGCATTATGCAGTTTCCAAGCACCATTTCAATCACCAGTTTGACAGTGTAACCCAGGTTAGGCAGGAGATTGTAGGGAGAGGTACAGGGTTCCCAGGGGTAGGCAGGTCTGGAGAGGGGAGGATGGCTGGCAAAGATAAATGAGGGAGATTATGTTTTTATCCTGGAATGTTAATGGCCTGCGCGTGAAGGGAAGGAGACATAAAATTATGCAATATATTAGGGATTCTCCCGCGCAGGTCATAATAATCCAGGAGACACACTTGCTAAGGCAAGAGGTCATTGATATAATGAAGAAATTGAAATGGGTTGACAAATTTCTCAGTACGGACCATAATGCCAATATTCGCGGGATCTTCATTATTTTTAAAAAAGAAGCCAAAGCTCAGATCGCGGATTATAGGGTGGATCCAAGCGGTAGATGGCTAATAGCCAACGTCCAGCTCGATGGGAGGATGATCACTCTGGTCGGGTGCTATGGCCCCAACCAAGATGACCCTTCCCACCTTGACACAATACAGAATCATCTGATCACGTCTCAGAACCCCGTGATATGGATGGGAGACTTCAACATGGTCCTAGACCTGAAATTGGATAAATCCCCCGGCTCTAGAGCAGTACCACACAGCAAAGCGAGAGCTACCCTTTTGACTTGTATGTCGAACTTGGGGCTGGTGGATTTTTGGCGGGAGAGAGCAGGTAACACCTTGGGGGTTTCGTTTCACAATTATAAATACAAGCACAAATCTCGTATTGACTATGCCCTATTTAGCTTCACCCTCAAAGATTCCCTAAAAAGCTTGGTCTACCTTCCCTCTCACTTGTCTGATCACTCGGCTATTCTCTTTTCATTAAAATTAGACCAGAACGTCACTCACACCTCATGGTCCTTCGATCGTACCATCCTACTTGAACAAGAGGAGAGGGACTTTCTTATATCTGAGTCCGCTGCTTTTCTGGAGCGCAATTTAAATTCTGCCCCCCTGGTGTCTGTGTGGGAGACTTGGAAGGCCTATCTAAGGGGGTGCATCACCAACCGCGCCTCCTATAGAAAGAGGAAATATAGAGAGGAGCTATCAAATATAGAGAGAGACCTGACGCTCATAGATTCGGACGACCCCCTATCCCCAGCGAATTCGGAAAGAAGGTCTGCGCTACAAAATAAATTAGATGCTATATTGCAGGAGAGAGTGACTAAAAGGTGGCAGGCTAGCAAGCTCTAACACTTCGAATACGGTGAGGCTGCGGGCAAATTGCTTGCCTGGAAAATCAAAGCAGACCAAGCCAGAAACTATATTAAAGAAGTGAGGGTAGAGGGCGAAGCCAACAATAGGAACTCAGACTCGGAAATAGGGGACGCCTTTCGGGTCTTTTTTCAGAATATATATACGGAGGGAATTGGAGTCAATGCTGAGGAGAGAGATACGTGGCTGGAGAGGGTGGGCCTTCCCAAACTAACTAAGCAACAGAGCGATCATCTGGACAAGGAAATAACGGTGGCAGAAGTCACAAGAGCTATCAAACAGCTGAAGCAGGGGAAGGCCGCAGGGCCTGATGGTATACCCGGCGAACTGTATCGGGTGTTAGACTCGACTATCATCTCAACTCTTTCATCTGGGGTTTTAGATCTACCAGGTTGGCCTGGAAAAAGTTAAGGAGAAGGAGGGAGAAGGGGGGCCTTGCACTGCCAGACCTGGACTATTATGCTTGGGCTTTCCATCTGTCCCACTCTAGGATGTTATTAAAGACCACCGAAGACAATTCAAATGGTTGCATGTTTAAGGCAATGTTATCTGGCTCTAATCTCCCACTTGATGGTTTCTTGTTTAAATTCAGGCACCAGAGATATTTCAAGAGAGTGAGGTTACAGATCCGATATCTGCTTGTAAAAGAATGGACCCAAATTAAAGCTAGGGTTGGGCTGGCATACTTTTCTAATTTCGCTCCTATTTGGGATCTTCCGGGGCTCTCTCCGCACCTTATAGATAGCGTTGCATCTGTGCTATTGGAGGCAGGGGTATTAAGATGGGGAGAGCTGGAGGCAGGAGGGATTTTAGTTGAATGGGATGCTTTTTCTGAGAGGGTCAGCTCACCTTTATCCTGGTTTATATATATGCAACTGTCAAGTTGGTTTGGAGAACAGACAAAGAAAAAGGTTAAACTCGGTGGATATAGTTCTTTAGAGAAAAATCTCGTAGAGAGAGTAAGGGGTGGTAAGGAAGTCGCTTTTTTGTATTGGACCATTATGGAGGAAGCGGATGGAGACTTCAGCCTCCCGGCTGAACTGTGGGGAGGGAATGGAGAAGTCCAGGCGGAGGAGTTATGGATGAGATCTTTTAGCCTCCTGTATAAAGTCATCAAACCTGCCTGGCTGAGGCGCAACCATCTATTTACTTTGCATCGCGCATACTTCTCTCCCCAAAGACTCTCTAAGTTCCAACCAGGGAAGTGCTGCAATAAATGTCTCCTCCTAGCAGCCTCAGATGTCCATATGTTCTGGGAATGTTCCAACATTAGTAGCTTCTGGCAGGAAGTTAAGGCTTCTCTAGAATCAATCCTCAAAATCCCGATTCCTTTTTCCTGGTCCTTAGTTATTTTTGGACTAAGTGATAACATCGGGGGGTAGAGAGGTAATTTCTGTTTTCTGCTATCCTGGTAGCAAGAAGACAAATTTGTAAAAACTGGGTCAACGCCAACCCCCCGACTCATGCAGAGTGGTTGACATCACTCTATGAAATATCCAAAGTAGACATGGCAAGGTCTTGTAGTCCCCGTAGTTTGGCCTTTTGGAATTTGCTACTTAAGTGGAGATAAAAACTATCAGGGACCCCGTTTTTTTTTTTGTGGTTCCCCCCCCCCCCGGTCCGATGATTAGGCCGAGTACTCCAGGTCCAACGGGAGGCTCCCCCATGCCATGACGAAAGCGGGCCGACAGCCTGATTTAGGCTTTGACGGAGTAAGATCGTCCGGAAGGTACCTCCCGCCAAGTTACTTGGTTTGTTCTCGGGAAGAATGGAACTTCTTTCTAGTTACCTGCCTTTCAAGGACTTTTATGGTGGTTGGTTATTTCTTGGAACGATAAGGCGGCTAATGAGGACAAAAAAAAAAAAAAAAGATCAAGGATACAGCATCTTCTGCCCATGAGTCAGGGGCCCTCTCGCCCTCCTTATAGAGGTTGTAAGGTTGTAAGGACAGGTATTATTTGCTCAGAAACTATCCTATATACTTCCACAGGAAGTCCGTCGGGCCCAGCTGCCTTCCCCGTGGCCATTTTCATAAGCTGAGATCTTATTTCCCCATCTCTTATATCTGAGGAGAGGTAAATATGATCATCTTCAGACAGACAAGGAACCTGTATTTTATTCAGCCAACTTTCTACCATCAAAGGGGAATGATTTACTTTAGCAGTATATAGAGTTTGAAAGAAGGATTCGGCCTCCTCCCTGATTTGCTCATCCTCATGTGAGATTGTACCTGTGTTTCGCAAAAGTAAGCTGTTGATCTGATTTCTATTTCTATCCATCCGTGATTTCCATGCAAGGAGGTGGCCACATTTCTCCCCGTATGAGAACTTTTGGAGCTTGCTGGCATCCCATCTACTTTTAAGAACCTTATCTAGGCCAGCCTGATAATCTGCCCGCAGATCGTCTAGCTCTTTTTGCAACTGAGGTTTGGTATTTGACTGGTTAGCTGAGGCTGCCTGAAGCTCCTGTTCTTTTAATTCAAGTTTAAGAAGGTCTTCTTCCTTCTTCTTTTTATTCAGCTTGTTCCTTCTAATCGACCCAGAAGTCAGCAGGCCTCTCAGGAAAGCTTTAAAGGTTTCCCAGATCACCTACTGAGTAGTTGAGCCGATATTATTTTTGAAGAAATCCTCAGTCAGAGTTATCAATTCCAGCCTCATCACTTCTTCTAATAGTAAAGTTCTATCTACAGTCCACCTCCTCTGTAGTTCCCTTTGTTTAAAACCAAATACTAGCTCCACAGTCGAGTGGTCTGACAATATGGCAGGAATATAGGAGATGGTGTCAACATAGGCAAGTAACGACTGATTCAGAAGAAAGAAATTAATTCTGGAATGGTGACCATGTCTACAACTATAAAAGGAAAAATCCCTCCTTGTGCTGTTTTTGGCTCTCCAAACATCTGTGAGGTTATAGTCTTTGATTAAGTTCTTAAGCTCCGCTCGACATCTCAATGGGGGTGTAAATTTAACTCTAGATGTAGAATCTAGCTTTTCATCAAAGATCAAGTTAAAATCTCCCCCTAAGATAACAGGCCCAGATTGATCCAAAAGGCTAGCTTTAAGCTTCAGAAGTGCCCCTGGCACATCTTGATTCGGGCCATAGTATACAGCGCATATAAATGGGGTACTCTGACACTGTAGGTATGCCACCAACCACCTCCCTGAGTGATCTGTTTCGAATTTAACAACCCTAATGCCAGCATTAGCTCTAATCAATATTGCCACACCTCTAGTGCTGCCACTCTGATCGGAACATAGGATATCTTGGACCCACCCTCTCTTTCCCAGCGCAGACTCACTTTCCCGTTTCTCTAAGTGGGTCTCCTCGAGCAAACACACATGCGCCCCAGACGTACACAAGTATTCGTTAACTCTGGACAGTTTCCTCCTGTCTCTCAAGCCGTTGACATTCCAACTAATAAACTTAATTTTGTTAATCATGTTGACCATACCGACTGGTTTTGAGGTAACTTGTCCTGCTCCCTTCCATACCCAAATTGTTCCTTAAAATGTATATGAGGAATATTATTTTTTTCCTTTTTTCCCCCTCTACCACCCCACTAGCCACCCACCACCCATGAGGAACCCCTCCCATACCTACATTGGCGATCTTGTCGCCTGTTGGGGCCTCCCCTGATCCGGTCGAAATCCCTCCCGCCATTTAAAAGGATTTCAGACACCAATGTGTAGAACTACATGTAGAACTGATATCTCCTATCCCTAATCCTTAACAAAAAGCTATCTACCATAGCCAAAAAAAGGAAAAAGTTAGATTCAGTATATGTAAGTGTGAGTGTTTTTTTTCCCCATTTGTTTTTTTTACCGTTTCACCCTCCTTAGTGATTTAAAACGACTCTCATTAAGCACCAGCCCTCACTATTATCTTTCCTCTTTCTTTCATTCTATATTCAGTTAGAAGGCTCTACTGAGAGTTCTCTTTCATTGAAATGATAAAGGAGTCAACTTCATGGGGCGATAGGAAGTTGTGAGTCTTGTTTCTTCAGACAACTTTTAGAAAAGCCGGGAATTCCATTTGGACCTGAGCACCCAGGCTTCTCAGGTCTGGCATTCTTTTCCCCAGCTCCCACTGTCTTTGAGCTGTGACTTTCCCCGCGTCTGACCATATTAAGTATTTGGTGGAATCCACCTGAAGGGTTGTATCTGAGAGAGCTCTGCCCAGAATTAACTCCTTTACTGAATAAGTAGGAAAGTTCACCAGAATCTTCCTAGGTGCTTTCCTTTCTTTGTGTAACCTGAAGGGATCCCTGTGAGCTCTCTGAATTTCGGCCTCCAGGTCAATGTCCGGTCTGTCCTTTAACACCCCCTATCTAAGGAGCTTACAGAAGAATGCTTTAACGTCCCCACTCTCGCCTCCCTCGGGAATCTTTAGAAATTTCAAATTATTCCTTCTGGAATGTATCTCAAGTCTCTCAATATCCATTTGAAAAATTTTGTTTTGGGTTTTGAGAGCCTCTAAGTATCTCTCCTGACGTAGTGAAGCACCTGTGAGGAGGGACACCTCTTCTTCCAGCGCGGCAGTCCGCTTAGATATATCATCCAGTTTGGCCTCTAAGTTTGCGCACTGGTCATGAATGCTTTTCTGATTTGTCTCAGATATTACAAACTTCGATATTAGATCCTGCCTCATGTAGGAGAGGCTCTAACTGGGAGAACCTGGCAGAGCCGACCACTGTAGCATGGGAGACCTCCTCACCCACAAAAGACGCCTCTTCTGATAACAAGTCACAGCCCTGGTGTTAGACCTGGCACCTTGGCGTGAGTTTCCCTTCCACTTTTTGCTGTTGTGCCTCCAATGTTTTGATGGTGTCTGCTACTCGGGGCACTGCGCCACGGCCAACCCGTGCCGCAGTGCAAGTGCTCCCTACTGTAAAGTGTACATATGATTGATGTCCATGATTGGTTCATTGGATTCACTGTTAGTCCCTAGTAAAGTGCACCAGGAGTGCCAGGGCTTGTGAATGCCAATACTGCTAGTGGGCCTGCAGCGCTGGTTGCGCCACCCACAGAAGCAGCCTTAAAATGTGTCTAGGGTCTGCCATTGCAGAACCTGCGTGCAGTCTGGTACTGTCACCCTGGCTGGGCAAGTGCACACACTTGCCAGCCCCTAAACCTTCCCTTAACCTTCATATTAGTCACCCCTATGGTAGGCCAGAGGGCAGGGTGCATTGTAAGTGTAAGGTAGAACATGCCCTGATGTGTGTGGCATGTTCTAATAGTGAATTACTGCCAAAGTCGTTTTTCACTATTGTAAGGCTACCTGTTCCCTTCTAGGCCAGATGGGCTGCTGGAATTATTACACTCTATAATCCCAGCAGGCTCAGGGAACATGGTAGAAATTCGTGTTTAGTATGCCTGAACTCAGAATAATAAAATACTTCTTTTAGTAAAGTTTATTTTAATATCCTGTGTTTGCAAATGCTACTTTTAGAAAGTTAGCATTTGCTTGCCTAACCATTTCAGCCCGCCTCTGCTTGGATGTGGATCTGACTGTCTGGTGTGTGTGAGTGACAGGGCTGGGAGTTGACAGGTAGTGATTAGCAGGAGGACCCCTTAATGGGTGGTGGGAGTTTCCCCTGAATGATGCATCAGGCTGTGCCCCTGCCACCACAATGCTGGCTCCGCCCTCCTGGGGAGCGACTGATGACTCAGCCTGCACCTGGCCCAGGAAGGACCGAAGCTTGTAAACAAAGTGCTCAGGCCACTCCTGCCCTCTCAATGCCGGCTCCGCCCCCCTGGGGAGCGGCTGATGTGCCTGCCCTCACACTGAATGCAGAAGTCATAAGTACCCACAACAAGTACTCAGAGACTGGAGCAGTTATGCAGAGGCCCCCCTGGCTTACTAGAACAAAAGAAACTGGGTATAAAAGTAGGAGCCCTGCTCCTTGTAAATTAGATCCTGTTTGTGCTACAAGAGAAACTCTGCCCGAAGAGAAGGACCTGGAAGGACTACAAGGAGGAGTGCTGACTCTGGCCTGTGTCTGGTGCCTTGCTGCCAAAGGAGAGGAAAGAAAAGACTACCAAAGACTTTTGCTTATTTGAACTTTGTGCCAAACTCTGCTGAAAGATCTCCAAGGGCTTGCCTGTGAACTTGCCCCCTGACCAGCGCTCCAGGAACAGTGAGCGCTACCCCCCTGAAGAAAAGCTGCTGCTGGCGTGTGCTGTGTGTCTCTACAGCGCCAAGGAAAGGAGAGTTGAGAGCGCTGTGCCTGCCGCCACGCTCTCTACCAATTTGTGCAGCTGTGCCCCTTCCCTGACCACCGTGACTGTGGCCTGTTCGTGTGCCAGCCGCAAAGTAAGGATCAGCCCCGCGCTGGTTCGAGCGCCGTGACTGTCCGCGCTGAGCCGCCCTTGCAACGGAAAGGGAGGACCTGCCCGGTCCAAGCATCGCCGCCTGTGTGACCCCCGAGGTACAGGCTGCTCCGCAAAGACCGGCACTGCCAAGATTGTGCCCCTCGTGACTTGGGCGCTGAGACCCCCTGGCCCCCGCAGCTGGAAGTGGCTCGCTGTGGAGCCGTGCCGGAATTGTGCCCCGCGCTCCGTGGAGTGCACCCCCCTCAGCCCCGCCTGCCTGCAGCTTCCCCCTTCAGCACGAGTGAGCCGGACTCCGGAGAATCCTGCCCCGCATCTGCACCGTCATCCCGGGTGCCCTGTTACCTGCGCTGAGACTCGCAGGCCGCCGCACCCTCCAGGAAGACAACGCGACGCGGGACAGATCCCCGGACAGCCGTCCGCTCCAAGACTTACCAGCAAGCCAAGGTACTGTGTTCTTTGACCTCGCGGTGTGAGCGTCCTACGTCCTGAGCTCACACCGCGCTCCCTGCTTCCCAGCGCGAGCCGCCCCTGAAACCAAGGCTCGCACTGTGCCAGATCGACGAGGCCCACGCGGGAAGCGTGAGCTTTAGCCGGCCGGGCCCGTTCTCCTCTCTGAAACGAGCGGAGACAGCGGAACACGCATTGAGGCGCTCCAAGACACTGAACCTTGCTGGAACCTGGGCAGAAGGCCCAAAAGATTGCTTATTGCTGAGAAAGAACTGTGACATTGATAAAAGAGTAACTGGAACCTGCTTTCAAAAAGTAACCAAGACTGTATTTACAAGCCTGCTTGAGATTTATATAAAGAGATATATTTTCACAAATACAGTTTGGTGTCATTGTGTGGTGGGTTGGTTGTGATGGTGTAATATTGCAAATGTTTAACCCTACATGCCCCAGAGATTAGCCTAAGACTGCTTAAGCCACACTACCTAGAGGGTAAGCAGAGGTTGTCTTGAAGGTAACCCTCAGCCCTGACGAGGAAGAGAGAGGCCCTGCTTGTCGCCAGTGTTGCACTGCGCCAACCAGAGACTCCCCCTTCCTACATTGGACGCAGCGGTGAGGATTTGCGAACTTACATTTGCAGTGTTTTACCTTAGCTACTGACCATTGCATAGTGATTACAGTCCAGTAACTTAGCCACAGACTTTTTTGATTTTTTGATTTTGCTAAAAGAAGAAGATCCCTAGTGTTGCAAACATGCCTGGCACAAACAGCATTGATGGAGGAGAGTCCATAGCCTCTAGTGCGCAGGGGCTAGAATGGGATGCATCAAAGCTGGATGACTACACAAAGAAGCAGTTGAGTTATTTTTGCAGGAAACTCAAGGTTCCACACGCAGGATGCAGAAACAAACCTGAGTTCTACAAGGCCATGAGGGCCTGGATTGAATCTAGGAAGGCACCTGAGGATCAGAATGCACCTGTGGATCCTGTGGGTCTGGAAAAACCAGACAGCGTTCTTAGCTTTGGCAGAGGCCTGTCGCCAGAGGAGCTGGCAGACAGACAGGCAACCAGGGATCATGAGATCAAGATGGCAGAATTGAATTTGAAGGGCCAAATGGAGCTTGAAAGCAAAAAAATGGCTCTGGAAGAAAGAAAACTCCAGTTTGAGTTTGATATGAAAATGAGGGAGATGAGTCTAAAAGAGAAAGCCTTGGATCGTCCTCCCTCTGGTGGCAGCACAACGCCGGTGCAGGTAGAGTCAAGAGTGCACATCCCCAAAGATGTAGTTAAAGAGTTCTTTAAGGGGGATGACATAGGACAGTGGTTTAGGGCATATGAGGTAGCCATGCTTTCCCACCGGGTCCCTGAGAAGGATTGGGGAGCGGGGTTATGGGGAAGGTTCCTTAGCGAAGGAAGGGACACCCTGCTAGATTTGCCCACTGAAGACCAGAGATCCTATCCCCATATGAAAGAAGCTTTAATGACCAGGTATGGGCTTACCCCTGAAATGTATAGGCAGAAGTTTAGGGGGTGTAATAAGCGGCCTGGGAATACGTATGTGGAGTTTGTGACTTTTTTTTGCAGAGCACTGGATGGTTGGGTGAAGGGTAACAAAGTGAATGATTTTCAAGGTCTCTTTGATTTAATTGCATGGGAGCACTTGTCTGATCAATGTTTTCCTGAGTTACGCCAGCACCTGATTGATAGCAAGTTGTCCAACCCGAGGAAACTTGCTGAGGAGGCGGACCGCTGGCTCAGCACCAGGGTCCACAAGGGTCCAGTGGGAGACTCCGCCAAGGGTGGGCAGGGTCCCCAGCAGAAGAGTGGGGGGGACAAGGGAAAACAGAAAGGGTTCCAAAAAGGCCCCCAAAGTAATCCCCAAGGGGACCAGCAGAAAGGTTCTCAGCCTCCCCCACCCCCTAAGCAGAATGGGGCCCCGACAGGTCGACCTGTTCCAAAGGGGCCCTTCAATTGTTACAAATGTGGTGACCCGGGGCACATAGCCAGTGACCCCAAGTGTCGCCTGTTTGGAAAACCAGCACCCACTGGTGCTCCGCCCCGACAAGTGACCAGTGTTCACTTAGGAGAAGAAGTGATGGTCCCGGGGGGTGGAGATCCTGTTCAGATGACCCTAGTCTCACTAGGAGACAGTGAGATGGTCCCTACAAGCTACCTGCCCTCTAACACTAAAAAATATGGGCAGGTGGTTACCATCAATGGTAAGAAAGCTGAGGCTCTTAGAGACACAGGAGCCAGTGTGACTGCAGTGAGGCATCACCTGGTGTCTCAGGAGCAGGTTGTACCCCATGCCTACTGTAGGGTTGTCAACGCTGACAATTCAGAGAGTCAGTGTCCGATGGCTCAAGTTCCCTTCGAGTGGGGGGGGGTCTCTGGTACTCTGCAGGTCTGTGTGAGGAAAACCATGCCTGTTGACTGTTTGCTAGGGAATGACTTGGAGGACTCCCCTTGGGAAAAGGTGGAGAAAACGACTCACCTGAAGATGGTGGGTCTACCTGACTGGGCGTGCGTGACCACCCGGTCAATGGCAGCCAGTAGGGGTGATCAAGAGGTCCTGGGGCCTGACGGAGAGGCCCAGGAACCGGCCTTAGGGAGAAGGCGCAGGGTGCGCGGGAAACCGGCCCCTGAAGTTCCCACGGTCCAGGAGGAAGCAGACCTTGAGGGGGATGCCCTGGAGCCTACTGGGGAACAGATTGCCGAACTGGGGGACCTGCCTGAGCTGACCCATTGGCAGCAAGAAGGAGGCCCCTCCAGGGAGGAATTCTGCAGGGAGCAGAAAGAATGCCCTTCTCTCGTGGGTATGCGGCAGCAGGCTGCAGACCAGGCCAATGGTGTTCAGGCCAAAACACATTATGTGTACTGGGAGAATGACCTCCTGTACTCAGAGCCTAAGGCTGCTGAACCTGGGTCAGCCCGTGTGCTGGTGGTACCCCAGAAGTTCAGAGCCTTCCTACTGGGACTGGCTCATGATGTGCCTTTAGCAGGACATTTGGGGATGGACAAGACCTATGACAGGCTTGTCACCCACTTCTACTGGCCCCAAATGCACAAGAGCTCAGATGCTCATTGTAGGACCTGTCCAACTTGCCAGGCAAGTGGGAAGAGCGGAGGGAAGAACAAGGCTCCCCTCCAACCCTTCCCTGTGGTCAGTACGCCATTCCAACGAGTGGGTATTGATATTGTTGGGCCTCTGGACCCCAAGACAGCCATGGGCAACAGGTTCATCCTGGTCTTGGTGGATCATGCCACCCGGTACCCTGAAGCCATCCCTCTGAGGACAGTGACGGCCCCCGTGGTGGGGCGTGCACTAATGGGAATTTTCTCCAGAGTGGGGTTCCCTCAAGAGGTGGTGAGCGACAGGGGGACCAACTTTATATCCAAGTATATGAAGTCCCTTTGGCAAGAGTGTGGTGTAACCTACAAGTTCACCACACCTTACCATCCCCAAGGAAATGGGTTGGTTGAAAGATTCAACCGAACCCTGAAGGGCATGATCATGGGCCTGGAAGGTCCAATGAGGCGTAAGTGGGACGTCCTCTTACCATGCCTGCTCTTTGCATACCGCGAGGTGCCACAGAAGTCTCTAGGGTTCAGCCCCTTTGAGCTGCTGTATGGCCACCCCGTGAGAGGACCACTGAGTTTGGTAAAGGAAGGCTGGGAGCAATCTCCCAGGAAACCTCCCCAGAATGTATATAGCTACATGCTGGCCTTCAGAAACCAAACCAGGCGCTTCAGACAACTTGCTGAGGCAAATCTGGAAGCAAGCCAGGAGGAGATGAAGCGGTGGTACGACCAGAATGCCACTCTGGTAGAGCTTCAGCCTGGACAGGAGGTGTATGTCTTGGCCCCAGTGGAACCCTGTGCACTTCAGGATAAGTGGACAGGCCCATTTGAGGTTGTGGAGCGCAAGAGCTCAGTGACATACTTGGTGGACATGAAGACGCCCAGGAATCCTTTAAGGGTCTTACATGTCAACCGCCTCAAGCCCCACTTGAAAAGGTCCGAAGTGGGCATGCTGTTGGCCACTGATGATGGAATGGAAGAGGAGTCTGAGCCTCTTCCTGACCTCTTAGTGGCCTGTGAGAAGGATGGGTCAGTGGATGGAGTTAACCTCTCACCCACCCTGACCCCTGAGCAACAGGAAGACTGCCGCCAGTTGCTGGGGCAGTTTCCAGACCTGTTCTCCCTGGTTCCTAGTGTCACAGATTGGTGCGTCCATGATGTGGACACAGGAGACAGCTTACCTGTGAAGCATAAGGCTTACAGGGTAACTGACAGGGTCCGGGCCTGCATCAAGGAGGAGGTCTCCAAGATGCTTGCTCTTAGGGTGGTTGAGTCTTCCAGCAGTCCTTGGTCCAGCCCCGTGGTCTTGGTCCCAAAGGCTGCTGCGCCGGGAGCCACACCTGAACTCCGGTTCTGTGTGGACTACAGAGGACTCAATTCAGTCACCAAGACTGACGCGCACCCTATCCCCAGAGCTGATGAGCTCATTGATCGGCTAGGGGCTGCCCGGTTCCTCAGCACGTTTGATTTAACGTCTGGGTACTGGCAGATCGCCTTGACCGATGGGGCAAAGGAGAGGTCAGCATTCTCCACACCAGATGGGCATTTCCAGTTCCGGGTTATGCCATTTGGGATGAAGAATGCCCCTGCCACCTTTCAGAGGTTGGTCAACCAGGTGTTGGTTGGGCTGGATGAGTTCAGTGCCGCCTACCTGGATGACATCGCAGTGTTCAGTGGCACCTGGCCAGAACACCTGCGGCACCTCTGGGAAGTGTTGATGGCGCTGCGCAAGGCAGGCCTCACAATCAAGGCAAGCAAGTGCCAGATTGGGCAGGGTTCAGTGGTGTACTTGGGACACCAAGTGGGGAGTGGCAAGGTGGCACCCTTGCAACCCAAAATTGAGACCATCCTGGCTTGGGAACCCCCCAAGACCCAGACTGCAGTGAGAGCCTTCCTGGGGCTCACTGAGTATTACAGGAGGTTTGTCAAGGGCTATGGCACTATTGTGACCCCCTTGACAGAACTGACTTCTAAGAAGCAGCCCAGGAATGTGATTTGGACTGACACCTGTCAGAAGGCTTTTGACACCCTGAAGACTGCCATGTGCACGGCGCCCGTGCTCCTGGCTCCTGATTTCTCCAAGGAATTCATAGTGCAAACAGACGCTTCAGAGCATGGTGTAGGGGCTGTTCTCTCACAGATGACTGAGGAGGGCTGGGACCAACCCGTAGCCTTCATCAGTAGGAGGTTACTTCCACGGGAAAGTAGGTGGAGTGCAATAGAGCGAGAAGCATTTGCTGTGGTCTGGGCGCTGAAGAAGCTAAGACCCTACTTGTTTGGGTCTCACTTCCGGGTTCAGACGGACCACAGGCCCCTCAGATGGTTGATGCAAATGAGGGGTGAGAACCCAAAACTGTTGAGGTGGTCCATCTCCCTACAGGGTATGGACTTCACGGTGGAACACCGCCCTGGCACAGATCACGCCAACGCTGATGGTCTGTCCAGATTTTTCCGCCTTAGTGATGAGGAACTCCCTGGGGAAGGGTAGTTCTCCCCACATTTCAGCTGGAGGGGACACGTGTTAGACCTGGCACCTTGGCGTGAGTTTCCCTTCCACTTTTTGCTGTTGTGCCTCCAATGTTTTGATGGTGTCTGCTACTCGGGGCACTGCGCCACGGCCAACCCGTGCCGCAGTGCAAGTGCTCCCTACTGTAAAGTGTACATATGATTGATGTCCATGATTGGTTCATTGGATTCACTGTTAGTCCCTAGTAAAGTGCACCAGGAGTGCCAGGGCTTGTGAATGCCAATACTGCTAGTGGGCCTGCAGCGCTGGTTGCGCCACCCACAGAAGCAGCCTTAAAATGTGTCTAGGGTCTGCCATTGCAGAACCTGCGTGCAGTCTGGTACTGTCACCCTGGCTGGGCAAGTGCACACACTTGCCAGCCCCTAAACCTTCCCTTAACCTTCATATTAGTCACCCCTATGGTAGGCCAGAGGGCAGGGTGCATTGTAAGTGTAAGGTAGAACATGCCCTGATGTGTGTGGCATGTTCTAATAGTGAATTACTGCCAAAGTCGTTTTTCACTATTGTAAGGCTACCTGTTCCCTTCTAGGCCAGATGGGCTGCTGGAATTATTACACTCTATAATCCCAGCAGGCTCAGGGAACATGGTAGAAATTCGTGTTTAGTATGCCTGAACTCAGAATAATAAAATACTTCTTTTAGTAAAGTTTATTTTAATATCCTGTGTTTGCAAATGCTACTTTTAGAAAGTTAGCATTTGCTTGCCTAACCATTTCAGCCCGCCTCTGCTTGGATGTGGATCTGACTGTCTGGTGTGTGTGAGTGACAGGGCTGGGAGTTGACAGGTAGTGATTAGCAGGAGGACCCCTTAATGGGTGGTGGGAGTTTCCCCTGAATGATGCATCAGGCTGTGCCCCTGCCACCACAATGCTGGCTCCGCCCTCCTGGGGAGCGACTGATGACTCAGCCTGCACCTGGCCCAGGAAGGACCGAAGCTTGTAAACAAAGTGCTCAGGCCACTCCTGCCCTCTCAATGCCGGCTCCGCCCCCCTGGGGAGCGGCTGATGTGCCTGCCCTCACACTGAATGCAGAAGTCATAAGTACCCACAACAAGTACTCAGAGACTGGAGCAGTTATGCAGAGGCCCCCCTGGCTTACTAGAACAAAAGAAACTGGGTATAAAAGTAGGAGCCCTGCTCCTTGTAAATTAGATCCTGTTTGTGCTACAAGAGAAACTCTGCCCGAAGAGAAGGACCTGGAAGGACTACAAGGAGGAGTGCTGACTCTGGCCTGTGTCTGGTGCCTTGCTGCCAAAGGAGAGGAAAGAAAAGACTACCAAAGACTTTTGCTTATTTGAACTTTGTGCCAAACTCTGCTGAAAGATCTCCAAGGGCTTGCCTGTGAACTTGCCCCCTGACCAGCGCTCCAGGAACAGTGAGCGCTACCCCCCTGAAGAAAAGCTGCTGCTGGCGTGTGCTGTGTGTCTCTACAGCGCCAAGGAAAGGAGAGTTGAGAGCGCTGTGCCTGCCGCCACGCTCTCTACCAATTTGTGCAGCTGTGCCCCTTCCCTGACCACCGTGACTGTGGCCTGTTCGTGTGCCAGCCGCAAAGTAAGGATCAGCCCCGCGCTGGTTCGAGCGCCGTGACTGTCCGCGCTGAGCCGCCCTTGCAACGGAAAGGGAGGACCTGCCCGGTCCAAGCATCGCCGCCTGTGTGACCCCCGAGGTACAGGCTGCTCCGCAAAGACCGGCACTGCCAAGATTGTGCCCCTCGTGACTTGGGCGCTGAGACCCCCTGGCCCCCGCAGCTGGAAGTGGCTCGCTGTGGAGCCGTGCCGGAATTGTGCCCCGCGCTCCGTGGAGTGCACCCCCCTCAGCCCCGCCTGCCTGCAGCTTCCCCCTTCAGCACGAGTGAGCCGGACTCCGGAGAATCCTGCCCCGCATCTGCACCGTCATCCCGGGTGCCCTGTTACCTGCGCTGAGACTCGCAGGCCGCCGCACCCTCCAGGAAGACAACGCGACGCGGGACAGATCCCCGGACAGCCGTCCGCTCCAAGACTTACCAGCAAGCCAAGGTACTGTGTTCTTTGACCTCGCGGTGTGAGCGTCCTACGTCCTGAGCTCGCACCGCGCTCCCTGCTTCCCAGCGCGAGCCGCCCCTGAAACCAAGGCTCGCACTGTGCCAGATCGACGAGGCCCACGCGGGAAGCGTGAGCTTTAGCCGGCCGGGCCCGTTCTCCTCTCTGAAACGAGCGGAGACAGCGGAACACGCATTGAGGCGCTCCAAGACACTGAACCTTGCTGGAACCTGGGCAGAAGGCCCAAAAGATTGCTTATTGCTGAGAAAGAACTGTGACATTGATAAAAGAGTAACTGGAACCTGCTTTCAAAAAGTAACCAAGACTGTATTTACAAGCCTGCTTGAGATTTATATAAAGAGATATATTTTCACAAATACAGTTTGGTGTCATTGTGTGGTGGGTTGGTTGTGATGGTGTAATATTGCAAATGTTTAACCCTACATGCCCCAGAGATTAGCCTAAGACTGCTTAAGCCACACTACCTAGAGGGTAAGCAGAGGTTGTCTTGAAGGTAACCCTCAGCCCTGACGAGGAAGAGAGAGGCCCTGCTTGTCGCCAGTGTTGCACTGCGCCAACCAGAGACTCCCCCTTCCTACACCTGGTCAGTAAATCTATTTTTTAGAGAAATTGGTCCCGAAGTTGTAGCTGTACCTGGAGGAGGGGCCGGGATTTGTTGAGCAGGGGTGAGATCTTTTGGTGATGAAGCCGGAATCTGTGGGGCGGGAGTAGAGCCCTTTGAAGGCTTAGAGGGGAGGGGGGGTGGGTAGCTTGCTCCCCTTTGTATCCATGGCCTGCTCTAGGATTTTGAAGTAGGATTTCAAGGAGTGAGTTGATTTACATTGGAGAGGCAAATTATTTTGCAGTCTCCGTTTAGGCTCCCCACACCCAGTCTTTAGGTTACTCTCCTTCTTCTCCTTCTCCTTCCTTCGCCCCTTGGGTGAAAATGCAACTGTCCTGGGTTCTGCTGAGGCACTGGCCACCCAGAGACCAGACTTTTGCAACTCCGAGTTTGACCTAAGCTGATATCTGTTTCTAGTGTTCCCTGCTGTGGGAGCGGTGGAAACTGGAGGCACAATTGTTGCTACCTTGCTACTACCTGTTAAAGGGGGGGGGGCTCCTGACACTCTGGGGTTATGTGAGGGTAGTGTACTGGTGGGTCGAAGAATGTCAGTGCTCATCCCCCTCCGTAATTCCAGTTGCAGGGAAGCAAGAGCTAACAGGAGGGTTTTGCTCCCAATTTCGCCTAAACAGAGCCCAAAGTCAAAAAAGCCAGGAAAAACACCAGTATAATGGACATTGCCTCCAGGGACATCCAGCACATCACCCCTACCCACCTTGACTGACCTTGTTGCATGAACTCCTACAGGGGCACGGTGGCTGATCCTGGCAAGCACCAACCTTACTCTCTGCCAAAGTTTTGCGCGACCGTATGGCCTGATCTCTAACTCTCGTCTCCGCTCTTGATCACGATCTCGAGCTTGCTCCCCGACTGCTGAGCCGCTGCTGCCGCCCCTCAGCGTCTGAGTGGGTCTGTGAGTGAGTGCTTACGTCTCTGAGTATGTCTGTGAGTGGCTCCATGAACGTCTGTGTGGGAGTGTCAGTGGGTGCATGAATGTATGTGTGGGTGTGTGAGTGTCTGAGTGGGTATGCAAGTGGGAGCATGACTCTCTTAGTGGCTCTGTACCGAGGGCATGAGTGACTATGTAGGTGTGTGAGAGATGCATGAGTATCTGAGCCAGTTTGTGAGTGGGGGTGTGACTCTCTGGGTGAGTCTGTGAATTAATACATGAATGTTTGAGTGGGTCTGTCAGTGAGTGCATGAGTGTCTGAGTTGGTGTGTAAGCCTTTGAGTGGGCCTATAAGTAGGGGCATGAGTTTCCAAGTTGGTCTGTCAGTGGGTGCATGAGTCTCTAAGCGGGGGAGTGGGTTTGAGTCTCTGGGAGGGTATATGAGTGAGTGCATGAGTCTCTGAGTGGGTGTGGGAGTTGGTTCATGAGTCTTAGGGGGTCTGTGTGTAGGTGTGTGAGTGTTTGAATTTGTCTGTGACTCTATGAATGAGTATCTGACTGTGTCCATGAGCAACTGTATCATTTTTGAGTGCATCTGTGAGTGGGATCATGATACTGTGTGCAGGTCTGTGAGTGCATGCATGACTCTGTGAGAGGGCATGTGAGTGGGTGGATGAGTCTGTGAGTGGGTGCATGAATTGGTACATGAGTGTCTGAGTGTGTCTGCACATTTGTGCATGAGTCTCTGAGTGAGTCCATTAATATCTGGGTGAGTGTCTCAGTGGGTTCATGAGTCTGTGAGTAGGTGTATGAGTGTCTCAGTAGGTCTGTGAGTGGGTGCATGAGTCTCTGAGTGGGTCTGTGAGTAGGTGTATAAGTGTCTGAGTGGATGTATGAGTGGAGGCATGACTGACTGGCTCTGTAAGAGGGTGCATAAGTGTATGTGTAGGTGTGTGAAAGGGTGCATGAGTCCTTGTGTGTGTATGAGTGTCTGGGAATGAGTGCATGAGTCTCTGAGTGGGTCTGTCAGCGGGTGCATAAGTCTCTGAATAGGTGTGTGAGTGGGTGAATGAGTTTCTGAGTGGGTGTGTTAGTGTGATCATGAGTGTCTGAGTAGGTGTGTGAGTGGTGGCATCACTCTGACTGGCTGTGTGAGTCTGTCCATGAGTGTCAAAGTAGGTATGTAAGTGGGTGCATGAGTCTCTGAGTAGGTATGTGAGTGGGTGCATGAGTGTCCAAGTGGCTCTGTGAGTAGGTACATGTGTCTTGGAGTGGAAGTGTGAGTGGGTGCCTGAGTCTCTCAGTAGGTACGTGAGTGGGTACATGAGTGTCTGAGTGGGTCTGGGAATAAGTGCATGAGTCTCTGAGTGGGTCTGTCAGCGGGTGCATAAGTCTCTGAATAGGTGTGTGAGTGGGTGAATGAGTTTCTGAGTGGGTGTGTTAGTGTGATCATGAGTGTCTGAGTAGGTGTGTGAGTGGTGGCATCACTCTGACTGGCTGTGTGAGTCTGTCCATGAGTGTCAAAGTAGGTATGTAAGTGGGTGCATGAGTCTCTGAGTAGGTATGTGAGTGGGTGCATGAGTGTCCAAGTGGCTCTGTGAGTAGGTACATGTGTCTTGGAGTGGAAGTGTGAGTGGGTGCCTGAGTCTCTCAGTAGGTACGTGAGTGGGTACATGAGTGTCTGAGTGGGTCTGGGAATAAGTGCATGAGTCTCTGAGTGGGTCTGTCAGCGGGTGCATAAGTCTCTGAATAGGTGTGTGAGTGGGTGAATGAGTTTCTGAGTGGGTGTGTTAGTGTGATCATGAGTGTCTGAGTAGGTGTGTGAGTGGTGGCATCACTCTGACTGGCTGTGTGAGTCTGTCCATGAGTGTCAAAGTAGGTATGTAAGTGGGTGCATGAGTCTCTGAGTAGGTATGTGAGTGGGTGCATGAGTGTCCAAGTGGCTCTGTGAGTAGGTACATGTGTCTTGGAGTGGAAGTGTGAGTGGGTGCCTGAGTCTCTCAGTAGGTACGTGAGTGGGTACATGAGTGTCTGAGTGGGTCTGGGAATAAGTGCATGAGTCGCTGAGTGGGTCTGTCAGTGGATGTATGAGTCTCTGAGTGGGTGTGTGAGTGGGTGCATGACTGTCTGAGTGGGTCTGTGAATGTCTTTTTTTCCAGTGATATACACAAATTAGTCATGACGTTACACGGGGCTGTGCTGACAGTCGACATGAATTTGTGATTGTCGTGCTTAGGGAAAAACCTGATACTTGACATATTATACACTTCAGGGGGTCCTTCGAAGACCCCTGTATTGCAGCTATTGGGTCAGATTACACACAACCAGACCCCTTATGCCACTTCCAGCCATTTTATTTCTGCCCCAGGGACTGTTCTGATGAACTAAAATGGTGGCTGCAACTCTGCTCAGGTTGCAGCTAGCCAATCACTGCATTTCTGTTGGTGAGCGCATTGGCAATTATACACATTTGGATTTCCTTTAGTTTCTCAAAAGCTACTGAAGGGATTTATACCAAATAACAACTAGCATTGGTAAAAGCATTAGGTTTCACCTATGTGATTAATAATAAGCTATTTTTGGTTGTAAGTTGTAGCTTGGTGAATTGTTGTGCAATATGAATCACTGAAACTTAAAAACAGTTTGACGGTGTTTACTGCATCTCCAGTTGTTTGTAGATGTGACATCTTTTATGTGCTGTGCATCTTTGATTATCCCTTTAAAATAAAGAATTGTAGAGGAGGGTAAGTGAGTTAAATCAGACAGGAGAATAATATTGGGAGATTAGCATATTCTTCCCTAAATCTACACTTCACAGGAGATATTTCCTACACAACCTGTCAGTTCTCCCTGAAGGCAGCACACAGAAATGTATTAATGCAGTTGTCTGTAGAATTAATCAAGGCTAAATGTTAGGGAAGAAAGCGCTATGGCTGCATAGACTGACACAGATCAGAGACTGCAGCAACAGGTCTGAGTGGGATAACTGTGGTGATAAGGATCAGAGACTGCAGAGGCAAACTCTGATGTGTGACGGTAGAGTCAAAGATCAGAGATATACTGTAATGACAGAGACAGAGGACAGCAGACAAAAAGACAAAGATCAAACCCAGGTGATTGTAGGACAAAAAAGAGAGGTGGCAGACTGCCGACCAAGAAAAAGACAGAACACAGAAGACACAATTATCACGAGGAGAATAGACAGCATAGACGGAGACATATGACAGCATGGCCTTAGATCAGCGATAAACACAAATATGAGTCAAGAGACAGGAAGTATAATAAACAGACATGAAAAAATACAGACAAAGATGAATAGACATAGGGGCGTGGCTTCGGCGCCGGTGAGAGATGGCGCACCTTCTGTGAGCTCCGTCTCCCGGCGAACCTTCGCCGATTGTAGCGGACCTCGAGTGCTGTTGTGGAGGTTCCGGATTTCGTCTGCTGCTCTCTAAAGATGTCGGGAGGCCGGCGCGGCGCTTGACATCACCCAACGGTGCCTCTGGAAACAGATATCTTTGCTGGTAATCTTTTTTGACTTTGGACGCGGGCGGCCGCCATTTTGTGCGCCCGAGCCCGCGTCCCCTCACAGGATTACGCATATTCCTTACTGTGCGCTATGCTGCAATTGCTTTTGGGACTTATCACATATCCACTGCCTTCATTTAATTTCAAGTGGTGTAATTCGTGATTTCGATGTGCTCTCTCCTTATAAATGGGCTTCTGCCTATTTTGGTGCCTGAGTCCTTTACCACTGTGGTGATTACGACCGCCATTTTGTTGCTGGGAGGAGAATGCCCGTTTTTCTCTACTGTTTTGGGGCTTCTCCAACGATGTTTCTGCATGGTGTCTCCACAGGCTTGCTATGTTTCCTAGCTCATGATGGACTACATTTATTTCTTTTTCTACTGATCACATCACGTCTCCACTTGGTTTCTACTGCCTGTGCTGTGGTATACATAGCATTACTAAAGCTCTGCTGAATGATAACTTCTATCAGTAACCACCTTTTCACCTAAGTTTCGATGTCTCCAAGTTCATGCTTAGATCCTGGCACTGATGCTTAATCTTTGAGCTGTGGAGTGCCCAATGCCTAATATACCCTGCAATTTGGTTTCATAATGTGCTTTGTCTGCTTCCTTTTTTATATCTATTGCTCCGCATCACCCCAGAAGATGTATGCCTATTTGTGACTCCTCTCTATACAATTCTTAAGCAGTCAAATTTCAATTTTGAATCTCCCAACTGTCCGTCCTTGTTTTACCTCCTGGTCCGGACTGGCCTGGCCTCATACCTACGCCTACTCCTTTATTTTTTTTTTTTCTATCTTTCCACGAGTGTTTGACTGTGCCTGTAATCTTAATTGACGACTTCAATTATGTCTCTTGAGCCTGGAAGTTCAAAGCACTCTGCCACTGGAGCTAAAGTGAAAAGACCTAAAAATGATCCACCGTCTCCCATTGCTTCGCCGAATCCCGTTTTGGATTCTATCTTGGAAGAAGTCCGTGGTCTTCAACCATTCATGTCGGCTACTAATGTCAAACTTTCTCAAATTGAAGCTAAACTGGCTGTTATGGATGGCAAAGTTCTGGAGTTGGAGCAACGAGTCAGTGATATTCAAGATGTCTCCTCCAAGATCCCTTCTCTGGAACAAGAAATTCACAAATTGAAATTACTCACAGAGGACCTTGAAAATCGTAATAGGAGGAATAACCTACGCCTTTACGGTCTTCCGGAAAATGTTGAGGGGACAGATATGGTGTCCTTTCTACAGAAATTTCTGATGGATCTTCTAGAGCTTCAACCTTCGGCTCAGCCTCTTAATATCCAAAGAGCCCACCGGTTAGGCCGTCTTCAACCTAACGCTTCTAAACCCCGTGGCATTATTATGCTTTTTCTTGAGTTCACTGAATTGATGTCTGTGTTGAAGGCTGCTAAGTCTAAAAGGCGTCTTATATGGTCTGGTCACAATATTTTTATCTCTCAAGACCTTTCTCATGCTACGAATGCTCGACGCAAAGAATTTTTGAATTTTCGTCCTCTGATGAGACAATTGAACATCCAATATGGCATCCTCCATCCATGCTTCTGTAAAATCACACACAATGGTCGTACTCGCTCTTTTGATGACCCGCAGAAGCTCCTCTCGTTTCTGAAGTCTGTGTCTCCTTCTGGCATGGACACTAATGATTAATATTTCTTTATCTTGGTTTATTTCTTGTTTTGTTCCGGACAGTTGAGTTTTGTAATATTTGTTTTTCCTCTACACTTCTATCTTCATATCTGTTTTCTGTTCTCTCGAGGATCTGATCTTCCTTTTCATCCACTATCCTGCTCATGGGGGTTTGCCTCCTCTTCGGCATATCCATGCTCCTGTTTTTTCGGTTTTTCTCTTCTCTTCAGGTCAGGCTCTTTTGCCTTGATCTGTTCACCTTTGTCTTGCTACTCCTCTATCTCTTCTCTCTTCTTCTTCTTTTCTCTCTCCCTCTCTTTTATACCCCTTCTACTGTCAATTCTTTCGATAAGTGTTTATTTCCTCATTTGGTGTGTCTCTTTTTTGGTTGGTCTTTTCCTAAGGGTATTTTTCCGTGCCCTGTATTGTTAGTCATGCTTATGTTTCGCATGAACTTTCTCGACGTTTTTGTATTCTTAGGTGTATTCTTGGTATACCCCTCCTTCACATGGTTTTTCTTTTATTTCAGGCGTTTCCCTGAAGTGTTTCATATTCTGTCGTGTACCACCTCCCTTATCCTCTATTATGTGTAAGTTTGTGTCGTGGAATGTCCGAGGTATTGGAAACCCGGTTAAGCGTCAAAAGGTACTGTCTCATTTATCTAAAATCAATTCCCGTATTGTTTTTCTTCAAGAAACACACTGTTCTGATACTGAATCTCTCAAGTTAAAGAGACAATGGGTTGGTCAGGTTGTTCACTCCTCCACTTCTAACAAAAAAGTTGGTGTTGCGATATTATTTCACAAAGCATTGTCTGTACAAATGTTATCTACTCAAGCTGATGATGATGGTCGATTGGGTGATGGCAAAAATTGTTTTACACAAACGAACCTTTGTCCTATTGAATATTTATGGTCCGGTCAAACCTGATCCTCATTTTTGGAACAGTATTAAACTTTGACTATCCTCTCTTGATTGTCCCAATGTGTTTGTTGTTGGTGATTTTAATCAATGGTTGGATCCCTTCTCTGACAGGCTATCTAAATCTAAATTTAACCCAGACAAAACCCACAAAGCCTTTCAGTCTGCTATCACCTCTCGACCTTTATATGATGTTTGGAAGACCTGTAACCCTGATTTGCTTGAATTTACCTTTTACTCTAATGTGCATCACACTAGGTCTCGTATTGATTATATTCTTGTTAGTAAATCATTGTTGCCCTCCATACAAGCCTCTGACATAGGCTCTATTTTTATTTCTGACCATGCCCCTGTTCATGCTGTATTTGATTTCTCCCTCACTTCCTCACATATAGCCGATGGAAATTAAACACTTCTTTACTATCTGACCCTGTATTTGTCAAAAAGGCTACTGCTCATATTGATGAATTTTTTACCTTTAACAACCCTATAGGTACTAGTATTCCTAATAATTGGGACGCCTTCAAGGCTTCTTTTCGTGCTTTTGTTATTTCTTTTGTGTCCCATAAAAAGAAGGTTACACGGAAAGAATATGAGGATCAACTTTGTCATATAAAGAGGTTGGAACACTCTTATTTTTCTTCTAAATCAGTGTCTGCCCTACATCAATTGATCACAGCTAAGTCGGATCTTAATAAATTGGCTACGATCGAAGCTTGTAATGTACTTCTCAAAATCAAATCCAAATATCATGGGGGTCAAAACAAAGCCGGTCGTATGTTAGCCAATTATTTAAAGATCAAATCAGAACGTAAAACAATTGGACCTATTTTGAATGAATCTTCTAATAAGTTGGTATTTTCTGAAGAGGATATTGCCGATGTTTTTCATAAATATTGCCAGTCCCTTTACTCAGATGACACTTTCCCCTCCACTCAAAATGTACATACGTTTTTTTCTGGCCTACCTTCTCCACCCTCTTTACCTGATGATTGTAATGCTCTAGAAGCTGACATCTCCTCTCAAGAGATACTTAATGCAATAAAATCATTAAAAAAGTCCACGGCTCTGGGTTCTGATGGCCTTACCGCTGAGTTTTACAATACTTTCTCCTCCATTTTTGTCCCGCAGCTTCTCAAGGTGTTTAACTCTTTTATTGCTGACGCCAAAGCCTCCGGCTCCTTTATGGAAGAATTAATTGTTCTCATCCCCAAACCAGATAAGGATCACTCATATTGTAAAAATTACCGTCCCATTTCTCTAATAAATTATGATTGTAAAATCTTTGCAAAAATCCTCGCCATCCGCGTCGAAAATATAATTCCCCTTCTAATTAAGACTGACCAAGTAGGTTTTGTTAAGGGTAGACTGGCATCTGATAACGCTAGAATGTTTGCAAATGTTATCTCCTTTGCCAAAAAGTATAAGTCTCCCTTGGCTGCCCTCTCGTTAGATGCCGAGAAGGCCTTTGACCGTATCAACTGGCAATTTATGTTTGCAACACTCCAGTGGTTTGGGTTTGGTCCCTCCTTTATTTCTCTTGTTAAATTATTATACTCTTGTCCCAGAGCTAATATTTTTGTTAATAACCACTTTTCCAAATCCTTCCCTTTATCAAGAGGTACTAGACAAGGTTGCCCTCTCTCCCCTTTGCTTTTTATCCTATGTCTGGAACCCTTTTTAGAACGTATTCGCGTTAACACACAAATGAAAGGGTTTCAGCATAATTCTCATGTCACGAAAATTTCAGCTTATGCTGATGATATATTAATTTACATGTCAAATCCTACTGATTTCCTCCCCCCCCTTTTGAATGAAGTTCAACTTTATTCCAGTATTTCTGGCTATAAATTAAATCTGTCCAAAACTGAAGTGCTTCCGTTGAACTCCTCTTGCTACTAGTTCATGTTTGACAACACTGAGTTTGCTTGGTGTCCCTCCAAAATTAAATACCTTCGCATCTGGTTTGCTTCTTCACTGCATGACACCCTTAAGCTCACATTCACTGCTCTACTTTCCAAGCTTAAAGCTCTTTTACTCACTTGGTCTCAGTTATTTTTTATCATGGTGGGGTAGACTCGACACCATTAAAATGATGTTCTCCCCTCATGTTTTATACACTCTCTCCATGCTTCCTGTTAAAATCCCCCTTTCCTACTTTGCCCAAATTAACTCGTTATGTTCAAAGTTCCTGTGGAACAACAAGCATCCACGTATTGCCATTGCCAGGCTCATTCGTCCCAAAGGAGAAGGTGGGGTGCGTTTACCAATTTCAAATTGTATCACTCTGCATTTCTACTCAAACAATCCTTTGTATTAGCCTAGGAACGCTACTGTCTCTTCCTTATCCCTCTGTAGCAAAATTAAAACTGATCTACTCTGGTTACCCTTTACTACATATCTCTCTAGCTCTACCTCTATTTTTTAACTGCCTTATCTCTGCGCTCTGCGCTCTTTTAGTCCCCTCTCCCCCTTCTTTTCTGCCTTTCCCTCTTTCTATCTTCTTTTCTTTTCCTTTCTCTTTCTCTTTTACCCTTTTCATATTCTTCTCTCTTTTTACATCTTATTCTCTGAGTATTCATTTGATCCGCTTTTGTACTCATTTAATCTTTGAATGTATTTCTGGTATAATGTTTCCATTTTGTACCGCTGTTCTATTGTGCTATTTCTTGTAAAAATTCAATAAAAATCTCTTAAACAAAAAAAAAAGATAAATAGACATGGAGATAACGATCAAAGGGGGGACTCTGAAGACATGAAAAACACAGATCAGACAAAGAACAGTAGAAATAACAGAGGGGCAACAACACACAGATGAGGTGACATATGTAAGTCAGCAGGCTCACAAAGAAAACAAAACTCACACACGTAAATGGGTGGGATAGCCTTATCTGGGGATTTATGGTGCTGAATTACTGTCAGGTTAGTTGGAGAGGGAATGCCAACACACAAGGGCATAGGTGCGGCATGGAAGTGGAGCAGGAATCTCACCTTTCGCACCACAGATGTTTGTTATCATCACCCACACATGATGCTTCTTCTTATAAAATATATTACCTTAAGCATTAATTATGCTGCATTCTACCTTGTTTACAACGTAATAACAGATCATAAGCAGATAAAAATAATCAGATCTAAAGATATGTGAGTGGCATAAATAAAAATAATCTGTTCTCTGAGATTGAACAGCATTTTACTGGACCACACTTTGGGAATTCCCAAATATGAAGATAGCACAAAGGGTTGAGCGCTCACTGCAGAGTTTGATGTTTAACCTTCAAGTTACCAGTCCCTTTTCTTATAGTGATTCGGGGACAGCGCTTCCACTTTTTTTCATTTGCCACCAAGTGTGCACTCGAGCAACCCCATCCATTGGTTTCAGGTACAATGGTTAAGAGTGCTAAATTGATTAATTTTTATGAGGCTGCAATATGTCTGGGTCTTACAGTGTCAGTATAACGGCTCAGTGGTTTAAAGCCCGGAGCATTGCTTGCCAGTCACAATTTCAGTAAGCTAGCTCAATTGGTCAGTGTAGCTGCTGCATAGTTCTGAGTATGAACAGTATGTGGCACGATCGTTGAGGATCGTACCGGGCTAACACGCACGTTATGCGATTTGTATATGACCTGCAGGATGGTTCCATGTTTAAATATCGATTACAAAAATATAGATGTAAAAAATATCAATGTAAAAATATCGATTACAAAAATATTGAATCCCTATACTTAAACAGGTAAGTACAGTAATATCGACTCAAAAATATCGATGTAAAAAATATAGATGTAAAAAATATCGACTTTAAAAAAACGTAACTTAAAATAAATTAATTAAATAATATGAATATTATTAACAAAATACGTTTAATGTAATATATATTTTACCTAATTATAACAAACAAACTTAATTTAATAAATATAAACACACAAAAAATGTGTACATATACATATATTTACTCAAATACATTTTAACTATTATCTTTATTGAATTTATAAACTTTTTAAATTATATAAAAATAAACTTAGCACATATATAAATAATTTAAAATAAAATATTCTATATTTAATTAACACATTAAACTATTTAAAAAAAGAATACATACATTTAATAACAAAATAAAAACTTAGTAGTTAAAACGTTGGATAGCGAAGGGGTAAAAATGACTATTCCCACTCCAGTGAGTGCAACAGTAGGGAAAGCACTAGATAGCTTAGTGGTAAAAATAACTATTCTCACTCCAATGAGTCCAATAGTAGGGAAAGCGCTGGATAGCGGAGGGGTAAAATTACTACTCCCACTCCAGTGGGTGCAACAGTAGGGAAAGCGCTGGATAGCATAAGGGTAAAAATTACTATTCCCACTCCAGTGAGCGCAATAGTATCAATCAATCAATCAAAAAATAAGTTTATTTTGACCATTTGGCCTTTAAACTACAAAGACATTTTATCACAGAATAAAAAATACAATTATTAAAATTCATAGAGACCTAAAAACCATTTTCATAATATTCTCATAAAAACATATTTTTGTAATAACACATTATAAATCACAGTAAAATACTTAACAATTGCAATATATAAAATGATTACAGCCATGCTATTTCTATCAATTTATCACCCCTTGGACCACCCTATTTTGAATCATTATTCCAACAGATATCTTTTGGCTACTTGTATAAATTTTGCCAAGGCGATTGCACTCTCTAAGGTCTGCATGTCAGTAAGTAGCTCAATTGCTTGCAGCCTTGTTCTTATTCTA
The DNA here is from genome assembly GCF_964261635.1 of Lissotriton helveticus. Lineage (NCBI taxonomy): Eukaryota > Metazoa > Chordata > Amphibia > Caudata > Salamandridae > Lissotriton > Lissotriton helveticus. The sequence goes on from NC_136059.1 coordinate 1,379,259,005, forward strand.
TATTTTAAAAAGAGTGGTCTTAAAATCAAGCACAGTACTGATATCAATTTTGGACAATCCATTACAAAATGAACACTAGTACATTTTAAATTTAAACCACAAGTACATTTACCATTGTCATCCATTAGCATGTTTTTTACTTTCTCATTTGTACGGGCGGGATTAATACCTATTCTCACTTTTAATAATTCTAATCTCATCCTATGGTCCGGGACAGTATCTAAATATGGATATGAATTATCATTACTCCAGGTTTTGATCATAAATTGCACAGACTTTTTTTGCTTCAGATACTCCATATCGATCTTTCTGGACTTTTCATTTCCCAAGTTTTTTAAGATACTCTTCCCTTCGTCAATGCACAATGATTCTGGGTACATTTTTGCTTCCAGGGTTTCACAAATGGAGTACAATTTATTTCTAGTAGCTATTGCCCACTTCAATTCACTTTGTTGGATCTCCCTCCGACACCAGCTCGACACTTTCTCCTCTTCTCCAGCTCCCATCCTTTTCCAAAATCTGCACAGATTTACATGTGCTTGTATATTCCATGCTGGCCAGTCCAGTTCCAGTCTAATAGCCTGTATCATTGAGGAGCTAGGCAAGGACAGAAGAGATTTTAAACATTTTCCTTCCTCCCTCTCCCAGGCATATTTGCCCCCCAAGCACAGAATTTCCGCCCCATACTGTACTTGCGAGGGATCATAGCCTTAAATGCCTTCAGCACAGGTCTATGAGATATGTCACCATAGATACCGTTACATTTTTTCAACCCACATGTACCTGCGAAACCTTTTGTTTTTTGGGCCTGACGGTGCATATTCCAATTTAGTGCTCTGTCAAACCATACACCTAAGTATTTGAATTCATTTACCACTTCTAATTTTGTGTGGCCCAAAGCCCAGTTGTAACCTTTGTTTTTCTTTCCAAAGCACAGTATTTTTGTTTTATCCATATTTACTGTTACATTTTTGGATACGCAATAGTTCTCAAAGACATTTAATTTTCTTTGCAACCGAATTTCCGTTTAATCTAGAATAACTAAATTGTCTGCATATAGCAGGCAGGTCAGATGCTTTCCATCTACCTTAGGGCTTGCAGATCTTTCAGTTATTAATAATTTCGGCAGATCAGCAAGAAAGATAGAAAACAAAAGTGGAGCCAAGACACATCCCTGTCTTAGCCAGTAATTTATTCTTATCTCTTGGGTTAAGCCTCCTGATGTATCTTTTATAACTTGTGCCCAATTTTCATTATGCAGACTTTGAATTACTTCTAAGATGTCAATGGGGATATCATATCTTTTTAACGTCTCCCATAGGCATTCTCTATCTACTAAGTCGAAAGCCGCCCAGAAATCAACAAAACAGCAGTATAATCTACCCTGCTGTTCTACCGACTTCCTTACCACGGCCCACAGGGCAAAACAATGGTCAAAAGTTGAATGCCCCTCCTTGAACCCTCCTTGTTCTACCGGGATAATTACATTTGAGTCAACCCATTCCTTCAGTTTACCCAGGATTATTTTAGAGAACACTCTAACCCCAATATCTAAAAGATAAATTAGCCTGTAGTTCTTAGGGTCCTTTCTATCCCCTTTCTTATGTATGGGCCTGATTACGGCTCCGCTCCAAGAGTTTGGAATTATCCCTGTGGTCAAAACTGCTGTGAACATTTTTGAGAAGAATAAGGCGCACCAATTTAGCTCTGTTTTTATTATTACGGCAGGTAGATTATCAGGCCCTGCTGCACGGGTTAAATGTAACTTCTTAATAGTATCTTTTACATTTTCAAACGAGCATAGGGGAATTAGGCTCTTTACTACTTGTCGCCTTAGTATTTTCCCCTTTCAAATTTCAGCCACATTTTTTGATTTATATAGTTGCTTTAGATACTCCTCCCAGGATGCCTCGTCAACTTCACAACTCATGGTTCCTGGGGATTGACCGGAAGCATCTTGGATCAATCTCCAAAACCCTTTAATATTTTTGCTTTCTATAGTCTCAAGTAAGGAGATCCAGCATTTTTCTTTGAAGGACCTTTTTTTATTTGTCACTAACATTTTGTATTCCTTCCTTAATTTTAACAATTCATTGTAACCCTCTTGGTTATATCTTAGCTTTATCTTTCGTTCCTCTCTCCTTAGCAGCCTTTTTTTCTCCCTGCATACAGAATCAAACCAAGTTGTTTGCCGTTTTGCACCTCCTTGCTGAATCTTTCCCCCTGTATTTGTTTTTCTTATATTTGTGGACAGACATAAAGCTGCCTGTTTGATTTTTCCTTCGAACCATACAACCTTCTGGCTCCACTCTATCTCTGGGTCTAAATTTTGTTGGAAACAAGTCAATTTCCTAACAGGAGAAGCAAAACACAACAGAGAGCGGGAAGAGCGCGGGGTGCATGTCTTGCAAGCACACATGAAATGCATGCAGCCAGGGGGAGATTATGTAAACTAGCACAGCGAACGATATGCAGACAAAATATAGAAAAAGTCCCCCCAAAAACAGATGAAAGCAGCACTTCGGCGTTGGGACACTGATAAGAGTAAAAACACGAGGAAGAACAGGAAATATCATGCTACAGCCAATAGAAACAGAGGAAAAGTAAGTGACAAACACAGGAAACAATGAAAAGCAAGGGGCGGGATGTAAGAACCTTTTAAGATATATAGTAACAATAGATTTCACAAGCACAGCATAAACTCTGTGCAGGGAAAACCTAAAAAACACAATCTGCGGACCAAAGTCAACCTTTCTGCCAAATTTGGTGATTCGGGATGTCTAAAGAGTATATAGGAATTAACATGGGAAACACACTTTTTATGACCCACCCTTTTTCTCGGCACCCGCTTGACGGATTGCACAAACGTTTCCATGCAGAACAAGATTCAACAGGGCACTTTTTGGGTAAAAGTTTGTGAAGATTCATCAAATGCCACCAAAGAAAAAAAAAATTCCTATGGAAACATGGTCCTAACTATATCTACTAGCAACCATAAGTAAGTAATAAATATATATATATGCCGGTCATGGTGGCAAACGAGCAATAAAGTAAAAAATGTGAGCACTTATCTTGTGGTTCGCATCTGTTTGTTCCTGTGGATTGGGAGATGCAGCAACAGTGGTGTCTGTGGAATATATATATATATTTATATATATATAAGATATATCGTGAAAAACAAAGGTTTAAGTGACGTTATAGTTAGGTGAAAATGTCAGTGTTTTAACAAAAAAAACACTGAAACTCACCTTGTGTCCCAAGGTAACTATATCTTGCGCCCCCGCCATGCATGGTCTTCTCATCAATTATGGTATTACAAATGTTGCAGTGATGTTAACAATGATATTGTACAACATGTCATGAGCAATGTATTAAGTGAGAAAATTAGCAGTGTATGGCGAGGGTGCGAATTATAGTTCTAACTTTTGGGTTTCTTAGTGAATATCTAGGTATTTTTAAACGTAAAGTAATATTTGATTACCATATTTTAAGCCACCACACACAGCATTCAGCCTTTGGCTTTCATGCCCATGCCCCCTTCCTAGGGCCCCTCTCTGAGCCTGTAAAGGTCCCGGTACCTTAACACCCGGGGCTGGCTGAAATACTATGTCCCAGGGAACCCACCCCCTGGACACAGCAGTTTCCCTGCCTGCACTAACATGCTCAGGGATACATGTCTGCTCCTGCATTTTTAAAGCTCCTGCCAGTTAGGATCAGACATGCCTTTCCTGCCCTGTTAAAGCAAAATGTCTTCATTCACAGACAAATTAGTCACTGTCAATGCCAGGGACATCCAGGCCATTGAGTGCTTTCTGTTTTAAAAATAATTATTACTTAACGTATTTTAAACTATGCAAGGCCCAGGAGTTTATCAAAAATAACTACTGTGCCCTCACTGCGACTTGCATTAAGACATGTAGTGCACACACGCAAACACACTGCTTTTGTCCACTTTCTTTGGAAATGGGCTTTGAACCCATTCCAAGATGACCTCTCTTGCATGTGCATCTTTAAATGTTTTGTGAAATTTTAAAACAAAAGCACTCAAAGACATCTGCCTGTGCATTTGCACACATGTGCATGCATGAGCAGCCATTTTTATGGTCTGGCGTGAGTACAGCTGTCATCAGACAAATATAGGAGCATCACTAGAGAGGGGTTTTTGCTCTACCCACATGTGTGAGCCACATACAGCTGTGATGATTGTGTTTATTTGTCCAGCTGCCTGAGCTTCCACTTTCAGGGGCACACAACTCATGACATTGTAATGCTGTAAAAGTGTATTGGATTACCAGATAATGTATGGTTTGTTGAGTCTGGCTTGTCCCAATGCACCTATCTGAATTAATTGAATGTATGGTTGTCTCAGCTCAGTAATGTGGTTTTATGAAATCCGCCCAAAATTAATTTTAACATATGTATTGTGTATTTAATTTTTTTTCTATATTGTTACAATTTTATACGTAATTAATGGTTTTATAATTCCTTGGTATATAATTTGTAGTATACTTTTATGGGTTTAAAACAAACCGAATAAAGTATTTTGACTGACTGACTGACATGTGGCCTTTTAGCATAAACCAATCTATATATATAAAAACCAAAGTATGTCTGAATGTCCTTTATGCATTACTACACCATTCATCCGATCGGCATGAAACTTTGAGAAGTGGTTGAAAACAAACAAATTGTTAAAAGTTGTTGAGTACACTCCCGCGAAGGTTTCTGGCAAAACCTTTTTTTTTTTTTAATTGTTAAATATCGACCCCCCCGGCCACCCAGGGCCCTCATAATCTTTCCAATGCTGAACGTTTACAGTTTACGGTGTGTCTAGCTTTTGCAATGACCATCAACAATGCACAAGGACAATCGCTGCAAGTTCTGGACTAGATTTGGAGAATCCGTGCTTCTCAAATGGACAACTGTATGTGGCCAGCTCACGTGTCGGAAAACCTTCTGATTTATTTGTGTTCGCAACGTTTACAGTTTCCGGTGCAACTCGCTTTTGCAATGACCATCAACAAAGCACAAGGACAATCGCTGCAAGTGTGTGGACTATATTTGGAGAATCCGTGCTTCTCACATGGACAACTGTATGTGGCCAGCTCACGCGTCGGAAAACCTTCTGATTTATTCGTCTAAGCACCAGAAGGAAAAACAAAAAATATCGTGTGTTCACAAGCACTCGAATAAATAAACAGAATTAAAACAACACTTTAAAATGATTTCCATATTAAAATGAATACGTTTCAATAAAAATTACACAATGTAAATTGAATGTTATCAAAACAAGTTTCCTTAAATTTCCTTTCCTCTGAGATCGCAGCAACGCGTGGCGGGTAAGCTAGTATTCATATACAATTCTTTGCTTCCCCACAAATAAATATCCATTCCCCATGCTATCTACATGTAATGCTTCACTTGTTAGGAGTGCTCCTCCTCCGGCCTATGCTGTGGCGAGCATAATGAAGCTCTGTGACCCTGGAAGAGCACTTTGCGTTCTAGTGATAGCATGTGGCTCTTCCAAGTCCGGTTCACTTGCCTTGTTCCTTTCATGTTGTGGTCAGCGTTCCTCATCGGGCAGCTGTGCGGCGGCTCTCTCTGGCTCCTGGTTGCGCCCTCCTTGTCGGTGCTTTGGTACCAACCCTTGGATTCTCCTGAAAAGGCACAGAAAGGAAAAAAAAACTTTAAAGTATCATTAGCAGTTGAATTGCAGTAAAGCGCTCTGTGCTGGCAAGATATACATTTATGAGTTACTCATCTGATTGATCTCCCCACGGCTTTGGAGATCCTGTGCATTCTGAGTAAGCTGTAATATAGAAACAGCTCATTTGCATCTCCTGAAGTTAAGGAGACATAACATATAGCCTGCATATTTTTTGCATATTTTGTTTTGATTAATTCAAGGGAGCAGTCATGTTGTTACTGCCTCAGTTCCGATTTTCTTATAAATTCGTAATTTTTTTTAGCTTTACTTAACTCACTGCTACATCTTTACTGTTGGTGGGTGTTTCGATGTTTCATTAATTTCTATTCTCCTGTCTGCTCTACCATGCTGTGATTACACAATATGTCTCTATTCTCTCAGACTGCCCACTGCTTCTGTATGTACTGTGAGTGATTTAGAAGTGAAAGAGGGGGAGTTATGCAGGTAGAAACGGCATTTACAAAACATATACTCTTAGATGAATGTAATTACTATTATAAACCAGCACACACACTAAAAATCATGTTCTACTTTTACATACACGAAACACATATGACTTCATTGAACCTTACCTTCTTTACTGGGTACGTCATGGGGAATTTTTTCCTTTCTCTTCCCCTGCTTCCCCTCTTCCCCCATTAGACCAGTTTTGCTTTGACTCTGTTGTGAAGGCTTAGTGGGTAAGGGAATGTGACAGGGGCAGACTGGATACGAGCGGGACATCAAACACGGAGAGGGAGATACAGGAAAACACCAAAGTCTCACCTTTTCTTTTTAAACCACAGGATGAGTGGACTGACCCGGGTTTCTTGCATTCTCCCGTGAATGACGAAAAAGAACACTGTTTCTTTAATTGGAAAGAGCTAGATCCGAGTCCCGCCTGGAAAGATGACGTGGAAGGGGACGGCCTGTCAAAATCAATAAGCCGAGAGAGACCAGCGTGTGTGAACACCGGAGAAGGAGTCGTCGTGAGTCCAAGCGTAGAGAGAAGTCTGGAGCAGACGGAACCCGAAGGAGGAAGAGAGGAGCCTGGAGAGGTGTTGGAGCCAGGAGGCCAACGTCCCCTTGTGTCGCTCAGCCACGTTCCAGGAGGAGGAGCGTGGCTAGTGCAGGTACGTGATCGATTCACGGGTTGGGTGGGCAAGAGGGAAGACCGCCACGTTAGATACCCCGGCCCTGGTATCCTGGTAACCCCGCCCCGGGCACACCTCACCTGTAAAGATGGTTTGAGCACCGAGTGTATCCTCACCTACCCTCCCTCACTATTGTTTGTATAGTTGAGCAAACCACTCAACCAAAGTCTTTTGGGTTTTTTTCACGCCCTCCCCAAAATGGATCTTCGACCTGACGGCACTGCACCTAAGTGCAGAAGAAGAGGACAGACTTCACCACGGAGCAGGGAATCCCCCGAGAAGCCTACAGATCCCCCACTACCCTATTACCGGGCTGTACCGTACTGTAAAAGAGTGTTCAGACCAATAAAGCACTTGTTGAATACCAGTACCATCTCTGTGCGTCATCCCGAAACCCCACAGGGAAGTTAGGACCTTTTCTTCTGAACTTGTATATCCCTCCTGCAGAAACAACAGGTGAGAGTTAACATAACACAAAACCCAGACTTATTTTCCGCCTGGGCGATATGGAAGAACACTAAATAACCCTTGCTGATTTAGCTCACATGATAGAGAATCTTCAAATAGAAACTCAAGGCCTTACACTAAGGGTGGACTCTTTACAGCATTGCTCTAGACCTAACATAGCATCTGGGTCCAATACCAGGGATACAATTTGTTTGTTTTCTCCACTCTCCTACTCTGCTAGTTCAGGTAATCCTGTCATTCATGTCACTACTACTCCTGCTTTGCCGTTGGCCCCTCCTGGTAGGTTTATGGGAGATCCCACAAGGTTCGCCACGTTCATGAATCAATGTCAACTACATTTTATTTATAAAACCTCCTGTTACCCTGCTGAACAGGCTATGGTAAAATGTGTCTTATGTATAAGGACACACTTTTCACATGCCCATTATGGTGCTCTAATGAATTCAAAAATATTATTCATTAATCTCTAGTGTTCATTTCTTTTCACTTTCTTTTTGTAAATATCTTCATAACATATTCTCAAAACATACGTTTTTAACCCAAGGTTTTCAAAACAATTACCAGGAATTACAAAGAAATAACGGAAGAATAGCAGTTAGATGATATTCGGTATTTTCTTGTTTATTCTCTTGATCATTCTTTTTTCTTGGTTGCTCCAAACAAAGTATTTACATTTCCCAATGCATTTCGTTGCAACACCTTCATCAGGGGAATACTGCAAATAATCAAATGCAATGTTTTCACATGAATTCACATCTATTTTGCAAACACTTTAGTGTCAATGAAGTTTAATTCAAGGAGTGTCAGGCAACACTGGCCCCATCACAAAAAACAATGTGTGTATTTGTGTACAGTATGTTCATCCTGCTCATCACCCCAAGTGATCCAAATCAAGCACAATGTGCAATACAAAGACACCCTATTTAAAAGGTGATATCCACAATAGTTTGAAACAAATAAAGGTAAAATAGTGTCAAAGCCAAAGTATACCAGACTACAAACAGTTACCGCAAAAACCTGTGCTGGCCTCTACCTACCACTCACAGAAAACACGCACCTACACAGGTACCGAAATGGTCAAATGACAATCTAGATGAGATAATTACAATGCGCAAGCTAAAAAAATAGATGAAACATATCTTATAACCAAGTGTACCGCCCTATGTTAAACATCAAATAGCCCGTGGGGGTAACTGTCAGGTAACCTACTTGCTGTTCCAGGTGATTCCTCTCTCAGTCCTCCTATACTATTTATCAGTGATAACCTCCGCGTTCAACTGAAAAATGAAAAAGATACAAACAATGGTATTTTAATCTAAAACTTGCCATACGGACTTAAATCAAGTATGAAATGGTCCGGTTTCCTAAAGTCATACCTGCTCAGCAATCATCCCCGCTCAACATAGACTCCTCTTTCCCGCGTTATCCAAGTGAACTGAGAGACCAGCCCCTCGCTGTTTAAGTTCTACCTGTACGTCGTGACGAGTGTGTCAAATAATGAAAATAAAGGACAGACTCTATGCTGCCACTATTACATCGCGCAACTGGTATAGTGAAGACTGCCTCGTGCACACGGATAAGAAGTGTCTAAATAGTAAATGACCAGACTGTAGATTTCTATAGTAACCACGTTAAAAATGAACTGAGGTCATATCATTTAGACAGCTTAAACCTGACTAAAAGTTTGGTTAGCTGGTCTAACCATAGAGATGGAAAAAGACTCTTATGGCTGAAATAAAAGAGTGATGAAACTTGAGTCTCACAACTATATTGCGCATTTTCTCGATTGTGTAACCATCAGAGATGTTTCAGAAATACCCATAAAGAAAAGTCCCAAATGAACTATGTAATGTGTGTAGGGATTTGAAAAGGTAATTAATATTATACCTGTGAATATCACATGTAATGTCAATTGTATGTGAACATTCTGCGTGCCTTGCATCCATTGGTGAACCAGGATAACAATATCTATCACAAACCCATCCTAACAATAAAAACATATTCCAATCAAAAACCTGCAGTTACATATTTATAACAATATCAACTTGATCATAATCACAACAATGTTTTCTTCGTAAGAAACAAGCCAATTCAATTTTATCATTCAATCCACAAGGAATCAGCGTTTTTAAGAAATGTATCCAAAAGGTTTCTCTTTGTGCCAAATGCCTAGTGGCATCAACATGCGGTGGTGCTCACACCCTCTCCAGTATAGTAAAACGTAACTGCGGTATAGTGTGCTTTTTCTCCCCCCAGTGCAACGCTAAACATGATTTGATATTAGCAGCTCGAATCATGCTTTTGTGTTTGGTCATTCTAACCTTGACTTTCCTGGTGGTACGTCCAACCTACACTAGCCTACATGGACATTTTATGGTATATATTACCATACTAGTGTTACAATCAGCAGTATGTTTTAATTTAATCTTTTCCCTGTGTTTGGATGCACAAAATTATCGCCTACAATCACATTCCCACAGTGAACACAGTTATGACATTTCCGCAAGCCCTGATTGCCAGTGTCTAAGTGTGTTACGCTTGTCTTTTTGAGTAGCTCCCTAATATTTTTTGACCTTGAAAAAGCAAAAATAGGATGTACCATAAAGACTTCCTTAAAATCATGCTCCTGCTCTATGATTTCCCAACAAAAGCACAAAAAGATCTGATGACCTATATATCTAGTTTCAATAGACTGGCGGCAGAAGCAGGGTGGCCTGAAGGAAGGTGCAGTGTTCTTTTTTAAAAAGGAATTAGAGACAAACAAAAAGACCTATTGGCACAAGTGGTACATCTCCCTGAGTAATGCAGTGCTCTTATTGACCCCAATTTACCATTGACCAGGTGCCTGTTTTGTCAGAGAGTAGCCACACGTTTCCTGTGGCGCCAGAGAGCTAGAGAATGTCAGAGCAGACAGGAGAGGCTGCACGGCAGTGAGAGCGAGAGCCACAAAAAAAAAAGCACTGAAAAAGCCGCGGGGGAAGCCGCGGTTGAGGCCGTGGGAGAAGCGAGAGAAGCCGCCGGGGAAGCTCGGAGCAACCCGAGTGAATCCCGCCGCCCTCGAGCCACACCACCGAGCCGCACCCCCGAGCAGCACCACCGCCGAGCCTGAGCCCAAGCCGAAGCCGTGCCTCAACCCGAGCCAGACCCGAGCTAGAACCGGGCTAAAAAAAAAAAAACAAGCGCCCCGGAGCCCCCCCCGCCCCCAGTGGTGGCGGCGGGCCCACAGTTCCAGTGGCACCCAGGGACCCAGGCAATCGGCTCGCAGCAATCAGCGGCAATCAGCGGCGATCCCCAACGGAGGAGAGAGGAGAGCCGAGGCAAGAAGCAGGCGGGAGGCAATGAAAGGAGCGAGGTGAGAGCGCAGCCCCGCGCAAAGGCCCCGCCTAACCTGTACCTGTACTAACCTGTATTCACCCCGGACTGCTAGCACGGCTAGCACTGCTGACAGACTACAGTAGCCCCCTCCAGTACCCCCCAGGATTTAGTGGGGCTTAGAGGGGGTGCAAAGCAATAGTCAAGACAGCAGGTGGCCACTACCCTTGCGCCACGAGGGTGACAAGGGCGATAAGGGCGACGAATAGCGGAGAGCAGCCCGTAGCCCAGCCCCAGCAAGACAGGCAGACAGTCAGCTAGGAAAATCGAATTGAAGAGCCAGGTAGGATGAAGACCATCTGCGGGAGGAAGACGGAACCAGCTTTACCACCTGCTGGCTCACAAACTCATAAAACCGGCCGTTCATCCTCCATACACTCCCGTGTTGGTCAGCATTGGACCACGCCAAGAACCTAGTACCTCTCCATCAAGGCACATAGGGGGGTAAGGAGGGGGTAAAGAGCCACAAGGAAGAGCAAAAGGAGGTGATAGGAGCGTATTCCCAGCTCTAGCTGCGGAAATGAGATCTGGGAAAATGCGACAACCGGCGGAAAGAAAAGAAAAAACCCCAAAAAATCAAGAATGCCAAACGCGGAAGACAAAACGACAGGGGTCCAATTGAGTCCAAGGGAGAGGTTGGTCTCAGCACCTACTCCAGAAACCACACAGAATCCCACACGAAAATCGGGGCTCTTAAAATTCTTCTACCTAAAGGATCCAATCGCTGCGATTTACGCACCAACAGCCGAGGCTAGCAGTTTGCCGAACCCCATTTCCCCAATTAACGTACCCTCCCCACCGGCCAAAAGCCAGCCGAACAGGACCTATGATCAACAAGTGTCAAATCCCTCCCCGCAGCCCAGGGGTCTTCCACCCCAGGGAAAATCAGCGGTCGTCACCGCCCAAGTGCATCATCCAAACTCCCATTCAGGGGCAAAAGTCTACACCGAAAACTCAAAGGATATCGTGGATGATCCCCTTGTAAAGGATACCTGCCGGAATGCGAACAACAGCGTAACACCCACCGAACTGGCTGAAGTAATGGCTCTTAAAGGCTCAATAAGTCCAAAGGATGGATCAACAAGTCACAGCAACTCATCCACTACATCCCCTCGTGATGGGGACCCATGGCTAAAACCACTGTTTTTCCGAATTGGAGGAACTAACGGAGAGAATTTCCATGTACTTAGATACTCAAGGCAGAGCCCTACGAACCGAACCTAGCACCAAATATCAACACCTAAGTCCTGGCTTGGCTATGTCTACCCCACGCTGCCCAGTGGAAAAAAGAGACCAACAAAATCTTACAATAAATGACAGCAACATCATGCCAATAAACTACAGTCATCCAAATCAAACTGCACCAATAACCATTTTATCAGGCAGCACGATGGGCTCAGACCTCAAAGACTTAAGTAAGACTCAAGGTGATCAACCATCCACAGCATGGACTAGGACCTTATTAAGCTCTCTAGATCAAGCCATAAAGGTCCTGAACTACCAATCGAATAAAATGGAGGTGCAGATAGACCTTATTACATTAGTGGCGGGCCACATTGCGGGCATAAATACAAAATTGGATTCAATTTCGTCACTAATAATAAATCAGGGGAAATTAGATGCTTATACCTGCTTCAACAAACAACAGTGTAATTGTGGATGTGGAATTATAATCGAAAAGTTATCAAGTTTGCCGACAATTCTGACGGCCATCCTAGGGGAGGTAAAACATTCCCGCTATCCGGTGGAAAAAGAATACGATCTAAATTTGGAAAAGTTACCCTCTGATAACACGACGAGCAGAAACGAGCCCATAAGCAGCAACCTGTAACTGGATACAGAATACAACTTAGGGGAAGCGGGTCTAGAAAGGTCGGTATTAGACCTGGAAGCAACACAGTACTCAAAAAAAAAACATCAGGGAGGAAAAACCAACCAAGAGACAAAAGAAAAAGGCCAGGAAAGCCAGATTAAAGTATAAACAGCAACAAAACAAGGCGACTTCTTCCCGATTTTTAAAACAAACACCGCGCAGGAAACCAATGCGTTAGTACTGATTACGCCGCAAGGCGGAAAGGAGGGACTAATTCACTCGCCAGACAAGCTGGGCACTCAAATCCCTTCGAGGGATGGAGAACTAAGTCAATACCCTCAAAACAACCCTGCACCACAAGTTTCTCACCGACCACAGCTCATAGTCATCAAAAAGTAACAAGATCAGCCTTAACGAAAGACCATAAACCGCGGCAAGGAATTACTGACCCTATCAATATTACTGATAACGGAGGCCCTGAGCAAACAAAGCCAAAGCGAGCATTGGGAGAAAACTTCGGAACACAAAGTTTGCCCAAAACGGACATCAACCACGGCCCAATAATCGCCAGCATGCAGAATACATCTGCAAAATTGGAATAACCATAAACGGAAAACAAGAAGATTTATCAGAACCAAAGTCGAACATTGTACAATCATGCATATGTGTTACAGTTTTGGTAAATGAGCGTAGCTGCGCGCTATTTCAAAGGGAACCTATACTCTTTCCAAATGAGCAGTATAAATCAGAGCAAAATCAAAGTACTATACAGTCAACGAAGTTGGTGAAAATGGACCAGGAACAGGAAGCCTCCTCCAAAAGATCCAATTTAAATGAACCCATCAAGCCTCCATCGATTAAAGCAGGCTTTTCACAACTGTCTAAAGAACCCCCTTACCACCCTGAATCACCACATCACCAAATAATATTTACCCCAGAATATCCAACAAAGGGACCACAGGACATCCTCAATCGAGGTAACCTGTTAAAACTGTTTCATGCAACACCAGCACTAAGCGAGATAACAACACCGGACCTTCTGGCTGTCGAATTAAAAAAAAAACGTCATCATGCAGACACCGAAAACACCATCGCCTCGAGACCCTACGGGTAGGTAGTGCGCTCTATAAATGTCTTTGATTGTCTTTGATTGATCACAACATGGGCCTCAAAGGCCATCGCAGATAAGATATTTTCCACAAAACCCCATTTTGAAACATGGGGTATATCGATCGTCTGACACATACACCCAAGATACCCCTATCCCTTACAAAACAGCTCTCGCAACGAAACAAAGGGGAACGGGAAAAGAGGATCTCCCTTTTCCTGTCTACTAGACGCACGTGCCACCTCACCAGTTGCATCAAGTATAAGGGATGGGGTACACCCAAAAGAAAATGAGCAAACAACTAGTCAGCGTGGCCGGGAAAGAATGGACTGGTCTTGGGTTTCTATGGTCCTGGGCAATAAGGCCACCTAACCCGGAGCAAAAAATCTTCCATGACATCCTGCACGAAGAAGGACATGCAGAGTATAAACAAACCAATAAGCCTCTCACTTTGTTCATGGAACATACATGGCTTCCAAGAAATGGAGCTGGACCATGACACACAAGCCTTCTTCTATCAACAAGATGTAATCTTGATCCAGGAGTCATGGAAACTATCACCCACAGTAATATCAGGATTTAAGGACCACCATATCTTGGCAGAAAGACTCTCAAACTTCGGGCACCCTCGGGGGGGTTTATCAACCTACATAGCCTAAAAATACAACTGGGAAGCGGAAGTACTGGACGTGGAATTTAACTGGGTTCAAGTGACTAAAATCTCTGACAGTTGGGCCCGAACAGTGGCAAATTCTAATCAACATTTATATCCACCCAGACAGGAAGTTACATCAAGAAAAACATGCAAGTTTAACTTCACTGATAAAATTGTTGCAAAGAACATACTCAGGATGTCCACTGTTTATCTCTGGGGATTTCAACTGCGATCTAATTGGTAAAAAGGGGGCAAAAGGAAACGTGCCATCATCCAGTGGCGGTCCAAGGCTAGCAACCAACTTAAGAGAACTAGGTATGATGATTTTGAGCGGTAACACAAGGGGGGACAGGCCGGCAGGTATTACATACATGAGCGGAAGGGCTAACTCCACAATTGATTACACCATAGTAAGTGATGAGCTAATCCCAGGCATTGAGGCATTTCAAATCGCTCAACGGCCAGAAAGTGATCATTTCCCCCAAATAACTACTTTGAACACCATGCCCACCCTGGCACCGAATATGCCCATTCTATTACACCATGCTTAAAAATTCAACTTAAAGAAATTAAAATGGAGAGGAGAAGAGTTGGAAAAAATTCAGTCCGCCGCAAAAGCTCGATTATTCAACCTGGGGTCCCAAAAAGATGAATACCTGGTAAGAAATTGGGAGCAATTGATTTCGGACTTGCTTCAAAAGTTTCCAGCAACATCAGGGAAACAGAGTAAGTTCACCTTCAAGAAGGAGCCTTGGTTTAATACGGAATTAAGAACAAAAAAAAAGAAGGGTATCTAAAGCGGTCCGAGCACTAGCCCGCCAAAAAAAACTGGGGTTACAGACAAACAAGGGAAACCTGATTGAAGCCAGAAGCTCTTACAGAAAGTCACTGAGTGTTGCAAAGTCCTCCTACAAGGAAACGTTGTGGTATAAACTACTAAGTGCAGGAAAACAATCTAACAGTCTGGACTTTTGGGGCATTATAAATGATCTAAATAAAGGATCAAAACTCCATCAGGAAGCAGGAGTGGGAGCTGATTCCTGGTCCCTGCACGTACAAACCTTATATGGCACATCAGCTGCAGGCCTCGCGAATGATTTAAGGGCAATAAACACAAATGAGGAAGAATCAATCGGAACAAATAACACAGATACCAAAGGCTCAGAGACGGAGGAGGTTTTAAAAGAGGCGTTCATATTTCCGGAATTAACCAACAGAGGGGAACTGTGTAAAATAATATCAAGACTAAAGGCAGAAGGTGCAGCTGGCCCAAACGGTTTGCCAAACGCCATCTTCAAACATGACCCGGCCTTCTGGGCAGAAAGTCTAACGCCACTTTTCAATCATATCTATAAAGAAGACCAGGTCCCATCATCCTGGAAGGGCAGTGTCATTCACCCAATTTTTAAACATGGTGACCACCGAAAACCAACAAACTATAGGCTAATATCTATAATAGATGTGGAGGCAAAGCTCTACGCCTCTTGCATTCTTTTAAACCTGCAAGATTGGATTGAAGAAACAAAAAGAATCCCCCGGACCCAAACAGGCTTCAGGCAGAAAATCGGAACAATTACTAACCTGACCTGCCTGTCACTACTAATGGACAGAGCGGTAGCAAACGGCTGTATGCCTGCTTTGTTGACATCAAATCGGCATTCGACCGGGTCAACAGAGAGCGATTATGGGGAAAACTAAACCAATCTTTTAAAGGCAATAAAAGCTCTATATCAAAATACCTGGGCAAGAGTGAAACTGGGCAATGGAGCCTACACAACAAGGAGCATACCAACGCACCAAGGCCTAAAACAAGGCTGTGTTTTAGCTCCCACTCTTTTCAACCTTTTCCTTTCCGACCTCTCAACTGTGCTGGAGTCGGACGAAGTTAACCCACCATCATTGTCTAATCATCGAATCCCTTGTCTGCAATACGCAGATGATATAGTACTGCTGAGTAAAACGCCAATAGGATTACAAAGAGCACTAAATAAACTAGCAGCATACTTGAAACAGGAAGGTCTGGACCTAAACAAAGAAAAAACAAAAGTGGTCCGCCTAGTAGACCCTAAAAAACTTAGGTATACATGGATGGCGAATGGGGCAAAGGTGGAAGAACAAGGGTCTTACAAATACCTCGGAATTACAATATCTCAGGGAGCAAAACAAACGGAGCACAAATCAGCTATACGTGCAAAAGCTCAAACCCTAATTTTCGCTTACCGCTTACTAAAAGCAAAAATGGATTGTCCAAATTATAAGCATCTGTTGGAAGTCATGTCGGCCCAAATTTTGCCCACCCTGTCCTATGGTCTGGTCACCTGGTGTGGCAAGGAAGCCGACGTACTCAATGACCTACAAACTAAAATCCATAAGGCTGTTTTTAATCTCCCAAAATGTGCCTCAGCTTCGCAAGTTAGGCTCGAATTTGGTCTGCAAAACCAGAAATACAGGAGCATGAGCGGCTTCGTAAAACTATGTTACAAACTTAGATTCAGATTCCATGGACTGGTTAAGCTGGGAAGAAATACAAAATCGATGGGAGTCTGGAACCCCGTGCACCTGGGGAAAGTACTTGAAAGTCTGTGTGAAAGAGCTGGAGTTGGAAGCAGCATGGAAAGCCGGGATGGACAAAGCAGGCTTAAGTAGATTGGCCAACATGGCAGCAAAAAATAAATCTTTTCAAGAAGACAAAGGTACATTGATAAAACGACGACACGGCTGATCCATTATAAATTCTTTCATAGCAGGAAAACCACATGCTTATTCATCTTCCCATTTCAACAAGCATCTAAAAAGAGCTTTTATGGACTATAGGATGGGCATGCACATCTCGAAGGACCTACTACCTTCCTGGAAAGGAGCTCATCAGACTGAGCAATGCAGACTATGTGGGTACAAATCTGAATCATTAGCCCATTTTCTGTGCGTCTGCCCGGCACATTTGGCACAGAGGCAAAGACTTATGAAATCCATCTTTAATGAGCTAAAGATCCGTTCCTGCAGACAAGCTGTAACATGTTGGTTGGGAGGGAGTTCCATTAGCATGGCGTGCAGGGGAACTAAGTTTCTGGCAGAGGTGAAAAAACTTTGGAGTCAAGCTGAACAGGGGGTAGGCCAAGAGGTGGGACACTTGGCCACTTTAACGCCAGGGATTGCAAAAGCTTGCATGAACTTGTAAAATGAATCTGAGAACTTTAGATAGGGGGAGTATCCCTGGAAGAAAGTTTTTAAATATCATTTTATCAATATTTCCTAACATGTGTAAATTGTAATAATTTTAATTAATTATGCAATAAATCCTTTTGACTTGACTTGACTTAGTGGTAAAATTAGCACACCGATAACATGGAAGAAGGTGAGGGAAAACCCGTTCTGACACCCGGATAGTGATGTACAAAGATAAGAAAGTAGAACCTGAGAAACCAGCAGACGAACCAGAACCTATGCCAATCGGTAGTATTAGGGGCCCCCTCAGTTATGAAGAGTGACAGAGATGCTGAGACAAGAAGTGTTGTCTTTATTGTGGAAAACAGGGACATTTCTTGCATGAATGTCCTCTAAAACCTAAGACATGAAGTGAGTTGGGAAACTCTTACGCCAGAGGTCTGTGGGGACAAGTGCTTCGGGTAGGTCAGGATTGTTTGCCTCACAACTGACAACTCAGAATAGTTCTTCACCTTCCTTTCATCATTTTTTTGGTAAATCTCATCTTAAATGGAAAATGCACTACACTGAAGTCCAGATTGATAGATTCTGGTGCTACAGGGAATTTCATGGGCATACAACGCGCCAAATAAATGAGAATCTCTTTTGTGACTAAGGCTCTAAGGCATGAGGTTAAAACCATTGATGGTGGAGACATTAAATCAGGCCCCATAATACAAGCTACTGGGGAATTGACCCTCTTCATACATGATAAACATAAAGAGACTGTATCTTTTGATCTTATTCAATCCCCTCAGTTTCCAGCCATCTTGGGCATCCCATGGCGAACACAACACAGCCCTGGCATTGATTGGAGAAATATTTATTTGTCATTTTGTTCTGTTCGGTAATTCACATTGTATCTATGAAACAGAAAATCATTTGTAAATAGCAGTGAACATCAAACTGCAGTTCCTAAATTGCCTTCTTTCTATCAAGACTTAGCATAGTATTTGATAAACAAAAGGCATCCATCCTTCCACCTCATAGACCATATATTTGCAGGATTGATTTAGTTACTTGAGCAGTTACCCTGCAGTAGGATCTATGCATTAATGGAAAAAGAGAACATATACTCAAGAGACTACTTGGACGAAATGCTATGCATTGGGTTTATTTGACCATCTCGATCACCTGCTTCTTCTCTTTGGACACCTAAAGCTGAGGAAACATTTAAAAATTGAAAGAGGTTTTCACCAATGCCCCCCTATTGAAACACCCAGAACCAGCCCAACCCTTCGTTGTTGAGGCTGATGCATCAGAGACACCTATTGGAGGAATACTTTCTCAAAGAGATACAACCTTGGGATGATTACATTCACATAAACTGAATTCTACTGAACAAAAATATTCCATGGGAGATAAAGAGTTTCTTGCAATAAATAGAGCTTTTGAAGAGTGGCACCAGTATTTATTGGGAGCATTACACACTGTTATAGGCCTTACAGATCATAGAAATTAGCTATTTTTAAAATCAGCTAGACCCTTGTCCATGTGATAATTGCGCTGGACCCAATACTTCAGTGACTTTGACTTTGTTATACACTTTCAAGCAGGTAAAAAAACATGGCAAAGCTGACACCCTTTCCCGCCTAGGAAACGAGATTAGGGCGACATCAGGAAAGTATCCCCTTATCATACCCAGGGAACGTATTCTAGGGGCTATATGTTCAGGGGAGAACTTCGTAAATGAGGTGTTACCAGTTTAGAACTCCAGGAAGTAGAGGAATTGGAACAGAAACACAAGGGTGTTAGAGGGCAAAACCTCCTTTACATTCTGGGGGTTTGGTCATTCCCATATTGCCTTTGTGGAAATCGCAGAAATTACCTTTAGCATAAGCTGAAGCCATTTTGTTTGTGGCATTTTAGTTAGCCATGTGTTAGCCATGTGCTTCTTCCATCCTCACTGTTGCCTGCTTTTATATTTCACTAGAGTAATCAACTATAGTTAACTATTTCAGTAGACTATAACTGTCAGGCTATTTTAACTAATGTAAACAGAAGTTTCTCCCCTCCCACTTTGTTGACCAAGCAATATTTGTATGCCCATGTTAGTCAATAACTATTCTTGTATATGCCTATACCTCCTCTTTGAGTCTTCTTGCTTACTCAGCTGTAAACTGAGTATATAAGGCCTATGGCCTCTGTATTCTATGAACTACCTCCTACAGTGACCTGAGGGTACTGTATTGATGTAGTCCCACTCATGAGAGGTTAATAAATCTATTCTTTGGTGTTACAGCTTCCGTGCCAATCTCTTCTTTGTTGGTTTAAGAACCAGTGGACAGATAAGGGTGAACCCCTGCAGCAGTGAGCCCCTAAAAAGGCTCATTTCCACAAATTGGCACCCAACCTGGGGCTCAGTGGAGACGCGGCTATCCAAGGGAGTGGTCTTGGCGGAAGACAGGAATCTACTGAGGACATACACTGCACAAGGAGACCCTTTGTCTTTGCAGACCAACGTCTTTTCCGGTTTTCCCGATCTGACCCTCCAGGTGTTGGCTGATCCCGACTGAGATCTCCCTTGTTGGCAGGTGGAGGTTGGAGACTTTGGTTTGGTAAGGTCGCTTAAGCGACACTCTTGTTTTAGATTGCTTGGCCAAGATTCTGGTTTGATTTTGTTTGTTTATAGCAATATACAAAGGCAGGTAATGAGGAGATGTTTTGTCAATTTATGGCGTCAATCCTCTGTTTGATTAGAAGGCAAATGCTTTTTAATTGCAGTCTTCATCCGCTAAATCACAAAGGTGAGCCAGGCTGACTCCACAGTTGCAGTAGTTATTCCTGCTCCCCGCTCCCGCTCCCTATCGCTGCTCACCACTGAATCCTGGCCAGGGGTAGAGCTCCACTCCGCCCAAATGAATCTGCTGCGGGCCGCAGTGCTGTGGGCTATGGTCTGTGGGCTGCGGGTTGCAGGTTTCAAGTTCTGGCTGCAGGGTTACTGCGGGATACTCGGCGTGATTCTGGGGTGCCGCCGAGGTGCTGGACACAGGCCCCCTGATGGATGGCCTCACGGAGCGCTATGTTCTCAGATGCGACGCTCCTTGCTCAAATGGAGGCAGGGGCGGCTAATCTTGAAAACCCAGACTGGATAACAAGTGTTTTGTCCAGGAAGACTTAATCAAGGCCATACGTTCATTGAAACAACGCAGTAAATTCTTCCATTTCTTCAATGTAGCTAAATTACTAATAACAATATCCTAAATATTATTCACATGAATTAAGAATTAATTTGACCCTAATTTTTCTAGGCACATTTTAGCCTCAGACATCATTAGAGCAAAGCTTACATTACCTGTAGTGTTTTATCCTACAATGTTAGAATCAGGAAATGTAATTAACACAAAGAAATAATTTGTTAAACTGCTCTTCAACATTACAAGCAGGTATTATATGTATGTTTTACCTACGTAGAACAAGTGGCACTGAAGTGTGCGTTTGCTTAACATGTGTTATTTGCTGTAGACCAAAATAGAAGCAAATCTGCTGAAAAGGAATATGTACCCTGTTCAATCAAATACAGCCCTGTTTACTTATTTATTTGTATTATTACTGCAAGGGCTATAGACTAAATGTACAACTTGTATTTACACAAGTATATATGTACATGTACACATGAAAAAACGCTGTGATGCTTTCATAGTGTAATGTAGAAATCACACACTGTCACAGTGGCTAACCTCTGATAAAAACAAAAATGCTCCAAAACTACCTGTGTGGATATTTTGCTTTCAGTAGTGGTGGTCAGTTCAAAATACAGAACTTGGCCTCTGACCCTTAACCTGTTGTCCCTTGTCTGAGCAAGGCTATTCCAATATGTCCAGCACAGTTCAAAGTAAGTCTCCGCATGACTGAAGGCATCACTGCTCCGTGCCTGTGTGCTGATATTTTTTAAAGGTAGGATGCAACAGTTACTCTTCATATATGTTTTTATCCTTGTGCACTGTGCTTTTCTAGCACCTAAAAAATTGGCTCAAAATTTCAGTTTTCAGAACGCAATAATACGCTCAGAACTATCGTTCATTAAGGCACGCAATGTAATTCACATGTCTGTACAGCTACTCTTTGCATGGCTTTTAATAGCCTTTGTATTTGACACTGCAGCCATTAAGCCATACTACATTTTAAGTTTGTAACTAAGACACAGTAATATTGGCGTTATTAGATAAACTAATATTAACCCTTTTAATTTGGTGCAACAACATATTTTAACCAGTTGGGGGTAGAAACCTTAATGTGCACATTGAATTCTGAATACATACTTTGCACAGGGTAATTTTCAACAGTGCTAAATATTATTAAATCTTCTCAGTAGTGTAATTAGACATTTTAAAGATCATGATAATGCAAAAACGATTTTAGTGCAATGATTTTAAATAATTTATTTCATGTAGTCATTTTTTTAAAATAATGATCACTAACCCTTTTGTTTTTTGTACATATGAAAAGCAAGCCCTATTCCTTTCCTTCTGTCTTTAAATGCATTTATTCATAAAACTTGTAAACCTTACTTTGAAACTAAGTGCAGAAGCTTTACTGAAACACAGAAAAAGGGCAGTAATTATTTACCATCAGAACTACAGATGTGCTTTTTTAGGAAAGCAACAAGAAAGAAAATCCTTAATTTTATCCTTTCTCTTTTATCCACAATAATGTAGCTGTATTTTTAACTTTCAAAATTAGTAAACTTTAATGATAGATAGATAACAAGCTTTATTCGAATTTGATGCTAAAAAATCATAAAAGCACATCATAAAATACATTATACAAACTTCGTTACATTTCTCGTAGGGACAAGGTTATAATACAGATCATTAATTCATGACAAAGTTATCAGCCTCCTACTTTTTATCACACTTTTCAGAAAATTTGTTAAAATCCATATCGTAAGCTCATTATCTAAAAATTGTAAAGCTAAGAATGTTGGTCGGCATCTTCTAAAAGCAAGTTTCTTTAAAAGTGGAACCCGCCATTTATTCCACTGTAGGCTATTATATTTACAGAAAAAAACTACATGTATTGTCATTTGCTCATATATGTTGTCTCAGGGGCATAATTGCATCGCCCTTGCCCAGTCATTCATATTTGGGAAACTCGTTATGCGATGAAAGATATCTAGTCTAAATGTTGTGAGCAGCAATCTGTCATATTGACCATGCAATAGAATGAGATAGAGTTGAATGTTCAAGGTTGCTGTTATCATCTGTTGATGCAGTACTGTGGGCTTTACTATTTCGTCTGTTAAACGGCAGGATTCAAATAATGATAAGCATGTTTGTTTCAATTCTTTTCTAGACAACATACTCATGGTAAGTGGTTCTTTGTAGAACTCAGGATGTCCTAGGTTGTACAGGAAGTTCCTGACATATTTTAACCATTTGAGTTTCAGCACGTCGGTCATTCCCAGAGCATTGGTTAAAATATCCCTATTCAAATGAGTTTCCTCGGCAGTCCATATCCTAAGCCAGAGCATGATTGGTTCTGTTTTTATCAGATTTGTTATAAATGGAACCCCCAGTTCCGAGTGACAGGCATAGGAAGATACACTATTAGGCAGGGCCAATATATATCTTATAAACTGTTTCTCGACCGTTTGCAGCTCCTGAGTGTTACAATGTCCCCACAATCCCACTCCATATATAGCTGTTGATACACATTTTGCTTTGTATATTTGTAGTAGTGCTTGTGGGGGTCTCGCTCCTAGTTTTTTGGAGAAACTTGTAATGGCTGCAGTAGTTTTCATAAAGGCTAGTATTCTCGTCTGCACAGCCTGCGTCCATGTGGATTTATTGTCAAATAAGATACCTAAGTAGCTAAAATTATTTATAAAATGTATTCTTTGGGTGTCAATAAACATGTCTCTACATTTCATACTTCCTGAGCCACATCTCATGATGAACGTTTTTTATGTGTATAGTCTTTAATGCACGTGCTTAAAACCTAGTTGCCACTGCGTCAGCTGTGTTTTATGACCTCTGCTCTGACAGACAGCTTCCTTCGGACAGGCGACTTTTGAACAGCTGTTAAAAGCTCTCTTTCTGGTGCTAGGAATGAACACGGTTCATTCTATTTAAAACCCAGGCATTCCAAGCCAGTCAAAAGCTATCGTTGGTAGTGTGGTAAAAGAACACTTTTATTTTAGCAGCAACCAATTACTCATATAATGTGAATGCCTTTTAATATTTAATATGATGCATCTAAGCATTATGCTGTAACATTTTTGTATTGAGTCCTAGTTGTGTAAAACACACAAATTCGTTTTTTTCTCTATGAGGCCTTCTTTTTCCTATTGAGCATTAATTCAAATTTTTTTTTACCATTGTGGCAATATTCACACACCTATACTTTGTTACTGCTTTACTTTTAATAGTAGCGTGCAGCTACTTAACAGTATTATATAATTCATTCTTTGAATTTGAAAGTGTAATTTTTCCAATGGCATCTGCAGAACACAATGTCGACAACAAACCAAATTGAGCTCATTACAGACATTTTCAAGAAGGGGCCACACACTCATAATGCACAACACAGTTTGCAAAGACAAGACATCCTTACACAAAAAGTACCGTTGCTACTTACTCAAGCAAGGTTTTCACAAGCATCACCACCGGTGTCAGTCCACAATTCTCATAGACACTCAAACACACAATCAAACCACAAATCAATACTAGGACAAAAACAAGAGGCAGCCCACAGACTGTACTCAAACGAAACCAATTGTAAATCATATTCACAAACAAAAGAGCTCTGAAAAGCAAGCCAGAGTCTGCACCAAGACAAGTAAACAGCCCAAAGACTGTTCCATGTTACAAATATCATAAGGCCTTTTTCACATATATTCGTTCCACAGTGTACTATACATTATGGAAGAAGTACCGTATTTAATATACATAAACCTAATAATTGTCCCCTCTATGGGAGCCAGCTGACTATTTTCTAGATCCATATTGGTTCCTCCGAGACAGCAACACTTTCTACGAAGTGTGCTAGGAGCAGGCATGCCAAAAATGTTATAACAGAATATAATATTATAACTAAAGTAGTACTTATCCCAAATATACTACTTATCCCAAATATATCAGAATTAGAGACAAAACATCTCCTCATTACCTGCCTTTGTATATTGCTATAAACAAACAAAATCAAACCAGAATCTTGGCCAAGCAATCCAAACCAAAGTCTCCAACCTCCACCTGCCAAGCTCTGGGTTGACCTAATGGTTACTGGAAGAAATTTACATGCTCTCTGAAGTTTTAGCCTAAGACTGCTTTGTCAATGCTACCTCTAGGATAGCTGGTCTATAAGGTTGACTTTATAACCATCACCATAAGGGTTGTTTGGACTATTGCAAGGTGCTCACTAGAATAGTGAACATCATATACCAGGCCAACTTCTCACATGCGCCAGCACCAGCTGGATGTGGAGCCGCAGGCAGGGATGCCCCCATGCTGACTGGGACCCCTAGAGTTCACTGCAGATGCCGTACTTAGGATCCTGCAGAGGATAGTAGTTCCACTAGCAGCACTACCAGTAAGCTAACACCTGCAGAAGTGCCCCAGCCAGGGAGGACACGGTTTGCAGTTCTGGGTAGCTGCCCTCAAGGCAGTGCACGGAGCACCGTGCATCCCCCGGCAAACCTCCACTGGACTGAGCCAGGATTACACTAGGCAGCAGTTTACTAAACTCTACTAAAGCCCAGGATAAACATCTCATCAGATCCCCTTGATTTGGGAGTATGACATCAGGGCGGGTCTGCAGGATGCTTAAATCTGCAACCAGAGCAGGCAATGTCAGCAGCAACTCAAGTAAAACAAGGAGGCTCAGCAACTCGACGCCAGAGTCTAAAACACCAAGACATCGCCTTCT
The DNA here is from genome assembly GCF_964261635.1 of Lissotriton helveticus. Classification (NCBI taxonomy): domain Eukaryota; kingdom Metazoa; phylum Chordata; class Amphibia; order Caudata; family Salamandridae; genus Lissotriton; species Lissotriton helveticus. Next base: position 1,379,284,331 of record NC_136059.1, read on the forward strand.
TCAGCCGCAAATTGACACCAAATTCTGTATTTTAAAAAATGCAGGTGATACCCTGCTTTCACGCCTCACCATACCTGTGGGTCTTTAAACACCACTCCTCCCCTGCCCAGAGGACAAAGGGAAGGTGGAAGGGAACAAAGGGCCTACAGCACATGGAGGAAGGGTGACAGACCGGAAGAAGCGTGTACCCCTGCCACTGCCATACGACTCTTGGGCGAAGGACGGGGTCGCAAATCAGGATGTGAGGTACTGGGTTTTTAAGAACCGGCACAGAACCGGTAACCCAGCGGTGCCAGGGAATCAACACCCAGAGACCTCGGGTTCTTCCTGATCCAGACCTACAGAAACTCGGAGTCTTCTAGGTGAAGTCAAAGATTAGTTTATTGACTGCAACCAAGGTAACAAGTGTCCTAGAAGTACAATACGGGTATGTTCTCAGGAGAGTGCCCACTTTTACAAAGTCAGGCTTCTCTTCTTATACACAATTTTGGACCTCGGGCAAAACATTCTTGGTTGTAAAGTAAATTGTTAACATACTTTTAAGACAAAGAGAAAGCAGAGTCATGATGACATGTCCATATTTCACTTCGTGCTGCCTACAACAAATCATTTGGCAAGGCCCAACATTTCATCAGATATCACTGGACCCCTAATAAAAACGGGCACCTCCCCACCATAAAGTAAGTGAAGCAAAAGAGTGGAGATAGATGTGAGCGAGATATGGCAGGTGTGCGCGCTGAAATGGTTTTATGGTTTGTTGAGCCTAGATGCTATCTTGCTCGGCCACTGGGAGGGATCTGACCTAACGAGTTTGGCCTGGGGCAATGGTTCCAACTTGTACTGAGGTCAGGGAAAAGTCGATTAAGGAGTACGTGTCCTTGTGGAATCAAATTCAACTGGATTAAGGCCTATGTAAAGGGCAACATATAAATGGGAGCCAAGGGTTCAGAATGTAAGTGACGATTTCGAGGTGAAATCGTCGCTCGATTATGCTGAAAATATATGCACATGATGTACTCGTCATTCTCGGTCTTTTGATACCAAATTCGTCATGTTTCGACGAAGTTTTAATTCTCGAGTCCAGAATAATTATACGAATCCAGATTTTCAGAACCTCAATCCCTCCTTTTGCCCTTACATAGGCAATTAATCTATCCTCATGTTAGTCTGAGTCCAGATCTATATTCCTAAAGTCATTGAAATGTTGCTGTAACATCATTCTAGTACTTAGTTCATCTTTTGACACAGGCTTCCTTACACATGATGCAACACAGAGGCCACATATTGCAGGAGCACACTGTATGCATAGACAGAACAGGAAAAGAATGGCTAAGACCATCCCAATGACCATCAGAATTTTCCATCCCCAGGCAGATATCAGTTCCCAGAACCATCCCATTAACGACCAATCTCCTTTATCCACATGGATAGATTCAGAAATCTTATGTAGTTTGGAGATGGCCTTGTACACGGTTGGAGCATTATCTGGGATGAAAATGCAACAACTAGATTGGATCAATTTGCATACTCCACCTCGGTCTGCAAGTATAACATCCAAAGCGACCCGGTTCTGAAGGGTCATAAGTCGATCCGACTGGAGCTCAGCGGTTAAGTTACTAAGGGCACCAGCAGTTTCAGTCACCGTGGACTCCACTACCCTTGTTAATTGCCTTATGTTTCTACTGTTAGCCATGGATCCCCAGAACGGCAGAAAACCCTTTGCAAAGTCCCCAAATTCTTGGCCTGCAGTGTCTTCTTTACTCAAAACACCTCTAACTACCCTTGTCCGGTGGTAATCCACCGCTGCTGTGTAGGTGGGAGGCAACAGGAATGAAACAAAACATGAGCCCGAGAAGTCAGGGGGCAACCATGTATAGGCTCTATCATGGCAGATGAAATAAGTACCCTTAGCGGCTAGAAAGGCAGGGGAAGTCTGAGATCCAAAAACATACGTTTCTGTACCGATACTCTTCCCTAGCTGAGCTCTGGGATTCTTGCCAATACCTTGCAGACACAGGTGACCTTGATGGGGTACGATCCAGATAGGGGCGATCTTTTGGCTTGCTGTTTCTCACTTAATGTAGTGCCATATCCGGTCACGTTCCAACCTACATATGCAAGTATCTCATCATCCGGAGTATCTTCATAAGAAGTTACTTCCTTGATCATGTCAACTATACCTTTGACTAGGGCGCTAGTCTTGAGGTTGTCTTTTACAGAACGTAGGGGTTGGATTTCTCGTGCATATATGAACATTGTCCTATATGCCCATACTGAACCATTGTGACTAAATGGCAGGACCAAATAGGGGATACCTTTATCCGTTGTGTGAGGCATGAGACCGCACACCCAACAGTTAGTTGTGTTCATTACTAGTTGGTGTTGGTGTAATAACTGAACAAAGGAGTTATTAATGAACTCTAATCTCCTATTCGATTCGTGGTCAGGCAGAGGGTGGAAAGAATGAGAGGAAACATTAGGAGGAGGTATGGGTGATGCAGTGAGCGCAAATGTTACATGGAAAGAGAATAAAACATAACTTATCAAAAAGATCATTACGCTGGATAGCATAAAAATACACAATATTATAAAACTTTTCTTTGTCATCGTGTCACACAGTCTCTGCTTAAAGTTCATTTGTTTGGCAGGGCTCTCCACATCAGGAAACTCCATCCTCTCTAAGGTGCTGCCCGCGGTGGTAGGTTGCCTCTGCTAAAGGATGCTTCCGTCAGTCTAGGGCAACTCCCTTGGACCGACCAGAACTACCGACCTAACGTCGTCAGCTGCACCCAAAAGACTTTAATCAACCGCGGCCCTAGGAGCGGAACCCGGATGGCGGTTCGAAAAACAAAAATAAGCAAGTTACCTAGATGGGAGATCTGCACTTTCAAAAATAGTACTTGGGGGGAAAAAGGATAATTTCAGTTGTCCATAGGTCTTGGTCTCAAATTATAAAAAGGAATCACTTTTATTAGTCTGTTTTTCTCGGTCGAAAATTATAGCGTCATTTCCCTGGTACTGTCTGGTCCTGAAACAGGAGTTCAGGTTCCAAAGAGTTCAAATGTTCTGGTGGTGGCACAGTCTCTTGAAAAATGTTCTCGCTTTCACATTCAGGGTTAGTTTCTTTTACACGGTCATCGCTGACAGGTATGACACGTGGCACAGTTGTAAGTTCTGAGTCAGTGGCACCTTTCTGGACCCACTGGTCATGTGGCGGAGGTGAAGGGATTCTCTTGCAATGGACCCCGTGGATCCAGTTGGCCTTCCCCTCCACTCGAACTGCTGACCTCGTGGAAAGAAGGACGAGGTGCGGCCCGGTCCACCTGGGCTGGTCGTTCTTTGTCATTTGAAAGTTTTGCACGAGTATCCAGGATCCAGGGACAATGGAGTGACCTGGAGTCTCAGAGACCGGAGGCAGAGTGTTGTGGACCTGTTGATGCAAAACACGCAATTTAGCCGTCAATTCATACAAGTAATCAAGCAAAATAGGATGTTGCAGCTCGCTGAACTTCGTGGGCCTAGGCACTCCCCATATGTTGGCTGGCCGGCCAAAGACAATTTCGTAAGGGCTGAGTTTCACTCGCGAGTGCACAGTCATTCTGGTCGATAGGAGTGCTAAGGGTAGAGCGTCAGGCCATTTAAGACCTGTGCTCGCTTGGATTTTGGCCAATTTAAGTTTAAGCGTGCCATTGTAACATTCCACTAATCCAGCTGATTGGGGGTGATTTGCAGCGTGGAACTTCTGCCTAATGCTTAGCCCTTCACACACTCTTTTCATCACACGACCCACAAATTCACTTCCGTTGTCAGACCAGACCATTTTAGGCATTCCAAACCTGGGGAAGTACTCTTTTACAAGGGCTTTGGCTGTGGACAGGCAGTATTGTCTTTTAGGGGATAGGCTTCTACCCATCTTGAGAAGGCACAAACAACAACGAGCACGTATTTTAAGTTGTTGCACCTCTCCATATGTATGAAATCTAGCTGCAAAACCTCGAACGGATACGTAGGAGGTGCAAAATGACCAGCTGGAGTTGGGGTTCCCCTACCAGGATTGTGCTTCAGACATACCATGCAATTCTTGACAACATTCTCTGCACACTTGGGAATCCCTGAATTCTTCCACACTGGGGCCAACAACTCACAAATCCCTTTCACGCTGATATGAGCCATTCCATGAGCCATTGTAACCACTGCAAGCACATATGCATCGGGTAACAACCATCTCTGATGCTCTGTCAATTCAACCCAACAACCATTTGCATCCATTCTTCCTGTACTCTCTCTCCACGTGCTCAACTCTTTCTCTGTGGCCTCAGCTTGGATGGACTTCACACTCTCTATCGTGTCCTCACATATTCCGACCTCACCAGTCCATCTTTCAGGGCCTGCAACATACATTCGGCTCATCACATTCTTTGCCGTTTCTTTAGCGGTCTCATCAGCAAACGCATTTCCACGACCTACATCATCAGTCACCTTCTTGTGAGCACTGCATTTCACAATCGCCATTTGCAGGGGCAAGGTCAGTGATTCAAGAAGCTCATTCACCAACTGACCATGCTGAATCTTAGCTCCATGCGAAGTCAGGAACCCACGTTCTCTCCACAATCGTCCGAAACTATGAGCCACTCCAAAAGCATACTGACTATCGGTGTAGACATTCACTTTCATTCCTTTGGACAATACACATGCTCTCGTAAGTGCGACTAATTCTGCGGCTTGAGCTGAACCATGTGATATTCGTGCAGTTTCAACGACTGTGTGCAAAGTTGTGACAGCATATGCTGCAGTCACGTTACCATTTGGGAGTTTAAAGCATGAACCATCTACCCATAATGTACCATCACATTCAGCAAGAGGAGTGTCAAATAAATCTACTCTCCCTTTTGTTTCTTCCTCTGTTGTGAGGAACCAATCGTGCTGTTCTAAAGCATCTGATTCCTCTGCAATTGGTAACAGCGTGGCTAGATTCAAAGTACTGCACCTTTTTTATGTGCACATGGCTCGCTAGCAGCGTCAATTCGTAACTGGACAGTCGAGCACTAGTTAAGTGCTGTGTCTTGGTTCTATTCAACAATGTGTCTACTGCATGCGGGACCATCACGATTAGTGTATTATTCATTACTAGACCAGCAGACTGTCGAATAGAAACAGCTGCTGCTGCTGTGGCCCTTAAACAACTTGGCAATGCTTGTGCTACCGGATCCAAAGTTGAAGAAAAGTAGGCGCATGGCCGCTGTCTATCTCCGAATAACTGAGTCAGCACAGACAATGCACAGCCTTCCTTCTCGTGGACATACAATGTGAAAGGCTTACTGTAGTTGGGGGTACCTAACACAGGAGCCGAACATAATGTTGTGCGTAATTCGAGAAAACTCTTCTGACACTCTTCAGACCAAGGAATGGGATTGGGTGTATTTTTACACGTTAATGCCACCAAGGGTTTGGCCAATAACGAAAAATTTGGAATCCACTGTCTACAGTACGATGTAATGCCCAAGAAAGCACGCACTTCTCTCTGTGTTCTTGGCACACTCAATTTCGCTATTGCCTGAATTCTTTCTGGGGTCAGTTTCCTTCCCTCCTTCGATAAGAGGTGACCTAAGTAGGTCACTTCTTGTCGGCAATATTGAAGCTTGGAAAGTGACACCTTGTGATGCAGATCACACAGATGACGCAATAATGTCAACGTGGCCTTTTTACAAATTTTCTCAGTGTCTGCAGCAATGAGCAGATCATCCACATATTGTACAAGAGTAGCACCTTTTGGTAAAACAATCGTGTCAAGCTGTGCTTTCAAAGCTTGACTGCATATTGAGGGGCTTTCACAGTAGCCTTGAGGAGCGCGTTTAAAGCGGAAGCTTCGACCTCCTAAACTGAAGGAAAAAATGTCCCTGCTCTCCTCAGCAATTGGGATGCTGAAGAAAGCATTCTTTAGGTCAATCACTGAAAACCATGAAGCAGAAGCTGGAATCATAGTCAATAATGTGGTAATGTCGGGGACAACTGGGAATTGTGGCACAACTATCTTATTTACTTCTCGAAGATCAATCACGAATCTGTACACAGGTGGCTGAGAAGGGTCAGTTCTTTTTAAAACAGGCAGAACAGGACTATTGCAAACATTGCCTCGCGTTTCTTCAATCACATCCTTTCCAATCAATTCGTAAACGATCGCTAGCAAAGCTTTTTCACCCTCATTAGATATTTTGTATTGTGGAGTTCGTGGCATTGGACTTCAATGTTACGACATATGGTGGAATTTCTAAAAGACCAACATCATTAGGACCAGTAGCCCAAAGAATATCCGGGAGAAATGACAATTCTGCTGGAAGTGCATCTCTTGACAAATACATGGGAGAAACCACTTTCTTACCTAAAGTAAGTTGCACTCCTGAAGGAGAACAGTACAAAGTCGCATACAATCTTTTTAACAAATCCAATCCTAGCAAATTTTCACCACAACCTGTTGTCAGAATAAGGGGTGCTTCGAATTCACAAGGACCAACAGAAAGAGATAAAGGGTCAGAAATCGGATTTCTAACTGGGGCGCCAGAAAAACCTACAGAAACGTTCATTTCGCCAGACAAAGGTGCGCCAGGGAGTTTGGAGTGCATAATAGAACTCTTTGTAGCACCAGTATCCAACAGAAAAGGTTCTGACACACCTGATGTAATCACCTCAACGTAAGGTCCACTCTGATCTACTGGAACTGAAACAACTCCCTCTCATGGCTGTCCTAGCAATCATTATTCTCCCACTGCTCATTTTCTGTGTAATAATCATCAACATAGTATTGAGCCGTCCTGTCAGATACGTTATTTTGCTGGTCAAACCTGTTCATAGAGTTTTGTGGTGGAAGGGGGCGTGTGTCCTGTGGGGCGTTTCCACGCCCTCTACCTCTAGGTGCTTGCTGACTGCCACGACCTCTTACACCAAAAACTCCATTTGCACGTTGTGATAGGACAGGACAATTATACTTGTAATGACCCTCTTGTTTGCAATATAAACACTGGTTGGGGCCTACAAATACACGGGGTTGAGTATACTCAAATCTTTGTGAGTTTCTCTGATACTGTGGAGGCTGCTGAAAAGTATTTGGTAGTGATTCTGACCATTATTATTTTGATTACCACCACCACGTGGCGGATAGGCTTGCTGTAGCAAAACCTTAGTTTTTAGTTCTCTAGTTTTCTTTTCTACTTTATCTTTCTCATCTGTGTCTCTATTCTCGTAATATTGCGCAGTGGCCAATATATGGGCTGAAGACGAGACTGCCCAAGAGCTTTCTGAATCTTTTAATTTTTTACACAATTCTGGAAGCAGATTGTGCACGAATTTATCGACAAACAATCTCTGACCACCTTCTGTGGTCATATCTTGACCGCTGTGGTCAATGAATGTTTCTTCAAATCTGGTGAAGAAATCTGAAACAGTTTCTTCTTTCTTTTGCTTGCATGCAGACAACTTATCCCAATTTACACGCATTGCAGGCATTATCGTTTTCATGTAATCTACTATTTTACCAGGGAGTTCTGCTATCAAAGGCTCAGGCTTGGCACCACCAACTTGTCGGGCATCTGCAGCAGTAATATTAGCCCATGTGTCACCTAATTCCTGGTCATGATCTATATGACGAATTTTACCCCATAAAGGCTGTGGAACAACATTCCCAAATAACATATCGATATCGGCTAGATTCATTATACATGACCCAGCAGTTTGTGACAACTCTTTATAGTACCCTGCAGGATTTTTACGTGGATCTGGTAATGTTTGTTTGAGTGCTAAAACTTCAGCTCGCTTCCATGGGACATGTACCCATACACGCTGAAAGTGTGGCAGAATAGGTGGGACAGCAGTCGTGTCACCCTCTCTCCATTGTGGGGGAACTTCTCTCATAGGGTATTGTCGCGCCTTTTTCCTACTGGATGTATTAGATTCAGATGGTGACCCAGAACTGCTTCCCTTACTCCGATATGATAACAACATTTCAACTGCTTTCTCCACATCTGGACCTACAATCATACCTTCTCCGAACCTAAATCGTACACGACACATTTCTCGTGGGATGCATTCCTGATCATTGTCTTCTATATCCTCGCAAAGGAAAACACACATCTGTTCGAAAACATATCTCTGTGTCGCTGTTTCCCATTGATGGAAGACTTCCATGACAGACTGTACATCATATTTTACAGTGTCCATGACCCATTTCCGAGCTAAACCATTCAGTGAATCTCTCTCTTGGTAATCAGGTAGTTGACTTCGCAACTGTCTTCTTCCCATGTTAGGGGTCGTAGTAGGCGACCCGAAAAGAGGTAAAAGAAGGTTAGTAACAGTGCTGGCCATTTTCTGCCGAATGGAAGGTGAAACTGAAGGACAAACAGATGGAAAAACGGGGTGAGATAAGGCGGGGGTAGAGATAGCAGAAGAGGTATCAGGGGAAATAGAGGGGGCACTAGGCAAAATCGTAGAGGGAGCATTAGGAGGCGTAAAAAGTACAGTAGGCAAAATTGTAGAAAACACAGGTGAAACAGAAGTGGTCGATGGGCCTGGAGGAGGCTGCACCGAAGAAGTAGGAGCCAGCTGAAGAACAGCTGGTGGGTGCTGTTGAGGAGCAGGAGGCGTAGTTTGCGCAACTAAAGGTTGCGGGGGTGCTGTGGCATTCTGCGCATAGGGGGGTGGTGAATTTAGCAAATGCGACATTAATGGGTCTTTTTCACGTTCTTTTGCTGCCTCTTGCTGAAGAGACGGCAAAACTGGATAACACTTATCTATTGCCAGTTTACGTTGCCTGTGCAACTGCTCATTCATCTGCTCTTCTTCATTATCTTTAAACTGCACAGCAGCTTGCATTACTGATAGTCCCCCTTCTCTCTTATTTTTCTTAGCTAATTTAATTTCTTTTTGTTTGGCTTCTTTACGCCATAAGCGGAAAGAGTCAAACATCGCCGGCCGGGCTTTCTTTTTAAAGAGTTTAACTTCAAGGTTGTCTAAGATTTCAGAATCAAAGCTACCATATTGGGGCCATTTTAGAACACCATCTTTCCTGGTGTATTTAATCCATACTTCGTTGTAGGTGATGGGGCCTACCCCATGTTTTACATACAGTTCGTAAGTCTGAGTTTCAACTGGAGGAACCGGACATGAGTCCTCCAATCGGGAGTCCCTATTATTACCACCAAGACAAAACAAATTCCCAAGTCTAAGACAAGGCATCTTCGCTCTCTAGTCTAGTTCCAAACTTCAAAGGATTATCGATTACGATATTTCTCGTGAATACACGAGTCCTTCGGTTTTGGTGCTTGCAAGTACCAATACAAAACTTTGTATCCAAAGATACCCAAAACTAAGTCCAATCTAAGGACTGGGAGACGCTCCACTTATACTTAACTGAAATATCGATGACGTCACCAGAAGACTCGTCTCAGTGTTTCGCTCTACCAAAAACTTCAAGGGTCCAAATCAGGGCGATAGCCAGGGCAGCAGTCCTCGTAGCCGTCGGGAAGCGGGGAACCTCGCAGCAAAGACCTTCGGACCACGTCGACATGCAGGGGTCGATGAGGTGGTTGGCCATCCTCCGGAATTTCCACACGAAGCTCCTCACGATCTTCAGGCTGACTGGTACCACTGGAATCGCCCGACGTTGGGCGCCAACTGAGGTACTTGGTTTTTAAGAACCGGCACAGAACCGGTAACCCAGCGGTGCCAGGGAATCAACACCCAGAGACCTCGGGTTCTTCCTGATCCAGACCTACAGAAACTCGGAGTCTTCTAGGTGAAGTCAAAGATTAGTTTATTGGCTGCAACCAAGATAACAAGTGTCCTAGAAGTACAATACGGGTATGTTCTCAGGAGACGGCACACTTTTACAAAGTCAGGCTTCTCTTCTTATACACAATTTTGGGCCTCGGGCAAAACATTCTTGGTTGTAAAGTAAATTGTTAACGTACTTTTAAGACAAAGAGAAAGCAGAGTCATGATGACATGTCCATATTTCACTTCGTGCTGCCTACAACAAATCATTTGGCAAGGCCCAACATTTCATCAGATATCACTGGACTCCTAATAAAAACGGGCACCTCCCCACCATAAAGTAAGTGAAGCAAAAGAGTGGAGATAGATGTGAGCGAGATATGGCAGGTGTGCGCGCTGAAATGGTTTTATGGTTTGTTGAGCCTAGATGCTATCTTGCTCGGCCACTGGGAGGGAACTGACCTAACGAGTTCGGCCTGGGGCAATGGTTCCAACTTGTACTGAGGTCAGGGAAAAGTCGATTAAGGAGTACGTGTCCTTGTGGAATCAAATTCAACTGGATTAAGGCCTATGTAAAGGGCAACATATAAATGGGAGCCAAGGGTTCAGAATGTAAGTGACGATTTCGAAGTGAAATCGTCGCTCGAATATGCTGAAAATATATGCACATGATGTACTCGTCATTCTCGGTCTTTTGATACCAAATTCGTCATGTTTCGACAAAGTTTTAATTCTCGAGTCCAGAATAATTATACGAATCCAGATTTTCAGAACCTCAGATGGAGCACTAATCGTTTGCTTTGTTCTAGTTTTTTTATGCCTAGCTGAGAGAGGTGCGGACCGATAACAAGAGCAAGAAGGTTTTTGCTTGAGGTGACCCCCTCTGAAAGAAGGGTTTCTTCAGATACTTCAGCATCAGGTCTCTGAGTTCTGGTCCGCAAGACGCGCTGCCGTTGAGAAGCTGACGGATAGCAGCCCTGAGCCTTAAATATTCAAGCTTTGATGACGAGTATCTTGAATAACTGAACCTACCTCCACAACTCTATTTTACTCTTCTGGGATTTACAGTTAACACACCATGGATTATTCACACTGGCCTTTCAGGAATTGGATTCTACACATTCCTCCTTGTTTCTCCTAGGGGTATAACTTGAAGCCCTACAAAAACTAATTGGTCTACCCCACTCTGTCCTGATGAAGACCCACATTGCCAAGGTCTAACTTACCTCATGGTCCCAAGACGGGTCGAAACATCGATGCCCCTTTAAACGCACTGCCGGGATCCCCATTCTTCATACCCAACGTGCCACTTGGGAATGTACATCTCGATGTATATAATTGTTTAAAAAAAAATTTAATTGCATTTGTGGCCAGGCTAACAAGGACGGTGATTTACAACCAGTCCACATTTTTAGAACTGTATTATCTCATGTCACTACCTTAAATACTTTTTCCTTCCTTCACTACTACACACTTGAGCACCTTTTCTTCTTAGCAAGTTCTTCCTCTGGGGCACCCAATTTATACGTGTTGATATTTATTGATATTGCATATTTCCCTTTACTTTTTGCAAAGAAAATGAATTGTTTTCTGATTTAGAATCTGGTTGTTGCCTTTTCTACATCTTTTTACTTAAATGATGTATTGAATATCTTGAGCAGACTTATGTTCCTTCAGCATGCTCATGAATCAATGTACTAACTGAACTGAGTGTTTCCATTATTTTGATATTTGGAATAAGGTTTAGGACCATTGTTTACTGTACCATAAGGTGGAGGGAACCAGCACAGGCATTACTGGCAACTATAACAGTGGTAAAGGTGGAAGACCGGAAGAAGCGTGTACCCCTGCCACTACCATACGACTCTTGGGCGAAGGACGTGGTCGCAAATCAGGATGGGGCACTGATCGATTGCTTTGTTCCAGTTTTTTTATGCCTAGCTGAGAGAGGTGCGAACCGATAACAAGAGAAAGGAGTTTTTTGCTTGAGGTGACCCCCTCTGAAACGAGGGTTTCTTCAGATACTTCAGCATCAGGCCTCTGAGTTCTGGTCCCCAAGTGTAAACAGGTCTACACCTTTGTTTGTTGATAAGGTGGTGCCTGGGCACACTGGGTACAATCTGCTGCCCGGCAACAGAGCAGTGCACCAGCAAAGCAACACAGGAGTAAGGGAAGGACTCTAGTTCAGGGTACAGGTGCTGTTCCTTTGGTGCCTGTTAGATTAAAGTGAAGAATACTGGTGCACTGCCTGAGACACTGGACAGGATCATTGAGGGTATTTGCTCTGGAGGGTGATTGCCCTATCCTGAAAGAAAAAAACTTTTTACTCAGCTGGGCCATGATTGTTTTTCCTGAGTTGCAAGTTGTGCAGCTCCACCGTAGGAGAAGTGAACATTTGATGAACGATAGGAGCCTGCCAGTGAGGCTCAGATGGACACAGGGAGAAGACTCCCCTCTGGCTGGTTGTACAGCGGCTTCAATTCCCCAAGTACTATTTTTGTTAGCAATGAAACCCTTTGGTCGTCCCATTTTTGAGGAGGAGCAGCCCTTTGCGGCACCTAGTCCTAATTCACACGGCCGCGTTTGGTCCTCCTGTTCTTCCAACACAAAGATTGTTTTTGTGACATTATGTGTAGTTGCTTTAATATTTGCATTCAGAATATTGCTGTTTCTGCAAAAAAATATTTTGTGCAGTCTTTGATAAATACTACTCCACCTCCCCCCCCCCACGAACATATCATTGGTACTCTGGCCTTCCTACATAGGAACCCTGAAACTTGGAAATGGATTGGGTGGTTTTGGGATTTTTGTTTAAGGAAAGCTTCATTCAATTGTTAAAATACCAATCATAAAAGCACATACATCAAAAACAAATAAAAATGTCATTATAAACTTAACAAATGTTGATATAATTACACATTAAAAATGTATCTTAGGATTTACTTTCTGCTTGGGGTTGGAAAATATGGACAGTTCTGTTTGTGATAATAGCCATTATTTTCTCCTGCTCTCTGTGTGTTCATTATGACCCAAAGCTCTGTTCCCTATGTATTTCTACTTGTATCTTGCCAGTTAAACGAAATGTTCAAAATGTAAATGCCCACCTAGCAATGGATCAGGATATTCATGAATTTATTAGGATAGATGTGCAGGATAACTTCCTTGCTTCTAATAATTCTTAGCGGATGTCTTCAGTTAATGCTAAAACGGCCATCTATGGAAATCGCAGAACTTACGGTTAGCATAAGCTGAAGACATTTTGTTTGTGGCATCCATTTTATTTAGCCATGTGTTAGCCATGTTCTTCTTCCGTCCTCACTGTTGCCTGCTTTTCTATTTCACTTGAGTAATCAACTATAGTTAACTCTTTCAGTACTGAGCCAGAGCACTGTGCATGCTCAGAAAGGCCTGTAGCTGCTAGAATGCACCTGTCTTAGACTATAACTGTCAGGCTGTTTTAACTAATGGAAGCAGAAATGTCTCCCCTCCTACTTTGTTGACCAAGCAATATTTGTATGCCCATGTTAGTCAATAACTATTCTTGTATATGCCTGAACATCCTCTTTGAGTCTTCATGCTTACACAGCTGTAAAATGAGTATATAAGGCCCATGGCCTCTGTATTCTATGGACTACCTCCTACTGAGGGAGGGTAATGTATTGATGTAGTCCCACTCATGAGAGGTTAATAACTCTATTCTTTAATATTACAGCTTCTGTGCCCATCTCTTCTTTGTTGGTTTAAGAACCAGTGGACAGATATGGGTGAACCCCTGCACCAGTGAGCCCCTTAAAAGGCTAATTTCTACACCTTTACAACAACAAACGTTAGAATGGTATCATAACCATCTGTTCACTGGACATCCAAGATACAGAAAGACACTAGAGCTATTAAGATGGCAATTCTGGTGGCCCAATATGGCAACAGACTCTAAACAATATACTCAGAAATGCCATGTATACTGCCTGTTTGTCTGATACAATGTGTCACGATTGCCGCCGTCGACAGAACTACAAAGATGGCGGCCACGGAACGCGCATGCGCAAGTAGATCATGCGGGTTTAAAACCCGACTCTCCTAGCAGAACGGCGCTTCCCGTTCTAGTTGTTTTGTACATCCGGGCACTCACTTCCGGTTTCGTCGCGTCCCTGCACTTCCCCACGTCGGGACTCTGGAATTGGAGCTGTCTCTCTGAAGGTACGTCTGCGTCTCGTTGTCTCTGGATTTTCACGTCGCTATACTTCTGGATCCTGCTCTTTTGCACATTGACCTTTGGCCTCCTGTTCGCCCCCTGCTCATTACAGTTTGCCAAGTGACCGGACATCTCCTTTATGCCGGTGGATCGGACTTGCAGTTAGGCGTTCCGCTGACTGGCCGGACTACGCCTCTGGGTTCCGTTGGTCAGCCGGACGTCCTGGTCTCTTGTTCCGTCTGCTGCCCCACTCCGTTCCTATTTGCCAAAGGACTATTTTGAAGAAGTTATATGCCGAAAATACGATAACAACGCTATTAGGCGCTGCCTTTTTGTTTGTTCATTTCTTTTGAGATTCATGTTGGAGTTTCACATTGTGGTCTATGTTTGGACTATATATATATATATATATATATAGACACACAGTCTTTACCCACAGGAGATGTAAATAGTGGCACAAGGGTACTACAGGTGGGCTATTTATCAGTTTAGATTAGATTTGATATATTAGAGAGTGTCACACATGAGAGTACTGATAGTCTGTTTCCTTTGCAGTTTAACCTCTTGTTCAGCATCGCACCCATTATTATCCTGTTCAAGTTAATGAAGGGAAAATCCAGGTAACCATAAGGAGTAACTTTTAGTGTAGTCCTCAGCGTATTTTTTAGAAGTCATGAATTACCTTCTAACTCATTGCCTTTATCTTTTCAGCCTTTATTTTATTTAGAAGACCTGTGTAGTTTGTTACGTGTCGAGGGATTGTTTTTCCCTATTTTCCTTGTTTTGTTTCTCTTCTTCCCCTACATCACCATTGTTGAATGTCAATAGACATTCCCAAGGGGTGGCAGTGGGGAAGTCGTGGATTATTCTTCAATTCCGTGACGCTTCTGCAGAATCTAAGGTGAGAACTTGACACAATGTGACCAATGGATTGACATGTCAACTGGAATGAGCACTGTTAATAAAAAGAGTTTTAAAAAAAAAGAAAAAGGGTGGGGAAAAAAGGGAAATGCCATGTATGTGCTCAAAGAAAATTTCAAACCAGGTTCCAACTGGCTTACTAACTCCTATGCCCACTCCCCCTGGTCCATGGCATTCAATTTCCATGGAATTCATAGTTGAACTACCAAAACAACAAAAGTTTTTACAGTCATATTAGTTGTGGTGGACACCCTGACTAAGATGTCCCACTTTATCCCTATGAAAGCACTTCCTACATTTAAAGAGTTGGCCATCGTATTTGACCAACACATAATGTGATTGCATGGACTTCCCTCTATGATCGTGTCAGATTGAGCCCCCAGTTTTTTTCTAAATTTTGGAAAGGGTTGGGCACTCTGGTACAAATAGAAATGTGTTCGTCATCTGGCCATCATCCTCAAACGGAGGCTCAGACTGACCGAGTTAACCAATGCCTTGAGCAATATGTAAGGTGCCAGTTACTGCCCTCTTCACTAGATTGGGACACATTTCTATGGGCTGCTGAATTCGCTTTTAACAATGAAATGCATTCCTCCATTGGTCTTTCACCTTTGTATTGCAATTATGTATTCCATCCCTGCTTCTTACTTTCACCTCCTCCTGTTACTATCCCTACTCCTGCTGCTCTGGAGTTTTTCGTCCATATACATGATACACAAAAGACAGCTCTGATGAATCTAGGGAAAGCCAAGGCAGTGTACAAGGGGAATGCAGATCTCTATTGTCGCTCCATCCTGATTATGTGATTGGGGACATGGTTTGATTGCCCACTCATAATAACGCTGTGAAGGGAACCCGTAAATGTAAACCTTGCTTCATTTGCCTTTATAAGATAACTACGATTTTCAATCCAGAGTCCATTTAATTAGAGCTCCCTCCTACCTTGAAGGTACAGCCAGTCTTTCATATGTCTTACTGAAACCTCTGGTGGCATGGACACAGTTACGAGTCCGATCTGTCCTGGTGGTAGTGGATGATGAACCTGAATATAAAGTGGGTAGTATTGTGGACTGCAGAAAGGTGAGCAGAGATTGCAGTATCTGATCAATTGGAAATGCTATGGTCTGCTGGCCATGTACATGCCCCTCACCAGTTGCGTCTTTTTCATAGATGGTACCCTTGAAAGCCCAAATCAGTTGGGGAGGTTCTTGGGGGTAAACTTTCAGGAGTCCTCTGCCCCGGCCTATGCTGCGACCAGGCCGGAGCAGTGTGGGCATAAAGCAGCTCTGTGACCTTGGAAGAGTCCTTCGCGTTCTAGTGATCACGTGCAGCTCTTCCGCATCCGGTTCACGTACCTTGTTCCTTCCGGGTCATTGCGTCACGTTGTTTTCGGGGTTCCTCGTCGGGCTGCTGGTGGCGGCTCTCTCTGGTTCCTGGCTGCATCCTCCTCATCAGTGCTTTAGTACCAATCCCTGTATTCTCCTGACAAGGCACAGAAAGAAAAAGAAAACCTTTAACATATCACTAGCAGCTGAATAGTGGCTAAAACACTCAGCGCTTCCAAGATTTACATTTATGAGTTACTTATCTGATTGTTGGCCCCATGGCTTTGGAGATCTTGTTTTCTGTCTGTGCATTCTGATTAAGCTGTAATAGAGAAACAGCTCATTAGTGTCTCCTGAAGTTAAGAAGACGTATCATATAGCCTGCATATTTTTCTTTTGATTATTTTAAGGGAGCCATTCATGTTTATTACTGCCTCCTTTCCAATTCTATTATGAATTCATTCATTCTTTGGGCTATACTTAACTCACTGCTACATCCTAATTGTAGGTGGGTGTTTCTCTGTTCCATTTATTTCTATTCTCCTGTTTGCTCTGAAATGAAATGAAATGAAATAGTGCATTTAATATAGCGCACTGCTACTCAAACTAGTGTCCTGGTGCGAAGGCAGCTGGAAGAGTGGTTGAAAAATAGAAACAGGTTAGTTTTTTAAAACCCAAGTTTTAAGGTTCTTCCTGAAAGTTAGCAGGTCTGTGGTTAGTCTCAGAGGCTCTAGCAGGCTGTTCCACAACCTTGCGCCTAGGAAACAGAAAGAGCTTCCCTTGTGCAAGCATGACACGAGGGCCAGGTTAGCATTCGTGGATCTTAGGGATCTAGATGGGATGTAGCGGTTAACTTGCTTATTCAGGTAGCCGGCTCCTAAGCCCTAGAAAGCTTTAAAAAAGATGACCATCGCTTTGAAATCGTTCCGTTCCTTCATATGTAGCAAATATAGAGTCCTTAGAATGGGGGTCATACTTGATCTGGGTTTGGACCTCACGATAGCTCTGGCCGCCGCGTTTTACACCACTTGCAAGCGCTGTAAGAGATATTTGGGAAGACCAAAGTACAAACTGTTGACATAGTCAAGTTTAGATATCACCAGGGCTTGCACCACTATCTTTCTGCTGTCTAGTGATAGCAGCGGTAGGAACTTTGTTTAGCATGCGGACTATGCCGAAGCATGCGCCTGTTAGATTGTGGATCTGAGAGCTCATGGTATTGTCAGTGGCAATACCTAAGATCTTGACTTTCTCCTTGACTGTGGGCGGAGGTGGCAGGTCTTTTGGCCACCAAGTGCTCCAATTGTTTCGGGTTGTCCAAAGAAAACAACTTTTGTTTTATCCGGGTTACACTTCAGCTGATTGATCTTAGGTCAATTAAATACCTTTGTGAGGCAGGACCTAATCTTTGCGCCATCAAAGTTCATTCCTTTATCACATGTAAAAATCAGCTGAGTGTCATCTGTGTATGAGATAATTTTTGCGCTCTCTTCTTCTACCGTCAATCAGTCAGTCAGAATAACTTTATTTCGCCAACACAATGTAGGCATAAAAAGTATACTACAATAAAAAAAGACACTTGCAGTGTTTCACAACATTATAGTATGATTAAAATATATAAAAATGGTAATATAAAAATACAAATTCATAATTATTTCCACAATACAATAAAATCAGCTCATTGTTCGGTATATAATTTTAGCAAATGTTATGTCTTTTTCTCTAATGCAGATAGCCAAAAAGACACCAGAGAACAACAAACAAAAGGGTCAGGTAATGATTGGAGGTAATAGAGGCTACACAACACTGTCTGAACTTAATTTTATGCATAATGGGGATAATAAATCGCTTCCTTTCATCACAATAAAGTTTACAGAAAAAAAAAATTATGTCATTCTGAGCAGATTGCTGATCACATGGACAAAATGGGAGGTCAGAAGCAACATAAACATTACGGGGAAAACCCAGCATTAAAGGTATATAATTCAGACGAAATCTCACCAGAATGTACCTATGCTGTAGATTAGTGACGAAGGTTAAATATATGGTATTTGTATCCTCTTGCATTACGCTAGGAGAAGTCAAGTATGTATTTACTGTCGACAGATTCAAATTTTTAGACTCCCTTTTATCTGCCGATTAGAAAGCATTTGCATTTTTAGGTCATTTTTTGAGATTGGACAACAAGTAGTAGGGTCCAAAAATAGGTGATGTAGTCCAACCACTTTCAATGTGGATTCAACATAGGTTAACCAAGTGATGTTACCCACCCCATCTAATTTCATAACATCCTTTATAATGTCTCTTGTTAAGGCAAGGGTCTCTTTTCGCCATACTGAATGCCACATAAGAATCGGCGCCACTCCATTGGTGTCAGTAATGTAAGGTGCTCTCAGTTGCATGTGGCACTTATAGTTGGCACGTGAGTTTGGTAAAGATAGAACCCTTTTTAAAAAATTATCTTCAATTATCTGCAGTTCTGCAAATCCCTTGTTCCCCAAAGAGCTGCCCCATAGATGGCAGCAGACACAGTCTTTGCTTGATACACTGTTTTTATCATATCTATAGGTTTTAGTCCATTTTTTTTTAATGAATTTTGTTAGTGCCCCAATGTTCTTCTCCATCAGGGACCCTCTGTTAGCAATCATCTTCTGCCAATTTAGTAACCCTAAATATTTAAAAGAGTCAACAACTCCCAGTTTGCCCCTTTCAGTAATGATTTGTGAATAACTTTGCTGTTTAGTACCTGCCACTGAAATAAAAGATTTCGAATAATTAACCTTCATATCTAGGTTATTCATGAATCGGGTATACTCCAGAACTAGGCAGCGCAGTGCCTTGCCCGTACGAGCTAGAAGCACTGCGTCGTCCGCATACAATAACATTTGCCCCTGTGCTGAGTTTATATAGGGGACATCCGAGGTGGAACCTGACAGAGCAGATTGTACGCCGTTGGTATAAAGAGCAAATAAGAAGGGGGAAAGGACGTACCCCTGCCTTACGCCGCTTACATTTTTGAAGGATCTAGTACACTCGCCGTCCCGTCCATAGCAAGCACATGCTGTTGCACCTGAATACAGGTCACAAATGATATTAATGATATCCAGGTCGATTCCCATGGCCGTGTATAAACAACAGGAGAGAAAGGGCCAAAGTAAATACTCTCCTACCCCTTAGAATAATCAATCACAAACATGGGCCTTTTGATTTTAAATAGATTAGAGGATTGGGCCCTTGAAAAAAATATTATTATTCCTTGCCAGTTTGGCTTTAGAAAAGGAAAAGGCCCTGTAGATCTGTGTCTGAACTTGAGCCTAGTTATAGCCAAATAGACGGCTGCAAAAAAAAGCCACCTCCACCTGGCCTTCATGGATCTGTCCGCAGCCTTTGACTGTGTGGCACAGCCTAGGCTGTGGCAGATCATGGAGGCCATGGGAATCAATCACAAACAACTAGAGAGTATTTTAAACTATAATCAACAAAAAGCTCCGAAGGAGGAGTAGTCAGGCGAAACGCTCCCCAACACCCCACAGTGCTCCAGGCAAACTTATTAGCTGTGTCAAAACATAAGTTAGTGAAATTATCAAGAGGAAAAAAGGAACCCTCAGGCACCTACACGAGGTAGGCTGCCGTTTGTCTTCATTGGGTCCCTGTGGTTAGTGCGTGTAAGAATACATCGAACCAAAAATGTGCAATATTAAAATGAGTATAGATCACTCCCTCAACCAACACTTTTAATGGAGGGGTGATTCGAACTCAATTAACACCAGTGTGTATAAAACGGACAAAAAAGAGTTAAGCAAATTTGAACCCCCTGTCCTAAAAAGTTTTTAGGACAGGGGGTTCAAATTTGCTTAACTCTTTTTTGTCCGTTTTATACACACTGGTTTTAATTGAAATGAGGATGAGTCGTGCAGTGGTGGTTCCTAGCAGCTGCAAGGTTATGATATAAGGTCCTGTGTCAAGGATGCATCATGCAGCAGAAGTTCCGAGGAGCTGCAGGGTCCTGCATAAGGCATGTATCTTGCTGAGGCAGATACGATGCGAGGCTGTGAGGCGCTGGATCCCGCTACATCGCTTCTGCCCAAGAGAACACAGCTGGGCTGGTCAAGCACCTTCAGGCCCACCTCCAAGGGTCGAGGACCTGGGTGGCACAGCTCGTAGAGTTCCATTTACGGGTTCAAGGTAGTTGGAGCCTATTCTGTCTCTGGCTCTAAGAAGGAGGCCAGCCAGGTAGAACTTTAAGTGAATCTGATGATCCTGGGTTCAAGATGCAGGCCCAGTCCTTTTCATTCATGAAACAGAACAGCAGGGCTGAAGTGCAGCAGGGCAGCAAAGTAGATGCCCTTCTTGTAGAACAGCACATTAGTCCTTTTGAGTCTTCCACAGATCCAGAGGTGTACTGAAGAATTGTGTCTGAGGGTCCAACAATTATACCTGGTGCCAGCTTTGATGTAGGAGAAGGTTCTGGAGGTTTCCTCCCCCAGAAGTGTTGTGAAATTTCCTGCCTCCCTGCCCTGGCACCAGCTTGTCTGGGTTCACAAAAGACTAGCATCAAACCCTTTGTGAGTGTGTTGTGGCAGAGTCTTTGAGATGTGCAAGTGTGGTATGTGACAGCTCTGTCCCAATCAAGTCAGAGGTGCCCCATCCTGCCAACACCTATTTCCCCCTATGTCAATCAATCAATCAATAAATAACTTGTAAAGTGGGCTACATACCCGTGAGGATCTCAAGGTGCTGGGGGGAGGGGGTTCTGCTACTGATCGAAGAGCCAGGTCTTGAGGAGTCTTCTGAAGGTGAGCAGGTCTTGGGTCTGCCGTAGGTGGGTAGGGAGGGTGTTCCAGGTCCTGGCGGCGAGGAAGGAGAAGGATCTGCCGCCGGAAGTTGCACGAAGGATGCGAGGGACAGCGGCGAGGGCGAGGCCAGCGGAGCGGAGCTGGCGGCTGGGGGTGTAGAAGTTGAGTTTGCTGTTCAGGTAGGCCGGTCCGGTGTTGTGGAGTGCTTTGTGTGTGTGGTTGAGGAGCTTGAAGGTTATCCTCTTGACAACGGGGAGCCAGTGAAGGTCTTTCAGATGGGGGGTGATGTGGCTGTGGCGAGGGATGTTGAGGATCAGTCGGGTGGAGGCGTTTTGGATACGTTGTAGTCGTCTCAGGAGTTTGGCCGGGATTCCTGCATAGAGTGCGTTGCCGTAGTCCAGCCTGCTGCTGACAAGGGCCTATGTCACCGATTTTCTTGTTTCGGCAAGGATCCACTTGTAGATCCTGTGGAGGGTGCTGTAGCAGGAGGAGGAGACGGAGTTGATCTGTTTAGACATGGAGAGAGAGGAGTCGAGGATGATTCCTATGTTGCGAGCGTGGTTGGTAGGTGTCGGTGCTCCTCCCAGCGTGGTCGGCCACCAGGAGTTGTCCCAGGCTGAGGAGGTCGGTCCGAGGACGAGGACCTCCGCCTTGTCTGAGTTCAGCTTCAGTCGGCTGCTCCTCATCCATTCGGCGAAGGCCTTCATTCCTTCATGGAGGTTGGTTTTGGCGGTGTGCGGGTCCTTGGTGAGGGAGAGGATGAGCTGGATGTCGTCGGCGTAGGAGATGATGTTGAGGTTGTGCTGGTGGGACACTTGTGCGAGGGGGGCCATGTATACGTTGAACAAAGTCGTGCTGAGGGATGAGCCCTTGGGCATGCCGCAGATGATGTTGGTGGCCTTGGAACGGAAGGGTGGGAGGTGGATGCTTTGTGTTCTGCTGGAGAGGAAGGATGTGGTCCAGTCCAGGGTCTTCTCTTGGATTCCGGCCTCTTGGAGGCGTGTTTTTAGTGTGTGGTGACAGGCCGTGTCGAAGGCGGCAGACAGGTCCAGGAGGATGAGGGCTGATGTTTCGCCATTGTATAGTTGGCGCCTGATGTCGTCTGTGGCGGCGATGAGGGCTGTCTCGGTGCTGTGATTTCCTCTGACTCCAGACTGAGATGGGTCTAAGATGTTGTTGTCCTCGAGGTGGCAGGTTAGTTGCATGTTGACGATTTTCTCGATGACCTTTGCTGGTAACGGGAGCAGGGAGATGGATCGGAAGTTCTCGAGGTCCTTGCGGTCTGCCTTGGGTTTCTTGAGAAGGGAGTTGATCTCGACGTGCTTCCAGCTTTCCGGAAATGTGGCTGCCTCGAAGGAGATGTTGATGACCTTCCGTAGTTGGGGTGCGATGGATGCGTCTGCTTTGTTGAATATGTGGTGTGGGCAGGGGTCTGATGGTGATCCTGAGTGAATGGAGTTCATGATCTTGCGTGTCTCGTCGTCGTTGAAGTTGGTCCAGGAGATAAGGCCATTGATGCAGGTGATGTTCGTCGGGCGGGTGGGGACTGGCGTTGTTGGGGTGGTTGAGGTGTTGAAGCTTTCGTGGATGTTAATGATCTTGCGGAGGAAGAAGGTGGCCAGCGAGTCGCACAGTTCTTGTGAGGGCGGGATATCGTTGGCGTTGGAGAGTTCCTTCACGATGCTGAAGTGCTCCTTGCTATTGTGTGCGTTGTTGTCCAAGCGGTCTTTGAAGGAAGATCTCTTGGCTAGTCTGATGAGGTGGTGATGTCTGCGGGTGGCGTCCTTGTGGGCTTCTTGGCTTGTCAGGTGTTTGTTCGTGGATCCATTTCTTCTCCAGTTTCCGGCAAGCTCCTTTGGAGGTCTGGAGTTCTTCGTTGAACCAGGTGGCTTTCTTGCTGGTGTGAATGTTGGAGGGTTTCTTGAGCGGGGCGAGGGTGTTGGCGCAGTCGTTGATCCACTGTCTAAGGTTGTGGGCGGCGGCATCTGGGTCGGTGGGGTCGGTGGGTGGGTTCTGGGCGAGGGTGGTGGTCAGCTGGTCTTCGGTGACTTTGCTCCAGCAGCGGTGGGGCAGCTGTTGGGTGCTGTGGTGCGTGGTGGGTTTCTTGAAGGTGAAATGGACGCAGCGGTGGTCGGTCCAGTGGAGTTCGGTGGTGTGGTCAAAGGAGACGTGAGTGCAGGTGGAGAAGACAGGGTCAAGTGGGTGACCGGCAGCGTGGGTGGGTGCTGTGACGAGTTGTATCAGGCCGAGGTTGGTGAGTTTGTCAATCAGGGATGCGGAGTTGGCGTTGTTGTTGTTCTCGAGGTGGAAGTTCAGGTCCCCGAGGAGGATGTAGTCTGTGGTGGCGAGTGCGTGGCTGCTGGCGAGGTCGGTGATGGAGTCGCTGAACTGTGCTCAGGGTCCGGGGGGTCTGTAGACAAGGGTTCCTCTTAGGGTGGTGTTGGGGTTGGTGTGGATCCGGAAGTGCATGTGTTCGGAGGCATTGAGGGTATCATCTGAGTGGGTGGAGACTTTGAGGGTGGACTTATGGCCGATGGCGATTCCTCCTCTGATTCCATTGGTGCGGTCCATGCGGGTGATCTCTTGTAGCCGTCCGGGATGGCTATCTCGGGCGCTGAGGAGTCGTTCCACCAGGTCGGTCAGGAAGGCAACGTCTGGGGCGGAGGTGTCGAGCAGGTCCCAGAGTTCGACGGCGTGTTTGCGTGCGGAGCGGGTGTTCAGTAGATTGCAGCGGAGGTGGTTGACTCCGCTCTTTGGAGGTTTGGTGGCTCTGTCGCAAGTGAAACTGCATGTGCGGCAGGTGAATGGTCCGTGGGTGCGTTTCGGGCGGCCTGGAAGCAGCTGTGACCTCGGCCGTTGTTGAGTGCGTAGAGGGTGCAGGTGTCGAAGCAGAGTCTGGCTTCGTGGTGGTTGTGGGGTCCAGAGGTTCTGGCACGGGGCGCGGTCCAGGCGCGGCGGGTGCGGACGGGCTTGCCTCTGGTGCGCCTCCGGTGTGCCAGCGGCCGCCATTTAAGGTGAAGTGGGAGGGAGGATCAGCTGGGCGGCAGGAGCGATGCGGCGAATGGGCAAAGGGGAGCGGGATACAGAAGGAAAAAGGGGGCAGGCCACAGGGGAGCAGCAGTGGGAACGGTAACCAGATGGCGAGGGGTACAGAAAGCAAAGAGGGGGGAGACTGGGTTACTGGGGAGAAAACAGGCAAAAAAAAGCATTGGAAAATTAAGCTAGTGAAAATGAAAACAGGCTAAGACCAGAGGTTGGCAATGAAATCACAGGCAGTGTACAGAAACAGCACAGCACAGCAGCAGCAAACTCACGATAACAGGAGGCGGCAGGGGGAAAGGCACGGGCACAACTGGTGGAGCTGTGCGGCATGGGAAGTGACCTGGCTTGCAAGCGGTGTCGTGTATTTCTATAGGTTCTGAATCGATCCCCCTATTCCTGACCCTATTCTGGTTAAACTAACTATCAAGTTAACTAACAGTCAGCCCATGAGGCAAGAAATCCCCCATGATGCAGATACCGTTATCTGACGCAGTCACACTACGGCCCAGGAACGTGTTATCTGATTAGGTCATAACGCTTGAGATCTAATTAGACAAGCGACATTCCTACAGCCCCTGATAAGGCATACGACGTTCTCATAACAAATCAAACCTATGACAACCTGGATAATCCGTGCGGCCATTGTTTTGATTTCACAGAGAACTTTTGCAAAAGAATGTGCTAACGAGCAAGTCGTATGACATCTTTATTGACGTACCTATGTCCATCCTTACGTCAATCTCGGCACCTTTAAGGTATAAATATTGCCGACCTTGCCCTATGCAAACACACGCGTGGTGACAAGACGGAGCAGCCATACTTGCCGAAGCCGAGAGCAGAAGCAGACCCCGCTGGCAGCAGCCCCGCCTTCCTGACACGCTGAGAGACGCGCTGCTATCTCAAGCCGAGAGACCCAGCACCGGCGCTTCTGGGCAGCCCTCGCAGGCAGCCTGGAATATCGAGAGCAGAGAAAGAGATACCATTCCTCATTCATCCTAACTTCCAGGTACAGAACTGAATAACCCCTCACAGAGAATTCTTTAGTTATTCACTTGGCAAAAACAAACTTAACTTAAACTGTAACTTTCTATTCCCGCCCACGCATTAGACTTAGGTCAGGTACACGGGGTAGGCGTATTTAGAAACACCAGTTGAGTACGTTTAGTCAAATGTATATGTGTATGTAAATATATTTTAATCATTTTAAACATCATATGGCTCAGAAACCATATCCATGTTTTTACAGTATTATTTTATACTATTGCTTTTAATGTATGCACTTTACTTAACTATAAGTATTGCAATAATATCGATCCATTTCTCTTGTACGAGAAAAGAGACTGATCAATAAATAACACCTTTTTATTGAACACGCCCGTCTCTTCCTTTTCTCTACATTCTGATGAGACTAAGAATGCACGTACTGACTGAGTAAAATAATTGCCTTGTGCTCACACGACTCTTGAGATTGACTCTTGATTAGGGGAGAGCAAAGTTGTCATGTTCTATGGTTGTCAGAAACTAAATCCCTTCTTGTCTAATCAGGGAAGTTAATCCTTCCTTGAACATTCGAGAAAGTTTCTAGCGAACTCTGAGCTTAGCTGGCAAACCCAAAAATTAAGTCTAGCATCGACAGTAGTAGACCTAGTTAACGTCTGGCCTAGGCCTTTACTGCTGTAGGTACTATTCCAATGCGCAGAGCCTATTGGGAAAATAGGAGCTACACTACATGGCGCCCAACGCGTTTGGAAAGGGCAATAAAACTAACGTAAGACATTTAGATTAACTCAGTCGTGCTTTCTCACTCAGACCCCTTTTTCCATAATACTCCAAAGACGTCTGGAGTGGGTGAAAGGTTATATCCTCCAAAACCTCGCAGGAGGGAACTCCTATGTATGGTTCTTGGTTAAGTCAACGTTGAAGGATAAACAGTTCCGAAATATTGTGCATCTAACCTCTGTTTCCATAAAGAAACCTGATCTGCAAATAAACATAATACCATTCTGTCAGTAAAATGGACAGCGATGAAGAAAGAGAGGCTACTAGATTAGCAGCTGAAATAGCAGCAGCTGACACTACAGCACTCGATGCAGACCCGGATATAATACTCATCCAGGTCGCCAAAAGGAGATCTATAACCTTAAAACTTATAGAAAATGGACTGACACCTAGAGGTGGCACAGTCATATTCGTAATTGAGGCACACGAATATCGGCAGACAGAGGTATACTATTCATGGATAAATTTTCCAGCAGCAAATGCTGTAACAAAGTACTTCCACTATTACAAAGTAGAGGAAACTCCTAATGAGTACACTCCTTTCGAGGAGGTGGAAGTACCACTCAAATTCCAAGAGCATTTGCTCTTATTTGATGGCGCCCTAAAACACAATAATCACATCACAAGGCTCGGTCCTTTAGGAAGACCAGGAGCAACGTGGCCGGTCTTAGCCGGATACACACCACATCCAGACATCGATAGAATGCCTGCAGCAGAGCCGTTAATACAGCTAAAACAACTACTAAAAATTCATAGACAATTAGTTCAGTATGTAATGCGGACTTCAACAATTCAGCCAGCGATTAAACTTCCACAGCTGACCCCTCACCAGGGGAACACAAATAAAATTACACCACAGAACATCCAATCCTGCCTAGGTAAAGTTCCAGCTAAACAGGAACAAATACCATTCTGGTTGGCACAGAAAATCACCCAAATAGAGGCGGTGTTTCCTGACACCACCCCATTAGAAAAACACAGGATTCTGACTATATGTCTCCCAATGGGAATCGCACCACACATTGAGGACTGTGACACTTGGGGTACAGTCTTTGCTTCCATCTACACAAAAACGCACGGTGTTCCATCCATTTCGGTAATACCAGATGTGCTAAAACAAATTCAAGATGAATACGGTCCAGAACCTGCTTTAACTCTTGGTATGAAATTACTGAAAGACTTCAAACAGGTCTCGGCTATATTACTAGCCAACATAAAAGGTGAAGCAGCAAACGTGGCGATCCGCCAGAGGTTAAAAGAGACAGATATAGCAGACCAACCAGCTGAAATTGCCAGAATCATAGAAAAATCCTATGAGGAACTAGGCAGAGATAGTCTAGGTGGAATACCAGTAAAACCGCAACTGACTACAAGTCCAGAAAAAATATTTTTTAATAATAATAATTCACCGAAAAAGAATTGGGATGGAAACAAACAATCCAATCCCAAAGAAAAGAAATTCCAGTCCAGAGGAAGGTCTCCTAGGCGAAGAGAGAAATCTCCAAACCAAAGACAGAGGTCACCGCAGAGTGACCCCTCTGGGAATAGATATAACCTTAGAAATAGGGATAATATTAAAAAACCTGATAGATATCAAGACATTGATACACGTCCCTCTCAATCTTTTCAGACTTCCTCGCAGAAATCGGAAAGAAGAGGACGATCAGAAGAGCACGCCAAGTCCAAAGACAAGGAACCTGCTCAACTGAAAAAGAAATTACAATTTCCAAAAAAGAAGGTAGCCAGTATAAAGGTAGTTAACAATGCCGAGAATACTGAGGACACAACTGAAAAACGGAGAGTGGGCTCAGACAATGCTAGACAGCGCAGCAGAGGTGAGCATAGCTCGCAAAGTCCTTATGAATCATCTGGAGACAGTGGACACGAATGAATACCTTCAAGTGGAAACTGCAGACACCAGAGTTAGCAAGCCCCACAAGATATACGAGATAACATTACGTATAGAGGGAGATAAGACTAGGAAAATAAGGGGACTATTTTGGGATAACCTCTCCAAAGGCTATGACATCCTTCTAGCTGAAAAAGACTGGCCACCAGAGTTTGTCAGGGAGTGCCCTCATGGCGAAGAAGTAATTATGCCTGCCTTCTCGAATCAAATCCCGATTCATAAAAAATATACACTTGCTAGAAAGTGGGCAGTGGCCTTAGCACCTGCTTTATATAAAAATCATGTAGGATGGGATGAGGATTCTCCTCCTCACAAAATCCAGTTAAAATCGCAACCTACTGCACAAAGGCAGTACCCAATCAAGCAAGAAGCTAAAAAACAAGTAAATGAAATACTAGATCAGCTAGAATACCAGGGGGTGATTGAAACTTGCACCTCACAAATGAACAATCCTTTGTTTCCGGTCTCCAAACCAGACAATTCGTACCGTCTAGTTTTGGATTACCGACACCTTAACACATGTTGTAAAACTTTTGCAGTGCAAAACTCACACAGTGCTGCACTAATGAATAACACAGTGCGCAAAAAATACAAAACAACCTTGGACATCTCCAATGGATTCTTTTGTCAAAACATAGCACCAGAGAGCAGATATTTAACTGCATTCTCAGTAAATGGCACTCAAAAACAAATCTGTCGGTTAGCCCAGGGGTACAAGAACAGCCCAGGGGTATTCTCAGCGAGAGTAACAGAATTACTACAACTATATGATGATGATGCATTATCTTATGTCGATGACATTTACTTAACAGATGATGACTTGGAGACTCACTTGAAAAGAGTGAACACCATAATACTTGGTTTCGCTGCAGAGGGTTACAAATTCAACTTCAAAAAATCCAGAATTGCCCATCTGACAGTCCTATTTTTAGGATATGAGCTATCAAGTGAAGGTAAAAGCCTGGCAGACAATTTCCTAGAGAAATGTGCCGTTATCCAAGCTCCTAAAACACTAAAAAACCTACAGTCAATTCTAGGCTTCCTAAATTTCGGAAGAACATACATTGCAAATTACGCAGAAAGGGTCAAACCCCTTTATGATCTAATTAAACCAGACTTTAAAAGATCCAATTGGACTCAAGCACACACAGAAATTTTGAGATCCTTACAAACAGACATGCTAATTAAAACAAAATTAGAAACACGTGATAACACACGCAATCTTGTGATCCGAGTCATCCCAGGGAGATGCGGATTCACATACCTAACCTCTAATGAGGGAGATAAGGTACCAATTGCATTTAAATCACACATGTACACAGAAGCTGAACAGAAATTCAGTAATACAGAAAAAATCATTCGTGCAGATCAAACCGCAATAGCTAGAGAAAAAGACATAGCTGACGGTAGACATATCACAGTCAGAACAGCAGAATCAGCCTTTGAGGCACTAACAACACCGTGTAATTTACCAACAACAACATTGAATCCGGAATGGATACAATGGGTAAATTCAATCACAACGGACAAAGTAGACTACTACTTTGATCCAGAACTAGAAGAATTAAAAAATCTAAAATATGAAAAGACGTATCCTCTGCCAATCGACATTCTGCCTCTACGACATTACGCCTGTGTAATCTATACAGACGGACATGCTCAACCCTCCGTTTGGGGAGAACAAGCATACAACCCCACATGTGAGATTACAAAAGAAGTGTGGCGCGGAGGTAAATTAAAACCTCTATTAACAAAATCACACTCAGTAGAAACTAATTCAGAAAAACAAACTGAAATAATCGCATTGAAAATGGCGCTAGAGAATGCGGATCGCGAATTCCCGACACTTATAGTGTCAGATTCATATTTCTGCGTCAAAGCATATAACAAGGATTTGCAGACATGGATTCAGAACGGTTACAAAGATGACACAGATGCACCAATAAAGCAGAGACTGCTCTGGGAACAAGTAGCTCTTTTGAAAAAAGAACTACCAAAGACTCACGTGACACACTCACTGAGTCATCAGCGTGATGGCGTTCACGTTGTGGGGAATTCATTGGCTGAAACAGCCGCAGCGGCAGCCACTAAATCGGCTCCCGTAGATCGAAAAAAGCGTACATTAAAATACATTGACGGTGAAACAATGCTGGCGGTGAAAACGTCATCAAAAGGCGACTGCTCAGCGTTACCGATCAACTATCCACTCAATTATACATACATAATCGATGCAAACTCCGTCCCTTTTGCTCGAATCCCTGGAGTGGGGGATAGAGTGATTCCAAACATGGACAGGAGAAGCTTGTTAATCGCAGACGCACATATGGGTGAGGGTCTTGGACACCTCAAACTAAAAGACTCTCTGGAAGATTTACAATCACGGTACTGGTGGCCAGGCATGAGCCTACATCATACCATGTTTGCAAAAAACTGCCCAAACTGCAACAGAAATCGCAGTGGGGAGAGAAAAAATAAAATACGGTGGAATCTGACTGCAGATAACATCACCAGTAAAAAGAATGGCTTGCGGTTAACATATACAGGCTAGTTTCCACTTATAATGTAGATCCACAGCACTCGGCTGACGTCCGGACTATTATACAAGATTTGCGAGTCTAAATGGCATATACGCTAAGAGCATGCTACGTTCGACCATTTCTTTCACTCAGGCAATCCAGCCTGGGGGGGAAACATGGCCAAATGAGCACAGCCCAGCGGGAATCTTCTCACTTCCTTCCTGAGGGTATGGGATGGTGTAAAGAAAAAACCAAGGCAGAAAGCAATCTATAATAGAAAGGATATTAGGTTCGGGAGCTGGGTGGGTCAAACATCTAATAAGTGTCCAACGTAGTCTAAATAACTTGCCAAGAAATTCTCTGAAGGGATTCAGTCCGTACGAATTATTATTCGGAACTAGGATGTTGATCTCTGACCTTGATAGTCAGACTTCAGTGGTAATAGAAAAAACCTTTGATGTCAAAGACCGTTTGGCTATTTTGCAGGACTTAAACAAAAGAAGAAAAGACCTGAGCAACATACAGTTGAAACAACAGCCAACAACCACTGAAGAATCACCACCTGTCCCAGCAAGACCTGTCTGGATTCCAAAAGTCGGGGATCTAGTCAGGGAGAAGATCGCGGTAAAGAAGGAATTTGGGCCTTCTTACAGAAAAGCAGTTCCTGTCTTGTCTGTCAACGGGACAAGATCAGTTGTACTACCGCCACTTGCTGGAAAAAAGGAGAACCGAGTTGTATCCATCGACCTGGTAAAACCACAACATGTGGCCGATAACAAACGGTAGGCCAAGTGGACTCCCAATAAGTAGCAGAACACCAAGGTTTGCTAACAGTACAGAGGTCCTAACAAAGAGGCTCATCACATTCGAAACGCCTACAGAAGAACAAGAAGGACTATGCAACAATGCAATAGAACTCAGACCTCTGAAAACCCAAATAAAGACATTTAGCAGAGACACACCAATCTATACTGAAGTACCAAGTGAAAATGCAAAAAACAGAAATCCTGAACCAATTAGAACAATTGACAGAACTGCATCCGGTTACTTCATCAACTTCGATGATTCCTCTGACGGCTTCAGTGAATCAAAGACACAGCCATCATCAAAATCCTTTAAAGACAAAGCTAAGGAACTTTTGAAACAACTAAAAGAAACATATCTGGTTTCTCCATGGATTGAATTTTGGGTGGGTTTTGGTGCATTTATCCTCATACTTTGGCTCATCATGGTATTTACTTTGGGACGCTTCATTGAGGGAAAATATGCTAAAATGGACACAGCAAGTCAGAACATCAACTTGGTCCTCAAACCACACACATCTTCACACGTCGAGAAAAGAGAACTTTCTTCAGAACTTTCTTCAGCTAACTTCACAGCCAATCCTATACCTGGTGGGGTAGCCTGGGACAACACTGACTATGAAATTTATGGTCCGGTCGAGATCCTGAAATATCCACACCAAATCAAGATCTCTTTGAGTGACTTTGCAAAACCAAACTCATTTGCTGATGATTGGGACTTTGAAAGTATTAACAATATGATGTCTGACTTAGTAATGTCTGCTAAATTTACAAAACATGATTATTTGCAAGGTTCTACAAATTATGATAGTATGTATTGCTATAACTATTATGGTAACCATTTCTTGCATAAATCTGCACAACCTAGAAATGTTTTAAATTATAATCAATGGGAACATTGTGCTACACCTCCAAAAGGGAGCTCTAGAACCGTTTATGACAAATATTCATATTTTTCAGGTTTTAACATAACTAATGCTGAAACATTTTATTACAAATTGTCAAACAAGACAGGGATGAAAACCATGATAACCAACACAAAATTGATATATTCAGATTCATTCTTTGAAAAAATGAATACTTTTGGATTTGATTATTGGGACAAAAATGTTGATTTGAAAAGTGTTTGGGGTACAAAAGAATGGCAAGTACAGGGTTTAGAAGCTTTGTTTAGAGCCTGCATGATCCCAGAACAAATGATATTTTTAAATGACACTGTTCAACAAACCACCTGTCTTGGCTTAGCCAAAATCAAAGATTTAAATAACCTGTCTATTCCAAAGCCAACAATGTTTAGCAATAGCTCTGATACAGATGAAGAAATAGACATAAACCATATACTAAACCAAAACAGAACACATCCTGATTGGAAACAATGGTTGATCTGGCCCACAGATACAAATAACTGTCAAGATAGATTCCTGAATAAAACACAGGGTTTCAAAATGACCAGGCCAGACCCTAGATATCCTCAAAGACATCACCCAGGGATAATAACAACCTACAGTGTGGGCAAATTATGCCTTCAATGGCTTCAAACTTCCACACTGCCTGAAATTAAGCAACAACTAACTTTACTTACTGATGGTGCTGACTTGCGGGATTTCATACTGGCACCACGCAAACAGCGTCAAAAGCGTTTCATAGCAGCCTCTGTATATGCAGCATACAATGAGGCCTGGAAGGTTACTCAAATTGAGACAGCAGAAAGAATACGGGAAATTGACCGTATTAATTTGGAAAAATCACTTTCTGTAGTGGACAATGGGTTAATGACTCTGTCCTCCAGAATTTTTTCATTGGACAGCATTGTGTCTTCAGCAATCGATATATTATCGCAAGACTTACTGTTATTACAACATGGTCAGTCACAATTGCGTTCCATTGTACAGCTTGGCTGGACGTTACAAAATCTGCGTTCAGGCTATGTGCCTTGGCGTTTAATCAACACAACGTCACTATTCCAAATCTTTAACCTTACTGATAGACAAATCGGTATGGCGCAGAAGGGTGCTGATTATACAATCTTGAGCATTGAAAAACTAGAAAGATTACCAATGACAATGTCAGAACGACCTGTCAGTGAATGGATAATCCACGGAATCATAAATATTCCAATCTCAACCTTCAGGTTTCAATACTGCCAAAAATATATACAGGCTGGCATGTACGAGAAATTGGGAAAGGGGTACCTTAAAACAACTTGGAACCTGCCCTATTCACATGCATGTGTCAGTAATAAAGGACAGAAAGTGTTTCTTAGTGGCAACAATTGTGCTATGTCACTAAGCGGCACGCTTCTGTGTAACGGTATTAGTTTGCACGGAGCCTGTGAAGGGAATTCATACAACCTTTCATGTCACCAGCAAGGCGCACCTGCAACTGAAATAGAACCATTCTTTCAAAGACTCTATAATGGGAGTTACATTCTTATTGTAGACCGCAGATGTTGTAGTCTTATGCCCGGGACTCCTTATCTCGTCACTACGACGGCGAAGGTCAAGTGCTGTGGACGTTCTTTGTTCCCCAGCTCCTTCCCAGACAGGGAGGCAAGGGCATGGCCCGGTTTGAAAATTACTTCTATTCGAATAGACACTTTAAGCAGAATGAAAACAGTGCTTCTTCAGACGCCTACAAGGCTCACGTCATCTAAAGAAACGTATGATCTACAAGTCGCAAGGACGACTGCAGAGATACATACATTATTATCAACTAATTCCCCCGTACATTTCGCGGAAATCCTAAGCGAAATCTTAAATATTTCTGATACCACTGGGGTCTCAAAGGTATTTAAGACAGTATTTTCGATGGCATTAACACCATTCAAAGCCATACTGGGTATTTTTCCAGATTTCGTCCATTCGATTTTTGGCGGACTTCCCCTGATCCTGGGACTAATTGCAGGAATCCTATTCCTAGTCCTTATTTTTCGTTATGGCAACCCATGTCACAGATCAAACTCTCGCGACAATGGAAGATACGATCCTAGCCATTGGATACCGGGACCGGATATCAAAAATCCTGGGACTCTCCCGGCTTAGAGACCTAAACATGACTTGGTTTCTATCATTTCGACCAATGTGGCAAAGGTGTGTTTTACCTGTACTAAGGTGTCTGCTATGCGGAGAAGAATGCGTGTTAGACACCTGTCTGACGCTACAATCAGATGCGCCGGTGGATGCAGATACACTGTTGGTTCCTACCAAGGTTCACGCTTTGTGCTGCCCTCAAAGGCTGCCAATCCTGATGACGGCATTCCTGGAATCTTCACCACTACGATTGAAGGGTAGTGAAGTTCAAGATGAAAGCAACATCGAACAGGTACGACCCTCTGTCAGCAATGCGAATCAGAATGTCAATGGAGACAATCATGCGCATGAATGCCTGGTTACCCCTATTTCCGACTTAGTGGAACTTTCCCATGAAGCTGTTGACAGTTTTTTCGAAAGCCTGAATGATATGATGTTCTCTCCAGAACAGAAATAGAGACTTTTGAGTAAACTCGCACACGGCGTTCCCTGAATTCGGCCTTCAACTTTAAAAATAAAGTCACATGAACAATTTCACTCCAGTTCACGGACAGCAATTTTTTTTCAGCAAGCCCCTTAAAATATTTTTCTACATATTTTTTCCCGGGACACTGATCTTCTGCTTAAAGTAAGAAACTATTCCTAGAGAACTAAGATTTCTATTTTTAGATACTTTATATAGACTTTAGCTGCCCGCTGGTAGGTTCACAAATATTTTATTATGTGATGAAATGGTCTCGGACTTCCTTTCTGTATAGCCGTATTAAGAGCCATTTCATGTGTATTTCTCATATACCAAAAAGCAATAATGCATAACAATGCGTGTTTACTTTTGCATTTAATTCATAGCTTAAGTGCATACGATATATATGACTGCAATTTTTCAGTATATTTGAAAATTTCAAAATGCATTTATGTATTTTGGGGTGGTAAGGTATACACTATACTCTATAGTATGTTGTACTATGTTATACTATGCATAGATTAGTAGATATGACCATAGTTAGCGTGGAGTGGGTGTCGTGTATTTCTATAGGTTCTGAATCGATCCCCCTATTCCTGACCCTATTCTGGTCAAACTAACTATCAAGTTAACTAACAGTCAGCCCATGAGGCAAGAAATCCCCCATGATGCAGATACCGTTATCTGACGCAGTCACACTACGGCCCAGGAACGTGTTATCTGATTAGGTCATAACGCTTGAGATCTAATTAGACAAGCGACATTCCTACAGCCCCTGATAAGGCATACGACGTTCTCATAACAAATCAAACCTATGACAACCTGGATAATCCGTGCGGCCATTGTTTTGATTTCACAGAGAACTTTTGCAAAAGAATGTGCTAACGAGCAAGTCGTATGACATCTTTATTGACGTACCTATGTCCATCCTTACGTCAATCTCGGCACCTTTAAGGTATAAATATTGCCGACCTTGCCCTATGCAAACACACGCGTGGTGACAAGACGGAGCAGCCATACTTGCCGAAGCCGAGAGCAGAAGCAGACCCCGCTGGCAGCAGCCCCGCCTTCCTGACGCGCTGAGAGACGCGCTGCTATCTCAAGCCGAGAGACCCAGCACCGGCGCTTCTGGGCAGCCCTCGCAGGCAGCCTGGAATATCGAGAGCAGAGAAAGAGATACCATTCCTCATTCATCCTAACTTCCAGGTACAGAACTGAATAACCCCTCACAGAGAATTCTTTAGTTATTCACTTGGCAAAAACAAACTTAACTTAAACTGTAACTTTCTATTCCCGCCCACGCATTAGACTTAGGTCAGGTACACGGGGTAGGCGTATTTAGAAACACCAGTTGAGTACGTTTAGTCAAATGTATATGTGTATGTAAATATATTTTAATCATTTTAAACATCATATGGCTCAGAAACCATATCCATGTTTTTACAGTATTATTTTATACTATTGCTTTTAATGTATGCACTTTACTTAACTATAAGTATTGCAATAATATCGATCCATTTCTCTTGTACGAGAAAAGAGACTGATCAATAAATAACACCTTTTTATTGAACACGCCCGTCTCTTCCTTTTCTCTACATTCTGATGAGACTAAGAATGCACGTACTGACTGAGTAAAATAATTGCCTTGTGCTCACACGACTCTTGAGATTGACTCTTGATTAGGGGAGAGCAAAGTTGTCATGTTCTATGGTTGTCAGAAACTAAATCCCTTCTTGTCTAATCAGGGAAGTTAATCCTTCCTTGAACATTCGAGAAAGTTTCTAGCGAACTC
Organism: Lissotriton helveticus; assembly: GCF_964261635.1. Taxonomy (NCBI): domain Eukaryota; kingdom Metazoa; phylum Chordata; class Amphibia; order Caudata; family Salamandridae; genus Lissotriton; species Lissotriton helveticus. The sequence goes on from NC_136059.1 coordinate 1,379,320,660, forward strand.
TGAGCTTAGCTGGCAAACCCAAAAATTAAGTCTAGCATCGACAGTAGTAGACCTAGTTAACGTCTGGCCTAGGCCTTTACTGCTGTAGGTACTATTCCAATGCGCAGAGCCTATTGGGAAAATAGGAGCTACACTACAGCGGGGTCAGGGGTCGCTTCTCACCACCGTGTAGCGGCTGCCATTTAAGGCGAGGTGGGAGGGAGGATCAGCTGGGAGGCGGAAGCGGGGCGGCGAATGGGCGAAGGGGAGCGGGATGCGGAAGGAAAACGGGAGCGAGGCCACAGGGGAGCAGCGGCGTGAACGAGAACCAGACGGCGAGGGGTACAGAAAGCAAAGAGGGGGGAGACTGGGTTACTGGGGAGAAAACAGGCAAAAACAAGCAACGGAAAATGAAGCTAGTGAAAATGAAAACAGGCTAAGCCAAGCAGTTGGCAATGAAATCACAGGCAGTGTACAGACACAGCACAGCAGCGGCGAACTCACGATAACAGGAGGCGGCAGGGGGAAAGGCACGGGCACAACTGGTGGAGCTGTGCGGCGTGGAGAGCGACATGGCCTGCCTCACTGTCTTGGGGTAATACACAAAACCAACTGGTTTAATATATTCTAAAAGTTGCATTTTCGGAACTGTGACTTAAATTCCGACTTTACCATAAAAGAGGGTTTTAAATTGCAATTCTTTAGACACAAAACCCAACCTACCTACCTGCTCCTAGCTGAAAGTTATTACTTATTAAATGTAATAAGGCAACTAAATGTTATCCTATGGGAGAGGTAGGCCTTGATTAGTGAAAAACTAGGACATATAAAAGTTAAAAGTATATAAACCTTTTTAAATACACTGCACCCTGCCCTATGCATTGTTTAGGGACTACCCTAGGGGTTAAGTGTATTAAAAAGAAAGCTAATTAAAAAGGCAATACCTATGTCTAAGCGCTCATATAAGGATATAACATTTTTCACCCGCCCAGATTTTTGCCACACAACTGTGGAAAGAAGGTGGCGGATGAGGCAACTAATAACGCCCTTCCAGAATTTGGGATGTGAAGTATACTTAATGTTTCCCTGCTGACTTAAAGTTGGTTACAATGGCCAATTTAGGGTTTTCTTCTCAGAAGTAGTAGCGCAGGAGTATCTGAATTATTTAAAAGAGGCGAAAACACAAAGAGATGGGAAGACACAAAATGAGAGAGCATTAGCCATAAGACAAACCGAGAATATGACACAAAAAAAGAAAAAATGAAATGAAATAGAAATGAAATAGAAAGAGAATAAAGCATTAGGGGTGGAGCAGTACAGGTAAATGTAAATAGTATTAGCGATACAGATTGTATAAAATGACACTAACACTTCGGGAGGGTGGGAACGGAGAGGCCCTCTGGGGGAGGATCGGCCGTCAGACAGAGGTCAACATTGACCTCTTTGCCAGTAGGGAGGGGGGGTGGGAGTGGGAGGGATGGGGCCCAGGGGAGGGGGAGGGGAAGGAGGGACAGGGCACGACAAGACAGAAAAAGGCAGAACTGTTGATGGAAGCAAGGACGGGAGTGGGAGGAAAAGGAGAAGGAGATAAAATGGGATATAAAATAAGAGATATGAGGCTGAAAAGAAGATATAGAGCGGTAAAGCATGAATATGAGTATGAGTACAAATATAGTTGGGCACATAATAGATATACAAAGAAACATTTATGGGAACGAGGTATGTGACGTGGAATGTTTGTGGGCTAAATGAGGCTCAAAAAAGACTTAAGGTATCATTGTTACTTAGGCAAATGAATGTAGATTTTATTTTTATTCAAGAAACGCATGTTATGAGTACACAAGAATTTTTTTTAAAACAAATGGGCTTTCAGGTATTGGTTGCGTCGCAGCAAAATGTTAAAAAAAGAGGAGTTGCTATATTATCTAGAGATAAAAACATACGTTTGAGAAAAAAGGCGCACGATCAATGAGGAAGATGGGCAATGGTTGAATGCATGATTGATGGGGAGTGGACGACGCTGATAAGCGTATATGGGTCAACCGAGGATGACCCGGAGATTTTCCAATTTCTAGCTGTGGAATTAGCCACTTGGGCTCCGAGAATTATAATGGCAGGAGACTTGAATATTAATGGTGCTGATGGATTAGGCTTAGGATCATTTGGTAAATATTGTGGCAGAATAAAACGAATGTGCCGCGCTCTACAAGAATTGGCTGCTAATAATGTTTTATCTGATGTCTGGGGGAAAAGAATGCCAGGGAATAAGGGCTACACATACTATTCTGCCCCACATAAAATATGCGTGAGATTGGATTATTTCTTTGTCTCAAATGAAATATTAACAGAATCCAGGATAGATAGACTCCCGCGAATTCTAAGTGATCACAATCCCCTAATCCTTACAGTGAGAAAATCAACGAATATTAAACAGCAAAAGCAGTGGACTTTTGAAAGGTCATTATTATTGGAAGAAAAATACGTAGAGCACATGAACTTGTGGATTAAAGAATTCTTTGAGAACAATAGGGATAGCACTTCTGTGGGGGTAGTTTGGGATGCATTCAAGTCGGGGGTACGGGGAGAGACTCTGAGTTTTAGTTCCTATAAGAGAAAACAAGAACAAAGGAAAAATGTGGAAATAGCTGAGGCAGTACTTAAAGCTGAGGAGGAATTAGAGGAGTGCATTCGGAATGGAACCCTGGTAGAAAATGTGTACTTGAAATTATTAAAAGTAAAGGGTGAAGCTGAGGGAGATATTGCGAGAAGGGCTGCAAAACTTTATATTAGTAAAAGAGAAAAATGCCACGAGTTTAGTGAAGCAGTGGGAAGAACTTTAGCGGTACGAACAAGACAACAAGAGGCGCTAGGCACTGTAAGGAAGATTAAGGATTCCTCTGGTAGGATACATACAGAGACCGAGAAAATAAGGGAAGTTTTCAGATCTTTTTATGAAGAGCTATACGAGGAACCGATTAGGAGAGATCCCGGGAAAATTAGAGATTATTTACAGGATATTCCGGTGTCTAGATTTTCGGCAGAAGACGCAGATAGCTTAGAGGAGACTCTCTTGGAGGAAGAAATAAAAAACGCTATATTAAATCTCCCATCTGGAAAAGCAGCAGGCCCGGATACGATCCCAATAGAATTTTATAAGATATTCTGGGATGCTTTAAAAATAGATATGCTCAGGACAATGCAGAAGGCGCAAGATGGTAATTCAATACCTAAGACATGGGGAGGTGCCGAAATAGTTATAATATTAAAAAAAGGGAAACCAGCAGAAGAACCTGGATCATATAGGCCTATTACGCTGATGAATACGGATACTAAAATCTTTTCCAAAGCACTGGCGACAAGATACGCTAAGATAATAGACAGAGTGGTGAGTAGAAATCAGCATGGTTTCATACCTGGAAGGGGCACCACCCATCACACGCGTAAAGTGATCACACTGTTTGACGCCGCAGCAGTTTCAGGGGATCCGATGGCAATTATGTTATTAGATGCAGAAAAGGCATTCGATCGGGTCTCCTGGGACTATCTGTGGTATACATTGGAAAGAGCGGGAGTCAAAAAGGGGTTCATTAAAGCAGTCCAGGCGCTATATGCAAATCCCGTGGCCTCGGTGAGGGTGAATGCGGGGGTCACCACCCAATTTGGGATAAGGAGAGGTACAAGACAGGGTTGCCCCTGCTCTCCATTGCTATTTGCAATGTATATGGACCCACTAATCCGGAGAATAGAAACGAGTGTTTTAATAAAACCATTACCTACACGGATCGGGTATTGTAAAATACTGGCATATGCCGATGATGTTGTAGTAAATACACCAGATCCAACAGAGGCTATTCCCCAAGTAGAAGCAGAAGCACTGAAGTTTGGAACAATCTCGGGTTACAAACTTTATACTGCCAAGACCCAGATCATTAAAAATTGGCACACCCCCTGTACAGATAGCCGAGTAACCAAAACTGGCATATATTTGGGGGTAAGGATATCGGCCGAGTTAGATAAATTAGTGGAAATAAACATAACCCCTTTAATAAACAAAGTACGGAAGGATTTAGACAGAATAGATAACTTGCACCTCTCAATTTTGGGGCGGACCAATGTGGTAAAAATGCTAGTGTTACCGAAGTTTCTTTATTTTTTCAGAGCAATCCCTTTATTATTTGAGAACAACTTATTTAAGAAGATAGAAAATATGATTAATAGGTTTATATGGGCAAAGGGAAAAACTAGGAGAGCACTTAGGTACATGACACTGCCAAGGGAGAGGGGAGGGTGGGCACTACCAGATGTAAGGTTTTACTACTGGGCGGCAGCTCTACAAAATATCGTGGGTCTGGCGGGCGGGGGAGAAGATGAAGGAGGGAATGAGTTAGGCTCATTGGCAATATATGGCTTGCTACTAGGGCCAGAGGCCGAGAATGTTTTTTTGAAGTATACTGAACCCAGCTATTACAAAAGGACACGGTTTAAGACACTTATCGCTGCATATACGGTATGGAAAGCCTTCACAAAAAAATTTGGGTTGGGGCGCTATAACGCATATACGCGATTGAAAGGGAATCCGAATTTATCCGAGGAAATCACATCAGGGACTATATTGGCAGAATGGGAAAGAAAGGGGCTTAGAAAGGTAGGAGACATCCGGGGGGAACAGGGGGCCTACCAGTTCTCTGAGTTACAAATTAAGTTTGCATTAGATAGAAGACAATTTTTTAAGTATTTACAAATTAGGAGTTTTTTACATAATAAGAAAGGTGGCTCAGCAGGGTTCAATAAAAATCCGATTATGGAAGTGATACAAGCAGGCGAGGATTGTACCATCAAGAGATTCTACGCAGAGTTGCTGACTTCAAAAGAGGATGATATAGAGAAATGGGCTGCCAAGTGGAAACATAGTCTGGAGATTAATGAGGAAAGTTTCGATATATCCTTGGAAATGGGATATACATTGCTATGCTCAGCGCCTCTACAGGCACAACATTACAAAACATTATATCACCTATATCATACGCCTGCTAAAATAGCTCAGTGGGGGGGTACAACTGGAATCAATTGCTTTAGATGCGGGGATTTAGAAGCAGACTTAATACATATATTTGCAGTATGCCCTCATCTGCAGTCGTTGATAAAAGATATTGAGGGTTTTTTAAACCAAGGATTAGCAATAGATGTGACTCTTACTCCCTCAATTATTCTTCCAGGGGTAAAAGAAGGGGGAGATGGACAGCAATGTTGCAACACCAGGGCAGATGAGAGCTGGGAATATTTTTATTTTTGGCTATGGCAGTACTAAGACTCTGTATTGCATCGTCATGGTTAGATCCTAAAATCCCGACATACCACCAATGGTTGGCTAAATTGCTATCAATATATAACTTGGAGATAGAGATCTATGCAAGAAAGGGAAAAAAGGGTAGGAGAATTGGTAGACAGATATGGGGCCCTATTACTCGCTGGAAGGAACAGAGAGTGGAATGAAAGGTTGGATTTAAATAATTGATGGTCTGGAGTGACTCGGATACAATGTATTAATATTGTTTGATTTATATGGAAATTCCAAAAACATTGTATTTTGTTAATCTGCCTAGCTATTTGTAATGTTAAATATACTGTCGTGCCTTGTATGTCTGTAAAAAATGTGGGAAAAAATTCTGGCAATAAAAAGATTTAAAAAAAAAAAAAAAAAAAAAAAAAAGCTTAAGGCCTAGAAAATGTTTATTTTTCCAGGTCATTTCACATCTGCACACACAAGCTGCAATAGCAGGCCTGAGACATCTTTGAAGGGCTACTTAAGTGGGTCGCACAATGCGAGCTGCAATCCCACTAGTACCATTTAATTTACAGGCCCTGTGTACATGCAGTACCACTTTACTAGGGACTTACAAGTAAACTAAATGTGCCAACTGTGTGTAAGCCAGTGTTACCATGTTTTAGGAAGTGAGCACACGCACTTTAGCACCGGTTAGCAGAGGTAAAGTGCACAGAGTCCTAAGGTCAACAAAACCAAGATCAGGAAAAAATGGAAGAGTAAGGGAAAAGGTTTGGGGGAAGACCAAGCTATGGATGACAGGTCTAACACGGCCAAAGTATTTCATCTTCTTTCAAACAATTATCACTATTTTTATTCAGAGAAAACCTGACACCTTTAAAATCTCTGCTTTTATTAATCGTGCTTGTTTCACGTCTTTTTGTGTCCTGAAGAATAAAATTATCAATATAATATCAGGTAATGTGGTCTCGAACAGCTACATTTTATAGGGAGGCACCAGAGACAAGCTTTTTTGCTGAGAACATCATATATGAGCACTGCACATCACCACGCTGGCGCTGCACCCTATTGGCGATGCCTAACTAGGCCAGTATATGTCTGTGGCTGTTTGTGATTCAGTGCAGAGGAAAAGTGGCATTTCAACAGTCCCTTTTGTGACTGAACCAACTGTGATTTATAATGGTACAGTGTGCAGAAGTTGATGTACTCAAATGCGCACTAGACTAATTACCAATGGCTCAATGTTATATAAGAATTCCGCCCATCTCTTTTTGTTCAAATGTTTAAATACTCAGGACATGAGAGGCTCAGACCTGTTAGTCAGCACAGGCTGCTCCACTTCAAGTCCTCCACCAACAAAGATTGAGAAGTATGTCCTGATGAGGACCTTCATTCCACCACGGAGAGCCGGAGAGTTACAAGCTGCCAGACTTGTGTTTAGAACCTAGTTTATTGTTTTTGCTTTTTTTTTTTGCCGAAGTGCAGAAATTACTGGAACTTGAAGTCACTTGATGTTACAGTTGCTCATTTTGTACTATGTGTTATGGTATGGCCTCCGTCTGCCATATCTTGACTTGATAAGTTCCAACATTCCAGCCAACTGGCTAATTTAGGGAGACACTATTGAATTGCATGTAAGCTGCCGGGCTGTACCTGAGGGTTGTTCAGGCTGCAGTTTTCAAATCACATTCAGTATACATCATGGAAGATCACATAACAAATGGGATGAGTGGGTGGGGAAAAAGACTCCACATCCCAGGCCATAAATAAAGAGTCTGAGCCCTTCCTTGCTGTGTACGGGTGGTGGCTGATGCCACCCACCACTACCCACAGCCATTGCAAGATTCCCAATGTGGACACCAGTCACCTGAAGCAAGGTGGTAGGCCAGATAAAAATAAGGATGTTGCTCTGTGACCCGCCATCTTGCACTCTCCAGCTAGGCTATACCATCCACAATGATCAGTCTCCCCATTATGGGGAAGAGCCTTAGGACATGTTTTTTGTTACTACCACAACTGGACCATCATGCTCTCCTAATAGATTCTTCCTGGAGCAGTAAGGTTTTTCTTTGCTGCTGCATTACCAAATACTGGTTTCTCCCGAATATGGCACTTGTACAGTGATGAGGAAGAAGGACCAGGTGATAACGATGTCAATATTTACCTTTAATCTCCAATAATAAATGCACATGTTTGCACCTAATTTGCTAACACGCTTCCTAAGGCTGATTTTTACTGAATATCTCCCTGCCCATGATATAATTAACATGCCGAGTTGCAAGGTTTGGAGCTGAACTGGAAGAAAACCAAGGTGTTGCACCCAGTGGACACCCAGTTCAGTTAATTTAAATGGCACGTAAAGGGCAAACAAGTTGAAGTGACAGGCGGCTCATATAAGTACTTGGGTGTAATGCTGGGGTGATATATGTCATTCACGGATCAAACACAGGAAATTAGAGCTAAGGCCCAATCCTTAATTTTTGCATACACATTTGCTGAAAAAGAAACTGAGCTGCCCTTCCCATAGTCACCTGTTGAAAGTGATGGCAGAACATATAATACCTACCCTGAAATTTGACTTGGAAATATGGCGTGGCAAGGAAATTGAAATATAAAAAATGAGCTCCAGACCAAGGTGTATAAGGTTGTTTTTGGTCTCCTCAAAGCTGTGGACCCAGCTCAGATCCATCTAGAAATCAGACTTCAGAACCAGAAATACCAAAGATTTAACACCTTTGTAAAACTGTCCTGGCAGTTTCGAGCTTCAGAACCCAGAACACTGAATAACTTTTGCTAGGCAGAAATCAAAGCTTAGATGGAACAAAAAACAATCCAACTCATGGGGCAAACATCTGGAAAAAGCCTTAGAGGAACTAGGAGTTCAAGAGGCATGTGATAGCAAGGTGGACAGGGTAACATTTACCAGGGTATGTAATGTTACAGCAAAGAAAATGCGCCCTACAGGAACAAAAAGAAAATCCGGGCCAAACGACGACATGCATGGACAGTAATAAATTCCTACACACATTTGAAGCCGCAAGGCTATTTATCAGTGCACTTTCACCTAGCGATAAAAAGGAGCATCCTTCTCAGTGCTTTAAACGGGCCGGTACTCACCAGTATTAAGTACCAGCACTTCTTAAATTTACTGAGCCGAGTACTGGCACTGCTCCACTGTCACGGCGAGTACCGGTACTCAGGGTCAGATTGATAGGGTGGCCACTGGACTGGTGCCTGAGGGCCAGCCGCTTGCCGTTTGTTTGGCAGCATGTTGCGTTGCTGTATGTATTATTCAGCTGTGGCAAGCAGCCGGATTGGGCCTGTACGGCCTGTTGGAGGTCTGTGCAGGGGCAAGAGGGCCTCTGCTCCCTTCCTACCCAGATGGAGCCTCTCATTGTCCTCATCACCCAGCTACCAGGCATTGATGCTGGGTCCATGGAGGAACCACAAAGGACCCTTTTCACCCCTTGGCCCCCCACTGGAGTCTGACTGTCTTTCTCATGACTCACTTGTACCTGCGATTCCACCCCGCCAGCTGGAACATTGAGTTCATGATGGGTGGGGATGAGGTGGTGAAGATGGCTTAAGCAGCCTCCCTGGTGCCCAGGTGAAGTGGGGGAGGTCAACTGACCTTCCCATTGGAGGCCAATATTGTTCTTCCCCTGACCATTACCCTGCTGGACCCTGCACATACTCAGGACCCTGCAGTGTTCACTTCCTGCCACTGCACGCTCTCTGGCCATGGGGCCTCCTGCCGAGGGAAGAGGAGGGAAAATGTGGGTGAGTGAAGGTGAAGAGTGAGGGGGGAAGGAGCAGAGAGTTTAAAGTAGGAAAAGGTCTGTGAGTAGACACGCTTCGGCCCCTTGGTTTACTCCTCTTCTTGGTAAGATGCGCCAAGATTGCAAGAGGGCTGAAAGAGCATGGCGGCGCACGTATAACCCGGATGACAAAGTAAAATGCAGGGATACTATTCGTTTTTACCACAAACATATTGTGGATGGGAAAAAAGTTTATTTTGAGCGCAGAATCGAGGAAGCTGAAAACACGAGCAAAGAGATTTTTAGGATAGTAAAAGAGTTTATCTCTCCTTCCTCGAGCACGCCTATCCATTCCCATACCGAAGCTTGGATTAGCCAGCTTAGTGATTTTTTTATTAATAAAATTAAATCCATTCAAGACTCTTTCGCTGACGCTGGCCTCATTCCAGCTGCCAGCCATCTGACCACTTTACCATTTTCTTCGGAAAAGAATGGTCCTCTCCTTTCTGCTTTCCCTCCTATTTCTCTTGCTAGCTCCCCTGACCTCCTGTCTCGACTCCAGTCGGGCTCACCACTCGACCCTTGCCCAGCGAAATGCCTGGGGAGAGTAGCACCTGCAGTCAATACCTTGCTCAATCCGCTGCTGAACTCTTCCCTGACTTCGGGAGAGGTACCTCCGGCATGGAAGCATGCCTTGATTCTGCCGCTGCTTAAGAAACCTTCGTTAGATCCCCTTGTTCACGCGAATTACAGACCAATCTCTCTCCTCCCTTCTCTGGCCAAGGTGATTGAGAAGCATGTGCATCTCTCTATTTCCAGTTTCATCGAGAATAATATCTTGCATGACTCTCAATCGGGTTTTCGTGCGAATTTCAGCACGGAGACTGCTCTTTTGGAGGTCACCGATGCCATAAGAGAGATTCTGGACTCAGGGGGGAAAGCCATCTTGGTCATGTTGGATTTGTCGGCGGCTTTCGACACCGTTCCCCATGACGGTCTCCTTTTAAGACTCTGGGAGATCGGTTTTCGGGGGACGGTGTGGAATCGGTTTAAGTCATTCTTGACCGACCGCCGTCAAATGGTCTGGGCACCTCCGTTTTCCGCCGAAATGCCGCCGCTGGAGGTTGGGGTTCCTCAAGGGTCTATCCTGAGCCCCACTCTTTTTAACATCTATATGGCCCCTCTGGCGGCGGTGGCGGAATCTTTTGGTGCCCGGATCATATCCTATGCTGATGACACCCAGCTCCTTTTTACGTGCAACAAGGGTGGGGATTTCGATGGCGGACGGATCAGGGAATGACTGGGCGCTGTGTTTGACTGGTTTCAGGGGAACAGTCTGAAATGCAACTCCGATAAATCGGAGCTGCTTTTTTTCGGGTGTCCGCCTGATCCCAGTTGGAAGACATGGTGGCCTCGGGATATGTTTCCGCCTGACGCTGCCTCGTCAAAAGCCAAAAATCTCGGTGTCCTGTGCGATGTTGAGCTTTCCTTCAGACCCCAGATTATAGGGCTGACAGGGAAATGTTTCGGCATCCTGAAAATGCTGCGGAAATTTCTTCCATTACTGTCTCTGCAACATAAAAAAATTATTGTTCAGGCTTTGATAGGCTCGCGTCTTGATTACACGAATGCCCTTTACCTTGGCCTTCCCAAATATCTGCTGGCACATCTGCAGATCGTGCAGAATTCTGCTGCCAGAGCCATTTTTGGCCAACAGCGCAGGGCCAAGGCCACGGAGCTGCTCAGGAGACTGCATTGGCTCCCAGTCTCTAAGAGAATTACTTTTACGGTTTTGACCCTTGCTTTTAAGGCCCTCCACTCGATTGGCCCAAAATATATTGGGAAGCGTCTGGCTTTCTATACCCCCAGGAGGACTCTTAGATCGGCTTTGTTGGCCAAGGCCGACGTTCCTACTGTCAGACATGCTCGTATCGGAGGCCGTTCCTTCCGACACCTAGCACCGCGCTGCTGGAATGAGCTTCCTGTTTCATTAAGGAAAGCCAATAGTCTGTTCTCTTTCAGAAAGGAACTGAAGACCTGGCTTTTCTCCCAGTAACACTTCTTTGGCCTGCGGTTGGGCGGTATGTCGTGTCCTCTCCCTTTCAGTTCTCTTTGCCAAAGCGCCGGGACACTCCGCGGAGTAGCCGTGCGCTATAGAAGAGACTTTATAACATAACATAACAAAAGGTAGAGAGGCAGAAGGGGTAAACGCAGACAGAGATATGGAAGTCATCCAGAGGGTAGAGGTAGAGAGGTGCGGAGAGGGCAGATTAGAAATAGAAAGAGTGATGTGAGAGAGTGTTAGGATACAATTGGGCTAAGGAGAGTGGGACAGAATTAGCTACAAATGGGAGAGAGGTGAGTGCGGGAGGTATCTCGTGCTTAGAGATTTGAAAACAGAGAGTGTGTGTTTGAGAGGAACAGAAGCAGGAGGTATTTGAAAAGAAATGCGTGGAATGCTTGCTTGTGTTTGTGTGCACGCTTGAATATTTAAGGATTGCACCAAATGCATCTGAGTAGGAACATTAGAAATATTATGATATTAAGAAGCTGCAAATATTACAAAAGAAGAAAACATGAAAATTTGGTTAACACATTTTGTTTGGATTGATACATTTCTCACATGTTTTGTTCAGTTGCGCACCTGGTGTAAGTGCCAGAGTCTCTCTCCTAGAGCACATTGATTTTTAGCCTGAAAGTGCTAAAAGTACTGTTGATGGCTTGGCTCATTCAGGGTTTTAGTTGTTAATCTGCACAATGGAAAGTTTGGGACCACTATCCAGGACAATGCAAGGACAACATGAATACTCAATAGAAGTGTTTTTGTATCATGTCTAACTCCGCCCTCTAACCCCGCCTACTAGCCACACCCCTAGCTCAATTTAATGAGTACCTGCACTTATTTTTTCCCATTTAAAGCACTGATCATTCTATACCGACTAGTAGCACATGATTTGAACAATTTCCTACCAACATGAAAAGGCAAAACGGAAATTGCCATCTGTGTGGATATTGTAATTGAATCCATAAATCATTTGATGTGTGTATGCCCCACAGTCAATGACATAAGAAGGACTGGTGGAGCTGCTTGACAGCTAATGAGGAGATTGGCCCTGGTTTTCCCTCTTGACCGTCACCTACCCAGCCGGACATTGGGCATTGTTCCTCCTCGTCTCCCCGCTATTACTCCTTCCTCCCCTCCCTCCTACGAACTATTGAAACATTATTTATGTGTACTGTACCTTACTATGCTCTTGTATCTGATGTATCTTGTAACGCTATGATCCTAAATGTAAAGCACTCTGATACCCTCTTGGGTCAAGTTTGCGCTATATAAAACTTTATAAATAAAAATAAATAAATAAAGGACACTGCTTAAACCAATTTTTAATTAACTAAATATTCGCACCTGTAGGCAAGCTGTAATCCGCCGGATGGAGGACACATCCAACACACTGATTTGCCAAGGGGTAAATATGTTCTTACAAATAAGTAACCTCTTCCGAAAAGCAGATTTACAATAGCCAAAGGGCTATGAAAAGGGACAGTTTTTTACAAATTTTAACGGAATTAATTTACCTGAAATGAGTGCTTAATATTTATGTTTATAATGCAGATGTAAATGTAAATTATTTTATAGAAAAGACAAATACTTTTTAACATTTGAAAATAGAAAATTTTGTAAAGGGAGAAAAAAGAATATTTTATATACAGCACTTAATGGTTATGAAAAAACCAAATAACGGTCTTTTTGAATTGACTAAAATTAACACGCCGAACTCTGAATACCATGAGAGTAACACAACGCCACTCTAAAATGGCTCCAAAGACTGCGAGTCTAAAATATATTTCAGACTAGATCAATTATGCAAAATGATGGTGAGAAGCCCTCCCTATTGTGGTCACACCGAATCCGTTTTCCAAAAGGGGGCGCGGTGTTCAAGAAAAGCCAGTGTAGGGGGGTTTAGTCCCACTTAGTGACCAGTTCCTGGCTTGAAAATCACAGTGGTCAGTGCTAAGATTGTTGCTTCACGAAAGCAATGAAGGCTCATTTTGAAAATATATATATATGATTCCCTTCTTGAGCGTCGTAAAACAGGGTTTTGGCACCTCTGAATAAGCCATTCGCGGCCCAAGAGCATTATTAGAACGTTAGAGAGACAAAAAACACACAGAATCCCCGGTTATGCCTATGACGACATGCAAAAGATCAACAGGAGGAAAAGGGGAGAGAGAATAAGACAACCATTGTTGTCGATTAGACTTCGAGATAAACACACCCTTTTCGTGCAGCAGACCTGACAATCAACCCTGCGGTAAATGTAAATGAATCTCAAAGGTCTCTTCGCCCGGCTGTCAAGGAGTTATCACATTCGCCTTGTAATAATAGAGGTGAACAAATGACTCCTGTAGCCTGCATATCTCTGCCCTCCATGGGAGCCCCATCCATCAATCAAGCATGAAAGGGTTGCCAGTGTGTCTTGTTTTGGCCTCGGGCCAGAGGCTGATGTCATGAACGTGCTTGCGGAAGGTATGATTTATCCGTCCGCGCGCACGCGGGACAGTTTTATTATGATTATAAAAACAGATCGAGAAATGTCAGGAAAAAAGGCCAAAAGCTACATCTCAGACCGACGAGCGCTGCAATTATAATGACTCATAAAGTGACGAATCTTTGGACTTGCTGAAGGCTCCCACTGCCCCCAAGCAGGGCGCTTTGCCTTTCCCCTTCTTGGTTGTTCTGTACATTCTTGTTCAGACTTTCAGCCTCGTCTCCAGTCACTCTTCCACACCTCTGTATGTAGGACATCCTTTCTCTATCCATCTAGAGTGAAAAAAATATTTCGGGGCAGATTTATGAGGCCCTTGCGCCTCTTTGCGCTGCAATTGCGTCACTTTATTTGACGCAACGGCGGCGCAAACAATGTGCCCTATTTACAACGTGACGCATCTAGGAGATGCATCACGTTGTAAAGCCCTGCACCATAAGGAGGCGTTCCTGCGCAGGGGGGGCGTTCCTGCGCAGGAACGCCTCCTAAAAGTGGCTGAGTGAAATCTATAAGATTTCACTCAGTCACTCTCAGGCCAATGCTGCGTCAAAACCCTGCACCTGCTTGAAGCAGGCGTAGGTCTTGACGCAGCATTGTGAAGATGGGGCACCCCCGAGCCTTGCTGGAGCTGCGTCGCGCTTGCGACGCAACTCCAGCAATGCGCCACCTTTACGGCACAGATGCGTCACGCATCTGTGCCGTTTTTGCCCCATGGTGCGCCGCATTGTAAATGCGGCGCACCATGGGTGGCGGAGCAGCGGCGCAAGATAACTGGCGCATCCCTGGGGATGCGCCAGTTATCATAAATCTTTTCATTCTATCAGATAAAGTACTGCTCTAAACGAAAGTTTGTACGTACAACTAGACATTGCTTTTCTAGCTTATTCTCCACCCTTTGTCCGTTTCGCATACATGCCAACATTTGGAAGCAGTAAAGAGGGAGAGTTTGAGAGGAAATAGTGGCAATTTATTTTTCAATTCTACTCACATTGGATTGAACGCAATTTTGTGAAAGGCAGCTAAAATAAAACAGTATATGCTTATTAAGTTATTATATATGACACATATATATAATGTATATTCCAAACAGCCTGCACTCCTCCATCCAGAAGTATAACGAGCCCACCAGTCGATTTGTAAGCTAAAATTATTTTGGATAAGAACAATGCTGCAGGATTCGTTTTTTACCCTCCTGGGTCTTAATCATATGCAAATGCGGGTAGTTACTCATTCGTCTTTTTAAAGCACAAGGTGCACCAATACTGTGGAAAGACTTCCTTTCAGGTGAGTTCGAATTAAAGTCGATGTTTTGAAATTACATTTTGGAAGCAAGCAAAAGTTGTCTGTGGCTCCTTCAGCATGTATAAAATTACTCCTTTCTCCACATTCAGAGATATTCTCCTGTTTATGTCAAGTCAGTTTGATAGCAAGCCATCCCCAGACCACAGTGTCCATAATGCATTTCGTTTGTACTGCTCAAGTACTTACGTCTTTTGCCTCATATAAGTCAATTTCACTTAGGACATTATAAAGGAAGTTTTAGCTTACAAACCAGCTGATGGGCTCGTTATATATAAAAGAAGCATGACACTAGAAAAATGCGCTCCTACCGTTGTTGACTCAGCGAAATCCCTGGGAATAACCCTTGACGGCAGCCTGAATATGCATGCCCGTATAAACTCGATGGCCAAAATGGCTAGATTCCACCTGAGCTACCTAAGAAACCTAAAACCCTTCCTCGATGTGTCCAACCTTGAAACGGCAACCCAGGCCCTAGTAGTTTCCAGACTTGAATATGGATTCTCTACTCTTGCAGGGCTACCCAAGAACTCTCTGGTCCCATTGAAAGCCTGCCTCAACACCTCCGCCAGACTCATAACGGGTTAAAAAACATTTGACCACATCGCTCCCCACCTCAAAGCTCTGAACTGGCTTCCCCTGGAGGCCACAATACATTTTAGACTGGCCTGCGTTACTCACCAAGCTCTGCACTCAAATTCACCTACATTTCTCGCACAAAAACTTGCGATATCCAGAGGTGCTAAAAAATCCAGATCTGCCAAAAATCTGCTACTGCAGCCAGCACGCTTCTGGAAGAAAAAACTTACAATCGAGCCTTCTCTGGGGCCGCTCCAAGAATCAGGAACTCTCTCCCATCCCCATCAGAAGACTCCGTCCTTGGCACACTTTAAGAAGGAGACTTGGCTGCTACCGTCGGCCATTGGCTGACGGCAGCACTACCTCGCTGGTGCTGCCGTCAGCCAATGGCCGACGCGACCGCGCCCGCGAAAGCGGAAGCAGCCAACGGGTTAATGGGAAACTACCTCATCTAATGAATACTTTACAATTACCTCATAGACTTGTTCCACCCTCCACCTCAGCATTATCCACGGCCTCCACGGATGATACATTTATCTGCACTCCTGGGCATCCCCCCAAGAGCTGAGACTGCATGCCTACTTCTATATTATAACTACCTGCTTTAATTTTTATTCCACATATAGCTTGGACCTTAGACTGTATGTACCTCCTGTATAAGGTATCCTTCTTGTATTTTTTATCTACCTGCTTTAATTTTCTCCCACATGTAGCTTGGACTTTAGACTGCGTGCTCCTCCCGTATGATGTATCCCTATCTCTCCCAATCTGATCCCTCCCATCCTTATGTTTTGTAATCCTCCCTCTAAATCCTGTAAAGCGCTCTGATACACTCACTGGTCTGGTTCGCGCTCTATAAAACTATAAAATACATTTTAAAAAAAATTAAAATGCCCAGCCTCTCGGGTCGGGCTCGCAGGCTGGCGTCACCACCATATATTCAAAACAACCAACACTCCTCCAGCCAGCAGTATAATGAGCCCACCAGCTGGTTTGTAAGACATAAGTGATGTCATGAGTGATGTCACTGACCATGTCATGAGTGATGTAATATGTGACGTCATCAGCAGTGCATTGCACGCGCAAGTTATAGTGAGTCCAACTAACTATAACGTGGGAATTTCAATGGTTTTATGTCAGTAAAATTTCCAGTTAACTATAACTGGTGTCAAACCTTTGGTTTTTTCAGTGAATTTAATAGGTTTTTAAATGCTAATTCTTAACTATAACTGGTGTGAAACCTATGGTTTTTTCAGTGAATTTCATAGGTTTTGTAAATGCTATTCCTAACTATATATAGGGCCTCAAACCTATGTTTTTTTCAGTGAATTTCAAAGGTTTTTTAATAGCAAAGGGAATGACTGAGAGGGAAAGGAGTCTGATTGAGGATGCATTTACAAGAATGAGGAATGGAAGATGACTGAGAGTGAGTGAAGGGGAGTCACAGAGTGAAGGGATGAAGGGAGAGAGGATAATATAGAAGGATTGAGGGAAAAGGAGTGAGGAAGTTAGTAGACAGAGGGACTAAGGGAAGGACTGAGTGAAGTGGAGTACAATGAGTGAGGAAAGGAAAATGAGTAAGGGAGCAAAAGAAGGAAAGATAGGGGAAGAGGACTAAAGCAGTGGTACTGAGAGAATGTGATTCGGTCATGAAAGTAAAGAGAAGGACACTGAAAGATAGGAAATGAGGGGTAGTAATGGAACCGGACTAAAAGAAATGGGGTGAAGAACGATGAGAGAGGAGCAGTGAAAAAAGTTGTTGTAAGAGAAATGATAGAAGGTAGATAAACACAAGTGAGCATAACACAAGGAGAGTGAGGGACTGAGGACATAGAGGTAGTGAACGGAAAATAGAGAGAAGAGGTCAAAAGAAAGGAGCAAAGAAAGATAAGTGAGGGAGAGTGGGTGAGTTATAGTGACAGAGTGTGACAAAAGAGGTGAGTGAGTAAAGAGGAATTACTAAAAAAACAAAGGAGGAAAAGACGGAAAAGGGAAGTAAAGCAGAGAGACTGAAAGCTGAAAAGTGGTGCAAGGGAGAGAGGGGATGCAGATAGTTGAAATGGAAATAAGGGGTTGTGAAAGAAGTGGAGTAAACGAATGGGGGTGAAACAGAGTGAGAGAAAGGCAGTGTGAGTGAGTAAAGAGAGCTGAAAGAGAGTGGAAAAAGGAAAGTGAGTGTGAGACAATGGGAATACAATATAAATTACACAATACAAACTATAGAATAATTTGTACAACATGTTAGATAGTTTATTTTTGCTGTTCTCAGAACATATTGAATTTCACTAAAAACAGTGAGTTCAAACTATTCATCATATGACAGCGGGAAAAAAAACACAATCTAAAAGATTGTGTTTAAAAAAAACATATAAACTTACAAATCACATATGTACACTAATCTTTGATTTACTTACTTTTCCTTTAGGCCAAATAGTACATCATGAAGGTCCTTTTCGTTGGAAAGTACTCTGCTGTTCTCTAAAAATTCCATTTCATCGACTTTCTATAAGAAAAGCTCCAAGAACATCTGAAATATGTTTCAATGTTTTCATATCCTCCTTGTGTTCAGTCATGACTCTTTGCTCATTCCTTCACCTTTCCTTAAGGCCAAAATGTGTCAGATGTATCAGTATGTTTTCAAATTACTCAAAACAAACTCTGAAATTAGCATTTTCCCGATGTTCTGAAAGAAAGACTTATACAACATTTTCACAATGTTTAAAAATTCATATTTCCATCTCTGGCTCACTCATGTTGAACATTTCCTATAATACTGATATCACTTACTATGAGATCCACTTACCGTACCTATATGAGAACTAGAATTTTTATATTATCTTCATCACTTTTACTCACAATATAATTTTAAACAGCAGATTCAATTTTATTAACTGCTGACGTCTTTATAGGCCAATTACCTTTACTTAAATTTCTGTTCTAAAAACACTAGGTAAGAATTTTTTAAGTCAAAAGGCAAACGTTGTTTGAAAGTCAAATGAGTATCATTACAGTTAGTCCAACCTTTTTGACATTTTAAATAAATTGTATAATGCCCTGATGTTGTTGAAGAACCGTCATGATAAATAATAGCTACAGTTGCAAAAGTTCTTCCTGAAATTGATAACTGAGAAGCCACAAACTTTTTAATAGAAGTTGTCAATTTACTTCCATCAGGTCTACATCATTGGAACATTAAAATCACATACTGACCATAAGTTTGTATAAATATTGTGGACAGCATTGCAGACTTACATTGGGTACACACCATATTGTGATCAGCTGCTTTAACTAGATTATTAAAAGACACTGATTTGCAGTCTGGTAAAGTCAAATATATAAATCTTTCAGTGTCTATTCTAGTACTACTTGATAAACTACAATTGTCGCAGTCATGCTGCCATTGATAAGAAAGGCTAAAAAGATTTTTTTATATCTACACCTTCATCTTCCAGTACATCAAACATATACATTAAAAATTCCTGACAATCCTGCTGAATATTCTGTGAAAATTGTTTTTGACCAGAACATATGTCTAAAAGATTTCGAATTTCTGAAACACTTTCTATTTTTGCTCTATCACTGCTACATTTCTCAAACACAGAATTCAATAAACAGCAGAATCTTTGATCCCGATTTTCAACAATCTGTTCTTGTACAGTTTGAAGAAAAAAAAAAACATTGACCACTACATTAGCATAGCAGTTGACACCAGAACTATTTTCAAACTGAAATCCAAAAATATCTTCAACAGAATCCTTTTTCTTTCTCCTTACAATTATAGTGTCATCTACTTTTTGTCTTTTTGCTACTACCTCACTGCAATTATTCTCATTTCTTCTTTTTCGGCCTACCACACGTTTTTCAAACAGAGGATATTGAGGCAAATGTGGAGCATACTCTCTTCTTAATCTATTGTATTCTTTAACACAATCTAGATCTGCACAAATCTTTGTCTCATCACACTCAATCAAGTACAATCCTGATAAAGTTCTGACTCGTGATAATGCCACATATGCCATACCCTCTTTAAACACAGAAGTTCCAATGTTCACCAAAGCGCTATCTACACTTAAACCTTGAGATTTATGAATCGTCACCGCATATGCCAAACAAACAGGAAACTGTTTTCGGCGAACATATAAGTCTTTCACAAGCAAAAATATAGCTTACCAGCGACTGATTTGTTGTATTTCGTCAATGCCATCAAATTTAATTTTTGAAAATTCAATTCCATCTCTATTTCTGTAATTCACTAAATCAACAACATGACCCATTGCTCCATTTACCAGACCTCTTTCAACATTTAAATTCCTTCTCAAAATGATACGACAATTTAAACACACATTCAGAGTCTTTTCAAAACCAGCAGTTTTAGATATACTCTTCTCTAATGAATCCAATTTTGATTTAAAATTTTCAGACAAAATAATTGTTGCTCCCATATGCTCTATTTTATCTATAGCTTCCAGTTTCACAATCTCTTCATTTTCTAACTTTAACATTTTGTTGTTGAAGATGGAACATTCTTTCACAGTTGGCATCAAACATATCCCAGATTTGTTCTCAGTAATTTTCTTAAAAATATTCTCTGGAAGAATGTTTTCATTTGGATACAAATTTGAAATTAATCGTGCATGTAAAGCTTCTTTCCCATGCTCACTTAGTTTTCCGATTCTTACATCTTGTAGAATATTTTTATAATCTTCATCCTTTGCCTGTCGCATATTTTGAAGCAGTTCTGCATATTTGAAGTTTCACCATATATTAACGTTTCCAATGCTTCCTAGGCACTTCCTGGTATCTTCATGAGTGAGCATTTTAAACACAGGTTGTCCTTTCACTGGAGTCAACTGCAGTAGATCTCCAAAAACAATAATGTGTTTCCCTCCAAATAACACATCATAGTCTGTTCTAAGAATTTCTTGCATTCTCAAATGCACAAAAGCAAGCATTAGATTTGAGACCATGCTTACTTCATCAATGATAAGAAGTTTCATTTTCTTCAGAACTCTGGAAACTTCAGAACACGCATCTCCAGATAGCTTGTGGTATTGCAATTTATTATCATGCTCAACTGGTAGCATCAGTAAACGATGTAAAGTAATCCCTTTAATGTTATGTGCTGCCAGCCCAGTTGGAGCGGATACAACACAAGACAGCGGTGATTCAGTCCTTTTCTGCAGATAATTAATTTCCAATTGCTTTAATCAGAAAACGTTTTCCAGTTCCCGCTTCTCCACTCACGTACAGTTGGACAAGCTTAAATGATGTACATGAGCACTCTTTTTTCTCATGACTGAAACCATGTTCAATCTGTTCTGTGACTTCGTCATATATCTGTTTCTGCTCAACGTTTAGTTGTTTCACCAAATCTTCTAAGTTAATTACATCCTCTTCAGCTTGTTCCATAGCTCTTTCCACCTCATCCATGGCAGTGGCAGCTTCATTTTGAATAATTGGTCCTCCTAGTGGATCCTGACTCAATGAAGTAGAACTCTGACTGTCTTGAGAACTGTCTCTAGCAATCTCTGCAGCAATTGTGGCTTCTTGCTCTATTTCTTCGTTCAACATTTGCAGATAATTTGGAAAAACAGGACATTCTATGGTATCCTTGGTTGCATTAAAAGAATCTTCGTAACAGAGAAAATCTCCAAGTAGTTCCTCTTCTGTACGCCATGGCTTAAAGAGTTGCAAAAGAGCTAAATAATAAAATTCCCTTTTGTCTGGAGATTCACAACTCAATTTTCGATGATTAATCAAATGGCCTTTTCTCTGCTTCACTAGACATCCTTCACACCCAATGACAGCATATATTCCATAATTGATATCTTCTGTGATGTTCCTCTTATAAGTATAGTTTTGCAGAACTTCATACAAACAAGTGTTCTCAAGATGACTACTTCTATTTGGATAGTATGTATCCAACATGTTTGTCTTCAAAATATCTGTACTGTTTGGTTCTTTCTCCGCCAAATACTCAATTTCTTGTACAGATTTCAAAACTCGGTTTCGTGTTGCAGCAAGACCTAGACTCGCCCAAATGATAGTTCTAGATTTGGCATAGAGACTTGCTGATGATAACCGATCAGAACATTCATATGCTCCAATTTCTCGATGCGACAACAACTTCAGGCTGTGATTGTATAATTTTTTACTTATACTCTTTTCATGTGAAATATCCTCCCACATTATCTTCAGTTCTGTCTTTTCTTTTTTTGTGATATAAGACGTCACATATCGAGCCACAGCAATAGAGTTTTCAGCAACGAACTGAATATCCATGTTAGCATTCACATGGACAAAATCACTGGGTTGTAGTCGTTGATGTACTTGGACTCTTCGTTTCTTTTGAATTTGTATGTATTTTTTGGTGGTTTCCTCGTCACAGTATGTCGCAGAGAAGACATTAAATTATTTACTCTTCCTTTAGAAATCACTGGTCGTGGAAACCCGAAACGACATTTTGTATAAAACTTTTCCTTGTTTCTGAATTTTCTACGACAGTACTTTCCACAACGATGGGATTGAAAGCGTAAAACTTGTTGCCTTAAACTGTTTTCTTCGGTAGTTTTCGGAACAGCACATGTTGAATACTCTTCAATGAAACTCATCACTGTTTCATCCGAATCTGTTCCAAATTTGGGTGCATCTTTAATCCATAGCAACATATGTATGTGAGGAGCACCCCTCGCTTGATACCCCTTTCTCCAAAAGAAATCCAAAACCTCTCCAAGGGGAGGATTTTTTTTGTTGGTAATAAAAGACATCATAGCTTCAAATCTATGATTGAAATATCTGCATACATTCACTGGATCCAAAGAATACAGTTCTCCAGGTGTTTTGAATTCTATATTTTGTATATTTGCATTTGCCTCTCGTAGAAATTGAAGTCGTCCCATGCATACTCAGCACAGCTAAGAGTGAGGAACCATGTAGGAGTTCCTAAGTTTCTTAGCATACATTTCAATTTCCCATGACGACGGTACCAATACTCGTTTGTACCACGCTGACATGCCATGAGATTGATTAGATGAGATTCCAAAATATTGTCTTGCAGATTGACTTTCTCCATAAAGTCCCTCGTCGAAACATTTTGCAGATGTGCTACACTTTTCAGTATATGGTTTACTGCATAAGAAAGCCCAGACAAGTCACTTTCATACAGTAGATTAAACAAATATGGAATGCATTGACGAAACCTTGGATCTTCAGCATATAATCTTAAAGACCGGTATTCAGATGCAGGAATTTGAACTGGTCGATCGTCATATCGTCCACCTCGACCTGTTGGAAATAAATGTGGAAAACAACGAGCTTCCAAACTTTCTTCCAATACACTAATGGGACTTCCTTTTGCTGCTTTCATTTGAAACAAGTCAATTGCATTCCCCATTACTTCTTTGGAATGCAAAGGATGAACAGTATAATGTTCATATATTTCTTCACTTCTAGACACATCAACTTTTTCAATTTGGCCGGCTGAACAATCACTGTCTTCTTCTGCAGCTGTTTCCTCTGCTCCAACACATACATGTTTGTAGTACTCATTGTTTTTGACCAAATACAACGTTGCCTTTTTGACTTTCCTAACATCCACTAAATCTTGCCAGATTTTCTTACTCTTTGTCGGAACCCCATTAACAAGATTATTATGAACAGCTCTAGCAGGCATTCTGTTTTCATTTAATTTATTATAACAATATTTACAAATACGCTGATCAGAACTCAAATCAAAAGAATTCTCCACCAACAAATAAGTTGCAAAATTCTTCCATTCACTATTATTTTCCATTTCACTTTTTGCATATAAATCAACTAACCTAGTCTGAATCTTATAATGAGTCCGTCGACAACACACACAAGTAAAATTAGGCCTTTCACTTGATTTCACCTTAAACTTGGTAATTTCCTGGTCAAACTTTTCTGTACTTGAAATCTGTACATTGTCTTCCACATTACCTTCTATTACTGTGTCAATTTCTACACTGTCCTCTTTTTCACCAAAATAACAAATCTCAATTTCTTCACAAATCTTCTTCACATCTAATTCAGTTCCATGCAAAAGAGCACTGTTTAACTGTTTAAGCTTAAGTGCTGGACTTTTTGCATAATACAACCTTCTAACTAATTTCCTCATTTTGTTATGATACACTGCTAACATCCTAAAATGATGAAAAACACTCTGACATACTTTTCTAGAAAGACAAGCCAGTGAATGCCCATGCAAACCTGTGTTTTCTCTCACTCTGCAAGGATCATAGGCCAGATGTAGGTAATCAGATTTTACCGATTCTTAAATACCGAATTTTACCGATTCGGTATTCAAAACTCGGTAAATGAGATGTAGGTAAGAAATCGGTATTTTTTACCGAATCGGTAAAAGTCGGTATCGGACTTTCGGAATTTACCGAATCGGTATTTACCGATTCGGTATTTACCGATTCGGTATTTTCCCGAATGCATTGAAAATACCGATTCGGTAAATACCGAATCGGTAAATACCGAATCGGTAAATTCTGAATCGGGAAGCAAGCAAAAGTGAAACTAATGAAAACAGCCAAGCAGGTCCTACCACCCTCCCCCTCCCTACCAGGAAGTGGCTACCCAGGCAGCTGCAACTCATTAGAAGGTTCTGGAGAGGCAGACAGAGCAGAGACACAGAGCAGCAGGGAGTGATTTTTGGGAGTTTACCACAGTGAAAATGGCTAGCAGCAGTGAGAGTCAGAAGGCAGAGAGGAAAAGGAAAGTAAAGTTCAGCAGCATGGAGCTGCAAGTACTAGTGGAGGAGGTGGTGAGAGTCCACAAACAACTGTTTGGCAGGCACTCCCTCACTGTAGCTGAGTCAGCAAAACGCAAGATGTGGCTAGATATTGGAGAAAGGGTCAATGCTGTGGGAGTCACAAGCAGGAGCATTGATGACCTCAATAAACGCTTCTACGACATCACCAAAAAAAAGATGGCAGAGCTACATAAGCAGGCTGGTGTCACCGGTGGAGGCAGGAACCCAGCGCCCCCCCTGACTGACCTGGAGGAGTTGGTGGTGTGGTACTGAAAATTCTGGATTCGTGTAATAAACTTTGTCGTAGCATGACGATTTTTATATCAAAAGACCGAGAATGGCTAGTACACTATGTACAAGCGTTTTCTTCATATTCCAGTAACGATTTCACCTCGAAATCGTCATTTTCGTACTGAACCCTTGGCTTCCATTTTGTGAACGGCAGCCATTTTGTGGATTGCCCTTACAGTAGGCCCTCACTGTGGCAGAACAAGTATTTAAGGACATAACCTTAGCATGGGTTTGTGCTGACTCCTGCATGACCTGGCGAAAGCTGACTCCCTTGCCCGAGGCTGACCTCGTTGAGCCAGTTCCTTGTTAGACAGCTGGTCAGATAGAGATCAAAGAGCAGGACAATGCAATGTTTATTGTACACGCACACACCCCTTTATCTTGCTCCTATCTGTTTCTGTTCCTTCTTTATGGTCTATTTATGATGTGGGCTGCGGGCCTTTTCATTATGGGTCTTGTCCAGCCTGTCTAAAGAAGAATGTTTATTATGGGTTTGTTTGATGATTAATTTTGGGCTGGACAAACTGAAAAGTGGGTTTGTCATCATACAGTGCTTTGTGTGCACGTCCTGGGAGTGACCAACAATAATGTACTTCAAAGAGAAAATGTGTGCCTAGGGCATAATAAATGGTATAAAAGGTCTGTGCTGAGACCATTCAGCAGACTGCCTCATTCAATTGCTAAGGCAGTTGGGTGACGTAGCCTCACTTAATTGTATTTAATAAAGATGTCTTTTTCATATTTCAGCTTCCGTGCCAAGTTCTTTGTTATATTAGTAAGTATTCCCTGAGAGCGAAAATTACAAAGTTCTTCAGTTGGCGCCCTAATGCGGGAATCATCAGAGAAGTGACTTTCTGTGGGAGTGATCGTGCCAGGAGACTGAAATAAACTGAGGAGGACAGAACAAGATTCTACTAAGAAGGTACTCTGTGCACGGGGATTCTAGAGATTCTTTGATTCTGCGGCCCAGTATATTTCTGATCTTCCTGATTTTTGATCCTCCACATGATGTCACTCCTGACTGATAACCTTTTTGGCGTGAGTATTCTTAAAAAGACCATTAGGTCATGTAGAACTTGACAGTTAGAATCTGGATAATATTTTGATTAGTAAAAGTAAGAGTTAAGTATAAGTGGGTCGCTCCCAGTCCTTTGTTCTTTGATTCTTTGATTTTGATTGGTTCTTAGTTTGATTTTTCCTTAGTTTTTATTTGAATATTGCAATTTTCGAAAACCGAGGGTCTTGTATATTTACGAGTGTATCGATAGAGAGAGCCCCTTGAAGTTTGAAGCTAGATTAGTGAGCTATAAGATGCCTGATCTTAGCAAATTTGGAGATTTGTGTTGGCCAACTTTGTATACGTTTGGATTAGCCTGCTTCCCCTAAAGGGGATATCTAAATAGGTTTAGATTTAAAAAAAACATATTTCTTCCTTGGTGATTTTGTATCCCCAGGGAATTAAAATATGACATAATACAAAACAAGGATCCTTTGTTCTGCGCAGTTTTATTGAATGGAGATATGCAG
This sequence comes from Lissotriton helveticus, assembly GCF_964261635.1. Taxonomy (NCBI): domain Eukaryota; kingdom Metazoa; phylum Chordata; class Amphibia; order Caudata; family Salamandridae; genus Lissotriton; species Lissotriton helveticus. The sequence continues at coordinate 1,379,346,706 of NC_136059.1, forward strand.
AACGATTTTTGGTGTTCTGCCAGCCAAAGCTAGTGAATTAAGTGTATTGTGGCTTCGTGCACATACAGCAGTCTGTTGGGCTATGTTTTTTGCAGTCTTTTGGAACCCTATTGAGACGTGTTTCTTGTAAATATGACTTAGCTAGTATTTACAAATGGCTTTATTTTCGTCCTGAGTGTCGATTTGTGGGTTCAATGTGTGTTTCAATGTCTATGTGGTTTTTCTCATTACTGTAACTTCAGTAATAGCTTACAGCGCTGTATTGTGTGTCCTGAGTGTTTATCTTTTCTCTTTATGTCTGCAATAAGCTCAATGTGTTTGTAGGTTTCTTGATGTTTTCAGTCTGTTAAGTAAAATGTCAGATTAATTAATATTAAGTAGAAATTAAATAACACTCCAGCAATTTTCTATGTCACATGCTAAAAATCGCTATGTGTTGCTATTTAATTTACAGACTAAGCAAAAACGCATATGTGCAAACTGTTAAATGCTTAAAATAGATAAGTTAAAATTCACATTCACTAGGAATATGAAGGGCCTAAAAAATAATGGTGCCTTTGGTAGCAAAACAAATTTGTAGCGTTTTTTAAAGGCAAACACTTCAGCTAAAGTAAAAAAAATTCTTGCTAGATTTAAATGCATCTTTTTGCACGCGCATTTTTAAAACTTGAAATGTCTGTTTTCAGTAAAACTGAAAGCGTGCTCAGGTTTCAGCACTCTTTCAGGTTTTCAGCCTTTCCTGCCTTAAGGCAGCAGATATTTAGCCCAGGACTTAGCCGTTAGTTAATCACAGTTGGCCTTTTTCATTTCAGAGTAGTGTTTTAGAGTGTTACAAAAATAAGGTTCATCACTTTGTATCACTGGAAGACATTCCAAATACGGTTTTCCTCTCTTAAAACATCTTTTTCAAAGTATATTTTTGGTTCTGTTGAAAATACTGATTGCCCTTTTTAAACATGGCGCGAAAAATGTCATGTTTTGAGTTAGGCTTTTTGTGCGTAGGTGCATAAATGCATGCATCTAAAAACTGATAGGAAAGGGATGCAGCTTACCTTTATATGTAGAGTTATCATAAAAACAGATAATTGGTTTAATTGAGCGAAAAATTATTAATTATGGAAAAATTATTTGAGAAAAAAATAAGTGCTTTTTAAAATCGTTTTTTGATATTTATAAAGCTTAATACTCATACTATGACCTCCTAGTATTAAAATTTGATTTAAGTTATGTGTTACGGTGTAATTAGGTAATCTGCATGTTGGTTTTCACTTGGCGCAGGCGTAGAAAACTCATTTTTCCAAGGATTTACATGAGATATGACTAATGTCAAATATCTGTAACGTGTAAAGAACATCCTGAGGATGATTAATATGTAAAACAATTATAGGATATTTATTTTTAAGTGCCCCAAAGATAAAAGTCGAAATTGAGGTAAATGGGTTTTTAACACAGATTCTTGTCATTTACCATTGATTGAAAGTGTCTCTGGCTTCAGTAAATGCATACATTTGTGCATAATACAAACTTGTGGGTTGTTAGGTTGTTTTTCATAGCTCGGTGAGCCAATGTGCCCGGTGCAGAGGTGTGAGGTGGCACCCCCGCGACCCCCCCAGGAGCGCTATACCTCCCCGCACCTACCTCAATCATCTCCGCCACCGGGACTACAACAGAGCACCCCCTGTCATGGGGCGAAGACAGAACTCGGCAATCCGGCCATAACACACGGGACTCCGCCCTTCTTTCTTCCACAGGGACCAACCAGAACCATGGGACCAGAGGAAGTATATCCCGCCAACCCAGGAAGTCCCGCCCCAGCGGCAGAGTCAGCACAGGATAAAAGCGGGATCCAACCAGAACACCCCGTCGGAGTTTTGTGGCAGGAGATTCAGACCGGAGCTGGAGGAGGAGAGCAGACGGGTGACGAAGAGGTGTGGACCGAAGAGTGGTGGAGCCCACAGGAGGTGGCTGAAGAGCGGCCGTAACTCACTTGGAGAGTTACGGCGGACCGGGTGAGTGTCTTCAGCCTTTCTTACCCAACTCCTTAAGAGTCCTAGTAACGCCCTGTAAATATACCCTTCTCTTTAGTAGCACGTCCCCGGCACTGTAGCATATCTTGTATAGCACTCGCACTGTTTGTAGCGGCCCCCCTGTCCCTGTTCCCGCACCTCCCTTCCTTACACCCTTTCTACAACTCCCCCCTTGTGTTCCAACCTCCCTCCTCCCTCCTTTCCTCACGGTCTCTTTTCTCGTCCCACCCCCTCACGACCCGGGTGCCGGTGTTCGGGTTAACTTTGACACATAAGAAGGAGACTAACGGTCCTTTGTTTTTCTCTCTTACTGCCCTCCGTGGATCTCCTCTACCTCGGAGCTGTCGTCGGAGAATCACCGACCCAGGACTACGCCCCGGACTGCGCCCAAGACCCGGAGCAGACGACGAACCCGGACCTCTCCTTGTTTTCCTTTCATTTGTTTGCGACATTGGTTCTGGCTCACTGTACAAATAAACCTTCAGTATAGCAAACTACATACGGCCTCCTCGCCTGCTTTTCCGGCCCGCAGATAGCCCAGCCCTACATTTGGTGTCAGAAGTGGGATCTGCTGGAGGCATGGAGGCCGTGGTGAAACAGATGGCGGAATCCCAGGAACAGTTTGGGAAACTAATGGAACAATTCCTTAAGACCGCTGAGACCGACAGGGGACAGCTCCATGACGTCCTGAAGGGACAGGGGGTTGCCCATGAGCAAACTATGGACAAGCTGGCTACCGCTCTCGGTCAACCTAGACCGGTCTCGTCCTTTCCGTCAGTTGTCTTGCAGAAGTATGTCCCTGGTGAGGATCCGGACTACTTCTTCACGAACTTTGAAAGGCTGTCACAAGCGGCCAACTGGCCTGTGGATCGCTGGGGTCAGTACCTGGGTCCCCTTCTGACCGGCGACCTACAGGCGGCCTACCAACAGGCCAACATCCAAGGCACCACCCCGTATGCAGACATCAAACGATGCATCTTAGAACGCTTGGGTATCGACGATGACACCTACAGGGTACAATTACGACAAGCAAAGGAAAAACCCCAGGAGAACCCAAGAGCACTCTCCTTCCGAATCCGTGATCTTGCCAACAGATGGCTCCGACCCGAGACATCCACCAAAGACAATATCCTTGAAAAGATATATCTGGAGCAATTCCTGAACTCCTTACACCCGGCCACCCAGCGATGGGTAAGACAACACTCTAGGCTCACTCTCGAGACCGCCATAGAGATAGCCTCTGCCTATAGTCGGGCTCAAGAGCTCCAACGGGGAAGGGAGGATCATACCCACAGGAACACACACACTATGGTTCCCCGTCCCCCTCGTCCACAACCGGGGCGGAGACCGGAACCTTCTCCTCTTCTGCCCTCTCCGGTCCTGTTCCGACCCCCCAACCCCGGACCCCAGTGCTACTCCTGTGGTGGGTTTGGTCACATCGCTCGGATGTGCCCACAGAAGGAAGAGCCAATGGAGATAGGCCTTGTACGGAACTACCTGTGTCACCCTCCAGGTGCGGCTCCCCCGCCGTTCCACTGTCCTGTTGCTGTGGATGGACAACGACTGATGGCCCTGGCTGACACAGGGTGCCGTCAGAGCGTGATAAGACCCCAAAATCTGGTCCATCCGGTCCAGCACCCTACGGGAGTAGTGGCCATCCAATGTGTCCACGGGGACACCAAGCACTACCCTACCACACAAGTGCGAATCCAGCATCAGAAGGATCCAGGAACCAACCTCACCGTAGGACTCGTACCTGCTCTCCCTGAACAAGCCATTCTGGGGAGTGATTATCCGGGCTTACCCGCACTACTGCAGGAGACCTCTGACTCTCTAGCCCAATGGTGGAAAGAAGCGCCTTATCCAGGACAGTCTCCCCCGGAGTCAACACCTAAACCACATAAACCCAAAAGTCAGCGGAGAAAAGAAAAGAAAGAGTACATCGGCGCATATCCTGTGGTACCCAAAGAACACCCCTGGCAGACAGATAGAGAGTTCAGGGCGGCACAACAGGAGGATCCCCTCCTACAGGAAGCGTGGGGAAGGGCCCTTGAGCACGAAGACCCCTTACAAGTAGGTCCCTACTTTTTCAAGAGAAAGGGGTTGTTGTACCGGGGAGGGGGTGCTCCCCAACATGCACAATTACTCGTCCCAGGCCCCTTTCAGGAAAAAGTCCTCTTCCTCACTCACAGCCACCTCCTAGGGGGCCACTTTGGGGATGAGAAAACCAGCCAAGCGGTTCTAGAGAAGTTCTATTGGCCAGGCGTACACCAGATGATCAAAGCCTACTGCAGAGAGTGCGTGGTCTGTCAGAAAAATAGTCGTTATCGACCCCCCAGAGTCCCTTTACAACCCCTGCCTCTCATAGACGTCCCATTCAGTAGGATAGGAATGGATATCATAGGCCCCCTCCTTCCTTCCCGCAGCGGGTGTCGTTATGCCTTAGTCATAGTCGACTACGCCACCCGCTTCCCTGAAGCCATACCCCTGCGCCAACCCACCACCCAGGCGATAGCAAAAGCCCAGATCACCTTGTTCTCTCGGGTAGGGTTTCCCCGAGAGATCCTGACAGATCAGGGTACCCCTTTTGTATCAGCCCTTATGAAATGGGTATGTGCTGAACTGGGGATCAAACAAATCCGTACCTCCGCCTACCATCCGCAAACGGATGGGTTGGTGGAAAGGTACAATGCCACCGTCAAACAGACTCTTAAGAAGCTCTTGGGTCCAGAAGCCAAAAGATGGGAGGATATGTTGCCACTGGCTCTGTTCGCCATACGCTGTAAAACACAGAGCAGCACAGGATACTCCCCTTACGAGTTGCTATATGGACGGCCTCCCCGCACCCTGCTAGACATGGCACAGGAGGCCTGGGAAGCAGAGCCAGATCGCACACGGCCGCTTCCGGAGTATATGGATAACCTTAAAACCCATCTAGGCATGATACGGGACATTGTCCGACAGAACCTCGGAAGCGCCCAAACCAGCCAGAAGAAGCAATATGACAGGGGCACGCGTCCCAGGGTATTTGCTGTCAACGATTTAGTCCTTCTCATGATGCCCTCGTCAGACCAGAAACTCCTGGGTCAGTGGCAAGGCCCTTACACCATTCTCCAGCAGGTGACGCCGGTTACCTATGAGGTAGAACTGGACGCCACACGCGGCACTTCCCAGATTTTTCACGTAAATCTTCTGAAAAAATGGGAAGGACCCCGGCCGGTGCTAACCGGAACCCGCCAGCCCCAGCCCTTTTCTTTTGACCCTTGTGTAGACACCAACCTGCCTCCCTCTCTAGCCCAGGAACTCCGCCACGCCCTAGGACCCCTTCAGCGTATCTTTTCCTCTTCCCCAGGTCAAACCACTATCACTGAGCATGCCATCGAAATCGAACCGGGTCGAGTGGTCCGGTTGCGACCCTATAGAGTACCCGAGGCCCGTCGGGAGGTTATAAGGCAGGAGATAGAGGACATGCTAAAGATGGGGATAATAGAGCCCTCAGTTAGCGACTGGAACTCCCCTATCGTCCTTGTCCCAAAGCCAGATGGGTCGGTCCGCTTCTGCATAGACTTTCGGGAGGTCAACAAAATATCCTCATTCGATACCTATCCCTTGCCCCGGGTGGACGAAATGATAGAAAGGATAGGGAAGGCACAATATATCTCCACCCTTGACCTCTGTAAGGGGTACTGGCAAATACCCCTCAGGGAACAAGACAAAAGAAAGACAGCCTTCTCTACCCCTCAGGGTTTATACCAGTTCCTAGTTATGCCCTTTGGTCTTCACGGGGCACCCGCCACCTTTCAACGGGCAATGAACCATGTTCTAAGACCCCATGCACAATACGCGGGAGCCTACCTAGACGATATCGTCATATTCAGCGACAACTGGCCACAACATGTGAAACATCTATGCAGTGTTGTCTCTTCCCTGGGCTCTTATGGCTTCGCCATCAATCCTGCCAAAACCACTCTGGCCGCGAAGACTGTCAAATACCTAGGGTATCTTCTGGGGGAGGGACTCATAAGACCTCAGGAAAGCAAAACCGTGGCTATCAGGTCCCTCTCCTTTCCACAGACAAAAAAAGACCTTCGTGCCTTTTTAGGACTTCTGGGATATTATCGGCGGTTTGTGCCCAACTTCTCCCAGAGAGCCGCCGCCCTGACGGATCTTCTAAAGAAGACAAACCGATCCGACGAGTTGTTACGAAACCCCTCTCCCGAAGCCTGGCATGCGTTTACAGACCTAAAAAACGCATTGACCTCCAGCCCCGTTCTAATGCCCCCTGACTTCTCCCTGCCCTTTATCCTTCAAACAGATGCCTCCGAACAGGGACTGGGGCCGGTGCTGTCCCAGAAAGACTCCTCAGGCAATGAAAGACCCATTCTTTACACCAGTCGTAAACTGTTTCCCAGGGAAAAACACTATTCAGTGGTGGAAAAAGAAGCCCTGGCCATAAAGTGGGCGATTGACAATCTACGCTACTACTTGGAGGGCAGGGACTTTGTCCTCTACACGGATCACACTCCCTTGGAGTGGATGGCCCGGAACAAAGGGCAGAATGACCGGGTTCTCCGCTGGTTCCTCTCCCTTCAGCCATTCCACTTCAGGACGCTACACCGGAAAGGGTCCGACCAGGGCAATGCCGATTTTCTGTCACGCTACCCTCATACCCCATCCCGTACAAGAAGGACAGCTAGGGGAAGGGTATGTGAGGTGGCACCCCCGCGACCCCCCCAGGAGCGCTATACCTCCCCGCACCTACCTCAATCATCTCCGCCACCGGGACTACAACAGAGCACCCCCTGTCATGGGGCGAAGACAGAACTCGGCAATCCGGCCATAACACACGGGACTCCGCCCTTCTTTCTTCCACAGGGACCAACCAGAACCATGGGACCAGAGGAAGTATATCCCGCCGACCCAGGAAGTCCCGCCCCAGCGGCAGAGTCAGCACAGGATAAAAGCGGGATCCAACCAGAACACCCCGTCGGAGTTTTGTGGCAGGAGATTCAGACCGGAGCTGGAGGAGGAGAGCAGACGGGTGACGAAGAGGTGTGGACCGAAGAGTGGTGGAGCCCACAGGAGGTGGCTGAAGAGCGGCCGTAACTCACTTGGAGAGTTACGGCGGACCGGGTGAGTGTCTTCAGCCTTTCTTACCCAACTCCTTAAGAGTCCTAGTAACGCCCTGTAAATATACCCTTCTCTTTAGTAGCACGTCCCCGGCACTGTAGCATATCTTGTATAGCACTCGCACTGTTTGTAGCGGCCCCCCTGTCCCTGTTCCCGCACCTCCCTTCCTTACACCCTTTCTACAACTCCCCCCTTGTGTTCCAACCTCCCTCCTCCCTCCTTTCCTCACGGTCTCTTTTCTCGTCCCACCCCCTCACGACCCGGGTGCCGGTGTTCGGGTTAACTTTGACACATAAGAAGGAGACTAACGGTCCTTTGTTTTTCTCTCTTACTGCCCTCCGTGGATCTCCTCTACCTCGGAGCTGTCGTCGGAGAATCACCGACCCAGGACTACGCCCCGGACTGCGCCCAAGACCCGGAGCAGACGACGAACCCGGACCTCTCCTTGTTTTCCTTTCATTTGTTTGCGACATTGGTTCTGGCTCACTGTACAAATAAACCTTCAGTATAGCAAACTACATACGGCCTCCTCGCCTGCTTTTCCGGCCCGCAGATAGCCCAGCCCTACATTTGGTGTCAGAAGTGGGATCTGCTGGAGGCATGGAGGCCGTGGTGAAACAGATGGCGGAATCCCAGGAACAGTTTGGGAAACTAATGGAACAATTCCTTAAGACCGCTGAGACCGACAGGGGACAGCTCCATGACGTCCTGAAGGGACAGGGGGTTGCCCATGAGCAAACTATGGACAAGCTGGCTACCGCTCTCGGTCAACCTAGACCGGTCTCGTCCTTTCCGTCAGTTGTCTTGCAGAAGTATGTCCCTGGTGAGGATCCGGACTACTTCTTCACGAACTTTGAAAGGCTGTCACAAGCGGCCAACTGGCCTGTGGATCGCTGGGGTCAGTACCTGGGTCCCCTTCTGACCGGCGACCTACAGGCGGCCTACCAACAGGCCAACATCCAAGGCACCACCCCGTATGCAGACATCAAACGATGCATCTTAGAACGCTTGGGTATCGACGATGACACCTACAGGGTACAATTACGACAAGCAAAGGAAAAACCCCAGGAGAACCCAAGAGCACTCTCCTTCCGAATCCGTGATCTTGCCAACAGATGGCTCCGACCCGAGACATCCACCAAAGACAATATCCTTGAAAAGATATATCTGGAGCAATTCCTGAACTCCTTACACCCGGCCACCCAGCGATGGGTAAGACAACACTCTAGGCTCACTCTCGAGACCGCCATAGAGATAGCCTCTGCCTATAGTCGGGCTCAAGAGCTCCAACGGGGAAGGGAGGATCATACCCACAGGAACACACACACTATGGTTCCCCGTCCCCCTCGTCCACAACCGGGGCGGAGACCGGAACCTTCTCCTCTTCTGCCCTCTCCGGTCCTGTTCCGACCCCCCAACCCCGGACCCCAGTGCTACTCCTGTGGTGGGTTTGGTCACATCGCTCGGATGTGCCCACAGAAGGAAGAGCCAATGGAGATAGGCCTTGTACGGAACTACCTGTGTCACCCTCCAGGTGCGGCTCCCCCGCCGTTCCACTGTCCTGTTGCTGTGGATGGACAACGACTGATGGCCCTGGCTGACACAGGGTGCCGTCAGAGCGTGATAAGACCCCAAAATCTGGTCCATCCGGTCCAGCACCCTACGGGAGTAGTGGCCATCCAATGTGTCCACGGGGACACCAAGCACTACCCTACCACACAAGTGCGAATCCAGCATCAGAAGGATCCAGGAACCAACCTCACCGTAGGACTCGTACCTGCTCTCCCTGAACAAGCCATTCTGGGGAGTGATTATCCGGGCTTACCCGCACTACTGCAGGAGACCTCTGACTCTCTAGCCCAATGGTGGAAAGAAGCGCCTTATCCAGGACAGTCTCCCCCGGAGTCAACACCTAAACCACATAAACCCAAAAGTCAGCGGAGAAAAGAAAAGAAAGAGTACATCGGCGCATATCCTGTGGTACCCGAAGAACACCCCTGGCAGACAGATAGAGAGTTCAGGGCGGCACAACAGGAGGATCCCCTCCTACAGGAAGCGTGGGGAAGGGCCCTTGAGCACGAAGACCCCTTACAAGTAGGTCCCTACTTTTTCAAGAGAAAGGGGTTGTTGTACCGGGGAGGGGGTGCTCCCCAACATGCACAATTACTCGTCCCAGGCCCCTTTCAGGAAAAAGTCCTCTTCCTCACTCACAGCCACCTCCTAGGGGGCCACTTTGGGGATGAGAAAACCAGCCAAGCGGTTCTAGAGAAGTTCTATTGGCCAGGCGTACACCAGATGATCAAAGCCTACTGCAGAGAGTGCGTGGTCTGTCAGAAAAATAGTCGTTATCGACCCCCCAGAGTCCCTTTACAACCCCTGCCTCTCATAGACGTCCCATTCAGTAGGATAGGAATGGATATCATAGGCCCCCTCCTTCCTTCCCGCAGCGGGTGTCGTTATGCCTTAGTCATAGTCGACTACGCCACCCGCTTCCCTGAAGCCATACCCCTGCGCCAACCCACCACCCAGGCGATAGCAAAAGCCCAGATCACCTTGTTCTCTCGGGTAGGGTTTCCCCGAGAGATCCTGACAGATCAGGGTACCCCTTTTGTATCAGCCCTTATGAAATGGGTATGTGCTGAACTGGGGATCAAACAAATCCGTACCTCCGCCTACCATCCGCAAACGGATGGGTTGGTGGAAAGGTACAATGCCACCGTCAAACAGACTCTTAAGAAGCTCTTGGGTCCAGAAGCCAAAAGATGGGAGGATATGTTGCCACTGGCTCTGTTCGCCATACGCTGTAAAACACAGAGCAGCACAGGATACTCCCCTTACGAGTTGCTATATGGACGGCCTCCCCGCACCCTGCTAGACATGGCACAGGAGGCCTGGGAAGCAGAGCCAGATCGCACACGGCCGCTTCCGGAGTATATGGATAACCTTAAAACCCATCTAGGCATGATACGGGACATTGTCCGACAGAACCTCGGAAGCGCCCAAACCAGCCAGAAGAAGCAATATGACAGGGGCACGCGTCCCAGGGTATTTGCTGTCAACGATTTAGTCCTTCTCATGATGCCCTCGTCAGACCAGAAACTCCTGGGTCAGTGGCAAGGCCCTTACACCATTCTCCAGCAGGTGACGCCGGTTACCTATGAGGTAGAACTGGACGCCACACGCGGCACTTCCCAGATTTTTCACGTAAATCTTCTGAAAAAATGGGAAGGACCCCGGCCGGGGCTAACCGGAACCCGCCAGCCCCAGCCCTTTTCTTTTGACCCTTGTGTAGACACCAACCTGCCTCCCTCTCTAGCCCAGGAACTCCGCCACGCCCTAGGACCCCTTCAGCGTATCTTTTCCTCTTCCCCAGGTCAAACCACTATCACTGAGCATGCCATCGAAATCGAACCGGGTCGAGTGGTCCGGTTGCGACCCTATAGAGTACCCGAGGCCCGTCGGGAGGTTATAAGGCAGGAGATAGAGGACATGCTAAAGATGGGGATAATAGAGCCCTCAGTTAGCGACTGGAACTCCCCTATCGTCCTTGTCCCAAAGCCAGATGGGTCGGTCCGCTTCTGCATAGACTTTCGGGAGGTCAACAAAATATCCTCATTCGATACCTATCCCTTGCCCCGGGTGGACGAAATGATAGAAAGGATAGGGAAGGCACAATATATCTCCACCCTTGACCTCTGTAAGGGGTACTGGCAAATACCCCTCAGGGAACAAGACAAAAGAAAGACAGCCTTCTCTACCCCTCAGGGTTTATACCAGTTCCTAGTTATGCCCTTTGGTCTTCACGGGGCACCCGCCACCTTTCAACGGGCAATGAACCATGTTCTAAGACCCCATGCACAATACGCGGGAGCCTACCTAGACGATATCGTCATATTCAGCGACAACTGGCCACAACATGTGAAACATCTATGCAGTGTTGTCTCTTCCCTGGGCTCTTATGGCTTCGCCATCAATCCTGCCAAAACCACTCTGGCCGCGAAGACTGTCAAATACCTAGGGTATCTTCTGGGGGAGGGACTCATAAGACCTCAGGAAAGCAAAACCGTGGCTATCAGGTCCCTCTCCTTTCCACAGACAAAAAAAGACCTTCGTGCCTTTTTAGGACTTCTGGGATATTATCGGCGGTTTGTGCCCAACTTCTCCCAGAGAGCCGCCGCCCTGACGGATCTTCTAAAGAAGACAAACCGATCCGACGAGTTGTTACGAAACCCCTCTCCCGAAGCCTGGCATGCGTTTACAGACCTAAAAAACGCATTGACCTCCAGCCCCGTTCTAATGCCCCCTGACTTCTCCCTGCCCTTTATCCTTCAAACAGATGCCTCCGAACAGGGACTGGGGCCGGTGCTGTCCCAGAAAGACTCCTCAGGCAATGAAAGACCCATTCTTTACACCAGTCGTAAACTGTTTCCCAGGGAAAAACACTATTCAGTGGTGGAAAAAGAAGCCCTGGCCATAAAGTGGGCGATTGACAATCTACGCTACTACTTGGAGGGCAGGGACTTTGTCCTCTACACGGATCACGCTCCCTTGGAGTGGATGGCCCGGAACAAAGGGCAGAATGACCGGGTTCTCCGCTGGTTCCTCTCCCTTCAGCCATTCCACTTCAGGACGCTACACCGGAAAGGGTCCGACCAGGGCAATGCCGATTTTCTGTCACGCTACCCTCATACCCCATCCCGTACAAGAAGGACAGCTAGGGGAAGGGTATGTGAGGTGGCACCCCCGCGACCCCCCCAGGAGCGCTATACCTCCCCGCACCTACCTCAATCATCTCCGCCACCGGGACTACAACAGAGCACCCCCTGTCATGGGGCGAAGACAGAACTCGGCAATCCGGCCATAACACACGGGACTCCGCCCTTCTTTCTTCCACAGGGACCAACCAGAACCATGGGACCAGAGGAAGTATATCCCGCCGACCCAGGAAGTCCCGCCCCAGCGGCAGAGTCAGCACAGGATAAAAGCGGGATCCAACCAGAACACCCCGTCGGAGTTTTGTGGCAGGAGATTCAGACCGGAGCTGGAGGAGGAGAGCAGACGGGTGACGAAGAGGTGTGGACCGAAGAGTGGTGGAGCCCACAGGAGGTGGCTGAAGAGCGGCCGTAACTCACTTGGAGAGTTACGGCGGACCGGGTGAGTGTCTTCAGCCTTTCTTACCCAACTCCTTAAGAGTCCTAGTAACGCCCTGTAAATATACCCTTCTCTTTAGTAGCACGTCCCCGGCACTGTAGCATATCTTGTATAGCACTCGCACTGTTTGTAGCGGCCCCCCTGTCCCTGTTCCCGCACCTCCCTTCCTTACACCCTTTCTACAACTCCCCCCTTGTGTTCCAACCTCCCTCCTCCCTCCTTTCCTCACGGTCTCTTTTCTCGTCCCACCCCCTCACGACCCGGGTGCCGGTGTTCGGGTTAACTTTGACACATAAGAAGGAGACTAACGGTCCTTTGTTTTTCTCTCTTACTGCCCTCCGTGGATCTCCTCTACCTCGGAGCTGTCGTCGGAGAATCACCGACCCAGGACTACGCCCCGGACTGCGCCCAAGACCCGGAGCAGACGACGAACCCGGACCTCTCCTTGTTTTCCTTTCATTTGTTTGCGACATTGGTTCTGGCTCACTGTACAAATAAACCTCCAGTATAGCAAACTACATACGGCCTCCTCGCCTGCTTTTCCGGCCCGCAGATAGCCCAGCCCTACAAGAGGTTTGTGTTTAATATCAGTGTTGAAGGTTCTAAATTTAGCGGGGCCCATTTCAGACGTTCATCAATGTTAGGTTGCTAAAATGAGTACCATTGTATAGGGTGGTAGCAAACATTTGTTCTAAAAACTGGTATGTGTGAACCCTTCACAGTAAATGTAGTAGGCCTTCTGTCTCTGTCATGTTGGCATTGTGACCTTTTAAATTCGAGCCTTGTCTCTGTGAAATGCAGAATAACATTGCTAAACAGGCCTCTGAAAGGTGGAATTTCTGGTTTAAAGTTAAAGACTTAATTCCAAAGGGAAATATAAAAAAAGGTTTCTTGAAAGGTTTCTTTAAAAGTCCCAACCTCATGACATTTGTATTTCTGCTCTAAAAAATAATGTCTGCTAGTCGTTTTTATTTTGACAGAAAACGAAGTGTTGCATTACATCTTAGACAAAAAAAATAGGATGCAGCCTTTTACTAAAATTTTGAAGCCTACATGAATAAGAAAGAACGATTTGCCAATTAAGAAGTTTTTTTATCATAGAGATTGTGGCACAAGGCTAATTTTAGGTGTCAGGGAAACGATTTTACCTTTGGAAAAGTCAAAAGGGCTTCATGTTGCAAGGTGACTGACAAGATGGTAACAGTTAAGTAATGGAAATTTATTTTTGTGTTTCTTAATGTGTATCATGTTTTGTCTTCTGATTAAAAGTTATAATTGAAATTTGCTTGTTGTCAGAAATGTCTCTCTTGTGTGTTGTGTATGTTTTTTTGTTGCTTCTGCCTACAGACCATTCATGGATTGTTCTGAGTGATTTAAAGCAGACAAGACACGTGAGTTTGGTTGGTTAGACGAAGATGTTGTAGTGTAGTTCCTATCATCCCAATAGGCTCTGCGCATTGGAAAAATATCTTCAATAGTATAGACCTAGGGCAGAGGTTAACTAGGTCTTCTACCGACGATATTAGACTTAAAGTTTTGTGTTTGCCAGCTAGCTCAGAGTTCACTAGAAACTTTCTCGAATAGGCAAGGAGGATTTTAACCTCCCTGGATAGACAAGAAGGGATTTAGTTTCTGACAACCATAGAACATGACAACTTTGCTCTCCCCTAATCAAGAGTGTATCTCTAGAGTCGTGTGAAAACAAAAGACAACTTATTTTACTCAGTCAGTTCAGTGCATTCTTAGTTTCACCAGATTGTAGAGAAAAGGAAGAGACGGGCGTGTTCAATAAAAGATGTTATTTATTGATCAGTCTCCTTTCTCATACAAGAGAAATGAATCGCTATTATTGCAATACTTGTAGTTAAGTAAAGTGCATACAGTAGAGACAGAATTATAAAATAATACTGTAAAAGCATTGATATGGTTTCTGAGCCATATGATACTTAAAATGGATAAAATAGATACATACATATATACATTTGACTAATCATACTCAACTGGTGCTTCTAACCACGCCTACCCCAGTGTACCTGACCTAAGCCTAATACGTGGGCGGGAGTAGATAAGTAGCAGTTTAAGTTAAGTTTGTTTTGCCAAGGGACTGACTCGAGAATTCTCTGCAAGGGGTTATTCAGTTCTGTGCCTTAGATCTAGAATGATGGAGGGCTGGTATCTCTTATCCCAGGTCTTGATATACCAGCTGCCTGCGAGGGCTGCTTGGAAGCGCCGGAGCTGGATTTCTCAGCAGGAGAAAGGCAGCGTCTCGTTCTCAGCGCGGCAGGAAGGCGGGGCAGCGCCTGTGGGCTTCGCTCTCTGCTGGGCTCCTCGGCACGTCTCGCTGCTCCGATCTCGTCACCACCGCATGTGTTTGCTTAAGGCAATGTCGGTAATATTTATACCTGAAAGGTGCCGAGATTGACGTAAGGATGGACATATATACGTCAATAAGGATGTCATATGAACGGGCTCGTTCGCACATTCTTTTGCTGAAGTTCTCGGTGAAATCAAAACAATGGTTATGGGAATTTCCCAGGTCGCTGTAGGTTTGATTTGTTTTGAGAACTCCATATGCCTTATCAGGGGCTGGAGGAATATCGCTTGTCTAATTAGATGGCATGCGTTATGACCTAATCAGATAACGCGCTTCTGTGCCGTGGTGTGGCTTAATCAGATAACGGTTTTTGCACCGTTAGATGGCTGCTAGTTAATTATTAACCAGACCAGGGTCAGGAATAGGAGAATCGATACAGTACCTATAGGAATACATCACACCCACTCCACGTAGACTATGTCCATATTTACAAATCTAGGCATAGTGAAACCAGTAGCGTTTGTGTATATAGTACCACCCAAAAATATAATCACATGTACTATCACGTGTACTATATGCACAAGCAGTCTAATAATGCTAAACATATAACGCATATTTCTAAATTCAGCATGAATAAATGCGAAAACCACACATGAAATGGCTCTTAATACAGAAAAAAAGTGCGAGACCATTTCATCACAATCATAAAGTTATGTATAATAGTGCTAGAGGATAGCGAATCTCTCGTGACTACCTAAAATAGAAATTCAGTTCTCTAAGAATAATGTCTACTTTAAGCAGAAGATAAGTGTCCCAAAAAAATCGTAAATATTTTGGAATTTGGGGAAAAAGGTTCTTGCAGTCTGAACAAACTGATGAAAAAATTGTTCATATCGCTTTTTGAGAAGTTGAAGGCCAAATTCAGCATGTAGGGAACTCCAAGTGCTATTTTGCTCAAAGTTATTCCTGCTGCTCTGGTGAAAACATCATATCATTTAGACTGTTGAAAAAACTGTCAACAGCTTCTTGCGTAAGTTCCACTAATTCGGAAAAGGTTGTTACCATGCATTCATGAGCCTGAGCATGATTGCCTCCATTGATGTTTTGATCAGCATAGCTGACTGAAGGTCGTACCTGATCGATGCTGCTTTCATCTTGTGCTTCACTACCCCTCAATCGTAGTGGTGAAGTCTCCACGAATGCCTTCATCAGGATTGGTAGCCGCTGGGGACAGCACAATGCATGAGCCGTTACCGGACCCAACAAGGTATCTGCGTCCATTGGCACATCCGATTGTAGTGCCAGACAGGTGTCCAACACGCATTCTTCGCCGCATAGCAAGCACCTTAATACAGGCATAACACAACTTTGCCACATTGGTCTAAATGAAAGAGACCAAGTCATGTTCAGGTCCCGAAGCCGTGCTAGTCCAAGGACTTTAGTTATGCGGTCCCGGTAGCCAATGGCTAGGATCATTTCTTCCCTTGTCGCAGGTGTTTTGTCTGTGACATGGTTTGCCATAGCGAAATAACAGGATCAAAAATCGAATACCCGCTACTAGTCCCAAAAGGAGTGGAAGTCCGCCAAAAATGGAATGGACAAAGTCTGTAAAAATACCCAGGATGGCTTTGAATGGAGTTAAAGCACCCGAAAACACTGCTTTAAATACACTGGAGACACCAGTGGTATCAGAAATATTTAAGATTTCGTTCAGTATTTCTGCGAAATGTATGGGGGAATTAGTTGATAATAATGAATGAATCTCTTCTGTTGTCCTTGCAACTTGGAGATCATACGTTTCTTTTGATGACGTGAGCCTGGTCGGCGTCTGTAGGAGCACAGTCTTCATTCTGCTTAAAGTATCTATTCGAATAGAAGCAATTTTCAAATCTGGCCATAACCTTGCCTCCCTGTCTGGAGAATCGTTAGGGAACAATACTCGTTCACAGCACATGACCTTCCTAGTCACGGTTATGAGATAAGGTTTTCCGGGCAGCAAACTACAACATCTGTGATCTACTATTAGAATGTAACTCCCGTTCGAGAGTCTCCTAAAGAATGGTTCTATTCGTGTTGCAGGTGTGCCTAGCTGGTAACATGAAAGGTTATTTGAAGTCCCTTCACAGGCTCCATGCAAACTAATACCCTGACACAGAAGTGTACCGCTTAGTGATCTTGCACAATTATCGCCACTGAGAAACACTTTCTGGCCTTTATTACTGACACATTCGTGTGTATAGGGCAAGTTCCATATTGACTTAATGTATCCTTTACCCAACCTTTCATACTGGCCTGCCTGTATATATTTTTGGCAGAATTGAAACTGGAAAGTAGTTATCGGAATATTTATTATTCCATGTATTATCCATTCAATGACAGGTCGTTCTGACATTGTCAATGGTAATCTCTCAAGTTTTTCAATGCTCAGAATTGTATAGTCAGCACCCTTCTGTGCCAAACTGATTTGTTTATCAGTAAGGTTAAAGATATTAAATAATGACGTTGTGTTGATTAAACGCCAAGGCACATAGCCAGAACGCAGATTTTGTAACGTCCAGCCAAGCTGTACAATAGAACGCAATTGGGACTGACCGTGTTGTAACATCAGTAAGTCTTGCGATATTATATCGATTGCTGAAGACACAATGCTGTCCAGAGAATATATTCTGGAGGACAGAGTCATTAACCCATTGTCCACCACAGAAAGTGATTTTTCCAAATTAATACGGTCAATTTCCCGTATTTTTTCTGCTGTCTCAATTTGAGTTACTTTCCAAACTTCGTTATAAGCTGCATATATAGAGGCCGCTATGAAACGTTTTTGATGCTGTTTGCGTGGTCCCAATATAAAATCACGCAAGTCAGCACCTTCTGTAAGTAAAGTTAGGTGTTGCTTAATTTCAGCCAGTGTGGACGTTTGTAGCCATTGAAGGCAGAGCTTGCCCACGCTGTAGGTGGTTACTATCCCTGGATGTTGTCTTTGGGAATATCTAGGGTCTGGCCTAGTCAATGTGAACCCCTGTTTTTTGTTCAGGAATCTGTCTTGACAGTTATTTGTATCTGTGGGCCAGATCAACCATTTTTTCCATTCAGGATGTGTTCTGTTTTGGTTTAATATATGGTTTACGTCTATCTCAACATCTATAGAGCTATTACTGTTCATTGTTGGCTTTGGAATAGACGGTTTGTTCAAATCTTTGATTTTGGCTAAGCCAAGACAGGTAGTTTGTTGAATAGTGTCGTTCAAAAATATAATTTGTTCTGGGATCATGCAGGCTCTGAACAATGATTCTATACCTTGTACTTGCCAATCTCTTGTACCCCAAACAGTTTTTGCTTCAATATTATTGTTCCAGAAATCAAACCCAAATGTATTCATTTGTTCAAAGAATGAATCGGAATATATCAATTTTGTGTTTGTAAGCATGGTCTTCATACCTGTCTTATTTGACAATTTGAAATAAAATGTTTCTGCATTACTCGTGTTAAACCCTGAAAAGTATGAATATTTATCATAAAATGTTTTTGAGCTGTCTTTTGGAGGAGTAGCACAATGTTCCCATTGGTTATAATTTAAAACATTTCTAGGTTGAGCAGATTTATGTAGATAATGGTTACCATAGTGGTTGTAGCAGAACATCTGATCATAATTAGACGAACCCTGCAAATAATCATGTTCTGTAAATTTAGCAGACATCACAAGATCAGACATCATATCATTAATACTTTCAAAGTCCCAATCATCAGCAAATGAGCTCGGTTTTACAAAGTCACTCAATGAGATCTTGAATTGGTGTGGATACTTCAGGATTTCAACCAGACCATAGATTTCATAATCAGTTTTGTCCCATGCTACACCGCCTGGTATAGGATTGGCTGTGAAGTTCACTGAAGAAAGATCTCTTTTCTCGATGTGTGAAGATGTGTGTGGTTTAAGGACCAAGTTGATTTTCTGGCTTGCTGTGTCCATTTTAGCATATTTTCCTTCAATGAAATGTCCCAAGCATAGTACCATGATGAGCCAAAGAATGAGGATAAATGCACCGAAGGCCACCCAAAATTCAATCAATGGAGAAATCAGATAGGTTTCTTTCAGCTGTTGAAAAAGTTCCTTAGCTTTGTCTTTAAAAGTTTTTGTTGATGGCTGTTTCTTTGCTTCACTCAGGTCTTCAGATGAATCATCGAAGTTGATGAAGTAGCCGGATGCTGTTCTGTCAATTGTTCCAATTGTTTTTGGATTTTGCTTTGTTTCATTAGCAAAGTCTGCAGTTACATCATCATAGGTTGTTGTTTCTTGATGAAAAGTTTTAATTTGGGTTTTAAGAGGTTCAAGTTCCATTGCTTTGTTGTATAGTCCTTGTTGATTCACTGTAGATTTTCCAAATGTGATCAGTCTTCCAGTTTGAGCCTCTGTATTCGTAGGAAACATTGGTGTTCTGCTACTTTTTGGGAGTCCACTTGGCCTACTGTTTGTTATCGGCCACATGATTGTGGTTTAACCAGGTCGATGGATACAACTCGGTTCTCCTTTTTACCAGCAAGGTGCGGTAGTACTACTGATCTTGTCCCGTTGACAGACAAGACAGGAACTGCTTTTCTGTAAGAAGGCCCAAATTCCTTCTTTACCGCGATCTTCTCTCTGACTAGATCCCCGACTTTTGGAATCCAGACAGGCCTTGCTGGGACAGGTGGTTTCTCTTCAGTGGTTGTTGGCTGTTGTTTCAACTTTATGTTGCTCAGGTCTTTTCTTGTTTCATTTAAGTCCTGTAAAATAGCCAAACGATCTTTGATATCAAAGCTTTTTGTCTTTAACCACTGAAGTCTGACTATCAAGATCTTGGATCATCATTCTAGTCCCGAACAATAGTTCGTACGGACTGAACCTTTTCAGAGAATTCCTTGGCAGGTTATTTAGACTACGTTGGACACTTATTAAATGTTTGACCCACCCAGCTCCCGAACCTAATACCTTTTCCGTTATAGATTGCTCTATGTCTTGGTTTTTTCTTTACACCATCCCGTATCCCTCAGGAAGGAAGTGAGAAGAGTCCCGCTATGCTATGCTCATTTGGCCATGCTTCCCCATAAGCTTGAGGGCTAAAGGGAATACATTATTCATAACGTAGCATGCTTCTAGCGTATATGCCATTATAGACTCGCAAATCCTTTTATAACAGTCCAGACGTCAGCCGAGCGCTGGGGTCTACATTATAAGGGAAAATTTGTCTTTTTATGTTAATATAACGTTTTTTCGTGATGGGTACTTTCTTATTGTTGTTGTTTTTCTGGAGCGAAGTGCCATGGCAATAGTCCTCCTCGCTCGCCACTGCGATCTCTATTGCAGTCTGGGCAGTTTTTTACAAAAATGTGATGATGCAGTCTCATGCCTGGCCACCAGTACACTGATTGTAATTTTTCCAGAGAATCTTTTAGCTTAAGGTGTCTGAGACCCTCACCCATATGTGCGTCTGCTATTAACAAGCCTCTCCTGTCCGTGTTTGGAATTACTCTATCCCCCACTCCAGGGATTCGAGCAAAAGGGACTGAGTTTGCATCGATTATGTATGTATAATTGAGTGGATAATTGATCGGTAGTGCTGAACAGTCGCCTTTTGATGACGTTTTCACCGCCAGCACAGTTTCACCGTCAATGTATTTTACTGCACGCTTTTTTGTAGCTACGCAAGCCGATTTTGTTGCTTCCGCTGTGGCTGTCTCAGCCAATGAATTCCCTGCAACGTGAACGCCATCACGCTGATGACTCAGTGAATGTATCACGTGAGTTTTTGGTAGTTCTTTCTTTAAAAGAACTAATTGTTCCCAAAGCGCTTTCTGCTTTATTGTGGCACCTGTGTCATCTTTGTAACCGTTCTGAGTCCATTTCTGTAAGTCGTTATTGTATGATTTGACGCAGTAATACGAATCGCACACTATGAGTGTCGGGAATTCGCGATCGGCATTATCTAGCGCCATTTTTAACGCTATTATTTCAGTTTGTTGTTCTGAATTATTTTCCACTGAGTGTGTTTTTGTAAGTAGAGGTCTTAATGTGCCTCCGCACCACACTTCTTTTACAATTTCGCACGTGGCGTTGTAAGCCAGCTCTCCCCAAACTGAGGGTTGAGCATGTCCGTCTGTATATATTACACAGGCGTATTGTCGTAAAGGCAGAATGTCGATTGGCAGAGGGTATTCTCGCTCATATTTTAGAAATTTTAATTCTTTCATTTCCGGGTCAAAATAGTATTTTACTTTGTCTGTAGCAACAGAATTTACCCATTGTATCCATTCTGGATTTAGTGCAGTTGTCGGTAAATTACATGGTGTTGTTAATGCCTCAAAAGCTGATTCTGCTGTTATGACTGTAACCTGTCTACCGTCTGCTTGGCATTTTTCCTTTGCTACAGCTGTTTGAACCGCATGAACAATGCTTTCCTTAATGCTGAACCTTTTTTCAGCTTCTGTGTACAAATGTGATTTGTATGCTATTGGTACCTTCTCTCCCTCATTAGAGGTCAGGTATGTGAATCCGCATCTTCCTGGGATGACTCGAATCACAAGGTTGCGTGTGTTGTCACGTGTTTGTAATTTTGTTTTAATTAACATATCTGTTTGTAAAGATCTCAAAATTTCTGTGTGTTTTTGAGTCCAGTTGATTCTTTTAAAATCTGGTTTTATTAGATCATAGAGAGGTTTAATTCTCTCTGCATAATTTATAATGTAAGTTCTTCCGAAATTTAGGAAGCCTAAAATTGATTGCAAGTTTTTCAGTGTTCTAGGTCCTTGGATTACAGCACATTTCTCTAGGAAATTGTCAGCCAGGCTTTTGCCTTCACTTGATAGTTCATATCCTAAAAACAGGACTGTTAGATGAGCAATTCTTGACTTTTTAAAGTTGAATTTGTAACCCTCTGCTGCGAACCCAAGTATTATGGTGTTCACTCTCTTCAAGTGAGTATCCAAGTCATCATCTGTTAGATAGATGTCGTCGACATAAGATAATGCCTCGTCATCATATGTTTGTAGTAATTCAGTTACTCTCGCTGAGAATAATCCTGGGCTGTTCTTGAACCCCTGGGGCAAACGACAGAATTTTTTTGGCGTGCCATTTATTGAGAACGCCGTCAAATATCTGCTCTCTGGTGCTATATTTTGACAAAAGAATCCATTAGAAATGTCTAATGTGGTTTTGTATTTTTTGCGCACTATGTTATTCATTAGTGCAGCACTATGCGAATTTTGTACCGCAAATGTTTTGCAACATGAGTTAAGGTGTCTGTAGTCCAAAACTAGACGATATGAATTGTCTGGTTTGGAGACAGGAAACAAAGGGTTGTTCATTTGTGAGGTGCAAGTTTCAATCACCCCCTGGTATTCAAGTTGATCTACGATCTCTTTTACCTGTTTTTTAGCTTCTTGCTTAATCGGGTACTGCCTCTGTGCAGTAGGTTGTGATTTTAACTGGATTTTGTGAGGAGGAGAGTCCTCATCCCATCCCACATGATTTTTATATAAGGCAGGGGCTTGAGCTACTGCCCACTTTTTTGCAAGTGTATATTTTTTATGAATTGGAATATGGTTTGAGAAGGCAGGCATAATTATTTCTTCGCCATGTGGGCACTCCCTGACAAACTCTGGAGGCCAGTCTCATTCAGCTAGAAGGATGTCATAGCCCTTGGAGAGATTATCCCAAAATAGACCCCTTATTTTTCTAGTCTTATCCCCCTCTATACGGAATGTTATTTCATATATTTTATGAGGTTTACTAACTCTGGTATCTGCAGTTTCCACCTGAATGTATTCATTCGTGTCCACTGTCTCCAGATGATTCATAAGGACTTTGCGAGCTATGCTCACTTCTGCTGCGCTGTCTAGCATTGTCTGAGCCCATTCTCCGTTTTTCAGTTGTGTCCTCAGTATTCTCGGCATTGTTGATTACTTTAATACTGGCTACCTTCTTTTTTGGAAATTGTAATTTTTTATTCAGATGAGCAGGTTCTTTGTCTTTGGACTTGACGTGCTCTTCCCTGTGTTCTGATCGTCCTCTTCTTTCCGATTTCTGCGAGGAAGTCTGAAAAGATTGAGAGGGACGTGTATCAATATCTTGATATCTATCAGGTTTTTTTATATTTTCCCTATTTCTAAGGTTGTATTTTTTTACAGAGGGCTCCCTTTGGGGAGACTTGCATCCTTGATCAGGAGATCTTTCTCTCCGCCGAGGAGACCTTCCTCTGGACTGGAATCTTTTTTCTTTAGGATTGGATTGTTTATTTCCATCCCAGCTCTTTTTTTGATTGTTTAAATTATTTTTTATAAATACCTTTTCAGGACTTTCAACTAGTTGGGGTTTCACTGGTATTCCACCCAAACTATCTCTTCCTAGTTCTTCATAGGATTTTTCTATGATTCTGGCAATTTCAGATGGTTGGTCTGCTATATTTGTCTCTTTTAACCTCTGGCGAATCGCCACATTTGCTGCTTCTCCCTTTATGTTGGCTAATAATATTGCAGAGACCTGCTTGAAATCTTTCAGTAGTTTCATACCGAGAGTTAAGGCGGGTTCTGGACCGTATTCATCTTGAATCTGTTTTAGCACATCTGGTATTACTGACATGGATGGTACACCATGTGTTTTTGTGTAAATGGAAGCAAAGATTGTTCCCCAAGTGTCACAGTCCTCCACATGTGGTGCGATTCCCATTGGAAGACAGATAGTCAGAATCCTATGTTTCTCAACAGGGGTGGTATCTGGAAATACCGCCTCTATTTGAGTGATTTTTTGTGCTAGCCAGAAAGGAATTTGTTCCCGTTTTGCGGGTCTCTTTACCTAGACAGGACTGTATGTTCTGTGGTGTAATTTTATTTGTGTTCCCCTGATGAGTGGTCAGCTGTGGAATTTTAATTGCTGATTGGATTGTTGAAGTCCGCATTACATATTGGACTAATTGTCTATGTATTTTTATTAATTGTTTTAGCTGTGCTAAAAGATCTGGTGCAGGCATTTCTTCAATGTCTGGATGTGGTGTGTATCCGGCTAGGACCGGCCACGTTGCTCCTGGTCTACCTAGTGGACCGAGCCTGGTGATGTGATTATTATGTTTTAGGACGCCATGAAACAAGAGCAGGTGCTCTTGGAATTTGAGTGGTATTTCCACTTCCTCAAAAGGAGTGTACTCACTAGGAGGTTCCTCTATTTTGTAATAGTGGAAGTCCTTTGTTACAGCGTTTGCTGCTGGAAAGTTTATCCATGAATAGAATACCTCTGTCTGCCGATATTCGTGTGCCTCAATTATGAATATGACTGTACCACCTCTTGGTGTCAGTCCATTTTCTATAAGTTTTAGGGTTATAAATTTCCTTATGTTGACCGGGATGAGTATTGCATCTGGGTCATTTTCCAGCAGAGTATTGTCTGTTACTAGGAGTTCAGCTGCTAGTCTAACTGTCTCCCTTTCTTCTTCACTTTCTGTCATTTTACTGACAGGAAGGTTATTCTGTTTGTTTGCAGATCAGGTTTCTATGGAAACAAAGATTAGATGCACAATATTTTGGAACAGTGTATCCTTCAACGTTGAATAAACCAAGAACCATACATAGGAGTCTCCTCCTGCGAGGTTTGGCGGATATGACCTTTCACCCACTCCAGACGTCTTTGGAGTATTATGGGAAAAAAGGGGTTCTGTGTGAAAAAGCACGACTGAGTTACTCTAATGTCTTGCGTTAGGTTTATCGCCTATCCAAACGTTGGGCGCCATGTAGTGTAGTTCCTATCATCCCAATAGGCTCTGCGCATTGGAATAATATCTTTAATAGTATAGACCTAGGGCAGAGGTTAACTAGGTCTTCTACCGACGATATTAGACTTAAAGTTTTGTGTTTGCCAGCTAGCTCAGAGTTCACTAGAAACTTTCTCGAATAGGCAAGGAGGATTTGAACCTCCCTGGATAGACAAGAAGGGATTTAGTTTCTGACAACCATAGAACATGACAACTTTGCTCTCCCCTAATCAAGAGTGTATCTCTAGAGTCGTGTGAAAACAAAAGACAACTTATTTTACTCAGTCAGTTCAGTGCATTCTTAGTTTCACCAGATTGTAGAGAAAAGGAAGAGACGGGCGTGTTCAATAAAAGATTTATTGATCAGTCTCCTTTCTCATACAAGAGAAATGAATCGCTATTATTGCAATACTTGTAGTTAAGTAAAGTGCATACAGTAGAGACAGAATTATAAAATAATACTGTAAAAGCATTGATATGGTTTCTGAGCCATATGATACTTAAAATGGATAAAATAGATACATACATATATACATTTGACTAATCATACTCAACTGGTGCTTCTAACCACACCTACCCCAGTGTACCTGACCTAAGCCTAATACGTGGGCGGGAGTAGATAAGTAGCAGTTTAAGTTAAGTTTGTTTTGCCAAGGGACTGACTCGAGAATTCTCTGCAAGGGGTTATTCAGTTCTGTACCTTAGATCTAGAATGATGGAGGGCTGGTATCTCTTATCCCAGGTCTTGATATTCCAGCTGCCTGCGAGGGCTGCTTGGAAGCGCCGGAGCTGGATTTCTCAGCAGGAGAAAGGCAGCATCTCGTTCTCAGCACGTCAGGAAGGTGGGGCAGCGCCTGTGGGCTTCGCTCTCTGCAGGGCTCCTCGGCACGTCTCGCTGCTCCGATCTCGTCACCACCACATGTGTTTGCTTAAGGCAATGTCGGTAATATTTATACCTGAAAGGTGCCGAGATTGACGTAAGGATGGACATATATACGTCAATAAGGATGTCATATGAACGGGCTCGTTCGCACATTCTTTTGCTGAAGTTCTCGGTGAAATCAAAACAATGGTTATGGGAATTTCCCAGGTCGCTGTAGGTTTGATTTGTTTTGAGAACTCCGTATGCCTTATCAGGGGCTGGAGGAATATAGCTTGTCTAGTTAGATAGCATGCGTTATGACCTAATCAGATAACGCGCTTCTGTGCCGTGGTGTGGCTTAATCAGATAACGGTTTTTGCACCGTTAGATGGCTGCTAGTTCATTATTAACCAGACCAGGGTCAGGAATAGGGGAATCGATACAGTACCTATAGGAATACATCACAATGTGTTTTTGCGTAACTACTTTGGAAAGAAATGTTCATGTTGTTGTTATGTTTGTGTATTTTGTTCTATCATGAGTTGTTCTTGCCGGTTCTGTGTGTCCGAAAGTTGTATTTGACAGCAGATACCCACTATTGGTGATCTACTGTCAAACAGGAGGGTATCCTTACACGGTATTATGCGTCACCGCTCATTTATATATACTATCGTTTTACAGCGAGTATATCTGATGGCTTGACGTCCGTTTTGTGCGTTTTTGCATGTTTTATGTTGTATGTTGCCGCTTAAGAAATTATTACAAATTCACCCGTGTTGTTGTGAGGGACATGTATGACGATACGTGTCGCTGTCAACAGTTGGGTAAAATTTTCGCTGTTACTAAAATTCACAGATATGATTTCTTTACATATTGTGAACCAGACAGACAGCACTTCACCAGTGTATGTCAAATTTGGCTATAAGTATTTGTCACGAGGACATGGTCCCTGTCATGGACGGACGGAGTGTACCTACTAACAGTTGTCCGTTTCCACCCCGTCCGCAGGATCCCTTAGAAGTGTCCTGGAGTTTCTCTACGCTGCCTTCGCTGACACCGCCTCTGGCCCTGCCTTCCGTGACGTCAGGGAGGAGTTCCCTGGCGTTCCCGACATTCGGCCAATCAGGAAGGAGGTCGTCATTGGACCCGAGCCAATCATTGGAACCTGGGGCGTTTAAGGAAGCCCCGTGTCTATCTGCGGGGGCTGAACCTCCAGGAGAGAAGCTGAACCGCGAGGAGAACGCCAACACCGAAGAAGACGGAAGAACCGACGAGCCTCTTCACAGTTTGCAGGAGCCGAGACTCGACAAGCCAGGAGGCCAACGGAACCACGAGCCGCCCTGCCACACTTCCAGGGGAGAAGTGTGGCTCCACAAGGTACGAGGGCGTTTCCAAGGGTTGTTTGGTACACGGGGCGGGACGGGGTAGTGTGAGGGTGCTCACAGGCTGTAACACATTCTCAGCGTCACTTTGCAGTACCAACCCAACTCCACGAAGGTGGCGGAACCCTGGTGATCCCTCACTCCCCTGCCCCCCTCCCACTCCTTGACCCCATTTCAGCCATTAACGCGGCTGTTTGTTTTTCTTTCTTTCCGAGCAAAACCGGACCCGAGAAGAGCCGGAGGGAGAGCCAAGACGGGGACCCAAGAGAAGGAAGCCCAAATCCGGAAGGAAACCCCACTTACAGGACTCATTGCCGAACTATATGCATCTCTGCTCTATTGACCACTTGAAACAACTGTCAATAAAAAGGTTATCTGAGAACCTCAGTCCGTAGCGTCCATCCTTCCCCGGCCCAACCGTCACAATTGGCGAGCCAGATAGGAGCCTGGGGGAACCACGCCATCCGATACAGAACGGAAAACATATTGTCCCAAATGGAGGCCGACCGGTCTGCGTTCACCCAAGCCATCCAAAGCCAGTCGGATAATATACTGAAACTGGCAGAGGGACAAACTCAGCTGATGACTGTTCTGGGTCAAGGAAGGACTGCAGCCCCACCCCCAGGCACGGTAGTTCCGCTGCAAATGTTCACCCCCGGGGAAGACCCCCTTGCTTTCTTTTTGAGTTTTGAAAGGGCCGCGAGAGCTAGTTCATGGCCTGGGGATAGGTGGCCATTTTACCTGGCGCCCCTGTTGATAGGGTAAGCCCAGGCAGCATACCAGACGGTGAATCGGGATGGCACCACGGCATACGCAGTAGTTAAACAATACATCCTCGATAGGCTGGGGGTTGATGAAGAAACTCATCGACTACGGTTCCGTCAAGAAAGAGGGACTCCCGGGGATCTACCTAAGACTTTGTTCTTTAAGTTGAAGGAAGTCGCTGATCTGTGGCTAAAACCCCAGGAAGGTAATATCGATGCCATCATGAACAAAGTATATCTGGAACAGTTCATAGAATCACTCCCATATGGCACTCAGCGATGGCTTAAACAACATGCGGGACTGACGTTGGATCACGCCATAGAAATGGCCACTTGTTATGCTCGGGCTCAAGGCAAGCCGTATATGAGGGAACCTGATAAACCAATCAAGACTATATCTTCCATCAAACCTGGAAAAAAAAAAACCCTTGCCGGAACCACCTCGGTTACGGTTCCAACGACCTGAACTGCCAAACTCTGGACCTCAATGTTATGATTGTGGAGAGTGGGGTCATATAGCGCGGTATTGTCGAAAAAAAAGGATAAAGAAGACGAACCCATGGATGTGAGCTATGCCCCCAGGTCCATACTATACGCTCAAGAAACAGGCACCACTTTCTATGTAAGAGTTTCTCTTAATGGTACCTATGTAAGGGCATTGTTGGATTCCGGCTGCAAACACTCAGCTATTCGAGAGGAGCTAGTAGGACACTCTTCTCTCATCCCAGGGGAATATGTCAACATTCGTTGTGTCCATGGGGACGTGAAAGAATACCCTGTAGCCAGAGTCACATTGTACGCCCCCTCAGGGAAAGATATGGAAGTCACTGTAGGGGTTATGTCCGGACTACCAGAGGCTATTATTATAGGGACAGATAATCCCTCCTTCAATGCATTGTTGCTAGACACCCTACAAAACCTGTCTCTTCCCCATGATACCTTACTAGCCTCAGAACCTTGGGCCAGGGACACTCATTTCCGAATAGCCCAGTTGAATGACGCAAGTCTTACAAACGCATGGCAGGTTGCACGAGACGGACAGGATCCATCCTCTAGAAGCTACCCTACTTTTCTTGAGAAAAATGGTCTACTCTATAGGCTCGCGAAAGCAGACACAGAGCCTCAACTGTTGGTCCCGAACAACTTTCGTGACCAGATATTGTTTTTTGGGCATGCCCATCTTTTAGCTGGTCACTCCGGGGCAGAAAAAACGGGTCAAGCCATATTGCGTCATTTTTTCTGGCCAGGTATCTACGCTCAAGTCCAAAAATACTGTCAGGAGTGTAGGATCTGCCAAAAACGGAACCCCTACACTCCCCCTCCGGTGCCTCTGGTTCCTATGCCCATTATAGGGGTCCCCTTCGATCGCATAGGAATGGACTTGATCGGCCCGTTGCCTAAGTCATCTAGAGGCCATCTGTATGCCCTTGTATTGGTTGACTACGCTACACGATATCCATAGGCTTTTCTTCTTAAAGCAGCTACTTCAGCAGCCATCGCCCAGAGGTTAGTGGAGGTTTTCTCTCGTATGGGTTTTCCAAGGGAAATAGTTACCGATCAGGGTACCCCTTTTGTTTCCCGTATGATGCAACAAGTATGTGTGCAGTTAAACATCAAACACATTAACCCCTTCCACACTCATGACGAGCTCGGCTCGTCATGAAGTAGCCTCCTCGCACGCTCATGACGAGCCCAGCTCGTCATGAATAATGGGAATCAACAAATCTCAGCACAGGAGGGGAATACCATCAGCATTGATGTGGTTAAAACATCTGTGTACCACCCCCAGACAGACGGGTTGGTCGAGCGATACAACGGCTCCCTGAAACTAACACTCAAAAAACTTCTGTCTGGGGACGGGAAGAATTGGGACCAGTTGCTACCTCTTGCCCTCTTTGTGCTCCGTAGTCAAAAACAGGCCAGCCTAGGGACCTCCCCATTTGAGTTGTTGTTCGGAAGAGCGCCAAGAACACTTCTTGAAATAACGAAAGATAGTTGGGAAGCTGAGGGAGCACAGGAAGCTGAGGCCCTATTGGATTATACCCGCCAGCTACAGACCAGGCTACACAAACTCAGAACACTTGCCCACGATCATTTGGCCATAGCTCAAGCCAAACAGAAAGCCTTCTACGATCGAGGCAAGAAATGGAGGGTACTTGATGTCGGGGACTGGGTTCTAATTTTGTTACCCTCCTCGACGCATAAAATGAAAAAAGAGTGGCAAGGGCCCTTCAAAATCATTCGGAATATAGGGCGTACTACATATCTTGTACAGCTGGGAAGGGGCAAATCTCAAATGTACCACATTAATCTCCTAAAAAAATGGCTAGGTAAACCGCCTCAAACAGTCAATGTGGTTTCTCCGGTAAGCGACACTACCCATACAGTCTGGGATACTCCTATAAACAAGGATCTTTCTCCTGAACAACAAGAAGAAATCAAGTCTCTTCTGTTGTCATATTCGGAAGTGTTCTCTGACCAACCGGGGCGTACACATTTGGCAGAACATTTCATACCTACTCTCCCTAACGCAGTTGTAAAACAGAAACCCTACCGGATCCCAGAGGCAAGACGTATAGCATTCCAGACGGAGGTACAAAACATGCTGAAATCCGGGATCATAGTTCCCTCCCACAGCAACTGGTGCTCACCGGTGGTGTTAGTGCCAAAACCTGATGGTAGCATTCGTTTTTGTATAGACTTCAGGACCGTTAACAGGGTGTCTAAACAAGATGCATACCCCTTACCTCGGGTTGATGAACTCCTGGAACGCCTTGGTGAGGCCCGTTATATAACCACCATTGACCTCACCAAGGGATATTGGCAGATACCCCTTGCACCTAAGGATAGGGAAAAAACAGCCTTCTCCACCCCTTCTGGGCATTTCCACTTTACAGTACTGCCCTTTGGGTTGCATGGGGCACCAGCAACGTTTCAGAGGGTTATGGATACACTACTGGCACCTCACTTGTCCTATGCCTCAGCTTATTTAGACGATATTGTCGTGTTCAGTAAGACCTGGGACGACCACCTGGTACATCTGGGGAAAATATTGTCAAGTCTGAAAGAGGCCAATTTGCATATCAACGCAACAAAATCTAGAGTTGCTTTTCAGCAAGTCAAGCCCCGTGTCTATCTGCGGGGGCGGAACCTCCAGGAGAGAAGCTGAACCGCGAGGAGAACGCCAACACCGTAGAAGACGGAAGAACCGACGAGCCTCTTCACAGTTTGCAGGAGCCGAGACTCGACAAGCCAGGAGGCCAACGGAACCACGAGCCGCCCTGCCACACTTCCAGGGGAGAAGTGTGGCTCCACAAGGTACGAGGGCGTTTCCAAGGGTTGTTTGGTACACGGGGCGGGGCGGGGTAGTGTGAGGGTGGTTACAGGCTGTAACACATTCTTGGCGTCACTTTGCAGTACCGACCCAACTCCACGAAGGTGGCGGAACCCTGGTGATCCCTCACTCCCCTGCTCCCCTCCCACTCCTTGACCCCATTTCAGCTATTAACACGGCTGTTTGTTTTTCTTTCTTTACGAGCAAAACCGGACCCGAGAAGAGCCGGAGGGAGAGCCAAGACGGGGACCCAAGAGAAGGAAGCCCAAATCCGGAAGGAAACCCCACTTACAGGACTCATTGCCGAACTATATGCATCTCTGCTCTATTGACCACTTGAAACAACTGTCAATAAAAGGGTTATCTGAGAACCTCAGTCCGTAGCGTCCATCCTTCCCCGGCCCAACCGTCACAGTATTGAAGAAAAATAAACAGCAAATTGTGTCATTTGTAGTCACGATACTGCCCTTTTCTGTAAGGAACAGGCAGCCCTAAAATTATATATCCTGATTGGACGTAAGGATAAATTATAGATTTGTGACTCTTGTACATGGTGACCTAATTTCTATATAACATTAGTCACTTTTATTCTGCTTCCTAAGTGGCCTTCCTATGGCTCTGGACCATAAATGACACCAGGTTTCATTTTTTGTCACATGCCTGACTATCACCCAAGCACATCAGGCCTAGTTATTGGGGATTTTAGCTGTGTCCTATTCTCTTTTCCGTATTCCTTTCACCAGTCAACTTTTATTTATTATTAGTGTGTTCAGGTTCCCACTTTCAGATTGCAGTAATGTACCATGGACCCCCATTTTATGTATAATTCCCTGTTGCATAACTAGACTGGTTTCTAAGAATTTTCTTTAGGCCTATTCTGATGTTTTTCCAGTCTAACTGTTAGGACTGTTAGGACTGATTAACTGACTAAATACTTATAGTAAGATAAGCTTTCCACCTCAATAGGAGACACATTACGGTTTTTTTAATATGACAAATTCAATGCCTATTCTAATTTGGTTTTTAGTTCCTTTTTCTGCTGCTTTAATTTTAATGAACCAGATGTATTTTAAATAATGGAAATACCAGGACTCTCTAGTTCTTGTCTTTTGTTTCCACATCTTGATAATTAGCTTTTGTATTGCATAGTCCCACCTGATGCACAATTATTATGATAATATGTATGTGATCCCGCTTTTGAGATGTTCTAGATGAGGATTTTAGGAACACTTATATGTAATATTTGAGATAAAATGTGTTTACCCAAATAGATGATGCCACTATGTGTGAGGACATCCATTCAGATAGAATTCCCATGTCGCTATGATGATGAAAGATATGCTCTCACACGGAAACCCAATTGAAGAGCCTAGAGGCACTGTTTTGCCTATTGCCTTTGTTTTTGTATTGCCTTTAAGAATGACAGTGTATTTCAACGCAGAATTGTCCTATGGCGTGTGGCCACTCCTTTGAAGATCGCAGGCCACCTGTTTGCAGTCCCCTTGTTGTACAATGAACTGTTTAAAGCATCACACTTGCTTCATCAGAAGGCGTTCAACATCAGAAAAGAAGAAGGAGCTGGTTTTGCCACAGTCCCTTGAGATTTCAGTGCAAAAGAGCGCCTGTTATGTGCTGGTTAACCTCTGACAGTGTGCAGTCCCTTGAGATTTCAGTGCAAAAGAGCGCCTGTTATGTGCTGGTTAACCTATGACAGTGTGCAGTCCCCTGAGCCCCTTGGCCTGAGTTTTGGCCACGCACCCCTTTTTTTCCCTTGCTTCAACGGAAGTGCAGTGCACCGGAGGATCCAAGAGCGGCAGAAGGCACTCCATTCTGGTGCCCATGAAAGAGCGGCCTGAGCATCCTCTGACACTGAATGATGAGTGTTGGAGTCTGAGAATGGTCCCGGGTCTGCACGAGAAGAGCACATTATCTGTACTGTCTGCCGCAGAGGAGAGATACGGTGCACTGCCTTGAGACATTGAGACTTTTTGAAAGAGCTATGAGTGTTTGCCAGGAGGGCACTCCAACAGATATTGAGCATCAGAGTATTGGACAATAGAAGCCTGCCAGAGAGGTTTTTTTTTTTTTTTTTTTTAACAGACTCTGGGCATAGTTGGTTTCACAAGAGGTTTCCGTGTGATTGTATGACTAAGTGTTAGGAGAATGATTTTATTGTTCAACTGGCATTATTTTTAAGTAGATTCTGTTTAGTAAAAGCAGAATAAAGTCCATTTCCTGTGGAAGAGTATCCCCTTTTCACCTCAGAGCATTAATGAGGGTCACCATTGTTTCACTTGAACATATACTAAATTACAGAAAATGCATAGGAAGACCTACAGTGTTACTAGATAATTTTAGGATTTACTTTTTGCTTAGGGTTGTGAAAAATTATGATTTCATTTGTAATAGCGGTCACTACTTTGTCTATATGTTCTTAATGACGTGTTTTCTAGTGTTTTTTAAACAGGGTATTGTCTTTTATGGGTGGGATTGTTTTCGCTGCCCAATTCACATCTGTACCCACCTCCCAACCTATGTCTCTTCCTACTTCTACTTCTTTGCATTCTTTCCAGATTTTACCTGAACATGGACTAGTTAGGAGGTCAGAGTTTACTGATAATTCCTTTTGAACAGTTTCTGCATCGACACCAGTTAGTAGTGAACATCACTAATTGTTGGTCCTGCCATATATGGCCTTTGTGCTACTGCGTGTGTAAGGAGACCTGTCCCGAGAGAGTCGCTAAGTAATAGGAGTATGCTTCAGCAACATCTTGATGATTTGATAAATATAGACCTGGACTCAGACTAGCGTCAGTATAGGTTATTGCCTATGGAAGGGCAAAAGGAGCGTCTGTGGTACTGAAAATTCTGGACTCGTGTAATAAACTTTGTCGTAGCATGACGATTTTGATATCAAAAGACCGAGAATGGCTAGTACACTATGTACAAGCATTTTCGTCATATTCCAGTAACGATTTCACCTCGAAATCGTCATTTTCGTACTGAACCCTTGGCTTCCATTTTGTGAACGGCAGCCATTCTGTGGATTGCCCTTACAGTAGGCCCTCACTGTGGCAGAACAAGTATTTAAGGACATAACCTTAGCATGGGTTTGTGCTGACTCCTGCATGACCTGGCGAAAGCTGACTCCCTTGCCCGAGGCTGACCTCGTTGAGCCAGTTCCTTGTTAGGCAGCTGGTCAGATAGAGATCAAAGAGCAGGACATTGCAATGTTTATTGTACACGCACACACCCCTTTATCATGCTCCTATCTGTTTCTGTTCCTTCTTTATGGTCTATTTATGATGTGGGCTGCGGGCCTTTTTTATTACGGGTCTTGTCCAGCCTGTCTAAAGAAGAATGTTTATTATGGGTTTGTTTGATGATTAATTTTGGGCTGGACAAACTGAAAAGTGGGTTTGTCATCATACAGTGCTTTGTGTGCACGTCCTGGGAGTGACCAACAATAATGTACTTCAAAGAGAAAATATGTGCCTGGGGCATAATAAATGGTATAAAAGGTCTGTGCTGAGACCATTCAGCAGACTGCCTCATTCCATTTCTAAGGCAGTTGGGTGACGTAGCCTCACTTAATTGTATTTAATAAAGATGTCTTTTTCATATTTCAGCTTCTGTGCCAAGTTCTTTGTTATATTAGTAAGTATTCCCTGAGAGCGAAAATTACAAAGTTCTTCAGTGGCGTCAACCATCGAGCCAGACAGTGTTGTGGGTCTGGGAGATGTGGACAGCTCAGCCAGAGCCAAAGGAAAAGGTAAGACGCATGCGCAGCATGACACCCCATACCAACCTGCTTCCCTTAACCCTTTGTGCACAGGCCAACCCCAGTCCAGTACTGCTAGCACTATACAGGAGCAATGCATTATGGGAAATGTAGTCAGCTAATCTAAGACCATGTGTAACTGCACAGACATCAGAAAGGCAGTGAAAGTAATGCAGAATAACGAAAGTAAAATGCGTAAAGCATTTATTTTAGTGACTGTGACACAGTAGCACTCAGTTGACATACCCTTATTTATACCCAGGGGCAACATCAGCCAGTCAAGCCACAGCAACAGCAGGGACTGCACCAGCGAGGGAGGAGAGTGACGAGGCAGGGCCAAGCCATGTACATGCCTCGCAGGAGGAAGAAAACACAACTGCCATCTCCCGGGAAGAGGAGACAGTCCAGACCCCCGAGTTTCCCCACTCCCCACACCTTTCTTAATCCCCTCCATTGGTTTTCTCTCCTGAGACCTCCCCATCACTGTTTCTGTCTGCACCTGCAACCTCACCAGCCAGGAGGCGAGTCGTGGCCCCACTGCCAGTGATGGAGGCAGCAGAGGTTGAGGCACAAGCCACTGCACCTGTGAGTCCTGCTGCACTGCAGC
Source organism: Lissotriton helveticus (assembly GCF_964261635.1). Lineage (NCBI taxonomy): Eukaryota > Metazoa > Chordata > Amphibia > Caudata > Salamandridae > Lissotriton > Lissotriton helveticus. The sequence continues at coordinate 1,379,381,834 of NC_136059.1, forward strand.
CCACCACGAGTCTTTCACCTCACGCAGACGGCAACGCAGGCCCAGCAGTGCAGGTGGACCTGGAGATGGCACTGTGTTCCGTGGGCTGGAGGGGAGCATGGTCCGCATACAACGCATGCAGGGGAAATCCATACAGGCCTGCCACCGCCAATTTCGGGTCCTAAACGAACAAATTGGAGAAATGGGGAAGGGCATCAGAGACATTGTGGAAAGCAACAGGGAGGTAGCAAAAACAAATGCTGACCTTGCTCCAGGAATGCAGCAAATGAGCACTTCAATCACCCAGCTGTGCTCAAAACTGTACAGGCTGGAGCACACAAGGCGCAGGGACGCCCGTGTCAACAATAGGGCCATGAATCGTCTGGCCACTGCCACATCACAGCTATGCCGTAGACGCATTAATATGCAGGAGAGCCTCACTCAGAACACGGCCGAGGTCACCAGGGGCATGGCCAGGATCACTAGTGCCCTCGAGGCAATGAGAATATCACACACTGCACTGAATCCTGCCCTGGATGTGGCTGAGGGAGACGACAGCAGTAGCCGCAGCAGCTTGGCAAGTGCTGTAGTTCAGCCACGTAGGAGCAGCAGGTGCCCAGCTGAGGCTGCAGGCCATGAGGAAAGCAGTGACCAACATCCCAGTGGCTCTGGGAAGCGCGGGCGCAAATGACTTTGCCGGTGTGGGTGATGTAACCCATGACATGTAGTCCCCACCTTTATTTTGTTTAATTTGTTGCACTTCAGTGCATGAACGTTGTGGCAACATTAAATTACGTTCTTCTCATTCACAACCTGTCTGTGTCTCATTACTTACACAGAAAAAGTTGTGTGTAATCTCCTCAAGTCTGTTTCTGCCATCACTTGGTGTTGTCACTCCAGCAGGTTGTGTTTCAGGCACAGCAATGTCGTCGTCATGATCCTCGTAGTCAGACAACTCCACCTCAGTACCCTTCTTAACAGCAAGGTTGTGCAACATGGCACAGGCAGCAATTATCTTACAGCAGGTGATGGGGGTATACTGCCTTGCACCTCCACTCTTGTGCAAGCATCTGAATCTGCTTTTCCAGATACCAAAGGTCCTTTCAACAACATTCCGTGTGCTTTTGTGGGCCCGGTTATATCTCCTTTGGCTGGGTGTTGAGGGGTTGAGGTAGGGGGTGAGTATGAAAGAGCAGAGGGCATATGCACTGTCTCCTAAAAGGAAAAGGTAATACATTACTCACATGCATACATGTACTTCTTACAGCTATAGATATTATGGGGGTCAGACACTGTGTCTTACCTAGGAGGTATCCTTCACCAAATTCCCCTGCAGCCAGCCGTGCATAGATGCCGCTGTTTTGAAAAATATATGCGTCGTGGGTGCTCCCAGGGAATTTTGCCACGATGTCAGTGATGGCACACTTTGCATTGCAAATCACCTGCACATTGATGGTGTGGGTTGACTTCCTATTCCTGTAGATATATTCTGTGTCAGCAGGGGGACAAATGGGAATGTGTGTGCCATCTATGCAGCCAATTATATTTGGAAATCGAGCCATCTGGTAAAAGTCAGATTTTGTTTGCACTAGTTCAGCAAGGGTAGCAGGAAAAGAAATGTAATGCTCCATCTTGTGTATCATGGCGTCAAGGAATTTGTGGAAAAACCTTGACAGGCTGCTCTGTGTCACCCCACCTACCTCAGCAACCACGCTCTGGTTGCTCCCCGACGCAAGCAGGTGGAGGCTGCACAGCACCTGCACATGGGGTGGAATTGCATGTGCCCTTGGGGTAGTGTGCTGCAACAGTGGTTGGAGGTCCCTGATGAGCTCCAAGATGGTGTCTGGGGCCAACCTTTACCTCTGCAGTATCTCTGCCTCTGTGAGCATGAACAAGGTGACCCTCTGCCTGTAGACCTGCTCCTCTCTCTGCCATTCCCTCTCTCCTTCCTCCTGTAGCCGTAGCCGTCTTGCAATGACATAAAATGCCGCCATTGTGCAAACAGAATTGCATTTTGGGTCCATTTTTATAGGTTGCACCTGGTTACCACCTGATTCCAATCCATGGTAAATACCGACTCTTAAATACCGATTTTGAAGCAAATTCGGTATTTAAGAGCTTCCCTACATCTCAATATCCATTTTTACCACTTCTTATTTACCGATTCGGTATTTTACCGAATCGGTCAATTTACCGATTGGGTAAATTTACCGATTCGGTAAATTTACCGAATCGCAAACCGTTGCGATTTGGTAAATTTACAGATTCGGTAATCTTTCCGAATCGGTATTTTACCGAATCGGTAACTTTACCGATTCGGCAAATTTACCGATTCGGACTATTTTCAGGCTCCTACATCCCGATAGCTCTATACCGGTCGGTAACGGCCGAAAATACCGATTTTCGGCCGTTACCCACCGGTAAAGGGCTACCTACATCTAGCCCATAGTCTTGCAACATCTTCATTTTCTGTTTTAGACTTTTCTTACTATATGTACGTAAGAAATTACGAAGCAAATCGATTGAATCCTGTCATACACTACAAATACTACTACACTTCCAAGTGTACACTGGACCCTTAGTACGTCTCCCTAAAACTTTATCAGCTAACACCTCTTCTGCATCTCTAGACACAAGTTTCTCTTTTTCAATCGGACAACCGTCTTTCACCTCATATGCTCGACCACTGGTATCAACTGCATGCACCAAATCATTCTCCTGGAAGTAACTCTCCTCATTAAAAAATGGCTCACAACTTGAACTATGTATCCATTCTCCAGAAAAAACTTCACAAAAATTAGTCCGATTAACTATTCTTTTGCATCTACTGTTCGATTTGAAAACATCAATTGCCTTGTTAAGTATCCTAATTCTATTGATTACTAAAATAAATAATTTTTTCTTGACTTCAAAAGCTTGTTCAACAATCTTCTCTACATTTTTCTTTTTCTTGTAAAAAACAGCTCTCTGTTTACCTTTTTTAACATTTTTTAACAAATTTAAACCTACCCTATTGCGAAACATTCGTTTACGAATGTCCCTAAATTGGTTGTGCCTTCTATTCCTATACATATTATTCTCTCCTGCTCCAGTAATAACATTTTTGGGGGGCCTCTCCTTCCTTTTCATATTTGCTCTCTCCTTCTGTATATTCACATTCCCATTAACTTTTTTTTTTATCTACATATGTTCCAAAAGAAAGACTTAGTTGTCTTACCAGGAGCTTTTTTTCTGTTTTTTGAAGTATTTGTTGTAGAGGAGTGCTTTAATTCCGTTGCTGTTTTTGATTTTTTCCGCTTGGCATCTTTTCTTCTCCTCTGCCTTGAGGGCATATTTCCTTACTATTGAAATCTTGATTTCAATCTGTGGTAAAGAAAAAAATAACACATTATAGACCACTATTACCAAACAACAAAGCAATGACAATAAGCAAACGATATAAACACTAGTTTACAACATATCTAAGTTTATACCACAGAAACTATGTAACTAGGAGTAAGACAGAGAAAAAGAGCTAGAGGAAGTAACACAAAAAGACAGAGAGAGTCAGACAAAGAAACAGGTAGAGGGAGTAAAACATAGAGAAGGAGTAAGACAGAAAGATTGTATAATATGTTGTAAGACAGAAAAAGGGTGTAATAGGGAGAGGGAGTAAGTCAAAGAAAAAGAAAAAGGGAGTAAGTCAGAAAAAGGATGTAACAGGGTGTAAGACAGAGAGAGGGTGTAAAACGATGTAAGACAGAGAGAGGGTGTTAGAAGGTGAGAGGATGTAAAAGAGACTAAAACAGAGAGAGGCTGTAAAAGGTAGAGAGAGAGAGTAAGTTTGAGAGAGGGTGTAAGAGGAAGTAAATCAGAGAGAGGATGTGACAAGGAGTAATGAGAGAGAGGGAATAAATCAGAGACAGGGTGTAACAGAAAGTAAGTCAAAGAGAAAGTGTAAGAGAGTGTAACACAGAGTCAGGATGTAAAAAGGAATAAGTCAGAGAGAGGGTGTTAGAAGGGGACTGGTGGAAAAATAGAGTAAGTCAGGAAGAGAATATAAGAGAGACTTATACATTCTTGATAATACTTGGTAAAGAAATGTTGGTGCATAAAGGAATTGTATTTTATAAATGAGCGAGGTTTCAGTAGTGTAATAAAATGCTTATACATATGACCTTTTCTCTGTTTTTTAAATGTTATTCTAAAAAAAGATTTCGGGCACATGAATTGGTTTTACATTATTGACAAGGATTAGATAGTATCTACATGATTTAAAAAATATATTAGCACATGTCATAATCATGTCACCTGTGTTTTCTCAGATTAGTAAGTAGATTGTGCACATGAGGTGAGGCCTGTCCAGGGGTGCAGAGGAGGTGAGGCCTGTGTCCAAGAGTGCAATGGACAGGACTCACCTCCTCTGACCCTTGGAGAAACCTCACCTCCTCCGTGCGCCCTGGACAGGCCTCAATGTATTGGGTATAATTGATGGTAACAGGATGCAGATAAGGTGAGGCCTAACCAGGAGTGCAGTTGAGGTGAGGCCTGTCCAGGGGAGCAGAGGAGGTGAGGCCTGTGTCCAAGAGTACAGTGGACAGGACTTCATAAAGCCTCTCCCCCACTGCACTCTTAGACACAGGCCTCACCTCCTCAGCAACTTTCACAATCATGAAAGCCATTTTGACTTTCCTCACCTCCTCTGCACCTTTCGCAATCATATCAGGTGTGTTTCCTCATATTATGAATCAGATTGTGTTTTTTTATTGTTGCTTTCTGTTATTATTTTTGTTAATGCTTGGTAAAAAATGTCTGCTGCATAGAGGAATTGTATTTTGTAAAAAAAATGAGGTTTCAGTAGTGAAATGGAATGCTTGTACATATGACCTGTGCTCAGTTTTTTTAATGTTAATATAAAAACGATTAAAGGGCAAATGAATGGCTTTAGCATTTTTCAGAAGGATTAGAAAGTGTCTGCATGATTAAATACATATATCTGCACTTTTCACAAACATGTCAGCTGTGTGTTCTAAGATTAGGAAGCAGATTAAGCTTTTTTATTCTTCCTTTGTGTCATATTTCTTGATAATACTTGGTAAAGAAATGTTACTACATAGAGGAATTGTATTTTGTAAAAAAAATGAGGTTTCAGTAGTGTAATGAAATGCTTCTATATATGACCTGTGGTCTGTTTTTTAAATATTAATTAAAAATCGATTTAGGGCACATGAATTGGATCCCTGGACAGGCCTCACCTCATCTACACCCCTGGACAGGCCTCACCTCATCTGCACCCTGTTACCATCAATTATACCCAATACATTTAGGCCTGTTTAAAAAACGATTTAGGGTTGCAGATGAGGTGAGGATTGTCCAGGGGTACAGAGGAGGTGAGGCCTGTGTTCGAGAGTGTAATGGGAGAGAGGCCTGTCCTGGGGAGCAGAGGTGGTGAGGCCTGTGTCTAAGAGTGCAGTGGACTGGACTTCATGAAGCCTCTCCCCCACTGCACTCTTAGACACAGGCCTCACCTCCTTTGCACCCCTGGACAGGCCTCTCTCCCACTACACTCTTGAACACAGGCCTCACCTCCTCTGCACCCCTGGACAATCCTCACCTCATCCGCAACCCTGAACAGACCTCACCTCATCTGCACCCCTAGACAGGCCTCAGCTCATCTACACCCCTGGACACGCCTCACCTCATCTGCACCCTGTTACCATCAATTATACCCAATACATTGAGGCCTGTCCAGGGGGCACAGAGGAGGTGAGGCTTGTCCAAGGGTCAGAGGAGGTGAGTCCTCTCCACTGCACTCATGGACACAGGCCTCACCTCCTTTGCACCCCTGGACATGCCTCACCTCATCTGCACAATCTACTTCCTAATCTGAGGAAACACAGGTGACATGATTGTAAAAGGTTCAAATATATTTATTTAATCATGCAGACACTATTTATTCTTTCTCAAAAATGTAAAAGCCATTCATTTGCCCCCAAATCGTTTTTTAAATAACATTTAAGAAACAGTGCGCAGATCCTATGTACAAGCATTCCATTTCACTAGTGAAACATTACTATTTTACAAAATACAATTCCTCTATCTTGCAAATGTTGATACCAAGCATTATCAAAAAACATTACACAAACCAACAAGAAAGAAGCTCAATCTGCTTCCTAATCTGCGGAAACACAGGTGACATCATTGTGAAAGGTTCAAATATATTTATTTAATCATGCAGACACTATTTATTCCTTCTCAAAAATATAAAAGCCATTCATTTGCCCCAAAATCGCTTTTTAAATAACATTTAAGAAACAGTGCGCAGATCCTATGTACAAGCATTCCATTTCACTAGTGAAACATTACTATTTTACAAAATACAATACCTCTATCTTGGAAATTTTGATACCAAGCATTATCAAAAAACATTACACAAACCAACAAGAAAGAAGCTCAATCTGCTTCCTAATCTGAGGTGACACAGGTGACATCATTGTGAAAGGTTCAAATATATTTATTTAATCATGCAGATACTATTTATTCCTTCTCAAAAATGTAAAAGCCATTCATTTGCCCCAAAATCGTTTTTTAAATAACATTTAAGAAACAGTGCGCAGATCCTATGTACAAGCATTCAATTTCACTAGTGAAACATTACTATTTTACAAAATACAATTCCTCTATCTTGCAAATGTTGATACCAAGCATTATCAAAAAACATTACACAAACCAACAAGAAAGAAGCTCAATCTGCTTCCTAATCTGAGGTAACACAGGTGACATCATTGTGAAAGGTTCAAATATATTTATTTAATCATGCAGACACTATTTATTCCTTCTCAAAAATGTAAAAGCCATTCTTTTGCCCCAAAATCGTTTTTTAAATAACATTTTAGAAACAGACCGCAGGTCCTATGTACAAGCATTCAATTTAACTACTGAAACCTCACTATTTCACAAAATACAATTCCTCTATCTTGCAAATGTTGATACCAAGCATTATCAAAAAACATGACACAAACCAACAAGGAAGAAGCTCAATGTGCTTCCTAATCTGAGGTAACACAGGTGACATCATTGTGAAAGGTTCAATATATTTCTTTAATCATGTAGACACTATTTATTCCTTCTCAAAAATGTAAACACCATTCATTTCCCCCAAAATCGTTTTTCACATCACATTTAAGAAACACAGCACAGGTCCTATGTACAAGCATTCCATGTCACTACTGAAACTTCACAATTTTACAAAATACAATTCCTCTATGCAGCAAAAACTTTTTACCAAGCACTATCAAAAAACATGACACAAAGCAACATTAAAAAAACACAATTTGCTTCCAAATCTTCTCCATAGAGTATACAAGTCTCTATCTATATTAAATGAATCATTACTCACCTTTACAAATGCTTTGGGAGATTGAGAACAGTGTCAGACACACACACCAATATTTCTTTAGCAGAGCAAAAGGTATGCACTCCAGGCACTGCAACCACGAATGGCACAGAAAACCTCTAATTCTACACACATATCCCTCATGTTACCCAATTAAAACTCTTCCCTCTCTATTTTCAAACCAACACCCTCCCCCCCCCCTCAGCCCTTTCTACCTGTTACCATAGAAACTCCCTCCTCACTGAGCTCTCAGGTTTTAAAGTTTATTCTACAATGTTGCAAATGAACTCAGCAAGGATGTTTGACCTCTCAATACACCAGCTTATCCCGTGCAATGTTTCTTTAAATTACTTTTTCTTAACTATTCAAATTACTTCTTTCACAGAACAGAACCATGCACCCTAACTTTCAGTTTTCAACTATCTGAATCCACCAATCATTCCTTGTGATTCAAGAGCACTGAAACTCCACAGGTTTTTTTTGCAAACTCCTACTGTTCCAACTGCCATTTCATTCCCACACTTCATCTGACTGCACCAGAACCTCCTCTCACCATGTATTCTGTCTGGATTATTGGATATAGCTACATCCACTGGGCTCAAAGGTATGCAGCTATCAGAAATTTTCACAACCTTGATTTACCAAATGTGGACATCAAGTGGATTGGCCAAAGAGGATTGAGATGTCATCAATTGATACCATTGGTGAAAACCTTTTACCATCTGCCACACCCTGACCTCATAATTTTGCACTGTGGTGGAAATGACCTAGGCACTTTGCTGGGGTAGGTCTGGAAATGCTTTTAAAGGACACCTTTGGGCAATTGATGACACTTTTTCCACAAACTGCCTTGGTATATTCCAATGTATGCCAAAGACAGAAATGGAAGTGGTCCAACCAATTTTGACCACAATTTGAGAAAGCACGGAAACATGTGAATAAATCTGTTTCTGCTTACATGAGAGACTATGGAATGGGTTCAATATACAACAATAACTTGCGTTACAACATGCAAGATATCTACAGAAGAGATGGTGTGCACTTCTCAGATGAGGGGAATAGAATATTCCTCCTAAATTTAAGACTGTGCATTGGAACCTACTTGTAGGTACCTAAATCAGCCACAGAACCCAAAAGCTCTTTTCAGGGCTACTCTACCTCTGAACACTCAAAATGATTACTTTACTCTAACTTTTTTCACTGTTTTTCACCAAAGTACGCTCCCCGGTACGCTTTCCGGTGGGCTGCCCGGTACGCTTCCCGGTGCGCGTACCGGGCGCCCCCCCCCCCTCAAAACAATTTTTAAAAATAATTTTTGGGGCCTATATGGGCCTCCTAAGCCCCCCTCAGAAAACCTAGGGGGTCAGGGGTTGTCTACCGTGCCCCCTTTTACCCATTCCCAACGTTGTTTGTCCTCCATCTTGTGTCTCAAATCTACCGAAACACAAGATGGAGGACTCCCGTAGCGCTGCCGGTACGCGTACCGGGGCGCGCACCGGTAAGCGCTCCCCAAAAATTTTGAAAGTTAATTCACATAAAAACCACTGGAGAGACTTTCACCAAATATAGAATAGGCCCTACTACATACCAGTCCCTACCATTTTCCCAAATTTGGTGGAATTCCATTGAGCCATTTGGGCTGTAGCCCTGTCTAAATATCCTGAGGTAAATTACATGACAAAAACACATATAAAGTGTTAGAATTTACAACCAATTAAAATGTTACTTTCATTTTCTACTTTTATGTGCTGACATTTGATTGGTTATGTACATGAATATATATGAAAAATTAGAGGGAAACACAGCCATTTTGATTAGAACTACCTGAGGTACATTTATAAAGGATATTCTCATAAAACTTCAACAGCTTTCTGTAAGGTAAGTTGTTAATTTGTAAGGGGAACTATGTTGTGCACTTTAAGTTAATTTGGAAAAACTTTTCTGATAGTTATTTACTGTCCCTCTGTTATAGTTATAGATTGAGGTAGGCTTCTCTGTTATAGTTATGGATTGAGTTAGGCTTCTCTGGTATAATTATGAATTTACTTAGGCTTCATCACATGCACTTTTTTATATTTCTACTTCCTGCCTGATACCATACACTGCCCAAAGATAACTTCACTGTTAAAAACTCAGAAGTACCTGTCTGAACTTAAACCCAACAGTGCCCTAACTCTACTGATATAGTTATTTTTTATGCAATTTACAGCAAGAAAATGGAAGGAAAAGAAGACACAATTACTATTTCTTTTGAAATTGTGGTGGAGAACAATCCTGAAGAAGATATTGTTGACTTGGAATTTATGGATCAGTCTCTGGACCAAGAATTAATTGACTGTGTAGAAAGCATAGAATCATGGAATCAAAATTATGAGGACATTCCAGATGATCTAATGTTGGAAGTTCTATTAAATTTTGAGAGTTCACAACAATAAATTTATATTTAATAATTAAAAATTGTTCGAGACATTATTCATTTTTATATATAATTCATGAAATAGTACCAAAATGATTATAATATAAAGTGAGACTTATAGTATACTGTGCAACTTTTTTGTGTTACATAGTAATTTTGCTCATAGTTACTTCCTTTCTCCCACTATATTATCGCCAATGTGTATTTGACATCTCTTTTTCATCTCCTGCCTCCATGTTGTTTCTGCTTTCCTGACAGACTATGGTATAGATTCCATATACCACAATAACTTCTGTAACAACATGCAAATTATCTACAGAGGAGACGGTGTACATTGAATTAAAGACTCTGCATTGGTACCTACATGTTGGTACTTAAATCACCCACACAACACAACAACTCTATTCAGAGCTACCCTACCTCTAAGCACTTTAAATTATTATTTTACTGTTTCACTGGGTTTTCCCCATGGTACGCTCCCCGGTATGCACCCCGGTGCGCGTACCGGGCGCTCCCCCCGCGAAAATCGAAAAAAAAATAATACTTTTTTGCCCCGCGGAGCCCTTTTATGGCCCCCATATCAAACCTAGGAGGTCAGGGGGGGTCTACCCTGCCCCTTTTGGTCATTTCCCCCTTTGTTTTTGCCACCTCTTGTGTCTCGATTCTACCGAGACACAAGATGGCGACCACTCCGGACTGTTTGGAATGTTGACAGACACCGGACAGCCAATCAGCTGTCCGCTCGCAAACTCGTGTAGCGCGCTGGAGCGCGCCCCGGTGCGCCTACCGGGGCGCGCATATAGATATATAATTTTTTTTAACCTAAATTACTCAAAATCCACTGGAGCACATATCTTGAGACATAGCAAAGGCACATCGGGCTACCAGTCTCTACAATTTTGCCAAGTTTCGTGGGAATCCATTCAGCCGTTCGGGCTAAAAGTGAGTCCAACCGCCCTATGGAAAATAACATTGGGAAAACATGTTTTGGGACCCCCCTTTTAACAAATCCCCCCAAACTTTCAGGGAAGGAGCAGAGCGGAGCGGGCCATCTTCTTTGAGAAATTCGCGAAGATTCGTCCACCGGCGCCAAAGTTATTCCCAATAGAATGTTGCGGATTTCCTATGGAAAACAATCCTAACTATAACTACCTACTGGCGACTGCCAGTAGGTAATATATATATATATATATATATTTTTTCGAGGCTGGCCGCCTCTTCTTCATGGGGCTTATTTCAAAAAAGCAGGCAAAACTCTCAACTTGTTTAGCACCGGCTTTATTTCACTGGCACAAGGAACGCCCTAAGTGGGCGTGGCTGAGTCGTCTCGTCACCATCGGGGATGATGGTTGTTGTAGTCCTGAGTGAGAGTTCACGTAAAATACCTTCATTAGGTGGCCTGAAATTTTGAAAAGTTATTTGCCATTGTTTGTAAACCCTTGAGTAGGGGGAGAGCTGGCGAAATCCAGGGCAATTGTTCTCTATAGAAGCGCTGCACCAGGAACCTTGCTTAGTGCTAGGAACGGCCTCTCCGTGCTGTATACCAGTAATGAACTGCAGCCGGTGATGGTGCTCTGTTGCACGGCCAGGGGCAGCCGTGAGGAAATTTTGTTTCAGCAAATGCGCACCTGCGCTTCTCAACAGGCACACGCAGCACTCCTTGGCCATCCAGCCTGCATGCCTCTCATGTCCTAGAGCTCACCTTTTCTCCTTACTTATTTCACATGTGCTCGACGCGTTTCGAGGCTGGCCGCCTCTTCTTCATGGGGCTTATTTCAAAAAAGCAGGCAAAACTCTCAACTTGTTTAGCACCGGCTTTATTTCACTGGCACAAGGGACGCCCTAAGTGGGCGTGGCTGAGTCGTCTCGTCACCATCGGGGATGATGGTTGTTGTAGTCCTGAGTGAGAGTTCACGTAAAATACCTTCATTAGGTGGCCTGAAATTTTGAAAAGTTATTTGCCATTGTTTGTAAACCCTTGAGTAGGGGGAGAGCTGGCGAAATCCAGGGCAATTGTTCTCTATAGAAGCGCTGCACCAGGAACCTTGCTTCGTGCTAGGAACGGCCTCTCCGCGCTGTATACCAGTAATGAACTGCAGCCGGTGATGGTGCTCTGTTGCACGGCCAGGGGCAGCCGTGAGGAAATTTTGTTTCAGCAAATGCGCACCTGCGCTTCTCAACAGGCACACGCAGCACTCCTTGGCCATCCAGCCTGCATGCCTCTCATGTCCTGGAGCTCACCTTTTCTCCTTACTTATTTCACATGTGCCCGACGCGTTTCGAGGCTGGCCGCCTCTTCTTCATGGGGCTTATTTCAAAAAAGCAGGCAAAACTCTCAACTTGTTTAGCACCGGCTTTATTTCACTGGCACAAGGAACGCCCTGAGTGGGCGTGGCTGAGTCGTCTCGTCACCATCGGGGATGATGGTTGTTGTAGTCCTGAGTGAGAGTTCACGTAAAATACCTTCATTAGGTGGCCTGAAATTTTGAAAAGTTATTTGCCATTGTTTGTAAACCCTTAAGTAGGGGGAGAGCTGGCGAAATCCAGGGCAATTGTTCTCAATAGAAGCGCTGCACCAGGAACCTTGCTTCGTGCTAGGAACGGCCTCTCCGCGCTGTATACCAGTAATGAACTGCAGCCGGTGATGGTGCTCTGTTGCACAGCCAGGGGCAGCCGTGAGGAAGTTTTGTTTCAGCAAATGCGCACCTGCGCTTCTCAACAGGCACACGCAGCACTCCTTGGCCATCCAGCCTGCATGCCTCTCATGTCCTGGAGCTCACCTTTTCTCCTTACTTATTTCACATGTGCCCGACGCGTTTCGAGGCTGGCCGCCTCTTCTTCATGGGGCTTATTTCAAAAAAGCAGGCAAAACTCTCAACTTGTTTAGCACTGGCTTTATTTCACTGGCACAAGGAACGCCCTAAGTGGGCGTGGCTGAGTCGTCTCGTCATCATCGGGGATGATGGTTGTTGTAGTCCTGAGTGAGAGTTCACGTAAAATACCTTCATTAGGTGGCCTGAAATTTTGAAAAGTTATTTGCCATTGTTTGTAAACCCTTGAGTAGGGGGAGAGCTGGCGAAATCCAGGGCAATTGTTCTCTATAGAAACGCTGCACCAGGAACCTTGCTTAGTGCTAGGAACGGCCTCTCCGCGCTGTATACCAGTAATGAACTGCAGCCGGTGATGGTGCTCTGTTGCACGGCCAGGGGCAGCCGTGAGGAAATTTTGTTTCAGCAAATGCGCACCTGCGCTTCTCAACAGGCACACGCAGCACTCCTTGGCCATCCAGCCTGCATGCCTCTCATGTCCTGGAGCTCACCTTTTCTCCTTACTTATTTCACATGTGCCCGACGCGTTTCGAGGCTGGCCGCCTCTTCTTCATGGGGCTTATTTCAAAAAAGCAGGCAAAACTCTGAACTTGTTTAGCACCGGCTTTATTTCACTGGCACAAGGAACGCCCTAAGTGGGCGTGGCTGAGTCGTCTCGTCACCATCGGGGATGATGGTTGTTGTAGTCCTGAGTGAGAGTTCACGTAAAATACCTTCATTAGGTGGCCTGAAACTTTGAAAAGTTATTTGCCATTGTTTGTAAACCCTTGAGTAGGGGGAGAGCTGGCGAAATCCAGGGCAATTGTTCTCTATAGAAGCGCTGCACCAGGAACCTTGCTTAGTGCTAGGAACGGCCTCTCCGTGCTGTATACCAGTAATGAACTGCAGCCGGTGATGGTGCTCTGTTGCACGGCCAGGGGCAGCCGTGAGGAAATTTTGTTTCAGCAAATGCGCACCTGCGCTTCTCAACAGGCACACGCAGCACTCCTTGGCCATCCAGCCTGCATGCCTCTCATGTCCTGGAGCTCACCTTTTCTCCTTACTTATTTCACATGTGCCCGACCCGTTTCGAGGCTGGCCACCTCTTCTTCATGGGGCTTATTTCAAAAAAGCAGGCAAAACTCTCAACTTGTTTAGCACCGGCTTTATTTCACTGGCACAAGGAACGCCCTAAGTGGGCGTGGCTGAGTCGTCTCGTCACCATCGGGGATGATGGTTGTTGTAGTCCTGAGTGAGAGTTCACGTAAAATACCTTCATTAGGTGGCCTGAAATTTTGAAAAGTTATTTGCCATTGTTTGTAAACCCTTGAGTAGGGGGAGAGCTGGCGAAATCCAGGGCAATTGTTCTCTATAGAAGCGCTGCACCAGGAACCTTGCTTCGTGCTAGGAACGGCCTCTCCGCGCTGTATACCAGTAATGAACTGCAGCCGGTGATGGTGCGCTGTTGCTCGGCCAGGGGCAGCCGTGAGGAAATTTTGTTTCAGCAAATGCGCACCTGCGCTTCTCAACAGGCACACGCAGCACTCCTTGGCCATCCAGCCTGCATGCCTCTCATGTCCTGGAGCTCACCTTTTCTCCTTACTTATTTCACATGTGCCCGACGCGTTTCGAGGCTGGCCGCCTCTTCTTCATGGGGCTTATTTCAAAAAAGCAGGCAAAACTCTCAACTTGTTTAGCACCGGCTTTATTTCACTGGCACAAGGAACGCCCTAAGTGGGCGTGGCTGAGTCGTCTCGTCACCATCGGGGATGATGGTTGTTGTAGTCCTGAGTGAGAGTTCACGTAAAATACCTTCATTAGGTGGCCTGAAATTTTGAAAAGTTATTTGCCATTGTTTGTAAACCCTTGAGTAGGGGGAGAGCTGGCGAAATCCAGGGCAATTGTTCTCTATAGAAGCGCTGCACCAGGAACCTTGCTTTGTGCTAGGAACGGCCTCTCCGCGCTGTATACCAGTAATGAACTGCAGCCGGTGATGGTGCTCTATCAACATCCTATCTACAACATGGTAAGTACAAAAATATCGATGTTAAAAATATCGTAATTAAAAATATCGTTTTTTTGTAATTAAAAAGGTGTAAAATAAAGTCAATAATACTTATAAACCAAATAAACATATTACAAATATTTAATAATGTTTAAAATTAATAAATAATACATATACAATAATATAACATTAATTAAACACATACATAAAATATATACTTACTTAATAATACGTTTAATAATTATTTTAATAAGTCATAAATTATTAAAACATGTGATAAATTACAAACATATCTAACCATAAAACAATAACATAAATAAAAAGTAAATAATTATATTTAATATATTATCAAAATTAAATATACGTTCAATATTTTTAAAATTATTATTATATCACATTATCAAAAATAATTATAAAAATATTAAATAGCTAAATGAATAAAAGTACTATTCAAAGTCCCAAAAAAAACACAGTAATGATAACATTGGGTTCTACAGTAGGGAAAGCATTGGACAGCGTAGGGGTAAAAATTACTATTCCTACTCCAGAGGGGGCAACAGTAAAGAAAGCGTTGGATAGTGTAGGGGTAAAAATTACTATTCCAACTCGAGAGGGTGTAACAGTAGGGAAAGCGTTGGATAGCGTAGAGGTGAAAATTACTATTCCAACTCCAAAGGGTGCTACAGTAGGGAAAGCGTTGGATAGCGTAGAGGTAAAAATTACTATTCCAACTCCAGAGGGGGCAACAGTAGGGAAAGCGTTGGATAGCGTATGGGTAAAAATTACTATTACAACTCCAGAGGGTGTAACAGTAGGGAAAGCATTGGATAGCATAGGGGTAAAAATTACTATTCCAACTCCAGAGGGTGGAACAGTAGGGAAAGCGTCGGATAGCGTAGGGGTAAAAATTACTATTCCAACTCCAGAGGGTGGAACAGTAGGGAAAGCGTTGGCTAGCGTAGGTGTAAAAATTACTATTCCAACTCCAGAGGGTGTAAAAGGGAAAGCATTGGATAGCGTAGGGGTAAACATTACTATTCCAACTCCAGATGGTGTAACAGTAGGGAAAGCGTTGGATAGCGTAGGGGTAAAAATTATTATTCCAACTCCAGAGGATGTAACAGTAGGGAAAGCGTTGGATAGCGTAGGGGTAAAAATTACTATACCAACTCCAAAGAGTGCCTCAGTAGGGAAAGCGTTGGATAGCGTAGAGGTAAAAATGACTATTCCAACTCGAGAGGGTGTAACAGTAGGGAAAGCGTTGGATAGCGTAGAGGTGAAAATTACTATTCCAACTCCAAAGGGTGCTACAGTAGGGAAAGCGTTGGATAGCGTAGAGGTAAAAATTACTATTCCAACTCCAGAGGGGGCAACAGTAGGGAAAGCGTTGGATAGCGTAGGGGTAAAAATTACTATTCCAACTCTAGAGGGTGGAACAGTAGGGAAAGCGTTGGCTAGCGTAGGTGTAAAAATTACTATTCCAACTCCAGAGGGTGTAAAAGGGAAAGCGTTGGATAGCGTGGGGGTAAACATTACTATTCCAACTCCAGATGTCAGAAGTGTACCTGAATTTCCAAGTATTTCCGTAGAAGCAGATGACTTGAAGGAAGGCCCTCGAGGATATTTCCAAATTCCCTCACTCTCCTGGACCCAGATCTCTCTAAGGCCAGGAGTGAAAGGGAAAGGGGAAGTGGAAGACAAGAGAGACTGCCACACAGGTGTCTTCTGAATCTTCTATTCAGGAAAATTGCACCTAGAACATTAAGAACAAGATTAATACAGTTCCCCCCAGAATCCTGGCTTCTCTTATTACTCTTTTTTCCCTGACTATTGTTATACCTTTTACTAGTGTGGAATTTGCTTCTCTCCAAAGTAAGCATTCAAGAGTATTCGCAATATAGTTCTATGCACCAAAGCAGTTGCTCCAGAAACCTTTAGATGATTGTTGGTAAACAGTTGTATTAATCATATGCATATAATCTAATACCCCCATCTACTACTTGCTGCTGAAGACTGTTTATGGTGCTAGCTGAAACTCTGCGTTGCGAATTCTGATAGCATTCCAGAAGTTGCGTCACTCCTTGTAAATACCACTTGCTTGCACAGGTCAACACCTGGGACTGGCGTAGGGAATTGTTACTCGCAGAATGCCCAACAACAGTCTTTGAAATAATGTCTTTCAAGCTTCTTATAATAGACCAGACAAGATAAGAAGGGGCTTCAGAATTTAACTATATTACATTCACTGAGTCTTTTCTACTCATTAATTTATATCGAAGAATAAAGTCTTTATAACGAGAATAATGTCTCAAATATTTCACAAGACTTCAGAAAAGAAATTGGTACTATCCTACTTGTAAACCGCTGCAGGGATACAGAAGCACCAGCCGGTAGCTTTCTGCGCAGGTCGTCTTTCAGGAAAACATGACAGGACTCTGAGTGACAGGTACTGAACACGACGATAAAATTATCAAGCTGCCGAGAAATTACTTCGACCAAATGAGGCTGCTGAGTATGAGCCTAAATAAACTAATTCTGTAGTTTCAAAATACGAGGAATTGCGGAGACACAGAAGCGCTCAAGAGAAGCGCATCTGCCCGCCGAAGTTAATCAGTTGAAGTGCGCGGAGCCAGGCACTCGCGCACATGAAATGGCCGCTGCCTGCTGGCCACTAGAACGTGAACTGAAACGCGGAATGGCACAACCAGGAACCAACCTGGTCTGAGCCATACGCTGCTGTGCCACCAATTGACTCCAGTACTGAACAGAATGTCTCAATGCAGCTTTTCTTACGAACATGCGTTTGACACCAGGAGGCTGTATTTTATAGTGTGCAGAACGGATTCTGACAGTACCCCCCACCAAAGCCCCCTCTCTGGGCTTCTGAGGATAAGTCCTGTGAAATTCTGCCACTAATCTTGGAGCATGCACGTTAGAACTAGGCTCCCAAGAACGATCCTCTGGGCCAAAACCCTTCCAGTCTACCAGATAGAACAGTCTATTCTTTCTCAATTTGGAGTCCAAAATTCTTTTCACCTCGAACTCTTCAGCTGATTCCACTTGCACTGCAGGAGGAGGGAACTGCCGTCTAAGATTTGGTGGATTGGACTTAATTAAAGAGACATGGAAGGTTGGATGAATTTTCATTGACTTTGGAAGGATTACCTTAACACTAACTGGATTAATCATGCGCTCCACTGAGAATGGACCTACAAATCTTGGCTGAAACTTACGGTTTCCCACTAATCTCATATGACGGGTAGATATCCAAACCAAATCCCCTGCCTTGAAAACTGGGCTCTTTCTTCTTTTCTTATCTGCTTGTTTCTTATATCCCAATTTTGCTTTAGAAAGATTAAGAGCTGCTGACTGAAAAGTCTTCTGCAAACTCCGAATCACCTCTTCAGCAGCGGGGACCTCCAACTCCTCCCTTCCCACTGACATGTTAGGATGTCGACCAGAATTTAAGAAAAAGGGGGAGAAACCAGTTGCAGAATGCCTAGAGTTGTTATAAGCAAACTCCGCTGTACTGAGTAAAGAAGGCCATTCCCCTTCCTGATCCATCAAGTACAAACGAAGGTACTGCTCTAAATCTTGGTTTACTCTCTCAGTCTGTCCATCAGTCTCAGGATGAAAGCTGGTAGACAGACGAGAATCCACTCCTAGACCCTTCAGAAAAGACCTCCAAAATCTAGAAACAAACTGCGGACCCCGGTCTGAAATTACCACCTTCGGGATTCCATGAAGCCTGACAATGTGCTGAATGAACAAGGTGGCCAATTGCGGAGCTGTGGGTAATGATTTTAAAGGAATAAAGTGACTCATCTTTGAGAATTTATCCACAACTACCCAGATCACAGAAAACCCTTGACTGGATGGGAGATCTACAATAAAATCCATAAAAATTGTGTGCCAAGGGGATGGGGCTGTGGGCAATGGCATGAGTAATCCCTGTGGAGACTGTCTAGAGATTTTTCCTTTGATACACTGCTCACAAGTGGCTACGTGCTGTCTCACCTGAGTTTCCATTCCAGGCCAAAAATAAGTCCTCTTCACCAGTTCCAGGGTTTTGTCTCCTCCCTTGTGTCCTGCCAAAGGAAGATCATGAAACAGTCTTATGACCTCCTTCTGCAAATCCTCACTGGGAACAAACATCTTCCCTTGAACATATGGTGTTCCATCCTTGACTTCTCGATCCTGACCCTCAGCTAGCCAATCTTGAAATTCTTCTCCTTGAAATTCTTTTTTGATTCGGTTTCCTAAATCATCCTCTGCCACCACTGCTGCGACCTTCTCAGGAGGAATGATAAAGCCTTCAGAGTCTTTCTCTTCGCCTCCTTCAAAACTGAGTCGAGATAAGGCATCAGCTTTTCCATTAGCAGAACCTGGTTTGTAGGTCAGGACAAAGTCAGAATCTGCAAAAAACAGTGACCACCGCAATTGGCGAGGAGTAAGGGTCCGTGCAGATTTTAAGAATTGCAGATTGCGATGGTCAGTGAAAACCGTAATCACATGTCTAGCTCCGAGTAAATAATGTCTCCAAACCTGAAAGGCATCCTTCACTGCCAATAATTCCTTGTCGGCTATGGAATAATTGATTTCCGCAGAAGACAATTTTCGGGAATGATAAGCGACTGGGTGCAACTGTCCTGTCTGCTTATGCCGTTGAGAAAGGATTCCCCCGATGGCCAGATTGGATGCATCAGCTTCAATGAAGAAAGGCTCCTTTAAATCAGGATGTCGCAACACCGGAGCTGAAACGAAGGCTTCTTTTAACGATTGAAAAGCTTCTTCAGAATCTTGGGCCCAAACAAAACGCTCATTCTTCTTTAGCAATCGTGTGATAGGACTGACTTTCTCAGAGAAATTCTGGATGAACCTTCGGTAGAAATTGGCGATTCCCAGAAAACTTTGTATTTCCTTCACGGATCTTGGAGCAGGCCAGGACCTAATTGCTTGTAACTTCGAATCATCCATATAAACTCCCTTAGGAGACAGAATAAATCCCAAGAATTCCACTTTTGAAGAATGAAAAACGCACTTTTCTAATTTCACAAACAAATGATTTTCCAACAGACGCTCCAATATGACTCGAACATGACCGATATGCTTCTCTAGGCTGTTGGAAAAGATCAGGATGTCATCTATATATACAACAGCAAATCGATCCAAGAATTCTCGATGGACGTCGTTTACAAAATGTTGGAAGGCGGCTGGAGCATTGCATAATCCAAATGGCATTACTTGATATTCAAACAACCCAAGCCGCGTCCGAAAAGCTGTCTTCCATTCCTCTCCCTCAGCCATTCGCACCAAATGATAGGCTCCTCTCAAATCCAACTTGGTATATATGCAAGCATCTTTCACCTGATCTAGAAGTTCTGAAATGAGAGGCAATGGGTAGCGATTCTTCTTGGTCACCAGATTCAAAGCCCTATAGTCAATACAGGTTCTCAAGGAGCCATCCTTCTTCGGAATGAAGAAAAGGGGGGAAGAAACAGGTGACTGTGAGGGTCGGATGAATCCACAAGCTAGACTTTGCTCGATGTATTCTTTCAAATGCAAATTCTCAGGTTCGGACAGTGCATATATCCGACTGCAAGGTAAAGTTGCCCCAGGTTCCAGTTCAATTCGACAGTCATAATCCCGATGAGGCGGTAATTTTCTAGCTTCTTGTTCATTAAACACCTCAGAAATATCCCAATATTCTTGCGGAATCTCCGGAACTTCAATGGCACAAATCATCTGTATTTGATCTGCCAGACTAGATGACAAGGTAGTCTGAACTCTTTCGATTCGGTCATGAAAGCAATGCTCCTTACAGAAGGTTGAATTCATCTCCACGGTGCGCATAGCCCAGTCAATATGCGGGTTGTGTTCAGTAAGCCAAGGTAATCCTAGAATCATCTGAAATTGAGGGGCGTCAATGAGATTGAAACTTATTTCACTTTGATGTTCTCCTGGACCTAATACCAGAATGGCCTCAGTATCAAAGGTAATGGGACCGGAGGATAAACTGGTACCATCCACTGCTCGAACTGGTTCCGGACAGGGTTTCTTTTCGAATTGAATTTTCAAAGATTTAGCGAACTGGATATCGCAAAAATTCCCTGTAGCACCTGAATCCAACATGATGTCAACCTCTTCCACTCGATCTTTGCCGAAACAAATCTTACAAGATAGAATCAGATGCGGAGCGGCTAACTGATGAGTGTTAGCAAGAGATTGAGGTTTGGGAGTTGACTTGAATGGAGCTCCCACCAGAGCAACTCCGTATACTGGTGGAGCCTGTCTTTTACCCACTGCTTGGACTTTGGTTTCTTCGTACAATCTCGGACAAAATAACCAGGCTGTCCACAATACATACAAAGTCTTCCTGCTTGATGCTTATCTCTCTCTTCCCTAGAGAGAGGGCCTCTGACCGTACCTATCTGCATAGGTTCTTCTACCACACTTCCTTCCGAAGTCTTTACTGGCTCAGCTCTTACTCGGTCTAAGCGAGGCGGGAAAGGCTTGAACTCTCTTCTCTTCTCACAACGACGTTCCGTTTGTCGTTGATCAATTTGCAGCACAAGATCAATGAGTTCTGACACATCTGTAGGTCTCTTTGGAATTTGAGATAACCCATCCTTTAACTCATCCTTTAGACCCCTATAAAAAATTCCAGCTCTTTTCTCCGACGGCCAGTTGGTTTCCACAATTAGTTTATTAAACTGCGCCAGATAGGCCACCAACTCCCTATTGCCCTGTTTCAGATCCAGCAACTCGTTGTCGGTGGCTTGCGAAATTGTTCTGCGATCAAAAATCCGTAAAAATTCAGCCTTGAAATCTTCAAACCTATACAAAACTGGATCATTAGAGGATACCAATGGCATGGACCAAGCTGCGGCGTCTCCACTCAGGTAAGAGAGCACGAAAGCCACTTTTGACTGATCCTCCTTAAACAGAATGGGCTTACAAAGGAAATGCAAAGAGCACTGGGTCATAAAAATTTGGGCTTTATGTGGGTCACCTTGGAATCTTTCAGGGGCTGCTAAAGGAATGGTTGGGGACATGGCATGCACAACCTGAGTGGTCAGGGCTGAGGATGAAGTTGGAGAGGGATCAAAGACTGGCGCCCTTAGACCCCCAAAATTAGGACTAGGACTTACAGATATCTGATCTAACCTCTGACGCAGGTAACTAGCTTCCTGATTTGATTTCCTAACCTCTTCCCTGGTTTCACTAAGTTGTTTCTGCAACCCTTCCAAGACAGAGGCTAACGCCTTAACATCGAAACCTTCAGCCATCTTGCTCGGACGGAAGGAATTTTAAGGCACTTCAATCTGTCAGAAGTGTACCTGAATTTCCAAGTATTTCCGTAGAAGCAGATGACTTGAAGGAAGGCCCTCAAGGATATTTCCAAATTCCCCCACTCTCCTGGACCCAGATCTCTCTAAGGCCAGGAGTGAAAGGGAAAGGGGAAGTGGAAGACAAGAGAGACTGCCACACAGGTGTCTTCTGAATTTTCTATTCAGGAAAATTGCACCTAGAACATTAAGAACAAGATTAATACAGTTCCCCCCAGAATCCTGGCTTCTCTTATTACTCTTTTTTCCCCGACTATTGTTATACCTTTTACTAGTGTGGAATTTGCTTCTCTCCAAAGTAAGTATTCAAGAGTATTCGCAATATAGTTCTATGCACCAAAGCAGTTGCTCCAGAAACCTTTAGATGATTGTTGGTAAACAGTTGTATTAATCATATGCATATAATCTAATACCCCCATCTACTACTTGCTGCTGAAGACTGTTTATGGTGCTAGCTGAAGCTCTGCGTTGCAAATTCTGATAGCATTCCAGAAGTTGCGTCACTCATTGTAAATACCACTTGCTTGCACAGGTCAACACCTGGGACTGGCGTAGGGAATTGTTACTCGCAGAATGCCCAACAACAGTCTTTGAAATAATGTCTTTCAAGCTTCTTATAATAGACCAGACGAGATAAGAAGGGGCTTCAGAATTTAACTATATTACATTCACTGAGTCTTTTCTACTCATTAATTTATATCGAAGAATAAAGTCTTTATAACGAGAATAATGTCTCAAATATTTCACAAGACTTCAGAAAAGAAATTGGTACTATCCTACTTGTAAACCGCTGCAGGGATACAGGAGCACCAGCCGGTAGCTTTCTGCGCAGGTCGTCTTTCAGGAAAACATGACAGGACTCTGAGTGACAGGTACTGAACACGACGATAAAATTATCAAGCTGCCGAGAAATTACTTCGACCAAATGAGGCTGCTGAGTATGAGCCTAAATAAACTAATTCTGTAGTTTCAAAATACGAGGAATTGCGGAGACACAGAAGCGCTCAAGAGAAGCGCGTCTGCCCGCCGAAGTTAATCAGTTGAAGTGCGCGGAGCCAGGCACTCGCGCACATGAAATGGCCGCTGCCTGCTGGCCACTAGAACGTGAACTGAAACGCGGAATGGCACAACCAGGAACCAACCTGGTCTGAGCCATACGCTGCTGTGCCACCAATTGACTCCAGTACTGAACAGAATGACTCAATGCAGCTTTTCTTACGAACATGCGTTTGACACCAGGAGGCTGTATTTTATAGTGTGCAGAACGGATTCTGACACCAGATGGTGTAACAGTAGGGAAAGCGTTGGATAGCGTAGGGGTAAAGATTATTATTCCAACTCCAGAGGATGTAACAGTAGGGAAAGCGTTGGATAGCGTAGGGGTAAAAATTACTATTCCAACTCCAAAGAGTGCCTCAGTAGGGAAAGCGTTGGATAGCGTAGAGTTAAAAATGACTATTCCAACTCCAGAGGGGGCAGCAGTAGGGAAAGCATTGGATAGCGTAGGGGTAAACATTACTATTCCAACTTCAGAGGGTGGAACAGTAGGGAAAGCGTTGGAAAGCGTAGGGGTAAAAATGACTATTCCAACTCCAGAGGGTACTACAGTAGAGAAAACGTTGGATAGCGTACAGGTAAAAATTAATTAGTATTAGTCACCAAATAATAAATATTAAACAATACAATATTTTCCAATACAAAAAAATATGAATTATTTAAAATTAATTCACAATTAAAAGTGCATTTCTCATGTTATTTTCCATGGACTCCTTAGACACGCCTGCAGCCCAATGCGCTGGATGAATTAAGACCAAATTTGACAGAAAGCTACCTTTTGGTGTGCAGATTTTTCTTTTTGTTATTTGCTGAAATCAGTACAGTCGTTTTTGAGAAATTAAAAGAAATCCAAATTTGTATATCTATGACATCGAATAATGTGTGAATAATGATGAGCTCCTGCAGATATCTGCAGAGCTTTGATTGGCTGCCAGAACTTCAACCAGGAAGTGTTGGCAGCCATCTTGGGACTCGCTTCAGCCGAGTCCTAAAAATAAGCATGAAAAAAAGGGTGCAGGGTAGGAATACCCTGCCCCACACGCCTTTTTCTTGCAAAGACAGGGCACAAAAAGCAGTTTATTTTTAAATCACAGCAATTTTTGCAAATATTTTGTGAATTAAAAATAAATAAATGGGGTCTACTGTGCTTGTTTTAGTTGTGCCCCCGGGAGGGCCAGGTACCGGGGAATGCAGTCTTTAATGAAAAATTGAGGGAGGTGCACAGGGCACTCTCCAAGGGCTTCAAAATGACCGTGGGAACACCACCTAGCCAAAGCTAAGTTTAATAATAAGCAAGGGGGCCTCACAGACCTCCCTTGGGCCCCGCGAACCCCCACCTCCCCGGAGTTACAAATTAAAAGCAAGCATTGGTAATGCATCAGTTTTGCCTATGTAATGAATAAAGACCTGTTTTCATGAATCATCGTCCGGGAGAAGGAAAGAGCTCCCTGGCAGATAATGCAGGAGTGGAGAGGATGTGGCACAGCGGCCACAGCTGCTGACTCACGAGCTGGGGATCCCAGTTCGAGTCCCGACGGCGCTGTGCAGCTCAACAGTCTGTGATTCTATGCAAATCACGTAATCTCTCTGGATCATAAATTGATATATAAATATGCTGCAATGGTAAAAGGGAAAACTTCATGAAAATATAGTGCCACCAAAGTGGATGTTAACAGTATTTCAGCAACGAGATGCTGATAAGAGAAGCAGACAAATAACAAGCTTGGTAAATGCAAGACAATATGCTACAGCCAATGGAAATGGAGGAAAGGTAAGTGGCGCGCATAGGAACCAATGAGAAGCCAATAAAGAGAGGAGGGGGATGTAAGTCCCTTTTAAGTTTATATTAAAAACAATACATTTCTCAAGCACAGCACAAGAGCTGTGCAGGTGAATACTAATGATATGGGATGGCGGCGCAGACCCCCCTCTGGGACCACCACCTCTTCGGGGCCACATATTAAAGGATAAAGGGGGGCCGCATGGACACCCCAGGCCCTGGGTACCACCACCTCCCTGGGTCTTAAATAAACATTAAAGAAGGGGGCTGCCCTCCCAGGCCATATACAGCACCTTGGACCACCAACTCCACAAGGACAGCCCATGCACAGAGAAGGAGGGGGCTGCACTGCCCCCCTCCTGGAGCCATTATTGGCCCTGGGGACCACCAGGGCCAGCTCCTTCTGTGTCTCAGAGTGCCCACCCCCCAGACATAGCTGTTTGCTTTAGCTTGGTGGGAGCTGACAGTTCCCACAAAGCAAAAGCAAATACTCCAGTTCCAGCGGGTGGGAGCTGTCGCAGTACTGCAACCCACTGGAAGCAGAGGTTTCATCTCTTATCCTGCCCGCAGACATACAGGCAGGGAAAAGGATGAAACTATTGCTCTTGCACACAGGAAGCTGCATATCCAGCAGCTTCCTGTGTGCAATAGCAATGCCGGCTCCCGCAGGAGGCAGGGAGCCGGCTGGGATAGCAGGGGTGTTGAGGCTCCCACTGCAGTTACGATCCTGCCCACTGGATGCCCTGGCTGGAACCAGGGCAACCAGGGAAACATGGCCGGGCCCTGGGGAATGGAGTTCCCGGGCCGACTTTGCCCGGGGAGGGGGCCTGCCTGTCTCTCCTCTGCCATTCAGTTAAGGCTGGGCCTTGGGAGATGGGGTACCCTCTCCCATTAAGTTGTGGCCAGGCCCTTGGGGATGGGGTCCCCAGACCGTTCTGTTTCTGATGCTCATTACACAGAAATTAAAACACACGAGGAAGCACTTACAAATATAAACATAGAAGGTGCCCCCGTTGAAGCTCTGCTTCTGTAAATAACATAAGATCCTAACTTCTGGACTTGGCGGAGGCAAAGCAGTGTGTTTTCTTGGCAATTCTATATTGAAAAATGATCTGAAATCCTTTGTGGAGGTGAGTGCAACAATGATCTATTGGAGCGCACTCTGTATGTAATTGTGACAAGTGGGTTCTTTCTTGTCCTCTCCTGATGAGAGCAGAGTCCATGGTTCTCCCTTGAAATTGCTAGAGTATGTAAATGTATAATTCACTTGTATGCTTCCCTGTGTGACCCAGTCCTCCTTAGTAGTATGCAAAGGTCTTTATGCCTTTAGCCAGGATGATGGACAGCTTAACAAGCAGCCTTCCAGGCGTTATCTGATGATTTTGGAGAGGAGTTCTTGATGCCGAAGAATAGGAGGACATTTCCACCAAGCAAAGAAGCACGTACTTCATATAGTTAAGAAGAAGTACCCTTGTTTGGAGGAGATTTACCTCTTCGAAGTCACATTGTCTTCTCTGTAGGAAGATTTGTGTTATCACAAATATCTGGTTTAAGACCCACGAGGAACAATCACATTGCCAAAATGCACACAAGGTCACTGGTGACAATTCCTTATGCTCCATTACACAGCAGTAGTGTAGAATACATACTGGACATTTACCCAAAGATGTAGCATTTAGTAATTACCCAGTAGAAAAAACTCCACGTGGGTAAATATTTTGTGCAAAACTGTGGACTCTTGTTGGATAAAAGGGCAGGTGCAGTTCCTTTGTGGCCGAGTCACAGCTACTGACAGACTCACATAAACACTTACACATCCACTCACAGACACACTCAGACAGTCATGCACCCACTCACAGACCAATACAGCCACTCCCATACCCATTCAGACACTCATGCATCTACTCAAAGACCCACTCAGGCACATTCATTCATTCATGGACCCACTGAGACACTCATGCACCCACTCACAGACCCATACAGTCACTCACCCAGCCACTCGCAGACCCATTCAGTGACTCACACACCCACTGACAGAGCACTCGGAGACTAATGCACCTACTCAAACACTCATGCACTCACAGATTGGCACATATTCATGGATGCACTCACAAACCCACTCAATCTCACTCCTATTCACAGACTCATTTAGACACTCACTCACACTCATGCACTTACTCAGACACCTACTCAGACACTCATGTAACCACTCACAGACCCACTGAGACACTCAAGCACGCCTTCATACATCCAGTGAGCCAATTATGCAGCCACTCCCAGACCCATACAAACACTCAAACACCCTTTGAGATGCTCATGCACTCCCTCAACACACTCACTGAGATACTCATGCACTCCCTCACACACTCACTGAGATACTCATGCACTCCCTCACACACCCCTGAGATACTCATGCAATCACTCACACACTTACTTTCAAAGGTTACAGGTTACAGTTGGGAAATAAAATGAAAAAAACAAAGGTTGCAGGGGCATTATATTTAGGAAGCTACATTAATAAAGACCTTAGAAGTTCCCTGAAAAACCGAAGGTTACAGGGACACTATAGTTAGGCTCACATTTCACTCATACAAAACAAGTGAAATTCAGCAGTTATAGTTAACTGAGCTAAGCATATCATATACCCCCGCAATGCACTGCTTTTGACCTAAAATGTTACAATACTCATGACATGGTCAGTGAAATTACTGATAACATCTCAAATGACATCTCTGATGGCATCATCCATAGTAGCATTCACACACCCACTCATACCCCTATACAACCTCTCATATACCCACACAATTACTCCCATACCATTCACAGACCCATACAAGTACTCACATAATCACTCACTCATCTACTCATTCACTCAAACAGCCACTCACACAACTACTCATTCATCCATACAGCTACTCTTACAACCAGTCATTCACACACACAGCCACTCAAATAGCCACATACTCATCCATACAGCTACTCACATATTACCACTTATTCACCTACACAATCATTCACACACCCACTCACTCACCCATACATCCTCTCAACACAGCAACTTACATATCCATTCAAGCACTCATATGCCCATTCACACATCCATACTAGCACATCCATTAAACTCACCCACACATCCATTCACAAAGGCCCCATACTCTATAATACAGCCACCAACTCACTTAACCAAAAACCCACTCAAGCAGTCACTCACTCATCCATACAGTCACTGTCACACCCAATCACTCACTCACACACCCACTCCCTCACCATTACCCTTCACTCACAAAGCCACTCACTCACCCAAACAGCTACTCAAACACCTACATATACACCCATACAGTCACTCACACACCCACTCACACTCCCATACCACCACTCATCTAGGATACACAGAGTAACACAGCCACTCACATAATATATGATAGAAATAGTATCACTCATTAGTAGTACACAAAGTATACTATTTTAACTTTTGTAGCACTCTGGAATATATGTTTAACACTCATAATAACAATTTAGAAAACACTCACTGTTTGATGTTATCAGTGATGTCATTTGAGATGTCATGAGTGATGTAACTGAGCATGTCAGGAGTGATGTAATATGTGAGCTCATACGCAGTGCACTGCGGGGGCATACATTATCCTTAGCTCAGCTGATTATAACTGCTGAATTTCACTGGTTTTGTTCAAGTGAAATGTGGTCCTAGCTATAACATCCCTGTATCCTGTATCATATATATATATATATATATATATATATATATATATATATATATATATATATATATATATATATATATATATATATATATATATATATATATATATATGTAAACAACCTTTTTCCTCCCGTTCGAAGAAATTCACAGACTACTCACGATGCTTAAGTGATTTATTAACACGAAATCAGCAGCTCCCTACCGACGCGTTTCGCCACTAAGGCTTGGTCACGGTGAATGTGATCATTTACAGAGTGCTATTTACATCTTTGAATCATGAACATGAACAGAGGACTTTGCTCAATCATTCCGGACTACTGAGTAGTCTCCATCTTGGAATGGTCAAAAGTTCAACAACATGAATTTCGCCACATTATGTTTTGAAAATTAAATATTTTAGCATTATATTGGCTCTTTGCATGAATGAAATTTGCTCAATGTCGCCCAAGTGGGCAATTGTATTCAACTGATATACAATCAAATTAATCAACAAATTATATAAAATTATATAAAAACGATTTCAACATAAATCCTGCCCATGTGGGCTATTAGAGCTGCAATAGTTACTAATCAAATATATTCCAGAATTTCATAAGTCTTGCCCCAGTGGGCTGTTTGTTTGTGGCTCTCCTTGTTCCAAAAAGACGTTAAGTTTGTCCTCCAGATCTTATTACATGTTCCTGCATGAGAAAAAATGTATCTTTTAAAATCAATATAGCTAACATATTTACATATTAAAAATTATAGAGAGAGATGTCAAAACCTGGTTACATTTCACAATTCATCCTAGGTGGACTGCCATTTCTTCACTACAGTTCATCCCAATTGGATGTAAGGTCTCAAAATCGATGATGAACTTCGATTCTAAGATTCTCAGCTGTCGCAGTCTATCACCCCCCCTTACATTCTCTTTGACTGCATCTAGTACCAAGAATATCAATAAATTGTCATTCTGGTTGTGGTGTGTCTTGAAATGACGGGCTACAGGATAAAGCTCATTGTTGTTTCTGATAGCCCGTTTGTGCTCCAATATCCTAATTTTTGCCCTGTGTTTGGTGCTTCCAATATAGAATTTCCCACAGGGACAAATTAAACAATACACACAATATTCAGTGTTGCAGTCAAAGTTGCCCATGATGGACAATTGCCTGGAACTGTTGGGTATTTGTACTTTCTTGCAGTTGGTACTTCCTTTACAAGCCTTGCACTTCATACAACATTCAAATCCGGCTCTGCTCTTGGCTTCTGTTTTCTTTCTAGATGAGACCATGTTTCTGCTCAGATTATCTTTTAAAGATCTTCCTTTACGGAAGTTAATCTGTGGATTTTCCGTTATATGTTTACTCAGAAACTTATCTGTTGTAAGAATTGGCCAATTTTTTGTCAATACTTTCCTCACCATGTGTGCTTGCCCTGAGTAGGTGGTGACAAATCTTACTGTCCCCTCCTCTTCACTCACATTTCTTTGTTTAGGTACCAGTAAGTCAGTTCTTGCTACTTTATCAACTCTAGCAACAGCTTGATTGATAGTTTTTACAGAGTATCCTCTTTCTTTAAACCTGTCAATCATCACAAGTTTCTCTCTTTCAAAATTGATGCTGTCACTATTGTTTCGTTTCGCTCTCAGCAACTCACCGAAAGGGATACTTTGGATGAGGCTGTAAGGATGAGCGCTGGTGGCAAACAACAGGCTATTCCCCGCAGTTTCTTTTCTATGCAGGCTGGTGGACAGTTTATTATTTCTGACCTCCACTATAGTATCTAGAAAGATGACTTTCTCTCTGCTTATGTGGGAAGTCAATTTGATGTTCATCTCGTTGTTATTGAGATTAGCAACGTATCTCCTGGCACTCACTTCATCCCCCTTCCAGATGCAGAAAATGTCATCTATAAAGCGAGTCCAGAGTATCACCCTTTCCCCCTGGTCGCCTTGGCTGCTGGACACCTGCTCCTCCCACCAGCCCATGAATAAATTCGCGTAGCTGGGGGCGAAGCAGGTGCCCATCGCCGTGCCCTGCATTTGCCTGTACAGTTGGTCGTTGAAATAAAAAAAGTTGTTTGATAGAGAGAATTGTGTCATTTTAATCAACATCTCACTGTGTGACTGGGTGGTGATCGATCTAGCTCTTAGGAAATGTCTGACTGCTTGGATGCCAGTTTCATGTTTAATCGATGTATATAAACTGGTCACATCCATGGTTATTAACAGGTAGTCAGATTCCCAAGTTAGATCGTGGATCAAATTTAGAAAATGCATGGTGTCTCTAAGGTAAGCTGGTAAGGACATCACAAATGGTCTCAGAAAGTAATCTATATATTTGGATGTTATTTCTAATTGTGACCCCATGGATGACACAATGGGTCTACCTGGTGGAACTAGTGGATCTTTGTGCAGTTTTGGCAGTAGGTATAATACCGGTGTTTTCGGATATTTACATTTCAATCCGAGATATTCACCCTTTTCCAGAATGCCGTTTTCATGCCAAATCAATAACATACCATCATATTTTTCCAGAGAATTTGATTGTATATCAGTTGAATACAATTGCCCACTTGGGCGACATTGAGCAAATTTCATTCATGCAAAGAGCCAATATAGTGCTAAAATATTTAATTTTCAAAACATAATGTGGCGAAATTCATGTTGTTGAACTTTTGACCATTCCAAGATGGAGACTACTCAGTAGTCCGGAATGATTGAGCAAAGTCCTCTGTTCATGTTCATGATTCAAAGATGTAAATAGCACTCTGTAAATGATCACATTCACCGTGACCAAGCCTTAGTGGCGAAACGCGTCGGTAGGGAGCTGCTGATTTCGTGTTAATAAATCACTTAAGCATCGTGAGTAGTCTGTGAATTTCTTCAAACGGGAGGAAAAAGGTTGTTTACATATCCAGGGTGGCCGGCACCCGCACAGGCTCGCCGTGACCAGAGACTGGGAGCAGCCGGGAATGGTTGTTTGTATATATATATATATATTACCTACTGGCGGTCGCCAGTAGGTATATATAGTTAGGATTTTTTCTCTATGGGTTTTTTGAAAATTCTATGTCTAATAACTTTGGCGTTTGTGGACGGAATTGGCTGAAATTTTCAGGAAAATGGCACATTTTGTTTCTGAGCAGCCCTTGAAAATTTGGGGGGGGTTCGTCAAGGGGGGGCCGAGAAAAAAGGGGGGTCCCAAAACGCGTTTTTCCCATGTTAATTTCCATAGGGCGGTTGGCCTCACTTTTAGCCCGAACGGCTGAATGGATTTGCACGAAACTTGGCAAAATTGTAGGGACTGGTAGCCCGATGTGCCTTTTGTAGGTCTCAATATATGTGCTCCAGTGGATTTTGAGAAATTAACGTTTAAAAAAAGATATATATCTGTAACAGCGGACCGGGCAGCGCTCTGGTTCGCGGACTTTTCGCGCAACGGAGCTTTGTGAAGCGAAGCTGATTGGTTCTCCGGCGTCTGTCAACATTCCAAACAGTCCGTAGCGGCCGCCATCTTGTCTCTCGGTAGGATCGAGAAACAAGAGGAGGCCAAAGCGAAGGGGCAAATGACCATAAGGGGGCATAGTACATTGTCGCTCACCCCCTAGGTTTGATGTGGAGGTTTTAAAAGGGCCCCGCGGGGCAAAAAAAAATAAAAATAATAATAATCGAACAGCTGAATGGATTTGCACGAAACTTGGCAAAATTGTAGGGACTGGTAGCCCGATGTGCCTTTGCTAGATCTCAATATATGTGCTCCAGTGGATTTTGAGAAATTAACGTTCAAAAAAAGGTATATATCTGTAACAGCGCACCGCTTCGCGTACTTTTCGCGTTACGGAGCTTTGCGAAGCGAAGCTGATTGGCTCTCCGGTGTCTGTAAACATTCCAAACAGTCCGTAGCGGCCGCCATCTTGTCTCTCGGTAGGATCGAACAGCTGAATGGATTTGCACGAAACTTGGCAAAATTGTAGGGACTGGTAGCCCGATGTTCCTTTGCTAGGTCTCAATATATGTGCTTCAGTGCATTTTGAGAAATTAACGTTCAGAAACAAGATATATATCTGTAACAGCGCTCCGCTTCGCGGAGATAAAATTATATGTGTATTACCTAGCTGTTGCTAACACCAGTTAGCGACGGCTAGTAGAAGATAGCGACCATCTTGGGCCCCACTTTGCATGTGAGTGATATTTATCACTAATGACATGCAAAGTGGGCATGCCAAGATGTTAGCGACTGGAAACAGTCGCTAACATCGCTATCTCCTATTATCAACTTTTGGAAATATTCGAGATAAGGGCGAATATCTCTAAAAGCTACCACCTGCCCTGAGCAGTTCTTAGCCATGTTATCCAATGGGAGGTGGATAACATGGCTAAGAGCATGAGTTTTCAGCGATATTAATGCATTGCGGTCGTTTTTTATCGTATTTCCGATAAACCTTGATAATAGCAAGGTTTATCTGCGATAATTTCTGACGGTAAAAAAATCGTTGCTAAGCATCGTTAGGGATAAATATCGCTTAACTTTGGTAATATGCCCCAACGTCTGTTAACGTTCGATTCGAAGGAAATCAGGAAGTGTTGAAAAACATTGTCTGCGCCATCTTGTCTTTTTTCAAATGCCACACTTTTGTCGTGCACGGCAGCCATTTTAGATGCCTTGACCAGACCCACTCTGTGCACGCTGTCGATCCTTAGCATGGCTCCCCACCCTCGCAAGCATCTCCCCCAGGCAGTGGTCACCCCCGCTCTCTGTCTTATGCATGGGTAATAAACCTCCCCCATCTGCGCTGCTGTTCCCTGAGAATCACACCCTGTGCCCGCCCGACACCTCCCTTTCGCCCTATTCACTACCGCACCCTCTGACACTCCTTTTCCTCTGTGTCCGATTGTCCAGGCTGGTCCTAGGGTATCAGCTAGCCCTGCAGATGTAGTTTATGGCCACAGCTGTAAAGAATCACCCCTCTTCAAAGGAGTTATAGTAGATCAAGGCCCACACTCGATGAGATCCGTCACAGCAGAAGCGTTGCTATTATCTGAAAACCATCCTGTATTGTGATTGGGGAGGGGACCGAGCCTGAAGCGGAAGATTCCAGGGATGACTGTTTGTACATCAAAGTTTTTACATTTATGTGTCACATTAAAAATATATAGCACTCCGACAAAGTAGTAAGATTATAAAACTTTAATAATTTATAAATATATACAAGAAAACAAAAATAGTAATAACATATAAACATTTTTAGGGAAAAACAACGAAGTAGCGGTCGGCTGTGTGAATAGTCCCAACGCAGCACAACGTCCAGATTTCCGGCGTGGGGCGTCGCGGGGGGTGGGTCATCAGTAGCAAACTGTTGTGCGAATAGTTCCAAGGCAGCAGAACGCGCCGAAATCTAGATGACACGAAAGTGATGTCTAGTAAGTTGCCACCCAGCAAATAACGGCATGGGGCGTCGCGGGGGGTGGGTCATCAGTAGCAAACTGTTGCGCGAATAGTTCCAAGGCAGCAGAACGATGGCACCAAGGTGATGTCCAGTAAGTTGCCGCACTGGTTTTGGTATCCTACAATGCTGCTCCGAATAACGGCGTGGAGCGCCCCGGGGGAGGCGGCGTGAACGGGCCTCTCCAGGTGGAGTCTCGTCTGTTGTAGTGGGGCGCCCCTTTACCGTTTCAGTTGCCATTCCGTCCGTTTTTGGTCCACTGTGTCAAAAGCCGCAATTCAGCTGAGTTGCGCCCACTCTTGCGGTGCAGCGATAGGCGGCTGTCACAGGACTCTCAAAATGGCGGCAGGCTGTTTCCTTTTTGGGCCTGGTCCACTGAAATGGCCCTGGGACACCTTGGAAATCGGACGCTTGTCTGCTAGGTCTTGGACCTCATTCTCGAAAGCGTCCCCTCCGCCTTGAGAATTCATCAAAAGTTTTGGGGGCTCCGACTCCTGCAGGCTTCTGGTGGGGAGCGGCTGCCATGATTGCTCGCGGAATGACCACGACTGAGCTACGAGATGGTGGTGCTTTCATGCTGACGCCAGCTTCAGTCTGAAACATCCAGAAACAAGGTGGGGCTTTCATCGTTTGGGGAAAAAAAAAAGTTTTCATCCTATGAAAAGTGTTGTTTTTAGGTCACATGATCAAGCCTTCCATCATTAGGAAACCAAAAGTAAAATGAACCAATGAAAAGTTTTATAAACAAGTCACATGACCTGTTATGCGGCATAGGGTGTAAAATTAGGAGAAAATACGTTGGCACGTGAGGCGGCGTCAGTAGCGGACCGATGTGCGAATAGGCCGAAGGCAACACAACGCGCCAAGATCCGGATGGCACCGAGGTGGTGTCCAGCAAGTTGCAGCACTGGTGTGGCCATCCTACAATGCTGAAAGTCGGCGTGGGGCGCCCCGTTGGCCTGTGAGTTTGCGTCAGTAGCGGACCGATGTGCGAATAGGCCGAAGGCAGCACAACGCGCCAAGATCCGGATGGCACCGAGGTGGTGTCTAGTAAGTTGCCGCACTGGTGTGGCTATCCAACAATGCTGAAAGTCGGCGTGGGGCGCCCCGTTGGCCTGTGAGTTTGCGTCAGTAGCGGACCGATGTGCGAATAGGCCGAAGGCAGCACAACGCGCCAAGATCCGGATGGCACCGAGGTGGTGTCTAGTAAGTTGCCGCACTGGTGTGGCCATCCAACAATGCTGAAAGTCGGCGTGGGGCGCCCCGTTGGCCTGTGAGTTTGCGTCAGTAGCGGACCGATGTGCGAATAGGCCGAAGGCAGCACAACGCGCCAAGATCCGGATGGCACCGAGGTGGTGTCTAGTAAGTTGCCGCACTGGTGTGGCCATCCTACAATGCTGAAAGTCGGCGTGGGGTGCCCCGTTGGCCTGTGAGTTTGCGTCAGTAGCGGACCGATGTGCGAATAGGTCGAAGGCAGCACAACGCGCCAAGATCCGGATGGCACCGAGGTGGTGTCTAGTAAGTTGCCGCACTGGTGTGGCCATCCTACAATGCTGAAAGTCGGCGTGGGGCGCCCCGTTGGCCTGTGAGATGGCGTCAGTAGCGGACCGATGTGCGAATGGGGCCAAAGGCAGCGCAACAATATTTTCTGATTTGAAGACACCACAAGGCGCTGAGATGCCAAGATCCGGATGGCACCGAGGTGGTGTCTAGCAAGTTGTGGCACTGGTGTGGCCATCGTACAATGGTAAAAGTCGGCGTGGGGCGCCCTGTTGGCCTGTGAGATGGTGTCAGTAGCGGACTGATGTGTGAATGGGGCCAAAGGCAGCGCAACAATATTTTCTACTATATTTTCGGAGTAGAAGACACCACAAGGCGCTGAGATGCCAAGATCCGGATGGCACCGAGGTGATGTGTAAGTTGCGGACCGATGTGCGAATGGGGCCAAAGGCAGCTCAACAATATTTTCTGAAGAGAATACACCACAAGGCGCTGAGATGCCAAGATCCGGATGGCACCGAGGTGATGTCTAAGTTGCGGACCGATGTGCGAATGGGGCCAAAGGTAGCGTAACAAGATTTTCTGTATGGAAGATACCACTAGGCGTTGAGATGCCAAGATTCGGATGGCACCGAGGTGATGTCTAGCAAGTTGTGCCACTGGTGTGGCCATCGTACAATGGTAAAAGTCGGCGTGGGGCGCCCTATTGGCCTGTGAGATGGTGTCAGTAGCGGACTGATGTGCGAATGGGGCCAAAGGCAGCGCAACAATATTTTCTGACTGACACCACAAGGCGCTGAGATGCCAAGATCCGGATGGCATCGAGGTGATGTCTAAGTTGCGGACTGATGTGGGAATGGGGCCAAAGGCAGCGTAACAATATTTTCTGTATGGAAGATACCACTAGGCGTTGAGATGCCAAGATTCGGATGGCACCGAGGTGATGTCTAGCAAGTTGGTGTGGTCATCCTACAATGCTGAAACTCGGCGTGGGTCACCCCATTAGCCTGTGAGATGGCGTCAGTAGCGGACCGATGTGCGAATAGGCCGAAGGCAGCACAACGCGCCAAGATCCGGATGTCACCGTGGTGGTTTCATAGTTGAGAGGCACTTCATCTGCAGTGGGGCGCCGAGATCCGGATGGCACCGAGGTGATGTCTAGCAAGTTGCTGTACTGGTGTGGTCATCCTACAATGCTGAAATGTAGTGGGGCGCCCCTTTACCGTTTCAGTTGCCATTCAGCTGAGTTTCGGCCGCTCTTGATGCTACAGCGACAGGCGGCTGCAAGAGGACTCTCAAAATGGCGGCCTGTTCTTTGGATTTGGGCCTGGTCCACTAAAATGGCCCTGGGACACCTTAGAACTCGGACGCTCGATTTTTTTTCCTTTCCTGTACATGCAAAAAAAGGTAAATGCCCGGTATGTTACACGCTTCATCTGCCACGATGAACTCTCCAGAGGAACCGAAAAAAAATATAGTTGTGGTAACTATACCATGCATCGTCATATGGAGAGGTGGCACCAATTAATTATAGTGCTGCATAAAAGAGAGATTTGGAGGAGAACCCCTGACCTGCTAGTACATTCATCAAAGAAGTGGCACTGAGAGCTTCAGAGGCAAGGGAAACGGTCCCAAATATTTAGAAGAACTTTGGAAAGATTAAAATGACATGTTTAGATTGTGGTAAATTAATTTCATGTGGGCAGATGAGTGTTACTCTAATAAATACAGCATATGAACATCATCATAGTCGATGGTTGGTAGAGACATTTTGACTATATCCTGGACCTGCCCGTCCTCGCCCAAAATGGCGCCGGAATAAATGGGACTCGTAACTCCTTGTTGTGTACTGGTTGCAGAACCTTGAAATCACGAGATACGTATGCAGTTTTGAAGCACATGGCGGGCGGGGACGAGAATTGATTGAATATTTCGACATCCCTATTGATATTAAGTTCTGATGTGTTATTGATTACTGTACTGTTGAAAATTCGAATTAACGTCACCCATGGTACTTGCCCGCAAATGTATATCTAGATAATTTTATTGTAACTGGCCCTGTCGTATTTTAATTATAAAATGTACGTCCACCGATTCCGTAACTGTTAGACACCTTAGTTTTTGCAACCTAATGGCCCGCCCGTTACGTTCCTCTACAGTGTAAATGTCTATTCATCATATACGATTACAGTTTGCTCCGTGGCAGGCCCACGTGGTTATAGGCTCGTATTTGTATAATGAAATTTTCACAATAAAGGTTTTTAAAAGAAAACATGGTAGTAGTGTATACATTGGTAAAGTTTTTAATAATAGTCACTGTTTTAGAATCATTAAAAGGCAAGTGAAATAAAGCAGACCAATTACATGAAGGGTAAAAGGTATAATACGAAGGAACGCAGTAAAGATAAATGGTCAAGGGCTGTTGTGTTTTCTTTTCCTGCAACATAAAGTGATCGATAAGAATCTCATATTCAGGCGTATCGGCGACTAAGACAGCAGGTCGACCCTCTTTTGCTCAACGGCTCCGTCATGGGACGAAGAAACGCTCTTTTTCTCGAAAAAAGAATATATTTTACTTGCAGGACAGTTGTAAAATTTCCGGGAAAGTACATTAGCCTGGAACATTATAACATATATTTAAGAGAAAATAATGTTCGGAAGTAATTAAAAGCGTAATTTTTAGGTGATATGACCAAGGCTTTCATCATTAGAATAAGAAAAGTAAAATGAACCAATGAAAAGTTTTATTAACAAGTCACATGACTTGTTATGCTTACGTTACGCGCTGCGCGCCCCGGATGACTTCCGGATGCGCTAACGCGGCGCGTCATATGACGCATTACGCGACAACGCAGGTCCAGAATATAGTCAAAATGTCTCCACCAACCAGCGGTCGAAACACAACCCCTTTCAGCAGGCTAAATAGTTCTGTTAAATGACAACAGAAGGGACAGGCAACAAGAACCATCAGTCAAAGAGGGGAGGGCTAGTTCTTCTCTACCGGGTTACATTGGGGCGCTACCGGAACTGATCGAATTGGTAGTCTACAGTGTTTCTGGATGTTTCAGACCGAAGCTGGGGTTAGCATGAGAGCAGCACCATTTCGTAGCTCCGTTGTGGCCATTCCGCAACCAATCATGGCAGCCGCTCTTTATCGTTATTTTGGGCGGGGTGGGTGGCGGAGCCGAGCTGTTTTGCAGGCATCATTGTGTGGAGTTCAGTTCATCTCACTAGTTTTGTATTTGTCATGAGGGGTTGTTCCTAATGTTTCTATTTTAGCGAGGTCAAAAAGAGATCCCATTAGTGGCCTACTGATTTTGCTCGATTCCTTTTCTTTTTTTTTACACGATTTTTCGTTATCTGCAAAGACTAAACAGAGTATTGCGACTCTGTGTTTGTTTGTAAATAGAGAATGAACCAAAGAGAACTAATTCTAAAACAGTAAATACTTGGATAACAATCAATCAAATGGAGAGAGAAGCAGGCACGACGGATTACAACGGGGGCAAAGGCCTGCGTTAACTACCTTTCACTATCTGCAAAGAGAGAGTACTCCTAATAGAAATGAGGGGGGGGGGGCACCATTCAAAGCAGATCAGTGTGCATAAACACGAAAATGTTTTCACTTACCACGTACTTGACATTCGACAGCTTATGATATTTGCTATTAAAAAACCATTGAAATTCACTGAAAAAACCATAGGTTATAGACCATATATAGTTAGGAATTAGCATTTACAAAACCTTGAAAATTCACTGAAAAAACCATAGGTTATAGACCATATATAGTTAGGAATTAGCATTTAAAAAACCTTATTTTACTCACACAAAACCATTGAAATTCCATATATAGTTAGTTGCACTAACTATATATCGCGCACCCGCAATCCACTGCTGATCATGTCACATATTACATCATTCATGACATGGTCAGTGACATCACTGATGACATCACTGATGACATCTCAAATGACATCACTGATGACATCTCATTTGACATCAATGACCACATCACTGATGATATCATTCATGTGACAATACAATGCATCTCCTCACATTTTAATATAACCTCTGTTTCACCCAGTGTTAAATACAGAGTATAATTTTTGAAACCATTGACACACCAATACTAGTTACTACATACGTACTCACTGATTCCTACGTCTACACACACATTCACTCATTCACCCATACAATCATTCATACATACAATCACTCATCTTTACAACACTATCATATGCACTCATACACCTATACAGACACTCACACTCTGCCACTTATCCATGGAGTTACTCACACACCTAGTCAGTCCTGTAAAGAATCAATCACACTTCCATTTTCTTGTCTATACAGTTAAACATAGAGCACCTTACATTTTCAAACATATAGTAACACATACTTACTTTCTTATACAATCATTGATACAAGTACACATTGATCTGCACAGAGTCACACACCTCCCAGCCAGCCACACACACACTCAGTCTCCCATACAAATACTTGGACAATCAATCAATAACCCATATAGTTAATCATATAGCTACTGATCAACACATGCAGTAGTTTACAGAACAACAGACATAATGATGCACAAATTAAGACAGTTTAGTCACTAACCCATGCACTCAGTGAGACACATTTAATCACTCACTCATACATTCAGTCATGCACCTACTAAATCCTTCGTCCAGACAGTTATACATCTACTCATTCTTCAATATCTAAAACATATTTAAACTTTACAGAAACACACAGTCACTGGATGATGTCATCAGTGATGTCATCAGTGATGTCATTTGAGATGTCATCAGTGATGTCATCAGTGATGTCACTGACCATGTCATGAATGATGTAATATGTGACATGATCAGCAGTGGATTGCGGGTGCGCGATATATAGTTAGTGCAACTAACTATATATGGAATTTCAATGGTTTTGTGTGAGTAAAATAAGGTTTTTTAAATGCTAATTCCTAACTATATATGGTCTATAACCTATGGTTTTTTCAGTGAATTTTCAAGGTTTTGTAAATGCTAATTCCTAACTATATATGGTCTATAACCTATGGTTTTTTCAGTGAATATATATATATATAAAAGTCTTCGGCAGCCACCAGCTCCTCTCCTTGCGACGTCGGTGCGCGCTTCGGGTAATAATTGTTTAAAGGTCCTGGACTTTGCAAAAGAAAAGGCGGCAGCAATAAACAGACCAGCCTTACTGGTTAAGAAACCACTCAAAAAGGACAGCAATGACATTACATTAGGATGATAACAACTTTCAATGTAGAAGCAATGGCGGTGCGTGAAACTCTTAAAAAACACTGGCACATAGTCAGAAGTGACCCAATAATAGGATCACAGGTCAGCATGCATCCACCAGTAACATATAGGAAAATGCGTTCCCTAAAGGATATGCTGGTTAAAAGCTACATGGGGTAACCAAACAACAGACGTGGATCCAACAACAGCAGAGGTTCTTTAAATGTGGTAAATGCAAGGCCTGTAGCACGAGCAAAAACAGAAGAACATATCCTTTACCAACTGGTGAAACAGGTAACATAAAGAAATGTATGAATTGTAACACAAACTTTTGTGTATATGCTAGACTGTGTAAATGTATATAGGCAGCACAATCTTTCCTGCATTTGAAAGCGATTAAGAATGTTGATCTGAGTTACGCAACAGCACAACACTGGTTAAAAGATCACAACAAAGATACTAATAGTTTTTCGTTCTTTACCATTGACAGGATCACAGCGACCCCAAGAGGCTCTGTTCGCGAGAAGCAGTTGAGAATTCTGGAGTCGCAGTATATTATACTCCTCGAGACTTAGAATCCCTTTGGGTTAAATGAAGATGAGGAACTTTATGTTCAAATTGGATGAGTACCCCCACTGATTTCTGTTATGATTGTTGTTTTCATTGTGAACCATTATTTCTCTGTGTAGCCTGTGCCTGGACAGAGGGCTCTTTGTCTTGACACAGAAACAGCGGATTGGAAATTTCACAGGAGGCATAGCCATATTCACTGCCTCCCAATCCAACCACAATCCAACTCACCCACGATGTCATCTATAGTGTGATGCAACACAGGATGGTTTATTCATGTATTTATTTAATTAAGCTTGGATGTGATATCAAAAACGCACTTGCAGGGACTTAACGAACACATTTGGTCTCTGCTAAGTCAGGAACCATTAACCCCACTGGGGAACAACACTAACTTTATGAATAACCTGCCTGAACCCAGATGACAACTGCCTTCCCAGAGCTTACCTAGTTGTGTCTTCAATGTTTTCTGCACTCACCAACCACCTATCACTGTCTCTTTAGTGAGGCTCCCCTGTACATAACCCCCCTCACTCCTAAAATCGATGCAAGCTTAGTGCACACTATAACAGAGAGGGTTTTTGTTTATTTATTAATAATTTATTCATTTATTTATATTTTTATTTTTCAAAGTGAGATCATTCTCACACACAATTTACTGAGGACCAATACCCCCGCAACAACGCATTTATTAACTGCTTAGGCCACTTGGCAACAAATACAGTGATGTGGAGGAGCTGGTACCCACTATGAATTCCAAACCCATTTCGCATAAACAAGAAATGAATTATACCTATGTTTTGATACATCTGCAATTATAAAGTAAAGTAAAGTCCAGATTTGTAAAGCGCACAATCACCCGTAAGGGTCTCTAGGCGCTGGGGGCCGTCGGGAAGATTAAGCGAGCTATTGCCCAGAGTCACATGGTGCTGGGCTAACCTGCCGCCGGAGCCGGGGATCGAACCGTGATCCCCAGATTCCAGCGTCAGTCGCCCTGGCCGCGGCGCCACACCTCTCCCATTAGTGTGCAACACTTGTTGATAATAATTGAATTATGGTTGGATGTAATTTATCATTTATACTTATAATTTAAGAATTCAAAATGCAGCACTGTGGCAGTTTTTTAAAGAATTCTATGTTGGATCACGACGTATGACTAAGGAAAAAGACTTTCTTTCAATGTACCGTGCTCTGAATGTCTTCAATGTCTATGGGTGGAACACGAGCATTGGTCCCTTGTTTATGTCATGTAAATAACACATTAAATGGTGGTTTTGTTATTGTAACCTTGGCTTGTGAAAAAGACCGTTCCGGTCGAAACGCGTCGCCAGTAACATGTTCTTTACACAGACCCTGGTGTGTGAGTCTCTTTATCTTGGGGGGAGGAAGCCTGCAGGATTTTTCAAATATATATATATATATATATATATATATATATATATATATATATATATATATATATATATATATATATATATATATATATTACCTACTGGCGGTCGCCAGTAGGTATATATAGTTAGGATTTTTTCCCTATGGGATTTTTGAAAATTCTATGTCTAATAACTTTGGCGTTTGAGGACGGAATTGGCTGAAATTTTCAGGAAAATGGAACATTTTGTTTCTGAGCAGCCCCTGGAAATTTGGGGGGGGTTCGTCAAGGGGTGGCCAAGAAAAAAGGGGGGTCCCAAAACGTGTTTTTCCCATGTTAATTTCCATAGGGCGGTTGGCCTCACTTTTAGGCCGAACGGCTGAATGGATTTGCACGAAACTTGGCACAATTGTAGGGACTGTTAGCCCGATGTGCCTTTGCTAGGTCTCAATATATGTGCTCCA
Source organism: Lissotriton helveticus (assembly GCF_964261635.1). Lineage (NCBI taxonomy): Eukaryota > Metazoa > Chordata > Amphibia > Caudata > Salamandridae > Lissotriton > Lissotriton helveticus. Next base: position 1,379,424,910 of record NC_136059.1, read on the forward strand.
GTGGATTTTGAGAAATTAACGTTCAAAAAAAGATATATATCTGTAAGCGCGCTCCAGGCAGCGCTCCGGTTCGCGTACCTGACGCGTAACGGAACTTCGCGTAGCGAAGCTCATTGGCTCTCCGGTGTCTGTCAACATTCTAAACAGTCCGGAGCGGCCGCCATCTTGTCTCTCGGTAGGATCGAGAGACAAGAGGAGGCCAAAACAAAGGGGGAAATGACCATAAGGGGGCATAGTAGATCCTCCCTGACCCCCTAGGTTTGATGTGGAGGCTTTAAAAGGGCCCCGCAGTGCAAAAAAAAAAAAAAAAAATGTTGTTTTTTTGCGTGGGGAGCGCCCGGTCCGCGAACAGGGAAGCGTTCTGGGGAGCGTACTATAAGGAAAAAAGAATGATAGACTTTTCAAATACTGTATGTTAATTGATTGTTGGTTTTGTTGATTATTTTTTAATTTCTTTATTTTTTAAGCAATTATTTATTATTGTGATTGTGTTTCAAAATTTAATAACATTTCTAACATTTCACTGTCTGAAATGTCGTCATTTTCATTGAACATAGCTTGTAATCTCTGAGTGTGTAAAATGTCCTCATTTTGAAGGAGGTCATCTACTGCTTGCACACATTGCAGTAGTTCTTTGTCCCAAGTTTCATCCATAAATTCTATATAATTTGGATCAATTAATTCTTGGCTGCTCTCTTGCAGGACAATTTGAAATGAAACTTTCTGTTCGCTTTCCATGTTACCTGAAATTTGGATAAAAGAAATATATATTAGTAGAGATAGGGCACTGTTGGGATTAATTTTAGATAGGCAGTTTTTATCAGTGAATTTATCTTTGGGCAGTGTATAGTATCAGAGTGGAAGTAGGAATATAAAAAAGTGTATGTGATTTAACGTAAGTAAATTCATAATTATACAAGAGAAACCTAACTCTATCCATAACTATAACAGAGAAGTCTATCTAAATCTATAACTACTACAGAGGGATAGTATATAACTATCAGAAAAAGTTTACCATATTAACTGATAGTGCACAATATACTTCAGTTTTTAAAATAACAACTTACCTTTACAAAGAAGTTGAAGTGATTAGTGAAAATCCAATTGAAATGTACACCAGGAAGTAGTAGTCAAAATGGCTGTGTTTCCTTCTCTTCCTTTATATATATTCAGGTATATAACCAATCAAATGTCAGGTAAAAAAAGTAGAAAATGAAAGTAATATTTTCATTGGTTGTCAATTCCAACACTTCAGATGTGTTTTGTGAAGTAATTTACCTCACGGTATTTAGAGAGGTCTACAGGCTAAATGGCTAAATGGAATTTCAATCAAATTTGTGAAAATGATAGGGATTGGTATGTAGTATGAGCTAATCTATATTTGGTGAAAGTGTCTCCAGTCGTTTTTCTGTAAATTACTTTCCCACCTTTTTTGATGGAGCGCTTCCCGGGGAGCGCCCCGGTACGCGAACTGGCGAGCGCCCCGGTACGCGAACTGGCGAGCGCCCCGGTACGCGAACCTGAAGCGTTACGGGAGTCCACCATTTTGTGTTTCGGTCGAATTAAGATACAAGATCGAGGGCAACTAATGTTCAGAATGGGTAGAAGGGGGCACGGTAGACTTATCTTGACCCCCTAGGTTTTCTGAGGGTGGCTGAGGAGGCCCATATATGCGGAAAAAAAACATTTTTTTTTTTAATTTCGCGAGGTTAGCTTCCGGTCCGCGTACCGGGTAGCGCCCCGGGGAGCGTACTTTGTTGAAAATTAGTAAAAAAAGTTAGAGTAAAATAATAATTGTGAGTGATCAGATGTAGGGTAGCTCTGAGAAGAGCTTTTGGGTTTATGGTACATTTAGGTACTTATAAGTAGGTACCAATGCACAGTCTTAAATTCAGAATGAAAATTCTGTTGCCCTCATCTGAGAAGTGAACTCCATCTCCTCTGTAGATATCTTGCATGTAGTAACGGAAGTTATTGTTGTACACGGAGCCCATTCCATGGTCTCTCATGTAAGCTGAAACAGATTTGTTTACATGCTTCCTCGACTTCTCAATTTGTGGACAAAATTGGTTCGACCACCTCCATTTCTGTCTTTGGCATATATTTGAATATACCAAGGCAGTCTGAGGAAAAAGTGCCATTAATTGCTCACAGGTGTCCTTTAAAAGCATTTCCAGACCTACCCCAGTCAAAGTGCCCAAGTCATTACCTCCACAGTGCACAATTAACAGGTCAGGTTTTGGCAAATGCATAAAGGTTTTCATCAATGGTATCAATTGGTGACATTTTAATCCTCTGTGGCCAAACCACTTAATTTCCACATCTTGTAAATTGAGGTTAGGTAAATTTCTGTTATCAGCATACCTCTGAGCCCAGTAGATGTAACTATGTCCAACAATCCAGACAGAAAACATGGTGAGAGAAGGTTCTGCTGCAGTCAGATGAAGTGTGGCAATGAAATGGCAGTTGAAAAAATAAGAGTTTAAAATGAAAAAAACTGTGGAGTTTCTGTGTTAATGAAGCAGTAACAGTGATTGGTGGATTTTGATTGCTGAAAACAGAAAGTTAGGGTGCATGGATGAGTTCTTTGAAAGATGTATTTTGAATGGTCAAGAAAAAATCATTAAATGAAAGATTGCACTGGATATGCAGGTGCACTGAGAGTTCAGAGTTCAATTGAAACATTGTTGTGTGAACTTGCAAACACCAGAGGTCTTCCAAGAGGTGGTTGCTATGCAAAAAAGGCAGAGAGGGCAGAGGGGGGAAGGGTTTTGATTTGAAAAAAGTGAGGGAAGAGTTTTGATTGGGTGACATGAGAGATATGTGTGAAGAATTACAGCATTTCTGTGCTTTTGATAGCTGCAGACTCTGGAGTGCATACCTTTTGCTCTGCTAAAGACAAAGTGGTGTGTTTCTGAGACTGTTTTGAAACTCATAAAGTATTTGCTAAGGTGAGAAAAGATTTATTTAATTTAGATAGAGAATAGTGTGCTTTAAGGAGAAAATTATGAAGAAAGTTGTGTTTTTAAAATGTTGCTTTGCCTCAAGTGTTTTACAAATAGATTTTGTTTCTTTGAGAAATTGTAATTGGAGAAAATGTGAAGTATTAGTACTGACGGGGTGTTTTTGTGCATAGGAGCTGTGCAGTGTTTTCAAATTATGACTTGAAAATCGTTTTTGAGGAAAAGGAATGCTTTTAACATTTATGAGAAGGACATAATGGTGTCTGCTTCTTTATAAGGCATTGGAGTGTCTCTGATGTTATTTTTCCCATTTTAATGTAAGACCTTTCCCCGTGGTGCAAATTCCTTGTAAATATGCTCCCACCTGTGCTTGGCAAATTTAGATTTTGAATGTTTGAGTTACATAGCCATGTTAAAAGTGACCCTAAAATGCTGCAAAGGCAATCAAAAAACGCTTCCATGTGTCTTAAGGACATTTTAAGTCATTTCCCCATGTGCAGTGTTTTCAAATTATGACTTGAAAATCGTTTTTGAGGTAAAGGAATGCTTTTAACATTTATGAGAAGGACATAATGGTGTCTGCTTCTTTATAAGGCATTGGAGTGTCTCTGATGTTATTTTTCCCATTTTAATGTAAGACCTTTCCCCGTGGTGCAAATTCTTTGTAAATATGCTCCCACCTGTGTTTGGCAAATTTAGATTTTGAATGTTTGAGTTACATAGCCATGTTAAAAGTGACCCTAAAATGCTGCAAAGGCAATCAAAAAACGCTTCCATGTGTCTTAAGGACATTTTAAGTCATTTCCCCATGTGCAGTGTTTTCAAATTATGACTTGAAAATCGTTTTTGAGGTAAAGGAATGCTTTTAACATTTATGAGAAGGACATAATGGTGTCTGCTTCTTTATAAGGCATTGGAGTGTCTCTGATGTTATTTTTCCCATTTTAATGTAAGACCTTTCCCCGTGGTGCAAATTCCTTGTAAATATGCTCCCACCTGTGCTTGGCAAATTTAGATTTTGAATGTTTGAGTTACATAGCCATGTTAAAAGTGACCCTAAAATGCTGCAAAGGCAATCAAAAAACGCTTCCATGTGTCTTAAGGACATTTTAAGTCATTTCCCCATGTGCAGTGTTTTCAAATTATGACTTGAAAATCGTTTTTGAGGAAAAGGAATGCTTTTAACATTTATGACTAGGACATAATGGTGTATGCGTCTTTATAAGGCATTTGAGTGTCTCTGATGTTGTGTTTCCATTTTAATGTAAGACCTTTCCCCGTGGTGCAAATTCCTTGTAAATATGCTCCCACCTGTGCTTGGCAAATTTAGATTTTGATTGTTTAAGTTACATAGCCATGTTAAAAGTGACCCAAAAATGCTGCAAAGGCTTTAAAAAAACGCTTTCATGTGTCTTAAGGACATTTTAATTCATTTCCCCATGAATGTAGGTAGGCCTCACCTTAAACAAACCTCTGGATAGGCCACACCTTATCGTCATCCTGAATTAATCATTTCAAATGTTAGGGACAGATTTATGATAGGTGTATGCCTCTTTTGCGCCACTGTGCGTCACTTTTGTGATGCAGCGGCGGTGCAAAAGATTTGCTATGTGGCGACAAAATTACAAATTGATGCATCTAGGCAGATGTGTCATGCTGTAAAAAACCCGTGCCACATGAAACCGATGCAGCAGTGATGCAAAAGATGCACCATGTTGCAAGACAGGCCTGACTTCATCTCCAACAAGATAAGAAGCTAAGTCTTCTGTAAATGTCAAAATTGTTGTATATACTGCTCAACTTCTATGTACTCTTTGATATGCTAGACTCCATCTGCACTATGAGATACCTAACCAAAGGCAACACAGGTGATGTGATTGTGAAATGAGGAAAAGAAACTCCACATTTTTCAATTACATCACCTGTGTTTCCTAAGTTTATGAATGACATTGTGCAGATGAAGTTTAGGTCTGTCCACGGACACAGAAGAGGTCTGGCCTTTGTTCAAGAGTGAAGTAGACATGACTTACTTCATTGGTAGGCCTTCATATGTATTATGTCCTCTGTTCTCTTCAACAACTTGAAATTTCATTTGGAACCCTGAGTAGGCCTCACCTCAAACAAACCTCTGGATAGGACACATCTTATTGGCATCCTGAAACAATCATTTAAAATGTTAGTGTCTTGCGACACTTTTGTGAGACAACAGCAGTGCAAAAGATGCACCATGTTTTAAGATAGGCCTCACTTCATCTGCATCAAGATACTGTTAGTTTAAAATGTATATCTTTAGGACTGTATAGGGGGCCTGGAGAAGCAGAAGCTTCTGTAAGTGTCAAAGTTGTTGAAAAACTGTTTGTCCTTCAATCTTTTCCCTTGTCTTTTCTAATTTTTAAATACATGTTTTAATATTTTTCAAATGTTTGTTCTCTCTTTCACAGATTGAAAGTATAAAAATAAAAAGTGAGTAAGTTAACGACAATTATAAGATAAATGTTTTGTACTCTTTTCGTTACATTTCTATCACATTCACCTACTATTAATTCCACAGCTTCATTTCTTTAACCCTCAGGTTCCTGCCTTTGCTACTTTCCTCATTCCTTTCTCTATTACCTACTTACTCAACTCCTTCCACTCTTTTTCTCAGTTCCTCTCTTCTCATAGTTCCTCACTCTTGTTCACTCACTCCGTCTCTATTACTCTTAGTGTCTTCGACTGATCACTCTTTCACTACTTGTTCATAATGCTTTCTCTGTGTAGTTGAAGCACACTAAGGAGCATATTATGAACACAGCCAATAAAATTATTGCTGTTTTTATTGGCAGAAAACTGCTGCAAAAGTGGTTTAACGGCAGTTTTCTGCCGCAAAAGCGGCTTTAGCGACACATTTCTGCCGATAAAAGCTGCAAAAAGTTTATTGGCTATGTTGATGATATGGCTCTATGTTATTTACATTTCTTTGCTGTTTCAATTAATCTTTTTCTGTTATTTTTTCTTTTCTGTTTTCTGTTTTTTCTCTCTATTATTCCACATGTTTTATTCTTATTTTGAACATTCACTCACATTCTCCAAGAAACTCTTCTTTGTTATTGTTCTACTCTCTTTTTTTTCTTTCACTTCCTTTTTTATTTTGTTTTTCACAATTATACCCTCTTCCATCTTTTCTTCGGTAAATAGATCTATTAAACAGTATCTCTGGTTTAATCCCTATAGCTGTCTTTCTTTTAACATTACTCTCTGTTTACTTCCCTTATACTAACTCTTCTTTTTTTTTTTTTTTGGTTCGCTCCCGGTTCGCGAACCGGGAAGCGAACGGGGAAGCGAACCAAAAGAAATAGAGCTTGCCAGAGTGCTAAACATTCTAGCAATTTTTTTTGAAAGGGGAGGTAGTTCTGAAAAGAACTGTTTTTTTATGTTTTTGTTGTTTTATATTTTTTTTTTATTTTTCTGAACATTTTTTGTTTTTTTTGTATTTTTTGAACATTTTTATGTTTTTTTTTTGTTTTTGATGGAGGGGAAACAACAAAAAACAGGCATTGGAAACGGGTCAACAGGAGCAAAAAAAAAAATTACTGTCTGGGGCGTTTAGGGCAATTGTGATTTTCATAAGCTCGGTTGATTAAGGTAATACTCATATTACCACAAGACAATAATGCACCACAATACAAGCAGGTAAACTTCATATGGACAAAGTTGTCCTGAATGTTTGGCACGGTTTCCCGTGCCTCTGCTGGTGTCAAAGATATCTGTGATGATGACCTGGCCACAGGAGTTGTTGGGTTGTCCTGCTGGTCACGTATCTCTGCCCGGCTGTAGTTTAAAGGATGCCACCTGCTCATATGACGATGCATGGTGTAGTTACCGAAGCTGTATTTTTTTAAGGTGCCTCTAGATAACTTCTCCTTACATATGAGGCAGGTGACATATCTGGCATTTACTTTCTTCTGCCCTTCACGGATCGAAAAAAACTGCCAAATAAAACTGGTTTTCCGATGAGAAACCCGGGGCTGCTCTTCTAAAAACTGTGGTCCTTCTGTCTCCTCTTCCTCTTGCTCATCCTCTTCCTCCTCTGTGTTGCTGATGAACTGGGGAGGTGGTCCTCTCTTCCCATGAGGAGGTGGTGGTGGTGGTGGGGGTCCACCAGCTGAAGCTACCAATGAAGCCATTGCTGAACTATCAAAAAAGGTATTCCTCTCACAAAGATGAAAGTCAGAGTGAGGAAAGAAGGAGGGGTTTTCATCATTTGGGAAAAACAATAGTTCTAAACCAATGAAAAGATTTATTTTTAGGTCACCTGACCTAGCCTTACATCATTATGAAACCAAAAGTGAAATGAACCAATGAAAAGTTTTATTAACAAGTCACATGACCTGTTACGCTTATGTTACGTGCTGCGGAACGCGCCCCGGATCGCTTCCGGGTCGCTGCGCTTCGCGCCTCGGTTCGCGCTCCGGAGCACTTCCGGGTGCGCTAACGCGGCGTGTCATAAGACGCATTACGCGACAACGCGATACGTCGCGCTTTCGCGACGCGCCCCTGATCGCTTCCGGGGAGCTGCGCTTCGCGTCTCAGTTCGCGTACCGGAGCACTTCCGGGTGCGCTAACGCGGCGCGTCATAAGACGCATTACGCGACAACGCGATACGTCGCGCTTCCGCACCGCGTCACAATGTTGATTTCTAACGCGACAGTTGCGCAAACGGAACGTTTACCGGTTCGCAGACCAGGTCGCGGCATCAAATTGAGCTAACGGGAAGCTTCCCGGTTCGCGAACCGGGAGCGAAGAAAAAAATATATTAAAAAAAAAAAATTATTAATAAACATATAACATATATTTTTGGATTTAAAGAAGAATACATTTTACAGCTACAGATATTAGCTTTTAAAAAACCAATGAAATTCACTGAAAAAACCATAGGTTATAGACCATATATAGTTAGGAATTAGCATTTACAAAACCTTGAAAATTCACTGAAAAAACCATAGGTTATAGACCATACATAGTTAGGAATTAGCATTTAAAAAACCTTATTTTACTCACACAAAACCATTGAAATTCCATGTATAGTTAGTTGTACTAACTATATATCGCGCACCCGCAATCCACTGCTGATCATGTCACATATTACATCATTCATGACATGGTCAGTGACATCACTGATGACATCACTGATGACATCTCAAATGACATCACTGATGACATCACTGATGACATCTCAAATGACATCACTGATGACATCACTGATGACTACATCCAGTGACTGTATAGTTCTGTAAAGTTAAAATATGTCTTACATATTGAAGAATGAGTGGATGTATAAGTGTCTTGATGAAGGATTTAGTAGGGGCATGACTGACTGTATGAGTGACTGATTAAATGTGTCTCACTGAGTGCATGGGTTAGTGACTAAACTGTCTTAATTTGTGCATCATTATGTCTGTTGTTCTGTAAACTGCTGCATGTGTTGATCAGTAGCTATATGATTAACTATATGGGTTATTGATTGGTTGCCCAAGCATTTGTATGGGAGACTGAGTGTGTGTGTGGGTGGCTGGGAGGTGTATGACTCTCTGCATAGATGTGTGAGCAGTTGATTCACTAGATGTATGGGTTCAAAAGTGCATGTGGAAACAGCTGTATGGGCGGTTGACTGTGTGCATGAGTGTATTGGTGAGTGAATGGATATCTCAGTGCTACATGTCAAAGTAAGTACATATGTAAAATACAGTACATGTGAGAGTTGACATATATAAATAACTGTGCATAAGAGCCAGTGAATGTGTGAGTGGCTGTATGGATCATTGTGAACTTGTATCCAGGATTGTATAAGTGAGTAAATATGTTTTAGTATATGTTTGAATAAGTAAGGTGTGTATAACTGTATAGTTGAGGAAATGGAGGTGTGATTGATTCTTTGCATGACTGACTAAGTGTCTGAGTAACTCCATGGATGAGTGACAGTCTGTGAGTGTCTGTTTACACTGAGTGTATCTAAGGTTATATTAGAGTCTGAAGAGGTTCATCGTATTATCACATGAATGATGTCATCAGTGATGTGATCAGTAATGTCAAATGAGATGTCATCAGTGATGTCATCAGTGATGTCATTTGAGATGTCATCAGTGATGTCATTTGAGATGTCATCAGTGATGTCATTTGAGATGTCATCAGTGATGTCATCAGTGATGTCATTTGAGATGTCATCAGTGATGTCATCAGTGATGTCACTGACCATGTCATGAATGATGTAATATGTGACATGATCAGCAGTGGATTGCGGGTGCGCGATATATAGTTAGTACAACTAACTATATATGGAATTTCAATGGTTTTGTGTGAGTAAAATAAGGTTTTTTAAATAAGGTTTTTTAAATGCTAATTCCTAACTATATATGGTCTATAACCTATGGTTTTTTCAGTGAATTTTCAAGGTTTTGTAAATGCTAATTCCTAACTATATATGGTCTATAACCTATGGTTTTTTCAGTGAATATATATATATATATACATATATATATATATATATATATATATATATATATATATATATATATATATATATATTCACTGAAAAAACCATAGGTTATAGACCATATATAGTTAGGAATTAGCATTTAAAAAACCTTATTTTACTCACACAAAACCAATGAAATTCCATATATAGTTAGTTGTACTAACTATATATCGCGCACCCGCAATCCACTGCTGATCATGTCACATATTACATCATTCATGACATGGTCAGTGACATCACTGATGACATCACTGATGACATCTCAAATGACATCACTGATGACATCACTGATGACATCTCAAATGACATCACTGATGACATCACTGATGACATCTCATTTGACATTACTGATCACATCACTGATGACATCATTCATGTGATAATACGATGAACCTCTTCAGACTCTATTATAACCTTAGATACACTCAGTGTAAACAGACACTCACAGACTCTCACTCATCCATGGAGTTACTTACACACCTAGTCAGTCATGCAAAGAATCAATCACACCTCCATTTTCACAACTATACAGTTATACACACCTTACTTATTCAAACATATACTAAAACATATTTACTCACTTATACAATCCTGGATACAAGTTCACAATGATCCATACAGCCACTCACACATTCACTGGCTCTTATGCACAGTTATTTATATATGTCAACTCTCACATGTACTGTATTTTACATATGTACTTACTTTGACATGTAGCACTGAGATATCCATTCACTCACCAATACACTCATGCACACAGTCAACCGCCCATACAGCTGTTTCCACATGCACTTTTGAACCCATACATCTATGCACAGAGTCATACACCTCCCAGCCACCCACACACACACTCAGTCTCCCATACAAATGCTTGGGCAACCAATCAATAACCCATATAGTTACTCATATAGCTACTGATCAACACATGCAGCAGTTTACAGAACAACAGACATAATGATGCACAAATTAAGACAGTTTAGTCACTAACCCATGCACTCAGCGAGACACATTTAACCACTCACTCATACAGTCAGTCATGCACCTACTAAATCCTTCATCCAGACACTTATACATCCACTCATTCTTAAATATGTAAGACATATTTTAACTTTACAGAAAAATACAGTCACTGGATGTTGTCATCAGTGATGTCATCAGTGATGTCATTTGAGATGTCATCAGTGATGTCATCAGTGATGTCATTTGAGATGTCATCAGTGATGTCATCAGTGATGTCACTGACCATGTCATGAATGATGTAATATGTGACATGATCAGCAGTGGATTGCGGGTGCGCGATATATAGTTAGTACAACTAACTATATATGGAATTTCATTGGTTTTGTGTGAGTAAAATAAGGTTTTTTAAATGCTAATTCCTAACTATATATGGTGTATAACCTATGGTTTTTTCAGTGAATTTTCAAGGTTTTGTAAATGCTAATTCCTAACTATATATGGTCTATAACCTATGGTTTTTTCCAGTGAATTTCATTGGTTTTTTAAAAGCTAATATCTATAGCTGTAAAATGTATTCTTCTTTAAATCCAAAAATATATTTTATATGTTTATTAATAATTTTTTTTAAATATTTTTTTTGTTTCGCTCCCGGTCCGCGAACCGGAAAGCTTTCCGTTAGCTCAAATTGATGCCGCGACCCGGTCCGCGAACCGGTAAGAAATCAACATCGTGACGGTATCGCGTTGCCGCGTAATGCGTCTTATGACGTACCGCGTTAGCGCACCCGGAAGTGCTCCGGGGCGCAGACCGAGGCGCGAAACGAAGCTCCCCGGAAGCGATCCGCGACGCGAAAGCGCGACGTATCGCGTTGCCGCATAATGCGTCTTGTGACGTACCGCGTTAGCGCACCCGGAAGTGCCCCGGGGCGCGGACCGAGGCGCGAAGCGCAGCGACCCGGAAGCTAACCGGGGCGCGTTCCGCAGCGCGTAACATGAGCGTGAGAGGTCATGTGACTTGTTAATAAAACTTTTCATTGGTTCATTTCACTTTTGGTTTCATAATGATGTAAGGCTAGGTCAGGTGACCTAAAAATAACACTTTTCATTGGTTGAGAACTATTGTTTTTCCCAAATGATGAAAACCCCTCCTTCTTTCCTCACTCTGACTTTCATCATTGTGAGAGGAAGACCTTTATTACTACTACTTCAGAAATGGCTTCAGTAGTTGCTTCAGCTGGTGCACCCCCACCACCACCTCCACCTCCTCATGGGAAGAGAGGACCACCTCCCCAGGTCATGACCAACACAGAGGAGGAAGAGGAAGAAATGGAGGAAGAGGAGGGAGAAGAACCACAGTTCTTGGAAGAGGTGCCCCGGGTTTCCCATAAGAAAGCCAGTTTCATCTGGCAGTTTTATTCAATCCCTCCTGGCCAAAAAAAAGTGAATGCGAGGTATGTCACCTGCCTCATCTGTAAAGAAAAATTATCCAGAGGGACGGATAAGAAATATAGTTATGGGAACTATACTATGCATAGGCATATGACCAGGAAGCATCCACTCAATTACAGCCGGGCGGAAATACGGGATTTGCAGGAAAATCCAACATCAACTCCTGTGGCCAGATCAAGATCAACAATTTCATTGACACCAGCAGAGGCACGGGAAACTGTGCCAAACATACAAGAGAATTTTGGCCACATGAAACACACTTGTATGCACTTTGGTGCGTTGATAGCATGTGGCAATATGAGTATAAATGCTATCAACCTGGCTTATGAACATCATAATTGCCCTAACCGCCCCCAGTAATTTTTTTTTTGCTCCTGTTGAGCCCTTTTCAATGCCTGTTTTTTGTTTTTCCCCCCCCCCAAAAAAACCAAAAAAAATATAAAATCGTTCAAAAAATACAAAAAAACCAAAAAATGTTCAAAAAAAAAAATATATATATAAAACAACAAAAATATTTTAAAAAAAAGTTCTTTTCAGAACTACCTTCCCTTTCAAAAAAAATTGCTAGAATGTTTAGCACTCTGGCAAGCTCTATTTCTTTTGGTTCGCTTAAGGTTCGCGAACCGGGGCGCTCCCTGGGAAGCGCACCGGTCAAAAAAGGTGGGAAAGTAGTTTACAGAAAAAATTATAATTAAAAAATAATCAACAAAACCAACAATCAATTAACATACAGTATTTGAAAAGTCTATCATTCATTTTTCATTGCAGTACGCTGCCCAGAACGCTTCCCGGTTCGCGGACCGGGCGCTACCCACGCCAAAAAACAAAAAAAAATATTAAATTTTTTTTGCCCCGCGGGGCCCTTTTAAAACCTCCACTTTAAACCTAGGGGGTCAGGGAGGATCTACTATGCCCCCTTATGGTTATTTCCCCCTTTGTTTTGGCCTCCTCTTGTCTCTCAATCCTACCGAGAGACAAGATGGCGGCCGCTCCGGACTGTTTAGAATGTTGACAGACACCGGAGAGCCAATCAGCTTTGCTACGCGAAGTTCCGTTACGCGTAAGGTCCGCGAACCGGGGCGCTGCCCGGTCCGCTGTTACAGATATATATCTTTTTTTAAACGTTAATTTCTCAAAATCCACTGGAGCACATATATTGAGACCTACAAAAGGCACATCGGGCTTCCAGTCCCTACAATTTTGCCAAGTTTCGTGCAAATCCATTCAGCCGTTCGGGCTAAAAGTGAGGCCAACCGCCCTATGGAAAACTCAATGTTAAAAACACGTTTTGGGACCCCCCTTTTTTCTCGACCCCCCCTGGACGAACCCCCGCCCAATTTTCAAGGGCTGCTCAGAAACAAAATGTAAAAACAACAAGTGATGGACTGAATGTGGATCAATGTCACACACTCCCCCAGTCAAAAGATCTGGGCCCAAATCCATCGTTTTTTTGCACTCCACACCACCCTGGGTTAGACAATGGCGATATGCAAATCAGCTCTGACCCTGTTGCCCCATGGGAACAGTCCAGTCCGAACTACAAAAGCCATGTCCTTCCCAGAACGGAATCAAGCATCCGAGGACCGGACCGGTTTCGAGGTAACACCTCTCTTCAGCCCGGCTAGCTTGACTCCAAGTGGTGTGGAGTGCCTGGGACCCACGTCTGGGCATCCCCAGCGCACTTAGGGCGGCAATTGCAAAAACAACAAGTGATGGACTGAATGTGGATCAATGTCACAGACTCCCCCAGTCAAAAGATCTGGGCCCAAATCCATCGTTTTTTTGCACTCCACACCACCCTGGGTTAGACAATGGCGATATGCAAATCAGCTCTGACCCTGTTGCCCCATGGGAACAGTCCAGTCCGAACTACAAAAGCCATGTCCTTCCCAGAACGGAATCAAGCATCCGAGGACCGGACCGGTTTCGAGGTAACACCTCTCTTCAGCCCGGCTAGCTTGACTCCAAGTGGTGTGGAGTGCCTGGGACCCACGTCTGGGCATCCCCAGCGCACTTAGGGCGGCAATTGCAAAAACAACAAGTGATGGACTGAATGTGGATCAATGTCACACACTCCCCCAGTCAAAAGATCTGGGCCCAAATCCATCGTTTTTTTGCACTCCACACCACCCTGGGTTAGACAATGGCGATATGCAAATCAGCTCTGACCCTGTTGCCCCATGGGAACAGTCCAGTCCGAACTACAAAAGCCATGTCCTTCCCAGAACGGAATCAAGCATCCGAGGACCGGACCGGACCGGTTTCGAGGTAACACCTCTCTTCAGCCCGGCTAGCTTGACTCCAAGTGGTGTGGAGTGCCTGGGACCCACGTCTGGGCATCCCCAGCGCACTTAGGGCGGCAATTGCAAAAACAACAAGTGATGGACTGAATGTGGATCAATGTCACACACTCCCCCAGTCAAAAGATCTGGGCCCAAATCCATCGTTTTTTTGCACTCCACACCACCCTGGGTTAGACAATGGCGATATGCAAATCAGCTCTGACCCTGTTGCCCCATGGGAACAGTCCAGTCCGAACTACAAAAGCCATGTCCTTCCCAGAACGGAATCAAGCATCCGAGGACCGGACCGGTTTCGAGGTAACACCTCTCTTCAGCCCGGCTAGCTTGACTCCAAGTGGTGTGGAGTGCCTGGGACCCACGTCTGGGCATCCCCAGCGCACTTAGGGCGGCAAGTGCAAAAACAACAAGTGATGGACTGAATGTGGATCAATGTCACACACTCCCCCAGTCAAAAGATCTGGGCCCAAATCCATCGTTTTTTTGCACTCCACACCACCCTGGGTTAGACAATGGCGATATGCAAATCAGCTCTGACCCTGTTGCCCCATGGGAACAGTCCAGTCCGAACTACAAAAGCCATGTCCTTCCCAGAACGGAATCAAGCATCCGAGGACCGGACCGGTTTCGAGGTAACACCTCTCTTCAGCCCGGCTAGCTTGACTCCAAGTGGTGTGGAGTGCCTGGGACCCACGTCTGGGCATCCCCAGCGCACTTAGGGCGGCAATTGCAAAAACAACAAGTGATGGACTGAATGTGGATCAATGTCACACACTCCCCCAGTCAAAAGATCTGGGCCCAAATCCATCGTTTTTTTGCACTCCACACCACCCTGGGTTAGACAATGGCGATATGCAAATCAGCTCTGACCCTGTTGCCCCATGGGAACAGTCCAGTCCGAACTACAAAAGCCATGTCGTTCCCAGAACGGAATCAAGCATCCGAGGACCGGACCGGTTTCGAGGTAACACCTCTCTTCAGCCCGGCTAGCTTGACTCCAAGTGGTGTGGAGTGCCTGGGACCCACGTCTGGGCATCCCCAGCGCACTTAGGGCGGCAATTGCAAAAACAACAAGTGATGGACTGAATGTGGAGCAATGTCACACACTCCCCCAGTCAAAAGATCTGGGCCCAAATCCATCGTTTTTTTGCACTCCACACCACCCTGGGTTAGACAATGGCGATATGCAAATCAGCTCTGACCCTGTTGCCCCATGGGAACAGTCCAGTCCGAACTACAAAAGCCATGTCCTTCCCAGAACGGAATCAAGCATCCGAGGACCGGACCGGTTTCGAGGTAACACCTCTCTTCAGCCCGGCTAGCTTGACTCCAAGTGGTGTGGAGTGCCTGGGACCCACGTCTGGGCATCCCCAGCGCACTTAGGGCGGCAATTGCAAAAACAACAAGTGATGGACTGAATGTGGATCAATGTCACACACTCCCCCAGTCAAAAGATCTGGGCCCAAATCCATCGTTTTTTTGCACTCCACACCACCCTGGGTTAGACAATGGCGATATGCAAATCAGCTCTGACCCTGTTGCCCCATGGGAACAGTCCAGTCCGAACTACAAAAGCCATGTCCTTCCCAGAACGGAATCAAGCATCCGAGGACCGGACCGGTTTCGAGGTAACACCTCTCTTCAGCCCGGCTAGCTTGACTCCAAGTGGTGTGGAGTGCCTGGGACCCACGTCTGGGCATCCCCAGCGCACTTAGGGCGGCAATTGCAAAAACAACAAGTGATGGACTGAATGTGGATCAATGTCACACACTCCCCCAGTCAAAAGATCTGGGCCCAAATCCATCGTTTTTTTGCACTCCACACTACCCTGGGTTAGACAATGGCGATATGCAAATCAGCTCTGACCCTGTTGCCCCATGGGAACAGTCCAGTCCGAACTACAAAAGCCATGTCCTTCCCAGAACGGAATCAAGCATCCGAGGACCGGACCGGTTTCGAGGTAACACCTCTCTTCAGCCCGGCTAGCTTGACTCCAAGTGGTGTGGAGTGCCTGGGACCCACGTCTGGGCATCCCCAGCGCACTTAGGGCGGCAATTGCAAAAACAACAAGTGATGGACTGAATGTGGATCAATGTCACACACTCCCCCAGTCAAAAGATCTGGGCCCAAATCCATCGTTTTTTTGCACTCCACACCACCCTGGGTTAGACAATGGCGATATGCAAATCAGCTCTGACCCTGTTGCCCCATGGGAACAGTCCAGTCCGAACTACAAAAGCCATGTCCTTCCCAGAACGGAATCAAGCATCCGAGGACCGGACCGGTTTCGAGGTAACACATCTCTTCAGCCCGGCTAGCTTGACTCCAGGTGGTGTGGAATGCCTGGGACCCACGTCTGGGCATCCCCAGCGCACTTAGGGCGGCAATTGCAAAAACAACAAGTGATGGACTGAATGTGGATCAATGTCACACACTCCCCCAGTCAAAAGATCTGGGCCCAAATCCATCGTTTTTTTGCACTCCACACCACCCTGGGTTAGACAATGGCGATATGCAAATCAGCTCTGACCCTGTTGCCCCATGGGAACAGTCCAGTCCGAACTACAAAAGCCATGTCCTTCCCAGAACGGAATCAAGCATCCGAGGACCGGACCGGTTTCGAGGTAACACCTCTCTTCAGCCCGGCTAGCTTGACTCCAAGTGGTGTGGAGTGCCTGGGACCCACGTCTGGGCATCCCCAGCGCACTTAGGGCGGCAATTGCAAAAACAACAAGTGATGGACTGAATGTGGATCAATGTCACACACTCCCCCAGTCAAAAGATCTGGGCCCAAATCCATCGTTTTTTTGCACTCCACACCACCCTGGGTTAGACAATGGCGATATGCAAATCAGCTCTGACCCTGTTGCCCCATGGGAACAGTCCAGTCCGAACTACAAAAGCCATGTCCTTCCCAGAACGGAATCAAGCATCCGAGGACCGGACCGGACCGGTTTCGAGGTAACACCTCTCTTCAGCCCGGCTAGCTTGACTCCAAGTGGTGTGGAGTGCCTGGGACCCACATCTGGGCATCCCCAGCGCACTTAGGGCGGCAATTGCAAAAACAACAAGTGATGGACTGAATGTGGATCAATGTCACACACTCCCCCAGTCAAAAGATCTGGGCCCAAATCCATCGTTTTTTTGCACTCCACACCACCCTGGGTTAGACAATGGCGATATGCAAATCAGCTCTGACCCTGTTGCCCCATGGGAACAGTCCAGTCCGAACTACAAAAGCCATGTCCTTCCCAGAACGGAATCAAGCATCCGAGGACCGGACCGGTTTCGAGGTAACACCTCTCTTCAGCCCGGCTAGCTTGACTCCAAGGGGTGTGGAGTGCCTGGGACCCACGTCTGGGCATCCCCAGCGCACTTAGGGCGGCAATTGCAAAAACAACAAGTGATGGACTGAATGTGGATCAATGTCACACACTCCCCCAGTCAAAAGATCTGGGCCCAAATCCATCGTTTTTTTGCACTCCACACCACCCTGGGTTAGACAATGGCGATATGCAAATCAGCTCTGACCCTGTTGCCCCATGGGAACAGTCCAGTCCGAACTACAAAAGTCATGTCCTTCCCAGAACGGAATCAAGCATCCGAGGACCGGACCGGTTTCGAGGTAACACCTCTCTTCAGCCCGGCTAGCTTGACTCCAAGTGGTGTGGAGTGCCTGGGACCCACGTCTGGGCATCCCCAGCGCACTTAGGGCGGCAATTGCAAAAACAACAAGTGATGGACTGAATGTGGATCAATGTCACACACTCCCCCAGTCAAAAGATCTGGGCCCAAAGAGAGTCTCTGCACAATTTGACAAAGCCCTATGGCGAAACGCGTCGTTGCTGTGAAGTTCCCGGAATAAATCTTTGTTGGAACTACTCCCTGTGAGTGCTACTTTCTTTATGGAGTAAGGATCCTTGGAAGTTTGGAGCTTTGATTACTTAACGGGTACACCCCCATTCTGTGTGCACCCGCTCACGTGTGCACCTGGCTGGTGTTTGGAAGCGGAGGATATATATATATATATATATATATATATATACATATATATATATATTCACTGAAAAAACCATAGGTTATAGACCATATATAGTTAGGAATTAGCATTTAAAAAACCTTATTTTACTCACACAAAACCATTGAAATTCCATATATAGTTAGTTGCACTAACTATATATTGCGCACCCGCAATCCACTGCTGATGATGTCACATATTACATCATTCATGACATGGTCAGTGACATCACTGATGACATCACTGATGACATCTCAAATGACATCACTGATGACATCACTGATGACAACATCCAGTGACTATGTTTCTGTAAAGTTAAAATATGTCTTACATATTGAAGAATGAGTGGATGTATAAGTGTCTGGACGAAGGATTTAGTAGGTGCATGACTGAATGTATGAGTGAGTGATTAAATGTGTCTCACTGAGTGCATGGGTTAGTGACTAAACTGTCTTAATTTGTGCATCATTATGTCTGTTGTTCTGTAAACTGCTGCATGTGTTGATCAGTAGCTATATGAGTAACTATATGGGTTATTGATTGATTGCCCAAGTATTTGCATGGGAGACTGAGTGTGTGTGTGGCTGGATGGGAGGTGTGTGACTCTGTACAGATCAATGTGTACTTGTATCAATGATTGTATAAGAGAGTAAGTATGTGTTAGTATATGGTTGAAAACGTAAGGTGCTCTATGTTTAACTGTATAGAGTAGAAAATGGAAGTGTGATTGATTCTTTACAGGACTGACTAGGTGTGTGAGTAACTCCATGGATGAGTGGCAGAGTGTGAGTGTCTGTATAGGTGTATGAGTGCATATGATTGTGTTGTAAACATGAGTGATTGTATGTATGAATGATTGTATGGGTGAATGAGTGAATGTGTGTGTAGACGTAGGAATCAGTGAGTACGTATGTAGTAACTAGTATTGGTGTGTCAATGGTTTCAAAAATTATACTCTGTTTTTAACACTGGGTGAAACAGAGGTTATATTAAAATGTGAGGAGATGCATTGTATTGTCACATGAATGATATCATCAGTGATGTGGTCATTGATGTCAAATGAGATGTCATCAGTGATGTCATCAGTGATGTCATTTGAGATGTCATCAGTGATGTCATCAGTGATGTCACTGACCATGTCATGAATGATGTAATATGTGACATCATCAGCAGTGGATTGCGGGTGCGCAATATATAGTTAGTGCAACTAACTATATATGGAATTTCAATGGTTTTGTGTGAGTAAAATAAGGTTTTTTAAATGCTAATTCCTAACTATATATGGTCTATAACCTATGGTTTTTTCAGTGAATTTTCAAGGTTTTGTAAATGCTAATTCCTAACTATATATGGTCTATAACCTATGGTTTTTTCAGTGAATTTCAATGGTTTTTTAATAGCAAATATCATAAGCTGTCGAATGTCAAGTACGTGGTAAGAATTTTTTTTTTCGTGTTTATGCACACTGATCTGCTTTGATTGCTGCCCCCCACCCCTCATTTCTATTAGGAGTACTCTCTCTTTGCAGATAGTGAAGGGTAGTTAACGCAGCCCTTTCCCCCTTTGTAATCCGTCGTGCCTGCTTCTCTCTCCATTTGATTGATTGTTCTCTTTGGTTCATTCTCTATTTACAAACAAGCACAGAGTCGCAATACTCTGTTTAGTCTTTGCAGATAGCGAAAAATCGTGTAAAAAAACAAAAGGAATCGAGCAAAATCAGTAGGCCACTAATGGGATCTCTTTTGACCTCGCTAAAATAGAAACATTAGGAACAACCTGTTGAAAATAGCAATGCGTATGTATATAAGCGGCGTTCATTTGTGTTCACAGTACCCCTTGTTGATTGTTTCAATCGAGCATTGAATTGTTCGAAGTTAATTCTCTTAACGATCTTCTCTACCTGCAAACGAGGAAGAATAGGAATATTCTATCTCCCTTTGCAGATAGTGAAGGGTAGGTAACGCAAGCCTTTAACACGTCGTACCTATTTCATTCCTCATTGATTGATTGATTGTCCGAACATTGACTGTTTGGGAATTAGTTCTTTTTGGAGGTATTCCCTGTTTGCAAATAAACGTAGGAAAATCTTTGCAAGTAGTGAAAGGGTACGTAATGCGGACCGTTCTCCCCCGTTGTAATCTGTCATGCCTATCTACTCCCCACTGATTGATGCACCTTTTTCACCCGGACCATTTACTAGAGATACGTCATCTGGCCCGACCAGAGAGCACCCCTAGTGAAAAGGACATATGCAATAATAACGAAGTGATCACTGTATCCTGTTAACAGAAACTTTACCATGAAACAACCTGGAAAGAAAAAAATAGGAAAACGAAAATCAGTAGGCCACTGATGAACATGAACTTTTATTAAACAACGAACAAAGAAACGATAACATAACGTAATGATAAAACCTATTAATGTCCTAGAAACAAGAAAACGTTAAAATATGCCAGTGGTGAGAGACCAGAAAAACAGTAAGAGAAACCAAATCACCCCTCGCTGTCCCACCGCCTGCCACGCCAAAAAAATCGATAGACTAGGGAAAATGCAAGTCAGTAGAACATCCACCCCCACTCTGGAAACTTCCAAGGTGGGGCAGGGTTCCGGCTACGCCCAGCCGGGAGCAGCCCATATAAGGCAGGTCCTGCTGCCACGCCTCGGCCAGGAGATCCTAACGTAGGGTGTAGCCGGAGGAGAGGCCGAGACCAGCGGGACCCGGCCAGGGGATTGCCTTTACAACGCTGAACAGTTGCAGGGGGGGGGAATGTCTCCTCGACCCTCCCCTCTCTCTCCCAGTCCGGCCGCGGTGGCCCTTGAGAGTTGCAGGTAGTCCCGCCACATGCTCTTCCGGTCCGACCACCAACGGTCGGGGGGCCGAGGCCGACGGGATCCGGCTGCAGCCGATAAACCAAGAAACCCGTTCATGGGGCCAGAGCCAGGGGCGTCCGGCCGACATCCACCGGAAGCCCGGCCCGAAGACGGACGGGACACTTCTTTCTTTTATAATGGCTGCGACAACACTGGAGGGGGATGTCTTGCACATGCCTCCGACCCCCCCCTCGTCCTCATCGCCTGGTCCGGCCATAACAAATCTCAAGCGAGACGCCGTGGGGTGCACTGGGAGGGAGAGACGGTGCGAACAGGCCTCTCCCGCCTCCCCAGGTGGAGGCTTCCCAGCTGCACCCTCAGCGCTCCAGGCGGTGGCATCCTAACAACTACAGTGCTGCACAGTTTCGGAACGACCTAGATAACGGTTCTTCCACTGTGGCCATGCTGCAACGTCTCGCCCGGCAGGGTGGAGCCCGTCCGCTCATGTGACCCCGCGATCGCCGGTAGCTGCCGAACTCTCAAAATGGCGGTCGACCTGGCAAGAGCGGGCCCAACATAAAGAAATGGCCCGGTCACTGGTTGACTCCACCACCGTAGTCCTCCACGACCTTGAAGATTCTAGAGGAGCCGCGGGAGTCTCCGACCCCCGATGGGGAATGACTGCCATGATCGCCCGTGGAGTGACGAAACTGTATCCGCGGGACGTCGGCGCTCCCATGCTGGCGCCAGCCTCACTTTGAATTACTACAATCCTGCAGACCTCACTTCCGGTGAAAGCACAGTGTGACCCGGTAGGAAAAATTATTGCACCCCCTCCCCTTTTTGACTGATAGTTCAAACCACCGATCCTTTCCTTTGCCCTTTTAACGGAACTTTGGACTGCCTCCCCCTCTTTTACATTTTTTAGAGAAAACAAAACATTAACCACTACATTAGCATAGCAGTTGACACCAGAACTGTTTTCAAATTGAAAACCAACAACATCTTCAACAGAATCCTTTTTGTTTCTGCTGTGACCCTGCTACAGCACAGGCATTGTCCCCAGCAGTAATTCTGCAATGCCGGTAAGAATAGCTGTGGTGCCTACTGGACTCACTCACCCCCGCGGCGCCCCACGCCGTTTTTTGCTGGGCGGCAACTTACTAGACATCACTTTCGTGCCATCTAGATTTCAGCGCGTTCTGCTGCCTTGGAACTATTCGCACAACAGACCGCTACTGACAAGAATATATCATTATTGGTGCTGTCAATTTCAATAAATCTATTGGATAATTAAAAAGAAATTGCCACGGTCTCTTCGTTGTTTAAATGTTTTTACTGGTTTTGTTTTGTTGTATATATTTATATGTTATTAAAGTTTTATATTCCTACTACTTTGTTGGAGTGCTATATATTTTTAATGTGACACATAATTGTAAAAACTTTGATGTACAAAGAGTCATTCCTGGAATCTTCCACTTCAGGCTCGGTCCCCTCCCCAATCACAATACAGGATGGTTTTCAGATAGTAGGAACGCGTGTGCTGTGACGGATCACATCGGGTGTGGGCCTTGATCTACTATAACTCCTTTGAAGAGGGGTGATTCTTTACAGCTGGGGCCATAAACTACATCTGCAGGGCTAGCTGATAGCCTAGGACCGGCCTGGACATTCGGACACAGAGGAAGAGGAGTGTCAGAGGGTGCGGTAGTGAATAGGGCGAAAGGGAGGTGTCGGGCGGGCACAGAGTGTGATTCTCAGGGAAGAGCAGCGCAGATGGGGGAAGGTTTATTGCCCATGCATAAGACAGAGAGCGGTGGTGACCAGTGCCTGGGGGAGATGCTTACGAGGGTGAGGAGCCATGCTACGAATCGACAGCGTGCAGAGAGTGGGTCTGGTCAAGACATCTAAAATGGCTGCCGTGCACGACAAAAGTGTGGCATTTCAAAAAAGGCAAGATGGCGCAGACAATGTTTTTCAACACTTCCTCATTTCCTTCGAATCGAACGTTAACAGACGTTGGGGCATATTACCAAAGTTAAGCGATATTTATCGCTAACGATGCTTACCAACCAATTTTTTACCACTAAGCATCGTCAGAAATTATCGAAGATAAACCTTACTATTATCAAGGTTTATCGCAAATGCGATAATAAACGGCCGCAATGCATGAATATCGCTAAAAACTCAGCGATATTCATGCATTACCGAGCTAATACTCTTAGCCATGTTATCCACCTCCCATTGGATAACATGGCTAAGAACTGCTCAGGGCAGGTGTTACTTTTTGGAGATATTCGCGCTTAGCGCGAATATCTCCAAAAGTTGGTAATAGGAGATAGATATCTTGCATGTTGTAATGCAAGTTATTGTGGTATATGGAACTCATACCATAATCTCTCAGGAAAGCAGAAACTGATCCTTTTGGGACCGCCTAAAAAGGCCTAGGGGGTGAGGAGTACTCTACTTTGCCCCCTTTTCACGTTCCGAACTATTTTATTTTACTCTCTTCTGTAATTACACAAAATACCAGCGATAAGATGCATCGGAGACACACAGTGAGAGAAAGGAGGCCGGAGATGAAGAAGACATGTCAAATACACATTGGAGATAATATAGTGGCAGAAGGGAAGTAAATATGAGTAAACTTACCATGTAACATAAAAATGTTGCACTCTATACTATAAGTCTCATTTTATACTACAATCACTTCGCTACAACCTCATAAATTAAAAATAAAAATGAATAATGTCTCAAACAATTTTTGATTTCTAAATATAAATTTATTCTTCAGAATTTTCTAAATTTGAAAGAACTAGTAACATGTCCTCATCAGTAATTTCCTCTTCAATCATCTCATCTGGAATCTCCTCATTAAAAGTCTGCAATGATGATTCTTGTAACTCTATGGTCTCCAAACACTCGATAAATTCGCCATCAAGAGATTGATCAAAAAAATCATTCAAGTCATCTCCTCCTTCTGACAATATTTCATTATTGGTGCTGTCAATTTCAATCAATGTAGTGGAATCATTCAAGTCATCTCCTCGTGACAATATTTCATTATTGGTGCTCTCAATTTCAATCAATGTAGTGGAATCATTCAAGTCATCTCCTCCTTGTGACAATATTTCATTATTGGTGCTGTCCATTTCAATCAATCTAATGGAATCATACAAGCCATCTCCTCCTTGTGACAATATTTCATTATTGGTGCTCTCAATTTCAATCAATGTAGTGGAATCATTCAAGTCATCTCCTTGTGACAATATTTCATTCTTGGTGCTGTCCATTTCAATCAATCTAATGGAATCATACAAGTCATGTCCTCCTTGTGACAATATTTCATTATTGGTGCTCTCAATTTCAATCAATGTGTTGGACAATTCAAAAGAAATTGCCACGGTCTCTTCATTGTGAGCCATTTTATTTTGAAATTGCTTGCTGTAAATTGCAGAAAAAAATAATCACTTTCATTTATCGTCTTTAGTAATACATAATATAAAACTAACTTTATCAAGTATTTAGTATAACAGAAGGACTGCAAATAAATAACAGAAAACATTTTTCAAATTATCTTCAAGTGTACAACATAGTTCCCCATACAAATTAACAACTCACCTTTTTAAAAGTAGCAGAAGTGTTAGTACTGTGTAAATCAAACACCAGAAATTCACCACCAAAAATTCCTCACAAATGTACCTCAGACAGTAGTATCACAAAATGGCTGTGGTTTCCTCTCATTTGACATATATACATAACCAATTAACTTTCATCACACACAAATACAAAACCAAAGTAACATTTTAATTGGTTCTAAATTTCAACACTTTCAAATGTGTTTTCCCCATGCAATTTTCCATAGGACATTTACATACGTCTACAGCCTGAATGGCTGAACGGAATTACACCAAACTTGGCAAAATGGTACATCAAACCTAAGAGGTCAGGAAGGATCTACTATGCCCCCTTATGGTCATTTCCCCCTTCGCTTTGGCCTCCTCTTGTCTCTCAATCTTACCGAGGGACAAGATGGCGGCCGCTACGGACTGTTTGGAATGTTGACAGACGCCGGAGAACCAATCAGCTTCGCAAAGCTCCGTAACGCGAAAAGTACGCGAAGCGGAGCGCTGTTACAGATATATATCTTTTTTTCAACGTTAATTTCTCAAAATCCACTGGAGCACATATATTGAGACCTAGCAAAGGCACATCGGGCTACCAGTCCCTAATATTTTGCCAAGTTTCGTGCAAATCCATTCAGCCGTTCGATTATTATTATTTTGTTTTTTTTTTGCCCCGCGGGGCCCTTTTAAAACCTCCACATCAAACCTAGGGGGTCAGCGAGGATCTACTATGCCCCCTTATAGTTATTTCCCCCTTTGTTTTGACCTCCTCTTGTCTCTCGATCCTACCGAGAGACAAGATGGCGGCCGCTACGGACTGTTTGGAATGTTGACAGACGCCGGAGAACCAATCAGCTTCGCTTCACAAAGCTCCGTTGCGCGAAAAGTCCGCGAACCAGAGCGCTAACCGGTCCGCTGTTACAGATATATATCTTTTTTTAAACGTTAATTTCTCAAAATCCACTGGAGCACATATATTGAGACCTACAAAAGGCACATCGGGCTACCAGTCCCTACAATTTTGCCAAGTTTCGTGCAAATCCATTCAGCCGTTCGGGCTAAAAGTGAGGCCAACCGCCCTATGGAAAACTCAATGTTAAAAACACGTTTTGGGACCCCCCTTTTTTCTCGGCCCCCACTGGACGAACCCCCCCCAAATTTTCAAGGGCTGCTCAGAAACAAAATGTGCCATTTTCCTGAAAATTTCAGCCGATTCCGTCCACAAACGCCAAAGTTATTAGACATAGAATTTTCAAAAAACCCATAGAGAAAAAATCCTAACTATATATACCTACTGGCGACCGCCAGTAGGTAATATATATATATATATATATATATATATATTACCTACTGGCGGTCGCCAGTAGGTATATATAGTTAGGATTTTTTCTCTATGGGATTTTTGAAAATTCTATGTCTAATAACATTGGCGTTTGAGGACGGAATTGGCAGAAATTTTCAGGAAAATGGAACATTTTGTTTCTGAGCAGCCCCTGAAAATTTGGGGGGGGTTCGTCAAGGGGGGGACGAGAAAAAAGGGGTGTCCCAAAACGCGTTTTTCCCATGTTAATTTCCATAGGGCGGTTGGCCTCACTTTTAGCCCGAACGCCTGAATGGATTTGCACGAAACTTGGCAAAATTGTAGGGACTGTTAGTCCAATGTGCCTATGCTAGGTCTCAATATATGTGCTCCAGTGGATTTTGAGAAATTAACGTTAAAAAATATATATATATCTGTAAGCGCGCTCCGGGCAGCGCCCCGGTTCGCGTACCTGACGCGTAACGGAACTTCGCGAAGCAAAGCTGATTGGCTCTCCGGTGTCTGTCAACATTCTAAACAGTCCGGAGCGGCCGCCATCTTGTCTCTCGGTAGGATCGAGAGACAAGAGGAGGCCAAAACAAAGGGGGAAATGACCATAAGGGGGCATAGTAGATCCTCCCTGATCCCCTACGTTTGATGTGGAGGCTTTAAAAGGGCCCCGCGGGGGAAAAAATAAATACATTTTTTTTGTTTTTTTTGCGTGGGGAGCGCCCGGTACGCGCACCGGGAAGCGGTCTGGGGAGCGTACTATAAGGAAAAAAGAATGATAGACTATGATATTTTGAAATATTGTATGTTTATTGATTGTTCTTTTTGTTGTTTTTTTTTGGTTTTTTTTATTTAAGTAGCAGTATTTATGATTATTAAATATACATTTATTTTTGGGATTGTGCACAGTATACTATAAGTCTGACTTTACATTATAATCAATTTGGTACTAGTTTATGAATTACATATAAAAATGATTAAAGACTCAAACAATTTTTTTATATTAAATATAATTTTATTTCTCTGATTCTTTTTCAAAATTTAATAGAACGTCTAACATTTGACTGTCCGATATGTCTTCTTTTTGACTGAACATAACTTCCCACATTTGACCGTCCTCATATTGAAGTAAGAAATCCACAGATTCTACACATTGTAGAAGTTCATGGTCTCGTGATTCATCCATGAATTCCAAGTCAATGGGTTCAATGATTTCCTCATTGTTCATGTCTAGGACAATTTCAAAGGAAACGTTCTGTTCTCCTTGCATTTTTGTGCTGAAATTTGAATAAAAAATAAATATATCAGTAGAGATAGGGCACTGTTGGGTTTAAGTTCAGACAGGTACTTTTGAGGCGTGAAGTAGTACTATTAAAAAGTGCCTGTGAAAAAGCCTAAGTAAATTCATAATTATACCACAGAAACCTAAATCATTCCATAATTATAACAAACAAGCCTTTCTCAATGTGTAACTCTTACAGAGGGATAGTATATAACTATCTGAAAATGTTTTCAAATTTATAAAATAATATCTTACCTTTTAAAAACAAGTTTAAGTTGTGAGTGAAAATGATCTTGCAATGTAGTTCAGGAAGTAGTAGTCAAAATGGCTGTGTTTCTCTATCTTTTTTTATATACATTCAGGTGCATAACCAATCAAATGTCAGGTAAAAAAGTAGAAAATGAAAGTAACATTTTAATTGGTTGTCAATTCCAACACTTCAGATGTGTTTTGTGAAGTAATTTACCTCAGGGTATTTAGAGAGGTCTACAGGCTAAATGGTTAAATGGAATTCCAACCAAATTTGTGAAAATGGTAGGGATTGGTATGTAGTATGAGCTAATCTATATTTGGTGAAAGTGTCTCCAGTGGTTTTTCTGTATATTACTTTCCCACCTTTTTTGAGCGAGCGCTTCCTGGATATATATATATATATATATATATATACATATATATATATATATATATATATATATATATATATATATATATATATTACCTACTGGCGGTCGCCAGTAGGTATATATAGTTAGGATTTTTTCTCTATGGGATTTTTGAAAATTCTATGTCTAATAACTTTGGCGTTTGTGGACGGAATTGGCAGAAATTTTCAGGAAAATGTAACATTTTGCTTCTGAGCAGCCCCTGAAAATTTGGGGGGGTTCGTCAAGGGGGGGACGAGAAAAAAGGGGTGTCCCAAAACGCGTTTTTCCCATGTTAATTTCCATAGGGCGGTTGGCCTCACTTTTAGCCCGAACGGCTGAATGGATTTGCACGAAACTTGGCAAAATTGTAGGGACTGTTAGTCCAATGTGCCTTTGCTAGGTCTCAATATATGTGCTCCAGTGGATTTTGAGAAATTAACGTTAAAAAAAATATATATATCTGTAAGCGCGCTCCGGGCAGCGCCCCGGTTCGCGTACCTGACGCGTAACGGAACTTCGCGAAGCTGATTGGCTCTCCGGTGTCTGTCAACATTCTAAACAGTCCGGAGCGGCCGCCATCTTGTCTCTCGGTAGGATCGAGAGACAAGAGGAGGCCAAAACAAAGGGGGAAATGACCATAAGGGGGCATAGTAGATCCTCCCTGATCCCCTACGTTTGATGTGGGGCTTTAAAAGGGCCCCGCGGGGCAAAATATAAATACATTTTTTGTTTTTTTTGCGTGGGGAGCGCCCGGTACGCGCACCGGGAAGCGGTCTGGGGAGCGTACTATAAGGAAAAAAGAATGATAGACTATGATATTTTGAAATATTGTATGTTTATTGATTGTTCTTTTTGTTGTTTTTTTTGTTTTTTTTATTTAAGTAGCAGTATTTATGATTATTAAATATAAATTTATTTTTGGGATTGTGCACAGTATACTATAAGTCTGACTTTACATTATAATCAATTTGGTACTAGTTTATGAATTACATATAAAAATGATTAAAGACTCAAACAATTTTTTAATATTAAATATAATTTTATTTTTCTGATTCTTTTTCAAAATTTAATAGAACGTCTAACATTTGACTGTCCGATATGTCTTCTTTTTGACTGAACATAACTTCCCACATTTGACTGTCCTCATATTGAAGTAAGAAATCCACAGATTCTACACATTGTAGAAGTTCATGGTCTCGTGATTCATCCATGAATTCCAAGTCAATGGCTTCAATGATTTCCTCATTGTTCATGTCTAGGACAATTTCAAAGGAAACGTTCTGTTCTCCTTGCATTTTTGTGCTGAAATTTGAATAAAAAATAAATATATCAGTAGAGATAGGGCACTGTTGGGTTTAAGTTCAGACAGGTACTTTTGAGGCGTGAAGTAGTACTATTAAAAAGTGCCTGTGAAAAAGCCTAAGTAAATTCATAATTATACCACAGAAACCTAAATCATTCCATAATTATAATAAACAAGCCTTTCTCAATGTGTAACTCTTACAGAGGGATAGTATATAACTATCTGAAAATGTTTTCAAATTTATAAAATAATATCTTACCTTTTAAAAACAAGTTTAAGTTGTGAGTGAAAATGATCTTGCAATGTAGTTCAGGAAGTAGTAGTCAAAATGGCTGTGTTTCTCTCTCTTTTTTTATATATATTCAGGTGCATAACCAATCAAATGTCAGGTAAAAAAAGTAGAAAATGAAAGTAACATTTTAATTGGTTGTCAATTCCAACACTTCAGATGTGTTTTGTGAAGTAATTTACCTCAGGGTATTTAGAGAGGTCTACAGGCTAAATGGTTAAATGGAATTCCAACCAAATTTGTGAAAATGGTAGGGATTGGTATGTAGTATGAGCTAATCTATATTTGGTGAAAGTGTCTCCAGTGGTTTTTCTGTATATTACTTTCCCACCTTTTTTGAGCGAGCGCTTCCTGGTGCGCGCCCCGGTATGCGAACCGGCAGCGTTACGGGAGTCCTCCATTTTGTGTTTCGGTATAATTGAGATACAAGATGGAGGGCAAATAATGATCAGAATGGGTAGAAGGGGGGCAAGGTACACGTATCCTGACCCCCTAGGTTTTCTGAGGGTGGTTGAGGAGGCCCATATGTGCGAGAAAAAAAAACATTTTTTTTTAAATTTTCGCGTGGTTAGCGTCCGGTGCGCGTACCGGGTAGCGCTCCGGGGAGCGCACTTTGGTGAAAATTAGTGAAAAAAGTTAGAGTAAAATAATAATTGTGAGTGATCAGATGTAGGGTAGCTCTGAAAAGAGCTTTTGGGTCCTGTGGCTGATTTAGGTACCTACAAGTAGGTACCAATGCACAGTCTTAAATTCAGGATGAAAATTCTGTTCCCCTCATCTGAGAAGTGAACTCCATCTGCTCTGTAGATATCTTGCATGTAGTAACGCAAGTTATTGTTGTACATGGAGCCCATTCCATGGTCTCTCATGTAAGCTGAAACAGACTTATTTACATGCTTCCTCGATTTCTCAATTTGTGGACAAAATTGGTTCGACCGCCTCCATTTCTGTCTTTGGCATATATTTGAATATACCAAGGCAGTTTGAGGAACAAGTGCCATCAATTGGTCAAAGGTGTCCTTTAAAAGCATTTCCAGACCTACCCCAGTCAAAGTGCCCAAGTCATTTCCTCCACAGTGCACAATTAACAGGTCAGGTTTTGGCAAATGCAAAAAGGTTTTCACCAATGGTATCAATTGGTGACATTTTAATCCTCTGTGGCCAATCCACTTGATTTCCACATTTTGTAAATTGAGGTTGTGTAAATTTCTGTTATCAGCAAACCTTTGAGCCCAGTGGATATAACTATGTCCAACAATCCAGACAGAAAACATGGTGAGAGAAGGTTCTGCTGCAGTCAGATGAAGTGTGGCAATGAAATGGCAGTTGAAAAAATAAGAGTTTATAATGAAAAAAACTGTGGAGTTTCTGTGCTAATGAATCAGTAGCAGTGATTGGTGGATTTTGATTGCTGGAAACAGAAAGTTAGGGTGCATGGATGAGTTCTTTGAAAGATGTAATTTGAATGGTCAAGAAAAAATCATTTTATGAAAGATTGCACTGGATACGCAGGTGTACTGAGAGTTCAGAGTTCAATTGAAACATTGTTGTGTGAAGTTGCAAACATGAGAGGTCTTTCAGGAGGTGGTTGCTATGCAAAAAAGGCAGAAAGGGCAGAGGGGGGAAGGGTGTTGATTTGAAAAAAGTGAGGGAAGAGTTTTGATTGGGTGACATGAGAGATATGTGTGATGAATTACAGCATTTCTGTGCTTTTTTTGGCTGCAGCCTCTGGAGTGCATACCCTTTGTTCTGCTGAAGACAAATTGGTGTGTGTCTAAGACTGTTTTGAAACTCATAAAGTATTTGCTAAGGTGAGAAAAGATTCATTTAATTTATATAGAGAATAGTATGCTTTAGGGAGAAAATTATGAAGAAAGTTGTGTATTTAAAATGTTGCTTTGTGTCAAGTGTTTTACAAATAGATTTTGTTTCTTTGAGTTACATAGCCATGTTAAAAGTGACGCAAAAATGGTGCAAGGGCCTTCAAAATACGCTTTCATGTGTCTTAGGGCATTTTAACTCACTTCCCCATGAATGTGGTTGAATAATTGCTTTACATGATGTGTTTAAAAACGTTTTTTGAAATCAATTAGGTTTCTTGATATGTACTGCTAGAGTTTCATAGGTTGCTTGGGGCATATTTATAAGGCCTTTGAGTCTCTCTGATGTTATTTTTCCCATTTTAATTTAAGACATTTCCCCGTGGTGCAAGGTCCTTGTAAATACGCCCCCATCTGTGCTTGGCAAATTTAGATTTTGATTATTTGAGTTACATAGCCATGTTAAAAGTGACGCAAAAATGGTGCAAGGGCCTTAAAAAACGCTTTCATGTGTCTTAGGGCATTTTAAGTCATTTCCCCTTGAATGTGGTTGAATAATTGCTTTACATGATGTGTTTAAAAACGTTTTTTGAAATCAATTAGGTTTCTTGATATGTACTGCTAGAGTTTCATAGGTTGCTTGGGGCATATTTATAAGGCCTTTGAGTCTCTCTGATGTTATTTTTCCCATTTTAATTTAAGACATGTCCCCGTGGTGCAAGGTCCTTGTAAATACGCCCCCATCTGTGCTTGGCAAATTTAGAGTTTGATTATTTGAGTTACATAGCCATGTTAAAAGTGACGCAAAAATGGTGCAAGGGCCTTCAAAATACGCTTTCATGTGTCTTAGGGCATTTTAAGTCATTTCCCCTTGAATGTAGGTATATAATTGATGTACATGATGTGTTTAAAAACGTTTTTTGAAATCAATTAAGTTTCTTGATATGTACTGCTAGAGTTTCATAGGTTGCTTGGGGTATATTTAAAAGGCATTTGAGTCCCTTTGATGTTATTTTTCCCATTTTAATTAAAGACATTTTCCCGTGGTGAAAGGTCCTTGTAAATACGCCCCCATGTGTGCTTGGCAAATTTAGATTTTCATTCTTTGAGTTACATAGCCATGTTAAAAGTGACGCAAAAATGGTGCAAGGGCCTTAAAAAAACGCTTTCATGTGTCTTAGAGCATTTTAAGTCACTTCCCCATGAATGTAGGTATATAATTGCTTTACATCATTTGTTTAAAAACGTTTTTTGAAATCAATTAGGTTTCTTGATATGTACTGCTAGAGTTTCATAGGTTGCTTGGGGCATATTTACAAGGCCTTTGAGTCCCTTTGATGTTATTTTTCCCATTTTAATTTAAGACATTTCCCCGTGGTGCAAGGTCCTTGTAAATACGTCCCCATCTGTGCTTGGCAAATTTAGATTTTGATTCTTTGAGTTACATAGCCATGTTCCATACAGTGCTCACCTTCTGCGTAGTCTTTGATATGCTAGACTCCATCTGCACAATGAGATATCTAAGCAAAGAAAACACAGGTGATGTGATTGTGAAATGAGCAAAAGAAATTCCACATTTTTCAATTACATCACCTGTGTTTCCTAACTTTACGAATCACATTGTGCAGATGAGGTTTAGGCCTGTCCACGGACACAGAAGAGGTCTGGCCTTTGTTCAAGAGTGAAGTGGACATGACTTACTTCATTGGTAGGCCTGCACATGTATTATCTCCTCTGTACTCTTCAACAAGCTTAAATTTCATCTGCAACCCTGAGTAGGCCTCACCTCAAACAAACCTCTGAATAGGCCACACCTTATCGTCATCCTGAATCAATCATTTAAAATGTTAGGGACAGATTTATGATAGCCGTGTGCCTCTTTTGCGCCACTGTGCGTCACTTTTGTGATGCAGCGGCGGTGCAAAAGATTTGCTATGTGGCGACATATTTACAACTTGATGCATCTAGGCAGATGTGTAATGCTGTAAAGTCCTGTGCCACATGAAACCGATGCAGCAGTGATGCAAAAGATGCACCATGTTGCAAGACAGGCCTCACTTCATCTCCAACAAGATACCGTCAGTTTAAACTGTAAACATTTAGGATTGTGTAGGGGGCATGGAGAAGCTGAATATTCTGTAAATGTCAAAATTGTTGTATACAGTGCTCACCTTCTGTGTACTCTTTGATATGCTAGACTCCATCTGCACAATGAGATACCTAAGCAAAGGAAACACAGGTGATGTGATTGTGAAATGAGGAAAAGAATTCCACATTTTTCAATTACATCACCTGTGTTTCCTAACATTATGAATCACATTGTGCAGATGAGGTTTAGGCCTGTCCAGGGACACAGAAGAGGTCTGGCCTTTGTTCAAGAGTGCAGTGGACATGACTCACTTCATTGGTAGGCCTGCACATGTATTATCTCCTCTGTACTCTTCAACAAGCCTACATTTCATCTGTAACCCTGAGTAGGCCTCACCTCAAACAAACCCCTGGATAGGCCACACCTTATCGGCATCCTGAATCAATCAATTAAAATGTTAGGGGCAGATTTATGATGGCCGTGCGCCTCTTTTGTGCCGCTGTTGCGTCACTTATGTGATGCAGCAGTGATGCAAAAGATGCACCATGTTGCAAGATAGGCCTCACTTCATCTGCAACAAGATACTGTTAGTTTAAAATGTATATATTTAGGACTGTGTAGGGGGCATGGAGAAGCAGAGGTGTCTGTAAGTGTCAAAGTTGTTGAAAAACTGTTTGTCCTTCAATCTTTTCCCTTGTCTTTTCTAATTTTTAAATACATGTTTTAATATTTTTCAAATTTTTGTTCTTTCTTTCACAGATT
Organism: Lissotriton helveticus; assembly: GCF_964261635.1. Taxonomy (NCBI): domain Eukaryota; kingdom Metazoa; phylum Chordata; class Amphibia; order Caudata; family Salamandridae; genus Lissotriton; species Lissotriton helveticus. The sequence continues at coordinate 1,379,459,048 of NC_136059.1, forward strand.
GAAAGTATAAAAATAACAAGTGACTAAGTTAACGACAATTATAAGGTAAATGTTTTGTACTCTTTTCATTACATTTCTATCACATTTAACTTCTATTAGTTCCACCGCTTTATTTCTTTAACCCTCAATTTCCTGCCTTTGCTACTTCCCTCATTCCTTTCTCTATTACTTACTTACTCTACTCCTTCCACTCCTTTTCTCAGTCCCTCTGTTCTCATAGTTCCTCACTCTTCTTCACTCACTCCGTCTCTATTACTCTCACTGTCTCTGACTGATCACTCTTTCACTACTTGTTCATTATGCTTTCTCCCTGTAGTTCAAGCACACTAAGGGGCATATTATCAACACAGGCAATAAAATTATCGCTGCTTTTATCGGCAGAAAACTGCTGCAAAAGCGGCTTTAGCGGCAATTTTCTGCCGCAAAAGCGGCTTTAGCGGCATATTTCTGCTGATAAAAGCAGCGATAATTTTATTGCCTGTGTTGATAATATGCCCCTTAGTTATTTACATTTCTTTGCTGTTTCAATCATTCCTTTTCTGTTACTTCTTCTTTTCTGCTTTCTGTTTTTTCTCTCTGTTATTCCACATGTTTTAATCTTATTTTGAACATTCACTCACATTCTCTAAGAAACTCTTGTTTATTATTCTTCTACTCTCCTTTTTTTCTTTCACTTCCTTATCTATTTTGTTTTTCACAATTATACCCTCTTCCATCTTTTCTTCGGTAAATAGATCTATTAAACAGTATCTCTGGTTTACTCCCTATAGCTGTCTTTCTTTTAACATTACTCTCTGTTTCCTTCCCTTATACTTACTCTTCTTTTTTTTTAATTTTTTTTTTGGTTCGCTTCCGGTTCGCGTACCGGCGAGCGAACCGGGAAGCGAACCAAAAGAAATAGAGGTTGCCAGAGTGCTAAACATTCTAGCAATTTTTTTATAAAGGGGAGGTAGTTCTGAAAAGAACTTTTTTTTATTGTTTTTGTTGTTTTATATTTTTTTTATTATTTTTCTGAACATTTTTTTACTTTTTTTGTATTTTTTGAACGATTTTATATTTTTGGGGTTTTTTTTGGGGGGGAACAAAAATGATTCATTATAAAGGGCTCAACGGGAGCAAAAAAAAAAAGATAATTTATTTTCTGGGGCGTTTTGGACAGTTGTGATTGTCAATTGCAGCATTTATTAAATTTACGCTACTCTCTCTGTAGCAAATCAATTTTTCGCAATAAATGCATACAAATTTCACTTCCCCAAACTTCAGCTGAATATTTGGGACCGTCTCCCTCGCCTCTGGTCCCGTCAGTGCCTGTTGATGTGATGTACTGGCCACAGGACGGGGGTTTTCGAGCAGGTCACGTACTTGTGCAGCACTGTAGTTGTTAGGGTGCCACCTCTCCATATGGTGATGCATCGTATAATTGCCATAACTATATTTTTTATCTGTCCCTCTGGACAGATTATCTTTACATATAAGGCAAGTTACGTAGCGGGCATTCACTTTTTTTTGGCCTCGGGGATATTTAAAAAATTGCCAAATAAAATTCTCTTTCACTCGGGACCTCCTAGGCTCTTCTGGCAAAAAATGCCCCTCTTCTTCCTCTTCCTCTTGTTCCTCTTCTTCCTCCTCTTGCTCAACCATAACCTGAGGAGGTGGTCCTCTCTTCCTAAAAGGTGGTGGTGGTGGTGGGGGTGCACCAGCTGAAGCTACAACACTTGCCATCGCTAAGTGATGAAAAAAGGTCTTCCTCTCACAAAGATGAAAGTCAGAGTGAGGAAACAAGGATGGGTTTTCATCATTTGGGAAAAAAAATAGTTCTAAACCAATGAAAAGTGTTATTTTAGGTCACATGACCTAGCCTTACATCAGTAGGAAAGTGAAAGTGAAATGAACCAATGAAAAGTGTTATTTACAGGTCACATGACCTGTTACGCTTACATTACGCGATCCGCGCCGCGTCCCGGATCGCTTCCGGGAAGCTGCGCTTCGCGCCTCGCTTCGCGCACCGGAGCACTTCCGGGTGCGCTAACGCGGCGCGTCATACGACGCATTACGCGACAACGCGATACATCGCGCTTACGCGACACGTCCGATGTTGTTTTCTAACGCGGCAGTTGCGCAAACGGAACGTTTACCGGTTCGCAGACCGCGTCGCGGCACCAAATTGAGCTAACGGGAAGCTGCCCGGTTCGCGGACCGGGAGCGAATCAAAAAAAATTATTTAAAAAAAATACATAAAAAAATTGTATTAAAAACATATAAAATATATTTTTCGATTTAAAGAAGAATACATTTTAAAGCTTTTGATATTTGCTATTAAAAAACCATTGAAATTCACTGAAAAAACCATAGGTTCTAGACCATATATAGTTAGGAATTAGCATTTACAAAACCTTGAAAATTCACTGAAAAAACCATAGGTTATAGACCATATATAGTTAGGAATTAGCATTTACAAAACCTTATTTTACTCACACAAAACCATTGAAATTCCATATATAGTTAGTTGCACTAACTATATATCGCGCACCCGCAATCCACTGCTGATGATGTCACATATTACATCATTCATGACATGGTCAGTGACATCACTGATGCCATCACTGATGACATCTCAAATGACATCACTGATGACATCACTGATGATATCTCATTTGACATCAATGGTCACATCAATGATGATATCATTAATGTGACAATACAATGCATCTCCTCACACTTTAATATAACCTCTGTTACACCCAGTGTTAAATACAGAATATAATTTTTGAAACCATTGACACACCAATACTAGTTACTACATACGCACTCACTGATTCTTACGTCTACACACACATTCACTCATTCACCCATACAATCATTCATACATACAATCACTCATCTTTACAACACTATCATATGCACTCATACACCTATACTGACACTCACACTCTGCCACTCATCCATGGAGTTACTCACACACCTAGTCAGTCCTGTAAAGAATCAATCACACTTCCATTTTCTAATCTATACAGTTAAACATAGAGCACCTTACATTTTCAAACATATACTAACACATACTTACTCTCTTATACAATCATTGATACAAGTACACATTGATCTGCACAGAGTCACACACGTCCCAGCCAGCCACACACACACTCAGTCTCCCATACAAATACTTGGACAATCAATCAATAACCCATATACTCATATAGCTACTGATCAGCACATGCAGCAGTTTACAGAACAACAGACATAATGATGCACAAATTAAGACAGTTTAGTCACTAACCCATGCACTCAGTGAGACACATTTAATCACTCACTCATACAGTCGGTCATGCACCTACTAAATCCTTCGTCCAGACACTTATACATCCACTCTTTCTTCAATATGTAAGACATATTTAAACTTTACAGAAACATAAAATCACTGGATGTTGTTATCAGTGATGTCATCAGTGATGTCATTTGAGATGTCATCAGTGATGTCATCAGTGATGTCACTGACCATGTCATGAATGATGTAATATGTGACATCATCAGCAGTGGATTGCGGGTGCGCGATATATAGTTAGTGCAACTAACTATATATGGAATTTCAATGGTTTTGTGTGAGTAAAATAAGGTTTTGTAAATGCTAATTCCTAACTATATATGGTCCATAACCTATGTTTTTTTCAGTGAATATATATATATATATATATATATTACCTACTGGCGGTCGCCAGTAGGTAGTTATAGTTAGGACCTAATATCCATAGGAAAACTGCATCATTCTATTGTCAATAACTTTGGCGTCGATTGATGAATCTTCTTGCAATTTTCCAAACGTTTGGCCAGCTCAGTTCCGCTCCTCCCCTGAAAGTTTGAGGATGATTGGTGAAGCAGGGGCCGAGACAAAATGGGGTCCCAAAACGCGTTTTCCCAATGCAATTTCTCATAGGACCTTTAGCCACGCCTACAGCTCGAACGGCTGAACGGAATTACACCAAATTTGGCAGAGAGGTAGTCCTCAGTTCCGACTTGTGCCTTTGGCATATCTGGTGTCAATCTGTTCAGCAGTTTCTTTGAAAATTATGGTTAAAATTCTTTCTATATCTATGGGCGCGGAGGATCCGCGGATTGTGCGAGGATTGGCCTCGTAGGATAAGCGCGCCGTTCCGATCACACGCTGAATTCTAATTGGCTGTCAAGCGGTTGTAAACATTCGAAACCAGGAACTGTTGGCAGCCATTTTGTGCCTCGGTAGAAGCGAGGGTGAAGAAGTCTGTGAAATATGTTGGCAAAACGTGAACAGGGGCAGGTTAGACACACCCTGACCCCCTAGGGCTGCTCAGGGGGTGACATATAGACCCGTAGGGCAAAAGAAGTAAGAACATTTTTTTACAAAAAAAGTCGCGAGATGCGCGTAGGATCCGCGCATTTGGTCGCTGAAAAAACGAAGCTTGTATTTTTTAGATATATATCAAGCTTATGTGTAGAGATGTTGGGTGGTTCTACAAAGAGCCCTTATTTGTATTGAGAGATTTTAGTAATTACAAGTAAGTACCGATGCAGAGTCTAAAGTTCATGAGGAAAACTTGGTTTCCTTCATCTGCAAAATGTACACTTTCTCTTTAATAGATGCCATGCAAATTGAAACTCAGATTGTTGTGGTATATGGACAATATTCTATAGTCTCGTAGAAAAGTAGAAAGATTTAGTCACATGTTTATTCACTTATCTGCGCAGATCAGGTGTTCCAGTCTTCCCCTATCGTGACAACTTGTTGTTTAAAGTGGGCTCGCCCCAGACAGTTGTCTCCCACCTCCAGACTACGGTCGACCTCTTGCACCTGCTGGGGTTGTCCATCAACATGCCGAAGTCGCATCTGTGCCCCTCCCAGAAGCTCCTCTTTACCGGAGCGGTTCTGGACTCAGGTTTTTCACTTCGAACAGCGGGTTTGGGATATTTAGGCTCTGATTCTGATCTTTCAGCTTTTATCCTGGGTCTCGGTCAGGTTGACGCTGCGGCTCCTGGGACTGAAGGCCTCCTGCATCCTAGTGGTGCATCACACAAGGTGGCATGTGAATAAATATAAACTGGTACACTGTGTTTTCCTTTACTTTGCTTTCCTTTCTTTGATGTAGAAGATCCTGGGTAAATATAACGGTTTTTGTACAGCCAGTAACTTTTAACCCTACCCCCAAATGGCTTTCAGCCTGTTACCATAGTAACAGTTCATGGAACACTTACGTGAGCACAGAGGTTAAAAGTTCACCACACTATGTTGCTAATGAGTTAGCCTCAGAATTATACTTCAAATTATAAATATAATTTCTATTGATGACTGCTACCCCAACAAAAAAACAGAGGTATGTACTTTTTTTTATTAACTTTTATTAAAACAATAACTGGAACTATAACCAAAAGATAACAATACAATAAATAACTAGAACTATAACTAACAAAACAATATAATAAACAACATATAATATGGATTCCAAAAGAAGTATTGTAGTTAACCTGCAAAACAAAAAAGAAAATTAGTGTTTAAAATTAGATTGATGTGACTAAATGAGGTCAAACATTACAAGTCAAAGTAACACTTGGCGATATTTATATATTTTTAAATGTTTGCAGTGTGCCTGAAACGCTTCCACTGGCATTGTACATGCAGACTTTGGCCCGCCCTTTTGATCAATTTTTGCAGTTTGAGATATAACGTCCTACCTCTGTTATTCATCTCCTACTTTCTCCTTTCAAATTCTCTTGTAAAGACCTTAACATCAATTAAAGGGAACATTTTCTGCATATTTTTAATAACGCATTTGACACAATACATAGTGACACCATATTTATTGAATGTTTTGAAATTAATTTTCACAAGTCTTAAAAAAGGTGAATGTAAGAAAAGTTACTTGCCGCATGTGCAAGACTGCTTCCAAGAGGAGACCTCAATAAAGAGGAATGGTGTGGAATTGCAAGTATGCGGAAGCACTTGCAGACTAAGAATCTGGTCAACTTTGCAAGGGAAGAGTTAAGGAGATTGAGAGAGGCTCCACCTGCTTCATGAGGAGGCCCAAGTATTAGTGGAGGAACACCGTCAACCTCTACTGCACAGCCTAATATTCGTCCCCAATTTGGAACCCTTTAATAAAAAAAGTAAGAAGCTTGGGAGCTCTGTATGCCATCCTAATACTTAATCACCATTTAGTTATACAGCGATCTGCCCTGTATCAGACCTATCCATACAAGTGTGAATTTGAGATTATCTGCCACCGAAAACCCCTCAAGTACTTATATCCGTTACTTTTTAACTTCGTCGTGTAGTCGTATTATGAGTATTTACCTTAAAGTTGTCCGTTAAAAATTTGTGAATCTCTCTGGCTTCATACAACTAGTTCATGCCATATTTGAGACATCGGTGAAATGCACTGGAACAGGAGGATATACTTTCTTCAATGTTGGTAAGTTGCTGCTGACTTGCGTAATATTGTGGTAACTGAAAAAAGAGTTAAAAATGTATATGTTGTACATATGTCCAAGCTTAATTTTAATGTTCATAAAAACAATTGTTCTCAATAGGATTGGGGATGAAAAGTAATCATCAGAGGTTATATTTGGACAGCAAAATAGAAAATGGTATTGCATTATACAAATGTTAGGCCGAGATTGGTCACTCACTTCATTCACAAACTCCCGGGCTTGATCTGATAGAACCCTTTCTGGACTTCCATGATCTAGAAATTCAAAAATAAATAGCAAGGAAAATTAAAAGACAAGTTTTTAAAAAAAGCACAAGAAATTGTTTTACTTTGTATCTGAAGTACAGACTGAAAACGTGTAATGAGCATTTATATGAGAAATGGGTTTCAGAAAGAAACGTCTGCGGATTTATATTTTATAAAAATATTTATAGAAGCAAGATAAATTATAACTCATACATTGTTCAATTTTAAATCAGATATTTGGGCAATAAAATCAGGAGGACATTCTTTTTTTACGCTTGGTTGTTTTCAGAATGCCTACGAATTCTAGTAAAACATCACAATAACACAGTTATCCGTCTGCAAACACATGAAATACACAAATGCTTATCTCAGAATGGTTTTCGATCATGAAATGTTGAAGATAAACCTTATGACTCCATTACGTCCATTGCAACTTTCGGCTGATACATATGGAGAGCAGTCAGTGGATCTGGTGTGTCGAGTTGTTCACCACCACGTGGTATAGAGTATGGTCAGGACACCCTGTGGCGACCAGTACTTCTCATAGTGGAGGAGTGTGGCTCACTGATTAGAGCGGCAGACTCTGATGCAGAGGTCTGGCCCGGGACCAGGGTTCAATTCCCGACGCGGCAGGGTCATGAGCCCAAAATGTCCGGACTCGATAATTCTCGCCTCGGTGCCTATTCTAATCATGGGGTCCCACGCTGCAACTCTGGGCAATAGTTGCCTAATCTCCACTACGGCGGCCCACCCGCTGCGGGATGCCTGGCTTTCACCCTGGGGATACCCAGTAGGGGTTATCTCACAGGGAAAAAAGCCAGGACGGGTTCCCAAGGCAAGTGCATTGATGCCTTCGGGTGATACGTGCGCTATATAAGTCGCAATACATACATATCTGTATAAAGAGATAGAACAGGGGGCAAATGAAGTTTAAGGTTATTAAAAAACATGGAGAGCATCCTAAAATACAACATTGACCAATCAATTACATGTGCAGTGCATGGGGAGGAAGCAGCATGTGACGCACTACTTAAAAAATTATATGCAGCAGGATTAAGTGATTTGGCCAGAAACATTGCCTACCAAGGCAAAATATTTTAAGTTATAAGAGCTGGAAACCGTGCTAAAATACACTTTTGCCTAAAACATTACTTTTGCAATGCAAGGGGCACGAGACGCACTATTTACATGAGAAAAACTACATCGCATTCACTTGAACAGCACGTAGCACACTGCTGTAGGAGCAGCCACTTGGCGCTTGGCAAATTAAACAAGCGCACCAGAATTAGGTGATCTGCAGAGAAACAAAAGTTACGAAGTCAACTTTAATGATATAAAAAAGCAGTAAAGCGTGCTTAAAAACAGCATTACCAAATCGAACATAAATTTGCATTTACGTGGTATTTAAAGATTGTTCAGATTATTTAATTTAAGTACTCTTAAAAAAGTGCTCACCTGCAAAGAAGTGGATACGAACACTCTCAATGGCTGTGACTGCGGAATAGGAAAAGTTCAAGAAGGTTGGCAGCTTATAAATGCTTTGTAGAATGATGATTGGTTGAGCATGTAGTCACTGGGTGTGAGAGCTGTGATTGGGCATGTTGTAATTGAGCATGCAAAAATAAAATTAAATTTGTTAGGGGTACATAGCCAGATGGTGGGACGTATTGTGCGCATGCGTAACATTAATAAGCATGCGCTATCACAAACATGCATGCGCAAAGTGAAGGCAACTCCTACAGGGTACATACATAGATGGAGTTCGGATGTCCCCGTGGTCTGGAAGTGGCTTCAGGAGGGGGGCTTTGCAGCCCTCCTCCATAAAATAATAATATATAATTAGCCATGCCCCGGGGGCTGGGGACCCCTGTGCCTGGAATTGTACACGGGAGGGGGCCACGCAGCCCACTGTTAGGAATTGGCCTAGAAGTCCTCTTTCTCCTACCATGTACACAGCACCCATGTGACGGGCCGGGCGGGGTTAAAAGGGTTGTTTTCCCTGTTCCCGGTGCTCGTTAACTTGAATTGTGGTTCCTGGTTCGTGCTGGGAGCTGTTTTTGTACCTTAGGATCCTTGCTGCATTCACGAGCTCGTGGCATTCCCCATTTTGTGTGTTGGCTCCTGTTAATCCCTGTAGAGTCTTGTTAAACCCAGACCCCCCCCCCATCCCCTCCTATTTTCTTGCTTCCCTCGACTTTCTGTTTGGTTTATTTGTATTTGGGTCCCTGAGGATTAGTTGTTTGTTCGTCTTGTCTCTGTTGTGTGTTAGGTATCACATTCTTACTTTGGGGTGATTTTTATCCCGGCTGGGATTAAGAGGTGCTGGGGCTCCGGCGCTTCTTGTGGAACTCGGGTGATCCGGCTGGATTGTCCGGTTGTTCCTGCTGTTTGACTATTGGTCCCGGTGACACAGACGCTGTTCCGCACTTCCGCCTCTTGTGCAGGCTGTCCATCTCTTTGTGCGGAGGCGGAGTGCTGGTTCAGGCGTTTCCGGGTATTGGAGAGCGCACAACGGAGCGCTTGTGTTGTGCTGCGAGTAGATCCTATTTTGCCCTGATTTTGGTCCTTGTTCCAGGCGGCATGTTAGGAAGTCACTAAAATCCACAGTTACAAGGAGGTTTTTTTAGTCGTTCTAACGACTTTTTCCTCCTTTATCATTGTCTCCCATTTGGTCTCTGGTTACCTGTGGCACTTATCCCTGCCGTCTAGCCCACCCTCCCTCCTTCTTTGATCCCGGACCTCTGATTTTGCTCTCCTGCATGTTACTTGCTGGCTTTGGAATTATATACTCCAGGACGGAGTACTCCACCCTGCGACTATTACAAGTAACGGTGGTAAGGAGGAGTGTTATAGGGTGGTGTGTGGGTGCATGAGGGGAGAAAGAGGGTTTCTTGTTTGTATTCATATTGCTGATATCTGTTTTTTGTGTGCAGACACTGTTCCAGACTGTTCCTTGTGATAAAGTACGTGGAGTGACGTGGTCCCTGCAGTAGGACCCTTCCCCTAGGAGAGAAGATCTGGGATTCCTTGTCTGTCCTTCCCTTATTCCCGCCCCCTGTCCCTTACTATTCTGTTGGCTCATGGTACTATTTATGGTATGCGCCACGGAGTGGTAGGTTCAGAGGAACGGGGCTATCTTCGCTCCTGCAGTGTATGGGCATAGCTGGTCAGGAACTAACAGAATAACGAGCCCACGTAATAATTGCACTGCCTGAGCGACGATGGATGAGGACGTGGGGGCTACGGCTGGTACTACTCCCACTTTGCAGGATGTCATGGGTGCTTTGACTGCCCTTCAAAGCCAGATCCATGATTTGCGACAAGAGAACGTGGCTATGAAGCAAGAGGTTGGGGCACTACTTAGTAGGGAAAGAGTACAGCTTAGGACTCCTCAGGCCCAGGTGATACACCCAGCCACTTTTCAATATTCTGGTGGGCAAGGGCAGGGAGCTAGTGGGGGGGTACCGGTGGCGGTTACCGTGAATACTCCGGTTCCGGTCCCTTTGGCACCACCTGAAAGGTTTGTAGGGGATAGCGCCAAATTTGGCACATTTATGAACCAATGTCAACTGCACTTTATGTGCAAACCTACTGCTTTTCCTAATGATTCGGCCAAAGTGGCGTTCACGATCTCATACTTGGCTGGTACAGCGGCACAATGGGCTATACCTCTCGTAGACAGGGATGATCCGGTATTAACAAACTATCCTGCATTTAAGGAACTAATGCGTGGTTTGTTTGCAAAGCACGCCTTTATGCAGGCAAGTGACGCAGAATTGTTGAAGCTAAGACAAGGGCGCCAGGATTTATTGACATATATATCCACCTTTAATCGCTTGGTGTCAGAGACACATTGGCCCGAAGACAAGAGGACTTCTTTATTTTATCAGGGACTGTCCGAAGATCTGAAGGACATAGTCTCACAGGTCGTAGACCCCCCTACTGACTGTGCGGCTTTTATTGACCTCGTAGTTAAACTTAACCATCGCCTAGCAGAGAGACGGGGAGAGAAAAGCCGTTATCAGGCGCCAAGGGGAGGGTTTGTGAGACCTGATCATAAGTCCTTGGGAGCAGGAGAGACAAAGAGTGTGTCTGAACCAATGGAGATAGGTGGAGTAAGGGGGCCTTTGTCCGATGAGGAGAAGAAACGAAGAAGAGAGATGGGACTTTGTTTGTACTGTGGCCAGGGGGGGCATTTTGCGAGGGAATGTCCCGTGAAACCCTCTGGAACCTCTTATGGAAAGAGAGTGGCCTGTTTGTATTATGAAGGGATGGATCAACAGTACAGTGTACTTGGAGCAGTAGATAGGGCCCCTAGGCACTTCATAATTAATGCTCATTTGGCGTTGTACAGCGGAAAAGTGCCGGTATCGGTTTTGTTGGATTCAGGGGCTACAGGCAATTTCCTTGACATTACGTTGGCTAAGAAATTGAATGTTCCATGTTGTGTAAAGGACCAGCTGGAACCTGTGCGGGCGATTGATGGCACTGAATTGACATCGGGTTCTATTACTAAAAGGACGGTGCCGTTGTGTCTGGTGTGCGAGAATGGGCATTCAGAGATGGTGTGTTTTGACCTCATTGATGCTCCCTCTTTCGGGATGGTTTTGGGCGTGCCGTGGCTGCAGGAGCACAATCCCAGGATAGATTGGGTACAAAGGCTAGTGTCTCTTGATTCCTCGTATTGTTTGAAGCACTGCTATAAGGATGCAGGTGAAAAGGAGTTGTCGTTGTCCTGTGCTGCCACTGGCATGGACACAGTGCCTTTGCAATATCAGGAGTTCAGGGAGGTATTTGATGTAGAAGAGGCGCAGGGTTTGCCCCCACATAGATCATTCGATTGTAAGATCGATCTTATTCCCGGGGCACCTCTTCCTTGTAGTAGGGTGTATGCTCTCTCTGAGCCGGAGGAGTTGCACTTGAAGGTGTATCTTGATGAGATGCTACGTCAGGGGTTTATTCGTCCATCGTGTTCGCCCGTTTCTTCGGCTATCTTTTTTATTCCGAAGAAGGAAGGCACTTTGCGGGCGTGTGTGGACTACCGCACGCTAAATAAAGCCACTGTCAAGAATAAATACCCGCTTCCACTCATCCCCGTGTTACTAGATCAGCTGCGCAGCGCAAGGGTGTTCACCAAGTTGGACTTGCGTGGCGCCTATCATCTGGTGCGTGTGCGAACTGGGGATGAGTGGAAAACTGCTTTTAAAACAAAACATGGCCTTTATGAATACTGTGTGATGCCGTTCGGGCTATGCAATGCGCCGGCGGCATTCCAGTATTTCATAAATGAGGTGTTGCGGGAGTTCCTGGATCGGAGCGTGATTGTGTATCTAGATGATATACTGATCTTTTCAGAGACAGTGGCCGAGCATCACCAACATGTGGTTCAGGTTTTGCGCAAGTTGCGGGAGCACCATCTTTACGCGAAACTGACAAAATGCCAGTTTAGTACTACTCAAGTAGAGTTTCTGGGATTTGTGGTGTCTGCTGGAGGTGTGCGGATGGATCCGCGAAAGATCGAGGCCATTATCACCTGGCCTGTTCCAACGTCTGTGAAACATATACAGGTGTTGTTGGGGTTCGCCAATTTCTACAGGCGTTTTATCTCGCACTTCTCTGATATTGTGGCTCCCCTGACACAGCTGCTACGTAAAGGGGTATCCTTTGAGTGGTCTCCAGAGGCGCAGGGGGCGTTTCGGCGGTTGTTGGGGGCATTTACATCGGCACCCGTGTTGATCCATCCTGATCCGGCTCTACCCTTTTTTGTGGAGACGGATGCGTCACTGTGTGCAGTAGGTGGAGTGCTGTCCCAGAGAGTGGCCGAGACAGGTTGTATGCACCCTATTGCCTACTTCTCTAAGACCCTACTGCCTGCAGAGCGCAATTATACTGTGGCTAAAAGGGAGCTATTAGCAGTTAAGTTGTCCTTTGAGGAATGGAGGCATTATCTGTGGGGGGCACGACACACCGTTACCATCTACACGGATCATAAGAATCTGGAGTTCTTCCGTTCGGCGCGAGCCTTGACGCCACGCCAAATGCGGTGGGTTCTTTTTTTTAATGAGTTTGACTTCATCATTACGTATAGACCAGCAGCGCAGCAGGTTAAATCTGACGCCTTGTCCCGTATCCATGTGGATCCCAAAGAGCTATCTCAGGCAAAAGAGAGTAGGCCTATGATATCTGAAGACAGGATTGTTGGGGCTGTGGAAAGCGAGACGTTTACTACATTAGTTAAGCGTCAACTGCGTGAGATGTATCTTACACCATGGTTGACTCTGCCTCAGGCATCAGTTCGGGATGGATTGTTGTATTATGAGGATCGGTTGTTTGTACCCCCTGTTTTAAGGAGTCAGGTCATGGAGTGGTGTCATTCATCTGCCTTGGTGGCACACCCTGGGACCCCTAAGACTAAGGAGATGTGTACGAGATGGTTTTGGTGGGATTCATTGGCCAAGGATGTAAAGGGATATGTTGCGGCTTGTCCGGTATGTGCCATCAGTAAGCCTTCACATAGTAAACCATCGGGTTTGTTGCAGCCTCTGGAGGTTCCCCCTTCCCCTTGGCATACCATCAGTATGGATTTCGTGACCGATCTTCCGTCTGTTTCTGGGTTTACTGCTATATTGGTGGTGGTTGACTTGTTTACAAAAATGGCTCATTTTATTCCTCTTCCGAAGATCCCTACAGCCCGGGAAATGGCTTTGGTTTTTATGTCCTCCATTGTGCGAATCCATGGGTTGCCTTCTGCGGTCGTGACAGACAGGGGGGCTCAGTTCGTTTCACATTTTTGGAAGGAATTGTGTTCAGTGTTGCGGGTGGACGTCAGATTGTCATCCGCGTATCATCCACAATCTGACGGACAGACCGAACGCACCAATCAGACCATGGAACAGTACCTTCGGTGTTTAACGACATCACTGGCTTGTGATTGGGTTATGGCTCTTCCTATTGCTGAGTTCGCGTATAACAACAGTCAGCACTCGGCCTTGGGGATGACACCCTTTTACTGTTCATTAGGTTATCATCCCAGGGCGGTGGCAATTCAGCCTACGGGACGTGTGCCAGCCATAGATGATGTTTGTGACCGTCTGGGCAAGATATGGGCGATTGCCCGGGAGCAGTTGTTGACAGCTAAGGCTGCTATGAAGTTGCAGGCGGACAAACATCGTGTCCCTGCACCTGGGTATCAAGTTGGAGACCAGGTATGGGTAGCAACGAAGAACTTGAGGCTTGGGGGATCCCGTAAATTACAACCTAGGTATGCAGGACCGTTCCCGATCATACAGATTATAAATCCTGTTGCCATGAAATTAGATCTGCCCGGAGATTATATGGTTCATCCAGTATTTCATACGTCCCTGTTGAAGCCCTATATACCATCCTCACAGGTCATACCACCTCCTCCCCCTGTAATAGTGGACGGACAGAAAGAGTATGAGGTTCGGGCTATCCTGGATTCAGAAAGACGAAAGGGGCGTCTTTTCTATTTGATAGACTGGAAAGGGTATGCCCCCGAGGACCGTACATGGGAGCCGGCTGGGGGAGTGCACTCTCCTCGCCTGATCCGTATGTTCCATCGGCAACATCCGTCTAAGCCCTGCCCTGTGGGGAGGATCGTTGGGAGGGGGTACTGTTAGGAATTGGCCTAGAAGTCCTCTTTCTCCTACCATGTACACAGCACCCATGTGACGGGCCGGGCGGGGTTAAAAGGGTTGTTTTCCCTGTTCCCGGTGCTCGTTAACTTGAATTGTGGTTCCTGGTTCGTGCTGGGAGCTGTTTTTGTACCTTAGGATCCTTGCTGCATTCACGAGCTCGTGGCATTCCCCATTTTGTGTGTTGGCTCCTGTTAATCCCTGTAGAGTCTTGTTAAACCCAGACCCCCCCCCATCCCCTCCTATTTTCTTGCTTCCCTCGACTTTCTGTTTGGTTTATTTGTATTTGGGTCCCTGAGGATTAGTTGTTTGTTCGTCTTGTCTCTGTTGTGTGTTAGGTCTCACATTCTTACTTTGGGGTGATTTTTATCCCGGCTGGGATTAAGAGGTGCTGGGGCTCCGGCGCTTCTTGTGGAACTCGGGTGATCCGGCTGGATTGTCCGGTTGTTCCTGCTGTTTGACTATTGGTCCCGGTGACGCAGACGCTGTTCCGCACTTCCGCCTCTTGTGCAGGCTGTCCATCTCTTTGTGCGGAGGTGGAGTGCTGGTTCAGGCGTTTCCGGGTATTGGAGAGCGCACAACGGAGCGCTTGTGTTGTGCTGCGAGTAGATCCTATTTTGCCCTGATTTTGGTCCTTGTTCCAGGCGGCATGTTAGGAAGTCACTAAAATCCACAGTTACAAGGAGGTTTTTTTAGTCGTTCTAACGACTTTTTCCTCCTTTATCATTGTCCCCCATTTGGTCTCTGGTTACCTGTGGCACTTATCCCTGCCGTCTAGCCCACCCTCCCTCCTTCTTTGATCCCGGACCTCTGATTTTGCTCTCCTGCATGTTACTTGCTGGCTTTGGAATTATATACTCCAGGACGGAGTACTCCACCCTGCGACTATTACAAGTAACGGTGGTAAGGAGGAGTGTTATAGGGTGGTGTGTGGGTGCATGAGGGGAGAAAGAGGGTTTCTTGTTTGTATTCATATTGCTGATATCTGTTTTTTGTGTGCAGACACTGTTCCAGACTGTTCCTTGTGATAAAGTACGTGGAGTGACGTGGTCCCTGCAGTAGGACCCTTCCCCTAGGAGAGAAGATCTGGGATTCCTTGTCTATCCTTCCCTTATTCCCGCCCCCTGTCCCTTACTATTCTGTTGGCTCATGGTACTATTTATGGTATGCGCCACGGAGTGGTAGGTTCAGAGGAACGGGGCTATCTTCGCTCCTGCAGTGTATGGGCATAGCTGGTCAGGAACTAACACCCACTTCCCATAAAAAAATGGAATACTTATACTCCGCTTATTCTCATCGTACCATAGCACACCCTTCCGATGACGCGCTGAAGGCTAATTGGCTGTCAAGTGGTTGTCAACATTCGAAACTAGTAACTGTTGGCAGCCATTTTATGTCTCGGTACAAGGGAGGCTGAAGAAGCGTGTGAAATGTGTGTTTAAAAAGGGGGAGGGTAGACACACCCTGATCCTCTAGGTCTCCTCAGGGGGTCCCACAAGGTCTCCCAGGGCCCCTATTTTTTTCTCTTTTTTTAGGAAAAATCGCGGGGTGCGCGTATGATCCGCGCATTCTAGCGATATTTTTTTTTTTAAAAGACGTGGGCTTCTGTGCGTCTTTGGTAATTTGCATTCTTTCAACTGTTTAGAGGAGATGCATCAATGCTGTATCCAGGATCCACCACTGAGTAAGAAAAGGTAACAATAACACTATTTACCTGCTAAGTGAATTTCTACCCATAGGATAACAGTGATGTACTTTTTAAGAAAATTAAAGAAAATTATTAAAATAATAACCTCAGATAATCTCTTGTCTTAATATTTATATTAAATATATATAAATACGTCTTTCAACATCGAAAAAATTGCGGAAGTCCCGCACACACCACATCTGATATGTATATGACGTCAGGCGATCCTGCGTGTTCGTCACGTCGCGTTATACGTACATCTCGCGTATGCGCAAGGCGTCGCACACAAGTCGCACAGCAATGGCGTGGGAAAAGTTGTACCCATCACACACCCTTCGCGGATCCTAGACAGTGACCCTAAAATGGCGGACACGTTTCACGCAGTAAATGAATAGGGTGTTCGTAGGGTACGCAACTGCAAAAAAAAAGAAAAAAAGAATACAAATAATTTAAGTATATTATAAACAATACAAAATAATGAAAAAATATATATTTTTATGTAAAAAAAATGTGTAATGTAATTTAAAAAATAACATCTAAAAATAAAAAGATTAAAAAATGTAGTTAGAAAATATAAAAAAACAATAAAAATATTTCCAAATTAGCATTTAAAAAATCTTTGAAATTCACTGAAAAAACCATAGGTTTCAGACATGTTATATTTAGGAATTAGCATTTAAAAAACCTTTGAAATTCACTGAAAAAACCATAGGTTTCAGACATGTTATAGTTAGGAATTAGCATTTAAAAAACCTTTGAATTTCACTGAAAAAATAATAGCTTTCAGATAAGTTATAGTTGGGAATTAGCATTTAAAAAAACCTTAGAAATTCACTGAAAAAAACATAGGTTTTAGGGGTGTTATAGTTAGCTAGACATTTCACTCGTATAAAACCATTGAAGTTCCCCTGTTATAGTTAGTTGTACTAACTATAACTCGCGCGCCCGCAATCCACTGCTGATGATGTCACATATTACATCATTCATGACATGGTCAGGGACATCACTGATGACTTCACTGATGACATCTCGAATGACATCACTAATGACATCACTGATGACATTATCCATGTGACAAACTGATATACCTCATCATACAGTAGCATAACTTTTCAACACTCATTATAAAATATGGAGTATCATGTTTGAAACCATTGACACAGTAATACAAGTTTCTAAAAACCCATTAGTAATTCCTACATCTACACACACATCTAAACACTTACATATAGATTCAGTCATATATGCTAACAAAGATCAATAGAATATTAATAAATAAACTTATACACCTACATCAACATTACACACCAGCACACATCCTATTCACTTATGCAGACATCCTACTCACTTTTGTAAACAATTGATCATACTTATATTTACTAAGATATACACTTACACAAACACCACTTTCTTTATTCATATAGTTAGAAAGTCATACTTAGGGGGTCATTAGGATAGTGTGCAGAAAACCACCCCGACTGCCATGGAGGCGGAAACCAACCACCCGCCTGCACCGCGGAAACACCGGTGGGCACATTAGGATCAACCGCCACAAAAGACCGACCGCGGCGGTAGCGGGCCAAGCAAAACCGTCCGACGCGGTCGGTGACGTCTAAAAACTGACCTCGGCGGACGGAAAAGCAGCGGAAAAGCAACAAGCTGTCGCAAGGACAGCAGACACACCACTCGGGAAATTAAGATAGCCCCGAGGGTGTCGCGATCGGAACCGTTGTTACCGACCGCCGCGATCTCACACAGGAGTGAATGGGAAAAATAGCGGAAGAGCTGCAGCATAGACACCGCAGCGGACAGGACATGAAAAACATGGCGGACGATGCCAAAACACCACAGTGATGCAAAAAATTGCACAAATAAAATCAGCCATGCCCCCCAAATACATAACACACATACAAATAAAACAAATAAATCAACAAAAAAACAATAACCACAGGACAAGTCCCACAACACACCTGACACCCAAAATCCACCCACACAGCTGAGTATAAAGCCACCCCCTTCACTAACCACAATCCTTTGCAATACTCCAGAATAGAGGGCCATACCCCACATCTAACGGGAGATGCAAAAGAGCACAGCACACACACACATCCACCACCACCATCACCACCACCATTACACCAGCACAAACAATCCCCAGCACACAACACACCTCACACCTCAACACCATACCCCTGCACCCACACCCCTGCATCCACAAACACCTCAACCACCACACACCATGACATCACAAAAAATGCCCAAATTCACCGAGAGTGAGTTGACAGTCATGGTCAATGATATTGTGAGAATAGAGCCACAACTGTTTGGTAGCCTGGTCCAACAGACACCATTAGCTACGAGGACACAAATGTGGGAAAGGATAGTCCAAAGGGTGAATGCAGTAGGGACCACCCCAAGATCCAAGAAGGAGATCATGAAGCGGTGGCAGGATCTCAAGAGGGTTGTCAAGGAGAGGAGGAGTAAGAACTGGACGCTGGCGAACATGACTGGCAGTGGCCCTCCCATCCCACCGAAAACATTCACACCATGGGAGGAGAAGGTGCTTGCCATACTGCTTCCTGAGAGTCTCACGGGAGTAGCCGGGGGAGCGGAGGATGGTAAGTACAAACAAATGCCAAACAACACACTGAGAAGTACTTCCTTGCAATACCTAAACACCATTACACTGTCCACCCTCACACAACAGGTAGCTAGCCATCTTGCTTAGGAGGCCTGTATGGGGGAGAGAGGCCTGCACTACCAATACCACCATGCCCCCTGTCCCACAGCTGAGCAGGATAGAGGCCTCCCCCACCCAGAAGCATGTGTCAGCCATTGCACTGTTCAACAAACAGACTTACAGGTAGGTAGGCATCTTGTATTGGAGCACTGTTTGGGTTTGGGAGGCCTGTATCAATACTCTCACCATGCCCCCTGTCCCACAGCTGAGCAGGATACAGGCCTCCCCCACCCAGAAGCATGTGTCAGCCATTGCACTGTTCCCCTCACCTAACAGGTAGGTAGCTATCTTTCTTGTTATGTCTGTCTGTTGGAGGGAGGCCTGCACTACCACTCCCACCATGCCTTCTGTACCACAGCTGAGCATGATTCAGGCCTCCCCACCCAGAAGCATGTGTCAGCCATTGCACTGTTCCCCTCACCTAACAGGTAGGTAGCTATCTTTCTTGTGATGTCTGTCTGTTGGAGGGAGTCCTGCACTACCACTCCCAGCATGCCCCCTGGCCCACACTCCAGCAGCATGGAGGCCTACCCCACCCAGGAGCATGTGTCAGCCATTGCACTCTTCACCCTCACCTAACAGGTAGGTAGCTATCTTGCTTGTGATGTCGGTCTGTTGGAGAGAGGCCTGCGCTTCCACTCCCACCTTGCCCCCTGGCCTACAGCTGAGCAGGATACAGGCCACCCCCACCCAGGAGCAAGTGTCAGCCATTGCACAGTTCACCCTCACCTAGCAGGTAGGTAGCTATCTTGCTTGTGATGTCTGTCTGTTGGAGGGATGCCTGCACTACCACTCCCACCATGCCCCCTGGCCCACAGCAGAGCAGGATACAGGCCTCCCCCACCCAGGAGCATGTGTCAGCCATTGCACAGTTCAACAAACAGACTTACAGGTAGGTAGCCATCTTGTATTGTAGCACTGTTTGGGGTTGGGAGGCCTGTATCACTACTCCCAGCATGCCCCCTGACCCACACTCCAGCAGCATGGAGGCCTCCCCCACCCAGGAGCATGTGTCAGCCATTGCACAGTTCAACAAACAGACTTTCAGGTAGGTAGCCATCTTGTATTGTAACACTGTTTGGGGTTGGGGGCCTGTATCACTACTCCCAGCATGCCACTTGGCCCACACTCCAGCAGCATGGAGGCCTCCCCCGCCCAGGAGCATGTGTCAGCCATTGCACAGTTCAACACACAGACTTACAGGTAGGTAGCCATCTTGTATTGGAGCACTGTTTGTGGTTGGGAGGCCTGTATCACTACTCCCAGCATGCCCCCTGGCCCACACTCCAGCAGCATGGAGGCCTCCCCCACCCAGGAGCATGTGTCAGCCATTGCACTCTTCACCCTCACCTAACAGGTAGGTATCTATCTTGCTTGTGATGTCTGTCTGTTGGAGGGAGGCCTGCACTACCACTCCCACCATGCCCCCTTGCCCACAGCTGAGCAGGATAAAGGCCACCCCCCCCACCCAGGAGCAAGTGTCAGCCATTGTACAGTTCACCCTCACCTAACAGGTAGGTAGCTATCTTAACTCTTCCTGATGTGTGTGTGTGGGAGACCTGCATTCCTAAACGCAGCAACAATTGCATGCAATGCATTGAGATCCAACATGTATGAGTAAATGATGTTCCTCTGCACTATGAAATTACACACAGTGTTGCCATGAATTGTACTACTGGTTACTTCATATTTGTGTAGTGTACAGACAGTCGATTATACGCAGCTGACACAATACTTGCACAGTGCCCAACACTGACCATTCCCCGTCTACTCCACAGGTGATGACGAACTCACTGCTGAGGACCACTCCAACGACCAGCAGAGCCAGTCTCCATCCCCGGCACATGGACTCTCAGATGTGGACTCCCAGGACAGTTTGGACGATGAGCTCCAGTCCGGCCCATCTGGTGTGCCACAGACCCAGAGCTCCCAGGCCCCCATCCTCCCCACCACCACGTCTGCTGCAACAACAGTGCAGCAGACCCCTGCTGTCACGGCCTCTGCCTCCACCGCAGCCACCGCCACCGCCACCACCACTACCACTAGTACCACCAGTACCACCTGCAGCACCCTCCCTGTCCCAGGGGATGACCAGCCCACAGCAACAACTGTGGAGGACAGGGAGAGAGTGCGTGGATCCACAGTGGCGAGGCAAGAGGTCTGTGGCAGCAGAGCAGGTAGGAGGACCAGGTTCACCACCAGACCTCGGGAGGAGTGGACACCATCCCTGGACCACTTCACCAGAGTAGTGGAGGCATACCAAGAAGTCCAGGGACAAAGTGGCCGGTCGGATGAACTTTTAAGGGAGCTCATCCTGCTGATGAGGTCCATCGACAACCACCTTGGACAGATGGTGAACCTCATGGGCCAGCATGTGGCGTTGCAGAGGGACAGGCCTGTGTCCCAACCACTACCTCCATCCCCTCCTGTTGTGCCGCAGGCTGACAGTGCACCATCCTCCCCTGCGCCAACAGAGAGGGGCAAGTCCCCTCACGCCGCTGGCCATTCAGCAGGCCCCCTCGTCAAAAAGATCTAGGGGGAGTCCAAAGATGAGCCTGGGAGTCTCCTGAGGCAAAGCACCTGCCACACGCCAGTCACGGAGCCAGCCGTGATGACAACCCTCTTCCCTACTGCATTGACTGTTTGGACTGTCTTTCCCCACATTTCCTTGGCAATGGCACCTGTCTGTTGGACTGGGTCACCACATCCATGTGGACTCTACTCTTGCATCTCATCGAACAGGACTGTCAACTCACTGCTCATTCCCCACTGTCATGTAAATATTCCCGCACAAATCACATGTCCACTGTCAAAATAAAATACCTGACGCACCCGATTTTGTGCAGTATCGTTTTTAGTGCAATATTTACAATGTTGACAAGGTCCCTGATGTGTCCAAATGATGTACAGTTTGTAGTGCATGATTCGTCTGTAGCACCTAGGGAGACACAACAGAACGACAGTCACTGGTCTCATTGTGGCATTACAGGCAGAACACTACGCAAAACATACACAAGACACTACAGGCATACTAGACAATGGGCTGCAGGTGTGAACAAATAGGGTCCAGCATACGTTCCCATATGGAACGTCAATGTCACTTTTACCACACAGAGGTGACTGAACGTGTGCCTGTCTGTTACATCCGCGCATAGCCCTTCACAACAACAGCAACCACACCAGACAATGTACACGTTGTACCTCGTCACCCAACTTCAAGTGAAGTAGCGTTCAATGAGCTGCTGGCGCAGGTCTACTCCTTAATCCTCTCCACTGTCCTCATCACTGGACTCAGGTCCTTGAGCAGGTGGTGGACTTGGTTCCTCACCATCGTCCAGGAGCAGGGGGACCCCCTTGTGGATGGCCAGGTTGTGCAGCATACAGCATGCCAAAACAATCTTGCACACCTTCCCAGGCGAGTATGCCAGTGCGCCTCCTGTCCTGTAAAGGCAGCGGAATCTAGACTTCAGCAGGTCAAATGTCCGTTCGATTACCCGTCGGGTCCTGCCATGGGCGTCATTGCAGCGGATGTCAGCCGGGGTCCTGGGATTCCTGAGAGGGCTCAACAGCCATGGCCGACTGGGATATGCAGAGTCACCTGTGAATGACAAACACCCATTGCAATGTTGCACAGCCAGAGTGCAGCAGGTAACACACAGCACACCATATCAGTAGGCATACTCACCAACAATCCAAGCACGCTCGGGATGCAGATTCTCCATCATCTGTGGGACCATGCTGTTCCTCATGATGTACGAATCATGCACCGATGCAGGATACTCTGCACACTCATGAGAAATGGTCATGTCCGCAAGGCACACCACCTGCACATTGATGGAATAATAATGTTTGCGGTTTCCTATATATGTGCTCCGTCGCCTGTGGTGCCACCAGACCTACATGGGTACAATCGATGGCACCAACAACATGCGGGATGCGCCCAAGGGGATAGAAGTCCCCCTTCACAGCAGCCAATTCTCCTCCCCTAGGGAAATGGATGTACCGACTCCGATAGAGCATCATGGCTGCAAGAACATCCCTCAGCACAATGCTGAACATGGGTTGTGACATCCATCCAGCGCTAGCCACAGTCTCCTGGAAGGAACCTGTTGCAAAAAAGTAGAGTGCTGCCATCACCTTGTATGTGGGTGTAAATGCCGTCGGACAGTGACGGCGAGGCTGCAGGTGGGGCTCCAATAGATCACACAGGATCATCAGTGTTTGTCTATCCAGGCGGAATTTCCGGATTATTGCCTCATTCTCCATGTCCTCAAGCACTGTCAGGTGACGTAGGATATTCGGCCTCCTCCTAGTTGAGATGTAAATTAGAAAATGTCAGTGACAACCATCATGAGATGGCCAAAGCACATACCATCAATGATGTCATGGAAAAACAAAGACTGCCTGAGAGACGCATGGCACACCAGGTTACATGGGTGGCCTTTTGATACACACAGAGGGCACACCTCTTCACTGACAATACACAAGTGCCAAGAACACATTGGGGAATGTGAATGCGCACATACTGGAGAACACTATTCACATGTGCAGGCAAGGTGCTGCAACATCCGCCAATGTTTTGTAAATTACCATGTCTGTATCATACCCATCTGCTGTACCTCTCACACCTCAATGCATCATGTAAACTCTGCACACATCCATCTACACAATGATCACAGCAGCAGGAAAACGTTCAGTTGTGTGCATGAGCTGTTGTGAAAGCACCAGTCTGGTACGATACAATGCAGTGACACAAGCCTTGTCAAGGTCAGCACCGACTGATTTCCATATGGCCATGTCTGAACTGGGGTGGCAGAGTGGGCTAAAGAACAGTGATGGATTAAACCCAGATCAGTTGACTGGGGGTGAGTGCTTGTATTGTCAACGCTCCGTCCATCACCACCTTTGGTTTTGCTTTGTTCGCCATAAGTTGGCAGGGTATGCTCAGACGTGAGTCCCTTGCTCACTTTGCCACTGGATTCAAGCAAACCGGGCTGAAGACGGCTGTAATGCCAGAAACCGGTCCTCGGAAGCTTGTTTCCGGTCCAGGGAAGGCATGGCTTGGCAGTTCGGGCTGGACTGTTCCCACGAGGCACAGGGTCAGACTGATTTGCATATGGCCATGTCTGAACTGGGGTGGCAGAGTGGGCTAAAGAACGGTGATGGATTAAACCCAGATCAGTTGACTGGGGGTGAGTGCTTGTATTGTCAACGCTCCGTCCATCACCACCTTTGGTTTTGCTTTGTTCGCCATAAGTTGGCAGGGTATGCTCAGACGTGAGTCCCTTGCTCACTTTGCCACTGGATTCAAGCAAACCGGGCTGAAGACGGCTGTAATGCCAGAAACCGGTCCTCGGAAGCTTGTTTCCGGTCCAGGGAAGGCATGGCTTGGCAGTTCGGGCTGGACTGTTCCCATGAGGCACAGGGTCAGACTGATTTGCACATGGCCATGTCTGAACTGGGGTGGCAGAGTGGGCTAAAGAACGGTGATGGATTAAACCCAGATCAGTTGACTGGGGGTGAGTGCTTGTATTGTCAACGCTCCGTCCATCACCACCTTTGGTTTTGCTTTAACCATCATGAGATGGCCACAGCACATACCATCAATGATGTCATGGAAAAACAAAGACTGCCTGAGAGACGCATGGCACACCAGGTTACATGGGTGGCCTTTTGATACACACAGAGGGCACACCCTTCCACTGACAATACACAAGTGCCAAGAACACATTGGGGAATGTGAATGCGCACATACTGGAGAACACAATTCACATGTGCAGGCAAGGTGCTGCAACATCCGCCAATGTTTTGTAAATTACCATGTCTGTATCATACCCATCTGCTGTACCTCTCACACCTCAATGCATCATGTAAACTCTGCACACATCCATCCACACAATGATCACAGCAGCAGGAAAACGTTCAGTTGTGTGCATGAGCTGTTGTGAAAGCACCAGTCTGGTACGATACAATGCAGTGACACAAGCCTTGTCAAGGTCAGCACCGACCCACAACAAATTGATTTGTACTACTTCATTTACACCAGCTAAAGAGAGTCAAGCATCATCAGCCATCATATGCATAACTAATATGGCAGGGACCACAGACCAAAGTGTGTCACACTGAATGTGTGTACACCTGCGGATGACATGGAAGTATGGCATTGTGTGTACAATGATGTGCCCTTCACCATGTTGCTGCTGGTTACTGATACAGTGTTCTTGATTGACATCGCCATTAATGGTTACGAAAATAGTGGTACCTACCGCCTGGCCCCGGCGGTGTGACACCAGCACCACCCCCTTCACAAGTGCAGAAGCCATTGGCATATGGACATGTGTAGATGGCAGTGGGCATTCTCTGCCACATGAATCGCGGTACTTACCGCCTGGCCCCGGCGGTGTGACACCAGCACCACCCCCTTCACAAGTGCGGAAGCCATTGGCATATGGACATGTGCAGATGGCCGTGGTCATGCTCCGCCGCATGAATCGCGGTACCTACCGCCTGGCCCCGGCAGTGTGACACCAGCACCACCCCCTTCACAAGTGCGGAAGCCATTGGCATATGGACATGTGTAGATGGCGGTGGGCATGCTCTGCCGCATGAATCACGGTACCTACCGCCTGTCCCCGGCGGTGTGACACCAGCACCACCCCTTCACAAGTGCGATAGCCATTGGCCAATGGACATGTGTAGATGGCGGTGGGCATGCTCCGCTGCATGAATTGCGGTACCTACCGCCTGGCCCCGGCAGTGTGACACCAGCACCACCCCCTTCACAAGTGCGGAAGCCATTGGCATATGGACATGTGTAGATGGCGGTGGGCATGCTCCGCCGCATGAATCGCGGTACCTACCGCCTGGTCCCGGCGGTGTGACACCAGCACCACCCCCTTCACAAGTGCGGAAGCCATTGGCATATGGACATGTGTAGATGGTGGTGGGCATGCTCCGCCAGTGCGTATGCGGTCATTGGATGCATTTGAATGATGCACCATCGCGGTAGCGCACCCCGGGCACCCGCGGTGCATCACCGCCATGGAGCATTGCCTACAGCCAATGGGAGCCATGTCTGCGGTGGCATGATGCAGATTTGAAAAACGCGGAAGGTGTGCTCCGCCAGCGCGTAGGTGGTCATTGGATGCA
Organism: Lissotriton helveticus; assembly: GCF_964261635.1. Taxonomy (NCBI): domain Eukaryota; kingdom Metazoa; phylum Chordata; class Amphibia; order Caudata; family Salamandridae; genus Lissotriton; species Lissotriton helveticus. Next base: position 1,379,484,977 of record NC_136059.1, read on the forward strand.
TTTGAATGATGCACCATCGCGGTAGCGCACCCCGGGCACCCGCGGTGCATCACCGCCATGGACCATTGCCTACAGCCAATGGGAGCGATGATCGCGGTGGCATGATGCAGATTTGAAAAACGCGGAAGGTGTGTACCGCCACCGCGTAGGCGGTCATTGGATGATTTTGAAAGAGGCAGACCTGGACAAACAATTGGTGGAGCTTTGCAGCTTACAGACGACCCCAGGGCATAAGTTTGTGGGAGTGAGCCTCACTTTTCCACTGCTCACAGAGCCTGCTGCCTGGGACCCTCTCCTGCTGCTGCCTCCAGAGCCTCCTGCCTGGGACCCTCTCCTGCCTCCTGAGCCTGCTGCCTGGGACCCTCTCCTGCTGCTGCCTCCTGAGCCTGCTGCCTGTGACCCTCTCCTGCTGCTGCTTCCTGAGCCTGCTGCCTGGGACCCCTCACCACTCACTTCCACCACAGGTGTTCCATGTCCACAGGGATGGCAAGGACAGAGAAGATCCGTGCCAGTCCATTCACCAGCGAGGAGCTAGAGGTCCTTGTGGACGAGGTGCTGGCACAGTACCCAAGGCTGTTTGGTGGTCCCAATGTCGTGGTGAGTCACCATGAAGGTAACTGTCGGGCAGGGGGGTGTCAGACATGTAGTTGTGCTGCTGCAGTATATGCCTGAGGGTGTGGGGTTGTGTCAAACACTGACAGACAAGCTGTCTCCAGGGCGAGGGAGTGTGTGTGTCACTATGTCACTCTTTTCCATGCCTGCACCTGTATGTGTGAGTGGGGAGTGTTACATTGTCAGCGATACAGAGCCACCAAATGTTTGCCATGTAGGTGCCAGGACAGTAATTGCTTGTGTGAATATTTCTGTGTGCCCCTGTTGTCTAACCCAGTGTGACCCAGAGAGTCGGACCAGTGGCTGCCCACCCAAACAAAAAAACACCACCAGACTTACACCAGTTCCTTCCCACTGAATAGTAGATATGCCCCATCTGTGCCATGTGTAATTACACACTTACTCACTTCTGTCGATGCATATTATGTTGATGCATCCTGCATTTGTGAGATTATCCTGGACCCTCTACGCCCCAATGTGTGCATGCAATCACATCTGTGTGGGCCATGCAAAGTGCCCTTGTGAGGTGTCCCCCAGTTTGGGATGGAGGGAGGTTACAATAGGTCCGGAGTCTGGGTCTTGCTACTGTACTGATACATGTTGGTACCTGACATTGTGGAACTGGTCATTTACCCTTCTTTTCTCTCATACCTGCAGCTCAAGGTAAACCAGCGTAAGGCCGTGTGGAGGGCCATTGCGGCAAAGGTGCGAGCCCTGGGGGTATACAACCGCCGACGCACACACTGCCACAAGAGGTGAGACGACATCAGTCGGCTTTCAAAAACCGTGGCTGAGATGACATTGGGGATGCTACCACGCACAGGGCGTTTGGCACGGCGCAACATGACTCCAGTGATGGGCCGCATCTTGTCAGTGACTCATCCAGACCTGGATGCACGTCTGAAGGAGCATGGCAAGCAAGGCAGGGCTGGTGAGTATCTGGAGAGCATGACTTTTGCTTGGAGAGGATGCATGTGTACAGGGACTGTGGCAGCGGTCAGCCATGTGATGTGCGTGTGTTGCTGTGCTGTGCTGTGTCATGTCAGTGGCTGCTGTGATGCGTGCTTGTATCAGGTATTGTGCCACCCTGGCCTTACTGAGCAGATACTCCCTGCTGTACTTTCCCATTGCCAGATGTATTGGGCTCCACATGGTCATTCAGTGTTGGGATGGTGTGGGTAATCTATTATGGGGTGAACAGCAGTGTCCACTTGCTGAGTGGGAATTCATGTATGCCTAATTTGCCTGCACCATGATCGTTGGTGCCCCAACATCTGCAAATAATGTGCCCCAGATTACCACATGGTGCTTGCTATGGCCTACTTGGCATTGGGGACTGAGATGTTCTAATAGGTGTGTGTGTTGTCCCCTCCTGTTCCCTGAAGGTCTGTTAGTGGTAACAAGTGTTGTACCCTCATCATGTCCAAGGTGTGAGCAGGCCAAGTTGTGTGTGTGGTACACTTCATCTACGGGCAGGGTGTAGTGCTGTGTGGCATCAACATGGCTCACTCATGGCAGATATTCAACATTACAGGCACTGTTGTGGTCTATGTTGTGTGTAGCTGCACAGTTATTGCAGGGCGTGGTGGATACGATGTAGATTTGGGCCTCTCCTGTAGTGCATTTTTTGAATTCGTGTGACCAGATGATGACACTTTCACAACCCTGTTTCTCTCTCTCATGCAGATTCGCAAGAGACCACGGAGGAACATGAGCCCGAACCCAGTGGTGGCGAGAGTAGCACTACAGCTGCAGTGGAGGCCAGTGACACAGAGCCCACCCGCGCATCTGAGGGGGATAGAAGTATGCAGGAGGAATCCGTGGCTGAGACACAGAGTACCACATCATCTGATGCCAGCGGGGAGGCATCCATGTTGGCAGGCACAGGGGATGGGGAGTCTGCATCATCATCTACCACCCAGCGGCCAGTGCCCAGCCTCCCATCCACTTCCACCTGTGCTGCCCGTATCCGTGTCACTAAGAGGGGACGAGCCACATTCACACCTGGCACCGCTGCCCCTGCACCTGTACCCCCTGCTGCCCTCAGTGCAGAGTGTGTAGAGCTCCTGCGCCAGCTCTGTGTGGGCCAGACCGCCCTGCTCAATGCCTTCAGTGACCATGACTATAAATTAGGCCAGGTGGTTGCATACATGGAGGGCATACACTCTGACGTGGGTGGGCTACACCATACAGTCAAGGCGTTGTCATCCACAGTGACGTCAGCCCTTCAACAGGCACATGCTCCCATTGCAGCTCAGGTACCTTTGTCCACCCCCCAGTCAGTGGCCACATCAGGTGACAGAGACCACGGTTCGCCTGCGTCACCAAAAAGATACAGCACAAGGAGCACACAACAGACACAACCCAGGCACTCCCGCCCACAGACACCATCCCCACTGAAGAACAGGGCCACCCCACAATGCACAGACAAGAGCCAGTCAGGGAAGATCAAGGCCAGGAAATAAATGAGGCAGACATCAGACTCACATGCCGCAGAGGCATCACCAGCAAAAGACTCTCCTGTCACTAAAACTTCACACAGACCTACCCATGCAGTGTCTGTGTCCATTGAGGAGGTGTTGCATATCAGGAGTACACCTAGGAAGAGCACAGGGACACATCCACCCACCACATCTACCCCAATTCCACGTTCATTGAAGCAGGTGGAGGAAGGCACTGTAGAGACCACCCCTGGCAAGAAGTAAAAAGGAGGGCACTGTAGCGACCACCCCTGGCAAGAAGGCAAAGGAGGGCACTGTGGACACCACCCCTGGCAAAAAGGCAAAGGAGGGCACTGTGGAGACCACCCCTGGCAAAAAGGCAAAGGAGGGCACTGTAGACACCACCCCTGGCACAAAGGCAAAGGAGGGCACTGTGGAGACCACCCCTGGCAAGAAGGCAAAGGAGGGCACAGTAGACACCACCCATGGCACAAAGGCAAAGGAGGGCACTGTGGAGACCACCCCTGGCAAAAAGGCAAAGCAGGGCACTGTAGGGGGTACACCAGGCAAAGAGGGGAAGGAGGTCCAGAGGCGTAGCCAGACCAAGCGTTCCGCAGGATCCAGCACATCACCAGAGGTAGTGCCAGTGTCTGCACCTGATGTGGGACAGTTGGTGTGTGTGCCTGTTGTGTCATCAACACTTCCCATCAACCCTAAGACAGGGAAGCCAATTCATATTCCCCAAAAGTGGAAGGGCACCCCTCCAACCTCTCCCACCCACACTGTGTCAGAAGTCTGCATGACTCCACCTCCACGTGCCACTATGCCACCTGGTCCACACAGCCCTCCAGCCTGCCAAGCCACTGTTAGCCCCACATAACCTGGGGCTCTGTCACCCCAGTTAAGTGGGCCTGCTGTCCACGACACACAGCCAGGTCCAAGTCTGCATGACTGCCAGGAGTGAGTTGACATCCCCCTCATGCGCCTGTGCCTCATACAGGTGTGCTAGTCCTGACCATTGTTTACAAGCATGGACAGTGGCCCTGTTGCTCTGCTGTGCTGTACTGTCCCCTGTGCAACCTCTCATGTACTTGCTGTTTGACCTGTCTTGGACACTGGCCCTGTTGCTCTGCTGTGTCGTGCTCTCACCTGTGCCTTGGACACTGGCCCTGTTGCTCTGCTGTGTCGTGCTCTCACCTGTGTCTTGGACACTGGCCCTGTTGCTCTGCTGTGCTGTACTGTCCCCTGTGCAGCCTCTCATGTACTTGCTGTTTGACCTGCCTTGGACACTGGCCCTGTTGCTCTGCTGTGCTGTACTGTCCCCTGTGCAACCTCTCATGTACTTGCTGTTTGGCCTGCCTTGGACACTGGCCCTGTTGCTCTGCTGTGCTGTACTGTCCCCTGTGCAGCCTCTCATGTACTTGCTGTTTGACCTGCCTTGGACACTGGCCCTGTTGCTCTGCTGGGTCGTGCTCTCACCTGTGCCTTGGACACTGGCCCTGTTGCTCTGCTTTGTCGTGCTCTCACCTGTGCCTTGGACACTGGCCCTGTTGCTCTGCTGTGTCATGCTCTCACCTGTGCCTTGGACACTGGCCCTGTTGCTCTGGTGTGTCGTGCTCTCACCTGTGCCTTGGACACTGGCCCTGTTGCTCTGCTGTGCTGTACTGTCCCCTGTGCAGCCTCTCATGCACTTGCTGTTTGACCTGCCTTGGACACTGGCCCTGTTGCTCTGCTGTGCTGTACTCTACCCTGTGCCATGGACACTGGCCTTCCTGTTTGTGTTTCACCTGTGCATGGTATATAGCATTTTTGCATAATTTTGAGCCTTGCTGTTGTCTACTATTGTAGTACCGCTGCATCTGTGCAATATGTGAATAAATACAGTTTATTCTCGTGTGTGAATTTTGTCGGTGTCCCTGCTGAATAAATTTCTGTTTCTGTTCGCATTTGATTGTATGTGCACCATGCTCCATGTATCACTTCAACATTGCAAGGCTCTTTGCAGCCATCATATTTTTGGGCAGGGGTGACAGGGTCTTAAGTCCATTCTGAGCCTGCAAATTGTGTGATCTGTGATTGCTATTTTACCTGGCATGCAGTCATCTTGTTAGTGATTTGCTGTTGTTGCCTACACTGTTCACATGTGTGGTTGGGGGACACTGCCAGCACAGGGTGTGATGCTGTGCAAATTATTTCAAAGCTGGCTGGGATATGTAATGAAGTATGTGTGTGGATTGCTTTCTATGTGCCCAGCCTTGTGTGTGTGTATGGTTATCTTGTGTTGTCCCTTGGTCCTGGTGCCATGGCCTACATGAGATGTGTGGTGTTGGGTGTAGCAGAGGTGTGCAGTGTGAAGGGTGTCAGTTTGTAGTGGATGTGTGTGTGCCCCAGTGATGTGTGAGACACACATGTGTCACCCAGGAGTTGTATGCCTGTTGTTTGTTTTGTCTTGCCCTGGGCAGAGGATTGTATGCACTTGTGTGAGCTGTTTATATTGCACTGTGTGTTGGTGTGTCCATGGTGTTGTGTGTGACTCCTCCTTGATGTGTTTGTAAGTTTGAGGTGTACAAAGTGTGTGAGTTGCACATCAGTGTTGTGTTTGATTGATCCTCAATGTGTCTTAGGTGTTTTTGGGTGAACTGTGTGGCCCTGCTGCTCTACACTGGCATTGTGTTTGTGTTTGTCATGCATTGCATGCACATGGTGGTTTTTCCATTCCTGTATGGCATGCTGTGTGTGGATTTAGGCCATCCCTTATGTGTGCCACTTGTGCCTGGCCATTGTGGGTGTTCCGTCCCTCTATTTGTGTGTGGTACACCCCTTACATGTCTGCTACTGACATGCAGGCTGTTTAACTTTGATGTCAGCTTTCCCCTTGGTTTCCATGTGTGTGTGCCTCCCCATCACTTCATATGTGGGCTTGTGCTTTGTGGTGCAGTCCTTGGGCCATAAGTGTTTTTCCACTCTGGACATTGCACCAATGGTTTATGTGTGCTGTCCTTGTGCTATTGGTCACTCTGGAGTGGTCATGTGCACTTCTGCTGTGTGTGCTGGCCAGTGCTCTGGTGGAGGTGGCCGTGCTCTTGTATCCCAGAGTGGTGCAGGTGTAGTTGTTGTGTTGCATGTGTGGATGTAGGGTGTGGTATTGCTTCAGTTCCTGGGTGTGGTGTTGTATTTGTGCAGTGCTGATTTGTGGTGTGTGTGATGCGATTGTGTCAATCATGCCTGTTATGCAGACACTGCTTGTTGTGCATGCAGTGCTGTGTGTATGTGGCCTTGGCATTGCCTGATGTGCATCCCCTGATGTCTTGTGGTGTTTGTTGATTGAGGTTTCATGTTCATCTGTGATGGGTTTGATGTGGCAGTGTGTGTTGGTCCAGATGCACTTCTTGTGTGATTTGTGTTATGGTGTGTGTGTTTTGTTCCTGAGTGATGTTGTTGTGTACTCCTGTTGTGTCTGTGCTCCCATTGATTTTCTCCAGTTTGGCTGACAGGGTATGTGTGTTTCTGTTGGAGTTCAGTATGTGTTCCTGTAGTGTTTGTGTGTTGTTTTTGTGCAGGCATCGGTTGAGGCCTCCCTGTGTGTGTGTTGTTTTTGTGGCTACACCCAGTATGTGTGTTTGTTTGTGTGTGTGTATGTGCCTGCAAGGATTGTGAGCCTTGAGTGTGTGTGGCAGTGGTGTTGTGTGTTCCTCGTCAGCCACTCCTGCATCCCTGATTGTGTGTTGTGTGGTGCAGAGAGTGTGTATTGTGCTTGTTGTTGCAGTGCTTGTTGGTGTGCATGGGGGTGCACGGGATGGGCACCTGGTCTGTGGGTTGATGGAGTGTGTTGCTGTGTGTTTGGGGGTTGTGTGTCCCTGTGGTGTTTGTGCCCTGCCCATGCCTTGGAGTGGCCCTGCCTTCTACATAGTGCGCATGTGTTGACCGCGGCGGTGATGTGACCGGGACCGGGATGTTGCTGCTGGTTGGCGGTCGATGTGTGTCCCGGATGCTGAGGGGTGCCTTGTTGTGAGGTGGGTGATGTGTGGGTGCCCGTATGGATGTGTTGTATCCTCCAGCAGGGTGTCTGTGTGGTGATTGGACCCTGTGTTGGCCTGTGTGTTGTGTGTTGCATATGTGTATTTGCGTACCTGCGGCGGCTTCCGGCTTATGTTGCAGGAGGAACATAACCGGATGCATATGGAGGGCTGGGTTCATGGTGTTTAGGACCGGGTCTCGGCTATCTTGCTCCGCTGTCGAGTTTCCGCCTGCTCAGGCTGGGTGGTGTCTCCGCTGCGGTGCGTCTGCTTGTTTGGGCTATCCTGATTTGTCGTGCGGGCGGACGTCATTCGGCACGGCAGAGAGTCTCGATTGGCTACCGCCGCAGCGGTGGCGGGCACACTTTGATGGCGGTGTGCGGCGCTCCGTGGCGGACGGGAATTGACCTATGTTTACCTATCCTAATGTGGCGGACGTGAGTACAGCTGCTCGCGGGCGGAAAAAACTGTTTTTCCGCCCAGCCACTACCGCGGTGGTGCCACCGCCCGACATCCTAATGGACCCCTTAGTGTGTTATAAAATCACTATTACAATTATACAGTTATCCATACAGTCGCTCAGACAATCACTGAGCCTTAGGTATACTTATTTATATACAACAACTGTCACATACACTGCCTTTTATATTTCTAGTTTGTTGGACATATATCATTCAGAAATATATTTACTCATCACTACACCTATAAAGAGATTCACTCACTCAAAGAACTGTTTACACATACACTCTTAACCTCATATACCTACTAAATGAACTATTTACACGTCTTTGGATACTCATACATGTTCCACCCAACCACACACACATTCGTTCACTATCCCATACAAATACTCACTTAACTAATTAATAACTAATATAGACTTTCACATAGCTAGTAACGAACTTATGTAGTTGTTTGCACAACAAGAGATAGAGTGGTACAGGTTTCCACACAGTTTAATCACTATCCCATATATTTAGTAAGGCACATTAAATTCGTCACTTGGACAGTCAATCACATTGCTGCTAAATCCTCCATTCAGACACTTATACATCCACTCAGTCTTCAAGGCAGATTGATATATATATATATATATATATATATATATATATATATATATATATATATATATATATATATATATATATATATATTCACTGAAAAAACCATAGGTTATAGACCATATATAGTTAGGAATTAGCATTTAAAAAACCTTATTTTACTCACACAAAACCATTGAAATTCCATATATAGTTAGTTGCACTAACTATATATCGCGCACCCGCAATCCACTGCTGATCATGTCACATATTACATCATTCATGACATGGTCAGTGACATCACTGATGACATCACTGATGACATCTCAAATGACATCACTGATGACATCAATGATGACATCTCATTTGACATCATTCTTGTGCTAATACGATAAACCTCTTAGATACACTCAGTGTATACAGACACTCACACACTGTCACTCATCCATGGAGTTACTCACACACCTAGTCAGTCATGCAAAGAAACAATCTCACCTCCATTTCTTCAACTATACAGTTATACACACCTTACTTATTCAAACATATACTAACACATATTTACTCTCTTATACAATCCCTGATACAAGTTCACAATGATCCATACAACCACTCACATATTCAGTGGCTCTCATGCACAGTTATTTATATATGCCAACTCTCACATGTACTGTGTTTTACATATGTACTTACTATGACATGTAGCATTGAGATATCCATTCACTCATCAATACACTCATGCACACAGTCAACTACCCATGTAGCTGTTTCCACATGCACTCTTGAACTCATACACCTAGTGAATCAACTGCTCACACATCTATGCACAGAGTCACACACCTCCCAGCCACCCCTACACAAACTCAATCTCCCATACAAATACTTGGGCAACCAATCAATAACACATATAGCCTCTCGTATAGCTAATGATCAACACATGCAGCAGTTTACATCACAACAGACATAATAATGCACAAATTAAGACAGTTTAGTCACTAACCCATGCATTCAGTGAGACACATTTAATCACTCACTCATACAGTCAGTCACGCACCTACTAAATCCTTCATCCAGACACTTATACATCCACTCATTCTTCAATATGTAAGACATATTTTAACTTTACAGAAACATACAGTCACTGGATGTTGTCATCAGTGATGTCATCAGTGATGTCATTTGAGATGTCATCAGTGATGTCATCAGTGATGTCACTGACCATGTCATGAATGATGTAATATGTGACATGATCAGCAGTGGATTGCGGGTGCGCGATATATAGTTAGTGCAACTAACTATATATGGAATTTCAATGGTTTTGTGTGAGTAAAATAAGGTTTTTTAAATGCTAATTCCTAACTATATATGGTCTATAACCTATGGTTTTTTCAGTGAATTTTCAAGGTTTTGTAAATGCTAATTCCTAACTATATATGGTCTATAACCTATGGTTTTTTCAGTGAATTTTCAAGGTTTTGTAAATGCTAATTCCTAACTATATATGGTCTATAACCTATGTTTTTTTCAGTGAATTTCATTGGTTTTTTAACAGCTAATATCTGTAGCTGTAAAATGTAGTATAAGGGAAGGAAACAGACACTTATGTTAAAAGAAAGACAGCTATAGGGGAGTAAACTAGAGATACTATTACCCGTAATCCACTGCTGATGATGTCACATATTACATCATTCATGACATGCTCAGTGACATCATCAGCAGAGGATTGCGGGTTTTTTGGCAACGTGCCTTATCCACGGTTTAATAACGCTGCCTTTTGCTTTATATAAGTTTTCAAATTGTATGAAATATATACCAATAGGTCGTTATGAACCTTTAGGTAGTGCTTTTCTTCATGAGGTCTGGTCGCTTCCATACACATACAGATGTTTCAAAGATGATCAAGAAGTTTATCTGAATGGAGAGGAATGCACTGAGACGCCAGATCATTCACTAATGTGTAGGCACATACAGTTACACGGTTCATGCAACAAAGACCGACCAAATATGGCTTGCGTGTGGCAAGGCACGCCAGTTCCTGCTATCATACCCACGTTCAAGTTGTTGGAAAATGGTAGTTATTTGATGCTCAATAATGAAGATTGTTCTGAGTTAATTAAAAGTATTCCTTTTATCGTAACAGTAAGTGAACGGGTTATTTGCTGCAGAAATGTTCTATTTCCTCCCACACATGAACATAGGGAGTTTTCAATCTGGCCACAAATACCAACCTTGGGACAGATTTCAACGGCATGGCAAGAATAAGAGCTCTTTTGTCTCAGAGAGAGGTGGCCTTGAGTTCGGCCCGTGAAACTTTCGTGCTTCACATAGCGAACACCCGTACAGAGGTGCACACCCTTTTCAATTCAGATTTGCCTTTCAATTTCAGCAAGATGCTTCCGACTATCTTTAACGCATCCTCCACAAAGGCCCTGGCGCACTTTTTTAAAGTTGTTACCAGTGGTCTCGTGACTTCATTTGAGAAAATCTTTGGAGTCATCCCTGCTTCCTTTCATTCTATTTTCTCCACTCTGGTTCGTGGATTGGCATTTTTACTTGCATTACCAGCGGACGCTCTTGTGCTTTTTTAGATTTTTAAATATGGATGTCCCTCCTATGCAACCTCCCACCCTGCAGCTGCTGACACTGTTCCGCAATCGCATGCTAGAATATTATGGCACAATGCCGTTGGCGATATTAAGCACGGCATATGGATTATCTTTGCGATTCTCCTACTTCACCTGTGTCCAGCCTGTATTTCACTGCCTGACCTGTGATTTCGATTGGGCCATTGATTTGTGTCTCTGCGGACCGGTTTCTCCTGACGTCGACTTTAATCAGCTGATGACTCCTATCATTACTCACGAGTTGGTTTGTCCTGGCGAAAGGATTATGGCTGTGGCATTGATGCATGGACTACTTGGTCCCTGGAATTTACTGGCGGCAGCACAGTCTTTCTTGGAACAGAGCTTTCTTGAAAACCCACCGAGCTGTCCTCTGATGGTGATAGAGGATCCGGTGCTGGGAGAGCACGTATGTTCTTTTCCGCTTTTAAATTGGATGGCTGAACTGTTTTCGGATGAAGACGGTGACTTCCTATTGGAGGCTGTTGCAGCTTATTTTGCATACACAGTTATGTCATAGACCTTTTTCATGTTTGATATGCTGAGTACTAGCATTTCATTGACAATTCATTGACTTATTTGTCAAGTTTTTATTATTTACCTTGCCTATTGGCTTAAGACTCGATAAAGTACTTGGCTGTTTTATTTTTCTTTAGCATTACATTTTCCTAGTTTTTAATGCTTTACCTTGCGGACCGTCCACATATAAACTTGCAATCTGCTCTCATGAGATGGCACTTCTATTATCTTATTCAGTTCGTTTCCGGATCATGGGGAGGTGTCATCTAGGTCCTGGATATCTTTACACCGTGTTAAGTTAGCATGGGCTCATTACCGGTTTAAACGCCATTTTTCCTTTTTTGCAACTTCTGCACACGACACTTAGTTGTTGCTTTAGCTTTCCACCTAGTAGTTCATCGTGGTTTACAAGAGAATAATATGTTATTGCTCTACTATCTGCTTTGCTTGTTAAACTATATCTGTACAGCGAGTGCTAAAGTTTCAAGAACAACACGATACAGAATTGTTATGAGGTCTGATCTCCACGACTTCATACTCATAACATAAGTGCAACTTCTGCCAATTCTGGGCATGAGGCGGGTTTTATATTGCTTTGCCGAACACACATACACAACAGTTGATGCGGTTCACATGAAGAGAGAGCTGGTGCATGCTGATGTGATTCCTTCAAATCTAAGACACTAAAGTATGGGCACGCCCTAAACCAACACAAAGAGACCTTCTTAGCAAATAATATAATATGTGTATTAGGGAGGGTGAGATATAAGCAGCCGCGGGCCGTGGAGGGAGTTACGGTGAGGCAGGGAGGCGGGGAGGGGCAGAAGCAGGGTGGAGCCCTCTCTACCTTGCCCCTCCCCCTCCCCGCCTCCCTGCCCCACCGTAACTCCCTCCACGGCCCGCGGCTGCTTATAAGTGTTGCTAACTCTTATTCATTTACAGCATGTTAACATACTATCACCATTCGCTTTTTATGTACTAGTAACTATGCTGGTAATTTTGCTACTGATAATATGTGTACTTCTATTATCTAAGATACTACGCCTGAGAAGACGGCATTAGTAAATAAACATTTCAAATACACATGTGTTCTTCTTAACTCCATGTTCTGGTTTCTAAGAAATATATAACGACCGACTGTTCATGAGTTCCACGTATCCTGAGGTACTATAAGTTCATATTCTGGATTGTCTAAACATTGAGAGTTTGTTATATCCAATGTGACACTGTACCTAGCTTGCTAAGGAGTTTTTGATTACTAACGTGAGTTTTGGGACACCCTAATTCGCCGAGGTTCCAATCCTCTGTCCACAGTTCTGTGTGAGAACAGAAACCCTGCGACAGGGGCACCCCCTACCCTTGCTGGAGCTTCATCACACTTGCGATACAACTCCAGCAATGCGCCACCTTTACGGCACAGATACATCACGCATCTGTGCTGTTTTTGCCCCATGATGCTCCGCATTGTAAATGCAGCACACCATAGGTGACGGAACAGCGGCACAGAATGACTAACACATCCCTGGTGATGCGCCAGTCATCATAAATGTATCCCTATGCTTCTTATCTTGTTAGAGATGAACCGCCATATGTATCATCAAAGTTTTTTGCATTTCCTAAATAGCGAACTTTAAGGAATAAATAGCGATTCTTTACCATTCCTAGTTTGCGATGAGCTATTTGCTAATTACAAATTACCCATTCATTTCCTTCATTTCCATAGGGCGGTTGGACTCACTTTTAGCTCGAACGGCTGAATGGATTTCCACGAAACTTGGCAAAATTGTAGGGACTGGTAGCCCGATGTGCCTTTGCTATGTCTCAAGATATATGCTCCAGTGGTTTTTACGAAAATTAACTTTGAAAAATATATATTGGGCTACATTGGCCTATATATATGTTGGAGCCCCAATGTAGCCCAATGAAGCCCAATGTAGCCCAATGTAGCCCAAAGATGGCCGCCAGACACACAAAAAAACAAATGTAGCCCAAATATCAGCCAGATGTAGCCCAACTATAGCCCAGTGACAGAATGACCAATCAGCTTCGCAAACCTCCGTTACGCGAAGCGGAGCGCTGTTACAGATATATATCTTTTTTTGAACGTTAATTTCTCAAAATCCACTGGAGCACATATATTGAGACCTAGCAAAGGCACATCGGGCTACCAGTCCCTAATATTTTGCCAAGTTTCGTGCAAATCCATTCAGCCGTTCGATTATTATTATTATTATTTTTTTTTGCCCCGCGGGCCCTTTTAAAACCTCCACATCAAACCTAGGGAGTCAGCGAGGATCTACTATTCCCCCTTATGGTCATTTGCCCCTTCGCTTTCGCCTCCTCTTGTCTCTCGATCCTACCGAGAGACAAGATGGCGGCCGCTACGGACTGTTTGGAATGTTGACAGACGCCGGAGAACCAATCAGCTTCGCTTCACAAAGCTCCGTTGCGCGAAAAGTACGCGTCCTGGGCCGCTGCCCAGTCCGCTGTTACAGATATATATCTTTTTTTAAACGTTAATTTCTCAAAATCCACTGCAGCACATATATTGAGACCTACAAAAGGCACATCGGGCTACCAGTCCCTACAATTTTGCCAAGTTTCGTGCAAATCCATTCAGCCGTTCGGGCTAAAAGTGAGGCCAACCGCCCTATGGAAATTAACATGGGAAAAACGCGTTTTGGGACCCCCCTTTTTTCTCGGCCCCCCCTTGACGAACCCCCCCAAAATTTTCAGGGGCTGCTCAAAAACAAAATGTGCCATTTTCCTGAAATTTTCAGCCAATTCCGTCCACAAACGCCAAAGTTATTAGACATAGAATTTTCAAAAAACCCATAGAGAAAAAATCCTAACTATATATACCTACTGGCGACCGCCAGTAGGTAATATATATATATATATATATATATATATATATATATATATATATATATATATATATATATATATATATATATATATATATATATTATATATATATGTATATATATATATATATATAACATTTCTATGGCAAAATGAAACCCCTTATTTTGTTCCTTTTCAAATTAAATGTATTAAGTGTTACCACTTTATTCCAATCAAGATGACTTCAGGTGTGCCATACTTTTGTCATAAGTAAGACTGTTAGCGTTCTAGTTGTTCTTTAAAACACTCTGGGACATTCTGCCACTGGGCTATAGTTGGGCTACATCTGGCTGATATTTGGGCTACATTTGTTTTTTTTGTCTCTGGCGGCCATCTTTGGGCTACATTGGGCTTCATTGGGCTTCATTGGGCTACATTGGGCTACATTTGGGCTCCAACATATATATAGCCCAATGTAGCCCAATATATATTTTTCAAAGTTAATTTTCGTAAAAACCACTGGAGCATATATCTTGAGACATAGCAAAGGCACATCGGGCTACCAGTCCCTACAATTTTGCCAAGTTTCGTGGAAATCCATTTAGCCGTTCGAGCTAAAAGTGAGTCCAACCGCCCTATGGAAAACTCAATGTTAAAAACACGTTTTGGGACCCCCCTTTTTTCTCGGCCCCCGCTTGACGAAACCCCCCCAAATTTTCAGGGGCTGCTCAGAAACGAAATGTTCCATTTTCCAGACAATTTCAGCCAATTCCGTCCTCAAACGCCAAAGTTATTCAACATAGAATTTTCAAAAATCCCATAGGAAAAAAATCCTAACTATATATACCTACTGGCGACCGCCAGTAGGTAATATATATATATATATTATATATATATATATATATATATATATAACATTTCTATGGCAAAATGAAACCCCTTACTTTGTTCCTTTTCAAATTAAATGTAGTAAGTGTTACCACTTTATTCCAATCAAGATGACTTCAGGTGTGCCATACTTTTGTCATAAGTAAGACTGTTAGCATTCTAGTTGTTCTTTAAAACACTCTGGGACATTCTGTCACTGGGCTATAGTTGGGCTACATCTGGCTGATATTTGGGCTACATTTGTTTTTTTTGTCTCTGGCGGCCATCTTTGGGCTACATTGGGCTTCATTGGGCTTCATTGGGCTACATTGGGGTACATTTGGGCTCCAACATATATATAGCCCAATGTAGCCCAATATATATTTTTTAAAGTTAATTTTCGTAAAAACCACTGGAGCATATATCTTGAGACATAGCAAAGGCACATCGGGCTACCAGTCCCTACAATTTTGCCAAGTTTCGTGGAAATCCATTCAGCCGTTCGAGCTAAAAGTGAGTCCAACCGCCCTATGGAAAACTCAATGTTAAAAACACGTTTTGGGACCCCCCTTTTTTCTCAGCCCCCGCTTGACGAAACCTCCCCAAATTTTCAGGGGCTGCTCAGAAACAAAATGTTCCATTTTCCAGAAAATTTCAGCCAATTCCGTCCTCAAACGCCAAAGTTATTCAACATAGAATTTTCAAAAATCCCATAGGAAAAAAATCCTAACTATATATCTACTGGCGACCGCCAGTAGGTAATATATATATATATATATATATATATATATAGATATATAGTACTTATTTAAATACAGAATCAAACAACATTCACTGGATGATGTCATCAGTGATGTTATCCGTGATGTCATTTGAGATGTCATCAGTGATGTCACTGACCATGTCATGAATGATGTAATATGTGACATCATCAGCAGTGGATTGCGGGCGCGCGAGTTATAGTTAACTATAACGGGGGGATTTCAATGGTTTTATATGATATATATATACATATATATATTCACTGAAAAAAACATAGGTTTCAGACATGTTATAGTTAGGAATTAGCATTTAAAAAACCTTAGAAATTCACTGAAAAAACCATAGGTTTTAGGGGTGTTATAATTAGTTGGACATTTAACTCGTACAAAACCATTGAAATTCCCCTGTTATAGTTAGTTATACTAACTATAACTCGCGGGCCTACAATCCACTGCTGATAATGTCACATATTACATCATTCATGACATGATCAGTGACATCACTGATGACATCACTGATGACATCTCAAATGACCTCACTGATGACATTACTGATGACATCATCCAGTGAATGTGGTTTGGTTCAATATTTAAATAAGTATTATATATTACCTACTGGCGGTCGCCAGTAGGTATATATAGTTAGGATTTTTTCTCTATGGGTTTTTTGAAAATTCTATGTCTAATAACTTTGGCGTTTGTGGACGGAATCGGCTGAAATTTTCAGGAAAATGGCACATTTTGTTTCTGAGCAGCCCTTGAAAATTTGGGGGGGGTTCGTCCAGTGGGGGCCGAGAAAAAAGGGGGGTCCCAAAACGTGTTTTTAACATTGAGTTTTCCATAGGGCGGTTGGCCTCACTTTTAGCCCGAACGGCTGAATGGATTTGCACGAAACTTGGCAAAATTGTAGGGACTGGTAGCCCGATGTGCCTTTTGTAGGTCTCAATATATGTGCTCCAGTGGATTTTGAGAAATTAACGTTTAAAAAAAGATATATATCTGTAACAGCGGACCGGTTAGCGCTCTGGTTCGCGGACTTTTCGCGCAACGGAGCTTTGTGAAGCGAAGCTGATTGGTTCTCCGGCGTCTGTCAACATTCCAAACAGTCCGTAGCGGCCGCCATCTTGTCTCTCGGTAGGATCGAGAGACAAGAGGAGGTCAAAACAAAGGGGGAAATAACTATAAGGGGGCATAGTAGATCCTCGCTGACCCCCTAGGTTTGATGTGGAGGTTTTAAAAGGGCCCCGCGGGGCAAAAAAAAATAATAAAAATAATAATTGAACGGCTGAATGGATTTGCACGAAACTTGGCAAAATATTAGGGACTGGTAGCCCGATGTGCCTTTGCTAGGTCTCAATATATGTGCTCCAGTGGATTTTGAGAAATTAACGTTCAAAAAAAGATATATATCTGTAACAGCGCTCCGCTTCGCGTAACGGAGGTTTGCGAAGCTGATTGGTCATTCTGTCACTGGGCTATAGTTGGGCTACATCTGGCTGATATTTGGGCTACATTTGTTTTTTTGTGTGTCTGGCGGCCATCTTTGGGCTACATTGGGCTACATTGGGCTTCATTGGGCTACATTCGGCTAATTAGCAAATAGCTCATCGCAAACTAGGAATGGTAAAGAATCGCTATTTATTCCTTAAAGTTCGCTATTTAGGAAATGCAAATAACTTTGATGATACATATGGCGGTTCATCTCTAACAAGATAAGAAGCATAGGGATAGATTTATGATGACTGGCGCATCACCAGGGATGTGTTAGTCATTCTGTGCCGCTGTTCCGTCACCTATGGTGTGCTGCATTTACAATGCGGCGCATCACGGGGCAAAAACAGCACAGATGCGTGATGTATCTGTGCCGTAAAGGTGGCGCATTGCTGGAGTTGTATCGCAAGTGTGATGAAGGTCCAGCAAGGGTCGGGGGTGCCCCTGTCGCAGGGTTTCTGTTCTCACACAGAACTGTGGACAGAGGATTGGAACCTCGGCGAATTAGGGTGTCCCAAAACTCACGTTAGTAATCAAAAACTATTTAGCAAGCTAGGTACAGTGTCACATTGGATATAACAAACTCTCAATGTTTAGACAATCCAGAATATGAACTTATAGTACCTCAGGATACGTGGAACTCATGAACAGTCGGTCGTTATATATTTCTTAGAAACCAGAACATGGAGTTAAGAAGAACACATGTGTATTTGAAATGTTTATTTACTAATGCCGTCTTCTCAGGCGTAGTACCTTAGATAATAAAAGTACACATATTATCAGTAGCAAAATTACCAGCATAGTTACTAGTACATAAAAAGTGAATGGTGATAGTATGTTAACATGCTGTAAATGAATAAGAGTTAGCAACACTTATAAGCAGCCGCGGGCCGTGGAGGGAGTTACGGTGAGGCAGGGAGGCGGGGAGGGGGAGAAGCAGGGTGGAGAATACAAGTACACATATTATCAGTAGCAAAATTACCAGCATAGTTACTAGTACATAAAAAGCGAATGGTGACAGTATGTTAACATGCTGTAAATGAATAAGAGTTAGCAACACTTATAAGCAGCCGCGGGCCGTGGAGGGAGTTACGGTGGGGCAGGGAGGCGGGGAGGGGGAGGGGCAAGGTAGAGAGGGCTCCACCCTGCTTCTCCCCCTCCCCGCCTCCCTGCCTCACCGTAACTCCCTCCACGGCCCGCGGCTGCTTATATCTCACCCTCCCTAATACACATATTATATTATTTGCTAAGAAGGTCTCTTTGTGTTGGTTTAGGGCGTGCCCATACTTTAGTGTCTTAGATTTGAAGGAATCACATCAGCATACACCAGCTCTCTCTTCATGTGAACCGCATCAACTGTTGTGTATGTGTGTTCGGCAAAGCAATATAAAACCCGCCTCATGCCCAGAATTGGCAGAAGTTGCACTTATGTTATGAGTATGAAGTCGTGGAGATCAGACCTCATAACAATTCTGTACCGTGTTGTTCTTGAAACTTTAGCACTCGCTGTACAGATATAGTTTAACAAGTAAAGCAGATAGTAGACCAATAACATATTATTCTCATGTAAACCACGATGAACTACTAGGTGGAAAGCTAAAGCAACAACTAAATGTCGTGTGCAGAAGTTGCAAAAAAGGAAAAATGGCGTTTAAACCGGTAATGAGCCCATGCTAACTTAACACGGTGTAAAGATATCCAGGACCTAGATGACACCTCCTCATGATCCGGAAACGAACTGAATAAGATAATAGAAGTGCCATCTCATGAGAGCAGATTGCAAGTTTATATGTGGACGGTCCGCAAGGTAAAGCATTAAAAACTAGGAAAATTCAATGCTAAAGAAAAATAAAACAGCCAAGTACTTTATCGAGTCTTAAGCCAATAGGCAAGGTAAATAATAAAAACTTGACAATTAAGTCAATGAATTGTCAATGAAATGCTAGTACTCAGCATATGAAACATGAAAAAGGTCTATGACATAACTGTGTATGCAAAATAAGCTGCAACAGCCTCCAACAGGAAGTCACCGTCTTCATCCGAAAACAGTTCAGCCATCCAATTTAAAAGCGGAAAAGAACATACGTGCTCTCCCAGCACCGGATCCTCTATCACCATCAGAGGACAGCTCGGTGGGTTTTCAAGAAAGCTGTGTTCCAAGAAAGACTGTGCTGCCGCCAGTAAATTCCAGGGACCAAGTAGTCCATGCATCAATGCCACAGCCATAATCCTTTCGCCAGGACAAATCAACTCGTGAGTAATGATAGGAGTCATCAGCTGATTAAAGTCGACGTCAGGAGAAACCGGTCCGCAGAGACACAAATCAATGGCCCAATCGAAATCACAGGTCAGGCAGTGAAATACAGGCTGGACACAGGTGAAGTAGGAGAACCGAAAAGATAATCCATATGCCGTGCTTAATATCGCCAACGGCATTGTGCCATAATATTCTAGCATGCGATTGCGGAACAGTGTCAGCAGCTGCAGGGTCGGAGGTTGCATAGGAGGGACATCCATATTTAAAAATGTAAAAAAGTACAAGAGCGTCCGCTGGTAATGCAAGTAAAAATGCAATCCACGAACCAGAGTGGAGAAAATGGAATGAAAGGGAGCAGGGATGACTCCAAAGATTTTCTCAAATGAAGTCACGAGACCACTGGTAACAACTTTAAAAAAGTGTGCCAGGGATTTTGTGGAGGATGCGTTAAAGATAGTCGGAAACATGTTGCTGAAATTGAAAG
Source organism: Lissotriton helveticus (assembly GCF_964261635.1). Classification (NCBI taxonomy): domain Eukaryota; kingdom Metazoa; phylum Chordata; class Amphibia; order Caudata; family Salamandridae; genus Lissotriton; species Lissotriton helveticus. The sequence goes on from NC_136059.1 coordinate 1,379,504,930, forward strand.
GCAAACCTGTGTACGGGTGTTCGCTATGTGAAGTACGAAAGTTTCACGGGCCGAACTCAAGGCCACCTCTCTCTGAGACAAAAGAGCTCTTATTCTTGTCATGCCGTTGAAACGTGTCCCAAGGTTGGTATTTGTGGCCAGATTGAAAACTCCCTATGTTCATGTGTGGGAGGAAATAGAACATTTCTGCAGCAAATAACCCGTTCACTTACTGTTACGATAAAAGGAATACTTTTAATTAACTCAGAACAATCTTCATTATTGAGCATCAAATAACTACCATTTTCCAACAACTTGAACGTGGGGATGATAGCAGGAACTGGCGTGCCTTGCATCACGCAAGCCATATTTGGTCGCTGTTTGTTGCATGAATCGTGTAACTGTATGTGCCTACACATTAGTGAATGATCTGGCGTCTCAGTGCATTCCTCTCCATTCAGATAAACTTCTTGATCATCTTTGAAACATCTGTATGTGTATGGAAGCGACCAGACCTCATGAACAAAAGCACTACCTAAAGGTTCATAAAGACCTATTGGTATATATTTCATACAATTTGAAAACTTATATAAAGCAAAAGGCAGCGTTATTAAACCGTCGATAAGGCATGTTGCCAAAAAACCCGCAATCCTCTGCTGATGATGTCACTGAGCATGTCATGAATGATGTAATATGTGACATCATCAGTAGTGGATTATGGGTAATAGTATCTCTAGTTTACTCCCCTATAGCTGTCTTTCTTTTAACATAAGTGTGTGTTTCCTTCCCTTATACTTACTGTTTTTGGTTCGCTTCCAGTTCGCGTACCAGCGAGCGAACTAGGAAGCGAACTAAGAGAAATAGAGGTTGGCACAGTTCCAAATATTGTACCAATTTTTTAATAACGGGGAGGTAGTTCTGAAAAGAACTTTTTTTTTTATTTTTCTGAACATTTTTTTACTGTAAGGTTCCCGATTCGCGAAGCGGGAACGAAGAAAAAAAAATATTTAAAAAAATAATTATTCATAAACATATAAAATATATTTTTGGATTTAAAGAAGAATAAATTTTACAGCTACAGATATTAGCTGTTAAAAAACCAATGAAATTCACTGAAAAAACCATAGGTTATAGACCATATATAGTTAGGAATTAGCATTTACAAAACCTTGAAAATTCACTGAAAAAACCATAGGTTATAGACCATATATAGTTAGGAATTAGCATTTACTAAACCTTATTTTACTCACACAAAACCATTGAAATTCCATATATAGTTAGTTGCACTAACTATATATCGCGCACCCGCAATCCACTGCTGATCATGTCACATATTACATCATTCATGACATGGTCAGTGACATCACTGATGACATCACTGATGACATCTCAAATGACATCACTGATGACATCTCACTTGATATCAATGATCACATCACTGATGATATCATTCATGTGATAATACAATGCATCTCCTCACACTCTAATATAACCTCCGTTACACCCAGTGTTAAATAGAGAGTATCATTTTTGAAACCATTGACACACCAATACTAGTTACTACATACGCACTCACTGATTCCTATGTCTACACACACATTCACTCATACAATCATTCATACATACAATCACTCATCTTTACAACACTATCATATGCACTCATACACCTATACAGACACTCACACTCTGCCACTCATCCATGGAGTTACTCACACACCTAGTCAGTCCTGAAAAGAATCAATCACACTTCCATTTTCTCATCTATACAGTTAAACACAGAACACCTTACATTTTTGAAACATATACTAACACATAGTTACTCTCTTATAGAATCACTGATACAAGTACACATTGATCTGCACAGAGTCACACACCTCCCAGCCAGCCATACACACACTCAGTCTCCCATACAAATACTTGTGCAACCAATCAATAACCCATATAGCTACTTATATAGCTACTGATCAACACGTGCAGCAGCTTGCACAACAACAGACATACTGATGCACACTTTTAGACAGTTTAGTCACTAACCCGTGCATTCAGTAAGACGCATTTAATCACTCACTCATACAGTCAATCACGCACCTACTAAAACCTTCATTCAGACACTTATACATCCACTCATTCTTCAATATGTAAAACATATTTAAACTTTACAGAAACACATAATCACTGGATGTTGTCATCAGTGATGTCATCAGTGATGTCACTGACCATGTCATGAATGATGTAATATGTGACATGATCAGCAGTGGATTGCGGGTGCGCGATATATAGTTAGTGCAACTAACTATATATGGAATTTCAATGGTTTTGTGTGAGTAAAATAAGGTTTAGTAAATGCTAATTCCTAACTATATATGGTCTATAACCTATGGTTTTTTCAGTGAATATATATATATATATATATATAGCAATCTGCCTTGAAGGCTGAGTGGATGTATAAGTGTCTGAATGGAGGACTTAGTAGCAATGTGATTGACTGTCTAAGTGACGAATTTAAAGTGTCACACTAAATATATGGGATAGTGATTAAACTGTGTGAATACCTGTATCACTCTATCTCTTGTTGTGTAAACTACTAAATAAGTTGGTTACTGGCTATGTGAAAGTCTATATTAGTTATTAATTAGTTAAGTGAGTATTTATATGGGATAGTGAATGACTGTGTGTGTGGTTTGGTGGGAGGTGGGTGACTGGTTAAAGATGTGTAAATAGTTCATTTAGTTGGTATATGAGGTTAAGACTATATGTGGAAACAGTTGTTTGGGTGAGTGAATCTCTTTATGGGTGTGGTGATGAGTAAATATATTTCTCAATGATACATGTCCAAGAAACTAGAAATATAAAATGCAGTGTATGTGACGGTAAACAACCTTTACAATGCAACTTTTACCACGCAGTGCCTTTACAACGCAACTTTTACAACGCAAACCATTACAACGCATTGAGCTGGGGGGCGCTCTAGGATAGGGAATATGTTTAATGTACTATCCAACACCTTCCCTACTATCCACGGGAACTGGAGTTGGAATAGTGAATTAAAAGCACTATGCGTTGTAAAGGTATTTGTTGTAAATACCGCGTTGTAAAGGCATGCGATGTAAAAGCATGCAATGTAATGTCATACAGCCGTATGTGACAGTTGTTGTATATAAATAAGTATACATAAGACTCAGTGATTGTATGAGTGACGTATGGATAACTGTATACTTGTAATAGTGATTTTATAACACACTAAGTATGAATTACTATCTATATCAATAAATAAAGTGGTGTTTGTGTAAGTGTGTAGCTTAGTAAATATAAGTATGATCAATTGTTTGCATAAGTGAGTAGGATGACTGCATAAGTGACTAGGATGTGTGCTGGTGTGTAATGTTGATGTAGGTGTATGAGTATGTTTAATAGTGTTCTATTGATCTTTGTTAGCATGTATGAGTGAATTCATAGGTAAGTGTTTAGATGTGTGTGTAGATGTAGGAATCACTGAGTGGGTTTTTAGAAACTTGTATTGGTGTGTCAATGGTTTCAAATAAGGTATTCCATATTTTATAATGAGTGTTGTAAGGTTATACTAGTGTATGATAAGATGTTTCAGATTGTCACGTGGGTGATGTCAACAGTGATGTAATTTGAGATGTCACCACTGATGTCATCAGTGATGTCACTGATCATGTCATGAATGATGTAATATGTGACATCATCAGCAGTGGATTGCGGGCGCGAGAGTTATAGTTAGTACACCTAACAATAACGGGGGAATTTCAATGGTTTTGTACGAGTGAAATGTCCAACTAAATATAACATCCCTAGAACCTATGGTTCTTTCAGTGAATTTCTAAGGTTTTCTAAATGCTAATTCCTAACTATACCATGTCTGAAATCTATGGTTTTTCAGTGAATTTCAAAGTTTGTTTAAATGCTAATTCCTAACTATAACATGTCTGAAACCTATCGTTTTTTCAGTGAATTTCAAAGGTTTTGTAAATGACAATTTTTAAATGTATTAATTCTTATCTTCATTTTTTGATACTGATTTACTACATTTTTTAAACAATTTATTTTTAGATATTTAATTTTTTTAATTACATTATAATTACATTATACATTACATTACAAAAAATACTTTCTCAGAATTCATTACTTTAGTTTAAATACTTTGCAAATAGGCAATAGACTTTTAAGTACAGTAGTTGCAGTTGTTGTAATGCGCAACACAATTTCAGACACAATGCAACATTGAGCTCAATGTGAATTTTTAGTTAAATGCAGTTAGTTACTTTTTGGATTACTTTTCTAACCACAAGACTAGAACCTAGATTCAGTCCTGGGACATCTCCTGTAAACAGTTGAGTAAAAACGTTTTGGTTAAAGTAGTGATTTTTAAGGAATATTATTGTATTTTAAAAGTTGACACAACTTTTTCACATAGAATCACCAATGTTATCCTATGGGAGGAAATTCACTTATCAGGTATGTAGTGTTAATGTTACTTTTTCCTACTCAGTGGTGGATCCTGGATCCATCACGGGTGCATCTCCTATAAACAGTTGAAAGAATGCGTTTAAGTTAGAGGTGGGCGGAATTTGGGTAATCGCGTTACGCAAATCTCCGCAAAACGGTAAAAGATCTCTGCAAACACGCAGAAATTCCGCGAACACGCGAAATTGCTTGTTTGCGATGCTTTTTTACTGCTCGCAATCGCTGTTTGCATGCTCGGGGGAAATATCTCGCGAACACGCATTTTGAGAACGCGAACCAGCAAAATGTTGGCCAATTTTGCGTTCTCCGCAGAACGTTAATTTACCCAAATTCTGCAAATTCCGCGAACGGAACGGAATTTACCGCCCAGGCCTAGTTTAAGTCATAAAGGCAATTTTTCAGGAATATTTTTAGTTTGTGAAAATAGACACTTAGAAACTTTTCTGGTGAAAACCACACAATGGATTCCTATGGAAGTAACTACCAGTTACTGGTAAGTACGGTTAGAATTACTTTTCAGGCTCAGTACTGGGCTCAAAGATGCAGCACTGGGTTCTCTCCTGATAATAGGTGAGTAAATCGGAATTCACAGTTTGGCTGATTTTAGAGGAATATTTGTACATTTCAAAAATCGATACAGAAACTTTTCTGCTGAAAACCACACAATGGATTCCTACGGAAGGAAATACAAGTTAGTGGTAAGTACGCTTAGAATTACTTTTCAGGGTCAGTGCTGGGCTAAAAGATGCAGCACTGGGTTCCCTCCTGATAACAGGTGACTAAATCGGAATTCGTAGTTTGGCTGATTTTAGAGGAATATTTGTATGTTTCAAAAATCGACACTTAGAAACTTTTCTGCTGAAAACCACACAATGGATTCCTATGGAAGGAAATACAATTTACTGATAAGTAAGCTTGCAATTACTTTTTAGGGTCAGTGTGGGCTAAAAGATGCAGCACTGGGTTCTCTCCTGATAACAGGTGAGTAAATCGGAAATCGTAGTTCGGCTGATTTCAGGGGAATATTTGAACGTTTCAAAAATCGACACTTGGAAACTTTTCTGCTGAAAACCACACAATGGATTCCTGTGGAAGGAAATACAATTTACTGATAAGTAAGCTTGCAATTACTTTTCAGGGCCAGTGCTGGGCTAAAAGATGCAGCACTGGGTTCTCTCCTGATAACAAGTGAGTAAATCAAAATTCACAGTTTGGCTGATTTTAGAGGAATATTTGTACGTTTCAAAAATCAACACTTAGAAACTTTTCTGGTGAAACCCACACAATGAATTCCTGTAGAAGGAAATACAAGTTACTGGTAAGTACGGTTAGAATTACTGTTCAGGATCAGTACTAGGCTCAAAGATGCAGCACTGGGTTCTCTCCTGATAACAAGTGAGTAAATCAAAATTCACAGTTTGGCTGATTTTAGAGGAATGTTTCTACGTTTAAAAAATCGACACATAAACTTTTCTGCTGAAAACCACACAATGGATTCCTATTGAAGGAAATACAAATTACTGGTAAGTACGCTTACAATTACTTTTCAGGGTCAGTGCTGGGCTAAAAGATGCGTGTAATCCAAGAAGGAAAATGGCTCGTCTCGGTTTTTGTTTCGGGCCACTCTATTTATTTTTGAGAGCCCTACAGCATCTAGATAGACTTCTTCTTAGATGCATGCATTGAATCACAATGATTTCATTATTAAACTTGATACATTTAAACAATTTCAGTGTCCAAGTATTGACACACCATAGTACATGTGAAAATCATATGTGACTGAAAGCATTTCAAATCAAAACAATAATGTATAAACAAATTAATTTAGACATACTTCATACAATTCAAACTTCATTTTTACAGTTAGTACACCAGTGCTTTTAAAAAAAAAGACTGACAGTCCTATGTGTTGTAAAGAGTCTCTCTGTATTCGCGGGGAGCTATATTTTCAAAAGTCCAATGTCGGTGTTTAGACTCTCTGTGAAAAAAGAATGAATTTTAAGAGAAACAGCCGACGTGTTTCCAAACCCGATGATTAATTGTCAGGTTTTTCATCAGGGCTTGACTGGTACCTATTGGAACATAAAAGGGGAATATTTTAAGTGTTTTGGCCATCACCTATTATGCTTATTACATGCTTTCTATGTGGAAAATAAAAAAAGAGAATTACCTCTCTTTTACAGTTACTTAGTTGCAGTGTCTGTATACTTGTAGCGTTTTTGGGGAAAGACACCTTTCGGTTCTGAAATCGAAAAATTATTTACAAAGATGTGCGAATAACTTCAATTTTCATACTGGGCTACACTTTCACCATTTGTTTCAGCGACATGTTTAGTCAAAACTCACTGTTTTGTGTAGCAGTCTCCGTGTGTGTGGGCAGTTGTCTACTCGTGATCGCTTGAAGCCAGTAGGGGCTAGGGTAGTGTTTATCTGTGAAAGATTACAGTGCGACCCTTATAGTCTTTGATTTTTGGGTATTGCAAATCTTATCAGCAAATCTCTCACGGCGCTGGACTTACTTATTGGCAGAATTCTACTGTGCCGGCGTTCGTCTTATTGGCGGCGGCAGCCTTGAATGGAATCTTCAGTTCGTCTCGGTAGTCTAAAAACATATCACCATTTTTTTAAAACGGGGTCATGACTGTTTGTTGGTTTGACTCGTGTTTTTAAAAATTTTTAATTGAGCGCCTCACCTTTTGCTAACTTCCAACTGGATTGTTCTGGCGTCTATACTCGCGGCGGTAGCGCTGAATGCTATCTTTAGTTCGTCTCGGTAATCTGAAAGAATGGCATTTGTTCAGCGTGATCATGACTATTTTTGTTCGAGATCTAACTCGTATTTGTGGTTTACTGGTTGAGCGCCTCACCTTTTCTGACTTGCAGCCGTATTAATCGGGCGTCTGTGCTCGCGTTCCCAACGCTGTCGGTTTGGCGAATGTGCGCCGTGTTTGTGACCTCAATTATATGAACTGCAATGAGCCATGGGAGACAAAAGGTTTATGGGAGATGTAGTGAGTCTTCTTGGAAAACTGCAAACACTTACATGCGCGTTATCTTTAGTTTGTTATAAATCAGGACTTTTCTACTTTCTTATTCAGTTGATCTTACAGCGTTGATCATAAGAAGGGCTCAGCGTATAGCTTGTGGTAGTTCAGACATTTCGTTCAGCCCTTCAACCACACAGTTGAATTTTAAAATCAAGTAAGCTTCCTTCTTTAAAAGGATGTTTTCGACATCACCTCCACGCGGTGGATTTTTAATGCCAGCTAGCACCGTCCATTGAAAATCTTTCTCTGTATGGTTATGTTCTACAAAGTGTTGGACCATCTCAACTTGAATCACGCAGGGCACTTTCCTAATACCAGGGGCGCTCTAAGAATCGCTTTTTGACCTTCTCAGAAAGTTCATCCTCAGATTCAACAGGGGAATCTGACCCGAGAGAGGGTACATCCAAACGCAATAGTTCTTTTTTAGAGAAGGGCGAAGCCAAAAACCGCGTTCGATTCAAACCACAGCCGCAGGCATGGGAGATGAGAACGCGGAAGAACTACTACAAAACGTAGATGACTCATCTATTATTAATCTCTCTGACAAACAACTGACTATACATGAGAAGTCCGTCCTAGAATTAGGGATCAAATGTGTACCTGTAGCGAGAACGGATCTGGTAAATCTCAAACTAGAAGCTTTAGACTTTTGTTGAAAGATTCGCCCAAAGGCATTTTTTTACAACAAAGAGAACACAAAAACTAGGGAGCCATCAAACCTTTCGAATAAGTCATCATTTATCCCTCCGGCACATTGCATTCCTAAACAAATTTTAGCCTACGAACAGGCGGTTCTCTTTTCAATCACATTCTTCGACAAAAATATCATGAAAGAACAACAGAAAGCTATCAGAGAACTTCACAATAACGACACAATAGTGGTGAAGCCTGCTGATAAAGGGGACGCCCTTGTGGTGTGGCCGAAAGACAAATATATAGCAGAAGCTAACAGTCAAATTTTTTTTGTTTAAATCGTTTTTATTGTTTTCAAACAAAAGGGACATTGCATCAGAAGAGTAATACACATTTCCGGGGAATGCCCCATCACTTTCAGGTGTCCCCCGCTCCCACTTAGGATGGTGAAGGCTATGCAAGGCAATGTGTCCATGGGGGCGAGTGTGGATTGGGCGTACTCCGAGCTAGTCCCAAGAAACCCCAACAAACCCAACCCTCCCCGTCCCCCCCTGATCCCCCCAAACTCCCCCCCCTCCGAAGTGGACATTGGTAATTGAACTATGTGTTAGCACATCAGGCTGGAGTTCGTGGGACCAGGGCGCCTGGTGTTCCGGAACTCGTCAGCAAGCCGTAGGACTCTGAGGTATTTAGGGCAGGTGAGTTCATTGAATTCGCCGGCCAATAGGTCAACTATAGGTTGCCAGGTTTCAAGGAAGGATTCTTGTGTCTGCTTCAAGGAGGCCTGTATCCTTTCCATCCCCATCGTGTACCAGAGTTTATGAAGCCACCCTGTGTGCGTGGGTGTCCGCTTGGTGCCCCAGAGAGATAATATGTGGTGTGCCGCCGCTCCTAACGCTAGGCCCATCTGTTTGCCTCTTGGTGATTTGAGTGGGAAGGTGATTTTGTTGGGCAGGCCGAGCAATGTGTATGCCGGGAAGCGAGGTATTTCAGTGTCGAAATGTTTATCTATGTCCCCGAGGACCTGGTCCCAATAGCCTTGAACCTCTATACAGTCCCATTGTATGTGTGTCATGGTGCCAGGCTGGCCGCACCCCCTCCAGCACAAAGGGTCTCGGCACGGGTTACCCTGGTGTAGTCTCGCAGGCGCCAGGTGCCAGTAGTAAGCGATCTTAACTGCCGCTTCCTTGCTAGCTACATTCTTTGCGGTGTGATGTGCCCTATAATACACGTCTTGCCATTCTTTGTCCGTGAGGGATCTGCCTAACTCTCTTTCCCACCTTTTCTGGCCCGCGGATCTCACTGAGGGAGGGCGGGGGGGGGGCAAAGCATCGTGTATAGTTCCGATATCGCTTGCTTATCTGATTTCTTGACATGCAGCCATTTTTCAAAGGGGGTGAGGCATCTGCTGGTCTGTGGTAGCATGTCTCTCCCCAGGAGCCAATGACGGACTTGGAAATATTCAAAGCGCGGGAGCTGGGGAGCGCATAGGCTTCCTGTAGGTGTTGCGGTGTCATGAAGCCCTTGATATCGAAGATATGTCCGGCTGATCTGCAGTCGGATTGCCGCCACTGGGGGAAGGACCCTGGCACCATGCCCGGTGGGAAGGCCAGGTTATCAAATAGGGGCGTCAGAGGCGAGGGGTATGTGGTAAGGCCTCTGGCCACTGCCACTCTGTCCAACACCTGCAGGGTAGTGCGAGTGATGGGCGAGCGCTTCATGTACGCGGGCCTCTCTTGACGTCGGAGGAAGGGGATCCGCCACAGCGGCATCTGAGCCATTGCACGATCTTGAAAGAGCCATCTCTTCTCGGATTCAGGACGATTCCATTCTAACAGGTATCTGAGCTGTGTCACCTGGAAGTACCGTAGGAGGTCCGGGACCACCAGGCCCCCCTCGGCCGTGGTGTGGCGAGCGAGGTCCTTGTGCAAGCGCGGCCGTTTGCCCGCCCAGACAAACTGCCTGATGGCATCCTGGAGTTTTGTGAGCATTCCAATTGGGGGGGTAACCGGCAGTGTCTGGAACAGATATAGCACCTTTGTCAGCAGGGACATTTTGATTGCCGCCACCCGCCCCAGCCAGGAGAGGGAATGCTGCTGCCAGCTCGCGAGGTCGCCCGTCAACTGGGTAAAGAGGGCGGTATAGTTCCGCTCTACCGTCTGGGCTGTTGACGGCATCAGAGATATGCCTAGGTACGGCACCGACACACTGTGGGAAATCCCCCCCAGATCTCGGGGGAGCGGATTGGACGCGCGCATGTTGCGACCCAACGGGAGGAGCAGTGACTTCCCAACATTCATCTTGAACCCCGACACCTTCCCGAACAGCTCCATCTCCGCCAGAAAGGTCGGGACCGATTTGACGGGGTCTTGCAAGGCTGCCAGAATATCATCCGCATAGAGGCTTATGGTCTGCGATTCACCCCCAAATTTGACGCCGGTGATCGCTGGGTTGCCTCTGACCTTTTGTGTGAAAGGTTCTACATAGAGCGCAAAAAGCAGTGGCGAGAAGGGGCAACCTTGTCTCGTCCCCCTCTGGATGGGAAATGGTTGGGAACAAACCCCGTTGACCCTAATGGTCGCCTGCGGGGCAGAGTAACAGCCGGCCACCCGGGCCCGGAAGCGGTCTCCTATGCCAAAACGCGCCAGAGTGGCATCCAGATATCCCCAATCGACCCGGTCGAACGCTTTCTCCACGTCCACCGACAGCAAGGCCGCGTCCGAATCGTAGACGTGGGCTTTGTCTATAACATGCAATAGGCGTTTGGTATTGTCTGCTCACTGTCGGGCGGGGATAAAGCCCGCCTGGTCTGGTTCGATAATGCCAGGGAGGCATGGGCCCAATCTTGCGGCCAGGATGCCGGTAAATAGCTTTAGGTCTAGGTTGAGCAGTGATATGGGTCTGCAGGCCCCGCATGTAGTAGGGTCCTTCCCCGGTTTTGGTAGTACAATAATGTCCGCTGCCAGCATGTCGCGTGGGATGGTGCCCGGGCCCTCAAACGAGTTAAACAGACGGGCAAGGACCGGGGCAAACAGGGGGCAAAACGCTTTATAAAAACCCGCCGACAAGCCATCAGGTCCCGGGGATTTAAGCGGCTTGAGGTGTGCTATCGCGGAGATGACATCCTCCGTTCTTATCGGCGTCTCCAGGGAGTTCGCGTATGTCTCGTTAAGGGCCGTGACAGCTGCCCCGGCGAGATAGGATTCAACATCCCCCCCCCCTCGGGCGGGCTCCGCGGCGTATAGGGATTCGTAAAACGTCCGAAACGTGGCTGCTATCCCGTCTCCGTCACTGTGTTCCCGCCCAGCAGTGTCACTGATGGACGCGATTTTTGAGCGCAAGACCTTGGCCTTGAGCTTGCTGGCCAGGAGATGGCCTGTCCTGTCGCCGCCCACATAGTAAGTGTGGCGCAGGCGTAGGGCCGCGTATTCATTGTGGTCTAGGTCGAGGCTCGCCAGTAGGTCCCTGGCTTTTTTGAGCTGACGCCAAATTCTAGGCACCCCGGTTCTGCTGTGGACCCGTTCCAACTCGAGTACTTGGTCGGACAGCGCCTGCCTCTTTTCCCGACGCTCCCGAGCTTCCTCTGCAGCAATTGCTATCAGCTCTCCTCGAACCACCGCCTTTAAAGCTCCCCACAACACCGCTAGGGAGACGTCAGGTGTGTGGTTCGTAGCTAGGTATTCTACTATACGCTCGTTCAAGTGCTGAGTCACCCCCTTGCGCTGTAGAAGCGCCTTCTTGAGGTGCCACTTGCCCCGCTGTACTTTGGGTCCGGGGATCCGAACCTGCACCATCAATGCGTCGTGGTCAGATAAGGCAGCGGGTACAATCTCGGTGTCCGTGACCAGGGCCGCCACCTCTGTGGAGCCCAGAAAGTGATCTATTCTGGCATACGTGCGGTGTGTGTGGGAGAAGAATGTGTACCCCGGAGTATTTGGATGTCGTGCCCTCCAGATGTCAACAAACCCCCTGATCTCCAGCCATTGTCCCCCCTCTGTAGAAATCGCTCCTGTGAACCCGAACCTCTGCCCGGACCTATCTTTGTGGGTGTCCATTACCAGATTAAGGTCGCCCCCAATAAGCGTAGATTTGACGTTGTGGGCGAGCGTGTCTGCAAGGGCCCTGGTGAGAAAGGATTCTTGTTTGGTGTTTTCGGAGCATATATAGAGCCTATCACAGCGGACCACCCTCCTATCTGAACTTTGTATGCGAGGAGTCTCCCCTTGATTTCCGCCACTTTGTCCCCCACCATGCCCCAGAAGTGGCGTGGGAATAGGATGGCCACCCCTGCCTTCTTGTCAGTAGTGGAAGAGTAGTGTTGTATCGGAAACGCCCTAGAGCGCATGCGGTGCCAGTCTTTAGATATTAAGTGAGTCTCCTGTAGTAGGCAGATCGCTGCCCCGGAATTTTCTAAGAAGGACAGGATAGCCCTACGTTTAATGGGGTTGTTGAGTCCCTTAACATTGAGGGAGAGAACCTGCATTGTCGTGTCTGGCCTCTGAGGACTGCATCTAGGGGACCCATCTGACTTAGCCATCCCTAGCCCCGTTGTTTCCATTGTGCTGCTTGTGAAATGCCACATCGGAGTCCACCCTCCCACCCTGCTCAACCCCAAGCACCAACAAAACTCTCAAGCCCAAGAACCACCCCTTCCCACCCAGTACCCCCCAACCAAGGACCCAAACTGTAAACCATTGTCCTAGATCTGTCGTTCCTCCACTCAGACCTGTGGCGAAGAGAAATGAAGGAGTGTGTGGCTGTGGCGACCCGCTGGCCCCCCACCCATCCCCCAATGCACCAGCTGAGAGTCATTGCGAGGATGAAACCCCCTGCGATCAATATTGCTTCAGTTCAACGTTGCTGTGTCCTTGGATACTTCCTGGACTGCTGCTGCCTGCTCCTGGGCCATCGTCGCCGGGTCCGGTCGGATAACTGTTTTTGATAGGCGTCTGCGGCCCACTAGCTGCCATCCCCGCTGAGAGGCGTTCGGGGACATATCTTGAGTTGGCCGTGGTGAGGCGCCCTCCGTCAGCAAGGCATCTTCTGGGTCCATGCCGAGCAGTGCGCACGTGTCCCGCAGGGAGCGTAGTTGGTGCAAGGTCCCCTTCCACTTGAAGATGAGCCTGAAGGGGTGTCCCCAAGTATAGGGAGTCTCATTGTCGTGCAGGAACTTTGGTGCTACCTGGAATGCTTTCCTTTTTTGTAAGGTGATGGCCGAAAGGTCCTGATACAGTGCTATTGGGTGGCCTTGAAATTGCAGAGGCTGCTTCTGGCGGGCCTCCCTCAGGATTCTTTCTTTGAGGGGGAAATCAGGTAGGAAAGCTAGAATGTCGGGTGGAGGGGCCGACGCCCGGCGCGGTAGACCCACCCTATGCGCTCTTTCAATGCGGACCTCAAACTCTTCGGGCTCCCCCAGGATCACCTGGAACAGTCCTTGTAGGAAACCGGTCATGCTGTTCCCCTCCATTTTGGTTGGAACGCCTCTGACACATATGTTATTGCGTCGAGAGCGATTCTCGAGGTCCTCTGTGTGCGCTTGTAAGTCCACCTGTTGCTCGCAGAGTCGGGTCACTTCTTGTTGCAGCTGCTCTACTTCCTCGCTCCGAGCTTGGTCCGCTCCCTCCACAGCCACCACTCGTTCCCCCAGGCCTTACACGTCCTGCCGCAGATCCCTATATTCCCCAGCCATGTCCTGCTTGAGTGTCTGGAAATTGTCTCTCAGGGATTTAAAGAGTGTTTCCAAAAAGGCCTTAGTGATCGGGGCCCCGCCATCAGCTTGTCCAGAGGGGTCCCGTGAGGTCGTCGGAGTGGGCGGGCTTTTCTCTCCCTTTGGGGGGCCCTTGGCTAGCATTTCTGGGATTGTGCGGCCCCCCCTGCGATTCGAGTTGGCCATGACGCCCCCGCTGTCCAGTTCTAGGAAACCCGGTCCTCAGTTCTTTCTCCTCAGTTGCCCCTGTTCCCGTCAGCGGAACTACTCCTCCGCCGGGGAGCCCCGTGTGCGGCCTGCGACTGTCGCCACCCTCGTCCCCACCTAGTTCCTGCAGCGCATCATATCTCTTGGGCGGACGCATTGCCGGTCGCCCTGTCCCTTCACCTTGTGCCTTCCTTTCGCACCGCTGATGAGTGCCTCTTGCTGGGTCTGGTGGTCAGGCCTAGATGGCACGCCGCCGTGGCTCCGCTTCCCCCTAGCCGACTGGCACACCCGCTCTCACCTCCTATGCCGGGGCCTCGGTCCTTCTCCGGCCACCACTGCAGTCTGGTTCAGCCCGCGAGGACGACGTTCCCGGACCCGCTCCTCAGCTGCTCGGTCCTTTCCCGGCCTCAAAACGTAGGGGAAACGTGGAGGAGGCCCGCCTGTGGTTATGATCCTGGCTGTTGCTCCTCCTCTTTTGCAGGCCTCGGGGTCTCCAGAGGGATGCGGAGTAGGGGGGCCACGATATAATCCCGGGTCTCCGCAGGTTATTGCCTCTGTAGCTGTGGGGGAGCCGGCTCCTATAGGCTCTCTAGGCTCTCTCGTCCCCACTGAGCGCCGTGGCTACCGTGCTCCGGGCGGTCTGTGCAGGCCCGGACAGGCCCCAGCCCTCGGGGCTCGATTTTCAGGGCGATCGCCCCAGTGGTTGCCCAGGCCCGCTGCGCCGCCCCCGCCTCACCCAATGTCCGACCAGGGCCGCCGTGCCATTTCGGAGCGCCCCCCGCCTGTGCTTGTGTCAGGTGGATCCCGCGGCCGTCCGCTCTCTCTGCCGCTTCTCTGGAGTTTCGGTAGGCCGCAAGACCGGGGCCTTGGGTTTCGCGCCTGCCGCCCGGGCGCTCCACCACGCGGCCGCTCAGGCTCACCCACCAGCAGCTGCCGCCTCTCACGCCTCTCTCCGAACCTCCCCGCACCGGCGCTGCGTCTCACTGCCCCGGGGGTACGAAGTGGTGTCCGCTGGTGTGCCCCCACCTGGCGGCCACCAAAGGAGTCTCTTGTTTGCCGTGAGGGCTCAGCTTCGCCCGTCTCTGCCTGCCATTAAGTCCCGGCGCCGGCCGCTGTGGACTATGGGCGATCTCCAGGGGCCAGCACCGCAAGCGCCTCACAAGGTAGGAGCCCGGAGCGGACACGCTCGCCGGGGGCGACAGGTATCTGTAATCCGGGGGGGTTATGTGCTGATTATGGGTCACTGAAGGGGTCTGGGCCGGGGAGCCACGCGAACCTGCGTCTGTTCAGGTCGCCATCTTGTCCACGCCCCTAACAGTCAAATTTTGAATCAAACATGGTACAGACAGTTGAAGGAAGACCCTACAATGGCCATATATAATGCGATCCAGATCAAGATAAAAGAAGGGTTTGATAATGGTATTTTAGGCCCTAGGGAATTTGAATACCTTAACAAGAAGAATCCCCGTATTCCGGTGATTTACTTTTTGCCAAAAGTTCATAAAAACATGATGGAGCCGCCAGGGAGACCAATTGTCTCCGGGTGTGACTCAGTCCTCGAACCTATTGCCAAATACGTAGACGTCTTCCTAAAACCATTCACGAAAGATGTCAAATCCTACCTGAAAGATAAATCAGATTTCATCAATAAGATTGAAGGCTTACCATTCCATAATGAACAAGGTCTGGGTATAGAGGGAAGTGACATCAAATGATACATTTGATGTCACTTCCCTCTATACCCAGATCCCCCAAGAGGAAGGACTAGAGGCCATGGAATTTTTTCTAGAAAAGAGACCTAAACCACAAAGGGTGCCCGCGGGATTCATACTTGATTTGGCCAGCATAGCACTCAAACGTAACTATTTCAGATTCATCGACTCGTTCTACATGCAGGTCAATGGAAACGCCATGGGGTGTCCTTATTCCCCAGAAATGGCGGTCCTCTTCATGGCACTGTATGAGGAACGTTTTGTCTATCAAAATAATCCCTATCATGATCACATATCGAAATGGTATCGTTACATAGACGATATCTGGTGTCAATGGACAAGGACAGAAGAACTTCTCATCCAGTTTCATGATTGGCTCAACACGAGGCATCCAGACATAAAATTCAGCATTGCCTACAGTCACACACGTTTGACTTTTTTAGACGTGGAGGTCTTTTCACAAGACCAAAAATTGGTGACCACTCTATATCTCAAGAAAATCGACAAGAACACCATACTCCATTATGGGAGTTTTCATCCTAAAAGCTTAAAAGCTAATTTACCATATAGCCAACTACTTCGCATTAGAAGAAACTGCTCTTGAAAAGATGACTTTCAAGTACACGCAGAAATTTTATGTCAGCTTAGTGCTAGGGGCTATCCCAAAAAGCTGCTCAAACACGCCACCAAACGCGCTTGGTTTACACCCAGGGAAGAACTACTGATCAACAAAGAAAAAAAAACCTGGACCGATTGGTATGTGTATCAACGTATGACCCTCATACAAATAAATTCAAAGCCATCATACAAAAAAATTGGCATCTGGTATCAAACTTAGAAATGCCAATGGAAAGACCCCTTTTTGCTCTTAAGAAAAATAAGAGCATAGGTCATCAAATTATTAGAGCTGATCTAGGCATCACGAAAGTAAAGTCTGATTTACATAAAATCTGGAACCTTAAACCTGTTGAAGGCCACCACAAATGTGGGGCATGTTTATCATGCGTAAACATAATGGAGGGAACCGTGTTCAAGTTCAATGCCATCAAATGGATACACAAAGAATTTACCAACTGCAAAAGCAAAAACGTAGTGTACGCATAACCTGCCCGTGTCCCAAAATTTATATTGGGAAGACCAATCAACAAATTAATCAAAGACTGACCCAACATAGATCACGAATCAAACAGAAAGTGTTGACCGCCCCAATGGTCCAACACTGTGCAGAACATAACCGAACAGAGAAAGATTTTCAATGGACGGTGCTAGCTGGCATTAAAAATCCACCTCGTGGAGGTGATGTCGAAAAAATCCTTTTAAAGAAGGAAGCTTACTTGATTTTAAAATTCAACTGTGTGGTTGAAGGGCTGAACGAAATGTCTGAACTACAACAAGCTATACGCTGAGCCCTCCTTATGATCACCGCTGTAAGATCAACTGAATAAGAAAGTAGAAATGTCCTGATTTATACCAAACTAAAGACACCGCGCATGTAAGTGTTTGCAGTTTTCCAAGAAGACTCACTACATCTCCCATAAACCCTTTGTCTCCCATGGCGCATTGCAGTTCATATAATTGAGGTCACAAACGCGGCGCACATTTGCCAAACCGACAGCGTTGGGAACGGGAGCACGGACGCCCGATTAATACGGCTGCAAGTCAGAAAAGGTGAGGCGCTCAACCAGTAACCCACAAATACGAGTTAGATCTCGAACAAAAATAGTCATGATCACGCTGAACAAATGCCATTCTTTCAGATTACTGAGACGAACTAAAGATAGCATTCAGCGCTGCCGCCGCGAGTATAGACGCCAGAACAATCCAGTTGGAAGTTAGCAAAAGGTGAGGCGCTCAATTAAAATTCTTTAAAAACACGAGTCCAACCAACAAACAGTCATGACCCTGTTTTAAAAAATGGTGATATGTTTTTAGACTACCGAGACGAACTGAAGGTTCCACGAACGCCGGCACAGTAGAATACTGCCAATAAGTAAGTCTAGCGCCATGAGAGATTTGCTGATAAGAAATGCAATACCCAAAAATCAAAGACTATAATGGTCGCACTGTAATCTTTCACAGATAAACGCTATTCCAGCCCCTAATGGCTTCAAGCGATCACGAGTAGACAACTGCCCACACACACGGAGACTGCTACACAAAACAGTGAGTTTTGACTAGACATGTCGCTGAAACAAATGATGAAAGTGTAGCCCAGTGTGGAAAAGTAAATTTTGCCATGTTCTGTGTCCCTACGCGTCCTCCATCATATGTCATGTGTGCATGATTAATATGCATATGTTATTATTAAAGACGCAATTACAGAGTTGTGTCCATCTCTAGTATGTCAGTTTCCCGTTCTCGTGAATACAACGAATGTTAGGCCTATGTAAAGTTACGTTGCCACATTTCTCAGTGTGCACGTTATTTCATTGAAAAGTCCCCGTTCCTAGGCCTCAAAAGGGCCCGGACACAAGATTCAGCTCCTGTCTCCTGAGCCCTCGCTAAGGAGCGATGCGGCCCCCACCTGTATCCCTGACCCTTCACTTACTTCCTGCCTCACAGTGCCCGGTTCAGCCTGGCTCTGCCTCTGAGTCTGCCAAGAGTTCTAGTTATCAGTCCAGCCCTCCTTCTCTGCATTCCTAAAGCTACTGAATCGCATCAATAGTTTCCGTCATTGTCTAGCCTTTACGTCTCCATGTAAGAGAAATACTGCATTTAATGGTCATTTAATATTCTCCATCACGCACTACATGTAGAATAATGCATGCTCCAGTCTTAGTGTCTGTTAGCCTTTCCCTTCCTGACTTCTAGTTTATATCAACATGTTCCCTAAACATCAGATACTAGATAGGATTTAGGTACATGTCGCCCTGACTCTCCAGACTTCAGTCTCTGCTCCTAGCACAGAGTTCATAGCCCCCAGCTTCTCCTAGTAACACGTCATTGCCAGCTTGCGCGCACCACCAGGTTAGAGGTCCCGGCTCCTTAGGTAGCCCCCTCCATTGTTTCCGCCCCATTCATGACATATTCTGTTACGTTTGCATTACATGTCTATGTATACGCCCTGTTACACCCACTTTCACCCTTATCTTTCGCGACTGCTACGCGTCACGCCTTCTGCCCCTCCCACTGCTACGCCTGTTGCAATGAAGTGCTATGTAATTGTTCTAATGTATATATACTTGTGCACTGTTATTAAAAGTTGCTAGTCATTCCAGATCCTGCCCCCGGCAGCGCTGCCATTCTGTTCCCGTGCAGGTTGTCCTGTTCCTGTCCTTTATGCTGATTAAATCCTGCAAAACTCCTACTACCTCGAATCTTGACTCTTATTTATTGAGCTATCTGTTATTCATTCATCCATTCAAAAATAGGGTATTATTTATTTATTTACCACATAATGGCGCCCGAACAGGGACTTGCCCTTTCCCCACGCGTCGGTGAAGCCACGCCGACCCCCTGACCCTCTGCAGTCGTGACGGAACTCTTCTGCGCACCGGCAGATATTTCTGCTTCAAGTATCCCTCAGGCCCACGGAGGAGACGGAGGAGGCGGTCCAGCATCCAGACGAGACGGTGGAGGAACGCGGCGAGTCCCGACCAGAGCCCAAGCCGAGAGTCCAAGGTCCGAGGTATCCGGAGGCCCACCCGTAACTGAAGTCCGAAGTTCGTCGTCCGTCGTCATAGCAGTCCAGTCCAGTCAGAGGCCTTCCGTTCTTGCTGCCCGGTGAGTACCGTTACTGGGGTAGTATCTAGACAGGGTCAATTTAATTGACTCCGGTCCGTGGGTTGGTGGTACACAGACCCACAAACGAAGTGTCCACTTCGGTGGATGCGGGTCCTGACGTGTCTCTTTATGAGACCGGTGAGTTTCGTACTGTTTCAGCAGTGCATCTAGTTTCTGTTCTAGTCAGTTCTGTTCTCGAGAAAATTCATGTATTCTGTGTTCCGTATTCCAGGTAGCATTCTGTTCGAACTGTTATTCTAAATGTTCTTCATGTATTTTAATGTCGTGGTATGAGTGTGAAGTAATTATCGTGTTTATTGTGTAATTACGTATTGTGTCTCAGTCACAGCTCAGTCATGCCCTTGTTTTCTAAGTTACGTCAGTTAAAAACTAGAAAGGGTCTGCTGGAAGCAGCAGTTCCCGTCCCGCCCAGGGACAGTCCAGGTCACTTTATGTATCAGAAGCATGGCATAAGTGCCATATTATATCTAGATTTATGGGTAGAGTATACCAAAGAGTTAGAGGAAAAGTATAGATGGCCCGTATCAGGTACGTGGGATGCCGAGTGCATCATGAGAGTAGAAGAAGCATTATGGAAAAAGAAAGCCAGACAGTCACAGAAAAATGCCATCGAGTTATGGCGCAAAGAATCTCATAAAAGAACCGAAAAAGAAATCAGAAAGTCAGAATTAAGTAGAGAATCCTTAGAACGAGCCCAAGAAAGGGAATTAATTGAGATAGGTGAACGAGTCAAAACTGAACAATCAGACAGACAGAGGAATGCCCTTATTAAGGGTATGTACCCTCTTCTTGCCGAGGGCTTGCCAAAAGCGACCCCGGAGGCATCCAGTCATTTTCCGCCACCCTTAGTTCCGACCAAGCTACGTCACAAACCGACCGCAGCTGATATTTTCCTTTCGTCCTATTTGGAGGACACAGTCCCAGAATATGCAAATCCTGTTCCGCCAGCTCCTGTAAATAATGCAATTCCTGTTCCTCCAGACACCGGAGTACCTGTTACGGTCCCCCAGGTTCAGCCCGCCATACAAGTTCAGCCCACATTTCAATTTCCCGCCGCGCTAGTACGAAGAGCATCATTTGATGATTCCAGTTTAGGGGCCGCAGGAGGAGGTCCTCCTGGTACCCCGCCACCGCACCAACGTAAAACGTTGGTCGAATTACATGCGCAAGCGTCACAGCGTACGCCCAGATATCAGTCTGTTGCAGAAATAAGGAAAGCCCTTACCGAATGTGGCTATGATCCAGTCCCAGGCGAGGATAATATGGTTTTATATTCATTACGCGTAAGAAAGGTGACCGAGTATCTAGTCACCCTACCGAATATGAAAGAAGATCTAGACAGAATATATCGTTTCATCCGTACAGGGGATGATCCAGAAAGCATTGGCGAGGCCATGTCTCAAAGGAAAGCTGAGATCCAGCTCATGATACTAAAGTTCCTGATTAACTGTTTAATAAGAGAACAAGATTACCCGTCTAAAGATACGGCTGAAATGAGAACCCTGACAAGGTGGAGTGATAATATAGCCGAGGGTAAGCACAAGACCATCAGTGGTATGGAGAGTATGTACAAGAAAATCCGTAAAGAAATAATAAGGTTACACGAACAACGTAAAGCAGCACAAGTAAGCGAGAAAGAAAGTAACTCTGATACTGAAGAGTTAGACGACGAGAATCCCGCCAGAATAGCGTATGTAGGAAAATCTAGATTTCCAGATCGCCATTTACGCCTAGAACACAAGTCTACTTTTCATCATCCAGCACCCGAACAAGGTTCTCTAGAACAAGTGTTTCAAGCTACCGATCACATTCTGAAATCACGAATCGGTTACAGTGAGTTAAGTACTATGCATGAACAAGAACTAGCCCGATCAGCAGTCCGATGGATTACTGATTCTACCACTTTTCCAGACGAAATAGTGGCACAAATGTTTCTGAAACTGCCCCCAGCCGAGCAGCGACTGGTGGGTATGTATATGATCCAGCACCTCATTACTCTGTATGAGGGTCAGCACTCTGATCCAGGTCCGTTACATGATATCCTGAACGAGTTACTCCAGTATAGATGGAAAGGTCTAGGTACCGATTTAATTAGTGTCATTCTAGAACAGCGCCACAAATATAGAACGTTTCTGAACCCGCATTTTGTTCATGTCTCACCTCCAGAAAGTAAACCCTTTTACATAGACAGACAGAATCCGTTACGAGAAGTCCACCCAGTTAGAGGAACGGGTGGCGAACTAGAACGAGTGTTTGTTTACACCCCGATCACAAAGATGGAACTCTTAGAGATGAAAAAATTAATTCCCTGTCATGATAAAGATCCAGCAGGGTTCCATAGAGAATTAAAAGACATGCTCCGTATGGGAGAATACACGTATCCAGATATCATTAAAATGTTAAAGGTTCTGTTGCCCGCAGGGGTATATGAAAAGCTCAAGGAAAAAGAATGGGAGGTGGGAGAGAAAAAGATAGATTGGGCAGTTCTAGAAGCTGAAGACAAGGCACGAGTACCAGGTACCGGTCTTGGAGCGAAATGTAAAGAATTACCTGAATTATTGATTCAAGTTTTACCCAGATTACTAACAACTAAAAAGGAAGACTGGGATGCAATCTCAGCCTGTAAACAGAAACAAGACGAAGATATTAGTGATTTTTATTCTAGATTTGAGAAATGCTTTAGCATCAACAGTGGCCTCAAGACCAGTAGTGAGTCATATCCTCATCTCTTTGTTACTAAATTAGTCGAGAACTCAAGTCCCCAAGTTAAAACCCGAGTTTTGAAAGTCGAAAGTACCTGGCAAGCTAATACCCCGTCCCAGATGTTACAGATGCTCCAATACCACCAGAATAGAATCAGAGAAGAGCAAGAACATGAGAGAAAACGTATGAAAGACACGAAAATGAAAGTACTAGTTGCACAATCTGTTCCTCAAGACAGTCAGAAGAGGGGTCCGAATCAAGCCAGTCATCCTGCAGCTCCCGTTAAAGGGAACTGCAATTATTGTAAACAGCCAGGTCATTTTATAAACGAGTGTGCAGTTCTGAAACACAACATAGCTACCGGTAAGACTAAAGAAAGACCACGTCCACCTAGACAAGAACAAGTTTCACAGACTCCTCAGCCACAGAATGCACCACAAACAGTTACAGTACCGCAGCCTATTGCTGCAACACAGCATGTTACACAGCAGATGTACCAGTATGCACAGTCCGAGTATCCAGAGTATCAGCCATATTCATGAAACAGCCTAGAGAGGGAGGTAGGCTTGCCTCTCATCGAGATACCTGTAGATCAAGAAGGTCCCTACGTTCACAGTCAAGTATTAGGGAAAGACAGAAAGTTTTTGATTGATACAGGGGCAAGTAGGACCACAATTAGTCACGCCGAAGTTCCAGGGGCTCCGCTCTCAGGCTCAAGAAATGTTTCCCTTGGATTTTCAGGAAAGCCTATTGTAAATGAAATTTCAAAGCCAGTTACTCTAGAAGTAGGTCCATTGTCCCGTACTACTGATCTGTTACTTACGAAGTCATGTCCAGAAAATCTATTAGGCATTAAGACACTGAAAGAGTTAGGTGCAGTTATATGCTGTTCCCCCGAGGGAATACGATTGTTCCTACGTGACTTTAAGGGTCACTATGTATTGCGAGATTTTGATCCCAGATTGTCTAATGTTCCGCAGCATTTATGGGCGCAAGGTCCAACTGATGTAGGTTACATGCAAATCACACCCCATCGTGTGACTCTCAAGCCAGGTGTAGTGTTACCACGAATCAGACAGTATAGATTGCCACCTGAGGCTGTAGCAGCCTTATCCAAAATTATTGACGAGCTCATCGCTCAAGGAGTAGTTGTAGAAACTGACTCCAATGTATGCAATTCTCCGATCATTCCAGTCATGAAACGTACTGATCCAAATGCACCCCCAGTATATCGATTAGTGATTGACCTACGAGAACTTAATAAATGTATAATTCCTCAGTACCCAGTTGTTCCAGATATCTCTTCCCTATTAACAGCCATTGATTCCGAAGCCACGTTCTTTACTGTAATCGACCTCAAGAATGCATTTTTCAGTGTTCCCATTCATCCAGACAGCCAGTTTCTTTTCGGATTCTGTTTAAATGGAAGGAGCTATATGTTCACACGCGCTCCTCAAGGTTTTACAGAAAGTCCTAGTATTTACAGTCAAGCACTTAAGAGACAACTAGACAATATTCACATGCCAACTGACACTGCCCTACTCCAGTATGTCGATGATCTACTAGTCACAGCCCGTTCTGAACGTGACTGCGAGCGTGCGTCACTTACAGTTCTGTATTTCCTAGCCGAGATGGGGCACAAGGTGTCCCCTTCAAAGCTTCAATTCTGTGTCCAGCAAGTGGTCTACTTAGGATACTTACTGTCCAAGAGGGGTAGGCAGTTGACACCTGACCGTATCCAGTTAATAGCGAGTCTTCCTCAGCCCAAGACCCAGAAGGAGGTACGTGCTTTTATCGGCCTTACTTCTTATTGCAGACAATGGATTCCTCAGTATGCATTTCTAGCCAAGCCACTGATACAGTTAACGACACAGGAGGCAGCCGCACCGACTGTTCTCCCTTGGACATCTGAACATACACTTAGTTTCAATGAGTTAAAGAAAGCTCTATGCCAAGCCCCAGTTCTAGCAACACCGAACTACAGTAAGCCTTTTACACTTTTTTTCACAGAACGTGAAGGTACAGCATTATCTGTTCTCACACAAGATCAAGCAGGACAATACAAGCCATGTGCTTATTTTTCGAGCACATTAGATCCTGTAGCCCAGGCTCTGCCTGCGTGCCTCAAGTCAGTTGCAGCCACAGCACTAGCTATCAGACAAAGTGATTCCATAGTATTAGGACACTCCCTGACAGTACAAGTTCCACACTCTGTGGAAGTTCTTTTAAACCGAACACAGACTCAGCACTTGACAATTGCACGTTTAACAGGTTATGAATTGACACTGTTCCAGCCACACATAGAAATCAGACGCTGCAACGTCCTGAATCCTGCTACACTGTTACCATCAGTTAATTCCAATCCTGCCACACACGACTGTGTGGAAGTAGTTAACATTACGACTAAACCAAGACAAGATCTGACCGATATTCCATTACCAAATCCTGACCTGACGCTTTATGTGGATGGTTCATGCATGAGAACAAGTACAGGAGATCTAGTGGCCGCGTATGCAGTGACCACTGACACCGAAGTTATAGAGACACACCGCATTGACACTCTGTCCGCTCAAGCAGCAGAGCTAGTTGCTCTGACACAAGCCTGCATACACGCCAAGAACCTGAAAGTTAATGTTTACACAGATTCACGCTACGCATTTGGAGTCGTACACGACTTTGGAGTGCTCTGGCAGGAGAGAGGTTTCATGACTTCTCATGGAACCAAGATTCAGCATGGTCTCCTCATTCAAGCTCTGTTAGATGCAATACATTTACCGACATCCATTGCTATCATGAAATGCAAAGCACATACGAAAGTCACTGACATTATTTCTCAAGGTAACGATCTAGCAGATCGCACAGCCAAGCTCACAGCTCAGACTCCAGACATTCCAGTTAACATGACACACACTCCAGGTCCGACTACATGTATGACGGTTAAGGACCCTACTCAAGATGTCATAGACATACAGTTACATGCTACTCCCGATGAAATCAAGAAATGGTCCGAACAAGGAGGGGTCCAGACAGATCAGGGATGGTTAACGAAGGGTAGAGCCACATGGTATCTCCCCGACTCTATGGTTCAAGTCATTATCAATACCGCACATAGTCCAGCACATTTAGGAGAAAAAGCAATGTTAGATAGTATCCAGAACATTTGGTTCAACAAGCATTTACGAGCTGCAGCCAAGCAGAAAGTCCGTACCTGTATGATATGTTGTCAGTTCAATCCAGGTAAAAGTGTCCCGGTGGAACAAGGTGGATTCCAGCCCCCTGACCACCCTTTTGAAGTCCTCCAGATGGATTATATTCAGATGGAGCGATGTCGAGGTTTCAAGTATGCCCTTGTAGTTGTATGCGCTTTGTCCAGGTGGACAGAAGCATATCCAGTCCCAGATTACACAGCCACGACCACTGCCAAGCAGTTGGTTCGTGAGTTCTTCCCCCGTTACGGACTCCCTAGGGTCGTGTATTCTGATAACGGCCAGCCATTCTCATCCGAGCTAATGAAGCACGTTTCCCTTTTGTTAGGGTACCAGTGGAAGTTCCATTGTGTACGCCATCCTGAAGCAGCCGGTCTCGTAGAGAGACATAACCAGACCCTGAAAATTCGTATCGCCAAAGTTTGTAAAGAGAAAGGTGTGGACTGGCTAGTAGCTCTGCCAGTCGCCCTGTTCTATATGCGCATGGTCGCACATTCCAGATCAGGTCTGTCCCCGTATGAGGTCGTTTTCGGCCGCCCCCCTAACATGTGGGGTACTCCTAGACCTCGAAGTATTACCGATGTTTCAAGTAATATGCTGACAGATTACCTAGCTTCCTTGATGTCTGCCCTCAACTCTTGTCGTTCACAGGTTGCCGCCGCATTTCCAGACAATACCGAGGTGGCACCGCATGAAATCGTTCCCGGATCCATGGTCCTAGTGCGCAATTTTGATCGATCAGGTCCGCTGGAGCCTCGCTGGAAGGAGCCCCGACAGGTCCTCCTGGCCACCCGTACAGCCGTGAAGTTGGAGGGACGCAAAGGCTGGGTGCATCTTTCGCACATCAAGAAGTTTTATGGATTGAAACCCGTTTCAAAGAACATTTCCCAGGATTTGAAAGACTGCCAAAATATTGTTCTCAAGGACTGTCCCGCAAAAGACACTGATACTGCACCCTCCCTGTTAGAGAAAACTCCGCAGCAGGAGTATAAATTGAAACTCCGGTCTAGTAAAATAAGTCAGCCTGTTTGATTGTCTAAGTCCTCCCCTAGGTGAAACGGTTAGACTGTTTCTGACATGTATAAAATAGACCCCCATAGTGAGAGAGTTAGTCAAAACTCAATCCGATGTATCGTTTTTCTAAGTTTCATATTATTTCTCAGCATTATGATTTCCTGCACCAGTTATGCATTTTACCTGTATTCTCCAGTTTCTCATGTAAATAAGTCTTCTAATGTTACAGCAGAGCACACGTTTAGTGATCTGCCTCCTCATGAACTCTCTTACCGCCTCGCTATGCGTAATAATTCTTTTATCCGCATGTTACATTATTCACACCAGACCAGCAATGCCACTAATTGTTGGGTATGTGGTCGACTTCCCCCTTTCCAGACACCGAAGGGAGTTCTGCCACTCTTTCCTTATCCTTTTTCGCATAATGGTTCGTGTGGAGCATGGTCCACGTTAACGTCATCCTCAACAGATATGTCTTTTCTTAACAGTACATGTTTTCCAGACAAGCAAGGTCTTCCCCACAGAACCGGGTTAGATCTAGAGAATGAAGTTTATAATTTAGGTAATTATTCTTCGAATTTCATGGTCCTGAATGTTCAGTCTGATTCTACTCCAGACTTACCTGCTATTTCAGTACTACCAGTCAAAGGCGAATTATGTGTCCGAAAGAATGGTTCCGTACATGTAGGACATAGTGATTGTACTACTATTGTCAAGTATAGTGACAGTAGGAAATCTATTTTCAAAGCTTCACGTCATTCTTATTTTATTTGTGGTCAAACCGCATATGTTCGTCTGCCCCTCGATTGGGAGGGAACCTGTTACATTGCATTTCTACTGCCACCAGTTTTTCTAGCCCCATCTGATTATCATAGGAATTCCCACCTAGTACATACTAGACACAAGAGAGACCTCCCGATTGTCGATTATACTGAAACTGCTCTAGAACAATACATAGATATCAATAAAGGTGTTTTCCCCTACTTAGGTACTGTAGTGAATAGTAAACTGATACGTAGATTAACCAGAACCCTCGAAGCAGTAGTGATTGAGACTACCTCTGCTCTAGGTAACTTAACCGAAGAGCAATCCTTTATGAGAATTGTTGTGCTCCAGAATCGTCTCGTCCTTGACGTCATACTGGCCGATAGGGGCGGGGCATGTAGAGTCATCGGATCTAGTTGCTGCATTTTCATTCCAAATAACGCGCCATCTGTTTATTCAGCTATAACCAGACTCCATAAAATTGCCCATATGTTACACCAGAATCCAGGCACCTGGACATGGTCCGGTTGGCTCTGGAATATAATTTCCGCTTGGGGATGGAAAGTATTGTCATTTCTAGGTATTGCAGTAGCGATCATATTCAGTTGCTGCCTCTGTATACAATGTGGCCCTGCGATTTGCGGCATTTGTGCTACCTCTTGTATTCCTAGTCCCAAGTCCCGTTCTAAAACCCGTTCCAAGAAAATTCGAGACGAGCAAATGATACTGTATGAAATGATAGATGGTATCATGAATATTGATGTTTCCTGATGGAAACGTAGTGACAAGGAGGGAATGTGGAAAAGTAAATTTTGCCATGTTCTGTGTCCCTACGCGTCCTCCATCATATGTCATGTGTGCATGATTAATATGCATATGTTATTATTAAAGACGCAATTACAGAGTTGTGTCCATCTCTAGTATGTCAGTTTCCCGTTCTCGTGAATACAACGAATGTTAGGCCTATGTAAAGTTACGTTGCCACATTTCTCAGTGTGCACGTTATTTCATTGAAAAGTCCCCGTTCCTAGGCCTCAAAAGGGCCCGGACACAAGATTCAGCTCCTGTCTCCTGAGCCCTCGCTAAGGAGCGATGCGGCCCCCACCTGTATCCCTGACCCTTCACTTACTTCCTGCCTCACAGTGCCCGGTTCAGCCTGGCTCTGCCTCTGAGTCTGCCAAGAGTTCTAGTTATCAGTCCAGCCCTCCTTCTCTGCATTCCTAAAGCTACTGAATCGCATCAATAGTTTCCGTCATTGTCTAGCCTTTACGTCTCCATGTAAGAGAAATACTGCATTTAATGGTCATTTAATATTCTCCATCACGCACTACATGTAGAATAATGCATGCTCCAGTCTTAGTGTCTGTTAGCCTTTCCCTTCCTGACTTCTAGTTTATATCAACATGTTCCCTAAACATCAGATACTAGATAGGATTTAGGTACATGTCGCCCTGACTCTCCAGACTTCAGTCTCTGCTCCTAGCACAGAGTTCATAGCCCCCAGCTTCTCCTAGTAACACGTCATTGCCAGCTTGCGCGCACCACCAGGTTAGAGGTCCCGGCTCCTTAGGTAGCCCCCTCCATTGTTTCCGCCCCATTCATGACATATTCTGTTACGTTTGCATTACATGTCTATGTATACGCCCTGTTACACCCACTTTCACCCTTATCTTTCGCGACTGCTACGCGTCACGCCTTCTGCCCCTCCCACTGCTACGCCTGTTGCAATGAAGTGCTATGTAATTGTTCTAATGTATATATACTTGTGCACTGTTATTAAAAGTTGCTAGTCATTCCAGATCCTGCCCCCGGCAGCGCTGCCATTCTGTTCCCGTGCAGGTTGTCCTGTTCCTGTCCTTTATGCTGATTAAATCCTGCAAAACTCCTACTACCTCGAATCTTGACTCTTATTTATTGAGCTATCTGTTATTCATTCATCCATTCAAAAATAGGGTATTATTTATTTATTTACCACACCAGTATGAAAATTGAAGTTATTCACACATCTTTGTAAATAATTTTTCGATTTCAGAACCGAAAGGTGTCTTTCCCCAAAAACGCTACAAGTATACAGACACTGCAACTAAGTAACTGTAAAAGATAGAGGTAATTCTCTTTTTTTATTTTCCACATAGAAAGCATGTAATAAGCATAATAGGTGATGGCCAAAACACTTAAAATATTCCCCTTTTATGTTCCAATAGGTACCCATTCAAGCCCTGATGAAAAACCTGACAATTAATTATCGGGTTTGGAAACGCGTCGGCTGTTTCTCTTAAAATTCATCCTTTTTTCGCAGAGAGTCTAAACAAAGACATTGGACTTTGTAAAATATAGCTCCCCGTGAATACAGTCCTACAAATAGAGAGACTCTTTACAACGCATAGGACTGTCAGTCTTTTTTAAAAAAAGCACTGGTGTACTCACTGTAAAAATGAAGTTTGAATTGTATGTAGTATGCTTAAATGAATTTGTTTATAAATTATTGTTTTGATTTGAATTGCTTTCAGTCACATATGATTTTCACATGTACTATGGTGTGTCAATACTTGGACATTGAAATTGTTTAAATGTATCAGGTTTAATAATGAAATCATTGTGGATCAATGCATGCATCTAAGAAGAAGTCTATCTAGATGCTGTAGGGCTCTCAAAAATATACAGAGTGGCCCGAAACAAAAACGGAGACCGAGTCATTTTCCTTCATGGATTACACTTATATTTGTCCGACTCGGTCTTGTATGGACAAAACCCCTTTATAGAATAACGGGCTAAAAGATGCAGCACTGTGTTCTCTCCTGATAACAGGTGAGTAAATCGGAATCGTACTTCGGCTGATTTTAGAGGAATATTTGTAAATTTCAAAAATCGACACTTAGAAACTTTTCTGCTGAAAACCACACAATAGATTCTTATGGAAGGAAATACAAGTTACTAGTGAGTACGCTTACAATTTCTTTTCAGGGTCAGTGCTGGGCTAAAATATGCCACACTGGGTTCTCTCCGGATAACAGGTGAGTAAATCGGAATTCGCAGTTTGGCTGATTTTAGAAGAATATTTGTAAGTTTCAAAAAACGACACTTAGAAACTTTCTGGTGAAAACCACACAATGAATTCCCATGGAAGGAAATACAAATTACTGGTAAGTACGGTTAGAATTACTTTTCAGGGTCAGTGCTAGGCTCAAAGATGCAGCACTGACATCTCTCCTGATAACAGATGAGTAAATCGGAATTCGTAGTTCGGCTGATTTTAGAGGAATATTTGTACGTTTCAAAAATCGACACAGAAACTTTTCTGCTGAAAACCACACAATGGATTCCTATGGAAGGAAATACAATTTACTGGTAAGTACGCTTGCAATTGCTTTTCAGGGTCAGTGCTGGGCTAAAAGATGCAGCACTGGGTTCTCTCCTGATAACAGGTGAGTAAATCGGAAATCGTAGTTCGGCTGGATTTCGGAGGAATATTTGTACGTTTCAAAAATCGACCCTTAGAAACTTTTCTGCTGAAAAACAAACAATGGATTTCAAAGGAAGGAAATAAAAGAAGTTACTGGTAATTAGCTTACAATTAACTTCCGGGGTCATTGCTGGGCTAAAATATGCCGCACTGGGTTTTCTCCTGATAACAGGTGAGTAAATCGGAATTCGTAGTTCGGCTGATTTTAGAGGAATATTTGTACAATTGTGAAAGAAGGAGCGGGACCTGCGGTGACATGTGTGCAAACACGCCCTGTGGCACGTTTTAAGTTGGGGAATTAATTCCTCTTTAATCCTGCGGTCCCCTGGGGGCCAACTAGCCCACCAGGTACCTCCAGTATGCTCCAGGGCATATGTATATATATATATATGTATATATATATATATATATATATATATATATATATATATATTCACTGAAAAAACCATAGGTTTCACACCAGTTATAGTTAGCTGAACATTTTATTCATACAGAACCATTGAAATTCCCACGGTATAGTTAGTTTGACTCACTATAACTTGCGCGCCCGCAATCCACTGCTGATGATGTCACATATTACATCATTCATGACATGGTCAGTGACATCACTGATGACATCTCAAATGACATCACTGATGACATCACTGATGACATCTCAAATGACATCACTGATGACATCACTGATGACATCATCCAGTAAATGTGTGTTCCTGAAAATTAAAAATTAAAAATGTGTTTAACATATTGTAGAATGAGTGTATGTATGAGTGTTTGGATAATAGATTTAGTAGGTGTATGACTGACTGTATGAGTGGGAGATTAAATGTGTCTTACTGAATGCATGGGTTAGTGACTAAACTGTCTGAATGTGCGCATCATTATGTCTGTTGTTGTGTAAGCTGCTGCATGTGTTGATCAGTAGCTATATGAGTGGCTATATGGGTTATTGATTGGTTGTCCAAGTATTTGTATGTGAGGGTGAGTGTGTGTGTGGGTGGCTGAGAGGTGTGTGACTCTGTGCATATATGCGTGAGCAGTTGATTCACTTGGTATATGTGTGCAACAGTGCATGCGGAAAGAGCTGTATGGGTGGTTGACTGTCTGCATGGGTGTGTTGGTGAGTGAATAGCTATCTCAGTGCTCCATGTCCAAGTAAGTGCATATGTAAAACACAGTGCATGTGAGAGTTGGCATATACAAATGACTAAACATGAGAGCCTGTGATTGCGTAAGTGACTATGGATCAATGTGTACTTGTATCAGTGATTGTAAAAGAGAGTAAGTATGTGTTAGTATATGTTTGAATAAGTAAGGTTTAGTGTGTATAACTGAGTAGTTGAGGAAATGGGAGTGTGATCGATTCTTTGCATAACTGACTAGGTGTTTGAGTAACTTTGTGGATGAGTGTCAGCATGTGAGTGTCTGTAGAGGTGTATGAGTGGATATGATAGTGTTCTATTGATGAGTGACTGTATGTATGAGTGATTGTATGGGTGAATGAGTGGATGTGTGTGTAGACCTAGTAATCAGTGAGTGCGTATGTAGTTACTGGTATTGGTGTGTCAATAATTTCAGGAATGGTAGTTTGTATTTAACACTGGGTGTATCAAAGGTTAGATTAGAGTGTGAGGAGGTGCATCGTATTATCACATGGATGATGTCATCAGTGATGTCATCAGTGATGTCATTTGAGATGTCATCAGTGATGTCATTTGAGATGTCATCAGTGATGTCATCAGTGATGTCACTGACCATGTCATGAATGATGTAATATGTGACATCATCAGCAGTGGATTGCGGGCGCGCGAGTTATAGTGAGTCCAACTAACTAGAACGTGGGAATTTCAATGGTTTTGTATGAGTATAATGTTCAGCTAACTATAACTGGTGTGAAACCTATGTTTTTTTCAGTGAATTTGAAAGGTTTTTTAAATTCTAATTCCTAACTATAACGAGTGTGAAACCTATGTTTTTTTCAGTGAATTTCAAAGGTTTTTTAAATGCTAATTCCTAACTATAACAATTGTGAAACCTATGTTTTTTTAGTGAATTTCAAAGGTTTTTTAAAAACTAATTCCTAACTATAACATTTGTGAAACCTATGGTTTTTTCAGTGAATTTCATAGTTTTTTTAAAAGCTAATTCCTTTGTATATCGACTTTGTAACCTACCATTTTTTTTATTAGCTGTTTTTTACAATTAATTATATATTTTTGTTTTTAAATTATTTTTTTCAATGTATATATTTTTTATTTTTTTATTTTTCCTGGTGCGCTCAGGGTGCGCGCACCGGTAAGCTTACCGCTACCATTTTGTCTTGGAGCGCTCAGGGTGCGCGCACCGGTAAGCTCTCCCGAGAGCGCACCGAGAGCGCTATTTCTGCTTTCGTAAAATAAATATGTATGAGAAGTAAATAATAATGGAAGACATTTAG
This sequence comes from Lissotriton helveticus, assembly GCF_964261635.1. NCBI lineage: Eukaryota > Metazoa > Chordata > Amphibia > Caudata > Salamandridae > Lissotriton > Lissotriton helveticus. The sequence continues at coordinate 1,379,538,032 of NC_136059.1, forward strand.
TACCATACTTATAAAAGCAGTATTTTTGATTTACGAAATGAAAATGATTTTGCATTTCCGTAAAGCTATCAAAACGTCACTCAGGCGCGCCGCGTAAGCGCCCGCGGAAGCGCCTACGTTCGCGCCACGTAAGCGCCCCCGGAAGCGCTCCGGTGCGTGCAGCGTAAGCGCATCAAGTCATGTGACCTTAAATTAACACTTTTCATTGGTTGCTAACATTTTTTTTCCAAAGAATGAAATCCCCACCCATTTCCTTCACTTCTTCTTTCACTTTTGTGACCGCAAGACCTGTCTTTTTGCTCTTGAATCTTTGTTGGATTACCATGGCTGCTGCAAGACCCTCCAGTAACAGTGAGGACTCAGAGGGGTTCATAGAAGAAGAGGCTCCTCAGCCCAGGGTAAAAGAACACTTCATATGGAAGTTTTTTTCCATTCCAGATGATAAAAAAAAGTAAATGCTCCAAAGGTGGAGTGCCGAATTTGTCACACTGTCCTGTCACGGGGTGACCCCACCAGAAAATATTCATTTGGAAATTCCACCCTGATTCGCCACGTCGAGAGGAGGCACCCCCAGAACTATGCCCGGGAGAGTTTCAGGGCTCTGGCACGAGAGGCTCCCAGGGATGGTGCCTCTACTTCAACCGGAGGACCAACTACATCGGTGAGGGGGCGACCAGAAGAGCTGATCCCTAATATTCAGCCTGCTTTTAATAAAGCCGTAATTAAATGCAAAAAAATTTGATCAGCTACTTTGTTATGGGGAACAAAGTGTTATGCTCATGGTTCGAGCATTAGAGAACCACCGCTGCCGTACCCAGTCCTAATTTTGATTTTTTTTTTGTGCTCCTGTTGAGCAGTTTCCCATTCCCTGTTTTTGTTTTTGTTAAAAAAAAGGAAAAAAGAAGAAAAGAAAAAGTTCTTTTCAGAACTACCTCCAATTCTCATCAAAGAGCTGTATTCTTAAAAAAATGAAAAAGAGTAACTGAAGTGGAGTGCAGTGAGAGAGGAGACGAAAATGAGTGAGAAAGCAAAGAAAGGGACGAGAGGGGAAGGGAAGTGAAGTAGGGGGACTGAGTTGGGGGAAGGAGAGTGAGGAGAAGGAGAGTGAACATGGGGAATGTGGATAAGTGAAGAAAATGTAGTAAAAGAACGGTGGTGTGGAAGGGTAAGAAAAGAGCAGTGATGTTTAGGAAAGAGTGGAGATACAGACTGGATAAAGACAATTGAGTATGAGACAAGGTGAGTAAGGCAGTGAAGAAACAGAGAAAGTGAAAGAAAAAATAAGAGTAGAAGACTGAAGGCCTCATTTATGAGACCATGCGTCACTTTTACGCCACCGGTGCTTCACTTTTTGTGACGCACCAGTGCTGTAAAAAATGCACCTTGTTGAGTCATATTTACAAAGTGACGCATCTAGGTAGATGCGTCACTTTGTAAACCCCTGCGCCACATTATACCTACGTCAGGTGTAATGAATGCAAAGGGGGCGTATTGACGCAAGAAAGGGTCGTAGAAGTGACGCAGTGAAATCTATGAGATTTCACTGAGTCACTTTTAGGACACCGTTGCGTCAAAATCTGCGCCTGCCTCACAGCAGGCGTAAGACTGACGCAGGCCCTTTCACATGGGCTGGCCCCATGTGAAAGGATGCATTGCTGGAGTTGCGTCACTTTTGTGACACACTCCAGCAATGCATCACTTTTGCGCTTACAGATACGTCAGAAATACTGACGTATCTGTAACTCCTTGCGACATAATGCGTCATACATTAAATATGACGCATGAGTAGAAGACTGAAGGCCTCATTTATGAGGCCATGCGACCCTTTTATGCCACCGGTGCGTCACTTTGTGTGACGCAACAGTGCTGTAAAAAATGTACCTTGTTGAGTCATATTTACAAAATGACGCATCTAGGTAGATGCGTCACTTTGTAAACCCCTGCGCCACATTATACCTGCGCCAGCTGTAATGTATGCAAAGGGGGCGTATTGACATGAGAGTCGTAGAAGTGACGCAGTGAAATCTATGAGATTTCACGGCGTCATTTTTAGGACACCGTTGCGTCAAAATCTTGCGCCTGTCTCACAGCAGGCGTAAGACTGACGCAGGCCCTTTCACATGGGGCTGGCCCCATGTGAAAGGATGCATTGCTGGAGTTGCGTCACTTTTGTGACACCCTCCAGCAATGCATCACTTTTGCGCTTACAGATACGTCAGAAATACTGACGTATCTGTAACACCTTGCGACATAAGGCGTCATACATTAAATATGACGCATGAGTAGAAGACTGAAGGCCTCATTTATGAGGCCATGCGTCACTTTTACGCCACCGGTGGATCACTTTTTGTGACGCACCAGTGCTGTAAAAAATGCACCTTGTTGAGTCATATTTACAAAGTGACGCATCTAGGTAGATGCGTCACTTTGTAAACCCCTGCGCCACATTATACCTGCGCCAGGTGTAATGTATGCAAAGGGGGCATATTGACACAAGAAAGGGTCGTAGAAGTGACGCAGTGAAATCTATGAGATTTCACAGCGTCACTTTTAGGACACCGTTGCGTCAAAATCTTGTGCCTGCCTCACAGCAGGCGTAAGACTGACGCAGGCCCTTTCACATGGGGCTGGCCCCATGTGAAAGGATGCATTGCTGGAGTTGCGTCACTTTTGTGACACCCTCCAGCAATGCATCACTTTTGCGCTTACAGATACGTCAGAAACACTGACGTATCTGTAACTCATTGCGACATAATGCGTCATACATTAAATATGATGCATGAGTATAAGACTGAAGGCCTCATTTATGAGGCCATGCGTCACTTTTACGCCACCGGTGCGTCACTTTGTGTGACGCACCAGTGGTGTAAAAAATGCATCTTGTTGAGTCATATTTACAAAGTGACGCATCTAGGTAGATGCGTCACTTTGTAAACCCCTGCGCCACATTATACCTGTGCCAGCTGTAATGTATGCAAAGGGGGCGTATTGACATGAGAGTCGTAGAAGTGACGCAGTGAAATCTATGAGATTTCACTGCGTCACTTTTAGGACACCGCTGCGTCAAAATCTTGCGCCTGCCTCACAGCAGGCGTAAGACTGACGCAGGCCCTTTCACATGGGGAAGGATGCATTGCTGGAGTTGCGTCACTTTTGTGACACACTCCAGCAATGCATCACTTTTGCGCTTACAGATACGTCAGAAATACTGACGTATCTGTAACTCCTTGCGACATAATGCGTCATACATTAAATATGACGCATGAGTAGAAGACTGAAGGCCTCATTTATGAGGCCATGCGTCACTTTTACGCCACCGGTGCGTCACTTTTTGTGACGCACCAGTGCTGTAAAAAATGCACCTTGTTGAGTCATATTTACAAAGTGACGCATCTAGGTAGATGCGTCACTTTGTAAACCCCTGTGCCACATTATACCTGCGCCAAGTGTAATGTATGCGAAGGGGGCTTATTGACACAAGAAAGGGTCGTAGAAGTGACGTAGTGAAATCTATAAGATTTCACTGCGTCACTTTTAGGACACCATTGCGTCAAAATCTTGCGCCTGCCTCACAGCAGGCGTAAGACTGACGCAGGCCCTTTCACATGGGGCTGGCCCAATGTGAAAGGATGCATTGCTGGAGTTGCGTCACTTTTGTGACACACTCCAGCAATGCATCACTTTTGCGCTTACAGATACGTCAGAAATACTGACGTATCTGTAACTCCTTGCGACATAATGCGTCATACATTAAATATGACGCATGAGTAGAAGACTGAAGGCCTCATTTATGAGGCCATGCGACACTTTTACGCCACCGGTGCGTCACTTTGTGTGACGCACCAGTGCTGTAAAAAATGTACCTTGTTGAGTCATATTTACAAAATGACGCATCTAGGTAGATGCGTCACTTTGTAAACCCCTGCGCCACATTATACCTGCGCCAGCTGTAATGTATGCAAAGGGGGCGTATTGACATGAGAGTCGTAGAAGTGACGCAGTGAAATCTATGAGATTTCACGGCGTCACTTTTAGGACACCGTTGCGTCAAAATCTTGCGCCTGTCTCACAGCAGGCGTAAGACTGACGCAGGCCCTTTCACATGGGGCTGGCCCCATGTGAAAGGATGCATTGCTGGAGTTGCGTCACTTTTGTGACACCCTCCAGCAATGCATCACTTTTGCGCTTACAGATATATCAGAAATACTGACGTATCTGTAACACCTTGCGACATAATGCGTCATACATTAAATATGACGCATGAGTAGAAGACTGAAGGCCTCATTTATGAGGCCATGCGTCACTTTTACGCCACCGGTGGATCACTTTTTGTGACGCACCAGTGCTGTAAAAAATGCACCTTGTTGAGTCATATTTACAAAGTGACGCATCTAGGTAGATGCGTCACTTTGTAAACCCCTGTGCCACATTATACCTGCGCCAAGTGTAATGTATGCGAAGGGGGCTTATTGACACAAGAAAGGGTAGTAGAAGTGACGTAGTGAAATCTATAAGATTTCACTGCGTCACTTTTAGGACACCATTGCGTCAAAATCTTGCGCCTGCCTCACAGCAGGCGTAAGACTGACGCAGGCCCTTTCACATGGGGCTGGCCCCATGTGAAAGGAGGCATTGCTGGAGTTGCGTCACTTTTGTGACACCCTCCAGCAATGCATCACTTTTGCGCTTACAGATACGTCAGAAATACTGACGTATCTGTAACTCATTGCGACATAATGCGTCATACATTAAATATGATGCATGAGTAGAAGACTGAAGGCCTCATTTATGAGACCATGCAACACGTTTACGCCACCGGTGCATCACTTTGTGTGACGCACCAGTGCTGTAAAAAATGTACCTTGTTGAGTCATATTTACAAAATGACGCATCTAGGTAGATGCGTCACTTTGTAAACCCCTGCGCCACATTATACCTGCGCCAGCTGTAATGTATGCAAAGGGGGTGTACTGACATGAGAGTCGTAGAAGTGACGCAGTGAAATCTATGAGATTTCACGGCGTCACTTTTAGGACACCGTTGCGTCAAAATCTTGCGCCTGTCTCACAGCAGGCGTAAGACTGACGCAGGCCCTTTCACATGGGGCTGGCCCCATGTGAAAGGAGGCATTGCTGGAGTTGCGTCACTTTTGTGACACCCTCCAGCAATGCATCACTTTTGCGCTTACAGATACGTCAGAAATACTGACGTATCTGTAACACCTTGCGACATAATGCGTCATACATTAAATATGACGCATGAGTAGAAGACTGAAGGCCTCATTTATGAGGCCATGCGTCACTTTTACGCCACCGGTGGATCACTTTTTGTGATGCACCAGTGGTGTAAAAAATGCATCTTGTTGAGTCATATTTACAAAGTGACGCATCTAGGTAGATGCGTCACTTTGTAAACCCCTGCGCCACATTATACCTGTGCCAGCTGTAATGTATGCAAAGGGGGCGTATTGACATGAGAGTCGTAGAAGTGACGCAGTGAAATCTATGAGATTTCACTGCGTCACTTTTAGGACACCGCTGCGTCAAAATCTTGCGCCTGCCTCACAGCAGGCGTAAGACTGACGCAGGCCCTTTCACATGGGGCTGGCCCCATGTGAAAGGATGCATTGCTGGAGTTGCGTCACTTTTGTGACACACTCCAGCAATGCATCACTTTTGCGCTTACAGATACGTCAGAAATACTGACGTATCTGTAACTCCTTGCGACATAATGCGTCATACATTAAATATGACGCATGAGTAGAAGACTGAAGGCCTCATTTATGAGGCCATGCGTCACTTTTACGCCACCGGTGCGTCACTTTTTGTGACGCACCAGTGCTGTAAAAAATGCACCTTGTTGAGTCATATTTACAAAGTGACGCATCTAGGTAGATGCGTCACTTTGTAAACCCCTGTGCCACATTATACCTGCGCCAAGTGTAATGTATGCAAAGGGGGCTTATTGACACAAGAAAGGGTCGTAGAAGTGACGTAGTGAAATCTATAAGATTTCACTGCGTCACTTTTAGGACACCATTGCGTCAAAATCTTGCGCCTGCCTCACAGCAGGCGTAAGACTGACGCAGGCCCTTTCACATGGGGCTGGCCCCATGTGAAAGGATGCATTGCTGGAGTTGCGTCACTTTGTGACACACTCCAGCAATGCATCACTTTATAATATAGGTTTCAAAGAAGGTGAGTGTTTCAGTATGGCTGAGTTATAGGCAGTGAGCGTGACAGAAGAGGAGTGAGAGACTAAGGGGATGGAGAGAATGACACTAACAGAGACAGATTGAGGGAAGGGGTGTGTAGAACAAAGAGGACAGAGGAAGAAAGAGAAGGGGTTAATGAAGTGGAGTAGCAAACTGCACATTTTAATTGGTTGTACTTTTGAACACTTTGAAAGTCACCTAACATTCACCCATCCCCCCAGTGCTCATTCCTCTGTTACCATGGTAACTCCCTCCTCACCCAGCACACAGTTCAGAAGTTTATCATACTATGTTGCAAAAAAAGGCAGCAAGGGTGTATGACCACTCAATGTACCAGCTAATCATGTGCAGTGTTTCTTGAAATGACTTTTCCTCAACCATTGAAATGACTTCTTTCAAAAAACAAAAGCATGCACCCTAGTTTTCATTTGAGAATGTTAAGAAAGCACCAATCATTTTTTGTTTTTCAAGTGCACTGATTCTCAACCACTTTTTTTACATAACTCCTACTTTCAAACTGCCATTTCATTTCCACAACTCATCTGAATACAAGCACATCTACCTTCAAAATGACAAAAGTCTGGTTTGTGGGTCATAGCTTTGTCTACTGGAGTCAAAAATACGCAGCTAACAGAGGTATTTACAATCTTGATTTACCAAATGTGGACATTGTATGGATTGGACAGAGAGGATTGAGGAGTCACCAATTGATACCATTGGTAAAATCCTTTATGCATTTACCACACCCTGACCTTATAATTGTGCACTGTGGTGGCAATGACTTGGGCACTTTGACTGGGGTAGGTCTGGAAATGCTTTTAAAGGACATCTTTGGGCAATTGATGTCACTTTTTCCTAAAACTGCCTTGGTATTTTCTAATATATGCCAAAGGCAAAAATGGAACTGGTCCAACCAATTTTGTCCACAGATTGAGAAAGCAAGGAAACGTGTGAATAAATCTGTTTCTGCTTACCTCAGAGACTATGGTATGGGTTCCATTTACCACAACAACTTGCGTTACAACATGCAAGACATCTATAGGAGAGATGGTGTGCATTTTACAGATGAGGGGAATAGAGTTTCCCTCTTGAATATAAGACTCTGCATTGGTACCTACTTGTAGTTACAAAAAACACCCACATAACACAACAGCTCTTTTTAGAGCTACCCTACCTGTAAGCACTCTAAATTATTTTTTTACTATAATTTTTTACACTGTTTTTCCCTGTGGTGCGCTCAGGGTGCGCGTACCGGAGCGGGCACCTGGGAACGCACCCAGCGCTTACCCTGTGAAAATTTCAACAAAAAAAACCTAGGGGGTCAAGGGGTGTCTACTCTGCCCCCTTTTAATTATTTCCCCCTTTATTTTTCACCTCTTGTATCTCGATTCTACCGAGACACAAGAATGTTTACAGACACCCGAGAGCCAATCAGCTTTCCGCTCGCACACTCCCGTAGCGCGCCGGGTGCGCTCCCCGGTACTCGCACCTGTGAGCGCTCAGAGAGCGCCTATAGATATATATGTGTTTTGAAGTTAAATTTAAAAAAAAACACTGGAGCAATTTTCACCAAACATAGCAAAGGCACATCTGCGTACCAGTCCCTACAATTTTGCCAAGTTTGTCGTAATTCCGTTCAGCGGTTAGGGCTGTAGACTTGTCAGACCGTCCTATGGAAATTAACATGGGGAAAACACGTTTTGGGACCCCCCTTTTTTCTCAGCCCCCACTTCACGAATCTCCACGAAACTTCCAGGGAAGGAACGGAGCGGAGCTGGCCAAAATTTTGGAAAATTACACACAAATTTCTCAACCGGCGCCAGAGTTATTCCCAATAGAATCTTGCGGATTTCCTATGGTAGCCAATCCTAACTATAACTACCTACTGGCGACCGCCCGTAGGTTTTATATATATATATATATATATATATATATATATATATATATATATATATATATATATATATATATATATATATATATATATATATATATATATATATATATATATATATATACATATATATATATATATATATATATATGTATGTATGTATGTATGTAAGTATGTATGTATGTATGTATGTATATATATATACATATATACATATATACATATATATATATATATATATATATATATATATATAAACACACTCCTCCTCCAAAGAAAGAGATGAGGCCCGTCTGGGGAAACAAATGAGGACTTTATTCACAGCACCAGCATGGAAAAACAGCACAGCAATATGTACGGCGTATGCATTTCGGCTCCTGCCTCTTCAGCGCCTGTTGTGCAATTGGGATGAGGGCGCTCACTCTCGGATATAAATATCCCGCCCCATCTCTCTACTGACGTGCCGCTCCGCCCACAGGTGAGTGTAATCAACACCTTCAATTAGTGTAGCGCGCCTGGGATGGTTGCGCCTACAAGTCCCAAGATGCAGTGTTGTTGCAGCAATCTTGTAGTGGGGCAAAACGAGCGTGCACCTGAAAGGCTGGGCCACAAAGCAAAGTCCCCCGAGTCCCCATAACCACACCAACCCCCAAAGTCACAGGGATCCATCTCCGCGGGGGTAAAGCATAAGTATGCCTCGCCCAGCGTGCAGTTAATAACTGCAACACCGCTCCAATTCATCCCGGTGTGTGGAGGTGGGCCAAGGTCCATCCAGTAGCCTGGAAACAAAACAAAGTCCACCGCAGCAGAGACCAATAGGACCGAGGCCAACTTGTAGTGTGGGGGCCTCATGAGCGCGATACTGGTCACTCGCGCTGAAAATATAGAAACACACTCCTCCTCCAAAGAAAGAGATGAGGCCCGTCTGGGGAAACAAATGAGGACTTTATTCACAGCACCAGCATGGAAAAACAGCACAGCAATATGTACGGCGTATGCATTTCGGCTCCTGCCTCTTCAGCGCCTGTTGTGCAATTGGGATGAGGGCGCTCACTCTCGGATATAAATATCCCGCCCCATCTCTCTACTGACGTGCCGCTCCGCCCACAGGTGAGTGTAATCAACACCTTCAATTAGTGTAGCGCGCCTGGGATGGTTGCGCCTACAAGTCCCAAGATGCAGTGTTGTTGCAGCAATCTTGTAGTGGGGCAAAACGAGCGTGCACCTGAAAGGCTGGGCCACAAAGCAAAGTCCCCCGAGTCCCCATAACCACACCAACCCCCAAAGTCACAGGGATCCATCTCCGCGGGGGTAAAGCATAAGTATGCCTCGCCCAGCGTGCAGTTAATAACTGCAACACCGCTCCAATTCATCCCGGTGTGTGGAGGTGGGTCAAGGTCCATCCAGTAGCCTGGAAACAAAACAAAGTCCACCGCAGCAGAGACCAATAGGACCGAGGCCAACTTGTAGTGTGGGGGCCTCATGAGCGCGATACTGGTCACTCGCGCTGAAAATATAGAAACACACTCCTCCTCCAAAGAAAGAGATGAGGCCCGTCTGGGGAAACAAATGAGGACTTTATTCACAGCACCAGCATGGAAAAACAGCACAGCAATATGTACGGCGTATGCATTTCGGCTCCTGCCTCTTCAGCGCCTGTTGTGCAATTGGGATGAGGGCGCTCACTCTCGGATATAAATATCCCGCCCCATCTCTATACTGACGTGCCGCTCCGCCCACAGGTGAGTGTAATCAACACCTTCAATTAGTGTAGCGCGCCTGGGATGGTTGCGCCTACAAGTCCCAAGATGCAGTGTTGTTGCAGCAATCTTGTAGTGGGGCAAAACGAGCGTGCACCTGAAAGGCTGGGCCACAAAGCAAAGTCCCCCGAGTCCCCATAACCACACCAACCCCCAAAGTCACAGGGATCCATCTCCGCGGGGGTAAAGCATAAGTATGCCTCGCCCAGCGTGCAGTTAATAACTGCAACACCGCTCCAATTCATCCCGGTGTGTGGAGGTGGGCCAAGGTCCATCCAGTAGCCTGGAAACAAAACAAAGTCCACCGCAGCAGAGACCAATAGGACCGAGGCCAACTTGTAGTGTGGGGGCCTCATGAGCGCGATACTGGTCACTCGCGCTGAAAATATAGAAACACACTCCTCCTCCAAAGAAAGAGATGAGGCCCGTCTGGGGAAACAAATGAGGACTTTATTCACAGCACCAGCATGGAAAAACAGCACAGCAATATGTACGGCGTATGCATTTCGGCTCCTGCCTCTTCAGCGCCTGTTGTGCAATTGGGATGAGGGCGCTCACTCTCGGATATAAATATCCCGCCCCATCTCTCTACTGACGTGCCGCTCCGCCCACAGGTGAGTGTAATCAACACCTTCAATTAGTGTAGCGCGCCTGGGATGGTTGCGCCTACAAGTCCCAAGATGCAGTGTTGTTGCAGCAATCTTGTAGTGGGGCAAAACGAGCGTGCACCTGAAAGGCTGGGCCACAAAGCAAAGTCCCCCGAGTCCCCATAACCACACCAACCCCCAAAGTCACAGGGATCCATCTCCGCGGGGGTGAAGCATAAGTATGCCTCGCCCAGCGTGCAGTTAATAACTGCAACACCGCTCCAATTCATCCCGGTGTGTGGAGGTGGGTCAAGGTCCATCCAGTAGCCTGGAAACAAAACAAAGTCCACCGCAGCAGAGACCAATAGGACCGAGGCCAACTTGTAGTGTGGGGGCCTCATGAGCGCGATACTGGTCACTCGCGCTGAAAATATAGAAACACACTCCTCCTCCAAAGAAAGAGATGAGGCCCGTCTGGGGAAACAAATGAGGACTTTATTCACAGCACCAGCATGGAAAAACAGCACAGCAATATGTACGGCGTATAAATTTCGGCTCCTGCCTCTTCAGCGCCTGTTGTGCAATTGGGATGAGGGCGCTCACTCTCGGATATAAATATCCCGCCCCATCTCTCTACTGACGTGCCGCTCCGCCCACAGGTGAGTGTAATCAACACCTTCAATTAGTGTAGCGCGCCTGGGATGGTTGCGCCTACAAGTCCCAAGATGCAGTGTTGTTGCAGCAATCTTGTAGTGGGGCAAAACGAGCGTGCACCTGAAAGGCTGGGCCACAAAGCAAAGTCCCCCGAGTCCCCATAACCACACCAACCCCCAAAGTCACAGGGATCCATCTCCGCGGGGGTAAAGCATAAGTATGCCTCGCCCAGCGTGCAGTTAATAACTGCAACACCGCTCCAATTCATCCCGGTGTGTGGAGGTGGGCCAAGGTCCATCCAGTAGCCTGGAAACAAAACAAAGTCCACCGCAGCAGAGACCAATATATATATTCACTGGAAAAACCTTAGGTTTCACACCAGTTATAGTTAGGTGGAAATTTTACTCACATAAAACCATTGAAATTCCCACGTTATAGTTAGTTGGACTCACTATAACTTGCGCGTGCAATGCACTGCTGATGACGTCACATATTACATCACTCATGACATGGTCAGTGACATCACTCATGACATCACTGATGACATCTCAAATGACATCAATGATGACAACATCCTTGTGACAAAGTGGCAGACCTCCTATCAGCATAAAATAACCTTTGACACACACATTCAAAAATAGAAACTAACATTTTCTTAAAAAAGGAGAAACCAATACCAATTACAACAACTTATTAGGTAATTCCAACATCTACATACACACCTACTCATTCACCAACAGTTCTATATAGTCACTCATGCATGTACTTACTCATCATATGTACTCGTACACCTATACATCCTGTTACACACTCAATTATAAAAACACATACTCACTAACCCACCCATACACACAATCATCCACCCATACAGTCTTGCACTCATGCTGTCTTCAAAATACATACAAATAGTGAGTCACTCATTCATGCATCTGTGCTCTAAGTAATATCCCCCACCGAACCATACAGACACTGATACTGATACTCAAAAAAACAACTAATAACCCATATACACACTCATGTAGCTACTCACCAACCCATGCAGCCACTTATACACCAAGTGAGACACAGATACAGATATTTAAATATTTAAACATTACTCGCTAATATATGTATTCACTAAGAAACATTTAATAAGTCAGTTAACCAATCAATTTTACACAAAAAAACATCCATTTAGACATTTATTTACCCATTTATTCTTCCATCAACCTTTAGATATACATATATAAAAAATATTTATTTTTCAGAAAGATACACATTCACTGGATGATGTCATCAGTGATGTCATTTGAGATGTCATCAGTGATGTCATGAGTGATGTCACTGACCATGTCATGAGTGATGTAATATGTGACGTCATCCGCAGTGCATTGCACGCGCAAGTTATAGTGAGTCCAACTAACTATAACGTGGGAATTTCAATGGTTTTCAATGGTTTTATGCGAGTAAAATTTCCACCTAACTATAACTGGTGTGAAACCTATGGTTTTTTCAGTGAATTTAATAGGTTTTTTAAATGCTAATTCCTAACTATAACTGGTGTGAAACCTATGGTTTTTTCAGTGAATATATATATATATATATATATATATGTATATATATATATATATATATATATAATACTTATTTAAATATTGAACCAAACCACATTCACTGGATGATGTCATCAGTAATGTCATCAGTGAGGTCATTTGAGATGTCATCAGTGATGTCATCAGTGATGTCACTGATCATGTCATGAATGATGTAATATGTGACATCATCAGCAGTGGATTGTAGGCCCGCGAGTTATAGTTAGTATAACTAACTATAACAGGGGAATTTCAATGGTTTTGTACGAGTTAAATGTCATATATATATATAAAATTTCTATAGCAAAATGAAACCCCTCATTTTGTTCCTTTTCAAATTAAATGTATTAAGTGTTACCACTTTATTCCAATCAAGATGACTTCAGGTGTGCCATACTTTTGTCATAAGTTAGACTTTTAGCGTTCTAGTTGTTTTTTAGAACACTCTGGGACATTCTGTCATTGGGCTATAGTCGGGCTACATCTGGCTGATATTTGGGCTACATTTGGGGTCTTTTGTCTCTGGTGGCCATATTGGGAGACTGCATATCAGATTTTTTTAATGAAATATAACAGGATTTGAGAAGTCACTCAAAATGTGCCCTAATTTTTCTTTCTTCGGCACTAATCATAATTTCTATGGCAAAATGAACCCCCTCATTTTGTTCCTTTGCAAATTAAATGTTTTAAGTGTTAACACTTTATTCCAATCAAGATGACTTCAGGTGTGCCATACTTTTGTCATAAGTAAGACTGTTAGCGCTCTAGTTGTTCTTTAGAACACTCTGGGACATTCTGTCATTGGGCTATAGTTGGGCTACATCTGGCTGATATTTGGGCTACATTTGTTTTTTTTGGTCTCTGGTGGCCATCTTTGGGCTACATTGGGCTACATTGGGCTACATTTGGGCTCTAACATATATATAGCCCAATGTAGCCCAATATATATTTTTTCAAAGTTAATATTCGTAAAAACCACTGGAGCATATATCTTGAGACATAGCAAAGGCACATCGGGGTACCAGTCCCTACAATTTTGCCAAGTTTGGTGGAAATCGATTCAGCCGTTCGGGCTAAAAGTGAGTCCAACCGCCCTATGGAAATTAACATGGGTAAAACACGTTTTGGGCCCCCCTTTTATCTCGGCCCCCGCTTGACGGATCCCCCCAAAACTTTCAGGGAAGGGACGGAGCGCAGCGAGGCAAAGTTAAGGAAAATTACAGGCAGATCCCTCATTCGGCGCCAAATTTATTCCCAATAGAATGTTGCAGGTTTCCTATGGAAAACGATCCTAACTATAACTACCTACTGGCGACCGCCAGTAGGTAATATATGTATATATATATATATAAATATATATATATATATATATATATATATATATATATATATATACATATATATATATTCACTATAGTTAGAAATTAGCAAATCTTAGAAAGTCACTGAAAAAACCCATAGATTTCAGCGGCATCATAGTTAGCTGGTCCTTTGACTCATATAAAACCAGACAAAACCTATGGTTTTTTCACTGAATTTCAAAGGTTTTTTTAAATATCGAACTACTATTGTGCTATTTGTCATTAGTACTGTTTTTTCTAACTTTTCAACTACATAAAATAAACTGCAAAACTGCTATGTAATGTAATATAGTTCACAAATTACAGTGAGTTTTTAAATATTACAAATTCATTTAACATTCAAAAGACAATTTTTCTCCCTTTTTGTGCTGTCATCAGCTTCTACTTAACTTCACTATTCACAATGATGTCAGTGTGGTTTCATCATAAACAGCAGGGAAACAAACCAATCAACTAGATTGCTAAAAAAAAGAAAAATCCCTAATTCTTGCAAATTTAATACAACATCAACACAAATAACACATCCAATACTATTTCCAATCTTCAAATCTTACCTTTACTGTGTAGTTTCTGTTCACATTTTCCCAATACGCCAAATAATGTATCAAAAATTTCGCTTTGAAATCCTCCAGTACGAATTCCTTAAAGTATCTTTATCCCTTCCCACTAGGCCGAATGCTGTATCTAAAATCTTTGTTCCAAAAATATCAAGTATGAGTTGGGTAATTCATAAGGCAATCTCGATTTCATTTTCAAGTGTGTATCGTTGCAGTGACTCCAACCATTATTACACTTTAAATAAACTGTATAATGTCCACTTGTGGTAGTACTCCCAGCATGGAAAACAATAGCAACTGTTGCAAAAGTTCTTCCAGAAATAGATACTTGACTAGAAACAACATTTTTTATTTTGGTTTCCACTTTTCTTCCATTTGGTCTACAGCGTTGCAGCATTATAATCAAATATTTTCCATATCTTTGTAGGCATAATGTAGATAGCATTGTTGATTTACAACGAGAACAGATCATCTAGTCATCAGCTTCTTTTACTAATTTGGAAAATGGTACAGATTTGTAGTCAGGTATTGTTAAATATAGAAATTGTTCTCTGTCAACTATAGTGCTTGAAGTTAATGAACACTGTTCACATTTACGTTCCCATTTGTAACTGAGTCCAAATAAACTCTCAATCTGAATTCCTTCATTTCTAGTACTCCAAGCTTAACCATCAGAAATTATTGTGCATCTTGTTGTATATCAGCACTGAACGTTAAAGATCCAGTACATGTGTCCAACAGTTTGTGAATACTAGAAGCAGAATGGATCTTACTTCTATCAGTTCTCAATTCCTGAAATAAAGTATAAAGTGCCGAACATAGGGGCCCATTAGGATGGCGTGTGGATCGCCCCCGCCAGGCCGGCGGTATGAACCACCGGCCTGGCGGTGGCGATCCGCCCGCAATCCATCCCGGAATGACCCCCGCCATATAAGTATGGCTGGGGGGTCCGCGGCAGATGAAAAGAATGTCTGGCGCTTTTCAGCCCCAGTCGCCTTGCGACCGGGGCAGAAAAGGGTTTCTATGGTGTCGGTGTCTGTCAGACACCGCCAGCCATATTAGGATGGGTTATTTCAAATGCCTTTCCGGGCATGCGGAGTCTGCATTGGGGGCCCAATGCGGGCACCCATGGACTCCGGGGGGGTGGGGGATGCACATGGGGGGTACCTATGGTACCCCCCAGCAGTTCCATGCACAGCATGGCAGGTACCACGCGGTGCCTGCCATGCTGTGCATGGAAGTGAACTGCATGCCTTCCTGCAATTGTGGCGGGCGGTGCTGAGTGCACCGCCCGCCACAATGGTAGGAATGCTGGATGCGCCCGCCACTGTGGTGGGAGCATCCTAATGCCATGCACGGACCCCCGCCCTTATGGCGGGCGGTCCCTAGTACCGTGAGGATGGCGGGCGGGCAAAGTCTGCCCGCCATCCTAATGGGGGCCTTAATCTTTTTTCCTGACTTTCAATAATTTCACCATAAACTTCTTGAAGATAAAATATAACGTTTAGAATAATATTACCATAGTAGTTGACACCAGAAGCATTTTCTAATTGCTATCCGACAACATTATCACTTGTTTATATTTTCTGCTACTTTAAATTTTTTCTTTTCTCTTGATTTTGTTTCTGCTTGTCAACCATAGTTGAGTCTTCAACATATTTGCGTTTTGAACACACAACACGTTTCTCATAAATAGGATATTCAGCTAAACTTGGAGCATAAAGCCTTCTCAAACGATTATATTCTCTTACACGATTAACATCAGCACTAACCTTGTTCTCATCAAAATCAATTAAATACGAACTAGACAACGTTCTAACTCGAGATAATGCAACATATACAATCCCGTCTTTAAACACAGTTCTTCCTACATTTACCAAAGCTTTATCTACACTTAAACCTTGAGATTTATGAATAGTTATTGCATATGCTAAACAGAAGGGAAACTGTTTTCTATGAACATACAAGTCTTTTACAAGCAAAAAACGTGCAGCAGAACTCACAATCTGTCTTACCCCTGTAATCTGATCAAATTTAACTTTCAAGAATTCAATCCCATTTCTATTTTGATACTTCACAAAATCAACCACCTTCCCCATTACTCCATTCACTAAACCTTCTTCTACATTCAGATTACGCCTCAAAATTACCGGACAGTTTAAACATACATCTAAAAAAAAATCTAAGTCAGCAGTTTTTGATACAAACTTTTCCAAAGAATCCAATTTAGTGTGTAGTTTATCTGAAAGAAGAATTGTTATTCCTTGATGCTCAATGTTATCAATAGCTTCAATGTGAACTTTTTCTTGATTTTCCAATTTCATAAGCTCTCTATTAAATGTATAACACTCTTCCACTGTAGGCATTAAGCAAACTATATACTTTTTTCCTTTCATTTACTTGTACATTACTTCTGCTGGTGTGTTTTCATTTGTAAACAAGTTCATTAGTAGACAACTTTGTAAAGCTTCTTTACCATGTTTGCTTAGAACACCAATTCTTACATCTTTTAGAATATTTGCATAATCTACATCTCTTGATTGTCACATATTCTGAGCGAGTTCTTTATATTCAAAATGTAACCATAGATTCCCATTTCCAATACTTCCCAAGGACTTCTTAGTGTCTTCATGTAGAAGAGTTTTAAACACTGGTTCTCCTTTTACAGGGGTTAGTTGTAGAAGTTTTCCTCCAAAGAGAACGTCATATTCTGTTTTTAATACCTGTTACATTCTTAAGAGTACAAAAGCAAGCATTACGTTTGAGACCATGCTCACCTCATCAATAATTAAAAGTTTAATTTTCTTCAGCACTCTTGAAACTTCATAAGAAGCTCCAGACAACTTCTGATATTCTAATTTATTATCATGCTCAACTGGTAACATCAGTATCTATGCAAAGTAACTCCTTTAACATTGTGTGCAGCTAATCCACTTGGAGCTATTACCACACAACATCACAACATAAATGTGAACCAGTAGTTTTTTGAAGATAACTGGTCAAAACTTTAATTAAAAAACTTTTACCTGTCCCAGCTTGACCACTGATGTACATCAGAAGAGGTTTAAAAGATGAACACACACATTCATTTTTTTCATGAAACAAACCATGTTCTATCCGTTCTCTCACTTGTACATATACTTCTTTCTGTTCAACATTTTCTTGTTCTTCTAAGTTTTCCAATGGCATATTCTCCTTGTGTACTTGTTGCATTGCAATTTCGACTTCATGCATAGCAATCGCTGCTTCATTTTCCAGTATTCGTTGTCCAAGAGGATCTTGACTACATGGACCACTACTTTGACCATCTTGAGAACTTTGATTAGCTATTTCAGCTGTAATAGTCTTTTCTTGTTCAACTTCATCATTCAACATTTTTAAATATGTGTGGAAAATTGTACATGCAATGCCCTCTTTACATGCATTAAAAGAAACTTCATTGCAGTCAAAGGGGCAGATTTATGTTGCCTGACACATCTCTGCAAATCAGCAGAGATGCGTCAGGAAATATACGGCAGGCAAGTTTATCCTTGCGCCACCCATGATGCGCTGCATTTACAATGCGGCGCACCATGGCGCAGGAATAAACAGATGCGTGTCGCATCTAGGGAGTGAAGTTGGCGCAGTGCTGAAGTTGTGTTGCATGCGGCACGCAACTCCAGCACTTTTACAACTTGCCCTATCTGTTAACGTGGTGCGTCAAGCCTTACGCCTGCTTCAAGCAGGCACAGGGTTTTGACGTATCAGCGTTAGTAAAGTGACTCAGTGAAATCTTGTAGATTTCACTGAGTCACTTTCCAGGGGCGTTCCTGTGACGGAACACCCCCCCCTTCGTGGAAACGCCCACATGAAACTTGACGCAGGTTTCATGTGGCGCAGGGTTTCACAACGTGACGCATCTCTCAGATGCGTCACGTTGTAAATACACCGCACCATGGCGCATCTTTTGCGCCGCCGCTGCATCACAAAAGTGATGCAACGGCGGTGTAAAAGAGGCGCAACGGGCTTGGAAATCTGCCCCAAAGTCTCCAAGTAATTCAAGTTCGCTACGCCATGGTTTAAAGAGTTGGAGAAGTGCTAAAGAGTAAAGTTCCCGCTTATCTGGAGTTTCACACCTGATTTTCCTGTGGTTTATAAGATTATCCTTTGCATGTTTTACTAAACAACCATGACATCCAACTACTGCATATTTTCCTTCTTTTAAATTCAGTTTAACATTTCTTTTGAAGCTGTAATGTTGAAGTACTTCATACAGACATAGCTGTTCCAGATGTCGACTCCTTTTCGGTATAGTATTTGTCCAACATATTAGTTTTAAGAAAGTCTTTACTGTCTGGTTCATTTGCTGCTAATTCTTCAATTTCTTCAAATGATTTCAACGCCCTATTTCGTTTGCAAGCAAGACCTAAACTTTGCCAAATGATTTGTCGTGATTTTGGATATAAACTTGAAGAGCACAAGCGGTCTGAACATTGATAGGATCCAATTTCTCGGTGGTAAAGCATTTTCAAAGTAAAGCTGTACAATTTTTCTTAATGCTTTTCTCTTGTGCAATATCTTCCCACATTTGTTTCATCTCTGTTTTTTCTGATTTTGTTATGTACGATGTTGTAACAGCAATTGAGTTATCTGCAACATACTGGGTGTCCATGTTCGCATTCCACATTTTTTAAATGGGTTGTAGTCATTGATATACTATGACACTTCTGTTCTTTTTAAGTTGTACGTATTCTTTGGAGATTTCCGAGTTATTGTGTGCCTTACAGAGGAAAAAAAAGAATTTACTTTTCCTTTACAAATGACTGGACGTGGAAAACCAAACCGACATTTGGTGTAAAATGTTCCTTTACACTTGTATTCTCTTCTGCACTACTTTCCACAACGGTGAGTCTGGAAACATAAAACTTGCTGTCTCAAGCTTCTCTCTCCTTCTTCTCTTGGAATGTCACATGTCACATACTGTTCGATGAAAGACAATACTGTTTCATCAGAATCAGTTCCAAATTTAGGTGCATCTTTGATCCATAGTAGCATATGTATATGAGGTGCACCTCTTGCTTGGTACTCCTTTCTCCAAAAGAAATCAGTAACTTCTCCAAGAGGTGGATTCTTTTTATTACAGATAAAAGACATCATAGCTTGAAACCTATGATTAAAATATCTACACACATGAACAGAATCCAATAAACACAGTTCACCAGGAGTCTTTATTTAAAAAAATGTTATATTGGAATTCGCTTCTCTTAGAAACTCAAGCAAATCTTCCCATGCATACTCTGCACAGCTAAGTGTGACAAACCATGTTGGTGTACCTAAGTTCCGTAACATACACGTGAGTTCTCCATGACGACGATACCAATACTCATTTGTTCCATGTAGACATGCCATCAAATTGATTAACTGTGCTTCTAAATTTTCATCTGTTTCTTGAACTTTCTCCACACATTCTTTCGCAGAGAGAAGTGATTGATGAACTCCAGTTCTAAGTATGTGGTTCACTGCATACCACAGAGAAGACAGATCACTTTCAAACAAAAGGTGAAATATGTATGGAATGCACTGTCGAAATCTAGGATCTTCAGAATATAACCCTATTGACTGATATTCTGAAGCTGGAATCCGTACAGGTCGGTCATCATATCGTCCACCTTCTCCAGTAGAAAACAGCTGTGGAAAACAACGAGCTTCCAAGCTTTTCTCCCATACACTCATTGGAGTTCCCTATGCTTTTTTCATTTGAAATAACTCAATGTTGCTTTCTATTACTTCTTTTGAATGCAAAGGACATATTGTGTAATGTTCATAAATCTCTTCAGTCCTTGACTTGTCCACTTTCTCTATTTGACCACTTGAAATTTCAGATTCATCTTCTAAACCTATTAACTTCCACCCACATTGACAGTTTTTTAATAAACATTGTTTTTTTTTGTTTTTTTAATCTTTATTTTCAGTTTTATTCATATATGGGAAAAAAAGAACAATGATCACAGTGGTACACAGTTAAGGCATTTTCTCACATAGTAATAACATAATAGGTGTTACATGTCAGATCATTTGGCAACAGTAAAGGACAAAAAATTAAAATAAGTGGGAACAGGGACGGAAGCCGATCCAAATCTCCCAATAGCATGCAAAGGAATCACCCCACTTGTTAGAGTCAGCTATCACATCTGAGACGTTCCTCATTTTTGCAGCCAATCCCACCCCAAACTCTTCTCTACATGTGGCATTGGCATACATGCAAGAAAAAGAGACAGAAACAGACCATGATTATAGCCCATCAATAAATAGGCGATTTGTAATATCTCTCTTAACCAATCCCTTCAGGAACAATGCCGAGGTCAACCTGCGTGTCAGATTCGCTGTGCATCTTCGTAATGTACGCTCTGTATGGGCCCCATATATCAATAGGACGTGAGGAGCCTGGCATAAGGGTCGCATACTCCTCGCAGTTCAAGTTACAGTACGCCAGACTGCGAAGCCATGCCCGCAATTTAGGTTCTCTCTTCCTGCCCCACATCAACACCACCTCCCACTTAGCCAATAGGAATCCAAGTGCTGCAAATTTCCTAGCCTTCTTGGGGAAGTTTACCATATAACCTAGCAGTGCAATTTCCGGAGTCGGAACCAGTGTCATAGCTAGCATGTCTCAAAATGTGGCATGTATCTACACCCAGTAATGCTGTAAGCTCGGGCACGTCCAAGAGAGGTGTGCAAAGTCTGCGTGTGGAACTGAACATTTCTGGCAATGGTGTGGCCTGGAAGGGTCAATCTTATGTGACCAGTCTGGAGTGTGGTACATTCTGCGGAGAAATTTAAAATGAAACAGTTTATGCCTACTATTCAGGGACACTTCCCTCGTGACCCTACAGCATTGCTCCCACTGGTCATCAGTGATGGGGTGGCCCAAATCCTGCTCCCATGCCGTGCATATTTTAACATCAGAAACGGGGCGAGCCATAATGCAACATTTATACAGTTTGGAAATCAAATGCGCGCCTCAGAGGTCAGATCATTTGACAACAGTAAAGGACAAAAAATTAAAATAAGTGGGAACAGGGACGGAAGCCGATCCAAATCTCCCAATAGCATGCAAAGGAATCACCCCACTTGGTAGAGTCAGCTATCACATCTGAGACGTTCCTCATTTTTGCAGCCAATCCCACCCCAAACTCTTCTCTACATGTGGCATTGGCATACATGCAAGAAAAAGAGACAGAAACAGACCATGATTATAGACCATCAATAAATAGGCGATTTGTAATATCTCTCTTAACCAAAAACGGGGCGAGCCATAATGCAACATTTATACAGTTTGGAAATCAAATGCGCGCCTGATAGGCTAGCATTGATTAATGTTAATGGAGAGGAAGGTTTAGGTGCGACAGGGAATGTAGAGAAGGCAACTCGTAACATGGAATGCATACGGCGTAACACAAAGATCCCTAAAAGAACAGTCTTGGAACCGCAATTCATCTGCCACCGAGAATACATGGTTATCAGGGAAAAGGTCCCCAATCGTATGAATCTGAAATTTCGCCAAAGTACGTTGCACTAGCGTTTCACCCGTAATGGGCAACAAGGGTGGATTCGGGAGTGGTAGTGACGGGGAATATAAGAAATCTAGGCCCAATAATCGACGCAGCTTCTTCCATGCCCAGCTAGTGGTGGACATCGTCTGAATGTCCCGCGAATCCCTCGGGACCCCCTTTTCTAAAACTATAGCCAGAGTCTGTGGAAGTACCAAATCCGCCTCTGGTTTGAAATAGGGGATACGGGCATCCGGATGGAACCATGCGTAAGAATAGCAGCACTGCGCCGTCAGATAGTATAGATACATATCTGGGACTCCAAATCCACCCCTCTCATACGGGAGAGTTAGAATCTGCCAGTTTACCCGTGTCCTCTTGCCCCCCCAGATCAAGCGCAAAGGAAGTTGCTGCAACTGTAAAAAGAAGGACTGGGTAAGAGGGATGGGAATGTTGTTGAAAAGATATAAAAATCTCGGGAGGACCACCATCTTGATAATGGCTACTCTACCCGCCATCGACAACGGTAAACGCAACCACCTCTCAACTTGCATTTCCAACGAGCTAATCGCGCGGCCATAGTTTAACCTAATGATGGTAGCCGCATCTAAATGTATATAAATAGCCAGGTATTTAACCACGTCATGGCACCACTCTAGTGGAAACTCACACTCCCATGCAGCCGTGCCAGTCGTCAACGGAAAAATCACTGACTTGTGCCTGTTAATATTAAGCCCGGAAAACCTGCCGAATCGAAGAATTTCCCTGATAATGGGCTCAAAATTAAGCTGGGGGTGCCAAACGTACAAAACAGTAACATCCGCATACAGAGATACCAACAGCGGGCCCGTTCAGAACTGCAGCCCGCGATGCAAATGTTTCTCCTGGAACTGACGGACCAAAGGGTCCATTGCTAAAATAAAAAGCAATGGGGACAAGGGACAGCCTTGTCATGTTCCGCGGGACAGGCGAAAAGACTGGGAGATTGTGCCATTGAGGTGTACACGGGCAGTGGGCTCCGTATACAGCAAGGCAACAGTCGAGACAAAACACTCCGGCATTCCCATGCGATGCATCACTGAGAGAAAAAAGGGCCATTCAAGAGAGTCAAAAGTCTTTTCGGCATCTAAAAGTACGGCAGTGGCTGGTGTATTGGGGTCTATTCTATGGAGTACAGATTGAGCTGGTGAAATAATATATTCCATCAATAAAGATAGCCGAATAGCAATCACTTTGGCCAACATTTTATAATCAAGATTCAACAGGGACAGGGGCCGGTAAGAGCCACAGAAAGAGAGGTCCTTGCCAGGCTTGGGAAGAAGGATAACAACAGCCTCTCTAAAAGTGGGCCGGAGGATACCAACCTCAAGCGCCTCAGCATACACCTCAATCAACCAAGGAACCAATAAATCCTTATATTACTTATAAAAATCCATGGAGAACCCGTCAAGGCCGGGCGCCGAGGATCCCCTAAGCGCATCAATTGCCTCTACCACACTTTCCTGGGATATGGGAAGGGCGAGGAAGTCCTGCATATGTCTTTCTAGGTAGACCAGAGCAATTTCTGCCAAATATTCACCTTGCTCACGGAGATTACTGGAAACTCCAGAGGTATACAAGGATTTATAGTAAGATAAGAAAGTGTCACATATCTCCGGAGTGGATTGCAGCAACTAGTCGTCAAGGCCTCTGATTTCAGTTATATAGGCTTTAATGTACGGAGACGCAGTGTATGCGCCAGAACCTTGCCAGGTCATTCGCCCTCACCATACCTCCTAGCAACATGCTGTTTACTGAGATATAAAAGCTCCCGCTCTGCAGCCTCCCGAAACTCCAGCAACAACGCTAATCGTCGAGCCTCGCCAGCCTCTGTGAAATGTTCTAATAATTCCAAATCCAGGGCTGTAATTTCTGTCTACAGGGGACTTGGGGTGGCTCGCAGTCTTCTCAGGACCCCCGCGTTCTTAGCTATACAAACCCCCCTAATATAAGCTTTAAAGCCCTCCCAAAGTGCTGCCCATGTGTCCACCGACCCTGTGTTAATCTCAAAATAGTCCTCAATGGCCAGCCGAACCTCTCCGAGAAACACCTGGTCCCGTAGCGCCTTCCCAGGAAAGTGCCACTGCCTCTCAAATCCCGCAGGCCTAGGGATGTGAAGTCTACGTATCACAGGTGAATGGTCTGAGAACGACCGTGGCATCGTTTCTAACCCACTGAACCATCCCGCAATTTCCGGTGAGACCAGCCAGTAATCTGTTCTAGTCCAGGTGTTGTGGAACCCTGAATAATGCTTGTAAGAAGTGGAGGACGTATGATGCATGCGTTCAATGTCAATCAGGGAGAATTGTCGACAAATGTCTTGGAGGGCTTGCCTTGCGCAGTGCTTAGTGTCAGGAGCTGAGGAGGTACTGTCTCTAAAGGGATCCAACAACAATTTGAAATCACCCCCCATTAGCAGTAGGCATGGGTCAAGCGCCAGGAGATGCACCTGTAATGCATGAAAGATTTCTGACGCATCTACATTGGGGCCGTATAGGCCTACCAAGGCCACACTGTGACCCAACAGCGAGCCAATGGCAATCAAAAAACGGCCACCCTCATCTGATACGACCCTGCTCAGAGCGAAAGGAACCATCGTATGAATAAATATGGCCACACCTCTCGCATAGTTGCTATAATTGTATCTGTGTGACCCCCCCCAGCCCGAAGCCACCGACGGCTCATCCGACTTAGCCAAGTGCGTCTCCTGCAGGAATACTATATCAATATTATGCCTAGAGATGTAGTTGAGAACCTGTCTTCTCTAACAGGTATTGTTCAGCCACCTGACATTCCAGGACATCAAAGACAACCCGGAAGGTCAAGGCTGCCAGCCTAACTGTGCCATTTAACCCGTGCAACAACCAGCATGTGACATGTCAGTCTAACCCAACACCATGTACCGTTAACCTGTGTAACATTATCAAAGAAGCAATGAACAAACAGCAAGTGTTCCCCCCACCGCCCACCATCCAGCCTTCCCCTTCCCCTGGTGAGGCAGACCCCAACCCCACAAACCAAAGAACGGTGCAAGTGAAATAAACATTGCGATATATGCGTCATATAGAAACACCGTGAAATTGGCAAAGGCAGCATACATACTTCAGAGTTCACCATGAGGCGTAGCAATGCCACGCCGACCAGTCATTACTGAATACTATAAGGGCAATCGGTGAAAAAACAATAATGAACAGAATACATACCAGAAACCTCGGATCAGACGTATAAATCAACCAGTCCCGGGATTAGAGAAGAGATCCATGCTGGCGTCTGAACCACTGCGAGGGGGAGACGCCACTCGCTCCATCACCGCTGCCCCTCCGTTCCTCTTCTTATATTCGTGACAGAACTCCTGTGCCTCAGTCCGATTTTCAAAGATGCGGGATCTGCCGTCTACATCCACCTTTAATCTAGCCGGGTAAAGCATGCTGTATCTGAGTCCTAGATTTTTCAAAGTGGCCTTCACGCCGTTGAACTTACGACGTGCATCTTGCACCATGATTGTAAAGTCCGGAAAAAATGATAGCCGGCTCCCCTGCCACTGGACCTCACCTCGGTCACGGGCGGCTCTAAGGGCAGTGTCTCTGTCTCTGAAGTTCATAAGCCTAGCAATGCTGAGTCTCGGTGGCTGACAGGGCTTGGGGCATGGACCCAACGACCTGTGAGCTCGCTCCACCACAAACCCTTGCGTGAATGACTCCCTGCCAAACAGGTCTGATAGTAGTTGTTCCACAAATACATCCATGCGGCCATTGTAGGCCGTCTCCGGGATACCAATAATGCTGACTTTGCTCCGGCGGCTACGGGCCTCTAACTTTTCATTCTTGATCACCACTTCTTTCAGGATTCTTTCCACCTGCTCTAGTCGTTTTTGTGATTGTGTCGCTTCTTCCTCCACATCCGAAACCCGAGCCTCCACAACATCAAGCCGTCGGTCATGCACTTGAACCTGTGCGCCCATATCCACTAACCTCTTGTCCAGCGCATCAAATCTGCCATCAAGGGCTTTGAAGCTGGCCCTCATTTCCCTAAGCATGGCAGCCGTGAGTGTGGCAGGATCGTCCGAGTCTTCATTGCCCTTTGCCCCCTCAGGCAGCTCCGTCGTGGCTTCAGATGCATTATCCGTGGCCTTCTCGAACGACAGAGTCCCCTGCTTGGGATTTTTTCTCCCCATGGTGTAACAAGGCAGACGATGCCTCTTAATAACAGGCGCAAAGAAGCGGATCCAAGCTCCCAAGCTGGCACGTGGAGGCAAGGGCACCTCCAGTCGGGATCACTTCAGTGCGTGCGCATGTAAGGAGTAAGCTCGACGTCTCCAACACACCACAGGCATGGCCACAAAGATGACGGATACTGGCGTTCGAATTAGCTGGTCAGAGCAGGCAGCACCAGAGGAGAGCCCCACAGCGTCCAAAAAAACAGTCAGGCAACTGCAGATGGAGCCCCCCAGCAGTGCCTACTATAGGGAGCGGGCCACAGACAGCAGCTGCGACAGTAGGAATAATGGAGTCACCGGCTCTGGCATAAGCAGAAAGTAGTGCCAGCGAGTGGGCAGCCAGGAGCCTCCTCCCTGATCACAGCGTGTCCCGGTTCTAGAATTGAGTGCAGCTCGGCCCTCTGATGTAGTGTCCAGTGTCAGCTCAGCCAAGCAGTGTGACCGAGCAAGTGATATGATTATAGCTGCACAGAGCCGGGGGATGAACCAATCCAACTTGCATTCAGGGGTGAGCAAGCGCACACACAGTGAAGGCACCAATGCGCCTCCTATCGACCACACACTGGTCAATGGTGATGGGGGAGGTGCTGCGGCAAGTCCAGCAGTAGTGTAAACCTAGTTGCTCTGGCAGGGAGACGCTCCTCTATTTATCCCACTAAGCAGGT
This sequence comes from Lissotriton helveticus, assembly GCF_964261635.1. Taxonomy (NCBI): domain Eukaryota; kingdom Metazoa; phylum Chordata; class Amphibia; order Caudata; family Salamandridae; genus Lissotriton; species Lissotriton helveticus. The sequence continues at coordinate 1,379,565,079 of NC_136059.1, forward strand.
CGTAATTTCACTACTAGAGGGTGTAGTGTGTCCTGGATCATGAGAGAACCACGTTCAGCAGCAGCGAGAGCCAAGCTGCACCGGCAGGGAGACTTTCCTGTATTTGGCCCATTGATAACGTTGCAATGTCTCTGCGAGGGGATGAATGTATTCTGGAGCACAGGAAAGACATGCGGAATAATCCTCTGCACACGTGGGGAGCCCGCAATACCAGGCAGTATCCGGCCCAGCAGAGAAGGCCGAGACTTCAGCCCCGTCAAGCCATGCTCCTCATCACCACCGGGGCCCAGCAGGGGGGGGAAGCCAGCCCACCAGGTCTGGTCCGGCACCGTCACGGCCCCCGGAGCGATAACCAACGGGCCTCCCTCTCTAGCCCGCCGACCCTCCTGCAACCCCGTGGCACCAGGAAGTGTTATCCTCGGCGATAATAGGGCCGAGAGGCATGGAGAGCCCGCCGCCCCCACCTCCGCCGCTATGCCCAGCCCACAGTACCAACAAGGGGAGGACGGGGGGAAGGCGGCCGACCAGCAAGGAGGAGGGGGGCCGACACCGGCAGCAAACACAGACTGGGGGGCAACACTCACCTCATATGTGGGTGCCTCTCACCCCACACCAGCAGCGGTTCCGGGAAGGCCCAGGGCTCCGCAGTCCGGTCTCCACCACGCAGCCGCCAAACAACGCTGATCTGCACATCAAGGCGGCACATCAATGACACCGACACGCTCCTCAGGACATCCCGGGCATGTGATATAGGAGTCTCTGTGCTGATATCTTGCCCATTATGATAAAATCATCTTAGCAAATTCCCCAGCCGGCGGAGCTTCAGGCACAGGCGACCATCTCAGTCGCCTGCGTGGCCACGCCCCTAATAAACATTGTTCTCTATAAGATATAAGGTAGCCTTTTCAACTTTATTAACATCCACAAATTCTTGCCATATTTTCTGACTCTTTGTTGGTACACCATTTACTAGAATGACTACTGCCTCATTTTTCTCTTTCTCTCCAGCAATAGTTTCAATATTTTTCTTAAAATACAAAGGTAAGTACACCACTCTTCCTTTCAGCCCTCTTTGCAAGTCTGTTGGCTCCATCCGAATTATAGTTTGAAAAGGATGAACAGATTGAATTAGAACCGACTCATATGTATTCAATTGTGCCAGTTCCTCCGGAATAGCTACTAATTCTAAGTTATTATGTACTGCTCTCGCAGGCGTTTTGTTCTCTTCTAATTTGTTGTAATAATAGTTACATATACATTGATCACTACCTAACTCAAATCGACCTTCCACCAACAAGTAAGTTGCAAATTCTTCCCACTTACCATTGTTCTTCTTTTCACTTTTCAAATACAAATCAACATTCTTAGTTTGACTTTTATAATGAGTACGTCGACAACAAACACAAACATAGTTTGGTATTTCAGAGCACACTACATTAAACTTTCCAATGTCTTCTTCCAACTGATCAGTGCTAATCACTCTACCATCTCCTTCACCATTTGTAATTGTCAAACTTTCACTTTCTATGGACTGCTCTTCTGAACCAAAATATCGCATTTCAATATCATAACACTTTTTACGAACATCTGATAAAGAACTGTTACACACTTTTCTTGAAAGACAAGCCAGAGAAAGCCCATGCTTCTCAGTATACTTTCTTATATTACATGGACCTAGCCCTTGTAACAACTTAATCTTCTGTTTAATACTTTCATGTGTATATTCCCAAAGCAAATTCGCATAATATCAATATATTCCTGTCGAATACTACAAACACTGCTACAACCCCACTTATACACAGGACCTTGTGTACGTTTCCTTGCACTTCTTCAGGTATTAACTCTTCTGCACTTTTACCAACCATTTCCTCTTTTGGAAGGGGACATCCATCCTGAACTTCGCAGCAACGACCTCCAGTATCAACTGCAAATGGTAAACTATTTTCCTGGAACTAATTTTCCTCATTAAAAAAAGGCTCACTAGTAGAAGTATGTTTCCAATGTCCACTAAAGATTTTGCAAAAGTCTTTTTCTTCTACTTTTCACTTTCAACACTTTCATTATTTTATCCAACACTTTGATCCTCTTCAAAATCACAATGAATAACTTCTGTTTTAATTTGAAAGCAGTATCCACTATACTTTCAATGTGCTGCTTCTGTTTGAATTGTTGCACTTTCTTTTTATATTTGCAGCATGTTTTCATTAAATTCTGAATCACTCTAGTTCGAAAAATTCTCTCGCGAATTTCTTGAAATTGTTTTTGTCTCCGGGTAACAGATATTGTTTCTTTATCATGTTTTCTTTTCCTGGTAGTTGAAATTGAAGTCTGCTTCTCCTTACTTGAAAAATTCTTCTTTTTGCTTTGTGTGATGTTATTTTCATTAAATGTTCGTAATATTTTTTCCAAGAACTTGTCCAGTGTTTTTACCAGAAGAAACGGTTTGTGTAGTAAATCTTTCCTTTTGTTCAATATATATTTTTTCTCTTTCCGTTTTTTCAGTTCTTCTAGGCATTTTAAAATTTTAATCCAAAAGAAATAATTTTCTGGCAAACAAAAAATACATTCAATTATTTTTTACATCTGTTCAATATGTTAAAATAATAACATACAATTACATAAGTTCTACTGACGGCTTCCAGAGGCAGTGCTGTAACATGATGGAGCAGGGCAGGGGAGCAATAGGAAGACGGGTAGTGCCATAGAACATACAGCAAGTATTTATTTAATTATTTACATACACCTTTACCATTTATATGTAACTGCACTACCTCGTACTTTTCACCTCTACGCTGCATCCCACCACTCCACAGCCCTCCCTCTGCAACCCACCGCAGACAACTTTATAGATAGTATTTTTAAAAATTGTAATCTATGTACTTACGATGATATTATCAACCAAACGGCACACAAAAAAAGTACCATTATTTGCCTAACAATTTTATCTACAACCTCGCAAACATAACACTTCACCCAAAGCTTTAAGAAGGGGGAGTCTGTGGGGGTTTGAGCACCGGCAGTTTATTTTTCGGAGCCTCGAAATGGGTCTCTATGGGGCTCTATTTTCAAGCCTCGCAAAGGTAGTCTGTTGTTGCTTTATTTTTTTATTGGACTGCAGCGAGACTGTGAGAGCATGCACATTGCTCACTACTGAGAAGTGGAGGCATCATGCCAGGTGAGTTGCGTTGTAGGAGAAGGGAAATCCTTTAAAGAGATCATTTTCTCTCAGTATTTCCCTTCTCTTTTTTGCAGCGCAGGAGCAACATCATCGTGGACTGTTTAGCAGCAAGACCACCAGGCGCGCAACGCCCATTGCCTCGGACTCCCTGAGACAGCTTCCCGGGCGCACACACAGAGCCGCACCCGAGTACTTCACAGGGCTTCAAAAGATCATTCATTTGCTTGTAAATGAGGTTCTGTTCTTTTTCACCCCTTTTTGGAGCCCCTACATCCCCACTCTGCCTATTTCTGAAAGAATTAGCCTCCCCGAAATTTCGCTCTGGTTGCACCTCTGGAGACGACCACAGGCAGCCAACTCCAGCACGACCCTGCTCTGACCTTTCACAGTGTCTTGTTTTAGTGTTACGAAAACACACACTTTGCCTGGCTCACTTAGGTCTCACACTCCCTCTTTAATCTGAAGATAGTAGCTTTGGAATTACCTTTATATTCCTATACAGTGCTTCACATGGAAATATAAAAGTGCAGGTTCTCACCACCCCAAATTAGCTGTCTGCTATACTCTGTCAAATGTAAGAAGTACAGGTATTCAGTATCTGTCAGTCACGGCCAGTTTAAAGCAGTGTTCCTATATAGAAATGGACAAAACGATATGTTTCTAAATTAATGTCTTACACTGAAAAGCTGCTTTACATTTCTTTCCCTGGATCAACCTTTGTTTAGGAGTGGTGAACTATGGTCCATAAAGAGCAACTCAAAGCTTTCTTGTTCCTTATCAGAAATATCTGCCTGTCAATGCTTATCACCAGCCTATTCACCCCTTAAGAGGCTGGGTGGATGAGTATAATATGCGGTATTTAGGATCGGGCGGAGGGTGCACGGAAATAAGGACGGATAGTTGAATAAAGTGCGAGTGTATAGATGGCCAGATGGATGAATGGATAGCTAGATGGATGGATGTATGGATGGATGGAAGGATGAATGCATGCATGAACCAGTACTTAGGATAGACGGTGGGCTGATAGATGCTTAGGATTGGTTCTGGGACAGATGTATGTATGGATATATGGGCGTATGGCTGGATGGATAGCACAGTGCTTACCATAGGTGAGTGGCTGAGAGATGCTTAGGATAAGTGCAGGGACAGATGTATGTATGTATGTAGGTAGGAATGTATGGATGAATTGAAAGATGGTTGGATGGCGCAGTGCTTAGGATGGATGGATGCAGGGCTTTAAGTGGGCCGGGTCTGAGCACCGGCAGTTATTTTCGGAGGGCCGCGAAACGGGTCTCTATTGGACTCTATTTTCGTCCCTCGCAAAGGTAGTCAGTTTTTTTTATTTTTTTATTGGACTGCAGTGAGAGTATGCACAAAGATGTGCGCATGCTCATTTTGCTCACTACTGAGAAGTGGAGACATCATGCTAGGTGAGCCACGTTGTAGGAGGAAGGGAAGTGTGTTTTCCGAAGGTAGGATAATTGGAGGGGATTTTCTTAAGCACACAATGCTGGTTATCTTGATTTAGACCACGCCCCTACTTGGATAGCCTACACCCCTTTAAGACGTTTGACCAGCCCCTTTTAGAGCACCCCCAGGTTTTTTTCCCACTTAAAGCCCTGACTGCACCATAGTAACAGAGAAATGGTCCAAGCTTCCATTTAAATCTACAATGGCACCAAGTTTCATAATTTGCCATCAACGCTGGCAGCCTTCTACCACAGTGCAAGAGTGTCTATCAGCACGAAGATTTGTTATCCACAGAAATGTTGTGTGATTTGCATAGCTGTCTTCTGGAACACTCATCACCAAAAGGTATCAAAACATGCAAATGTGTGAGTAAAACATATACCGTACCATAAAGTGGTTCATAAATGGCCCAGTGCCACTACACCACCCTCATCCTCATCCTTGCTTAACCGTACAAAATCAAAGAAAGAGCCCCAGCAAACCTGGTAGAGCCATTATAGCAATACAGGGACTTAATTTCAACAAGTGTCTGCCAGAACGCTCAGCAACAAAAGGTACTAAAAAATGCAAATTTCCAGATAAAAAATATACCATGCCATAGAGAGCTTCATAAATGGACCCAGTGGCACTACATCACCTTTACTAGCTACACATGTGCATGTTACAAATGTCCGTGTTATAATCAGCAACATACCCACCTACCCCACCCCCACCCCTGCCCTTGCTTAACCTTACAAACTCAAACAACGAGCCCCAACACTCCCGTTAGCGCCACTATAGCCAAAGTTTGCTGTGAGTGCCAGTGCCGTAATGTATCCGGTTGAACCCGCGGACGTATGCCGATTGACTGGGCATATGTTGGGCCATAACTAATTGGTCCCTACGGACTTTTTGTCGTGCTGAAGACACTCTTATATATAAGCTTCCTTATCAGCCCTCGAATGATGTTATGAGGACTTGTGATTTGCTTCATAAATTTTAACGTATTATATCTGCTGTTCATCAACTGAATCGTCTGCTTTTAATATTGTTATTGAAAACGCTCTAACTACTGTCTGTCCTGAGGATGATCGCATAGTCAACTAGCGGTCGAAACACCGTCGACGCATTCTGTGACCACAAACTGTGAAAGACACATTATGTTTGTTTTTGTTGTTCTTTCTGTATATGTAATGTTTGTATGTTAGCCACGTGTTTGGTTAAATGAATCGGTTGTCTTAGTCTTGCCAACACCTTTTTATGAGCGTTTATTTTACTTGGAATGTGTTTTCTGAAATTATATGTCTAATAAATTATGAGTATTTTTTGTAATTATTTTTGAAATATAGGCTTCTTTTGTTCTTTCTTTCTTCCCTTTTCACTATGTAAATGAATTTTCCAGTAGAAATTGTAGCTTGCTAGTGAATCTGTGTACCTGAACTTTTTGTTAGGTGTTATTACTATAGCCATACATGCACTTAACTTCAACAGCTGTCTGCCGGAACGCTCATCAGCTAAAGGTACTAAAATCTGCAATTTTACAAGTAAAACATACACCATACCATAAGGCGGTTTATAAATAGTCCCAGTACCACTACACCACCTCCACACCCACCCTTGCTTAACTTTACGCAATAAAACAAATAGCCCCAGCAAACCTGGAAGTGCCACTATAGCCATACAGAGACTTAATTTCAACAATGTCTCCCGAAACGCTCATCAGCAAAACGTATTAAAACATGCAAATTTGCGGGTAAAAACATATAAAATACCATAGGGCGCTTTATAAATGGTCCCAGTGGTACTACATCACCTTTAGTAGCTAGACATCTGCACGTTACTAAAGTCTGTGTTTTAATCACCAACATACCCACCTCCCACACCCCCACCCCCGCCCTTGCTTAACTGTACAAAATCAAACAGAAACCCCCATCATTCCTACTAGCGCCACTATACCCATACACTGGCTTAATTTTAACAGGTGTCTGCCGGAACGCTTATCAGCAAAAAGTATTCAAACATGCAAATTGGCAGGTAAAACATAAACCATCCCATAGCACGGTTTATAAATGGGCCCAGTGGCACTACACCACCTTTACTACCTAGACATCTGCATGTTACTAAAGTCGTTTACACACTCCGTGGAGTGTATAGCAGGGGATGGGCAGAGTAAACAAAGTTGTAATTCCCAAACTTTTGATATACCATCCCTTTACTGTATGTATATTAAGGGCATTAAATGGAATGAAAAAATTGACGGGTGTCTCAAAAGGGACAGTGAATCTGAGCACCGGTAAAACCTGGACCACTTAAACACCTATTTATATTCAGCACAGGGACACAGCCTGACAATTAGTATCACTTATAATCACATGTAGTTTACTAATGTCAAGAAAATCATACAGAAAATAAACTGAAGATTTTCATTTCTTTTTTATCTCTTACACATTTATAAAACATCTCTTCTAAAGAAACACTCACCAACCACTTCTATTTCATAAGAACAGACAATTATTAATTTGTTTACTCCCATATATTTTAGTATATCTACCTTTTTATTATTCACGAGTCAGAAACTACTAAAACTATTAACCATACCCAAATGCAAACCAGAAACCATGTTCATATTATATCTCAGCTTATGATCAAATGATTCAAACTATGCGTATATATAAAAGGAACGTATCACTTTTACTATCTCCATCTCCTCTCCATGTAATCTCCAAACTCTGTAGACGGCCTCACATTACAACAACCTACCTCGACTTATATTCAAATCTACCTCTCAGTGTAAAAAATGAGACCACAACCTGTCCACATAACATTTCTGGGTTTGGTTTATCGCTTTTAACTTAATAACACATACATCTCCTACCCCCCTCCTTCCCAACTAATTCCACAAAAAGTATAATTTGCATACGTGGGACATTTTGTTTATCTACTACAATACATTAGCAAACCCAAATTAATGCTGTACCTCATTTTCATAACCATATAGTCCTTTAAAGATGACAAACTACACTTCTTCTTTGTGAAATATTCCTAAACATATATAAAGCACTTATTTAACAACAGGTCAAACTTTATGCATATTTTATAACCAATATGAAACACCACACTTTACTGACAGTATATTATTTTGAAATAAAAAAATACTTTCAAACTTAAAAATATCACCTCAAATACTTAATCACTACTTCAGAACACATAACACAACTTGTTAATTTCTTCCTCACCCTTGTAGTTGGTATGCAGATTTCAAATGTCACACACGCATGCAATTCTTTTTTTGTCACACAGTACATGTAATGCACCGTTTTCGTCAAGAATGGAACCAGTAATGGCACAATATCTCTGTCGTTCCACATATAAATACATGCAAAGAACAAATCAGAATACTTCATTCCTTCATCAACATTCCAAAACCTATCTCCATTGGTTATTTTTGAATTTTCCATATGAAAAGCTTATGAATATTCCCCGCCTCATACAGATCAGAAGTTCAACCTATTTTATCACCACACTTTCTGGAACGTTCTACGACACCTGCAGGTTAAAAGTTCATATTTTTTTTAAACGTAAGGTTTCTTTTCCAGCATATTCTCAAACATTCAACAGCACCTGGGGTTAAAAGTTCACCATTATTTTAAGTTCCAAATGTACCTTCCAAATGCAATCCTATGTACTCCACGTTTTGACTGCTCTTTGTTAACCAATGGCAAACAAGCTTTTTCACGCAACTAATATGCACCCTAGTTTTTAGTACCCAATGCTTTCAATCAATTATCGCTTTCTGCGGGAAAAAAAATATTTTTCCCCATCTTTAAACATATCTCTTACTCTACGAAGGAACTGCATGAGCTACAGACATCTTTCCATACCTTCCAGCCATACCTTCAAAATGTTAGTGTGGATCGTTGGACATAGCTATGTTTTCTGGTGCAAGAGGTATGCAGGACAGAGACGTATTGACTTAGACCTAGGTTTACAAAATGTGGACATTAAAAGGTTTGCACAGAGAGGATTGAAGTGGCACCAATTGCTACCTTTGGTTAAAACCTCTTTGCATCTTCCACACCCTGACCTCTTGATTGTACATTGTGGTGAAAATGACCTAGGCACATTGACTGGGGCAGTTTTGGAAATGCTTATGAAGGACACCTTTGGACAATTGATGCTACTTTTGCCTCAAACTGTCTTTGTATATTCCAATATATGCCAAAGACAAAAATGGAAATGGTCAAACCAATTTTGTCATCAGATTGAAAAATCAAGGAAGAATGTCAACAAAGCTGTGTCTGCATACCTCAGAGACCATAGAATGGGGTTGATCTACAACAACAACATACGTTTTGATATGGCTGATATCTAAAGAAGTCATGGAGTACACTGCACAGATCAAGGAAACAGAGTTTTTCTGAATAACCTGAAGTTGTGCATCTGCACCTACATGTAGCTCCAACTAATAAACACAAGGGCTCTTTTTAGAGCCACCCTATAACTGACAACTTAGGCCCACTATTTTAGGGCCAGGTAAGACCCTCGCCAAAATGTATTCTCCACACAGCTGTGGCGCAGTGGCCAGACCATCTGACATTGGAGCACAGAGCTCTCGCTTTGATCACCGGCTCTAGCGACAGCTCAGGAGAGCACCATGTGACTCTGGGCAATAGCTGACTTAATTTCCACACCGGCCCCCAGCGCCCGCAAACCCTTACGAGTGAGTAGTTTGCACTTTACAAATACCGGATTGATTTGAACCGGTAAAATTGAATTTCCCACTCCCTCTGTAGCAACCCCCCAATCACCCTACAGTCATGACACTGTTTAAAACAAAAGTTCCTCCTAGTACGTATGCAGGCTTAAAATAAATCAGCTAAAAAGTAATCCAGACAAATCTGAGATTATCTTTTTTGGCCAACCGGCAGTATGTAACTGGAGCACTCGGTGGCCAACGGAGCTGTATCCCCCTCAGTCGGCCAAAGAAAAGGTTAAAAACGTGGGCGTTGTAATTGACAACGCCCTATCCATGCGCCCCTAGATTTAAACACTGATTGGCTCCTGTTTTGGCATACTCGGCATGCTAAAAAAAATTATTTCTCTGTTGTTGGTGGACACTAGGAAGAATGTGGTTCAGGCTTTAGTGACATTAAAATTGGATTAAGCTAGCAGCCTGTACCTAGGCCTACCTGACTATCTCATTCAGCGTCTAGCCCAAAGCCTAGATCTCATATGACCCCCATTCTCAAATCTCTGCACTGGCTCCGTATGAAAGAAAGAATTTAATTTAAAGCCATGGTGATATTTTTTAAAGCACTCCATGGCCTAGGCGCTTTGTACCTTAAGAAGCGTGTTATTCATTACATCCCAACAAGGACCTTAAGATCCTCCTCTGCAGATCTGGTACCCATCCCCAAAATACGCCTAGTGTGCATAGGGGAAAGATCCTTTGGCTTTTTGAGTGCACAAATATGGAATAGCCTACCCACCGTAATGAGAGCCACAGCTGACGTGGCAACATTCAGAAAACACCTTGAAACCTGTTTTTTCAAGAATTAGTCGTGTATAGTGTTCTGCCACAATGTCCATTATGTACATCTTAGCGCCAGGACACTCCAGCTGGAGTAGCTGTCTGCGCTATATCAAATTCTGCCATTTCATTTAATATGTAAAGGAGTGCATTTAAGAGCCCCCTGGGTCCATGAAGATGGCTACGAGTTTCGCCTAGATCGCCCACTGCCTTATAATCGTGTCTGCACTGCTTCAGCCTCACTTCCTCTGCCACTGACCATTCAGTCACATCCGTCACCCAGTGCTCCACACTGGGGCCACCTGACCCATCCAGGTAATTGCCACTAGGAATTTGTCCAGCAGCAGCAACAAATGCACAAACTTAAACACCATTTTCTGGCCTTTACGTCTACGGATGTCACCCAACAGGCAAACCGCAGGGTTCTGCAATAAAGGGAATCTGCACCACCACCTGGCGAGTTGGTTGAAGTTAGAAGCGATCCACGCTACATATCAGGATTTAGGACAAATATCAGTGTTTTGTATACCTCGCTGGAATTTTTATAATAACAAGCCATGGGTGACATTTATCCTACCTTTGAAGAATATTGATAAGTTATACAGCCCTTTGCCAAACAGCAAGAACTGAATACATAATCACTGGCTAATCAAGGGAGACAACATAATAGGAGAGAGAGCATAAGTCTTTCGTGTTCATCACTGCTGCCCCAGAACAAATTATGGATTCATAGAGATGCTTATATTGAAGAAGTTCATACATTATAATTAATCGTAATTTTTAACATCATCCGATGTGGGTTGTTTACTGTTAACGACATCCATGGAATAAGCCACTGGTACGAAAATCCTGAAGAAGGCTTTGTCGAAACGCGTTGGTGTTCAACACATACTACCAGTGTCTGCATATTTGGCTTTGATTATATGTGAAATTATATAATTGTTATTCTATTTAGGCAATATTGAATTAACCTGATGCAGTGTATTGAATTCGTGTTGATGAAACATATGTTTTTTAGGCTATACCTGATTATATATGTACATGTGGTTCTAATTTGTATCATATTACTGGGATTGTGTATTTATTCAGTTATTTAAGTATTTTATATGCAATGTATATACGTATATAGATTTTTTCTATCTAAAAAAACAAAAAGAATCATAATAAAAACTAAATATTTATCCTCATTACAATTGTTATGAGTAGCATTATGTCTTTGTGTTTCTATAGTTTACATGCCCTACTAGAGTTAATAGCACTGTGCCCGGTGCTCATGTTTTTCAAATAAGTTGATTTCCCTGTCAGGGTTGTATCCTTTTGTCAGGGGCTCCATTCGTTTTCCAGAGAATGAAACATGGGACAAGCAAGGGCAGGATTATCTGTCCGCCTTGCAAGATTACGACCTTTCACAAGATTTATTCTGAGAACAATTTGGTGATGGAGTGGTTGGGGACGGACGGTGAGGTGCCCGGGCACAAGTACGGAGTGTGGTGGTGGGCTCGGAGAGATTTCTGATGAGGAGGAGTTGGAGGAAGGAGAGACTGTGGATGATGGGGATTTTGAGGATGATTGTGGTCGTTAGAGTGAATGGTGGGCGGCAACTCCAGCAAGTCGAAGGGGACAGGGCAAGAATAATTGGAAGAGCAGTTTTGATGTTTTGCAGGAGTTGGTGCCAATTACAGAGTCATGTCAAATTGGGAAAGCTATGGCAGCAGGGCGAGCGGCTTTGACATGGGCCCTGAACCTGAAGCCAGGTAAGAAGGGTTGCACAGGCAGAGTTGGGGGGGTTTGTGGAAATCGGGGTACAGGCAGCCGAGACGGAGGCAAAAATGTAGGATCAAGGGATGGGTATGGATGCAGTGAGGGAGAAGGAGGTGGGGGTAAGAAGGGTTACTTAAGAAGTCACCGGCCAATAAGACAGCGGCAGCTGGGGAAGAGGGGTGGAGAAAAAAAGGAGAGCAAGGAGGTGAAGAAAAATAAATCCCATTAATAGAGATTACAATGCCCCTAGGGGAGCATTTGATGGCTGTCACTAAGGAGTGAATTTGGAAAGGGGAGTATGGTGAACTCTTTAAGTTACTGTATTGTGAGACAAGGGTAAACGAGGGCTAAAACGAGAAAGAACATGAGCTGTTCCTTAGGCCCAGGGTGCCGGTCAACATAGAGAATTGGACAGCGGCAGTTCTTAACTACGTAAGTGTTTACTGCGAAAAGTACCTAGAGAGGTGTGTTCAATTGTTTATGCATCTTGATGTGGTGTGGAAGGCAAAGGAGACTTTCGGGGGTTAGGTGTGGTTGTGCTATGATGAGAAATTCAGAGCTCAACTTGCTGAGGAAAAGACAGCATGTGGAGTCAGCTAGAATAAAAGTTATTTTTGCAGACTATAATTCTGGAGCAGCCAGCCCCATCAACTTATACAGGCAGTGGTGGGTACGAATGGATGAGGACAACTGGGGACTGTGCATGCATGCTGGTCTTTTAACTGGGGGCAATGTTTGCGGGAGAACTGCAAGTACCAGCGTGAGTGTCCGAAATATGACAGAAAACACATGCTTATCCAGTGTGCTACTCAAGGAGGGAGGCTTACTGGGCAACAAGTGGGCTGTTGGGGATGATGGACGGGTAACAGTGACTGGGGAGGGGTAGAGGTGGTCAGAATCGCATGGGAAGAGGTATGTACGCCAGTTAAGGTGGACCATTTGCAACACTGGATTGATGTAGTAGGGTCAAAATCTGAGAAGGATTTGTTGTTATCAGGTTTCCAGTTTGTTCTTTGCTTATGCTACAAGGTCCCCAAGGTGAGGCAGTGGGCAGAGAATTTTAGATCTGTGAGAGGGCAGGAAGAGTTGGTTTGGAAGCAGTTGTTGAAGAGGTGAACGAAGGGGGGGGTGGAAGGGCCGTTTCCACAATGGCTGCCAGAAAATCAGCGTTTTTCACCTATGGGGTGGTAGCGAAGAAAGAGCCAGGTGAGTTACAGCTTATCCACCACCATTCATGGCCAGAAGAGCATTCTGTCAACGACTTTATCCCTGAGGTGTGCAGAAGGTGCATTATGCATCGGTTGATACAGTGGTGCGGGAAACATCCATAACACTGCGGGCATTACCCCGCACCGCTATTACAACGCTGCTATTACAACGCAAGTCGTTACAACGACTTGCGCTGGAGGGCGCTGTAGGATAGGGAATAGTTTCATTTTCTATCCAACACCTTCCCTACTGCCAACATGGACTGGAGTTGGAATAGAAAATTAAACTATTCCACTATCCAGCGCCCCCAACGCAAGTCGTTGTAACGACTTGCGTTGTAAAAACTGCGTTGTAATGGCATGCGGGGTAAAAGCCTGCGTTGTAATGCTGTACAACCCAGTGGTGCAGCTTATCAATAAGGTCGGTAAGCGCACCATGATGGCAAAATACTGCGTCAAATTGGCTTTTCGTTTGCTGCCGGTTCACCCGTTGGATCATGAGTTGATGGACATTCAGGGGCTCATTAGGATGGCGGACGGACTTGCGTCCGTCCGCCACCCTTGAGGAGGAGGGAACGTCCGCAGGGGCTGCGGCGTTCCCTCCGTGCTGATTAGGATGTGACCGCCAGGGTGGCGGTCACATCCTCTATTTTTAACATTGCGGCGGGTGCAGCTTCAAGCTGCACCCGCCGCAATGTTAAAAATGCATGTGTTACATTTACATGCACAAAGCGGCAGGCACCGCACGGTGCCTGCTGCTTTGTGTACGCAAATGCAGGGGGGTACCATAGGTACCCCCCATGTGCACCCCCCACCCCCCATTCACCCAGGGGGCCCGCAACGGGCCCCCAAAGTGAATGTCCGTATGCTTTTCCACGGCGGAAAAGCCGCCGTGGAAAAGCATATTTACACCAACATCATAATATGGCGGACGGTGTCTCATAGACACCGCCTGCCATGTTATAGCTTTTCCGCCGCGGTCGGAAGCCGACCGCGGCGGAAAAGCGGCGGACGGAATTCCAGACCCACCAGCCATCCTAATTTGGCGGTGGGTCTTTGGAGTCTCCGCCGCGGTTTTTCCGCATCCTCCAGGCCGGCGGACACTTCCGCCGACCCGGAGGATGCGGAAAAACCGCCATCCTAATGAGGCCCTCAGTTTGGTGGGCAGTTTGTTGTGGACAAGGCTTTGCCCATGGGTTGTTCTGTTTCTTGTTATTGTTTGAAGTTTTCAGCTACCATTCGCAAAAGATTTTTGCGCATGTGGCAGGGAAAGAAGGTATGACCCATTACTTGGGTACATTTTTCATTGTGGGTAGTCAACGTTCAGGAGAGTGTCAGGGCAGTTTGACGTGGTTGAAGGGTTGATGCAGGATTTAAGTGTCCTGTTGGTGCCAGAGAAGAGGACCAGTCTAAATCCCTACATTTTTGGGAATCGAGTTTGATTCACAAAGGATGGAGATGTGATTGCCTGAGGAGAAGACACAGCGCTGTTTGGAGCTTTCGGACGCAATTTCGGTCAGGGCGAAGGTGCAGGTGGAGGACAGATTTTGTTAGGCCACCTGAACTTTGGAACTAGGGCAGTAAGGGGACTTTTTGTAGGATGTTGGGTTTGGCATTGATGGGGACCTCACTACCCGCCACAGGGTATGACTAATGGCAGAGGTGAGAGAGCATTTGAAGATTTGGCACCCATTTCTGAATAAATGCAACAGGATTCCAATGGCAGGAGTTGGGAAACTGATGGAGCAGTCAATCAAGATATTTCTGACGCAGAGGGCAGTCACAGCAGTGGCCTTTTATGTCAGGGGCAGTGTTATGTACAGGCTTGGCCGGTGGCCTGGAAGCAGGGGAGACAGCATTGCCTTCCTGGAATTTTTTTCCCTTTGGTGGTGGCTGTATGTTTGTGGGGGTGACACTTTGCGAATAAAACAATGCTGTTTAATGTTGATAACATTTCGGTGGTAAACATGGTCAACCGCCTGACTGCAAGGGAACCCAAGGTGTGGCAGTTGTTGAGAGTTTTTGTGCTGGAGTGCTTGTGTGCCAATGTTACTTATAGGATGCAACACATTCTGGGAGTACACAATGAAATTGCTGATGCTCTTTCTTGCTTTTAGTGGTTGGGGTTCCGTGAGTTGGCTCCATTGGGTGGACGAGATGAACACTGCAATGCCAGCTCACTTGTGGGAGGTAGGTGAGAGCGTGTGATGCAGCTGATCCTTGGCT
This sequence comes from Lissotriton helveticus, assembly GCF_964261635.1. Lineage (NCBI taxonomy): Eukaryota > Metazoa > Chordata > Amphibia > Caudata > Salamandridae > Lissotriton > Lissotriton helveticus. The sequence continues at coordinate 1,379,580,431 of NC_136059.1, forward strand.
TGTTATCAGGATCAACACATGAGGCATATGGGCTGGCGTGGGATGAGTTCCTGCAGTCGGGGGCAGTGCGCATTTTGAAACAAGTGGTGGCCGCTTTCCTGAAGGTGTGTCAAAATGAATGGGAGACTGTTTTTCAGTCTTCATGGTGTGGTTGTTTTTGGGGCTTTTGGGTTACAGAGGTTTTGGGTCTTCATTGCGCAAGGGGATGCATTGGCACAATGTTAGGATGCTTGAAGGGGTTGTTCAGGGGTGGATTCCAAGATTCCAAAATCTACGAGGGATCGGGAGGGGGTGTCATTGCGAGCATATTCAGATATGACAGTTTGCTGACGTGCCAGGTGGGTTGCTTAGAGGTTTGGATCTGCGGCACTCTCTTGTGAAGTGGGCAGCGAGGCATGCAAAGTCCAGGCGAGGAGGAAGACAGCTGGGAGTGACTGATACGGTAGTGCAGTTAGGATGGTTTGGCAGAGGAGGTATGCAATGGTACAAGCTGTTACCAAAATTGAATGCATTGATAAAGGGCTCCTCTGCCCGGATGTATTACTGATGCACCTAGGAGATAAGGACTTAGTGCAATTGAAAGGTCCGGTGCTAGTACAGGATGTCAAACAAAAGCAGCATGGTCAGGCACAACAATGGTATTTACTGAATTTCGGCCAAGGAGAGTAGGGAGGGGGGGCAAAAAAACAGGGGCATCTACAGGGCACAGCTCAAATGAAAAAGGGCGATTCGAAAACGAGTGGAGGGGTTTGTCTTCCTGGGGCATAGTGATATCAAGTATGAGGCAATGGAATTTGTTTCAAGATGATGGGGTACACTTATTGGTTTATGGGGTAGAATTGAATTTGATGCAAGTTCAAAATGTGCTAGTGGAAATGCTGCATTTGTCAGTGGGATGGAAGCCGTTCCTATGTTTGGTGGGGACAGAAAAACTCAGAGCTTTTTCTGGTAGCAGTTCGTACACGAGTTTAAAGGTTTATTAAAGAAAACATTGGTCATGTTGAGACCTAGTTGAACTTTGGAGTTGAGGGGAAGGGGATTTTATGAATGGAATGAGAGGATAACTGTGATATGCGTGGCGGATTGATGCAGGATTTATGAGTGATGAGTTTGGTTTGGAAGGGTTGCCTAGGAGAGGGGGAGGGGTTTTTGATAGTTAATTATATGTTTTAGTGAGGCCCATGTTCATGATTAGTATGTATGGCTTAGAACCAGGCTTTGGGGTATTGCCAGTCTGTGCACTTGTTTAAAAATCTGCCTTTTACACACCATCATTCTTGGATACATTATCTCGCCGTGTGAGGGTTTTAGGAGGGTGGGCAGCAAGTCTTACCCTCCCAGAATTTTGAGGCGGGTGGTAGAGTACAAGGGAAATGAGCAAAATGATTGGCCCAGGAGGTGGAGGTGTGGGGCTTATATAGGGTTTTGAAGGAAGGATACTAGTAATATTTTGCTGTGATGAGTTTGGTGCACAGGGAATAGGAAGTATTTTAGTTGTTGCTGAGATAAGCAGGTGCCTGGCGGTTCGCACATGAGTTTAAAAGTTTAATAAAGAAAACATTGGTCATGTTAAGACCTAGTTGAACTTTGGGGGAGGGGGGATTTTATTAATTGAATGAGAGGACAACAGCGGTATGCACGACAGATGGATGTGGGGATTTTTGAGTGATGAGGGGTGATTGGACTTTGGTAAGTTTGGTTTGGTTTGGAAGGGTTGCTTAGGTGAGAGTGGGGGGTTTGGAGCCCATGTTTGTTTGCTGTTCTTTTCCTGCCTGCATCGCCAGCCCGCATTCCTGCAGAAGGGACTACAATCACCATAGATCAACGCGCTGGGGAGGCGCCCCCGCTTTGTTCTATCACCAGGAGGTGCATAAGAGGGGGCTGGGGCTCCCGCAGCACGGGAGCCCGTGTTTGTTTGCTGTTCTTTTCCTGCCCGCACCGCCAGCCCGCATTCCTGTAGAGGGGATACAATCCCCATAGATCAACGTGCCGGGGAGCCACCAACGCTTTGTTCTCACACCATGAGGCGCATAAGAGGGAGCCCGTGTTTGTTTGCTGTTCTTCTCCTGTCGCACCGCCAGCCCACATTCCTACGGAGGGGACCACAATCCCCATAGATCAACACGCCGGGGAGGCACCAATGCTTTGTTCTCGTGCCAGGAGGTGCATAAGAGGGGGCCGGGGGTCCCACAGTTCGGAAAGAGCTTGGGTGGGCTCGTCTGTGCCCTTCAAAGCCCGTAGGAGGCTGGGCTGGGCCACATTATTGAGAAGTTGGAACCCGTATGTTGTCATCTGTGCTTTGAAAGGTACTGTACAAAAAGTGTTACTGTTACTCTTGTGATTGGACAGAGGGATCAAAAAAATGAGTAAACGCAAGCTTGGCACAGGGCAGGGAGTTGTAGGGACATTGGATGCCATTCTATTGAGGGCAGAATTGGCACTTATACATGAGAGTGAACTTACTGGGCGGAGATTGTCACTAGAACCGCAGCTCCCAAAGAATCGGGCAGCAATCAATGGACTATCCCCGTAAACTAGCCCTGAGGATTCCTCTATCCAACTTAACTTGTCACAACCTACAGAAGTAGACCCTGAATATACTGAAGTATCTGAGAAAGAAGACAGACCTACCAAGCCTAATGTAACTACTCGGGGTCAAAAGGCAAAAACAAGTCAAGGCAACAACGATGAGCCGCCATCAAAGAAAAGGAAGGGCCGGGGACCCCAGAAACAAAATCATCATCTGCAAAAGTCAACGGGTGTAAAACTAAGCCTGTCGACAGTGACTGTACCCAGGGCCTAGTTTAGCACCAAAAACTGCTCTGATTATTGGAATACCTCCATTTTTGGAGGAGGAGGTTTTTGGGAAGAGATTAGAGTCAACAGTTTCAGCTTTGCTGGACCCTTTGATACATAAGCTGTCTCAAATGGAAGTGAGATTAATAAAGCTGGAAGAGCTTGTTACCAATATTCCATCAGCCCCCCCTGATAGTACCCAATGTAGAGATAGGAACATGCTGCATAGCAGAGGGATGGATATAGTGGTTAATCATCCTGGAAGCAATTTTGCAAGTGGACAAATGCATCAGTCTAGAACCGATAATAGTACAGTTCAGGCTGGGCCTTCCAATCAAATAAAAGAACCACCTCCACTAGACCATTTAGGGCCTCACAACCGTAAAGATAGCTTGAATTCTACATGAGCCCAGATTGTAAAACCCCAAAAGGGGCATCTTTGAGTGTGAGGAGTACCACACAAGGTGTGGGGGAGAATTTTATTAGTACACAGAGTTATCAGAGAGCTGATCAGGGAGATATCACAAGCTCAAATTTGAACCTGCACCTTCCCCCAGAAGCAACCCCATACACAGTTGTGTTGGATAATGTTCCCCCTCTGTTATCGAAGGTAACAGAACATTGGTCTACACTGAGGAGCAAGTAGCTACACCTATTGAGTGTAAGAACTGGTATAACTAATAAGCTGTTCACTAAATTCAAAATGGCATAGAGTTTTAACATTTATGTCTCCAGAGCTGGTCCAGTCAATACTAGACAGGGATGGTAACTGGACCGTAATGGCGCAGTGTATTAATACTTTACCACTAGGGTATTTTTATCAACCACTCAGACCCCCATGGCCAAACTCTGAAGAGGAGAGATTGACACGGCCTAGACAGCCTAGATATGCAGTCCCAGTTAGTAACCGTTATCATATCCTGAGTCCATTAGAAGACATAGACTGACTGACTCACCCGAAACTCCATTTTCAAAATTCTAAGCCTAATTTAAATGCTTGCCAAGGTAACGAGGCACTTAAGCAGAAAACCACCTTTAATCAAGCTTGTACAGCTACGGCTAATAGACTGACATTTCCAGCTTCTAGCGAGCAGGAGAAGGTGGGTGTGGGTACTACTAATTCGTCCCCGGCAGTCTCCCCCAACTCTCATGTATCCATAAGCCTAGTCCAGCCACCTATTATTATCAGGGAACACTCGCCCAGTAAGGTTGCACAGCATAGCGTTATAGATAATAGGGAGAAAATCCTTTGCATTCTGGTTTCACGGAATATATCAGGATTACGCTCCAAATTGATAAATCCAATCTGGTGTGATTTTATAGCACAGCATGACATATTATGCCTTCAAGAAACAGGGGCTAAGGAACCTATTTATATTAATGGTTTCAAAATATTTCACACTCGAGCAGTTGGATGGCAAAGCGGCAGGGCGAAGGGGGGGCTCAGTACCTATATATCAAGTAGGGTGAAGATAAGAATGATAGAGCCACACCTAGAGGAAACTTGTTATCAATTGTTTACAATATATATTAATGCTAATCATTGTATCGTACAGGCAAATTTTTACAATAACATTCCTCTGAACAATGTGCGTCTGTGGTGAAAAAAAAGGTGAATGATTTGAACTCTGTGTAGAGTCAGTCAGTCACACAGCTTTATTCGATCTTTTTAAAATGGATCAATTCAATTCAATTCAATTCAATTCAAAAAAGTCTTTATTCGATTTTTTTCAATCATAAAAGACATTTACATAATTAAAAAAAAATTGTTTGATTTTTACCCCCCACATCCCACATAAGAGAAAACAAAGTCAAGATCCAACATGAGTCATTTCACATATTATTAAAATAGCAGCCTAACTCATCCTTATTTACATAGGTTTAAAATATAGTACATTTAAGAGATTAAAACAATTATAAAAAAGGGAATCGAAATTTGTCAGTGCAAAATATATCAGTTACTTTTCACAGCATGCGTAATGTATCCTTTAGTTAATGCAATGTAAACACTTGAATAGCAGCATATAGCGACTTGCCCTTAGATTATTCCAGGCTCATTTTACGCGCCCGAATAATCCACATCAAGTGGAGAAATTTAGACATGGCTATTACAATTGGTTGCGATGTATCAAATCTTAAGATCCTAACAGCTTCATTCGCAGATTTAAAGCCCATCTAGCCATGATCGTCTGGGGGCATTATATTCAGGGCAGGCAAACAACACATGACCAATATTTTCTTTTTGGTCAGGACAGAAAGGGCACCTCGAGTCTTGATTCTTATACCATCGTTCAGTTAGAGCATTTAAAGGAAGTGTCCCCACCCGCAACTGATGATACTTCTTACGATCTCCGGGGACGGTAATCCAGTCCCAATACAATTCTAGAGCCGGTGAGTGCTTGAGATCTAGGAACTCAGTAGTAAAAGATCGATCAATACGACTACCAATACACTTTGTCTCAACCATGTTCCAATAGATATCTCGAAGTGTTTTCTTGGGTGGGAAAGCATTACTTTCAGGGTCGACCCATAATTGGGACAGACCCATAGCCATATAGATTGTTTTAACCTCTCTCATCCATGTTAATTTTCGGTTTTTATCCAAGGCTCTGACCTCAAGGAAGCCCTGAGCGTACTGAGAAAGTTCTGGAGTAACCCACAACCTCCTCCAGTAGGCTACTGATCTGTACCTGGCCAGGTCCTCAAAGCTATGGAATCCCAAATCGTAGTGGAGAGGTAACAGAGGGGTTGATATTGGCAGGCCAGTTATGTTGCGGAAAAATTTATTTTGGGCTACCGTCAACTTAGTAAGATTACTTGGCCCCCAAAGTTCAGCCCCATAAAGGACTGCTGCTCCAACCTTTGCGTTATAGATCTTTAAGACTGGACTGATAGGTCTGGTGTAAGAAGAGAATAATTCCTTGATGAGTGCTCCTGTCAGTTGTGCATGCCTCGTAGCCAGCTGATTAATGTGCTGCTTCCAATCTAGATTATATGACAGGGTAATGCCCAGGTAGTTGAAAACCTGGGTCTGTTCTAATTGAACCCCGTCCATGGTGACCTTCCCTCTTATATGCTTCCGTTTGTGCAGTACCATAAATTTTGTTTTACTTGTATTGATAACAAGACCATGGTCTGCGCAAAATGTTTCAAAAACTCCAATGGCTCTTTGGAGTCCCTGTTGGGTCTTTGATATTAATAGGGTGTCATCCGCAAACATCAACAGGGGGGTCAGTCTACCTGCCAACTTTGGTGCATCAGTTGGTTGTTGTTCAAAGTACCTGATCACCCTGTTGATGTATAGCGAAAAAAGTGTTGGAGCTAAGACACATCCTTGGCGTACTCCCCTGGAAATGGGGAATTTATCAGTGACGCTACCCTGCTGATTCCATCGAACTTGTGCAAAATTGTTCTCGTGCAACCTAATTAATAGAGACAAGATTTCATTTGGAATGCCCTGTTCTTGTAGGATATTCCACAACTTAGCACGAGGAACCAAGTCGAACGCTGATTTTAAATCAACGAAGGCTGCGTAAAGCGTACCTCCCCCGAGGAGCACTACACACCAGTATATTAAAACAAATCTAAAAACTTGGTCAATGGTACTGGTATGACTACGAAATCCTGCCTGCAGGGGTGACAATATGTCCTGTTCATCTATCCATCCGTGGATGCGCAGCAGTACAAGCCTCGCCAATACTTTTTGTATGCAAGCGATAAGGCTAATGGGCCTATAATTACCTGGATCCGAGCATGGCCCCTTTTTAAAGATAGGGATAATCTCGGCTCCCTTCCAAGTTTCAGGAATAGGCGAGCCCTTCGCAATACCATTGGCTAATAACTGAATGTAGGTAGCCCAAAGATCTTTGTCATGCATAAACAAATCTGCAGGAACAGAATCCAAACCTGGTGCCCTAGCTTTAGGGATATTATTTAAAACTTTTAGGACATCAGTTTTGGTGAAAGATAAGTAACTCGTTACAGTATTTACAACTAGTTCACACCCTTCTTGTTCTCTGTCCTCAAGGGCAAACTGGGTTGCATAGTGGGAAACCCACGCGTCTGGTGACACATGGTTCATGGGTTCTCCTCTTTTGGCGCCCCGTCCCCATTTAACGATGTTCCAAAAGGAGGTCATAGATCTTTCTTTGCTGGCTCTTAGGAGATCTCTCCAAAAGCCTTCCTCCCATTCCCCCTTTGCCCTAGTTTGTGTTTTTTTATACATGACTCGAGCTTCCTTGATCTTAACTTTATCTTTTGACTTAACTGCATCGGACAGGGCCCTATAGGCAATCCTGCAGGTTTTATCGTACCATTGGTCTTCCTTTCTTACTGGCCTGCGCTGTTTTTTAGTAACTTTCTTGACAAAAAAGGATTTCAATTTGTTAAAAAACGCATCGTGGATCATACTAACTTTAGTTGTTGGAGTCTCCAAAATGGAGTTATTCTTTAATTCAGTGATAGCCTGTACTGTCAGTTCCCTCATAACCATTAAATTTTCCTCATTAGCTGCACAATTTGACCATCTAATATGTCGACTATCATTTGAGAGGGCTATTTGAACATTATCCCTCGGTTCACCACTTTTCAGTAGGTCAAACAATTTAAATGTTAAAATTAATGGGTCATGGTCACTTTCGGCCCTTGTCTCAACCCACATGTCATTGATATTAACCCAGTTCTCCTTATTATTCAGGATATAATCAATACGACTATGTGAGGTACCATTATTAAACGTAAGGGCCCCCTGCTTATCCGAGGCCGTTCTTCCATTTGTGGCCCTTAGCCCATGCTCCATACATAGAACTTTAAGTTGTAGTGCAGCCTCTGACCATTTTTTATTAGGTATTAAGGACAACTGCGGGATTTCCCAGATATAGTCCTCTTCTACCGTGAGATCTATATCACGGTTATCTAGGGGTTCGAAACAGCAATTAAAATCACCGCCAACAATTACATTAGCGTTCGGAGAATATTGTTTTAAAAGAACATCTAACTGGTTAACTGCCTCAGTGGATCTTCCACCTGGCAGCCCCCTTGAGTAAATATTAAAAATATAAAGATCTTTACAATGTAGTCGCTGTAATTTTACCAACAAAATATCAGGGCTATTAGTATCCAGTTGAAGAGCAGAATGGCCGGTATTCTGTTTGACCCATGTCACCAGGCCCCCCTTAGGCCTTCCCCTTAAACTCGGTATTGCAGGGATGTGAAAATGTAGATATCCTTGCATAGGTTCAGGGGCTATCAGCCAAGTTTCCTGTAAGAGGATTATATCCTTTGTGTCCAGGAAAGTTAGCCAATCCAGTGATGTCGCTTTACTTTTTACGCCTGCCACATTCCATGATATTAAAGTATTTTGGGCAAAAACATTGTCATTGGAAGATTTCATGCTAGTAAGTTGTCTATCCCTATATTGTTGTGAAAAGTCATATTCATTTCCAAAGCTCTCAGTTTCTACACAGTTTGAGGCTGACTTTACATTTGAATTGTTATCAGCAGTTTGGTCAGATCGATCAGCGGAATAATGAACTTCCTCTGGAATCATAAAAGTATCCTGACCACTCATTGTTTTTATCTGCGATGAGGGAGTTTCTACTGACACAGCATGTACCTGAACTTTCAAATCTCCCACTGTATATTCTCCAGAAGCAATGGGGCAAGCAATGTTACATCCCCACCCCAGTCAATCACAGTCATTTAGGCCCGATAGAACTTCATACCTATTTCCTAAAGCCATTCCCCATTCGTTACATGGAACCTTTAATCTTGTTGTATTTCTCCCAATGTCCCACACAGGTCCCGGGGTCTTGGGGAATGTTACGTTTTGTTGTTCGCCATAGAAAAATTTGAGAGTAAGGGGGACAACAGTCCCAGATCTTCTTTGTGGCAGGAAGATATTATTTAAAACATTAGGTAATACAGCCTGATGAAAAAAGGTAACTGTCACACAATCTCCTTTAAACTTTTTTGGCCGGTTCCCGATCCAAGCTACCCTTTTCACTGTCTTTATTTCACCTGCGAGCTGTTGTTTTCCTCCTGGTGCCATCTGCATATTTCCTGTCAACCAATGGAGTGCTTTGCTGGACAAAGATGATGGCGATTCCAGTTGTCCATTAGCTAGAGGTGGAACATTGGCCAACACCAGTACCACTGGGGATGCTTCTTCTACGAATTGAAAAGGATCGGTTTCCTGACATATTACTGGCGGTATATTTAGTGTTACAGGAACACCATCTGTGGCCAGAGATTGGTTAGTACTATTTGGAGAGATGTGATCTGAACAAGCAGAAGGCATCAAGCCATTCCCCTTTATTATTGTACTCTCCACATTATCCTTCATTGGCTGAGCCACTTTTTTTACTAATGTTGATAGTTTGTCCACCCCGTCCACAGCCTTATTCTGGATTCCACTCAATTTTTTTACCTCCGCATTTAATTTATCAATCTTGGCAACTAGAGGTTTGATGATACTTTTAATTTTGGAGTCTATCATATCGGCTATCTTTAGGAGCAATTCGTCATCTCTATTGCATCTTTGATTTTCCTCCCCATATTCAATGGATCCGACCTTAGCTTTGCCCGGAGGTGTTGCCCTTTTTTCCCTCACACCTGAGCGAAGACCAGTCCTTTTTTGCTGTGTTTTTCTGCGTGTATTTACCGGTCTTATTTCCTGCTCGGAAGAGGAGGCATCATCGGAATTATAGACCCCAGTCTCGTGATCAGAATCATTATCATCTTGGTCAGTTGCAACTAGTGTATCTATATCTACCAGCGGGAAACTATTTTGTTCAACAGGGTTTTGATTTGCGTGTTCTGTGATGTCTATCAGATCCACGGTGTCACCAGGCAATGTAGAATCAATCAATGGGGAGTTTAAAGTTGGACTCAAGAGCTGCAAATTGGGAGACTGACTTAGCCCCAGTGACTGTCTCCTCTCGTTATTAATTTTCGAGACCACTTGAACCAAGTAGTTGTCCATTGTTTTGGTATTAGGAGCGGGCAATTTTTTTGGCATGTTGACCACCAATATATAAAGTACCCACAAATTGCAAAAATGGCAACAGTCAAAATATCCTCACTTTAACAAGTAAGTGGATTGACTAGGTCGAAAGGCAATCAGTCTCGGTTAATCCAATAAATTCAATTGGCGAAAATGACCTGTTCACAAGTGCAAAAGCAACATATGGTAAGAGAAAGTATTTTCCTCTTGGGTTTCCAATATGATAAAAGATACTTCCTTACTTGATTAGCAGGGGGTGTGGCCCAGTCCAGTCGCGGACAGTCTCGGACTGTCTAGGACTGTCCGCCCTTTGTCCGGGCTTCGTCCGGGCGCCCCGCTCGCGTCCCGCGTTGCGGGCGAGCCCCGCCTTTGTAGCGCCTCCAGGCGCAAGATGGTGACGCATTCCTGGAGCGCCGGTGCAAAGGCCCCTGGGAAAGCGAGTTTCTCCCAGCAGCAGCCGCTGGTGGTACCGGTGCGGCGGCGGGAGAACTCGTCAGGGAGGAGCAGGCAAGCAGCTGGTCTCCGTAGTGCAGCGGTGGGTCCCTCAGGCAAGGAGCAGGTTCTGGCAAATACCCCATGGTCAGATTTTTTAAAATGGATCATAAAAGCACAAGTTATCTAAACATTCCAACACAATATATTCACATATATACACATGTAAAATAAGAATTAAACAGTTGCAGTGATCCAGGTAAATTTCATATAAAAACGTTTATGAAAAAAGCAGTTCCGAATTCAAAATTAATTAATTAGTTGTTGCTACTAAAATGTTGTCCCACCTTTTTCCTCTTCCTAAGACAAGCCCAAAAAAATGAGGCGACAGAACAGCATACAAATGGATCCGATAGAGATTTTCAAAAGTACAATGCCACCCGGCACTGCCTAAAATTGTGGTACCTGAGGATTGGGAGTATGAATGTTTTCCTTTCCTCTGTATAAGTCTTGCAAAATAATACAGTGTGTAGATCTGACTGTACTGTGTAGTTGTTACAGGGACAGGGTAAGAAGTCTGCTAATTTATGTTTATTTTGGGAGTATCCCAGGAGTAACGGGATCATGTTCATGCGGAAACGCAAAAGGATAAATCTATGTTGCGCATTATTTATGCGTGATAAATACTGAAAACCTTCCCCCGATCTTGGTGGTACCACATCATAAAGAATGGAGGAATGATGAATAGGTTTCTTTTCTCTTCAGACATACTTTGATCTCTTAATGAATAAATCAGTTATTCTTTCCTTTGAAACCCTTTTGCAGGACTCAGGGTCCTGAAATAATTCTCCCATCCCTAACGCTTTCAGATGGATCTCTACGTAATGTAACCATCCAATCTAAATATATAAAAACAAAAGTATGTCTGTCTGTCTGTCTGTCTGTCTGTCTGTCTGTCTGTCTGTTTGTCCTTTATGCATTACCACACCATTCATCCGATCGCCATGAAACTTTGGGAAGTTGTTGAGTACACTCCCGCGAAGGTTTCTGGCATAACATTTTTTTAAATATCAGCCCCCCAGGGCCCTCATAATCTTTCGAATACTGATGTATGCACCAGACGGAAAAACAAAAAATCGTGTATCCACAAGCACTAGAATAAATAAATAGAATTAGGAAGTTGTTGAGTACACTCCCGCTAAGGTTTCTGGCATAAATTTTTTTTAAATATCGCCCCCCCCCCACGGCCCTCATAATCTTTCGAATACTGATGTACGCACCAGACAGAAAACCAAAAAATCGTGTATCCACACGCACTCGAATAAATAAATAGAATTAAAACACCATTCATCCGATCGCCATGAAACTTTGGGAAGTAGTTGAGTACACTCGCGGAAGGTTTCTGGCATAACATTTTTTTAAATATCGGCCCCCCAGGGCCCTCATAATCTTTCGAATACTGATGTACGCTCAAGACGGAAAAACAAAGAACCGTGTATCCGCAAGCACTCGAATAAATAAATAGAATTAAAACGACACTTTGAAATGTTATCCATATTAAAATGAATGAGTTTCAATAAAAATGACACAATGTAAATTGAATGTTATCATAACGAGTTTGCTTGAATTTCCTTTCTTCGGAGATCGCAGCAACGCGCGACGGGTAAGCTAGTTCTTTTATAATAATCTAATTTACAACAATCCTTGATAATGGTTTGTGTCAAATCCCCTGTAGACCTCCGCCATACTGATAGCCAAAACAAGACTGGAGCCAGTCTTATGTTGTCGCTCAAATAAGGAAACCCCAATTCACAGTGTTAAATATGATTTGGGGCTGATTGCGGTAAGGACACATGTTTTAAAAAAAGGAATCTTCTATTTGTTGTAGCGGTGCAACATTAGCCATACCCCACACTCCTGCCCCATATAGTGCAGCGGACTTTGTTTTAGCTGAATATATATTCTTAATTGCATCCAGTGAGCTGCCTCCCAACTTCCTAGCAAATCTTTTCACAGCGTTAACACGCCTTTGCATGCCCTGGGCTCTTGCTGCCACTAAATTAGACCATGAGTGGTCTTTATCAAAAAGCACTCCAAGGTATGAAAAGGAGACAACTGTCTCGATTTTCTTGCCTGCCAACTGGAAATGGGGATGTTTCTCACCTCTTGCGGCTCCAGACACGATTATAAATGATTTTGATTCATTGACCTTTAGGTCAAGGGAGGCCATAAAGGCGGAGTAGGCTGTGATTAGTGTTTGTAGGGCTAAGCCCGATCTGGCCATCAATATCGTGGCGTCAGCGTACGCCAGAATCGGAAGGGGGATACGATCAAATTTAAGCACATCCACAGGTAGAGCAGACACCACGGACTCTACCCCGTTCGTATAGATTGAAAAAAGGAACGGGGCAAGCACACAACCCTGTCTTACTCCATTTTCGACTTTAAAGAGGCGAGTGCGCTCCCCCTTCCTGCCATACCTTACACAGGCAGTGGCATTGGCGTACAACTGGCGTATGAAACCAATTATTGGTGGATCGATACCCATGCCCTCTATCATGGACCACAACCTCGGGTGTGGCACACAGTCAAAGGCCGAGGTTAGGTCCATGAAGGCCATGTACAGTTTTCCGGCTTTTGCCTTCGTGTATTTCCCTATAGTTAGGTAGAGGTTTAAACACTGATCAACCGTCCCCATTCCTCTACGAAACCCGTATTGCGCCTTCATAAAAATATTGTGCAATTCGGCCCAGTCCTCCGATCTGGCCAAAAGTACCTTTCCCAAAAGTTTGGCAGTAGTGTCAAAGAGGGATATGGGATGATAGTTCTTTGGGGATCCCCTGTCACCTTTTTAAAAAATGGGCACAATTAGACTCTGGTTCCAAGAGAGGGGGGCCTACTATCTGGATGCTATTAAAAATGTTTGTAAGTAAAGGCACCCACATATTATAATTCTGTTGAAAGAGGTCAATTGGAACTCCATCTGGCCCAGGCACCTTACCTGGGGTGCAGGCTTCCAATGCCTTTCTTATCTCTAATAGGGAGAAAGTTAACCCTCCCTGTAGTAAAATCTCTGGGGAGGATAACAGTGAAGTTGGACGGGTTGCTAAACCAAATATTTCTTCATAGTGTCTCACCCATGCCTCTTCCTCTACATGCACGTCTAATGTAGGATCATTGATGTCTTTAAAATGTGGGGTATTCACGATTTCCCAGAAATCTTTACTACTGCCTGACATAGCTGCTTCCTCGAGATCTGCCCATGCCTGTGCCCTAAGATCTTTTTCCCTTGCCCTCCTCGCTAATTTATAATCTTTGCATAGTGCACAGATTACAGAGCAATCTCTAGGATGTGTGTTTAGAGCTTTAACAAGGGCTTTTTTTGCTGTTGTGCAGGCTGTATCAAACCACCCTATTTTGATGGTAGCATTAGCGGACTTTACCCGTGTGAGTGTTTTTTTTACTTTTTCCAAAAGAGCAATAAACTGGGTGACCAAGAGATGAGGTGATGAATTCTCTTCCAGACAGGCTAATATTTCATCTTTATTTGAGCTATAATTTCAGGGTCTAAATTTAATCTTTGTGCTTGTGACCACTTCAGCTGATAACTGTTTTTTGTAGACAAATTAACACCTTCTACAACCTTATTGTACACTTTAGGTTCAGATAAGATACGTAGGTAAATAGATGACATGGCGTGATCACTATAAGAAGAGAATCGGGTACTCGTGTGGACAACTTTCCCAACTAAATGTCCCGAGGTTAAAATATGGTCTATAATAGACTCTTGGGAACCCCTTCTAAAAGTGGGCCCTTGCTCTCCCTCTTATGATACATTTATTAAGGACAAGTTCCACTTATATAACAAATTATTCAAAACCTCACCATACTCATTATGTGTGAAGTGTGAAAGGAGGTTATTGTAGGAGTCTTCTACTCCTCATACCCTAGTGCCATTAAACTTACAAAGATGAGCATTAAAATCCCCCACCATACAAGATTTGCACTACCCCCATTTTTCCCATGGTACAATTTTTCAATCTCTAATGCTAGTGCATCTGCCACTTGCCTCGAGTTCCTCCCAAACTCATTATTGTAAAAATTAACAATTGTCCAGCTGCCCTTTTTCCTACTACCCAACTCAAAGTGTGTAGAGATAATGTAAAAGACATGATGTTGATTTTGGCTTGGGATTTTAATTGCGTCTATGTTAAAATGATGATGGTAGATTATGTGGCTTCATTGGTGAGGAAGAGATAAGTAACACCCATTTTCGACACTCTTTCCTGGGGGAGTTGTTAATGAAATAGTTTTCTCTTTTAATCTGAGTTTTGCAAATTAACTATGTCCTACACCAGTCCCCACATGCCACACCTTTAACCTCTTTGGTGCAGAGGATGGCCCCCCGTCCCACGTGACGGTGGGCATGTGCGGAGGACGGCCGGGGCTGCCCAAACCCCGTCCATTGTTTAAAACGCCCACACAGCGGCAGAATTTGCACCGCATTCAACAGGTTAATGGCAGAGGGTTATGTACTACCATAGATTACACTCTACTCACAGACAGCCATGCTGTAGGTTGCACTCCTTCTTTGTTGATGATAACTCTCTGAGCGACCATTAGCCCTTGTGTATTTCTATCCTTCTCCTGATAAGTAAATCTGACAACTATGACATAATCAATCAAGTGTTAGGTAACATAACAATTGATAAAACAAATGGATATACTTTGCGCTGGTCAATGGTGGACCCTATAACCGTCACAGAACAAGTAATAACTAAGTGTAAACTGGCCTTTGACACCTGCCTGAGTGAATCAGCTACTCCAGATAGCATTTTATCCTCCTTTCAATCGACATCAAGGACGGTAAAGGAGGTATTATTTGTCCAGAAATGAAATAAAGAGAAAACTGATGGCTGGTTTGACTCAAAATTCACAAGAGCTTACACCAATTTAAAGCATGAACTACACAGGATACCAAGGAAGTCAAATAGTGTGAGACAGGCAAGAATGGAAATAGGATGGCACTTAAGGTTAGAAAAGGTGTCCTGAGAGATGAAGCCTGGGAAACCCTCCATAAAGCCTCACTAATGAAAGGTAGTTCATCATTTTGGAAAGCAGTAAAATCACCCCTTCTATCTCCTGGAGGTGGTCCCTCAATTAAAATTGCTTTTTCAGAGGACCAATGGATCAAGCATTTCTCTAGGGTGTATAATGATCAGGAAAACCTAAATGTACAAACCCATAATAACAAAGGGGAAACTAACGGGGATCCCTTAACGCACTATTCAGACCTCCAGTTCATGCTTGAGGAAGTAAATAGGGCAATTTCAGCAAGTCATGGTGGCAAGGCACCTGGGCCGGAGAGGGTCCCTGTAGATTTGTTCAAAACAAACATGACCCTTTGGGGACCTATTATCACCCAGGAAATTACTACGAATTGTCGGACCCCTTTTCCAACTACTTGGGTGGAATCCATCATTGTCCCAATTTCTAAAAAGGGGGACCGCCAAGGGTGTTATAGGCCTATCTCATTACTGAATTCCTTGACCAAAGTAGTTGGCCGAATAATCCTGGAACGCCTACATGATTGGGCCCAGGACAACTAGGTCCTATCTGATTTACGATATGGTTTTCGTGAGGGCTTAGGGACCACTGAACAGAGTCTAAATTTGGCTATCCTCGTTGGGAAATATACCCAGGTGAAGAAGGGCAGACTGTTCTTAGCTTTCGTGGATCTCACCGCGGCCTTCGATTCAGTGGACCACGGTAACCTATGGGCAGTCCTCGAGACCATGGGAGTGGACGTACAAATTGTCCATTTTCTTAAGCGTTTTTATAATGACGCTAAGGCACGAGTGCGTTATGGTATGGGTGGTGAACGCACAGCTCCTTTTCCAATTAGGAGGGGGGGTTAGGCAAGGGTGTGTTCTGGCCTCCTTCCTTTTTATATATTAACAGGTTGGGTCAGGCCCTCCTTAAAGACAACCGAGATTTTCCTCAAATAACTGGACACCCAATACCTGCGCTTCTTTATGCGGATGATGCAGTTTTGATGTCTTGTACGCAAATAAGCCTACAGAGGGTCCTAGACAGCTTTTCTAATTTTATGAATGGTCTTGGTCTTAGTGTGAACACTTCGAAGACCTATATAATGAGGTGTGGCTGTGGTAGTCAGAGGTCCAGGGACATGTTCTTGTACGGACAAAAAATAGAGCCCACCAAGAGCTTTTAATATCTTGGAATATTAATTAATAAAAATGACTCATGGACCCAGGCTGTCTCTGTAAGAAAGCTGATGTTTCATAGAATAACAACAGCTCTTGTAAATTTCTCAAGAAAATTGGGCAGGAGACCTCCTATAGAGCTTATTAAAATGTACAAAGCAAAATGTATTGCCACTGCTATGTATGGGGCAGGGGTGTGGGTTTTGCAGATATTAACCCGCTACAGTTGGTGGAAAACTCCTTTTTATGATATATTTTGTCTGTACGAGCTAGTACTTCTTCGGATGTTTTCCATGCTGAGTTGGGGCTTCCATATATTTCTGATCTTATGAAATTGGAACCTATTCTCCTATGGCATCGGATCTGGACGAAAATAGAGACAAAACTGAACAGGGACATCTTAAAGGATAATTTAAAATTGGAAGGAGCACTAAAGATACCGTGGGTAAAGTACGTTCAAAATTTTATGTATGATTTAGGTCACTTAGAATACTTTACCGACCAGAGTATTATCCAGACAGTTTCAGAAAGGACCTTAAAAATGAGAGTCTCAAGCTATTGGACACATTAAGAATATCAGTAGAGATTTTAAAGCCCAGTGTCCTTCATAATCAGCTGATCTTAACCACTTTCAGCATACAATCATACTTAATATTTGTTCCTTGGGTGTACGATTGGTTACTATTAACTAGATTCAGGCTGGGGACCTTTTGCAGATCTGTAACCTTTCCTAACATGAACGACAGAGCGTGAGACTTGCCGATGTGCCCATGTGTGACAACCAGTCAGCCCAATCTACTATCCATGTTGTTTTATTTTGTAAATTTTATAGGGAGTTAAGGAAACTATGGATTGCGTCAATTATAAAATCATTTGGGATAAGACATTGTTGCCTGCTACTGACTATTCTGCATCTCTTGGAGAATGAACACATAGCATGAAGGATGGCTATGTTCTTGAAGAAAGTAATATATCAAAGCAAACGCATTGTAATTTAAACAATGAGATTACGGACGCATTGTCACATTTTTATCAAGTTTGACTTTTAATAATAATTTTGCACAATCTAGTCCTCTTTTTTTTATACCCGTCTATTTATGACTAAATGAATTGTGTCTTTTATGTGCTTTTATGATTGTCTAAAAAAGCAATGGAATAAAGTTTTCCTTGACTTGACTTGGCTAGTTAATTATTTGCGTTAGTGTGGCCCATGTTTATGATTAGTATGCATGGCATAGAGCTAGGTTTTGGGGCATTGCCAGTCTATGCACCTGTTTCAAAAGTGGCCTTTAACACACCATCATGTAGTCAGTCAGTCATTCTCGGATACAACATCCTGCTGGAGTACATTTATGGCACCCAAAGCAGTATAAAATTTGCTCAGATTGATTGTACTTTGAGACACTCCTCAGAACCTTTTCTGTACGCTGTACTCTCAGCCAAAGTGTTTGATTACATGAACTGTTCCTGATTTGTCAAATACCTCTTGTCTTTTGTTTTTTTCAAGGAAAATTCATATTCAGCAAAAAGTGATGTGCCCAGAAGGATGTTGAGCCAACTCCAGTTCTCCAGATTTGAAGTCGGCAGCTCTGTTTTCTGAAAGCTTTAGGAAATAAACGTAGAAGAAACTACAAGAAAGACTGTGTGGCACACAGGTAGACATTACTGAACATAATCTTTATTGCATGGTGCTGGACACACTAAATCAATTGTCTTCGCTTCCATCACAAACAAGGTTAAAATAAAGTAAAGCTGTTAACGATCAACGTTTATGTGGGATCTGAATTTCAGCAAGCACACTCTTTTTGATCTACACTGAGAGAATTTGCGTGGCAAATTAAACCATGCAAATACTGGGCCTACGTCGATTCGATTTGGGGTTATGCAGGGTAGACATCGTTTTAAAAGGGATTTGCATGCAAGGATTGAATGTTCTCATTTTGCCTTAGTGCCGTGTAAATGCAAATCTTATCGTTGCCTGGTTTACACACACCACTTCATTCAGTTACAGGCCTGTGGGCATGCGGTTAACAATCTGTTTTGGTTTTCTTTAAGTGACAAGCCAAAAAGTAGGCGGGTGTGCCTTTGTTGGTGAACCACAAAAGAAGACGAAATGCAGACTTGGGAGGTTTAAGGATAAACTTGTAGCAAAGGTGCAAGCAGTGCCGGCTTTTGGGAGGTGCGAGCGGCTGGTGCCAAGGTCAGGGGGGCGCCATTGGTACTCTGAAATCGGCACCAGTCACATTGCCCAAAAGCCTGCACTGTTGAACACTGTTGTCCCTCTTTCTTTTCCACGATGTTAAACTTTGTGGAAATAAAATAGAGAAAACAGTGTTAAACCAACCCAGGAGACACACTTTTAAGCCCACCCACACCCTGAAGTTAAATATTTGCTTTGATTATGACTCCGAAAATAAAATAAAACGTTTCGCGCAAACGTTCGGGGATTTTATTTAATTGATCCAGGCACATAGGGGCACATGCATCATTGATAGCATTTGCGATTCTTAATTTGCGAAAATTACCGAATCGCAAATTAAGAATTGCAAAATGCTATGCATCATTTTTTTCACTATTTATTTGGGAATCGGTAAAAATCGCAATTTTTACCGATTCTCAAATAAATAGCGAATTCCAAAGTGCATTTTCGCAATTCCCATTGATTCCTATGGGCCTTTTGGCCCATAGGAGTCAATGGGAAGGCAGTTAAGAATTCGCAATTTGTTGATGCATTCCACGGGTGCAGGGGGGGGTCCAAAGGACCCCCCCCCTGCACCCCTGAAATGTTTTTGAAAGTGCATGTTTCACACACACATGTCCTAAGGACATGTGTGTCTGTAACATGACACTTTAAAAAATGCATTTTTTAGTTTTTGTAAACATTTTCGCAAATTAACACGAGGTTCAACCTCGTGTTAATTTGCACTTACAAATTCCAAATTCGCAATTTTAGAAAAAATGATGCATTGCATTTAAGGAATCGCACAAATGCGATTCCTTAAATGCATTCGCTTTTTTTGGAAGTGCAAAAAAAAGCGAATTGTGCAACAAAGTTTGATGCATTCCAAAAATGGTTTTTGCATTCGCAAACGGCCGATTTTACCGATTCGCACCGTTTGCGAATGCAAAAACCAATGATGCATGTGCCCCATAGAGCCGAGCTCCGCTCTCTACTTGCACTATCAGTATGTCTTCTTACCGCCTTGATTACTAGAGACATCCCACCCTAGCTTAATTTGATGTAATTCACTTTCAGTTTGTTAATTAAAACATGTAGGTTTTAGGCAGGGGGACTCTGTGGTGGTGCAACATATAACATGGTTTTAAATGCACCTGCTGCTGCATTATTTTCTTCTAGCAGTTTTCAGGTATCAATAAACATGTCAGGATAACTCTGGTGATTAATATTCTTTCTGGAGAGAGAGAGATTGGAGCTTTGTTAAGTGGAAGTTTTGATTCATTGTAAGGTAGCACAGAGGGTTAATGTGCCTGCTGCAAAGAACATGTACCATGCACATTACAAAGAGCATATAATGTAAATAAGTCAGTAGGTTACTGCTTTTGGCAATGAGATCCTATTGTTACTTGCAGTTTTTAAGTTAAAATCCTAATGTAGAACAGGGAGCTATTAATTGAAAACTGCATGGTATAGGTTAGAGCATTATGATTTTTCCCTAGTCTTTCACTATCTTAATGTTGCAAAATGGGTTAATTTGGGCTGGAATCAATTCTTATTAATAAAGAGAACCCACAACCACGGTGTCAAGTATTATATTCTAAGTTTTTGCTTCTTTAGACCAAGCACTCTTAAATTATACTGCCCTACAAGTATGGATGACATGACTCCTTTTGTAGTCCTCTGTATTATGTAACGTTTCCCATACACTGATTTATATACTTTTAATTGATTCAGTGGAGTAGCAAGGGGGAGAGGTGGGGATGGACCACCCCAGGCAGCACAAGCTTTGACGGCAGTGGCCTCTCCCCACTCTTACCTGTCGTCTTGGTGCGGAAATCACCCCCACTCTTAAATTGGCCGCCCCGGGGTGGCAAATACAACGACCACCTCAGGCAGCCAAAGGGCTAGCTACGCTACTGGATTGATTGTCTCTGTGTAATATTTGTGATGTAAAAGGGTTTGAAACACTAAACTGGTTTGAGTGGTGCTATAAAACGAAATTAATGCATCTGTGAGAGAGTAGTTATGGAGACTTGAAGAGGCCTGTTGAAGAGTGGTAGTGATGGAATCCGCGACGAAGGTGGTCATTGGGGGGCGCCAACAAACAATGTCGTACAGGGCGCCACCAGCACTAAAGCAGGCCCTGGGTGCAAGTATTTTTGTAAACTTTACATCTGTTGATGATCACACCTGGTATTAAGTATCTGCGAAAAAAAGAAATGCCAAAGAGTTTGATTCCCCATTTTACGACTGCGGTATACACCCTCGGCAGACGCGCACTGTAAAAATCTTAATGGCGCCTGAATTTCTTCTCATTTAGTGCTTTAGATATCGTTCCTAAACATATATAACAGAACTTAGAGGGGCTGAATCCTACCATGCATTGTACATAGTGGCGAGAGTCATGTTTATTTGAAACTAAGCAAACAAAATAGCAAGGTAAACAAGATAGCAACATAAAATGGTAGAGTACAGAAAGACCTCAATAACGTCAAATAGGTGGAATCGAAGTTCAAAAATCCATTTAGTCAAGTTCAACCAGAATTACATATTTAGGGAGGGGCAGATTTACAAGCCCCTTGCGCCACTTTTGCATCACTTTTCCCATGTTAAAAGTGACGCAAAAGTGGCACAAGGGGCTTGTAAATCTGCCTCTTAGGTTCCAAGCACTCGTTTTCGTTCAAAATTATGATATGTTTAACACGTACTACTCCTTTTATGGCACTCACTCGCTTTGCAGATGGGCATAAACTACTTTCTGGGAGGTGACAGTGAGTGAAGTATAGAGCTTAGTAGTAGCTGTGCACTTTCCATTCAGAGCCAGCATTGTAAAATATCCTCATACAGAACCAGTGCAAGATTGGGCAAATTCACATTATTATTAACATCCTTCTTTGATTGGACAGCAAAACGTAATCTAGGGAGAAGGTACCTTCGTGTTTGTAGTTCATGCATGTTCTAGCAGGACCTCATTTGCACATGACATCAGTCATGCAGGGTCTCCCGCAGGGTGGAAATTAAGAAATAACGATTTCAGAATTTCTCAGGCAGTTGTAGGAAGTTTAGTTTGGATCAAACAGCAGTACCCAGAGTCATGAGTGGATATATATATTTTCGTATTTACCTGCATCTATTGTTGCATGCTTACAGGTCGTTCAGTTCTTTATCCTATGTCTGCATTTGAATTGCGAATGAGGTTCCTGTTGTCTTTCTGTGTCACGTTTAATGTGGGGGGTGAAATTTCTTCTAAGCTGAGCATAAAAACGACAGAACATGATGAAAAGAAGCATATCTTGTGTCGACACTCGGTGGCAGCCACAAGTTCCTAAACTGATTCCCTAATTCTAACCCCTTGGAAATGTTAGCAGCCAGTGAAGTTGATTCAACTCGAACTCTGTCAGAGGAAAACAATAGTCTTAGACCCAGCAATTTCTGGCTGGCTGGAACGCATCAAAGCCAGACAGAATCCATCGTCCTAGATAGGGTCAGTACAATACACTTGTCTGATAAGCTGTGCTCATCCTTGGGTAGCTTGGCACAGAGCAGTCGGGCTTATCCTTGGGGTCAAAGTGTTAAGTATTGCCACAACACTACCCTTCTATCGAAGTGTAAAGTACTGGCACAACACTACCCTCGCAACACACTGAGTACACTACAAAAAGACTCCACACCATATGTATAAAACACTGGTCTTTGTATTACACACACATTGAAATCAAAATGAAATACACATTGGATATATACTTTAGACCTATATGCAAATATATAATAACTCTCCCATTAGCAGCAGAGGGCATGAACATATATTTAGTAGTCATAGTTCACTTGACCTTTTATCCCTTCAGCCTCATAAGCAACATAAACCCATGTGCGTACTTCCCCGCGGTGTTCACGATCATAGCAATCCCTTCCACATCAATAGTGACAAAAACATATATGCAAGCTGTTTAGAGCTATTCCACTTTCTCTCTAACACATTAGCTGAAACACGACATTCCCAATATTGCATGCCACGTACAGTTGTAATGGTCAAGAAATCACAGGTTTTGACTAAGCCTCGTGACCCAAACCCTTGGCCACTCTGACTACACCAGTCAAAGATACACTGTGCGCCCACTGGTGGCACTTAGAATAGATTGTCAAGACCACCAAAGGCAGAAGGAAAGAGTTATTTGGTTTTGTCTCTCCAGTTTAGGCCTTCAGGCACCCAGCGGGACCTTCATGAGTGTGGGATCACTTTCCACCCCGTAGGCAAAAGACTGTGATAACGGAAGCTAGGGCGCTTCCAAATTTAAGAAATGTTTCCCCTCAAGCAAAGGTGCGAGCTGCAGTTGCTTCAGGCAAAGACGTCCTTTCTGGCCTTGGGATCTCATGGACAGGAGGCCAGCCACAGGCTCTTGGAGAGTGCTTAGGGATCTGGGGCACAAGAGCTGGCAATTAGTTGCAGGCCAGCAACATCCGGGCAAACTCCAACAAGTGATAGTCTCCTTCCTGGAGCATGACAAGCCCCATGCCACCACAAGTCTGTGGATAATCCAGTTGCAGTCGCTCCTGCCACAATGGCTCTTTTTTTCGATGTCCCAGCATTGAACCAGTGTAGTATGGTCCCAGTCCCAAAAGCAGCTCTTACACTTGAGGTCAGAGTCCCAGTAGTTATACCCACAATGGCCTTTAAAGATGAGATCAGTTCAAAAGGACACCTTTGAAATGCACCGTCCCACTCTAAATTTTGTCCTGTCTGCCAACCTACCCTGTGAGGCTTGATCAATATCTTTAGTGGGACCAAGACCCTGCCCTTTGGAATGCAGTTGCCAACTCCACCCAGCGTGTCCGTCCCAGGAAGGCCCCTCAGAGGTTTGCAGTTTCCCTTAAGCCCCTAGATGATGGCCTTCAATCAGGAATGCATAGATGTAGCTGTCCCCCACCACCCAGATGTGGATTGGAGACTGGCTCACCGAGCCATGAGCACAGAAATGCCCACTTTCCCAAAGTGACATTTCCACATTAGTAATGTCAAATCCACTCAAACGACCAGAGACGATTTGCCATTACTAACCCATCGAAATCAAACACTATACTGCTACTCTTCTGCACATAGGAATTACTGATCAATAGCCTTTCCACTGGTCCCCTATGTTAATCAATGGAAGAAGCATGCCCCACTGTACCGAACACTCCATCCGGTGCTACCAATGCTGGGTAGGTCACCCACGCCCTGACTCTTCTCCAAACAGCCCCCAGCCCCCAGGGAGTACTCCATTGTAGCGAGAGACATCCATAACCTTGGCAAGTAGCTTTTTAATTGCAAAGCCGAGTAACAGTAACCTGCACACACAGAGCAGACAGGGCAAATCTGTGGCACATTTGAAGAGCTACCTGTGTGGGTGGCACAACCAGTGCTGCAGGCCCTTGAGTTACATGCCCTTGGTATATGTCTTCCCCCTAGACAAGCGATCTACAGCTAACTCAAATCAGCCAATCCAGCAGTCATCAATCAGTAGTATGTATATGACATGCACAGCGCTTTCACACTGAATGGAAGTGTCAAAAATGCTCAAAGTCATAAGGTTACCACATAGATCGATGGAAAACCAGGAAGAACAAAAGCAAAAAGTTGAGGTAAAACACCCTGGAAAGGGCCATTTCCAACAGATAGGTAATATTAATTACAGAGGAGAGATAAGGTTTCATCACATAGGCAGTTTTTAACATATCGAACAGAAGGGGCAGTATTTTCTGGTCTTTCCCATTGGCCTGACATAAGGATAAAAAACTGTCCAAGTCAAATTTAAATCTATTTTCCTAATCAGCGCAGGGCTATCAAACAAATCATTATGGTACAGAGAAGAAAAGGAATATTTGAGACAGTTTAAACAATGGGGTTTCAGTAAATTATCAATGGACACACAATCCCACTAAATCTCAAAATAACATTTTGTCTCAGACCTTGTCCAGATTATGATCCATTTTAAGAGAGGTTGAAGAGCAGGCATGTCAGATAAATAACTCAGTCCTAATTTGTGGTGTACAATGTATCCACAGGTGCACTAGGGAATGCTCAAAAGGCATCTAAGATATTTATTTTCTACTGTCTATAACACAGAAACATCAACATAGCCAAAAATGTTGCTTCCATATGCCACTGCAGAGGTACATTTACAGTTTTAAGCAGTGCCTGCAGCAATTTATTTCTCATGATAGCCCTTAAAAACTGATTTTTCTAAGTACTCATTGACTTAAGCCAGGTACATCAAGAATCAAATTGGACTACTAAATAAGAGAAGGAATTAACTCTAGCCAAAACATTCCCTTCAACACAAAAAGTTCTAGATCTGTTGGACCTAGGCCCCACTTTCACCACAAAGGACTTGTTATATGTCACTTGGTCCAATGCCCCCGTAAAGGTCACTAATCAAGTCCAAAAGCTTTTGCAGCCCTACCATGGTTCTAGCTAAAAGGACCACGTCGTCTGCTTACAGTCACAGAGGAAGAGGGCATTTACCTACAATGGGTAAATCCTGGCTATTATTTAACAAGTGTGTTTCAAAACTATTGATGTATAATGCAAACAAAAACAAGACCAGAATGCATCCCCCTGATATACTGCACGCTTAATCCTACAAGCCTCAATATATGTGCTGTCATAATAATATTGAATGAGCGCCGACATATTCATATTCAGGTCTCGAAGGAAAACTGCAATGTCAGGGTCTACCCCTAGGACAGGCATATTCCACAATTTGTCTCTATTCACTCTATCATATGCTTATGTTAGATCCATGAAAGCCATATGAACAAAGCCGGATTTAGCTACAGTGAACTTTTAATAATAAAATACAGATTCAGGCACTGATCCATTGTACTGCTGCTAGGACTGAACACATTTTGTAGGACAAAAAGGATATGATTCTCTTCAGCCCATGTTGTCAACCTATTAAGCATCACTTGTCTAATAACCTTTAGAACTAAATCAATTAAAGAGATGGTTTCTCAACCTGAGCAACTCTAGTAAGTACAAATGTCCATATCAATAACAGCCTTTTCCAATTTATATAGTTTTCCGTATCTTCTTTATTTATTCCAATTCAAATTCTTAGTTCAGTCCAATCTAGCTAGACGCCGACATAAACATGTGTTCAGACAATAACTGAAGACTCTATCTGCCGGTTCAAGCTTGAGAGATTTATTGAGCAACGAGAACCGTTCTTCTTCAACTAGAATGAGATACGCTTTTCCCTAGTTGAGATTCGAATTAAATCGGTCGAAATACTGGCTGGTTTGAATTGTATATAGAAGATAACAAAACGATAATTATCATCACTAAGGAATTTTATTGATTTAAATTGGAACCTTACTTCTTTATGATACTATTTCTGAAATATATTACAATTGCCCTGACAAAGTCATTGGCCGAGGAGCCAGACGAAACACGTGTTGGCAAAATCTGTTGGCTATTTGTAACACTGAAGAACCCTTTATGACCTGTACCCGGTGATTCGACTGAACTAAGAATTTGAATTGGAATAAATAAAGAAGATACAGAAAACTATATAAATTGGAAAAGGCTGTTATTGATATGGACATTTGTACTTACTAGAGTTGCTCAGGTTGAAAAATTGTGTTTATAATTCAAGGTAGATATTTATCTATCTGTTGTTACAACCTTTGGTAGTGGTTGTATCCCTACCTTATAACATATGCTAGTCACATATACAAAGAGAAGATATCATTTTACACTGTTTTGCGCATTCTTCCCTACTGCCAATTTCTTGTGTAATGTTAATTAAAGAGATGGGTTGATAACACTGGGGGCTAATCTTGCTTCCCTTTTTGGAAACTGAAGTTATACTTGAAGATGACCGGGTTGGTAAAGGTCCTTCCTTCATAGTTGCATTTAGAATTTGAGTAAGTATAGGTGCCCACTGAGATATAAATTAGGCGGAATCCCATCAGGGTCTGTGGCTTTATTTTTTGATAGCCCTGGGATTCCAATCTTGTCTTCCTCTGTAGAGAAGAGTAGGTCAGAGTCACCCATACAGTGAGGGTTACCAACCCAGAGAGAAACACTAGGATTTACATCTCCGTGAAGTGCCTCACTCATCTTTCAGGGGGGATGCAGGAGCAGATGATCCCTCTATCAGTCTGAGAGAATGATGGACAATTAACGATCTCCTAGAATTGACAACTATTGGCTTAACAACTAACCTGAAGTAATTGGTCCCCTGATGCTTCTGTGATAAATTTTCAGTTTTACCTTGTATTTATATTTTGAGCAGCAGGCAGCAATCAACAAAGTGTCCCTTGGTGAAGTCTTTAGTGCCTTCTTCAAGCCTCTAAGGGCTCTATAACATTAATTGCCCAACCATCTACTAAATTGCCTGCCCGTGGTAAAAGAAGGCCAGTGTACAATAATAAAGGTTCCCCTGACAAAGAATGGAGTTCCTAAGCCAGGGATAAAACGGCAATTGTCTAATAAATGCTTAGGCAACTATACATTTAAAAAGTTCTGAGAAATAAAAAGGGGCTTCAAATGCTATATGACCAGAAACGACCCAAATGTGGATAGATTTAGTATGTTTATTATATCAAAAATAGAAAAAGATAAATAAATATTTATTATAAGTGGTAAAAGAAGGACCAGTCAAAAAGTTGCATACCTTCTCAGCTGTGTAAGCAAAAGTTCTTACGATATTTTGATCCAACAATTCGACATCTAGATATTTTGCGTGGTCTGATGCACAACAACTGAACAACATAGCCTGAAAACCTTTGGGTACTATTTTAGACCATTTCATTCTCCTTCCCTGTTCTACAGGGGTCACCTCACTATTACCTTTACATGGACATCTCTTAATTGACTGAGAGATTGGCTTGTGATCTCTAAATTAACGAACAAATCGAATAAGGAGGAAGAAACAAATATGAAATCAATTATGGAAAAGCAGCCACAACCTGTAAAGGTTGATGCTCTGATATTAGATCCATGAGTAATTAAGTTTTTGAGAGAAAAAACTGATTGAATTTTTTAATTGAAGAGTTACGAAAATCCCCCTTTCATGTATGTTCCATGTGCTATGTGCCACCATTAATAGGGTACCTTAAGATTGAATTAGGGTCTAACGGAATTCACTCACAAATATAGGTATTAAAGTTGCCCACTAACAAGTAATGAATAGAACCAAATTTGTGCTCCTCAAAACAGTCCAAGAAAGACCGTAAGGAAACTAAATAGTCCACTAACAAATTGGCGTTATAGAAATCAATCACTAACAAGTTCATAGAGTTGTAAAAGGTTACCTGCACTGCCTAAATGTTATACTAACCTGTGTGGTACTCCATGAGCTTGGCACTTTGAGAAAGTGAGATTAGAGTGATCCAACCTCCTTTGTCTCTAGCCTCATTACAGGGAATGCCTTGAGAATAAAAAGTACTGATATCCATCTAAACAAAAAGTATTCGAGTTATCCCATGTTTCCTGTAAGCAAATTATGCCAAAGTGCTTAATAAAATCAAACCAATTATGATCAAATTTCTTATTGGTTAGGCCCGTTATATTCCAGCTTGGTATCTCAATACAATCACTATCAATGCTCCCCCCTATAAATTTGACACAGGAAGACTGTGCATACCTGTGCTCTGCGCTCTGTCAATTGCCGTTCGCCAGTAAGTTCAGAAGCTCAAACTTGTTAGGCAATGAAATTATACGATTTGCGCTGGCGACCACAATATCACCTTGGGATTACATTATGGTTAGAAAGGGGGTCTGTAGGGGGGCGTGGCTTGGCGCCGGGCAAGATGGCGGCTCCTGGATGAAGCTCCTCGGCGAGTTCTGAGGATTCCACACATTTCACCTTCCACGGAGCGACGCTGGTGGCAGTGGCAGACAGCGGATCAAGTGGGAAGCATCATGTAATCTTCGGAGCCCCTTCATGATTTTCAGCAAGTGTTTTATACTTCGTTATTTGTTCTTGAATTTGCGGCCGCGTTTTATCGTGGCCACCATTTTGTTTCAGTATTTTTACCGCAATTGCGGTTTTTCGTTTGACTGGAGCTAAGACACCCTTTAGCAAGGGCAGTGGATGAGGAGTATTTTCCAAGCCTCTTATGACCTCTGGGGCCTCCTTAATGAGTAAAACAACCACCTTTTTCTCTCAACACATCGCAATTGCGGCCGCGTTTTGCCACAGCCGCCATTTTGTTTTTTGTTTTTTCCTGCGATTTTGTTTATTCTGATATGGGAGTTATGCCCACACTATAAGTGGCTTGTTTGTTGCAGATATGTCTCATAGGATGCAGTAGACTTTGATGTATCCCACGAATAGAGGACATAATAAATGCACAGAAAGTATAACATATTGTCTTGTGGTCGACATAACATCTCCTGGCTGCCTGCTCATTGGAGGTTCTGTGAAGATTGCTCCTAACAACCAGTTTGAGTTTGAGTCTGAGTTTGCTTCACTTGTAACATTCCTCAACAGTTTCCAAGCGCTGATTTAGTTGAGGTAAGCTCTCTACAAAGGACTATTAGCTTTACATCTTTATTTCAAAACCTAACATAATGGTGAAAATCCCTTTTTGATAATTCTCTTTTCTTGTTGCTTGTTAACCCTCATTATTTACTTGCAATTCTAAACTTCAAAGGAGGCTCAGTTATCGCTTATGGGCAGACTCAAGAATCTTTCCGCTCAGTCTACTAAGAAACAGGTCTTTATAAAAAATTCTAAACTTTTTTCTGAACTCTCTAAGCTTGGGGACTCCCTGATGTCCACATCTGGTAGTTTGACCACATCGACAATGGATCCTTCTGGAACGCCTGGTAAATCAGTAACTAAACGTCTTAAAAAAGACCCCCCCTCACCTCCCAAGTCCACTTCGCCTGTATCTCTGGAGATGCTGCTTGAGGAGATTAGAGCTCTTCGACCCTTTATGGAAGAGACGAACGCCAAGTTGCAGGTCTTGACAGATAATTGGTCTCAACTTGACACGAGGGTCTCTGCAGTCGAACATACTGTTTCCTCCCTACAAGAAACATATGTGAATGTCTCTCAATTACACTCTCAGGTCTCTACGCTTCAGAAACAGGTCGAGGACTTGGAAAATCGTAGTAGAAGGAACAACCTACGTATTTATGGACTAGGGGAGGGTCTTGAGGGATATGACTCACTTGTTTTCTTCAAGTAATTTCTCCCTAAACTGCTTCATATGCCTGAAGGAACTGTGCTTAACATTCAACGTGCTCACAGGTTAGGTCGCCTTCCGTCTCATACCTCACCATCACAAAGACCGAGAGGAGTCATCTTATACTTCTTGGAATATACAGACTTGTTGAGAGTTCTATCAGCAGTCAAAGCTTCTCCGAGAATTACTTGGTCAGGCTCGTCTTTATTCTTCGCACAGGATTACGCTAAGACAACTGCTAATAGACGCAAGGCCTTTCTTAATATGAGATCTGCCCTCCGTTCCATAGGAGCTCGATATGGCCTTTTTCACCCGTGTCTCTTCAGGGTTACGTATAACAATAAAACGACAACATATGACGATCCGATAAGACTTCAAAGTTTCATAAACTCCTGCAGGATGGATGTTGCGGAGTCTTCAGGGCCCTCTTCTTCATTTAATACTTGAGTAGCTGTTTTTTTTCTCTTTTTTTCCCTTCCAGGTTGTTCAGTGTTGGATGTTCTCCTCACAAGTTTTCTAGTACTCCAGTTTTGAATTTTTCTAGTCCTTTGCTAAGTTTATTGTTTTGTTTAAGTTCCTTGGTTCTTATTCGGTTTAATATTACTATCTGTTCACACTTGTTCTTGTTTGCGCTAATGTTTATTCTAATCTTCTTATTATTTATTACTCTCCATAGCTGTACCATTCTTGTGACGTGGTTTCCTCCCGCTCTTCCGTTCGGCTGATCCAGGATGTGTTGCTTTCTCCATGTGGTTCCATCCTCCCTCCCCATGTTTCCCTGAACATTCCCTTTGTAGGTATGCTTTTGTTTTTTTGTATTTTTGGATTATGATCTTTTTGTCTATTTTGTTCTCTTTTCACATAGTCTCTTCATTTATTTCTTCATATGTAACCACTCTACATTTTCATTTCCATGTTCGTCCTACAATATCTATTTTATCTATTCCCTTTTCCTTTTTTCAAATTCCTTTTATGCTCTTGCTTTCTCTTGTTGTTATTGTCCGTTCTTGTCCTGATTTGTGGATATCTATTTCTTCTTCCCTTTTTAGTCTTCAATTTAGAGTATCCTCTTGCTTTATTCTGTTCTTCAAACTTACTTTGCAATTTCACTTTGACAGATTAGGCTGTAGTTTCCTGAATCCAAATCCTTTTCGTATCCTTTCCTGCTTCTACTTAT
Organism: Lissotriton helveticus; assembly: GCF_964261635.1. NCBI lineage: Eukaryota > Metazoa > Chordata > Amphibia > Caudata > Salamandridae > Lissotriton > Lissotriton helveticus. Next base: position 1,379,611,423 of record NC_136059.1, read on the forward strand.
CTACTTTCGACATCTATGAGTGTCCTAAATCTGTCTTCTTTTCTCCTCTTTTTTATGTATCCTTTAATGTTTTACAATTTCTTGACATTGTATCAGATTCATGCACTGTTAATTTGTATCGTTCTTCTAATGGTTCTCTTTATCCTATGGAACTGGTTTATTATTTCTTGCTGTATTTGACATTCCACTTTAACAATTCATGTCTCTTAAGTTAGTTTCATGGAACATTAGGGGTCTAAATTCCCCTATCAAGAACAAAGAGTTTTGTCACACTTGGCTAAACTGAATGCTGATATTGTTTTTCTACAGGAGACCCACCTTACTGATACTGAATCTCTCAAACTGAAAAGGGGTTGGGTGGGTGAGGCTTATTTTTCCCCGGGTGATGGCAAAAGAAATGGTGTGGTGATTTTAAGTCGCAAATCTTTACCAGTTACATTCGTATTGCAGGAATCAGATGATAATGGGAGGTGGCTTGTTGTTCAACTTTCATTAAAAGGTGTTTTGGTTTCTCTTCTTAATGTATACACACCTACAAGTAGAGACGCATCATTTTGGCCTTTTTTGGCGAAACACATTTCTCAACACATGGAAGATAATTTTATTTTGGCCGAGGATTGTAACCAGGTGCTTGACCCCTTTTTAGATAGGAATTCAAGAGTGTCCTTTGTACCTAACAAAATACATAAATGTTTTACCCACACGATACATCAACACAAATTGTTCGACGCTTGACGTCTCTGTAACCCCACCACCAGAGAATATTCTTTCTATTCCCCGACCCATCACACTCAGTCAAGAAGAGATTATGTTTTTGTATCTCATAAAATTTCACAATCCCTCGTGCCTGCCGAAATTGGCCCTATTCTCTTATCAGATCAAGCACCGGTCTCCATTGGCTTTGATATACTACCCAGGTCCAACTCTCCCAGAAGATGGCATTTTAATAACGCAATTCTCTTAGATACTGTTTTCTCCAAAGCTTTTGTTTCATTCTCCACAGACTATATTGACAGGAATTGTACCGACTCCATGTCACCAGTAGTCATTTTGGATGCATTCAAAGCATCAGCTAGAGGTTTTATTTTGGATTTCGTGGCAAAGAAACGAAAAATTGCACGTAAGAAAACTACAGATCTTCTCAAAGTTATTAAGGATTTAGAACACTCATATTACACATCAAACTCAGAAGCATGTTTAAAGTCCCTCATCAGTGCCAAGTTGGAATTTAACAAAAAGTCCACAGAAGATGCCTCACTTTATTTATTAATATCTAGCGCAAAAGTTTATGGCGGTAAAAACAAAGCAGAGAAAATTTTGGCCAATTACTTAAAAATTCGACAAAACTAACTAAATATTGAATCTATCTTGAATGACCACTCGGTTTTAAATTCTCCCTTTTTTATAAATCTTTATACTCGTCAGAAACTAAACCTCAGATCATTTGCTATCGCAATTCTTCTCAAACATCCAACAATCTCAACATATCCCTTCGTATCTTTCCCCTTTAGAGTCAAACATTTCCCAAAATGAGCTTTTAAAAGCCCTTCAGACTCTCAAAAAAAGATAAAGCTCTGGGTCCGGATGGCTTTACTGTAGAATTGTATTCCCATTTTTCTACACTTTTATTGCACAAATTATACTCCCTTATAAATTTCTTTTCTACCTCCAAAATCTCTTCTGGATCCTTTTCTGAAGCTCATATATGTCTTATCCCCAAAGAAGGTAAAGACCTTCAATATTGTAAAAATTACAGACCTATTTCGTTGGTCAATATTGATTATAAATTTTTCTCTAAAGCTTTAGTTATACGTCTTGATTCCTATCTCCCCAAACTACTAGGCAAGGAACAATCTGGCTTTGTCAAAGGATGAGTCATTACAGACAATACACGACTCTTTTTTGATATTTTATCAAAATCATCACATCTTGATTATCCTCTTGCGGCAATTGCATTAGATGCCGAAAAGGCTTTTGAGAGAGTTGAGTAGAAATATTTATTTCACACTCTTCAATGGTTTGGTTTCGGCCCTAATTTTATTAAATCTAGTGTCTCTTCTTTATTCCAACCCTCGTGCAGCAATTTGCGCTAATGGCTTGATTTCTTCCTTTTTTGATCTAGGCAGAGGGGTTCGCCAGGTATGCACCCTTTCTCCTTTTCTTTTCAACTTGGCCTTAGAGCCATTCTTATCCAAATTGCGTCAAAACCCAGCCATTTAGGGATTCCAAACAACGAATGTTCATATCAAACTTGTGGCCTATGCCGATGATATTGTCCTTTCCTTGTCTAAACCAGAAGAGTCAATTCCAGCCTTCTTAGCGGAGGTGAAATCTTTTTCAAGTATCTCTGGTTAGAAGTTAAATAATGATAAGTGTGAAATATGTCCGTTAACAAAACATACTTTTAGTTCACAATTTCAAGCTTCTCAATTTAAATCGAGTCCAAAGCAAAATTAAATATTTAGGTTTATACTTTACACCCTCAATTGTGGAAACGGTTTCACTGTGCATGCATAAGTGCCTCCACAAGATCACAGAATTGACTTCTAAGTGGCACCCCCTTTACTTGTCTTGGTGGGGTCGCTTGGACACTATAAACATGATGTTGTCACCTATAGTCTTATATACTATTTCGAATATCCCATTTCCTTTCACTTTTAAATTAATTAAAAAAATTAACTCCCTTTTAACCTCTTTTTTATGGAATAATAAGAAATCCAGAATGTCTTTATTGAAACTAATTTGTCCAAAAACAGAAGGTGGAGTTAACTTTCCAGATTTTCAGGCTTATCATAAAGCCTTCTTATTGCGTCAGGCCTCTATGTGGTTACTTGATTCTGTAGATGATTCTCCTGGACTTCAATTGAACGTCTGTTTATATCTCCTTATTCATTTCACGAGTACCTTTTCTTTTCGCGTAAACCGCAATCCATTTCCACTCCTATATTGATGTATACTTCCAAACTACTCGATTTATCTGTCCGTTCTATTCTTGAGTCTAAGGATTCCTTTTTAAATTCCACTATTTGGCACGACAAAGATTTATTGATCCGCAACAGATCCATTTATTGGAGGACTTGGAGAGATAGGGGTTTGATATGGATTCACCAATTATTCTTGAATTCAGACTTTTTATCTTTTGATTCGCTCAGGCAGACATTTAACTTACCAGCCTCTTTTATTTATAAATACAACACACTTAGGCAAGTTGTACTAGCAGGTTATTCCCTCCTCCCTGACACGTCACCTACTCCCACTGCGTCAGGAACTTCTTCACGACTACACCCCTTGCTGTTATCTATTCCCAAAGCCTCTACTATTTATAAATATCTGCAAAGCATTGACATTGATAGACAAAAAACAAAACGTGAAGCTGCTTGGGAGGAAGCCTTTGGGGTATGTTGGTCACTCCTACTTTGGAAAGGCATCTGGTCCAAACTACGTAAAACTTCTAGGGCGGCTACCACTACTCAAACATTATTCTTTATTTATAATAGGCTTTTATTTACACCTGCCGTTCTATGTAAGCATTTTTCAAGGTAAACAACCTTTACAACGCAACTTTTACCACGCAGTGCCTTTACAACGCAACTTTTACAACGCAAACCATTACAACGCATTGCGCTGGGGGGCGCTCTAGGATAGGGAATAGGTTTAATGTACTATCCAACACCTTCCCTACTATCCACGGGGACTGGAGTTGGAATAGTAAATTAAACAATTCACTATCCAGCGCCTAAAAGCACTATGCGTTGTAATGGTATGCGTTGTAAAAACCGCGTTGTAAAAGCATGCGATGTAAAAGCATGCGTTGTAATGTCATACATCCATTTTTCAACCACCCCGGATACATGTTGGACCTGCTCTTCTATTAATGCTGACCTGTTTCATATGTTATTCATTTGCCCACAGGTACAAACTTTTTGGAACAAAGTATGGTTAAAGATCAATTCGATATATGGTACTTCATTTCCTTTTTCTGTTGTTCATATTTTTTGGGGTAGTCTTTCCTCTATTTGGGAGAAGGTTTCCCTTAATGTCAAAATTATCGATTTGTTACTAGCACTTGCCTTCCAACAAATTACTATTAATTGGAAAGATTTTTCGAAGATTTCATGCAGAGCTTGGTGGTACACTGTTTGTCATAATCATAGGTTGGACACTTCCTTTGTATTCCCGCCTCAAATGGCTATGAAACGTGTTGACTTGTGGTCTCCTGTCACAACATTTATTGACAATAGTGCCAAAACATATTCTTGGCCAAGGCCGTCTCAACAAGAGGTTCCCAAACCACCCTGATATCCCTTATATCTCTATAAGTTTCTGTCATATTTTTTACAGTGCATATGTAGTTCATTTCATATGTTATTATTATTATTATTAGATCGGTTTTGTACAGCGCACAGTTACCCTAGAGCATCCCGGCGCTTTGCCAACAGAAAAAAATCAAAAGTAGCAAAGACAGAACAGGTTAGCAGAAGAGGGGAGTTTTGAGTTGTTTTCGAAAGCGCAGAAGACAGGGTTCGGCGCGAAGACCTAGAGGGAGGGCATTCCAGAGGGTGGCGACATTGACGGAAAATCTCCTTCCGCCTGATCGGGCCTTTTTCACCCTGGGGACAGCAGTCAGGTGTTGATGGTCTGAGCGTAAGGTTCTACTGGCTTTATACGGGATCACCATCTTTTGAAGGACGGGGGGGCCTTTGCCTTGCAAGATTTTATGTGCCAGGCAAAGGGATTTAAATTTAACTCTTTCCCGTATTGGCAGCCAGTGTAACGCCCTCAGTGCTGGTTTTGCCGAACGAGACATCGGGATGTTGTAAAGCATTCGTGCTGCCGCATTCTGAACTTGTTGGAGTCTGTTCAGAGTGCTCTCAGGGGCACCGAGGTAGATCGCATTACTAAAGTCTAATCTAGACATAATCAGGCCCTGGATTAAAAGTTTCCTGGATGAAAACGGAATGAGGGGTAGTATCTTACGTACCGATCGGAGAAGACCAAAACAAACACCCGCTAATTTGGAGGCTTGAGTTCTGAGAGAAAGATATTGCTCCAACCAAATGCCCAGGCTCTTGATCTCAGCCTTTGGTTCAGGAGGAGAACCTAGGCAACTGGGCCAGGCCAGGCAAGGGAGAGAGATGTTTTTTGGTCCCATAAGCATAATCTCCGTTTTGGACCCATTCAGTTTAAGTGCCGAGTCCCCCATCCAGGCGTGGACCTTTGAAAGGCAGTCGTGGAGTGTCTGGGAGTTTTCTGTGGATTGGGAGAGGGCGAACACCAGTTGGGTGTCGTCGGCATAGCTCACGATCTTGATGTTAAATGGAGCAACCACTTCCTCCAAGGGGGCCATATACACGTTAAATAGTGTAGGGCTCAGAGAAGAGCCCTGAGGCACGCCACAATGGAGGTGAGTGGATGCCGATCGTGCGCCCCCTTCCCAGACCTGGAAAGATCTTTCGCTGAGGAATGACCTAAGCCACTTCAGCGCAGTCCCCCTCACTCCGGCATCCGACAGTCTCTGGAGTAACACTCGGTGGTTAACAGTGTCGAACGCTGCACTCAGGTCCAGGAGGATCACTGTCACTGATCCCCCTGAATCCAAGATGCAGCGTGTCTCCTCCATGACTGCCAGCAAGGCGGTGTCAGTGCCTTGACCCGGGCGAAAACCTGTTTGAGAGCTTCTTAAGACACCATTGGACTCAACAAAATTAGATAACTGAAAGTTAACTAATTTTTCCGTAATTTTGCTAAGTCCTGGGAGGAGCGAGATGGGCCTGTAATTGGCCATATCTAGGGGGTCTAGGGAGGTTTTTTTTAAGAGGGCTTTCACTATTGCGCTCTTCCAATTAGGTGGGACCGTCCCCGTCCCTAATGAGGCATTGATAACTTCGGTGATGGGCTCCACGATGGACGGGGCAACCTGTTTGAGGATCCTCATGGGGGCAACATCCCGGGGGGATCCACTCTTGATTGAACATAGGACTTTAAGGACTTCGTCCTTAGAGACTGGCCCAAAGGAATCCAAGGTTGTCTGAGGATGGCCTTCCTCCTCCAGTATCTTAGGTCCCATCTTGGGCAGGGGTAGAGAAGTGAGGATTTTTTCAATTTTTGTGTGGAAGTATTCTGCTAAATTGTTGCATTTAGCTTCCAAGTTCTCAGTGGGGGCAGAAGGTGTAGGAACCTTCAGAAGTTTTTTGACCACCAAGAAAGTTTCTCTTGCGGAGTTGGAGGCATTACTAATTTTTTCCTAAAAAAACTGAGTTTTGGCCAGCCGGATGGCGATCTTATAACTCCTCATTGCCGCTCGGTATTCCATCTTACTAGCTGCCTCCCAGTTTTTCCCCCAGGCACGCTCTAATTTTTTGCACGCCCTCCGCATAACCCTCAGCTCAGGTGTATACCAGGGAGCGGTAAGTAGTCTTTTCCCCTTTATTCCTGTCGATCTAATAGGAAGGACGGCGTCTAAGGTATTCGACATCCACCTACAGAAGTCTGCTTCGGCAGCGACAGGCTCTTGTGACAGTAGTGGTCGTGAGGCTTCCAGACTACAAGTGAGGTCTTCCACTGATAACCTGGCCCAGGGTCTGTCAGGAGTACCAACATTAGAGAGGGGGGTGCTCTCAGACTTAGTTTCCCATGTAAAAGGGATCAAGAAGTGATCCGTCCATGGCAGAGGGATAGGGGGGGAAGCTTTCAGGGTGGGAATATTGGCAAAGATGGGATCTAACAAATGGCCTTTGTTATGTGTGGGCTCCAGGTTATTAAGGTCCATCCCATAAGTTTTAAGGTCATGTACGAGGGCAGACGCCAGCCGTTCTTCCTGGACGTCAAAATGGAGATTAAGGTCTCCCAGGGCAATGAAATTTGTGGCAGAGGCAGCACAGACCATTACCATTTCTGTAAGTGAACTGGCGAAATTACCATTATTTCCTGGGGGGTGATAGACTAGCAGCCCTGACATGGTGACAGTAGGTGAGATTTGGAAAGAGAACTTGCAGCTCTCGCAATCTTCCACCTCGCCTTTCTGAATTCTGCAGGTAAGTGAGTTTTTATACATAATGGCAACGCCTCCTCCTCGACCCAACGGTCTATCCTGTGCAAGAATAAGAAAACCAGGAGGAAGGGCGTTAACCATGTCTGCATCTGAACCCTGCGTCAACCATGTTTCTGTTAGAAACAGGATATCTAACTCCTGTTCCAGAATGAGGAGATTCACCTCAAGCGAATGCTTAGGGAGAGATCTGCAATTCAAGAGACCGAGCCGTAGAGTGTGTATTCCCACTGTTTGATTAAGGGGGTGACATAAAGCACAATAAGTATAAGGTAGAGGGTCCATCTTGCACAGGGTGCAATATAAAAGTGGCAGGGAGCGCATACGAAGTAATGCATCTCTGGAATAAGTGCGGGGGGTACCTGGTGAAATCGGCAGAGTGGCTGGCCCTAGGCTCGTCTGGGCGCGGACGGGCGCAGACGGGCACAGACGGGCATGACTCTGGCACGACTCTGGCACGACTCTGGCACAGGTCCGGCCCGTCCGCTGAGCGCGTCCGCTGCGCGGAGTCATGGCCGTTCTTTATGACCGCTGCTAGAGCGCGTCACTCACGCACCCCCACCCAATATGGCTGCCAAAGTTAGAGACAACCAGCCCTCGGCGTCTACACTCGGCCGAGAGCTGACCGGGGGCAGAGGGAGGGGGGAGAGGTACAGAAGCGCTATGAACAGGACTGAAAGTCTCTACACGCCTTTTAAATCAAGCATGATAGGAACCAACAATGCGCAAAAACAAAAATAAACTCAGAGCAGTTTTAAAATTATTCAATGAAATGCTAAAAGCGCTAAAAGCGCACTGTGCAAAGAAAAGCACAGAGACCTCCCGGCTTCCGCCTCAGGAGGGAAATGAGCAGCTGTTTGGCAGTACGAACAAACACTCCCAGGGCCCTTTATGACCGCTGCTAGAGCGCGTCACTCACGCACCCCCACCCAATATGGCCGCCAAAGTTAGAGACAACCAGCCCTCGGCGTCTACACTCGGCCGAGAGCTGACCGGGGGCAGAGGGAGGGGGGAGAGGTACAGAAGCGCTATGAACAGGACTGAAAGTCTCTACACGCCTTTTAAATCAAGCGTGATAGGAACCAACAATGCGCAAAAACAAAAATAAACTCAGAGCAGTTTTAAAATTATTCAATGAAATGCTAAAAGCGCTAAAAGCGCACTGTGCAAAGAAAAGTACAGAGACCTCCCGGCTTCCGCCTCAGGAGGGAAATGAGCAGCTGTTTGGCAGTACGAACAAACACTCCCAGGGCCCTTTATGACCGCTGCTAGAGCGCGTCACTCACGCACCCCCACCCAATATGGCCGCCAAAGTTAGAGACAACCAGCCCTCGGCGTCTACACTCGGCCGAGAGCTGACCGGGGGCAGAGGGAGGGGGGAGAGGTACAGAAGCGCTATGAACAGAACTGAAAGTCTCTACACGCCTTTTAAATCAAGCGTGATAGGAACCAACAATGTATTGTTTTTCTCTTATATTGTATCTTATATTCCTTATGCAATTTCTTAATTTCTAAATATCGTGATTGCAATTTGATATTGTACATTTATAGCATGTACTTTGTATGGTTACCTGATTTTCTTTTCAATAAAATTATTTAAACTACAACATTAAAAAAAGAAAGAAAAAAAGAAAGGGGGTCTGTAAAAGAAACCCAATGGCAACACAGTGATGGCCGAGTCAGACCACCTTGTTGCCAGCAGACTGTGTCAATATTCAAGATGCAACAATAGGTTTATCAAAATTTACCACCACACAATCACCTTTACAACATTTTTGATCAGGTCCAATACAACGCGCCTTCCTGCCCCTATTAATGTGCTGGGCGCCCAAAGACACACTATCAACATGTCTGCTCAACCACATGCATAACCTTGATTTTAGCTGATCATAATTCTCCTGCAACCCCTCCTATAAACGGAGGACGTTATTCAAGACAATTACATAAGGTTTAGCATTGGTCGAAAGATTGATGGTTATATCTGCAGACGCGATAGCTGAGACACAATCACTGCTAGTCGATTTGCCTGTATGGATATCATTTTAGGCAGTCCGCTTGATGGAGGTATTAAGATGGGCAGATGATCAGTCACAGACATTCCCAGCTCACCTGTAGGTAAACGAGCACTCAGAGGGTCTACATTAGTTGGATTGGCCACTTCCCCTGAAACATTACTTGCTTTATCCCACCTACAGGATCAAGATAGCAAGCTACTCCCCCCACTGGATTGCCAGTTGTAGAGGCATGCACATCGTGGTTTACTCTCTCAATTTTGCCTACTATATTAGGGTGTTTCTTAAACTGAGAGGTTAAATCTAGAAGTGCATTCTAAATAGCACCTATTCTTTTAAAACATTCTTCAAAATATATTTTAACCAAACATTCAACTCTGGAATATGAATGATCCAACAACTCACAGACTAGACTTTTCATCCCTCCCTTACTGACTTTGAAAGAGACAGAGGATGCTTTATCAATCATAGAATTAGATTTTATGGGGACTTTCTCTCTCTTTTACCTCTTGGTGGACAGATACTGAGAATGTAGTAAGCTATGCAAATTGTCAATATTACCATAGAAAACAGCATGATGCTCTTCAACCACAATGGTCACAGGATTAGTCTCAATAGGTGGGCCACTTCCCTTGGGTATTAGAACAGAACTAATCTTTTGTGATGGGGGAGACTTGGAGCGCTAATCCTCCTGGATCCAACCACAGCCTGGCCAGAAGCGTACAATCCCAGTTCCTCCTCTGCCGTAGTGGTCTCTTCACTTAAAGCACCCATACCTGAGGTAAAAAAGGACCTGATAGAAGATTTGGTGTGGGTGCTGCTGGCATGTTACAATTATTATTTGAAATGATACACTTATGTTTCCCCATGCCATCGAGAGATCCTGGAGCGGGCTAAGGAAGGGTGACGGGGTTCAATCACATTTGACCAAAGACGTGCTCAGACGTGCTGAGTCTTGGGCTGGTCTTTGCGGGGGCACAGCGCGGTCATGTCTCATGCAGTGGGTCCAGAAGATGTGATTTATGCCAAGTGGCCCCTCCTCCAGCACCTGAAAAGCCAAGAAACTTCCAGATTTTGAGTCCCAGCCCAAGGGCAACAAATAGCTGAGAGTGTGTCCCGTACTGTGATCCAGAAGGCGTGATTTATGCACATTGGCCCCTTCTGTAGAACCTACGAGGCCAACAGGCTTCTGAGCTCTTAAGTCCCAGCCCAAGGGCAGCAAGCAGCTGTGTTTCTGGGAAGACGCCTAGAGGCTTCAATGTCTGTGAAGGAGACAAGTCTCATCTTGTTTATTAATAAAATGGGGATGAAAAGACTGGGTGTAATGAGGCTACCCATTGTAGTCTAAGCATTACAAGTTGTGCTGACAGCAATGCTCTTAGACTTTAGTGCTTTTTGTAAAGGTTCACATACAGTACATTTGCCGTTATTCTGTTTAATATTTTAGGTATTGGAGATCAGGTCCTCCAAACTTGGCGGTTTGGATAGCCTGAACACTTCACTTCTAAACGACAGGCGCTAACTCAAGACGTGAAGTGATTGTATATTCAGTGCTTCCACCTAACTGTAAATGTGTACGTTCACATCAGAACACCTTGTATGCCTACCTAGCCCCTACAGTACAGCATCAAAACATTAAAATGATGGGGGGGCGTGGCTTAGTGCTCATCGGAGATGGCGGCGCTGAGGTGAAGCTCCGCGGCGGCGTTGGAAACTATCCCGCTCTATGCCTACCTTCTCCTGCTTAAGCCGCATGATTTAGCACCGGACCGCCTCTGGATACCGCGGCGCTGCTCCGAAGCTCTTTTCATGAGTTGACGACGGAATTCTCTTCAGACGCGCGCCTCAGGATCCCGGCCGATGTCGCGGCCGCCATTTTGTCTGCCTGCCGATGCGCTGTTAGCGCTTCTACCTACTGCCGGTATTTGGAAGCCTGGCCGGAAATATGCCTCATTTGCATGTCGCATTTGCCCGCTTTTTCTCGTGACTGTTTTTCTTATAAATAGGAGCTTTCCTGATGCTTGCTTCAAGTTGCTCACTTTTTGCCACCTCATCTCTATTGTTTTCCGCCATTTTGGGAAGCTGCTCGCCTGTCCTTTAGCTCTATGGGTAAAATTTCGTGGATATTGATATGTGGGCCTCCTCATTATTATTCGCTCTGTCACAACTGGCACAGTCTATGCTCCTATCATCAATAAACAGTGCTGCATTTTATTTCATTTGAAGCAGAGGGCTCATCTGGTCATTCTCCTCATTCGAGCTGGTTGCTGTTGTTCCTTTCCCAGGACCTCTTCTGTTTCCCGCCGTGCTACAATTGTCTTTTGTGCTTGTCTACTCTGCAACTACGATCAAGCTTTGGCGTTCGCCTTTGCTGGGCCCGGGATTGCGACGTTCCCTTATTGTGAAGTCTTTTGGCAGCTCTAGTCTTCTCATCCTCAGTGGATAAGCGTGTGCATATGCCAAACACTTTTTCTAGCATGCAGCTCTTAACAATACGTGGACTTTACTCTTCATGAAACTTTTTTGTTGTCTATTTGGCACCTATTTTTCCTTAGTGACTGTAACGTTTTGCAGTCCCCTTTATGGGCAGGCTTAAATCCTCATTACGCATGCCCTCCACATCTAAGGTTGCTTTTGTGAAAAACTCTAAGGTTTTTTCAGCCTTCTCCAAATTAGAGGATTCTCTTGCATCCTCTGGCTCTGACACAGCAATGGAGTGTTCGCAGTCTTCACTGCCAGCTTCGGCGAAGACCAACGCTAAAAGGCTAAAAAAGGATCCCCCTTCACCACCTAAACGACTCTCTGGTGTTTCCATGGAACTTTTATTGGATGAGATACGATCTTTCCGGCCTTTCTTGGAAGAAATTAGATCTCTGCGTCCCTTTATGGAAGAAACCAATGTCAAACTTCAGACGCTTACTGATAATTGGTCACAGATTGACACAAGGGTCTCTTCTGTTGAGCATTCTGTTACATCTCTCCAGGAAACTTGCTCCACAGTATCGAATCTGAACTCTCAAGTTTCCAACCTTCAGAGACAGGTGGAGGAGTTGGAAAACAGAAATCGACGCAATAACCTTCGCATTTACGGCCTGGCAGAGGGACTTGAAGGTTCTGATCCACTCACCTTCTTTACTTCCTTTCTTCCTAAAGTCCTTCGTCTTCCGGAAGGAACAACCCTCAATATACAACGTGCCCATCGGCTAGGCCGTTTGCCCTCGGCGGCTTCCCCTTCACAAAGACCGAGGGGAGTCATTCTTTACTTCCTGGAATATACAGATCTTTTGAAGGTTTTGGCGGCTGCCAAAGCGGCTCCCAAGTTGTCATGGTCTGGCTCCACCTTATTTTTTGCCCAGGATTACGCAAAGGCTACCGCAAATCGCCGAAAAGCATTCTTGAACTTGAGAGATGACCTTTGCTCAATGGGAGCAAGATATGGCCTCTATCACCCTTGTTTGTTTAAAGTCACCTATAATAACAAGACCACTACTTATGAGGATCCGGTTCGCCTGCAAAGCTTTATTAATGCCCACAAGTCATTTGCCATGGATGCTTCTGGGTCCTCTTCCTCTGCTCCTGGTTGAATTGTTTTCTCATTGATTGTTTTCTCATTGCTTTACCTCTCACATGTTTTCTTCTTTCGTCGTATGGTTGCATGATGTTTACTCTTCACCTCGACTAGTTTTTGTTCTCGTTCTGTTTCTGTTCCAAATTGCACTGTTGTTATTACTGTTTTTCTTTACGGTTCTTATCTTTGTTTATGGTTCATCCTTTTACTCTCTCCTTTTTTTTTACCATGCAGGATGTTCTTTGCCCTATTCCATGATGTTTCCCTGCCTTCCCGCTGAGTTAATCCTGGATGTGTCGCCTCATACGTGTGGCCCTGACCCTCCCCGATTCCTTCTCGTTTTCTCTTTTTGTAGGTATGTTACTTGCATGCTTCCTCCCTCTGTTTTTTGTTCTGATTTGTCTTTTTTACCCCTGTATCTTTTTTCCTCTATGTGTTCATGACTATTATTTCTCGTTGCACGGTTTTTGTCTCTTTTCTCCCTTGCTTTCTCCTTTGTTTCTTTCTTCTCTTTCTTTCTTATATGTTTTTTTCAGATTATGTATATCCGATTCCTCTCTACCCTCTTATTCTGTTTTTTCAGAATCTTTCTCAATTTTATGCGTTACTTTTTCCTTCTGCATCTTCTTTCATTCTCGCGTACCTCTTCCTCCATTACTTTTTCCTACTTGTCATTCAGTATTTCTTATCTCTCTTCTTCTTATTCATGGGTTGTTACTCGTGCTCCATTTACACTTTATTTATTGATTTAATGTTTATGCTATGTCCTTAAATATAATTTCATGGAATGTTAAGGGTATAAATTCCCCAATCAAACGTCAACGTATTTTGTCACACCTTGCCAAATTGAATGTCGATATTGCTTTTCTTCAAGAGACTCATCTCTCTGATGTGGAATCAGCTAAGCTTAAGAGGGGATGGGTGGGTGAAGCCTTTTATTCGCAAGGTGATGGCAGACGAAATGGTGTTGCAATTCTGTGCCGCAGATCTCTTCCTTTTACAGTCCTTTCCCAAGAATCTGATACTAATGGCAGATGGACCCATGTCAGACTATCTCTTAGAGGTGTTCCAATCTCGCTTCTTAATGTCTATGGACCCACCATGGGCGAACCCCTTTTTTGGGCTGATTTTTCTCCACATATCACCCAATTTATGGATGATAATTTTATTCTCGCTGGAGATTGCAATCAACCCCTAGACCCGTTTATAGATAGGAACTCTACCGCCACCTACATTCCTACTAAATCACATAAGCTTTTCGCCCAAGCTATATCTCAACATAAACTTGTTGACTCCTGGAGAATATGTAACCCGACCCTAAAGGAGTTTACCTTCTACTCTCCACTACATCGATCCCAATCACGATTGGACTACATATTTGTTTCTCATAATCTTGCCCAAACGCTTACTGCAGCTGAGATTGGTCCCATTTTACTTTCGGATCATGCCCCTGTTGTAGTCAGCTTGGATGTACTCCCCAAGATTAATGGACCTAGGAGATGGCGTTTTAATAATGCTCTTCTTTTGGATCCCAAATTTTCCACCTCCTTCATTGCCTTCTTCGATGAATTTTTTCTTTTAAATGAAGTTCCACCCATATCCAAACAAATAGTTTGGGACGCTTTTAAAGCAGCTGCGCGTGATTTTATTATTGGCTTTGTCGCAAAAAAACGCAGAGCTGCTCGCCAATTCACTAAAAGCCTCCTTGATGACATTAAGCGATTGGAACACGCCTATTTCACTTCTCATTCCCAAGATAGTCTGACAGCTTTAGTTTCTGCTAAAATGAAATACAATACCAAATCCACGGAAGATGCTTCCCTTTATTTGCTTAAATCAAGTGCCAAGTTCTATGGGGGCAGGAATGGAGCTGGGAAAATCCTTGCTAACTATCTAAAGGTAAAACATAATAAAGTAAATATCGACTCTGTTTTTGACACTAACGCTCATTTGCAACACAAGGATGCTGATATCCTTGCTACATTCTCCAGCTTTTATGAAACTTTATACACTTCTGATACCCAACCTTCCCTCCAATCTCTTACACATTTTTTTCGAATATCCAAAAGCCTGCGCACTTTCCTCTTGACCTTTCCTCTTTAGAAGCTGACCTTTCACAGAAAGAATTGTTTACTGCACTCCAGCGTCTCAAACTTAACAAAGCCCCTGGCCCTGACGGCTTTACTGTTGAGTTCTACCTTCATTTCTCTAAGATATTAATTCCCAAATTACATTCCCTTCTTAATACTTTCACTGCACTTGGCGCCTCGTCAGGGACGTTTTCCGATGCACATATTTGTTTAATACCTAAACCCGGGAAAGATGTGCAACACTGCAAAAACTATAGGACCATTTCCCTTGTAAATATTGATTACAAACTCTTTGCTAAGTCATTGGCGATCAGACTAGATCATTTACTTCCTGATCTTTTAGGCGAAGAACAATCTGGTTTTGTTAAAGGCCGATATATCACGGATAATACCAGACTTTTATTTAACATTTTATCGAAATCTTCTCATTTCCAACACTCCCTTGCAGCGATAGCCTTGGATGCAGAGAAGGCATTTGATAGGGTCGAATGGCCTTATCTCTTCCACACTCTCGATTGGTTTGGTTTTGGCCCTAAATTTGTTTCTTTAGTCTCCTTGTTATATTCTCACCCTCGAGCCGCTGTTTATGCGAATGGCCAAATTTCTCCCTACTTTGACCTAGGTAGAGGAGTTTGTCAAGGCTGTCCCCTCCCCCCATTTCTTTTCAATCTTGCCCTAGAACCTTCCCTATCCAAACTTCGCCAAAACCCCAATATTCACGGATATCAGATTGCGGAGTCTTCTATTAAATTTGCGGCTTATGCAGACGATATCTTGCTCTTCATTTCCAATCCCGTTGTTTCCATTCCTGCCTTTTTAGAGGAAGTACGGTTTTACTCCTCTATTTCTGGTTATAAGCTCAATAATGATAAATGCGAAATTCTGCCCCTGACGAAGTTTACTTTTAAACCTGACTTTATGCATCTAATTTTATTTGGAGTCCCTCTCACATTAAGTATTTAGGTTTGCACATTACCCCTTCCATCCCTGAAACTGTCTCTTTATGTTTGACTAAATGCATCCAGAAGATCTCTGATCTCACATCCAGGTGGCATCCCCTCTATTTGTCCTGGTGGGGCCGTTTAGACACTATTAAGATGATGTTGTACCCCATTATTCTTTATACAATTTCCAATATCCCTGTCCCTATCCCAGCCAAACTTTTTAAGAAGATTAATTCTATCCTTTCCTCCTTTCTATGGCAAAACAAAAGATCTAGAATGTCTCTTGCTAGACTTATTCGCCCTGCTTCAGAAGGTGGGGTTAATTTTCCTGATTTCCCAGCTTATCAGAAGGCATTTTTGTTACGTCAAGCCTCCCTTTGGCTGCAGGACCCTACTTCACCCTGCCCCTTATGGACTAAGGTTGAGCGCCTCTTCCTCTCCCCCTTCTCCTTTGCTGGGTACATTTCTTTCTCCCGCAAACCCTCCTCGATTCCTACCCCTATTCATAAATTCAGTGTCAAACTCCTCCTATCTTCTTGTCCTACACCTCCTACGACTGTTGCTGCCTTTCTCTCAACCACTGTCTGGCATAATACATTTCTTCTGATTCATGGTAAACCCTTTTATTGGAAATCTTGGAGGTCCAAAGGTTTAATTTGGATTTCACAACTTTTTTCTCATTCTACCTTTCTACCTTTTCATACCTTACGCTCTACCTTTGCTTTACCCTTATCTTTTGCTCCTAAATATCTTTTACTTAAAGCGGCAGTCATGGAGGTCTACACAACACTTTCGCAGGCGCCACCTACATTTTCCCCCACTCCTCCTGATCCCTCACTTCAACTTCACTCTGCTTTGCGAGCTTCTCCTACAGCCTCTGCTTTATACAAGCATCTTCATGCACATACCATCCCCAGGCCCAAGTCTAAAGTGGAGGAGCAATGGGAACAGGATTTTTCCATTTCTTGGCCGGTTTCTTTTTGGGACAGGATCTGCACTAAGGTCCGTAAAACCTCCAGGGCAGCGTCTTTAACGCAATCCATGTTTTTTATTTACAATCGATTGCTCCATACACCTTCTACCCTCAATAAACGCTTCTCCTCTACTCCAGATGTCTGCTGGTCTTGTTCTCTGCCCAAAGCCACCCTGTTTCATATGTTATTTCTCTGCAAAGATGTTCGTGCCTTTTGGTTGCAGGTGTGGGCTCAAATTAATGTTATCTTTCCACCTCTATTCCCTTTTCTTCCACTCATCTCTTTTTGGGAAGCCTTTCCCCTTGCTGGGACGGCACTGCTCTTAATGTCCGTATTGTTGATTTGTTATTGGCTGTTGCTTTCCAACAGATTATTATCAACTGGAAGTCTGCATCTACTATTTCTTTCAAAGCATGGTGGAATAATGTGTGTCACAATCACAGGCTGGACACTGCTTTTGTTTTTCCTGCTCAGATGGCAGCTAAACGTGTAGACTTATGGCTTCCTGTTATACTGTTTTTGGATACATGTGCATCTCGTTCATTTTCTCCACGGCCTGCTCAGCAGGAGGTTTCTAAACCTCCTTGATGCCCTTGTCATTCCTTTTCCTTTGTTTAACACTACTACTTGCATACCCATCTTTGCATTTGCTTTCATGTATAATTACTTTGTTCATACCTTTTGCTTATTATTGCCCATGATAAGTTTGTTGTATTTTCCTCAAGTATATTATGTCTTCAGATGTTCCTTTCTCTCATTTCCCCCTTTTTCCCCACCCATCCCCATAATTATTTTGCTGTAGCATGTAATGATACCTTTTGTATTTTGCTTAATAAACTTTTATTGAACTTAAAAACATTAAAATGATAACTGAAGGCGTAAATCATTCTCAATTGCACTAAAGATTACCCAGTATGGTGATTTTCCTTATTTTTCTAAATAAAATGATCTTTACCTACAAATAAAATGCTGTAGCAAAAGTATTCCCAATACATACAACGAATACACCCAACTACAAGGTACTTGAATATTACAATGAATAAAGGCATTTCACATGAAGAGTATTAGCGTCTCCTTCGCTATGGCGGAGGAGCGTCACCCACTGCTTTCTAGTAGTGTGAGAAGCAGAAACATAAAATAGTAATAACCTTTAGTTATTACCATTTAATGTTTGCTTTGCGCATTGCAGACAGGCAGGTGGGTGGAGCTGCTCTGCTCTTTGAGCAGGGCAGGGTAAGAGTGGTTTGCCCAAACCAGTCATGCGCACTCTGCCCTTCATATAGAGCATACCCACCCCATAAGCCCCTGGCTAGGCACCGTCCCGACTAATCACAACACTGCTTGCAGTGTTGTGATTGGCTTAGTGGAGGTAGCCTGGCTGGGAGGCATGAGAGCAGGAGCCGAGAAGACGCAGGACCCGGCCTCAAGGTAAGTAAAAAAGTGTTTTTGAATTAAACCCCCGTGCGACCCCCGTGACATCCCCTCCCCCCCGTGACCCCCAAGGCCTGCCTCCTCACCCGGGAACCATGCCGGCCGCAACTGTTCAGTGGGTTTGTTTGTACCAAAATGTCTCTATAAGCAAAGTACCCTTGAGGTTATATAATGTCTCATCACCCTGGCTAGCAAAGTACCCACTGCATGTTGCAGTGAATGTGTCATACTGACTGTATACAGTGAAGGTAAGTAATGCCACTCACCATATGACCTCTGACTGCAGAATCATACATGGTGCAGGTTCCTCTACTTCCTATCCAGCGAAAGTATTAGACGGCCCTTGATTTCTCTTAGGGTTTAGGTGTTATTTCAAGTCTTTATCATTGCCATAGATCTTCTTTTCTCTCTTCCCTAAAGTATTTCTTAAGGAACTTTTCCAATCCCCATTTAAGGAGCTTCCATGATTGCTCATTTGCGTTCATACTTCACATCTTTCGCTTTAAAGTCAGTTCTGTTCGTCAGGTATATTTTTGTATGACCACTAAAACTTAAATTGCTACGAGCTCCTCTCTGCCCAAAACCTATATTTATTTTTGTGTCTGGCCTTTTAGCATGTTTTGGAAAAATCTAATTATCATGTGCATCTACTTGAATGTGGACTGGGTATTTGGAAACCTTCCATCAAGGGATGGCTTTTGTGTTAAGGAGGAGAAGCGTCACCCTACTAAAAAAATGCCTCAAAGGATAGAAAAATAAAATGGTAATAATGTCCATTTATTACCATTTTGTTTTTCAGAACTCCGCCAGAGCTGAGCAATAGGACGGGGGTGGGCTTTCTGAATATGCTGCTGCCACGCAGGCACCAGCAGAAAGCAGTGGCAGGCAGGGCACCTAGGTTTAAAGTGTGCATGTCTTTTTGGCCGGCCATCTTGTAATGGCCAGTCAGACATGCTGAATTTAAACCTCTCTAACCTACCTGTCTTATGACAGCTGGATTAGAGACAGGATAGGGCTCCAGTGCCCTCGGGAGTGGCAAGAGAGGTCGCTCCCTCCAATCCTGGCGCTCCTCTCATGCAGCATGAGAGCAGCGCCAGGATTGGTTACAGCAGTTTCCTGAAGCCTGTCTGTTTGCCTTGAGAGAAGACCAGATCAAGGAGGAGGACGTAGCACCAGGAAGAAAGTAAGCTGAATGATTTATTTATTTATTATTTTTGTCCCCCCGCCTCACCATCTCACTTACATGCCAGTCGCCACTGCTTGCATCTTGGACAAACGAGCACCGGACTAGAACTCCCTGTAACTTGAAGTACTTCTTTCTTCAGCTGTCTCTTCCAAATCCAACCTCTTCAGATGGCAACTCTCGCAGTTACATATATTAGTCGACATCCAGCACATAAACAAGACACATCAGCCAATCACACACACACACACATTTAGTACATATCCCACCACATGAGATCATGTACACAGGCAGCTAACAGAATGTTCAAACATCACATGAAACATTGACATTGAAAAAAGATCTTCATAAGTGAAACACTCAAACGTAAACATGCAATGATAGCGTTTGTGCCTGTATTTAAAGAAGTATGCAAAAATGTGCTGGATGACATTTTTGAATTAATCTCAGCCACTGGTAACTGCTCAGGCTCCATCCCAGTCTATCGTTATTTTGCACAGCATGTCACCTCACTTTGGACCCAGCTATATGCAAATCATTCTTGACCCTGCTCCAATTGGAACAGTCCTGCTCGAACTGCCAACTGTCAGGGAGTACGTGGTTTAGCAATGCGGGCTGCCCTGTGGCCATGCTGAGCAGAGTCAAGACTGATTTGCATATGGCTGGGCCCAAACTGAGATGGCAGGGTAGGCAAAAAATGATGGATTGCGAATGCGGCCTGAGCGATTGCCAGTGACTGAGATTAATTCACGCATTTCATCAATTTACCTTGTTGATTTTTTATTTAAAAAAGAGCACAATAAAAGGGAAAACAGGAAATAAAAGAACAAAAATGTGTTTGTTTCTTTTTATAGCCTATGTTGCTCAGATTCAGAACTTTAGTTTTAAGGAAATGCCTTTTGAGTTCCACATGTTGATTGATACTTCTTAACTACTTCTGTATTCAACTGAATGCTAACATGTTATTTGGCACACCACTAAATAATGCTTACCATGGTATTTATAATCTTCCAAAACTTTGTCATAACAAAAGCCACATATTTTTTGCAACCGAATTGAAAACATAAAACTAGCAGCCATTTCGTAAGTGGGATACCACTCCACATGGAAGAAAAGTTCAGAAAACCACAGATTATGTGACTCAGCTCACTGCTTGTCATAGACAAGAAAAGTCCCGGTGCTCAAGGTTTTTCTCAGAAGTCCACATCCACCCAAAATGCATAGGGCAAAAGTGAGGACAGGCCTTAGATTGTAGTCCCTTTCGATCACTGGACTTGTTTTTGGTCTATGTTAATGAGATTCTTTTAAGGGTTCCCATGGCAGCATGGACAGTTTCTCTGTCTTTCGTATGCCATGTGTAAGGTTCAGAAGGATTCCACAAGCACTTATAAATTTAAATTCCTATTTTGAGTAACTTTATAAATGGGCTAGATTTTCCCCATCCCTGGAGTTACCAACAGCAGGGAGGGCCAGTAACTCAACCAGTGGAGAAAATTCAGCCTATTATGAGTTGTACAATGGAGATCTACTAAATTAGTAATTATTGCGAAATTAATAATTGTGTGTCTAATTCCCCCAGTAATTGCCCATTTTGGGCCGGGTTTTCATCAAGAGATTTCAGCTGTTTTTAGCCACTGAAACCTTAGGATGAAAGTGAACTGATCAGTGGTATTTCTGGAAATCTCAAATTCTGATGGTGCTGGTAACTTTGATATCGGCCATTTCAGAATTAAGAGGCCACTGTAATGAGGGCCTAAGTGGGCAATCTATCTCAGGTGCTTCAGCAGAAGTCCAATATAATAAATTGTCTATGGGGAAGTAAGGTGGAAAGACATGCTGTTATGGCTGGGAAAGGTTTAATAATTTTGGTTGGGGAGGGGGGGGAGGAACATGGCGGCTGCAGGCTAGCGGTCGCGATACCCTGCTCTAGCTCACACGAGCGTTCTTAACCGGGATCTCTCGGATGAGGGCTAAACTAAGGAGGCTCTTGTTTTTTATTTCTTTTTGAGCGTATATCACCGCTGCGCTGTCTTCGCATGTCTTCGCATGTAAAAGACATTTATTTTCAGCTTTTGCACTTTTTCACGGAGTTGCAGTAATTTACTGAAAACCCTCTATGTTTGGGCTCGCTGGGGGTGTGTCATGTTTGAGTCCCTACCCGGCGGTAACTTACGTGTTGTCGACCCAGTCAACCTCCCACACTCTAATTGCTTCTGCTTCTGTTTCTGCGTCGGCTCCCTGGAGGTGGAACCGAGCCGCCCTGGAGTGCAGACGAGAAAGGCGGGCTCGTTCTCTCCGAAGGGACACTGTAGTGGCAGCTGCAGGACCGGGGGGAGATAACCTGCAAACAGAGGCGGCGAACCGAGGCAGAGACAAGGACAACTCCGCGCAGGATTTTCCACAGCGCAAGGAGGCGAAAGGCTGTGGGAGAGACATTCTTCTAACGAACAAGGTGAAGGGGTTACAGAGAGCGGGGGTGGAGGAGGTGGTTGCTAAACAGTTGGAGGCTGGGATTTTGTTACACCCTAGCTTGGAACCTGAGAGTGAAATAAATGCAACGAGTACAACGCAAGCTATAACCCCCGCAAATAATTTGTATTCTCTCAGGAGCAGAGCTATTACTCACTGTAAACAAGTAACAAATCTGACACCTACAATACCCAGAAAAGGCCGTAGGGGTAAAACATCAGCTAAAGTACGGAGCACAGTAAACAAACAAGGGAGGTTAATTCCAGAAAAACCTAACTTTATCCCAGTACTGGAGACTTCCCAGGCATCCGAGCAGGAGTTTCAAGATACTAATGCTGAGACATCGACCTGGACTAGCGGTGCTTTAAAACCCACGCTTCCCAAGCCCTCTTCATACCTCTCAGCAGAAGCCAAGCCCAAACGTTCTAAGAGGTCTAATAAAAAAAAATCAGTGTTAGACCCGGGCACAAAGATAACACCTTCTTTGCGCTCTTACTTTAAAGTGGTTCCCCAGGTCTTGAGCCTTGCACATTCTGACCATTCCTCCAGGGGCGCCTCTCCTGGGGCAGTCTTAAGCTTAGCATTAACCAGCAATATGACTACAGTCCCTGTTTCTGATTCTCCTTCTATGGATGGCATACAGTTAGCTCCTGAGCTAGAAAATCTTTCAGTCTCTAAAGGTGATAATGAGACTCTTAAAGCCCTTAAAACCAACACGAGCGACACTAGACAGGTAGATCCTGATAGTTGCAACACTGCGGAAATAAGTAAGAGTCGAGTATTAGAACCAGATAATCCGCCTCAAGGGAGTGAAGTGCCTCCAGTCTTGGACCAAAACGCTCTCAGTATTCAGGGCACTGTACAGCAACTAAGTCAGTTTTCCCAATCTCTCAGTTCCGATGAGCATTCACTATCAGAAGTCGCTGTTTCTACTCCTCCTTCAGACCTCTCTACAATATTATCTATGATTACTAACTTGACAGTCGACATCAAACGTGGATTTGAGGAGTCATCTAAAATTCAAAGAGAGATAAGGTCCTACTGTGAATCACTAGATAGTAAGATTGATGGGTTATATTCTAGGACGGGAGTCTTAGAAGAGACAACAGCGGTAATGTCCATAGAACTTGACAACGCCAAAGAGGAGATACGGAAGCTTAAAAGAGAAGACACGGCACTGGCGGAAAGAATAGAACACTTGGAAAATAATTCGAGGCGCTGTAATATCCGCATTTTGAATGTACCAGAAGCAAATGAAGGTACTAATATCAAAGCATACATTATCCAACTCCTAATTAAAACCCTAAATTTGAAACACACGGAGGAGGAGCTTAATCAGGATATTCAGCGGATTCACAGGGACCCATTCAGGCGCAATCCGCAACGTACAAAGCCTCGCAAGATATTAGTGAATTTTCACACATTTCAACTCAAGGACCATATTTTAAACTTAGCTTTAAAACAAAAATCATTGTCAGGTGAAGGTTTCTCTTTTCAAGTGCGTTCTGACTTGTCGCGGGCGACCCTTGATAGACAATGGGAGTTGGGTCGAAGAATGGAGGCCTTTAGAAACCTGGGAGCATCCGTCCAGTTGAGTTTCCCTGCAGCTCTCAAGATTATGCTAAACAACAAAATGTATAACGTTCACACTGTTCAAGCAGCAGATGAACTATTGTTAAGTTTAGGCACCTCCAATTAATAATGTCAGCTGCTACTATAGCTTTTTCCATAATATTAACTCCATAGAGTTTATAGCGCTTACTCATGAGTGAAACTACAAAGGGGAGGGAGAAGGAAAAAGGGAAAAGGAGAAAAAAAAATAAATAAATAAATAAAAAAAATTTAAAATCCTACTTGATCCTGTTTACAGAAGAAAGTAAAAATAAAATAAGGGAAACGTAACAGTCAACTTAGAAAAGAAGAGAAAAAAGGGAAGGGTAAATGTGTTTTTTTATCACTTCACAACCACGTAATGCTCCACTAAAAAAAAACTAAAGAAAAAACAAAACAAAACAAAAAAAAAAAAAAAAAAAAAAGGGGGTGAAGAAGGAAATAAAATAAATTGGAAAAAAAAGGGGGATAAATGGGAGAGTGGGAAGGGAAAAAAAGGCGTGTGTATGTATATATATATATATATATATATATATGTGTGTGTATGTATGTATATATATGTGTGTGTGTTTGTACATTTCTTTCACATTTTTCACAAATTAAATCAATAAATCAATAAAGAGCACTTTTAAACCCACTTATAGATACTACTTTAAGCTATTGAATTATATTTTCACCATAGGTTCCACTTGAGTTAGACACATCACTTATATTAGGTCCTCTACTACCTTAATTTAAGAACGTTCCGCCTGAGCCTAGATAGAGCTTTAGGGGTATCACAAACCGGATCCCTTCCGGTTGGATAATCTAGGGTTCCTCAGGGGTGGGGGGGAAATCAACACGAGGGAAGGGGTTAGGGGAATAAAAAAAAAAATGTTTCTCATTTCTAAAATGGCGGTCGATAATTACATAAATAAAAAATGGGCTAGCTTTTCTTATCTTAGCAATATTAAGGGAAATGTATCGGCAGGACTTTCAATAAATATCAGTAGACATGCCAAGTATGAGCACCATTAAGATTCTCTCCTGGAACGTTAATGGCCTGCGCACCAAACCTAGAGCCAACACAATAGTACAATATATTCGGGATTTTGGTGCCCAGGTCATTATCCTCCAGGAGACACATTTGGTTGAAGATGAAATTTTAGACTTGGTAAAAAAGAATAGATGGATAGATTTAACAGTCTCTACTTCTCAGATAGTTAACACAAAAGGGGTTGTCATTCTTTTTAAAAAAAACATCACTACAAAACTCTTGAAACAAAAGGTCGATCCGCATGGCAGATGGGCAATCGCGACAGTAATGATTGGGGGGTCAAGCATTACATTAGTAGGCTATTATGGGCCTAATCGAGATGACCCATCTATTCTGGCCACGTTGTTTTCCGAGCTGTTACATTTTCCAGAACCAATGATAATAGCGGGTGACTTTAATATCGTCCTTGATCCGAAGTTGGATAAGTCCACTTCTACCAGACAACAGCTACATTCCAAATCAAGAGATTTTCTAATTAAAAATATGCACCAATACGGACTTATTGATATTTGGAGGGTAAGATCGGGCTCGAAATCTGGCTTCTCTTTTCGAAATTATAAGTATCGACACAGATCAAGGATCGATTTCATATTGGTTAACAAGTGCTTGGAAAAGTCAGTAAGGGATATAACTTATTTACCATCACACCTGTCCGACCATTCGGCAGTATGTTTAGACCTTGAACTACAGTCTCATACCGTGACAAGGTCTTGGACAATTGACAGATCGTTCCTTACATCCCCTGAGGATCTGGACTATGTTAAGGTCGAGACGCAAGAATTTTTTAAAACCAACATTGGCTCGGCGTCACACAGTTTAGTATGGGATGCATTCAAATGTTCTTTGAGAGGGATTGTCAAGAACAAAACTTCATACCGTAAGAAGCAATATACTCAAGAGGTTTCACAGATAGAGGCCAATATACTAAAAGCTGAATCATATTTAGAAAATACAAACAACAGCTCAGACTATGCTATACAGACCAAACAGGAGGAGCTCACGAAACTTAAAGGACAAATGGCTTCTGTACTAAATCAGCGAATCCTGCAGAGGTGGGAAGCTAGTAAATTAGCTAATTTCGAATTTGGCGAAGGGGCAGGCAAACTGTTAGCCTGGAAGTCCAGAACAGATCAAAAACGTAATAATATCATTTCTATAATAACGAATTCTGGTACAGCGACTTCAGACCCAGAAATAAGATTAGCTTTTAAAGACTTTTTTCAAGCTATCTATAGGGAGGACAATAATATCACCCCAATTCAGATAGAAAACTGGCTTAACAAAATCACCCTACCGACTCTCTCTAAAGAGCAGGCGAACCTATTAGACCACCCAATTATGTTAGAGGAGGTAACATCAGCCATATTAAACAGTAAAAATGGGAAGGCGGCAGGCCCGGATGGTCTTCCGGTAGAGATTTATAAGCATATTGTAGCCGATATCGCCCCTTTTCTTACCAATTTATTTAATCTGATACTGGTTGAGGGAGACTTCCCCCCTCCATCATGGAACAAAGCTTCCATTACGCTTATCTTGAAACCAGGCAAAGTAGCTACAGCCTGTGGCTCATATCGCCCAATTTCAGTCCTCAACGCTGACTATAAGATTTTCGCGTCTATACTAGCTATACGAATGGGACAGGTAGCCCCCTTAATTTTACACTCTAACCAGAAGGGTTTTGTTAAGGGTCGCCAACTCTACGAATTAATTTACGACCTTATAGGTGCAATTGACATGGCAACTACTTCATCACTGCCCTTGGCCATTCTTGCTTTAGACGCTGCCAAGGCCTTCGACAGGGTCAATTGGAAATACCTGTTGGGGGCCTTGGAAAAATTTGGGGTGGGCCGAGCTTTTCGTAGAACGGTGGAACTATTATACCATGAACCTTCAGCCTCGGTCTTGGTCAATGGTGGGCTGTCGGAACCCTTTACCATTACAAGAGGCACCCGGCAGGGTTGCCCGCTCTCGCCCTTACTTTTTGATATCTATATGGAGCCTTTCGCCCAATTGATTCGTGAAGAAATTAACATCACTCCATTTAGTCACAGAAATTGGGAAAAAAAAGTGTCTCTATACGCGGATGATCTTATGATCTTAACATCTGACATCAACACAGCATTCCCATTAGTAATTAATCTGGCACAAGAATTCGGCAAAATTTCCGGCTATGAAATCAACGCCACAAAAACCGAGGTAATGGTATGGAACATTACCAATACGACATTACCAGTACAACCCTGTGACAATATGAGATATTTAGGTATTAAAATTTTAAATGATATCAACCAGATTGCCCACATAAATTTTACCCAGGTAGCCAAAGACTGCAGGAACTTAATGAATTCTTGGAGACATCTCCCATTGACGCTCTTAGGCCGCTCGAATCTGGTCAAGATGTCCATCCTGCCTAAATTGACCTTTATTTTCAACAGTTTACCACTTTACTTTGAGAAGAAAATGATAGCAAAGATGCAAAGTGACATTACTTCATTTATATGGAGGAATAAGTCTGTAAGAATCTCTTGGAATAAACTAAGGCGCCGTAGGGAGAAGGGGGGTCTGGCTGGCCCCGATATCCAAATCTATGCTTGGGCATTCCAGTTGGCACATGCTCGAATCCTATTTAAAACTCCAAAAGATCAGGGCATAGGCCTTATGTTTTCTACACTACTAAAATGTGAAGGCTTAAATCAAACAGGATTTTTATTTAAGTTTGGAGATCCAAAATTTTTTAACAAAATTAAGTTGAAGATACTACAGGGTCTGGCAAGAACCTGGTACAACCTTAGAACTACTACCAAAATAGGCTACTATTCCAACGGTTCTCCTATATGGGATCTTCCAGCTCCACCTGAATGGACTAAAGATGCATTGATAAGCCCGCTAAAAGAAGCTGGGATTTTGACTTGGGGTGATCTCTTTTTTGAAGGGGAAATGTATTCCTGGGAACATCTAGTGAGTAGGGTAGGCTCAAACTTATCAAGACTGAAATTTCTCCAGATCTCCAGTTGGGCGGCAGCACAAAAATCTGACTCCACTCGCCAACTAATGCCTTCATTGGGTGATATCAGCCAACTAGAATCCTCCCTACTTGACAATGCCCTAAAAACCAAAGAGGTTTCCCATTTCTATAATTTAATCTTAGAGGAAATAGACGGAATATTCCACCTTCCAGATCATCTTTGGGGTCGTCTATTGCCGATAACTAATCTGCATGAACTTTGGGAAATATCCTTTACCGTGTTATGGGATATTGTAAAACCAGCGTGGCTGCGAAGAAACCACCTCTTTACCCTCCATAGGGCTTATTATTCGCCTCAGAGGTTGTCCAAATTTTCATCTGGTACACCAGTGGCCTGCCCTCGGTGTGGACAAGTCGAAGCCTCAGATGCACATATGTTTCACGATTGCCCACATTTAACATTTTACTGGCAATCAATAAGCAACAGACTAACATCTTCTATAGGTACCATGGTGAATATAGATTTAGGCCTTGTAATCTTTGGAGTAAAAGACAAAAAGCGTAGTGCAAATAATAACCTGTTGTTCTACTCAATTTTGGTGGCTCGACGAGAGATTTGTAAGCGTTGGAAAGAGGCCTCCCCACCGACACTACAAGATTGGAGTTCCTCCATGCTTTCTATATCGAAACTAGATTTATCTAGAGGAGGTAAACCAGAAAAAAGAGCTTTTTGGTTGAAACTCGATTGGTCTCAATGAGTAGAAACTGGGGGTTTTTTTTTTTTTTTTTTTCCCCAGTTCCTATGATTACGAAGCCATGTCGAACTCCTTTTTGCTTATTCACATCTGTCCTTCATACCTAAGGTCAATTGTGGCATAGGCGGTGGTGTAATTTGGCTAATGGCAAGTTCCATCTTATATTGTTAAAGGGGTTGTGACTTAGCGTTAAGCTAATCTAGCTGTAGGGTCTTGGCGCTCCCTCTTAAACGACCGACCCCTACCAGTCATGTACTGAGACAGCATTTTAGTCTTCCAAGTCACACTCTTTCGAGCCCACGGCTCTGATGGTTCAGCCATGGTTGAGATGAGGAACAAAAAAAAAAAAAAAAAAAAAAAAAAAAAAATAATAATTTTGGTTGGTGGAGGTCTTGGTGAGATCTGGGCATCATGGTGCCAGCAACTAGGGAGCTTCACTGGCACAGAGTGGAGCAGTTTCATGACTCACTGGCATCTGTCGACAATGGATCAGTTTCTAGTTGGGGATTTCGAGATAAGTTGAATTTATAGCACGTTAAGGGACTGCGAGATGTTTTAGTACTGGCAAAGAAATTAGGTTCGTGGTGGCTGATTGAATAAATAAAAGACATTTGAGTGAGAACTGTGGTGTCTCATGTGCCCTGCGAGTGCTTTGCGTCTCGGAGTCTCCGCGAGCACTGCCCTGTTGACTTTTGCATCATGTTATGAAGTAGTCACGAGCGACAATGCCTATTTCATATGTGGCACTTTGAGGGAAAAGTGTTTCTCTAGTGTTCTCTACTGGGGAGGAGGTTGGCTGTATATGTTTAAATGTGGGAGGGGGACATACATACTAGGGGAAGCAACACTTGCTGCATTCAGATGTTGCCTCTTACTGTTCTTGCACATTGTCCGATAAATAAACCTTATGGAGGATTCTTTCCAAGAACAAACATTGTTGCAGCGTTATTCTTACCTGGATACTCCTACCCTGGCGACGAAACACGTGCGGATACATTTTCTTTTGTTGTTAATTTTGTTTTTATCCACTTCACGTACCGTTCTAAGGGACATATGTATCAAGGTATTTTGCGATCGCAAACAGAGCGATTCGCTCAAATCGGCTGGTTGCGATCGCAAAATGGCTTTTTTCAATGCATGAAAGTTATTGGGATTCACAATTTAGGTAATCGCAATTTCTTGCCATTACCTAAAGTGCGAATGCAAATAGGGAATTGCAATTTACAATGCCTTAATGCATGCGCAAGAAGCCTTTCCTAAATGCGTACTGTGCATTTAGGAAAGGCTAATTAGCACCAACTTCAAGTTGATGCTAATATATGCATACTTTAAAAAATGCACAAAACTGCATTTTTCAAAGTGCTATGTGGTGCACACATGCGGCATGTGTGTGCCTTACATGTGCACCTTTTTTCCGTTAGGGTTGCCTCAGGGTGGCCTTAGGCCCCTGAGTACCCTTGTCTTTGCATTACCTAATTTGCGATTACCAATTAGGTAATCGCAATTTAGGCAATGCAAGACCATTCCCACCTATGGGCCTTGAGGCCCATGGGAAAGAATGGAGCCGCAATAGCAAATAGTGATTCCTGAATTGCGTTTGAGATCCTTAAGGAATCGCAATTAGAGAATTACTATTTACTGTTTCGTACGGTGCAGTGCATTTTGCGATTACCAAATAGCAATTTCTTAAAAACCACTATTTGGTAATCGCAAAAATGAAGTTTGATTCATATGCCCCTAATTGTCCCCACCCTATTGGCTATGCTGTCTGGATACTGTCGTGGATTGGTCTACTAAGGAGCCTGGATATTGTTGTGGATTGGTCTACTAAGGAGCGCTGTTTCACTTTTCCGCCACACATTGGATGTTTCACTTCCTACGTTTTTCTTGCTTGCCTGGAGGAGTACCTCTCTCATTGGATACTATTGATGGCCACACCCATGGCATTGTCAACCCCATTTTTTCGCATTGCCGAAGGATTACTGTAATTTCCCTTGTGGGCCACCCTTGTTCGTCTCGCCTGTATTACCCGACAGAAGCTTTTTGGGGCACATGCATCAACATAAGGAATTGTGATTCCTTAATAGTGATTATTAAGGAATCGCTATTTAGGAATTGCAATTCCTTATGCATGTAGGAATCACTAAATAAATTGTGATTCCTACACATTCCCTATTAGCAAATCGCATATTGCAATTCGCTAACAGGGAATGTCTTCCTATTCATTCCTATGGGCCTAGAGGCCCATAGGAATGAATGGGAAACTGTTCTCAATTTGCGATTACTAAAAAGATAATCACAAATTGGGCATGCAATTTCAAGGGTGCTAGGGGGCCAAATGGCCACCCTGATGCACCGCCAAAATTGGCATGTGTGCACATGTGGCGCACACACGCCCTGTGTGTGCGCCACATGCCACTTAAAAAAAATCAATTTTGTGCATTTTTCTAAGGAATTGCAAATTACCATCAACTTGAAGTTTATGGTAATTTGCGATACCTTAATGCAAAGTCGCATTCTGAAAATTCTTCTTGCATTGCATTTAGGGAATCGCAAATTGCTATTCCCTAACTGCATTCGCAAAATAGGTAATCGCAAATTTTGTAATTACCTATTTTGCGAATGTCTTTGGGCTTGATGCATCCCAAAAGGCTAATTACTGGTCGCAAATGGGCCAATTCTGCGAATTGGCCCGTTTGCAACCGATAATTAGCTTGATGCATTTGCCTCTACGTTATCCGACTGGATCGGAGGGTTACAACAAGTATCTAGGGTTTACAATTATTTCCTTTGGCACTATTAATGAATGCACATGCCAAATGGTAAAACAAGGCACATTTCAAGGAGTTTTTTGCCTTCAGTTTGGATCTCTGGTCCACCGGTCAGCTAAGCAACAAGCGTATATGATGCTATTGAGGTACTGTACTGCAAAGTTTCTTTAATTTCCAGTTTTAGCTCCATGAAGACAACAGTGGCTTCTTTTATTATTTTACATTCCTAGTACTTTACATTTCTTTCCATTCTCTATTTCATCTCCAGTTTCACGTAGACGACGGTGATTACTTTTATTATTTTTCATATTTACTGTACTTCTTTATTGGTGTTTGTTGTGCATGTATTGGTTGTGCTCTCATTATGTCTGGCATTGTACCCCCTCCTGCCTTTCTTAATTCTCCTGGGGAATCACCCATGGATTGGGAAATGTGGGAGGCCATGTTTCTGGCGTGCGTACTTGAAGGCGATGAATGTGAACCTGAAAGGAAATTGGCGCTACTTAAACAATGGCTTGGTAGGATAGTGTTGAAGGAATTCAAGAACTTACCTGATTTAGTTAGTCCGGGCATTGTGAAGGTCTATCAGTATGCTACTAAACAACTTACTTTGATGTATAGGAAGAAAACTAATATTGTAATGGAAAGATTTATATTTCACTAGAGGAAACAACATTCTGATGAGTCTATTGAGGACTGTGTGACAGTACTTAGATCATTAGCTGGCACATGTGACTTTCAGCATATTTCCTTTGAACAAGTACTTAGGGACCAAATTCTAATGAGAACCAACAATAAGAAATTACAAGAAAGGTTGTGTACAAATACTGATATGCAGTGCTTGAAAAGGAAAAACAGAAGTGCATGTACTCTATACCAAAGTACCTGCTTGTTTCTGAACAGTGGTGGTACTCTCCATTCAAAAGTATTAGGTCACTCTTGAGAGGTGCCGGTACTCTCCCTCTCAAAACAAAAAGTGCTGGTTCTCCATATCGGACAGTACTGTCACCAATTTAAGCACTGCTGATATGTTGCTCTGCACTGCTATTGAGATCACCAATGTAATTGAGCATTCAGAGAAATGTGTGCATGAAATAAGAAGTGTTGGAAAGACTGACATCATGTTGTTACCAAGGATAACTCTTAAGTAAGAAACAATCATGCCCAGAAAAAGGGATATTTTGCAGTCTAATGATGTAAACCCCAAGTGGCAGAGACAGGATAGAAGGAAGAATGTACTTCTGTGCTACTGATGTGGTAGCAGTACACATTTAGTTAATGCAAAAGTGTGCCCCACTGTGGACAAAATATGTTCAAAATGTGGCAAGAAAGTACATTTTAGCAGGGTGTTTAGATCTTCTACTTAAAAGATTAACTTTATACAAAGTCAGAAGGCTATGACAGTTCCAATGATAGTAGTGAGCCAGACAACAATATTGTACTGACTGTTGGGGAAGAATTACATTCCTCAAAGTTTCCTTCTTCTGAAATCAATATTGATGGAGTTAAATTATGCATACTTGTAGATGTTTATGCTTGGTACACCATTATTTTGCATGTTGCCCAAAAAAAGAACTGGCCTATTGAAGAACTTATTCCTCCGGATGTCACTCCCGGAGGTTACACTGGCCATAAAAACTACCTATTTGTTTTTTTGGGTCAGAATAGAATTTTCTGGGCATCAAACTTTCAGGAAAATATATGTAGACACACAGGGGCAATCTTTCTAGGTTGGCCTCACCAAGAGGACATTGGAATCAAGCTAGATCCCACTGCTTCTCCTCCTGTGTATATTGTAGCTGATAATACTGCAAACAAAGATACTATGGGTCTAGAGTTAAAGTCACAGTTTCCTGAGATTTTCAGTATCACATTAGGAGAATATTGGGGTTTCAAGCATTGCATTAAACTACATGAGAATGTTGTTCTTGTTCGCCATACAGTAAGTAACTCTCCCTGGTCATTTAGATGTAAACTTAAAGACATTTTAAATGACCTTTGGAAAAAAAAATGATTGAACCTATAGAATTCTCACAATGGGTTCCTCAGATCGTTATTTCGGTCAAATCTTCTAGTGAGCTGAGACTCTGCATTGACTTGCGCAGCCTCAACAATGCCACATGTGTGGCTGCCCACCCCCTACCTAATTTACATGAGATGGTCATCACATTATCTAGTGCAAAAATATTTTCCTCTATTAATTTGGATAGTGCGTATCATCAAGTGGCTTTAGAAGAAGAATCAAGAGATTTGACTGCCTTCATAATCTCGGAGGGTTTGTTCCGGTTCTGCAGCTGTTTTCCAGAGGTTGAAGAAGAAAACTTTAAATGGGTTAAACGTAGCAGTCGCGTTCCAAGATGATATACTTGTTTTTGGCAAAGATGTCATTGAACATGATTGCTATTTAAAGAAAGTCTTGATGGCATTAGCTGACAAAGGTCTCCCCTTATGACCTGACAAATGCAAGTTTAGGCAAGCTGAAATCGAGTAAATAGATCACCCCATTAGTAGTTCAGGCATAAGACCCAGGAGGAACCATGTCATGAATATTGTTAGAGGGACGTATGACGGTACAACGCGTACCGTCACAACGCATCCCTTTACCACGCATCCCTTACAACGCAAGTCGTTACCACGACTTGCGTTGGGGGCGCGAATTTCGAATAGTATAATTTACTATTCTAACACCAGTCCCCGTGGACCCTAGGGAAGGTGTTGGGATAGTAAATTTACTATTTTTAATCCTTTAGCGCCCTCCAGCGCAAGTCGTGGTAACGACTTGCGTTGTAAGGGATGCGTGCTAAAGGTACCGCGTTGTAAAAACATCGTGGTAAACGATGTTTACCTTGTTAGAGCTCCCATTACCCCTTCAAAGGAGAAATTAGTAGCCTTTTTAGACTTCCAGAGTTTTTCTGAAAATTCATTCCGAATTATGCTGATAAAAGTTGAACCATTTAGATGTTTACTAAAAACAAAATTGAAAGTTTAATTGGACTGAGGCTATGTCCTCTGTCTTTCAGACTTTGAAAGAGTTCATTGTTAATGCACCATGTCTGAAACCTTTTGTAGCTGAGAAGCAATGTGTTGTAATGGTCTATGTTAGCAACTGTGGGCTAGAAGGTGCTCTTTTGCAGAGAGATCATGGCGAGGACTAGATAGTTGTGTATGCTTCTAGAGTCTTTATAGAATCTGAAAGGTAGGACTCTGTAATTGAATGAGAGCTTTTGGCATGCGTTTGGGGAGCAGAACATTTTTAAACATTTTCGTGGGGCACTAAGTTTGTCATCAAGACTGACCATAAACCATTAATTTACATGATGGTGCCTGGTGGTGGTCGTTCCATGTCTGCAAGATGAGTGAGATTAGCATCCGGATTGCAAAATGTCCAGTATCAATTAGAATTTGTACATGGAAAAACAATGTGCATGCTGATTGCATGTCTAGTTTGCCTGTTTCTGATGCAACAGATGTTGCTGGAGTAATATATAAGAAACACTGTGAAGTGGTGTTCACCTTACAGGATGTCAATTTTCCTAATACTGAACAACCCACCATTCTAGAGTCTAGATGGGCAGAGGAGGTGGAAAGTGATAAAGAGCTGAAGAAAGTTACAAAATGGATATTATATGGTTGGCCAGAAGAGAGGAATGTTTCTGGTGACATTATGGCATATTCCAAGGTAAACAAAGGAATTGGCGGTGGAAAATGGCATCATTGTTCTTGGTGATAAGTTTATACCTCCATTTAATGTGAGAAAGGTGATTGTGGACATAGCCCATGAAGGACATATGGGCATATCGTACTCCAAAAGGCAAGTTAGGGAGAGCTTTTAGTGGCCTGGTGTTGATATTTTTGTTGATCACCAGGTGAGATTTTGTAGCAAATGTGCTTCTAGTGATAAGTCTACCAAATTACCTTTTGCTCCATGGTGGAAAGTAGGTTTGGCTATTATGGGACTATTCACAGTACTACCCAGTAAAAGTGTGGCTAATGCAGCCAGACAGGATGATAAATTCAGAGTAATATTACCTTCACTAAGAGCTTCTGTACGGCGGATGACGCCACGGTAATTGCTTCCTGCCTAAATACGGCGTACTGAACTCTACCTTGGACATTAAAATTGTGGCACACACAGCCAGACGGGACGAAAAATTCTGAGTAATATTACCTTCACTAAGAGATTGACTATATCTCTGGAGCAAGGAAATACAGCCGAGCAACTGCTAGGACCCACTGGGTCTGAATTACCACCAGTAGAGAGGTCCAAAGACTTATCATACTCTACTTGAGCCCTGAAGAAGTCAAGGGTTATACACCCAAGATGAACCACGTGTTGGCTAGCCTCAGAAGCAACAGATCATTAAATCTACAATTGAAGAAAGAAAACTTTGTCATTATTTGTTCAAACTACGATTACCTCTAATATTGTAACTGCTTATATACGCGTGCACAGGATTTGTTGTTATTTGTATACGGACCTGGGTCCATAATAGAGGGCTTAGGGGTTTTCCCTCACCTGCTGCACCGCATTGACAACCCTCCTATTACCATACTCACAACACTGGGCAAGCGCCATATCGTACCCTGTGATAATGAATCCCCCCTTTCGTTTTTGCAGAACCCTGTGCAGTGGCCAGTCTAGGGCTTGACAACGGTTTATTAAAAATGTCTTAAATTGTGGAGTTTTAGAATTCATTTTTTTGGGGTAGTGTTTGTTCGCCCACTCTTTTGGCCACTGTACTGTGCAATTTACTCAAATTGCAGAGTGCACACCCTTTCGTGGGCATTTCAGTTTTTCCTTCAAACTATTTGTGGAACATTTTGGACCCCTGTCTCACACTATTTCAGAAATACCGCCACATTACTAAAAACCCATATACTGAGTGAAAGAGAATAAGTTGGCCTTCAGAGTGCACAGACAATCACAAAGTGACGTAGGACTTCCAAAGCAAGCCTGATCGTGGGCTCTAGGCAGATTGTGCCAATGGAGTGGCGCAAGATTACATGAGCATACAGAGAGGTCAGCATAGAGTAAATGAGCATTTGATAGGTAGAATAAGAAGAGGGGCCACAAAGTAACTAGGTATGGGCCAAGACCACAGCCTTGGTACATGCCCATGATGATACACCACAGAGTGACCAGGGGCTGTATTACATTTACAGTGCACTTTCCCTGTTTTCGCCACAGTGCACCTTTCACAGCTGCCCTGGAAGTAGCGCAATTAAGTTAAATACGGAGCAGCTGCTTCAAAGCCACTCTGCGTTTCACTGATGCACTTTCAAGAGGGGAGAGAGATCTCCTTGCATGCGGGTGCAATGAGTGACTGCACCCATCTGCAGGGGAATGTCTTGGGGGGGTCCATGGGACCCCCTTTTCCCCTTCAGAGAGGTCCCTTCAGGAGGCACACTAACAGTGTGCCGCCTTTTTGTGGCGCACTTTCAGTGAACCTCCTGACAGCTTCTTTGCCTTTGCGCCTGAACCCGAAATATGGCCCGGGAGTGAAGGCAAAGTGATTCCCTCTTTTTCATGGGGCCATTCACACCATGTAAGTGAGGCAATGCCCAGTTGAGATAGCGATGGTGCTACAAGTGCACCAGAACTATCTGCATTACAGAAGGGCCAGAACAAGCGTATGTGGCCACTTCTGTAATAAAGGAACACAAAGTAGGTGTGCATGCCTGTTGTGCCCCCGGGGCCACTTTATGTAATACGGCCCCAAGTGGGGAAAGAGGAGAAAGCAAATTGCCAGCTCTCAGTGAAGAGTAGTGGATGAGGTATGGAAAGGGGTCACCATGTGGTGTGAGAAATATGTGGTTTTATGTAGCACACCATTACTTCAAAGCAATGGAGAGCTTCACAGTTGAAGGGGAGGCACAGAAGTAGTGGAAGAGCAGGCGGGGAGTTGATGAACAAGAAAGAGGGAGCGATTAAAGGAGGCAAGGTGTGAAAGAGAGAAAAGAGGCATCCAACTTCAGAATTTCAGGCAATTTGTAGGTTAAATAGCAGTGAGGTTCTGTTTTCAAAATGTGTGCCTTTTTAGTGAAAAGTGGGGTTTTGTGGATTTCAACAAGTATGATACTTCCTACTCTTGGAGAGCACCCTGAGGGGAGCGGCCCTTTTGGGCCTGTTCCATGATCAGGTGTACTGGCTCAGCGCAGAACCAAGCACATGTTTTTTTGCATTTGAGGTGCCTAAAGCTCATACATATAACTCGGAATTTCTCTGAGTTAATAAATGACCTTTAGATATAACAAATCGGGAACGAATAGAGATTGCCTCTCTCTGCAACACTTACAACTAGCTAAAAACTGAGCTCCACCACTGGCGTAACCAGTAGCGGTCGGCAGTAGGTGTTTCTGTAGGGCGGTGACGTGGGCAGGGGGAGGGGCAGGGTGGGGGGTAGTAATGTATGGATTACGGAGTTTTACAGGTAAGTAAACATTTAAATAAATAAAACGAATTTCGTTGAGCGCACTGCATCACCAAATGTGATGCAGTGCGCGCAACAAAATTCGTTTTATTTTTTTAAATGTTTACTTACCTGTAACACTCTGTAATCCATACATTACTACCCCCCACCCTGCCCCTCCCCCTGCCCACATCACCGCCCTACAGAAACACCTACTGCCCACCGCTACTGGGCGTAACGAATTTTGAGGGGGCCCCCCTGCAAGGCACGTGGAGGGGCCCCCTCAGGACTCAATCAGGAGATCTCTGGCCAGAGTACTGTGCTGAGGGAGCCCCTCGGATCTTGGGGTCCCCCGCATCACAGGGGTTGCGAGGGTCTTTACTACGCCACTGGGTTCTACCCTCCTAAAAAGCGCTTCAGTACCTCCTCTGGAATAGCAGGTGCTACATAAATCTACAATACAAACATTTACATGCATTGCTTTGCAAAAATATTTGAGTCTTTTTGGGACAGGGGACAGATTGTACTCTGAGGGTGCAGGTGAAGAGCAAAACTAGATATGTTGTGTCACTTGGTGTTGTTAACATGAGCATTATTCATGTTTCATACTAAAATGTTTAAATATGTGTAACCCATATAAAATGTACGGATTTCATTTTTTTGTGCTTCTTATACTGTCAAATAGCGGCAAGTCATGTCTGACACCTTCAGCCACTTCTGACTTTTCATAAACTAAACCCTTACACTCTGGGGCTTGTAGATTAGCCTCTCATAACATGTTAACTTGTTGGCTAAAATCCATTACTGGCTCAAGCTAACACAACTGACACATAGTCACTTTATAAAATATTTGTTTACAAAAAGTTATATTCTACTTTGAATGCTGTCACTCTTTGATTAAAGTGTGAAACAAACAAGCATTGCTATATGCATTACTTTTCGCCTATGTGATTAATAATAAGCAGTTTTTTTGTTGTAAGTTGTAGCTTGCTGAGTTGAACGATATAAGTTACAGAAAGTCTGTTAATGTGTTATGATTTGTTTAAGTACAAAATGGCAATATATTGAGCTGTTACTAGTGGTATAGTGTTGGTAAGTAATAGCTAAATGTTGAAAAATTAAATAAAAGAGGGAACTAATAGAATTAATTGATGTAATAGTAATATTTTGTGTTTAGAGAAGCTCTGGCAACTTTTTGGCCTGGTGCTACTGCACCCGCTGCACCATTCAAATCATTCTCCTAGTGCCTGCAAGATAGTCGAATTTGTGACTTCCTGTTTAGTAGGGAAATATAGCTTTCTTTCTTTTAATAACTTTATTCAGCAAAAAAGAAATATAGCAATATTTGGTGTTCAGAGGAGTAATGACAACGTTTGGCCCCCGTGCCACTGCACCTGCTGCACCATTCTAATCATGATCCTATTGCCTGTAAGGTAATTGCACTTGTGACTGCCTGTTTAGTAGTTAAATATAGCAATATTTGGTGTTTAGAGGAGTTCTGACAACCTTTCGGCATGGTGCCACCTGTGAGTCCCTTTTGGCTAGGAAAACAACAAAGCACTGTGCCGTCCGGATCCAGGTGTGCTGCAGCTTATCGAGCCGGTCTGTGCTGTTCATTATTTATGGTCATTTTCAACACGTTGCTGGGACAGACGCACGTGGTCCAGGGCGACCAATTCAATTTAAGAGCCTGGGCTCCGGATTGACCAGGGCGGTGTGGTGTGACTGTAAACAACGATCACCAGTGTTACGTGATGATTTGTCATTTTATGACAGAGTGAGACAATTCAATTTTAATTTGTCAGAGGTAGCAGGCTGCGGACCACACCCAATTTTAGCTCAGTAGAAGGCTGTTATTAATTATGCAGCTGAGGTTTGCTCTGGCGTTAGTGCACCTTGTTGAGGGTGGTCTGTGGGAAAGGAGAGTTACAACCAGTTAGTGGCCTGGCTCAAGTATAAGTATTTCCTCAATGTATAAGCACTGTAGGGTGGATATGGACCCTGGTGAAAATATGTTTAATAAAATCCTTTATTACTAGCATCACCCCTGTCTGTACATAGATACATTAAACTCGTAACATGTGGATGTCTTAATCCCACGCCACTTCCCACATTGTCAAATGTATTGCTCCCTGAAAAGAACTAGCTTGTCCAAGACTGAAGTGAAAGGGTGTGATACGGGGGTGTGGCTCTCACATAAACAGACATACAGTACTTCAGAAGGACACAGAGCAGACATGACAGCTGCATCAGGCATGACGTGCCCTGGATTCTAAGAAGCACTGTGGCCTATTCTATTCACTACAGGCAAGGTGCACATACCGGAGTCCTAATACCCCATGGGTGCTACCATTTCATTCAGAGGGAATGCACAAGCAAAGGTTGATGCACTGGCGTGGAATTGTGTTAACCCAAGGAACCCTATAAAAGGACAGAAACGTGGGCGTGAGGTAAAGCAGAGGATTGTCAGCCCTGGAAGCAGCATGAAGTAATGAGTATGCCTTATCAGTCTTAGTTCCTGAAAGGATAGAAAATGTAAAGTACATAGTGGGCCCCATGAAAAACAAGATAGAGGACTTTAGCATTAGGTTTGCAAAAACAAAGCAAGTTGAAAACAAACATGAGCATGGATCATAAGTGGTAAGCAAGTGTGAGCACAGATTATAAGCACATAATCAGGCATTACAAATGAGTGTAGCTGAGTGGCAGTTCGTTTCTTTGGCTTGCGCTAGCCGGTGCTCGTGCTGTGGTGAATACATGCTGGGTGGAGGTGTATGGGGCAGATTACATGCGTTGTGGAAGACGCGATCCTGAACCTGTGCAGCTTCGAAGAACATGCATCACAATCTCCTAGAGTCTAGAGTGGAAGCTCCAACTTGGCGGAGATTTCTGCATACGGCATGCACGTCCCAATCACCTGGCAGTCTAGAGCGTAAGCAGGAGGCGAGATGTTATGTTATGTTATGTTATGTTATTTAATCTTTTGTATAGCGCACGGCGACTCAAAAAGAGTATCCCGGCGCTTTTAGTAAAGGAGATCTGCATCATAATAACATAACACGTTTAAAAGAAGGGGAAGAGAAAAAGAAAAAAAGGAAAAGAAAACCAGAAAAGCATACAAAATAAGATCTACTGAGTAAACAACCACGTTTTAAGGCCCTTCCTGAAGGCAAGTAAGCTGGTTGCTCCCCGCAAAGAAAGCGGCAGGGAGTTCCACAGCTGCGGTGCAAGTAAACCAAAGGAGCGACCACCCAAACGGGCTCTCTTCACTCGCGGAACAACCGCCAGGAACAGGGACTCCGACCTCAAAGAGCGAGATGTAAGTCCCTTTTAAGATTTATATTAAATACAATATAATTCACAAGCACAGCACAAGCGCTGTGTAGATGAAACCTATAAACAACACCTCTGTTAACTTTTTGTGAGAGTGCATCTTTACATCTTGCATTAAAAAACATAAAAAAATGCCAATCACTTTCCCCATGTTTAATGGAAAGGTTTATATATAGCTTCATGAACACAAAATATAATTTGGGTGTCTAACCTTGCTACTTCCTCCGTAAGGCCCTGTTCACAATGTTGCTGTAATAGTATTTCCGCTCTGTGACTGTCATAGTGATCTCCAGCATATAATGTGTCATAGAAATGCTTAAAGACCTCTAGTATGCCAGTCTCACTATCAATAGAGCACCCCCCAGAATCCAGAAAGTTATTGATTCTTTGGGACGCTTCTTTTACTCTAAGCTTTTGGGCTAGGCACCTGCCACTTGCCTCCCCGTACTCATAATTCAGCTGCTGCTTAATGACATATTTTTTCGCAGCCTCCTGACTCCAATAAAGATTTATTCTAGCCTTGGAGCGAGCAGCTTCAGTTGCCGACTCACCAATGTCTGCTCCAGTATGTACACCTTGCATGTGCATCTCCTCAGCCTTTATGAGACCCTGATACAGCTCCTGAAGTTTTAACCCCAGCTTTTGATTATACGGCCCATAGCTGAGGGTTTCCCCCCTAACAGCAGCCTTAAAAGCATCCCAAACATAACCAGTATGAGTACTACCACAATTGATGCAAAAAAAAAGCAGCAATCCTTTTTTTCATGTATTCTAGGAATTTTTGGTCCTATAATAATTTGCGATCGAAGGAGAACCCCCCTGGGCTTAGTGACTACACCGATGCCGGAGATAGTTAAAACAACCGGGCCATGATCAGACGTCACCCGCGGATAAACCTGAATAGAAGCACCATTCGACACACACTGTGAGGCAAAGAAATAATCCAGTCTCACTAGCTTTTGGTGAGGGCAAGAAAAAAAGGTATATCCCGCTTCAGTACCCCTAAGTGAGGCCCAAGCGTCTCTCAAACCATGTGCATACATCAATGATTGAAGTGCTTTGAACACCCGTGGGTTCCTGCCCGTATATCTTAAATTTTTGTTACACAATATATTTGGTGCTAAGTTTATATTTAGTCCCCACATAAAATCACAGGTGTAGGCCATGTTACTATTTCGACATTCAGAAAATCTATGATTGCTGCTTCGTCTAGATTAGAGCCGTATATAGAGCATAGCGTAAATTTCGTTACCCCTACAATACATTGTACTATTGCCCATCTTCCAAGCCCATCCGTTAAGATTCTACCTATGTTGCCTATATGTTTTTTTACCAAGATTGCAACACCCCTAGATGTACAAGCCTGTTTGGTGCATGCCCCTAAATCATACCCCAACTCTGTTAGCAATTTCCACTTGGCCCAGACTATGTGTGTCTCCTGGAGGCACATGACATCGCAGCGGAGCATCCGCAGTTCCCGTGTAGCCCGCTGTCTTTTATCCAGAGAATTCAATCCCCTGACATTCAATGTACCTACTCTGATACCCTTAGCCGCCATCAAATTCCTCTCTAGCACCAAATCTAAGCTGCATGCACTTAATCAACCATACTTTCAAACAATATGAAAAACTGTACTTGTGTATTATTTTTATTTTTTTCACACCACCCCCCACCACCACCCCCCCACACCACCCGAACTGGGGCTTAAGGATCATGTCCTCTGCGATGGACAGTGATTGTGCGCTGCTCCCCAGCCCCGGTCCCTCACCTAGCCGACACCATTCCGCACAGCGTCTCTTCCAGTGCCTTTATCATTTCTCTTCCTCTATCATCTTAGAACTGAATACCTATAGCTAAACGTGTAAACAATATATCATATATTTTCCCCCAATAGCAACCACATATTCTATTCGTATATGATTCATACTCTACTCAGACTACTACCAGGGGTTCTTAGACAGTTAAGCAAACCGAAAAAAAGGAGGAAGAGGAAAGAGAAAAAATATAGATAAGAACATAAACACAAAAAATAATCTGCATGAAAGAGAATAAACATCTGGCTTAATACATCATGCGATAAGCGGGCACAGAGCTTTACTCACTACCCACAGTCTTCAAAAAGTCTTGTGCAAGTATCTCTGAGGTAAAGTAGCGAGTTTGTTCTTTATACGTCACTTTTAGTTTTGCAGGATTAAGAAGAAATGCCTGAGCACCTTTAGCTTGAAAAGCTGCAATCATCTGCCTCAGATGCTACCTTTGTTGGTCGGTGGCAGGACAGAAGTCAGGCCGTACGAAAAATTCACATCCCATACCAACACGCCTCTTATCTGGCCGGGCCAAGCCGTATATTGCCTCGCTTAAAAGATAGTTAGTTAGGCAATTTAGGATTGCCCTAGGATGTGTATTAGTGCCACCGCTGAGGTCACCTTTTCTCCTGCGTTGAACAAACAGAAATCTATGCACCCTGATGACCTCAGTCTCCCAGTTCCAATCATTTAAGTCCGGGAAAGCCTCCTTAAACATTTCAACAATAAATGTTCTTGTGTGCTGCCCTTCTTTAGACTCCGCGATGCCAAGGACGCGTAGATTATTGCGTCTTGATCGATTCTCCAAGTCTGTCAACTTCCAATCGACATCCACCTTGGTCTTTTGGAGCATTTCGATAGTCGACTGCTGTTTAGCTAAAGAGTCCTCGGCACTAGAGATGCGCTCCTCTGCCTCCACTACTCGAGTAGTTATATCTGCGCAGGATTTAGCAATGTGTCTAACCGTATTTTGTAGTTTCCGTACTGAGGTGCCGGGTTTTTAAGAACCCGGTGGTGCCAGGGGATAACACCCAAAGACCTCTGAGTTCCCCCTTGTTCCGGACCACAGAAACACTGAGTCTTCTAGTCGCAGTCAGAGATCAAGTTTATTGGCAGCTACCAAGTAACAGGTGTCCTAGAAGCACGACAAACACGGGTCATGTGTTCTCAGGAGACTGTTCGTTTTTACAGAACCAGCCTTCTCCTTATATACAAAAATAATAGCTGCAAGCAAGAATTCTTGAGTTTATGATATGGCTATACACATATTTCTACAATAATACAAAAGAGCGAAGTCATGTAGGCAAGCCCGTATTTTAGACGTCCAATTCGTGATAGATTACCCAGCCAAGCCCGGAACTCCCATCAGATATCGATGAAACCCCAATAAAGGAAGGCACCTCCTAGTCATAAAACTGGCCATAAACAGGGAACAGGACAGGTGTGTGTGTGTGTAGAAAACATGATCTGTACGCGGTGAATGGTTTGTGGTATGTTGTGCATTGATGCTATCGTATTTGGCCACTGGGAGAGGAGCTGCCCAAACAGGTTTGGCTGGAGGCAAGGGAGTCAGTTGGGACAGGTCAGGGGGGAGTCAGGGAAGGTGGACGTGTCCTTTTAGATCAAGCTCGACCTTTAATTGACTTATCATGAGGGCAAGACACAAGATGGATACCGTTTACAAAATGGAGTCTGAGGGGTCGGGACGGAAACTACGATTCAGGGGTGTTAGCATACCTCGATCAGGACGCAAATGCATAGAAATGATGTCCCAATCATTATCGGTTCGTCGACACCAAATTCGTCATGGTACGTTGATGTTTCGGGACACGGGTATTGGACCTCGATACCGGGACAACAGTAGGGTCCAGAATTTCAG
The DNA here is from genome assembly GCF_964261635.1 of Lissotriton helveticus. Lineage (NCBI taxonomy): Eukaryota > Metazoa > Chordata > Amphibia > Caudata > Salamandridae > Lissotriton > Lissotriton helveticus. Next base: position 1,379,655,707 of record NC_136059.1, read on the forward strand.
AACCACAGACCCTCCTTTTGCCCTCATATAAGGCAATAATTCATGTTAATCCGAGTCTAAATCTGTATGAAGGAATTCGTGGAGATGCTGCTGTAGCATCATTCTGTTGCTCAGTTCGTCCCTTGACACAGGCTTCCGTACACATGAGGTAGCACAGAGGCCACATAGTGCAGGAGCGCACTGTACACACAGGCAGAACATAAACAGAAGTGCTAAGATCATCCCAATGAAGATCAGTGTTTTCCATCCCCAGGTAGCGATCAGTTCCCAGAACCACCCTAGAAAGGACCAGTCCCCTTTTTCTACGTGAAGGGAACCAGATATCTCGTGTAGCTTAGAGATGGCCTGGTACACTGTTGGTGCATTATCAGGGATAAAAATGCAACAAGTATATTGGATCACTCTACACACACCACCACGATCGGCGAGTATGATATCTAGGGCAACTCGGTTCTGAAGGGTCATAAGTCGATCCGACTGAAGCTCGGTCGTCAAATTGCCAAGGGCTCCGGCCGTTGTAATCACGGCGGATTCAACTATCCTCGATAACTGGCGAATATTCCTGCTGTTCACCATAGGCCCCCAAAATGGCAGAAAACCCTTTGCGAAGTCAGCGAATTCCTGACCCGCGGTGTCGTCTTTACTCACGACACCTCTAGCTGTCCTTGTCCGATGGTAATCTGCTCTGGCCGTGTAGGTGGGAGGCAGCAGAAACGAGATAAAGCATGTACCTGAGAAGTCAGGGGGCAACCAGGTGTAGGCTTAGTCATGGCAGACGAAATACGTGCCTTTGGCTGCTAAGAATATAGGGGAAGTTCGGGAAGCGAACACATATGTTTCCGCGCATATACTCTTTCCTAATTGTGCTTTGGGATCCCTACCGATACCTTGTAAACATAAGTGACCTCGGTTGGGTACTATCCAAACTGGGCGGGATTTCTTTGCTATCTGGCTCTTACTCAGGTAAACCCCATATTTAGTTACGTTCCAACGAGTGTACGGGGTGAGTTCATCTTTGGGAATCGTTAGATATGTGTCGAACTCCCTACTCATATTTCTTATCCCTGCCACTAGTGCCTTGTTGTTGGAATCGCTTTCAACGGAACATGTTGGGTATGGTTCTAGGGCGAACAGGAACATGGTCTGAAAAGCCCACAGAGAAACATAATAACTGAATGGCAGGATGAAGTATGGGATACCCTTATCCGTTGTGTGTGGCATGAGTCCACATATCCAACAGTTCGATGTGTTCATTATGGACTGGTGTTGGTGTAGGAGTTGAATAAATGAGTTGTTTACAAATTCGAGTCTTCTGGCAGACTCGTGTTCAGGTAGAGGGTGAAAGTAGTGTGGAGAGGTAGTAGGAGGAGGTGGTGGCCGGGTGTCATTTGAAAAAGTAACTTGGAATACGAATAGAGTATAACCAGTCAAAAACATCGTTATGCTACACAACATTAAAATACATGTTATCAAAAACCTTCTTTTGGCCAGTACAGTGCATAGTTGTCTTTCAGTGTTCGTGAATCTGGTAGGTCTCTTTACCCTAGGAAACTCCATCCTCTAGTTGCTGCCCGCGGTGGTAGGTTGATTCTGCCAGGGATTGCGCTCTGTTCAGTCCGGGGTAACTCCCTTGGACCAACCAGAACCGTTGACCTAAACGTCCCCAGCTGCACTCCCCAGACTTCAACCGTGACCCTAGCAGCAGAACCGGATGGCGGTTCAAAAATCAAAAATGAGCAAGTTTCCTGAGAGTGAGAGAGCTGAAAAATCAAAAATAGTTCTTGGGGGAAGGGAAATCACATTAATTTGCTTTTTTATTAGTCTCTTTGTCTTGACCTTAGATTATATTGTTGTTTCCCAGGTACGGTGTGGTCTTCAAACAACGTCTTAGGTTCTGAAGTGTCCAACTGCATTGACGGTGGCACAGGTCCTTGTAAAATATGATCACTCTCCTTTTCGGTACCAGTTTCTTTTAAACGTGCATCGCTGAAAGGGATGAAGCGAGGTATGGATTCTGTCTCGGAGTCGGCAATTCCTTCGTTGACCCACCGGTCGTATGGAAGGGGCAGAGGGACCCGTTTACAATGGGTCCCGTGCACCCAGTTCTTTTTGCCTTCCACCCGAACAGCTGATCTCGTGGAAAGAAGTACCAGGTACGGTCCGGTCCACCTCGGCTGTCCGTTGTTTGTGCGCTGGAAATTCCGCACCAAGACCCACGTGCCGGGTTCGATGGAGTGACCTGGATCGTCAGAGGCTGGTGGAGAGGAACTGTGAACCTGTTGGTGTAAAACACGCAATTTAGTTGTCAATTCGCACAAATAGTCAAGCAGTACGGGGTGCTCTATTTCGCTGAGTTTCTTTGGCCTTGGCACGCCCCAGACGTTGGCTGGGCGGCCAAACACTATCTCATGGGGGCTAAGTCCTAACCTGGAATGGACGGTCATTCTGGTTGACAAGAGTGCTAGGGGCAAGGCGTCAGGCCATTTAAGACCTGTACAGGCTTGGATCTTGGCTAATTTGAGCTTTAAAGTGCCATTGTAGCACTCTACTAATCCAGCTGATTGGGGGTGATTCACAGAGTGAAACTTTTGTTGTATGCCTAAACACTCACACACTCTCTTCATCACGCGTCCTACGAATTCACTTCCATTATCACTCCAGATCATTCTAGGCATGCCGAATCTCGGGAAGAATTCTTTGACAAGGGTTTTGGCAGTTGACAAGGCGGTATTGTCCTTAAGGGGGTATGCTTCCACCCACCTGGAGAAAGCGCAAACAACAACGAGCACATACTTCAAATTGTTGCACCTCTCCATGTGAATGAAATCGAGCTGTAAAACCTCGAACGGATACGTTGGAGGCGCAAAATGACCAGCTGGAGTTGGGGTTCCCCTACCGGGATTGTACTTCAAACACACCATACAGTTTCTGACCACATTCTCTGCATATTTCGGGATATTGCTATTCTGCCATACTGGGGCCAATAGCTTACATATTCCTTTCGAACTGATGTGCGCAAATCCATGAGCCATTGTTACTACTGCAAGTACATAGGCGTTAGGTAATAGCCATCGCTGGTGTTCTGATAATTCGACCCAACAACCATTCGCATCTAACCTACCCTTACTTTCTCTCCATTCATTCACCTCTTTCTCAGTTGCCTCGGCTTGTATAGATTTCACGCTTTCGATGGTGTCCTCACACATTCCCACATCAGTAATCCATCTAGCGGGACCTACAACATACATCCGACTCATCGTGTTCCTTGCAGTCTCTTTCGCAACCTCGTCTGCAAATGCATTCCCGCGGCCAACATCATCCTGAATCTTTTTGTGGGCACTGCATTTCACAATGGCAACTTGTAGTGGCAGGGTCAATGACTCGAGGAGTTCATTAACTAACTGACCATGCTGTATCTTTGCACCATGTGATGTAAGAAACCCACGTTCACGCCACAATCTCCCAAAACTGTGAGCCACGCCAAAGGCGTATTGGCTGTCAGTGTACACATTCACTCGTTTTCCTTTCGCTAACACACATGCTCTTGTAAGCGCAATTAGCTCTGCAGCTTGTGCAGAATTATGGGAAATGCGCGCGGTCTCTATAATGGTGTGTAACGTCGTTACGGCATATGCTGCAGTCGTATCACCATTCGGCAACTTGAAACATGAACCATCAACCCATAAAGTATTGTTGCATTCAGGAAAGGGAGTGTCCTGTAAGTCTACTCTCCCTTTTGTCTCTTCTTCTGTCCTAAAACAGCAGTCATGTTTATCAATCTCGTCTGTTTCTGTCGGAATAGGTAATAACGTTGCGGGGTTCAGTGTATCACACCTCTTTATGTGGATGTGACTTGCTAGCAGTGTAAGTTCGTAACTGGATAGTCGAGCGCTAGTAAGATGTTGTGTCTTCGTCCTGTTTAGTAAAATGTCGACTGCATGCGGGACCATAACGATCAGAGTATTATTCATGACTAATCCAGCGGACTGTCGAATGCAGACAGCTGCTGCGGCGGTAGCTCTCAGACAACTTGGTAGTGCCTTAGCCACAGGGTCTAGAGTTGCCGAAAAATACGCGCATGGGCGCTGTCTGTCCCCAAAATGTTGTGTTAAAACTGATAATGCACAACCTTCCTTCTCATGGACATATAATGTAAAAGGCTTACTGCAGTTGGGGTTTCCCAACACAGGAGCCGAACACAATGCATCACGCAACTCGTGGAAACTCGTCTGACAATCTTCAGACCAGGGCATAGGATTTGGCGTGTCTTTACAGAGTAGTGCCAGCAAGGGTTTGGCTAGTAGTGAGAAATTCGGTATCCACTGTCTACAGTACGATGTAATGCCCAAGAAGGCTCGAACCTCTCTCTGTGTCCTTGGGGCACTCAGCTCTGCTATTGCCTGTATTCTTTCTGGTGTCAGTCTCCTTCCCTCCTTCGACAAGATGTGACCTAGGTAGGTAACTTCTTGTCGACAAAATTGTAGTTTGGAGAGAGAGACTTTGTGCTTCATGTCACATAAGTGATGCAATAATGACAGCGTAGCTTGTTTGCAAATGTCTTCAGTGTCTGCAGCGATCAGCAGATCGTCTACGTACTGAATCAGAGTTGAACCATTCGGTAGAATAATCGTGTCTAGTTGTGTTTTCAGGGCCTGACTGAATATTGATGGGCTTTCGCAGTAGCCTTGAGGAGCGCATTTGAAGCGGAAGCTTCGTCCTCCTAAATTGAATCCAAAAATATCTCTACTCTCCTCAGCAATCGGGATGCTGAAGAAAGCGTTCTTCAGGTCGATCACCGAGAACCAATTTGCTGAAGCTGGAACCATCGTCAATAAAGCAGTAATGTCGGGGACAACTGGAAACTGTGGGATAACTATCTTGTTCACTTCTCTGAGGTCGATCACGAACCTGTACACAGGTGGCTGTGAAGGATCGGTACGCTTTAAAACCGGTAAGACTGGACTGTTACAAACATTTCCTGTTGTTTCTTCGATGACGTCTTTATCAATCAGGTCATAAACAATCGTCAATAACGCCCTTTCACATTCGCTGGATATTTTATATTGGGCAATACGTGGCAACCTAACGTTGGCTTTCAATGTTATGACATACGGTGCTATCTCCAAACGACCTACATCATTAGAACCATTAGCCCAGAGTACATCAGGAAGACACGACAATTCAGTTGCAATATTTTCTTTTGACACATACATTGGAGAAACGACTTTCTTACCTAAAGTAAGCTGTACTCCCAAGGGAGAACAGTACAAAGTCGCATACAACCTCTTTAGTAAATCCAAACCTAACAAATTTTCACCGCAACCTGTTGTAAGAATGAGGGGTGCTTCTAATTCGCATGGGCCAACAGAAAGGGACATGGGACTAGAGATCGGGTTTCTAACAGGGGCGCCAGAGAAACCTACTGAGACATTCATTTCGCCAGACAAAGGTGCGCCAGGAAGTTTTGAGTGCATAATAGAACTTTTCGTAGCACCAGTATCCAGCAGAAATGGCTCTGACACTCCTGAGGCAATCACCTCGACATAGGGTCCATTATGATCTACTGGAACTGAAACAACTCCCTCTCTTTGTCCATGGCTGTCCTAGCAATCATTACCCTCATTTTCGTGTTCGGTGTAATAGTCGTCAGCATAGTACTGAGCTGACCTAGACGATGCATTATTCTGTTGGTCAAAGCTGTTCATCGAATTCTGAGGCGGAAAAGAAGTTGTATTCTGGGTGAAACTTCCACGGCCCCTACCTCTAGGGGCATGTTGAACACCTCTTCCCCTTACACCTGAAGCACCGCTCAAACGTCGCGCAAGAGCCGGACAATTACCTTTAAAGTGACCCTCTTCCTTGCAATACGCACATTGATTCGGGCCATAAGCAATACGCTGATGGGAAAACTCGTTTCCTTGCGCGTTTCTCGAATACTGCTGTTGTGGTTGATAATTGGGCTGACTAACCGTGCGAGGCGGATAGGCTTGCTGGAGAAGAACTTTAGTTTTTAAATCTTTTGTCTTTTTGTCTACTTTATCTAGCTCGTCTTTGCGCCTATTTTCATAGTACTGGGCTGTAGCTAAAATTTGCGCTGACGTAGAGACAGCCCAAGCACTCTCTGAATCTTTCAGTTTATTACACAGTTCAGGGATTAAATTATGTACGAATTTGTCTACAAACAATCTTTGACCACCCTCGGCAGCCATATCTTGACCACTATGATCGGTGAAAGTTTCCTCAAATCTTGTGAAAAAGTCAGACACATTCTCATCTTTCTTCTGCTTGCACGCAGATAGCTTGTCCCAGTTTACGCGTACTTCAGGCATTATTGTTTTCATGTACGCGATAATTCTACCGGGAAGTTCGGCTATTAACGGCTCAGGTTTAGAACCACCAATTTGTCTAGCATCTATAGCGGTAATGTTCGTCCATGAGTCACCTAGTTCTTGGTCATGGTTCGTATGACGGATTTTGCTCCATAAAGGATGTGGAACAACGTTCCCAAACAACATGTCTATATCCGCTAAATTCATTATACATGAGCTTGCAGTTTGCGATAACTCCTTATAATACCCAGTCGGGTTTTTACGAGGATCAGGCAGTGTTTGTTTGAGTGCTAAGACTTCGGATCGTTTCCAGGGGACATGTACCCATACACGCTGGAAATGAGGCAGAATTGGCGGTACTACATTCGCATCGCCTTCCCTCCAAACCGGAGGAACCTCTCTCATGGGGTACTGTCTCGCTCTTTTCCTATCTGATACGTCGTCTTGGTACAATGATCTAGAGACGTTTCCCTTACTCCTATAAGAGAACAGCAACTCTATCGCTTTCTCAACATCTGCGCCTTAATCATACCTTCATGGAACTTAAAGCGTGTACGCCATAGTTCGTTCATTGTGTATTTGGGATCGTTCGTCTCCAAATCTTCGCCCAGATATACACTCATCTCTTCGAATACGTATCTCTGAGTGGGTGCATTCCATTGACGGAAAACTTCCATAACAGACTGAACATCATATCTAGCAGTATCCGTAATCCATTGGCGTGCTAGTTCATTCAGCACTTTTCTTTCCTCGTAATCAGGCAGTTGACTACGTAACTGTCTATCTTCTGTTTTAGGGGTCGTTTTAGGCGACCCGAAGAAAGGTGAAAGCAGACCAGTGACGGTACCTGTCACTCTTTGTCTAATAGAAGGAGAAGCTTGCGGAGGGGCAAATGCATCAGAAAAGACAGGCTGAGGCGAAGAAGAAATCGAGGCCATAGCAGAGGAAGTTGAAACAGTGGCAGACGTAGTATCATAGGGAACAGTTGGAGCTGTAGGCAAAGTGGTAGAAGTAGATGGAGTATGTAGCAAAGATGGCGGCCCTTGAGAAGGCTGCGCCGGAGAAGTAGAAACCAGCTGAAGAGGAGCTGGCGTTCGTGCAAGAGCTGGGTTACGTGCGCCGGGGCGCGGTATAGTAAAATGCTTTGGAGGTGCGGTAGCGTCTAACGCATACGGTGGAGGTGAGCTTAATAAGTGGGACATTAATGGATCTTTCTCGGATCTCTCCTCATGACCTTGTCCCTTATTTGGTAACATCGGGTAGCATTTATCTACTGCTAGTTTCTTGCTCCTAAGTATTTGTTCGCTTTCTTGCTCTTCCTCGTTATCCCTGTATGCAACGGCAGCTTGCACCATTGTGTTGTATCCTCGTGTTCATACACGTGCTCGCCTCACCGCATGCACAAGAACTTGGAATCCGGTGCCTCGGTATTCCTAGATTCTTGTGTAGCGGTTGGCGTGGGCTTCATTCCTGTCTCTCTCAAATCCTGAATAAACCACCTTAATATATTCAATATTATGCTGCATACTTATTGAGATCCGGATTTCTTCACTGGCGACGTCGGAGAAGTCAACCCATGCAATTTTAGAAGCCCACAGCCCCGGGATCGCCGGACAAGATTACCGTTATCGAAGGTTTGTGCGCAACATCCACCACGCACCTCACCGAAGCTTCATCATCAAAAGGCCACAGTCATCGCGAAAATCCCGCTCTTCTTACTGAAGCGGTGAGCGTTTAAAACTTTATTTCCTCTTTCCTTCGTTTTTGCCTTATCATATAAGCGCATGCGCACCTTCACGTGCCTATAACACTACGTCTCGAGCAGCCCTGCACACGCGCACAACCTCGCTCTGCAGTCTCACGTCACAAAGGCAGCGTCAGCACAAGCAGCGTCAAAGACAAAGACAAAGACAGCGTCAGCACAAGCAAACTCTGCATTCCACGTGTAAGCTACATCATAAAAGCAGCGTCAGAACTAGTAAACTCCAATTTCTCAAGCTTCTCGCTTTTGTGACATCATAAAGCTTCCTTCCAGCAAACTCCCAATCTGATCAACAAAGGACAACTGTTTCCTCACAATAACTATATTTACAAGGGAATCACTTACAATTCAGGCTATTTTCTTATTTATGCCTTAACATTGTCCCTGAAAAATATCTGTGTCATTTACAATGGAGAGTTTTAATGCTCCACCACCTTTTCTGGCATGTCCAGGTGAACCTCCGTTAGAGTGGAAACAGTGGCGCGAAGGATTCGAAGCTTACCTTGAAACTATAGGTGGCGAAAATTACACAGACAAACGTAAACTCGCAATTCTCAAACATTCTCTGGGTGCTGAAGGAAGACAAGTCCTTTCTCATCTTCCTCCTATAACTTTTGACAATTCTTCTGAAGAGGAAACTGATGTTTATGAAAATGCCATCATGCAGCTAGATAAGCAATACATTAAAAAAGTCAACGAAGTTGTAGCTCGCCATAAATTTCTAAGCAGACAACAACTTCCCGTTGAACCCATTGATTCGTTCGTCAAAGATTTGAGAATTCTGGCTGCCAAGTGTAACTACCAACAATTTCATGATCAAATGGTAAGAGACCAGCTCGTTCATAACGTTTCTGATGTAAAACTCCAAGAAAAATTACTCGATGCAAAGGATTTATCTCTTTCAAAAGCCCTTGATATTGCACACCGGTTTGAAGACATGAAGTTGGGCATCAAAGAATTGTCCGAAAAAAAACCCAAAAGATTTAGTATTAGATAAACCCAACGTGTCTGTGGTTCAAACTATCAAGAAAAGTCCAATTGAATCTACGTTTAATAGACCTATACTTCCTTCTACATCGTATCAAGGTTTCAGGAAAGAAGTAGCTTGCTTTAAATGCGGTTTTCCAGGACATGTCGCAACAGATAAAAGGTGTCCAGCTATAGGACAATTCTGCAACTATTGTAAATCTAGAGGTCATTTTGCGAGGATGTGCAGAAATTGCAACAAGTCAAAGAACTTTTCTTCGGATTCTAGACGCCCCAGATTTTCTCAAATTCAAGCTGTAGACACGGATGATGAAGTATATGATGATGTATGCACTATATACGAAGTAGGAGAAGAAAAAAAAGACTCGCCATTTTGCATGCTTCAAATCGGATCAAAATCTATAAAAGTCATGGCAGACTCTGGTGCAAAGTACACCTTGATTGGTGACGATGTTTTGTTAAAAGAGTTTCCCGATGTTATGTCCTTATTTCCCTCTGACATAAGGCTACGTGGTTATGGTAAAAAACCTATTGAAGTATTTGGGTATTTTCATTCCACTTTATCATTTAAAGGCAAGTCGATTCCTGCTAAAGTATATGTTGCCAAAGATGGGTCGTGTTTACTGGGTTGGCCACAACAAAGAGAGTTAATGATGAAACTCGATCCCAATCATCCCGATCAAGTTCTGGGGTATTCCGATTTTATCAATTCTGTTGATGTGTCTTCTGAAAACAAATGGGAAACACTCTTTCCACAGGTTTTTTCCCCCAATTTGGGCATGTTAAAAATTTTTAAACATAAAATAATTCTTAAACACAATGCTGTTCCCAAAGTACATAAAGTACGCAATATTCCCTTAGCTTTAAGAGAATCAGTTAAGAAAGAGCTTCAAAAGTTATGTGACCTGGATGTGATTGAGGAAATTGAATCCTCGGAATGGCTTTCCCCTGTTGTAGTGGCACATAAACCCAATGGGAAAATTCGCCTCTGTGTTGATATGCGCGATTTAAATTCCAGTGTGTGGGTCGACAGACATCCTCTACCCAATATAGGAGAAATGTTTTCTAAACTTAAGAATGCGTCTGTCTTCACCACACTGGATTTATCTAACGCATATCACCAGATAGCCCTTCACGAGGACAGTAGACATCTTACATCTTTTATAACCACTGAAGGCGCATACAGATATAAGAGAATGCCTTTTGGCTTAGTGTCCGCGTCCTCAGTATTTCAGCGAGTCATGCATAACATGTTCAAAAATGTTTCTAATGTGTTGTATTTCCAGGACGACATACTGGTGTTCGGTAAAGATGAATGTGAACATTCGGAAATTTTATTTAAAGTTCTATCCATTTTACAGGACAATGGTCTTACCCTTACCAAGGAAAAATGTAAATTTGGGAAAAGCTCTGTAGATTATCTTGGTCATTCCATCAACAAAGAGGGTATTTCTCCCAAATTGAGTTTGGTTAAAGCTATAGAGAATGCTCCCGAACCAGGCAACAAAGATCAGCTCAGATCCTTTCTCGGTTTAGCCGAATATTATGCAAAGTTTATTCCTTCATTTTCTGATAAAACTTTTCACTTGCGTAATTTGATGAAAAAACAACAACAATTCATTTGGGATGACAATTGTAAAGATCAATTTAAATTTGTAAAGAAATGTATTATATCTGCTCCTGCATTATCCCCGTTTGACACCAATTGCAAATCATTTATTGTCACTGATGCAAGCAATGTTGGAATTGGGGCGGTGCTGATGCAGAAACAAAGTAGTGGTTTAGTTACCATTGCTTTTGCATCAAGACCGTTACGTGGCGCAGAAATGAAGTATTCCACCTTAGAAAAAGAGACTTTGGCCTGCTGGTGGGGAATTGAATATTTTCGCAGATATGTATATGGCACAGATTTTGTTGTTCGCTCTGATCATCGTCCTCTTGTAGAACTTTTCACAACTAAAGGTTGCAGTAAAGCCACTTCTAGAATTGCCAGATGGCAGTACAAATTGCAAGATTTTCATTTTACAGTTGAATACATACCAGGAGCTAAAAACGTCCTAGCTGATTTCCTCTCTAGACTACCTATAGAAGATGATAATCAAGTTGCTCCTGATGATGATCCTGATAAAGTTGTATCAATTTGTGAGGTATCCAATGGTTGCATTAGTGAACATGATTGGGTGTCGGCTTGTGGTGAGGATCACGATTACTTGGATGTACTGTCTTTCGTTAAAGAAGGTTGGCCTTCTAAGAACAGTCTATCTGCTAGTATTTTGCCGTACTTCCATGTAGCTCAAGAACTATCTATCCAGGGTGAAATTTTGTTGAGGGGTTTTCTTTTGGTTGTACCACACGGTTTGAGGAACACCATCCTAGACATGGCACATGATGGTCACCCAGGCATGTCCAGTATGAAGAGGAGGATAAGAAGTGACTTTTGGTGGCCAGGGGTCGACAGATTGATTGAGGAAAAAGTAAGATCTTGTGTTGAATGTTGTGTGAGTGATAAATCACAAAAACCCATAAAATACCAACATGATTCGGTCTCGAGGCCTTCTAAACCCTGGGAGTGTATTTCTATAGACATTGCTGGTCCGATGTCTTTAGGGCATAGTCCAGTCTATGCCATTGTTTTGATAGACCAGTTTTCCAGTTGGCCTGAAGTAAAGTTTGTTCCCCATGTGTCTTCTAGGGTAGTTATCGACTTCCTTAATTCAATTTTTGAAAAAGAAGGTTTTCCTACTTCCATTCTTTCAGATAATGGCACACAGTTCACCTCAGTGGAAATGAAATCTTTTTGTTGCAACCATGGTATTTTACACAAACGCTCTTCTGTATATTATCCCCAGGGCAACGGCATGGTAGAAAGATGGATTAGGGTACTCAAAGAAGGTATACAACTTGCTCTATGCAACGGTGAAAATTGCTACAATGCTGTTAGAAAACTCTTGTGGAGTTATAGGAATACTCCAAAGTCCGATGGTGAGTTGTCTCCTTTTGAGAAAATGCGGGGGAGGAAGGGTGTATGTAACATGAGCCAGCCCTGGATGAGAGATCTAGTCAATGGAAGGTTTAGGAAACGCAGTGATCCTGTGGTTCATGTTAATACCAATAATCCGTGCAAAGTAGGAGATTGGGTACGCGTGAGAAAGTCTGGTTTTATCAGATCGGGTGTGTCACATTTCTCCGACCCAATGTTAGTGGTGAGAGTGGGAAGACAAGTTGTAGAATTGTCAGACGGCAATGTCTGGAGCCTCTCAAAGGTTGTCAAAGTTCCGTCTCTTCTTAGCAGTTCTATTCCTCCCAATCAGTCAGGAAGTTCACATTCTTCCAATTCAGGTCATTTTCCTACCACTTCCTATCCGCTCCTCCCTGTTCCTGTTCACTCCCGCAATATATGTAACCCCCGATTGAGGAAACCTCCTGTATGGTTCAAAGACTACAATGTGGGCAAATGATTTCCACCTCATCAAAATGTTATATCATTTCATTCATTGTCTTGCTTGTAAAAATTATAAGTTGTTATAATTGTTTTTTTTCTTTCTTTTCTAGTAAGGGGGATGTGTTGTATCCTCGTGTTCATACACGCGCTCGCCTCACCGCATGCACAAGAACTTGGAATCCGGTGCCTCGGTATTCCTAGATTCTTGTGTAGCGGTTGGCGTGGGCTTCATTCCTGTCTCTCTCAAATCCTGAATAAACCACCTTAATATATTCAATATTATGCTGCATACTTATTGAGATCCGGATTTCTTCACATTGACATACCTCTTTTATTCCTTTTTGCTAATTTTATTTCTTTCTGTTTGGCTTCTTTGCGCCATAAGCGGAAAGAGTCAAACATCGCCGGCCGGGCTTTTCTCTTAAACAATTTGACTTCTAGGTTATCTAATATTTCTGAGTCGAAACTACCATATTGGGGCCATTTTAAAACACCATCCTTGCGGGTGTATTTTATCCACACTTCATTATATGTGATGGGACCTACGCCGTGCTTTACATAGAGCTCATATGTTGGAGTTCCAATCGGAGGAACCGGACAAGAATCCTCTAATCGGGAGTCCTTTCTATAACCAAGACAAAACAAGTTTCCAAGTCTGCTAAAACCAGGCATCTTTGCTCACTAGTCTAGCTTCAAACTTCAAAGGATTATCTGTTACGATATTTCTCGTGAATACACAAGTCCTTCGGCTTTGGGGCTTGCAAGTACCAAATCAAAGCGTATCTCAAGGATACCAAAAACTAAGGACAAACTAAGGACTGGGAGACGCTCCACTTATACTTAACTGAAGTATTTGAAGATCGGTGACGTCGCTAGAAGACTCGTCTATCGTTTCGCTCTACCAAGGATCACTGGGTCCAAAACAAGGCGATAGTCAGGGCAGCAGTCCTTCGTAGCCGTCGGGACGCGGGGAACCTCGCAGCAAAGACCTTCGGAACCACGTCGACATACAGGGGTCGCTGAAGTGGCTGGCCGTCCTCTGGAATTTTCACACGAAGCTCCTCACGAACATCTGGCTTGGACCGTCGCCGCTTGATACCGCCCCGAGTTGGGCGCCAACTGAGGTGCCGGGTTTTTAAGAACCCGGTGGTGCCAGGGGATAACACCCGAAGACCTCTGAGTTCCCCCTTGTTCCGGACCACAGAAACACTGAGTCTTCTAGTCGCAGTCAGAGATCAAGTTTATTGGCAGCTACCAAGTAACAGGTGTCCTAGAAGCACGACAAACACGGGTCATGTGTTCTCAGGAGACTGTTCGTTTTTACAGAACCAGCCTTCTCCTTATATACAAAAATAATAGCTGCAAGCAAGAATTCTTGAGTTTATGATATGGCTATACACATATTTCTACAATAATACAAAAGAGCGAAGTCATGTAGGCAAGCCCGTATTTTAGACGTCCAATTCGTGATAGATTACCCAGCCAAGCCCGGAACTCCCATCAGATATCGATGAAACCCCAATAAAGGAAGGCACCTCCTAGTCATAAAACTGGCCATAAACAGGGAACAGGACAGGTGTGTGTGTGTGTAGAAAACATGATCTGTACGCGGTGAATGGTTTGTGGTATGTTGTGCATTGATGCTATCGTATTTGGCCACTGGGCGAGGAGCTGCCCAAACAGGTTTGGCTGGAGGCAAGGGAGTCAGTTGGGACAGGTCAGGGGGGAGTCAGGGAAGGTGGACATGTCCTTTTAGATCAAGCTCGACCTTTAATTGACTTATCATGAGGGCAAGACACAAGATGGATACCGTTTACAAAATGGAGTCTGAGGGGTCGGGACGGAAACTACGATTCAGGGGTGTTAGCATACCTCGATCAGGACGCAAATGCATAGAAATGATGTCCCAATCATTATCGGTTCGTCGACACCAAATTCGTCATGGTACGTTGATGTTTCGGGACACGGGTATTGGACCTCGATACCGGGACAACAGTAGGGTCCAGAATTTCAGAACCACAGTACAGCACCCTGTGTACGCAGACCTTCAGCTTTAGTCTCAGCCGGATGGGCCATAATGCTCTTGTAGATTATATTTAAAGTGACAGCGGCTTCGTCATCATCATCTACATTTTCTGCCGGCCGTGCTCCTTCCGGGCCTAAATCTCCCACTGCCGCTGGTTCCCATCTGGGCTGATCAATAGCTACTGTCAATGCGTGAGAGGGGCGTTCACCAAAATCCAGTGGTTTTCTCACGATTTCCTGATATAAGGACTGCTCTAATTCATCTTCTTCGTCCTGTCCATACTCCCAGTCCCCCGCTGTACTTGAATTATCATTGTCATTTTCAGCATCATGTTCAGAAACTACCGACAGATCGGACATGGAGTATAATTTTCCCTCCGAGCCTGCATACTCAGCCTCATTACCTTTGTCCAACGAGGAACTTTCTTCATCTAAGATTGGATTATCAAGTAGTGCTGCACTTAAGATCAATGCATTACTAGTAGATGACAGGACTGTATCTGTCTCTGCTTCAGCACAAGGCCCATTGGTCCTCTCAACCGCTGCTGCGGGGAGTGCATTGTCCACAGAGGCAGTTATATGCATAGAGCTCTGATCGGGTGCGCCCGGGTCTTCAATTACTTTAGTTTCGTTTACTTTAGCTTTTACTGCTGGACATTTGTTAAAGATTGCGGGTACTGTGCGACATTTATCGCAAACGTCTTGCTGTATGACCTGCATATTTCCACCATCTCCCAGCTCCCCTGTCATGGGAATGTTACCAACTCGCTCTCGTTGTCGGCGAGTATTGGGTGTCTGGGAGACTGGTTCAGTAGCTGTTCGTCTATCATTGCCAGCACGGTTTTTGCCAGGGTCTCCTCCCTCGAATATCATTGCACCACTTGCAGCTGCCCCCGAGCCTGATGAGCCTGCCACACCTGTTGAGCTTGCAGAGTCTGCCACAGCACCCCGCGGGTTTTCGCGCCTCTCCCTTTAGGCGCCATATCCCCGCACACACTGCACACACTGCCCGCGCTGGGACCTTACCCCTCTATTGAGCACAGCTTTTCTAGCGTTTCTAGCGTTTCTCCCTCTGCAGGTTCATTCCGCGAGGCTCGCTCCGCGGGACTGGTAGCAGCTTACGCTGAGTTTAGTCGCACGCTGAATTCCGCCGAATTCCGCAACACTCTTCTACGGTGTGCTCCGCCTCTACTCCGCCTCTAACTCAGGTGCTTCTCCGAGATGTTGCCGCCGCAGCGCTGCCTTGGAGCTCCACACTCCGTATCAGTTACTCCATTCGCCGTATTCCGCTGCACTCCGCGCCGTGCTCTTCAGAACAATCCCCCCCAGGTCAAGGAGAGATCCTACGCCAAACAAGAATCCTGCCCGCACACCTTGTCAACCGGTAGGGTCAAACCAGGTAAGGAGCCACGGAGAGCAGTTTACTGACCACTCACACAGCCACGATAGCGGCCGCTATCTTGCCCCCCTCTAATGACGATGGACGAGTTGGAACAGGCGATAAATGGGCTAGCAACTGGCAAGGCTGCCAACCCCGATAAATTGCCACTGGAATTATACAAATGCTTCTTTGGTGTTTTAAAAAGTGGATATGTTAGCAACATTTAGAGAGGCTCAGAATGGTGTTGCTCCTAAATCCTGGGATGAAGCTAGTATTGCTGTGTTTTGGGAAAAAGATAAACCAGCAGATCTCCCGGCCTCATACCGCCCTATATCCCTACTGAACATGGATGGTAAAATCTATTCAAAGATATTGGCCACTAGGTTAGCGGCAGTCATCACTCCATTGGTGTCAACTCTACAGCACGGATTCATTCCGAATCGTGGAATGACAAACCACGTAAATCGGGTAATAACACTAGTAGATCATGCTAATGCTACTGGGGTTGCACTCAGTTTTATTGTACTAGATGCCGGGAAGGCTTTTGATCGAGTCTCATGGTGCTTTTTATGGGATGTGATGCAGCGACATGGCTTTGGGCAACGGTACATCACAGCTGTACAAACGTTATATCGTCAACCTGTTGCAAGGATATGCACCATGTGACTTGAATCAGAGGCGGTTCTTATTTGGCGTGGCACCAGACAAGGGTGCCCATGCTCCCCATTATTATTTTCATTATATATTGACCCATTTTTTAAAATGATTGAATCGAGCTCAAGGATACAACCAATAACCATACAGGCCCACCAATACCGTTTTTTTGATTACGCGGATGACGTGGCCGTTGTATCATCTAAACCAGCAGAGGCAATGCAGGAGATAGAGCAATTGGCAACAGAGTTTGGGGCCGTATCCGGTTACAAGTTAAACACATCTAAAACTCAGATTTTATGTCTGAATCTTAGCTCATATACGGATCAAAGGGTGTCACAAGAAGTTACTTATTTGAGAGTGCGGATCAGGACTTCGGGGGCAGCGCTGGTTAATTCCAACTGGGGAGAGTTGATGACGGGGGTCCGTCGGCAACTCGCCCAGTGTGAATGTTTGCATCTTTCGTTTGTAGGGAGGTGCAATGTGCTAAAGATGATGATCCTTCCAAAAATTTTATATTTTTTCAGATGTGTACCTTTGGAAATACCGCGAGCTAATCTTGTACAACTACAGTCTATCTGTATGAGATTCTTATGGTCTCGTGGGAAAGCGCGGAGGGCAATGCGGTATATGGTTTTACCCAGAATGGTTGGCTGGTGGGCTGTGCCTCATTTTACCCTTTACTATTATGCATGTATGGTACAACATATGAATATACTGCTCACAGGGGTAGGGCCTACAGACATAGCGGAACTTCCTTCTATATACCAGATGTTGTTAGGCACTAAAGTAAATAATTGTCTGTTTTTGAATTTAGACTGGAGTTACTACAAACGTACAAGATTCAAGATACTTAGTGCTGCATATAAAGTCTGGAAAGCAATTAAGAAGATGTATGTGTTCGAAAGAATATCTTGGAATACCCTATTGGCAGCTACAGCCTTTTTTCCAAGTGTATTTTGGGATCGGATTATACATAATTGGAGAACTAAAGGTATCACCCTGGTCGGGGTCTCATACTCGGAAGATGGCCTTAAATCATTTAAACAACTTAGGGAGCAATATCATCTGCCCCGGGCGGATTTTTTAAAAAATATTTGCAAATTAGAAATTATCTTTTGAAGGCTCGTTGGAATATTCAACCTAATCCTCTGATAGAAGCAAATAGAAAGGCAGCAAGAATAGGAACATTATATTCACTCATGCTTAGCACAAAGCCTACTGATTTGGAGGAGCAGGGGCGTAAATGGGAGAATAGATTAGGATGTCAGGATATACACCTAGAGACTTCTCTGGAATTAGCTGGACTACTATTCCTATCCGCTAAGCTAACCGCCCAGCATTCTTCTATTTGTATCACACACCTGATAAGATTGTTAAATGGGGTGGGGACCAAGAGGGAAAATGCTTCCACTGTGGGAACCCAGCCGCTGATGTTGCACATAATTTTTATGCATGCTCTCACCTAGGTAGACTATTGGAGCAGCTGGAAAAGTTCCTAACTGAAATTTTGGGATCACCTATACATTTGTCACCTATGCAGATTTTGTTGGGGGTAGAGATGGGTGCTGAGGCTGAAGCTGTATCAAGTAAGAATGTATATTTGATTTTTTTAGCTACAGCTGTGTTAAGATTATGTATAGCCTCCGACTGGTTACAAAAGGATGCCCCATCATTTGAGGCTTGGAGGCAAGGTTTTTTACTATGTTTAATATGGAGTATATTTTATATGCTCTCAAAGGTCTTCGTACACGAAAACCGGGTCAGCAAATCTGGGGCGCAGCTCTATCCTTTTTGGATATAGATATTTAAATTTTGACTGTATGCACATTAATGAAACTAGTATCACATTTGTTTTTTAATGGGCCTTTTCATTTGGTATAAATAATTATTAATTGTAATTGATATTGTGCAGCATGTGACCAGTATATTTCTGTTACTCATGTATTTTCTAGTAAATAAATAAAAAAATAAAAAATGAACACAAAATATAGAAACTGCAACACAGTCAGCGGTGCTAGCTTCCTTAACACCAAGAATGGATATGCAACAAGTGTCAGCAGCAAAAGGAGGAGCACAAGGTTCCATCACACACAGAGTAGCCTAGCAAGAGTGCAACATTACCTCTGTGAAAGAACAAGTATATTTAAAGCATCATTGATGCAAGCTTCTCTCCCTCAGACAACAGGTACACATTGAGCTGTTCAGGGTTCCCTTGTCTGAAGAACAGGCATAGCAGAGCAACAACAGTGCAACATTCCCTCTCCCACAGAGAAGGCCCACCACAATAATAGCAATGCATGCTTCCCTCCTCCTAGCATCTATAGGCCCTCATTAGGAGTTTGGGGAATTTTGTCATGGGGATATCAGAGGGTGGGAATTCCTGATTCTGCATTATTGCCACACTTAAATCTGATAATTACAAGTTGTCTCCTTGAAATGTAGAATAACAACATGCATCTGGCGGTATCAGGCTCTGTACCATGATATATTCCCCAATTCCAAGGGAGAAAACGCTGACAGAAAGTGTAAGCAGGACAGCCGATGGGTGCTGCAAGGGTCACTTGGGTGTGCAGAGGTCAGGAAAGGCTAGTATCTCTCAAAGAGGAGCATGATATGTATGTTTGTATTTGGTATTTCTATTGTGCGAACCTATCCAAATGGCAGTGGAGTGCTGTACAGGGTCAAAGACAAGAACAAAGTCAACTAGTGATAGGAGATGCAGCTAGATTGTGGACTGTTAATACTTTATTGTTGCAGATCATGGATGCATAGATGTAAAAGGCCTGCTACCTTGTTTTTAACATTTTACACTCCTTAGGGCCTGATTTAGATCTTGGTGGTATTATCGCTGTCCAGTCGTGGCAGCGGTACCTGGAACCTGCTGGGTCAATTGTCATAACCCGCCGTGATCACAACACATCCACTGATCCAATGGACTCCTATGCCGGCGAATACTACTCCATCGCCATCAGGGCAGCTGGTTCCACCCGTGCAGATTACAATTTCACAGTTGTGCTGGCGGTCTAGTAGTAGCAGTTCCCAAACAGAATGGGTCCTTCACGGTACACGCTCAACCATGCATCATCACTGTGGCCATTGGATGGATGCAGGCAGAACACACCTGATATCAATTGGCCACATGGAAACACTTGCATACCACACAATAAAACACGCCACATTTCAGACAATGATCTATTGCCATTTCAGCTCCATCACGACGTTTGTTCCCAGACACTCTGCATGAGAGGTGGGGTTTTGTGATTTTCATTCTCCCTGTCTCCTGTCCCTTCATCCCCATTCTTTTAGTACCTTGTAGTTAATAATTTGCAGATTTTCCATTTTGTGCACAATGCAGGCCCAAAGAATCCGCATTTTACTGAGAGAGAATTGTCAGTCATGGTAGATAAAACCTAAGAGTAATGCCAAAATTGTTTGGAGCCCAAGTCCCAAATGCACCACTATCACAGAAAAGGAAAATGTGGGCTAGAATAGTTGACAGAGTGCATGCTGTAGCTAACAACCTGTTTCCACTAGAAAATGAACAGTCCTTCTGTTATCAAACCCACTTGTTGTGGCTTTATCTCATCTTACAATGTAGGTGTACCTTCACCAAAGAATTGTTCTGGCTGCTCACAGGTTCCAATATTTTGGACCAGCACACTTATGTGCAAAGAATGTACAGGATGGCTGTACACACCTCCCAGGTGTCATGCTTCATCATTGGCCATCACATGTTAGCCAAAGAATCCTCTAATGGCGAACAAGCCCATATTAGGGCTGTAGTTCCAAGATTAGTAAGAAACTAAGGTGAAAAAGAAAAGGAAAAAGGGGGGGGTCAAGATAAAAATCCCTACCACCTTCCAGTCACTTACTTCATTTTTATTTGTTGGTGGTGGAGGGATAGTTAAAAACATAGGGGCATATTCTCAAGGACTTTTCACTGAGTTATCTGCACCTTATCGCAGCCAAAGTGGCGATATCTTTATCACCCCTGTCACTAACTGGTGCTACCAGCCGATATCACCAGTTTACCTGGTATAGCAGCCGCAAAATCATTGCCACAGATGACCCCGGCAACTAACACTAATGATATGCAGAGTAGGCATTCCCGTGCAAAAAGCCGCAGCAACACCACATCACAACATTCTCAACGAACAGCCAGATCTGCGATAAGATCACAAAACAGGTGATAAGGCGCGTTAGCAGCTGGGATTCAACACCTGCTCTTACCTGGTGTAAAGTCGGACGACAACCTGCACAATGAAAGGGAGCCCAACCCAGACCCACACCTGAAGAACAACTGATGCCATGGAGCCAACAATCATGCAGCTCGGACACCCAAGAGGGCCACAACACTCACCGCCACCCCCCGGACCCCTCCCCCAGCCCCGGACCAAAAAATTGCATATCAATTTCATGAAATCATGAACAAAAACATTCGCCTGATGTCGCACAATTACAACAATTAACATTCATGTATGGTCAGGAAAAGGAGAATCATTCATTCACCATTGAAAGTCCAGTCAAAATATCATAATCAAATTTGACTCTAAACAACTATTTGGAAGAGTCATGGCAGGTCATCCCTGGACAATCTGTAAGTCACAGCCTGCCAGACAAAATTCAAGATAAGAAAGTGTGTCATGCACACATCAAAGGACAGAGAGAGAGAGAGGGAAAGAGAGAGAGGGAGAGAGTGGGAGAGAGAGAGAGGGAGAGAGGGGGAGAGAGAGGGAGAGAGAGAAAGATAGAGGGAGAGAGAGGCAGAGAGAAAGAGAGTGGGAGAGAGAGAATGAGAGAGAGGGTGAGAGAGGGAGAGAGAGGGATAGAGAGAAATGGAGAGGGAGGGAGAGAGAGGAAGAGAGAGAGAAAGAGAGAGAGAGAGAGAGAAAGAGGGAGAGGGAGGGATAGAGAGAAAGAGAGAAGGAGGGAGAGGGAGAAAGAGAAAGGGAAAGAGAGAAAGAGAGAGGGGGAGAGAGAGAAAGAGAGAGATGGAGAGATAGGGAGAGAGAGGGAGAGAGGAAGAGAGCGGGAGAGAGGGAAAGAGAGCGGGAGAGAGAGAAAGAGAGAGAAAAAGAGATTGTACAAGGAGTGCAAGGCCAATCGGGCTCTTGGCTCATACATGGCAACTGTTGTGTGTGTATCGCCATGGGTGCATAAGATTAATGCCTGGCATCAATTGCAGTGCGAAGGCCACATCACATTTAAAAAATGGAAGCAGTAGTCAGAGTAACATTAGGTATGGAAGCTCCTTTGTCTCAATACATAAGGCAGAAGGACATCTGAAACTCCAACCTTGGTCTTGATTATGGCTGCCACCCCCTGAGAGAGATACCATACCAGATTTTGATGACACCCACACCACGAACTGCGCTTCCAACGTGTCAACACCCCTCACACAGTTGTCCCGGCTTGAGGTACTCCTGCATGGGATGCCCTTGACACATAATCAAAAAACTAGCCATACGTCCAAACGTTGCACACACATACGACTCATTGCTCCAAGCTGTGGCTTTTTATCCACATAACTGCTGCCGTCTGAGGAGTGCCGGTTCTAGAAGACCAACAAACTAACTGGCAGGCCATCCAGGGCACATCCACAACCCCTGTCACGTGGAACAGTACCGTGCATGAACGCGGCATCTGTTGGGATCACTGCCACTGGCAGTGTTGTGCATCAGTTACCGTCTGAGTTTCCGTCTTACGTACGTCACCTGTGTCCAGCTCTGGTTCCACTGTCGATCATGCACATTCAAGTGGCACATGGATGTCTGCCTATCCAACACAATGGTAGCTGAACTGGATTATGATTTGTGTGTGCGCCCCCTGTTTGCCCACGACCAGGAGTGCAACCATGATACCCGTACATGGGATGCCCTGATATTTGACGTATGTGTTGGCAGTTGGGGTTGGGAGATTGCACAAGTCATCGTGTGCAGTGACAAAACTGAGGCGCTCCCCTATTGGGCTGTGTTGCGGATTGTTGAAACAGCATGGAAGGAGCACAGCTGTCCGACCCAGTCAATGGATTGGCTCTCCCTCGTGTTTATTGAACTCGACAACGACGTACTCTTGGAACTGATTGCCCATGAAGCTGCGCTCGCATTCATCGACGAGTAACTACGTTCCTGCAACCACATCTGATTGTAACCCAGAACACAGGTCCCAACACCTTGTTGCATCGTGGAGGAATGGTCACATATCCCACCACAACAGTGGGCATGTCTGCATTCGTCTGGACTCAGAATGCATGTGTGTGCACCTACGCGTGTTAACACACACCTGTGTAAGGTGATGCAGTCCCATGGGCTGAGCTGCAGAGCGTCGTTTGGCAACGTTCCTAAATCTGACGTACTGCTGGAGGGAGAGTACACACATGGCAATGTAGTATGACATGTGACCTTGTTGGACCCTTTCACCTGCTCACTGTCAGCAGAGCACACAGTCGGCGCAGTCCACTGGTACAGCACTATGCAGATCCCATTGGCTGTGAGCCGTGTCCCCTGACATGGTGCAATGAGCTGACGCCAAACATCACATCACTCGTCCAGCAAGGCACGGTGTGCTGAGCGCGTTGCCATCCGTAATGATTTGTGTTCATTTTTGCCTCCCTATTTCTTGTACCTTCACATGTTCCTATGCTGCCTGTAAGTGTCTTAAGCATTGGTCTGCATGTTGTGGCCCTTGCCTTGCCCGTACGGACACGCACATGCTAATAAAGTCTACGCAACTTCACTAGTGTTCAACTGTGAAGAGTGTGGATTAGAATGACAAATTGTGTGCCTCAATGAGTATTGTCCGTACACAGGGAGGGACTGACTGACGCAGTTCACTTGGAGGCGAGTCCCTATTGACAGCTCCACCTCTGTGAGCCAGACATTGTGGTTGGGATAGTTGCTGGTAGACCTGTGCTCTTACGTGTCTTGACCAATGTGTGTATTGTGTCCAACTTCTTGCCATGTGGATCAATATGATCCATCTGATGTGTGTGAGTAGGTATGCGAAGAGATGTTCTGTTGTCACGTGATGGGAGACACTACTTCAGGCCTGCTACCGAATTTGACATTTTTACACACAGCCGTATTTAATACATGGACGTTGGGCTACGTTGAGGGGTTGTGAGATTGTTGTTCATGTGCAATGAGGCCACAGCTAGTTCACCCCTTCACAGTCATCTAATTGGCCATGTGAGTCAGGGTTAAACATGCGCATTGATGTAATTTTCCAGGGTGTACCATTTAATGCAATCAATGTCCCTACATTCATCCATACTTTTATACTTGATTGAACATAGACATGACACATCTGTGTGATTTGGAATGCTTTATTCACATTCTGTGGAGTGTCGGAGCTGGAGCAGTACATGGCCATGCCAAGCCCACGTTACATGGTTGCCCAGTGAAGGGCCAACCAGAGTCCTTGGGGGAATAAAAAGTTAATCGGAAGAGGAAGAGTTCAGTCCTCAGCCGGATTGCTGTGTCATTGGTAACCAGAGCAGATATGGCAGTCCATGTCGGGGTCCAGGTGAATGTTGCAGAGTGTTTTGGGGAACAGTTTGAGGTTTTGTTCTAGGGCATGGTGCATAGGGCTCCACCAGGCAGGGACCGGCCATAAGGCGGGAATGGATACTACTACTTCCTTCCTCACACAGTCATTACCATCCACATCTAACTTCTCTGATATGTCTTCTATGTCCGGTGTGTCAGGTGTTTGTGGTGGCGTTATGATTGCATCACTGTGTGCCACAGACACATCAGGGGGTGAAGGTGGTAGGGCTGCATCACTGTGTGTCAATTACACATCAGGGAATGGAGATGTGTGGGTCGAAGTTCCTGCAGCAGTCATCTGGGACAGGCTCTGTGGCAGCAATGGCAAGATGAGGATCTGCAGTGCATGGAAGATCCCAGCTTAATCTCGCTGGTGTTCAGCCGTGGCAGCCATACTTCCAGCCTGCATCGTATGCATGTTCTCCACTGTCCTCTGCATCTGTGCCAATTCTGTGCTGTTGTCACTGGAGCCTGTCTGACTAGACAGTTCTTGTATCCGAGTAATGGCCCCAGCGATGTCAGCCAAGGATTGTTGGAGAGCATGGAGCGGACAGTGGGTGTCCGTTAGGGACCGTAAGGGGACCCTGATGGGACTTAGACACCCATGTATGGCATGTAGTTTGGCTGCCATGAGGTCTAACCCCACCCGCAGCTGATAAGCCATCTTCTCCTGGCACCCTAACACACAGCGTTGGAATGCCATGTGTTGGTCGTGGGGTGCTGTGAGCCTGCTGAGGTAGTGTGTGCTTCCTGCTGTGTGGTCTATGCAGGGTGTGGGGTCACCTTGATGCAGCTGGGCTGACCTGCTCCTGGAGGTGGGGTGCGGAGGCTGTCTACGAGCCATTGGAGGGTGTCGGAGCAGATGGCCAGGGGGTCCTCTTCATCATCACTGAAGGGATGTCTGGTCTTCTCTGCAGGAGGTGTTGATTGTCCCTTTGCAATGTAAAGGGGAGATGCAGGTTAACAGTGTGTTTCATGTATGTTGATGCATTGTACATGTTTCCAGACAGACAGCATGACAATATACATTGTGACTTTTTTGGAGTAGCTAGCTTTTTGATGGGAGACAGTGGACGTTTCGACTACATGACGGATGTGAGGTTGTGGTCGTACATTGTCATCTCACAGTTTCATGCAATGCCAGATGTGATTGGCCAGTTTCTATGCACAAGTGGCACCAGTTGTGTCCTCTGTCCAGTGATGTAAGTGTTGCATTTTGAACCACATTGTCGTCAGTGTTGATGTGCTGTGATTGCTATGTGTGTGTGTACTGCATTGTGGGAGAGTCGACCCTGCAGCTTTGATTTAGCAGCCCCTTATCCCTTTGAGCGGTGTGCCTTTGACTTGTGTGCTTTTCGGGTGCTGAGATGTTGGCGACTTGGGTCATTTGTGCTCTTGGACGGTTTTTGTACTCTTGTGTATTGTTTGTCTGCAGATGTGTTGTTGACATCAGGGGGTGTATGTGCACATGGATGTGTCAGAGTGTGACCTGCTACTTTGAGGATGTGATCCACACTGGGCCACCTCAGTGTCGTGCACCATGTCATGTATTTTGGCTGCAGCCATGCTATCGGTCATGCATTGTCACTTGCATTGTCAGTGTGGCTCACAGAGCAGCTGCTTTGCTGGATTCAGCACATGTGCATGGGTAGGTTGTGGGATTGATGATAGGGAAGGGGCCCCTTTGTGCACATAGTGGACGGGGGCCTACTTGGTGTTTCTATGTGTGCTGCAGTGTGCCAAGGGTATCAGGGACATGTTCCACAATCATTGTGCATGTACAATGTGCTACACATGATTGTGCATGTGTGGCATTGTGCCCATCTCCCTCTTTCCCCCCAGTCGCTGGTCATCACCCTGTTTGGTCAGGTCATATCAAACTGTCTGGGCTCCCAACTCCTTGCACAGTCTCCACACTGATGACTGTGGCCACCATTTCCTCCAGCTCATCCAGCTCCTCCTGTGGCGCAGGACTCCCACCTCCAGTCGCCTTTGTTGCCTTCCTGCTGGCAGCGAGTTTCATTTGGTTTGGCTTTGCACATCATGCCAGCGCCTCTTGACCTCCTCCATTGACCTCCTCAACACTTCGATTGCATTCACGTTGTTCAAGATGGACTGGGATGTTTCCGTTTGTGTTGCCAATGTCTCAGTGGAGGTGACGAACAGTTGTTGGTAGTGTTCTATCACCTCCGTCATGATGATCCGGTCTTCCTGCGGACTGAACCTCGTCTTCCTCTTCCTCTTCTCCTTGCCCTTCCCTGAACACGAGGTTCCTGGTTGGTCCTCAGTGTGGCTTGTGGGGTTCGGCTTGTCCTCTGCACTCGGTTCGGGTGCATCCATGGTGTTACGCAGTTTGATTTGGTTTTGGTGTGCTTTTGTAGTTGCTTTTATAGTGCATTTTCCCGCATGACACTTGGGAATTGCAGGGCTGTCTCTGGTTGTCGCTGATTTTTATATAGCAATTTGGGGCATCGCAACATTTTTCGCGTTCGGGTTTCGCATTTTTTCGACATCACATTGATTTTTACGCAGTCATTTTGAGCGTTATCCTGATACTATCGCATGGGGCCGCTAGGTTGGGAATACAACATTAACACAGTGTTATTTTGTCGCGATAGACTGCGATGTGCAAAGTTGCGTTAAGCTAATTTTGCGATAATTATCACACGTTCTTGAGAATATCCCCCATAAAGTATAGGATAATAATAGCCCTGTTATGGTGCAAGGTGTCCACTAGGTCAGGTCGACGTGTTTCAGCCCCTTTGTAAAGCGCACTACATACCCTAAAGGGTCTCATGGCGCTAGGGGGTTGCTGCTACTGCTCGAAATGTCAGGTCTTGAGTAGTCTCCTGAAGGTAAGTAGGTCTTGGGTCTGCCGTAGGAGGATGGAGAATGTGTTCCAGTGCAGGTCTCTCAGGTGGGGTGTGATGTGGCTGTGTCGAGGGATGTCGAGGATCAGGCAGACTGAGGCGTTCTGTATGCATTGCAGTCGTTTCAGCAGTTTGGCCGGGGCTCCCGCGTAGAGAGCGTTTCCGTAGTCCATCCTGCTGCTGACGAGGGCCTGGGGGACCGTTCTTCTTGTGTCGGTTGGGATCCACCTGTAGATCTTCCGGAGCATGCGGAGGGTGTTGAAGCAGGATGATGAGACGGTGTTGACTTGCTTGGTCATGGAGAGTGTTGAGTCGAGGATGAACCCCAGGTTGCATGCGTGGTTGGTGGGTGTTGGTGCTGCTCCCAGGGCAGTCGGCCACCAAGAGTAGTCCCAGGCTGAGGGGGTGGAGCTGAGGATGAGACCTCCGTCTTGTCCGAGTTCAGCTTCAGACGGCTGTTCTTCATCCATTCGGCGACAGCTTTCATTCCTTCGTGTAGGTTGGTTTTGGCGGAGAGGGGGACCTTGGTGAGGGAGAGGATCAGCTGTGTGTCATCGGCGTATGAGATGATGTTGAGGTTGTGCAGTTTGGCGACGTGGGTGAGCGGGCCATGTAGATGTAGAACAATGTCAGGCTGAGGGATGATCCTTGGGGTACACCACAGATGATCTTGGAGGCCTCAGACTGGAAAGGGGGGAGGCGGACGGTCTGGGTTCTGCCAGAGAGGAAGGAGGTGGCCAATTTCAGAGCCTTGTCTCAGATCCTTGCATTGTGGAGGCGTTTGCGTAGGGTGCGGTGGCAGACAGTGTCGAAAGCGGCTGACAGGGCCAGGAGGATGAGGGCCGCGGTTTTGCCTTTGTCCAGCAGTGCCCTGATGTTGTAGGTGTCGCTGATGAGGGCGGTTTTGGTGCTGTGGTTGCTGCCGAATCCAGACTGGGACGGGTACAGGATGTTGTTCTCCTCGAGGTAGCGGGTCAGCTGTTTGTTGGCAGCTTTCTCAATGACCTTTGCCGGGAACAGGAGCAGTGAGATGGGCCTGAAGTTCTTAAGGTCTCTCGGGTCCACCTTGGGTTTCTTGAGCAGAGCGTTGATCTCAGCGTGCTTCCAGCTCTCCGGGAAGGTCGCGGTCTTGAAGGAGATGTTGATGGCCTTGCGGAGATGGGGTGCAATGGTGTCACTGGGTTTGTTGAAGATGTGGTGTGGGCATGGGTTCTGACTGGGAGCCGGAGTGGATGGTGTTCAAGATCTTGATGGTGTTGTCGTCGTTTATGTGGGTCCAGGTGCGCAGGGGGTCGCTGTGGGTGGCGGCCCGGGGGTCTGAGGTGTTGTTGGTTGTTGGGGAGGTCAGGTTGTCGAAGCTGTCGTGGATGTTGGTGATCTTGCGGTGGAAGAAGGTGGCAAGGGAGTTACACAGGTCTTGCAATGGTGGGATGTTGTTGGTGTTGGAGCTGGGGTTGGAGAGTTCCTTCACGATGTTGAAGAGTTCTTTGCTGTTGTGTGCATTGTTGTCGATGCGGTCCTTGAAGGAGGCCCTTTTGGCGGCTCTGATGAGGTGATGGTGTTGGCGCATGGCGTTCTTATGGACTTCTTGGTTCTCCGGTGTCTATTTGCGGTGCCATTTCTTCTCTAGTTTTCGGCAGGTTTGTTTGGAGGTCTGGTATGGTGCTTCCCTACACACTGTGTGCAATTATCACGCATGCAATTCCCGATTGACACCTTGTCCAAAACGGGTTTCTTCAGTGTAAGTAGGAACCTTATTTACAAAACATAAAAAAAGTATATGTAATACGATGAAGTTACAAACATGTACATGCAATTAAGACATACAGGTCATCGTGAGTGGCCAGAAATAGCTTATACAAATTATTAGTGTGCGATACTCCTTCCATATCATTTTGCACTTGCGCACTTAAATATATCATATGATTTACATGCACTAAAAATCACCCGTGTATGCATGCATTCACCTTCCAAAATGATCATATGACTAGATTATTGCCCATGCAAAAGGCACATAACTGTGCATTGTTGCCGTTTATTCTCAATAGAGATTCTTACCCTGAATCTTTAAGTATTATACCACATGGAGGGGCGGGGAGGGAGTCCTGTAGTCACACCCTAAAGCGGTGTAGTAATGACAATCACTAACAACCTGCTCACACAGGAGGAAGAAGAGGTGGAATGACCTGCAGGGGAGAGTGCATTCCCTGGAGTCCAAGCGTCACATATAGTCCAACAGGACTGGTAGTGGTTCTCCCAGGCCCCCAATACCATTCATTCCCTGGGAGGCAAAGGTCTTGCAGAGCCTACATGCTGAATGCTTGACAGGAATACCTGGTGGAGTGAAATATGGTAAGTTATGCTTTATAAGGTCTCACTAAACCTCAATGTCCTGTTTGTTTTCAACTCAGCTGTTGCCAATGTTCCTGCACAGATTCTCATAACATACAAACCTCAAAGTATCAGATACAAAAATATTGTTTCTGTGAATATATTGTGCTGCATCTAACATTATAGGTGTCAATCTCCATTACTTGTCACGTGATGGAATAGTGCCTGTAAGTGTTACAACAACAAATAACCCATTGCCCATATATGTGTCCAAATATAATTGTATGGGTCTTTTCCACTGCATTTTTTCCATTTGATTTGAATGTACAATACACACTTTTTCTAATAAGAATGTTCTCAATTTCTCAATAGGTCAAACTGGCAAACCGCATGGGCAGGTTCCAGCCACTGAGGGAACCTCCACTCCAGTCCAGAATAAACCCATCAGTGAGGACAACACTCCTGATAACATAGAGGAGCTTAAGAAGCCTGGTACATCAGGCCAGCCTGGGACAACAGCTCCAGTGACACACCTGGCGTCCACACCAACACCTTCTACCCCAGCTGTGACACCTCAGCAACATAAAGACTCCACTTTCTCTGCCCCTCCCACTGTGACACCAATTGTGTGCCTCCCATTCCTGGGTGATGTTGAAGTCACACCACCTCTAGCTCACACAGGACCCAGTCCGATGGGGCACACTAGGCTAAGGGCACAGAGTAGTGGGGTCTGAAGTCATGGGAGGGTGTTTGTGGACCAGTGTACAGAGTCCACTGGGGTTACTGACAGCCAGACCACCATCGACCAAGTCTTGGGAGTCTACCATCAGTGCAAAACCAAATGGGACATAATGGGCCAGGTGCTCACCGAGTTCCGGGAGGTGACTACCATCGCCCAAGTCTTGGGAGTCTACAATCAGTCCCAAGACATAATGGGCAGGTGCTCACTGAGCTCCAGGAGGTGAAGCAGAGTGAGTAGAACCAACAGATAGAGGCCCATAATTGTAATTTGGGCTCCCTTTTTGGGATGTTGCAGTGCATTTACACCCACATGTGCAGGGCTTCCCAGCACCATCTACTCCTTTCTGTGGTCCTACCACATCAGAGTCATCAACATCAGACACAAGGGAGGCCCTGCCACCGGAATAGCCAACTGCAGCACCCCTTGCCTCTCCAGCTGTGGATCATCTCCCCCCCCCCCGCCCCAGGGGACTTCCACACAGATCATCAGGAGGTGAGGATGGCAAGACCTCTGCTACCACTAACAAGAGACCTTAACACTATTTTCCTCCAGTATGTGCCTACCATTCGCTCTGTGGACTATTTCTGGACACATTTGCCTTTCTGATGCCAGTAGTATTTTGGACATTTGACTTCAAACAATTCTGGATCCACAACTGCAGTTTTATTCACCATGACTGACTTCAACACTTTCTGCTTTGCTTTTTTTATATTTGCCCCCTTTTTGTCACCACATTTGATAAATGAATTTGCTTGTCATAAAAATCATTGATAGGCGTTGTATATCTCAACTCTATCAATGCATTTGTATAATTTCATCAAAACTTGACAATGATAGAACATAAAAATATGATGTCAACATAGATGATTTGCAAGTAGGTATTGTTTATTTCAAGATCCAATACATAAATCCCCAAATATATCACACCATTCGATCACAATATACTATGTTTATCCCATTTGACCAATACTTGTCTGTAAACAATTACACTAACATAACAATCCATGCAGTAGACTAATACTCAGTGCTAGTGTTCACCTTTCCAGTTCTATATCTTTCCAACATGAAAGAAGGGGATCTGGCCAAATCAATAAGATAGAATAGGCAAACTTTCATTGATTCATGTCATCAGCTGGAGCCAGATCTTCTGGCTCACACAAGGAAGCCGACATCAATAACACCAAGAGACAAACAGATGGCAGCTCTACATTTTGCATACACAGGATACTTACAAAACCCGGCTCCAGTATCTGTTGGAATGTCACAACCATGTTTCAGTGGTGTGCCACAAGAAGCATGTCCTACAATGATGAGATACACCAACAGCTACATACACTTTACACACAATGAGGATTTAGCCAATGTGAAGTGAGATTAACATTAGTTGGCTCCCCTACATATGTGTTTTTGAGCAAATGATGGCACACATATAGTTTTAGTGCCAATACACGACATTGAACAATTCCAAAGTAATCTTAAAATCTCCCATCCAATCACAGTGCAAGTTGCCTTGGTACAAGATTTGAACATCCAAAGTCTTTGTCCGTCTTTCCCAAGATCAAGTCATCTTCCCCTTGCACTTGGAAACAACACCATATAACTGCAAATGTCACAACTCTGAAATGTCCAAATGAAGACATTGTGAAGGAATCTAAAACCGATCCAATAAAAAGACATTACCAATCACACAAAACATGATGGCCACATTACAAAGTAAACTTTTGGAGGACACAGTTTCACAATACAATAAGGAATAACCAATGTAATTGAACACAGTAGTCAATGTGCCCACACTTTGATCTATAAACACCTTTGGCCTGGTTGTCCTTGAACATAGCCTTCCCAAAAATTTTCCACCACATACTCCTCTCATCACCACATCAATATTTGGTGTAACGGTGAAAGACATGTCATGTAAAGATATACTTACACTCATGAGAAGAAATTGTCTATGACATCTAGACATAAGTTAACTCCTTCCTCTTTACCTCTATCATCTTCATTTGGCATATCAGGATCCTCATTCAGAGCCTCTTCATGGTCTCCATACTCTGCGATGTAAGAGATGTTACATCACAAGGCGATGTTGCGGAGCATGCAGCAGGCCACGGGGATTTGGCACACCTTAGCGGGTGAGTAGAAGAGAGCTCCACCTGTTTTGTCCAGACATAGAAATCTGACCTTTAGGAGCCCACAATCCTGCCCCACTGGCTGCCATGTTTGTCCATGTGCCTCATTGAAGTGGATTCCCTCAGGCATTGTTGGATTCCTCAGCGGTGCCAACAAGCATGGTTGATTGGGATAAGCTGAGTCTCCTAGATGGAAAATAAGAAAGGCCCAAAATGATGTAACCTAACTTCAGATCATGCAACTAGCAATACCCCAAACAATGTTATGAATGATTGTACAGGCCAACAAGCCTGGCCCTCTCAGGTCCAAGTTGAGACATTAGTAGGGGTATGGGGCTGTTCTATAGTACAAACGAATCATGTGTAGACCTGGGGAAATGAACACAGATGCTTGTGATGTACAAAGCCTATGAGCTAACAACTTGCTTGTTGATTGAATGGAAGTACTTTCGATTCTGGTGCACTGGTTCTCTGGTGTATGGTGGCACTAAGGCAATATGTGTGCCATCAATTGCTCCAATCAAGTGTGGTAGGTGACCCATACCATAGAAGTCACTCATCACATTGGTTAAATTCTGCTGACTTGGAAAATTGTATTAAGCTGTTGCTGTGTCTCATCATTGAAAATAAAACTGTATATTTGTGCACGAGTTTTACATTTCTGCTAAAATACAGACAATGGAGGTCTACACAACACCGCCATAATATTGCATTTCTGCACAGCAACGCACTACATATAAATGTGTATTTCATATAAAATGTTGAGTGCACATCGAAGTTTGTATGTGTAAACTAAGTAGTCAACATTTTGAGTGCTGGTGATGCACTTAACAGTCACAATCACACTATTTTGGATGTCAAAAATGGCGAATGCCTGACCTCACCAATCGGACATTTGGATGCATATGGGCATAGCCGAAGTTGACCACAGAGTGGGCATAAACTACATAACGACCCAGCCATAGGCTAACATTGGTGGAAGCAACATACGAAGGCCAATGTCTCTGTCCGTCTACGCTTCAGCCTGTGTACGTCATGTACATGTGCACAGTGGTTTAAAACACGTTCATTTAACTCCTAAAACTGCAGCCAACCAGACCTCCTCCACTTTCGCTCCTGTTACTGACATCTGGGAGCAACAATGGCAGACCAAAAAAGTGTGAGGGCGCCTCCCTTCTCACCAGAGGAGCTGGACTTGCTGGCACAGGAGGAACTCACACTACACAGGCAGCCCTGTTGTTCAACAGAGGGACCGGTACATGTTGAAATATATTTGTGAATCTGTCTAACTTGTTTTTACCAGTCCCACAGGCTATAATGTCCCTATGTGTTCCTGAGTGAAGTGTGGGGATAGAAGAGAAGTGTAATATAGAATTTAACATACACAGGTCAATGATGCTTGGAATTTGTAAGCCCTTCATAATGCGAAAATACAACTACATTAGTATGTGTTGTATGTTTAAAGGCCTAGAGACTAGTTGGTGTGCATGTAGACGTTTTTGTATGTAACATGTGACACGTAGCAAAGTCACATCATGGACAATTTGAAACAGGTATGTAGTCTTTACAACTGTACATTAAAATGTTTTCTGTCCAATCCAAATGCCTATGAGGGTAGCTATGTGTATTGTCTCACTAACCACTGAGACTACATCAGGGCACCTCAAACAGTTGTATGGGAGATATCACTATCTACCAGACACCTTTGAGTAGCACACAGCCCTGAGCATATTTATGAGGTGGTCACAAGGTCATTTCTTAATTTCAAAGTTAATGTGAGGCTGTGTGAATGTGACATTATGATCATCAAGCTGTACATGACAAGGCCTGACAATGAATACTGCTCAGCTAGAATAATGGGCCAGTCTTGGCCAGACTCTCAGGAACAAACATCTGAAGCACTGAGGTCTATCAGTCATATACATATATCCTTTTCAGGTCCACATGTGAGGTGTGCTTACAATTATGCCCCAAACTGCCTTTACATTGATGACAGTTGGAAGGGAGAGTTGCTTAACATTTTGAGCTAACACCTCTATTCATTTTACACCAATTTTAAAGTGTCTCATTACCAAACTGCAGCCACTTTACACACAGTGGCCAACATTCACTGTGTCATAAGTAATTATGTTTTTCCTTCAGCAGTTCACATTCTTTGGCACTGATCAGAAGTAGGTCACATCACAGATTATATGCAAGTCCTCTGGACTAGCAGATGTCTGAGGCCTGGATTAGTGAGAGTAGGCCATGATATGGGTTAAGGGTAGTGCACAGTTAATTAAACTATGTTTTGCTCAGCATGTGTAAAGACACAGGTTACATGGTAACTTATGAGTCATGCTAGGGATAGATGTACAAAAGATATGTTACATTAATACAGACAAACAAAAAGTCTCTAAACCTATTTTTTGTTCTCATGTCTTGTATCCATACAGGTCAATGCCCATCAGAAGCGTGATATTGTGGAAGGCATTTGCCAGGAAGGTGCCAACTGTGGGGGTCCACAAGCAACGCAGTGCCCATTACCGTGAGAAGTGGGAGGACCTAGGATGCTGGTACCGGAAGTCAGCTAAAGTCCAGCTCGGTCGGTCCTCCCAACATGGGAGGCATGTGCGCAGCACACTGATCCCCTAAGGACCTGCATTCCAGCTGTGGCCTATCTGGATCTTGCTGGGCATTGGAGTGCCCAACAGCAGCAACAAGGGATCAGTTTTTGTCAGTTTCACTTTTCATGACTCATTTTTTGTTACAGCCAGGATTTTGACCATCAACATTAAGGGTGACCCATGTCCAACGCACAAGAAAAGTGCCTGAAGTTGTAAGTTTTGCACAATATCTATGATAAAGTGCTTTATTTATTTATTTATTTATTTATTTAAGTTTTATATAGCGCGAACAAGATCCCAAAGGATATCAGAGCGCTTTACAAAAGGATGGAAGGAAGGACATAAAGGCAATAACGACATCAAGTAAGAATAAAAAAACAGGAATAATCGCATAATTACAAGACAATGAGTCAAGGAGAGTAATACAATAAACAGGTATATAGCTGGCTACGAAAGGGGGTACACTATGTATAGTAATTGTCTAATAATTGTTTAAGGCTTTGTCTAGTAATTGTTTTGGAAACGATCACACCGTAATCCTGTTTCCTGCCGTAGACTCAGTCGAGATTTCCTGGCAGTGATGGTGAGACTGCGGAGTCTTTTGTCTATGGACCCGCTAACATATAAATAGCAAACAACAAGAGAGAAGTGCCAATACTGATGTGACCACTTGTATGACTTAATGTCTTCCAAATCAAGACTCCTATTCCAGACTGGGAAATGCTATTAAATAGCTATTTATTCATCAAATTAAATTGCAGGGCATATTAGATGAACCTTAGTACATCATGTCATTCATGAATTAATGCAAAAAATGAAAAAATGAAAAAAAGGACACGAAACAGGATAAAATCACCATCAAACCATCATGAAATCACTACTCATACATATCACAGTCATCCCACTTACATTCACACATTCATATAGAAGGGCATCACACAACCTGGGAATTCAAAGGACCAGTGTGGGAAGTGGTAGATCTGCTAAACAATTGACAAACCTTCAGAAAATAAAACTTTTGGCAAACCAATACACCAAATAACAAATAAATTCAATCAATTATTTTACAGAGTTTTGACAAAAATAAGCATATCATGGAAGAATCCTAATGTCGTGCAAATGAAACATCAGGAAAACATTAGCAGATCATATATACGCCTACGCGTTTCGAATCCCACCACTCTTGGGGATTCTCATCAGGGCCAAGTGTCTGGAAAAAAGGGAAAAGAAACCCATGTAAAAGTTTTTGGGGATTGGGGACACTAGAGAGCGCTACAACACCTCAAGGACACACAGCTTACCACAACGTGTGGATCCGCAGAACCGAATTTCTTGCAGGGAAATCCTGCAGTCTTTCTGGACAATCATGAAAGAAGAAAAAGAAAGAAAACAAAAAAATTATGTAACAAATAAAATAAATAAATCAATAAAGTGATCTCAAAGGCAGCTCTTCATTGGTTCTTAACAACTAGCCAGGGAATTTTACCTTGCCAGGAGAAACGTGTCCGTGATTGAGGAAGGTGTTTAGGTCACTGCCGGGGAACCTGGTGGGCAGGGCACATGGTTGGTATCCCGGGGGGGGTTAAGAGGAGGGAACTGACGTGTTAAAAGCAGAATTTTAAAGTCTTACCGACAGGTCCCGGGGCCGCGGGTAGTGGAGGGAAGTAGCTTTTAATTGTTGTCACAAGTCCAATGTGAAAAGGAATTTGGAGTCCCCGCTGAAAGTTAAACAATGCGGTGGATTTAATGTCTGAATTTTGGGGATTAGAACTCAAAAAGAAACGGAGCGCCTATCGGCAGCGGGACTCACCGGGACTGTTCGGTTGACAGGTGCCGTCTGGAGTCAGTCAGCGGTCGGGATAGCACTGGTTACCCACGCATGCGCAGTGAAGGTTTAGCTGCGTGAGGCGGAAACTCTAATTTAACGAGGAGAATGACGGGCGGGAACCAGGGTGCCACTGCTCTCCCAGGCATGCGCAGGACACAATTGTCTGCGTGCAGTTGGGACTATAATTTCTCAAAAGTACCGCAAGGCAAATGTTGATAATTCAAAATGACATTGAATTCGTGAATTCAAAGTCGGACTGCATAAAAGGCGGGGGAAGGGGGAGGGGGGGGAAGGGGAAGGCAAAGGAGTCGGTAAGTGAATACCGTAGTCAGGTGAAAAACTCCAATATTCAGAAGATAACAGACAGGCTATATGCAATATAAAAATTTCAGATAAGGACCAGACAAACTATTTACAATTTGAAAATTTCAGACAGCTCGTTAAGTCCGGAGACAGCCGTGTCGAACTTAACGATAAGGTGTGCTTCTCTTTTAGAGAGTTTGAGATCATATAAATAGGGCAAGCGGATAGAGCGCCGAAAAAGTGACAGCAGGACCAACTTCGACAACATCTAAATCTGGCACTAAGGGGCCCATTACGATGGTGGGTGGACAATGTCCGCCCGGCACCGTAACAGTAAACAGGACCGACCGCAAGAGGTGTGGCAGTCCCACTGTGCCTATTAGGATGCGACTGCCACCATGGCGGTCGCATCCTGTATATTTAACATTGTGGTGGGTGGTGCTGTATTCAGCACCCGCCACAATGTTAAAAAGGCATGTTGTGCATTTGCATGCACAACGTGACAGGCACCGCGCGGTGCCTGCCACCTTGTGCATGCAAATGTCGGGGGCTACCATGGGTACCCCCCAAGTGCAGCCATCCACCCCCCCTAGCCCCTGGGGGCCTGCAACAGGCCCCAAATAAAAGACTGCATGCCTTTCTATGTCGGAGTCTCCACCATGGAAAGGCATGAGAACGCAATTATCATAATATGGATGGCGTATTGCTGGCCTTTTCCGCCCGGTAGGCACTCGGGCAGATTGCCTACCGGTGGAATACTGGCGGATGGTCTTTCCGTCCGCCTGGGTCCCCACCGCCATTGTAATATGGCGGGGGGAAATGTTAGGCAGGCGGCCGTAAATGGCGGGCGGATCGCCACTGCTATAGGGTGGTGGCGATCCGCCCGCCATCCTAATGGGCCCCTAAGTCTGCAGGCTGATGATGTTCTGGCTGAAGATGTGCCGAGAGCCACTTGAGATGTTGAGCTTGTCTGTGCTATTTGTGATGGCTTTCTAAACAAAACAGCTGGTTTTGAGGATTATGAAGGCCAGCACGGGGAATCATTGGAGTTCCACCTGGATGGGGGTGATGTGATCATATGTCTTTAGGTTGTGGCTGAAGCTTCTATTATGGGGTGTAAGTATAGAGTCTGATAGGCCATGGAGCAGGGCGTTACAACCATCCAAATGAGAGAGTAGGAGAGATTTAATAGCAGATCTGAATTTGCTTTTTTGAAGAAACTGTTTCACTTTCTTTAGAAGAGAGAGCTGGTAAAAGGAACCCTTTGTTTTTTGGTAATGTGTTCCTTGAGGGTGAGGTTGCTTTCCAAGGTGACTTAGCATTCCTTAACCGCATCAACGTGGTGCAGATTTCCGCGGTGCGCTGAAGATTTAAAAAACCCGCGGTTCATGATGAGCTCAGCTCGTCATGAGCGTATGAGAGGTGTACCTCATGACGAGCTGAGCTTGTCATGAGCGTCGAAGGGGTTAAAAGTTAGGATTCAAACCCATCAATGTTTATGACATTGAGCCATGTTTGTATGTTTCTTGTAAGTTTTCCTTGGAAAATAACAGTCTCTGGGTTGAGCTGAATTGTAGATACAAAGGGTATGCAGTTCCTGTGATGGAAGAGGGGGGAGGAAGGGAAGGGGGGCTCTAGGTGTGCACAGAAGGGGTGCGGTGCTCCTTTTGCAGCAAGGGCCCTCACACACCCCAAGGGGTGTCATGCTTCATCATCGGAGAGCTCTTCGTTGGGCCAGCGCTACAATGACCAATGGGCTCCACCGGGGGGGGCTCTTTGCCTGAGGTGTTCTCTTTTTGCCGATGTGGTTGGAGTGGAGCGGTGGGTCGTGTGATAACAAAAAGTCAGAGTAGAAGTGGAGGGTGTGTGAGATAAAAATAAATATAGGGATCCCAAAAATTCTTTGTTGGCTGGGTTCCTATGTTATGGTTAAAAAACTTGAATGTCACGGCAAGAGCAGGTTATGATGGACCTCTCAGGCCCTAGTTAATTCATGTGTAAGAAGGGGTCAACATGTTTCATGCCTGTTACAGTCCAAAGGATCACAGCATTTCATCAGAACCAAGGGATCCTTATCTATTCATGTAAGGAGGGTAGATTTGTGCATTTGTGTAATACTATACCCTAGAACACTGTGACTGGGTAGACCTAGAGAGGGAGACAAACAACAACAGAATTAAAAATACTGCTGCAAGTTAAAATTAGGCCCAACAAGGAGCTGCCCGATGAGGAATCATGACACCCCTTGGGATGGTGGTCGCTGGGATTTGTGAATTTTGGGCACTATATAGAATGCCGGCATCCGGGGTTTGAGATTAATAAAAAATTCTGCCTCCTTATACGTAACCCATTTCTTCTCTTTAGCTTGTGTGACCAAATCAATGATGGTTGCCTGCAATTCTTTAGTGAGATCCCTGGCCAGTGGTCTATAATTGCATTTGTTTCATTTTTGTTTCCTTAGGAACACTAATACAAGAACTAAATTGGTGCAGGGTGAAGTGACAGAACCCACACCCTGATGAAGTCGCAGTGAGTTTTTCCTTGGGCAATGAAACATGTCGGCTTTTAAGAGGGCAGACACACAGCACTGAATAAAAGTCCAATAGCCAGTGTGATCTAGCCCGGTTTTATTAGAGTGGGGTTGAATCCTGCGGTACATCGGAGTCTCTGCTGATGCACTTGCAGTGTTCGAGATCCTAGCACCAGTGTTCACCCTTTGTTTCTTTTTCACACTTCACAATTTATGTTTAGGTTGGTGGTTGCTGATGATGAGAACCTGAGGTAGTAGGCAAGTACCTTCCTATTTACCCCCATGGTGTTACTTCAGTGAGGCACCACCAACCGCTCCACACGTTTTTTCTTTTCTTTATGTATCTCCTTGCCACTCTTTAGAAGCATTTTTCTCACATTAGGGGAAGGAGAGTGTGGGGGTCACATCAGTTGGAAGCAACGCAACAACTTGTAGAGTATACTGTGTTTTAAAGTGGTGACCCAGTTTTGGTAAATACAGACGGTGTAATTTTAACCGATGTTCCCCTAGACATTTCAGAATTGAGGTGCAGATCTGAGGATGAGAATCACCGTGTGAAAAGGTCCTTTGTTGTGTATAAGATTATGAGTGGGGGATGACCTGTTCACTACCCCTTTAGCTCCTTTCTGTATATGGCCTGATAATTATGGGCCTGGAGTCACCTGGAATTGCGGGCGGTGAAATTTCTCCTAAGTTATAACTTTGGGTGCAAATCTGCCACTTCTAAGCCTCATAGCTTGGTAGCAACAGTGCAATCTTCCCTCCCTCTCCAAACGTCAATAAACCAAGAAGCAAGAATATAAAACTGTCATTTCTCACTGAAATGACAGCAGAAAAACATGATTCCCTCTCTCACATAAGGTATCTACAGCACTTGGTTCCCTTCGCTGCAGATCTTGCACTAGTAGTATTATTGCAAGCTTCCATTGATTACAAAAAATATATAGTACCTGCATCCGTGTCAATTAGCTTGCACACAGAGGTTTGGACAGGTACTTAGTTTACTGAGATGAGCATGTGAGTGAATAAATGAGTGTGTGTGTGAGTGTGAGTGCTGTGCCCATTTTCA
Source organism: Lissotriton helveticus (assembly GCF_964261635.1). NCBI lineage: Eukaryota > Metazoa > Chordata > Amphibia > Caudata > Salamandridae > Lissotriton > Lissotriton helveticus. The sequence continues at coordinate 1,379,696,245 of NC_136059.1, forward strand.
TTCCCTGCAGCTTTCACTCTGGTGTGCAAGATTCCATTGATAGCAGCAAATGTACTGTAATGTCACTCTTTTTCACTTCTGGGCTTACTTATATTTTGTCTGCAATGCTTTAGTCATATCCTGCAAGTCCTACTGATGTTACTCCTTGAATTGCTGTCAGTGTCTGTAAATTCAGCTGTTGTTATATCCACCCATGTCACTTCAAACAACTCATGCTATCACATCTTGCCAGCCCTGCTCCTGCCACTCTTAAATTCTGCTCTCGCTTCATTGTACTCCTGCAACCCAGTTGTCTGTTCAGCCAGGGGAGCAAGAGATGCTCACAGGCTGGATAGGCAAGAGTTATGCCGTTCTTGCACTGCTACAATCCTGAGGTGGGGGTGCTGCAGGTTTGTGGCAAGCTCACAGGTTCCCAAATGCGTGCATGCATTCCCTTGTCTCCCTCAGATTAGTCCAATCAGCCTCAATCTGTCTCTGCAGCATTGTCCTACACAATTAACAGTCATCATAACATTTCTCTAGAACTTCCTCCGAATATATGATGTTACAACACAAAAAATTACAATGCATGCTTTTACGACTCGGTTTTTACATCACAACTACCATTACATTGCATGATTTTACAACACATACCATTAAAAAGCATTTTTTTAAACGACCAATACAACGCATTCCATTACAACGCATACCATTACAACACATACCATTACAACGTATAATACTTTGAGGGCAACAGTAGGGTAAGTGTTGGATAGTGTAGGGGTAAAAATTACTATTCCCACTCCAGTGCGTGCAACAGTAGGGTAAGTGTTGAATAGTGTAGAGGCAAAAATGTGTACTCCTACTCCAGTGAGTGTAGCAGTAGGGAAAGTGTTGGATAGAGTAGGGGTAAACATTACTATTCCCATCTACCCCAAAACCCACACCCACCCTAAAACTAAAAAATCTCTATTACTTACCTTGTAATGCGTTGTAAAGGCATGCGTTGTAATGGTATGCGTTGTAATGGCATGCATTGTAGTGACATGCGTTGTAATGGCATGCATTGTAATGGCATGCAATGTAAAAGGCAGTGTAACAGCTGTATGGTAAAAGCAGTACGATGTGATGACTGCGTTGAAAGTGATGTTTCCCCTTACTCACCAATGGTGCCACACCTGCTACTTGCATTAGTAATACGCCATTCCCTCAAGGAGGACCCTCCGGTCTCCTAACTCACATATTATCCGCTATTTCCCACACCTCCTCTCTCTCTTGAACTCACCCTCATTCAACATCCATTCTCCTCTTACACACCGCCTCGCCACACCACCTTCTTTCACACCCTCGTCATCCCCTTTATCTTGCTCATCATCCACTCACCCTGTCTAATGTTTATTTCACACTCCCATCCCTCCCCATTTTCTGATACCCTGTTCCTGTTTCCTCTTTCACACTTTACACTAGCTCACTGCGCACACATGTAAATGTCACAACCTCTTCTTCACTTTCCTCATTCTAATACATTTTTCAAACCTCCCCTTCTCTGCTCTATGTCTTGTCTTCTCACACCCTTCTGAGATCTTCCTGTGTGTCACGCACTCCTCTTACCAACCTGCTGTTTGTCCATACACTAACATCTACTTTCGCACACCAACCTCTTACTAAAACTTCCCATAACACACACAAACACACATACAACATTCTCCCAAGTCCAGGTTTCACCCCTAAAGCCCTTCTACAAACCCTTTTACTCCCTCTTCTACCGCTGGACTTAACCTCTCTCAAGCCCAGCCTTCTCTCTTTCAAGTCCTTTCTTTCACGCATCTGAGTCTCAAATGGACTTTTTTTATCGAAAGGATGCGCACTTTTCAAGAATGGCTCAGCTTTTTATGTGGTTTATCACTATGGCAAGTCTTGGACCATCATTTTTCAAACAGTACTGTTGAAGAATCTGTGTTTCACAATTAAGCAATATCAACCTGGAGGCCTTGCTGTTTGTGTCAGGTCAGCAACTCATATGCCAAAATCTAGACTTCAGTCAAGTGGTGATGAGTTCAAGATGAAAAATTGCTATTTATTTGAGGAAATAAAGCAAAAACAGATTTGGGTCTGTTTTCAAATGTTTGGACTTGAAACTGGTGGCTTTTCCTTAATGAGGTTTGAGTCATTTAAAAAAAAATGTTGTATTATTATTTTTATATACTGTACACAATCATCAAAGTCGTTGCAGGGTGGACCACATCTGGCATAAGTCGTTAGTGCATTGTTATAAATGTGATTACCCTCGTGTTGGTTATATTTTGATAGAGAAGGAGATGTAAGTAGGAAAGGACAGCAAAAATGAGGTGGCCATTTCAAGCAAGAAAGGGAAAAATATTGCATCTTTTTAAAAGGATTTGATAGGCACGCAACATCGCTTTCTGTGACATCACTTCCTTACACTTGCAATTAGCCCCCCCAATTATTCTTAGGACCTTTGCCCTAGGTGGCAGACAGCAAAGGAGAGCATAGTCCAATTGTAGCAGAGCAGAAAGACATCCACTTCTTGGTCTGAAGTCAGACTCAGTCATGGAAAGCTCCAAATAGGAGAAAAAGTCCCCCCACCAGACCTGAACATGGGCACTTGCACTTGACTGACACTCGACATTCCCCTGCTATAAGTCATGTGATCCTCGACAGAACTCACCAGGAGTAAATGACCCTGGGCTGCCTTTGGAGGCTCACCTTTTGGTAATCTGCTAGTGTAATCGCTAATGACGGACCGAATTCCAAAGACATCCAGTGTAGTTCTACCTAAATATGTGTCACTGAAGGAGGTTCTGATAACCTATATTCAGCCTCATGACTAAACACTTTTTGGCCCTTCATACTTTTTCTTTTTCTTATGTCCCATTTCTTTTTTCGTGCAAGTTGCCTGTTTGCCATTTGAAACTTAAATATGTTGGGGATAACTGGTGTTGAAATTGTTCTCACCCGTGTCTTGATACTACTCCTGGCTTCTCGGGAATCATCATCAAAATATCTTTATTTCGGTAGAACTTTACCATAAAAGACGTTTGTCATACACATTAAAAACTAGTTCATTTAAAATGGTTTGTACAACAAAATGTAAAATTTATAAAAGGATTTCTTAGCAGAATCCCAATGTACTGAAAGTCAAGTCAGAGCCTTGAGACATTTCCTTCTAATAGACCAAAGAGCGCCCAAGTACTTGGCCATAGCAAACACAATATGGTCCGAGAGGTCAGTTTTTAAGACTCTGAAAGCGACCAGACACTTCGCGAGTCCCAGATTCCTGCATAGGGGAGCGATCCAGTACCTTCGGATCTCTCGGTAGGCAGGACAGACAAAAAGGATGTGGAGTTCAGTTTCATCCATAGTACTACAAGCTGGACAAGTACTGCTTGCATCATCACTCCATTTGGATGTAAGAGTTCTAATGGGGAGAGACCCATGTCTCCACTGCAGGTATAGTTTCCTCAATATGGAGGGGTAAATTTTATCCAAAGTTGGTTCCATGTTATAGTTGGCCTTGTAGGACAAAAAGGAAACTGTCAGAGTCCCGAGTTTTTGATGATTGAGTAGCAAGGACAGTTTGCTGTCACGGTAAGACTTGACTAGTTCCTTTTTGGAGAGGAGATGGCACATATTCAAAGGATCAGACCACATTGTTGAAAGGCCCAAGGCCTCCAATTCAAGTGTGATGGAATTAAGCCATTTAATTTTTCCAGCGCCTGGGATAGCAAGGACCTCCTGGAGTCCTTCTCTGTAACTGGCCAGTTCCGGAGTTGTCCATAGTCTACGCCAGAAGGCCAGTGGGCGTAGGGCCAAATCCTCATCGAGCGGACATAGGCCTAGATCCATCCTGAGGGGACAAGGGGAGTGCTCGGTGGTAGCCCAACAAGATTACGGATGAATTTATTTTCCACCTTCAAGAGCATTGATGTATTAGTGTGACCCCAAAGTTCAGATCCATAGATAACGGCCCCCTTAGCCTGAGATGTATATATCTGTATTGGAGGGCCGATGGGCCTTATTGAGGATTTGTTGTTTGCCAAGAGTTTCATAATGCCCCCCGAGTGTTGGGTCAATTTGAGTGCTGCCTTCTCCAAGTGTTTGTTCCAAGTAAGTTTATCATTTAGCACAATGCCCAGATATTCGAAGGTTTTCACTCTTTCTAGCCTTATGTGTGCAATGCTTGGACTAAAATGGAATTTCTGTGGGGGGTTGAGGACCATGAATTTCGTTTTGATAGCGTTAATTTCTAATCCATGGGCCTCACAGAAGTCCACAAAGCCGTTGAGGATGCGCTGAATGCCCGTTGCCGACTTAGATAGTAACAGTGTGTCGTCGGCAAACATAATGGCTGGCACCCTTTCAGCGGCTAGTTTTGGGGCATCAGAGTTGGATACCCCCGCTAAATGGGAGATTACCCCGTTGACATAGAGGCAGAACAGGGTTGGTGCAAGCACACAACCCTGCCTTACCCCCCTGCCAACGGGGAACCTCTCGGACATTGCACCCATCCTACCACATCTGACCTGGGCAAAGTTGGTGCTATGAAGGCGAATTATCATTTTCAGCAGGCCTTCCGGAACCCCCAATTTAGCAAGGGCCTCCCACAGCTTGTTCCTGGGGACCAGGTCGAACGCTGCCCTCAGGTCCACGAATACAGTATAGAGGCTGCCACCCTCCAACTGCACCGTTTTCCAATGTATGAGGACAAGACAAAAGACCTGGTCAATGGTGGAGACCTTCTCCCTAAAGCCTGCTTGAAAGGGGCTGAGGATGTTAAAATCCCTGATCCACTCGTGTAAGCGGTTTAGCAGTAGCTTAGAAAAGAGTTTTTGGGATACATCGATCAAGCTTATAGGCCTGTAATTGGCCGGGAGGAGGGGGGACCCCTTTTTAAAGATTGGTACTATTTCAGCCCCCGGCCAGGTCAGAGGAATTGGCATGCCTTTCAGAATGGAATTGAATAGCACCCCGAGATAGGGAGCCCAGATTTTGGGTTCATGTTTATAGAGGTCGCCTGGAAGCCTGTCCAGGCCCGGCGCCTTGCCTACAGGCAGGGACGTGATTGCCATAGTAATTTCCTCTATACTAAAACCGTCCATGCCAATTACACTAGTGATAGTGGAGTGGTGCACTTCTGCAGGTTCGTTCGTCACCTGGTCACTGCTATGTGGTTCATATACATTTTTGAAATGATCCTCCCATACAGATGGTGCTATATTGCCCTCAACTGCTACAAGTGGTTCGGCCGAGCCGTGCCTGACGATCTGCCAGAAAGTTCGTGAGTCTCGGCTTGCAAGGGCAGCTGTTATTTTAGACCAGTTCCCCTCGTCCCAGTCTATTTTTGCAGCATGGAGGGCTGATTTATAAGCTAGACGTCTCTCCCTGATTACGTTTGAATTGTCTCGTGCTTTGAGTGATTTCAATAATGTAGATTTTGCTTCCCTACAGGAGGCATTGAACCAGGTGGCTCTTCTCTGCTTGGGCTTGTGAGGCCTGGCCACTGGGTTCAGCACCTCTGCAACATTGGTGCATAGTTCAGAGTGAATATTACCGAGTTCAGAAAATTGTGCCGGCTTGCATAGAGGGGGAGTGGATACCCCTAAACTACCTGTAAGATTGATTTCAGATTCACTAACTGAGTGGTGCATACAACGCTCTACTTTTTCCAGGGCGGGGACGACTAGTGCATAGAGTCTCTCAATGTTACTATGGTTCTCCAGCAATTTGGCCCATTTAATTTTGCGCCTATTGCTGGATAACACAAGATCAGCCTGTGATGCAGGATTGTTGTCGACCTTGTCTATTTGCCGGCCATCGATCTCAAATTTTAGTGAGAGCAAGTTGTGATCACTATCAAGTCTGGGGATAACTCGAAAGTCTTTGACTTTCCTCCAGTCCCTAGTTGGAACCATTATGTAGTCAATCCGTGACTCATAACCCAGCCTATTAAAGGTATTTTTAGGCGGGATGTCGCCTTTAATCCGGCCATTGCAAGCCCTCAGCGAGTGACTAAGCGTGAGGGACATTATTTGGGTTGCGAGTGGGGAACATGCCCTGGTCACTGGATCTGTCAGGGTGGGGATGTTCCACAACTCGTCCTCTTCACTAGATATGCCCGCCAGGTAGTCAGGAAGTGGTTCATATTGGTGATTAAAATCTCCACCTACAATTAGAGGGGAGCAAAAATTATGTGTGTCAAGGAACTGAGCTAGGTCCTCCACTGGTCCCGAGGTAGCTGCAACCCCCACTGGTCTTGAATATATGTTAATCAAAGTGACCTTCCCTCTGCATGGCCAGTCAAGGGAGACACACTGGAAGTCACAGGAATTGGTTTCCAGATGTGTGGCCCTACATCCCAAGTGGGACCCGACCCAGATCGAGAGCCCTCCTGAAGGTCGGCCCTTTCCTCCCCATTTTGCTTCAGTATCAAAGATAGCGAAACCCTGCCGAGAGTATTTTTCTCTTGCCCATGTCTCTTGTAGGAGACATACATCGTAGCCCTCAATGAGATCCCCCCAATCAGGCGTATCTACTTTATTGGATAGCCCCGCCACATTCCAGGAGAGAATGGAGATTACACCCGGAACCTCTAGTGTATTATTGGTATCTGATATCTGCGAACTGACAAGTGCTGAGAATTTACCATATTGATTAGGTGGAAGGACAACCACTGGGGCACTATTTAGTTTGGGGCTGTGTGATATTGGGGGGCAATCCTTAATCCTCATATGGGGATCAGTGTTTAATGGCTTTGGTGTGCAGGTGTCGTGCCAACCTGGCCCTGCTCTAAATTTGTGAGCCTTTGGATGATTTGATGTTGGTAGAAGAGTTTTGCCACCCGTGTGTACGTTTGATACAATGTGAGTTGATAGATCAGCCATTGAATTAGAATGAGAGCTCTTTGGGGTGGGTGGTGAAGGTGCGATGGTTGGCAGATGTGGGAGTCAATCCACTTCCTCTAGACACCCGTATCTGTTAGAGATCGGTGCCCCGTTCCAGCCACCAAATGCATCTGGCCAAAAGTTACTTTGCCCTCCCCATGTGTGATTCCTCTCCGGAACCCTTCTCCAATTCCCCCCCTGGGATGAATGGAGACGGGGTGGATAGAAAAAAGTGAGGGGTCTGGCTATTATTGTTGAAGTTATGCTATGGTTGGTCCAAGAATAAATGGCGTGTGCAGTGTTTGGATCCTTAAAGGATACAATCACACAGTCGCCACTAGTGGACTTTTGTGTGGTGCCTACCCAGGGTACCCTCCGGACCATAAGGATTTTACTCCTTAGGTGGTTGGGTATTGGTTTGTTGAAGTCGAACCAGTGGATCACCTTGTTCTTTAAGGAGGCAAAGTTTTCCTGCTGGTTATGTGTCAATTCAGTTACCCCAGTGAGCACTACAACATAGGAACTGACCTCAGGGGGGAGATCTACATATCCCCTTGAGCATATGTAGCTAGTACTACTAGCTCTCTGTGATGTTGAATGGTTAGCATTCTGGCCATTTTGCCTCGAATTGGGCTGATCTATCGAGGGTGATACCCTTTGGCCGGATATGACTGATAGGGGTGGCGGGAGAGTTTCAGCCGCCGGTTGGGTAGTGGTCGTCATTGCCCTATTCAGAGGATTATAAGTATTTGCCTTGGTTCGAGGTTTAGGAATTGGTTTGGCCTTGGGGGTAACAATAGGACTGGCAGAAAAATAACAGCAGGGGGGGAGGGAGAGTATCATTAGTTGTTCCCAGGGACTTAGCCTTCATAGGCATCTGCGGGTTCACAGCAGCTTGGGTCACAGGGATAGGTGGTATTATGGAAGGCGGAGTTCCGTGTGGACATGTTGGTTTAGCATTCTGCATGGTGATAGTGGCCAAATTTAAAATGCTTTTTTCTATTTCCAGAAGCTGTGTTTCTATGTGTGTAAATCTCACTTCTAGAGGGGAAAGAAGTTTTTTAAGTGTTTCCCAGACAACAGTCAGAAACTCAACGTCCTTTCCTTTAATAGTACAGAGCGGAGTTCCAGCAGTGTCACTTTCTATGGTGAGATCATTATTTTCTTGGGTGACTACTGTATGTGGGGGAGTGTTTACTAGACACGTTTCCAGGGGAAAGGTCTTGGTTTTTGGCAGCGGAGCAGGGGGAGGTGCCTTAGTTAGTAGCTGGGCCTTAGCTATTTTGGCCTTTTTCCTTGCATATGTCGAGGTGTGGTTACGCTTCCTTTTGTTGTATGGGCCATTTTGTGGTATTGGAGGGTTGCCACCTTTTGGTAGCGTAGCGTAGTGGATCGTAGCTTTAGGGGGTGAGCCCAGCTCGGTTTCCTTCTTTTGCTCGGCAATTACACCCGGGTGGAATTGTGGGGAAAGAGTGAGTTTTGGGGGAGATCCCCTCTGTAGCATGGGTATACTGTCCACTTGCGGTTGATGAATATCGGCATTTGTGACGATCAGAGTGGGAGCAGTACCAAGCGAGCGCTCTGGTGTTTTGGCCCATGCAATAGTCCCAAGGGAGGATTTTTTAGCAGCGGTTAGCTCAACTGACAATCTTCTAGCAGCTTCAAGTTCTAAAGAGACCCTGTGTTGCATCTTAGTTATTTCATGATCAATTGCAGTGTGGGTCCTAGTAATGAAATCATCCATGCTACCATTTTTCAATTTGGATTTGGCCGCTCTGTCTCTAAACTCGCGGGTTGCCATAGTAGGCACAAGATAAAATGCCTGGAAGGAGAACGTAAAAAGTTGGGTGGTAAAATCAAATGGGGTGGCCCAGTCCAGTCTCTAACTGCCTCTAACGGCTTAAAACGGCCCGCTCTTTGCCCGGTCTTCGCCCCGTTCTCCGCCCCGCGCGCGTCCCGCGATGCGCGGGACCTGAGGATCTTATAAATGGCAGGGGGCGTGGCACTGGGAGGGGGCGCGGCGCGGGCGGGAAGAGGAACCAGCTGGCGGTGTTCTGCAGGAATGCTGGTCCTCGCAGTCCCGCTCGCCGCGCCTCTCACCTCCTCTGCGGCCAACCTCCAAGGAAGCAGTCACTCCACCCAAGGGTCCAGGGTCCAGGCAAGACAGAACTGGTGAGCTACTCCTGTAGCGTGCTGCTGACTATCTGGCAAGTGTCTCTCTCGAGCGGCGCCCCTCGGGAATCATTCCCACACCTAATGAACAGATATTTCAAGCTTCAAAGGATAGGCGGGGATGTGTTTCATATGATGTTAAGTCCTCGTTGGTGCAGTATCAGCTTTTAAGCTATGATGTCAATTCTGACACACATGTGGCCCAAATGTTCATTGCATTCACATTGGGATATGGCTATGGATGTCAGCATCACTTCATCCTGTATACTCCCAATGATGACCTGGAATGTATACAATTAGGCAAATGGCAGTTCCTAAACTTACCAAAAGGTATGGCCCAGACATCTTTCTCTTGCAAGAGACATACCGTATGCACCTTATGGGAACAAAGTGTAATTGTCCGGCGCTATAGCTCTTCAACTGTCACCCCTGCTGGCTTCACCAGTGTGTCAAGGAGAGTGGCAATACTGATCAGGGGCCATCGTCCCTTTGAGTTGCCACATATATGGAAGGACCCATATGCTTTGCTCCTTTAAAGGTCTTCAATCAAGTTTAATATGTACAAACACCAGTTATTCCGCTATGTACAACTGTGCCAGGCACTGTCCCCCAGTATAAAAGATCTAACAGACCTGGTATTCAACCCACCAGGCAACAAACTACCGATAGGAGAAATTGGGAGGGGGACGCTCTGGAGCCTTGAGCCCGCATTTTACCTGTTGTTGCCCTGTTGTCCTGGTCCTCGTTTTCCAGTGGTGGGGGTCTGCTGTTGCGCCTGCGGCCGTTGCCACTCCCGGTATCGCCGCTGTGACTGCGCCAGAAGGGACTACATTGCCCACCAGTCCCTGGGCGGCGCAGGAAGACCGCGTCATCGCCCAGCACCAGGAGGCGCATAAAACTACCAGGAAGATCCACGCAGCGCAGGACGCGCGCGGGCGAAGCCCGGGCCAAGGGCGGGCCGTCCGCGCCCGTCAAAGCCAGGATAAGGCAGGGCTGGGCCATCCCTCTTTCAACTTCTATTTGACATCTTCAGGGATCTGATTGGTGACTTTTATTTGGTCACTTTACTTGTCTCTTGTTTTCTCTATGTTACATTGCAATTAGCTTTTGGGATCTAAGCAAAAATGTCCAAGTTTGTTCAAAAGGGTATTGTTGGGACTCTTGATGCGTATCTCCTACGAGCTGAATCTGTCCTTATAAAAGAAATAGAACTTACACAAAGAAGATTGTCCCTTGACCCAAGAAGAGTTTCAGCAGGGGCTCCTGTATTGTGTTCTCAGGAGGGGGGGGGGGGGTTCCGTCAATGCACCACAGCAATCGCCATTGGGGCCCATACTTCCAGTGCTAGTAGTTCCCTCAACCCCTGACAGTGTCCCTTCGCCCACCAATCCCCCCTCTGACATGGTATTAACACGTCAGCAGTGTCAAAATTTGAGCAAGAAGGGAGAGGGTAGAGCTCCCGCCCCATCTAAGAAAAGAAAAGTGGGTGGGCTCCCTTCTACCTTGCACCAGGCCAGTAAAGTGGCCAAAACCAAAGGGCCGGCCCGTAGTAGGAAAGTCCATATACAAGAGGCTGCTACATCAAAGTCTCCTAGTCATTTACCTACTGTTTCGAACTCCATTAGCCAGTTTCCATGTGTCATGGAGGACAGGCTATTAGCCAGGCTTGAGGAGAAATGTTTGAAAATGATGGACCCGCTGGTGGTAAAATTGGATGCCATTAGTCAAAGGTTATCAACCATTGAGGATCACCTATTAAGGCAAGAAGGAAATTCTTTGAATTCTCTGAGCAAAGCACCAGTACCTGTTCCAATAATTCCATCCAGAACACATGTTGATAACAACGCTATGGTTGGCACTATTGCAGAAGAACCCCTGCCCCCACCTTTGGGCAACCCATTAGTAGTGGATGCGTCAGCACACAATGGGAGAGTAGTAGTAGGGAGCAGCACACATAATAAGGTCCCACAGGGAGGTACGTTTAGGCATCACGCTAATGAGTCCCTTAACCTACCACCCGAGTCTACCCCTATACCATTGTTCTTACCAATGTACCCCACTTGCAATCAGGTGCTGAGGAAAACTGGGACTCTTTGAGAAATAAGGCTCTCCATCTGATCAATTCCAGAACTAGATTGGGGGTCCTTTTTTGGGAGCTTTAAAATGGCACGCAGAATAAACTGGGAGGCCCAGCTAGGAAAACAAGCAGAGGTGACTGTGTGGTGGTCAATTTTGGGTCCCCCCCATATAGTTAAAACAATCCATGACAGAGCTGGTTCACGGTACTTGAGTGAAGATGGTATAAACATCATTCCACTAGGGTTTTTTTATCAAGATATATGGCCACCGTTGACATCCATGGGTGAACGTAATTTTGTTTCGCAAGCACAGGGGCGATATGAGTTCTCTGTCCCAACCTTCAATAGATTTGAATCTTTTACAAACCTGGAGGACATAGACTGACTGGGACTGGAGACCCAGTCCTGTTCAGCTCACCAAGGTCAGGCTAACATAGGTAGTGGCAGCGGAACTCCCCATTCTAGTAGTTGGAGGAACCAAGTACTATACGAAAGAAGCTTGGGCCTCTCGGTTACATCAGGGCTCGGTGACAATACTGAGGGCTCATCATTCACAACCAACGACCAAGCACCAATTACCCCAAAATCAAACCTAGACCTAGGTCCATCAACTATTGCACAAGTGGGGCCACGTGCAGCACTCAAAATCATTTCGTGGAACCTAGCAGGGCTTGCAACCAAACTTGTAACCACTGAATAGACCTCATTTATTGAGGAACATGATATCATATTCCTACAAGAAACCTGGGCTGTGGACCAAGTTTTTTATGAGGGTTTCACTAACTTCTCCAAACCAGCTGTACAGGGTGATAGGGGCAGACCGAAGGGGGGCATATTGATCTGGGTTAGACAGCTCCTTTCTTATAAACTTCAGGAGATTGTCATTGACAGCCATGATATCCTTATAGTGAAACTATTACAGGGTAATCTCCCCGACATTATACTCGTTAATGTGTATTCCAGGGGACAGCAAGGAGGGAAGGCATCAGCTACAGTTGATCTTTTAGACATCTTTTTAACACATCATAGAGACAATAGTAACATTATAATTGCAGGGGACTTTAACTGTACCTATGAACCGCTTGATTGTGAGGACATGAATGTTAGCTTCAAGGAAAATGACCAGTGGTTGATTCCATCACTGGAACTTCCTCCAATTAAAAAGTGGACGAGAGCAGCACTCCAATTAAAAGCTCTCTGCCTGGAACTTGGATTGAGAGCGGCTAATGGACGTACAAAGTCCAACAAACAAGGGACACCGAGATTTAGCAATGGTCTTTGATCTAGTCGTATAGACTATTTTATTTTAAATAAGGAAATGTGGCCAGAATTGCTTGATATGAAGGTGGAAGCCCGGCCTGAGAGCGGCCATAATCCACTCTTAGTCTCAATGGGGGCATTTGGCCCTAATTGTGGAGAAGATGTGGTAGATTGTCCGGACTTTGTAGAAGCCAACTTATCCAATGACACCAGACGTCTCAAATGGTGTAAGGTCGCAATTGATCCTGAGAAGCTGCTAGCCTTGAACAATTTAGTAGTTAATACTATTGACACTCTCCAGACAGGCCGTATTGGGGGTTGCATGGGACAGGTTTACCCAGGCTCATGAGCATCTTTTTAACTAACTGAAAAGTTTTTTTACGACTAATAACAAAAAAGGGCCAGCTTCATCTACCCCAAAGGAGGCAGCGTGGTACAATTCTAATTGTTGTTTAGCTTATAAATCCTTGGCAATGGCAATCAGGAGTAAGGATCAGGCCACAATTAAAGCTAAGAGGCAGGCTTACAAGGCGGCTAAATCGAAAGCTAAACGAGAATGGGACAAGGCTCATTGGGCGGAACTTCTTGAGGCCTGCTCAGGGAGGGATATGACTTGTTTCTGGTACCTGGTAAAATGGGGGAGAGGTACTCCATGTAATGTTCCAGTTAATCATGTGGAACCGGATCAGTGGATTAGCCACTATAGCAGCCAATTTACAAATACTTTGGAGGCCCAGGACACTTTTGTCATGCCATTACCCTCTGCTCCGCTTAACATTACCAAAATGGAAGTAGAACAAGCTCTAAACCAAGTTCCAAAAGGCAGGGCCCCAGGCCTTGACTGTGTCCCTGCAGATCTTTTTGTCCAAGACCTGACATCTTGGGCAACGTACATCCAACTAATGATGAATGCCATTGATGAGGGAGCAGCGATTCCTGGCTCGTGGGCAGGTGCGGTTATCCTTCCAATTCACAAAAAGGGGGATCCATCCCAACCAGGCAATTATAGGCCCATAAGTCTGATCAACTGCATTCAGAAGGTTGTGGCAAGAGTGATTCTGTCTAGAATGCAGGTATGGATGGACGATTTTAACATTATTTTAGATTTACAAGCAGGTTTTCGTTGGTGGATTAGTACGGTGGACCAGGTGCTGAGGTTTATTCTCATCTACTGGCGCACTGTTACTTTGGGGAAAGGGTCAATTTACGCAGCTTTTGTGGACCTCAGGTCTGCATTTGACCTAGTACCGCGCTCCAAACTGTGGCAAGATCTTATAAAGCTGGGCATGCCACTAGAAATCTTGGCCTTTGTAGTCAAATTGTATACAGACAACTATGCCCAGGTTAGATGGAACAGTTTAGGACACACAACCGACAATTTTTTGGTGGAGAAGGGGGTAAGGTACCCTTTTTTCTATCTATATTAATGGGGTACTTGAATATTTTGAAAATTGCCCACGGACCCCCCAAACCTTAGGTGGCAAAAAGAACCCACTCGTAATGTTCGCCGATGATACTCTTATATTATCAAAGACACGTCAAGGGCTACAACGCGTGCTAAATAGATTAGAAGAGTTCTGTGTAGATCATGATCTAGCAACTAATGTAGATAAAACTAAATTCATGATTCTCCAGACCTCTAGTAAGTCCATCGGTGAAGTTAGGATGCATAGAGCAAACTGAGATGTTCTCCTATTTGGGTGTAATTCTAGATAAACGGATGAGCTGGAAGCCGCAAATTGATTGTCTTTCAGTCAGACATGCCCAACTTGCGAGTGTGCTGCTCAGGGAGCATAGTCGCTCACTCACCAAACCCGTAACTCCAGTATTACAGATTTATAACTCAAAAATTAGTGCCTCGATTCTATATGGCTCAGAGTTATGGGCCCTTGCGAACTATGAGGCTCTGGTGGTGGCACAAAATAAATTATTTCGTTCATTGCTGGGGTTGCCTCAATCTACCCCTCTGATTCCCCTGTATTTGGATCTGGGGTGCCATTCCATCAGAGATGTAGTCCGTTATAAGTTACTACAATACTGGAGAAGGCTTTGGGTGACTCCTGAACTTGTCATCTATGCTTCGGCGGTTCTAGAACTCCGCGCCTTGGACGTGAGCAACAAAATTGGGTGGTTTAGGAGTATCAAAGGTTTTCTCTGTGAATTGGGTATGAACCAATTGTGGACCGCCCCGGCTGACAGCCCATGCCCGAGCAAAACAGAGTTTAAGGGTGCACACAGGCATCTGATATATTCCAGGCAATTTGCATCCTCATGCAATTCAACTCTGTCTAGCACTTTTCTTCAAACTAAACACGAATCCAAGTATGAACCATATTGGTATCTCATTACATCAGCTCGTGATAGAAAACTTTTCCATCAATTCAGAGTAGGAACCTTACCTACAAGGACCTTTACCTCTAAATGGTCTAATTTGTGTACTAACTCTAGTGATTGCCCCTTTTGCCCAGGCCAGCGTGACACTGTGAAACATATGTTATTTGCTTGTCCAGCGCTTTGTAATCCGAGAAGATGCTGGCTGAAACCAGTGTGCTTAAACATGGGTACAAGGGACCACAGTGAGGCCTATAGACTATTGAAAACAGCAGTGAATGGCCCCCTTGTGGTTGCTCTAGCCAAGTTCTTGGGATGGGCGTGGGTAATTCATTGGTCCGCAGGGAGGCATAGTTAAACCTCCTTTGTCTTTTAACATTTTATAATGTATAGCTTGTGGATTTCTTTTATTTTTGTATGATGATGCTCTCATGCAAAAGATACAATGATCTTGGGTACTACTGGATATGCTTTTATAGTTGTATTTAATTATTTATTGTTTTAACAGACGTCATAATTGTTCGTGACACTCACATAATGTTTCTTGTGTCAGTGTAATACTACCAATCAATTCAGTCCCTCTGTGGTTTCGTGATGACTTTTGTGATTTATTTTTAAATTGAAATAAAGTCAAAAGAAAAGAAATTGGGAGATGTACATATCCCTGTTGTACAGCACACTGCACTAGTAATTTCCTCTCCCGATTCCTTCCTGGGTCTTCGGCAGACCTGCAGGATGACTGCCAGTAGTCCCACGGCCTACAAAGCCCTTCCGAGGTCACGGAAGGGGGCTTGTCAATCTTGATTCTAGAGATCATCTTCAGCGAGAGCCATCTGTAGAGTCCTAGCATGAACACGGTCTAGTGTTCAAGAGTGTTTGTATTACACTTTACACCCACCCACCACAGACGTCATGGTGTCACATGACGCTGGCAATAAAAGGGGCCGAGCGCACGTGCTCGTGGCCATTCCCACTACCCCTAACTGGTGTCTGTGTCCACATCATTGCTGCTATCTACCATGCGGGCCTAGGGCCCTTCCCAACTCTACACTGGCGACGAGGCCGGTAGTGCAGCCCATGCGTGCCACTACCCACAGCTATTCTACAAGAAAAAGGGGAAGAGAGCTGCCCGCCTAGAGGGCATCCCCTGCAGCAGGGCGCAGCGCGCCGAGAAGCCGGTGGGCACGTCGGAGCCCCGCAGCGACCGGGAGCCCCACAGCAAGCCGACCGGAGCCCACCCGCGTCGACCGCCACCACCGAGTGCCACCAAGCAAGAGCGGACCGCCCAGTGCCCACCTGCGACGGCCGCGAGGCTGCAACCCCCACCGGAGAGGTGCACGGGCCGGGCGGAGCCCACCCGCCACGACCGCGACAAAGCATCTGGCCCGCCGGCCGAAGGTGAGCCCCAGGGGCGAAGCGCCCGCCATTGACTGTGCCAATGCATAAGCAGGACCAGCGGAGCCTACCCGCGGCCTGCCCGAGTCGTCCCCTGCCCCTGCCGCGTGTGTGCTTAGAAGCGGCGGGGCACAGAGACTGAAGACGGCGTAGTTAAATTGCGGCCGGACCCGCAATCACCAAAAGCAACGAGGGGGAGGGAGCGGAGTAGCTAACCGCCTCCCGACCCCCCTCGCAACGTGATCCGGGCCAGCGGAGCCCACCCGCGGCCCGCCGGTAGCCCCCAGCGAAGAAAGACTCTGCAGCGCCAGCGGAGCCCACCCGCGGCCTGCCGACGGCACCCCCGCGAGGAAAGACACTGCAGAGCCAGCGGAGCCTACCCGCGGCCTGCGAGGTACATGGCGAGTCTCCGCCGCGCAGCATGTGTGAGGAAAAGCTGCTGCGGCGGGAGAGCGGAGAGCAGAGTCTGCAGGGCCGTAGGAGTACCAGCGTTTATATAGGCAGAGCCGGCGGAGCCTACCCGCGGCCTGCCTCAAGTGCCCCCACCCAGCGAGGAGTGAAGGGGGCGACGCGCATCCCCTGCCTGCGGGGGAAACATCACCATTTCTCCCCCCCCCCCCGCCCGCGTGAGGACTGCCAGAGGCTGCCGCGAGCGGGGAGCGTGGGGAGGTTTGCAAAGCCTGCATGCGGCCAGCGCCGCCGTGTCCAAGTGTGCCCCACCTCCTAGGCTTCCCGGCTGAAGAAGGAAGCGCCTACATGCGGCCAGCGCCGCTGCAGATTAGAGGAGCCTCCACCTCGTGGGCTCCATGAACAAACAAAGTGCCTGTAAGCTGCCAGCGCTGCCAAAGTTGAGCTCAAACCTCAAACTGGGCAAAACACTGAGCCGTCTTCCCTGCACATCACTTACCCAGCAGGACACTGAAAGCCTACCACCCCCTCCCTGCACAAACAAACCAAAACAGGGAAGGGACTCACCTGGAAGGCAGCATGAGGCCAGGTGACCAGCAGTAGCTCCAGCCCCTGGCGTCCAGTCCTTGGGGCCGATTCACAGCAGCAGCTCCAGCCCCCCCCCTGTGCACTGAGAGACTGAGGCAGTAGAGTGCACATCAGGGGAAGACAAGAGCCACAAGACAGGCTGTTACAAGAATCCAGCATCACTGCCACCCAGTGGCCAAAACCAAAAGTGCACTTACATCCACCAGTACTAAAACAAGCATTGTACAACGCAAGAGAAATCGGCAGCATCTAGAGGCAACAGACTGAGTAGCGCCCCCAGGGAAAGTATCTGAACTCCCGCAGCAAGAAAGTGCGCAACAGCGCAGAAGACACCCACACACACCAGCAAGGAGTCGGCGGCTGCCACTTCCAACGCGACGTGGGAAGAGGCGCGAACGTCTCACTAGGCATCCAAGCACTCACAAGACGTCTGGAGGAAACGACTGCCAAGCACTGGAAGAACGTCCAGGGAAAAGACTGCCGCGATCGAAGGACGGAGAGAGCAGCGACGCCTTGTGGCCACAGGCGCTCACCGCAGTATCAACTACTCCCGCCAACGGTCCAAAGCATCAAGTACCTGACGACAGCCAAAGCAGCAAGTACCCAACGTCACGCAACAGGCGTCCCAGAACCCTGAACAGTAAGTGCGCAATCAACGCGCCACGCGGCAACGCACAGCCGCCGCAAGCAGAAAGAAGAGTGCATGCAGCGCCATCGCGCAGAACAATCTTCGCGGACGACCCCACGACATGGCGCCTCCAAGGAGCCGATCCGCAGAACGATCGCCCATAAAGTGCCGACCCGCGACAGATCCATGGCGCCTCCCAGGAGCCGATCCGCAGAATGATCGCCCATCAAGTGCTGACCCACAACGGGTCCCCAGGAACTGTTGTAGCGCAAAGTCCGACAGGACGACCGAAAGCAACCTGCCAGGCGTCGGCAGAAGTGGACCACCAACCGGTCCAGGACGTTCAACCATGAAGAGGTCTACGGACGTGGACCCCCGAACGTCACCAACAAGCATCAAGAAAAGAAAGCATCAAGAAAAGAAGGTTCGCGACACCAACTCTGGCTGCTGAGGAAGAAGGAGAAAGTGTCCCCAACGGGGACAAGACCAGGGGTACACATGCAGAGTGCGCGCACTGCATGGAGGACCCAGGTCAGGAGAGAAGACACGAGATCGGTCCAAGTGATGTCGCGATGCAGGAGGAAGAAAAGAAGAGATCCGAGTGGCACATCTGCCACCGCGAAAAGAAAGAAAAGAAGAGATCTGAGTGGCACGTCTGCCACTGTGAAAAGGAAGAAAGAAAAGAAGAGATCCGAGTGGCACATCTGCCACCGCGAAAAGAAAGAAAAGAAGAGATCTGAGTGGCACGTCTGCCACTGTGAAAAGGAAGAAAGAAAAGAAGAGATCCGAGTGGCACGTCTGCCACTGTGAAAAGGAAGAAAGAGAAGAAGAGATCTGAGTGGCACGTCTGCCACTGTGAAAAGGAAGAAAGAAAAGAAGAGATCCGAGGAAAGAGAGAGGAGTGCAGGAAGACCACTCACACTCCCGAAGAGAAGGGAGGCGACAAGTGCCAGGACAACGGTGCGAGGAACACGAGGCCAGAAGAACACCAGTGGCAAAGAAGACCAGCTGACAGACGATGTTTCCGCACACCCAGGATCTGCGGAGAGGAGCAAGCGAGACCGTTTGTGACATCCACCTTTGGGGTCACACAGGCACTGGACACATGCCAGCCGTGGTGACTCAGGGGCAGAGGCCTCCGGGATGCATGTCCCCGCGACGAGAGACGGTCCTCCGACGCCCATCCGAAAGGTCCGGGGAGGGCGAAGACATCGCAAGCAA
This sequence comes from Lissotriton helveticus, assembly GCF_964261635.1. Classification (NCBI taxonomy): domain Eukaryota; kingdom Metazoa; phylum Chordata; class Amphibia; order Caudata; family Salamandridae; genus Lissotriton; species Lissotriton helveticus. The sequence continues at coordinate 1,379,715,207 of NC_136059.1, forward strand.
AGACAGAAACCAACAGCTACCTCGGGACGAGGCTGCGGAATCTGAGGTGAGGCACATGGTCTGCCCCATACCCCCCACTGACGGCGGCGCAGGAGCAACCTGATGTGGCACATCCAGCCCAGCGCAAATCCGAGAGAGAGGACCTCAAGGATATCCCGTGGCAGGGGAACACCGACGAGAGGGGTCATCCTAGTGAGAGGGATGCCTTGCAATGGATCTGCCTTTTGCCAAGTAGGACACAGACTACAAGTGAAGCTAAGGCCGAGACCGGAAATCGTGCATCATTCCCCGGCGAACGACAAGAACTCTAACTGCACCCGTCGCCATGGAAGTGAGCAAAAGAAGGACTGTGAGGACCATCTTGTCGCAGAGTCGTCAATAGACTGGTTCCATCGAGCACCCCCAAACCGGTGCCACTGTGAACTGACGTTCCCCGCAGCAGATTGAACACTATCTGTGATGCCAAGCAGCGGTGGATAAAAGGACTCAGCGGAAGTTGAACACTTTACTGCATCCTGATACAGTTTGTTTTTCCCACAGGTTGATTTCTGTAAGTGGGTTTTTGCGATTAAAAAATGGGAGGGATGTAGAGTCCTAGCATGAACACGGTCTAGTGTTCAAGAGTGTTTGTATTACACTTTACACCCACCCACCACAGACGTCATGGTGTCACATGACGCTGGCAATAAAAGGGGTCGAGCGCACGTGCTCGTGGCCATTCCCACTACCCCTAACTGGTGTCTGTGTCCACATCATTGCTGCTATCTACCATGCGGGCCTAGGGCCCTTCCCAACTCTACACCATCGTGAGTCCCCGCCAACCTACAGGTATTTTCCGTGGTGGAGTACAGTGTTCAGCACGGACGCGCTGTCGGATTCTCCATTCTAGTACTGCTTCATTGGCGGCGCTTGAAAAGCCGCATCTGGAGGATTTAGACCTCCCCTTGTTTTTTCCTTCGGTCCCCCGCAATTTCAGTAAGGCGGGTTTCCTCGAGACTCTGTGACGTTGAGAACCGCGCAGGAGCGCGTTGAAGTTCTCCGTCACGCGAGTCTTATTTGGGGGCTATCATTTTGCACTAAATACATTGTATTTAAACCGGATACTTTTCGTGGTGATAAAAGTACCGGTGCATTCTACGAGTTTCTTCCAATTCCTTGAAACCCAGAAAACACGAGTTTATGAGTTTCATACTGCATGGTTTGCCTTGATGATTTTGCTTTCTTTGTTTTCCTGGCCTTGATGATTTTGCTTTCTACAGTTTTGCCTTGATGATTTTGCTTTCTACAGTTTTGCCACCTTGCTGATTTTGCTTACCTTATTTTACCTTGCTGAATTTGCTTATCACGAGTGCACTGGGCACTGGAGAGATCAGGCGTATTTCCCTGACTGGATGCTGGGAAAACTAGAGCAAGGTTTATTCTAGTCTGAGTGTCTTCAACCAGAGAACCTTTTCCTACTTTCATGACACTGCCAAACATGTTAGTATGTGCTGAATGGATGTATTTTTTTTACAAGTGTTTGCTTATGGGTTACTAACCAACGGCTTCTTGTCCTTTCTTACCTGCAGTTACCCCCGGGGTTAGACAACTCTTAGCATTCTGGGAAGGTCCATGCTGCTGACAAACAGAACCCATCAACAGGAGAAGTCTCCCTTTGGAAAAGTTTATTAATGTATCTACTTCCCTTTTTCCCTGGGGGGCATAGATATATAGTGGTGTATACTTCACCCTACGTGCTGTGCATCCTGGAGAAGAAGGGGGGATTGCTTCTATCCATCATTCCTGCTGACGTCTGTCAGAGGTTAGTGGTTCTATTATGTGGCCATTGACATCCTGACACCACCTATTGGTGAGAAATGGCATAACACACCCATGGCACTGCAACAAGCTACAATAGCAACCCAGTTCCACATGATCCAATTCAAATACTTGCATAAGTCATATCTCACAGATTGAGACTGGAGATTTGAGAAAGACCTCCCCTGGGTATCTGGAGGTCCAGTGGGAGATTTTATACACAGGGCATGGCTGTGAAAGCTCCACTCCTCCTGGCGGGGTGGCTCAAACCTTAAAGAAAGTAGCGGGTTGGCAATTCAGATATACAGCAAAGTTGGGCATTACTCAATAACCTTTCTGACTTAGAGACGATTATATGCGCACAAGCTTTCTTGAATATTGGCCTCATTGTTCCTAAAAGAGGCATTGCGAAGAAATGGCGCAAAGTCAAACCACCTGATTTAGAGCCCTGTCATGGGGAATGCATCATTATAGGGCTCTGGAAATCCATATTTCTAAAACCAGAGGCTGTCCCCAGAAACACTACAAACTTGGGGAGACTGGATACAACATAGAGGTTTGATGACAGAAGAAGTGAGAGGGAAGGCATTGAGTCATCATTCTGCACAATATCATAGTGCCCGTGTATTAGGGCATGAGAAACGTGGGGCAAGCGATGTTAAGACCAACTGATGTACAATGGATTTGTAATGTTTCGCTGTGTCTCTATGATTTAGATAGCATGTGTCGTGGACAGTAGTCCAATATGTTGTCATGATACAAAATGCCAATAAAACAGTTTATTTAAAAGAAAAATAATAATTACTTGTGTGATATTGAGTTTAAGAATGGCTGTGTATGTTTGTCCTTCTTGGGATAATGCATTTCATAAGGGAAGAGTTGCTGGTTAAGCAACACACCTTTGAGGGGGTTTCCCTGGGTCAGTTATGTTTATGATTAAATCGGACTGCTACATAAAAGGCATAGTTTATTGAGATGTCAGAAAGAGAGGCATGACCTCTGGTCTGGTTGGTTGTAAAAGCACACAGTGCCCAATTCACAAATGTAAACGTAGACGTTAAAGTCTAACCCCCAGATTCATCATTGTCCTCTTTGCGAGTCCTTAATAGCTATTATTAAGGAATCACTATTAAAGACTCGCAAAACGGGATTCATGTAGAAATCGCAATTTTATTTGCGATTTCTACTTCTTCCTTATTTGCGATTAGCAAATTGCTAATCGCAAATAAGGAATGACTCCCCATTCATTCCTATGGGCCTAAAGGCCTAAAGGCCCATAGGAATGAATGGGGAGTCATTCCTTATTTGCGATTAGCAATTAGCGAATCGCAAATAAGGAAGCGATTTCAAGGGTGCCAGGGGTGTCCAAAGGACACCCTGTAGCACCCCTGAAATGAAACTGTAGACTGATGTTGCGCACACACATGTCCAAAGGACATGTGTGTGTGTAACATACAACTTAGAAAAATGCACTAAAGTGCATTTTTCTAAGTTTTTGCTATTTACCACGAAGTTACACTTCGCGGTAAATAGCGGCCCCATTTTGCGAAATCGCAATTTCAAAAAGGTTCATGAGTAGCATTTAAAGAATCTCTAATTGAGATTCCTTAAATGCGATTCTTCGCAATATAGCGATTTCAAGTATAGCGATTTTTGCATTTGGGATGAATCCCAAATGCAAAAATTGCGCTCGCAAAGGGCCAGATTCTCAGAATCTGGCCCTTTGCGAGACGATTTTAGTATGATGAATCTGGCCATAAGTTTAGACCTGAAGTCTAAGGGCCTGATCACAAATATAAACGAACACTTCAATATAAATTTATGATCATATGTTATTCAAAAAGGAATTTACGAGTAGTATCTTTACGTGTGCGGAGTCTCCACACATAAAAAGGCCTATTTTTTTATGTGCAGGCACTGCGCACTAGTAAAGCTATTACTCCTTTTGTGAATAGCAAACAGTTGTAAATTTACACAAAAGTGTAAATGTACTTTTGTGAATCTGGTCCTCAGTTTAGACTTCAGGTCTAAGTTTACCTTTGTGAATGAGGCCCACAGTATCTACTGAAGATACTTTACAGACCAATAGATCCAGGAAGGGAAGGGAGGGGAAGGTCAGGTTAGGAGATGGGTAGAAGAGGTAAGTGGGAGAGGTGTGGCGCCGCGGCCAGGGCGACTGACGCTGGAATCTCGGGATCAGGGTTCGATCCCCGGCTCCGGCGGCAGGTTAGCCCAGCACCATGTGACTCTGGGAAATAGCTTGCTTAATCTTCCCGACGGCCCCCAGCGCCTAGAGACCCTTACGGGTGATTGTGCGCTTTACAAATGTGGATTATTATTATTAAAAAATGGGACAGGAACGTGCAAAGGTGGTGGGAGACAAGTAAGCCCAATGGGATGGTGAGTAGAGGGAATTAGATGGGGTAGATTGGTTTACTGTTTAAAGGTGGGTTTCATAAGGCGATATAGTAGTGAGGTACACCATCGTTTTGTAAGAGTGCAACTGTCATATTAAGAGAGTTGTTTAACGCAATATGTGCGTGTCTATTGTTGATTTTGTCTCACAAACCGCTGGCATTAGAGCTGCGCTTCTTCACATCGCCGAGAGCTCCCAAGGGATAAAATACTGCTACAGATGGATAAACTATTACAAAAATCCTCCAGCATTACAAAGTACTTGCTCTTATTTCATCAACTGTAAAAGTGCAAAACAAAAGAGACAATTTATCGGAAATGCAATCCTTCATCTGTGATAACAAACAGCTCAGGATTTCTAAAAAAAATGTTGAAATCAAAATATTGGATCTTGTTAAAACAAGGGCCATGGAAGGACTATGCCTGAAAAATGTTATGATGACGTTTTTTAAGATGAGGCAAGCAAGGGATATTAATTCAGCTATCATATTTTAAATATTTTCTATAGAGTTTATTTTACATATTTTATTTATAAAGTTTTATATAGCGCGAACTAGATCCCGAAGGATATCAGAGCGCTTATTTAATTGTTCAGACATTCATACATGTATATGTGATATATAGTATAGTGTATGGTAGAATATTAGAAGAATTAAAAAAAACAGTCCTTCATGTCGATTTGTAAACGATCGTCTTAGCATGGGCTGCATTTAAACCCCTTCTCACACCTTCCATCTGAACACAAAAGGACGCTAAAGCCGCAGCTCAAACATTTCTCCAGGGAGAGACGTGGCGACTGGTCACCTGCTGCTCCGGTATTGATTGCGGTCAGGGCTCCAGTTGTGATGTGGGCTTTGTTATGCAGACGCATTTCATTGGGCACCCCCCTGGGGAGAATGTTTCTCCGCTCAGGTATAGATGAACGCAATCAGCTTGGTTTCCCGGGACAGTGAATAATCAGACACGGGGAAGTAAATCCTTTTTGGGTGTGTCATCCCCTTCGAGTTTTACAATGGAAAGAGTCCTGCGTGTCAGCATGCAGTGCTTCAGGCGAGAATGATTCATGCAGGCAAACCCCATGCGGAGCAGGTCTGAGGCCGCAAAGTAGCCACAGCTTCATGACACAAATCACTCAAATGAACGGGAATATGTTTTAAGCACATTACTCTAAACCCAACGAAAACCGAAGTGGAAATGTTCCAGGTTTGACATACAGGGGCGGACTGAGACACCAAAGAAGACCTGGCAAGTTTTGTCAGACCAGCCCATATACGGCGCATAGAGACCGCAGCGAGCGAGCCTGACCCCCTACAAGGGGAGGGGGCTGGGGAGGGTTCTACCCCAAAGACATTCGGGGGAAATGGCAAAACGGTGCATTCCATAGCACATTTTTTATTTTATGTTCAATTGTATTCGTTTTTGAAGCATAGTAAATGGTGACTTTAGAGGGCACCAGGATATGGCAATCTTTATTGGGGCTGTTCAGTGATTCCCTCACTATCATCCTCCAACAGAGCCACACATCTCTCCATAGCCCCTATCTCTCAAGCATTTCAGTTGTTTCATACCAGTGTATGGTGTCGGAGCACTTTACATCACACGCATAGAGAGACAATGAATCATACATATGTGTAGGAGGCTGGCTTAGTATATGGTGCACACTTATTTAAGTGAAGCACCCTGCACTAATCCCGACAACCCTTATGGTGATTGTGGTGGTCTTAGACAACCATAGAAAGCTCTCTAAGTGGTAGCTGGAGAGAGCAGCCTTCAGGGATAGTCCTGACGGAATGTAAAGCAGCTTGTTTCACCAGTACTAATCATATAGTGTAGGTTAAGTGAAAAAGAACCAGACAGTGTAGTTATAAAAACATGTATTTATTATAAACACTCACTAACACATTGTGATATCTCCTACCTGGAGATATAATCACAATAAACAGAATATTTCAATAGTAGAACAGGTAAGTAGCACAAATACACATAAAAGCACCATATACTAATAAAGTGGAATGTGAACCGTGACCAAAGTCAGGACTGGACCCAGAAGACTTAGAAGAGCCGGGGACCCAAGGCAACACCCAGGGTAAGTACCCAGCCACCCCACGGAGGCTGTGTACAGAGTGGAAACAAGACCGCACTCAATAGAAGTCAATGGAGAAGTCGCAATTGCAGTTTTCAAGAAGAAGGACCCTTCCTAGAGGACCCTGAAGAAACCCTGTGGAAGATGGAAGATTGGAGAGTCAACCCATCCGTGGATGCCACAAGAACTGGGATACCTACACCAGGGAAGCCAGGTGCATAGATGTGAAGTGACGTCGGAAACCGGCGTAGACCACAATGGAGGTCTTCAGTGAAGATACCTCTGGTGAAGAAGGTGAAAGAGTCAGTTGGAATCCAAGGGTGGATACTTGAAGAGGAGGACCTGCAAGCAGAGGGGACAGAGTTTATGCCACTCAGGAGTGACCAGGAGGCATTTAAGACCAATGACCACAGATGAACAAAGATGCAGGAGAGTTCACGGTGACCTTGTTGCTGCAACTGTGAGGAACAGGCAATGCGGTGGAAGAACAGGAGCAATGCATGAGCTGTACCACAGCGTAAGTCAAGAGCCAGGGGGGCGGTGTCAGGCGAGAGCACCAACATGCCTTGGGAGCAGCAACAGATGAGAAAAATGAAGAAGGTGCAGTCTCGGGACTAGCAAGGTCCACGGGACTCACCAAGTGCAGGAGAGTCAGAGCAGGCTCGAGCAAGCATGGAAACCCACTGGAACCAAAGAAGACCCTCAAGAGGACCCACAGGCCAGAGGCACAGGAGTCACAAGAGGACTTCAAGGAGCTCACCAAGAATGAAGGCCGACGATGCAGAGAATGTGGTGTCGACGAAGATCTTGGTAGCAGGAGATGCTGGAGGCTGGAGCTGCTTGGAGTCCGAAGATCTCTGGTGACGAGAGTCAACAAGCCCTGGCAACAGCAAGTTGTCGTGGTGCACAGGCAGGGCTTTTAGTGGGCCTGGTCTCAACGGGTCTGAGCCCCGGCAGTTTTTTAAGGGGGCCTCGAAAATGGTCTCTTTCGGGCTCTGATTTGTGCCCTGGCACAGGCAGTCCCTTTTTTTTCCGGACTGCAGTGACAGCAGGCACATCAATATGCGCGTGGTGAGCTTTGTAGGGGAAGGGAAATCCTTTAAAGAGAGTCATTTTCTCTCTGCACTTCCCATCTCTTTTTGTATCTCAGGAGCAGCAACATTGTCGTGGTGTCACCACCAGGGCTTTAAGTGGAAGTGTTTTCAATATTATATACGAGCCATAGTTGCTGCTTATTTATCTTATACAACTAGCAACCATTGACAAAACCAATAGTCCTGACATGTAGGTATGATGTGACTTGTTGAATCATATATCTGGACACATGACAGGAACAGCATAATGCAAGTAGGGTGGCACACTGTGCTAAACACAGATTTTGAGCTTAAATGTTTTTAAGCCACGCCCTTAATTACATTGACCAAGCCCCTTTGAGAGACCCCCCGCAGTTCTTTTATCCCAGTTAAAGCCCTATGCATAGGGGTAATGCTCGAGCGGTATCGCCGAGGGATACTGGCTTCAAACTTGCTGAGAAGACAGTCCAGGTGTGAGTTGCAGAACTACCACCTAAGTTGCTGAGCCTTTCGGAATCCTTAGGACATCAGGAGCAGCAGACCGATCAGCTTAGTTGCGTTGCCTGCAGATGCAGGGTAGGGGCTCCTTTACTCCAAGGGAGATTCCTTCGGGTGTCTTTGATGCCTACAGGCCTGGAGAAGAACCTAGATGGAGCACAGGCACAGACGACGAAGAAAACTGGCAGGACGATGAGACCAGGAGCAGCAGGAGTCTTGGAGATGCAGTTTCGGTTCCCAAAAGAGACGCCAAACGAAGTCCAACATGCCCAGACGTTCAAAGATGCAGTGGTTTCAGATCTGAATCTTGTCCCACAACGAATATGAAGAGCCACCCACAGGTAAGCCATTAAGTACCCAAAGGAAAGGGTTGGGATGATTCATGGGTCCCTCGCTGAGGAGGGGCTGGACAGAGTGGATGATACTCCCATGTCTTTTGTCCAGTTTCACGCCAGAGCAGGAGCCAATGGCTTGCTGAACTGGTTCCAACTGAAGTATGAAAGGAGGGCACCAAATCTACCCTTCAAAGCAGTCTGGGGGCGCTGGCAAGTGCCCCACCCCAGCCCAATACACTGCATGGATGAATATTGCCACCCCACTCTTCTTCGTGCAATTGCCTGGGGTAGCGCTATCCCCCAGGTTATCATGCAGTCTGCTGCTGCTGAGCACTTTACCCACCTAGTCTCGTTTAAGATTTGTAGACTCTACTGGGGATAAATGGGTCTCTTGAAGTAAAGCAATACTGCACGTTTCATTTGTAAGTAAAGCAAGATCGTTATCTGTTTGACATAAAGTCCCAAACCATCAACATTCATAGAGATTACCATCACAAGCCGAGCTATTGTTTTAGGGTGTGTGTGCTACTGGGGTCTGTCTCTCCAGAGGGATGTCTGTAAATGGAAGGGGGTGAGGTGTACAGAATACGCTGAGGCTAGTCTCTAACACCAGGAGACTACCAAGGGAGGGGGGAAGAGGGGGAACCACAAAGGGGAACTTGTGACAGGGGAAGGGGGGATATATTTGTAGCTTTGGGTCCCATGCTCGAAACTATGCCGGATAATGACAAACCCTCACCTCTCAACCCGCCTCATCAACAGGGCAAGGGAAGATACCATGAACTGAGGAGTGGAGTGATTCCACATGCTTGGCCAATGGACCCCACTGCTTTTGGGTCTGTCTAAATAAATCGAAAAGGGGAATCCCAGGGCAAAAAATTAATAGTGGGGAGTCTTGGGAAGAAAGTTCCTCCTGCAGGTTGGAAGCTTCCTAACATCTCTACCTCTTGCAAGGGAGTAGAGGAGCAAGCGGTCCTGCTCAACATTCATGAAAGTTAAAGGGTGGGGGGCAAGCCTCTGGAGCCCATACACCTGGATAGTAACAAATCGCATTCCCCATTCAGGAGGAACAAACCATAGGCTAGCAGTGTTGGATAGCGGAAAAATATAATTTACTATTCCAATTCCTGTGAGTGCAACAGTAGGGAACATTTTGGATAGCGGGAGGGGGTAAAAATTACTATTCCCACTCCAATGAGTGCAACAGTAGGGAAAGTGTTGTATAGCGGAGGGGCAAACATTATTATTCCCACTCCAATGAGTACAACAGTAGGGAAAGTGTTGGATAGCGAAGGGGTAAAAATTACTTTTCCAACTGCAGTGAGTGCAAAAGTAGGGTAAGTATTGGATATCAGAGGAATTAAATTTACTATTCCAACTCCAGTGCGTGCAACAGTAGGGAAGTGTTGGAAAGTGGAGGGGTAAAAATTACTATTCCTACTCCAGTGAGTTCAACAGTAGAGAAAGTGTTGGATAGTGGAGGGGCAAAAAGTACTATTCCCACTCCAAAGAGTGCAACAGTAGGGTAAGTGTTAGAAAGCGAAGGGTTAAAAATTACTATTCACACTAAAGTGAGTACAAAAGTAGGGTAAGTGTTGGATAGCGGAGGAATTAAATTTACTATTCCAACTCCAGTAAGTGCAACAGTAGGGAAAATACTGGGTAGCGGAGATGTAAAAACTACTATTCCCACTTCAGTGAGTGCAGCAGTATGGAAAGTGTTGGATAGCAGAGGGGCAAATGTTATTATTCCCACACCATTGAGCGCAACAGTAGGAAATGTGCTGGATAGCGAAGGGGTAAAAATTACTACTCCCACTCCAGTGAGTGCAACAGCAGGGAAAGTGCTGCATAGCGGAGGGCTAAAAATTACTATTTCCACTCCATTGAATGCAACAGTAGAGAAAGTGCTGCGCAGCAGAGAGTTAAACATTACTATTCCCACTCCAGTGATTACAACATTAGGGAAAGTGTTGGATAGCAGAGAAACAAAAACTACTAATAACACTTAAACAATTGAAAAAAAACAAAAAATATTATAACATTTAAAAAAATCATAAATATGAATAAACAATATTTTAAAAATATAGAATAAAATATATTAATATATAAAAGAACACATATTATAATATTAATTACATATAACAAAAACCTACAAATAATATATTAAATACATTTATAAATACATTCATAAACAATAATTACTTAAAAGTAGCAAATATAAACAAACAAACAAAATTAAAACATGAATATATTCATTTTATTTCCTACCCTATAACACCACCCCAATAACAAAACACTTCAACATTTTTACTTAAATGTATTTCCATAATTAACATAATTAATAATCAATCAAACAAATCTTATTAATAAAAAATAAAATAACCATTCATTGTGTACACATGCTTTAACATTATAATATCCACAACACACACCTAAATTAACCCCTACCATGCTGCCGTCGGAGCAGTACCTGCCCAGTGCTGCCGTCGGCCAATGGCCGACGCGACCCCGCCCGTTTTGCGGAAGTGCCGCACTTCCGCAAAATCGCGGGCGCATGGAATGGGTTAAACTATAAAATAATAAAACACAATTAAATATTATTTTTAAAAGAGTTTAACAACTAATAATTAAATATTTAAACATGTATTTAATACCCACCTTTTACCCCTTTAAAAGTAAAAACAACACCCACAAAAATTACACAAAATAAATATCAAATAATTAACATTAATTAACAACTATATAATAATTAATTAAACACAAAATACTTACCACCCTTTACTCCTATAAACACCATAACAAACACCTAAAATAATTACCCAAATATCATAATTAATCGCTAATTAATTAAAATATTTAACAACTAATTATTAATTACTCAATTAAAAATAAACTACTTCCCACCCTTTACACCTATAAACACCACAACACACACCTAAAATTAAATACACAATTACCATAATTAATTACCAGATAAGTAATTAAAATTATTTAACAGCCAATTATTAATTAATTAATAATTTGATTTGATTTTGAAATTTATATAGCGCTCGAATGCCCGGGGGCATCTAGACCCTGCAACGGAGGAGTCTGCAGGGAAATGAGCAGTAGAAGGTAAGATTTAGATTGAGAAAAGCCAAGTTTTCAGTGCTTTTCTGAAGGAGAGTAAGGTTGGGCAGTTTTTCATGGCTAGAGGGAGTAAGTTCCACAGTTTTACGGTGTTCAAAAGAAAGCTGCTTCCTCCCCAGCGAACGTTCCTGAATTTGGGTGTCTGGAGAAGTTTGCTCTGAGCTGAGTGAAGCATTCTACCAGTATGGTACCATGAGCAGTTCTGTTTCAGATTCGCAGGTCCTGTTCCCTGTATAGCCTTGTACGCTAGACACAAGGCTTTGAATTCTGATCTCTTTTTCACAGGGAGCCAGTGCCGTTTTATTAAGCCTTGGCACATAGACTGGAATTTAGGAATATTCAGCAACATCCTGGCAGCAGCATTTTGAACCCACTGCAGTTTGAGCATGTGCTGTTTCTAAATGCCCAAGTAAAGGGCATTTCCATAGTTCAATCTGGCCATTGCTAAGGTTGTTACCAATGTTTTTACTACAGCTGAGGAAATGTATGGTCTCACTTTCTGGATTAGTTTTAGTGAACCTGAGTGGCAACTTGATTCGTTTAATGTTGAAAGGTGAGTCTGTCGTCAAAGATGAAGCCCAGATTTTTAACCTTATGCATTGGAGTGGGAAGGGTTCCCATGTCCACAGGCCACCAGTTCTGAGACCAAAAGGAGGTGTCGGATCCCAACAGGAGAACCTCTGTTTTGCTTCTGTTAAGCTTTAGGCAGTTTGCGCTCATCCAATGGTCTATGTGGGCTATACATTGATTAAAGCAAGCCGCCCTTTCCTCCTGTCAGATTTCAGCTCCAGACCACAAGAGTCGACGATGGACCAAATGCTTCTCCACCTGCACTGCCACCCAAAGGAAAGCTCCTAGGTCACAGCTGAAGTAGGGGGTAAAGGGGAAGAGGGAGAAACAGAGAGACAGCCTCCGTGTAGGAGAACCGAAGTCCTCTCTTGCTTTGGGTCGACGTGGTGGAGAACGTTTTCTAACTGCACCTGTGAGGGAACGACATTGATAAACTACTACAACCTTAAAATGTTACTTCAATATACTACTGATTTTGATTCAACTATAATTACCCTATTGACCAAAGGCTTTGCTGCTGTCTAATTGTTAGTGTTGGAGATGTTTGACATTAACACACCTGTAAGGGCGACAAGAAAACATGAACAACCTGCATTCCTAAATTGCTGTTCTAATCTTTTTCTGGGTTAGTGTTTACCTCACAATACTATGTAATATTCCTCAAAAATCTTTATATTCAACTTCAGTAGCAATAGTCTTCTTTACAGCTCTTGTGTCACTCCTAAGCTACCTGTTGGTAACTGGGAATGAGCTTACAGCCAGATTCATCAAACCAAAATCGGCTCTCAAAGGGCCAGATTCTGAGAATCTGGCCCTTTGCGAGCTCTATTTTTGCATTTGAGATTCATCATCCCAAATGGAAAAATCGCAATATTAGAAATCGCTAAATTGCGATTATTTTCATTTAAGGAATCTCAATTTGAGATTCCTTAAATGCAATTCATGAACCATTTTAAAATGCAAATTCGCAATCTGGGGCCGCTATTTACCGCGAAGTCTAACTACATGGTAAATAGCAAAAACTTAGAAAAATGCACTTTAGTGCATTTTTCTAAGTTGTATGTTACACACAGACATGTCCTTGGGACATGTGTGTGCGCAACACCAGTGGACATTACCATTTCAGGGGTGCAACAGGGTGTCCTTTGGACACCCTGGCACCCTTGAAATTGCTTCCTTATTTGCGATTCGCTAATTGCTACTTGCAAATAAGGAATGACTCCCCATTCATTCATATGTGCCTTTAGCCTATAGGAATTAATAAGAGTTCACAGCATAAAGTTCCAATAGGAAAAGAGATTCTCTGTACCTTGTCTTGTCGCGTTAGGAGCACAGCTTACCACAGGTCTGAATTCTGAAGCGTTTTCTGGCAGAGATACGCTTAGACCGTTTAGTTTACCTCAAGTAATTCTGGCAAAATGACACTAAGCGGCAGTTGCCCGTCGGTTCGCTTTCTTTAGTTTTCTCCACTGCGACACTCCCACATTGCGCATGCAATGTAATAGTAAATAGGAAACTAATCTTAAATCAAATAGACGCTACTCGCGTCTCCAAACCAAGCACGGAAATTGCCTCAGAAAGACAGTGCACTTAGGAAACACTATCTCTGCGCACGGTCACAGTTGAAGTGCGCAGTTCCTTCGTGGAACATGCGCATTGATGGCACAGCGGGTCTCGCGAGTTTGAGCACTAGACCGCCACTCTGAAAGCAAACGATCCTTGCCAGGACTGCCATTTTCCAAGTGAGAAGTTTTTATCATTCTCACACAATGTTTTATTGCGAGTTTTGAACCCAATTGCTGTCTAATCCAACAAGGGTATTTCCTGATCTCCAACGAACGTAAATTCTTGGTTCTTTGTGCATTGGCCACTCGTACCATCGCTACGGTGGTCTTGACACCTCCATATTGCTTGGATACTACAATCTGGGTATTGTCCGCATAGGACACCAGTGAGAAGCCAAACTGCCTGATGACGTCAGCTAAGGGGGTGACGTATAGATTGAACAAAGTAGGGCTCAATGAGGAGCCCTGCGGCACCCCACATGGAAGTATGAATTGTTCTGAGCGAGAGTTGTCGATCTGATCAAATTGCAGCCTGTTGTTTAAGTAGGATTTGATCAGACTTAGCGCTGAGTGTGTAACTCCCACCTTCAGGAGCCTTTTGATGAGAATGTCATGGTTCACTGTGTCAAAGGCCACCAAAAGATCTAATAGGATCAAGGCGGCCTTCGCACCTGAATCCAGCGTGGAGCAAAGCTCCTCTGCTGCAATAACAAGGGCCGTGTCCGTGCCGAAAACCATATTGCGAGGAATCCAGCATATTTTCCGAGGACACGAAGGCAGTGAGTTGGGAGTTTATGATCTTTTCCCGGACCTTAGCTGGAAACGGGATCCTCGCCATGGGTCTATAATTATTGTGGTCACTAGGATCCAGATTTGATTTTTTTAGCAGGGGGAGGATAGAAACCTTCTTCCATGCATCTGGGAAAATGCCAGACCTGAGGATCTCGTTAAAAAGTAGGCTGAGTTGCTCACTACTGTCATCAGATGCCAGTTGGAATATTTTAGGAGGGCATGGGTCTGATGGTGCCCCAGATTTAACTGATCTGACTATATGTGAGATCTGTTCTGCATTGGGTGGAACAAAGGAGTCCAGACCATGAACAGGTCGTAGGGGAGGCGTGGTGGGGTGATTCTTTTGAGGATCAATACCCTTTTCTGTAAGGGAGTCGTAGATAGATAACACCTTGTCCCTAAAAAAATGTGCAAGGCGATTGCAGAATGCCGCACTGCTATTCTTCATTGGAGGAGCGGGTAGTGTTACTAATTCCTTTAATGTTCAAAAAAGTATTTTACTTGAGTTGCCAGCCTGCCTAATTTTCTCTGTAAAGTAGACACTTTTTTTGTCCAGGATCATTTTTTTATGTTTGCTCAGAGGCTGTGTATATGCAATTTTTTCGGCTTCCGTGTAGTTTTTTCTCAAGCGCCACTCTGCTTTTCTGCAGAGTTGCTTCTGGATACGTAGTGTGTCTCAGTACCAGGGTTCTGATTTCCTCATGCACTTATTGGTGAGGGTTTTTTCTGGAGCAAGAGTGTTTACTGCTGCTTCAACCCAATTGGTGAAGTTGTTAGTGGCTGCATTTAGTTCGGGCATTAAGTTCGGTTTGGAAGATGCTAATGTTAGTTGCAGCTGCTGTGGGCAGATATTCTTCCAATTACACCCTTTAAATGTCCTGTAGGCGGAGTGAGAGCGTGTAAGATGGTGAGAAGAGATAAGTACAAACCGAATGGCCTTATAGTCTGACCATGGGATTGGCAGAACCTTCTGAACTTTCAGTTGAGGATTAGATGTAAATATTCCATCTAGGGGTGACCAGACTCATGGGCTGAGTGCTTAACCACCTGTTGCATCGAGACACTGGCCATCAACTCTAGTAATAAAGTACTTCACCCAATTAACACTATAACACCTCAATTAAACAAATAACAATAAAAAAGAATCAATACACTTAATATAATTAAATTACTTCCCACCCTATTCCCCTATAAATCCATAATCCGCTACAAAACTAAAAAAGCTGAATTCAAATAAGAAAATGTAATAGCTACTAAAAAAATCAATTAATATTTTATAATTAAATTACTTCCCACCCTCTTCTCCTTTAAACCCACAACCAGCTACGGAACTAAAAACACAAAAATCAAGTAAAAAATAATTAATAACTACTAAAAATGTAACACATATATTAAAAATACAAACAAATCATATACAAAAAAATACACCACATGCATGTAAAATGGTAAAGCACCTTCAACCCCGCACCCATGACCCCACATGCTGTCACAACGCGGTTGTCATAACGACCGCGTTGGGGCAACACATACCATTACTCCGACTTGCGGAGGGGGGGAGAAGGTGTTGGATTTAAAATCCAACACCTTCCCTAAAGTCCGCACAGACTGGAGTTGGAATAGTACATTTTACTATTCCAACATCCAGCCCCCCCCCCGCAAGCCGTTGTAACAACTTGCGGAGTAATGGTATGCGTTGTTACAACACGGTGTTGTTACGATCTCGTTGTGACCGCATGCGGGATAATGGCATGCGGAGTGAAGAAGCATATTCATGTAAAATATATACTAAAATACATAACATTAATAAAACATAAATATTTTTAATAACTATATTTTTGCAAACTTATTTTACACTTTGATATTTTTAACAACGATATTACTCACCTACATTCGATATTCTGGACCACAAGAATTTGTCTGTTGATATTTTTAACTCAATATTTGTGTAAAATTATATTTTTGATTCGATATTCTATCTCTCCACCATATCAGGTTACAGGGTAAGAGTTATTGTCAAATGATAGGTTTCTTTTATTGATGTTCAGGATTCTACTTCACTCTGTCAAAGCTAGAGGAAACAGCACATATGATTTAAGTCATATACATTTCAAAAACATTTGATCTGGCGTGAGTAAAGATGCTCAAACCCAGGTAAAGTTGTGCGTGGGTAAAATCATGACAAAAGTTACACTAAACAGTTATTTATGACCCTATACCCTTCAGAAACATCTGTAACCACATTTAGAAAACGTGATGCACTATGGAAAAAAGCTTCAGATGAAATCAAATACCAAACCTGTTAAAAGCTGAACAAGTCCATTGATTCTAGTCACTAAAAGTATGTTACTGTCGTATCCCCTTAAAAAATGTTTTGCTTCCGCTCCTCCGGACTTCTGGAGGGGAATTGACTCTCGCCTTACTGTCCTCCGGGGTTGACCCTTTGGACTGCATTGTGATAATCTGTATAACATCTTGTTATGAGTATGCCTCTCCAATGCCCCCTGTGTGGGAAGCACTGCGGGACTGTCGCTTGTTTAACCTTTCTTTTTTTCTCCATAAAATACAAAATAAAAATTTTACAAAAAAAAAATGTTTTGCCTACAATCAATTGTCCAAGAAAGCATGTCCCAATGAATAAACCATTCAAAAATGATATTTTTACAAATATCTGATACTTCTCTGAGAGCTACTTTCATTTAAAGTTTATCTTTCATCTATGTAGGCCAATCTCAGGATAACATCGTTATGAACAACTTCAATTCCTTTTGCAGTCACCTGAGGGTGAGGAAGAGTTTCTATTGATGTTGAACTATACATCTGGGAAGGCCCACAAGTAAAATTGGAAAAATCCATACAGTGGCTCAATAAGCAAGACCCCCACAAACTCTTCACATGGATTTTGAGTAAAGCCACAATCTCTTTCCTTGGTTTGGACATTACAGTAAGCACTGGCAGTAGTATATTACAATAGGTATGTCTGGAACTATAGTCTAAAAAATCCACATTATACACATGATCTCACTTCCCCCTTGGACGAGTACTGGTGGCGAGAAGTCCTGGACACAATAGCCACCAGAAACGGTTGTGCGTCTCTTGCTCATAATATGTGTCTCATGTAAGAGGGAAAATCTTTTAATAAAGTGAGACAAAACACTTTTACCCAATAATATGGTTTTAATCAATCAATCAATTGGGAAAATCAGCCGGTCTCAAAAAGAGACCAAAGGATGAAGTTCAAAGTTCTGGATTACATGCAGTAGTATATATACTGGAAAAGACACAAAAAACCAAGGGTTTCAAATTCCTCCATGATGCAGATAGCAAGCTGGACAGATAAGATATTACCTAAACACATAAGTATTTCCAAGAATGTACATGCCTATGTTTAGCAGCAGAATCCCCCTCTTGTGGGTTAGTTCTCAGAATAAAGGTTAGATATCATAGAATAACATTTTTGTTTTTCTGCATAGCGAGTGATTATCTCTTGTTTGACGTTAATAGGCGCAACCCAGCCTATCTAACTTTAACATACTCTCAACAGTCTTGCGCTAATGCAGGATCCACCCTTGTTAACCCTGTGCTCAATGACAGTGCCAAACAGTTCTACTGTCAGCTTCTCGTTGTTTAACAGACAGATATGTGGTGACCTTTTCTGCAATGTATGTATTAATTGTTGATGTCCTGTCAAGTTTGAGTCTGCAAAGAAATATAATCTATTTATGTGTTTCAGCATAGCCAAATTGATCATGCAACTTTTATATGTGCTTCCTAAAACTAATGTACATTGTGGTCTATTTCGCCAGAAACCACAGTTAACTGTTTCAGCACTTCCATGCATTAGCCTAGGTCAGTTCACTGCTTTCATAGATTTAAAACTATCCCTTACCTGAAATGTTTGTATTGAGGTTTGGAATTGTTATACTTGTGTGTGTCTATTTAATGTATTCCTATTTTTTCCCTACACCATTCCCCCTCTAGTTGATTCTTCAACTATTTTTTCCACATTCCCATCTACTAGGGGGATCACCTTATGTACACTACTCTATACCTTAACATCCTTAGCGATTATCATAACCAAAAGGGCTCCTCCCACTTTAGCTGTCATCCTTTTTGCAATATGCTATTATCACCTGAAAAATAAGACGTCAAGAGCAATAACATCACCTAAGGAAACAAGTCTTAAACAACCTCGACATCCAGGACAGCACTCACTCAAACCAACCCATGAACCACTCATCTGGGGCACCCCTCTCATTGACCTTTTTCTGTTGTAGGTTATGTAATATCCAAATGGCCTCAGCCAAAGTCCCATTGTCCACCTGCCCACAGTCTCCCTTCATGGCCTTCTTTATCAACTTTAATTCTAGTTCTTCTTCAAAATCAAGTTCAAGGGAGCTCAGAGGGGGCTTGCAAAGTGCATCTGTGCCAAGCAAGATCATCTACGCTTCCCCCCGTCTCAACCCGCTGGTGGCCACCCTAACGGCTGCTAACACGCTACTTATAACCCCTTGTGTCATTGAATAGACTGTATTCCTGTGGGACTTCTTTCCAAACTACAGTGCCATCGTATTCTGCAGTTCTTTTTGTCCGGTGTTGATGAAGCATGGTCATTGGACGCCCATGGAGGTCATGTAACTGGAAGATGTTCACACCTGACATTACCAGGGAGGTGGTATATAAAGGGTCAAGCAAACAGAGGCCATTCCAGTTTGGGGGTAGTAGCATGTGGAGCCGGGTTCCAAACATCCAATAGTGATCGATCAGGCTGGAGGTACCGCCCTGCATATTGGCGTTGTAGGTGGTGATCTAGCAGTTGAGGTTGCTCCCCACCCTTACTGTCCCATTTCCTCTGAAACAAAGAGAAAACTGTATTAATTTTATGGCTATTCTAGGGTGTGTCGTAATTCCTGTCTATGTATATCCCTGTATGTTTGCATCAAACATATTTTAACATGGGTTTATTATCTGATCACATCTTAGGTGACATTTTGGCTTGGTACCATTCCATAATGATATTGTTCTACATGTGAACTTGGCTCCAGTGTGTCATTTATCATGGGGAAACACTGATCCCTTAATGCTAAAATCTGGTCTGATCGCACAATCAGGGAATACAGGGTTAACTAAATAGTTACTACATTCAGATCATAGGTAAGGCCTTTCAAAAATGCCCCGGTGTAATGCCCTCTTTTGCCCTGCCTTCTTCATTATTGATATATTTTCCTTTATCTCTTGTTTTTCTGTCAGGCCTTGAAGGACTTCAGGGGTGGTGTCAAATCTAGTCATATTAACTTGTGAAGTTACATGGCTAACATGAGTTGGTTGTAACTGTGCTTTTATTCTACATAAAAAGAGGTGCAGGAGACAGCGTGTAATATTTGAGGATACCTATTTAGGGAGTTACAATCTGTCCATTGCAGCAGCATGGGGGAGGAGGGACCGTACATAACAACTGGTGCTGGACGTGGATGTGCCTATATTATGCATGTGCTAGTACCACATATCCTCAAATAAACAGTATGGAGAGGGTGATGGTCATTGTTAGTATCAACAGTTCTTCGCATATGTGTAATAGTTGATGTAGGATAAAAAGAATACAAATGCACTAGGGCTAAGAATAGCAGTATTAGTGCACTGAGAAGGAAAAACTAACAATAAATACATAACTTGAAAGAAGTATTGTCTGTTGTTGGAATAATAGAGGGAGGCTTTACTCCGGTTGCTTCTCCTGTTCTCGGCCCTCTACTTCTCAACCCCACAGAGAATGGTCATTTAGTTAACATAATCTTTAGATGTCTGGGTGTATTTCCAATTGTTGTGAGTAGATCTTTGTAATAATAAATTAAAGTGGTCCTCAGTTTGACAACTTAGAACATTCTTCATCAATCACAGCCTAAGTGACTAGGGCTTTGTGTATTTCACAATGCTGTGCCTGGAGTATTCAAATACTTGCTGGGTAAAGAGAAGGATTTCGGATAGTACTTGAGATCAACAATTTAAAATTCAATATTCAATATTTGTACCTTATTACTTGAGCCAGTCGTTCATGAATTAAGACTACTATTTCACGTATTATTTCTATGAGAGGAGCAATACCAATCCAAAACTAGTACTGACTTGTTTATATTGTTTTTATATTTATTGTGGTGTTATGGTATTGACTTTGGTGGGGAAGCAATTGTTTGTTGCCAAGGCAAAGGTACAATACTAATGTATATTCATTATAGTGCAGTGGAGTAACTAATCACATTAAAGGTTTGTGCTTCAGAGGACAGACAATTCACGTAAGGTAGGTATCAAAAGAGAAACAAGTGTTGTAGCACAGGTTTCTTGCATCCATTGTAGGCATTTAATTTACATTTCAGTTCTAGGAAATCTCAGATTTGCAATCATATATAAAGTCAGAAATCGAGAGATTGTTACAAGGTGCCATATTTGAAAAAGTGACTTGTAGGTTCACTGATGAAATACTAAACAAGTTATCTCTAGTTTTAGATGTCAAAACAATTGCACAGCAGCTACAGCCCACTTGTAAGAACCAGCAGATTGAAAATATTCAGTGTCTCTGTTTCTCTTGCTTGTTCCATTTCCCTTTCTTACAGTTGATCAGCATAGTATACTTTGCATGGTTATCAGTTGATTCAGGTTAGTGAAGAGATTTGCATTGCTTCTGTTGGATCAGGAATCGCACGGTAGTATAAACATGAATAATGACATCATACTACAGATTCTGCAAAGGTTTCCAGTTGTTGGTGGATCAATCTACAATATGGCTTATATTACCGATTGAGTAATAATCACAAGCACTAAATTACCTTATTGTACTAAAAATCTGAAATTCTCTGGAAGCCAGTGCTCTCTCTGCAGAACAAAATCATTCCTCCTGGAACCCCTGGCCTTCATAAAGCAGAACAACATGGCCCAGTCCAATTACCCACTTTATTCTCTTTACTTTCTGATTATTCCTCTGTTTCTGGTTATAAGTTGAATATAGATAAATCTGAAGTCTTGCCCCTTAATAAATATTGTCTTCCACATATGTTCCATGGTTCTGGTTTTGAATGGAATCCTAAAAGTATTAAATGCTTGGGTATCTTATATACGGCCTCTATTAAAGATACTATCAGGATTAATCATAAGGATATCCTCTCCAAGCTCTCCTCTCATATTGAACGATGGTCTCCCCTATCTCTTTTCTGGTGGGGTCGATGAGCGACCATTAGGATGATGCTTCTCCACATAATCAATTTCTATTTGCCTATGTTGCCCATCTCCCTCCCTGCTTAGTTCTTTACCCTGATCAACCGCATCCTTGTTAGTTTCCTCTGGAACAATCGTAAATCCAGGATATCTTTGTCTCACCTTCAACAACCCAAAAACTCTGGAGGTGTTAATTTTCCCAACCTCGTTCGTTTTCATTCCTCTTTCATGCTAAAACAAATCTGGCAGTTTCTCGCAGATTCACCCTCTTCCCTCAGCACTGCTTGGAGTGCTTTAGAGCTAGCTCAAATCACACCGTTCCCCTATCGTGCTGCTCTCCTCTTATCTCAACCCCCGAAACGATTTATTTCCCCTACTTTTAAGCTCTACAGGGCACTCTCTCTCTCCTTGTTTCGATCCTCATACTCGCAACAGCATCTATACTCTCTTACCCCTTTATGGTATAATCACTCGTTGAACCCCCAAGAACTAAACACAACATCATGTTGCAACGAATAATAACATTAATAACTATGCATTCATATTTGAAATATACACATGAGTAAATGAGTATATATAACCTAAAGGGAAATTCCTACAAAGGGAAATATGTGATAATTATAATGCTCAGGTAGATCACAAGTAACACCAAAATGTCTCCCATAATGGCCATACTGCAATTCAACACTCTTCCAACCAAGCTCTCCATCACAATGCAGCATGCTACGTGTCTGAAAATGTTCTTCAATCCAGTGTTGACAGTATGAAGCCCTATATAAATGTGCCTACAACACACTGCAGTACAGTCATTTTGTTTACTCCACTGGGCCACGGGCCATACTCTCCAGCGAATTTTACAATGTTGGCAGCAGTGGGAAGTTGGGCCTTCAGTGCTCCACGTACTGTCCGTAACTAGGTAGATGAAAGGGCTATTATAGACAGAGATGTCTGTAGAGGTTTTGGTTGTGGGGAGTTGTGTTCAGACAACAAGCATGAAGGTCCATTGTCTCTGTTGCTACATTGAAAAACTTTCAAATTAATTCATCCAGCATGGAAGAGGAAGAGATAGGGAGAAGGGGCTAAAGAAAGATTGGCTCAGTCCCTATGTGAACCCATTAACTACTGCCCAAATTATATTCACATACTGCAGTGCAGTGGCAAAACACCAAGGGATCATAAATAGGTGATCAGGTATACCGGATTTACCTAGACAGCACTGGTTTATCTTCATCTGACTTGGCAAATTTCAGAAAATGTGGCTTATGTCTCAGTTTTTTAGAGAGGGTGAAGCCAACACAGACGCAGGCAAGTTTTCATAGGTTCCAGTGATTAATTAGTTGGCACCTCCTAGCAGAAAGACATTCACTTGCCACTAATGGCACTATATGTAACAGTATGCATTTAATTCTCCCTAGAGCCTGATTTCTATTGTTACTGAGCACTGTGAAATGATTCAATGTAAGCCCCTCAGCCAACTGCAGTCCTACTTCTATGTTTGTGGAAAGTCACAGTTTTTGATGTTCAAGATCTAGTCAACCATGTCATGAATGACAGTTTTTCGTATAAATAATTTTTTTATTAACCCTTTGTTTGTGTTGCACGTTATCAAGAAAGCATACAGGCAGAACAGCGCTCATGACATCAGTAGAAAAAGGAGAAAACTGATTGCCTGTGGCATGGTACACAATAACTATTGGCAACAGGAAAGCGGAGATACATGGTATGGTGAGTACATCAAATCGTGTGACAATATGTCAAAAAGAACAGAGCAATGCTGACAGACCACGGTACTAGGTAGCATGTGAATAATGCTACAGTGCAGTTCAAACTCAACCCGGGAACATAGGGCACACCCAAATGAGGACAACTAAAGTGAAGGAAGGTTAAGGGAGAGTCGCTCAAAACCTTCTGCTACATCCAGTGTAGCTGGGGGGTCAAAAACCGCCAAGACTTAGTGACAACGGGGCTCTGAGACAGAGAAGTGGAAGCAGTGCGGGTGTTGGCGTTAGACCGCATTCACTCCATTGGGGGATATATCCTGTGTGATAGCTCTTTGTGTTGTAGTCGGGGTCCCCGTGTCAGTGTCCACCCCCAAGAGTCTGGAGACCATTGCATCCCATTGAGGTGCCAGGGGAAACATTTGAATGCCCAGTAGGTCCTCCCTGCGGAGCGCCACACCCTCTGCCTTCGCCCAGTTAAGCAGGGATCGACGCCAAGCAAGCAGGTGAGGTGACAGGGGAGATTTCCATCGCTTGTTCATCAAGCGTTTAGCTGTTATGAGACCCAGGTCTATAAATCGTGTGGCAGCTCTGTATTTCTTGTTTCTGCTGAAGAGGTGCAGTACATGGGCCTCCCAAGTCGGGGGAATGGTGCGTGAGGTGGAAGTTATGAATAGCAGTTTTAATGATGACTGAAGACTGATACCTAAAGCAATCCATGGCTCAAAATCTATGACCTTTGTCCCCCACATCTTCCCCAATCCATTTTGATTTTATTAGCTCTGTGAGTTAATAAAATCAGTGTGATGAAGCTAAAGAAGTAATTTCCTGAGCTGTGTGGTATTTTAAGACTCCAAATTTAACTCTAATCAGGTGCTGTTCTGTTTAACTCTGTTATGCATTTCAGGAATGTGTCTGTCTATTGAATCAAAAGTGGAACAAACACTGGCAAAGTAAATAGGTCTCGCCTATGAGAGTTATTGGCCTTGGCAATACTGTGTAGCCATGCTGTACAGCAGCACAGATGCTTTGAAGTGTGGCTAAAACAAATTTTAAAAGTGCTATGATGCAGCCAGGGCTAATGTGCTTTTTGTAAGCGCATTCGCACTGGATGCATCACAGTCATTTGTTTAATAATATTTTAGCCTTGCTGCACACCCGCCACACTGCTGTACAGTATGGCTACAAATCATTGCCAAAGTCGGCAATGCCCATAATGCACAGAATGAACGAAAGGCAACAGCAGATCCAATCCTCTTAAAGGCGAGAGCTATTGGCTTTGCCAATGTTTGTTAGGTCTTGGCACAACAACCCTGTGATTCTGAGGAAATCAGCGAATCTCCACGTGCTTGAAAAATAAAAATAAATGACATATGGCAAAAATCATATCACTTAAAGAAAGCAATTGCTCCCAAGTCCTTGTCTTAGTGAAAATACATTCGAAAGCAGATCGCATCTGTTGTCACAATAAAAGCAGATACCATCTGTTGTCATGCTAAACATCCATTTCAAAGGAAAAAAAATATTTTTTGAATTGTGTATGGCATGGTAAAACATAGTTTCAAATAGAAAGAGATTCCACAAGGATGACAGCGAAGAAGAAAAACTAGTGCCCCAATCACAGCGCTATCAGCGGAAGGACAGCAATCAATTTGAAGCAGTCAGTACCTGAGTCATGTTCCAGCCAAAAGAAGAGGAAGCGAAGCCAGTGCGTGCTAACCAATTAGAAGGCAGCAAGTAAGAGTGACAATAAAGCTACATTTAGCAATAGGCAGGCTTCAAACCGGTTGTTGCATTCAATATCTCTCATAAGTGAGTGTCGCAGCCAAGACCTAAAAGCTAAAAGCAGGGAGGCAGTGTTGAGAAGGCAGGATCAATACATAGTGTGTCTTTGATAATGGGTCTAACAGGCCGATACGCTAAACTGGAGGGTCACGGTATGTTACAATTCAGTCCCTGAAGACGGAATTCATAATTCATGTAGTGTGCGCCCTCTCCTCTCTTGCATGGGCATCTTTAAACTACGTGCCTCACATTTCTGCGACGGACTTTGGCTTAGTAATCCGAGGCGCTGGCATTGATTTGCCTATTTGAGGACTTTCAACTCCTTGTTTGCTCTCTGAGGTGCAGAAGAGGAAGCAGAATATTCTACACAAGATGCCCATTGCACTAAAGTGAGAATCCCTCAGCAGGAAGAGCTGTGCTTCTTTCACACTTGTGCGACAGGAGCATCCTCTCTGCTGCTCAGCCCAGGATCCAACTGACAGTCCACTCACAGCATACCAAACATTCCAATGACATCACATTCACACTAACATTCCATTCACACTGGCTGAACAGCAGAGGCAGAGAAACAGGGAAGATGTAAGGTAAAAACCTTAGATATAACAAGTTGCTGTTCAACAATGGTACAAAGCTTGGTGACTTGGGGGCATATTTATGAGCCCATTGCGCCGCCGTAGCATCACTTTTTCTGACTCTCAGGCAGGGCAAACAACCAAATCATATTTATGAGGCTACGCAAAGCCATTTTGCATGGCTTTGAATGGCCTCATAGATATGGAGTAATGCAAGCCAGGGCATATGGCTTTATTGCCTATCTTTGCGCTTTGGAAGCGTTCCATGGGTGTTGTGGTGGGTTTTCCCGCCCACGCAACAACCATGAATTTTGACGCCTCCTCAGATTTACAGGACCATATAAACCTGCGGGTGCGCCAAAACCTTACACTTCCCAAATAACTTTAGTTCTCCTTGTTTATTCCTCTTTCTACGTGTGCTGTATCAGCACACTAGAAAGAGGAACACGCCTCAATGTCAACAACACAATCCTGCCGACAACACAGGCACCCTTGCACCATGGTGTGAGGGTGCCAGGACAGGGAGAAAGGACAGGAATGCACCGTATTGGATAAATACAGTGCATTCCTGCCCTTCACTTTGAGGTAGGGCAGCGCAAAAATGTGACTTGTTGCGCTGCCCTGCCACAAATCCCCATAAATGTGCCCCTTACAGATCAAGGCCTCAGAGGTGCAGCTGAATTGCTTCCAATAAAAATCTGGGCCCCTCGCTAGCAAATGAGGTTGTAAAAGAAACATAAGGGAAATAGCTAGACCAAATGGCGTACTAGATGTAAATTGGAAATAAAATTAAATTGTGAAGTCTCGGACAGTGTGTAAGTGACAGTGCAGCACAAGTGTGCTTTTCTCAGCAGCTTGAAATGTCTTGATGTTGGGGCCGATTCACAGACCTAGTCTGAGACAACATCCTAAACTTACTACTTTTGGTATTCACAGAAGGCATTTAGAAGTAGTAAAGTTAGGACTACTAACTTTACTACTACTAAATGTCATCTGTGAATATCAAAAGTAGTAAGTTTAGGACTTTGTCTCAAGTTAGTAGTAGTAAAGTTAGTAGTCCTAACTTTACTGCTACTAAACGCCTTCTGGGAATACCAAAATTAGTAAATTTAGGATTTTGTCTCAGATTAGTTCTGTGAGTCGGCCCCGTTGTCTTTACGTGTGCCCTAAAATGGTGAAAGTAAATGGCTACTGTAATCGTTGGCAAATATCCTTTTTTGTTGTAGGAAATGCATATCTTTCCAGATGTCCTACAATTAATTGTTTCTTTACAAGTTGTGCTTGGGATAATCACATTGATGATTTACCATGGCTCTGAACATGTCAACCTGCTAATGAAGGTATCGTGTCATTCACAGCGGCCGGATGCCAGATGAAACTACAACAAACGTTCCTTCCTCTTGGTAGTTAAAATGAAAAATAACTTTCTCAACTTCCATTTTATTTCTGGCCCAGCATTAAAGTCCATATCAGTGTGAAAAGACAGACTTATCAGCGCACAGCTGCTGCCCTATCGGGTTTCCACGGCGGCATCATGGCAGGTGGACATGCATTCCTATAATGTATGGTGTGGCTGGTGAAATATCACCCCACGTCTCATCCCTAGGATATGTGAACTCGCAAACCACTCCACCCTGCGGCCGCGTGATTTACGGCTCACTGAATCCTTCTTGATTTATAGGATTTGTTTCACATGTTTAAGTGCGCCATACCAGTCGCATAGCATAAATTACCCATTAACTAATAGGTGAACGTTGTAAACCAAAATCATTTGGTGTTTGTATAAAATGTGAAGTAAAAGCTTGAGGCGAAAACAATTCTCTCTAATTCTCAACATAAAACATGCAGGCAGTGTGTTAATTAGAACAATGAAATCATTCTGCATATTGAGAGACTAATTACTGGCGGTATTAACCCACTTCCCATGCAGTATTCTTGTGTTTTAGCAAATAGGAGCATATATGTTCTAATAATTGGTTGTCCAAGTGGGTCTTCACGTGAAATATTAGAAAGGCTATTGGTGCTTGCAGTATTGCATAATATTTCAGCTCGGATTTGTTTTTCCTGTAATATGTCTTGGTCCATCATGTCAACATAAATCTGGACTCTGGTATTGTAAAATAGGGCTTGTACTGAAAAAAGCTTCCTCATATAATATTGATGTCCCTATCAAGTCTTCCTCTTTTTACCAAGAGTAAGAGTGCCAAAAAAAGAAATCTTTATTAGCAGCAGTGTCATATGTCATTTGATTAATTAGTGTAGGTTTGGAATGACTATTCAGCAGCTGTCTGCTCCATTCACATTAAATTTTCCTCTATTAACATCCTCAAGGACATTATTTCTTTAAGGATAACATTGAGCTACTTCATATAATGATAACTGTTCCAATAAAGGGCTCCTGTTAGGGTAGTAAATGTCTAACAAATTTGTTTTCACTATGTTTTTGTTTTCAGGTTCAAAGTGTGCAAGATATTACATTTTTGGTAAACTTTTTAAAACTCTTTTTCTAGGGGACACTAGTCCTAAGCTAAGCCATTTAATAGCCCCATATTTAGCACAAAAATCTGCACAGCTTAAATGGTCACAAGTATCAAAACTGCTCATCTCTGTTAGATAGCATTTGAAGGTTAAAGTGATACAGCCTTTTAGTTAAAGATTGCGCTGCAGATATTTCTTCCCATACTTCCTTCATATCAGTTTTCTCAGCTTTAGTAATATGTAAAGTCACATACAGCTGATGAATTATCAGAAACAAGCATTCCACATATGCAGTGGTAAAGGATTGTAGTCATTTATCCGCTGTGATGCATGTCCTCTTTTTAAATTTCATGTGTTTTCAGCAGAGTTTCCTTTAACAACATTGCCTAACAGAAGATATAAAATTGTTGACTCTTCCTTTATTTAAAATTGGTCTTGGGAAGCCAAAACTAAATTTAGTGTACTATTTTGATTTGTTTGTACATTTTATTTTCAAAGCAGTATTTTCTGCATTTGTGCCTTTGAAATGTAATATCTTCTTCAATTTTTTGCTTGTTTCTTTATTTGGAATTTCACAAGTAACATGTTGCTAAATAAACATGAATAACACATTCATCTGAGTCCTATCCAAATTTTGGGGCAATTTTTTATCCATAACAGCATATGAATAGAAGAAGCTGTCCAGAAGTGAAAAATCTCGCCGCCTACCTGCCTTGTGCTGTTTGAAACTTCCAGAGCCCATCAATCCTTGGCTGCCTGTCCTCCCGCCTCCCGCTGCCCGACTCTCTTGATACTCTGAGTCACGCAGCCGAGTGGAGCGCGGTGCGAGGGGGGATCTCTACAACTACAATCCCCAGCAGTCAAAGCGGCGCAGGCCGCGCCATCTGCGCGCCAGGAGGCGCTGAAATAGCGCGTCACCCCGGTCGAGGGGGGGAAGCTGTCCAGAAGTGAAAAATCTCGCCGCCTACCTGCCTTGTGCTGTTTGAAACTTCCAGAGCCCATCAATCCTTGGCTGCCTGTCCTCCCGCCTCCCGCTGCCCGACTCTCTTGATACTCTGAGTCACGCAGCCGAGTGGAGCGCGGTGCGAGGGGGGATCTCTACAACTACAATCCCCAGCAGTCAAAGCGGCGCAGGCCGCGCCATCTGCGCGCCAGGAGGCGCTGAAATAGCGCGTCACCCCGGTCGAGGGGGGGAAGCTGTCCAGAAGTGAAAAATCTCGCCGCCTACCTGCCTTGTGCTGTTTGAAACTTCCAGAGCCCATCAATCCTTGGCTGCCTGTCCTCCCGCCTCCCGCTGCCCGACTCTCTTGATACTCTGAGTCACGCAGCCGAGTGGAGCGCGGTGCGAGGGGGGATCTCTACAACTACAATCCCCAGCAGTCAAAGCGGCGCAGGCCGCGCCATCTGCGCGCCAGGAGGCGCTGAAATAGCGCGTCACCCCGGTCGAGGGGGGGAAGCTGTCCAGAAGTGAAAAATCTCGCCGCCTACCTGCCTTGTGCTGTTTGAAACTTCCAGAGCCCATCAATCCTTGGCTGCCTGTCCTCCCGCCTCCCGCTGCCCGACTCTCTTGATACTCTGAGTCACGCAGCCGAGTGGAGCGCGGTGCGAGGGGGGATCTCTACAACTACAATCCCCAGCAGTCAAAGCGGCGCAGGCCGCGCCATCTGCGCGCCAGGAGGCGCTGAAATAGCGCGTCACCCCCGTCTCGCGGGACGCCGGGCGAAGCTCGGGCCAAGGGCGGGCCCGTTCTAGCCCGTTACAGACCGGGTAAGACTGGACTGGGCCACCTTATTAACAATTGATTAGCGAGCCCCCACTAAAATCATCTTTTTGTATTTTTGTTTTTCAGTTGGACTTCCTATTTTCACTTTTGCTGTGTAA
Organism: Lissotriton helveticus; assembly: GCF_964261635.1. Taxonomy (NCBI): domain Eukaryota; kingdom Metazoa; phylum Chordata; class Amphibia; order Caudata; family Salamandridae; genus Lissotriton; species Lissotriton helveticus. Next base: position 1,379,745,101 of record NC_136059.1, read on the forward strand.
TTGACTATTGTGTATCCTATTAACATGTCTCCTAGAGTAACAAGAAATAGCAAAGCGGCGCATGTCGCTCAGATTGTAGGTCCAATAGACCAATTTATTGCTAAAGCTAATGATGCAATTAATCAGGGTGTTCTTTTGTTAGAGAGAAGGGTTTCATTAGATCTAGCTGCAGCCAGACGCTCTTCTTTAGGCTTACTGGCCACTGCCTTAACCCCACAACGCCCCTTGGTCCTTACCCCACAACATGAGACTCCGTCTGTTCCAGGGACAGTGGATTTATCAGTATCCATAGACCTCTCAACCACGCAATTATCTCAACCTTCTGTATCACATCCCTCCCGTTCGATCGAGAGAACTCCCGTCCTTTTTTCCAACATAGGGGAGAACCCCCCATCCCCTACCTTGAGGGGACAGCGGGAAGGCGCTATCCCAAAAAAGAGACAGGGAAAGAAAGATGTTAATAACCCTCCCACAATTATTAATGATTCTCAACAGGTCTCCCTGTTTCAACCGATTGACGATTCTCCTACATTAGCCCAACCCCTAATTCCACCTGAAACTTTTCAACAGCCTACTACCATAGTATCGTCGGAAATAATTAATCTTTCTTCTGACTATCCCACTACAGTTTCTGACGGTAATATAGGTAATAGGCGGGACCCTTCGGTGCAAGATCCCCACACTCTAGCTGCCCTTGAGGCTCTAATTAAAATTCATCTTAACCCCATCAAATTGGCGCTATCCAAGATCGAAAACTTATTAGCAACTTTAACATCTGAATTAAAACCTACGAACAGAACGACCTCAACGCCTGCTGTTACTGTGTCTAATCAGTCCAACCCAAATCAGACAAAGTCCGGGGTTTCTATCCCCCAACAAACCGTACAAGCCCCTAAAGTGGTGACTACCATAGCGGAAGTTCATCACACTCCTATTCATACCCCTGCCCACCCAGTTAGCACTAAATTACAGCAAAAACCAACTAATTTAGCTGCAAAAAAACCTGCTATATCCTCCCTGCCTGGTCCCTCTGCCCAAATGGCTAACCATCCTAGCCTACCAACGACACGTCCTCTAGCTAAAACACCAGCTATTAAGAACGCGGCTTACAATATAGGACGCAATTCTTTCCGCTCTGTTCACCTCCCTCCAGAAGCAACGCCGTATGTAGTTATTATGACTGGGGTTCCAGCGTTGCACATCAATTCTGAGGAACCCGGATGGTCACTAAAAAACAAGGTACTCCACTGGTTGACGATGAACCGACCGCTTCCCCCGTTTGCTAATAATAGTGTTATCTCAGTTCGTAGAGTCCCCTGGATAGGGAAGGAGCAAAAAACAATCCCAGGAGACTGTATTATAATAACTTTCGAAGACCCCCAAACTGTAGAGCACATTTGTCCATGGGGTGACCAAACATCTTCTGACGGCATCGGAACAAAAAGGCTAGCTTTTTTCTATCCCCCCGCCCACCCTCCTTCTTCACCTTTGGAGTGGAATTGGACTCAGGTAGGGACTCGGTCTAGAAATCCGGATCGGATAAACTGGCAGGGACAAGGAGGTAGAAACCCCATGCCCTTGTCAGAGTGGAGGGGCGTCCCCACACACAATAGGTATGACTGCTTAGAGATGGTGGACTGACCACCAACAGTTACTGACCCGCCTGGTGGGAATTCTCCCACCCCAGGGCCTCCCCCTCCTACGCAAACTGACTTTCTAGTACCGACACATCTCCCGATCATAACTATGTCCCCTCCAATATCGGAAACGTTATCTGACCCACTGGGCGCATACACTCATCATCGCGCCGGTTGCCAACTCCACTCTAACAACCTGCGCGTTGATCTTCAAGAAAGCTCGTCCTTAACTCTTAATTCTGACCTCACATTAGTACAACAAAACCTGTTCCAGAATGGAAGGCCAGCACCTATCAATGGTCCATCACCGACCTCTCTCTTGCCCATATTGTTCTGGAATGTGGCCGGACTGCGATCCAGAATGCTATCGGCATCATGGCTGGCTTTTGTCACTTCCCATCAAATAATGTGTTTCCAAGAGACATGGACAATCGACCCATTGCATATACAAGGGTACTTAACGTTCCATTCTTCTGCTAGCCCTTCTCCACATGGCAGATCTAAGGGGGGTCTTGTGGTATACATATCCAATAAGCTCGAAACAAAGAAAATTTCCCTACTGTGTAACACTTTGCATTATCAAATTCTTTTGATCATTTTTAAAAATGGTACATCATATAGTTTAATTAATTTTTACAACAACCTGCCTCCGGTAGAGTGTATAAGAATAGTCTCTGAGATTTCACTATGTATAGAAGAACACCGTGCTAAGTATGCACCATTCATGTGGAATGTAATCTGGGGAGGCGATTTTAATGTACAATTGTGTTCTCATTACAAGAATTCTGATTGTGGCCTCCTAGATGAAAATGAATGCCCTATGACACATTTTTCACACTCCTCGGTAGGTGATTCTCTTAATGTTGTTTTAATGTCGTTGGAATTGACCTATGCCAACGAACTTACCGACCCTCCTGTGGAATTTAAGCCCACCTTTCACGGCAGGGGTTGTTTTAGCACCATAGATTTCATACTTTGTTCTTGTTCTCTAAAGGGTACAGTTATTCAGTTCAGTACAGGAACAGAAATTTCAGGTGATCATTTCCCTACCATAATAGAGTTAAAGCCACCTAAGAGTGTTTCACATCTTACAACGAATAGCTTACTGACCCAAAAGTCACTGTCTATGGCAAAAACTAACGGGTATTCAGTGAAATGGTCAAGGATAGATCCATTAGAAACATCGGGTTCAGTGATTTCCAAAGCTCTACCTTGGATAAACACATGTTTAAATGAGTCATCCTCCCCATCGGAAATTATTTCAAGTTTCGGGGAAATACTGAAAGTCATCCAGAAGGTCCTTTCACGCACCCGTAAATCAGGTTGTCATGCAGAGCCAGGCTGGTTTAATACGGCTTGTCGAAAAGCCCTAAATGCCCTAAAAAAAGAGCTCCACAACCCAATTAGAGACCAAACTAAAATAGCTTTGTTAAGATCTGACTATAAGCAGGCCCAATTAAGCTGTAAGAGAGACCACAAAAAAGACCTTTGGGCTCAATTACATGAAAGTTGCACCACCAAAGACAGCTCTTTATTCTGGAAAATAGTAAAATCTCCTTTCCTTTGTGAAGGCAGGTCACACCAGCACTTAGATGTCGCCGTATCCGCGGACGAGTGGGTGGCACACTTTTCTAAAATCTTTAGCGACCCCCCTTCGGAACAAGCTGCACATCTGAATTCAGTGCTTAAGACCCACGACAAAGGGGGGTACCCAATTGACCTGAACTTCTCCCTTGGAGAGGTTATAAGCGCGTTATCAGCTTCTAAAAGTGGAAAGGCCCCAGGCCCCGATGGTGCACCACTAGATATATTCTTTTCAAATATTGATTTATGGTCTCCATTAATTACTCAGCTAATCGCTGCAGTGTTAAAAGACGGCCTTTTGGACTCTTGGTCCTCCTCCATACTTCTCCCAATTTTTAAAAAAGGTGAGAGAAACAACCCTACCTGTTACAGGCCCATCTCCCTCCTGGATTCGTTGGGTAAAGTTGCGGGTCGCCTAATTCTGGACCGCTTACAGGATTGGGCGGCAGAAAAGAACATCATAACGGACTTACAGTACGGATTCAGGGAGGGGTTGGGCACTGTTGAACAGGCCCTAAACCTTTCGCTTTTAATGGGGAAGTACGTTGGAGTAAAAGGAGGTAATCTATTCATGGTCTACGTCGACCTTAGCGCGGCGTTTGATTGTGTATGCCATGCCAAGCTGTGGTCCATTTTGGAGGAGTTGGGCGTGGACCCCCCCCTTATCAGGTTCTTGCGCGAGCTTTATACCAACGCCTCGGCCCGCGTAAGATTTGGTACGGGTGGAGAGCTAACGCCCTCCTTTCCAATAAACCGCGGAGTAAGACAGGGATGTGTCCTCGCCCCCTTTTTATTTAATTTATATACCAATGGCCTGGAAGTGGCCATGCTAGAGGGGTGCCAGGATCTACCCACCATCGATAGACGTCCAATTCCAGCACTTCTTTACGCTGATGACTCCGTACTGTTTGCTAGGACCCTAGTACAACTTCAGAAGCAGCTTGACAAGTATTGTAATTATATGCTTTCACTCGGGTTAAAGGTCAATAAGACCAAGACCTTTGTCATGCAATCTGGGCCCAAGGTAAAAAGCTCTAAACATCTTTGCATTGAGCAATCAAAACTGGAACGCGTTAGGGAATACCCCTACTTGGGCATCCTAGTAGATGATAAGTTGACCTGGAAAAGGGCGATGGTCACTAGGAGATTGCTCTACCAACGAGCAACTTCTGCCCTCGTCTCTTTTTCCAGAAAAATAGGTAAGCCACCTCCCTCAGCACTGCTCAAAATCCATCAAGCTAAATGCTTGAGCATTGCTACTTATGGAGCCGGGGTATGGGGCTACGTAAACACTGACGACCTACAAAAAATCCAGAACTACTTTCTAAAGTACCTTTTGGCCCTTCCACGGAGTGCCCCTACATATGGCTGCCATATAGAGCTTGGGATAGACTACCTATCAGACTATATAAAATGTCAACCAATGCTCCTATGGCACCGCATATGGACAAAGCCTCAGTGCCATCTCACTCGTGCACTCATTTTAGAATGTCTCGAGATGTCGGCTTGGAAAAACATCCCTTGGTTGAACTATGTGGTCAACTTTTTGAAAGATCTTGACCTCATACAGTATACCATCGAGCCTTCATCCATCACTGAGATGAGCAGAAAAACCTTGAAACATCACTGTCTTACCCATTTAAGGGAACTCCGTTTGTCAAACGAAATAAGTAAACAATCAAATGTACATATTCTGATGGTTCAGGTGTCTCTAGGAACCCAGCCATATCTTTCGTATCATGTATCCAACTATGAAAAATACCTATTAACTAGGTTACGTTTTAATTTGTTTTTCAGATTGGTTACTTTCCCTAGAACCCAAAATTGGTCTCACGACCTGGATAAATGCCCATGTGACAAGGTCTCCCCCCAATCAACCATGCATGTATTACTGTTTTGTCACTACTATGCAGATATACGTAAGCGCTGGGTTTTACCATTGTTGCGCCAAATGGGGTTGAGGACCTGTCGCCCGGCCTTTCTAGCTCTGCAACATCTGGATTCACAGTATGTGGCAAAGAACCTAGCACTATTCTTGAAATCATGTATAACGATCCGTAGAACCTTGGACACGAATCTCACTTGAACATATGGACATCCGTACTAAAACTTTATAAATGAATTAAAAATTGTATCTTTAGGACAATGTATTTTTCTATATTTTATATATTTTAGATGTACTAATTGTGAACTGTGATTTTACAACGATATGTGATTTTATAATGAAATGTTTAAATACGATGTACTTTTTATGATTAACAAAATGGTTAACCGAATAAAAGATTTGAACTGAACTGAACTGAATAGAAGATGCACCTCTTGCTTGAAACTCTTGTCTCCAAAAGAAATCAATAACCTCTCCAAGGGGATTTTTCTTTTTATTTGTTATAAATCTAAGCATAGTCTGCAATGGTTGATTAGAAAGGCTGCAAACATTTGCTGGATCTAAAGAACCTATTTCTCCCATTAGTATGTGGCACAGCTCAAAGTAAGAAATTAAGTGGGTGGTCCCAAATTCCTCAACATCCATCTTAGTGCTCCATATCATATCTTCAGAAACAAAGTTCATTTGTGACTCACTGACATTCTATAATATTGATTCTGTTACATTCCAGGTTTTCGTCATTGCTTTCAACCTCATTTAGGAATTCTTTAGCTGTTACGTTATTAAATCCTGTTCCCATTTGCATCGCATGTGCTGCAGGCTGGCAATGATCTCTAGATATGATGAGTAGTGGTAATGTCCTCCGCCACCGCGACAGACGGTGGCCTGAACTCCAAGTTATAAATAGGGGCCCTAAAGTAGAACACCTGGCAATCCAATCCAGTGATGTTGTCTAAGTAGATGAAATCAGTGGAACAGTGAAGCATCACATGAAGGATTAGAAATCACATTAAAATGTAGATGTTTTGAGCAGAGATTTCGTGGGGACACAAACCTGCTTACCATTTGAAATTGGTAGTGACCAGATAGGCCACTTAAGGCTTTAAAAACTATCATTAGTAGTCTGTAAAGCATTCTGATTTATACTGACAATGGCCTGCCAGTTTGGTGATGATTATAAGAAGTTTCAGTCTTCTTAGGAAAAGTGAATAAGCTCCTTTCACATGGCCATTTCTTTCGTTCTTTTTGCCTCTTTGTGCCATTTCGGTGGCCTTTCAGTGCCCTTCCTCTCAACCTTTTTACCTCTTTCTTTGCGCCATTTCTTAAACTGCCAATCTGAACTTTGCAGTCTCCCCAGCTTCTCTACACCCCTTTCCCGCCCTCTCTGTTCCCCTGGGCTGGTTAACATTGTTATCTGTTAGAACCTGGGTTGTAGGTTGACCGTATGAGTATGAGCCCTAGTCAAGCAGCAACCACAATCCTAGTCAGGATAAGAAGCAGTCAAACCCTAAATTAACCTGTGCTCACCCTCTGGTAGCTTGCTATAGAGCAGTCTGGCCTATTTTAGAGGCAATGTGTAAAGTATTTGTGCAACACTTCAAACAATAAAATAGTGAAAACACCACAGAATAACATTCCAGATCAGGTTAGAAAAATGGAGCTTAGTTTTATAAATAAAGATGACAATGACAAAAAAATCAATAAGTAGAATGTGAAATGTTGAATTCCAAAGCTTTTAGTTAAAAATAGCACCTAGAAGCAAACATCGCTATTCAGAATATCTGGTTGCGCCGTACAAGGTCAAGAGTTCAGGCCAACCACGATGGAGTGGGGGCCAGATACGGGGACCCAGTGAGGCCCTCTGAACTAATATACCTAAATCCGGAGTGTGTCGAGGATGCGTGGTGCAGTTGAGGTGATGCGTCGGTGCCAAGCTGCGCAGTGGCAACGATGCGCTGGTCCTGATCTGCAGCGCATGAGTCAACTCCACTGAGTGATCAGCTGTGATGTGGAGGTTCAGCAGCATAGTTGAGGCTGCAATCGACCGAGATGCTAGGAGCTTGTGCTGGGAAGAGCGTTGCACAGTGGTGGACCTGAAAGCGGTGCATCGGGTCCAGTCCGGGCAGCAGCGGCGATACATCAGTGCCGATCCATGCAGCACACGTGATGCATCAGTTCTGATCCACGCAGCAGCAGCAATATGTCGGTTTGGACTCACTACAGGGGGTACACAGCCTTTTGTGTGTGGACAGGACCCATCATATTCATGTGTAAGTGAGGCTATGCTTAGCTCCTACCTCCCATCCCACCAGTATTGCCCATCAAGTCACACCTAAGCTTCCATAATGTGGGGCTTTCTAGAGAGACTACACAAAGCCCAGCTGTCACACACCCCAGACATGTGGTCAGAAACAGGCAGCAGCCACCAAATGCGTAAAGTAAGAAAATCCCAACTTTTTGAAAGTGACATTGTCGGAATTCAAAATCCGACTTCACTATAAATTAGGATTTTAAATTAGGATCCCTGAGAAATCAGACTTGATGGTTCTATCTCTTCCTAATTGGAAATTACATTTATAAAATGTAATAAGATAATCCCAGTACATGTCCTACTTTTTTAGGTCGAGCCTAGACAAAAGCAAATGCGAAGCATTTGCTGTCTGGGTCGACAACTATAGTCATCCATCTCGGGGGAATCTGAGACAGGGGCCGGGCACGAGCGTCGACTTCACCTCGTGGGCGCGCACGGCCAGCCCCTGTCTCAGATTCCCACGAGACGGAGACAGATTCTCAGCAAAACAGGCTCTCGTCCGCGCGCACACACAGCCACACTCACGCATGCGCACACACATTCCCACGCGCACACACTCACCACCCCCCCAACACGCAGGGCTTACTTACATACACACACAAACGCGCAGACACACCCTCCCAACCCCACTCACCGGGCACACGCAGGGCTTCCATTACTGGGGGGGCGGGCACCGTCAATGTGCCCCGACGCCCCCCCTCACTGGGTCTGTTATACTCCTCTCGTCCTGTGTCCAGACTCCGCAGCCCGTTCCGTTGTTTCTCCGCCCCTTCCGGACAGTTAGTGCGTGTCACGCCTCTCCTTTCTCCCGGCCGGAAATCCGGTTTGCGTGTCAGGCCTCGCTCTCGCTGTCATCACCATGAATGACCCTTCCCCGCACCCACCCTGCAAACTCTCCCGGCAGGAAACGACAAGAGTAAGGCCATCTGTTTTTTTAATTAGTGTGCCTGCGCTTGTCTCCCATGCAGTGTTTCTCCCCCCTCGTGCAGGCCGTGGTTCTCGTACTTTCACTTTCCCAGAAGTTAGAATGAACGAATGCGCACACGCACCTACGTGTGTCTCGGCATACTCAAGTGGTGTCGACGCGACTCCACACTGTTGGAAGTCACCCTTTAAACGATAAGTTACCTAGGACCAGTCCACAGTCATGCTCTCTTATAACGTTCCAAAGAGATTCAGAAGCGGCTTAGTCAAAGTCCCCGCCCCCCCCTCAGGTGAACCAGGTCACTGCCTCCCATCATTTTTATTTACTGTATAAATAAGATTTTTACATCAGTGTGGAGCCCCCCCCCCCCTTGGGACCCACAACTTGGACACCGAGTTGTGGGCGCGATGCTCAGAATGGCTGGATTCTTGCAGCCAGTAAACCAGGGACAGACACACGGTCTAAGGGTCTCCGGAGGAAGGAGGGCTGAAGGAATTGCGCTCCGAGGCCGCCATAATCCCCGAAGTGGCGCTGGCCATTGTTGTGGGGTTTCTGCTAATACCCACAGTTGCTCGTTCTCCTGGGGTTTACTCGTCGCGGCCAAGGGGAGGAGAGTTCCCGCTAAAGGGCTGCTCTCTCCAGGGCGGTGGGCGCAGAAAAGGCAGATAGAGTGCTTTACGCGGATGTAAATAGTGCGTTTCTGTTTCCACCCAGCCCCAACAGGCGCAGGAGACAAAAGCGGTGATTCACCCCCTGCCCTGGTAGGGTCTGGCACAGCAACCCCCGCTCCCTGGCTCACATTTCTCACGCATGGATTATTCATAACACAGATGGAAAGCACAGAGCATTACAAGTATTAGCGCCCAGAGCGCCATTCTCAACCACTTTCAGCCGCCCTAGCCGCCCTCACTCCCCAGGAGTACTGTGACGTCTTGCATGGCGTCACTTTCCCTGGGAGCCTCGTTTGGAAACGTCATATCCCAAAAACATATAATATCTCCTGCACCGATGCAACTCTGGTGGTACAAGTGCTGGTTGTTGTGTGATTCTATCATGTGTGGGAAAAGCCCTTACAGGGCCCTGAAAGTTATTATAATAGTCAGGATAACGCTTGTGGGCATCACATCAAAATAAGCATTCACCCAGTCATCCATCACGTGTCCATTTCCTCTGTATCTCCTCTTCGTTCCTGCCTTTCCCCCTTCTGTTTCTTCTCAGCATGTCTCTGGTTGCCTCGCTCTCTCTCCTCCCTGTCTGTGTGTCAGTTGGTTGCATTTTTCTCTCCTCTCCGTCTCCTTCTCTTCCCCGTCTCCTTCTCTTGCTCATGTATTTTCTCCCTGCACCCCTTACACGGTATTAATTCAAGTTTAGTTTTCAGTTAGCCCTCTATACTGCTGTGATTAGGCGCACGGTGCTGACAAAGATTATACCATTGGCGGCTAGGACTATCAATAGAAAGCTAATGACTTCACGTGCAGCCGAGCATTGAGATGTGGTGCGCAGTCTCCGTCTCGCGCGTCTCTCACTGATACCCTGCCCCAAAATGTCTTTTAATTCACCCTTTATTGCCCGCCTGTAGTTCCTTCCACTTCCTCTGTCTCCCCATGCTCTCCTCATGCTTTATATTAATTCCCTTCCCACCAGTGGCGCTCTTCCCCATATTTCTTTCCTCTCATTCACAGCATCTCTCCTTCTTCAGGCCGCCCTCCTTCCCATCAGTGGCATCCTGTCCCCTCCTTACCACATATCAGTCCCTTCACCTCTTTCGCCTTAGCCCGCTCCCTGCCCTCAGTAGAGTCCTTTCTTCCTCCTCATGATAACTTCTTCCCTCCTACTCTTCGTCTCCATCTCTCTTCATCCCGCCCCTTCCCTCCAGTTACTCCTCTCTCCCTCTCTATCACATCTTCCCTCCCAGACCAGTCTGCCTCTCTCTTCCTCCTGATCTCACGCCCCTTCACTCCCTGTCTCAGTGCATGACGATAAAAACCAGCATTAGCATAGACAATAGGTCTTGCTTTTGGGACCTTATAAGTATTTAGTTATGCAGCACAATATCCTTGGTGCAACAACATTAACTGTTGCATGGTTAAACACTGATAAGGTCCCAATGGCGAGACCTATTGGCTATGCCAATGCTTGTTAATACATTGCACCCTGCCCTCTGGGCTGTCCAGAGCCTACCCTAGAGGTGACTTATGTGTATTGAAAAAGAAGGTTTGTGCCTGCAAAAAGGTTTATTTTGCCAGGTCAAAATGGCAGTGTAAACTGCACATACAGGCTCTGTAATGGCAAGCCTGAGAGATGGTTAGAGGGCTAATTACATAGGTAATTTAATAAGTGCTGCAGCCCTCTAGCAGCATTTAAATTACAGGCCCTGGGACCATGTAGTACACTTTACTAGAGACTTATAAGTAAAATAAATATGCCACTTGAGGTTGAACCGATGTTACCATGTTTTACGAAGAGAGTACATGCACTTTAGTACTGGTTAGCAGTGGCAAAGTGCTCAGAGTACTAAGGCCAACAAAAAGGAGTTCAGAATAAGTAAGGGAGAAAGGCAAAAAGCAATTGAGTAATGTAATGGCAGGTGCCACTATTTGCTCATTCATGGACTTCTAAGCCAGGCACATTATGCACAAACCCCAATTTTGTAAATAGCTACAACTGAGACATGTCTCAAAGACCCATATTAAAGAACTCCCTGATCTTAGTCACCAAGAAGCATAACTTGAGACCTCACAGTGAAAAGTTGCGCTATATAAGAAACTCTGACATTGACATTGACAACTGCTGAAGGGATATATGATTCATAGCAAGATATCAACTCTGTACCGATTGATGGTGATACTCACCCTCATTACCTTCAACCATTTCATACACGCTTGGCAGAGAAATGTAGGAGCACTCACTGATGAGGAATAGCAAACAGCCAGGACAGCACAAAAAGAAGCGGCCACAGGCAACCATTTTAGCAGAAAACAACTTAAATACCTGACTGAGTATATATCACACAATATAGGCTACAGTGCTTTTGGAAACTAGGCCACTGACTGCCTCAGATGTGGGGTACATTTGTGAGATTTCATCCACACCACATGGTACTGTTCCCAGATTAGACCCTTCTAAGGGAAGGTGAGATGCATGTTGAAGGAAGTGATTCGGAGGGTACTTGACCTTTAGTGTAGTTCCTATATTCCCAATAGGCTCTGCGCAGTGGAATAATATATCCTATAGATTTGATGTAGGACTTATGTCTACTAGGTCTCTATCGAATATACTAAACTTAATAGTGAGTGCCAGCTAGCTTAGAGGTCACTAGAAACGTTCTGGAATTCACAAGAAGGGATTCGTTTCTGACAACCGCATAAACATGACAACTTTGTTTCCCCAAGAATAAACGTATCTTCAGAGTCGTGGAAACAATAGATAGATATTTTACTTAGTCAATCGTGCATGCTTCGTTTCATCAGAGGTGCAGAGAAAATAGAGAGAGACGGACGTTTTCAATAAAAGGATTTATTGAACAGTCTTCTTTCTCATGCAAGCAAAGTGAACTGCTACAATTGTAATGCAGGCTGCAAAGTATAATGCATACAGTGAGAAGAGTATTATAAAATAATACTGTAAAAGCATGGTATGGTTTCTAAACCATCGATAAATACATACATAAATAGCAAAGGCTAAAAGTACTCAACTGCTGCTTCTAAAATACGCCTACCCCAATGTACCTAACCTAAGTCTTAGTACGAGGGAAGAAGTAAGTGTGGTGTAGCATAGGTTTAGTTTCTTTGCCAAGAATCTATCCAAGATTTCTCTTAGGGTCTAATCAGCTCCATACCTTAGTTTAGAATGAAGGAGGTCTGGTATCTCTGTCTCTGGACTTGATTTCCCAACACCCCGCGAGGGGAGCTTGGAAACACTGGAGCTGGATTCTCGCTGAGAGAAATGCAGTCTCTCGATCAGTGCGTCAGCTGGAGGGTCGGCTTCCTTCGGCACTTGCTGTAGCGAGCTGCGTTGGGCAAGTCGATAGTCGAGCTGCTCCGAACCACGGGGTCTTGCTAGAGCAAGTGAAGGCATATTTATACCTTGAAGGTGCCTAATTTGGTGTAAAGTCGGGAATAATAACGTCAGTAAAGAACCCCAAGGGAATGGTAGTTCTTTGTGAACTCCATGAGTTCTTGGACAAATCAAGTGGGTGGAAGTAGCCATGCCTCTATTTGGACTGCATGGGCAGTGTCTAAATATGGGTATAATTCCTATGCCTATATTAGGGCAATGTGAATTGTACCTATATAAGGGCATGAAGCGAGAAAATTCGCTTGGATCCTAAAACGCCATACAACACCCACTCCACTTTATTATGTTCGACATTACTAAGTTCTAAGCACATAAAACATATCTAAAGCATGATGTGTTAAAACTCCACCCAAAATACAAAACAAATCGAGACCATTCCATGACATAATATATAAATTGTTTTGGTCGAGGACAAGGCCAAATATTGTCTCTTTGAAGTTTTCACAGAAGTATTGATCTCTATGAATAGGTCTAATTTAAGCAGATTACTTTGTGGCAAAAAATGTTTTTTTCAATTTTTGGAAAAAAGTCAAATAGTAGAAAAATAGAGTTCTAAAGTTAGAAGTTTTGTTTTGAAATGTGAAGGTCGAATACAGAGTCCCATAGAACGCTGTGTGCTAATTTCAAAAGTCAGTCTCATTGTTTGGAGAAAGCATCAAATCTTCTAAGCTGGTAAAGAATTTGTCTACCACAGCAGGTGAAAGTTGGACCACTTTGTTAAGTAGACCGATTGCACAAAATGTGATGCATCGCCGTCCGCGTTAGCCGCATTCGAAGGAGAAGGAGATGGTACCTGTGTGCCTGTCGATTCACGTATCTCACCGTCAGCAGTTTGCGTCTGTGAGACCTCAATGAATGCCGTCATCAGGATTGGTAGCTGCTGGGGACAACACAATGCATGAGCCGTTACCGATTCAAGCAAAGTATCAACATTCGTTGGCACGACTGATGGGAGTGTCAGACAGATGTCTAACACACATTTTTTTCCACATAGCAGGCATCGTAGAACAGGTAAGATGCAATCTTGCCAGATTGGTCGGAACGATAGAAACCATGTGGTATTCAGATCTCTTAAACGAGCCAGGCCCAGAATCTGTATCATGCGCTCACGACACTTCATTGCCAGAAGAGTGTTCTCTAAGGTAATCTGGGTGTCTCTGGTGACTGGACTTGCCATATCGGAGCAGAAGGAACAAAAATAGTATTCCTGCTACGAGTCCCAAAATGAGAGGCAGGTTGCCGAACACGAAGCTCATGAAGTTTGGAAATATGCCGAGGACTGCTTCAAATGGTGCTAACAGTCCCGAAATAACTGTCTTGAATACATGTACAATACCACTGGTATCAGACATGTTTAAGATACGACCTAACATTTCTGTGAAATGTATAGGGCAGTTTGTCGATAAAAGGGCATGTATCTCCGCAGAGGTCCTTGCAACTTGTAGTTCATACGTCTCTTTCGACCAGGTCAGTGGCACAGTTTTTTGTAAAAGAATGGATTTCATTCTGCTTAAAGTATCAATTTGTATAGAAGAGATGTTCAGTGAAGGCCATAACAGCGACTCCCCGTCTGTCTTAGTTTTAGGAAACAATACTTGCATACAACAAGTGACCCTGGCTGACACAGTTACGAGATAGGCTATTCCTGGCAACAAGCCACAGCAGCTGTGATCATTCAACATAATAGCTTCCGTTAGAAAGCTGCCTAAAAATTGGATCTATCACTGCAGCTGGACATCCTTGCAGGTGGCAGGATAAGTTGGTCGAAGAACCGTCACAGGCTCCGTGTAAGTTAATACCCTGACATAAAAGTGTACCGCTTAATGCGCTTTTGTAGTTTGTATCAAGAAGTTTAAGGAGGCCCCCTATTTTGGTTTGTGGGACCAGGAGAAATGAGTAGAGAAATACAGAGTGTCCCAAAGTATCACTGGTATAGTATCCCAACAACTGTTAGTGCTTCAAACAAATAGGTGAAACTGATTTAATCACGGGTAACACTTGATATAGAGGCACTCTATACCAATATACCGCAGGACAATACAATCGCAATGGTTGAAAATCTCTTACGAACGGATGAAGGTGACCTAACAGCTCACCAAATGTTTATTATAGATTGCATCACGTTGGTGCTTAAAAACAACCTCTTCCTGTTTAACAAAACCTTTTACAGACAGGTCAAGGGGACGAGCATGGGAGCCACCTGTGCTCCAAGCTTGGCCTGTCTGTATGTCTCCCAGTTCGAAGATAAGCATATTTTTAATCATCTGGCCCCTTTCTTCGAGAATGTATCTGAATGGTCACGTACATCGACGACGTCTTCTTTATTTGGTCAGGGTCAACTGAAACCCTTACGGAGTTTATAGAATGGCTCAATCTGGGAGATAGAAATCTACAATTCACGTCCCATAGAGATCATGAAAAATGTGAGTTTTTAGATATAATTATTAAACACACAGATGGAGCACTTAGTGTCGAACTCTATACAAAACCAACCGATAGAAACACGATGCTCCATTACGAAAGTAACCACCCTCCCTGTCAGAGAAATAATATCCCATTCGGGCAATTCCTCAGATTAAAACGTAACTGTACGAGCATGCAAGACTATGAAAAGCATGCCCAAGTTCTAAAACAGAAATTTCTAGAGAGAGGCTACCCAAGACGGCTCATACGACACGCCTATAAACGTGCAAAATATTATAATAGAGACAGTTTGTTTAATAAAACTGAAACTCCCCATGAAAAAGAAGCATCAATAATCTTTGTCACTAACTACAACCAAGTTTCTAATAAAGTGAAAAATATCGTAAATAGGAACTGGCACCTGATAACTAACAGTCAAAAACAGCAATTACCTAAACCCATGTTTTCGTTCAGACGTAACCGTACCATTAAAAATAGCCTAGTACATACATATAGAGAAAAGAAACAAGTAAGCCAACTATGCATTGATAATGCACCATTACCAACGGGGACTTTCCCCTGTACAGGGTGTGTAAATTGTGCAAATATAATCAAGGGCAAAAGTATACTAAGCAATAAAACTGAAATTAAGATCAAGAGCTTTATGAATTGCAGATCAAAAAATGTAATCTATCTAATACAGTGCCCCTGTCCATGTAGCTATGTAGGTGAGACATCTAGGGAGATACGGATACGCCTTAATGAACATAGGTCAGCGATTAGGAACAACAAACAGGGTGCCCCCCTCACTGAACATTGGCAGAGAGCAGGACATACGCTTGATGACCTGAAATGGTGCTGCCTCGAAGCAGTTGATATAAACGCAAGAGGAGGTGACATTAATGCAAAAAGAAAAAAACGGGAGCAATTCTTCATGTCTCGACTTAATAGCGTGAGATGTGGTTTGAATACCAGAGAGGACTGGGAGCGCATCATCTAATAAGATGAAGTATTACCAACGGTGTCTGTAGCTAAAGACAGCGGCGGCACCTTTGTTTTAGAAATACTTGTGATAACATCTGTATTATGGGCCACATTCCTTATTTTCTCATATTCCCTCATGATGTCTTCGTGACAGCACAGTCGTTTGATGCGCAAATTGACATTTTGCACGATCATCCGATGCGGAACAGTAAGGGCAAATGCAACCATCACAGTCAGGGTCACATCATGATAACCGCAACCCTGATTTTTAATATTGCGTAAATAGTATGCCGATCATTAATTTACGCATTACTTGAATTGCCCGTAAACTAACACACTGTTATTATTGTATGACACTGTTCTAAAGTGTGCAGCGCGGTCACTATAGGAACGCGTCTTTCATAACAAGCCTATCACAACTTGAGCCCAATAGCACTGATATCCAATGAAAACACTGCCAAGAGTATGCTACGTGGTCACTATGACTACGCGCTATTTAGCACACCTATCAGCGCCCATGGTTCTTCAGATCAGTCCCCAATCAGTGCATATGATACAAACCTAGAAGAACACTTAATTACGCGGTCTAACTGTAACTGAGACCGTAACTGGATAGAAAAGGGACGAATCAGAGAGGACCTTAGTCAAAACCAATGAAGAGTTAGACTACTTAAGAGCGGCCATATCCGCACCCGCTGCAACGTGTTCGTATAAACGGAGAGATTGCAGTCCGGGCGAGGAGCAGGGAGGCCGCATTTCTTATTTTAGGTAAGTGTAAAGTCCACGTTCTGCCCATTTAGAATAGAAGGAACGATGGCAGTGTACTCCTGTGGCTCAAGCCATTTCACAGGAACTTTTTTATAATGAAAATTATTTACAACGTTTGTAATTTAGTAATACGATTAAATATAATTAAGAGACTTGCATATATTGAATCACCTGTAACCACATAATGGCAGGTTAACACATCTTTCCAATTGCCCAATCTTGTCATACAAAAAAGACAGGGATAATCGACAGACTGCATCATCCATGAAAATCTTAATATCTAGAGTCAGCAAAATATAAAGTAGGTCGATTAACAGATGATCGCTTAAAAACTTATATACAGTCATTTTTGTGGTGAACAAAGGGCCAACATACCCTCTAGACCAGCCAGTATAAACTATATACATGATTTGGTTTGCTAGGCAGCAGTTCTACCTCTAATAATAGGAGATGATTATATTTTTAGTTTGCGAAAACGATAATCAATTACAAATAGAGCACTTATCATTCTAGAGCTGGCCACGATACACAGGGAGGTCAACCCCCGAAACCGCATTGCTGCAATAGAAGTTTCTCGGCTGCAGCGATTGCTATATTATAAACGAAGGTAAGATTTGCCTCAGACCCACAGCCTATATATTTTGATTTAGGGGATAACGCCATATATGACATCATTTCCCCCCAAATCATCGGTGGCTCCCCCGGACTGTGCAAAGCTGGTGACAGCCCATTTAAGGTAAAAATGCTAAGAACTGAGGGTACAGTTGGTAACACAATAAGCGATGCTGATCCACATATCTGATTGAAAAAATATTTTCTATACTTCACAGTCCCCAAAACAGATGGGAAATGCCAGCCTATCATTCATATTATACAAAGAATTAAGAAAGAGCGCACCAGCTCCAGTACATCACTGAGCTTAATATATTTCTTCTGTTTTTAACATTAAGGTATGTACTATGTATATAATATTCAAAACAGACCGTGAAATCAAACCTGTGTCTAGTATAAGGGTATAGGATAGATGCTAAAGAGAGGGAGGCATTAAAAAGGTACTGAACAAAATGGATATTGAGGGCCATAGAACACAAAGGACCACAACTGTATTTATAGATCAAGACATGATAATTGACTTTTACAACTTTTGTTCATTAACATTGACATAATGTAACTTGTCTGTATTGCTGATATAAGTAAGAGTAATCTTTGTGACCAAGTAGGGTTTGTAACTTTGTGTTTTTTTAACAATGCAGAATCTGTCCTGAAGAAGGTGCTTTATGTACAAAAAAAACGAAACGCCGCGTCAACACTTGCTTGTTCCTGATTCTCCCCCTTTTTTTATCCTTATTTCTATTGTGTTATTGCTTATGTATTTTATGTAATTATCAAATTTGTGATTGATTGTTAAATTTTATGATGTGATTAACATATGTTTTTAAACACAAAACACATACTGTTTTCTAAACAGATATACGTAATAAATAATTACAATATTTCCTACCATACTGTTGATAGACTGTTCATTAATTCTTAGATCTAACATGTTGGTCTGATGTTGATGATTACCATATCTAACCTGTAACAATATATGTTTTGTTCTACCTTGCCTCTCTCAAAACCATAACTCCATGTAGGTGTGATTAAATCAGTTGCACCTATTTGTTTGAAGCACTAACAGTTGTTGGGATACTATAGCAGTGATACTTTGGGACACTCTGTTTTTGTAGTTTGTACCACTAAGAAAAACTTCTTTTCCCCCACTTCAACATCTGTGTGTATATGGTAAATCCCATGTTGACTTGATGTATTCTTTACCCAACCTTTCATACACGACAGCTGGTATATGTTTCAAACAATATTGAAAATGGAAAATTGTGACAGGCAGAGTGATTGTCCCATGTATTAGGCATTCAGTTGCAGGTTTTTCTGAAACAGATAATGGTAATCTTTCCAGTTTCTCAATGCTCAGCACCGTGTAGTCTGCTCGTCTTTGTGCCAAAGTGATTTGTTTATCTGTAAGGTTAAATACAGAAAACAATGATGTGGTGTTGATGAGACGCCATGGCACTTATCCAGAACGAAGATTTTGTAACGTCCAGCCTAAAAGCATTATAGAACGTAATTGTGACTGTCCATGCTGTAGCATGAGCAAGTCCTGTTCCATTATGTCTATGGCAGAGGATACTATGCTGTCCAAAGAATAAATTCCAGATGACAGAGTCGTTAACTCATTGTCAACTACAGAGAGAGATTTCTCTAAATTAATATGATAAATTTCTCGTATTCATTCTGCAGTCTCTGCTTGTGTCGCTTTCCAAGCTTCATTATAAATGGCATTTAAAGTAAAATGTTTCTGGATTTCAGACATTAAAACCTGAGAAGTATGGACATTTTTCATAGAATGCTTTTGAGCTGCCCTTTGGTGACGTTGGACAATGTTCCCATTGATTAAAACTATAAACATTTGTAGAGTTTGCAGATTTGTGCAAATAATGATGACCATAGTGATTATAACAGTACATTTGTTCATAATCTGATATACCGTCTAAGTATTCATGTTTTGTAAATTTTGCAGACATCTCTAAGTCTGACATCATATTATTGACAATTTCAAAGTCCCAATCATCAGAAAATGTGCTGGTTGAAACAAAGTCACTCAAGGAAACCTTGAATTTGTGTAGAATCTTCAACAGCTCTGCAGGACCAAAGATGTTATAATCAGTTCTGTCCCAAGCTATACCACCAGGTATAGGAACGGCTGTGATGTTCACTGATGTCAAGTCTCTTTGTTCACGATGAGATGATTTGTGTGGCTTGAGGAGTAAGTTGATATTCTTACTTGCTGTGTCCATTTTACTATATCTTCCATTTATCAGCATTCCCAAACTTAATACATGAATTAGCCAAAGTAGGAGAAAAAGTACACCTAGCACAATCCAAAGTTCAACCCATGGTGAAACCAGATAAGTTTTTTCAAGTTGATGAAAAAGTTCTGTTGCTTGTTTTTTGAAAATGTTATGTGTTGGCGTCGTTTCAGGTTCACTGGGATCCTCGGAAAACGTATCAAAGTTAATGAAATAGCCAGATGCAATTCTGTCAATTGTAGGTATTGCATCAAGATTACTTGAAATCACTGGAGCTACTGGATCCCTTGTCATATTGGTATAGTCAGATGCTACATCATTGTAAACAGGTGTTTTTTGACAAACTGTTATTTGGGTTTCAAGAGGCACAAGTTCCATGGCTTTGTTGCTTAGTCCTTCTTTTCGTACTGCAGATTCCTCAAAGGAGATGAGTCTTTCAGTTTGAACCTCTTGAATAGTAGCCAGATTTGGTCGTCTGCTACATCTTTGGAGTCCACTTGGCCTACTACTTATGATTGGCCACATGATGTGGTTTTACCAGGTCGATAGATACAAACCTGTTCTCCTTTCTTCCAGCAAGGGACGGCAGTAACACTGTTCTTGATCCGTAGATTGCTAGCACAGGTACTGGTTGTCTGGAAGAAGGCCCAAATTCCTTCTTATCCGCGATCTTTTCTCTGACTAGATCCCCAATCTTTGGAATCCAGGCAGGCCTTGCTGGGATGGGTAGTTCCCCTTCAGTGGTTGTTGGCTTCTGTAATGTGTTGCTTTGACTTCTCCATGTTTCATTTAAGTCCTGCAAAACAGCCAGTCTTTGATATCAAAAGGTTTTTGTTCTACCACTGAAGTGTGACGATCAAGGTCCTGGACAATCATTCTAGTGCCAAAAAGGATTTCATAAGGAGTGATTCCACCCAGAGAACTTCTTGGCAGATTATTTAGACTACATTGGACACTTATTAGATGTTTGACCCACCAGTCACCCGAGCCTAATACCCTAGCTGTTATAGACTGCTTTATGTCCCGTTTTTTTCTCTGCACTACAGAATTTCCCTCAGGATGGAATGGACTCGAATACCGCAATACAACACCCAGACTGGCCATGGCCTCTTTGTAAGCTTTGGAGCTAATCGCAGGACCCTGGTCAGAATGTAGCATGCCGGCTACATATGTGCAGATAAAGACTCGCAAATCTTTTATAACAGTTTGGGCGTCAGCCGAGCGCTGAGGCCTCATCCAAATGAATCTTGAGCATGAATCCACTTCGACCATGATATATTTGTAGTTACCATCCCTCTGTAAGGGACAGCAGTGATCCAGGTAAACGCAAGCTAATGGTTTATCTGAAATTAACAGGGGCGTCTGCGCCGGGCGTTTCACTGTTGAAACCTTCATCTTTTGGCAGATTTCACATTCTAAACATAGTTTCTGGTCTGTTTCCTCATCCGCGGCCACCAGTATCTTTGTTTTAATAATGATACTGTGGCGGAAACACCTGCACGTGCTGCTAAAATTAGTCCTAATCTATGTTCCATGTTTGGAATTACTCTATCCCCCACTCCAGGAATTCGAGCAAAAGGAACATTATTCGCATCAGTTATATACGAGTATTTGAGTGAAAAGCCTTTCGGTAATGTTGTGTGTTATGAGTGTGGGGAATTTGCGATCAGTATTTTCAAGCGCCAACTTGAATGCTTGTAGTTCAGCTCACTGAGCTGTACAATCTCCGAGAGATTGTGTTTTTGTGACCATAGGTCGGAATTTACCATTTCGCCAGTGACCTTTAACTATTGCACACTCAGCACTATAAGCTTGTTTACCCCCAATTGCGGGCTGTGCTGATCCGTCTGTATAAATTATACATTCGTACTGTTCTAGAGGCAGAATCTCATTGGGCACAGGACATTCTTGTACGTATTGTAGAAATTCTTGAGTTTTCAAGTAGGTGTCAAAAATGTATTCAACGTCTGTTGCAGCAAGAGAATTAACTCATTGTATCCATCTTGGATGTAAAGCTTTTGCATTCGGAATGCTTGCTTTTGTCACTGCCTCTAAGGCAGGTACAGGAGTAACGACCATTATGCGTTTTCCCTGTGCGAGGGCTCTCTCTTTTGCTACTGCAGGTTGAACCGCTGTCAGAATTTTTTCTGTAGAAGTGAATTTCATTTCAGCTTGTGTGTACAAGTGTCATTTATAAGCAATTGTTACCTTTTTACCTTCATTAAAGGTTAAGTATGTGAATCCGCATCTTCCTGGGATGATCCGGATTACAAGATTGGGTAAGTTTACGCGTGTCTGTAAATGTGTTGTTGCTAACATGTCTGTTTGCACTGAACGCACAATTTCTGTGTGTTTTGAGTCCAATTAGTTGTTTTAAAATCAGGTTTGATTAATTCGTAGAGAGGTTTAACCCTTTCTGCGTAATTTCGAATGTATGTTCTTCCGAAATTTAGGAAACCTAGAATTGACTGTAAGTTTTTCAGCATTGGCTGTCAGGCTTTTGCCTTTATTTGATAACTCATATCCTAGAAAAAGGACGTTGAGGTGGGCAATTCTTGATTTCTTAAAGTTGAATTTATACCCTTCAGATGTGAATCCAAGTATAATGGTATTCACTCTGCTTAAGTGCCTGTCCAAGTCATCGTCTGTTAGATAGATGTCATCGACATAAGATAATGCCTCATCATCATACGTTTGTAGTAACTCTGGGGCATATTACCAAGGGCCTTATCGCCGCTTTAGCGGGAATTTTTCCCGCTAAAGCGGCGATAAAACTATCGCCCTATGATCATGCTGTCGCTAACTACTGTTAGCGGCAGTTTCCATGCGTTAGCAACAGATAAAAATATCGCAAAACACGGAAGCGATAAATATCGCTAATGATATGCGAGGTAGGCGTACCCTCGCTAAATTTCACCAAAAATGTTGCTAAAACGCTATCGCACTATTACCAACTAACGCCTGGACATGCTTAGCGACAAAAAAATTCCTGCTAAGTCCCCTAAGCTGGAGATAAATAAGAACTGCTAAAACCAGTTCTAAAAAAGCTAAACTGGAGATAAAAAAAAACAAATAATAGGAGACATAGCCCAGCCCAGCCCAGCCCCACCACAAAGCTGAGGACCTGCAGACGCCATGGAGGAAGTAATCATACAGCTTGGAGTCCCAAAAAGGCCACAGCCCCCACCTCCGCCACCACCACCGCCTCCTGGACCACCACCAAGGCAGCGCCAAAGACGACGGCGGCCAATGCGCACACAACTTGTCCTTGGAGATCTACAACCCCAGGATTTCATAGCCCACTACAGGCTCAAACGGACATCTATAGACTATATACTGAACCACATAGGCCACAGGCTCACACCAGCAACCCAGCGCATAATCAATATCCCCCCGCAAACAAAGCTACTGGCTGTGCTGCATTTCCTGGCCTCAGGGACATTTCAACCCACAACATCCAGAGTGGGTGGAGTCTCACAGGCAGCCTTTTCATGATTCCTCCCAATTGTGTTGGATGGCATAATCAGCCTGATACCCCAGTAACTACACTTCCCCAATACTGTGCGTGAACAGCTCCTGGTCAAGCAGGGTTTCCACGCTATAGCTGGTATCCCACAAGTACTGGGTGCAATAGACTGCACACATATCCGATTAGTGCCACCTGCGGACAGTGCACATATATATAGAAACCGAAAGCACACTCACTCAATGAATGTGCATGCAATAGTGGACCACCGTGGAATGTTCACAAATGTCATTGCAAAGTTCCCAGGGAGTGTGCATGATTCGTATATTTTCCAGCAGTCAGTCATCAACCAGCGCTTCCAGGATGAAACATATGGGAATGCAGTCCTAGTTGGTAAGTAGTAATCCAACATACCACTTGCATCTACAGCACATCCATGCAAAACAAAAATGTACCATTATCAATGTCACCATATCACATACAAGGGGGAACATTTACAATAACTGGCGCATTCCTGCAAATCAGCATGGATGCGCCAGTTATTGTGCACCACAGCTCCGTCATCATGGATGGGCGCCATTTACAATGCGGTGCATCATGGTGCAAAAACGGCACAGATGTGTGACGCATCTGTGCCGTAAAAGTGACGCATTGCTGGAATTGCGTTGCAAGCGCAACGCAGCTCCAGCAATGCTCTGGGGGCCCTATCTAGTTAATGCTTTGTCAATCCTTACGCCTGCTTCAGGCAGGCGCAGGGTTTTGACGCAGCATGGGCCTAAAAGTGACTGAGTGAAATCTTGTAGATTTCACTCTGCCACTTTTAGGAGGTGTTCCAGCGGCGGAACGCCCCCCCCCCCTGCACAGGAACGCCTACATGTGGTGCAGGGCATTACAACGTGACGCATCTCCCAGATGCGTCACGTTGTTAGTACCCCTGCACAAAAGTGACGCAACGGTGGCGTAAATGAGACGCAAGGGGCTTGTAAATCTGCCCCAAGATGTCTAAAAACATCACCCCACACCAGACACATTCACACCGTGAACTGTGGGCACTGTAGCCAGATACATAGACCAAATTCACTGCAAGTTGTACATCCCTGTCCCCCTCCCCAAAGTTGCAAGATGTGTGAAACATGCATGTGTGGCAGAGAAACATCACTCACAAACAAACTTGCAACACAACTCCCACTGTGCATGTCCTGTGCTGGACAGGCATGATAAATACCACAGGAGAGACTGACATGTTGCCATTTAGTGTGCTAGTGTAGTACTGCTCCATGTCACTTACCGTCAGTGACCCAGTAGCACACTACAATGTGGTGCAAAATTGCTAAGGCTGTATGGAGGACGCCGACACATGTGAGGCAGATGCAGACTACCTGGTACACCTCTAGGTATATGGAGACTGACCCTCAAATATGGAGCTGATACAGGACTGTTCCCTCATTACATTGTTATTTCACCTATTCACAACATAACACAGTAATACTGCAATCTACGGCAGTACATACTTGAAAAACAAGAGACGTCAGTGGATAATACAGCACCGGCATGCACAAAAACAAAAGGTTCATACCTCATATTATTTCTTGCATTATAACATAGGTGTCGCATCAACCACGGTTTACAATTAACTATGGAAAGTATGACTCGTGGAAGAATGTCTGGTGACACTTACAGGTGGTGGAGGAGAAAGGAAACTCAGCAGTGGACCCCAGTTGTACTTGGGTTTAGACGTCCTCAGCAGTTCTTCAGCATAAGTTGACAGGGTCCCTACAGTAATCCAAGTCTTCCAGCCAGCACTCCATACCTGGCTACGCCCTACTATCCCATGTAAATAAGATGTGGCGTATATCCAGTCTGAGAGCAATTCTGACCAACCTTGCCACTGTCCCCTTAATGTGCAGAGTATGATGAAGTAGTCAAACCAGAGGCGTACACGGCAACTGCTAACCCATCGTGGTGTGCAAGTATCTCAATACTACCTCCCAGTATAGATGGCCAGGAATACAGCCCCAGGACAAAGTAATAAAGACTGCCCCGGATTGTTCGCAGCACTTGCAATGATCATTTCCCCTGAGACCCATTCTATGGAGCTCAACGGGTGGGTGGCATGTTTGGTGCCCAGTTTGTAAATTAATGATCAGAAAGTTGCCATTGGGGGTGAGGCAGCACGTCAGCTGGCACACTATGCCGGTGCTAGCGCCTCCGGGCTTGTTATTCCCTCTGCTGCCTCCTGTGCCGCCCCGCACCCTGGATCCCATTGGCTGTCCTCGCCTCCCGCCTCCCGCCTCCCAGCTGACCCCTCCTCCCCTCCTTCCCTTATTTCGCAGCCGCTGCGCAGTGGAGACAGCGACCCTTGACCCTTGGATAGGTCGGTTACCCACTGCTGCAGCTCAGATCGACGCTGATTCACCTGTGTCATTGCTGCCTGGCCCCCCTTGAGTGCCTGTGCCCCTTGCCTTCTGGGTCCCCGTGTGCCTGCACACATCCCTTCTTATTTTGTACCCCGTGTGAGTGTTGAGTGGTATTAATTTTCATACACTATTGCTCCTTTGCTGATGTGCAGCGGACGCACCGCTGTTGTGCCGAAGGCGCAACAAAGGTAAGCCCGTCTGCGCCCGTCTGCGCATGGACCGCGCCAAGCGCCAGGACCCCTGGCCCTCAACGACACCAGCCCACCGGTCTGAACTACGATGCCCCCACCCTCCATGCACTCAATGCCGGCTGGAACCCCACCTGCCAGCAAGCCAGCCCAAAATGCACACACGGACCCTTCACCTGCCAACCCTGCAAGTTCACCTGCCTCCGGACCAGCACCGCATCCGCCAGGCCAGGCCCCAGCAACAACCACCTAAAGTGCATCCTGCTCAACACCCGCTCCGTCCACAGGCACACTGTTGAACTCTGGAACCTCCTTGACCCTCATCTACAGACCCCTGTGACCATGCACACAATTCAGCAAACCCATCGCAGACTTCGTCAGCTCGCACAGCTAAACCCCCTCAGACTACCTCCTCCTTGGGGACCTCAACTTCCACCTGGAGAACAACAATGACAAAAACACCACCACCACCCTGCTGGACAACCTCGCCAACCTCGGACTCAAGCAACTGGTGAACACCCCCACCCACTACGCCGGCCACATGCTTGACCCCGTCTTCTCCTCCAGCAAGCACATCTCCTTCAGCCACTCCACCGTACTACACTGGACAGATCACAGCTGCGTCCACTTCTACTTCAGGAGAACCACGGCCCACCACCACCTGCAACAGGTTCCCCATACAAGCTGGAGCTAGATCACTGCTGACCAGCTCACCACCTCCCTTAGCTAGAACCCTCCCGCCAACACGACGGACCCCAACGAAGCTGCCCGCAACCTCACACAGTTGCTCAACAACTGCGCAAATGACCTTGCACTGCTGAAGTATCCTCCCAGCAGACCTGGCAGCAACAAAGCCTCGTTGTTCACCAACAAAATCAAAATCCAAAGAAAACCTGCAGCACCCTCGAGAAAGCCTGGCGCCATGACCAGTCAACAGGAAACATGACAGCCCTCAAGAACGCCGTCCGCGAACAACACCAGCTTATCCCAAACACCAAAAGGACAACATTCAGAGAACTACTAGATAACAACACCCACAACAGCAAGGAACTCTTCAGCATCGTCAAAGAGCTCTCCAACCACTACGCCTGCAACAACGACATCACACCCTCGCAAGACCTCTGCGACTCACTTGCCTCGTTCTTCCACCGCAAGATCGCCGACATACACAACAGCTTCAGCACACAGACAACACAGTAGACCACCGAACCTGCGCCACCCACCACCACCCTCTGCACCTGGACCTCGGTCAGCTCCGAAGACACCACCCGCATGATGAACACCATCCACTCCGGCTCTCCAACCGAACCCTGTCCACAACACATCTTTAACAAAGCCTACTCCATCATCGCACCCCAACTCCGGGACATCATTAACAGCTCCCTCGCATCCGCTACCTTCCCGGAGAGCTGGAAACATGCTGAGCTCAGCGCCCTCCTGGAGAAACCCATTGCGGAGCCCACGGACCTCAAGAACTTCCGCCCCATCTTGCACCTCCCTTTTATTGCCAAAGTCATTGAGAAGACTGTCAACAAATAACTCTCCGCCTTCCTCGAGACTAACGGATCCCTAGAACCCTCGCAGTCCCGTTTCGAAGCTAACCACAGCACAGACAACACCCTCATCGCAGCTACTGATGACATCAGGTCCCTGCTCGACAACGGGGAAACAGCTGCCCCCATCCTCCTGGACCTCTCGGCAGCCTTCGACACCATATGCCACAGCACACTGATACTGCGCCTCAGCAACACCGGAATCCAAGGGATGGTCTTGGAGTGGATCATCTTGTTCCTCGCCGGAATAACCCAGAGAGTCCGCCCCCCCCTTACGATCCGTGGCCAGCGAAGTCATCGGCGGCGTTCATCAAAGATCCTCACTCAACCCCACCCTCTTCAACGTAGACATGAGCCCCCTCGCAGCCATCGCACGCCAACACAACCTAAACATCATCTCCTATGCTGACGACATCCAGCTGATCCTCTCCCTCACCAACGACCACGCCACTGCCAGAGCCAGCTACCAGGAAGGAATGAAAGACGTTGCGGAATGAATGAAGCTCAGCCGTCTCAAACTGAACTCAGACAAGACGGGAGTCCACTTCCTGGGACACTCCCCCTCTGCCTGGGACGGCTCCTGGTGGCCCCCTGCACTGGGCACCGCCCCCAAGCCCACGGACCATGCACGCAACCTGTGCATCATCCTGGACTCCTCCCTCACGATGACTAAGCAAGTCAACGCCGTCATGTCATCCTCTTTCAACACCCTGCGCATGCTCCAAAATATCTTCCGGAAGATGGTCACCCAGGCCCTCGTCACCAGCCGACTGGACTACAGGAACACCCTTCATGCTGGAACCACAGCCAAACTCCTGACAAAACTCCAGCCCATACTGAACGCTTCTGCATGACTCATCTTGGACATCCCCCGTCACAGCCACATCTCTGCCCATCTGTGAGACCTGTACTGCCTACCCGTCAGCAAGAGGATCAGGTTCAGACTCCTCACCCACGCACACAAGTCTCTCCACCACATGTGCCCCAAATACCTCAACAGCCGTCTCATATTCTACACACCCACACGCCAGCTCCGATTCTGCTAGCCTGGCCTATGCCACCGTATCACGAAATTGCTGAGCCACGGCCGGAGGAAGATGCTTCTCCTACCTGGCAGCCAAGAAATCTAACTCCCTCCCCACCCACCTACGGCTGACACATGACCTTCTCTCCTTCAGGAAACAACTCAAGACCTGGCTCTTGGAGCAGTAGTGGCTCCCCCTCCTCCCAGCGCCTTGAGACCCTAACGGGTGAGTAGCGCGCTCTACAAATTTGTTTGATTGACTTTCACCCACTCCTCCTCAGATACAGGCTGAAACAATACGGTATTCCATTTGTGTAAGCCTTTGTCTGTCCCCCATCCGTCTCCTCCTGCACCGCCTTCTAAAGGTAGGAAATAATTACTTCATTGAGGGAAAGACAAGGAGCAACTGCAGGGCCTGTAGTGTTGGTGGTTCTGAGGGGGAGTCTGGGTATTGATCATGTATAGGCCGCTGTAGGCAAAAGCA
This sequence comes from Lissotriton helveticus, assembly GCF_964261635.1. Lineage (NCBI taxonomy): Eukaryota > Metazoa > Chordata > Amphibia > Caudata > Salamandridae > Lissotriton > Lissotriton helveticus. The sequence continues at coordinate 1,379,773,671 of NC_136059.1, forward strand.
GGAATAGTGAAAAGGGGGAGAGGGCGTATGGATATAGCCTAAGTCATTGTCTTTCATGTAGTGCCCTTCAGGATATAAGTCCCCCATCTGCACAATGCAAACCTCACGGAGAGACCGCAAAGGACCCTACTCCTGTGTAACGGACAGTGCTGCGTGACATGGCAGGGGGAATGCAGGTGCATATAATGTTACTTTATTATTCCGCTTAGCAATCGCGTGACACGCTGCTATAGTGATGTCTATTGTTTTCATACCTGTTTTTTGTGTATGACTGTTCACATGTGTATGTACGCTCACTAGTGGGGTAGGACATGCATCCCTGTCTACTCCGGCTACATGAGGCGGAAAGGCATGTGGTTATACCCAGTTGTATGCATACTGTGTTTGGCCACCAAGGTAGTAGACATACAAATGTATGGAACTTGAAACCACCCTTCTCACATGGCAATGTCAGTGTTTGCACCATTGGCAGTACCTACTGTGAGTACATGTTGTTTTTGTGTGTAGACATCATAGCTGCCCTGGCATTGTCAGTGAACCATGGTGCCAACTCATTGTGTACCAATGTGAAGCAGGTGTATACTCGTCTGTAGGCAATGTCAATGTCTGGAACCAACATGCTTTCACAATCATGTAAACCGCAACAAAATGTGCTTGTCATGAGTCATCCCACTGCCTGTGGGCCACTGTTTGATTGGTCATGCATTGTGTTACAAGTAGACATGGCATGTGAAAAGTGTGACTATGTTGGTAGGACCATGGAAATGGGCACGAGCAAAAACAATTCCATGGTAGTCATGTCAGTGAAGAATGCTACCTGGAGGTGGAGTGCTTGTTGTGTGTGAGCACTGTCCAATTTGCTTCACGTGCTGCACCATGAGCACGTCACACAATAATGGTACCCCTGTATTCCCAAATCCTACAAAGTGTATGTACAGATAATCTGGGATGAGGAACATTTTGCAAAGTGTCCCTCAATGTAGATAAATGAATACCTACAGCCAATTAAGTCATGTGAGATCCTGGCCCAGTGCTGTTGCACATCAGGAAACATGCTGTGTCATTTCCATCAATGATGTTGAGTGTGGATACACATCCTCAACATCTTTGCATGGCACTCTATCACATTTAGCATGTGCAATAAAGTCTCGAAGACATTGCTAGATCATCCCTCCTTGTCGCACATGATCCTAACTTGTAAACCCCTAGCCTCCAGGTGCAGCATTGAGGATTACAGGGGTGGAATAATTAACAAGCAACGTCTTTGCAATGTGCATCTCACTTCGCCTTGTGTCCCTTGTGTATGGTGTTGCATACAAAATCATGGAAGCTAATGTGTAGAATATTCAGCTTGCGGAAGGACAGGTCTCTAGCCAGTTGTGTGACCGTAATCAAGTGTGTCATGTCATTGTTGCTGTGTCCACCATGTAAAGTTTACTTGTCTACATTTCACCAATGCTGACATACATGTACAAATGTTGCAGCCCTGCTCTGCAGTTCATTGGCTGTGTACCCAATGCTCTGATGGTGTGTATGATTTGCATGTTTCTTAAGAACTGGCCCGGGCTGTGCATAGACAGGTGCCAAGGTGATGGCCCGAGCTGTGCATAATGCCAACTCCAAGGTGTTGCCTGCATTGTGGATCAGTGTGGTGATGGCCGTGGTCAGCCTAATGTCAGAGATGTGATATGGCAACCGGTGCGTGGTGTCTGTGCCGATGGGGAAGGCTGTGTGAGTGCTGAGCTCTGCGCCTAATCCCCCATAGTAATCCTAGGATTGATGCCTCCTGACTCCCCAACCAGAGCCACAGGAGCGGGGGGCGGCCTGGCGCAGAGGGGCACCGAGACTTGCCCAGAGAGGAGCGAGTGGGGGCCGCACTAACTGCGTGACTGAGCGGGGGTACCAGCGGCCACCCACATTCATATGGCGCCGGGGCAAAGTCTCATTATGGCTGTGCCCAGCTGTGACGCCGCTAAATGGGAGTGTGGACCTGTGGCTTTGCTCCCGGCTGCCTGGGGAGCGCTGGCACCCTCACATGACAAGGGGGGGGGGGCAGTGAGATGCGGCCGACAGCAGGAACTGATGCTTGATTCCGGTATGGGAAAGACATGGCTTGGTAGTTCGGACTGGACTGTTCCCATGAGGCACAGGGTCAGAGCTGATATGCATATAGCCAGTGTCTAACCCAGGGTGGTGTGGAGTGCAAAACAATGATGGATTTAGGCCCAGATCCTTGTACTAGGGTGAATGTATGACATTGTTCTACATTCTGTCCATCAACTGTGTTTTTTGCAATTTTCACCCCGAGTGGGCTGGGTATGCTCAGACGTGAGTCCCAGGCTCTCCACACCACTGGAGTCAAGCTATCCAGGCTGATGAAGGCTGATAGCCAGAAACCGGTCCTTGGATGCTTGATTCCGGTCAGGGAAAGACATGGCTTGGTAGTTCGGACTGGACTGTTCCCATGAGGCACAGGGTCAGAGCTGATTTGCATAAAGCCAGTGTCTAACCCAGGGTGGTGTGGAGTGCAAAAAAATGATGGATTTAGGCCCAGATCATTGTACTGGGGTGAATGTATGACATTGTTCTACATTCTGTCCATCAACTGTGTTTTTTGCAATTTTCACCCCGAGTGGGCTGGGTATGCTCAGACGTGAGTCCCAGGCTCTCCACACCACTGGAGTTAAGCTATCCAGGCTGATGAAGGCTGATAGCCAGAAACCGGTCCTTGGATGCTTGATTCCGGTCTGGGAAAGACATGGCTTGGTAGTTCGGACTGGACTGTTCCCATGAGGCACAGGGTCAGAGCTGATTTGCATATAGCCAGTGTCTAACCCAGGGTGGTGTGGAGTGCAAAAAATGATGGATTTAGGCCCAGATCCTTGTACTGGGGTGAATGTATGACATTGTTCTACATTCTGTCCATCAACTGTGTTTTTTGCAATTTTCACTTCGAGTGGGCTGGGTATGCTCAAACGTGAGTCCCAGGCTCTCCACACCACTGGAGTCAAGCTATCCAGGCTGATGAAGGCTGATAGCCAGAAACCGGTCCTTGGATGCTTGATTCCGGTCTGGGAAAGACATGGCTTGGTAGTTTGGACTGGACTGTTGCCATGAGGCACAGGGTCAGAGCTGATTTTCATATAGCCAGTGTCTAACCCAGGGTGGTGTGGAGTGCAAAAAAATGATGGATTTAGGCCCAGGTCCTTGCACTGGGGTGAATGTATGACATTGTTCTACATTCTGTCCATCAACTGTGTTTTTTGCGACAGCAGGAATGGCGCCTCGATAGCGAAAATAGGAGCACCCACACCCTGGGCTATGTGTGCAACCACTCCGGCCTCTGTAAATAGAGGTGGGCCCTGTTGTGGATCAAAGCTCGGCGACTGCTGACTGTGGAGCCTTGATCGCACGCCGGTTGCGCAGCCCCAGCAAGGAGGGCACCGAGAGAGGACGGGGGCTCCGAGATACACCCTCCCGCACTGACAGTGACTTGACCCCCGGAACGGCAGAGATACGGGCAGGGCCTGAGGTGACTGGTGCGGCTGGCCGCGAGCTGGGGATGCGCTGGTGAAGGGAGCGGCAGGCGGGTGCCCTAAAGAGCGGAGCAACCCCACTGCGGACTACACTGCTCGGCCCTCCATGTGATATGCCCCACAAACGTTGCTGAGGCTCCCTCGGTGAGTGCAGTGGGGCGCATCTGAAGCCTGCTACTGACGGCCCCTGCCCTGAAACTGCAGAACACGACTGTGGAGGCTGTAAAGGTGGGGTTTTGACTTCTTTTACGGCGAAGCGAGCTGGGCTGTAGACTCGGTGGAAGCCCCCCTGCCCCAACGTAACAGTTAAAGCTGCGCAGGTTGGAGGGTGACGGACCCTCGAGAAGCTGTAGACCCTACCCCCACCTCTATCAATATTGGAGCTGTGTGAACGCACTGTGGATTGAGGGAGGGATAGGCTGGTGATGGCACTGGACTGCCCTGTTGATTGGTGCGTGGACTGAGCGCAAATTGCAAAAGGGCGCAAAGGATGCAGAGCCAGCGACGGCCACGGATAGAGGTGTGGGAAGTTCCTTGAGGAAGTTAGACCTCCCAGTGGTGGCGGGCTGCTGCAATATGCACTGCAGAGAGGTTGTGTGCACACCCGGAACAGCCCACTGAGCGAGGGAGTACCGGTGGTAGAGCTGCGGAGCGGGCCCCACAGCTGTGGACGCAAGCATAGGGGCCAGTGCAGAGTGACCTTGCTCGTGAGGAGGCCGGGATGGCTCAATAAGACGCACGGGAGGTGCAGCTTAACAGGACTGCGCAGTGGGTGTGAGTAGACGGGGGCGCAGGATTGGAGTACATCGCCAGCTGCAACCATGGCCAAGCCCCGAGGTCGGAAGGAGGGGGACCCACCGCCGCCGGACACAGAATCCCTACCGGTGGAAGACTGGATTTAACCAGAATTGCTGCAGAATGCCGGTATCCTGCAGTAATTTGACAAGATCCTGGTGGCCATCACGGACACTCGCACTGCTCTTCAGCAGGACATAGCACAAGTTGCGACTGGATTAGGCCTACTGCATGCAGACCATTCAGAAATCGCAGACCCAGTAAAACAGTCGGAAGCTACACTTCAGGAGGTTGGCACAGCACAGACGGCAGCATCTGCATCAATGGAAGGGCTCTTGGACCGTCTCTCAGTAGTGGAGCGGTGAGCTGAGGACGCGGAAGGCTGAAATATGCGCAATTACATCCGCATGCTGGGCCTGCCTGATTAAATTGAGGGGCCGGACATGGAGGCGTATATTGAGACTTGGCTCCGGTCTGTTGTGGCCCCTGAAGGACTTTCAATTTTTACGCTCTGGAACGGGCGCATCATGTCCCGGCTAGACCGCCGGCACAGGGCCGTCCTCCAAGACCGGAGGTGGTGCGGTTGCAGCACTTTCAAGATCGCCACCTGCTTCTCCGGAAAGCCCGCTGCGATGGCCCCTTCCAAGTGGACAACAGCAACGTCACTCTCTCTCCAGACTACTCGTTTGCCACGCAGCGGCATCGTATGTCCTCCCAAGCTGTGAAGAAAGAACTGCAGGCGGAAGGGATTCAATATTCTCTATTTTTCCCAGCCAATTAACGCATAGCGTTGGACGGTAAAACCCATTTTCATGATACACCCGAGGAGGCCTGGGAATGGTTGGAGTCCCATAAAGCAGGGAAGGATGGCCAGGAGAGGGAGGCGCCTGAGCTGGTCTGCGACTCGCAGCCTTGCGGATCGCAACGATTACGGCGAGGCAGGTGTGGCCTGCGGAAACCATTGGCTTCGCACACCGCCATGGAACGCATGGCTGCGGTGGTGGCGATCTCTGGGAAATTGCAAAAGACTGCGTCGGAAGAGTTTTGGCATGGGAGTGGAAAGGAACACTTGGAGGGTGGATCCTCTGTATCGGACAACCAGGCACTGCCATTGTTCACCCCTGGGACAGCTGACGGATTGTTGGATGAGTAGCTATTGGAGTGTCTGTGGAGATGGGACTTTGGTTTTGAGTAATAATGTTGACGTGTTGGTATTAGTTGTTTGAAGATGGCAGAGATGATTCACATGGGGGCGGTGAGTGCCTGTTTCGCCAGCAAATAGGGGTGAAGTGGTGGCGTGGAACGGTGATGGGCTCAGGGAGGTCCTGGGAGGCAGGATGATTTGGGGAAATCGGGGGGCAGCATTGGATGTTGTGTTTATTTGATTAGTAGCAGATTGTGACCTAGGCCCTATCCAACCCCCATTGGATGGTAATGGCAGGTTTGCCTTGATTTAGAATGAGGTGTGCATTTGTGCCAGTTTGGATGGAATTCACTGTGTTGGTGCCTGTTCATGGGGGGGTGGGAGGTTCGGTGGGGGTGTGGGTTGTTTGGGGTTTTGGATTTGTTTGGTTGGGGGACATTGCCTGCTGATGCGCATATTGGTCAAATTGGCATTATTAAGTATTGTGTTTTGTTTTATTGATGATAATGCTTGCCAGCGGGGGGAGGATTTATTTGGGGTGCGGGTGGGTGTAGAGTAGCATTGGAGGCGCAGATGAGGCCGCCGGCGGAGGGAGGCCCGGCTACTCCAGACTTCAAGTTGTACTATCTAGCTGCGCAGTTCCAGACCCTCACTCCGGCAATAGCGCTGGAGTTCAGAGGCCGGAGAGGGAGACTGCGCCTAATGTACTGCGACATGTGTTGTCATTTGTGATACTGCTGCAGAGACTCAGGATCGCTGATTTATCCATGGCAGATAATTGCCTTCGCTAATGTTGGAAACAATTCCATAGCAGGAATGGAGTGCTGAGGCCTCATGCACCCAAGATACCACTGGGCGTGTGCACAGCGCTGAAACATGGGGGTGATTGGTCTGGTCTGGCAGAGTGAGAGGAACTGTGCCTGCAGATGGTGGGTAACTTGTACGCAGAAGGAGCACTGCTTCCCTACAGTGTGCAGCAAGAAGCCTTTGGCCTTCCGCAAGGCCACTTTCTGATGCACGCAGCCTTGAGTGCCGCTCATCAAATACATTTGGGTGCTGGTCTTTTGGAACTCCCGCTGAGCAGAGTATGTCAAAATGTGGTGATGGCAGCAGGCACATACAAGGCAATTACCAGCCTCTATAAACGAACGTCAGGGGATGGGCTTACCCCGCAACAAAGATTGAGGGAGCAATGGGCGGAGGACCTTGGGAGGGACATCCCGTAGACGTCCTGGTCACAGCCCCTTCAAAGGGTGTGGAAGGGTAATAGGAATGCTAGATTCCAGTTGATCGATTTCTCCGTGTTACATAGGGCATTTCTCACACCTGCTAAAATTAATCAATCTTTCCAATCCTAAACGGCGATATACCCCCAATGGCTAGCTGAGGGAGCTGACCTCAACCACAGGCTCTGGGATTGCCCAGGGCTGGGCACGTACTGGGAGGAGGTGACCGGGGTGCTCTGCGAGGTGACTGGACGGCAGATTGATACGGACAAGGGGACGTACCTGCTGCACTGGTTCCCACACACTATAAACAAATGACATGACTAGTAAGTTGGTGGATTTAGGCATCATTCCCGCCAAGAGGGAAATACGTCACATTGGAAGGCAGGGGCTGGCCCCATCTTTGTTGGAAGGCAGCGATGCTCGAATGGGCGGGGAGTGAGAGCTCCATCAGAATGCAGCTGGCGCATAGGTCCCATTATGAAAAAGTGCTTGAAGCTTCACGTGCATGGGAGGCCCTGGTGGCGGAACTCTGGATAATAGACAGGGAGGAGGATAGCAGTTCTGTGTCCTCAGTGGGGGTGGGACATGCATGAGTAGCTCCATTTGGATAGAGAGTGACTAGCACAGTGAGAGGCTCCCGCAACATAGGAGGTTATAGAGAACACGATTATAGAGCATACGATGACTCATTGGTACATGACACACATTAGTAGTGATTTAGCAACACATAGATTTTACACTACAGCACCAGCGGCCGGGGTGGGGGGATGGGAATTGATGGTCAATGTGCATGCCCAACGATGGGGCGTTGTTTAAGAATTATGAACCAGTATTCATGCACGATTGTGGTTCATTGATGGGCTGGACATGATAGCATCAAAACTGAGGGGGGTTAATATGCTTTATTACTTATTGCATACTTGTCCAGTCTTATCTTAACTTGGAAAGTGGATTGCCTTAATTCATAAAGGCCCCTTAGTTTTGTTTAGTATGTATTTAAGATTAATGAAAAGTCTTATTACAAAAAGATTTTAAACAGAAGAGATGTGATATTGAAACATTTATTATGTCTGCTGAGCACTCATGTCATTTGGTTTTGAGTCCAGGACAGGAAGGAGCACACAGTACAGGTAGTGGATGGTATTGCACATGCTGGAGTTGATGTCGTTGTTGAACCTAACAAGGCCCCAATGGTCCATGCATGTAACGGGTAGCTGACTGGTGATTTGTTTCAGACCATGACCGTGAGAAGCATGTGTTGTATTCTGCAGCAGGCTTGCTGAATGCTGCCGCACAGTAGGTCAAGTGTGTGTTGTGTGTAATCATGCCACCTATATAGCTAAGGTGAATTACAGTGCAGTAGGTGGATCACTGTCCGTGGCAGATGGGAAAAGAGCCACACATGCAACTCATCTGCACACTAAAATGATGTTGGATGGAGTCACGGCAGTGAGCCTTTATCACATGCTAACATGCACTACAGCATTCTGCTTAAACACATGGGCAACTTGATATACAACTTGACATCCATCCCAACACACAAATCCATGCTCATCAACAACACATACAGCACAACCAATGACTGATTCCGCTTTCCCTTGTATGTCACAGGGGACCAAGGATATGTCCTGGGAGCATGGATGATGACACCAGTACGAAACCCCACCACCCCTGGCCAGAGGCAGTACAATGCGGCACAGATACGCACACGGTCCATTGTAGAGCGGACATTTGGTGTCTTGAAGTCCAGGTTCCGGTGCTTGGATATCTCAGGTGGCAGCCTGCTGTACAGACCCGAAATGGTGAACAAAATTATCCTGGCATGTTGTGTGTTGCACAACATATATGTCCATACCAAAGCACCATGGATCCAAGTGCCAGAACCACCTGATGAAGATGAGGAAGAAGAAGAGGCTGGTGCTGTACACCCCACACTAAATGCTGCTGGACTTGCACGGAGGAACCGCATCATCAACAATTATTTTGACTGAGTCAGTCACGTGGTGTCTGTTAAATAAAATTGTCAAAAAAATACCATGTTTATGTGTTACTGTCTGCCATGGGCACTGTACCTATTAAACAGTTACGTGTCCCAACGAGTGGTCAGATAAAACAATTATCAATGGAGGTTGGGAATGTGTACGCAGTACAGTTATGCCCTGCACTGTGTCAAATTATGACACTCTACTTGTCAAGGTGCTACGTAGGCTACACTATGTCAAATGGTTGTGTCACATGCTTCAAATACTAGCAAACTAGGGTGCTGGTTGTGATGAGGATGACATTCCTATTCTGACTCCATTTCCCCAATCCATGTATAATGGATTGGGTATGTTGTGTGAATCACACAAATTAGGAGTGTGTGAAATGGTTTACATGATGCCAATAGTCTTTGCAACATCCCAATACACAATGGTGCCAATCATCAAGACACTTGTCCAAACCATGTCCGTCGTAGCAGCGGTAAACTGACCCTAAAGAAGTGAACAATGTTCCTGATTATCAGCCAATTTCTTTTCCCATGGAAGCACGCACAAGATGTGCCGGATAATTAACCAGGGCCCGTATAAGATACATATCCTGCATATTACCAAGCTCATTGTTGATGTATAATGTCAAGTACATATCTGCACAGATGGCCATACTGTCAATGAGGTTCCTAAACATATGCCTCAAAGATGCATGTGTGGAATGGGTTAAGAGCTGCAAATAGGGCATGTAATGGCCAGAAATGTTGCTATGGGCGTTGAAAAGTGGCGCCATATGAACAGGGGAAAGGGCCTATAAATTAGACCACTTTAAATGTTATGGGACAAATTTGAGTAACACGTTGATGTTGCGTCTAATGTGGGTACAACATTAGTTTGTCTGTCACAAGACATCAGCCCAGAAGCAACTACCACCTACAGATCCACAAGGCCAAACATCACTATGCTGACCAGATACTTTGCAGAACCAATAGACCATAACCATCACCAAGACATGCATAACAGCAACATCCAAAATATTTAACATGGCTGGGTGAAGACACCTCCTACAGCTGGACAGACAAGTATATGTGGATACACACTGACCCCTGGGTCATTCATAGATACCAGTTAGACACATCTGTCATTGCATTTCAACCACTACATGACATCGTAACATCAACATCTGACATTACACATGCAGGTGCACACACCGCGAAGTTTACAGAAAGTGATGGCCCTATGTCACGTGTCCACCATGGGTGAGTAGCACATGTAAGACGAGGCTATCATCACTTATTATTATTATTATTATTATTAGGGAAATTTGTAAAGCGCCTGGTTACGCACACCGGCGTGTCCCCGCGCTATGGTAAGTAGGGTAAACTGTCCCAGCAGCCATCACAGCCCGCCTACCTCCCGTATAGGTGAGTCTTAAGTTTCCTTCTGAAAGTGGGCTCTGAAGGCTCCAAGCATAGCTCTAATGGCAGGGCATTCCACTGCTTAGCAGCCAGATATCTAAAAGACCTGCCCCCCATTCGAGCCTTCTTTATTTTTGGAATTTTCAGTAGCCCTGTACAAAGAGGAACGCAGGTCCCGTGTAGGCTCATAACGAGTAACCAGACTCTGTAGCGGGACTGGGGCTTTGCCGCTCAGGATGCGGTGACAAGTGGAAAGAGCCTTGAACTCCACCCTGCTACTGACAGGAAGCCAGTGCAGGGCCTGGAGCGCTGCCTTTGAGGGTGATCTCCTGGGGAGCCTCAGAACTAAGTGTGCAGCTGCATTTTGCAGCACTTGGAGGAGGTTGATGGCCCTTCCCGTGGTCCCCAGATACAGCAAATTGCCGTAATCTAGGCGCGAGGTGACGAGGGCATGCACCAGCGTCCGACGAGCTGTAATAGGCAGAAGGTCCAAGACCTTCCTCAGAGTTTTTAGAACTCCGAAGCATACCCCCACCACCCGGCCAATCTGGGGGCCAAAGGCAAGGTCGGCATCAAGCCATACCCCAAGATTCCTTGCTTCCTGGCAAGGAACAGGTGTTTCTCCCAGACAGGGTGGCCACCATGCCGACCAGGGCCGGACTGGGAACTACAACCGGCCCTGGCAAAGTGCTCGGCCGGCCTCCCCTCCCCACTCAGGGGGGGATTGGAGGTGCCGTCGAGCTCTTTGCCGGGGCCGGTTTTCAGCCGATTTTGTTACAGGGCCGATTTTGCAGCTATGCTGCAAAAACGGCCCCTGTAACAAAATCGGCCCCCACCCTTGCGGCGCACCGGGGGATTGCCCGGTGCCCGCTATGGCCAGTCCGGCCCTGATGCTGACGACCAGACCGATGGCCCTCCCCCCACCACGAGTACCTCAGTCTTGCTACCGTTAAGTTTCAAACAGTTGGCGGACATTCAGGTTGCCAGCTGTTGCATGCAAACTCTGAAGCTGTCCGCCACAAGACTTGGCATGCGTGAGAGGGAAATGACCAACTGCGTGTCGTCGGCATATGACACAAGGCGCAGGCCATGACTTTCAACAATCGCCGCCAGCAGGGAGACGTACAGATTGAACAGAGTTGGGCTCAGGGACGAGCCCTGCGGCACGCCCTGGCCCAAGCTGATCTCCCTAGAGTAACATTATCCCTGACGGACTTGAAAGCATCTGCCTGTCAGGAAAGACTGGATCCATCTAAGCGCAGCTCCTTAACCCCTCCATCATTCAGACACTGTAGCAAGATGGAATGAGCTACAGTGTCGAATGCTGCGCTTAGGTCCAGGAGGATCAGGGCCATAGTCTGGCCCTCATCCACTCCCTGCCGTATGGACTCTATTGCCATAAGTAGTGCTGACTCCGTCGAGTGCCGTGGACGGAAGCCAAACTGAGAATCGTGAAGCAGGGAAGCCTCTTCCACAAAATCCATCAGCTGGAGGTTCACAGTTTTCTCAGCAACCTTCGCCATATATGGCAAGAGAGAAATAGGTCGAAGATTTTCTAACCTATCGTAGCTGATATTGGGCTTTTTTTGGAGAGGGAGGACCACCGCCCGTTTCCAGGCATCCGGTACAGTATGGGTCCCAAAGGAGATATCCAGGAGATGACGGATGTACGGCTCCAATACGTGCAAACTGCCCATCAAGCGTTTGGGCGTAGTAGGATCCCTAGGGGAGCCTGATTTTATTGATCCGCAGATCTGGATGAGCGCCTCAGTAGGCGGGGTGACGAATCTAGTCAGCACCCGTTGTTCTCCCCTCACCCTAGGCTCCTCCTCAAACTCGGGGCCTGTGATAACTTGGCTTGGAAAGGCCGAATAGATATTTGCTACCTTGTTAGCAACAAACTCCGCTATTTGGTTACAGCTGTCCACCAAGCAGAATTCTTCTGGAACTGCCGCAGGCTTCCCAGCCGAGAGCGATTTATATATTAAAAACAATTCCTTCATGTAGTTTTCTGCTTCCCTAATCCTGGTGTCGTAGTACGCCGTTTTAGCCTTCCTAATTAGTCTGTGGTAAATGCGTCTACTTGCAACATAGACAACTTTAGCTTGAGTGGCGAAGGCTGTCCTCCACTGCCTTTCTGCGCGTTTGCACGCGGCCTTGGCCACCCGCACCTCCTCACTATACCATGGTGCCGCCCTCTGAGCACGTCCCCCCATTCTAGCCAGGGCAAGCGGAGCAACACGGTCCAAGGCCTCAGTGATACGCTGATACAGATTAGTGTTGGCTTTCTTCACATCCTCCCCCCCCTGGGCCACCCCCTACAACAAGTGCCTCATGGAACCTGGTTTGGTAGAAGGTAGCCCATCTCTGACTTGGGCGATTTAGTGCTGACTGCTCTGGTAATCTGGCTCCCGGAATGTGTATCAAAAAGGGCACCAGATGTTGGTCCGACCAAGGAATGGGTACGGGGGTCAAAGCCTCCACCTGTCCCCAATTGGCAAATATAGGGTCCAATAGGTGGCCCCGCTGATGGGTGGGATCATTGACTTTCTGCTCAAGCTGAAGTGCACTCATCTCTTGGCAGAGGTCCCCGGCCGCCTTGTCCGCAGGGTCTTCCAGGTGTAGGTTAAGGTCACCCAACACCAGGAACTTATCCGTGCACAAAGCGGCCTCTGTTATACCTTCTACCAGGCTCTCGCCCAATCTGGCGGACGGGCCAGGCGGCCTGTATATCAAGAGGCCCTTCACTGTGTAGCCCCCGTTCACCTGAAAGGAAAAGGCACCCGCCTCGCTTTCATTGATCACAATCTGCTCCAGATGGCAGCGAAGCCCCTGCTTAGTGACAATGGCTATCCCTCCACCTCCACCTGTCAATCTGTCTTGCCTCACCAGGGTGTAGCCCTCCGGAATAGCTTCAATGGCCTCTGAGGTAGAGTCACAGTCTAGCCATGTTTCCGTGAGGAAGACTAGATCCCATTGCTTCTCACTAAGGAGGTCATAAATATCTAATTTGTGCTTACGAAGGGACCGAACATTCAGCAGGCCACAAACTAAATCATGATGCTCACTCTTTGCCGCTTTGGCCAGGTTATAGGTGAATTGGCAATGCCTACAGCCAGTGTTCTCCTCAACACTCATGCCATGCAGACAAGAGCTGCTAATGCTCATATTGCAGAAGGACAGCAGGTCAGCTCTGCTCCAGCGTATGTGTCCTCTCAGAGGAGCAGGGGGCAAGGCCCTGGCCCGCGCCCGGCCGCGGACGGGCGTAGACGGGCTTAACTTAGGCGCAACTTCGGCGCGACTTCATCGCGCCTGCTGCACTCGTCCGCTGCGCTGCCGATTACACATCCGCCTTATATCCCCCCAGCGTCCAAACAACTAGAGCGCTGCCCATAGCAACCGGAAGTAGCTGGTTCGGACCTTCCACGCCCTCTGCTCGAATGGTGCTAGTCACCGGCGTCAGAACGAGGCGGGAAGGAGGGACGAGTCCAGCGCTTCTCAGTGCCGTAGCTGCAACTGCCTGCCTTCAGGTAAAAACCTCAGCAGTGCAGAATGCAGAATGCCTCCAAAACAAATGAGCAAATGTGGAAATGAAATAAAACAGCACACGGGGGGAGCGTACACGCTCTCGCTCACACAATGCCCCAGACTGAATTAAAAATGAGCTCACACGCTATAAAATATCAGGAAGTATTCAGCATTTTAAATGTCAGCAAAATCACCAATGCGCCGGTAATCGCGCCGTAAAAAGTGGCAGGGACACTGCCACTGTCCACTTACCACACGGGGGCCCTGGGTCCAGTGCCTTATATCCCCCCCAGCGTCCAAACAGCTTGAGCACTTATGGACCACTTGTGAGCAATGGCAACATGATGTGGCATGTGTGGTGGCTAAGTGTACAAATAGTACAGACGTGCTTGGGGCTGCCTGGAGCTACCTTCCTACTTGTACCTACACATGTAGGATGCAGAGCTGCTGCCCATGTTGGTAAGTTGTGGCCCAACTACACACCTGCTGCAGCCCTTCCCCAAATTTTATGTTGATGAAAGGCATGCTCATTGCACCTCAGGGCCACAGACTCATGAATCACAGACTACACACATAACAGTGTGAGGGCAGGGAATACTCAGTGTTTGCAGTAGTGGAACTAATGTTGAATCAGACTGTGTGTACCCTTTCTAATGTTTGATGCCAATATGGAGGTCAACCAGTGGAATGTAGCAGTGCATGGCATACTAGACATGAGGACAGTAGTACTTGCCTTGCTGCATCCAAACATGGACCAGGGGGCGTTCTCCTATCACATTTAGCAAATTAATGCTCACTGGCATGTCCCAATAGATGACCTTACCTGATGGCCCATTTACATTGTGACAATGTCATAGCATTGCATTGGTGCAATGGTGGCACCACATGTTTACACATATCTACATTATATGCCACCATCTCTGGATCTGTATCAACATGTACACTGCTCGTATTGACATTGTTGTACATTCCTATGGTATCAGTCTCTGGACCCTAAAAAGCAAGTTAGTACCTTTGCAACATTTGACCAAAACACATATTAAACTGAAAAAAAATATTTATTTACAGAATATACACGTGGTGAGCATATAGGGCTAGTGCAGAGGGTGCCCGTTGGATGGCCAGACAGAGACTATTGATGTTATCAGGTCCAAGGGAAGAGGCATAGTTCACTCCACAGGCTGGTTGAAGTGGCAAGGAATGGGGTCATATGGCAGTCCATGGGGGGGTCCAAGGATGTTCCGGGGGACAGTGAAAGTGAGTGCAAGAAGTTCATGGGTGGCACGATTCAGAGTGCTGCAAAACCAAAGAAACTGGGGCTTTGGCACAGAGGGATACTACCGCTTCCTCCTCAGCAGAATTTCGCTGTCATACTCATCTCCATCATCATCGGTGTCATGTGCCTCACAGGTGTCAGTTGGTGTTGTGGCAGCAGCCATGTGAGGCACTGACACCCCTGGTGTTGGAGCTGAGGATGTGGAGGCTGCTGCAGCATCCATCTGCCCCAAAACCTGTGGCAGTAAGGAGGCAACAAGAAGGTGCAGGGCAGTGTAAACCCCAGTAACCTGGCGCATGTGTTCAGCCCTGGCAGCCAGATGTTGGGCCTGCATCCGCTCCATGCTCTCCAGGATCTTCCTGATGTTGTCAAGATCCTTGCTGACATTGCTGGAACCACCCTGAGAAGACAAAGCATGTTGCTTCTGGATCATGACTCCAGCAATGTCAG
The DNA here is from genome assembly GCF_964261635.1 of Lissotriton helveticus. NCBI lineage: Eukaryota > Metazoa > Chordata > Amphibia > Caudata > Salamandridae > Lissotriton > Lissotriton helveticus. Next base: position 1,379,789,017 of record NC_136059.1, read on the forward strand.
CCATGGACTGGTGGAGAGCATGGAAGGGGCTGTAGGTGTCAGTAAGACACCCACGTAGGCCTGCTATTTCGGCTGACATTAGCTGGAAGCCCACCTCCACCCTATCCCCCAACCGTTCCTGGAGCTCTATGATCCGCTGTTGGAATGCACGTGTTGTTGGATCTGGCCCCAGGGAACTGGCTGGGGTGGTGAATGCCTGCTGCTCGTTGGTGTGAGCAGGGTGTGGGCTCTGCCGAGGGCTACTGGGTTGCCCTTCACCAGAGGCTGGGGAGGCAATGTCATTGAGCAGGAGTTGCAGGTCATCGATGTCGATGGTAGCATAGACGTCTGTGTCATCAGTGGGTGCCAGGCCAGGTTGCTCTTCAGGAGGTGCTGTCTCGCCCTCTGCAATGTGGCATGGGAGATGAATTACATCACTGTTTGTCACAAACAATCATGCATTTGTTCATTGCACCTTGATACAGCAGGACATTGTCTGATCATACTTGTTTAGAGGAGAGGACTTGTGGTTGACAAATGGCGAATGATCTTAGGAGATTTCACATGAGAAGTAGTAGTGGTACATGGTGGTCTCACAGTGCCCTATTTTCAATGGGACATACCAAAATGGGTCTGCTTTATCACTAGGAAATAGCCTATTGAGTGTGGAGTGTATGTTAACGCAATGCTTGATTATTTGGACTGTGATGCATATTTACACTGGCTATCTGCCAGCCCTTGTGGGACTTCATCTCATATGCTCATCATTCCACACAATACTGTCACTGACCTCACCTCCCCCTTAGTGGGTGGCTCATGGCATTTGGATTAAAGATACCTATCTCGACGCACCAGCCACATCCTTAGTGTGGACTGAGTAATGGAAGACTGATACATGTCCTGGTGTAATAATGACTTACTGTAAACCTACCACCCATTCTAAAATCAGCATTCCACTAGGGGAGTTGCTATGTATCCAGCTAGCCACAATGGCCATGCCATGGTTGCCTGCATTACGTTATGGCGTACTACATGTCTCCTATGGCCCACAGTGTCCGACAATAAGGTGCAGAATTCCAATACCTGTTGGCTCCCTGCATGTCTGCAGGGATGCCACAGTAATTGTGCAGAACGCCACAGCCAGCATGGATGTGATGTGTATAAAATGTTGTGCAACCTGGTCGGTAAAATACCATTATGTGTGAGCCATCTATGCCGTAAATGTGTGGCATTGCTGGAGTGTGTTTGCAAGTGCAAGTCAGCCAGGCGCAGGTGCAAGTGGGAGTGAGTGCAGGGTGTTGACATATGCAGGTTGGGGAGTAGTCTTGTCCGGTGACTCAATGCAAATGAACATCACTCGGAGTCATAGCCCTCCACATACCAGTCCTTACAATTTTGCAGATAGCTAAACAAGATTTGGATTCACACAGTAGCTAAACAGACTGAAGCAGCACGAGCAGCAAGTTACCCAAGCATTAAACAACACTGCGTACCCAAAGCCAGAAAACACAGTCCCACACATCCCCCTATCTCCGCATGACATAAGAGTGTGCTGAGAACACCCAGAGGCATCCATGCACAACATGGCCAGGGATTTCCTCCAGAAGCAAGCACAATGATCTGCCACACCCAACGCAAGCAACCTCCAAACGACCCATGTGTCAACACACCACAAGCCCAAACACAGGCCCCACAGCCAACACAGCCACTGATGGAGAGTAGGCACAGAAGACCACAGATAATGACCAGCCAGGCCAAAGGGAACCAAAAGGGATAACCACCCTACAACAAAGGCACAGCATGAAGGAGGCACACATCCAGAGGGTGCACAAACGCCAAACAGAGCACCTGCACATATATATTAGAAAGAGGTACACGACAGACCAATAGTGGAACCATATACTCTGACAATGTGCAAAGGAAGAAAATACCTGCCCCAGGAGGATTTAACTCAAGGTCCATCTGGACAACAAGGGGCTCACATGCTCAACCCACAAACCCCCAAAGGGCCATCCAGCCACACACAGAGCTTGCAGGGAGGACAGAGCCCGACCCTAGTTGAAGCCAAACACCACGTAATCCTAAACACACCCCGGATTCCAATGCGGACACACCCCATGTCGGACAGCACTCCAGGTAAAATTACCACATGACTGGCATGGGACCCGAGAGGCAAAGGGCTACCGAACCCAGATCCAAACTCACCCACATAAGAAGGGCAGGCCAACGCAAGGAGGGCCAGACACACCACAGCCACCCCACAAGCAGAGCAGACACCCCGAGACAGATGTGAAACAACAAGGGACCTCCGGCAATCCGCAGCAAGCAGGGCCGGACTGGGAACCCAAACCGGCCCCGGCAATGTGCTCGGTCGGCCCCCCTGGGGAGGTTGGGGGTGCGACAGAGCTCATCGCCGATTTTGTTACAGGGCCGAGTTTGCAGCTATGCTGCATAAACGGCCCTGTAGCAAAACTGGCCCCTACCCTTGCGGGGCACCGGGGGATTGCCCGGTGCCCGCAACGGTCAGTCCGGGCCTGGCAGCAAGGCCCCACTGCCAAACACAATGTAGGGAGCCAAACCCACCCTGAACAAACTGGATGCTTCCCCACAAAGGAGGCTCGAGCCAGTCCAACCTGCAGCAGGATCCGCAAATCCTGTGCAATTGGGGGGAAAGCACACAGATGGCATTACAATCCACCATCACACAGTGTGACTGGAACATCAACATCCTCAAGAGGTACAAAGGCAGTAAGAGGCCAGACCAAACGAAGCAACCATGGGAATAAACATAAGGCGTAGGCAGCAATCAAACACTAGACCAGTGCGAGCCTGCGCCACCAGAGGCACAAGACATGTACATTAGCACACGGGTATCAATGAAAGCACCACGTGACCCCACAACCACCCTGCATGAAGCATCACGCATGCTGAAAGCAAGTTCAGGGATAGGACGCAGCATTGGTCCAAGAGTGAGTGGCTGGTATCAATCTAAATTACATCAGCCAATGGAATGACACGTAGCACCACCAGTACACTACCTCCTGTGCATTTGTGCCACCCCCGGTGGCAGCCCTTAGTGACGGTACATATCTTTATGAGGCAAGACCTTGAGGATAGGCCACAGCATTGGGCATCCTTTGCACCACATCTGCTGCACATGGTTTGCGCCACAGCTGCCGCACAAAATGTAACGCTGATGCAGACTTTCAGGGGTGCAAGGAACTTGTAAATCAGCACCATGATGTATGGTTTGTGGTGTTCTGATCTCCCCTATTGTGTGTTGCCTTTGAACGTCTGCATGATGGTATTTCACTTATCACGCAATGCATGACATGTAGAGGCAAAACAAAGATATTGACCAGTAACGTCTATTTAAATGCATTTGGAAGTGAATCATTGAACGTCCTGGCATACTTTTCAACAGAACCATGATGAAACAGCATTGTAGCATTCATTTTTAATATTTGTCTCGTATGAAATCTGTGCATGATCACGTTCCCTGACCACTATCTCTTGTGTACACTTTTGTTTTTGAATAATTATTATTGTTATTTCTGGTTACACCTATTAATCAGATTGTTTTTGTTTTGAGTATAAATATTGTCATTATTTTTTCCTATGTTTTCAGGTATTTATTTCATTTTTTTGCAGGAAATCCATGATTTGATTCATTTAGAAATCCTAAATAAATATTTTGTCGCTTAGCGTCATTTAGCGAGTATTTTTTCGTCGCTAATCATAAAAACGGGCCGCATTTCGAACAAATGTGTATATATCTACCAAAGCGACGTTTTATGTCCCGATTTTCGTCGCTAACGCTAATAATATTGTCGCTAAGTCGGATTTTTTTGCAGCAAACACAGGAAGTGGTGTATTACTGCTTCCTGTCACATGGGTGTGGTTTTTACTTTCACTTTCTCTTTTCAGCACATTGCTGGTGCATGTGCTGAGAGGAGGAGGTGTATGGTGGTTGCTGTGTTTGAAGTTGGTTTTGGAGAGTGGTGCTGCGTGCTGTGTCCTGTCTGAAGTGTCTGTTTGTAGTATTTGTTGTATTTTAAACAGTTTGTGTGTCTACTGTCCTCTGTTTTGTCTGAAGTGTCTATTAGTTGTATTTGTTGTATTTTAAACAGTTTGTGTGTCTAGTGTCCTCTGTTTTGTAGAGTTTATTTTGTGGTTAGTTAGTATTTTTATATAGATAGTAAGTTAAGTGGGTTATTATTTATTAGTTTTAAGTGGGTTACGGGGGTCAGGGAGATGCCTGCTGTTGGGAGGTCAGGGCGGATGAGTGAGGAGGCATTGGTTTTTTTTTATGGCTGATAAAATGTTATCTTCCAAATATGTTTGAGGCGGAGGGGCGGATCCTGCAGGGGCATGCTGTGGGGGCACGGAATGTGCGCTGGGAGCGGGTGAAGCTCCAAATGGAGCACTACTTTAAAATTTCCCGCTCCGTGCACCAGTGGGAGCACCGCTGGCAGGACATGACTGCGCGGGAGGCCGACCTCCTGGATTACACCGGTGTGATGACAGGCATACAGGGTGGTAAGTACAAAAGCCATTATTTCACTTAAATGTTCAAATTTTATGTAAGTGAGTTACGTGTGTGACATGTGTGTATGGCATGTACATGCTGACTCATTACTGTGATACTGTGACAAAGTGTTGATGACAATGTCATTTCCCTATGTGATTTGCACATGATTCACATCAGTTAAGATTAATTAGAACTCACACTTCCAGGCACGTTTTTGCTGATTTACAAGCCCCTTGGGCCTCTTTAGCGGCGCGGTTGCATTACTTATGTGACAAACGGCAGCGCAAAAGTTGCGCCATGGTGCAAGGTATGTACAATATCGCACTTCTGGGAGAAGCGTCACATTTAGGGGGCGTTCTGGCGCAGGGGAGGGCAGTCATACACAGGAACACCTCTGTAAAGTGACAGAGTGAAATCTATCAAGTTTCAGTCATTCACTTTCATGGCAATGCTGCGTCTTAACTCTGGGCCTGCTTGAAGCAGGCATGAGGATTGACGCAGCATTGACAAGATAGGGCCAACCAGAGCATTGCTGGAGCAGCCCCGCACATGCTTCACAACTCCTGCAATGCACTGCCTTTACAGCACAGATGCCTGATGCATCTGTGCCATTTTAGCAGCATGGTGCGCAACATGGGAAATGCAGCTCACCATGTGAGTTGGGCCATTGTGCACATTTACTCTTGCCTCCATGCTGATTTGGTGGGATGCACCATTACCTGTAATACTGTTCCTTGGTGTGCTACAGTAGAGTAGGTGTGTGAGTAGTCATTGGAAATAGCCCTATTTGTATAGCTCCATGATTTGACAGTTGGAGTGAGTAGTCACGTTATCATTGAGGTGTGAACACATATTTGCAGTGTGAAGACCAGATGTGGGACTGAGATTTCTTGTGTGCCACTTGCATTCACATTACTATGTGATGGTGAATAACCATATGCCAGTAGGGTGGCAAGGCGCAGAGGATGTTAGCATGTATGAGCCCATCACGGCTGTAGTCAGTCAAAGAGATGTGAGCAGCGACTGTGTGCAGGATGGTGTGTGTGTGTCCAGTATGTGTAACTGTACATATCTGAGCAGTGCCAGTGTGTGTGTGACCTATGTGCAGGACAGTACACAGTGTGACAGATGCTCAAATCCATGAGCAGCAGGACTGTATCTACCCGGCCCCTGTACATGGGTCATGTGTAGATATATCCTTGCCCGGTGATTATGCAATGCGTGAGTTTGACTGCTCCAGAGTGTTTTACATCCCAAAGGACTGTGTATCAGCCTCTTACTAAATGCATAGTTACCATCATACGCAGTACAACTTACACATGATGCCTGTGTGGACATGGTGCTTAGAAATTGCATTACCCAACTGTTATGTGCATGTATGACTGCGGTAATGTTATGTTTGGCCACCACTGCATTAGCAAGCCCATGTGTGCATGCCAATCAAAGTGCACAGAGTCATTTGTACAATGTGTGAATCCCCTACAAAGTGATGTTGTATTTCCTGTGACTGAAATGTTGCTCCTCATGTTTATGTAACGTTTCTGGATGCCATCCAATGACACATATTTTATTTGGTTCACTCACAGATGGTCGGCGACCCATCACGCAGGGTGACGTGGATCGTTTCAGGGACCCAAAAGCCACTGGTGAGTATTTGTAATGTAAATTGCCATGTGTGATGTCATGGATGTCATTAACTAATGCTACACACGGTAGTTTTGCAATGCTGGTGTGTTCCGCATGTCACTCGGCCACAAGGTGCAGAGTATATTTATGTTATTATTCAGACAATATGTATAAGAGTGTGGTTAGACGCCTATCTATCAAAGTTGTGACTTTGTCCATGAAGGGACAATACAACAGCTCTGATTTCCTGTGCATGACATCCAGCACAGATTATAGCTAAATAGTCAATGATCCAGGGGTCATGCAGGCATTACACTACTGGATTTTCACACAGGGCTACATATTATCAAGACCAGCCAGAAGATGTATCCACGCTTCTTCTGCAGTACACTGCCACTGAAGCGGACATTGAGGTTTAGCTAATATGCCCTAGGACATTCCCATATCAGGCCAGGTTAAGGTCATGTCATGTCTAAGGTATGAATAGATCACATATCATCCACACAAGGTTTCAAGGTCCTTTTACAGTGTAAATCAGATGAAACTGTGCCAAAGAGGTTCCAGGCAATGTTGCACATCCTATTGGGAACAGGCAAGTTTACCAACTTTTACAGAAGAGTTTGTGTTGATAGATGGATAATGGGTGAGGGGACAGTTCATTTCACCGCCAAGGGGCAAGATAAGTTACCTAGCGTAGCCATGTTGAGAGGGACTAACACAAGGCTGGCTCATGAATGGTTTCTACCAGGATCTAAGTGGTCTATTTTGCCCATACCAGTTCTTCTCCTTTATGAGGTATTTAGGTCCAGGGTTAGACAGGATGTCATGCATGCAACTCTGATTGTTAAACTGCCTTTCCTGCCGCATGATGAGCCTGTGGTGTATTTTCTATGTAGGTGTGGAAGGGGTTCTAGGCGACAGGTCAGGAGTCAGTGTGGCTGCCAGAATCTGCAGGGTCTGCTGTTTTACAAAAATTTACAATGTAGTTTTGATATCTAAGGATTGCTGTAATTGGCCTGGCTGATGGGCAGGCCCTGCAGCAAAGGGTTCCTTGCTTCAATGGGATGGCATTTGAAGTTATTCCATAATTTACACATGAACCCGTAGCAGGTGACAATTACCTGGCTGACGAGCTTTGTCTGGGACAGGGCATGTTGTTTTGTTAGTCGTAGGTCGAAGTTCGCATGTTTGCAAGGGGGACAGGAGCACAGTTCCAGCTGCCACCTTTCATGTGACCAAGATACCTCAGGGCTGCCAAACTGAATGATGTCTGTTTTACTGCTGTTTAGTTTGAGTTTGTTTCTGCTCTTCTAGTTACTCATGTAAATCATGCTGTTTGTACAACAGAGACGTGTGTCAGAGTAGTCTGTCCCACACGTACTCAGTTACTGGTTATTGTCAGCATACAATGCGCTTTGAGGAGCCGTACAATTTCCCGACGATGGCCAGCAGGGTCAAGTATAGATTGAACAGCATAGGACTTAGGATAGATCCTTAACCCCATGACCAGGACAGCTATGTGATTTCTCAGGTGCATATTGTCAAGCCCTTTATAGCGGGTTTTGCAGCAGTTTCCTGCCGATGTACGCAGCAATATTGTGGATAACTTTCTTGATATTATTATTGACACCTGTTGTTGTTAGGGGTGTCCCGGTCTTCTTCCCGTGCATGTAGGCTGAGCTTACATTCGGTTGCCATTGACATATACATACAGCCACACTGGCAACCATGTAAAAGAGTGCCAGTCTTGTCAGTGACTACATGAACTGTACACATTTTCAGATAGACACACATGTCTGCACATGTGCATCGTACAGCAGTAGCAGCAGTGTGTCACAGGGTCAGATGAGGGTGGTGCTGCCCATGGAGGAGTAGTGCCACACTACTAATGTTAATTGGACTACTTGCACACACTCAGGATGCACAATGGTGACATGTTAGCACAGTCTCATTTAGCGTCTAATTTGTCAGTACATCACACCTGCCATGTACTGTCATGTCACGTTCCATGGCCTGAATTGTGGAAAAAGGGCTTGTCAATTATGTGGTCAGGTCACTTTGAGACGTTACAGGATGTCACATCTGTGTTGCCTCCCATGTGGTATGTGATTTGTGCAAAATAATATGATGATAGGCAAATGACCCAGTGTCCTTGTTTGGGATTTGACATTTCCATTTTTTTTCAGACAACATGAATGCAGAGGAGAGCCATGCATTCAATGTGGCTAAGGAACGGTGGCTTCACATCCGCTGGGTTAAAAAGAGGTACCGGAACATGGCAAAGAAATACGCGGCTGCTAGGAAGGCTGGGACCTGGTACTCTATGCCAGAGGCTGTTGGACACAAGGACAAAAATGGCACCTCCAGGGCTGCTGGCAAGGCTGGCCGAGTAAAGAAATCTAAGACACAGGTCTCACCAGTTATTCCCATCACAACTACAGCAGCCATTCCGAGTACCAGCAGCCAGGGGCCAGTTCAAGCTGCACCGAGCCAGGGACCTGCCCAGACCACAACACCCCAGGATCTCGGGGCACCCACCACAACGCCGCCAATTGCTGAGACCCTACTGAAGATCCTAAATGAGCAGGCCTGGAACAATAACTTGCTCCTAGACGTTAAGAACGAATTGATTACCCTGAACCGGCGGATGAATGACATTGCTGTCAAACTGGGTATTCCCTAAACCTTGACTTCTTCTGCCCCACACCCCTCTTCTGCCTTCCCTCATTGTTATTTGTTATTTGGTTATAGATAGTTGTATTATAGTATAAAGATGTAGATTAGTTTTAGATTAGGTACAGTTAGTTTAGTGTAGTGAGATATTTTTATGAGAGGTTAAGATAGTGTTGGGGCTAAGTTTCTTTTCTCTTTGGGTAGGGGGTTGATGTCCTTTTTTAGTTTGTGTAGTAGTGTATAGTTAGTATTACATGTGTAGTTTAGTTTTATATGTGTGTAGGGATTTTAGATATAGTGTTAGTTTTAGTAATTAGTGTAGTTTTAGATAGGTTATATTTTATACAATAAATACTTTTGAATTTATTACTACTTGCAATGGTGTCAGGTAGGTTGCAGAGTGTGGGTCTTGACACATTGTATGCTTCTCAGGTAATCAGTGGAGTGATCCCTGTATGTGTGACTATGGATGCAACCTGTTACTGGGATGTATGTATAGTGTTAAGTAAACCTTAGCTGTGGTATCTGTTGACTTGCATGGTTGACATGTTACATTGGATTTATTGTGTATGGGCAAAATCAGCTACTTTGCGTTCAGCTGTTTTGCACTAAATGGCAAGACAGTCCACGAGTTGGCAAATTTGCAGGCATACTTGTGGATTTTGTTGCCATTTGCACAAATATGTGCCCACATGTGCCTGTCACTTTGCCAGCGCACCATAATGCAACGAGGTCCTTTGAGTGAACTGGCCATTATAGTGGGGACGGCCGAGAAGATGTTTCATACTGCTAGTGTGTGGTGGAGGTTGTCAAACGGGGAGAGCTTCTATGGGAGTTCACATGCATCTTGTTGAAAAAGGGTCAGAGACCAAGCAGAGCAGCAGGTGAGGAGAATGCAGGCTCCTTGTCACAGGAGCTTCACAGGGATGGCGCTTGGGAAAGTAATGGATGCTAATATACGTTTATCTCTGGACCCCAGAATCCTTCAGATGTCCAAGATTGCTCTGCTGCACGTGTTGGTACATAGCCATTCAGATCCTGCTCAGTGTGTTCATGCGCATGCAGCTGCTGCTGCTGGACATTGTCCCATCTCATACTTAAATGCCCCATACAGGACTATGCTGGTGCTGGGCAGTAGGGTGCAGTGGCATGCAGGTGCTGCTTGCATGGTACATGCACATACCTGTGCCAAGGGGGACATGTGTTTATTGGTGCTGTGTAGGTAGTTATGACTTTACATTTTGACTGCACTGACGGTGGTACCACCTACACAGATATGGAGCATCCAGGCACAAGACTTCAAGGTGCAAGAGCATGATGGTGCTGTGCGTTACGGGTATATATGTATTGGGGGCAGGGGGTCACTTGGCACAATGTGTGCTCACACCCTGAGGGCTCCCAGGCAATTGTGCAAAAAATTATATTCACACTGGGAGGGCTCAGGGGCAGTTCTGTAGCACGGGGCTCAGAAACACAGGTCTCCCAGGCAGTTTAGCTGCGCCACCCTCTGGTTCCTCACAGCACCCTCTGGTTCACACCTGCCACCATTTTGTTCTTCACACCACCCTCTGGTTCACCAGTGCTACCCTGTGGTTCACAACTGCCACCCTCTGGTTCACCACGGCCACCCTCTGGTTCACCACTGCCACCCTCTGGTTCACCACTCCCACCCTCTGGTTCACCACTGCCACCCTCTGGTTCACCACTGCCACCCTCAAGCTCACCAACCACGTAGATAAATTCCTCAACACTGCCAGACACCTCCACTTCCAGATCCACACCGACCCCAACACCACCCTCAGAGGTACACTCATCTCCAGCCCCCCCGGACCACATTGTCAATTCAGAAAATCCCTCGCCTACCTCGCCTGCAACCATGCACTCACCTCCACAGACTACATCCTCCTCGTGGAGCTGACATTCCAGCTCAGGAACAAGAACAACACCAACTCCAGAACCCTGTCGGCCACACTGGCCAACCTCAGCCTCAGCCAACTCGTCACCCCTCCCACCCACCCACCCATCCACCCACGCCGCTGGTCACACGCTGGACACCACTTTCTACACAGGCACCCACGTTGCTTTAGTACACACCACCTGTTTCCACAGGACTGTACCCTGCTGCATCCATTTCCCCTTCAATGTACAGTCCACAGACCACCGCACACAACGGGTAACTCACCACTGCTGGAGGAGAGGGACTGTAGACCAGCTAATCACCACCCTTACCCACAGGCCACACAACAACTCCACCAACTCCAACGCTGCAGGCCGCCACCTCAGGCAGTGTATGTACAACTGTGACAACACACTTGTGCCACTCAAGGAACCCTGTAAAATCCCACACCAGCAGGCCAGCCGCCACGTTCACCAATGTGCTGGTGTGCATCCAGAGTTGGATGCCGGAAACTGGAGTGGATATTGCTCACCATATGCACTCCAGACAACCACGCAGACCACAAGGATGCCATACACATACATCACCACCTCTTGTGATTGGCCAAGGGGTGCTCCTTCAAAGCCCAACTGGATGACAACGCACACGGGAGCAAGGGGCTCTTCTGCATTGTAAGGGAACTCTCCAACTCCAGTGCCAACACCAACAACATGACTCCCTCAGTAGAACTGTGCAACTCACTAGCCATCTTCTTCCACTGCTAGCTCGCTGATATCCATGACAGCTTCAACACGAGACCCACCCAAACTATGCCAGGGCCCACCTCCCCTGTGTACACCAGCAGCGCATGCCACCTGACCTCCTGGTCCAATGTCAACAGCAACGAGATACACAAGGTTATGTACTCCATCCTCTCATGCTCCCCGTCACACCTATGCCCACACCACGTATATAACATGGCAGATGCTGCTAGCTGAGCCGACTACAGAACAGCAACATTTCCATGGAGCTTTGAACACAACAAAATCTGCACCCTCCTCAAGTAGCCAAAGCCAGGCCACAAGGACCTCAAGTGCTTCCAGCATATCTCCCTGCTCCTGTTTCCAGGGCGGATCACTGGGAATTGCTCAACATGCAACTGGCCCACCACCTGGTAGACAACAACATCCTGTACCCATCCCAGGCCTGAATCATACTAGTCCACAGCACCCTGCCAGAACTCATGTCCGCCACTGACGACATCATGAGCCAACTGTGCAACAGCAAAACTTCTGCCCTCATCCTCCTGGTGATGTGTCCCTATGCCAGCATGCCCAGGGCTCTCCAGGACTTGTTGTACAGTACATGAGGGTATGCAATGTAATGACTTGCATGGTACATGAGTGCCACTGTGCCCATCCACCCACTTCCACCCGTCCCTGTTTGACACTCACCCTGGTGTTGTTGTGTGACTTCCAGTACAGCAGTATCCTGGCCTGCGACTCCTACAACAGTCTCCTCACTGATGACGTTCGCCACCTGCTCCTCCAGCTCATCCAGCTCCTCCTGTGGAGCTGGTCCACAGCCTCCCGTCGCACTTGCTGCCCTTAGGTTCGCTCCCAGTTTCTTTTTAGTTTTGCTCTTCGTATCGCGCCACCGCTTCTTGCACTCGTCCACTGTCCTCTTTCCCTCCCCCATAGCATTGATCTTAGTCATGATGTCCTGCCATATATCCCTTTTCCTCGCCATGGTGACGGTGGAACTCACAAAGAGTTCCTGCCGGTGTCGCGTCACCTCTTCAACCAGTACCTGGTTCTCCTCCGGAGTGAACTTTGGGTTCCTCTTCCTCTTGGCCTTTCCCTGGGTCTCAGCCTGGCCTTCCTGGGTATTGTTTCTGCCCTCTGCACTGGTCCCTGGCTGCTCACCATCATTTTCTGTATTGTCCATAGTTAGCAACAATTTTCGGTTTAGCGGGCATTTTTTGGTCCCGCTAACGCGTTATATGGTAGCCTTGGGCCTATTGGTTTAGCGATAATCATCGCTGATAGGCCCAACGTGATTTTTTTCACGTTAGCGTGCGACGGGTTAGCGTCGTCACGCTTCTTGTATCGCATGCTTTTATCGGATTTCCGGAGAAATTTTGCCGCCTAGCGGAGTATTGGTAATACCTCGCTATGGCGGCGATATTTCCAGGCGATGTTAGGCGATAAAATGTTTCCCGCTAAATATCGATAGCGATATTTTTCGCCTGTTATTGGTAATATGCCCCTCTGTTACTCTAGCTGAAAATAACCCTGGGCTATTCTTGAATCCCTGGAGGAGACGACAGAAGTGACGTTGTGACCCCATAATTTAGAAAGCGGTCAAGTACCTGCTTTCAGGTGCAATGTTTTGACAGAAGAAACCGTTAGAAATAGCTAAAGTGGTTTTACATTTTTTACGCACAATGTTATTCATTAGTGCTGCACTGTGTGCATTTTGTACTGCAAAGGTTTTGCAACAAGAGTTTAAATGTCTGTAATCCAAAACTAGATGATATGTATTGTCTGGTTTGGAGACAGGAAACAAAGGATTGTTCATTGACGAGGTGCATGTTTCAATCACCCCTTGGTATTCAAGTTGATCTAATATCTCCCTGACCTGTTTCTTAGCTTGCTTCTTGCTTAACTGGATACTGCCTCTATGCAGCTGGTTGAGTTTTTAACTGGATTTTATGGTGAGGAGAATCCTCATCTCATCCTACATGATTTTTATATAATGCTGGAGCCTGGGCTGCAGCCCATTTTCTGGCATAGGTATATTTTTAATGAATTGTAATATGATTGGAGAAGGCTGGCATAATGATGTCTTCGCCATGTGGTCACTCCCTGACAAATTTTGGTGGCCAGTCTTTTTCAGATAGAAGAATGTCATAACCCTTAGAGAGCTTCTCCCAAAAGAGTGCCCTTATTTTCCTCGTTATATCCCCCTCCATCCGGAGCATTACTTCATATAACTTACACTAACCCTGGTATCGGCAGTTTCAACTTGGATGTACTCATTCAAGTCCACTGTCTCCAGATGATCCTTCAAGATCTTGTGAGCTATGGTGACTTCTGCTGCGCTGTCCAGCATTGTCTGGGCCCACTCCCCGTTCTTGAGTTGTGTCCTCAAGATCCTCAGCATGTCTGATTTTTAGACCTGCTACCTTCCTTTTGGTGAATTGGGTTTTCTTATTTTTTTGGAACGTGTTGATCGTCTTTGGACTTCACACGTTCTTCTTTGTGTTCTGACCGTCCTCTTCTTTCCGATTTCTGTGAGGAAGTCTGAAAGGTACGAGAGGAAAGTGTATCAGTATCTTGATATCTATCAAGTTTTTTTTTAATTATCCCTGTTCCTGAGGTTATATCTCTTTTCAGAGGGCTCCTTTTGAGGAGACCTTCCTCGGGACTGAGAACGTTCCTCTTTAGAAGTTTGTTTTAGTGTTCTCCCACTTCTTTTTAGGAACAGTGAGAGTGTTTTTAATAAAGACCTTTTCAGGACTTTCAGTTCGTTGGGGTTCAACTGGTTTCCCACCCAAACTATCTCTACCTAGTTCTTCATAGGATTTTTCAAGTATTCTGGTCAGTTCATATGGTTGCTCGGTTAAATCAAATTCTCTTACTTTTTGGCGGATAGCCACTGATGCTGCCTCACCTTTAATATTAGCTAATATTATTAATATTATAATATTATAGCTGAGACCTGTTTGAAATCTCTCAGTAGTTTCATACCCAGATTTAAAGCAGGCTCTGCCCCCTATTCATTTTGAATCTGTTTCATGACATCTGATATTACTGCCATAGATGGAACACCATGTGTTTTTGTGTAGATTGCAGCAAAGACTGTACCCCAAGTGTCACAGTCCTCCAGGTGTGGTGCGATCCCCATTGGTAAACAGATTTTTAGAATCCTATGTTTCTCATAAGGGGTAGTATCCGGAAATACTGCCTTGATTTGAGTAATTTTTTGAGCTATCCAGAATGGAATTTGTTCCCTTTTCGTGGGCAATTTACCAATGACTGATTGTATAGTCTGTGGTGTGATTTTGTTTGTGTTCCCCTGGTACGGGGTTTGTTGTGGAATCCTTATAGGAGGTTGGACTGTTAGAGACCGCATGACATACTGAACCAATTGTCTATGTATTTTGATTAGTTGTTTTAGTTGAACTAATAGTTCCGCGTCTGACATTTCTTCAATGTCAGAATGTGGTGTATAGCTGGCTAGTACCGGCCATGTTGCTCCTGCTATATCTAGTGGACCGAGCCTGGTAATGTGATTTTGATGTTGTAGGGCACCTTAACCAGAGCGCATGCTCTTCGTAAGTTAGTGGAATTTCAACATCCTCGAAAGGAGTGTATTCCGTTGGATGTTCCTCTACTTTGTAGAAGTGAAACACATGTGATACTGGATTTGCTTCAGGGAAACAAATCCATGAATAGAATAAAAATAATACTCTAAAAGCATGGTATGGTTTCTAAACCATAAATAAATACATACATAAATAACCAAGGCTAAAAGTACTCAACTGGTGCTTCTAAAATACGCCTACCCCAATGTACCTAACCTAAGTCTTACTACGAGGGAAGAAGTAAGTGTGATGTAGCATAGGTTTAGTTTCTTTGCCAAGAATCTATCCAAAATTTATCCTAGGGTCTAATCAGCTCCATACCTCAGTTTAGAATGAAGGAGGTCTGATATCTCTGTCGCGGGACTCGATTTCCCAACACCCCACGAGGGGAGCTTGGAAACACTGGAGCTGGATTCTCGCCGAGAGAAATGCAGCCTCTCGATCAGTGCGTCAGCTGGAGGGTCTGCTTCCTTCGGCACTTGCTGTAGGGAGCTGCATTGGGCAAGTAGATAGTTGAGCTGCTCTGAACCACCATGTCTTGCTAAAGCACGTGAAGGCATATTTATACCTTGAAGGTGCCTAGTTTGACGTAAAGTCGGGCATAATAACGTCAGTAAAGAACCTCAAGGGAATGGTAGTTCTTTGTAAACTCAATGAGTTCTTGGACAAATCAATATTCAAGCAAGGGGATGTCCCTGACTGCTTAAGCTGATTTTCGAAAAAAATCATTGTGACTTTTGGTACGGGTGGAAGTAGCCATGCCTGTATTTGGACTGCATGGGCTATGTCTAAATATGGGTATGATTTCTATGTCTATATTAGGGTAATGTGAATTGTACCTATATAAGGGCATGAATCTGTGAAAATTCATTTGGATCCTAAAACGCCATACAACAGACCAAGATCCCAGACTGAACTTTCTCATATAACTTTTAATGTGGCCACAAACAGATACAAATTGGCACTGATACACTTGGAGTTTGAAATCACTAAATGAGACATCACCAGGAATTAGCAAAAAAAGAAATCAACCTATCTTAGATGCAAGGGCTCGAGGGATGGACCATTTCGGGTAGGTGGAGGTTTCGATCCTCAGTCAGGACTCAGGCCCACATAAGTGACTACGATGGCCTCTCCTCACGATGTCTGTTGGGACAAAAAAGTCCTCTGCATGTAACAGACTTGTACCTGAGTATCCAACTGTACTGTTGTCTCGATCCCTAAAGCTCATTTTTTGCCACAGGTAAACACAGATTATGTGTGTGTACTATGACTTAGGCCTGTCACACGGATTGTGGTCCAATTAGACCTGGAGTGATGCCCAATGTGCTACCCTCATAGTGGTGGAAGGCTACCGCTTTCACCAGAAGTTAAGTATTACAAGAGCAGTGGTGGCAGCATACAGTGTATTGATCACAAGTAGTGATAGGAGCTTTTTACCCTGTGTCAATGGAGTGAGGTCTACAGGCTGACTCACCATTTTAAATGTTCTGCTGCTCTGTGCTTGACTCAACCTTGGTCTACATCAGGTAGATGTGGCGTGCAGCACAGTAGTAACTGCTCTCAATGAATATGTGCTTGGGAAGAAATAGAACAGTAATATGTAGTACATATAGGGTTAGTGCATGTGTTGAGAGTATGTGTGCCTTCAAGAAATATATGACATGGAAGATGTGGTGCAGTGCAGTGCATGTACAATGAAGGCATGTGGGCTTGCATAAAGTAGAATGCATGAAGGGTGAAGTGTTGTGCAGGGTGCACATGGTGAGTGTGAATGCTGGCAGAGTGTTTGTTTGTAAATAGCAGACCCTGGTACAGTATTGAAAAGCTTCAGTGCTGAACAGTGCACGCAAACTGAGTGTGTATTCTTAATGCATGTGTACTTGTAGTTGTGCGCTGCATGGAGGTAACAGTGCTTGACAATAAGTGCGCTGCGGTGTACATTGAGTAAGTGTGCCTACAATGGCTGATTATATTGAGGGCCCTGGTTTACATTTTACTGAGCCCAGGCCCGCCTGGTGAAGACATGAAGAGGGGAGGAATACCCCCAACAGATTTGTGTATTGCTGCATTCCTGAGAGCTGGGTGGAACACACACTGTAGTAAAAGAGGAAGACTTTACAGGAGGAGGGGAAGCTCAGCAAGCCTTCTGCTTGTGACCAGGACTGGAGGCCATGGCCTGCCAGTCTCCCTGATGGATGAGGGGACATCACCAAGGGAAAACTAAGATCACTTATACTGGAGCCTAGATCACCAGGCCCTGAACGCTTGGCAAGACCAGTGTGCCATGTGAGGAAGAGAAGAGTATTGGAGGGAGTGAGGTCCTGTGGGGAGCCTTACAGAGAGGACTGCCTCAGTGATGTTTGAGGAGAATGGCTGTGCACCGATCGGATTCTTGCCCATGGGCAGGAATGGTTCATAGACCCCCCATATTCCAGGAGAGGGACAGCATTATCTCAGCCTTGTGAAGATCACTGCATGGTAAGTGCCACGCCTGCACTGCCATGCATCTGTATGCCAGAGGGGTCACCACTAAACTTATTTAGCCCAGGAGCATGAGACCTGGGTCCACCAAGATCGGCGACCCCGTGTGCCAGGAGGGTCCACCGTAGGAAGGGCAATCTCACTTGAAGGCTCTGTACCCTTATGTGAGTAACGCGGCAAACCTGTATGCCAGGAGGGGCTTCTAGCACTCCTGTGGCAAGTGTTCGGGTCATGCCCCAGACAAGGGGATTGCTGTTGTGACCAGTGGGTCAAGCCCGCCAACCCACCTGACTGCCTCCCCATGGATAGCAGGACGCCACCGAAGACATCACACCTTCACTGGAGCATCATTCAGTGGCAGGAGAATGCCCCCCACCCCGGTAAGGGATGCGTGACTTACCTTGTGTTGGCCGAGCTAGGACATCAGTCGCTGGACGTGGTGGCAGAGTAGCTCAAAGGAGACAGCCTGC
This sequence comes from Lissotriton helveticus, assembly GCF_964261635.1. Classification (NCBI taxonomy): domain Eukaryota; kingdom Metazoa; phylum Chordata; class Amphibia; order Caudata; family Salamandridae; genus Lissotriton; species Lissotriton helveticus. The sequence continues at coordinate 1,379,807,025 of NC_136059.1, forward strand.
ACCTGCCGAGTGCTGCTGCTTAAACTGCGCACAGCCCTTCTATGCCAAACAGGATCTGAACTCAGGAATGTCCATGGAAAGGGCACTCGCTGCACCGTGGAACACTTCCATACTGCTGGAGCACCGAAGATCAGAACTGGGTCTGAGATGCCCCAGAGAACTAACTGCTAATGGTGCTGTGGCACCATATACACTTTTAACTAATAACTAAAGAGTCAAAGAGGAACTCTTGAGTACGGCCTACTAGTAAGCATTCCCTGGATGTAGCCACTAGTGAATAGGGATTAACCCAGAACACGTTACAAGATATATGGGGAGACAGGGATTTGCCTGACACCACCTAGAGCCCCAACCTCAAGGGGAGTGTTATTGCATCAGAGTATCGTTATTCCTTTGCATGAGTAGAGTTAAAAGTAAAATACTTCTTTTCCATATAAAAGCAAGTGTTTTAATGATCCTTGATTTATTGTTTATACAGGGTGTACTTTGAGTTATGAGTCGTGTTCAGTACCTGTATCTACACTCACCTCACCCCGAGAGAGCCTTTGAATGCTCATCCACAGCTACCACTGACAGTCAAGTTCTGACCACACACAGGCAATGGCCCTATCGGTATGGCAATCTTCATTACGGCCCTGTCTGGCATACAGGGTAGCCGCCTTAAGACTGCACATGGGCAACAACCCTATTGGTGCAGCAAAGTTCATAACTCACTTCACAGGGGTCCTTCTCTGGCATACGTTGGTCACCGACTTAACCCTGCACATGGGCAATAACCAGATCGGTACAGCAAAGTTCATGGTTTACTTCAAGGCAGTCCACCTCTGGCATATTGGGGATCGTTGACTTAAACCTACACCTGGGCCACAACCCAATTGGTGCAGTAGCCGTCTCCTCACACCTCGCTACAGGGATCTACTGGCCAGGATCCCCCACTGGACCTCTCTCTCTCCAGCTCTCCTCTTCCTCACTTTGCTATTGCTTTTGGCAAGCAGGCAGACACTGGTGCTCCAGGGGCAGGTGGTCTTGGTCGTGTCTGGGTGATGTCACCTCACCAAGGTGGGAGACTAGCAGGCCTTAGTCTCCATCCCTGGTCACTGGGAAAAGTCTTGCAGAGCGTCCCCTCCTCATACAGCCTGCCTGGCTGCTTGACTGTTGACAATTTTTGGGGCCTTGAGCTCCCCTTCCCAAAGTCCATTTCCAGACACCAAATGTAGGGTCTCAGTCTTTGAAGGATGTGTTGGGGCTCTGCTTTCTTTTGAAGTGCCCTTTATTCAGGCCTGCATTCCTCCAGAAAGCGTCTGTCAGAGCAGGAGCCACTCCAGATTTCATGGTCCCACAAAACAGACCATGGCAGTGACTAGAGGTTCACACTTGGATGTTAGCCACAGTGATATGTGTATCAAAATGTTACCCCAGGGGCATATTCCTTTATGACTCACTTACCAGCTCCATCTCCTTTCTGAGACATGTCCAGGCCACTTTCCAGTGAGCGCCTTCTGAATCAAAGAACACCCTTTCAAGTGTAGTGGACTGCCTGGATATGTTTTATCCAGTGTGTGTCCCACCCTGCACACAGAAATGCAGCAATCCACAAATCAGTTTGGGGGGATGCCTCTACCTCCTCATGCTCCACTAGTCAGTTCCAAAATGAAACGCAGAATTTTCTATGTATTGTACCATTCACAGGCACAAATACACCCAGAACATGCATACAACACACACATACTGCACAGCACTACATACTAACTTGATGTAAGCCAAGGGTGAGTTCAGCACTCAGTAGTGGAACTTTACATTGACCTCATTCCATGTCACAGGTAAAAAGGCCTGTGCACTTCTAGTGATCACTACATTGTATGCTGACACCACCATGCTCGTGCTCTTTAACTCCTAGCAAAAGCAGTAGCTTTTCACCATTATGAGGGTAGCGATTAGGGTGCCCCACATGCTCCAAATAGACTGCAATCCGTGGGACAGGCTCACGTCATGGAACACACACATGATCCGTGTTCACCCATGCCAACAAAAATTAGCACCAAGAATCCAGACATCAAGTCAAGGGTACAGGTCTACCACCACACAAGGGCACCATGTGAAGGACTGTTCCACCCCAACAGCATATGAGGTGGAAATAACCATACAAGATAACTTTAATTTTGCATGAATTACATTTTATGACCATCGTGAGTGTGAACGACAAAGAGATGATGTGGTGCGTTGTTGTTGTGTTGATGCAAATGTTTGATAACTAAATGCTAATAAACATGTTTCATAACAAGAATGTGGCTGCTGTTTCTCCAGTAACGCTAAAGCAGCAATTCCGAATTCCACAAAAGCTTTCAGAAACTAAAAATGTCTTCTTCTCTGCTGTTTCAGTACAAGGATCCTTCCCCTGGAGAAAAAGTGCCAATAGTTCCACACCTGCTACGAGGATATCCTTTGCTACTTCATACGGATAATCTGCTTCCCTTCCCGATGACGGTGATATTCTTGCTAGATTAACCATCTTGACTAGAGCCATTCTGCTCCCCTAAATCTCAACGTTCATCTGCTGATGTTGTATTTATCTTCCCTAAAAATCATATCAGAATACTATGATTCAGTCATCATGCTCACTTAAAATTGAGAGGTTTGTCCCTGTACCTTCCTCTCTGCTTCATTCTCATCCTCTGATGGAAATTCCGAGGACAAACACCACATCACAATTTCTGCTTTTGCTGGTGATGGACTTTGATGATGGCTGTAACACTGACATGTGTAGGCAGATGATCAGTCCTTGACTCTATTTCCTCTGTAAACTTGGCTTTGCTCCTGAAAATACTCCCTCTCTTACAAAAGCCTTTGTGTTATCAGCATGATGTGTTCTTCATTGCTGTTGTACTGGGGGCACTTGAAAATGTTGCAGCTATAAGAAGGGTAAAAGAAAGTGTTTCTCAGCGCTCACCTGGCAGTGTACACAATATTTTAAAATTCAGAAAGGTAAAGAGTGGTGCACATAAAGGAGGAATGTTTACCCTTCATTCACATATAGGAACCCTGAACAGGGTCCTGTACAAAATCATAAAAACCCAATTGGCGCACACTGATTACAAGTTATATATAGTTGCTTTCACAATACTATGTTCATCAATTACTGAGTTCCTTAAAATTCTGAACTTCATACGTCAATTTGTTACTCCAAATCTTGGATTCCACAAGTCATTTAATATGGTTGTTCACACAGCATGTTCTTCCCAATAGCCAACATGTATTTTGTCAAATAGATCGACCTCATCAGGACTACAATTGTCAAAGAGAAATAACAGTACAGGCATTCCTGGCTTGACATTATATAGTGCATTACATGGCAATCATCATTGCCATCACCAATAATAGTGAGTTTTACTCATCACATGCGTACATAGTGGACAATAGTATACATATATTTAGGTGAGCAGGCGTGCAAACGGTTAAACCTCCAGTTATTTGTGGTTATCCTTGTATAAACACATATCAGAATATTAATTCTGTAAATCCAGAGCGGAAGATTGTAGTAAACAATTGTTGGCACCATGCAGCCAAGAGTTTTATAAAGTGTATAGAACACATGTACAAAACTTGGATGAGTGCAAGTCACATGGTCAGGGTAATTTAAAGTTTTAGAGCCGAATTATTATTCTTTGAGGTAAAAGTAATACCTTAAAACTCCACATGCTGGTGAAGCGCAAGTGGGGCTTATAGCCCATTCAACTTATTGTCTCAATGGATGGACAAGTAAACAGCTGCAACAGAAACAATTGATGGACGGAATGCTGGGCAATGCAAACATTCACCCCCAGTCACAAGGATCTGGGTTAAATCCATCATTCTTTTGCTCACCACCCCAGTTCGGACCCAGCCATATGCAAATCAGTCTTGACTCTGTTCTTTATGGGAACAGCCAAGCCAGAACTGCCCAGCCAGGTCCTCCCTGGACCGGAAACAAGCATCATCGGACCGGTTTCAGGGCATCACCCTTCATCAGCCAGGCTAGCTTGAATCCAGTGGTGTAGTGAGCACAGAACCCTTGTCTGGGCATACCCTTCCCACTTAGGGCAACATATGCAAAAGAAACAATTGATGGACGGAATGCTGGACGATGCAAACATTCACCCCCAGTCACAAGGATCTGGGTTAAATCCATCATTCTTTTGCTCAGCACACCACCCTAGTTCTGACCCATCCATATGCAAATCAGTCTTGACCCTGTTCCTAGTTGGAACAGTCTAGCCCGAACTACTCAGACAGGTCCTTCCTGGACCAGAAACAAGCATCCTGGGACCGGTTTCAGGGCATCACCCTTCATCAGCCAGGCTACCTTGAATCCAGTAGAGTAGTGAGCATGGGACCCACGTCTGGGTATACCCTTCCCACTTAGGGCAACTTATGCAAAAGAAAGCATTGATGGACGGAATGCTGGACAATGCAAACATTTACCCCCAGTCACAAGGATCTGGGTAAAATCAATCATTCTTTTGCTCACCCCACCACCCCAGTTCGGACCCAGCCATATGCAAATCAGTCTTGACCCTGTTCCTTGTGGAAGCAGTCCAACCCGAACTGCCCAGCCAGGATCTCCCTGGACCGGAAACAAGCATCCTGAGACCGGTTTCAGGGCATCACCCTTCATCAGCCAGGCTAGCTTGAATCCAGTGGTGTAGTGAGCACGGGACCCACGTCTGGGCACACCCTTCCCACTTAGGGCAACATATGCAAAAGAAACAATTGATGGACGGAATGCTGGACAATGCAAACATTCACCCCCAGTCACAAGGATCTGGGTAAAATCAATCATTCTTTTGCTCACCCCACCACCCTAGTTCGGACCCAGCCATATGCAAATCAGTCTTGACCCTGTTCATTGTGGGAGCAGTCCAGCCCGAACTGCCCAGCCAGGTCATTCCTGGACCAGAAACAAGCATCCAGGGACCGGTTTCAGGGCATCACCCTTCCTCAGCCAGTCTAGCTTGAATCCAGTGGTGTAGTGAGCACGGGACCCATGTCTGGGCATACCCTTCCCACTTAGGACAACATATGCAAAAGAAACAATTGATGGACGGAATGCTGGACAATGCAAACATTCACCCCCAGTCACAAGGATCTGGGTTAAATCCATCATTCTTTTGCTTACCACACCACCCCAGTTCAGACCCAGCCATATGCAAATCAGTCTTGACCCTGTTCTCTGTACTGGGGTGAATGTCTGACACTGTTCTGCATTCTGTCCATCAACTGTTGTTTTTGCATTCGTCACCCCGAGTGGGACGGGTATGCCCAGACGTGGGTCCCGTGCTCTCCATGCCACTGGAGTCAAGCTATCCTGGCTGATGATGGCTGAAAGCCCGAAACCGGTCCTAGGATACTTGTTTCCCGTCCAGGGAGGACCTGGCCTGGCAGTTTGGGCTGGACTGTTCCCATTGGGCGCTGGGTCAAGACTGATTTGCATATGGCTGGGTCCAAACTGGAATGGCATGGTGAGCAAAACAAACGATGGATTTAGGTCCAGATCTCTGTACTGGGGTGAATGTATGACATTGTTCTGCATTCTGTCCATCAACTGTTGTTTTGTTTGGCATTTGTCACCCCGAGTGGGACGGGTATGCCCAGACGTGGGTCCCACGCTCTCCATGCCACTGGAGTCAAGCTATCCTGGCTGATGAGGGCTGAAAGCCTGAAACCGGTCCTAGGATGCTTGTTTCCAGTCCAGGGAGGACCTGGCCTGGTAGTTCGGGCTGGACTGTACCATTTGGGTGCAGAGACAAGCCTGATTTGCATATGGCTGGGTCCAAACTGGAATGGCACAGTGAGCAAAAACCGATAGATTTAGGCCTAGATCTCTGTACTGGGGTGAATGTATGACATTGTTCTGCATTCTGTCCATCAACTGTTGTTTTTGCATTTGTCACCCCGAGTGGGATGGGTATGCCCAGATGTGGGTCCCGTGCTCTCCATGCCACTGGAGTCAAGCTATCCTGGCTGATGGGGGCTGAAAGCCTAAAACCGGTCCTAGGATGCTTGTTTCCAGGCCAGGGAGGACCTGGCCTGGCAGTTCGGGCTGGACTGTTCACATTGGTCGCAGGGTCAAGACTGATTTGCATATGACTGCGTCCAAACTGGAATGGCATGGTGAGCAAAAAAACGATGGATTTAGGCCCAGATCTCTGTACTGGGGTGAATGTATGTCATTGTTCTATTAAAGGGGACCACTGGTCCACCTAACTATTCAGAAATCATATATATCAGTAATTTTATAATCGAGATCAAAGTGTCCAATCTCATATATATCAAGAGCACTCACTCATCCTATTCTGTTCATAAAGACATATATTATTATTCCATCATGACGATATCCAAAATAACGTAAATCCAAAGGTGGAGACCTAAAATGTACCCATATGTAAATAATCAATAAGGGAGTTTCCCATCATAGTATGTTAGTCTTATATAATCATCCCACGAGCTAAGACATCATACCATATTTGACTTACCAGATGACTAGCCTGTCGCTCATGGTAAGTAGGTAAAGCTGTAATTTCTATAAGATATTGGGCAGGGTCCGTGTGAACCCTAACAAAAAATAACATTTCAATGTTACCGTTCAGCCCAATAGGTACTAAGCTTTCCAAATGCTTCATCCAAAATGTTTCCCTTTGTGCCAAGGAGGTGGCTACATTGGTCTTCAAGTTAATAATGATACATTGTAAAATGTTATGCTTGTGTTCTAACCAGTGCAGTACTAAATGTGAATTGCGATTCTGTGACCAGATCATGCTTTTTGCATCAAGTGCATGTTCAGGATAACCACGTTGAGAATAGTCCTTATGACATTTTTCTATGGTGGTCAAATACGTGTCCTGGTCCAATGTAATGCACTTGATTTGCATAAATTGCAAAACAGGTAAATGCTGTTTTAGAGGGGGTTGGTGATAACTGTTGAAATGTAATGTATTATTTCTGTCAGTGGGTTTTTAAAACACTGCTGGATAGGTAGTCACACATAGTAAAAAGAGTGCACATTATGTGTCTCTTCAGACCATAGAGCCATGCTCTGGGTCTCAATTTTCGTTACACATATACCTCCAGAGCACATGCATGTTTGTCCTGTGTACAAGCTACTGGTCAAAAACCTGGTGCTTGCTGTCAAAATCTTGGGGCAAGTGGCCCGCCCTCCAGAGCCATGCAGGCAACTTTCTCTATTACAACAGTATTTATTTGCAAGGCAGCACATAGAAGAAGAATGACAGAAAGGCAGGTCTGACTTTTATTTTACTGAGTTATTAATTGTACTGGTGTTTTTCTTTTATACTTTTCCCCCTAACCATTTACTGACGTTTTCTCTGTTTGTTTTTTCCTCTGCATTTTTCTCAGACTCCACTATCTTTATCATTCATCTCCACTGCCCCCACCTCACCCACCGTTCCTTAAACACTCACAGGGTCTGATTCACAAAGGGCCTCTGCACTCATAGCGGAGGCCCCACACTCGTAGGGGAGTCTCCGCACCCGGGCAGAATCTCCGTAATTTGAATTCTTTTTGAGGAGATTCCATCCCAAATGCGGAGACTCCCCCACGACTGTGGGGCCTTCGCCACAAGTGCGGAGGCCCTTTGCGATTCAGGCCCACAATGTCTCACTTGCAGAAATACCCATGTGTGTGTGATTTTACAACAGCATGAGCCTGTCATTCTTTACCACAACCACCACCATTGCTGCTGCGTTTAATTGGCAGATCATCAGGAAAATCCACTCCTAATTGGTCTTTCACACTGCTGAATGGCTAATCAGCCCCCCTGGTGAAGGGGAACAAACACCAATAGCCAGTCTCCAACAGTACTCCTCCTCCCCTCGAAACAATTATATCATCTTGGCTACCCACGCTCCTTTCCACCCCTAGAAACTTACACCAACTTCTGCCTACCACCACTAACAGAAGATTGTCTCTTTCTCAACACATATCTGTCAAACCTCCTCATTACTGTAATTAAAGGAGTAAGTATATAGCCTCGTCCCCCTCTCAGCCTCTTCGTTTCATACCTTTCCATCACAAAACTACTCTGCATTAATTCAGGACTTTAAACAACTAGCACCAATCTACTGCAATACCCTTCCCAGCAAACTCCAGACAAATGCTGTCTTGCACCATTGAAATATGCCCTTGAGCCCTGAGTGGCTGGCACTCACCAGTGATAACCCCTTCAATTTCTTAGCTCTTGACCCACAACCCCAGAGACTCATACGTTATTTCTATACATGTATAATCATTTGCACATGGCATGTAATGTACTGTCATTGTATACACCATTCCTCACCAATCATCTGTATTTCTTATGCACCTTACCTTTCTGCCACCATTATGTTATGTACACTATTTTTGTACAAATGCTTAATTTGTAAATAAATTTAAAGACTAAATCTTATTTGTACAAAGTTCCTAGCTTCCTCATTGCTGGATATATGTTGTGTGTCTTCACAATACATTTGTGTTAATTGATGGGTACATGATGTAACATGGACGTTGTCTGATGTTAAAGGACTGGTGGCGTAGAATTATGTATCATGCGTTCATTCTTTAGATTTTGGACCACCTGAAATGTCTGATACAAAAGTATGCACAGAGGTCTTGTCAGACTCCAGCCTCACGTTCCTAATACCTATTCTATCCCTGTTAGACTTGGCATCTTTTGGCGTGTTTCCCCTGAGTTTTCGCTTTCTGCCTTCCCGCTTTTGACTCTGTTTTTGCTGGCGTAGTGTTTCTGCGCACTTTTCTCACTGCTGATCAGTGGTAAAGTGCAAGTGCTCCTGTGGTAAATTGTGTTATGGATTGGTGTTTCCATGATTGGGTATTTGATTTACTTGTTAGTCCCTAGTAAAGAGCACTGAGTGTGCAAGGGCCTGTAAAACAACTTCTACTAGTGGGCTGCAGCACTGATTGTGCCACCCACATAAGCAGCCTTACAAAGGTACCCCAGACCTGCCATTGCAGAGTCTGCGCGCAGTATGTAACTTCCATGTCGACTTGGCCAGTGCACACACTTGCCAGTCCCTAACCTTCCATTTTCTTACATGTCAGGCACCCTTAAGGTAGGCCCAAGGTACCCCAGTGGGCAGTGTAAGTGAAAGGTAGGGCATGCCCTGGTGTGTGTGGCATGTCCTGATAGTGAATTACAGCCCATTTCGTTTTTCACTATTGCATGGCTACCTGTTTCCCGAAGGACAGAATGGGCAGTTTGGTTATAACATCTTATAATCCTAACTGACCCAGGGACCATGGTAGAAAAACAAATTTATTATGCCTGAACTCTGGCTCTAAAGATGCATCTTTTAGTGAATGTGATTTTTACATTCTAGATTTGAAAATACCACTTTTAGAAAGTAGGTATTTTCTTGCTCAGTCATCCAGTGTGCCTCTGCTGGAATGTGGATTGCCTGTCTGGGTTTTAGATGAGAGGAGGCTTGGGAGCCTGAGGGGTTCCAGATAGTCTAGGTAGGTCAGGAAAGGGCTGAATAGACCTGGCCTGCGATGGGGGAAGGGGGAGGACATTTCCTTGCACCTCAAAGGGCCTGGTCTGCCTCTGACAATGCCATGTCCACATCCTGCCAGGAAATCACACTAGAGAAGGCCAAACTGGGAGGGCTGGTATTCCCAATGGGCTAGCAAATTCTGAGAGGCTCATTAATATTAATGAGCTTCACAATTTGCGACCCCATTGGGAATCGCAAAACAGTGTAATAACACTGTTGTACACTTTATTTAGCGCCTCACAATTTGCGACTCGCAATGAATCGCAAATTGCGAGGTGCTAAATGAAAGGGTCGTACATCTGGCCCTAAGTGATTTACCCAGAATCACAGGATGTTGTGTGTTGTTGTTGTTAGACTTGAACCCGGTTCCCAAGATTTGAGAGCGACCGCCCTAGCCAATTAGGCCACACCCTCTCCCATATGTGTTTGTGTTTTCTCTGGATCATGGACCAAGTACCTCTTCCTTTTGGTGTGTTCATACGCAGCTTTCTTTACTGGAGCTACTTTTTTCTTTGTAAAGAAGCTATCCATTTTCCCCATTCCCCGCCCTCCTCCCGCTGCACATTGTCCTTCACCACCACATATATGCTGCTGTCCATTGTCCCACACATCACCACCCTTGTCTTGCTTGTAAGCACAGTTTGTTTTTTAATTTACATGTTTTACAGCAATGCAGGGTGCTGGTCAGCATGGCTTTAAAAAAACGATATGAAACGTTCCACACTGGCATATAGCTTTTTTTACCCACCTACTGTCCATTGTCCCTCATCCCTGCCCTCCTCCCGCTGTTTGCTGTCCCACACTCCCCCACCCATCTCCCTCATGTTGGTTCCTGCCCTTTCAACCCTCCACATAGTGTTTTTCTTTACATTTTCAGATAAATAACCTTCACTCTATTTTTTAGTATCGCGCATATCAGAAAAAGCAAGACTGAACATGGCACAGTGTGGGCTCACTGAACTGCCAGATTCAGGTCAGACCTGGCTTTACTTAACATGAATCAACCTGTTACCATGGTCAGAACTAAGACTGCAAGACAGTGTCCCCATCGGATTTGTGCACCCTGATGCAAAACGTATTCAAAAGTCTGTGTTCACACGTGCATGTGTGCATGTGTGCATGGGTGCAAGCGTGTGTTCAATGAAATGTTACTTGTCTCTGTGTGCATCTTTTATATATGATCCAAACCAATTAGCCCTGTTAAACCACATTCTCTCACCATTGAAAAAAGCAGTACCCTGTGAGTATAGCAAATCAGGTGCAAGAAGGTGCAGGAAATGTAACAAGCATTGGGAACTGTTTTGCCTAACAAGTTGGGTGTGTCTGCATTTAAAGAGCAGTGTTACCCAAGAAGGCGCTGTGTCCTTAAACTTTTCGTGGTGCTGTGTTTAGGGCTCAAGTTCTGCCCTGCCTCGCTCCAGAGGAAGAAACTTCAGCAAGGCAGCTATCTCGGGTGTGGCCAGTCGTATCTCCATGCCATGCACCAGAGAAAGAGACTCCAACAAGGCGGGTGTGGCTAGGCTATAAATGCTGGCTGCATCTGTTCAATGTAGCCAGTTATTAAGAATCCCAGCCAGCTGTATGACCAACAGTTTGAGGGTGCCCTCTGAAGGAGAGCTTTACAGTGATTCCAAGAAGCTCACAGAAAGCCTTCCAGAAATACGAGGTGAACTGGGAGCCCCAGTTGAAGACAATACCATGGGGAAGTCCATGATGTCTCACCATATTCCAGAGATACAGTGTTGCAAGTTGAGGGGCAAAAATAAATTCCTCAAACAGGTACAAAATGTGCCATCTTGGTTAAATAATCTATAACTACCCAAAGAGTGTTATAGCCTCTAAAAGAAAGTACGTTGAATGTAAAATCTATGGAGATATGCTCCCAAGGGTTGGTGATTCTAACATGGAGTTTAATAAAAACCTAAGGTTTATGACACTCCGTTGTGCGTAGATGGGACACTGTGCAATATGATCTGTAACATCTGCTTTCAGAGTTTCCCACCAAACCTCTGTTTATTTAAATCTATGGTTCTTGGTGATCCCTGGGTGGCCTGCTAATGAGCTGTCATGGTACTAATTTAAGATTTGGTTCTGCAAACTTTTCTGTGGACATAGATCAAAGTTCCTTCATATGGGAGCTTCTATTTTACATTTTTAGAGTCTTTTTGAGCTATCCACGTATCCATCTCTTTTTTGGACACCTGCTGAGCTAAATCCACTTGAAGGAGTCCTTCTAGACAGGCCCTATAAAATGCTTTAAACCAATATTCGGTTTTCGCTCTTCTTTGATTCCAGACTCAGCATGTATTCTGGATAGATAGCCCAATTTGGGGATATCTTCCTTGGCCAGAAAGTAATAGTAAATGAGGATTCAGCAAAGAATAGCGTTCATCTGAACTGCCATGGAATTAGAATCTTGCCAGTTTAAAAATATTGTAAATTACTGTGGTCTGTGAAGATAGTTGTAGGGTGGAGACTTCTCATGAAGTACTGTCTCTATTCCTTGAATGCATCCCGGATTGCTCGTAACTCTTTATTAGCTACAACATAGCTTGTCTCATCAGGGGTTAACTTTCAGGAATAGTAGACTACTGGGTGAATTTCTGAAGTTTCAGGGTCATTCTTTGATAAAATGACTCTCACTGTTGTATCAGAAGCATAAGCTTCAACTACAAAGGGTAACTCTGGTTGAGGGTGTCTTAAGACTGGTGCAGTGGTGAAAGTCTTCTTTAATTTAGTAAAGGCATAATAAGCTTCAGTATTCCACACACAGGGCACATTTTGTCACAATAACTTTGTGATATGAGTCACAATTTCTGGGAAATTTTGTAAAAATCTCCAGTAGAAATTGGTGATTCCTAAAAAGGATTGAACTTCTTTCAGCATTGAAGGAGTTGGTAATTTAACCACTGCACTAATCTTTTTCCTGTCCATAATGACTCATAGAGGTGAGAGTACAAAACCAAGGAGCTCTACAGCAGAAACATGGAAGTAGTATTTGCTAACTTTTGCAAACAATTTGTTTTTTTTGCAATATCTTTAACATCAATTTAGCACCTGGCACTTGCCCTTTTCCATTCCCAGAGTAGATCAGAATGTCATTGATGTAAATTATGAAAAATATCCAAGTATTCTTGAAAATTCTAGTTCACAAAGAATTAGAACATTGCTGGAGCATTGAAAATTACAAATAGCATCACCTGGTATTTTTAAAGACAAACCGAGTCTTAAAAGCTGTCACCGCTCATCTTCTTCCCTTACTCGAGTCAGGTTGTCAGCTCCGCGAATATCCAATTTGGTGTAAATAGTTGCAAATTTACCTGATCAAACAAGACTAAGATGCGTGGAAGCAGGTAAGTGTTCTTCAATGTTACCTTGTTCAAGGCCCTGTAATCCATACAGAGTCTCGATTCCCTTGGGCCTGGGCACAAAGAATAATGGAAAGACTGCAGGGTACCAGGATCACCTAATGCAACCAATAGCAAGGCTATCTTCAATATAATTTTGTAAGTAATCATTTTCTGCAGCATGAAGGTGTGCACACTGCTAGAAGAGCTAAATCTACACAGCAGCCACAGGGATGGGGAGGCGGGAGTGTCTCAGCCTCCTTTTTCTCAAATACATCCAGAAAGGACGCATAGAAGGCTAGAAGATGTACAGAACTTTCTTCAGTTGCAACTATGACATGTTCCACTAAATGAGCCAAGCTCTTGGCCAAGAGACAGCAGGCATAGTTTCTGGTGGCCCTCCTGCAGAACAATACTCTTTACAATTCAGACCAGAAAACTATAAATCATGAAGCCCTATAAATATTAGGACCATGAAGGGTTAGCCAAGGAACGTCTACCAAAATATTAAACTGTGGGGCAGCGATAACCTCACAAGCAATAACCTCTTGATGAGCATATTCTAGACAATTAAATATTACATCAGTTTTTTCAAACTTAATCAAACCAGAGGATAGTTTGTTTCCGTCTATACAGTCCTTACAATTTATGGTTGTTTTACATTAACCAATGGGCAAACTATTGAACTAGAGAACTGGGCATCACTAGCATTTCCATTCGCACCTGTGTCAACCATTATTTCAACGTTTACTTCTTTTTGAGAACACTTTAATATTCCAGGTAAGGTAACATGTGGCATAGCTGCTTGCAGGGAATTCGCAAGCATATGCGAAAGAATGCCTTCTTTTACTTCCCAACAAGTCTCTCCCTCTATGGTCGGGAGTTGGAATTTCCCACTGTGGTAGAGCTTTTTGGTTTGGTGGGACATTCATGTACCAAATGTCCCCCTTTATCACAGTATAGATATAACTTATCTTTTCGTCCGCATTCCTTTTCCTCCCTATTTAAAGGGCCTTTGATTACCGAACCAATTTGCATTGGTTTCACTTCAGATTTTTTCTCTGGTTTCGGAGGTGGAAAGCAGAGGCATCCCTTACACCCTTTTGCTCAGAGATTTATTGATCAAGACATTACACAAGGTCAATTAATTTGGGACAAGTTCGAGGTTGAGGTTCAACATGAGAGAGAGCATATTTTCAATTATCTCTGAACCCTCTATAGAATACAGATGTTTACTTTTGTTTTGGCCAATCAGCATCTACTATTAGGTGGTTAAAATGGGTATGATAAGAGAGGATATCTCAATTGCCAACTTTTAAGCCATAAGTTCATTGTCTATGGACTGCAAAACCAACCGTCGGTCAAAGATTGGACTGAATTCTTCTAAGTAATTTGCTCAATTAGAGATAATTGGATCATTAGCTTGAACTAACAGCACTGCCCATGATGCAGCATCCCCTGATAAATAAGAGATCAAAAATGCCACCTATGTCTGATCATCAGGGAACAAAAGGGGCCTACATTGAAAGGGAAGCTGAATTTGGGTCACAAATTATTGAAACTTTTTAGCCTCCCATGAATGATGTTTAGGAGTGGCCAAAGACACAGGAGGAACCCACATCACCACACGGTTGGTGACATCTGTTCCTGAAGATGTAGAAGTTAATACAGAGGGAGAGGCCATCCCTAGATCTGGATACTGGGCAGTGAACACCCCAGGATGAGCTTAGGAAGGCAATGGGTAAGTCTAGCATGTAACTGGTCAAATCGGTTCTCAAGTTTTGCATTTTCAGCTTGCAAAGGCACCAATTACTTTTGAACTTTATCTAGTGCTTGTCAGATTGAGGACAAGGTAGTGAGTCAGTTCTCCTTTCTGCTCAGGCATATTTTTATACCACTACTTATTTTTTCACAAGCCTGATATACTTATGCAGGAGCAGATTGGTAACCAGCACCACCATTTCCTTGATGTGGGTGAACTCGAAAGCCCACAACAAGACAAGTGGTGAGGGAGTTCGGAAAGGGACTCTGGGGAATTGAACCTGCAATTGGTGTAGAGAGGTTAGACCTAGATATTCGAGGTTGCATGAACGTAATGGCTTTAACCCCTACTCTGCTGATGGCGGAACCACGCCGTCATGAGCCAAGGGCGCCGTGTGCTCATGACGGCGTGGTTCCGTCATGCTGCGGCCGCTCCGCCCATGCGGCACTAATTCCCCGCCTGTGCGGGCGAATTAGTGAGTGGGCTGAGTAGTGATGGAACCACGCCGTCATGAGCACAGCGCGCCCGTGACTCATGACGGCGTGGTTCCGTCACGAGCATGGCGGCGCCGCGCTGAACCCCCTCCCCCCCAGCGCCGCGGTGGAATTACCGCCTAGGCCAAGGGGTTAATATGGCAAGTAAACTCTCCTGTATCGGACGGCTGAGGTCCTAAGCCTACTGGATAAGACGGAGGGGAGAGTTGAACCCTCCAGTAGGGATGCTGTGAGAAGAAGAGATGAGTTTTGAGTTTGAAACTGAGACCCTGTAAATCAACAACAATGTTAATACACACCCTCAACATAACTCTTGCAATCTTCAAATGTGTTACTTTATGGCAATGACATAAGTGTTCACCTGTGACCTCTTTTAAACAACTTCCAAAAACTATCAGGGTACATTATGATCATGGAAAGTCCCTTGGGTTGTTAAGAGATAGTTATTTCACTGCTTATCAAAGTAAAATATGCAGTTTAAAAATCTCTACAAGATGAAGAAGCATGAGCAACCCAAATCCTTGGTCTCAAAACAATTTATTTATTTCTCTCAAGAAACTGTCTACAAAAGAACCATGCTTGTAGTCAAAGTTTTTCTTGGAGGAGAGTGTGGAGAATCTTCCAAAACTTTAGAAAATGGCACCAAACAATGTCTAGGAAAATCCCCTTACCACTCTTCCTGAGCATTTTTGCTTATAAAGTATGCAGTTTCCTATCTTACTGGTCTGCTGAAGAAATGTAGGAGTAGATTCAGATGTGCAAGCAAGAATTCTGTGCAGTCTGCTTTTATATCCTGGCCACACCTTGCCATGCTATCCTTGTTAAAATCTCTTTCTCTGGTGCACGGCAGGGAGCCACGCCTGTTCATACCCAATATAGCTGTCTTGCTAAAGTCTCTTCCTATGGAGTGAGGTAGGGCAGAACTTGACCCCTGAACTTGGGGCCCAAAATGTTTAAGGCCACAGAGTATTCTTGTGTATCACTGCTCTTTTGATGCAGGCACACCCAACCTGTTAGCACAGCTCCCACCTTAGCAAAAGTCTGGGGTACAAATCAGTTGCCGAATTCTTGAGGTGACACTCCTGTAGGAGCACTGAGCTGCACCGCAAAGAAAACAGGGGGGTGGGGGCTGCTCGGTCCCCTGATACATTGTTGTCCTATATTTATTTCAGAATATTCTAACATTTATTTACAAACCATGAATCTAAATGGAACTTAATTACATAGTCGGGATGATGGCCTGAAAAACAGGCATGAATATGATCCTTATATTATTATATTATTATTATACAGCTTATAAAGTGCCTGGTTACTCCAACGGAGTGTCCCTGCGCTAGAACACCAATAGTACCTGACAGCTGGCCAGTCACCCACCCGCCCTACCGCCTAGGACCCTCAGGGAACTGCTACGAAGGCCTACTTCCGGCCACCAGGGGGTTGCTGGAAGAGCCACGTCTTATGTTTTTTCCGGAACAGAGACTCAGACGGGCACGTCCTTAACTCAACTGGGAGGGCATTCCAGGCCTTAGCAGTAAGGAAGCCAAAAGAGCTCCCTCCAGCCGTACCTTCCGAACCTTAGGCACAGTCAACTTTGCCATGCCCAAGGATCTTAGGCAACATGCAGGTCTATAGGTGGTGATAAGGGGGTGCAGGAAGCTAGGAATGTTCTTGTTAAAGATCCTCTGGCTAAAACACAAGTCCTTAAAGGTAACCCTGGCCGGTATGGGGAGCAGGTGTAATTTCCTCAAGGCCTCCCCCATCGAAGCCCACCTAGGAATATTCAGAATTAGCCGAGCTATGGCATTCTGAACCTTCTGTAGGATGTTCAGATTTTTTTGGGTCACCCCTAGGTAGTCCAGACGCCCTGCCCAAATTCAGCCAGGATGCTTCTATTGCTATGGTTAATGCATGTCTGCCCAGCAAGCGGCTAGTGACTTTCATAGGTGTGCTGATTATGCAGATGGACTGCAGAGACACTGCTGCTGAACAAACAGATTTCTGGATTCTGCTCCTCATCTAGAAATTGTAAGTTGCATCACCAACTTTCCAGTGTGCAAGATAAAGTGGCCCGACTGGGGTTTCCGTGCTACCATTTGCCTCTGCCGATATTGCAACTGAGATTAAACAGACAGGCATAAACATCATATTCAACCTCATTAATTTACTCTCGCGTTACACCTCATTGATCAAGTCCTTGATCTAAATCTGGAGGAGACAGGTTGATGCCATTAGGGGGGACTGTACAGCTAACTAGTCTTAGTTTTATTCAGTTTCCTTTTTAGTATGATATGTCCACCCACAACTGTGCAGTACCATTTCCATCAGTAGAAATTCAAAGATTGGGAATGTTTGCTATTGGCTCCAAATTCTATCTTTTTTTGTTACATCAATATAGGAAATTTAGTTTTTTCATAATAAACTTGACATTTGCAGGGCATTCTTTTTTAAGTAAAAGCAGTGGAATTCATGTCAATTTTCATGAATGTGTAAGGTTTGGTAGGCCAAATAATGTGGCCAGGCTCCTTGGAAAGTAGAAAGAAATTTGGTGTTTTAGGTGTAGTATTGAAGTTCAATAGGATTTCTGAGGAAAAAACATCCTGAGTTCCATGCAAGCGGCACTACCCTGGATGCCCATGGATCTGGGCAACCCTAACAACCACTGCCCAGGGTTTGTAGGGTTACCTGGATGGCAGGAGACCTAATGCACGAAAACACAGCTGTCCCCAATGGAGGGCGAGAGGAAATTAAGTGCTTTAGGCATAGTTTTAATATTTAGTGACAGCTCTGGGCAGAAAAACATGCATAAACCTACACAATCCACACCATCCTTGCTTCCCCAGGGTCTATATTTGTCTGAAATATCCAGGGTTGGCAGGGTTCCCTAGGTGCCGGCTGACCCAAGGCCAAAATACTTCTACCATTCTTCATAGAAAATGAGTGGAACTGGGCCAGCAGAGAGGGAATATCCCCCATTTCTGCCCTCCTGGAGTTGGGGGTTCAGAAAAATTGACTTGTAACTAGAGATGGGGGTTAACCTAATGCCTGGACAGAGTAACCTCCCATGCCATTTTCTTTTTTAGACATCAATCTCTGGTGTTTAGTGGGCTTTCTGTCCCCAGGGTGGTTATATTGTGGTATACTCTTGCCAATCTACCTCCCAGGTAGGTTAAAAAAGCTTCTCTGTTACCAGTGGGTGGGGAATGGTGGGGTGGTTAGGGCCTGTAGGAAATTGAGGGGCATATTATCAAGGGGCTTTATCTCCGCTTTTTTGGCTTTAAAAGCCAAGAAAGCAGAGATAAAATTATCTCCCTATTACCAAGCTGTCGCTAACACCAGTTAGCGACAGCTAATAGGAGATAGTGACCATCTTGGGCCCCGCTTTGCATGTCAGTGATATTTATCACTAATGACATGCAAAGTGGGCGTGCCAAGATGTTAGCGACTGAAAACAGTCGCTAACATTGCTATCTCCTATTACCAACTTTTGGAGATATTCGCGCTAAGCGCGAATATCTCCAAAAGCTAACACTTGCCCAGGAGCAGTTCTTAGCCATGTTATCCAATGGGAGGTGGATAACATGGCTAAGAGCATTTGCTCGATAATGCATGAATATCGCTGACTTTTCAGCGATATTCATGCATTGCGGCCGTTTTTTATCGCATTTGCGATAAACCTTGATAATAGCAAGGTTTATCTGCGATAAAAATCGCCGATGTGCGGCGATAATTTTTGTCTCTAAACAAGTTAGAGACAAAAATTATCTCTATTGGTTGGTAATATGCCCCTGAGTTACTGGTTGATGGGGTTAAAACCATACTCAAGTAGCAACAAAATTCTTATCAGGGTGAAACACAAGCAAACCCCAAATGAACCTGCTCTTAACCCTCTGGTAGCTTGGCACTAAAGCAGTCCGGTTTAACTTAGAGAAAATGTGTAAAGTATGTATGCAGTACTTCAAACAGTATTAAAGTGAAAATACAGCACAAGAAAAATCCCACACCAATTTAGAAAAATAAATTAAAATATAATAAAAAATGTTGGCACCGAAATGAAGAAATCCAATTAGTAGAACTGGAGACATGAATCTTACAGATTTGTGAAAAACTAGCGCTAATTAGCATAAAGTGCCAACCGCAGATATTTGGTCGCGGTAGACTGGGTCATAGTTACAGGTTCAGGCTGACCGAGATGGAGCACGGGCGGAACACAGGGACCCAGTTGCCACTTTAAGTACTGGTTGAGGAACATTGCAAGGTCCAGAGTCATGGAGCCATCGCGCAGTAGTAAGTTGGGGCTGCGATGTGAGGTCCTCCGTCGAGGAGTCATTGCACAGAGGCAGTTATGAGAACCACCTGGGCTGCAATCAAAGGTCCTGTGTCCGGGATGCATTGCGCAGCAGCGGTTCTGAGGAGCAGGTAGGATGCAATGCGAGGTCCTGCATTGAGGATGTATCGACCAGCATGGTTCTGAGAAGCTGCAAGGTCCTGCATAGGGCCTGCATCACAATGCAGTGGTTTAGATGCGTGACTGCGAGGCGATACATAAGGCTGTCTCCGTTCTGCTTGGACCACAGCTGAGCTGGCAGACCACCTTCAGGTCCACTTCCAATGACCCAGGACTAGGTGGCACCCCCTGGGAGCAAGATTCACAGCAGACAACGTCCAGTTGTTGGGTTCAAGGTGGTTGGAGCCTTTTTTTCTCCCTGAGGCTCTGATCAGGAGGCCAGTCAACTAGCCATTGAAGTCACTCTGGTGGTCCTGGGTTCAAGATGCAGGTCCAGTCCTGCCCACTTAGGGAGCAAAGCAGTAGGGCAGAAGGGTAGCAGAGTTGCATTCCATCTTATAGAAGAACATCAAAGTAGTCCTTCTTCTGAGTATCCCATATGTCCAGATGTGTACTGAAGAGTTGGGTCTGCGGGTCCACTATTTATCCTTGGTGCCAGCTTTGAAGTAGGAGATGTTTATAGAAGGTTCCACCTCCTGGAGGTGTTTGGATTTTTCTTCCTCCCTGCCCTGGCCCTAGCTTGTCTGGGGACATACAAGATTAGTGTGAAACCTTTTGTGAGTGTGCTCATGCAGAGGCTTTGTGATGTGCAAGTGTGGTAGGTGACAGCTCTGTTCCCCTATCAAGTCAGAGAGGGCCCATCCTGCCAACACCAAACACCTATTCCCCCTTTGTCTTACTGTCTGGGTGCAATACACAAATGCCAACTGCCAGCTACACCTTGTCATGCGCCTTAGGATGCAGGCTGCAGGCACCAAATGGTAGGGACAAGAAAATGCCAACTTTCTCAAAGTTGTAGTATAAGTGGAAGAATGCACACCGTCAATTCAAATCATTAATACTTTACAAATGGTCCTTTGCAAAGTTCTAAGTATGTGACCTTGGTGCATTTTCTGTCTAAGACATTCTAAACATTGAACAAAAGGTGCTGCCCACAGGGTGCACCAGTCCCTACGTGCACGATTAATGCACATAGACACAAATAGTCCAATTTCATCAATGTAATCCATACTTATCCAAATTTTAAATGCCAATATTTTATTCAAAACTTGCTGACTCCATTTTTTATTCTCATGTAATCCAAAACAAATGTTGCTCCAACATGTTATATTTCCTACATTCAGAACTGTGATAATGACATAAACCTAATGCATTTCGGCACAAGTCCCTTCGTCAGGGATCACTGTAATATGAGACATAAAAAGAGAGCATAGCAGCATCAGCAGCTACCATAATGTTGTCAATCAACAGGATAACCCAAACTCATCTGCTTCAATGTGCCACGCGACTCCAAACCAGTCTTTAATCTCTTAGTATAGCACCCGGTGAAGTGACCAATCAAGGGCTAAACATGCATGCAAATTCCCCATTGCCTAAAGAACCCCTATGAAACCACCAAGAACCCAAGTGACTCATTTTCTGTGATAATATTTAATGCACCTTCCACGTCATGCTGAATGTACCACTAAGTGATTGGTGATTGTACTCTGTGTATGGTGAAACCAATCACACTTACCCCAATGTAAACACATAAGGCACTCACAAAATGTTCATTGATTTAAAACGTCTGTTATCATATCTCAACATCAGTTCAGTGATTTTCATATTGCAAATAAAACCAAGAACTCATCTGACCTGTATGAAAAAAAAAACATGCGGTGAAAAAATTAAACCGACATTTGGGGTGAAAGAAGCATAAACCATCGTGACACGAGGTGTGCAACTGTCCTTCCCCGGAGCTGACTAGCAGCAAGCAGACAGGCCATCCATGTGTCCTCCATAAACATGAACAAGCGAATCCAAGGTCTTTTAAGCACTCAGACGGGATGCAGAGACAAACCCATGACGGAAAAATAAACAAAATGCTAGTTTATGCAGTGCTCTGCTTGCAGTAAAATGAAAAAATCAAACCTTATGACTATGGAACAGCATCACACTAAAACTTGAAAATAGTAAATCAAGCAAGTGTGTTGAGACATAACGGTGGACATTCTCAAATATTATATGAATCAAGTAAACATTCATGTGTATGTCACATTGGTATTTGCCGATATAGCTAGATGGTCTCGAAAATGAAACAATATATGAATCTCCGTTGTTCTTCCCGGGAAACAGCCTTTACAACGCAACTTTTACAATGCACTACCATTACAACGAAACTTTTACAACGCAACATCCATTACAACGCATGCAATTACAACGCAACCATTAGAAACGCATGACACTACAACGCACACCACTACAACGCATGTCATTACAACTCAGTCATTACAACGCATACCATTACAACGCATAACATTACCATCCAACACTTACCCTACTGTTGCACCCCCTGGAGTGAGAATAGTAATTTTTACCCCTACACTATCCAACACTTACCCTACTGTTGAACCCCCTGGAGTTAGAATAGTAATTTTTACCCCTACACTATCCAACACTTACCCTACTGTTGCAACCCCTGGAGTTAGAATAGTACTTTTTACCCCTACACTATCCAATACTTACCAAACATGCAATGTGATGTTATGCGTTGTAATGGTATGCGTTGTAAAGGTATTATGCATTGTAATGGAATGCGTTGTAAATGTAGTTTTTAAAATTTAGTTGTAATGGCATGCGTTGTAATGGAATGCGTTGTAATGGATGTTGCGTCGTAAAAATGCGTTGTAAAGGTATGCATTGTAAAAGTGTGCGTTGTAACCTCATACATCCTTCTTCCCAGTTGTAAACGCGTGCATTTCTTTACTTTAAATATTTTTCTTTAAATGTGTGTTGCAGGTTTTAAAAAAGCCTTATCCTGGGGTGCAAACTGACAAGAGGACAGAGTGTAAACAACATGTTGTTAACTGCTGATGCTGCTATGGTCTCTTGTTATGTCTCATAGTACAGTTACCCCTGAAGAAGGGACTTGTCCCAAAATGCATTGGGTTGATGTCATTATCACTATTCCGAATCTCGGAAATATCACAACTTTGAGCAACTTTTGTTATGGATTACATAAAAATAAAAAAATAAATCATGTTTCGAATTAAATATTGACATTTAAAATTTGGATGAGTATGGATTAAATTGATTCAATTGGACTATTTTGTCTGTGTGTATTAGCAGTACACCTAAGGACTGGTGCACCGTGTGGGCACCAGCTTTTGGTCAACTTTCTAAAAGTGGCATTTTCAGAAATTACCATGAAAGAGGGTGTTAAATTACAATTCTTTGGAGAAATACTTGGAATTCTTACCAGCTACCAATTGAACGTTATCGCCTGTTAAGTGTAAAAAGGTAACCCAATGTTATCCTATGTCAGAGGTAGGCCTTGCAGTAGTGAAAAACAAAAATTAAGAGTTATTCACTACCAGGACATGTAATAGTTAAAAGTACATGTCCAACTTTTTAAATACATTGCACCCTGTCCCATGGGCTGTTTAGCACTTACCCCAGGGTTGATTTACATGTATTAAAAAAAGGTTTAGGCTGTTTAAAAGATGTATTTGATCAGGTTGAAATGGCAGTTTAAAGACTGAACACACAGGATGCAATGGCAGACCTGAGGCATGTTTAAAAGGTTACTAAAGTGGGTGGCACGATTAGTGCTGAAGTCCCACCAGTAGATTTTAATTTACAGGCCCTGTGCACATATTGTACCACTTTACTAAGGACTTACAAGTAAATTAAAGGCTCTAATTGAGTGTAAGACAATATTACCATGTTTAACGGGGCGAGCAAAAGCATATTAGCGCTGGTTAGCAGTGGTAAAGTGTACTGAATCCTAAAAGCTAACAAAAACAGGTTCAGAAAACAAAAGGGTGAAGACACAAAGTTTGGGGATGAACTTGTATAGAGGGCCAAATCCAACAGACTCGATACTTAGATCAAACAGCAGGCGACACCCCATTCACATTCAATTTTATGGACACCAACACCAAGTGTCTAGTGAGTTTTCTGATTACCTCAGACATGCTGGCAAGGGTAAGCACCCCAATTTGTCACCCCCACCACCTGTAATTACAGGTGGTGGGGGTGACAAATTGGGGTGCTTACCCATGCCAGCATGTCTGAGGTAATGTTGACAGAAGTTGACAGAAAGACTTTCTGGTGCCTGCAGAAGGAGTGATGCAACCTGAAGACTTTATGGGCTGGAACTCCACTATAATGTCACAAACACCAAATCACTGATGTCCAGCGGACTTTCTGCTTCCTGAAGTGGACAGATTGGGTGTGATCCTCCACCATGTGTACAGAATGACTGTTTTGCTGAAGGGGGGTCCTGAGGGCAAGGCAGACCAGCACATCACACACATTCATCTCCGGTGACCAAGTTCCCAATCTATGCGCATAATTTGCAATTGCTCCTGTAGATCTTGCCATTTCTGTAAGCTTCCCCTCCTGTCTGTTTTTAAAATTAAGTTTCTCGTCAAATGATGAGCCCAGGTAAGAAAAGGCCGGAACTTTAGCTAAGTTGTGTGAACAAAGTTTATAAGAATTATGTCAGGTACGTTGTTTACCTATTTCGATTACATAAGATTTAGACAGGTTCGGTGACAAATCCATCTCACTCATGAAAAACATGAATCCATCCAGAAGGATCTGTAAACCCCTTGGTGTGTGTGAGAGAAGAACCGCATCATCCACGCATAATGGAACAGGGACACGCCTCGCCCCTATCCTAGGAGTATCAGCCTTAAGGGTTGTCAGGGAAGCATCTAAACCATTGATATATAATGTAAACAAAAAAGAGGAAAATATACAACCTTGCCTGACAACGCTTGAACATTTAAAGTGATCAGTGGTATTCCCTTCCTGGCCGTATCTGATTATAGCAGAGGTATTGGAGTGTAAGGATATTAACACATTAATTATCGCCACATCAACCCCCAAATCTCCAAGTAATTTCCATAGCTTACTACGATTCACCCTATCAAAATTCGCGTTGAGGTCCATAAAACCCAGGACCATCGCACCTGGTTTGGCTAGTGTATATTTTGCCATTAGAAGGAAAAGGTTGAGGCACTGGTCTGTGGTGGATTTTCCGACTTGAAAGCCATACTGCACCTCCGAAATTATTCGATTGGCATCTGCCCAATCTGACAGCCTATTAAGGAGGACCAGCTCCAGAACTTTCACTGTGGCGTCTATGAGAGATATAGAATGGTAACAATGTGCTGTTCCTGTCTCCCTTCTTAAAGATCAGAACGATAATGGCGGAGGACCAAGAGGTGGAGATAAATGTTGAGGCTGATGCATTTAGAACCCTGGTTAAGAGTGGAGCCCATATGTCCGGATTATGACAAAAAAGATTGGGTGGAATCCCGTCGGGCCCCGGGGCCTTATTCTGGGACAATCCTTCAATGCCTGTTCTGACTACTGCCAAAGTGAAACTAAAATGTTCCACCCTATAGAGGGAAATTGGGTTCAGTGAGTCTGAGTTACTAGAGCCATGATTGTAATATGCTTCAAAGTGTTCCTTCCATGTATCTGAGGAGATGTTATGACAAAGCACTGGTTTATCCGGGTCTGAAAAACAAGGGTTATTAATTAGCTTCCAAAATTCCAGAAACCAGTGCTATCCCTTTGTTTACATGCCTCTGCTAGTTCTTTCCAAGCTAGTTTTTGCAACTGACGTTTGCGTCCCTTAACCACCTGCTTGTAAGTACTGCTGCAGGCTGCCATCCGGGCTCTGTCATGCAGAATCTGCTTCAAGATCATCTTCAGGTCTCTAAGCGCGTTGGGAGCACTCACTGTCAAACCATCTTGGGGCTACCGCACGGGAAGAAGCTACTGGGACTGTTAGCAGGGCGTTGATTGAATTAGCAAGAAAAAGGAATGCCTGAATGGTTACTTCCCCGAGACTTGCAGATCTAATCAGGTCAAGATCTCCTGCTGGCTGTTGCTGAACAAAGATCTGTTAAAATCAGTAACGTCCACTTGTGACCACCTTAAACGCCTTCCTTGGTCTGTGGCAGAAATCGTGCCCCCAGTAATTCTGCCCAATTCAGGCTGTTGCCCTGAAATTACGAGCTCCAGGGTCAGAGGGTTGTGGTCACTAAATGGGCTGTGCTGGATATTAAAAGAGGAAAGTCTGACCAGTGAGATGGGGCAAGATGGCGGCTGGTCACTTGGCTGAGTGAGCTGGCGTTTGGGAGCTCTCCTGGACAATTCCTCCTAAGTTTACTTACATCTGTGATGGAATGAGTTGAAAGTGGTAGAAAAGCTGTGCAAATCAAAATTAGTCGTAATGCTCTGGCGACTGATACTCCTTCGAAGAGACTTGCCTAGTAGCACAGCCTGGTTGGGATTTCTGACAATCTGCGTGGGCTTTTCGGGACCGTTTCTCCGATTGCGCTGACTATGGCCCCGAAAGCACTGCCAAAGAATTTGAGCACTCGCGCTTTGATCGCGCAGTCAACCAGCCCCAGGAAAGGCTCCAGCAGGGAAAAAGAGTCGCAACCTAGCCGCGGAACAGAAGAGATGGCGGCTGGAGCCGATGGACACCCCCAGTTGATTGTTGCTGGTACGGGCAAAGGGAAGAAGACACTCTCCTCGTTCTTCAAGGCACAGGCTGGAAAAACGAAGGTAGCAGAGTCTCTTGTGAGCAGGGGGGCTAGCAAGCAGGAGCTGGCAGCCGCTGGAAAAGCCCAAGCAATGTGGACACAGAGGTGGCAGAGAGGAGCGCAGGTAACGTCTCTATTTTGAGTCCGTCTAATGGAAGTCAGCGAGTGTCTGTCCACGACCGAAGTAAATCTCAGCATATGGAGCGGGCGGTGGTCAGCACACAGTATCACAATGGGGGCGCTACAATCAATGATATGACGCTTGCTGGGGGTAGTGGAAATATCTCTGAGTCTGATTTGGAGGGTAAAGGCGAATCCAACACCATGGTGGCTCCCCCAAGTAGTGGAATTATGGGAACTGTAGTCCAGCACTCTGAAGCTCAGATTGTGGGTGATCAACAAAACTGCAATCCGCTCAGCAAAGGTGAGGATCTTATAAGAATAGAAGTTCAAGGGGCTGGCTTAAGGGACCTATGCAATGGTAATGGGCTCGGAAAGGAGCTTGAAGGGGGAGACAAATTCTACTCAAAGTCAGACCATACGGGATCATCGGAAGACAAAGGTGTGGATAAGGAGTGGACGGATGATGACAGTGACCTCACTGATCGGCGTTTTGGAGAAGGGAAAAAGGGCGGAGTATCACTTCCAGGAGAGGGTACTGTTCGTAAGCCCAAAAAACAAAAAGACCAAGGGGGTCTTATGTCAAACAAGGCCTCTGGGATAATGGGATCAATGGTATGGGATTATTCTTTCTCAACTCAGCCTGGATCTATCGGGAGTGCCGTTGTGAATGGGGCCAGTGGTATAGATGTTACTCAGGGACCCCCCTCAGAGATAACATTGTCTACCATCTACCAGATTATTGTGGCACACCGGGAAGAGACACGCCAAGAAAGCTCTCGCAACACAGGGTGCATGTCGGAAGATGCAGAAATCAATTCGGAGAGTGGCCAAAACATGCTCAGACATAGCTGCTAGGATCGTTGAGGCGGAAGAAAGGATATTGACGCTAGAGGACAACCTTGCAATACAGAAAGGCATTATGGATTCGATCAAAGCACAAAGGGACAATATGCTGTGGAAGCTGACCGACCTGGAGAATCGTGCCAGGAGAAATAACTTATGAATTTTAGGAATCCCGAAAGGTAGAGAGGGTTTGGATGCCCGACAGTTTGTCATAGAACTTTTCTCAGAAGCATTTCTGGACTTGAAGCAGTGGGACTGGCAGGCAGAGTTGCAGCGAGCACACCGGTTTCCTTTTAAGTTAAGGCAGAAGTCGCGTTCCGCTATGGATAAACCTTGGGCGATATTAATTTGTTTGAATAATTTTTTAGCTAGAGAGGGAGTTTACGATGTAGCAAGGCAGACAGGAAGAGAGTACGGAAGGACTGTGAGTTTTTTGTCAGACCCGCTTTTTGTCAGGCATCAGTTGAGTGGAGGTGGCAGCTCTGAAAGCTAATCGTGGCATTTCAAGCAAAGGGGGCGCAAGCCTTTTTGCTTTATCCATCTAAGCTGAAAATAATATTTCAGGGTCAGACACGATTTTTTCTGTCGTAAATTCAGGCAAATGAATTTTTTTATTCTATTTAGAAAGTATTAATGCATTAATCCTCTTCTTTTTTTCCATCACAGGGATTATCTTTGCTTAGGAAATGAGGTGGGGGATGAGCTAATGAAAAAGGGGATTTTTTTTTTTGCTTGTTGGTATTGTATTGGTTGTAGTAGCTCAGATTCCTTCTCAGGTTAAAAATGGGGGAAGAGTCCAGGGGAGAGCGGGAGAGCTAGTTTGTACCATCACAAGGACCTTGGTTCTGTTGCCTCACAAGGGGGTGGAGTGTTGGGGTGGGTCAGGGGTTGGGTCGTGGTAAGGGGAAGGGGTAGGTGGGGGGTTAAGGGGGTGGTGTTCGGGGGGGTCATTGAGATTTGGTCTCTAACTGTAGTCATGGCAATTGCAATGTGAACGGTGATGTTGGAACAGAGATAATGAGTAAAAGTGGTGGCACTAACATAGTATTATTATTTGGTGAGTTGAGCTCAGGATTTATGTTTTTCTTAAATGAGGCAGGGTAGGCTGCGTATCAGTACTTGGAATGTCTGTGGTCTAAATGATGGCAAAGAGCGAGGGCTTCTATCCAAAGTTCTACAAACTATGCAAGTGGAGGTTCTGTGTTTACGAGTAACACATATTCCATGGGGGAAGCGGGAGTGTCTGAAAGGGTTAGGCTTGGATTTAGTAGCCTGTTCAAGACAATCATCGATGATCAGAGGTGTTGCCATATTGCTAAGGCGGGGAGTCGGGATCTGTAAAAGAGTTAAAGAGGATAGAGCCGGTAGATGGGAATTAGCTGAAATTATGATTAATAATAGATCTATCAGTACAATTTATGGCTCAAATCTAGATGACCCAGAGGTTATGAAATTTCTAAATGATGAGCTAGCATTGTGACCACATCCACTTATTGTCTTTGGGGATTTAAATATTCATTTGGCAGGTAATTTTAATTTGTCAAGTAATCAAGAATACCTGGGGAGGAAACCGAGAGTTTTTAAGGCTCTTCAAACTCTAGTATCTGAACACAGGTTGGTTGATGTTTGGTTCAGGCATAACAAAGATGATGATGGCTTCACGTATTACTCCGCCCTCCATAATAAAATGGTCCGTCTGGATTACCTTTTTATGTCCGACCAGCTGGTAGAGGAAGTATCTATTGAAACTCCCCCAAGAATATTATCTGACCATAATTTGTTGATAGTAGAATGTCCCTGGGAGTATATGGATAGAGTTCGTAGGCCATGGACATTTGAAAGAAAATTATTGCTGGATCAATCGTATCGGGAACATATGTCTCTATGGACAATGTAATATAAATAGAAAGACTGCTTCTGATTGTATAGTGTGGGATACATTTAAAGCTGCAGTACGGGGTAAGACTAAGAGCTTTGCGGCTTATCACTGGAAGATGGTTCAGGAGCAGACTAAGGGGTGCGTTGGGAAGCTGCGGGTAGCAGAGCTGGAGCTAACGCAGAATATTAAGGATGGCCATAATACTGATCAAAGCCAACAAGCGGTGGCTATTATCAAATGAAGATTATTAGAATTCTTTGGGGAAGACTTGGCCGCAAAATATATTCAATATCGTACCATGATGTATGAGTTTGGGGAAAAATCTGGTAGAGTCCTTGCTAAAAGGTTACAGCAGAGAAATATAGCAAACAGAATTCTTAGAGTTCAAGATCAGCATGGTCAGATTCAGGATACACCGTAGGGGGTTATGGAGGTGTTTGAAAAATTCTACACTCTGTTATATAAGAAAGAGAGCACTGTGGTATCTAGTGAGTCTTCGGCGGTGGGGTTCCTGCAAGATATTGATACTCTCAAAATTACAGCAGAACAGAATGAGAATCTTTCAGCACCAATTACATGGTAGGAGGTTGAAATGGCCATAAAATCTCTAGCCAATGGGAAGGCCGCCAGCCCTGACACGATCCCGTTAGAATTTTACAGAGCTTTGTCTCAAGAAATTCAACAGGATGTTCTATCAGTTTTCGGGAGGCGCAAAAGGGTGTCATACCCGAATCCTGGAGGTGAACAACTATGGTTCTCTTTAAGAAAAAAGGTAAGCCGGAGTTAAATCCCTCATCTTATCACCCTATTTCGCTTATCAATACGGATAGCAAGGTTTATTCAAAAATATTAGCCTCTAGACTTGCTGAAGTTATTACACCATTAGTTTCTATATGACAACATGGGTTCATTCCCAGAAGGGATACGGCTGACCATGTTAGGCGGGTCATCGCTCTGCTGGATTGGGCGCAGGCCACAAGGTCGCCCCTGGGGGTGATCCTGGTGGACACCGAGAAGGCATTCGACAGGGTCTCCTGGCACTTCTTGTGGGCAGTGCTTCGCTGGAAAGCGTTCAGCACAGAGTTTATACAGGCATTACAAGCACTGTACATTTCGCCAGTCGCAACAATTCGTATCTCAGGGCAGGAAACAAGGATATTTAACATCAGTCGGGGCACCAGACAAGGCTGTACCTGTCCGCCTTTGCTTTTTGCTTTGTACATTGACCCTTTTTTTGGTAAAATCGAAGGGAATCAAAATATTTTGCCGAATAGGGTCAATGGTACAGATTATAAGACTCTAGCTTATGCGGATGATATTGTAGTTTTAGCTAGGGATGTTGCTCAGGCTTTTGCGACTTTAAAGACGCTCGCAGAGCAATTTGGCGTAACCTGCGGTTATAAATTGAATATCGAGAAGACAGATTTTACACTCCCAAAGTCCCTATTGTCACTGAAGCAACATATCTGGGGGTTAAAATCACTGCCTCAGTTGCTAGTATCCCCGATTTGAATATCCTGCTAGTGGTCAAATCTATAAACATCAAACTAGAAAGATTAGACCATTTGCATTTGTCGTTATTCGGCCGCTGTAATATACTTAAAATGCTGGTACTTCCAAAGTTTATGTATTTATTTAGAACCATGCCCTTAGAATTCTCTCAAGTATGTCTGGCTAGGGCTGAAAGGATTTGTTTTAGAATTCTTTGGGGCCATCGCCGGTCGCGAAGGGCTGCTAAATGGATGCGTCTCCCTAGAGACCGTGGGGGTTGGGCGGTTCCCAACATACTATTGTAATATTGGTCATCCATGTTACAACATTTTGGAGTGCTTTTAGTAGAGGACAGGGCTGATGTTCCGTTAGCTAATAGACCGATTATCTATGAAATAGGTCTGGGAGAGGCGGCAAAGGGCATTCTAGTTCGGATATTGTAACCAAGGTATTTTTAAAAAAACGAGGTTCAAAGTAATTGGTGCTGTGTACTCGATTTGGCTGAAAATTTGTCGTAAATTAAAAAAACTCCAAATGTCAATGCTTATACGCCGTTTACGGCTGTTTGAATTCTGCCACCGATATTTCAGTACCAGGTAACTTTTAGATGGCAGTGGCTGGGTTTGAAGGTTATTGGTGATTTGTGTTCGGAGGGGAAAATGGCATCCTTTTCCTTTTTAAGGGAGAAGTTTCACCTAAATAACCATGATTTCTTAAAATGTCTCCAGATTAGAAGCTTTCTTGATAAGCATCGAAATGAGGTTTATTTCGGTGTTTGAAAAGATATCTAAGGTCGAGTTAGCTCGAAGAAAGGCAAGAATAGGTATAATGTATCAATATCTCCTATCTGGTTTCCCGGATGATATCGAGGCTCAAAATACTAAGTGGGAGAGAACATTTGGCAAGATGAGGGTCGATATCGGTCATACTTTAGAACTGGCCAGTCAGATTCTAGTTTCTGGAAGCCTACGGACTCAATGTTATATGGCGGTGTTTGATTTATACTACACACCTGCGAAGCGAAGATTGCAAAGTGGGGGGGCGGAAGGGCGATAGCTGTGGTAGGTGTGGGCTTCAAGCGGATGATGCAATTCACATGTTCTACCTGTGTCCTAGTCTGGGTGAATTTTTGAATGAAATTGAGTACTTTATAAACTCAGTTTTAAAAATCCCGGTTGTAATTTCCCCAGAACTGGTTATAATGGGATATGAGGATACCGGGACGGGCGGTAGATCCAGGTACATTGCCGCTTTCTTGTTTGTAGCACTGGGAATGGTTCGGCTGTGCATCACGTCACAATGGATAGCCCCGGAAGCCCTAAATTTTTTAATTGGAGATCTAGGATGCTCGCACTGTATAATCTGGAGTACTTTCTGTATCTTTTAAGGGGGAAAAAGGGGAGGAAGATGGGTACTAGAATATGGCCCCCTATCAAGGAATGGTCTCAGGGATAATTGGTACATATTAGATCGTTCAATTGCTGCCGGCATAGGAATATAGGTATATGTTCTATCATGCTTGTCATCTTTGTTTCTTTTATGTTTATCTTTGGCTTTTTGCTTTTCTAGGTTCTACAATGGATTTTTAAGTTTATGTCATGATGTTTCTGTATCATTGCCTTTTTTCTTTTTGTATCTCTGTATATTGTGTTTGCCATGACATGTGTCAACAATCAAATAAAGAAAAAGACTTAAAAAAAAAAAAGGATATTAAAAGAGGATATAACTTCATCATGGAAGATGATACAAAAATAAAATCAATGATTGTTGAGCAGCCCTAACCTTTATATGTCGGGAGGAAGGAAAAACCTGGGGGAATAGCGTGCAAGTCCATTGTGTATAATAAGCTATTGTTATTAAGGAGGGCATCAAATCCCGCTCATCAGTGGTATGTTCAATGTGCATTCCCTCGCTAATAGAGCAGTTTGACCAATCTTGGGGGTTCACAGTTAGGTTGGGACACAGATGCCAATTAAAATCTCCCACTAGGAGCAGTTGAGCGTGCATCAAACCTTCCCCCTGTAGCTGCTCGAGATACTCTCTTAGCTCTGTAATACTTGCCGACCCATGATGTTGCCGTTTTGCTCGTTAAAGTAAGCCCTTGGACGACTAGAGAATCCTATGCCAAGGGCTTCATAATGCCTTGAAGCTTCAGGTCTATAAATATAATTAGCCCCCCCCCCTCTTGCTCACCTAGAGCTAGAATCCTCTGCCGAACGGAAAAACATTTATATTCCTTGCAGAAAGAAGGCGTTTTTGGGAACCGCCTTTACAACAAGGTTTTTACCTCTTTAAGCCTTTACAACGCATTGTTAGCGCAGATTTTTTACCGCAAATATTCATTTAAAGCGCATGCCAATGCAACACCTTTAAGGTAAGTTGGGGGTAGTGGGGGGTCTCCCCCCAAAAATACATCGTTTTTAAAAATACAAACAATGCGTGCTATTGGCATGCATTTAAAATGCATTTTTGAGGTAAAAACGTGCGCTAACAATGCGTGTAAAAGGCATGCCAAGTTATTGCATGTGATGTACCGTCGTACAACCGTATTTTTAGGCTCCCACATTTCCTGTAAACTGATTTTTTGAAAATCCCTACTAAAACCAAGCCACTGTTCATCTGAGAATTTTGAGGCTGTCATTCCCGCTGCTACTTAGATACCAAGAACTAGAGTGGGGGGGTCTATGCTTTCCCTCGCCATTATCGAGGGGCATTTCACAGTCATCACCTCTACCCTTGCCCTCTCGCTGTCAATCTATCTCATTAAGATCTCTCAGGGGAGCAAAACGGTTAAGTGACAACCATGCACCCCCTGGGGGAGGAACAGCCACTTCCAGATGTGTATAGTTACGTGAGGGTTTAAAGCTAATAGGGGGCCTGTAAAAAAAACTTATGGCAATGGTTTTATGTCTGAGTCGAGAAAGGATGGATGTGTGGTATAGCATAGAATTATTATTATTTTTTTTTTTTTTTTTTTTAAACCTTTATTGTACAGGGAAGGCTCACAAATACGGGCCTACAACCCAGCGGGCCGGCCACCACAGATAAGGAGCATAATCAACAATACAGAGACGCATACAGAATATCACAACAAATCATACAGGAAATAAGGGCTAAAAGCCATATAGCAACCAGCAGGGACAGGATACGAGAAGGTTGATTTTCTAATATATAGAAACGGGTACAACAGGATAATAAACAGGTAGGAAGTCTCGGAGGGCCGTGGTGGGCCGCGAACAGCCATGATAAAAGATACAGGATAACTCAATAATGACAAATACCTATCGGTAAGGGCAGAATATGAGTCGCACAGGAAAACAGTGGCAACTGCCGTTCAACGCCACCCACCACAATAAGAACATATCATATCAAACAGAGTCGAAAAAAGCTTATCAAATAAAGCCCTCCGTCACACAACCCAGGGAATAAGGAAAAAAAAACCCCACGAGAGGGGGGAAGAAGGGGGGAAAAAGAGGGAAAAGGGACAAAAAGCGAAAGGAAGAACGCCACCCCAGCATGTGCCCCATGGCAAACGAGGCCGGAAACCACAAATCGGTATACAGAACCGGTAGTAACCAGAGCCAAATTAAATAGTGAGCCAAAGTCACAATAAGACCCAAGGCCAGCGCATCAAGAACAACCCACCCAGGGGGACACATGCTGAGACCGCGTCCCGAAAAAGAGGACACACAAGAGCCATAGAACCAAAAAATAAGAAAAAGGAGGGGAAAACCCCCCCCCCAAAGAAATGACAGACCCCCCCCACCCCGCAAGCCCACCCTGCACCCCTGCAGAAGGCTATGGCCCACCCCCCAGCAGCGTGCCTGTCGCCCTAATCAGAACCCGAAATATAGAAGGGCTAAAGCAAGATAGAACCATAAAGACAAAAAAAAAAAAAGGGGGGGGAAAGAAGGAATAAGGGAGAAAGGAACACGGGAGAGGGCCATATAACAGAATCAACGGCTCCCACCCTCCCGTCCGAAACATCAGTGTCCACGGGAAGACGAAGAATTGAAGGATACAGAGCAGGAATACGACAAAAGTCCGACATGGTCATACCATACTAATCGATCATCCAACCATTGCAAGACAACAGTCCACAAAGGCAAGATCGTCTCATCCCTGTCCTTTTCTTTCCAAATCTGTAGCAGTCCGCCTCACGAAGAACCAGACCACAAGGAACAGGAGGCAGAGAACAGGGAGGTCAAACTTCAAACCGCATAAGATGTTCCGTGCACCACTCGAATGATCCGGAGCAGTCAGAAACCATTGTACACAAGGCAGGCACAGTTCCGAAGATGATCCGAGGAAAGTCGACCCAGCGGAGTCAGCACAGGATCTACGATCGGCCATTCGAGGAGATGAAGAACAGGAAGAACCACCAAGACCGGCCCGGACAGGACCCGGCCCACCGACCCACAGCACAGGAGAGGACACATCACGATGGAGGGCAGCGGAACTCCGCACATCAGCAGAAACGGCAGCCACCGGGTCCACAATTTCCAGGATAGAACCAGCCGCACCTAGCAGCGACGTAGCCGCACACGCCAGGGGGGGCTCAAACGGCCCAGCGAAACGAGCCTCCTCCAGGTGAACAGCGGGTGCGGCCACAGGAGTATCCCAGGAGCGCAGGGCGGCGAGGATGTCCTTAAGTGTAGGAACACCTTTACAGTATCCGGTTTCTGTGCCACATCGTGGACCACCGCCGCCCATCTCGGCCCGGCTGAGATATACAGGGTCGGCCGCCATCTTGGAAGCCCGGCGGGGTCGCAGCGATCCCCGACCCCCGACCGGGCCACAGCAAGGCAAACGGAATTCAGTCGACCACCAGCAGAGGCACGTCCAGAGCAGGAAGGGGGGCCACCAAAAGAAGGAGGATCGCCGGCCCCCCAATGCCGCCGGCCCCGTTCTCCGAGTCCGGGCGGAGGCACTCAAAATGGCCGGACCGGAGAACAAAGGGGGGGACAAGCCACAATTACGGTCAGTCCCATCAACAGAAGGCAGCGCCTCCACCCCAGGCCGCGGGACCGCCTGATCAAACCAGAAAGCTGCGACCGGCCTCTCTGCACAACCGCCTCGTCGGCCGAGTCCACTGCGCCATCAAGGGCCGGCCATAGCGTAGCGCCCCGTCCGGGCGCCGCCAAGGAGATTCAGGCCAGTCCGCTCCGGAGGTTCCGAAGCGAGCGAAGGCACAGTTCCGGAACCACGGCACCCAGAGACAACCGGAACAGACGGTAAGTGTCTATAAATCGCCGTAGATCCACAGCGTAGCAGAAATTGTCTTCCCGGGGCAGGATAAAGGCAGGATTTATGTTTCGAACAGGAAAGTTGACGGAGCCGAGCTAAAGCGCGGCCATCTCGGACGCGAGCTTGGCTCCTCCCCCCTAGCATAGAATTTTAAGGGGTGGTTCCGGTAATCTGAGCGTGATTACCATGCAGTCACCATCAAATATTTTTCTAGAGTGCCCAATCCATGAGACCCACCTAGTCATCAGAATATGCCCATAATCTGCCATATTTAGCTTAACGTGTTTGCTTAACCAATGAGTCTCCTTATTAATTAATAGGGTGGTTGCCTTGTCCCTCATGGTGCTGGTGACCTGCTTCCCATGTCAGGACCACTGTCTAGGGGTAGCAAGCTGGTGGGAGATCTAACACTGGTAAACCATTGGTGTTTTGGGCCAATGCACTGTCTGTAGAATTTATACATTGCTGTAGGGAAGGGCATCGGTGATTCCGCAGCAAGCTACTTTGAGGGTTAGATAATGGGTGAAATGGAGGGACTAAGCCCTGTGCCAAGGGCCCTGAAGCAGTGGTCGGCACTATAGGGGTCTGAGCGGCAAGAGGGGCCTCTGAGAGGAGAATTGTGGGTGGTACCACTTGTGGTTTCAAGACTGATGTTTGAAAGGCCTGGGTGAAGGAAACCATTGCTTTTTCAATGCTACCAAGTGCAACATTGGACTCGGTCAAGGCTTTGGTAATTTCACTACAAAATGTAGACAACAGGCCAGACAATATTTCCGCTATGTTTTGCTTTAAGAGACCCCAAAATTCTTCAGTGCCCACACCCTCCCCCAACTTAACAATTTCTACTATCTTGGTTGTTCTCCACAACATCTTGGGTGCCGGGGAGCCTTTCAAGTCTGCTTTTTAAAAGTGATGTTAAAGCCCCTAATGTGCATATTGCGCCCTAGTATAGCTTTACTCTGGCCAATAGGCGCAGTGCCTTACAGAGGTTGACCCATAGCTCCAATCAGTAGCTTGTCCATAGGAATATCTGTTACTGAGCACGAAGGCTCCTCCGGTGTGGGAAGCAAAACTCCACCTATGTCCAAGGAGAGACGCCTCTCCGCCCTGTCTATTTCTTGTGTGATTGCGCCCACTGCTTTGGCAAAGAAAGAGTCAATAGTACCGTGTTTAGGGCCGGGGGGGGGGGGGGGGGGGGGGGGCTCACAGGACCTGCTTTCAACTTCGCATTTTTTGCCTAAATTATCTTAATTAACTTGGAGCGCCTCTCACTTCCAAAGGCAGATGATAACAGGAAATAACGTCGATATCAGAGGTAGCGACCAGGTACTCACATGAAGTTGATTGATGTCCTTGTCATTGTTCAACAAAATATCTGTGTGTAGTTTGTGCTGGGTTCGAATGGTGGTGAGACGGCGGGGGTCAGCACCAAGAGCCGTCGAGTCAAAGGACCAAGGGACCAGGCCCAGCCCAGCCTCTACCGACCGCGGACGGGCGCAAATGTGCCTGCTCTTGACCCGGGCGCATCCGCATGCTTCCTGCGCTGCCGGAGCCCCGAACAGCTTTAGTGCACCTCCTGGCACTGGTGACGTTGAATGGTGACGTTGGCGGCAGCCGGGCAGGCTGGAGGCTGTGGTCCTGCACCCCCGCAGAGCAGGAAACAACGGAAAGGGAGCAGACCAGCTTTAGTGCACCTCTTGGCACTGGTGACGTTGGCGGTCACTGGGCAGGCTGGAAGCTGTGGTCCTGCATCTCCCCGCCAAGCAGGAAACAACGGAAACAGGCAACCTGTATATTGCAGCATGATAGATCTCTAAGAGGTAGATTGCACTTTACTGTATTGTAACGTTTGTACAGTACTGTTGTGGTATAAAAGGGCTCTCCAGTGTGGTTAGATAAGTGGCTATCACTTTGTTCTATTGGGTTGGTAAAGTTTGGGCTTATAGTGTGGCCTACATGCCAAGTGTTCAATGTCCTATGCAAGCTTTGAAACAATGCAAAAAATATGTTGTGGCAAACTTGTGCACCCAAGCATCATGTGAGACAGAAGTGTGTGTAACACCTATAACCAGCACCTACAGCAACACTTTCAGATACATACCAGCCATGAGGGAAGAGGAAGACTGCTGTCTAATAAGCCTCAAACCTTTAAGACACAGTACATCCACTTACATTTGAACAGTCCAGAAGCTACTGCACCATTCCTCAAATGAACATAGTTTCACATTTTGACTCCTTAATTGAGGAGCAAAGGAAAGGGTGTATTTTACACTCCCAGAGAGAAAAAATAATAATTGTACAGTGATTAAGATCACCCAATACATGTACACACAGACAAATGCGTGTGCATCCACCCACACCCACAGACACACACACACACACACACCCACACTCAAATGTTAAGACTAGTAGGACTAGGTCCAAACCTCCTGCTCACAGAGTTCCTATCATGCCAGGCCTCTCAAGCTATGCTGTTTCCTGTATCAGCTTCCTAGAAATCTCCCAGCAAGTCTAGGAAAATGACAGCAGTACTGTGGGCTGGACTTATTTGCTTATTTATTTATTTATTTATTTATTTATTTATTTATTTATGTGTTTGTTTGTTTATTTATTTATTTATTTATTTATTTGTTGAGTTTTATATAGCGCTGGCTAGACCCGAAGGTATCAGAGCGCTTTACATGAGGTACCACAAAGTTACAAAATTACATCAGTTAACAGGTTACATAAGTTACTAGTAAAACATTTAAAGAGCATAGGAGATTAGATAAATGGAGTGTAGAAAAGTAGGGGGTAGGGTGAAGGGGTAGGAGGGAGATATGATGTCGAGACAAAGGAAAGGCTGCCCCAAGTCCGGCTGGGTAGGTGACGGCCTAGGGGGAAGTCCACGGCCCATCTTCTCTTTAGCTATCAGGTAGCTCCACCGGGCATTGGCCAAATAGCAAGGTCTTAATTAACAAAACATTTTAAAGAGCATAGGAAGACAAGATAAATGGAGCGTAGAAGGGTAGGGGGAAGGGTAAAAGGGTAATAGGAGAATACGACTGAGGGACAAAGGAAATTCTGCCCAAGGTCCGGCTGGGTAGGTGACGGCCGACGGGGAAGTCCACAACCCATCTCCTCTCTAGCTAACAGGTAGCTCCACAGGGAATGGTTCAGCTAGTTAGGTCTCAACGGTCGGAGGAAGATCTCAAAATGTATGTAATGATGGGTGAGCCAGGTGAAGGAGGATGGTGGGGGAGCACCCCTAGCCACGCTAGTGTAAGCTCGATGTGCCAGTCCAAGGTGTCCGGTGTGGGTGGAGGGGCTTCTCTATTTGCTGCAGTCCGGTGGAGTGAGAAGGGGGAGGGTGGAGGAGGGGCTTCGAGAGTGAGGATTAGAATGTAGGAGACGGCCATGTCGAGGTCAGGCACCTGGGAATTTTGAGATCCCTCGACCGCAGTATCCTGATGATTCCAGAGGACAGGGTAAACTGCTTAGTAGTCTCTACAGATTCACTTGGCCCCATCAGTTCCTGCATTAGTAGAGATCTTATGTGGCTCACACGACTGCCATGTTGTGGCCTCATGAGGAAGAGATAGCTGCCATTTTAGGGTCAGGCAGGGCTCCCTTAGGATGGCCTCCCCACTCCTTGCCTTTTGCGTGTCGTTTTCTACCTACGACGATACGCACACTGGTATTTCATAATTTTAATACAGCGATACACATGCTTTGTTGTTGAAGATTAAAGTACAGTGGTACGCTCGTCTCATATTTCAAGGTTTAAATACAGTGATACTCACATGCTTTGTGCGTTTCGTGTACTACCTACAACGACACGCACGCTTGTACTTTCAAAATTTGAACACAGCGCACGCTTTGTTGTTGAAGAGTAAAGCACAGCTATATGCACGCTTTCAATCCAATATTTAAATACAGTGATACTCACATGTGTTTTTTTGCATTTCATTTACTAGCTACAGCGATACGCACGGTTTAATTTTATGGTTGTAATACAGCGATACGCACGCTTTGCCCTTGAAGACTAAAGTACAGCAATACGCATGTTTCTTATTTCAAGATTTAAATATATCTACACTCATTTTAAAATTGGAATTTTAAGCACTTTATTATTTATTATTTTTACAATTTACTCAGTGACGTGCATGCTTGGATGCATTTTGTGTTGCATTTCATAATTAACAAAATATTTTACAGTGATACGCATCTTAAATTGTTGTGTTTTTCATGATTTGAGTAGCATTCACTATTCTGCAACTACTTTATACACGCTTACATTTTTAGTTATTCCAGGAACATATATGTTCGTTTACATTTATTTACATTGTATAGTATTGTGAATTCTATTTATTTTTGCTTCAACATACACATGTAATCTAGGTTTGAAAAATAGGTACTTGTTTAGGTATTATGAAAAAATCATCTAAGAGATAAGTAAGTTTACACTTATATTTTGCAAATTGTATTACATGTATTTACATTTGATTGCACATGTTTGGTGCACTGCAGAATGTTACTGCAGCTCAATTTTTCTTAGCTTCTCCAGGCGAGCCTCCGATCAAGTGGAAAAAAATGGAAAAAAGTTTTTGAATGGTATGCAAGGGTATGTGGTGCATCTTTAAGTGCTGAAAGAAAGACTTCTCTTTTGCTTCACTGTTTAGGTTCGGAAGGCCAGTATGTTTTCAATCATTTACCCGAGTTAACTACTTTTGAAGCAGAGGGTTTGAATACATATGAAATGAGTATATATAAATTAGATAAGCACTATCTTCCTAAGATAAGCACAATTTTAGAAAGATATCATTTTGGTAAAAGAATGCACATGAGGAGGAAACCGTTGAGGGTAATTTAACTGATTTGAGAAAGTTAGCTTAATCGTGCAAATTTGAAAATCTAACAGATGAATACATACGAGATCAATTCATGCTGGGTTGTAACATGGACAAGGTTAGAGAGGAACTGTGGCCAAGAGATTAAACCACACTCGATGAAGTTGTAGCTGTTGCCAAAAGAATGGAACTCCTGTTGAAGCGTGTAGCCATCATTAATAAAGGCAAGCTAAATGATGGTAAATTACATAATGTTAATGAAAGGAAAACTGTTTCCAAATCCAAGGATAAAGAGAAATATTAAGTAAACAAAGGAAAGTTTGTAAATACGTCAGTATCCTTGAGATGTTATAGGTGTGATAAAAGTGGGCATCTAGCTAATGATATAAGATGTCCTGCCCTCGGTAATATTTGTAATAAATGCAAGAAAAAGGGCCATTATGCATCTGTATATAAGAGTAAACCTCTTCCAAGGGTTAAGAAGGTAGATATTTATGATGATGAAGGAGTGAATACTAGTTCAGATGATCTTGAATGTGGTCAGATTGTTTCTGAGATTGAAAGTGTTTCTGTAAAGAAGTTGTGTCCCTTTGATGAAATATTGGTTGACGGTGCTTGTACGCGTGTTTTTTTTACTCTGGGGTTAAGATTACCATTGTGTCAAATGACTTCTACATGAATAACCTTAAGCACAAAATCAAATTGTTTAAACCTGACATCACTCCCCTAGCCTATGGTGGAGAACCAATAATATTGCATAGTTATTTTATGGGACTAATTGAATATCATGGCAGAATGATTTCAGGGAAGATTTTTGTGTCAAAAAAGGGGGAAAGCATTATCAGCTGGAGCCATCAGGG
Organism: Lissotriton helveticus; assembly: GCF_964261635.1. Lineage (NCBI taxonomy): Eukaryota > Metazoa > Chordata > Amphibia > Caudata > Salamandridae > Lissotriton > Lissotriton helveticus. The sequence continues at coordinate 1,379,848,494 of NC_136059.1, forward strand.
TGACCTGGGCGTATAAAATAAAACTTAAAAATAATTCTGTTCCAGTAACTTGTAAGGTCAGAGGTGTGCCATTGTCTATTAAGGATGAGATGGAGAAGAGATGGAGAATGAAATAAATAGGCTAAAAAATAATGGGATTATTGAAGAGGTGGAAGGAACTGAATGGCTATCTCCGGTTTTGCCGCTCACAAAGCTAATTTCGATTTGTGTCTATGTATAGATTTGCGCCAGTTGAACAAAAGCGTAGTCGTGGATAATTACCCTCTTCCTAATATAAACAAATTGCTGGAGTTGTTGGGAGGTGCGAAGATTTTTAGCACTATTGACCTGTCATCAGCGTACCATTAGATTGAGCTTGAGCCATCTTGCAGGGACCTCACGGCATTTATCACACCATTTAGTACTTTTCATTTTATCGGGATGCCTTTTGGGCTTGTTTCTGCATCGTCTGTTTTCCAACGTGCGATGGAAGGTATTCTTAAGGGTGTTGATGGTATGTGTATTTATCAAGACAACATACTTGTCTATAGTGATGATATGGAGCAACATGATGCTCGTCTTAAGTCTGTTCCTGCGAGATTGAGTGATGGTTACCTAACCATTAAAATGGAAAAATGCAAGTTTAGATTGGATTCATTAAACTACCTTGGTCATAATATCTCTGGTAGTGGTGTAAGGCCTAAAGAAGACTTGGTTAACACTATCCGTAATTTGTCTTCTCCTACTTCAAAAGAAGAGCTTATGAGTTTTCTGAGGATGATAGAGTACTATGCTAAATTCATCCACGGATTTGCAGAGTTGACCTCAAATATGAGATCACTTTTAAAAAAGGAATTTAGTTTTGTCTGGTCTGAGTTGTATCAAAAGGAATTCTCTATCATTAAGGAAAAATTATCCAATGCTCCTTTCTTACAGAGCTTTGATACCAAACTCAAATTTATTTTAACTACGTATGCGAGTGAGAAAGGGCTATGGGCTGTTTTGCAACAGTTTGGTCCATATGGTAAGAAAACTGTCATGTTCCTTTCACAAAGTTTGAGGGAGCCTGAAACAATATACTCTGTTGTGGAGCGTGAATCTTTGGCCATTTTATGGGCGGTAAGAAAACGTGGGGTGTTGATTTTGAGATAAGATGAGATCACAAACCTTTGGTGGTAATTTTTTTAAGTAAGGGGTTAGATATGATTTCTAGTCACATAACTAAATGGATTATTGCGCTTCAAGAGTATTCTTTTTCTCTCAAGTATATTCCAGGTGCTGATAATAAGATCGCTGATGTTTTTCACAATTAGTCTCAGGTGAATGTGGTGAGGATGACGAAGATGATGAGAGTAGTGAGTGGGTTTGTGCAGTTGAGCTCAGTCATATTTCTGAAGAGAAATGGTCTAATGAGGTAGCTCAAAATGTTACTCTCAAAGAAGGTATGACTTTGTTTCATGGTAATTGGTCAAATGTAAAATGTGGTTCTGATGCGACCAAACCTTTTTGGTGTGTGAAAGATGAACTTTCGGTTGATAGAAACATTCTGTTTTGTGGTTCTCGATTAATACCTCCTGTGAGTCTCAGGAAAGAGTTGATACATTTAGTGCATGTTGGGCATCCTGGTATCACTAAAACTAAAGAAAGGTTGCGCTTATCATACTGGTGGCCAGGTATGGATATACTCATTGAGAGAGAAATTTGTGACTGTGTTCCATGCAGTTTGAGTGACAAATCTAAATCACCTAGGGTGCAACCAATGATTGTGAGGAGTCGGCCTAAATGTCCATGGGATGATATTGCATTAGACATTTTAGGACCCATTATTAGCTCAGGTTCTCAAGTTTTTCTGTTAGTAATAACTGGCATGTACTCTCGTTGGCCTGAGGTATTTTTCCTGTCTAATACTGATTCAGCATGTATTAGCAAATGTTTTAAAAAATTGTTTTCAAGAGAAGGAATGCCCAAGTCTATTTTATCGGACAATGGCGTCCAGTTTGTCTCTAAGGAAATGATGGAATTTTTAACATCTGGTGGCATCTTGCACAAAAAAATGTTCTCTCTGTCATCCCAAGGCCAATGGGATGGTGGAGAGGTTTAATAGGGTACTTAAAGAAACCATTACTCTTGCAAAATCTCTGGCTTAGATTTGAAATGTGAAATTCTCAAAAAAATTGAAGAATATAGAAGAACACCTCATTCCACTACAGGGAAGACTCCATTTTTTTTTTCGCAAAAGGGTACTCAAAACGCATCTTGAACCTTGTCGGGTCAATAATTATAGTTTAAGCAAGGGTAAAGAATGCAAGTGTAATGATGATGATCTTCAAGAAAAGGAAGGTCATAAGGCTCTGCAAAGAAAATTTCATTTTGATAAGAGAAAATCTGTTAAATTATTGAAGGTTAATGTTGGAGATTTGGTGTGGCGATTAAAAAACCTGGGCTGATGGGGAACACATGCTCAAAATATTTTAAACCCATGCTAGTCATTAAGGTTTTTAGGAATGTTGTGAAGACACAAGATCATCATGTGTGGAACCTCAATAGAGTTGTTGTTGTGAAAAATGGACATGTTGTATTGGATGATGATAATCTTAATCATCGTTCTAAACTTCTTAAGGATTCTATAACAAAGAACTTAGTTGCTCCAAGAGGTTGTGATCTCTGGCGGTCATCAAGAATATCCAAACGCCAATGCTGTCTTAAGGAGTATGTTTAGCATTCATGAGTGTCATCATTTTGTAACTCTTTATCAGTTTTAGATGTATTAGTTTTTCTTGTAGGTTGTGTTTTTTTATTTTAAGGAAGGGAGATGTGTGGTATTCTCGTCTATGGTCATAGTCTTTCTTTCCCTCATATCTTCTATGGTTTCCATGCTTCACATTGTAGAATGTCAATATGTCATAGTGTTGTTGGTTGAAACTGAGACAGTTGCTGTTGATCTGGGAAGCAGGTTGGATGGGATCTTCTGTTGAGATAAAGCTATAATCAAAACCTACTCTGCCTGAAGCTTGCATCCTTTAAATTCTACAGATGGCTCTCCAGGCTCCCAATGGGAAACAGGCTCGAGAGTCTTAAAACGCCAACTTCCGTTGAGTGTTTCTCTCAGAACATTGCAGCCCAACTAGGCTTCAGCTGCCTCATCACTCCTCTCAACCAATCACACTATACAATGTATGGAAAGAGCAACTCATGCAATCTAACAGTGACTAGCCAAGGACACTGAGGGATTGCTTATCATTTGGATAATTCCTCAGGATTTGGTGGAATTGGAAACTTAAACTAAGTTGTTTCTACAGAGGCAAATGTCTTAAGCAAGAAACTGGAGTTTGGGCCTACCACAAACACCTAATAAAACGCGCTCTGAAGTAAGCGTCATTCTGCCCCTTAAGAGTTATTCATTGCCAAATTAAAACATCACAAAGAGAATGCTATGTGTAGCTACATTTAATCATGTTCCCAATGAACTCTCTAAGGTTATAAAACACACTGGCCCACCCCAGCAGTAGACTTAAAACTCAGTCATTCCAGGTTTTCTTAAAAAATAGTTCACAACTTTAATCAGGTGTGTGCTTTTGCCAGGCCGTCCCAACAAACAGCAATAACTACTGTTTCGGGATCCCTTTTATCGCAGGGTATAGATGTGGGAGCTGCATAGAAGCCCTTAGACTAGACTGTTCGCTGCTGACTGACTCAGAACACCACATTTTGGAGGCATACGGCATATGAAAAAGGAATCTTTCATCATAAATTGGGACCTCAATGATACTTGTTAATAGACGGAACTCCACTTCCTAATCGGCATGCCATTGGAACCGGGAACCGCTTGGTCTAAAAACTTAAAGTAATGAAAACCCGGAATATCCCTAGAGAGGCTGTTAAATGTTTCCCTTCAAAATCTGTGGCTTATACCCAAGAAGAGGCAGTACAGATTATGAGTACATGTCAGAAGCGATATAGACGCGAAGATTTAAGAACCGGGCTTTTTAGTACCCAGCGGCGCCAGAGGCACGCCCAAAGTCTTCGGGTTCACCTGTCTTAGAATACAGAGACACGAGGTACTTCTTGGTGGCGTCAAAGATCGAATTTATTGGCTGCAACCAGAAACAGAAGTCCACGAAGTACAACACCGCGTATATTCGTAGGAGACTGCTCAAATTTGCAAAAACAAGTCATCCCTTTTATGCCAAAAACCCACATTATGGACAAACACCCATTATTTACAATTTGTCCAATCATAGGCATTATTACAGAAGGTATCGCATAACGACAAACCCACTTTTCGGTTGTCCAGCCCACCATCAATTATACAGAAAAAAAACAACATTCCTTCTTACACAAGTTGGACAGTACCCATAATAAAAGGACCACAACCCATGTCATAAAAGAGGCCATAAAGGAAGAAATAGAAATAGATGCAGAGCAAGATAAGGGATGTGTGTGTGTATCAAACTTTACAATGTCCTGTGCTCTGATCCTTAATCTTGATCAGCTATAGGGCAAGGAACTGGTTCAGCAAGGTCAGCTTCAGGCAACGAGGTCAGTTCACTTGGTTCATCCAAAAGTCAGCACGAATTCGAGCCGACGTGTACGTGTAGCAAGGACTCGTTCGGCCGCAGTCGACAGCCTATGTGAGGGCAACCAAGAAATGGCTGCTATGCAAAAAATGGAACCCATGGTTCGGAACGAAATCTGCAAATACATAGTGAATCTGTAGGTCTAGTAGTACGAGATCACTCGTACTTGCCGAACTCACTAGTTACGGTTTGCTACTATCAAATTCGTAACGAAACCATGCTATTTATAAAACGGGTTCAGAATTCACGGAACCACAGACCCTCCTTTTGCCCTTACATAGGCAATCACTCAGTCTGTGCGTCCAAATCGATATCAATATTCATCAGATCATCAAGATGCTGCTGGAGCATCATCCTGTTATTCAGTACTTCTCTCGAGACAGGTCCTCTCACACACATAGTAGCACAAAGGCCACATATGGCAGGACCACACTGTACACAGAGACAACATGAGAAAAGAATCGCTAAAACCATCCCGATGATCATCAGAATCTTCCATCCCCAAGTTGATAACAGCCCCCAGAACCATCCAGTCAACGACCAATCTCCTTTATCCACATTTATAGACTCGGAGATCTTTTGTAACCTAGAAATGGCCTGGTATACTGTCGGAGCATTATCTGGTATGAAAACGCAGCAACTCGATTGGATCAATTTACATACCCCACCTCGGTCTGCAAGTATGACGTCTAAAACCATTCGATTCTGCCTTGTCATAAGGCGATCCGCTTGAAGCTCAGCAGTCAAATTACTAAGGGCACCGGCAGTTTCATTTATGGTGGACTCAACCACTCTCGTCAATTGCCGTAGGTTTCGACTATTTGCCATAGGTCCCCAAAACGGTAGGAAACCCTTGAGAAAGTCTCCCACTTCTTGTCCCGTGGTATCTTCCTGATTGAAGACGCCCCTAACAACTCTCGTTCTGTGGTAATCTACAGCAGCAGTATACATAGGAGGTAACAAATACGCAACATAACATGTTCCCAAAAAATCAGGAGGCAACCAAGTGTATGCTCTATCAAAGCAAACAAAATACGTGCCCTTAGCTGCTAAAAACGGTGGGGAAGTTTGGGACGCAAAGACATACGTCTGAGTACAAACACTCTTCCCTAACTGAGCTCTCGGATTCTTGCCTTTACCTTGCAGACAAAAATGACCACGATGGGGTACGATCCAAATCGGAGGTGACCTTTTTCGTCTCTGCTTTTCATTCAGACTAACACTATATCCAGTCACGTTCCATCCGATATAAGCTAATGCCTCATCCTTAGGAATAGTCTCATATGTATCGATATCTCTGATCATATCTGTTATTCCCTTCACCAAGGCGCTATTACTCGAGTTATCTTTCATGGAACGCAGGGGATAGACTTCGTTGGCATAGATAAACATCGTCTGATATGCCCATACAGACCCTTTGTAACTGAATGGCAGAACCAAATAGGGAATACCTCTATCCGTAGTATGTGGCATAAGACCACACACCCAACAATTTGTGGTGTTCACTACCAACTGGTGTTGATGGAGAAGTTGTACAAAGGAATTATTAATAAATTCTGACCTTCTAATCAGTTCATGTTCAGGTAGAGTGTGGAACGAATGCAAAGAATTAGTAGTAGGGAAAGACATAGGTTGGGAGGTAGGTGCAAATGTCAACTGGGTAGCATAAACAATCCCACCCATCAGAGACAATATCATGCTAAAAAACACTATAAGGCACGGTATTAAAAAACATTTGCTACGAATCAATTTACACAATTCTGTCTTAAAGTTCATTTTTGCAACAGCTCTCTCAATCTCAAAAAAACTCCACACTCTAACCGTGCTGTTCGCGGCAGTTGGTTTTCTTCGCTCAGGTGTGCATCTGTAAGCCTAGGGAACGCCCTAGGTCAAACCAGAACCGTCGACCTTGCGTCTACACGGTTTGCCACTCCAAGTTTTGATACCGCGACTCTACAGCTGAACCCGGGTGGTGGTTCGAAAAAGGAGGAAAAAAAAAAACAAGACAGAACAAAACGAAACAGCTTCTTGGATGAGAGAGTGCAGGAAGGGCAGAAAGAGATTATTTTTTTATTAGTCCATTGTTTCTTGGTCGCAAATTATAACGGCCTTTACCAGGCACCGTCTGATCTCGGAACAACAACTCAGGCTCAGTGGTGTCCAATCTCAAAGGCGGAGGCACAGCTGCTTGCAAGATATCATCGTCCTCTCGCTCAGACCTGGTCCCTACCAAATGTGCGTGCATACATTTCGGCACTCTTTCTGTTTCTGAATCACCAATACCCTCACGGATCCACTGGTCGTACGGTAGAGGTAAAGGTACCTTCTTACAGTGTACGCCGTGGATCCAATTTTTCTTGCCGTGGACTCTTACTGCTGTTCGCGTCGATAAAAGTACTTGGTATGGGCCGGTGAATGTTCTTGGTCCGCTGGAAATTGCGCACTAATATCCAATCTCCAGGATTGATGGTGTGACCTGGATCTTCAGATGCTTGTGGGAGGTTATCATGAACCTGTTGATGTAAAACGCGTAATTTAACCCTCAGATCATACAAGTAATCAACCAACACTGGATATTCGATGTCGCTGAACTTCATCGGTCTCGGCACTCCCCACACATTTGCCGGGCGACCAAACACAATTTCATATGGACTAAGTCCTATTCGGGAATGCACTGTAGTTCTGGTTGACAAAAGTGCCAACGGCAACGCATCGGGCCATTGAAGACCAGAACTTGCCTGGATCTTGGCTAACTTAAGCTTCAGAGTACCATTATAGCACTCGACTAAACCAGCTGATTGGGGGTGATTCGCAGCATGAAATTTCTGCCTTATGCCCAAACCCTCACACTCTCTCTTCATGATCTGGCCCACAAACTCACTTCCATAATCACTCCATACCATTCTTGGCAAACCAAACCTAGGGAAGAATTCCTTGAGCAGAACTTTAGCTGTGGATACAGCAGTGTTATCCTTTAGGGGATAAGCCTCTACCCATCTTGAAAAGGCACAGACAACCACCAGGACGTATTTCAGGTTGTTACATCTCTCCATGTGGATAAAATCCAATTGCAACACCTCGAACGGATACGCCGGAGGCGCGAAGTGACCAGCTGGAGTTGGGGTTCCCTTCCCAGGATTATGCATCAGACAAACCATGCAGTTCTTGACCAGATTCTCCGCACACTTAGGAATTCCACCATTCTGCCACACTGGAGCCAACAACTTACAAATCCCTTTCGCACTAATGTGAGCCATTCCATGTGCCATCGTAACCACTGCAAGCACATACGCATTGGGCAACAACCATCGCTGGTGTTCCGACAATTCAATCCAACAGCCAGTCGAATCCAACATTCCCGTACTCTCTCTCCACACACTCAATTCTTTCTCAGTAGCTTCAGCCTGAATCAGTTTCACACTCTCTATTGTGTCTTCACATATTCCTCTATCCGGAACCCATCTCGCTGGACCTGCAACATACATTCGACTCGTCACATCTTTCGCCGTTTCTCTCGCTACTTCATCCGCAAATGCATTACCACGACTAACGTCATCTGTAACTTTCTTATGTGCACTGCATTTCACAATCGCAACTTGCGTCGGCAACGTAAGCGACTCAAGAAGTTCATTCACCAACTGTCCATGCTGAATCTTCGTACCATGGGAAGTGAGGAATCCACGTTCCTTCCACAATCGCCCAAAGCTATGGGCGACACCAAACGCATATTGACTATCCGTATACACAGTCACTCTTCTCCCTTTGGACAACACATACGCTCTTGTCAGTGCAATCAATTCTGCTGCTTGAGCCGAATTCTGTGGAATACGTGAAGCTTCAACGATCGTATGCAAAGTCGTAACCGCATACGCTGCAGTCGTATCGCCATTCGGAAGCTTAAAGCATGAACCATCTACCCATAAGGTACCATCAGGATTCAAAAGAGGAGTATCTTTCAGGTCAATTCTACCCTTCGTCTCTTCCTCTGTCCTGAGGAAGCAATCATGTTGCTCTTTAACATCTGTCTCAACAGAAATCGGCAACAACGTGGCTGGATTCAACGTGTTGCATCGCTTTATGTGCACATGACCCGCCAAAAGTGTCAGCTCATAACCTGACAACCGCGCACTAGTCAAATTCTGAGTCTTTGTTCTGTTCAATAAAGTATCCACCGCATGTGGAACCATCACAACCAACGTATTGTCCATCACCAAACCAGCAGACTGTCGAATGGAAACAGCCGCTGCCGCTGTAGCTCTCAAGCAACTCGGCAATGCTTTAGCTACCGGATCCAAAGTTGACGAGAAATACGCACATGGACGCTGCTTGTCACCAAACTATTGCGTCAAAACTGACAATGCACAACCCTCTCTCTCGTGAACATAGAGCGTAAAAGGCTTACTGTAATCGGGAGTGCCCAACACTGGAGCAGAACACAATGCATCACGTAATCCAGAAAAACTTTTCTGACATTCGTCAGACCAAGGAAGAGGATTTGGAGTATCCTTAAGAGTAAGTGCCAACAGAGGTTTCGCAAGTAATGAAAAATTCGGAATCCACTGTCTACAGGACGAGGTAATACCCAAGAAGGCACGCACTTCTCTCTGTGTGGATGGCACAGTCATTTGCGCAATCGCTTGAATTAGTTCTGGGGTCAACCTTCTCCCCTCCTTGGACAAGAGATGACCTAAGTAGGTCACTTCTTGTCGGCAATACTGCAACTTTGAAGGTGACACTTTATGGTGAAGGTCAGACAAATGTTGCAACAAAGAAAGAGTAGCTTCTTTACAAGTTTCCTCATCATCAGCAGCAACTAACAGATCGTCCACATATTGAATAAGGGCAACACCAGTAGGCAAGACAATCGCATCAAGCTGTGTTTTCAAAGCCTGACTATAGATGGAGGGACTTTCACAATAACCTTGGGGAGCGCGCTTAAACCGGAAACTTCGGCCTCCTAAAGAGAAGCCAAAAATATCTCTACTCTCCTCGGCAATTGGAATACTGAAGAAAGCATTCTTCAGATCTATAACCGAAAACCAGGGAGCTGAAGCAGGAATCATAGTCAGCAAAGCAGTAATGTCCGGAACAACAGGAAACTGTGGCATGACAATCTTATTGACCTCTCGAAGGTCGATCACAAACCTGAAAACAGGCGGCTGAGAAGAGTCAGTACGCTTCAGAACAGGCAGCACAGGACTGTTACACACATTACCTCTCGTTTCTTCAATCACATCTTTCTCAATCAAATCATAGATGATCGCTAAAAGCGCTCTTTCACCATCGCTAGAAATCCTATATTGAGGAATACGTGGCAATTTAACATTTGCTTTAAGCGTTACAACATAAGGTGGAATCTCCAAAAGACCAACGTCATTAGGACCGGTAGCCCAAAGAGTATCAGGGAGAGAACGTAATTCCGGTGGAAGCCGATCTTTAGACAAATACAACGGAGAGATCACTTTGTTACCCAATGTAAGCTGCACTCCCGAAGGAGAGCAATGCAATGTTGCATTCAACCTTTTCAACAAATCCAAACCCAACAAATTCCCACCACAACCTGTCGTTAAAATAAGGGGTGCTTCCAATTCACAAGGCCCGATAGAAAGAGACAAAGGACTAGAAACTGGGTTACAAACTGGGGCGCCAGAGAATCCTACCGAAACTTCGTTAAGCCAGACAAAGGTGCGCCAGGGAGTTTAGAGTGCATGATAGAACTCTTCGCTGCACCAGTATCCAAAAGAAAAGGCTCTACTACACCCGATGTGACTACTGCAACATAAGGTCCACTCTGGTCTACTGGAACTGACACTACTCCCTCCCTTTGTCCTCGGCTATCCTAGCAATCATTATAACCAGTACTCTGGGTCTCAACATAATAATCATCAGCATAATATTGAGCAGATCTGCCAGTCAGAACATTCTGCTGATCAAAATAATTCATAGAATTCTGTGGGGGATAGGAACGCTCGTTCTGAGGATACGCGCCATGCCCTCTACCCCTCGATACTTGCTGGAAACCACCACGACCTCTTGGACCCGACATACCACTCGCACGTTGTCGTAAAACAGGACAATCACTCTTGAAATGCCCGTCCTCCCTACAATATGCACACTGATTTGGACCTAACGGCGGCCTTGGAGAAAAACACCCAGGCTTCTGTGACATCTTCTGAAACTGTGGCGGTTGCTGAAACGGTGAACGTTGCTGTGACTCTTGTTGAGTCTGGCGAGGCGGGTACGCCTTTTGCAACAGAACCTTTGTCTTTAAATCTTTAGTCTTTTTCTCTACTCTATCTTTCTCATCCTTGTCCCTATTCTCGTAGTACTGTGTAGTCGCCAATATCTGGGCCGATGAAGAAACAGCCCATGAACTCTCAGAATCTTTCAACTTATTACAAAGCTCAGGTAACAAATTAAAGACAAACTTGTCCACAAACAACCTCTGACCACCTTCCGTACTCATATCCTGACCACTATGATCTATAAATGTCTCCTCAAACCTAGTGAAGAAATCAGACACACTTTCATCTTTCTTTTGCTTACATGCGGCTAATTTATCCCAATTCACTCGTAAAGCCGGCATCATTGTCTTCATAAGATCAATAATCCTGCCAGGTAAATCGGCAACTAAAGGCTCAGGCTTAGCTCCACTAACGTGTCTATCATCCGCAGCAGCGATATTCACTCATGTATCACCTAACTCTGGCGCATGATCCTCATGGCGAATCTTCGCCCACAAAGGTTGAGGAACCACGTTACCCAACAACATGTCAATGTCAGCTAAATTCATGATGCATGCGTCAACTGTCTGGGACAACTCCTTGTAGTATCAGCCGGATTCTTACGGGGATCAGGTAAAGACTGTTTAAGAGCCAAAACCTCAACTCTCTTCCACGGAACATGTACCCATACTCTTTGAAAATTTGCTTGTATAGCTGGGGGAACATTATTCGCACCAGCAGCTACCGCATCGCGCCATACTGGAGGAACTTCTCTCATTGGATACTGTCTCACTTTCCTCCTAACAGAAGGATCAGACTCAAACAGTGGCTGAGAAGGAAACTCGCTCCTAAACGCGAGTATCGTCACAACTGCTTTCTCAATGCCGGGACCCACTATCGTCCCTTTCGCAAACTGGGACTGTATATTAAGTAACTCCAACGGGACCTGACCCAATTCATAATCTTCCCATTCCTCACAGAGGAAAGTACACATAACATCAAAAACGTACCTTTGCTTCGGTGCCTCCACTGCTGGAAGACATCCATAACTGACTCTAGATCATATCTCAAGATATTCGAAATCCATCTACGAGCCAAAAGATCTAATACTGCCCATTCTTCGGGACCAGGAAGCTGGCTACGTAATTGTTTACGTGTAGAAACAGGGGTCATACTCAATGACCCAAAGAAAGGAGACAAAAGACCAGTAACAGTATCAGTCATTCTTTGTCGGGCAGAAGGAGAAGCTGTCATAAGGACAGGAGACAAAGTATTTTGAGGTGATAGAGAGGTAGCAGTAGTAGTAAGAGAAGTCAAAGGTACAGGAGAGTGAGACAAAGAAGTTTGAGGCAGAACTGATAACAAAGTTGGCGGCCCCAGAGGGGGCTGCGACGTAGGAGGAGAAACCAGCTGAGGAGGAGCAGGGGGCTGAACAACAGCAGGAGGTTGCGGAGGTGCTGTAGCACTCTGCACATAAGGGGGTGGTAATCTCAACAAATGTGACATCAAGGGATCCTTTTCGGGGTCCCTAGTTGCACTTTGTAGAAGAGATGGCAAAGCTGGATAACATTTATCTATGGCCATATTATGTTGCCTATGCAACTCCTCAATCGCTTGATCTTCTTCATTTTCTTTAAACTGTTTAGCAGCTTGCATTATCGATACACCCTTTTCCCTCTTATCTCTTTTAGCTTGTTTAATCTCTTGTTGTTTGACTTCCTTTCGCCAAAGGCGGAAAGAGTCAAACATTGCCGTCCGGGCTTTCTTCCTAAATAATACAGCTTCCAAATTATTTAAAATCTCGGTATTGAAACTACCATGTTGAGGCCATCGTAAGACGCCATCTTTCCTAGTGTAGCGGACCCATACTTCATTAAACGTAATGGGACCCACGCCATGTTTAGAATAGAGCTCATAAGTCGGAGTTCCAACCGGAGGTATCGGACATGAGTCCTCCAACCGGGAATCCCTGTTATGACCACAACAAAATATCTTCCTAATTTTGCTAAGACCAGGCATCTTCGCTCACTAATCTATCTTCAAACTTCAAGGGATTTATCACAAACGATAGTCTCGTAAATGTACGAGTCCCTCGGCTTTGGTAATTGCAAGAACCAAATCAAAGACCCATTAGAAACCCAAAACAAAGGACTGGGAGTGACCCACTTATACATAGCTAAGGTATCAGTCACGCCACCAGAAGACCCGTCTATCGTCTCGCCGTACAAATCATCACAAAGGGGGGGGGGGGTATCCAAGACAGGGCGACAGCCAGGGCAGCAGTCCTTCGTAGCCGTCAGGAAAAGCGGGAAGCCTTGCAGCAAAAACCTTCAGTCCACGTTCAACATACCGGGGTCGATGAAGTGGGGGCCCTCTTCCGCAATTTCCTCCCAAAGCTCCTCGCAATCTTCGGGCTTGGACCGGTACCACTGAAGTCGCCCCGTGTTGGTTGCCAACTGAAGAACCGGGCTTTTTAGTACCCAGCGGCACCAGGGGCACTCCCAAAGTCTTCGGGTTCACCTGTCTTAGAATACAGAGACACGAGGTACTTCTTGGTGGCGTCAAAGATCAAATTTATTGGCTGCAACCAGAAACAGAAGTCCACGAAGTACAACACCGCGTATATTCGTAGGAGACTGCTCAAATTTGCAAAAACGAGTCATCCCTTTTATGCCAAAAACCCACATTCTGGACAAACACCCATTATTTACAATTTGTCCAATCATAGGCATTATTACAGAAGGTATCGCATAACGACAAACTCACTTTTCGGTTGTCCAGCCCACCATCAATTATACAAAAAAAAAAAACATTCCTTCTTACACAAGTCGGACAGTACCCATAATAAAAGGACCACAACCCATGTCATAAAAGAGGCCATAAAGGAAGAAATAGAAACAGATACAGAGCAAGATAAGGGATGTGTGTGTATATCAAACTTTACAATGTCCTGTGCTCTGATCCTTAATCTTGATCAGCTATAGGGCAAGGAACTGGTTCAGCAAGGTCAGCTTCAGGCAACGAGGTCAGTTCACTTGGTTCATCCAAAAGTCAGCACGAATTCGAGCCGACGTGTACGTGTACCAAGGACTCGTTCGGCCGCAGTCGACGGCCTATGTGAGGGCAACCAAGAAATGGCTGCTATGCACAAAATGGAACCCATGGTTCGGAACGAAATCTGCAAATACATAGTGAATCTGTAGGTCTAGTAGTACGAGATCACTCGTACTTGCCGAACTCACTAGTTACGGTTTGCTACTATCAAATTCGTAACGAAACCATGCTATTTATAAAACGGGTTCAGAATTCACGGAACCACAAGATACCCCAGCTTTTATGAATATTTGTATGTTTATGTCGGCCCTGATGAAGGTGGTATAATTCGTTGTTCACCGAAACGTACGTAGGCCACATACATCAGAGAACTCTACTAAGGAGGACCATGGAAAACTAAGAGAAAACCAGAGGATAAAAAGATATGGGACTCATGCCATGCAAACAACATTGAACAGTGCTACTTCTGGTCCTTGTATCTCAGATGTATTGTTTGTTTGTTGTCTTTTTAGTATTCCTGCACAGTATGTGAGTGTGTTTGTATGAGAAGAATGGATGGTGAGACAGTTGGGAATGAATGATCAGTGTAGATAATGTTGAATAACCTTTTATAATTGTCCATTGGGGGATTTGAGCTATTGTACTTATAAATAATGTGTCACAAAATGTTTTTCTACCAATCACAAAAATTAGTTGTAAAAAATCCCAAAAAATGTGTTTTTTGAATGAAATAATGCAAAAACTTTGAATATAATAAATAGAATGAAATCAATGTATCTGTCTGATATTTGATATGTGTGCGGCATCTATAGAAAATAAAGATTTATTTATTTCCATGTGACAAATTAGATAGGTCAGTTTAGAGGTTTCTTTTTTGTATATTTCGGTCTCTTTCCCCCTCCTCTAGACCTAAAATTACATCGGGGGTACCTTAGCTTATATTTACTTTAGCCCTTAGACTAGAAACAGAAGGAAGTACCAAATGCCACATATTCAAAGTAATCTACTGCACCTGGTGTCCTTCTGGCCTTTTTATGTTGGCCTGATAATCCGCAAGTGGAAAACAACAATGGGTCCTCATAAAAGATGAATACCCTCAAAACTGTGAATGATCCATTGGTAAGCCATTACTGCAATAAAAAGCTCAACAAAAACGCTTTACAATGGCATGGTACAGAGGAGATTATGACACCTCGTCAAGGTGGTGCTGTGCTGAGTGTAAGAATCATGTTAATAATAGAATAAATGGGCACAATCAATGACGGTGTAGACTTATATGAGACTTATATGAGATATGTCATATATATGTACAGCCTCTATATTCTATGCCTACAATACGCATGCATATTACAGGCCTGAAAGCCCATACATACCTTGTCTAACTTTGATATGTGACTTTCCAGTTATATAGGACAATTGTGGCACTATGTACCATCAGTGTATATTTTCATGCCTTGTAGGCAATTATAAACATGATGTGTTGCTGTTCACATTGGATTTGATGCTAAGGATTATTTTTCCAGGAGGATTGGAAATTATTTGTTCATAATTCCGCTACTCTGTTGACGCGTTAGCAATGGGCTAAATTGCAATAGTAGGTTTTTTTTCATGGTGATGAAGGGAAAATGATTGTCCGAATGTTTTTAATTTTTTTATGAGTGAAACTGAGCTATATTTTTCTAGCACTAGGTGAGCCCTTTTTTCGCTTCACTCCGGCTTTGTAACTTGCTGTATACATTTTTGTTTTTTTCTTAAGAGAGGTTTAGTTGCACTTTGCAACTTGGCTACCATTTTCAAACTGACCTGTCATGGGCGCCTACCCATTCGCACAATCGTCCCCAGTGTGGATGGGATACAAACGCAAATGGAGGCAACAGTGGTTTAAGGACCAGTCTGCAAGACCCCAACCCCCACTTGGTGATGGATTCTTTTTTTTTGGTTAAATTCTAATTAGGTTTGCATACTTCGCAGCCTCGTTTGCTGTTATCAACAATCTGCCAAAGTCTAAATGTATTAATCTTGCACACGTGCTCAATCATAAGGATTTCGAGCTGAGATGAAATTCGGTAACAACCGTTATTCACAAATTTCTGCAATTGTTGATGGGCTTTTTAAAATTTCAAACTAGATTATTGCCCTTTGCAGCCCTGCCTTACAATCCATGATTTTTTATATTAAATACATGGATCCTACCTACTGCAATAAATATAATCCAGCAAAGTTTCTGACTCTCACTCTGCGCGAGGGTCAGGCAGTTACAAGACTAACAGACACATGCACTTACTGCGCATGAGCAATTGGGGGTTTGGGTGGGGCAGACGACCAAGAGGAGGTATGCTCCCCGGGAGTATTGGGAGAGTTGATGCAGTCCAAGTGACTGCCAATATGAATGTTGGGATCTTTGCCATTAGAGGGGTAGTTCAAAAAGGATCTAGCCATTTATTTTGGCCTTCATCATCACCATTTTGTACCAGGTGACTTGGTAGCTAGTTGGGAGGTAGGGTAGGAAAAATCAAGTTTGGCCCACCCACACGCTCCAAATATATGGACTAGTCTTGGAAGCAAGAAATTAATACGGAATGCACAGCAGTGGTTAATTTGTAATTTAAAAAAATGCTGGGGCTCTCATCAGGAGGCAGCATCCGCCAGTCCATTTCCCCTGTTACCGCTGACTAAACCAGAACCATGAAACCCTACAAGTGGGGACAGGATGTGGCGTAATGGCCAGACCTGCTGACTTTGCCGCAGGGGAGCCAGGTTTGTGTCTCCGCGTCGGCTCAACATCCTGTGATTCTGGGCCAATCCCTTAATCTCCCTGTGCCTACCAAAATCGATGTGTCTTTAACTGGTGACCAAGCGTCGGTGTTGATGATTAAGTGCCGGTTCTGAGCACTGGAAACCACTGGCTCAAATTAAGCACTAGATGCAGGTCATGAGGTTGCTTTTGGTTGAAACAGGGGCACAGTGGGGCAGATGTTGTAGCTTTGAGACAGGTGCAGTGGCTAAAAAATGTTCATGTGTTTAGATCATTTGATTGTTGTTGCCATCGGTGAACCAGGCTGAAAGGGACAGGGTGAACAAGCTCACACCTGGACGAGGCAGGAAGTTAAAGGTTACGGTATAGGAAGTTAAGTTAATTTAGACGTTAATAGATGCAATGATAAGCTGTGGCTTGGTGTGGCTCACTGGTTAGAGGCGGCAGACCCAAGAGCAGAGAACAGCCTGGGACCAGGGTTTGATTCCCGATGCGGCAGGGTCTTGGACCAGGATCAGCGGACTTGATAATTCTCGCCTCAGTGCCTACTCTAACCAGCGATCACACTCGGCAACTCTGGGCATTAAGCTTGCCTCATCTCCACAATGGCCCCTCACAAACGCCGGGGATGCCTGGTTTCACCTTGGAGACTCCCAGGAGGGACTATCTCACAGGGAAAGCCAGGACGGGTTCCCCAGCGGTCTATAGCACTACGAGGCCTGCGGTGCGGGTAGCAGTGCGCTTTACAAGACACACAATTTACAATTTTATTTATTTAAGCTGAAGGAGAAGTTAAAGGTTACAATTGCAAGTACAGTAGGAGGTAGAGGAAGGAAGAGGTGTGGCGCAGAGGCCAGAGCGGCTGACTCCGGAACCCAGGGGCTCACGGTTCGATCGCCGGCGGCAGATCAGCCCAGCACCATGTGACTCTGGGCAGTAACTCTAATCTTCCCGACTGGCCACAGCACCCTCCGGTAATTGTTCGCTCTTTACCAATACTGGACATTTACATTTACATTTACATAATTGCAGGGTTAGGTTATGTGATGAGCACCCGTTTCAATAAAAACGGCCTTACTCACTTAAAGAATGTTGTCAGTGGTCTGTGCTGCGCCCCTCTCACCCAAGTTGCAGGTTTTTCAGGGTTTGTGTGATTCCAGCCCTAGTTTGAATCGCCAGATGAAATGTAGTGCCACTCGTCCTGCATCATGTGTCTCACCCTTCCTGACTGACTGCGTCTTGGGGGCTTCAGGCTGCAGTCTCTGTTTCCTAGGAGAGGGTGTCGATCGGCGAGGGTTCACCTTTCCCAGCTCGTCACAACATTGGGTAGATTAGCAAGTCTCACTGACCCCACCCCCGGGAGGGCAGCATTGGATGCAGAAGGTTGAGACTGTGCTGGCAACATGGGTGAGAACTTCGGATGGGGAGCAAACTAGATTTGCCAAACTAGAGACACACAGAGCCGAGTAACTCTATTGGAAGTTCAGGTCGGGTCTGTGCAGCCAGTTTGTCTCCAGTTCTCTGAGCACAGTGAGCGGTCTCCGAAAAAAAATGTTTTTAGTCATCCTGGGGGTTGGGCTGGGTCCAGCGCTGCCAGGTATTGTATTTAATTTGCCTGTGTAGTTAAAGGGGCTTGACTGTTTCTGCTTGACGACTCTTTGTGAGTATAGAGCTGGAAGTGGGAAAGTTCATCAGAAATGCTTCGAGTTAGTCATGTCTTCAAAGCAGAAGCACACCGTGGAATTCAGAATTGCTTCTGCTTCTGTAATTTTTCATGTGCACCATGGCAGCCTTGCATGCATATGTCTTGAAAGGGGCATTGTTTTTCAGTCAGTCACCTTTGCTTCCCACAGGCAGGAATAAGGAATAGTGATTTGGAGAGAGGTATTCTCTTTTTGGTGTGTGCTGAACTATTCACATTCCAATCCAACATTCACTGAGCACTTTCTTTAAGTCTTCATCCTGAAAACTGTAAATGCAAGGCAGATCTGGAAGACCTTTATTTTTATCAAATGTTTCTCCTGTAGTAGTTGCCTAGACACGAATCTTTAGGTCAAGATTCGTAATATAATACTCTGTTACATGTCACATGTTTTTAAGTTCCCCCAAATGTTTATTCCAAAGATTTGGACTTTAGCCAATTAATTATTTTATTTAAGAGACATTGTTCCTCACATTTGTGTTTTTTAATAGAGTAAGTAGAGAGTTCAAGGTAAATATTGTTTGTTTTTATTAAACCTGGTTTCTTTGGTGAACAGAAACCGTGTAGAAATGATGAAAGTGCTTTCATTTCAGTATGCCTGAGAGCGTGCGGGATGGCCTTGTACTCTAGAAATCCAACTACAAGGTAACCCAGTGTTTCCAAGAGCGCTATGCCTGACTATTGATGGAGTTTAACAAAGTGATGACCTTCAGGGGAGTGGTGGGTGTTGGGTGTCGGGTGGAGGTTGTCATTGTGCACTTTTATGAATCAAACTGAATTGAATTTCTATCTTTCACACTCATTCAAACAGCACACTGCTAACCGCTGCATCCCATAATAATTAAAAAGATAAGCCCACCTCAGTGGTCCTCAAACATGACACAGAAACACTTCCCACACAGGATCAAAACAAACATAAGACACTTCCAGCCACACACCCTACACAGTGTACCATGCCTCCCATGTAGGCAAGCACTTCAATGGCCCACATGGGGTAAATGTTGCAATACAACAATACAATACAATCCGTTTGCATACTATCTGGGTCTGGGGGCTCAGTAAGCTGGGTGTGGGGGCTCAGTAAGCTGGTTGTGGTGGCTCAGTAAGCTGGGTGTGGTGACTCAGTGGACTAATGCATCCACTGCAGGGGCCTGTGTTTGCCCTCATTGTCACAGGTTCAAATCCTGGGGGATCCGCTCAGCCTTTCGTCCATCTGAGGTCGATAAAATGAGTACCGTTGGGTAACAATAAACATCTTTTATTCAGCTCTAAGATACCCTGTTTGGGGCGAGCGTGTGCATTACAAATACACATGTTATGTGACAGGTGTCATCAGGGACGCAGGTCTAATTCTATAAACAGATGCACTGCGTATGTTTCAGTTTTACAGAAGCTTGCACACTGCATCGGTGGCATCTACGTTTAATTCCCTACTCTATTACTGGTGTGTGGCGTGAGGGGCTAGCCTTGAATGGTGGGTGTGGGCCGGTGGAAGCTGCAAGAAGAGTCTCTCATTTCTGGAGCAGTGGGATTGTTTTCATTCCCAAAGTCCGCCAAAGACTTGGCAGGGACTGTCTGCTGTCCTTGACCTGCAGCTGGCATGCCCTTGAGGATGAATCACTGGCATCTAGTTCAGGGAGAAGGGCACAAGAAACCGTTTATTTGCATGAATTATGATTCTGTTGTCTATTATATCAGACATAGACATTTTGGCTTACATTTTAAAGAGAACAACTTGAACTATAAAGTCAAGTGCAAACTGTCTCTGAAATGTGCAACTTGCACATGAAATAGTTGCATCGATACATGGTACAGACGAGAGGCAATTATATTGAACATTTGTTCTTTAACACATTGCTAAACCCGCTCAGCCTGTTTCCATTGTGCCAGTTTGGCATGTGTAGCCATTGCAAGGTAATGTTTTTATCTGCACTCCTTCCCTGGAGTCCAGCTCTGAGAGCTCATCATGGAAAAGGAGCATCATGGTCAGAGAAACACGAGGAGAGAGGTAAGGATTGGGACGGGAGAAGTGGAATGGGAGACTGGGGATTGCATCAAGACGGATGCATTGGAAGAAAAACAAGTGGATAGCAAAAGATGGGAAAGGAAGAAGAGATACAAGTGGAAATAAAGGTGAAATTAAAGCTACTAAAATAACTAAAAGGCAGTTTGAGACTTCTGAGGGACAGATAGGCGAAGTTCATCCTGGTCACTGGTTCAAGTAATTTGTTTGATTTTCCTTTGCATTCTGGAACTCAGAGTTTTGCAAAACATGATTGGATGAGCTACTTACTGCGCACACAGAGAAATTTCAAAAACTCCAAGAGAAGACAATGGGAAGGAGAGTGAGAAGGGTAGAGAGAAAGGAGGGGAAATTGAAAGAAGAGGCAACAATAGGAAGAGAGGGAAGGTGATGGAGGTAAAACAGGACAAGGATAGTATATGAGCAATAAAATGAGACGTAGAAAAAGAGGGAGAAATGGATACATAGAGGTAAGAAGACAGAAAAACAAAATGGGACTAGGTAGAGGAAATGATTAGTAGAATAGAAGAGTTGTAGCTGACACAGGATCACTTGAAACCTCTGAGGAAATAGGACGGGAGGGACGAGAGAGGACATTCAAATGGAAAACATGAGGGACTGTATGGGGGACAATACAGATTGGGTAAACAAAGCTAAGCTACTTCTTCATACAGGGTTCACAGGGCCGGACTGGTCGTAGCGGGCACCGGCATTTCGCCGGGGGGCCGCCAGGGTGGGGACGGTTTTGCCCGGGTCAGGCCGGTTTTGGACCCCTGGGGCTCCGTTTTTGTTACAGGGCCGTTTTTGCAGCATAGCTGCAATATCGGCTCCTGTAACAAAATCGGCCAAAACCAGCCCTGGCAAACAGCTCGGTCGCACCCGCAACCCGCCTGGAAGGCCAGCTGAGCTCTTTGCAAGGGCCGGTTTTGTTTCCCAGTCAGTGGAAGGTTTTTCTGTGTCATGGAAACACATGAGGAAGTACTGTGGACTGACGTCAGAGATATCTACATCCATGTTGAGGAACCTTGTTCCATCAGACAAACGATGGGCAGAAGAAGTGAGCAGATGGGCCTGAGAGTGTCTCATCAGAACCTCAAGCAACTAACATAGCATAGACATGTACGGGCAGAAGCAGTAATTAAAAAAAAAATATATCAACTTTATTTACATAGTGAAGGCTATGACAAATATCTTCCTTGCTACTCATATACATACGCAAGGAAAAATATTTCGGTATTCAAAAAACAAATTAGCACAATGAATTTCGCTGAGGAAGCATTGTTATAATGCTAAATTAAAAGTCAAGAGAAGAAATTGTTTCACTTTATTTAACTTAGATAATTACAAGAGAAAGCAAGACACTGATTTCTTACCCGCACAATAAAAAATACTACTTCTCACTTCACTCTGCTGCTTTAGCGGGATTTAGGGAATACACCTCACCCCTGAGCCATCTTGGTTAGCGCTCTAGCGTTTGGCTCGCCTGCAACTGCCTTCCTATTTAGGAGGGGCAGTGCTGGCGCGCGTCCATCTTGGAAAACACAGTCTTTGGCTGAAAGCGCTGTGTGTTGGTTGTGTGTGCATGAGATCCTCTTAAAAACTACCCGCACTCAGGCTTCTTGTTTTTAAAAGGATTGTTGCTGCTACAAGGGAAAGCGAACTAAATAAAAAACCGGGGGAACTATCGGGACTTTGATTCCGATATCACAACTTTTTTAACTGTTTTTTAGCTGCTGGAGAAAGCAAGACACTGATTTCTTACCCGCACGATAAAAAATACTACTTCTCACTTCCCTCCGCTGCTTTAGCGGGATTTAGGGAATACACCTCACGCCTGCGCCATCTTGGTTAGCGCTCTAGCGTTTGGCTCGCCTGAAACTGCCTTCCTTTTTAGGAGGGGCTATGCAAACGCACAGCGCACGAGTGCAGTGGCGCGCCGGAGACGCGCCAGAGACGAGCCCGTCTGCACCCGTCCGCGCGCCGGCTATGCCTAGCGCCAAGAATGCTGCCGGTTTGAGAACCGCCAGAATAAACTACTCTAAGGAAGGTTTACTGAGCAGAGGGAAGCAGGAAGGGGGGTGCTTCAAAACGATCCGTCACAGACTACGGCTACTTAAATGTGTGCCCCGGTCAATAGTAGATCTCTGGTTAAACACCATCAGGAAGTGTCTGGCCTGCTGGAAGACGTGGACCTGGATGTCCTTTTTATTACAGAGACCTGGACGAGTCCTAATTCCTCTGTTGAGCTGGGTTTTGCCTGCCCTGGAGGCTACAAGATGTTTCATAAACCCAGGGCCCTGGGAAGAGGTGGGGGGGTCGGGGCTATATTCAAGGAGAGATGGAACTTTGCCCCCTACAGATTGATGAGGTCGTAGGGATAGAACTGCTGGGCTTTACCCTGCAAGAAACAAAAGGAAGGCTACTAACAGGTATGATCTGTTATAGACCTCTGGGTCTAGATACTAAGTACCAGGTACTGTTCGACACTATCGCTGCCCTTGCCCTGACCCACTCCAGATTGCTGCTTCTAGGAGATTTTAACCTATGGGACAATGGGACCCTAGGGAGTCACCTGAAGGACCTACAACACATATGTGAGAACTGTGGCCTAGACCAGCTGATACTGGAATCAACCCACTCAGGAGGACATGTGCTGGACCTTGTGTTAGCAAACCAGACTGAGGTGATTGGTATACTACCCCAATGTTGGACTGACCATTCCCTGATCCACTTTAAGATTACTATATCTACCCATGCGAATAAAAATTACTGCCCAGCAACCTACCGAAAGGGAAGGGACTGGTCTAAACTACCAAAAGATAAAACAGACCCAATCTTTCCCAACCAGACACTTTTCGCCCAAGGTGACTCGGTGGGCCAGAATTATCAACCCTATTGTAACCATATCACTGATACCCTCAACAGGCTTGTCCCCTTGAAAAAGATAAAGAACAGAAGGAAACCTTCAGGCCCCTGGTTTAGCGAGGAGCTGAAACTGTTACGTAATTAGTGCCGACAGGCAGAAAAAAAGCGGCGAAGACTCTATTTAGAGTCTAATAAGAAACTGCTGAAGCTAGTGCAGGCTCAATATAAAGGGACCATTGCCAAATCGAAAGCTCTCTTCTATGCTACCTCCATATTTCAAGCACCGAACAGCACAAAAGCTCTGTTTAATATCATAAGAGACCTCTCCAGCCCGGCCTGTACGAGCAATAGGGTGGTCGCAACACAAAAACTTTGCGATGAAATTGCCATCTTCTTTGAAGAAAAGATTGCCAAAATTGTTGGGGGGCTTGACCAGGGTAAGGTCAGCAGTCAGGATGTATTACTCCAGATAGCCGAGGAGGAACCACGGGTAGTATCATCCATTGAGAGTTTTCAACCTCTCACTGAAGAGCTTTTCAACAGCCTCGCTCTTAGTGTATCCTCTGGATCCCCCTTAGATTCCCTTCCTCATAAGATCTGGAAGAAGTATGGACCAGAGATATTTCCTTGGATTCAATTGATCTGCTGCCAATCCTTGGAGGAAGGAGTAGTGCCGGAGGTATGGAAGCAGGCAGTGGTAACCCCCTACTCAAGAAACCCTCGCTGGATCCAACAAATCCAGCTCACTTTAGGCCTATATCTCTCCTGCCCTACCCTATAAAAATTTTGGAAAAGGCTCTCAGCAAGTCTTTGTCGAGTTATCTTGAAGATAACCGCTTATTGGACAAGGATCAGTTTGGGTTCCGCCCAGGCCATGGGACGGAAACTGCGTTGGCAACCGTGCTGGATACTCTGCGAGCCGACAATGGTAACTCATCAGTGTTAGTGTTATTGGATATGTCGGCCGCATTTGACACGGTAAGCCACGCAATACTGTTAGGCAGACTGGAGAGACTGGGTGTGAAAGGCAAAGCTCTGAAATGGTGCCACAGGGGTGGGCAATTAGCCCTATCCTTTTTAATATCTATTTGCGTCCCTTGATCCCCATTATAAAATCCTACGGGATCGACCTGATCAATTATGCCGACGACACCCAATTGGTGTTTTCCCTGAAAAGGAAACATGCGGTGTCTATCGACACTTTTCAGGAATGCATGCGTCGGGTCTCCGGCTGGCTCAATGCAAACTCTCTGCAATTTAACGAGGGGAAAACAGAGGTAGTCTACTGCTCGACTGCCAAAATGAATCAGCAATTACCGTGCGAGCTCAGGTTTTCGCTGGGGACCGATTTTCTGGTCACAGTTAAAACAGTGCGTAACGTGGGAGTACTGCTTGATGAAAATCTTCAAATGGTATCGCAAACCAATAAAACAATCAGCGTAAGCTTTGCCTTGCTAAAAGCACTTAGACAGATCCTCCCTCTCCTACCCTAGACCCTTGGTGGTGAGGAGCATAATCTTGTGCAGACTGGATTACTGTAATTCCCTATATTTAGGTGCCCCATTATACATCCTGCAGGGGCTGCAAAGAGTCCAGTCTTTAGCGGCAGCGGCAAAGCTGGCACCTAACAGGCCACGCAGTTCCTCTACCACAATGGCTTTGAGAGAACTCCATTGGCTGCCGATAAGGGACAGAGTCACCTTTAAATCACTGTGCATTTTATACAGAGCATTGCACAGTATGGGCCCCCTATCAATGCAGGAAAGATTTACCTGGTATAAGCCCACCAGGCTCCTTCGCTCCTCCAGTGTGAGCCTGGCAACAACTACCAGATTTAAGAAATCCAGGATGGGAGGTAGGGTTTCAGTACAGTAGCATCCGGTTTGTGGAATGAGCGGCCTCAGAACATCAGGCAAGCCAACTCTCTGATGTGCTTGAGAAAGAGTCTAAAGACCTGACTATTCGCTAAAATCTGAGACTCCTGTGCCCCCATACTCAGCCCTGCTCTCTGCCGTTTCCATCTGAGTAGGTTTTCTAAAGCGCCAGGATACCCGTAGGGTGACAGTCTGCGCTATATAAGTGTAATATACAATACAATACAATACAATACAAATAGTGTAAAATACTGTAAATTATTAGAAAGAATATTGAATAGCTTACATTTCTTTTCTCGTCTGGGGTCCAGACAGATATTGACTCTTCCTTGAAATACTTAACAATTTCCCTACGTTTCTTAATTTTCTGCTTCTTTTGGACTGATGGGCAGCAGCGCACAGCTGATGTCTTCAAGTCCTAATCATTTTTTTGGGGGCACTATCACCTTAAATGTCAAGGCATCTGTATCACTTGTGTGTCCACTTTAAGCACTGGGCACTTAAAAGTAGCAATTGTTTTTTGACTGAATTTCTCTTTCAAAGAAAATACTTTTATGTGGTCTTGAGTATTGAGCTTTTGATGTATTACTAATATCATATATAACTGGTGTGTCCTACACAGACCAAATGTATTTGCTACCCATTCAAAAGTGAGTAACTAAGTAAATATTAATGAAGGTGCGTCATCATTAGGACAAAACATTGTGACACTCATTATTAAATAAAGACTTTTTCTTTGATTATGGATGCAACATTCAGAAGAGTGGGTCGAAAAAGAAAAGACGTCTATTTCCTGAACTTGGATGTCAATGAAGCTTGTGTGAGCTTTCGCCATTCTAGTCCCGCCCTTGTCTAATATGTGGTGCAGGCTTGGGTGTGAGAAGTGTGTTCCAATTACAATGGATGGCTTCACTTATGCTCTTACGCTGTCATCACCGCAGTTGGTTGAATTTCTCTGTGAAATATTGCGGCTCCTTTTTCTGATCCATGAATACAGTGCAAAGTATTTTGCCGGTGGCCAAATGGAAGTGATGAATATTGCAATCCATTATCCATGCAATAAACTCAGCAAGAGAAGTGTCAAATCAAAGTGATCAGCCTGGAAAACCAACGACGCCAGAAGTAACTTCGTTTACTGGAGAAGGAAGCTACAGTGTCACTGACACCTAAAGATGCCAGGGAAGAGAACATAATAAATACTTCTGAATATCAATGTCTGCATGCACAAAAAGCTAAACATTTTCTTCTCTCCTTCCACAAATCACTATCACACTTGCTAGCTATCGAAATGGCCCCTGGAGGGATAAACCAAGTCACCTTCAAGCCCAGTGATCCACTGGCGTCGGGATGACAACAAATCATTCATCTAACGAAAATTGAAAAATGAAAGAACCACCTATGGAGCAGGAATTCTATATCAAACTAGTGAGTTTTCTAAGCGTAAAGTACAATTAAATAAAGAAAACATGCTCAAAAAAACTGCCACCACATCAGTGTTTGGAATACCATATCCCATCAATAGTGGTTTACAATATAACTCAGACTGTTAACAACTATCTCTTGGAATGAATGTGCTAACGCGGGATTACTGGTTACTAATTATCTTACCAAATCCCATTTCCTGTCGACTGAATCGTTGGTACCTGTCTTGAGTAAAAGGTAATCTCGCAATAAAGTAATCAATTTAAAAACTTACACCACTCTAAATGAACACTGACCAAAATTAAGTTTTAAAGATTTAATATAAAGTCAAAGATAACTGAAGATACAAACTTCTCAAAATGAGATTAAGAAGGTAAATCGGTATCACTATGAACATGAACTTTTTGAATAGTCTGAGTCTGAAAAACAGAATAATAAGTACAACTTCCAATAACATGAGCGTTGCCAAAATGGATACAAGTTGCAACCTCAAAGTCATTACAGAAAAGAAAAATTAAGGTTAGTCTGTCCCTACACTATATTAAGTGACATCCCTACTTAGCAAAATCTTAACCCTCTAGGTGTCAGCCGTGGTGACTTCCTAAGAAGATCACGCACTTCTCTTTGTCTCTTCTCTGATAGTGGGTCTCTCCTGATCAGCCTATCTGCCTACCCATCCGCTTCCTTAGGCTCCCAAAATCATCTGCTCTGCTCTCCTCCCGGGTCACTTTCCCTAATACCAAATCACATTTCCAATAGAAACGCCCCTTGGGACGCCCCTCACGTGGTACATCTTTGCGCGGTAAACTCCATGATGGTACTCTTGAAGACCCTCGTTATAGTTGACCTTGGTTCCCAGGCTCCTTCTTCCGTGCGCTGATACCCCCTGAAATTCCTGGAAACTCCTACAGGCCTGCGCAAGGCGCCACTGAACAAAGTCCCTTTCATTCGAGCTGATTAGGACCCTCGCACCTGCATACAGCTCATCCTGCAGTGGGCCTCAAATTCCAGACTCCACCATATCTTTGGTCATAAAACACTCTCAAAGCTCCATGCTGGACACCTCACGACCTCTCCTCTAACGAGCACATGGCAATTTAAACTACATGACATTATCTGCTCTGGCCTACTTGATTTACATGCAGCAGGTCCCTGCACTCTTAAAACGCTAACTTGATTTAAACAGCAAACATTCTTAACTAGCATACGTTTCTAAAATAACACATCTATAAAGCATATACTTTTAACCCTAAGTTCAATAGTACATTTGGAAGAACCATGTCAACCTTATCTCACATTAATTTAGCAGCACGTTCAGGTTTGCTGTGAATTGCCCTAAGGCCTACACATAATACTGGATTTTCAAAGTTACATTTAATTTGGACATGACTCTTTTTAACATGAGAACATGAGGTTTTCACATATATTCCAACATTTCTACATTAATCTCACACCGTTACAATTATAGTTACTCTACTTAACATTCTATACGTTTCACTACTAAATATAAACCACTCGTGTGCAAAACATGTTTAAACTAACTATGTGCTTGTAAATATGGTGTACTTATACATTTTTGTCAAACTCGTGCTCTCTCAGTCCCCCCTTTGATGACCTTCAGGGGTCATCATCACCAAGACACTAAAAATGTAGAACCTTTTAAAGTGAAGTCAGGACAGTACCACTTCTTTTCATACTCTCTAATGCTTTCAGACTTTTATATTGAGTGTCCTGCATCGCTGTCAACTCTTCTTCCTGTTTCTTCATAGTTCTCTGCAACCTATTTGCTCTATAACATTGATACAAACGCACCAATCCCCACAAAGTGATTACACAAATCACTACTATGATGATGGGTTTCAATATGTACCAAACGATACCCTTTCCTAAGTTGGTAAACCAACTTCCAACTTTACCCATTCCATGGCCTACTTTTTCCCACACATTTACCTTTGTCAGGTCCTCAATTTCGTAGTGTATGGCAGTGATGTTTTGTATATACTTCTCTAGAGGCTTTGAATTGTCTGGAATGTAAGTACAGCATTCCTGGACCTTCAAGGCCCTACAGACTCCTCCCTCTTTTGCTAACAGAACATCTAAAGCAAGTCGGTTCTGAAGAACCATTGCCCTAATCGATTGCATCTCCCCTTCTATCAGCATCAAGGATCTTGCAGTACTGGCAGATAGTCTATCTACGACTGTAGCTAACCTCCTGATCTTAATGTCATTCATTATCAGTCCTAAGAAAGGGAATGCAGCACCTATTACATCTCCAACTACTTCGGCTGCACCCAGCCCTCGCTTCCATCTAGTTGATATTTCTTTCTTAGGCGTGTCTAAATTCTCAACATGATATATTTTAGGAAAGACAACAGCCAGATAGCATGATCCGTACCAATTATCTGGTAACTTTACATAGGCATATTTTCCACATATAAAATATACACTTGGTATCGCTTGCATCCCTTTCATGAAGTTCTTAGAGTAATACTCCAATTGAAAGGCATGTTCACAATTGACTTGACCTACATAAACGTTTTCATAATAGGAGTAACTCCTGTGAATGCACAGTTTCCCCCGTTTCTCCTTATCCAAAGCAATTGGACCAATACTACCTTTTCGTTGTTGTGCCCTTTCCTCCTTGGTCCAATCTGTTTCCCCTTGTCCTGATGCCTTCAATACCTTCTGCTTCCTGTATCTAGTATCTACCTGAGCTATAAACTTTTTCTCAACTTCTGATATTTGACAAGTCAGATTGTTGATTCGAGCATGTGAAGTATCTAACGTTCTCCATGGAATAAACCATTTGTGTAATCTGTCTTCGCTTTTGTAGTAGTCCCATTTGTTCAAATGCTTGAAATTCGGAACCTCTGGCAATGTCGAGTCGAAATTCGAGAAGTAATACTCAAATCCGTCTCGTCCATAAAACATACTTAACAATAAACTGCACGTTATTCCATATGTCAACGGGAGATGATGGTATCTGATACCCTCCTCCACTGAAGCTGGTAATTGCATACAAACATAACAATCCTTTACTTCCATGGCATCAACATATTCATAAAGCAATTTAGCATAAGCATTTGACTTGTAATTCCCCTGTGACTCATCCATGTGTAACCTTTTTACTTCTGCATCTAACAATGCTTTGTCTTTTTCATTGATGTTTCCCTTCTCTTTAATAACGGTAGTTTTCGGTGTTGACACTCCCTTATCCTCCTTAACTGTGGTTTCATCCCCTTCGTGTCCCGCTAGGAATGAAACAGTTACCACTAAAATTATAAGAGAAACCACTACTCCTAAAAATATAACAGCTATACATTTTGCCCTGCGGTTCGGGTTGCCAGCCTCCATGTTCTCAAACAGTGTAGTTTTCGACTTTCTTCCAGCATTCACTTCCTCTTCTTTTCAAACAAAGTCTTTCTCTCTTGCAATGTCTTTCTTTGAACACTTGGAAGCTTGACAATTTGTTTCCGCAAAACAGTTCAAAGTCCAGTAGAAAATAGACAACCCTAGCCCTTCTCCATCCACTAAAATGAAACCCCTATCACTTTTCTTCTTCCACTCGGCGCTTTTTCAATTTCCACTCCTGGTACTATCAGTTCTACATCCACAATTACAAAGGGGTCCGTTCTAATCAAGATCACTTTCTTCACCTTTCCAGATCTGCACCCCCTTGAAGACATTCGCAATATGATATTAGTCCACAACAATAAGTGCTCCTAGCATTTCTACTACTCGCTCAAGCATTTCCAAACGAAGAAGAGTTCCCTCCAATATTGGATATCGTGAACAACAAACTGGAAACTCAACTGTTTCTAAAATCAACTTTCTTATTCCACTCAGGAGAGCAGGGTGAACGATGTTGAGTGTCAGCAACCTTTCGGTCTCCGCTCCTGGCAGTAGAAACTTTATTTGCACTGTGATGATCGGGTCAGTTCTGATCAGTTCCACTTCCCTGATCCTCCCTGTTCTGTGTCTCCCAGACATCTGCAACGAGGTAGGTCCAGTCGGGAGTAGAGTATCTTCTGCTAGGCACTCGTACCCTACTTGATCTTCTAAGACCCTCCTCGGCTTGATCCTGGATATCTTCTTCTGGATCTGAGTCTTCGGATATAGGAGTAAGCGTTTCTTCCTGGGCCGACCTCAAACTTAGCCTTCTTCTCCTTGTTGGCCAAGTGGCAGCTCCAAGCCTTATTCTCCTATTCCTTGTCCTCCCACTTGGTTCTTGGTCGCTCCGATACGGATCTGAGTCTGAGTCGTATTCACTTCTGCTCTCTCCTTCAGTTGCGTCTTCTGTCTCACTGCCGTCCTGCCTTCGCTCTTCTTCTGAATCCGATGCGTTCCCAACTTCTTCCGACACCTCCTCAGCTGCCTCAATCCCCTCTTGCGACTCTTCTTCCACTTCCGGGCTTTCGTCTGGGATGGGAGCTGTTCCTTCTAGAGGTGCTGGAACTCTTCGAGTATGGGATGCATGGATCCAATTTGGCAGCCCCCCGCACTTCACCGCGGTGTTCGTTATCAGGATTACCTGAAAGGGCCCACGCCAGCGAACATCTAGGCAGTTCTTCCGGACGTGCTTTTTAACTAAGACCCAGTCCCCTGGGTTCAGGTCATGACACAGGTTCCTCGCTGCTGGAACTTCAGCCGCATGCACCTGAAGGGACACAGAATGGATGGCGTCAGACAGTCCTTTACAATAATCCAAGATCAGATCATCTGTAATATTCAATAGAGCAGTAGTTGGAACAGTAGGAAGTCTCATGGCCCTCCCCATCAGGATCTCGTGGGGAGAGAGACCTGTCCTCCTATCAGGTGTGCTGCGCATGCTCATGAGCACTAATGGAAGAGCATCTGGCCAACTCAAAGATGTGGATGCCACTACTTTAGCCAATCTATTCTTCAAAGTGCCATTCACTTGTTCCACAATTCCTGAAGCTTCTGGTCGATAACTACAATGCAGCTTTTGATCGATATTCAGAGTGGAGCACAACATCTTCACTATTTCGCTGTTAAAATGTTTTCCTCTGTCCGATTCCAAAGAGGCAGGCACCCCGAAGCGCGGTATCAACTCCCTGAGCAACAATTTAGCCACTGTGAGTGTATCGCACCTACGTGTAGGGTACGCTTCAACCCATCTGGAAAATACGCATACAATCACCAACACATACCGAAGGCGATTGACTCTTGGCATTTCGATGAAATCTAGTTGCATTCTATTGAAAGGCCCCCCCGACCTCCCAATGTGACTCAATGTGACTGGTGTTCGTTTGCCTACGTTCAGTTGTTGGCAGGTAACACATCGCTTACATACTGATTCTGCTGCTATTCTAAATTTAGGGCAATACCAAGTTTGCCTAAACACTCTCATCATAGCATCCCTTCCTAGATGTACTGGACCATGTATTTCTCTCGCCATGGGATTAGCTAATTCTTCAGGTAACACAGCTCTCCCATCTGCTGAAACCCAAAAATCCATTTCACTTCGCACACAACCTGCTATTTCCCATGCCTTTTTCTCTGTTTCAGGTGCGTTCTCCTGCATTATTCTTAAATCCTCCCAAGTGTCTACAGTTTCTAACATCATACTTAATTCAGTCTTTTCTTCTGCACCTTCTATTTCCACCTTTGAGAAAGAATAACTTTGTTCCGCACAATAGCGTGCGACTTCATCAGCATATCTATTACCTTGTGACACAAAATCTGTATTCTTAGTATGAGCTACACACTTCACCACTGCAATGTCAACAGGACCTTGTAATGCTTCTATCAGCAATCGCACAAATTCTCCATTTCGAATGGGCGAACCAGAGGAGGTCATGTAACCCCTCTGAGACCACAACTGCCCGAAATCATGAACCACACCGAAACCATATTGGCTGTCCGTGTAGATGGTGACTCTCTTTCCATTTCCTGCTATGCAGGCACGAGTTAGGGCAATAATCTCGGCTACCTGTGCGGAATGTACTCCTTCCAGGCAAGCGGCTTCCACAACTCCAGTAATAGTACAAACAGCATAAGCTGCTCTCAACCGACCAGTATCGTCTCTTAAACATGAGCCATCAACAAAGTAAATTTCATCGGGGTCAGACAATGGCTCATCCACAATATCTGGTCTGGGTTTCGTGCATAGTTCAGTCACATCAAGGCAATCGTGGTCTTCACATCCTTCGCCTTCTATTACCGTAGGTAATGGCATCAAAGTAGCAGGATTCAAGACAGAGCATCTCCTGAGAGTCACGTTTTCTGCGGCAAGTATAACTTGCTCGTAACGCGTGAGCCTGCTATTGGTCAGATGCTGCGTCTTCGTCCTGGTCATTAACAATTCAACTGAATGTGGTACATACACCACTACTGGATGTCCCATCACAATACTCTCGCTCCTTTCAATGCTGACACCCGTTGCAGCAACGGATTTGAGACATCCGGGCAACGCTGCGGCTACTGGATCTAATGTAGCCGAAAAGTATGCAACTGGTCTACGGGCATTACCGTGGGTCTGTGCCAAGACTGACAAAGCACATCCCTCTCTCTCACAGCAATAGAGTGAAAATGACTTTTCATAATCTGGCATTCCCAGAGCCGGAGCACGACATAAATCGTCTCTCAGCTGTAAAAACGCCACCAGACATTCTTCATCCCATGGTACCGGATCACTCACCTCCTTGTGCGTCAGTTTCTGTAAGGGCTTTGCTTTCAGTGAAAAGTTAACTATCCACTGTCGGCAGTAACCCACCATTCCTAGGAACATTCTAACCTCTCTCTGAGTTGTAGGCGCATTCATTTTCATTATCGCCTCAATCCTCTCTGGGGACACCTTACGTTTCCCTTTTTCTAACCTGTGCCCTAGATACTGTACTTCTGTCAAACAATATTGCAACTTGCTCGGAGATACCTTATGTCCATTTTCAGCTAAATGATTCAGTAAGGCAATTGAATCTACTTTACAAGCTTCCTCTGTTTCTGACGCAACAAGTAGGTCATCTATGTACTGTACCAGAACCGAATTCTGTGGCAGTACTAGATTCTCAAGATTCTTCTTCAGCAACTGATTAAAGATGGATGGGCTGTCTGTGAATCCTTGTGGGATTCGACACCATGTTAAAACGCGATCTTCCATTTTAAAAGCGAAAAGGTACCGGCTCTCTTCGTCCAATGGGATTGAAAAGAAAGCCTGACAAAGATCTATCACTGTGAACCATTCTGCTTGACATGGTATTTGAAACAATATCACTGATGGATTCGGTACCACGGGACAACATGAAACGACTATGTTGTTAATCTTTCGTAAATCCTGAACTATCCTAAACTTCCCACTAGGTTTCTGCAAACCCATAATCGGGGAGTTACAAGGACTGCCCACGATTTCTTTCAGTATTCCCTGCTGTATCATTGACTCGATCACAGGCTTTATTCCTGCAATCGTTTCCTGTGACAATTTGTATTGAGGCGTTCTTGGAAACTCAACATTTGGTTTTACCAGAATTTTTACCGGTTCTACCCCTTTAATCAATCCTATATCTTCTCCTGTGAAATCCCACACCTCTGACGCCACTGCATCTCTTAAGTCTTGTGGAAGATCTTCTACAGTCAGAGTAGGATATAGTTCTACACAGAATTTTGAATTGGCCACCTTAAAGGTAGCATCATCGTCGGTAGTCTGTACCTCCACTCCTTGTGGGGTGCAGTATATGGTGCAATTCAATTTGCATAACAAATCCCTACCTAACAGACATACCGGACTCGAGTCACAAACCACAAACTGATGTTCGTTCATATGATTTCCTATTTTCACAGATACTGGTTCTGTCAAAGGACTAGTCATTCTCTTATTTGCGACTCCTACCACCTGAATTGTTTCTCCTGACATCGGCAAGTCTGGAACCACCGCTGATCTCAGAGTCGAACGAGTAGCCCCAGTATCCACTAAGAACGTAGTGGGACACCCTGCCACTTCTGCCTCAACAAATGGCCCTCTTTGATCCACTTCTAGGACTGCCCCGAG
Organism: Lissotriton helveticus; assembly: GCF_964261635.1. Taxonomy (NCBI): domain Eukaryota; kingdom Metazoa; phylum Chordata; class Amphibia; order Caudata; family Salamandridae; genus Lissotriton; species Lissotriton helveticus. Next base: position 1,379,882,974 of record NC_136059.1, read on the forward strand.
GGTACAATCCTCTTCACTGCTCACCCGTTGTCCTGTCAATGGATCAATGTAATAACATTTTTCTTCCTCAATAAACAGAGGCATTTGTTTAAAGACCTTTCCTCCAGCTGTTATCTTCGGTGGCTGTGGGAATTGGGCCCGTGGAGCCGAAGTCCCCCCTTTGACCACCTTATTACTTGGGACTGTCACTTTTTGCACTGGGTCTTCTTGGACCTGCTCTTCTACTTCTAACTCTCCATTTTCAGGGTTAAAGGGACACTCGCGTCGCCAATGCCTCACCTGGTGACACTGATGACACTTTGTCGTTTTCTTTAAAGTGGCAAAGTCTATCCTAGGTCTCTGCCCTTCTTCATTATCTTTGTTCTGACCATTTGGTTTTCGTCCCATCCCCTGCTTCTGCTGGCCACCCTTCCCAGCGGACTGCATTTGCACCACCATCAATTTCTCCTTTAGATTCTTGGCTTTAGAATCGATCTCGTCACTGCAGTACCTCGCATATCGTAAAATCTCATCTAGTGGTTTGTTCTGCCAACAGATTAAATGTTGCTGTATCATCAAACAAATATCAGGTCTCAACCCCAAGACAAACTTTGACACGAACTGCCCTATGTCTTTGGGATCCATTACATCTAGTCCACTGTATTGCTTGAATGTTTTCAACAATCTTTCATAAAACTCGTGAACTGTCTCCTTGGGTTCCTGCCTTGTTCGGTCTATTTTTACCCAATCTATGTCCTGTGGTGGTACCTTATCTTTCAGCCATGCTATTACCCTTTCATACTTTCGCATGACAATCTCAGATGGTCCATTTGTTCGAGCATCCCTCAATGGTTCAGCATTTGGCCATTCGACACTAGTCTTGCACGGGGTCCACAAATCAGATGGGACCACGATGTCAAACAACGTGTTCAAATCTATCCACAGTACTTTCGAGATTTTAACAAACCTCTCTACCTGCTTATACCATTCGACTGGATTGTCCCGCAACTTCGGAAATGAGTTGGTAAATGCAGCTAAATCTCCTCTACTCCAGGGCACATGTACATAATTTCCGTTTGATATTTCTCGCAAAGGGAATGCCTCCATCTGCATTACCCTTCCCTCAGGGGTCATCACATTTGTACTTCGCCTAACTGTGCCCTTTTTCGACCACCTTTCTTCCCATTTATCCAGTTCTCTCCACACTCTTATCCCTGTTACCAGCTCTCTTATGTGTGTTTTTAATCCAGTAGTTCTCTTCTCATCTAGATCTTGGTCTGCGTACTGTAATCTGTGGTTACTCTGCAATGCCCTTGTCCTAGACAAATCCACGGCATACTTGTCTGCCAAATCAGTCAGTTTTTCATGAAACGCTCTAGCTTTCCTAGTAATATCCTTTGCCATGAACAATAACTCATCCTGTTCGTACAATTCTATCCTTTCCAAAGGCAATGTTCCATCTATTATCTCATCAACATCTGATTTTAAACTGGTGACATCAAGCCTTTTTGCCTTAATTTCAGCTTTCAAGACACTCAATTTAGCTCCTCCATCCGCATCTCTCCCATCCCAGCTCCGAGATCTACGTTTAGGTATGGGTGAATTATAAGGAGTCCTCCCCTGTTCCCATCTCTCTAGATCCCATGCCTTTCCGTCTTCTCGGGGTGGGTGGTGAAACACTCCTTCATGCCTCATAGCCCCTCTCTCCCCCTCCGGGCTAGTTTCACGGGATGCAGGGTAAGATGTTCCATTACTCCCTCTTTCTTCCCTACTTCCCTGTGATTCCTGATTATTCGAGGCGTGGCGGGACTTATCGCTGTTCTCCTTTCTCCAATGTTGAACGTCTTCCCCGAGTGTATGATGAAGGCACCTAAACCTATTCTGAAAAGCCCGTACCGCCTCATCTCCTCCCTTCCCCCAGAGACGGGACATTTCCTCACATTCTACAATCCTAGTATTTTGTTCCGGCTGTTCTCTCTGATTTGTAGGACATGCATCCCCTCTATTCTCTTGACTTTGGCCTTCCCGACCCTGACTGCTTTCGCTGGCCCCACAATGAGATACAGTCCCGTTACCCCTGCTTTCCCACTCTGGATCCGTTCTTGTCCTGTTACTCGGAGATACTATGGACCCGTCCCATTCCCTCAAATCAGCTCTTAACTCTGAAAAAGATCTTGGCCGCGGTCCCCTTAGATCCATTGGTCCTCTCGGACCTCCCTGTTCTGAATTGGGACCGACAGTTGTGTCTAATGGGGTATTCCATGTTACTGATCCTGGCAATTGTTTCCATGCATTTGTCACATTATTCCTCCTTTCCATCTCAATCCTCTCCCTATCCAATTGCCTTTGTTGTTCCCCTCTATCTCTCTCAGAATTATAGATCGAAACTATGGGTCCTATGGTAACAGGCACTTGAAGAGCGTCTGGCAATCCCACAGACTCAACCCTTTCTGTGGTTGGCGTTTTCTGCACCACAAACCTTCCCACTACACTCTGTACAGTGTTGTTTGGAGGTGTTTCTCCGCCTTTGCTAGGTGTCCATTCCGATATAGGGAGTGGTGTATATCCCTCTATCTCATTCCCATCCTCCCTTGCGAGCCCTCTATCTTCTATCAACTCCACTCTCGGAGGTGGTCTATCCATTAACAATCTGTTTATCAGATTGTCCTCCGACTCGCTTTCCTCGTCTTCTTCCATGAGGTTTCCTCCTCCTGACACCTCCCTCATCGGATACATTTTCTCCACCTCGATAGTCTGTACCCTCCAACGCTTTTCCTCCTCATCCCATTTGGAATCTCGCACTGCCCTTACCGATCGCGTCAGCCTTTGTTGACGCCTGTTCAAATTTCGGTCGTGTGCAGCCTTAATCCATGCATTAAGAGCCTCAAACTGTGTTGGTCTAGGTGAGGGTTTCAATGAGGACATGGTTGCTTTTAGCCGATGTAACACTTCTAATTTAAACGTCCCGTACTTCGGGAACTGCATTTCCTCATTCCCTTCCGTAAGCTTATTCCAAGCCCCAATCCACAATATCGTATGCAGGCCAACATTCGTTGCCATATAATGAGCTGGCGTACCCTCTGGGGGAGCCTCTTCCCCGTAATAATGTTCACTTCGTTTACGTTTAAAAATCCCTTTTAAACACTTAAAACACTTCATGATTTCTCTTTTCTCCGCGTTTGTTTACTTCCTGATGATATTCCACCAATCTCAGCCCCGTTCTTACTAACTGGCCTATCCGTACGCGACTTTCCTCCGACGTCACTCTAGCCGCCCAACCAGAGCGCGGCTCTAGCTAACGTCACACCAACCGCTCAATCAGAGCGCGGCTCTAGCCGACGTCACCCGTCCCCCTTCGCAGCAGTTCCCCTCCTTTCTCAGCTCGTCTCCTCGGTCACGCATGCATCTCATTCATACTCTGAAAAATGATTACTTCCGTCCAAGCGATCACCTTTCCTTTGACTGTACGCCCACAGTCTTTCTGTAGTTGTCACCCTAACTTGGCGAAATGTCTTTCCGTTTACTTCCAGACAATCGCCTTCTCCGATAGGTTACTCACACGCAGTAACTTTCGACCAGCGTCCGTTACTCATACACTCTCTCTTACACTCCCCCTATCTTGGATCCACGGCGGTCAATGGTACCTCGTGACCTCCGTACTATGGTCGACAACTACCCTGGATGTTCGATACACCCAAAACCACTTAAGCTCTGGCCTGAACTTAAGATTTCACCAGTTCACCCGTTTACCAGGTAACCAGTTTACCAGGTTGCGCGCGCTCACAACCTTCTCTCATTCACACTACAGGCATTCAACTCCGCAAGACATTACAATACAAATACAACACAAAACACCGCAATCTGTTCACGCATGACCCTTTTTATACTCACTCTCCGATACTGCTGCTTTTCTCGCACCGTCTGCACCTTTCGGCACACGATTCTTCCGCTGCTCGTCTCTCGGCGTCTCGGGCCTTGGGGTAAACTAACCTCTCTAGATTACCTTCCTCAAGAAGATAACCATCCTCTCTCTGCTACCAACTGCTAACGCGGGATTACTGGTTACTAATTATCTTACCAAATCCCATTTCCTGTCGACTGAATCGTTGGTACCTGTCTTGAGTAAAAGGTAATCTCGCAATAAAGTAATCAATTTAAAAACTTACACCACTCTAAATGAACACTGACCAAAATTAAGTTTTAAAGATTTAATATAAAGTCAAAGATAACTGAAGATACAAACTTCTCAAAATGAGATTAAGAAGGTAAATCGGTATCACTATGAACATGAACTTTTTGAATAGTCTGAGTCTGAAAAACAGAATAATAAGTACAACTTCCAATAACATGAGCGTTGCCAAAATGGATACAAGTTGCAACCTCAAAGTCATTACAGAAAAGAAAAATTAAGGTTAGTCTGTCCCTACACTATATTAAGTGACATCCCTACTTAGCAAAATCTTAACCCTCTAGGTGTCAGCCGTGGTGACTTCCTAAGAAGATCACGCACTTCTCTTTGTCTCTTCTCTGATAGTGGGTCTCTCCTGATCAGCCTATCTGCCTACCCATCCGCTTCCTTAGGCTCCCAAAATCATCTGCTCTGCTCTCCTCCCGGGTCACTTTCCCTAATACCAAATCACATTTCCAATAGAAACGCCCCTTGGGACGCCCCTCACGTGGTACATCTTTGCGCGGTAAACTCCATGATGGTACTCTTGAAGACCCTCGTTATAGTTGACCTTGGTTCCCAGGCTCCTTCTTCCGTGCGCTGATACCCCCTGAAATTCCTGGAAACTCCTACAGGCCTGCGCAAGGCGCCACTGAACAAAGTCCCTTTCATTCGAGCTGATTAGGACCCTCGCACCTGCATACAGCTCATCCTGCAGTGGGCCTCAAATTCCAGACTCCACCATATCTTTGGTCATAAAACACTCTCAAAGCTCCATGCTGGACACCTCACGACCTCTCCTCTAACGAGCACATGGCAATTTAAACTACATGACATTATCTGCTCTGGCCTACTTGATTTACATGCAGCAGGTCCCTGCACTCTTAAAACGCTAACTTGATTTAAACAGCAAACATTCTTAACTAGCATACGTTTCTAAAATAACACATCTATAAAGCATATACTTTTAACCCTAAGTTCAATAGTACATTTGGAAGAACCATGTCAACCTTATCTCACATTAATTTAGCAGCACGTTCAGGTTTGCTGTGAATTGCCCTAAGGCCTACACATAATACTGGATTTTCAAAGTTACATTTAATTTGGACATGACTCTTTTTAACATGAGAACATGAGGTTTTCACATATATTCCAACATTTCTACATTAATCTCACACCGTTACAATTATAGTTACTCTACTTAACATTCTATACGTTTCACTACTAAATATAAACCACTCGTGTGCAAAACATGTTTAAACTAACTATGTGCTTGTAAATATGGTGTATTTATACATTTTTTTCAAACTCGTGCTCTCTCAAATGTCTTCTTTCTTTAAGAAACAAGGTGATAGGAAGTGCCTGATTTCTGCTGGTGTTCGCTGGGTACCAGCACTCATTTTTGGGTGATCTTGACTTATTTTTATCATTTGAGTTTGACCAGGAGCAAGAGAGAGAAAGGCAGAAAATGAAGGAAGGAGGAAGAGAAAGATACGAAAACAGTTGCATGAAAAAAAGAATGCTTAAAAGTGTGCTAAAGAGACAGGAAGGGGACAGAAGTGGAAGTATGAGGTGACATTTTAAAAAAACATTCTGTTACTCCGGGGTTCAACAGCACTGGAGGTGGGCTCCTAAGGATAAAAACTGTGCTGCTCCTCGGTTTCTTTGTTTTTTAACAAATTACCCTGCTGCCAGAAGTGTGTTGCAAAATATATTAAGCATGGTCATCGTCTATAGCAAGTGGATTGTAAGTGCATTCTTTCAATTCAAAGGACTGTCTGAAAGGTGACTGTCACTTTCTCGGTCTAAGACCTACACGGGGAGCCAGTGTGACCCAGAAAATATCTGACTGCCAATCATTGAAACTGGATGCTCTAATATCAAGTGTGTACAGGGCAGCACGCACAAGCATCTGATGTACAAATCTGCCCTCTCCTTTTCATTTGTTAAATCCTTTGGTCTTGAAGCCAATTGTGTCAATTAACAACCACAGTTTAGCTAGTGTAGGCTGGACTGGTGTCCCAAAGGCTTTATAATCTCACTCCCCCACAGCAAAGACTCTTCACAGTGTTACAGGTTCCAGAGCAAGAGGGTTTACACAAACCGTACCTGACGCACTACTGAAAAGTCCAATGAAAACTGAGCCAATACGATATCCTGCACAACACATAATGCCAATCTCTGTGTAACCTCATATATGCGCAGAGATCACAATTTACAGCTTTTAACCTTAATCAGGTCTTACCTTAATGACTCTGCTGCGGAGAGTTGTTGTGAATACATTGAATCGCACATTCAACACATTTTATTTTAAATCACTGATTGCTTCATATCTACAATGTATTTACTACAAGCATACAACAAGAACAATTTCAAATATTGAAAACATAACAACAATGCTTTCCATCCATGATCACTAATCAGAGCCAATCTTTCCAGATTGGTTTGCAAGATTAAAAGGACGATCACTTTTTACTTCAGTATTTAGAAGAGTTTTATATGTTTATCACAAAGTTCTAAAACTTTTATTAACACTTCATTCTTTTCAGTGTGGTATTCTTGATAGCAGCACAAGTGCTCACCAATCAAAGTTCAGGGTGCATGTTGCTACAAGGGTTACACGTCCTGTAAGCTTTTATCGCCATCATAGATAGGGAAAGTAGGTGATACATACTGAATTAATGATGATTGTAAAAAACATGAAAAATGTAACAGAAGTACTTTATTATTCATGTTTCAAAGAAAACTCCTCTACAGAGATTTACAGTGTAGGTGCAATCTCGACCTTTAAAAGGCATGTACGCAGAATTCTGTTCTTCTTTTTTTAGTGGTCTGATTTGGGATATTTTTGGGGGGAGACGGGTAATTGCATCCTGACAATGCTGTGTTTGAGACCGGATATATACTGTCTGATCCTATATATAACGAATGTATTCCTATACATGGCTAATTAAGGATGTTCATAAACTTTGTAAAAAATCAATAAGGATCGACTTAATACAAAAAAGCAAAATATTCTCGCGAATATATCGTCCTGACATAACATTATGGGCAAAACATTGAGAACTAAAATATCGAGAAGTTACGTGCACATATGTAAATATAGATTTACTATTCTTAACTTCACATCTATGTACCTTGATATATGTAGATCTTCAAGGTCCACAGATAGGTATAGTAAAACTATACTTACATAAATATACTAAATTTGAGATATTTTGCTCCTAGATATTTTGCCCATGATATTATGGTAGGACCGTATTCTGAAGATGATAGTTTGGTGGAATACCTTGTGTTCTGATTGCAACTTTGATTGTTTTTCCTCTTACCTTGTTTATGAGGTGTACAAATACAACAGTAGGCACTACTACACATGCCTTTAGAAGGCTGCAGGGCCCATGATCATGTTACTATACTGTTTGCTGCTCCAACTGTTATTTCACCCATTTGACATCATTTTTACTTATGTGACAATATCCATTAAATATGTGATCATCTGGATCACTTGGCCTTCGGTGTTTACCCACAACCACCTTTTCTTGTAAAACGCACATAGCTCTTCACTGCTGCACCTGGTAGGTTGGATTTTGTAGATGCCTATATGTTTTACCTCCGTTTCCACCCACAGGACTTTCCTACATCGAGATCTCAGCAATCAAAATATCTAGACATCTAGTTCCACAACCAACAGGAAAGAGCAGTCAGCACACAGTACACCTCCCACACATTTTCCACTGAGCTGATGCACCAAACAGGCCCTTATTCAGAGTTTGTCAGATTCCAGGCATTTGTCATTGCAACAGATAAATAATGATACCCTAGAGTATGTTATTTATCAAGAGAATTTATATAGCAGGTATTACAAGTTTCTGGGGAATAACATGAGAAAGTTGGCGCTGAACGCACCAAAATCCGCATTGTTCTGCAAATGCGGTACACATGTTCTCTGTTAAAGTAAATTTGACCGCTCAGTAAATACTCGGTGTTATAAATACCACCAGAGATGTTTTAAGACATGGGCATAGTGGGTAGTGGCCCAGGGACCCAGTATTTCAAGGGGCCCCCTTGTAGAGACAGCTCTGTTCTCCAAACAGTGGTGTCCTGATGACCTTGAATAGTTCTTAAACAGATTGTTTTATAACCAGTTTTCTTTTAATGTATTGTTAACATGGGTGATATTTGGGACTATATTATATACATTTTGGAGAGAAATGCTATGTTTATATTTTTCAACTCATGCAACATCCATAAAAAAAGTGTTTTTAGGTCGAAAAGGGATCTCACATATGAGACATGGGAGGGGGTCACCGATAATGTTTGCAATAATATTCATGAGCTGCTCTAATATTACAAAACTGAAAACACATGTCACTATCTATGAGTATTAGATATAAACACATTTAGAATTTGGATCAGTGTGCCTCTGCAATGTCAGTGACCCTGCCTAATGGGCATGAAAGACCTTGGATTGAATCATAAATCCACAGCTTGTTCCGTGCAGAGGGCCCCAAAATAAGTATGGCCCATGGCCCCCAAAATCCTTAAGATGTCCCTGATACCACCCAACATGTAACTCTGACCACTACTCAAAAAAAGGTTTACACAGGGATCTTAAAACAATGACCTACTTGTAATTAATGTGTATTACATAACAAGGAGACCCCAATTCTTTGAACCTGGGGTAATAGTTAGTTTTAGAAAACAATGGTTCATTTAAGGTCAGTAGATGCTGGTAGCAATATATTTTCTTAACATGCAGAGAAGACAGTGAGTCCTGTATCCTTTGACATGAGGAAACATTTTTGATGAGTATACAGCCAGACACATACAGACATTATCAAGCATTTAATTTATTCATTGCACAATATTCATAACATTAATCCCAAAGGGAATTGTTGATCCAGTGCTCACAGATCTGTGAAACAAAGTGTAATGTGGTGAGTGGAAGAAGACTTTAGAAACATACATTGAATTGACAACAAGAAGAAAGTCCTTATGGACACTTTTTTTATATAATAAACAAGGAGTTTAGCTGTAATGGGGTCCACGGCGTTTCGATCTCAAAAATTTGAGATCTTTATCAGGACATGTGGGTGAGCACCTAATACATAGATCTTCAAACTGTGTGGCGCACCCCCCCAGGGGGGCGCAGCATTCCCTCGGAGGGGGCACGCACTCCACCCCACCACTTCACCTTCCATTGTTGCTTCCAAGGCTCGGCTGGGCAGTGTCTGGAATCTTATCTCCAGCACTCCCGAGTTTTTCACAGGTCTTTAAAGACCATGTGCATATTTACATACCTTTGTAAACTGATGACAGAGGCTGTGTGTTTTCTGGTTCCAGTATCCCCTGGGCCCCCACTCTGCCTATTCCTTACATTTGGATTTTACTTTGTACTGCCTTAGTGTGAGAACGCATTTCATGAAAAGGAATATAAAGTAGGGTTACCAAAAGAAAAATGCCAGCCATATGTTGTTTAAAGAGCCTGCAAAGGCCTTGTCTTGACACTAAATAGGGTTATAAATAAAATAGTATGTATTCGTTTGTAATGTGACTTTTCAATCTTTGTTCCCTTTAATTATCAGTCATGGACCATTCAGGCAGCCCTAGAACACAATTAAAATGCTTTCTATTTATTTTTGCTGTTCCAAGTATGCACAGATAAGTGCTGAAAATAGGCTTTAGTGGACTGCTTATGTTTGTACCGTCTGCAACATCAATATAATGAGCTGGCAACTCTAAGTGCAAGACTGGAAGTTTGTTGCAGAATGAGCACAATATTTATTTCCTCCACCCTCGATCCCTAGACCCTGAATAATACCATAAAAGCAATAGTTTAGCTTATATCTGAAACCCTATGGCAGCCCTCAATAACATGCTGACTAACTTAAATTGTGTCAGGGTATGCACCTTGCATTCAGACAACTCACTCCTCATTCTCGCCCCTCACTTTCACACTCACCCTGCACTCACAGGGATCACAATGGACTCACACTGATCACCATGCACTCACACCACCCGCTCACCTGCACTCACAGTGACCACACTACACTTATGCCACTCGCCATGAACTCACAGCGTTCTACATCCACTTAACCTGCGTTCACATGAGCACAACGCTCACTCTACACTCACAGTGATCACTCTGCACTCACAATGCTCTTGCGCTGTTCACCCTTTAGCCAACCCTGCAATCACATGAGCACACTACTCACCCTGCTCATGTGACAGTTCACTCAACTGTCCCCTTTACTGCCCACTCTGCAATATCACTCAAACAAGCCCAACACTAACCATACATTCATTTGTCTCACTCTGCACTTACATCCGCACCCAAATTCATATGGTCACCTCACTCGCCCTGCAGTCACTCCTTTAACCCTACTCTCACACTTTTGCATCGCTCACCGTACACTCACATGAGCACTCATGTCACCCATACAGCACAGGGGGCAAATGTGCCTGCTACAAAGAACGTGTACCATGCAGATCACAGAACTGTGAATGAGTAAACTATGGGTAGCTCTATAAAAAAGTGAAATATTGGTCAGAAAGGGGCTATAGAGAGATGCAGTGCATTGTTGGCGAGTGGTATTGAGGGAATTCATGGAGAAGAAGGAAATTGGAGAGGGAGCACATAAAAAGACTGTTGCACCATGAGCGACCAGTGTTAGGGCAAGCCCTGGCTGGGAGTCCTAACCCCCCCCAAAGTTCGGGTCTAGTTGCGCCCCTTGTTGCTTCCCACGTCGGAAGTATGTTTGCTGCCTGTTTTTCACACCCCCATCTCGAGTTAAGGCTCTCTGATTGGAGTAGTCATTCAGAACCACCAATCAGCATGTAGTTCCTGTAGCAGAGCACTGCTTTGACGTCAGCACTGACGTTCCTCCAATGAACAGGACAGCAGGAGAGATGCATGGGAGTGCAGCAAATTTTGTATACATAAAACTGCAAAATACTTCAATTTTGCTGCTGAAACAGCATTTCTCCATTGTTGCCTTTTGCCTCATGGTTGCTGAATTTAACATCTGGTTTCTGCTGTTCGCCTCTCTCTTGAACTATTCCCCCTCAAGGTTATCCTGGTTTGTAACCTCGCAGCTACTGCATTTCACTGCAAGGAATTTACAATGGTTGTATCCTTCCTGAAGATTCTATTCCCTGGCAGGTAAGAGTGAAGAGCTTTTTCTATTATTTTTTCAAAGCCTCGCTCCTTTCCTCTTTGTCCCACTTGTAGTGGGAACGTTGGCTGTTTCAAGGAAGAGCAGATTTGGCATTAATGCCATAGGTGCTGACTTTGGTTCTGAGGACCCGGGCTCGAGTCCTGGCATTGGCTCAACATCATGTGATCCTGGGCAAAATCACTTAATTTACCAGTGATTTACGAAAAATGAATTTGACCTTGATTAAAGTCGCTGGTGCTTGTTTAACATGTTCCACTCCCTAGAGCTGAGTCCACAAGCCTAACATAACAAATATTGTGAAGTATGCCTACTATCTGTCCTCACTTCTTTCGTAGACCAAATTTAAATGCTTTCTTGTACAGCTATTTCTGAGGCGATTTTCTTTATATCCAAACTATGCTAACAAATCGACTCGTGATGCTCCTAGAGAATAAAGATGTATATTTCCTCTTGAATCACTTATATCACATGTGTATGATGTAAATGTCCCCTAGGCCTTCTTGGAAAACAGTGGTTGGCCTCCTACTGACATGGCAACATCTGGCCATACTCAACATAATCATGGATTTTTCAATTGTGTCAGAAAGCATGTTTTATGGAACCTCTTTTTCTGATATCTTGCTTAGGGGCAAGGATGTTTCACAACAGCCAGAGCTGATGACTGTGGAGCTGGGGAACCAGGTTCAATGCTTGGTGTCTGCTCAACATCCTCTGATTCTGGGCAAAGCACTTCATCTCCCAATGCTTACAAAAAATGAATGGATGCTTTTGTAATGTAAAAGATGCTCCTGTAAAGCGCTCCAGTACCTTTGGGTCATGTTACAAAATTTTGTGAGCACTCCTGTTTCCAGGTACTGCTCAAGACTGGAAGTGGAGCACAACCAAAGGATGGCAGAAGCAAGAATCCATCCACACATTGACTGTCTCTGTGGAGAAAAACAGCCACACCCCTCACCTGTGTTTTGGGAGTGTTTTGACTACAATCTAAATTTTGTGTTTTATGTGAAAAATAAAGCACCAATGTAATTTTTGGTGCTAAGTTTTTCTTGGAGACTTTTCATTTGAACTTTATAATCTGAACAACTCTACAAAAACTTCAGTTTTCTAAACACTCTTACTTTATTTAATATTATTTGCCCTATAAGACCTGGACTCTGCAGGAGGGACTGGCCATCAATGATGCACAGTACCAGCTTCCAGATCTTTTTTTGTCAGGTGGTGGTGGTGGGGGGGGGGGTTCGACGTGTAAAAAGGTTTAGATGGGGGGCTCAGCCGACAAAAGTTTGAAGATCTCTGACCTAATATCTACAATGTCTGTTACCGAGGATCACAGAGCTGCAGCCCAGCCTCTTTTCCTTGAACCACGCAGTGGATTAAATCCAAGCAAGTAAGTTATTTTCCACGTACCCTTTGACCCCTTGGATGCAACTCCAGACATGGCGGTTCTTGTTGACGCTCCCTCCTTCTCTTGCATACCTGACGTTCAGGGGCTTCATCCCCCCCCTTGGCTCGATAGTTTCTACCAGCCTCCAGTCCCCCCGGAGCCCTGATTCCCTCCTCTGGATCGATAGTCTCTACTAGCCATTGCCACGAGTTTCTACGTGGTTTCCCACGACTAGTAAGTACGGTTCCCTTTCTCTTCACCAGCGACTCACCGCGTACATCCAATACGATCTAATCCTTAATTAATATATTTTGATAAAGATCGGCACATCGCAACGGTCCATTCCTGGACTGGTTCCCACCAGGCAGGCGAGTGCTCAATGCCGCTTATCCCAACCGCATACCCACCCAGCGGTTAGCAGTAAATGCCCATTATTAACAGACATCCCTCTCTCGGTTGTCACCCACTAGCCGGCATGACATGGGCCACCATTGCGCTGCACCCCGGGACACGTTAGCATTCACCATTATACCTGCAAGTCCCCGTTGTGTCCTATTCGATACCTAGACACAGTGTTACATTGCTAGATACCTATCTTTTCACCGATTCTCTTTTCCTCGTGATTCACTCAGTTGTCTTACTCTCTCCATATGTTCCATTCTCATTCTTCCATATAGGGCTAGCCCCTAACTGTTTAGTATTAACTATAATTGGAAGAACAATAAATAATGAATCACACTGCCAACATGCAGTTTTTATCCAGGATACTCTCTGCAACCTTCTTTTGTCTTTATATTGTAGATATTAGGTGCTCACACACCTGTCCTGATGAAGATCTCACATTCTTGAGATGGAAGGGCCGTCGACCCCATTACAACTAAACTACTTGTTTATTATATAAACTAGCAGCCCGCCCCGACTTCGTCCGGGGGCAATGAGGCTTTAGGGCCAACCTCCTGCCCCCGCCCGCCCCGACATTGTCCGTGTCTCGGAGCCCAAGCCTTACCTCAGCCACCGTTCTTCAGGGCCAACCGCCCGCCCCGGCCCCGGCCCCTTCCCGCCCCGGCCCCGGCCCTCTCCCGCCCCGACATTGTCCGTGTCCCGGAGCCTTACCTGAGCCGCCGCTCCTCCCCGTGCTCCTGACTTCACCGCCGCTCCTCGCCGCTTGTCACCGCTTCTCCCCGCCTGTCCTCCTCTCCTCCCCGCCTGTCCGCCGCTCCACCCCGCGCTCATGTCCGCCGCTCCTCCTCCTCAGCACACACGTCGCGGCCAGCGCTACTTCCAGGGGACTATTTTTTTTTATGTTACATTTTTTAAATAACGTTTAATTTTTACTTTATATAGCCTATGTCCATCTGCACACCCTGACAATTCCATCGATGTATTGGGTGTGTGGATTGGCGCTGTGGTTCCCGAGTTTACCCGCCTCAAAGCTTCAAAGTTCTTCCTTTATTATAGTAGTATAGAAAAGTGCCCATAAGGAGTTTCTTCTTGTTGTCAATGTGATGTTTTTAAAGTCTTCTTTCCCTCAGCACATCATGCTTTTTTTCACTGATCTGTGAGCACTGGATCTACAATTCCCTTTGGGAATAATATTATGAATATTGTGCAACGAATAAATTAATTGCTTGAGAATGTCTACATGTGTCCGGCCGTATACTTATCTAAAACATTTCCTCATGTCAAAGGATACAGGACTCACTGTCTTCTCTGCATGTTAAGAAAATATATTGCTTCTTGTAATTAGGGCCATGGCTTCTAGTCAGCAGGGCTCAGCAGGACCTTAAACCTTAAAATTACAATATAAAATACTTTGTGACTGATTACTCTTCAGTAGTCATGATAAGGAGTCTGGTACCACATGTCCTAGACTCACTAAATCTAACTAGAAACAACACACTTCCACCAGTTTCATTTTTCCCAAAAATCCCAAAGGAGCCTCAAGGCTAGAATTCATGAATGAACAGGGCTCTGGGATGTAAGCCAAAGCCCACTTAATGCAACCTTTAATATGATGGTTTCTTAATAGTGCTTTCTGGGTTGTTCCCATGTTGCTTCTGGGTGGATCCCACCCGGTACGTACCCTGATTGTTTAAACGTTTCTCCAGAATTTGATCCTCTGTCCCCTCTGGGTGTTCCTGCATGGTCTCATAAACTAGTTGCTTGACAATCAGTCAATCAATCGTAGCATTTGTAAAGCGCACTACTTACCCGTGAGGGTCTCAAGGTGCTGGGGGGTGAGGAGTGGGGAATGCTGCTACTGCTCGAAGAGCCAGGTCTTGAGGAGTCTTCTGAAGGTCAGCAGGTCTTGGGTCAGCCGTAGGTGGATGGGGAGGGTGTTCCAGGTCTTGGCGGTGAGGTGGGAGAACGATCTGCCACTGGAGGTTGCTCTTTGGATGCGGGGGACTGTGGCGAGGGTGGGGTCGGCAGAGCGGAGCTGGCGGGTGGGAGTGTAGAAGCTGAGTCGTCTGTTGAGGTACGCTGGTCCGGTGTTGTGGAGTTCCCTGTGTGTGTGGCTGAGGAGCTTGAAGGTTATCCTCTTGCTGACATGGAGCCAGTGCAGGTCTCTCCGGTGGGGTTTGATGTGGCTGCAGCAAGGGACATCGAGGATCAGGCGTGCAGAGGCATTCTGGTTGCGTTGAAGGCATTTCAGGAGTTTGGCCGAGGCTCCTGGGTAGAAGACGTTTCCGTAGTCCAGCCTGCTGCTGACAAGGGCCTGGATAACCGTTCTTCTCGTTCGTGTGGGGATCCACTTGTAGATCCTGCGAAGCATGCGGAGGGTGATGAAGCAGGAGGAAGAGACGGCATTGACCTGCTTAGTCATGGAGAGGGTGGAGACGAGGATGACCCCTAGGTTGTGTGCGTGGTCGGTGGGTGTTGGTGCTGCTCCCAGTGCGGTCGGCCACCAGGGGTCGTCCCAAGCCGAAGGGGTGGGTCCGAGGATGACGACCTCCATCTTGTCCGAGTTCAGCTTCAGTCAGCTGTTCCTCATCCATTTGGGGACGGCCTTCATTCCTTCGTGGAGGTTGGTTTCGGTGGTGTGGGTGTCCTTGGTGAGGGAGAAGATCAGCTGGGTGTCATCGGCGTAAGAGATGATGTTGAGGTCATGCAGTTGGGAGACGTAGGTAAGCGGAGCCATGTAGATGTTGAACAGCGTTGGGCTGAGGGACGAGCCCTGGGGTACGCCGCAGATGATCTCGGTGGCTTTGGAGCGGAAGGGGTGGAGGCGGACGCTCTGTGTAATGCCGGAGAGGAAGGAGGTGGTCCAGTCCAGGGCCTTCTCTTGGATTCCGGCATCAGGGAGGCGTGTGCGTAGTGTGTGGTGGCAGACCGTGATGAAGACGGCTGACAGGTCCACGAGGATGAGGGCCGCGGTTTCTCCGTTATCTAGCAGGGCCCTGATGTCATCGGTGGCAGAGATTAGGGCAGTTTCTGTGCTGTGGTTGCTGCGGAACTCGGACTGGGATGGGTTCAGGATGCTGTTCTCCTCAAGGTATCGGGTCAGTTGTTTGTTGACGGTCTTCTCGATGACCTTCTCCGGGAACGGGAGCAGGGAGACGGGCTAGAAGTTCTTGAGGTCATTGGGATCCACCTTGGGTTTCTTGAGTAAGGCGTTGATCTCGGCGTGCTTCCAGCTCTCCGGGAAGGCTGCTGTCTCGAAGGAGATGTTGATGGCTTTCCAGAGATGTGTTGCGATGGTGGTGCTGGCTTTGTTGAAGATGTGGTGTGGGCATGGGTCTGTCGGAGATCTGGAGTGGGTGGTGTTCATGATCTTGATGGTGTCGTCGTCGTTTGTGTTCGTCGAGGAGAGCAGGCGGTTGGTGCGGATGGTAGTCATGGGGGCAGGGGTCTCAGTGGTTGCCGGGGCGGTTGTGGCGTTGAAGCTGTGGTAGATGTCTGTTATGTTATGTTATGTTAAGCTGAATTTGTAAAGCGCACTGACACCATAGGTTTCCTGGCGCTAGGTATGTATGTAGAAGGAGCGGCAGAGCCGGCTAGCAGGACTTAGAGAATAACCAGGTTTTTAAGGTCTTTCTGAAACTCAGTAGGGAGTTGCTGGTCTTGATCACCATTGAGAGGGAGTTCCATAGCCTAGGGGCCAGATAGGCAAACTTGCGACCTCCTAGCTTTTTCAGTTTGATGGTGGGAGGGACCAGTAAGTGTAGATGGGCCGAGCGGAGATTGCGTGACGGACAATGCTTTACAATGAGGTCCTTCAAGAAGTCCGGGCTAGTGCAGTGAAGTGATTTGAATATAAGGCAGCCTGTCTTAAAGCCGGCTCTTTGAGCGATTGGCAACCAGTGCAGTTTACGCAGCAGGGGTCTCGCCGATTGCCACTTCGGAGTTTTGTAGATTAGTCTTGCTGCCTGGTTTTGGACAATTTGTAGGCAATGGTGCAGAGACTGGGGTAAACCTAGGTAGAGGGAGTTGGAGAAGTCGAGGCGAGATATTACCAGGGAGATCACAACTTGCACCAGTGCCGCATGCGAGAGCAGATGGGAGATTTTTCGAATTTTTCGCAGCTGAAACATGCTGGATGAGATCACTGCCCCCACGTGACCTTTAAGGGAAAGATCGGAGTCAATGATCACCCCTAGGCTCTTAACCGAGCAAGAAGGTGCGGGACAGGGGCCTAGGGCAGCTGGCCAAAACTGTGGGCCCCAGTGTGCCAAACTGTTTCCTGGCAGGATGAGTTCCGTTTTCCCTGGGTTAAGTTTGAGTTGATTGTGATTCATCCACTGCTGTATGTGGAGCATCACTGCTTGGAATTCTGTTGTGGCATTGGGGGAATCTAGGGGGAAGATGATCTGCAGATCATCAGCCTAGTTAAACACCGTGATCTTTCACTTTTTTAGCGAGTGAAGCAGTGGCCGGAGATACAGGTTGAATAATAGAGGTGAAAGGGAGGAGCCCTGAGGAACTCTGCATGCTGTGGGTGCCTTAGTAGCCGTGTAGGGACCCAGGCGGACCGTTTGTACTCTGCCTGAGAGGAATGACTTAACCCACTCAAAGGCGGGGCCCTGGATGCCAGCCTGTCCGACACGGTGTAAAAGGATGTTATGGTCCACCGTGTCGAACGCAGCTGACAAATCCAGGAGTACAAATGCCTGCGGGACCCCCTTGTCGGCGTTTCCCCTCAGAGCATCCAGAACTGCCAAAATGACGGTCTCAGTAGAATGTGCCGGCCTAAAGCCGGCCTGGATGGATTCAAGGAAGCTAGAGGTCTCTATGAATTTGGAGAGGCACTTAGTAACATGGGCCTCAAGAAGTTTTGCCAGGCAAGGCAGCAGGGAGATGGGACGGTAGTTAGAGAGGTTGGCGGGGTCTGCCCCAGGTTTCTTCAGTAGGGGGACCAGAATGGCCTCCTTTAGAGAGCTGGGGACAGTGCCCGTGCTGAGGGATGCGTTCAGGAAGGGGAGAATACTGTGTGGTAGGGAAGAAAAGATGTCCCTGAGAACCAAGGGGGGACAGCAATCGTTGGGAGACCCCGATTTAATGCGGGTTGTAAGCTCTGAGAGGATGCTAAGACTGATGGTGGAAAAGTGAGCAAAAGATAGCGGATTAGGGAGAGAGGAGTCCAACAGACTAACGGGGCTGGGAGGGGGATTTGTATTCTTGATAGCCACGATTTTCTCGGTAAAGAAGGAATTCAGCGCTTTGCATGTCTCTTGTGTGGGAACCTGAGTGGGTAGAATTCTGTCATCAGAGGAGAGATCATTCATGATTTTGAAGATTTCTTCAGATTTGTTATGGGCTGAGAGGATTCTTTCAGAGACATGTGTAGCTTTAGCCATGATGATTGCACTTTTATATTCTTTGTGGGCCGCCACAAAAAGCAGTCTGTCAGAGTTAGAGTAGCCACGTCTCCAATTCCGTTTTAGTTGGCGTAGCTTAAGTTTAAGTGCCTTGAGGTCGCTAGAAAACCATCTGTGTGCGTTCCCGTGCCTGGCAAGCGAGAATTTAGTGAGGGGGCGAACCTATCACTGGCTTTTTGTAACCAGTTGGCGATGTCTTCCTCCATCAAGACGACGTTGGAATCGGGGTCGATGATGGGGCAAGTATTGGCCAGGAAATCTAAGAAGCCTTGGGAGTCGTAGGAGCTCCATTTGCGGGACAGCCCTTCTGCCGGCGTTGGGGGCTTAACCCTCCCTTTAACTATAACGGTGACATCGATCAGGTGGTGGTCCGACCAGATACATGGGGAGATAATAGGATTGGATAATGCTAGATTATGTGTCCAAATGTGGTCAAGGATGTGACCCTTGATATGAGTGGGTGTGGTGATTTGTTGGGCCAAATTAAGACTGGTTAAGAGTTCGAATAATTCAGTGGCATGAGGTCCAGCTCGAACGTCATCAAACCAGCAATTAAAATCACCAAGGAGTAAAATTCTGGTATGGTAGGTCATCAAGTTTGCCATCTGTTCGCTCAGGGAAATGGGAAACGAGGGCATGGGATGGGGAGGGCGGTAAATAAGTATAAGCGCGAGAGCACCTGCATTGGTTTCGAGGTTGTTGACTAGGTTTTCCACCTCTGTAGGGCCAGGGAGGCTGTGGCGATAAATTTGAAATTTTTATGGATGATGGCTGCTACCTCACCCCCAGGTTGACCGGATGAACGATTTACATTAAGAATGTAATACTCTGGGGGGAGGGCGGCCAGGATGTCCGTGGTGGAATCAGAGGTGAGCCATGTTTCGGTGATTAATAGCACATCTGGTTTTTCAGTGGTCAGTAAGATGAATATGTCTAGCTGGTGTTTCACCATAGAACGCGTGTTAAGGTACAGCATCCGGGGAGACGTGTCATTACTTAATGCCAAGGGCCTAGTGTTGGAAGGGGGAGGATAGCCGCACGCTCTCTATTAACGGGAGAGCTCAACACATTGCGTGAGATACCCAAGGACAGAATACGCTCATGAGCCGCTGAGGGGAGCGTTGTGGACGGAGACTGCCACTCTCTTACTGTCTTGGAGGGATAAGAGAGAGATTGAGCAGGACTTGTGGCCCCTGGAACCGGTCTGGCGCGGACGGGCGCAGACAGGCTTGCCTTTGCGCTCCCGTGGGAGGATCTGCATTTGGCCTGACGTTCCGCCTCCAGGCTCCACCCCGTCAAGGCCGATTGGCTGAGGCCTGAGGGAGGAGAGCAGGGGGAGTGTTAGGTTGAGCTAAGGGATCGCGATTCGAGTGAGGTGAGTAAAGTAAAAAGTTTTTTAAAACACACAAATTCTATCTCAATTTGTCCACAAACGCACCTTTTTCTTAATCAAAGCAGTGCGCGCCAACAATCATACAATTGTCTGCTTGCTGCGGGGAACTGACTTTTCAACAAACGTCCCTCCTCCAGGCTCCACCCCGTCAAGGCCGATTGGCTGAGGCCTGAGAGAGGTGAGCAGGGGGAGTGTTAGGTTGAGCTAAGGGATCGCGATTCGAGTGGGGTGAGTAAAGTAAAAAGGTTTTAAAAACACACAAATTCTATCTCAATTTGTCCACAAACGCGCCTTTTTCTTAATCAAAGCAGCGCGGATTTAGCAAGCAGTGCGCGCCAACAATCATGCAATTGTCTGCTTGCTGCGGGGAACTGACTTTTCAACAAACGTCACGCCTCCAGGCTCCACCCCGTCAAGGCCGATTGGCTGAGGCCTGAGGGAGGTGAGCAGGGGGAGTGTTAGGTTGAGCTAAGGGATCGCGATTCGAGTGAGGTGAGTAAAGTAAAAAGTTTTTAAAAACACACAAATTCTCTCTCAATTTGTCCACAAACGCGCCTTTTTTCTTAATCAAAGCAGCACGGATTTAGCAAGCAGTGCGCGCCAACAATCATACAATTGTCTGCTTGCTGCGGGGAACTGACTTTTCAACAAACGTCCCGCCTCCAGGCTCCACCCCGTCAAGGCCGATTGGCTGAGGCCTCAGGGAGGTGAGCAGGGGGAGTGTTAGGTTGAGCTAAAGGATCGCGATTCGAGTGAGGTGAGTAAGTAAAAAGTTTTTAAAAACACACAAATTCTATCTCAATTTTTCCACAAACGCGCATTTTTCTTAATCAAAGCAGCACGGATTTAGCAAGCAGCGCGCGCCAACAATCATACAGTTGTCTGCTTGCTGCGGGGAACTGACTTTTCAACAAACGTCCCGCCTCCAGGCTCCACCCCGTCAAGGCCAATTGGCTGAGACCTGAGGGAGGTGAGCAGGGGGAGTGTTAGGTTGAGCTAAGGGATCGCGATTCGAGTGAGGTGAG
The DNA here is from genome assembly GCF_964261635.1 of Lissotriton helveticus. Lineage (NCBI taxonomy): Eukaryota > Metazoa > Chordata > Amphibia > Caudata > Salamandridae > Lissotriton > Lissotriton helveticus. The sequence goes on from NC_136059.1 coordinate 1,379,903,917, forward strand.
TAAGTAAAAAGTTTTTAAAAACACACAAATTCTATCTCAATTTTTCCACAAACGTGCCTTTTTCTTAATCAAAGCAGCGCGGATTTAGCGAGCAGCGCGCGCCAATAATCATACAGTTGTCTGCTTGCTGCGGGGAACTGACTTTTCAACAAACGTCCTGCCTCCAGGCTCCACTCCGTCAAGGCCGATTGGCTGAGGCCTGAGGGAGGTGAGCAGGGGGAGTGTTAGGTTGAGCTAAGGGATCGCGATTCGAGTGAGGTGAGTAAAGTAAAAAGTTTTTAAAAACACACAAGTTCTATCTCAATTTGTCCACAAACGCGCCTTTTTCTTAATCAAGGGGTACAAAAGGGGGTGGTGATGGACGGAGCATCTGAACCAATCAAACACTCACACCCATTTAAAAGATCTGAGTTTGATCCATCACCGTTCTTTAGCCCACTCTGCCACTCCAGTTCAGACATGGCTATATGCAAATCAGTCTGACCCTGTGCCTCATGGGAACAGTCCAGCCCGAACTGCCAAGCCATGCCTTCCCTGGACCGGAAACAAGCTTCCGAGGACCGGTTTCTGGCATTACAGCCGTCTTCAGCCCGGCTTGCTTGAATCCAGTGGCAAAGTGAGCAAGGCACTCACGTCTGAGCATACCCTGCCACACTTATGGCGGCCAAAGAAGTACAAAAGGGGGTGGTGATGGACGGAGCATCTGAACCAATCAAACACTCACACCCAGTCAAAAGATCTGAGTTTGATCCATCACCGTTCTTTAGCCCACTCTGCCACCCCAGTTCAGACATGGCTATATGCAAACCACTCTGACCCATTGCCTCATGGGAACAGTCCAGCCCGAACTGCCAAGCCATGCCTTCCCTGGACCGGAAACAAGCTTCCGAGCACCGGTTTCTGGCATTACAGCCGTCTTCAGCCCGGCTTGCTAGAATCCAGTGGCAAAGTGAGCAAGGGACTCACGTCTGAGCATACCCTGCCACACTTATGGCGGCCAAAGCGGTACAAAAGGGGGTGGACCCCCCCTTTTTCTTAATTAAAGCAGCGCGGATTTGGCAAGCAGCGCGCGCCAACAATCATACAATGGTCTGCTTGCTGCGGGGAACTGACTTTTCATCAAACGTCCCGCCTCCAGGCTCCACCCCGTCAAGGCCGATTGGTGAGGCCTGATGGAGGTGAGCAGGGGGAGTGTTAGGTTGAGCTAAGGGATCGCGGTTCGAGTGAGGTGAGTAAAGTGAAAAGTTTTTAAAAACACACAAATTCTATCTCAATTTGTCCACAAACGCATCTTTTTCTTAATCAAAGCAGCGCGGATTTAGCAAGCAGCGCGCGCCAACAATCATACAATTGTCTGTTTGCTGCGGGGAACTGACTTTTCAACAAACGTCCCGCCTCCAGGCTCCACCCCGTCAAGGCCGATTGGCTGAGGCCTGAGGGAGGTGAGCAGGGGAGTGTTAGGTTGAGCTAAGGGATTGCGATTCGAGTGAGGTGAGTAAAGTAAAAAGTTTTTAAAAACACACAAATTCTATCTCAATTTGTCCACAAACATGCCTTTTTCTTAATCAAAGCAGCGCGGATTTAGCAAGCAGCGCGCGCCAACAATCATACAATTGTCTGCTTGCTGCGGGGAACTGACTTTTCAACAAACGTCCCGCCTCCAGGCTCCACCCCGTCAAGGTCTGTGATCAAGGTCCGTGATCTTGCGATGGAAGAATGTGGCCAACGAGTCGCACAGGTCTTGGGAAGGTGGGATGTCATTGGTGTTGGAGTTGGGGTTGGAGAGTTCCTTCACGATGTTGAAGAGCTCTTTGCTGTTGTGTGCATTGTTGTCTAGGCGGTCTTTGAAGGAGGCCCTTTTGGCGGATCGGATGAGGTGATGGTGTCTGTGGGTGGCGTTCTTGTGGGCTGTGTAGCTGTCCGGTGTTCGTTCACGGAGCCAGTTCTTCTCTAGCTTTCGGCAGGTTTGCTTGGAAGCCTGGAGGTCTTCAGTGAACCAGCTGGCTTTCTTGCTACAGTGACTACAGGAGTAGCGTCTCTGTTTCTTCTGGGTGTACTCCAAAAACAAATTCCTGTTGGTCTCCACCTATTCACATACTATCTACTCCACTCTAAACTTTAGGATACTGACCACTCCTGAAATAGTAGGCCTGCACTGCTGTGTTGTCAATAACATTCTTCGCAACACCTTGTACAATTTATGATTAAATGTCAAATTACAAAATGGTTTGCAATTAAAATAGAGTCCACAAGGAGATAACTTGAAAATGCAACCCAGAAGAGGAGTGACAAGAATGACAATTGACCCAACCAACATGGAGACATTCAAAATGCAGCATTTCATAGTGGGAATCCAGAGCAGGCAGCCTGTTTTAGACCCAGAACTAACAGCTGCAGAGAATCAGGAGTCCAACATGCCAAACAGCCACTGAACCCACAAAGACACAGCAACAATAGAAGTGTTAATGTACATGAAGTTACACATGATCAACATTAGACAAACTGCAATCAGGCACCACCAGGAAGCACAAGCAAGAACCTGCACAAGTTTGTGTTGTAAGACATTCATGAGCTTACCTCAACTGAGAGAGGCTGCAACTTTTACTCAAGTTTTCATGCAATAAACTTCCAGCCTCTTCAATGTGTTCTGGCGAGATAGTTCAGTGAGTTACCAATTCGCAATTACAGTCTGATTTGACCAACAGGTCATGAATGGGAATCCTAGGACAGGTCATTTCAGCCTTTCATCCTTATGAGTTTGATAAACTGACTACCATTACCTTGAGTAATAGTGACACATGTTATTTACAGCTCTTGGAAGTGCCAAAAGAATGGTTCTAAGCCTCATAAAAACTGTTATGGAGTGCAGATGACATAAAAGATTAGGGTTGACATAATGTGAAAAGGTATTAGTCATCACTTGCAACTTACCATACATAATACATGTACTCCTTTCACAACACTGTGAGTAAATAGTATGTGAGCCAATTCAGAAATTGAATGATGTTTTAAATTATAAGATATTATTCATACTATGTAATTAAAGCTAGCAACAGACAGTTGCGTGATTGCCTTCTTCATTCACCATGCTTCCCAGGAATATAATTATTCCTCGTAATGTTGTTCAACTTTTGTATGCAATGTATGATTGATTCTTCCTTGACAGACATTTCCTCATACTTTTGATAGTGTCTTTAGTTCTGAATGATAGTTAATTGCCTTGCAAAACTGTCTAATATTCAGTACAGTAGAACAAACTCGAGATTTGGAAACTCCCATACTTATACATATCACTTGCTCTGCGATAGAACCAAGCAAAGAATTCTGTCAATAGAATTTTATTTTAGGGTTTTTCCAGAATTTAGAAAAGCTTGCAAGGTACAGAAGCCTGATCTACAGTTAAGTGAATTATGCAGGAGAGAATTTACACGCTTACAGTGAATGGCTTCTGAAAAGCAGAGATCCACTTAACTTAGGGCCAGATTCAGAGGTTTGGCAGACAGAGTACTCCATAACAAACGTGCCTGAGTACTCGGTCTGCCGAACTGATGGTCCGCCCACCCTATTTAGAATTGAGAGGCCCGCTACCTTCCCATCGATGGAGCTGCAGTTTGCTCCATCAACAGAAAGTTTCCTCCGATGGCCCAACAGAGTAAGGGTCAGAGGAAGAGCATTACACTGCCCGCCCTACTTAGGGTGGATGACGTGATGGTTTTTTCTGTCCTTGTGAGGGATAGAAACAAAACCAATAACTATCTCCATACCCAGGGACATCCCACCAGAGATGGGGTCATTAGTTTTTTGTTTTTCAATCAGTCAATCAGGATTTGTAAAGCACGTCGGCTTCACCAGTGAGGGTCTCGAGGCACTGTGGGATCATGCTGCAGGATCAAGCTACCTGATAATATTGGTTGAAAAACCAGGTCTTGAAGTCCTTCCTGAACTTCTGGAGCGAAGATGAGGTTCTGAGGTGCGGGGGTGTTCCAGGTCTTAGCAGCCAGGTTGCCCGGTGGATGCTTTGGGTAGCTGGTAGGGAGAGGGATGTGGAACAGAGTTCTCTGGTGGATTGTTGGAAATTCACTCATTTGATGAGGTAGGCAGGTCCTTCATTGTTTAGTGCCTTGTAAATGTGGGTGAGAAGCCTAAACTGACATCTCTTCGTGACTGGTGGAGTTTCCTTAGGTGGGGAGGTCAAGGATGATTCTTGCTGCTGTGTTCTGGATGGTCCGGAGTTTCCTCATGAGTTGGTGGGTGGTGATTACTACATAGAGGGAGTTGCTGTAGTCGAGTCTGCTGGTGGTGAGAGCTTACATGACGGTATGCCTGGTGTTGGGTGGGACCCATCTGAAGACCTTCCTGAGCACACAGAGGGTGAGGAAGCAAGCAGAGGAGATGGCGCTGACCTGCTTCTTCATGCCAAGCTAGCTGTCTTGGATGATGCCGAGGTTGCAGGCTTATACGGTGAATTTTGGCATTTGGCCCAGCTCAGATGGCCCAAATTCGTTGTTCCAGAGGGTGTCCTTTCCGAAGATGAGAACTTCTTTCTTCTCTGTGTTGAGTCTGAGACAGTCGTTGTTCATCCAGATGGTCACATCTTTCATGCAGCTTTGGAATTTGTCTTTGATGGTCGTTGGATCATTAGTCAGGAAGAGGATGAGTTGGGTGTCGTTGGCATAGGAGATGATGTTGAGTCCGTGGCTCCTGACAATGTTGGCCAAGGGTGCCATGTATACGTTGAAGATGGTCGGGCATAGGGATGAGCTTTGAGGTCCAGCACAGGTGATGTTCTTAGGGAGCGAGTAGTGGGAGGGAGGATGATCTTCTGCATTCTTCCTGTGAGGTAGGAATCGATGCACTTGAGTGCTGATCCTTGGATTCCAATCTGGTGGAGTCTGTTGATCAGTGTGTGGTGGAATACAGAGTTGAGGTTGCTGCGGGGTTGAAGAGGAGGGCGATGGTTTCTTTGTGGTCTAGCAGCATTCTGATGTTGTCCTTGGCTGCGACTAGAGCTGTTGCTGTGCTGTGGTTTTCTCTGAAACCGGATTGGGAAGGGTCCAGAAGGCTGTGGTTCTCCAGATGTCTAGTTATCTGCATGTTGATAGATGTCTCAATGACCTCTGCTGGGAAGGGGAGCAGGGAGATGGGTCGGTAGTTCTTGGGTTCTCTTGGGTCTGCAGATGGTATTCATCAGAAGTGGCTTCACGTCGGCATGTTTATATTTCTGGTGTGGTAAATAAATAATTTATTACCGGATCTATTTTTCAGAATAATCAATAAACAGGTAGCTCAATAAATAAGAGTCAAGATTCGAGGTAGCTGGAGTTTACAGGCTTTAATAGGCATAAAGGACAGGAACAGGACAGCCTGTACGGGAATAGGATGGCAGCTGCCGGGGGCAGGATCTGGGAATAAATGCGCTAGGCTTGGACAACTTTTAGTAACAGTTCACAGTATATATATCAAAACAATTGCATTACATTCAATACAGTAGGCGTAGCAGTAGGCGTGACTCGTAACAGTCGCGAAAGATAAGGACAAAATGAAGTAACAAGAAGGCGTGTACAGGGCGTATACATAGACATGTGATGTAAACGTAACAGAATATGTCATAAACGGGGCGGAAACATGGAGGGGGCTACCTGAGCAGCTGGTACCTCTAACCTAGTGGTGCGCGCAAATGGGCAATGACGTGTTACCAGGGAGAACTGGGGCTATGACTTCTGCGCTAGAAGAGGAGACTAAAGTCTGGAGTGTCAGAGCGACACGTACCCAAGGCATATCTAGTATCTGGTGTTTAGAGTACATGTTGATAGAATCCAAAAGTTATCAGGGCAAAGGCTAATGGACACTAAGACTGGTGCGTGCATAATTTTATATGTATTGCGTGTGCGAGGAATATTCTATGAATATTAATACAGTATTTCTCTTGCATGGAGACGTAAAGGCTAGACTATGACGGAAACTATTGATGCGATTCAGTAGCTTAGGAATGCAGAGAAGGAGGGCTGAACTGATAACTAGAAACATAACATATTCTTGGCAGACTGGGAGGCAGAGCCAGGCCGGGCCGGGCACTGCGTGGCAAGAAGTAAGCTAAGGGTCAGGGATACAGGTGGGGGCTGTATCGCTCCTCGGAGAGGGTTCAGGAGACAGGAGCTGAATCTGAGTCCGGGCCCTTTTGAGGCCTAGAAACGGGGACAATTTCAATGAATTAACGTGCACACTGTAAAATGTGGCAACGCAGGTTTACATAGGCCCGATATTCGTTGTTTTCACGAAGACTGGAAACTGGCATACTAGAGATGGACACAACTGTAATTGCGTCTTTAATCGATCAGAGGGGAATACATGCATATCGATCATGCACATATAGCATAAGATGGGGAACACGTAGGCACATATAACATGGCAAAATTTACTTTTCCACATTCCCTCCTTGTGCCCTACGTTTCCATCAGGAAACATCTATATTCATGATACCATCTATCATTTCATATAGCATCATTTGCTCGTCTCGAATTGTCTTGGAACGGGATTTAGGACTAGGAATACAAGAGGTAGCACACATGCCGCAAATCGCAGGGCCACATTGTATACAGAGGCAGCAACTGAATATGATCATTACTGCAATACCTAGGAATGACAATACTTTCCATCCCCAGGCAGATATGATACTCCAGAGCCAACCGGACCATGTCCAGGTGCCTGGATTCTGGTGTAACTGATGGGCAATTTTATGAAGTCTGGTTATAGCTGAATAAACAGACGGCGCGTTATTAGGAATGAAAATGCAGCAACTAGATCCGATGACTCTACATGCTCCTCCTCTATCGGCCAGTATGACGTCAAGAACGAGACGATTTTGGAGCACGACAAATCTCATAGCAGATTGCTCTTCAGTTAAGTTACCTAGAGCACAAGTAGTCTCATTCACTACTGCTTCGAGGGTTCTGGTTAGTCTACGTATTAACTTACTATTCTGGACAGGGCCTATAAAGAAGAAGAAACCTTTATTAAAGTCTTGATACTGTTCTAGAGTAGTTTCAGTTTGATCGACAATTGGGGACTCAATCTCCCTTCTATGTCTGACGTGTACTAGATGTGTGTTTCTGTGATAATCGGATGGGGCTAGAAAAACTGGTGGCAGTAGGAAGGCAATGTAACATGTTCCCTCCCAATCGAGGGGCAGACGAACATATGCGATCTGACCACAAACAAAATAAGAATGACGTGAGGTTTTGAAAATAGATTTCCCACTGTCACTATACTCGACAATAGTAGTACAATCACTATGTCCTACATGTGCGGAACCATTCTTTCTGACACATAATTCGCCTTTGACTGGTAGTACTGAAATAGCAGGCAAATCTGGAGTAGTCTCACACTGAACATTCAGGACCATAAAATTCGAAGAATAATTACCTAAATCATATACTTCATTTTCTAGATCTAACCCTGTTCTATGGGGGAAACCTTCCTTGTCTGGAAAACATGTTTTATTCAGAAGGGACATATCATTGGAGGATGACGTTAACGTGGACCATGCTCCACACGAACCATTATGTGAAAATGGATAAGGAAAGAGTGGCAGAACTCCCTTCGGTGTCTGGAAAGGGGGGAGTCGACCACACACCCAACAATTAGTAGCATTGCTGGTCTGGTGTGAATAGTGTAACATTCTGATAAATGTATTATTTCGCATAGCAAGACGATAGGATAGCTCGTGAGGAGGCAGATCACTAAATGTGTGCTCTACTGTAGCATTAGGAAACTTATTTACATGTGAGACTGGAAAACATAAATGTAAAGCATAACTTGTGCAGGTAACCATAAGACTCAAAAATAGCAAAAAACTTAGAATGATAATACATCGTATAGAGTTTTGACTAACTCTCTCACTATGGGGGTCTATCTCATACATGTCAGAGACCTGTCTAACCGTTTCACCCGAGAGGGACTTAGACAATTAAACTGGCTGACTTATTTTACTAGACCGGAGTTTTAGCTTATACTCCTGTTGCGGAGTTTTCTCTAACCGGGGAACTTTAAGTTCGGAATCAAGTTCAGAGTCTGTTTTTAGGCAGTCTTTAGAAATTTGGCAGTCCTTGGCAAAAGATTTTTCACGAAGTCCATGGAATTTTTTGACGTGGGACAGGTGGACCCATCCTTTCCTGCCCTCCAACTTCACTGCTGTCCTTGTAGTTAATAAGACCATCCGAGGCTCCTTCCAGCGGGGCTCCAGCGGACTTGAACGATCAAAATTCCGCACCAACACGAGGTTGCCTGGAATGACTTCATGCGGTTTCACCTCGGTGTTGTCTGGAAATGCGGCGGCAACCTGTGAACGACAAGAGTGTAGGGCAGACATCAAGGAAGCTAGGTAATCTGTCAGCATATTACTGGAAACATCTGTAATACTGCGGGGTCTAGGTGTACCCCACATGTTTGGGGGGCGGCCGAATACGACCTCATACGGGGACAGACCTGATCTGGAATGTGCAACCATCCTCATGTAGAATAGAGCAACTGGCAGGGCAACTAGCCAGTCTACACCTTTCTCTTTACATATTTTGGCAATGCGAATTTTCAGGGTCTGATTATGTCTCTCTACGAGACCGGCTGCTTCAGGATGGCGCACACAATGGAACTTCCACTGGTACCCTAACAGAAGGGAAACATGTTTCATAAGCTCAGATGAGAATGGCTGGCCGTTATCAGAATACACGACCCTAGGGAGTCCATAGCGGGGAAAGAATTCACGGACCAACTGCCTGGCAGTGGTCGCTGCTGTGTAATCTGGAACTGGATATGCTTCTGTCCACCTGGACAAAGCGCATACAACTACGAGGACATACTTGAAACCTCGACATCGCTCCATCTGAATATAATCCATCTGGAGGACTTCAAAAGGGTGGTCAGGAGGTTGGAATCCACCTTGTTCCACCGGGACACTTTTACCTGGATTGAACTGGCAACATATCATACAGGTACGGACTTTCTGCTTGGCTGCAGCTCGTAAGTGTTTGTTGAACCAAAGGTTCTGAATACTGTCTAACATAGCTTTTTCTCCTAGATGTGCTGGACTATGTGCGGTATTAATAATGACTTGAACCATAGAGTCGGGGAGAAACCATGTGGCTTTTCCCTTCGTCAACCATCCTTGATCTGTCTGGACCCCTCCTTGTTCGGACCATTTCTTGATTTCCTCGGGAGTAGCATGTAACTGTATGTCTATGACATCTTGTGTAGGGTCCTTAACTGTCATACAAGTAGTCTGATCTGGATTGAATGTCTGTGTTGTGTTAACTGGAATATCTAGAGTCTGAGCTGTAAGCTTAGCTGTTCGATCTGCTAGATCGTTACCTTGGGAAATGATGTCAGTAACTTTCGTATGTGCCTTGCACTTCATGATAGCGATAGCTGTCGGTAAATGTATTGCATCTAACAGAGCTTGAATGAGGAGACCATGCTGAATCTTCGTTCCATGAGAAGTCATGAAACCTCTCTCCTGCCAGAGCACTCCAAAGTCGTGTACGACTCCGAATGCGTAACGTGAATCTGTATATATGTTTACTTTCAGGTTCTTAGCACGTATGCAGGCTTGGGTCAGAGCTACTAGCTCTGCTGCTTGAGCAGACAGGGTGTCAATACGGTGTGTTTCTATAACTTCAGTTTCAGTAGTCACTGCATACGCGGCTACTAGATCTCCTGTACTAGTTCTCATACATGAACCATCCACATAAAGTGTCAGGTCGGGATTAGGTAATGCAATGTCTGTCAGGTCTTGTCTTAGTCATAATGTTAACAACTTCCACACAGTTATGTGTGGCAGGATATGAAGTAACTGACGGTAACAGTGTAGCAGGATTTAGAATGTTGCAGCGTCTGATTTCTATGTGTGGCTGGAACAGTGTCAGTTCATAACCTGTTAAACGTGCAATTGTCAAGTGCTGAGTCTGTGTTCGGTTTAAAAGAACTTCCACGGAGTGTGGAACTTGTACTGTCAGGGAGTGTCCTAACACTATGGAATCACTTTGTCTGATTGCTAGAGCTGTGGCTGCAACTGACTTGAGGCACGCAGGCAGAGCCTGGGCTACTGGATCTAATGTGCTCGAAAAATAAGCACAGGGCTTGTACTGTCCTGCTTGATCTTGTGTGAGAACAGATAATGCAGTACCATCACGTTCTGTGACAAAAAGTGTAAAAGGCTTACTGTAGTTCGGTGTGGCTAGAACGGGTGCTTGGCATAAGGCTTTCTTTAATTCATTAAAAACAAGTGTATGTTCCTGGGTCCAAGGGAGGACAGTCGATACGGCTGCCTCCTGTGTCGTTAACTGCATCAGTGGCTTGGCTAGAAATGCATACTGAGGAATCCATTGTCTGCAATAAGAAGTGAGGCCAATAAAAGCTCGTACCTCCTTCTGTGTCTTGGGCTGTGGAAGACTCGCTATTAACTGGATACGGTCTGGTGTCAACTGTCTCCCCCACTTGGACAGCAAGTGGCCTAAGTAGATCACTTGCTGGACACAGAACTGAAGCTTCGAAGGGGACACCTTGTGCCCCTGCTCGGCCAGGAAATACAGAACTGTAAGTGACGCACGCTCGCAGTCACGTTCAGAACGGGCTGTGATCAGTAGATCATCGACATACTGGAGCAGGGCAGTGTCAGTTGGCATGTGAATATTGTCTAGTTGTCTCTTAAGTGCTTGACTGTAAATACTAGGACTTTCTGTGAAACCTTGAGGAGCTCGTGTGAATTTATAGCTCCTTCCATTTAAACAAAAACCGAAAAGGTACTGGCTGTCTGGATGAATCGGGACACTGAAAAATGCATTCTTGAGATCGATAACTGTGAAAAATGTAGCTTCAGAATCAATGGCTGTCAATAGAGAAGAAATATCTGGGACTACTGGATACTGGGGTATGATACATTTATTAAGCTCTCGAAGGTCAATCACTAATCGATATACTGGAGGTGCATTTGGATCAGTACGTTTCATGACTGGAATGATAGGAGAATTACATACATTGGAGTCAGTTTCTACAACCACTCCTTGAACAATAAGCTCGTCAATAATTTTGGATAAGGCTGCTACAGCCTCAGGTGGCAATCTGTACTGTCTGATTCGTGGCAAGACTATTCCTTGTTTGAGAGTCACACGATGGGGTGTGATGTGCATACATCCTACATCAGTTGGACCTTGCGCCCATAAATGCTGCGGGTCATTCAGTAATCTTGGATCAAAATCACGTAATACATAGTGACCTTTAAAATCTCTCAAAAACAAACGGACCCCTTATGGGGAGCAGCAAATTACTGCACCTAATTCTTTCAGTTTTTTAATGCCTAACAAATTTTCTGGACATGACTTCGTAAGTAACAAATCAGTAGTTCGGGACAATGGACCAACTTCTAGGGAAACTGGTTTCGAAATTTCATTAACAATAGGCTTTCCTGAAAATCCAAGGGAAATATTTTTAGAGCCTGAGAGCGGAGTCCCTGGAACCTTGTCATGACTGATAGTAGTCCTACTTGCCCCTGTATCAATCAGAAACTTTCTGTCTTTCCCTAATACTTGACTGTGTACATAGGGACCCTCTTGATCTACAGGTATCTCGATGAGAGGCAAGCCTACCTCCCTCTCTAGGCTGTTTCATGAATATTGTTGATACTCTGGATACTCTGACTGAGCATACTGGTACATTTGCTGTGTAACATGCTGTGTTGCAGCGATTGGCTGCGGTGTTGGAACTGTCTGTTGTGCATTCTGTGGTGACTGAGAAGTCTATGAAACTTGTTCTTGTCTAGGCGGACGTGGTCTTTCTTTAGTCTTACCAGTAGCTATGTTGTGTTTCAGAACTGCACACTCGTTTATAAAATGACCTGGCTGTTTACAGTAAATGCAAGTCCCTTTAACGGGAGCTGCAGGATGACTGACTTGACTCGGACCCCTCTTCTGACTGTCTTGTGGAACAGATTGTGCAACTAATACTTTCATTTTCGTATCTTTCATACGTCTCCTTTCATGTTCTTGCTCTTCCCTGATTCTGTTCTGGTGATACTGGAGCATCTAGAGCATTTGTGACGGGGTATTAGCTTGCCAGGTACTTTCGACTTTCAAAACTCGATTTTTAACTTGTGGACTTGAATTCTCGACTAATTTAGTAACAAAAAGATGAGGGTACGACTCGCTACTTGTCTTCAAACCACTGTTAATAATAAAACATTTTTCAAATCTAGAATAAAAATCACTAGTGTCTTCATCCTGTTTCTGTTTACATGCTGAGATTGCATCCCAATCTTCCTTTTTCGTGGCTAGTAACCTTGGCAAAACTTGTATCAATAACTCGGGCAATTCTTTACATTTGTCCCCAAGACCAGTACCTGGTACTCGTATTTTATCTTCAGCTTCTAGAGCTGTCCAATCAATCTTTTTCTCTCCCACCTCCCATTCTTTTTCCTTGAGTTTTTCATATACCCCTGCGGACAACAGGACTTTTAACATTTTGATGATATCTGGATACGTGTATTCTCCCATACGGAGCATGTCTTTTAATTCTCGATGGAACCCTGCTGGATCTTTGTCGTGACAGGGAATTAATTTCTTCATCTCTAGGAGTTCCATCTTGGTGATAGGGGTGTAAACAAATACTCGTTGCATTTCACCACCCGCTGTCCTAACTGGGTGTACTTCTCGTAACGGATGCTGTCTATCTATGTAAAATGGTTTACTTTCTGGAGGTGAGACGTGAACAAAATGCGGATTCAAAAACGTTCTATATTTGTGGCGCTGTTCTAAAATGACACTAATTAAATCGGTACCTAGACCTCTCCATCTATACTGGAGTAACTCGTTCAGAACATCATGTAACGGACCTGGATCAGAATGTTGTCCCTCATACAGTGTAATGAGGTGCTGGATCATATACATACCCACCAGTCGCTGCTCGGCTGGGGGCAGTTTCAGAAACATTTGTGCCACTATTTCGTCTGGAAAAGTGGTAGAATCAGTAATCCATCGGACTGCTGATCGGGCTAGTTCTTGTTCATGCATGGTACTAAGTTCACTGTAACCGATTCGTGATTTCAGAATGTGATCGGTAGCTTGAAATACTTGCTCAAGAGAACCTTGTTCTGGTGCTGGAAGAGGAAAAACTTTCTTGTGATCTAGGCGTGAATGTCGGTCGGGAAGTCTAGTACTACCTACATACGCTATTCTGGTGGGATTCTCGTCGTCTACCTCTTCAGTAGAAGAGTTGTCTTCTTTCTCACTTACTTGTGCTGCTTTTCGTTTCGCGTGTAACTTTATTATTTCCCTACGGATCTTCCTATATATACTGTCTATACAGTTCTGTGTCTTGTGTCTTCCCTCGGCTATATGATCACTCCATCTTGTCAGGACTTTCATTTCGGTCGAATCTTTAGTTGGATAATCTTGTTCCCTTATTAAACAATTAATTAGAAACTTTAATAGCATGAGCTGGATCTCGACTTTTCTTTGAGACATGGCTTCGCCAATACTTTCTGGATCATCTCCTGTACGGATGAAACGGTATATTCTGTCTAGATATTCTTTCATATTCGGTAGAGTGTCCAAATATTCGGTCACCCGTCTTACACGCAATGAATACAGGACCATATCATCATCGCCTGGGACTGGATCATAACGGCATTCGGTAAGAGCTCGCTTGATATCTGCAACTGACTGATGTTTGGGCGAACGCTGTAACGCTCGGGCATGTAGCTCGAGTAATGTCACACGTCTGTGTTGCGGCGGGGTACAAGGAGGACTTCCCCCCGAGGCCCCTAGACTAGAATCGTCGGTGGGTACTGTACGTGCTGGTAGAGTGACTGATGTAGCGGGTACTTGTACTGTGGGCTGGACCGGGGGTACCGTAACAGGTGCTGCAACGGGTGCCCCGGTGGCTGGAGGAACAGGAATTACATTATTTACGGGAGCTGGCGGAACAGGATTTGCATATTCTGGGACTGTGTCGTCCAAATAGGACGAGAGAAAAATATCAGCTGCGGTCGGTTTGTGACGTAGCTTAATCGGAACTAATGACGGCGGAAAATTACATGGTGCTTCCGGGGTTGCTTTCGGCAAGCCCTCGGCAAGAAGAGGATACATACCCTTAATAAGGGCATTTCTCTGTCTGTCTGACTGTTCGGCTTTAACTCGTTCACCTACTTCGATTAATTCCCTTTCTTGGGCTCTTTCTGAGGATTCCCTACTTAATTCTGATTTTCTGATTTCTTTTTCGGTTCTTTTATGAGATTCTTTGCGCCATAACTCGATGGCATCTTTATGGGACTGTCTGGCTTTCTTTTTCCATAATGCTTCTTCTACTCGCATGATGCACTCGGCATCCCACGTACCTGATACGGGCCATCTATATTTCTCTTCTAATTCCTTGGTGTACTCCACCCATAAGTCTAGATATAATATGGCACTTATGCCATGTTTATGATACATAAAATGACCTGGACTGTCCCTAGGCGGGACAGGAACTGCTTCCTCGAGCAGACCTTTTCTGGTTTTTAACTGACGTAATTTCGAGAACAGAGGCATAACTTAGGCTGGAGTCTGGACACAATACAATACACGATGAACACAATAATGACTGAAAAAACAAATCATTCATACCACGACATTGAAAACACATTAAACGACATTTAAAATAACAGTTCGGACAGAATACATGAATTTTCTCGAGAACAGAACTTACTGGAACAGAAACTTACTAGAATGACTAGATGCACTGCTAAAACAGTACGAAACTTACCGGTCTCATAAAGAGACACGTCAGGACCCGCATCCACCTAGGTGAACACTTCGTGTTGGATCTGTGTACCCAAACCCACGGACCAGAGACAATTAATTGACCCTGTCTAGATACTACCCCAGCAACGGTACTCACCGGGCAGCAAGAACGGAAGGCCTCGGACTGGACTGCTACGATGACGGACGGACGAACTTCGGACTTCAGTTACAGGTGGGCCTCTGGATACCTCGGACCTTGGACTCTCGGCTTGGGCTCTGGTCGGGACTCGCCGCGTTCCTCACCGCCTCGTCTGGACGCTGGACCGCAACCTCCGTCTCCTCCGTGGGCCTGAGGGATACTTGAAGCAGAAATATCTGCACGTGCACGGTATGGTTCCGTCACGGCTGCAGAGGATCAGGGGGCCTGCGTGGCTTCTCCGGCGCGTGGGGAAAGGGCAAGTCCCTATTCGGGCGCCATTATGTGGTAAATAAATAATTTATTACCGGATCTATTTTTCAGAATAATCAATAAACAGGTAGCTCAATAAATTAGAGTCAAGATTCGAGGTAGCTGGAGTTTACAGGCTTTAATAGGCATAAAGGACAGGAACAGGACAGCCTGTACGGGAATAGGATGGCAGCTGCCGGGGGCAGGATCTGGGAATAAATGCGCTAGGCTTGGACAACTTTTAGTAACAGTTCACAGTATATATATCAAAACAATTGCATTACATTCAATACAGTAGGCGTAGCAGTAGGCGTGACTCGTAACAGTCGCGAAAGATAAGGACAAAATGAAGTAACAAGAAGGCGTGTACAGGGCGTATACATAGACATGTGATGTAAACGTAACAGAATATGTCATAAACGGGGCGGAAACATGGAGGGGGCTACCTGAGCAGCTGGGACCTCTAACCTAGTGGTGCGCGCAAATGGGCAATGACGTATTACCAGGGAGAACTGGGGCTATGACTTCTGCGCTAGAAGAGGAGACTAAAGTCTGGAGTGTCCGAGCGACACGTACCCAAGGCATATCTAGTATCTGGTGTTTAGAGTACATGTTGATAGAATCCAAAAGTTATCAGGGCAAAGGCTAATGGACACTAAGACTGGTGCGTGCATAATTTTATATGTATTGCGTGTGCGAGGAATATTCTATGAATATTAATACAGTATTTCTCTTGCATGGAGACGTAAAGGCTAGACTATGACGGAAACTATTGATGCGATTCAGTAGCTTAGGAATGCAGAGAAGGAGGGCTGAACTGATAACTAGAAACATAACATATTCTTGGCAGACTGGGAGGCAGAGCCAGGCCGGGCCGGGCACTGCGTGGCAAGAAGTAAGCTGAGGGTCAGGGATACAGGTGGGGGCTGTATCGCTCCTCGGAGAGGGTTCAGGAGACAGGAGCTGAATCTGAGTCCGGGCCCTTTTGAGGCCTAGAAACGGGGACAATTTCAATGAATTAACGTGCACACTGTAAAATGTGGCAACGCAGGTTTACATAGGCCCGATATTCGTTGTTTTCACGAAGACTGGAAACTGGCATACTAGAGATGGACACAACTGTAATTGCGTCTTTAATCGATCAGAGGGGAATACATGCATATCGATCATGCACATATAGCATAAGATGGGGAACACGTAGGCACATATAACATGGCAAAATTTACTTTTCCACACTGGGGGAAGTGGGCTATGGGGATGGAGGAGTTGAGAACCTTGGTGAGTTCTTTGCTGATGAGTTGATTGCCGAGGTAGAAAGTGTGATGGGGGTAGGGGTCTGCTGGTGATCCGGAGTGGATTGATCTCATGATAGATGCCATTGCTTCTCTGTGAAGGTGATCCATGAGGTGATCTAGTGTGGGTGTGTGTTGGTTGGCGTGAAGAGGTTGATGTTGTGGTGGTATTGGTTGAGGGCATCTTTGAAGTGTTGTCAGTCCTCGAAGGTCTTACTGGTGCACCATTTTCTTTCCTTCTGTCTGCAGTTGTGTTTTGTGGGTTTTGAGTTCTGCCGTGAACCAGTTGGGGTGTCATGTTAGTTTCTTAGTGTTGGAGGGTTTTCTTGGTGCAACTTCATCCGCACTTGCCGTGATGCATTTTGTGAAGTCTTCTGCTGCTTGTTCTGTGCCTTTGATGTTGGTGGGTAGGCTGGATTTTTTTCAATAAAGTTTTACAATAACAAACTCCTGCTTTGGGAGTTTGTTTTTGAAAAACAAAATCTTTGTAAAGGTTTGGCGGACAGCCATGAAAACCAACAACAGCTACACCAAACTTATTGTACCTTGACGGGAACTGCCATGACAGGCACAGATATCTCTGCTGGGCCAGCAGTATGCTTTAAAGTTGTCAGATGATAGTCCATCAGGGTGGCAGACAAAATGTCAACCTCCACCCCGATGGACGGAGTACTGTCCACCAACCTTTAAATCTGTCCCTTAGTGAAATTGATTATCCTATAATCCATACATAATCACGCGTAGAGGGATCATTCATAAGGTATCTATCAAATTAACGGCTAATCAATCGCTGTTTGTTTATAAGCACCTAATTTAGTAGACCGCCACTGAAGGTCATTCTAAAAGCACCAATTTGCCTTGTACATGGGGCAAAACATTTGGTCAGCTCACATTCAGCATTACTCCCTACACTGAGTTTTGCTTCAAATACAAAAAATATTTAGAATCAGCTATGTTATATACACCCCCAGTCTACCTACATAGATTATCTATCTATTAAATCACTAGAAACACAACTCACTCTCCATTACAATTGAGTAACATGCCTAAGAGACCAGTACTTTCTCCCTGACACTGTTTACTTAGGTCACAATCACCTTCCCACTTAGGGAAAACATTAAAAACTTTTAGTTCTATATCCAAGCAGATGCAGGCTGGCCATTAAGCTTCCAGGGCTGAGCCCAGCCAGCTGGCTCTACTCAGCTGACTTGGGTGATGTACAGAAATACTGCCTCCTTACGGGTACTTCTGCACAGCTCATGTTCACAGAATGTGAAACTTTGCAAATGGGATATAAATGTATTTTGACTGAAGGACCTCATTGTTCTGATGCTATCCATTACATGTGGATCTCAATTCCATGTCATGGTGGACATCCCAGCTTATTTCAGTAACAATGTGCTGATGCAATCATGAATACCACAACTTTTTCCAATCTTTCCATTTCACTGTTGGTCCTGATGATTGCTGTCTTTAGCTTATTACCAGTCAATGAAGCATCAACACAACAATGCAAATGCAATCGCGCGAGTAAGACATGACCACCCGCCTTGAAGTCTGTGCCTATGCGAGCATGCTCGACAGCCAGAAGCAAAATGTATGAGCTGCAAAACCTTATTCAACAGCAGCACTAAATTCAAAAGTAGGACCTTTTCTGGCTGATAACCTTCGACTGCAATGGAAAAACCTTACTATCATTAGCGGTAGAATGCAGGAAAAGAGCGGTAAAACTCACAAATTAGAAATTACGGGCCCGATGTATGACCCTTTTTTGCAGCCGCAAACGGGAGATCCTCCCGTTTGCGGCCACAAAAAAGGGTCCTGGCATGTACAAATGCTATTTTGCAAGTTACTGACTTGCAAAATAACATTTGCGACTATCGCTATTAGGAAGGGGCGTCATCATGCTATGTACTAATGTTTTGCAACCGCATTTGCGGCAGCAAAACACTCGCAGTTTACCACCTACTTCAAGTAGGTGATAAACCACTCGCAAAGCAAGGGACCCCTTCCCCTTTGTGAGTATGTGGGAAAGTATTTTTTAAGAGCAGCCAGTGGTCCCAGAGACCACGGCCTGCCCTTAAAAATATGAAACTGAAAAGTTTCATTTTTCTTTTTCAAATGCATCCAGTTTTCCTTTAAGGAAAACGAGCTACATTAAAAAAACTGCTTTATTTAAAAGCAGTCCCAGACATGGTGGTCTGCTGAGCCCAGCAGGCCACCATACCTGGGACTGCCTACCGTTCCCAATGGGCTCGCAAATTGCGAGAGGCTCATTCATATTCATGAGCCTCGCAATTTGCGACCCCATAGGGAATCGCAAACAGTGTTAAACACACTGTTGTACATCCAGTTTTGCGAGTCACAATTGCGACGCAATTTGAGAGTCACAAAATTTCTGGTCTTACATCTCACCCTGCATGTCTAAAATTCTACCTAACAGAAAAATGGATGACCTTGTAGCCTGTTGCTGACAAAATAATTGCACATGTTGTGACTAGTGGAGTGAGTGAAACTAAGGAATGTCTCTTCCAAACATTCCTTTGAGCACTAGTCAGTGCCCCAGTGTGGTAAAAGAAATGCACATTAAGAGAGCTTATAAAATATGGTAGCCCGCCCACCACATTACACTACAACTCACAGACCCTAATGTTCCCAATTATATTGCCATTTGAGGAACCTAATGTGTGTTCACATAAAAGGATACCATATTTATACTATAGTTAAGCTTTCATTCTATTAGTTTATGAGCAGCACCTTCTACTGCAATATGAATCTTGGAGTCATTTTCGATTCTGAACTCTTCACTGCTCCTGAGAGCAATACTGAACTAAACCCAAGCCTCAGTGCTAAGGAAGGCAGCGACAGAAACTTTTAAACTGGGACCCTCCATTCACCAACTGGACTCTCACATTCGTTTTTCACATGGTATTCTGAAGTAGCTAAACAAAATTATGAAGCTCTCTAAACAAACCTATTCAAATAAATTAATAATGTAGTATCGACATGGTAAGATGAAGCTTTTCAGAATTATATATTTGGTATGGGGAAAGTGGGATGTTGTTGATATTTCTAAGGCGGGCAGGCAGTCACATTGATATCAAAGGACTAACAAAAGTAATATGAGAAGGGCTGGTAAACGTCATACTGGTGTAAACATTGTAATACATTGGTTTATTACTTGAGGTGGATGACTGCTCACCTCAAACAATAATCACAACTCTTAGCTAAGTGAATGCTCAAAGTCACTACAATAAATCGATTTTAAACCCTTGCTAGTTATGGCACAGAGCAGATAGACTTAGCTTAGAGCAATGTGTAAAGTTTTATGCAGTACCAAACTAGTAATTAAGTCAACATCTCAAACTAAATTAGAAAGATGGAGTAAAATGTAATAAACAACATGACAAAAATCTAATAAGGGAAACTAGAGATATGCATTTTTTAAGTTCTAAGTAGAAATTGTGCCAAAAAGCACAAAGAGCCAATGATAGTTAATGGTCACTGTACACTGGGAACTAGTAGCAGTTTGGGGCTGACCAGCGAAGAAAAACCAGTGATGGAGAACAGGTGGGATACACCAATCAGGTTTGTCCTGGACAAAGATTTTACCTTCTGGCTTATTCCTTTAAATCCCAATCCACCACAGGTTTACACTTCAAAAGCCCCGCAACGCCTCAGGGGAGGCACTTAGAGATGCACAGTATGTCAGGCAGGGGCCAACAGCAGGGTCCAGTCCAGGTCCGGTTGACACTGATCAGCTAGGTACTTCCAGGAAACGGCCTCTTATAGCTTGTGATCAGATCAATTAAGCTTTATTCGATTTGTAAACACAGAATCATAAAAGCATTCATTTAAAAGCGACATGATAAAAATACCAATACATACAAAATAGATGCATTAAAGAGTAACTAAATCCACACGCTTTGGGACTGCCCCCACATAGTAGAATTTTGGCGACAAGTCATGCGCACTATCTCACAGACACTCCAAGTTTCTCTCATCCCTGAACCACGCAAATGCCTATTGAACATCTGGGAACCGAACGATCTGACTAGATATGGACTCATATGGGCCACGTTGGCAGTCATGGTAGCTAAATGAGACATTGCACAAAAATGGGGAGCTTCAGAACCGCCCACAGCATCCGTGTGGAGTAGGAACATTGACTTGTTAATGTTCACGGAGAGGGCAGTGTTTGTGCTGAGGGCTTGCCCCCGTAAATGGAACAAGGTGTGGTCCGCTTGGAATATGTACAGAGGAGAGTTGTGTGATCCCTTACCAGAGGATGACGAAGTAAGCTCAGACGAAGACGAGGAAGATATCTATAGGGTATGGGTGGGTAATACAGCTTAGTAGAAGAGTTAGGTGAAACACCGTGATTGTGATTTGGCACGTGCTTTAACCACAGTGTGCGAAAATGTTAATCAGTGGATAGAAACAGACATGGCAATAACCGCTGAGTGTGAATATTTATCTTGGCCACAGTTTGGAGTGAACAATAAAGTTTAAAAAAGTTAAGACCTGACAGCAGATACCAGCAAATTGGAGGAGGATATGTTAGAAATGGTTGACAATGCGCCGCCGGACCCCAGGGATGTCGGCCACACGGCTGTGTACTACCGAACAGTTTACTCATGACTATGTTTGTAGCAGCCGGCCCAGTGGGTTGTAGGCCCAAATATGTATCTATCATCTCTGCATAGACATTTAATAAAGGTCTTTTAAAAAAAAAAGAGTAAGTAAAAATTGTACAATGCATAGAAGGCTACAAGTTTATCAAGGGCACTCCACTCATAAAACTTTATGCATTTATATTAAAAAGAAAAACAATGATTGCACTTTCTTGACGGGCTATTTACAAATTATTCCAGAATTACATTGAATTCCTGAGCCTAACAACAAATTTTAAGTAAGTAGATACGACTTTGATGACATGTGCGTTTTCTAGGGTTTTCAGTTTGTTATAAGCCACTCTGAAGGTTCGTAAGCCCCATGCCTTTAATAGGGGTTTCAAAAATCTTTCCCTCGGAAGCAGATAGAACCTACAGAATAATATGCAATGAATATTGGACTGGTGTGAGATGTTATCACGCGGGCAGGTTTCAGTATCCCCTGTCCAATCGTTACATTGCGGAAAAGTGAATAATCTGAAAAAAGTGTCCGTGCGGAAGCGGGTCAAAAGCATACGTGTAAAGGGGGATGGTTCTAAGAGCAAATACTGCTGGACCCCACCAACAATAGTGGTCAATTGATTTTCTATGACTGTGCTTTTGCCCTTTTCTACAAGCCATCTTTTGCTGTCTAAGTGCTCTAAGACCAATTTTTTCAGGGTAGTTCTGGACACAGTCTCCATGCTTACAGGGTTAAAAAAGTATTCCAGGTGCCCGATGTCTTTAAGCATGTCTCTTACATATTTAAACCATTTGATGTTATCAGCACCATCTAAGCTGAGACAATCTTTTATAACATCCCTGTTCAGGCTTGTCTCAGTTTTTACCCAGACATTGTGCCGCAGTAAAATAGGTGAAGATTTTATGATGTCCGAGATGTATGGGAGACCTAATTCATTATGGACAACATATGTAGCTGTGCCCTTGGGGGTTGCTAATAAATAACGGAGGAAAAAATTCTCAGAGCGTTGAATATTTTCCATGTGCTCAATCCCCCAGAGGCCAGCACCATATGTGCCGGTTGATGAGCATTTAGCTTTATAAATCTGTAAAAGTGCTCCAACCGGTCTCCCTCCCAATTTTTTGGCAAAGTTGGTCAGTGCACCCGTGGCCCTAGAGAATGCTAGAGGCCTTGCTGTTGCTGCCGCCTGCCATGTGACCCTTCATTCAAAATGAATACCAAGTTAAGAGAACCTGTCTGTGTTCTCAACTTTTCTCCCGTCCAGGAAGATTGGGCATGGTGTCCTTCTAGTCCCGGTTCCACAAGACATGGTATAAGTTTTGGAGACATTTACATGTAAACCTCTATTTTTCATAAAATCAGTGAATTTTCCTACTGCCCTTTGCAGTCTTACCCTTGTCTGGGACATTATTGCGGCATCATCCGCATATAAAGTATAGGTATTGGGGTCCCGTTTATTGTAGGATAGTCATGGTATACTTCAGTAAGATGTTGGCCGATTGAATAAAGATGGTTGAACTTTAAAAAAAAAAATGTATAGGGTAAAGAGCAGAGGTGCTAAGATGCACCCCTGTCTTACCCCTCTGCGTATCTGGAACTTCTCAGAGCACTCGCCCCTCCTTCCATATCTAACTCGGGCGCCTGACCCCCTATAAAGTTCTCTTATAAACAGGAGGATTTGTTTGTCTAAGCCAATCTCAGAGAGTGTCGCCCAGAGCATCTCATGATCCGCACAATCAAATGCGGAACTTAAGTCCACGAAGGTCACAAAAGGATTTCTTTTTTTGGCCTGGGTGTATTTGGCTATTATTAGTGCCAGGTTGAGGCCTTGTTCTATGGTGCCTTTCCCTGCTCTAAAGCCGTATTGTAAGTTTGAAATAACATCGTGCTCCTCCGTCCAATCCTGAATTCTATTTAGGATGACCCTCCCGGCAACCTTCATCAGGGCATCGAGTAACGAAATCGGCGAACAGCAGGTGGGATCATTCCTATCCCCTTTTTTAAAGATCGGTACAACAATAGCCTCTGGCCAAGTTGAAATAAATCCGGAAATGTTTGAGGAGTTGAGCACGTTGGTGAGCAGGGGTGCCCAAAGGTCAATCTCTGATTTATATACATCTATAGGGACACAGTCGGGACCGGGTGCCTTCCCTGAAGGACTTTCCTTCAGTGCCCTGATGACTTCCTCGCAGTCAAATGTAATATCCAAGGGGAAAGCACTAGGTGATTTATGCCCCACAGATGCGCCGGGGTCATTTCCCTGTGGGGATCCAGATTCCACAGCCTCTGCTTTGTCGTATAGGCCTTTAAAGTGCGTAACCCAGGTTTCACCTGGGATTGCTAAATCTATTTGGGCCACCTGCTTGCTTTGCAGAAAGGGGGCATTTACTGCCTTCCAAAAAGCTATGTTATCCCTCCTCTCGGATGCTTCGTGAAGTGCCAACCATGCATCCTTTTTTAGTTGATTTTTCCTGCTGGTTATGGCGGCATGATAAGAATGCCAGGCTCTCTGGATTTTTTCCTGGGATCTTGGAGTGGTGTGGAAGGCTTTCTTTAAGGCAACAAGTGCCTTGGTGCAGCTCTCATCAAACCAGCCTTGACTATTTTTTGGGGCATGGCGAGGCACCCTAGTTAAGAGTCTTTTTGTTTCCAATAGAATTTTAATGAAGGAGTCGATAACTATGTGAGGCTCACCCTTATTGGAGAGGCACATTTGAATGTCCTCATAAGTATTTATGACTAAGGTTTGGAGGAAATCCACAGGCTCCACCTTGTCCCATTTGATGCAGTATCCCTTGGTGCTGGCTAACCTCAATGATGGATTATACAAAGTTTTATTCATTGAGTTTAATACTGTGTCATTAAATTTTATGGTGACAGAAATAGGATAATGGTCACTAAGAATGATATCAAGTGTATCCAATTAAGTATTGTCCCTGAGTATCTTGACGATAGGAGGGTGAAATCGATGATTGAATTACATCTTCTCCCATTAAAAGTGGGTCGGAAGGGTTTAATTGGAGAACATAATTCATTGACGTATGACAGGATGAAATGAGATGTCAGAGTATTCAGAAGGTCCCCCAATTTTGAATGTTGAAAATGGGTGGGAGCATCTTTCTTGTTGTCGCCCAGACCACAAATACCCGCCTCACCCCGAGGGCATAGGGTGCAGATGAAATCCCCTACCCATAACAGGGCCATATCTCCGTCCGTCTGCGCCTCTATTATTAATAGGTTTGACATAAGGTTGTTTACGACAGTTTCAGTCAATGAAATTGGAATATTATTATAAAAATTGACCAATGTCATATTTTTTAAAGTTCCCCAGGAAGTTGCTATAATTTGGTAAAACTCTGTTGATGAAAACTTTACAGCTGTGGATCCTGCATTGGACGAGATATATGTACATAGCCCCCCCTTGTGTCTACCATGTGGGCTGGGGGTGGCTGGGGTATGGAAAGTTTTGTAACCCAGAATGTGTAGCTCATTAGTGGTCCACGTTTCTTGTGTGCATATGATACTATGCTTGGTTACGGTTTCCAGCCAAAGGGGATTTGTAATTTTTTCAGACAGACCCGCCACATTCCAACATAAGATGTTATTGATAGATTGTGTCTCTGTGGTGGGGACGCAGTTATCAGCCTCTGCTCTTAGACCCTTTAAGGTACTCGGAGCTAGCATGGGGCTTATGTGCAGTGATCGATCTTTATTATGTGTTAGGACATTGATTGTGGGCGATTCATCTGAGAGCAATGTGGTCGAATTGGTGAGCTCAGTGGTAACAGGTGAGGTATTAGCGGCCGTATTTATGTGCGGAGTGTTAACAAAGCCCTTTCCCTGCATCATATGTAGTTTTTTCTGTGGCGGGCTTGGCCGTTTATGATGTTGTTGTTCCCTCTTTCTGGCCTCCCTATGTTTAGTTTTTACCTTAGGTTCACCAAGATCTCCTTCAGTGGCTGCCACATTGATGTTAAATAGTACTGCCTTATCAATATGGTTTCTATATTCTTTCTATCCCCAACACCCTCTCTTTGAGATGTCCTGTTCAATAGATTTTGTTTGAACTAAGGCTTTGCTGTGACCCGTCGTTGTAATCGGTTCACCGTCATATACTCCCTCAGGGGCCACTAGTATGCCAAAGTGCTTAGATGCATAGTGATCCATGGACACCTCATTGGTAAGTCAATCTACCCCCTCCAATCCAGAGAGCATGGCAAATCGGTTAGAGGTGGGAATGTTAAAACTAGGCCTGCTACATTACTCTCATATGGATTCCAATGTCTAGATGATTTAGTCAGTATAGATCGGGGGTAAAAATAACTTACATCACGTGTAGATATGCCACCCCCACCTCTCTCAAGGTACCAGTCACTAATGTGGGCAATTACTCTGCAATCCCTAAAATTGACGATAATAACATCCTCCTGTATGTCTTTTGGTCTGTGTCCCACTCTGTCAGGCTTCCACAGTCTGTCTCCTCGGGGCTGTGCTGAAGGTCCTATAACCTCCCTGATTAAATCCCTCCCATGTCTGATTTAACCATACAGACAATGAGAAACGATTCGACCCGGGAAGAAAAGGAAGGAAAAGGATAGGGACGGCGGGGAGGGAGAGCTGTAATGACAAAACACAGGACAAATAATCACACTCTTTTCCTTTATATGACTCAAATGTTATCGCTACATCTAGCATCAAACCCCCCACCTTTTTTACCTGTGAAGAAAGGAATGATGTTTTGTAAACATAGAAGATAGACCTTAGTGAGGTACCTGGGATATTTCTATTACTGCAAGGAAAAGAACAAAAGGCAATTGGAGTAATCATAAGACCACACTATACCATAGGCAAACTGATATCAGTACTTCAACATACCATTTCACTTTATAACATGCACTTATATTGATATCCCCAATTGAAATGGTACCCCTCTGTCATCTCCTATGTAAAAAGAAGAAGAAAAACAACTTGTGTTCAAATTATATCCGCAAAATAACAGTTACAGTTAATAGATGCTTAACTTGAGTCTGTTAGAGAGCAATCCCTCTCTCTCTGACGTTTTGGAACAAATTGACCTTCTTTGTGAATGTCTATTAAGTCATAGATCCACCTCTGGATCCCAGTACATGGGATTATGATTCCACTCTCAATGTTTATTGTACTCACAGTACCCCAGGACTTTCTCACCGCCAGGTTCTCCTTCTCTCACGGACCTTAAATCCCTTGAGGGCAACCGCTTACTCAGCCGAGAAAGCTCCGGTCCGGTTTCCTGGTAGCTCACGCTAAAAGCGTAAGAAACGGACCGTCTTTACCGTTGTTGCGTCCTCCTTCGTTGATTCTCAAAGGCTCCTCACACCCTCCTGATTAACCTGACCACTAATTCCGTACAACTGCACCCAGCTCGCCAATCCACAAAGTTTGGTCCAAAATAATCGGCAGTGCCGATAAGTCCCGCAATGTATTTAATGTCCGCACCACGCTTCCTACGTCGGAAACGTAACGCGCCTCTAAGCATGCCGGGAATCGTAGTTCCTGGGCTGCTCGCTCCGTAGTACGGACCTGCTCCGCTAAACCGCCACCAAATTCTGACACACCCAACCTAATCATCTTAAATGCAATATTTTGCCGTCTATATTAGGGGGTAGTGGCCTGTTCTTTCTTAGCCAGTAGACTACTTTATTTTTTAGTTCTAAATATCCTTCTGTTTTCCCGGCTGCCAATTCAGGAACCCCAGTTAGTACTAAAACGTATGGAGCCGCTTCCGGTGGCAAATCTATTTGTTGTGGGGTTCTTTTTAAGTTCTTATCAGTTGGGTACTCCCTGCCAGTATTTCCCTGTTTATTAACCAATTTATTGGCTTGTCCTGGAGTTCTTTCTTCCCTAAGTGTTATGTAGCCAATATCGGTTTTCAGGGGGGCCAGTATATTCTCATGGGATGGTAGTAAGGGATCCACTCTATTTGTTTCATTGGTTGTTTTCGTCCCTGTAGTTTGCCCACATGTATTCTGGTTCTGCTTATGGACTACCAGTTCCTTTATTAATTCAGTATTAGAAGCTGTCGCTTCCTGTATGGACCCCAGTAGTTCGCCAATCCTTTTCACTCTCTCCACAAGTGGTAATAGTAGCGATTTCACTAAGTGCTCAATTTTCTCCATTAGACCTTGGGTAGAATAGGGTGGTGGAGGTAGGAACTCGGGCGGATATTTTCTTACTACTATTGGTGGGCCCTTGGAGGGGCTTAAGTGTGTTTTAGATGTTTTTGCACGCCTGCCCTTTTGACTATCCCCCCCCCCGAGCTTTCTTTTTAATGTAGGCCCTTGCCCCACTGGTTTATTTTGCATTTTATTCTTATGGGTGGGCTTTGGAGAAGTTGGTAATATGGGCTACTCAGAAATGATTTCTAGTGGGGGCTCTATGCTTGAATCGTTGGTATTGAGCTCTCTACTTAGCTCAGGTGATACTGTAAGATCTTGTTGCTGTAAGGGGATGCTAATATCACTGTTTAAATCTTTTTCTATACCTTGTATCGGTGGAGTAATCGCTAACTGGATGGGTCCAAGGGACAAACGTTTGTTGTAAAGGGGTTCTAAAGACAGACGGTGCTCAGTAATTGCTATCTCGTGTTCCAATACTGAAGCGGCCCTGGTTATGAACTTATCTAATGTCCCTCTAATGGTCCCTCCCACCACTGATTTCCTGCCTTTACTAGATCGTGAGTTCATCTTCCTGTATCGTATATTTACAGGGCTAGTGACCAAATGCAAAATATTATCAGGATTACAAAAAGTTAAATTAACAATATTAATGCAAGGTTCATGCTAATACAGGTCGAGTCATTAAAGTCACGAATGAGGAGACAGGATCTTACTTTAAATGTCCCAAAATGCAGATGAAAAGGGTGCGGGCCAGCCCGGCCTCCTCTGGCCCCGGACGGCCACAGACGGCCCGCCCTTTGCCCGGGCTTAGCCCGCGCTGCCCGTGCACTTCTCGCAACGCGGGGGCTCGCCTTGATGTTTATGCGCCTCCGGGCGCGGAAGAGGCGGGTGCGGCTTCCTGTCGCTAGGAATTGTGGACCGTGTAGTCCCCCCCTCACTGCGGCCGGGCCAGGTTTTGCTAAGGCTGCTGCGGCGGGGGAAGACTAGCGAGAGGGCACGGAGCACAACGCCGACCACAGGGTGCAGGGAGCCAGAGGCCGTCAGGAACCAATTGAGGGTAAGTTTCGCGTCTGAACAACGCCCAGTGAGTCCAATGTCAGTCTCTGAATAGAGCCCCCGCTCCACCGGGGCTCGCCTTGATGTTTACACGCCTCCGGGCGTGGAAGAGGTGGGTGCGGCTTCCTGCCGCTAGGAATTGTGGACAGTGTAGTCCCCCCCTCACTGCGGCCGAACCAGGTTTTGCAAAGGCTGCGGCGGCGGGGGGAGACTAGCGAGAGGGCAGGGAGCACAACGCCGACCACAAGGTGCAGGGAGCCAGAGGCCGTCAGGAACCAATTGAGGGTAAGTTTTGCATCTGAACAACGCCCAGTGAGTCCAATGTCAGTCTCTGAATAGAGCTTGTGTATTCCTGTAGCTTCAACAGGAAGTCAGCCTTATGCCTCTTTCAGTGCACTTCTTCTAAACGGAAAAAAACTGTATAGCAGCATCACTGCAGCCAAGACAGGAATGCTTTTTTCTACCAGCAATGACACCTAAAGCAAGAGGTTTAACGTAGGTGGAAGCTGGAAGACCTGAGATTGAGGATAGACTAGCAAGAAACCAGTTTCCTTTTGATGAAAGTAAGTATCAAGCTATATACTGACCTGTGAATCCTATATCAAATCATAAAAGTGATTATTGAATGGATAGGTATACAGTGAAGCTGGCATTATAGAGATTTTGCGTGACTGACATTTGAAGCACTAAGAAGGTACAGAGCTAGAAGATCGATGTATAAATATTGATGTACATAAATATCGAGGTAAAAATATCATGGGTCATAAGTATCGATGGAAAAAATATCGTGTACAAGAATATCGATTGTCAGGTAAGTAATATCGATCACAAAAATGTCAAAGTGTTAAAAATCGTTTACAAAAATATAGTGGTAAAAATATCGATTTATTATTAATGTTATGTATTTTACTATTTTGTATGAGAATTGTTTGTATTTTTATTATTATACATGTTAAAATTTTAGTAGTTAGTATATTTTTTTAATACAATTTTGTGTTTTTTAGTTCTGTAGCGGGTTGTGGGTTTATAGGGGAATAGCGTGGGAAGTAATTTAATTATATAGATTGTATTTATTATTTATAGAAGTTAATAAATTATTTTAAATTGAATTTTGCGTTTTTAGTTCCGTAGCGGGTTGTGGGTTTATAGGGGACTAGGGTGGGAAGCAATTTAATTCAATGAAATGTATTGAATAATTTATATTTATTCATAATTGTATAATTGTGATGTTATTGAGTTAAATGTGTACATTAATTAATAATTGTATGCTAGTTAGTTGTAAATTAATTTAAATTAATTAATTAATAATTAATTATCGTGATTGTTTAATTAATTTTAGGTGAGTGTTGTGGTGTTTATAGGTGTAAATGGTGAGAAGGGTGGGAAGTAATTTTTTTTTTTATGAATTGTTAATGATGTGTTAATTAATTTGTGTTAATTAATTAGTAATTAATCATTGTAATTGTGTAATTCATTTTAGGTGTGTGTTGTGGATGTTATAGTGTTAAACAATGTGTAATTAATGAATGTTTATTATCTTTTTTAATAATAATGATATATTTATATTTCAATAATATTTATGCTAATAATGGAAATTAAATGTAATAAAAATAATGATTTTTTTCTTGGGTGTGGTATCAAGCACTTTCCCTACCGTTGCACTCACTGGAGTGGGAATAGTAATTTTTACCCCTCCGCTATCCAACATTTTCCCTGATTTTCACTCACTGGAGTGGGAATAGTAATTTTTACCCCTCCGCTATCCAACACTTTCCCTACTGTTGCATTCACTGGAGTGGGAATAGTAATTTTTACCCCTCCGCTATCCAACACTTTCCCTACTGTTGCACTCACTGGAGAGGGAATAGTAATTTTTACCCCTCAGCTATCCAACACTTTCCCTACTGTTGCGCTCCCTGGAGTGGGAATAGTAATTTTTACCCTTCCGCTATCCAACACTTTCCCTGCTGTTGCATTCACTAGAGAGGGAATTGTAATTTTTACCCCTCGCTATCCAACACTTTCCCTGCTGTTGCACTCACTGGAGTGGGAATAGTAATTTTTACCCCTCTGCTATCCAACACTTTCCCTGCTGTTGCACTCACTGGAGTGGGAAAAGTAGTTTTTATCCTTCCGCTTTCCAATATTTTCCCTGCTATTGTAATTATTGTGTTGTGAAATGTATTTGTTATTTATTTTTATAATTGTTTAATGTGTTAATTAATTATAGGATGTTTTATTTTATTTTAAATTATTGATATATGTATATATTTTATTTTTATATAATTTAAGAAGTTTATAAATTAAATAAAGATAATAGTTAATAAAATGTATTTAAATAAATATATGCATATGTACACATTTTTGTGTTTACCTTCTTTTAAATTAAGCTTTTTGTTATATTTAGTTAAAATATACATTAAATGTAATTTATTTTATTAAAAATATTAATATTATTTAATATATTTTGTTTACGTTATATATATATATATATATAAGTTGATATTTTTTACTTTAATATTTTTGATTCAATATTATTGTACTTACCTGTTTCAATATAGGGAGTTGATATTTTTGTATTCGATATTTTTACATCGATATTTTTGTAAACTACATCTTTTTCATTGATATTTAAACATGAAACCACCAAGAATAAGTATGAGTGCAAGAATCTGGACCACCTGTCCCCGCCCAGCAGCTCATATTTAGGCATTCATAAACAGAGGGAGTTACAATTGTCCAAGTACAGTAATGCCCATAATAACCAAAATGTACACTCATCTATAAGGAGGGGAGGAATTTTGCAGAGCAGATACAAATATAAATTGCAGGACAAAACAACTCTGTCAATTTGGCCCATAAGCATCAACTCATTATCAAGTTTCACAGCTGGGCTCTTAACCTACTGCATAGGCTTAGAATGCAAAGTCATAGTAGAGGGGCAGAATCAAAAACAAACTGCATAGATGGAAAACCCCTTGCAAACTAAGACCTCTAACGTTATTCAAGAGATCTGGGTTAAATCCATTGTTCTTTTGCTCACCATGCCACCCCAGTTTAGACCCAGCCATATGCAAATCAGTCTTGACCCTGTGCTTCATGGGAACAGTCCAGACCGAATTGCCAAGCCAGGTCCTCCTTGGACTGGAATAAGCATCCTGGGACCGGCTTCTGTGTATTACCCTTCATCAGCCAGGCTAGCTTGAATATCCTGGCACAGTGAGCAAGGAACCCATGTCTGAGCAAGACTGATTTGCATATGGCTGGGTCCAAACTGGAATGGCATGGTGAGCAAAAAAATTATAGATGTAGGCCCTCATCTCTGTACTGGGGTGAATGTATGACATTGTTCTGCATTCTGTCCATCAATTGTTCTTTTTGCATTTCCACATGTTTAGAGCACACGTGAGGCAATTCCGGCCTGAAGTGCATGGATGTCAATCCACCAAAATACCAGGGGTAATGGAAGCGACATCATCCCAACGATGAGACGCTGATGACATCACAGGAAGTGACATCACATGGCCTTTTGATGATAATGATATTAGTGTGTGGGGTTGCCAAATTTCTGAGCTAGGCTTGGCTGATTAGATTGAAGGCTACTAGATGACTTTAGTTTTAGTTGTATCTTTTTAATATTCACAAAGCTGCTAATGTTTAATATGTTTTTTTAAATTATTTATTGTAACATGAATGGTTTTATTATACTTTTTTTTAAATGTAATTTTTATGAACTATTGATCTATATTTGTAAGTGCTTTTATGATATTGTGCATATCGAAATAAAGCTTTGATGATGATGATGATGATGATAATGATATTAGAGAAAGTGTTGCCACCCGACCTTTCACAAGCTAGCATTGAGGTACTGACACCACTGAATTTAAAATACCAATAATAAACGAAAGAGTAAACATTAAATGCAAGATTAATAAAATAATGCACAGGTTTCTAAAGAAGT
Organism: Lissotriton helveticus; assembly: GCF_964261635.1. Lineage (NCBI taxonomy): Eukaryota > Metazoa > Chordata > Amphibia > Caudata > Salamandridae > Lissotriton > Lissotriton helveticus. Next base: position 1,379,936,229 of record NC_136059.1, read on the forward strand.
TACAAATCAATTTTTGCTTCACACATATATATTAATTGGTGTAGTGCCCTCACATGTTATGAGTGTAGTCATCATATCAGTGGAGAAGTGTGGCTCACTGGTTAGAGGAGGCAGACCCTGAAGCAGAGGTCAGACCCGGGACCAGGGTTCAATTCCCGACGCGGCAGGGTCTTGAGCCCAAATATCCACGGACTTGATAATTCTCGTTTCGGTGCCTACTCGAATCATGGGTTCACACTCTGCAGCTCTGGGCATTAGCCTGCTTAATCTCCACTACGGCCCCCCCGCGGCGGGATGCCTGGCTTTCACCTTGGGGGAAGCCAGGACGGGTTCCCAAGGCAAGCGCCGAGATGCCTACGGGTAATCGAGCGCTATATAAGAACGCATAATAATAATAATAATAATAATGCCAAGAGTGCTGCCTTGATATGTCAGATTTGCAGCAGTCATCTTCCCAGATGCAGCGAGCATGGACACATCCCCTATAAGTCTATGCACAGGCCCACATGCCAAGACACCGCTGAAAATGTCCACGCCCAGCCATGGGGCAAACCCGTTATCAGTGTCCAGACACAGTCTGCAGGTCTTTCTCATAGCCTCAAATTCATGGTTCAACCATTATGTTAAGTATCCATCACACACCAAAGTATAAATCGCATGGGCAGCAGCAGAACAGAAACAGTCAGCCGAATGGCTGACCAAGTGTCAGTCTGGTGCAGCTACATCCTGCCGGGTAATCCCTAGCATTTGTGGGGGGGGTTTCCTCTTCTCCTGGATGGGGAGGTCCTGAAAAGGCACATGCATAGCTCAGCAGCAAAAGAGAAAGTGGAAGGAACTCTTCTGTTGTTGGCAGCCCTGAAATTAAATGGGGCTTTTGTACTAAGTGTGCTGGATAGCAACACTTTAATTCACTTGAGTATGCATTACACACACTTCATAACGTTTTCAATTTGCAAAATAAAATCATTCTGAAGGGGGAAACAACTCAAATAAACTAAAACGTCCCTGCACACCACTCCTGAAAAACCTCATCAACACTATGAATACACCTATTCTTTCTAAGTCTATTTTTTTCGCAGTAGATGGAAATAGTCATCAATAAGTTTTACTTGGATGAGCACTGCTCTTGTGAATGAAACGTTAGTAAAGCAGGATTCAAAAATTAACAGTAACAATCCCAGAATTATCTCAGTGCATGGTGGGAGTGGGGTAACAGAAAGAAGAGAGAGGACAGAAAAGAGAAGACGTTATCGCCATATCTTGCAGCATGAGACTTAGGGACTTAGAGAACCCAAAGATAGTCAGGTCTCAGAATTCTTGAAAAGGGGTGCCAATGGAGTCAAATAGCCATAAAAACAGGCAATTGAAAGTAAACTTCCTTATGAACCAGTCGTGGCCTTAAACATAACTCGAGAGTGTATTGGGGGCCCATTGAGTCCTCTTCTTGCCTCTGTGTTGGAATCACATTTGTTTCACCCTCACAGAAGATGCACAGTTGCTTTCTGGACCAGCTGTAAGAAGGCCAGGTGTCTTTTATGGGACCCAAGGAAAACAGCCTTTCGATAGGTGATCCTTGATTAAATCATCGCATTGACTACAGGTATTCTATAGTGATGATCACAGAGAGGGCAACTCTTAACATGATCTTTTAAGAAAAGAGAAGCCGCGTTTAGAAGTTAGATGATAACTGCTTCTTTCCATCAGGAATGAATCTGGCCCCTATTGAGAGAGTGTGAAGAATAGCCTCACCTGAAGGACCTAGAGAAAGGAGTTGTTTCAGAAAGCACTTGGGTGGACATAGGTCAAGAGAAGAGCATGACTGACAGCTCATCTGGATCATTACGATAATATCTAAATATGTGACATACATGATTTTTCTAACCTAGGGATAGTACAGAAGAGAATAAGTGTGGCCACAGAGTCACACCTACATGGCATGGCTCTGTAACCATTTCTCCCTCAATGTCAGCTCTTTTTTTTTTATTTATCAGTAATAAAGTTCAAACGCTGTTCGCAAAATATAAGGGAAGAGCTGATATCTAGAAGGCAAGCAGTCAGAGCCTAGACTTCTATTACGATTTTGAAAAGTTCTTTTGAAATATTGGAAGCATCTGTTATACGATCTGTAAAATGTGTTTCTGCAAGCTTGACCTTCTTGCAATGTACTTTCGCTGAATTAAGGACGCTGTTTCTCAGCTATGAGTCATATGATATGTGGAAGAGTCTTTTACCCATAAATTAGGCCTCGCATCTGCTTTCCAGTTGGCAGGATATTGTTGCATGTGACATTTAACAATCGCTGTCTTTTGAGTGGCTCACTGAGAGGGAACTGTATGCTAGTGTGCTCTTGTGATGACTGATTATTTCCTAAATACTTATTTTTTACTTTTTTTGTAAACAGCTTTGTCGGTTTCCAGGCATTTGGCTACCGATATTTAGGTTTAGCTACTGTCCAATTAGAAGAAGGAATATTGTGTGAGCATGGAGTGAGATTTTGTATCACTTCATCATCTTCATTTCTATACCCTGCAAGGTTCACAGAGGAGCTGCCTTAACTGGTGTGTCTGGAACAAGACCTGGTTTGAAGGCTCAGAAGTCACAGAAAACTTCCTATGGGACGGACCTGTGAATTAACTTACAGCATCCAACTAAAGTACACTGCACATGCTCTCTTTTCTCTATCACTCTGTTAAGTGCTACAACTCAAAACAGTATACTAACTTCACTGTGGTCAATCAAGCATAACGCCAAAATTGCATGACATCCAAACGCTCCCTGTTAGCTAGAGCAAGACCCTTCCAACCGAATGGGGTCTTAAGTGGTAACAAGTGCAATTAAAATTCCAAATGGATACTGTGTTTTTTCCGTGTCCTGGTTTCACCATTAATAATATTTGGCGTTAACAGTGTTTCTTGTCACCTTTAGATCCATTCTACTTCACTTTGAGCTTGTAAAGTCTCTCATTATTTTTTCTACACAAAATTGTTTATCCAACGGTCCCCACAACACTGAATCCCTCTACTGTTTTCTACATAATCTCTCGGCTTTTGATTATCTGTATATCATTCATTATTACATTGTATTCCTGGAAATAACAAACGCCGGATTTCAAAAGGTTATTCTTTGAGTTTATGCCTTCGATCTACTTCAGGTCATGATTGTTTTTAGCACTTTGCTCTCCTTTTGCAGCACTATTCCTTCATTCCTCGAACAGATCATGTAATGATCAGTTTCCAAAGTGGAGAATTTGCTTTTGCGTTTCTGTCCTTGGCAAACAAGGGATTCCTCCTAGGCAAGACTCTGTTGCTCAGATTTCTGGCTAACGGTTCGGTCACTGGTTCTTGGCCCAATCATGGAATTAATGAGGAATTACCGTGCCCACTTTGCATGTGTTACTATCCCTGGCATATTTTTTTCTACTCAGGTAGTTACTATGAAATATAAATTGATTGTATTATGCCCATGCAAACACGTGGCTGTGTGCAGTTTGAATCTCCTAACAGTCGTTAGCATTAACACATTTTTTTTCCGGTTTACAGGTTAGTCACTTAAGGGCGCATACTCAGTCACAGGTGCCTCTAGCTGACAAGCTGTTCAAAGTTTAGAACCCTGCGGAACGTCCTCGCGTGTATTTCGCCTCTCACCTACGCGTGCACGGGCGGATTTCCCACGCTTTGTCTATTTGATCAAAGGCGTAGGCCAGACAGAGAATGCGGCCATAAATTTCTTATGAAGGGGAGGGCGCGCACAGCTCAAAAGGCTGCAATTTGGTGGGCGTTCTAGAAATCTAGAGCATGTAATCTTTAGAGGAAAAAACACCGAATGAAATGCATCACAAACACACCTTACCAGGGAAGTCAGGCAATTTTTCACCTACGTAGAGCAATTATGAACATTGAGCAACGACTCATCATAATCGGGATTTCCCCAGGGCCAAAAGTACTCGACACAGTTCACGTGCGTCTGAGCAGGTGGAAAGTACACAGCAGCTCGGAATAAATGCGTGCCGGAGATGTTACAGCGCTTTTATAAAAATGAAAGTCACATATCCAGATAGGGAAAACGATTTTTTAGCAGGGGCGGCTGGTGACATTTGAAAGTGGTGAGGCGTAAACTAATTTGCATATTGCACCGCAGCGATCGAGCGCAGCGAGCAAGCCCGAACCACCTTGCATCCATCCATACATCATTCATGCATCCACCCATCCATCCACCCACCCACCCTGCATCCATCCATACATCATTCATGCATCCACCCATCCATCCACCCACCCATCCTGCAACCATCCATCATTCATTCATGCACCCACCCATTCATCCATCCCATCCATCCATCATGCATCCACCCATCATGCATGCATCCATGCATCCATCCATACGTCATTCATGCATCCATCCATCCATCCACCCATCCATCCATCATGCATCCACCCATCATGCATGCATCCATGCATCCATCCATACATCATTCATGCATCCACCCATCCATCCACCATGCATCCACCCATCATGCATGCATCCATGGATCCATCCATACATCATTCATGCATCCACCCATCCATCCACCCACCCATCCTGCATCCATATATCATTCATTCATGCACCCACCCATTCATCCATCCACCCATCCATCCATCATGCATCCACCCATCATGCATGCATCCATGCATCCATCCATACATCATTCATGCATCCATCCATCCATCCACCCATCCATCCATCATGCATCCACCCATCATGCATGCATCCATGCATCCATACATACATCATTCATGCATCCACCCATCCATCCACCCATCCTGCATCCATACATCATTCATTCATGCATCCACCCATCCACCCACCCATCCATCCTGCATCCATCATTCATGCATCCATCCATCCATGCACCCATCCACCCACCCATCCACCGAACAATCATCCATCATTCATGTATTTTTATGACCATATACAAATACATTATGGACTCTAACAAGCCTTTAGGATCGATGTTGAAGGATGTGCCAGTTTACATATTACATCACCCCTACCTTTTTATGCTGGAAACCTTCTACCGCCCATGTATTTGCCATCCTGTAAGCCCTAGGTATGTACTATACAAATTCACATACAAACATACACCAACATGCATGCAATTATAAATGCATATATCATGCTATTCCGCCTCTACCGTTTGTTAACATTTTGAAATTTTATAACCTTAGTTCAAAGAGTACATTATATTTGTAGATAGACTGTATCGAGGCAGAGACTGTTGAGAAAAGTGCGTAAGAGATCGAGAAGAAGGAAAGTGACTGACAGAGAAAGTGTGAAAAAGAGAAGGAATTCATAGAGAATAAAGGAAGAGGACGAGGCCAGATTGAAAGAGAAAGAGTGCGTATGACAGATATTGAGACAAAGCGAAACACTGAGAGGGAGCGACTGACAAAGAGTGCAAAAGAAAAAGAGAGATTAAGACGGAAAGAGTGTCCGGAAGAAGCTGAGGCATAGTCAGAGAGAGAGTAGCAAGCAGGTTCAGAGCGGCGTGGAGCAGTAACGGGGCGGGGGGAGACAGGTGGCAGAGGGGAAGGGCGGCACGGAGCTTCGAAAACAGAATAATAAAGACGAGTGAGAAAAAAGCTAAGAAATAAGGGAGATGTGTTGAACTGAGAGGGTAACAAATATGTGACGTGGTAGACGAAGAGACGAGACGACTGGAGTAATGCACTAAAAACACACACTCTTACCTTGCTGGCGGTCCCGGTCCGCGCCACCTCTGGGCTCTGCTGCCCACACGTCACAGGCACACAGCGCCCCTGGCCAATCCTGGCGCCAGGGGCACAGGTACCCTCTCGCCCGCAGCACGCCCATTAGGGCTCCTGATGGGCATGCGCAACGCCGCAAAAACACAAGTGCGCATGCGTGGGCACGGGTAAAAATTCACCCTCCATCCCAACGCATGCGTACTTGTGTTGCCGCCTGTACAATCATGTCAATCAATCAACATGACGCCCGCCCGGCGGTCTGACGTCATGTTGATTCATTGACATGATTGTCATGAGGGGGCTGCGGGCGGCGTCGGGCAGGGGGGGCTACGCCCCCACGCCCCAATGGACGAACCGCGCCTGTTTTTTAGGATATTTAACTTGGGTCCCTCACTGCACTTAAAATACTTTCATTGACCTACTGATTAACAAGATGGTGCCCACGAGGTGTTCACGGATTCCAAATGGTACAGCGGTATCACTCGATGTTTTAAACTATCACCGTCATTGCATCCAGTCAAAGGGGATCTCGCTAGACCTACCCCAGTTTCAAGACTTGAGACATTCAAATGAATCCAATGGCGGAAATGAACGCTTGGACGAGCTTGAAGGCCATCTGAGACTGGGATTTATATTTTAAAACTGGCAGCATCGGCACAAACACCGTATACAGTGGTGGAGAAGTGTGGCGCAATGGTTAGAGCGGCAGACCCTGATGCAGAGATCTGGTCAGGACCAGGGTTCAATTCCCGTCTCGGTGGGTCTTGGGCTCAATTTCCCCAGACCTGATAATTCTCGCCTCGCCTCGGTGCCTAGTCTAATCATGGGTCCCACTCTGCAACTCTGGGCAATAGCTTGCTTAATCTCCATAACGGCCCCAACAGCACTTGGATGCCTGGCTTCATCTTGGGGGTGCCCAGGAGTGGACATGTCACATGGAAAAGCCAGGAAGAGTTCCACAGCGGTATGTGTACAGCCCCTTGAGACCCCTTCGGGGGTGATAGGTGCACTATATAAGCACTACATTTACATTTACACACAAAACACAGCACAGGACCTCATTGGCATATGAAGGAATGTTTGAGGGGCAGCCCCTACCTCCTCTCTTTTACTGTTTGGTTTTATGTGTTTTGTTGTTCCATGACTGTTCCATTGTTCTTTGCTCTTTTCGTTTCTTTCTTAATGACTGTTTTCTTTATTTTTTTAACTTATTTACTTGCCTTCTGCTGTCCTTCCAGATTCTGGAGTTGTGCCCCAGTGATAATATATTCTACTGTTCTCTGCCACTGGTGCAATCTTAAGCAGGCAGGTGGCATGGGGTAGTGGCCATTTTGGGGAGGGTGTGAATCCTGCCATGCACTAGCCTAGTTTATCTGCTAACGAGGGAGGTCATATGCTTCCAACAGACCCTTATTTAAATGTGGTTGTTGCTCTGCTACACTAGAGGCATGACAAAATGTTCCCATCCCAAGCCCCGCATTGTGCCCATTGGCAGCTTATAGCACCTTTCCATCTCAGCTGCCAGCTGTTTCCTGGAGGAGCATCAGAGGCTGTGGCAGGGCCCTGTACAAGCCCACATGCCAACATGATGCACCCATGGGTTTAGCATGGTGTTTGCTCTCTCTCAGCACACAGCATTGTCAGGTATCCATCTTAATTCAGACCACTGTCCCTCAAAAGCAACACCTTGCTGGTACCAGAAACAGGAGAAAGGGAACTTGTGCTTCATGCCAACAGCGATATCTGGAGAGCAGGAATAACCTGCGACTAACGTGACATGACAATAAGAAGTAATAAGAGAAGCTACTTATCCCAAGCCATCCCAGCACAGAAAAATCCGGTTCAACTCAAGAAGAGCTTTTCTGAGTTCCCTATGAATTGTGAGTACAATTCTAATGGGGTTCTTAGGAACGCTTTGACAACTCCATCTCCATCATGCTCCAGCTCCCCTTACATTGCTTCCCCTAAATTCTTCTTATGTTCTTTCCTTTTATTGTATATCTTCTCTTTTGTGTTTGCCTATGCGTATTACCACAATAGTTATTTGTATTGTTGTGCTTCCTGTGATCTGAAGAGGTTTAGTTAGCCGTGATTTTTCCTATGTCATCAAGCACTATGACCAGGAACCTTATTCTCTTTTTCTTAGAAGATGTCTTGAGAACTAATTTTTGGCACCTTTTCCAACCTCGTGTTTCAAATTCTGTTGCCATATGACAGCGGTTATTAACCTATGGTCTGCAGACCCTCCTTTTCAGATCAGTCCGTGTACAATGGGACCACTAACCCTTATTTTCTGTCAATAATCATAAGCATTCAAGCTCAATAACTGAATAAAGATGGTTCCTCCTACGAGGGTAATAGTTTCATCAAGTAACAATAATACTTAAAGTTTACTGTATTGCCTCTCCAATGTTCTTGATTTATGTATTAATATAATAAATAAAGACATGTTTAAAAATCACAACCATTTTAAAGATGAAAATGTTTTCATCTAAAGCTGATTGCAGGTAAAGGACAATGCCTAATGCCCCTGCAGTACAGAGTGGCCTTAGTGCCAAGGACTTAAGTTATTGGATTGCGTTCTTACATGAGGCCTCAAGAGATGGCAAAAGTTCAGGAATGAGTAAAGAAAGGATTCAGTCCCCAGTGACAGACAATGTTGTGGATGTGGTTAAATTAAAGTTAGAACTGGATGAGATGATACTAGGAAACCTTGATCTTTCCCAAATAAATGGCTACCAAGCGAGTGAAGTTGTATTTATGTGTAAAGATGTTACCAAACATGCAGGACAAGCCCATAAAAACCATCTGAATTAGTCCAAAAGTATCTTAATGGGACCAGGTCTGTGCAGAAAAGTTACCATGTATGCTATTATGAGAATTACATAACCAGCATGAGGACTTCAGGGATGAGATTGCAGATTAAGGGACTAACTAGTAACATCCGAAAATGGAGTGAGCTAGTTAAATGGGAAGTCAAATGGGGAAAGACGAAAGAACAAAAGGGAAGTACCTGGTGGAAGTTATGTCCATGTGCCTTGAGGTAGAAATGATCTGAGTGTCATTCACAAATGAGTTCCCCAAGCTGAGAGAAAGGTATACTTAGGTTGAGCAATGTGTGAGGATTTCAAATGTTTTGTGGGTGGATTTGAATACCATGCTCGATATTGTGGTTCTGAGTGATTTGTGAGCAAAATGCAAATGGCTAGAAAGGAGTATCATAGAAATCCGGTATCAAATGCTTCATCACCGTTGATGAGGAAAAAGCATCAACAGGAAATTTCCTTTTTGAAAGGAAGGATTCCAACTAAGGATATCGACTAGAGTTAAGATTAACAGTACGACCCAAAGAGTCCAAAGAGTCAGTGCATGCTTAGTATGAGAGATTATTGTAGGGTTCAAACAGCATAGTGGAATGGTGACTTTCGCACCTAAAGATAGGGGAACTTCTGTGTCCTGGTTTGTGGTGGAATTGAGACCTGAGATCAGCTTTGTGTTTCGACTAGATTGGATTTGTTTGCAGAATAAATCAATTGATGACATTTTGAGTAATGCAAAATATAGTAGTGATGAATTGGAGATGAACCATAAGAGATTAAAAGAGAAATTGATGCAGCACAGATGAGAGCCACACAGAGGGGAAATCCGAGTCAACCTTTTGTGGGGAATGTTGGGTCTGTGCAAGGAGTAATCAGCAGGAAACTCATTCGATGTAAGGTGGGAATGGGTTCCCACAGCAAGGTAGAAGTTGTGGTGTTCCAATTGACCCAAGTACTGGGATTTATGTAGCAACTGTGAAACAAATGAATCCTTGCCATTATTGCAATAAGTTAGGGCATTGGAAGTGGGAATGTCATCTTAATAGGTTGGTGAATGAGAATCTGGTCCAGAATTCAGGGTTTACATATCCCCAGGGTAATAACTCCATACAGTCATACAATGTACAGAGACCAAGAATGCAGAACTTGGGGGGGCGCTAGAGGGCGCACAACAGAATGGCCGCACTCATGTGAGGCTCCTGAGGGCCGGAATAATTATTCTATATTTATTCTGCTAACGGCTTGGTGCGGACATTCAAAATACAAGTGAGCCGTACCTTGCTGCTTGAAGAGCATCCGAAGTAAGTTTGGTGCGGAACGGGTGAGGCACGGGACAAAGGGAGCTGACTGAAACTTGGCCGAGTGCAGAGGTGAGAGCTGACGGAAGAACTTGACGGCAGGAAAAACTGGAAAAGCCTGTGGCTTTGAAGGCGAAAGTCAGGCCCCGAAGTAGTGAGATAAGCGCGGAGACGGCAGGGACCATTTGTGGTGCTGCGGCCTGCCCGGTCCGTTGTGGAGTGATGCGGGAGCCGCAATGCATCGTGTTGTGAGGGGCAGTTATCCTGGGAGGACCAACGAGCTTTGCCGGCTACCAGCGATCCAGCGATCCGGAGTGGAAGAGGCAACACTGAGGCCATACACGGAAGACAACGCTGATACCACTGTGCAGCAGAACTCGAGGCGGTGAGACTCAGGCGCACGGTGAAAGGGACACATCTCCGGGTGCGCCGGGGGGCATTTGGGCTCACTGTGCCGTCAGCGGCAGGGGGGAGAAGCCTGAGGAGCTGCACTAGACTTCCGCGGCACCACATTGAGTCGGCCTGAATTGATCCGGTACCTCGGTACCAGGACTGCCGCCATAGCGCTTGGGACTGTATGCGCAGGCCTCATTACTAACAGGAATAACTACAAAGGCCTGGCCGAATGTGAGGGTAGACGCGGGGAGAAACGGGCTGCGATTTTGCACAGATTACCCTGGGACTGAATGCCCGATACCCCACGCTGTGAACCGGGAACCCCTCCATCTACGTTTGGTCCAGCAAACCAGAGCTGCCCCTGTACCTTGACTGGCGGGGGAGACTACTAGTGCTTGAGGGAGACTGCTGAGACCTGTGCCAGTGTTCGGAAGCCCCCCCCTGCCTGCTGCTCCGGATAACAAGGTGGGACGCCGAGCTCCAAGCGAGAAGCGGGCTGTGTGCTGGCGAAAACGGTGGACTATCAATTGGGGACACTGCAGAGGTGCAGCTGTCCCATGGTATAGACTTTTGGAAGCACCCTGCGTGGCACAGACCCTTCGAACGCTTGAGAAGAGGACTGGGAGTGACACTGGGAGGCTATCCCTACAGAACAGGCACGGGATAGAATTGTGGGAGTGTCTAGGTGACTGTACCTCGACCCAAGAACCAGCTGGTAGAAGAGGCGAACCCAGAGGAGATCCTGCATCCTGACAGGACTCACAGACGGCCCTGCGCAGAGTGGTGTGGCGAAGCGAGTAGGGGGAGGATAGAGCTGCGCAGTGCTCCCACTACACACAAAGTGCGACGACCAAGGAAACAATGGGTAAGCCAGACACCAGACAGCCGTAGCACACCTTTGAGAATGCTAAATCGGGGTCCAAAAGTAAGCAGCCTGAGATGGGAGCTATGGAGGAGGAGCAGGGAGCGGATATGGGACACATATTGCAAGAAATGAGACAAGGTTTCGCGACTGTAGTTGAATAGGTGGACCGCATGTCGTTGAGAATGGATGCAATTGCGCACAAGCTAATTGCGCATGAAGAACGTATTGTGGAAGTAGAAAGGCGCATCTCTGACAATGACAAAGTCACAGCAGGTCATTCGACTCAACTGGCACGAATGGATAACATCCTGAGGACTATAGCGGCCAAGAATGAGGACTTGGAAGCGCACAGTTGGCGCAATAATATACGCGTGGTGGGGATTCCGGAATCTACAAACACTGACAAAATGGAGGAATATGTAGAGAAGATGTTGCTTTCAGCAGTGGGGAAGGAAGCCTTCTCCCCGCAATTCATTGTTGAGCGGGCACATAGATCCCTAGGCCCGCGGCCTGTACCTGGAGCGACACCCAGACCCATCATTGCACGGCTACTTAACTGTCGTGATAGAGATGTGGCTCTACGAGCGGCCAGAAATAAGCAAACTTTTTCCTACAAAGGAAATAACTTTTCAATTGATCCTGATTTTACGCCTATGGTGCAAGAAGACAGCAGAAAATTCATAGATGTCAATAAAGAAGTACGAGAAGCACAGATCGACTGCGCCCTGCTATATCCAGCTCAGCTGCGAGTGACGCACCAGGGCAAACAGAAATTCTTTACTAACCCTGGTCAAGTGGAAGACTACTTAAGGTCGGTGAAAAGGCAAAACCGAGATCGAGAGAGTCGCAATGGGTCTCAGAGATCCTCTCCAGCCAGAGAAGATGGTCACCCACACTGAGTATCCAGGGGACACAACGTGATAGAAGACGTGCAGGTGGCAAGTATAAGGTCGACGAAGTATATAGATACTGTGAAGTAGTTTCGGATACGCACCAGTTGTTAGATACTATTGAACTCCGGACCACCTCTCCCGAAGGCAGAGGACCTTGTAGGTTCATCGAAGAGGTCCTCAATGGGAGAGGAGAGATTGTGAGGCCCTCTAGAGTCGGCCTTCGGAGGGTATAACCCACTAATGTTTGGCGGCTGTCAAGCTGCAGTGGAACTAGACTTTGCATGGACATGTTGGTTGGGAGGAGGGGGGAGGGTGAAGGGTGCTTGCAAATTTGGGTTGCTTCAGTGGGTGGGGGAGGAAGGGGGGAATACGGTGGTGTTGTTTGGGAGTTTAACGTTTACGAGTTGTGAGGTCCAACACATGAAGGTCCAGTGGTACAAGAGGGTTCAAGAGGTCTATTGTATTGTGAGATTGAACAGTGGGTTGCTGGCTGGGTGGGGGAGCCGATCCTGTTTCCCATTGATTACGCTGTTGCTATGTAGAGGTGATGACTGGGACACCTAGCTCTGACCATAATATACTTACTTGGAATGTGAGAGGATTGGGGGATCCCCGTAAGAAGAGACAGCTATTATCTTATTTGGATAGACATAATGTACACATTGCTATGTTACAGGAAACTCATTGCCAACGTAATAGGCCGATCACCTTTGGAAGCAAATGGGCGGAGACTAGACTTTTTTCTTCCTATTCGAGTTATGCCCGTGGGACTGCAATACTGGTCAAGAGACAGGTGCCTTTCCAAATGGCAGGGACCTTATGCGATGTAGAGGGGAGATATTGTATGACATGGGGTAGATTGGGTTCCCAGTCTGTCATTTTCGCCTGTTGTTATGAACCAAATGTGGATGACCCCAGGTATTTTGAAGGCCTATGGGCCAAGATTTTTGAAATAGAGGCCACCACGTAGTTTGGGGAGGCGATCTCAATGTCACGTACAATCCAGGCGCAGACAGATCCCACTCGGCACCGCAGCACTACACTAAAGCACAGGCAGTGGTCAATGACATCAAGGAGACTTCCCATTTGATAGATGCTTGGAGGCATAGGCACCCACAGAAAAGGGAGGGCACGCACTTTACAGCGCAGGCAAACTCATGGGCCAGACTGGATTATTTTTTTGTGTCTAGAGGACTCGCACCCGCAATAACAGACACGAACATATTCTGACCATGCCCCAGTGTTGTTAGCGCTCTCATCCTCGGACTTTATTGTGCCGCGTAGCCCTTGGAGATTAAATCCCTCCATTCAGCTAGATATGGTCTTTCAAGAAGAACTGAGAGAGGAAATACTTGATTTTTTTAAACGAAACAAAGACTCTGTGATGAGTGTGGAGTTGATCTGGGCGGCTTTTAAAGTAACAATACATGGATATTGTATAGGTAAAGGAGCGGGGGTGCTTAAAGATATCCAGACTGCGATCAGGGCTCTTGATAGGGACCTTAAAAGACTGGAGGCTGAACTTGCAGAGACCCCAAGTGCGGAAGCACAAATAGCCTTTTGGGAAAAACTGTCCCTGTACATGGAAGAAGCACAGAGGGTAGCGAAATTCAAAAGCAAGTATTGGGTAGCCAGAAGTTACGGAGAGGGAGACAGGCCTGGAAGAGGGCTGGCGCAAAAGGTGAAAAGACCGCGATGTGCCAACTACGTTACGGAATTAAAGGACTCGGGAGGCATCATTCACCGGGACACACACAATGTACTTAGCGCGTTCCTAGAACACTATAGCTCATTGTATACCACAACAGGCACCGTCGATGTGCGACTGGATGACTTCCTAGGGGATGTAGCACTGGGGTGGCTTAGCGATACGCAGAGGACCTTCCTATGTGCGCCATTTGAGCTAGATGAGGTGCGGGATGCCATTATGAGCATGCAGTCGGGCAAGGCCACGGGCACCGATGGCATCCCGTTGGAATTTTATAAAACATATATAGAGATCATGGCTCCGGTACTTAGGGAAGTTTATGAAGACGCATTGGAAGTGGGGCATTTGCCCCAGTCGATGATGGAAGCGTTGATACTGTCATTGCCAAAGCCTGGTAAGCCTCTTGACCTCTGTGATTCCTATAGGCCACTATCGATGCCTAACTGCGACGCGAAAATACTAGCTAAGCTGATAGCGACGAGACTGAGTCTGTTGATGGAGCATTTGATACTGCCAGACCAATCGGGGTTTGTGCCTGGCAGAGCGACCTCTCATAACTTGAGGACGCTATTTGCGATCTTGCACACCACCTCCCCAGACCTCCCCATGGCTGCTATCTTTTTGGACGCTACTAAGGCGTTTGATTAGCTGGAATGGGGGTATTTATTCGGGGTGATGAAACGGATGGGCTTCCCACCTTTGTTCTTGGCTTGGATTGAACTGCTCTATACCAAACCAGTGGCCAAGGTCTTGATCAATGGCCACATTTCCCGGACGTTTGAGATAACGAGGGGAACCAGACAGGGGTGTCCTCTGTCGCCGCTGCTATTTGCGCTGGCAGTGGAACCGCTTGCGGCAAAACTGAGGCAAAGTCACAATGATAAGGCATTGCGGTGCTTTCAGCGCCAGATACTTATGTCGTTATACACAGGCGACATTACCTTATATATCCGTGACCCACAACAGAATCTGAACCCGGTACTGCGGGAATTCATTGTATTTGGGAGACTGTCCGGTATACAAATAAACTGGGCCAAATCTAGCATTTTTCCACTCACGGCGGCGGTTGAACGATTTGAGATGGGTTACCCCTTAGAATGGTGTACAGATGAGCTCAAATATTTAGGAGTTAAAGTTACAAGGAATAGGGAGGAACTGATGAGGGCAAACTATGGTACTATCATGTCCAAGCTTGGTGACTGTGTGACGAGATGGGTGGCGCTTCCCCTGTCCATGGCGGGGCGGGCTTCCTTAATTAAAATAGTGATACTCCCACAGGTGTCATATTTATTTCTGAATATACCGTACTACCCGGGATCCTACTTCTTTAAAGCCCTGAATTCTGAGTTAATATGACTGGTATGGGGCGGTAAACAGCCTCGACTACAATGGGAAGTGTTGACCAGACCTTATTCCCAAGGGGGATGCAGGATTCTTGATTTCAAATTATATTTTATAGCGGCGCAGGCCCACTTTGTGTGGTATTGGATTAAACAACCTCGCTATATGCCACAAGTGGCGGCGGAACATTGGCTAGCTCACCCTGTCCCACTAGAAGGAACAATATATAGCAAGATAGGGAAAAGAGAACAACAACCGAACGCACTCTACAGTTTGCTCATAGCGTGGCACAAGATTATGGGGATGTTAGGAGTGCCATTGGCATATACTCCACTGATGCCCCTTACTTATCACCCAGACATTCCACTGCTCCAATAGGAAGTATTTCAGAGATTCAGGGGAAAATATGGCATGGCTACTTGGGGAGATATGTACCATGAGAGTAAGTTCTGTGCCCTTGCACATATGTGTCCAGAAGAGCTGCAGACGCCGTTAGATGTGTTTCTGCATATTCGACTAAGGGAGAGTGTAAAAGCAATCACCCTGACGTTTCCAGAAGAACCAGTAAGGCTGACTCCGTTGCATTCAATGTTGGATAGGACCAAACCCATACGACTAGTATCACTGATTTATAACACAGTGCATGCACAAAGAGAGAGACCTACGTCTCAGGCGTGGGTGAAATGGGAAGTAGAATTAGGGCGTCCTCTGACAGATTCACAATGGGAGACCTGCTGCCTGCACACTGAGAGGGTTTCAGCGAGCAGCAGACTCCGCATTATACATTACAAGTTCCTCCATAGATTATACTACACACCTGCTAAGATGCACAGATTTAAACTGAGGGAGGACGATAGCTGTGACAGATGTCGTGCCCCCGGTGCAGATTTTTTGCACTTGGCATGGGACTGTCCAAGCGTTAGGGACTATTGGAATAGGGTTTTTGAGGCACTGCAGCAAATGATAGGCGCGACACGGGAACCGGACCCCTTATTGGCATTGTTGGGGTTTGTTACTCCGGTGAAGGTGGAACACAGACATTTTGTTGCTATGGCACTTCTCATGGCCAAACGAAGGGTCGCCTGCAGATGGGGGAGGGGACGTGCGCCTAAATTTAAGATGTGGATGGATGATCTAATTACTTATCAAGAAAGGCTTGCCACATATATGGAATTACTACCGGTGACTTCTAGGCCAAATGATATCTGGGCCCCCTCACGTGCTATCTACTTGCTATGGAGACAGCTGACCTAGGTAACGGAGATTCGGTCGCTGCAGATGTGGGGTCATGAGAGCATAACATTTGATACAGATGGAGGGTATGTGGCGGCGCTCTAGACTTCCAGAATTCAAAGCATACTGTAACATTGCCACAGACATGTTTTTGTCGTTCGAGGTTGGTGGTTTGGCAAGTGTATATATAAACTCTTGGACGGCCCCGATCGTTCACATGCCAGAAGATTCGTGGAGCTTGGACAGTGTGAAGTGGGCACGGGGGGGGGTGAAGCCGCTTCGCTGACATCCCACTGATATGATATTGTTGGTGACCTGCACATTACATTGTGAGACATTGTATTGGGTGCTTGGACCGATAAGATATTGTAATGTAAGATGAATATGGAAGGCGGTTGTACGTTGTTTGAAAACACTAATTAAAAAGAATTAAAAAAAGAATGCAGAACTTTAATGTCCCCCAAGCTCCAGTAATGCCAATTTCACAAGCCCGACGCCGCAACAGAATGCGCATGGTCCCTGATGTAATTCAAATCAAGGCCCAAATGTAATTAAGAACTCCTTCCAAAATCAGGGTGTGTTTTAACACATTTCCTATGTCTGAAGCTTTTGCGGACTATGGTTCTGACCAGTCATTATGACAGTGCCTGAGGGGGCAGCAAGATTGCGTTCTTAGCACAGTCTTAGAGGTAGACCAGAGTGGTCCATTCATAGAAGGTGAGGTGAATGGCCACCCCGTATCATTCCTGATTGATACTGATGCTACCCACTCTACTGTTAAAACAGTGGAAGTTCCAAACCTAACCCTCTCTGGAAAAAGAATCCAAGTTGTAGAAATCGCAAACAAGCAAATGAACAGCCCAGTGACATAAGAGGTACTTGTTAACATTTTGAGGAGAATCACTGATTTGTGGTGTGTGATTCGAGCCTGGAAATCTTTTAGGCCATGACCTGCTGTGCAAGCTGAACTGCAATAATTACTATATTCCAAAAGGTGTTGAGTTCCAGACACCTGACGAAGACATTGCTTTCAAACTGGTGAGACCCGATTCGGACATTGAATTTTACTCCTTGATGACTAACAACGATTTACCACCAGATCTTAAAGATACTGTGAAACTAGAGGTCAGAGACTTTTCAGTAAAGGATACAAGAATCATCAATGGAGTTGAGCCTGTCCGCATTAATGCAAAACTCAATGTTGAATACCCATGAAACCCACAAGATAATTTGAGTCCAAAAACAAATGCTGAGATCACTCCAGTGATTGACTCAATGATACAGCAAGGCATTTTGAAAGAAATAATGGGGGTCCTTATAATTCACCCATTGTGGGTTTGCAGAAGCCTAGCGGTAATTACAGCATAGTGCAAGACCTGAAAAAGATAAACACCATAGTTGTTCCTTGTTGTCCTGTGGTACCGAATCCAGCTGTGATTTTATTTTAAATTCCATGTGAGGCTGAGTGTTTCACGGTCATTGATTTGTGCCAGGCCTTCTTTTCCATAGCTTTGCACAAGGACAATAAGTTTCTATTCGCTTTTTGGTTCCAGAACCGTGTTTTTTTATGGTGCAGAGTCCCACAAGGGAATATGGATCGCCCCTTAATTTTAAATCAGACCCTTAAACAAAATCTTGAATCCTTAATCATGCCCTGTATCTCCACTCTAGTGGAGTACATCGATGACCTGTTGGTTACATCAGATACCTAGGAAGCTCTTAAGCAAGACGCTATTGTCCTGTTGAACCACTTGGCTGTGAATGGACATAAAGTGTTTCCCGAGTATGTTGCAGTATTGTCAAAAAGAAGTTCTGTATCTCGGACATTACATTGAGAAGGGAATTTCAAATGGGTCACAAGAAATAATCTCAGCAATTCTGAAAATGAATCTGCTAACTACTCAGAAAAAAGTAAGGATGTTCATGGGAATGGTGGGCTACTGTCATCAGTGGATTCCCAAATTGTCCCTATTGGCCAAGCCTTTACAGATGTGTCTGATCCAGTACCTTGGGATAACAGCTGTTTGGTTGCCTTCCTAAAGCTAAGAGAAAGTCTCTATTGTGCCTGGCACTGGAAATGCCTGATTATAACAAATTGTTTGCTCTCTTTTGCAGTGAGAGGGAGGGCTGCGCTCTCCTTGCATGGAAACACCCAGAGGCCAGTGGCCAATTTTTCTGCCTCACTTGATCCTGTAGCTGCAGTGCTGCCTGGATGCCTTAAACCTGTGCCAGCAGAAGGTGACAGGTTAGAAAGGTGTGAGAGTATTGTGATGGGTCATACCCTTACTGTGTTTGTGCCCCACTCTGTTGAGATATTGTTGACCCATACCCAACATTTGACCAATATCCGCTTGACCAGGTATGAGGAGATCATACTTGTAGCAGAGAATGTGACTTTGAAAAGATATGCTATCTTGAACTCTGCTACACTTTTACCCCTGCATGAAGTTGAGGGTGAGGAAGAGGAAGTAGAGCTTGAATGTCTCTATTTCACTGAAGTTTGCACAAAGCCAAGACCAGATATTCAAGATGATCCACTGCCTGAGTCTGATTTTGTACTGTTTGTTGATGGGTCCTGCCTAAGAGACAATGAAGGAAACTTGAGAGCTGCCTGTGCAGTTTGCACAGTCTCCGGTGTAAGCCTTGAAGCCAGGAGTGTTTTCTGCACAAGTGGCTGAATTGATCCCTCTTACTAGGCTGCGCTGTGTTTCTGCACAGCTGAAAAAGATGATTTTCACTGATAGTCAGTATGGCTTTGGTGTTGTTCATGGCTTTTTAACAGTGATGGTCACAAAGAGTATTTATTACTTCTTCTGTTTCCCCCATTTACAACGGGGAGAATTCACGAGGCTGCTTGAAGCATTACCGGTGCCTAGGCAAACTGCTGTTGTGAAGTGTTCAGCACACTACAGTGGTGAAGACTATGTGACAGTCGGTTACATATATGCTGATGAAGTCACAAGATACTGTGCTAATCGAGCTTGCACATTCAGTGGTGAATATTCTAATGAAACTGAAGAAGAGATCAATCACAGCTGATACATGGGAAGAGGTTAAGAGGTTACAGGAAGAAGTTTCTATGGTGGAACAGCAGATTTGGGTTAGTGCAGGTTGTGTCAAAAGAGATAATAAGATTTGGGTTTCGGGAGATAGAAGATCTTTGTTGCCAGATAGTCTGTTGCCCCGAATGGCGAGACTTTACCATGGCCCGGCTCATATAGGGAGGCTTGCTTTGGTTAGACTATTTCAATAGACATGGTTTAACCATAGATTCAGATTGATGGCTGGAGGAATGTGTCACAGATGTGTTGTGTGCCAACAGATGAACATAGGGAAAAGAACAGCAGTGACACTGAGCCAAATAGGAAGAACAGGCGGTCCCTTCAACAGGATGCAGTTGGACTTTATCGAAATGCCTGTGCACAACCGGCTGATGTTTGTGTGCATCCTCTCGTGTTGGGTCGAAACCTACCTGACCAGAAGAAATGGCAGTCTCACAGTAGCTAAATTGTTGCTTAGGGAGATCATACCAAGATTTGGCTTCCCGAATTCACTGGAGTCCGACCAAAGGACTCATTTCAACAATGACATGCTGAAAATGTTATGTGCAGAATTTCAAGCGGAGCACAGACTACATTGCAGATATCGGCCTGCGCTTCAGGAATCGTGGAGCAGGTGAATTGCACATTCCAATACAGACCAGCTAAAGTGAGTGTGTGCTTCAACGTCTTTGAAGTGGCCTGATGAGTTGCCCCTTGTATTGATGAGTCTTTACAGTGTTCCCAATCGGAGGCCAGAGCTGTCCCCCCCACAAAATAATCATGGGCAGGGCGATGATTTGCCAGCTGTGCCTGCAAATGGCTTTTGAGCATTACAGGTGACATGATTTTTTATTACAGCCATGGACTGGCTGATGTGGTGCATTCTGTGTCTCACCAAGTTGGAGCTGCTACTGTTCTGCCTCATCTGTCGTAGTGTCATGATCTCAGTCCCAGCGACTGGGTCCCGGTGCTACTACTACTTTCCACCCAATGGTCTGATTCTAGAGAAATTATGGAAACTAACAACCATAGTTGGTGTAGGTACATATTAGCAGGTGTGTTAATTGGAGTAGTTGCAGTATTAATTGTTTTACTTGTGGAATTGTATTAGTTCAGAGAAGACTAAGCCTACAATTAACCCTAAACTCCCACTTCCTACTGGTAGTTTGCATTCACTTAATGGTAAAGAATTACATGTAGATTCATTAAGAGAAGATTTCTCTGCAAATGCTTCTTTTACATTGCTTTATGAGTACATTGACACTATAGATTCTAGGGATTGCTACATCTGCAAGCAATTATGTGCATCAGCTGCAGAGGGTATCACTTATCATCATATTCCTTTGACTTATGATGTGACTTGTAGACTTTTGATGAGCCTTTAATATGAACAAGGTAATGTCCAGTAATATTTTTAATGATTTTGTTCTTTCAGAAGTTCCCATATTTAAACATTTAAATTGTCACTCCAATGCCAAAAAATGGAGACAGATGATTGGTTCTTTAAACCCACACAGGCACTAGACACGGCTTATACTCACAGGAGCAACTTCACTTGTGTTTTGACAGATATTGAGAAGACATTTCTAAATTTGGTTGAAGATAGAAGGAGAGATATGGAGACTAGATCAAAGTTAGACAAGGATCTATAGGATAAACATCAGTGGGCTAAAGTAAAAATAGGGTATCAAGTGGCAGGAAATCTTGTAACATTGCCGTAAGATTGGAAACATAAATGGATATTATGCGTATTTAGAGGTAAATCCACAATTCACACTAAATTTCTGGGAAAAAGTGAATGTGCCCGCACTTTTGAATATGGAGGAAATTTGCCATTTTTCACGGGGAGGACAGGATCCTGTGATTCCTGGTGTTTATTATATTTGTGGAGAAAATGCATATTTCAGTGTATCCCTAGGTTGGTATGGTGAATGCTATTTATATTAAGTTTTTCCAAACATCTTACCATGTAGAACATTTTAATGATCCTGTGTGGAAAGCAAATTCTAGGACTAAACAAAACAGTGGTGTTACTGAAATTGTGGGAGATATTTTTGGTCCAATGATCTCATCCGTATGCATTATTTTGAATGAAATACAAATTAGAACATAGTCTACTACAGTGCATAACCTGCCCACCAGTACTGCAGGAGCTTTATTAGTTGTAGACACAGCTATAAGATCTATGTGCCTGATTTAGATCTCGGAGGACGGGTTACTGCGCCACAACAGTGACGGATATCCTGTCTGCCGAAATAAAAACCCCAGTATATCGTATAGGATTTATATTTTGGCAGACAGGATATCCGTCACCGTTGTGCCACAGTAACCCGTCCTTCGAGATCTAAATCAGGCACTATGGTTTTACAAAATTGTCCTCCTCGTGAAAGAAGGTAGAGTTTGCAAGATGTTAAAGGTCCAACAGTGTTGCACGTATATTCCTGACAAGAGCAAAGACTTGAAGAAATATATCAAAAACATTACTAATCTGAAGGGAGATTTCAAGAAGTTAGAAGCAACAGGTGCCTGGGAAGCAATTGGAAATTGATTTTTTTGCAGTTGGTAAATGGTTTGGAAACCTGGGGTTTGGAATACTGGGTTCCATTATGTAGCCCCTTGTCATAATTACTCTTTGTGCAATCATTTTGGTTGTGATCTTTAAGAGGTAAAGTGCGCATAAGTAAGGAAGGGAGTAAAATGAAAGAGAGTGGATGTAGAATTAGAGGAGAGTCAGTGTAGATACCATGATGATATTAAACATCTGGAGGAGTCCAGACGAACGTTTATGAAACCCATGAGGTTTTGATTGGTCCATCTGATAAGAATAAAATCTCGATTGTGATGGCTAGATTCGCCATCAGAGGGAGATAAGAACCGTGTAATTTTAGCTCCACCCTTAAAGTTCACAGAAAACATATACTCAACAACATACTCTGTGTTCCTTACTTTATTAATGTGAACTGAAGCATTCAAATGTACTAATGAAGTGCATTCACTGTAGAAACCTAGAGCCTAATGAATATGTGCATTTTAATTTTTAGCTGAATCATTAAGAAATGTAGTTTTCATTATATTTACAATTATGTTTATAAGTTGTATTGCATTTAGTTGAAGTACATTGCATATATAACCATAAACACATTATTGACATTCCGATTATTTTAGTAGATATACCTGCATTTATAATCCTATATTTGAAGTGCACATTGAAATGCTTGGCTAAGTTAGCTTAACTAAAGGGCATAATTTTGAAATGCATTTTGCTTGCTCTGCGTGTTTTTCTTTTGTAGCTTCTCATGATTTCATAGCTAGAGAAAGGAGTATTGCTGTATTATCGATAGTGAGGCCAGAGAGAGGAAATCTTGGCAGGACAATGAGGAGCTAATGACCTGAAAAGGGAACTATTCATCAAGTATCAGGACCTGAGGGTTACAAGTTACAGTGGCTGCCCAAGTTCCGTGGAATGGAAAAGTCTGGAGATGAAGCCATTGCACAATGCAAAGTCTAATGCCATAGGTCCATGGAGAGGTGGAAAGAGATATGGCTAATGTTGGAGTATCTGTATGTTTTAATCAATATACACACTGTTAGAGTTTAGGCAGATCCCTATGGATTTTGAGAGGTGCAAACCTTGTTGCTTCCTTTCTTCTTGCAAGTGAGGCTTTATACTAAACACTTGCACCCTTTAGAAGATTTCTTCTGAAATCTTCACTATGTTGACACCTTCCCATTTTCCCAAATAGTTTGAGGCCTTTCCCTATGACCCGATTACAATTCAGATTTAGAAACGAATTCATGTTTTGGAACGAGGAGCTGAGTTTCTTAAAGGAACACCAATTCATAATTCTAGGAATCTGTATTGTTTTGACTCAATTTTATGCTATTGAGTCAGAAATTAAGGGGCGTGGCTACGCACGCAACGGGAATGGCCGCCACGGAGTGAAGCTCCGCACCGAACTTGCCTTCCCGGGGCATTTATCCGTTACATCGCCGCCCGCAGACGGCGGAAATCACCGGCGCTGCCGCCGGACATCGTTGCCGACCTCCTGGTCGACTTTGAGGAAAATCGGCGCACCCAAGGCGCACCGGAGGTATCGCGGTGCCACTGCCGCCCTCATCGCTCCCGATCTCGGGGAGCGCGCAGGACAGTCCGAGGCTTCGGTCGGGGCTGCAGGCCCGACGCTCGGCCCTGCATGCGCTGAGGCCTCGTGAAGCTGGGGGAGTCGAGCTACGGCACCGGGCCTGGCCCAATCAGAGGCTCTGCTGGAGGAGTACTACCTGCCCGGATGCCACACCAGTGGTGCAGCCACTCGAGGCCAAGAGGAACCCCCCCGGCCGACGCAGCTAAGCGGCGGTAAGAGCGGACCAGCCCACCGGCCATAGGAACACACCCCAGCCCAGACACCCTGCTCCTCTGGTGGGAAGGCCGCTGCGACAAGGCAGGGCGACCACGGAAGACCCACGAAACACGCTACTTCGACGGCGCCGGCCTACCCAGCTACGCGTTACATAGAACGCACCCACGTGTCGGCCAGAGCCGGTGGGGCCGTGCAAACACCCCCGGTCCAAGTCTTGGAGCACCTACAACGCCACACACGCCTTGGGGGTGCAGCGACGATCTCCGTGGCCCACCGCGGTGTTTAACCCTCTGTAGCACGACACACGCCCGGCCTACGCCACGCACCAGCCCAATCACACCAACCCGCCTAGCGCAGGACGCCATAGCCCACTGCCAGAGGGCGTGCCCACCCAGGGGCCACAAACACTATCCAGTACTCGCCTACCCAGCGGTTGGATCACCGACTAGACGGACCGGTCCTCTGAGGGTGACGCAAGCTACTGGGCGAGGCCCGAAGAGGTGACACAGATGTCTAACGGGCCCAAAACGAGGACTGGTACCGGCAACGCTAGCCAAAAGGCCAAGATGGATAAAACCGGAAAAAACACCGACTCGGACCAGACGGCGGCCAAACTGGACACCATGCTGGCGGCGATGGAAAGGCTTGAGGAATCACTGAACCTAACCCGCACCTCCTTGGCCACCAAAATCGACAGTATGGTCATCGATCTCACGCACCTGAGGGCAGATCACAAAAAACGCACCACCACCCTAGAAGACACGCTACAGACACTTCAGCCCCAAACCGACCAGTCACATAAACACATCCAGGACTTGTTGAACAGAGTTGAGTTCTTGGAGGACAGGGCTGAAGACGCGGAAGGTAGGACCCGCAGGAACAATGTACGCCTGGTCAGGGTTCCGGAGAAATGGGAAGGGAGATCCCCAGAAGAACACATGGAGCGATGGCTGCAAGGTATCCTACCGGAAGGGTCACTCTCCCCGCACTTCGTGATCGAACGAGCTCACAGAGTCCCCACTAAACCTCTGGCGACGGGCTCCAACCCAAGACCCATGCTGCTCCGCATAATGAACTATCGGGACAGGGACACCATCCTACGAGAAACCCGCAAGCTCCAAGAGGTCCGGATAGAGAACGCGTCAGTGATGTTTTTCCCGGACTACACTGTGCAGGTCCAGCGGCTAAGACATGACTTTCTGGCGGTGAAAAAGCGACTAAGGCAGATGGGCCTTCAATACTCACTGCTGTTTCCCGCAAAGCTGAGGGTCGTGGCGGGTGAACGGACTCATTTCTTCACGGACCCCACGGAGGTGGAAACTTGGCTGGACAGCGGTGTAGATACAGAACCCACAACGACAGCGGGTCCTGCGCCCCGTCGACAACCCGGCAATCACAGGCGAAGACGACGACCTCGCCGGAATTCTCAGCCTGGTGCACGCGCAGTAACTCGACCTTCTCCTCCAGCAGATGCCAGACGGCAGGAGAAGCGTGATGCCCTCCGCCTGGTAATGGAGCTCAGCGGTTCCCCTGCACAGAGCGAGGTGGCGGGCGGCAGCGCGCAGGACCTTCAGAGTGACGATGAAGCCATCTATGGAGAGACAGACTCCCCGACCTCGGAAGATCGACCTGATGTCACTCCTCAAACGGCAGATTATATCAGCTGACCAAGCGACGGACGCAACACCCCACGGAAACGCTTGCGAGTGACCACCACAATGGACCTACGGCAACACAGCTACAACGAGCCCTGATCATGACGACGGACTAACCCCCTCATCCTCCATGCTATGCGCGTGGGGCACACACGCCAAATAACCCACCGATGAACATGACTTCGGACACTGGCGGTGGTGACCCACGCTCGACGGAACGCAGCTGCAGAGACGCTTTGCCTTGTCTGGTGGCGGTTCGATTGGAACACGTAATGTATGGAGTCTTATGCATGTACATGATGGGTTCATTCTCTACAAGGGCGGCATAGACTGATACGTCCTCCCCGGGAAGGCAATATGCCTTCGCTTAACAATCATATTGACATAGACCATCTGATCTCGTGCATATAGACTTGAATATTGTTGCTCTCCTAGAGAGTATGGACGGGAGCACGTTTTGCATCCGACCTTTTGGTATTTTGAAGGTTCATATTGTTCAATGGTTTACTGTTCCAATAGCCATGTTTTTTTTCCCTCCTATGGTCACAATGCAATGGTGCGCCACATCGGGCATTTATGGGGTGGCGGGGGCCATCTATGAGACGGCGAGTGTAAATGTGCGGGGGTGGGGGTATTGACGGATGGGGGGTTTCGTTGAGTCACTATAATGCTGCCCATTAAGATATGCACGTGGAATGTGAGGGGTATACACACGCCATCCCGACGCTACCAAATCTATTCATACCTCAAACGCCATCATGTGCAAATTGCCCTCCTACAAGAAACACACCTTAACGACACTGAAATTGCCACGCTTCGTCGTAGATGGCGCGGACATCTTTATGCTACAGGATTCTCATCATACGCTCGGGGGACACTGGTATGGGTCAGGCCGGGCATTCCCTGGACCACACAGGACGTGCACATAGACCCCGAGGGCAGATACGTGGCAATCCACGGTAGATTAGATGGCAACCCACTGGTAATAACATCAATATATGCGCCTAACACGGGGCTGGCAGACTTTCTCACCCGCTTGTCCCACACACTGGCCCCCTGGCATGGTATCCCATGGGTAATTGGTGGGGACTACAATAGTTCACTAGATATGGCACTAGACCGCTCTCATCCTGCATTACCCAATTCACAAGCTCAGACCACTACGAAAGCACTACAGGCGTGGTCCACACAATGGGGCCTACAAGATGCGTGGCGCACTCACAACCCACACTCCAGGGTCTACTCGTATTACTCAGGAGCACACGCTCTGCATGTACGCCTTGATCGATACATGGTCTCTAGCGAACTCTTGCCTAATGTCACAGACACCTGTTACATGGGACGCACACACTCCGACCACAACCCACACCTCCTAGACCTGATGTGGGACCGGCCTCGACTACCAATACCCACTTGGAGGTTACAACCCAACCTCTTACTGGACGCCGCATTTAGGGGCTCCATTAGCGCGCAGACGGCACAATATTTTGAAGACAACTCAGGCTCGGCATCGACACCACAGATTGAATGGGATGCGTTCAAAGTGGTCCTCAGGGGACAATGTCTAGGTACCCAAGCCCACTCCCGGCGACAATTAGAAACAGATCTCCGGCGCATAGAATCTGACCTGCTGCGAACAGACAGCAGCCACAGACCCAAACACTGACTTACTACAAGCACGGGCAGAGCATGACAAACTGATTGACAGACTGAAAAACATCAACTACAGGGCCCACTCAGCCCGCTCCCATCACACCGGTGACAAACCCGGCAAGTTGCTAGTGTGGCTGATACAACGCGAAAACCGCGTAACACCAGTGACAGCGGTACAATCGCTGGCAGGCCCGATAGTGTACACACAGGCGCAGATACACGAGGCCTTTGTGACTCATTACAGTGCGCTATACAAATCCCGTCTACTGACTACATCACCCGTCATAACTGCGTACCTAGAGGATATCGTACTACCTACCCTGACGGATGATCAACGAGTGGACCTTGGGTCACCGTTGATAGCTGAGGAACTTCATGAGGCCATCTTTGCCCTCTCGAATGGCAAGGCACCGGGCCCTGATGGCCTACCAGCGGAATATTATAAAACATGCTCGGACATCCTAATTCCAGAGCTCCTAAGGGTATATGCGGCGGCGCTAGAAGACTTGGCCTTACCCCTGACAATGAATGAGGCAACATTAGTGTCCCTTTTAAAGCCAGGTAGAGATGACACACTCCTTGGCTCATATAGACCCCTAGCACTACTAAACACTGATTATAAAATACTAGCTTCGACTCTCGCCCGGCGACTGGCAGGCCTGGTGCCTGGCTTGATACACACTGACCAGAACGGCTTTGTGCCCTCCAGATGCACCTCCCACAACATACGTAGGCTATTCCGGGTACAAACGTATGCAACACAAGACTGGCCCAGGTCGGGCTGCCTCGTCCTAGACCTAGAGAAGGCGTTCGATTCGCTCGAATGGCCCTATTTACTGGCAGTGCTGCGCAGATTCGACCTCGGGGAAGATTTTATTGAACTAGTGGGATTACTATATAGACACCCGGTGGTGCGAGTCCGCACGGGCGGACTACTATCTGATGCCGTTAGAGTACAACGCGGCACCAGACAGGGCTGCCCGCTATCCCCATTACTTTTTTCACTAGCGATTGAGCCCCTTGCTGGACTATTGCGCACTGAAGGCATACGCTGGGGGATCCCGCTTGCGGATGGCATACACTCGGTCTCGCTATATGCAGACGACCTCCTTTTGTACGTCAAAGACCTCACCCAAATACCGCAAGGCCTTTCGGTGATCTTTAAATCCTTCGAGACCATGTCAGGCCTCAAGGTAAACTGGGCCAAGTCGGGCGCATACTCGTTCAACCCTGACATCCCAGACCCTGGAATCACGAATAATGGGGAGCGGCTGCCGTGGCACCACACCACGTTCAAATACCTAGGAGTGTACATCTACAGGACGCCACAAGACATACTAGACGGCAACCTGACACGCGCCATCACGTCCATAAGATCCCAGATCGCCTTTTGGAAATCCCTACCACTCAATGTCCCAAGCAGAGTGACACTGACAAAAATGATAGTACTCCCCAGACTCTTATATTACTTCGCCAACATACCAGTGTACGTGCAAGCACACACCTTCAGAGAACTGGCCTCCATGATCAGAGACCTGATATGGAACACGGGTCGACCCAGAGTGGCCCTCCGAAAACTATATGCGCCAGTCGACGAGGGCGGCCTAGCGGTACCGAACCTCGAACTTTATTATCTGGCAGCCCAGCTACAATGGGTCACTGCTTGGCTTGCAGGAAACCACCTAGAAGACACTGCCACGGTCACGGATGTACTTTCCTCCACGCAAATACATACCTTGTTCCACCCCCTGACGCACCCAAGGAAAGCCACTCAGCTACACGCCGACGTGGCGGTACGGTGTTATGTCAGAAGCCTACGTCTCACGAAGCTGACCAAACCGTATGCCCCGGCACTCCCACTCTTAGGCACCCCCAAGTCCACCTCTATAGTCACAGAAACAGCGCTTGAACACTGGACACGCACTGGAGTAGACACTATGGCAGACCTAATGCAGATGGTGTCCTGATACCGTTTGTGACGCTGGCTACTGACACAGGTCTCCCACCAGGACAATTTTTACAGCACGCCTCCTTACTCTTAGTATACACGCAGCGGTGGGGTAACATCACTGAAGAACTACCGACGCACCAATTGATACAGAGCCTACACGTCATGGGGAACGGCACACACGTGGTGCACTGGCTACATCAGGCGCTATTGTCACACACGCCACACTCGCTGCAATCACTACGTGATCACTGGGCAACTGACAGGGGGAGGGACTGGACGGATAAGGAGTGGAAAATGATCCTGTTGGGCCCCAGACACGTGCCACGAAACGCACGCTTTAAACAGATACAATTCTACATACTACATAGAGCGTACCTCTCACCCAGCACAATTAACCGCTACTTCCCGGGTGCTGCAGCCAGCTGCCCGAGATGTGCACTGGAAGAGGCGGACCTGCTACACATGCTCTGGCAGTGCCCACGGATTCAGACGTACTGGGGGGCGATACTAATGATACTGGACAAATGCACAGACATGACGATACCACACACATGGGAGGCATGTATACTAGGCCTATATCAGCGGACTTCCCTGAATAAAGCCCTCTCTCGCTTTTGGGACCTGGGCCTCCTCACGGCAAAAAGACTGCTCACAAAACACTGGAAGCGAGCTACCCCACCATTACCAGAACACTGGCACACATCCCTGGACACCTGGGCGAAGGCGGAAAGCACCACCCTCCATAACGAGGAAACGGCAGGCCTACGACAGTTCCCAATAGCGACATTATGGGACACAATGCTCAACTCCTTTCACAGGGAATACCTTCTAACACGGACCACGACTAATATCACCCACCCAGACATTGCAGACGACACGCCCCCTGCTGATATTCCGTGCTGACGGATCAGATGACGCTCCCCCCTCCGCTTCCCACACACCAGATGCTCGCCATGCTAGACACATTGTCCCCCCCCCAAGACATGCTCACTCCCTTAGTCACTTTTGAATGTCGCCCACGCCCCCCATATCGACACACCCACAACCAGACGCACACGGCTCACTCTAGCATCAACTGACCATACCCTGCCCTTCCCATTTTCACCCTTATGTCCTTGATATGCAAACATGGTTTGAAACGTTTGTGATGGAAAAAATAGCCATGATGTATGAAGCGGAGAACTGCTGCATTGGGTGATATGCCCCATAAACATGACAGACATCTCTGAGATGTGGTAAAGTATGTATTGTAACATTCATGTTTTAATTCTCCTGTACCTCTAATAAAGGATATTTAAACAAAAAAAATTGAGTCAGAAATTAATATGATGCCTTCATTTGTTTTCATAATTTTTTTATTTTATAACACATGTCTGATTTTTGCTTTTACTGGAATGTTTATTAACTGGCATTAAACCCACTTAACTTTACTTACTGATTTCTGGTCCTTATTGTGTGACCAAATTGGTTTGGTTACATAAACTTCCAATTGTATATTGGAATGTCAACTCCCTTCTGCCTCTCAGTCAACTATGAAGATCCATCAGGTGAGATATTGTAACAGCTGTCATGTGTTCTATACAGGGCCAATTGTTGATTCCCTATGTTAGCCTAACTGTGCATGACACAGAGCGCATTTGCTTTGCATACATTACTACCTAAACACATTTGCTTTTTGTATCACATTATATTTTCACCCAGAACCTGCAGTTATTTTCTCGTTCTGTTCTTTCCTGGGATTTAGTCAGAACAGCAGACAAGGTGAAACTACAATGTCCCTTGTTTTTTTGTTCTGGTCAGGCACTCGCACCTAGACACAACACATAAATGCAGCTGTTGTTTAGGTACATGTAAACCTTGCCATACAGATAAGCACAGCAATGTAACACAGCGAGAGAGACAGATATTTTCTGAGAGAAGATCCTGGCTGTATCTGCAATGTAGAACGTCCATCTGTGTATGCTAAGGTACGGGGTCTGCTGCTAAACCCAGATATCTTTGCTCTATAATCAGTTTGCTTCTGTAGAGGGGGTAGGCTATTTTGTCTTATAATATGAGAGGGCTTTTCATAATATATGGTTTATTGACAATGTTGGTGGTATTTTTTCTAGGCAGTTGTGTTTTGATTGTGCCACGTATGCTGCATTCTATAGCACAATAGCTTAAATACACATTTCAAACTTCCTTTGTGTCTCTTTTATACCTTAATGTAGATGAATGAATGAGTGAAAGGGGGTGTCCTATTACTGCAATCCCTGAGAGAGTTGGAGTGTTGTGTTCTGGAGTGTCAATTCACTTGTCTCTCTGAATATGAGTAGGAGGGCAAGTGACACCCTATAGCTAGTCGGACTCGGGTTTATGGTACTGAGGTGGTATGCTGACTCAGTCCCTAACTACGGATGTTCTTTGCAAAATATATATGAATATCCATATAAATTCATGTGCATGCACTTCAAAAGATATCACGCTTAGATATATCACATTAACATGAGGCCTGGAGCTCCAAAGGGCTTCCTATCTGACCTTGACCGGACAAGCTTCAACAAGCTATTCTGTACCCCCTTAGAGGTCACTTTGTCTGTCCTGACTACATGATATTTCTTAAACTGGTTGTGCAAGTTGCCTACACAGTGCCGAGCCACCCTTTCTGGTCTGCCCATATCTGGCTGTTTATAATTGGCATGGTACAGACATTGCGCTTCCATGTTAGCGATATTTGGCTTGGTGCCTTACTCTAGTTCCGCTGACATGGCATTACTAAACTATATAGCACCCAGAAACCAGCCACTCTGGGAAGAAGCAGGCTGAGAGCCCCTAAGGCAGAAGACCTGACTTCTTCCTTGCTAATTAGCAATGATGCATGCTTTTGGAACTAATAAATACATTTCACTCTGTTTCTGAGCAAACCTGCTATGTCTGATGAGTTTAATTCATTTGCTCCTGGGAAGGTGCCAGTATTTCTCCATCATTCTATGGTCCCAAGCACAGTTCTGTTCCTGAGCAGAATACCTTCAACACTAATTCCTGCACGCTCCCAATGTCAGTCACATTTGTGGTTCCTCAAGGGTCTGTGCGGTCTTCAATTTTTTAAAATCTTAGTTTTACATTTTTTTTTAAACTGAACAACTAATTTACGGCTCCACTACACTAATGACACCCAACATATGTTGAGATTCAGTCATCAGTCATCCACTTCATTCATCCAACTAGAGAGTGTCTTGCCACCAATCATATGTGGTTGCCGTTCAATTACTTGAGATGAACAGGGAAAAGACTGTCTTGAGGCTAGGAAGTGAATCATGGTGCTGAACTGCTGAGCTATGGCCAGAACATCTAGGTACAACACCTGTCCAAGTATTGAAGGTCAGGAACCTGGGTGTCATATTTAACAGTGAACTCTCAGATTATGCCCAAACACAAAAGGTCAGAGCTTTCTGATTTTTACAGTTCCTCCTCCTTTAGAAACTGTAGTACTTCATTCCACAACAAATGCATGTCATAGACATCAGCACTGGGATTCTCTCATTCTTGAACTGTAGTATTGCTCTTGGCCTCCCTTGAGGATGGCACTGACAAATCAAACTTCAGAAGCTACAACATATGGCCCTGGGAGTAGTATGTAACCTGCGAATATGTGACATGCTTCGTAAACGTTTCTTCACTAGTTACCTCTGAGGCAGAAAGCCGTCCTACATACTGTTTACTGAGATTAGCATGAGGGGGGCTATGTTTTACAGACTGCCCATTTGGAACCCGACACACGCAGTAAGCTTTTGAGACTGGGCAATGTCCGCCTTTCCAATGCTCCTCTTTTTTAGAGTGCTCTATTTTGCAAAGGAGCTTTGTGGGTTCTTGACTAAACCTAAGAATTGAAACTCTGTTCTGCTCTGACTCCACCTTACCAAGGAAGACCTGAAATAACAGAAAGCACTGAACTCACATCTCTGTTTTTTCCGCTTACGCTGCTGGTACAACTTCATTATTTGTGCCTTGTTGTGTGTCTATGTCTGCAAGATTTCTATTTCTAGCGCCATGAAGCCTGCTTGTCACGATGTGCTGCACAAGGAAACAAATACAAAATAAAACTACAATACTAAAAAGAGAAATAGGCAGACATGTTTTAGGTTGAAAGCAGTAAATTCTGGCACAAAATATCACACCGTAAAATGCTAATTATTTTTCCCATAAGATTTCCAAGATACCTTGAAGCACAGTATTTTTATTGGGGTTAAATGATTTTATGAGAGCAAATACAAGGCGTACAAAGTAATAAGTACAATAATATTTTTGCCTGTCAACAATTACAATTTAGGAATCGTATTTAATTTTAGGTTTGATGTAATTGTAATGTTGAAAAACATATTTTGTAGGTTAACAGGTGATTTCCATATTTTTTATTAAAAAAAAGGTAAATGGATTTTTAGGGGGTACAGAGTTAGGTTTCAGGGGTTTAGGGGTACTAGGGTGTTTGAGGACTCAGAGGATGGGCAAAGTTTAGGCTTACTCCCTTCCTTACTTGTGCGCTCTTTACCTCTTAAAGATCACAACCAAAATTATTGCACAAAGAGCAATTATGACAAGGGGCTACTTAATGGAAGTAGCAAAATATAGCACAGAGTTCCCCAGTAGGACTAGAAAGGAAGAGTGTGTGTGTATAGAGAAAGACAAGAGGGAAAGAAGAAAGGGAATATTCCCTCTTGGGAACTAGAACCCTCACACACCCAGCAAGCTAGGTGTCATGCTTCATCATATGGGTCCTGCTCCTCGTCAGACTGGCGCTGCAATGTCTGACGGGCACCCACGAAGGGGCTCTTTAGCGGAGATCTTTTGTTCCAGCCATATGGTGCATGCGTGTGAGAGGGCAGAAAAAATGTGTAGTCGTGAATAAGTGGTGGTGATTAAAAAAGGTAAGTTAGTCCACAAGGATTTTTAATAACGTGGCTGACTCCCTTGGTTAAAATAGTGGGAGGGGAGATAGACGCTACAAAGGTAAGTGGCGAAGATATCTGCAACCCTCTGTTTGGGTCGACATGTTTCTTGCTAATCTAGCAATTCCTCAGGACCTTGGTGTCTAGTACTACACAGTGAATTAAAAAACTTTTATACAACCTTTATTTTGTAGGTCTGTGATGGGCAGGCCAACTGGTCCTGCCTCAAGTGGTGCAACCCTAAGTGTGTCCCTAAGGTGCCCCGCAGTCTGCTCCTGTGGGACCTGCACAGAAGAGTCAGGGACCCAAACGGCGTGCGGTCTCTGCCTGCAAACCTACCCCCACGTACAATCCGTGCGGGATCCGGAGCAAAAAAAAAAAAGCTACATAATGGAACCCTGTATTCCAAACCCCAGGTTTCCAAACCATTTAAAGGGTCAGGGTGGATAGTGTTTAGAGGTATGAGGAGGTTGTGTGAGTCAGGGATGGTTAGTGTTTAGTGGTAGTAAGGGGGTTTGTAGGTTCACGGATGGGTAATGTTTAATGGTAGGAAGGAATTTGTAAGGGCTCAGGTGGACGTGCCCACGGGTTATAATGATTTTTTAGGGTTCAGGAAGGGGTAGCTTTCAAGATTAGTAAGGTGTTGTTAAGATTCAGGGATGGGTAGAGTTAGGATTGTATGGGGGTTTTATGGGATCAGGGATGGGTAGGATTGTAGTAGTAATTGGTTTCTGTGGCTCGGGATGGGTAGAAAAACCTATTGGAGCTCTCCCTAGCGAGAGAAACTAGGGCTGCGAGCGTATTTTACTGGAACTTTACCTGTTGGCAGAATACTTGTTGAACAGTGATTTTAGGAGCCAGAAAGATCGAAATTTGACTTTTAATCGGGGGGCTTTTAAATTGACTTTTTAAATGGGAAATTAATTCAGGTACACTGACATTTCTCCACACGCTTCAATTCCTTTTCCCTGCCTCGCCCAGCCGTTTTCTGTGAATCGGTGTTGGCGGCGGTGGGCCCCATTTTAGGTGAGGCTGGGAGTGCGCTCTAGTCGCGCCGGCCTCCCACCCTCCTCACCCCCTATACAATGTGCATTACGGCCAGACGGCGCAGTGGGCTGGCGCAGCGGGCACGCCGGATGCGCGCCTAAGCCAAGCCCGTCTGCGACCGGACACGGCCCAGGGCCACGACCCCTGGTCCTGACAGTCGAATCACATGGAGTAGGAGTGATTTGGTAAGTCTTTCCTCCTATGCATGTATTCTTGGCCACCACAGTGTAGGGGTCGAGGATAACGAAGGGTGTAGACACTGCCAATTCCGTCTCAACACAGTGTTAGCAGACTCCAGGGCTAGCTGCTCCTTGCTGTCTTGCGGTCTGATTAATGTGAGGTCGTTTAGCTGTCACAAGCACGATGTATATGATCTCCTTACGGATAAACAACCAGATCTGTTGTTCATCACAGAAACTTGGTTGGATGCCAACTCTGACCCCGATATTATTCAGGCATTACCAGTTGATTACCAGATGGTGCGTCTGGATAGACCTGAAGGCAGAGGGGGAGGAATAGCGATTGGCTTTAAACAGCAATGGGCCTGTAAACTGGAACCAGTTCATCTGGCGGGATGCGAGGCGGGTGTCTTCACCATAAAGATCGATGGGAGCACGACTGTAAAGGGACTCTTAATCTATCGCCCACCAGGACCTATGTCCAGGTTCAAAGGCAATCTTTTAGAGTGTGTCACAGAAACAGCGATGAGGAGGGATAAGTTTCTGTTACTTGGAGACTTAAACACACACTGGGAAGATTTATCAGATAAAGGAGCAATGGAGTTCCGTCAAGAACTCCACACCCTACAGCTAGAGCTAAAGGGGCAGCTCCCAACACATAATCATGGGCATCTGTTAGATCCAATATTTGCCAACTGGGAGGATGTCTCAGTTGCTCCCCCAGTGCCCCTGCCCTGGACCGATAATTTTTTTGTTCCATTTGTAAGCTATCTGCCCAAACACAAAGCCACTACCCCCACCCCACTTAATTATCCTCGACGCAGGTGGGCAAGATTCTCCCTGCCAGAGTTTAACAAGGCTCTGACCACGGAGGGGCCCCCAGGAGGCAATGACGTGGTTACGGCTAATAAATTGCTCAACGACCGCATCACGGCTGCCCTGGACTGTACGGCCCCACTGGGCCAGTCAATAATAGGAGCCCGCAGACAAAGATCTGCTCCTTGGTTCAGCGAGGCGCTGCGCAGTGCCAAAAAGGACTGTAAACGAGCAGAAAGACAGTGGAGAGTGGCATATGACGACCAGTTGAAAGAGGGCTATCTCGCTAAGAGACGCGTCTATCATAATAAGATCCGGATAGAGAAAGCCACATATTACGCAGACAGAATCCAGGGAGCAGAGAACTCTGCTAGGGAACTGTTCAGCATATATAAATCCCTGGCCATCCCAAAAACCTCCACTCTAGCCGAAGACCACTCGGTAGCAGCATGCAATCGCATTGGCAACTACTTTGGGGACAAAGTGTCTAAGATTTATTCTGCTTTTCCCGCTATACCACCAGCAGTGGAAGAGCCAGCAGACTCAGTAAGAGAGGAAGTTGGTCAAAACCTACTACTCAATTTTATCACCCCCACACCCGAGGATCTAGTTAAAATATGTAGATCGGTGAAATCAGGCTCCCCGCGTGATCCCGCCTCCCCAAAAAGGTTGGGGGACAGCCTGAAGACACTTGAACCCTACATTAGGCACCTGCTGGATGTCTCTTTCCTGTCCAGTTCCATACCAGAGGACTGGAAACAGGCTGTGGTGCTCCCCCTCCGCAAGAAACCCAACATAAGCTTTGAGAAGCTGGACAACTTGCGCCCACTCCCTGCTGCCTTATTTTTCTAAGGTAGCGGAGAAGGTGGTAAACAAACAGCTAATGAAATTTGTGGAGGAGAACAACCTTCTTCATCCTACCCAATTTGGGTTTCGGCCTCGTCACTCCACGGAGTCTGCCCTTCTCATGGCTACTGAAACCCTCAGGCAGGGTGCTGACGAGGGCCAAACCATGGCCTTAATTCTCTTAGACCTCAGCGCTGCGTTCGACACTGTAGCACATTCCATCTTGCTACAGTGTCTGAGCAAAGGAGGGGTGAGAGGGGCAGCGTTGAAATGGATCCACTCATTTCTAGCTGGCCGAGGCTTCCAAGTGAGGCAAGGTGACTACTACTCGGAGCGAGTTTCTTTGGACCAGGGGGTGCCGCAGGGCTCGTCCCTGAGTCCAACTCTCTTCAATCTTTATGTTGCCCCGGTTGCCACCATAGTAGAGAGTCACGGCCTCCGCATGGTGTCATACGCCGACGACACGCAGCTGGTCATCTCCCTGTCGCGTGCGCCCGGTCTCTCGGCGGACATCTTCAGAGCATGCATGCAAGACCTAGCTGCCTGGATGTCCGCCAATTGCCTCAAGCTCAATGGAGGCAAGACCGAGGTGCTGGTCGTGGGGGGAGACCAGGCGGCGTGGACATCGGCATGGTGGCCGCCATGCCTAGGTCCAACACCTACCCCTTGCCAAAAAGCAAAGAACCTGGGTATCTGGTTTGATACCGACTTGACCTTTGGCCCTCAGATTAATCGGGTGGCTGGATCATGTTTTGGGACACTCAAAAGTCTCAGGAAGGTATTGAAGTTCTTACCGATTAAAGCCCGTCAAACCCTGGTGCATGCACTAGTTACATCTAAGATGGACTATGGCAACCTTCTCTATTTAGGGACTTTGGAGAAGAATCTGAGCCGCTTACAGGTCTTACAGAACGCTGCTGCCCGACTAGTGCTCAGACTACCCAGAAGAGCTGCCTCTACAGCGGCCCTCCGGTCCCTGCACTGGCTTCCGGTTAGAAGCAGGGTAGATTTTAAAGCACTATGTACTTGCCATCGGATTATCAATGGGAGGTCTCCCCTCCCTCTGAAAGGACTGCTGACACCTTACGAGCCGTCCCGCTCCCTCAGATCTTCCGGTACGGAGCTCCTGTCCATTCCCAAGGTGTCTAAAGCACGGATGGGCGGCAGATCCTTTAGGTACCTAGCAGCATCTAGATTGAACAAACTACCCATGGCGTTGCGCCTAGAACCATCAGAATCACTTTTCAGAGCCAAGCTCAAAACTGTACTATTCACCCAATAAGCTATTCCGCTCCGGTAGTTTCCAGTAAGCATCAGCTCCTTAGCGCGGGGACACGCCGCTGTGCGTCACCAAGCGCTTTACAAAACCCCCTAAATAGAAATAGAAAATAGAGTTTACGAGTGATAAGGGTTTTTTAGGTTTCGGGAATGGGTAACATTTAGGTTTCGTAAGGGGTTTTAGGGTTCAGGGGTGGTTAGAGTTTAGGGGTAGTAAGGATTTTTTTAGAATTGAGGTAGGGATAGTGTTATGGGGTAGTAAAGGGTTTGAAGGTTCTTGGAAGGGTAGTTTTCATGGACAGAAAGGATTTTTTGGGTTCAGGGATGAGTAGATAGTGTTTAGGATTATTAAGGAAATTCTAGGGTTCAGGAACTGGTACTGTAATGGTGGTAAAGAGCTTTTAATGTTCAGTAATGAGTAGAGTTTAGGGGTAGTAAGAAATGTTAAGGGTTCAGGGATGGGTAGAGTTTAAGAGTGGTGAGGTTTTTTTTCGTTTTCAGGGATGGATAGTTTTTATGGGTAGCTATGGGTTTGTAGCATTCGGTGATGGTTAGGGGAAAATGAGATTTCATTAAACAAATGTAATTTCACATGTTTTTTAAAGTTGAGCTATATTCTGAAGAATGTGGGATGTTCTAAGGTGAGAAAGGTTGGAGTGTGGTCTGTAATATTGATAGGTTCTGCAAAGCTCCATGAAATCAAGAAATAGTTATCACAGAGAAAGATGTATACAGTCTGTCAAGGGATGTTCTTTACAGCTGGTAGTTAGATCCAAAATTCTGCAGAGCTCTGTGATAACTGCATAATTAATAGTATATTTGCAAGATTGTATTGCAAGGCTTTCCATCAAATGTACCTTCCTTCTTAATGGGTAATTAATGATACAAAGCAGTCGATACATGCCAGAGGTGCATGGAGAGAATGTGTTAAAACATGTCACAAAAATTGAGAAGATAGTAGATTTCTGATTAAGATTCATAATGCCCATGTTGGGCGGTATTGCCCTTGCTGAAATTAATATGGTTAATTAATAGTCATATATTTTTTAATCTATGTAAATAAAAATTACTGCCCCATTTTTTGGTTGAAAGGGGTGAGCCAGCCAGCACTGCAGTGGGCACTTCTAAAAAATGGTTTCGAGTATGGTGGCCTGGCTGTACCACATTTCATAAGGTGACCAGGCGTCCCCGTTTTGCCAGGACGGTCCCTGTTTTTCACCAGCTGTCCCAGCAAATTTCAAGAAATTTAGCTCATGTCCCGGTTTTTAGAGAGTGTCGACTGAAAATGGTGGGAGGTGTTTTTTATGTTTACAAAGCAGGGATAGATAGCAGTTGTTTCAAGAAAGCAATTTCATTAACAGGCAAGCTACTGGTCTTAAAAATTGCCTTTTATGTATGTTCTTACTGCCTGTTCTGTAATTCTCTGCCGAGGAGCGCTCTCATCGCTTGAAGTAAAATTGTAGTCCTTCTTCTATTTTTGTTAAATGTCCCAGTTTTTGGCTTTAAAATTCTGGTCACCCTACATTTCAGGGCTGAATAAGTAGCTGTGCATCTGCAACATGTGACATCATGATTAGGAGTGCTGAGTGTCAGGGCTACGTGTGAACTGGGCTAAAACTTGCCTGTTCCCGGTCCGCAGAGATGGACCTCAGCCGGACACTCCAGGGCGA
Organism: Lissotriton helveticus; assembly: GCF_964261635.1. Taxonomy (NCBI): domain Eukaryota; kingdom Metazoa; phylum Chordata; class Amphibia; order Caudata; family Salamandridae; genus Lissotriton; species Lissotriton helveticus. The sequence continues at coordinate 1,379,975,948 of NC_136059.1, forward strand.
TCAGATGGGAGCCGGTTTGTTTTAAGTATCTGGGGGTGCACGTTTATCATCACCCTGCTGACACCCTCGAGGGCAACATCTCCAGAAGCGTCCGAGCGTTAAAAGGTAGCATGTCCTTTTGGTCCACCCTACCCCTTTCGGTGGCGGGACGGATTGCGCTGCTGAAGATGGTGGCGCTCCCCCGACTTTTATACTACTTCAGGACACTTCTGATCTGGATCCCTCGATCTAGCTTTCGGTACCTAGACTCTTTGATCGTGGCGTTCCTATGGGGCTCGGGCCGCCGCAGAGTTGCGCTCAAGACCCTGCTGAGACCGAAGGTGGAGGGAGGGTTGGCGGTACCCGACTTCGAAACGTACTATTTGGCTGCCCAACTGCAGACTTATACCCAGGAGGTGGCGCGGGAGTTTCGTGGCCCAGAAGAGACACGGGGTTGTGGCATACCCAGACATGTCTTGTCATATATCGCACTGCAACAGAGGCTTGATTCGAAGGACCTCACCCAGGAGGAACGCACCATACGGTCGTGCTGGAACCGAGTGCACCGCAGGCTGGGAGTGTCACGGCCTTATGCCCCGGAGATCCCGCTGGGGATGCTCACTGCATTACCGCATGGCGGTGACTGGTCGCGGCTGAGAGTTTGGGAGGAGGTGGGTATACAGCTCCTGGGAGACCTCTATGAGGACGGGACGCTACTGCCTTTTCAGGCACTTCTGGACCGCTTTGACATTCCCCGGGGCGATTTTTTGCTCCACACGGCAGGTCACGAGGGCACTCCAGGCGCACTGGAAAACTGGTCAGGAGGAACCACAGTTGTCTGCGACGTGTCAGTACATCATGATGTCTGCGGGAACGGTTAAGGCAGTATCATGCCTGTATTCCAGGATGATCAATGAGAGATTGACCCCCCTAGAGGTGTTCAAGACCCGTTGGGAAACTGACATAGGGAAGGATATCCCGGAGACCACGTGGGCCCAGCTGCTGCGTCGAGCTAGGAAGGGCACGCGTAGTGCTCGATTCCAGCTGGTCCACTTCTATATATTGCATCGAGCCTATTTGACCCCGGAGAAACTACAGAAATATTTCGCCTCGGAGACGGCAGCCTGCCCTAGATGCAGGACGCTTGGAGCGGACCTCATTCACATGTTATGGTCCTGCTCCGCGCTGACCTCCTACTGGTTGTTTGTAGGAGACACGCTTTCCGAGGTAACTGGAAGATCCCTGCAGATTGATGCGGCGGTGGGAATTCTACACTGGTTCCCACATACCCCCAAAAATAAAATTTCTAGTAAGTTTATCGATTTAGGGTTGCTCCTGGCTAAGCGGGAAATAACCAGACATTGGAAGGCGCGGGTTGGTCCAACAGGCACTAAATGGCGCAATGAACTTCTCAAGTGGGCAGGGAGCGAGAGCACGTTGCGATACCAGCTGGCGAGGCGGCGACAGGACGAGCGAGCTCTAGAGGCAGCGCAGTCTTGGGAGACGTTGGCGCAGGCCCTGCGCGACCATGACACGCATACTGACTCTGATAGTGTTGCTGAGGAACTGCCTAGGCCCCAGTAGCATAACATTGGTGAGATATTCACAATAGAAAAGACACTGTCTCTTAACACATGCTCTTTGACCGTATACTAAATTACCGATGGCGGGTTGAGTGGGGGGAGGTGGAAAGAGGGAAGGGGAGCGCCGTTCGCTTCCGCCAAGTACCGGAGAACTATACCATTGGGGACTTAGGACCTAATCCTCTGGGGGGGTAAGACTGTTCGGGAGGGGAAGGGAGTTTCTTTGGGTTGTTTGGAAAAGCAGAAGAGACCTATTCATTTTCACCTGTTTTACACTGATGGAACGCGGAGCTATCCACTAAGGACCCGATGCAAATGCCGCCCGACCTCCGGGTTGTGGGCTAAATGGCCGTGTATGGATATTTTACTACTGCCAGCGAATTTGTTATGTACCATCGAGCAGGTGCCTACTGTGTGATTATCTTTGTTTCCTGCAATAAAAATATATTTACAAAAAAAAAAAATGATTAGGAGGGCTGACAAAGGACCAATCTGCCAGAATGGTTGTACTTTTTCAACACTAGTGGCCACCTCTGACGTGCCTGCCCTAGACTCAGAGTTAGTACACTTTTTACCAGAGAATTTTCATAGGATTAATATAAGCACTAAGTAAGACAGAGACATGGTAGACAAGACAATATAAACCTAAATGTATTCTGTTTTAAACGTAAACAGATACATGGCATGAAAAAATAGGATAAATCCAATTTTGGATGTCATACAATATGCTTTTCCTCAAAAACAAATGTTATTTACATGACTTAGCTCAGCTTAGAAAATTCCCTTCTGTCCCACCCAGCTGTCTGTTAATGACAAGCCAAACTCAAGCTGGCAAGATAAATCTATGTAAGACTTCCCTGTCTCCTTGAAAGTCAGTTAGTATTGTAAATTAGGCTGACCAGATTTTGAGGAGAAAAAAACGGGCCACATCGTAAAAGTAGGATTAAAGCCATTCATGTTACTTTTATGTCTGGCCTGATCCGTTTTTGCGTAGCCTTGTAAATGTGTATGCATATTATATCTGTGTATGTATATTGCATATATGGGAGTGTGTGTGTGTACCTGCCTGTCTACCTCATTCTGTGCTGGCTGAAAGAATAAGCTAATAGCTTACATTACTACATTTTAGAAGGTCTGTAGAAAGGAGTGCAAGTTTCAATTCTGCTTTGCAGAATGGCTTGATCATTGTCCCATAAACAGGTACATGCATTGAAAATGAAGAAAAGCGCTGGGACTTCGGGATAGTCTTCTGAAAAACGGGAAGTCTGGTCCCCCATTCTTGGGTTTCCCTCAAATAACCACTGTTCCACGGAGCAACAGGACAAGCTAACCTCCAAGAAAATGACCAAATTCAAGGCCGAACTTAAGGAGCAGCATCTGGGATGCTTTGGACCTCTGGATTCTTTAAAACATTTGTTGTGACGTGTGAATTGGCGATGGAATTTTGGTCGAAAGTAACTGACTGAAGTGTCAGGGTAGACTCAGGAGAATTCTTTACATGGTCTTTTTATTGGCTCGAGTGTTGGCAAAAAACAAGAGTACGGTCAGTGCCAAATTTCTTTCCCCTTGCACAGCAGTAGGTAAGCGAAACAAGCATTGGCATAGCCAATAGGTCTTGCCTTTGGGACCTTATAAGTGTTTAGCCATGCAGCACATTATCATCTACCGGGCAAATTTCTGTAATGGAAATAGTACTTATATGAATGAGTACTTAGATGAAGTAGTGTGGCTCACTGGTTAGAGGCGGCAGACCCGAGAGCAGAGGACGGCCCGGGACCAGGGTTCGATTCCCGGCGCGGCAGGTTTCTGGGCCAGGGTCAGCGGACTCGATAATTCTCTCGCCTCGGTGCCCACTCTGATCAGCGTTCACACTCGGCAACTCTGGGCATTAGCTTGCCTCATCTTCACTAACGGCCCCACCAGACCGCCGGGGATGCCTGGTCTCACCCTGGAGATACCCATTAAGGGACCATCTCTCAGGGAAGCCAGGAAGGGTTTCGCAGCGGTCGAAGCGCCTTGGGACCCTACGGGTAAGTAGTGCGCTATATAAATGCCTATACATTTACATTTACATTTACTTATGTAAAGTGTTTTGATACCTTCATTTGTGCTACATAATGCAAAAAATAAATAGGAATGAAAGGAGAAATGTTTGCAGATTTCTGAGGTGGCGGAGCGAAAAAATGCACTCTGTTAAGTTACGCTGTGCCTACCTGCTGTAGATGTTTGGTTTTTCTCCACAGCAGTTAGGGTAAAATGCTGATTGCTAACGTTCTTCTGTTTTGTTTAACCAGAAGCATGATCATCCGGGCAACAAATGGTTAGGCATCACAATGTAGCTATTTACTGAAACCCCACGAGGATCGTTCCCTTCCTCCCCAAGACATGAGTGGTCTGTAACCCCTTCCGTGCTCCCGTCGGCCATTGGCCATCGCGAGCACTACCTGGCTGGTGCTGCGAACGTCCAACGGCCGATGCGGCCTCGCCCATTCCATGGAACGGCCGCACTGCGCCGAAATAACGGCAGCGGTAAACGGGTTAAGGAGCTTTAAGTACTGTAGCAGCTGCTTTTTGCCTTCCAGGTTAGGCTTGTTGGCCAAGGTCCGCTCATTAGACGATGCTGACGATTCCGCTGAAAAGTAAGATGTCACCGTAATTGATTTAATTTCTGTTCCTTTGTCTTTTAGAGAAAATGAAAGCGCACTCTTGTATAGGTTGGGCGGAGGGGATGCGCCTAATGAAAGCAAGCAGCAAGGTCTGGAAATGAAACCTGACCCAAAACAGATGGCAGCCTGCGCGCTGCCGCTGCTGGCTCCTATTATGTAATACCAGTACCAAATCAGAAAGCCAGTACAGAGGGGAAAATCAGAAGCCGATTGAAAGGAGGCGAAAGGGAGTTATCCCAGAGTGCAAGTGAAGGCGGGGCTGGAGTATGCTGCATCTTGGTGCAGAGTAACAGATGTTTATTGCCAACCAAATGAATGGTAATGAGTCTGTCGGCCTCTAGTAGGTTGAAAGGCTGAGCAGATGTGCTGGGGTTCGAATCTGCTGTTGTGAGGTCAAACATAAGAGTAATAGGGTGCTTGTTTTAAAGTTAAGATTGCATTATATAATGCCAGTACCAAATCAGAAAGCGAGCACAGAAGAGAAAATCAGGAGTCATGTGTGTAAGCAGAGGCCTCGCTACCTCTGCCTCGGCCGCCACTGTCAAAACACGATTCTGCTGCCTTCCTCCTTCTACAAGTCAACAGCAATGGGTTTAGCATGACAGCGAATGCACAAGTTTCTCATTGCAAACAGCATTGGGAGGGCTGTGCGTGTGCATGTGAAGGGAGGGTTGGTTAAAAAAGAATGGCGTGAGAGAGAAGCGGGGGCGAGTGAGAACAGCAGCGTGGCGAACGTGAACGCGCTAATTAAAAACAGATGGTGACATGATCCCGAACAGATGGCGCCCCTGCTCGTAACCGCAAGCCGTAGGTCGTGGGCGGATACATTTCCTGGGAAAGGTGGGACATGCGCCCGCCTGTGCACAATTGCATGCTGTCTTTTTAGAAAGACGCACGCAAAGCCCAATAGAAAAAATGCTTTAAAAAACACACGCAAGAGCGTGTGAAAAGTCCAAAGTGATTCCAAGAGGTCGTTTTCCTAGGACAGCGCATCCACACTGCACTAGGCTTGACCTAAAAAAGACGCTATGTACTGCAAGTCGATACAAGCTCCCACCATTCTTTTTTGGTTGCCATCTGGAGGAAGCTGTCTGAAAGTGAGAGATTGCTGAATAGCCAAAAAGCGATATCCGAATGTGAATCCAGATACAGTGTATGGGACATTTTGAATGATGTGTTTCATTCCTCTTCAACTCATCTGCTTCCCTATGAACGGGTGTGATAATCCTACCATCTGTCTGCTATATTCATGTCTGCCTTCTGACACAGATGGCACTCTGCACTCTGTAACTGGTGGTGAGCAACTTGACTTTTAGCACCTTTAATGATTAGTATCTACCCCTTTCTTACTGTTGTTGTGGATAAATTCAGTGCAAGGATTTTCAGAGCCTGGTGTAAAAATATATTTTGCTCATCGGGCAACCTCTTTTTTTCACAAAGGCCATATTTTAAGCAATTTCTTGTAATCTGGGGGCCCCTCTGTGGCCGTTTCTATTGGCACTTCCGGCAGCTGTCTACAATGATCTAAATGATGTATTGTTTCTGGTTATATATGCATACAGTTTAACTTTGCTTCAATATGTTTATGCCAGATGGATTACTTGTCATGCGTTTGTCTTTTTGAATTGTTTTGTTTCTTTTTCCACATATGTGAAAATTAAAGTTTGTTTGAATTGTGATTTTGGAAGAAATGTAGAAACAGATAAAGGAGTGTACCAATCATTCTTGTATATGGAAATTATCACACAATCTAAAATATTTGAACAGTTTAATTACACCTCAGTCAACTATGTTATTGATATCAACTAAATTAGGGGGAAAATGAGAACTGTTTGAGTCTGTGTATTAATTATGGGGAGCCGAAAGTAAATGTTTTAAAATACTATTCAAATTGTTAAATCTTTGAATACAAAATGCCAAATCACAAAAACAAGAGTACATCGTTAAATTAATATTGCTTCAAATGGTTGTAATTTACAACTGCTTATTCCCAAAACTTTCTGAATTACACACAGGTAACTCAATGAGAGTAGTAAGAGGATTTTTTTAAACTCACATACAGTTTTCCTAATCCTATCTGTGCATATTCTGTGTTTACATACTCTTAGTACTACATATGTATTGCAGGGTATAAATTACCCCAACTCGTAAATCTCATGAATTTCATGAATTTCACTTTTATCCTTAGTTTGTCTCCCATACTTCACAGATATTCTTGGCCTTGAGCTGAATGGGGCGCCCTTAAAGGGCTGGGGCCCCCTGGAGAGCTGGGGGCACCCTGGCACTGCAGGGGTCTCCCTTGGATGCACTTTGCCAACCCTCCTGTGGCATTTGTACCTGGATCGCTCAAGTGTAATGTAGCTGCCCTACACCACACGTGTACATAATTTATCTGACCGTTCGTTTCACACATCACTACAAAGGCAAACTGGTGCAGACTAAGTTGAACGTAGGTTCCCCCATTTTGTGTCACCTCATAGTCTTGATCCGGGCGCAAGCGAAGTTTGTGACTGAATTGAGATTAACCACACTTTTTTCAAATGCAAATTTTAATAGGAAAAAACCTAGTATCTGTGAAGGTAAAATACTGCACATGTTGACATTTGGAAGTGCAAGGTGCGGTACTAGGAAGGGGAGGTAATACCCATAAAATATGCACCAAGGATATCATAATCACTCCGTGCATTATTAACTACAAACAGCATGGCTCTTAGAATAAGGGTCCGGGGTTTGCGTAGTGTATGCCTAAATTTGTATTTTATGTAATTGAACATTACATTCATTTTTGCCTACTTCATGCTTCTGAATCTGGTGTAGGCAATCCTTGCATAAATCATGACTTTTCCGGGGGTAAGTAAGACTTAGAAAATATTTCTGTAAACTCCGAAATGTTTTCCACCAAGTTTGAATAGTTTTGTAAAAATGACTTCAAACTTGTAAAATATTTCTGTTTGATCACCAGTATCAGCTAACTGGAACGTAAAGAATGGGATGACCCTGAGTAAGCAGAGCTGCTGCACATTGTAAAAGTAATTGTTGCTTATGCCTATAAATTATTAAAGCAAAACCAAAGGGGATGATGGACGGAGTTTTGAACAATGCAAGCACTCACCCCCAGTCAACTGATCTGGGTTTAATCCATCATCATTCTTTAGCACACTCCGCCACCCCAGTTCAGACATGGCCATATGCAAATCAGTCTGACCCTGTGCCTCGTGGGAACAGTCCAGCCCAAACTGCCAAGCCATGTCTTCCATGGACCGGAAACAAGCATCCTAGGACCGGTTTCTGGCTAATCAGCCGTCATCAGCCAGGCTAGCTTGAATCCAGTGGCAAAGTGAGCAAGGGACTCACGTCTGGGCATACCCTGCCAACTTAGGGCGAACAAAGCAAAACCAAAGGGGATGATGGACGGAGTGTTGTACAATGCAAGCACTCACTCCCAGTCAACTGATCTGGGTTTAATCCATCATCATTCTTTAGCCCACTCCGCCACCCCAATTCAGACTTGGCCATATGCAAATCAGTCTGACCCTGTGCCTCATGGGAACAGTCCAGCACGATCTGCCAAGTCATGTCTTACCTGGACCGGAAACAAGCATCCTGGACCGGTTTCTGGCTAATCAGCTGTCATCAGCCAGGCTAGCTTGAATCCAGTGGCAAAGTGAGCAAGGAAACCACGTCTGAGCATACCCTGCCAACTTAGGGCAAACAAAGCAAAACCAAAGGGGATGATGGACGGTGTGTTGTACAATGCAAGCACTCACCCTCAGTCAACTGACCTGGGTTTAATCCATCATCATTCTGTAGCTCACTCCGCCACCCCAGTTCAGACATGGCCATATCGAAATCAGTCTGACCCTATTCCTCATGGGAACAGTCCAGCCCTAACTGCCAGGCCATGTCTTCCCTGGACCGGAAACAAGCCCCCTAGGACCGGGTTCTGGCTAATCAGCCGACATTAGCCAGGCTAGCTTGAATCCAGTGGCAAAGTGAGCAAGGGACCCAAGTCTGAGCATACCCTGCCAACTTAGAGCGAACAAAGCAAAACCAGACGTGAGTCCCGTGCTCTCGATGCCACTGAAGTAAAGCTATCCTGGCTGATGAGGGCTGAGCGCCCGAAACCAGTCCTAGGATGCTTGTTTCCAGTCCAGGGAGGACCTGGCCTGGCAGTTCTGGCTGGCCTGTTCCCGTTCGGTGCAGGGTCAAGACTGATTAGCATATGGCTGTTTCCAAACTAGAATGGCATGGTGACCAAAAAAAAATGATGGATTTAGGCCCAGATCTCTGTACTGGGGTGAATGTATGACATTGTTCTGCATTCTGTCCATCAATTGTTCTTTTTGCATTTGTCACCTCGAGTGGGACGGGTTTGCTCAGACGGGAGTCCCGTGCTCTCCATGCCACTGGAGTCAAGCTATCCTGGCTGATGAGGGCTGAAAGCTCGAAACCGGTCCTAGGATGCTTGTTTCCAGTCCAGGGAGGACCTGGCCTGTCAGTTTGGGCTGGACTGTTCCCATTGGGCACAGGGTCAAGACTGATTTGCATATGGCTGGGTCCAAACTGGAATGGCATGGTGAGCAAAAAAACAATGGATTTAGGCCCAGATCTCTGGACTGGGGTGAATGTATGACATTGTTCTGCATTCTGTCCATCAATTGTTCTTTTTGCATTTGTCATGCCGAGTGCAACGGGTATGCTCTGACATGAGTCTTGTGCTCTCCATGCCACTGGAGTCAAGCTATCCTGGCTGTGGGGGCTGAAAATCCGAAACCGGTCCTAGGATGCTTGTTTCCAGTCCAGGGAGGACCTGGCCTGGCAGTTCGGGCTGGACTGTTACCATTGGGCGCAGGGTCAAGACTGATTTGCATATGGCTGGGTCCAAACTGGAATGGCATGGTGAGCAAAAAAACGATGGATTTAGGCCCAGATCTCTGTACTAGGGTGAATGTATGACATTGTTCTGCATTCTGGCCATCAATTGTTCTTTTTGCATTTGTCACCCTGAGTGGGACAGGAATGCTCAGACATGAGTCCCGTGCTCTCCATGCCCCTGGAATCAAGCTATCCTGGCTGATGAGGGCTGAAAGCCCGAAACCGGTCCAAGGATGCTTGTTTCCAGTCCAGGGAGGACCTGGCCTGGCAGTTCGGGTTGGACTGTTCCCATTGGCCGCAGGGTCAAGACTGATTTGCGTATGGCTGGGTCCAAACTGGAATGGGATGGCGAGCAAAAAAACGATGGATTTAGGCCCAGATCTCTGTACTGGGGTGAATTATGACATTGTTCTGCATTCTGTCCATCAATTGTTCTTTTTGCATTTGTCATCCAGAGTGGGACGGGTATGCTCAGACGTCAGTCCCATTCTCTCCATGCCACTGGATTCAAACTATCCTGGCTGATGAGGGCTGAAACCCCAGAACTGGTCCTAAGATGCTTGTTTCCAGTCCAGGGAGGACCTGGCCTGGCAGTTCGAACTGGACTGTTCCCATTGGGCGCAGGGTCAAGACTGATTTGCATATGGCTGGGTCCAAACTGGAATGTCATGGTGAGCAAAAGAACAATGGCTTTAGGCCCAGATCTCTGTACTGGGGTTAATATATGACATTGTTCTGCATTCTGTCCATAAATCGATCTTTTTGCATTTATAAATGATTAAAAACACAAACAATTCAAAGTATAATTTATTGGGCGAGTAGATGAGGGTCATACTCAATCACTGTCATGAAAAATTTAGAGCATCTTTAGAGTCATAGGGGCATATTCACAAGGAGCTATCACCGAATTAACTGCACTTTATCGCAGTCAAAGTCGTGATAAATTTACCTCCCCATTCACAAGCTATTGCTAACAGCCCACAGCACCAGTTTACCCGCGATAACAGACGCAAAAAACATCGCCACAGAGGACCCCCGCAACTATCATTAATGAGATGCAGAGTAGGCATTCCTGTGCCAAAAACCGCAAAAACACCACACCTCAACATTCACAACGACCAGCCAGATCTGTGATAAGAACACAAATACGCAATAAGGCGCGTTAGCAGCAGGTAATTAACACCTGCTCTGACCTGGTGTAAAGTCAGAACACAGTCTGCACCAAAAAATTGAGCCCAACCCACAGCCACACCTGAAGACAAACAGATGCCATGGAGCAACTGAACATGCAGCACGGATACCCAAAAGGGCCACAACACCCACCAACACCACCCCCAGGACGACCCCTCCCTGGCACCCCCCGACCAAAGACATGCCACATCAGCTACACCTAAACATGTACGAAAAAATCCGCCTGATGTCGCACAATGACAACTGGTGACATGCATGTGTTGTCACAGAAATGAGCATCACACATTCACTTTTAAAGCAAACAATGAAACTTTATGGAAATTAACACAGAAATGAAATGAAGACACATGGCTGCTCCCTTCGACACAATCCGTAAGTCACAGCCTGCAACACAAAAAACATGATGAGAAGGTGTGTCCTGCGCCCATCAAAGGACAGAGAGAGAGTGAAGGAGAGAGAGAGAAGAAGAGAGGAGTAGAGAGAGAGAGAGAGAGAGAGTAGAAGAGAGGGGGAGAGAGTAGAAGAGAGGGGGAAAGAGAGAGAGTAGAAGAGAGGGCGAGTAAGAGAGAGAGAGTAGAAGAGAGGGGGAAGAGAGAGAGAGAGAGTAGAAGAGAGGGGAGAGAGAGTAGAAGATAGGGGGAGAGAGAGAGAGTAGAAGAGAGGGAGAGAGAGCGAGTGCCGCCCCTGCACACCCAGGCCACACTGCTCACCTGCTGCCACCGGTGTGTCTCCTACCACTTGCCGGTATGTATAGCAGTACTCCAGGTCACACATCAGAGACGTCATCTGAAACAGAGTCCAGATACATGACTGGCACAGTACACACACCTGCACAAGACAACATCGCCCGCACATGCACACCCAGGCAGTGACACCTCAGCCCCTCCCACTGTACATTGGAGCATGCCCGCATATGCACACCCGGGCCTCACCTTCCACCTCCGGCGTGTAGACAGGATGTCCCACCACGTACAGCTGTAAGCCACCAGCCCGGTGCCCACGGACATGGTACCCTCCACACCATCCAGCCACACTGCGCAGGCCACCAGGTCTCACGTCTGGTGCTGGGTCTTGATTACTTCATGGCATAGGACACACCAGGGCACCCGGCACCATCGCAGGCTGCAAACCCGCTCAGCTCAATGGGTGCCACTAACTGTGAACCCGGATGCGAGGCCACGGGGTGGTAGGCCCACACAGCCTGCTGGCTCGGCCTACACTGTGGTCCAGCAAGGCACACAAATCCTGAGCAGTCCGGACCGCTGGGATGGGGCATCATAGCAGGCTGCACACCCGCTCAGCAGCTTAAGGTGCCAATGACTCAGTGCACCCAAAGTCAGCAGCCCGTGGCGGGGTGCCTGTGCCAGCGGAAATGCAACGTGTGCCACAAACTCTGTTCAACCCCAGTCAGCATCCCATGGTAGGGTGCCTATGCCGGCCGCAATGCAGCATGTGCCACAAACCCTGTTCAACCCCAGTCAGCGCCACGTGGTAGTAGGCCTGTGCCGGCCTTAAGGCCTCGGGTCCTTCATCAAGTCCCCACGGGCAGAGGGGTATGTGATGTTGTCAGCCACTTATATTTGCGGGGTCACATGGCCTGGGACGCCTGTGCCAGATGGGTGTGGTGTGCCTGCAAACTGCCCTCAGGGAGTGGCTATGACATGCTGACAACCAGACCAGTGACCAGCACACCGCAAGCGAGTACGCCTGCAACAGGTAGCAATGAGGCACCCCCCTCGGAGCGTTAGCGGAGTGGTCTGGCCTGCCGTGCCCGGAACAGCGCAGGGCTTGCAGTAATGACTCATGGGCACTGGGCGTGGTTCAGTCCATGTTCGGACAAGGAGGTGGCTGATGCGTGTGTCCTTGTTGTGGTGTCCACAGGACCCGTTACACAAATTGCTATGTAGCACCCTCTGACTGGCATTCCACAGGGTGAGCATCATTGACGCAAGGGAAATCACTGTCCCTACATTTATCCACACATTCATACATGAATGATGAAAGACATGACAGAGCAGTGCGTCACTGGATGTTTATTGCACATCCAGTGCAGTTCTGCAGCTGGAGCGGTACCGGGCAATTCAGAGCACAATACACAATATGGGCCCGTGGAGGGCCAGCCAGAGTCCATTGGGGGATGACAAGTCGTGCGGAAGAGAAAGGGTACAGTCCGCAGTCTGGTCACCGTGTCATTGGTCATCAAACAGGATGTGGCAGTCCATGTCGCTGTCCAAGGTGAGTGCATCTGAATGAATTGGGGGTCAGTGGAAGGTCATGAGGCCATGTGTGGGACCAAGCAGAAACAGGCCAGGTGGCAGAAATGAATGCTACTGAGTCCTTCTGCTCACAGGCACATCCACATCCTCGTCCCGGGATGTGTGCTCTCCCCCCCTGTGGGTGATGCTGTACCGGCTGCGGCACTGTGTGCCACTGACACATCAGGGGCCGGAGGTGGATTGTCGGCTGCACTGTGTGTTACTCACACATCAGGTGCCGGAGTGGTTAGGCCTGCCGCACTGGAAGGCAGTGACACACAAGTGGGCATGGATGTGGATGGTGGGGGGGCAGCAGCATTCATCACCGCCACGCCTTGTGGCAGCAATGCCATGATGAGGATCTGCAGGGCATGGTAGTTCCCAGCAACATTCCGCTGATGTGCAGCGGTGGCTGCCATCCTTTCCGCCCCTATCCGCACCATGTCCTCCATGAGCCTCCACATGTGTGCCTGCTCACGGCTGATACCGCTGGAGCCACTCTGAGCGGCAGGTATTCTTCTCTCCGCATCAGTGACTCCAGCAATGTCAGTCAGGGCTCATTGGAGACCATGGAGCAGGCCTACACACCCAAGGATGGCGTCAAGTTTGGTTGCCATGATGCCGAAGCCCACCCGCACCTGCTCTGCGGTCTCCCTCTGGCACTCCAGCACACGGCGTTGGAAGGCCATGTTTTGTTCCTGGGTGTCTTGGGGGATTGCCGGGGCTGTGGGTGCCTCCTGTTGGGTGCTTTGAATAGTGGGTGGGGTCTCCTCGATGTAGCTGGGCTGCCCTGATCCTGGAGGTGAGTGGCAGATGAGGTCAATGATGTATTGGATGGTTTAGGTGTCGATGCTGGTGTCATCAGTGATGAGTGGCTGGGACTGCTCTGCAGGCGGTGTTGACGGTGCCCCTGTGATCTGAAGGGGAGATGGTGTATTACAATGTGTCCACATGTATGTAGCCGCATGGTACATGTTGACATTCAGAAAGCATGCCATTGTACATTGTGACCGTCTGTAGTTCTGGGCGAGAACCCAGAGTCATTGTGGGTGTGCACTATGCTCTGCTTGATTGTGCATGTGTGCCATTGTGCCCATCTCCACATGTCCCCCCATTACCTGGTGGTCACTCACCCTGTTGTGGTTGTGTTGTGTCGTGTTGAGCTGTGTCCACTCCCCCGACTCCGGCCACAGTCTCCGCACTGATGACTGTCGACACGAGCTCATCCATGTCATCCAGCTCGAGCTGTGGAGCTGGGCCCCCACCTCCAGTCTCCGTTGCTGCCTTCTCGTTGGCGGAGAGTTGTCTCCTTAGTCCGCCGCTTGATGTCATTCCATCGTCTCTTGACCTCGTCCATTGTCCTCTCGTGCTCACCGACGGCATTCACCTTGTCCACGATGCCCCGCCATATCCCATTTTGGTGCCCAATGACACGTTGGAGGTGACGAACAGTTGTTTATGGTGTTCCATCACCTCCATGACTATGATCCTGTCCAACTGCAGACTGAACTTCGACTTCCTCTTCTTCTCATCCTTTCCCATCCCTATCCCCGAGGTTCCGGGCTGGTCGTCCAGGTTGCTTGGGAGGTTGTGCTCATCCGCTGCACCTGCTCCAGCTTTCTCCATGGTCCTGGGGTGTTCGTCAATTTGTGTCTGGGTGTTTTTACTACTTTTATGGTGATTTTTCCTGCCTGCCAGGTGTGTGTTGCAGGCCTGGCGCTGCTTATCGCTGATTTCCTCTGCCCTTTGGCCCATAGACGTTTTTTGGTGTTGTAGTTTGTGTTTTTGTCTCCATCAAGGTAGTTGTATTGCAGACATTGGCCGCAGTTTCGGCAGACTATTGCATGCTAGCGCTGTATTGTGAATTTCATGTTGTCACAGAGTTGTTTTCCTGCGATAGGCTGTGATGTTGAAAGTTGCGTTACGCTACTCTTGCTGTAGTTATCAAGCGTTCTTGTGAATATACCCCATAGTTTCTTCCCCTGGGTAAAGAGAACTATCTTACGCAGGAATACCAGCTCCCTGGGCAGCCATATTATTTTCTTTCCAGAGATGATAAAATGAGAAATGCTTAAGGACAAATGAAGATGGCTCTTTTAGGTAAAAGAGAATATATGCAACCTGGCTGATCAATATACTGCAGATTTTGTTGATGTGTACCACAAGCTTGAGTGGAATGGGACGGGAAAAAGAAACTATGGACTACATCGAAGAAGCCTGCTGGGCAGAAACTTGGTATAGTTGTCTTTCAAAGCCACTGGGGTCGTGCGTTGCACGTTGTGATTTGTTACAAATGTTTTACAACACTGTGTGCAATTTTGGAATCTGTGAGTGCTAGCCAAAACTGACTCAAAACATTTCCATAATGGGTAAACCACAAAGTATTTCCACACATAAGATTCACTTGACACCATTGTTTAAGAGTTTCTGGGTCGCAGGATTAGGAATGGTGTGAATATGCAATCATGAATGAGATTTAGCACAAGGCGATGTCTGCCAGTGAGGGAGAAGTGCCATGTGAGTAATTTGCTCTCAGATGTGGGTTTTTAGACTATCCAGGGTGTGTCCACTAGCAAACATTGGTGAAAAGTGATTGATGCATTCATCAAGCTCTTGCATTTAGTTTTCTACCTTCAGACCTTCAGACAAATTGGAGGTTTACTTAAGTTGTAAATTTTGCAAAGTAAATTTGCTTTCTAGGTGGATATGGAGTTGCCATGCTCAAAACGTAGCGGCCCATGGAGTGTATGAGAAGACATTAAGCAACAGGAAAACGTATTTGTCC
The DNA here is from genome assembly GCF_964261635.1 of Lissotriton helveticus. NCBI lineage: Eukaryota > Metazoa > Chordata > Amphibia > Caudata > Salamandridae > Lissotriton > Lissotriton helveticus. The sequence continues at coordinate 1,379,991,282 of NC_136059.1, forward strand.
ATGGAGGAACAAAACGAGTTACAAAGTGCAAAAGTACACACACATATATATATATATATTTACATATATATATATATATACATATATATATTTATTTCCGAGATCTAGTTCCATAAGGCAATGGACAGACGCTGCTAAAACTTATTTATGAGCTGTTTTTTTTAAAAAAGGGGCTTTACATGATTATGAAAAAAACACCGGTTGTACATAGATAATATTAATTGTCATGTAAATACTTCGTTTGGGTTTTTGTCATGTTGTTTTGCCCTGTAAATATGCTCTTTCTCTATGAAATCTGCCTTATAGGATTTTATGGATTGTGCTTTTGTCACTTATATTTTTGCTCTATTATAGGCATTCTTTGACTATTGTGCACATTAGCGGCGTTCCCACCGTATAGTATTTCGTCCATGCCTATGGTTTAACCTATTGCACTGTCACTTTAAATAGCTTTACAAAGCATGTGTAGTTTGTCATGTGATCAAGCCTCCCTGGAGGCGAAACGCGTCATGGCGGCAGCGCTGGCTTTACAGGAATAAACTTTACTTTGCACCAGCACCTTTTGGGTCGGCTCTTTGTTGCGGAATACTGGAGGTGCACGTTTGTCCACCGGAAGCAACAACTTGTGGGATCTACTGTACCGAGGCTTTCCAGGTACGAGCAAGACCCCTTCTCGACGAGGGCTACGCGGCAGGAAGCAGCAGTTCCGGTTCCCTGGAACTTTATTACATTCTCCGGCGAGGAGAAAGCCGCAACGCCCCTGCTTGGCCGTAAATGTGTTTCAGTGGGCGGGTGACCAGAATCTGTGTTCCTACTTGCTACGGGACCGGAGCTGAGTCGTGGAAACCCCGGAGAACACTCAGGAGCAAGCAGTGAGAAGTTGCGCGGTAACGGGTAGGACATTCATTTCCATTTACCTTGTTGCCGTCTTTGGTGCCGTTTAACACACTAGCCATAACGTATAGCGCTTTATGATATGGCCGCCGACAGACTACGCAATCGTGCACAGGCAGCAGAATCCATGTTTCTTGATTCCCCGGCCGGGGGATCAATCAGTGCCACACCATCAATACAGGAAATGGGAACTCCCACAGTCAGAGACCTCTTTAAACAACTGGAGCGATTAATGCGTGCAGAGCAGTCAAAATGGTGGGAGCATCGGTCTCTCTTTCGCTATCTGGAGGTGGGGCGTGTACCTAGGGGGTTGCGAAGCACCATTGCCCCAGCTACGACGACCCGGACCCTGCAATGTTAGCGGAATGGGCAGAGGCGAACCTAGACTGCTCCAAGGTATATCTACGCATTTTGGTAAAATATGCCGAAAGCGACCGCATTAAGCTCCAGTTAAAAATAGATGCATTAGAGGATGAGATCTCCAAACATGAAATCAATGATGCCACTACCAAGATACGGGCGGATATGATGACTCGCTTGGCCAAGGAAGAAGAAACAATAAAGAGAAGGAAAACATTCAAGTTTGAAAGAGATAGAGCTGATTATGCGAATGGACAGGTTTTTACTTTTGCTAAAAAGTATGATGCAGTAAAAGCCAAAGCGCGCTCTAATTTGACCAACCAACAAGCAAGGGAAGAAACCCTGCTCCCTGCAACTTCTTTCTCGAGCTTAAGTTCGGCAGTGGAAAGTGATCTGGAAATGGACCCTAGCCGTGACGCAGCTTTGGGGTTTACCAAGCTCTCCTTGGCACAGGAGGTGGATTGCCTGTGTCAGGACCGACGAGAAACTCTTCGATCACACAAAGCCCGCGCACCAAAAAACAGCGGGCAAACCACAAACGCTGGCAACGCCGGAAATGCTGTTCCAGGAACATCAAACGACAGCAATCAGGGCAAACAAAATCATTGGAAGCGCAATCAAAGAAGGAATCGCAAAACCAAACAAAATCAGTAATCAACCTCACAAACCTGAAACTGAAATCTGCGGAAGTAGCTGTATTAAATTTAGGACTTTCATATTGCCCACCTTGCAATATGAATTACGCTGATACTCGAATGGATCTTTATAAATTCACAAGAAAACTAAAACTCAAAAAATTCTTTGAATTACATCCTAAAGATCCCAGTCCACCAGTAACAGTATCCAGTCCTACCTTTTCTAGTACCCAAAGCCAGGCCACCTTTAATACCATCTGGGACTTACAACAGCAATCATCAGCAGGTAACTTGAGGGAAGTCCCACTTGAACATCCTGGGATACAAACTACACCTTTTAAGCCCAAATCGACTTTCCAGCCAATTATGGCTCATGACAATTTGGATTCTTTTCAAGAGATTGTAGTGCGTGATATGAAACATCTGTACACCGCTATCAACAAAAAGAAATTCTATATCTCGATACAGAACCAATGTTACTACCAATTAGTCAAGAAACTCAAATCAGATCATAACATCATTGTAAAGCAGGCCGATAAGGGTGGGAATGTTGTCCTTTGGCCGAAAAACATGTATCTTGAACAAGCGGAACTGCAACTGAATGATACATCATGCTACCGCAGGAGTAACATCCAAATTGTGAAAAATACTTGGACTGAGCAATCTCTCAAGCTTCAGATTTGGCGAAGTGCAGGGCTTTTATCGCATGAGGAGTTCAGATACCTCAAAAAAGAACATCCGGTAATCCCCTCATTCTACTTACTTCCCAAAGTTCATAAGGATATTGCAACACCGCCGGGACGCCCCATCATCTCAGCAATAGACAGTTCTTTGGAACATGTTTCCAAATACATTGATTTTTTTCTTCAGCACCACGTCAGGAACCTTAGTTCATTTGTTAAGGATTCCTTTGATTTCCTCAGTAAAATTGCGGAATTTGCATGGGATGATGACATGGTGCTCATGACCTTGGATGTCTCATCCCTCTATACTTCTATCAGGCATGGTGATGGTCTCAAGGCCTTGGACTATTACCTCAACAAGGATTTGCCTCATCCAACAGCACATAACAAAATGTTGATCGAAGTGACCAAAATGTGCTTGGAACAGAATTTTTTCATTTTCAATGGCGTAATATATCACCAGATAAGGGGTGTGGCGATGGGGGCCTGCTTCTCACCCAGCTACGCGTGTTTACACGTTGGGCTGTGGGAGGAGCAGGTCCTTGCCACCCAGCACCATGAGTTCATGTGTAACAACATTGCCTTATATTTACGTTACATTGATGATGTTTTTATTATTTGGAGAGGCAATCAGGACAGTGCCAGGGCCTTTGTTAATTTGATCAATGTGAACAATGTTAATCTCAACTTTACTGCCAACTTAAGTTCTGAACTGATTTGTTTTTTGGATGTGGAAATATTTGTGAAGGATTCCACCCTGAGTACACGGCTCTATCGGAAGCCCAGTGCTGGCAATACCATACTGCATTCCAACAGCCAACATCCTGCCCATTTGATTCGAAGCATTCCTTTTGGGGAGATGCTCCGGATCCGGCGGATTTGCAGCACGGATGCCGAATGTGCGATTGCACAAGAGGCATGTAAAGTACGTTTCCTTGACAGGGGTTATTCCTCAGAAATTATTATGAAAGCGATCAGACGCTCTAACTCAATAAGCAGGCAAGAGGCATTAATCCCCAAATCTAAAAGAATCAACATGGTGGATTCAACAACAGAAAAGGGACAAATGAGTTCTCCACGACTCATCCTAGCATTTAATCGTCAACATGGGGCTTTACGTAAATTCGTAAACAAGAATTGGAACTTGGTCCGTAGCGACCCAGTAATTGGTCACAAAATAGGTACCAAACCCATCTTGACCTTTAGGAAGTCCCCTTCCATGTCCAAATCCTTGGTTAGTAACACCTTAGAGCCCAAGATCTCTACTACCTGGGGGGCATTGAAGAAGGGCTTTAAGACATGCCCTCAATGCAAAGCCTGCCGACAGGGTACCAGCAGAACCCATTTCCAAAGCCCCTTTCAACAACATCCTACTGCCATCTCCAAATGGCTCAATTGTAAAACTGAGTTTGCCATCTATGTGCTGGAATGCCCTTGTGGGCTTCAATATGTGGGCAGCACCAAGCTGCCCGCCCACAAGCGCATACTTCAACACATTCGGGCAATAACGGGGCATGACCAGAACTATCCGGTTGCCAGGCACTTTCAGGAGAAACATCTTGGTATCCCTGACAAACTCCAATTTTTCCTAATTGACTGTGTTGAGCCTTCAAGGAGGGGAGGTGACCGTGAGGCCAAACTCCGCCTCCTTGAGACGAGATACATCTTGGAGCTCAACACCAAGAACCCTAATGGCCTCAATGATAGAGAGGATCTTTACACCTGCCTTTAGGAATTTGGAGTTTTCCACCGATAAGACCTGTCCGGATGCAGTAATTTCCATTGATCTTGATATTTTATTCTTCCCATATTGCATAACTGTACCTAATGATGAATTGATTTTCTTACAATTTGGGATACTGTGGCACATGTTTTTAATACTTGAGAATTTTTAATCTGTATGCACTTTATTGATATATTTGCACTACCTTTTTTTTGCACTTTTTTGGCTATTAAGTCTTTTTGATGTGACTTGCCCACTTGGGCCTTATTTCTGAGATCTAGTTCCATAAGGCATTGGACAGACGCTGCTAAAACTTATTTATGAGCTGTTTTTTTTAAAAAAAAAGGGGCTTTACATGATTATGAAAAAAACACCGGTTGTACATAGATAATATTAATTGTCATGTAAATACTTCGTTTGGGTTTTGTCATGTTGTTTTGCCCTGTAAATATGCTCTTTCTCTATGAAATCTGCCTTATAGGATTTTATGGATTGTGCTTTTGTCACTTATATTTTTGCTCTATTATAGGCATTCTTTGACTATTGTGCACATTAGCGGCGTTCCCACCGTATAGTATTTCGTCCATGCCTATGGTTTAACCTATTGCACTGTCACTTTAAATAGCTTTACAAAGCATGTGTAGTTTGTCATGTGATCAAGCCTCCCTGGAGGCGAAACGCGTCATGGCAGCAGCGCTGGCTTTACAGGAATAAACTTTACTTTGCACCAGCACCTTTTGGGTCGGCTCTTTGTTGCGGAATACTGGAGGTGCACGTTTGTCCACCGGAAGCAACAACTTGTGGGATATATATATATATATATATATATATATATATATATATACATATATATATATATACATATATATTCACTGAAAAAAAACATAGGTTTCAGACATGTTATAGTTAGGAAGTAGCATTTAAAAAATCTTAGAAATTCACTGAAAAAACCATAGGTTTTAGGGGTGTTATAGTTAGGTGGACATTTCACTCGTACAAAACCATTGAAATTCCCACGTTATAGTTAGTTGTACTAACTATAACTCGCGCGCCCGCAATCCACTGCTGATGATGTCACATATTACATCATTCATGACATGGTCAGTGACATCACTGATGACATCACTGATGACATCATCCAGTGAATGTGGTTTGCTTCGATATTTAAATAAGTATTATATATATATATATATATATATATATAGCAATCTGCCTTGAAGACTGAGTGGATGTATAAGTGTCTGAATGGAGTATTTAGTAGTAATGTGATTGACTGTCTAAGTGACGAATTTAAAGTGTCTCACTAAATATATGGAATAGTGTGTGAATACCTGTATCACTCTATCTCTTGTTGTGTAAACTACTACATAAGTTGGTTACTAGCTATGTGAAAGTCTATATTAGTTAATAATTAGTTAAGTGAGTAGTTGTATGGGATAGTGAATGAATGTGTGTGTGATTGGGTTGGAGGTGTGTGACTGTCCAAAGATGTGTAAATAGTGGATTTAGTAGATATGTGAGGTTAAGGGTGTATGTGGAAACAGTTGTTTGTGTGAGTGAATCTCTTTATGGGTGTGGTGATGAGTAAATATATTTCTCAATGATACATGTCCAACAAACTAGAAATATAAAAGGCAGTGTATGTGACAGTTGTATATAAATAAGTATACATAAGACTCAGTGATTGTATGAGTGACGTATGGATAACTGTATACTTGTAATAGTGATTTTATAACACACTAAGTATGAGTTACTATCTATATGAATAAATAAAGTGGTGTTTGTGTAAGTGTATAGCTTAGTAAATATAAGAATGATCAATTGTTTGCATAAGTGAGTAGGATGACTGCCTAAGTGAATAGGATGTGTGCTAGTATGTAATGTCGATGTAGGTGTATAAGTATATTTAATAGTGTTCTATTGATCTTTGTTAGCATGTATGAGTGAATCTATATGTAAGAGTTTAGATGTGTGTGTAGATGTAGGAATCACTGGGTGGGTTTTTAGAAACTTGTATTGGTGAGTCAATGGTTTCAAATATGGTACTTCATATTTTATAATGAGTGTTGAAAGGTTATACTACTGTATGATAAGATGTATCAGATTGTCACATGGATGATGTCATCAGTGATGTCATTTGAGATGTCATCAGTGATGTCACTGACCATGTCATGAATGATGTAATATGAGACATCATCAGCAGTGGATTGCGGGCGCGCGAGTTATAGTTAGTACAACTAACTATAACGGGGGAATTTCAATGGTTTTGTACAAGTGAAATTATAACTATAATACCCCTAAAACCTATGGTTTCTTCAGTGAATTACTAAGGTTTTTTTAAATGGTGATTACTAACTATAACTTGTCTGAAACCTATGGTTTTTTCTGTGAATTTCAAAGGTTTTTTAAATGTTCATTACTAACTTTAACATGTCTGAAACCTATGGTTTTTTTCAGTGAATTTCAAAGGTTTTGTAAATGACAATTCTTTAATGTATTAATTGTTATTTAAAAAAAATATACTGATTTCCAACATTTTTTTAAACAATTTATTTTTAGATATTTTATTTTTTAAATTACATTATAATTACATTATACATTACATTACAAAATATACTTTCTCAGAATGTATTACTTTAGTTCAAATACTTTTCAAATAGGCAATAGACAAGTACAGTAGTTACAGTTGTTGTAATGCGCAACACAATTTCAGACACAATGCAACATTGAGGTCAATGTGAATTTCTAGTTAAATGCAATTAGTTACTTTTGGATTACTTTTCTAACCACAGGACTGGATCCTAGATTCAGTCCTGGGACATCTCCTGTGAACAGTTGAGTAAAAGCGTTTTGGTTACAGTAGTGATTTTTGAGGAATATTATTGTATTGTAAACGTTGACACTTAGAACCTTTTTCACATAGAATCACCAATGTTATCCTATGGGAGGAAATTCACTTATCAGGCAGGGAGTGCTAACGTTACTTTTTCTTACTCAGTGGTGGATCCTGGATCCAGCACGGGTGCATCTCCTGTAAACATTCAAAAGAATGCGTTAAAGTCATACAGGTAATTTTTAAGGAATATTTCTAGTTTGTGAAAATAGACAAGAAACTTTTCCTGTGAAAACCAGACAATGGATTCTCATGGAAGGAAATACAAGTTACTGGTAAGTACGGTTAGAATTAGTTTTCAGGATCAGTACTGGGCTCAAAGAAGCAGCACTGAGGTCACTCCTGATAACAGGTGAGTACATCGGAATTCGTAGTTCTGCTGATTTTATAGGAATTTTTTAAAGTTCAAAAACTCCACACTTAGAAGAATTTCCAAGTGAAACCAGTCAATGTTAGCCTATGGAAGGAAATTCAAGTAACTGGTGAGTACGGTTAGAATTACTTTTCATGATCAGTACTGGGCTCAACGATGCAGCACTGACGTCTTTCCTGATAACATGTGAGTAAATCGGAATTCGTAGTTCAGCTGATTTTAGAGAAATATTTTTACGTTTCAAAAATCAACTCTTTGAAACTTTTCTGCTGAAAACCACACAATGGATTCCTATGGAAGGAAATACAAGTTACTGGTAAGTACGCTTAGAAGTACTTTTCAGGGTCAGTGCTGGGCTAAAAGATGCACCACTGGGTTCTCTCCTGATAACAAGTGAGTAAATCGGAAATCGTAGTTCAGCTGATTTTAGAAGAATATATGTACGTTTCAAAAATCGACACTTAGAAACTTTTCTGCTGAAAATCACACAATGGATTCCTATGCAAGAAATACAGGTTACTGGTAAGTACGCTTAGAATTACTTTTCAGGGTCAGAGCTGGGCTAAAAGATGCCACACTGGGTTCTCTCCTGATAACAGGTGAGTAAATCAGAATTCGTAGTTCGGCTGATTTTAGAGGAATATTTGTACAATGGTGAAGGAAGGGGGAGAGGCCTGAGGTGACATGTGTGCAAACACGCCCTGTGGTGCATTTTAAGTGGCGGGATTAAGTCCCCTTAAATCCTGAGGTCCCCTGGGGGCCAACTAGCCCACCAGGTACCTCCAGTATGCGCCAGGGGGCGGCGTTGCAGAGAGGTGTTCATAGGCCATGCCCCTTTTTACAACACTCTGCAACGCAGCTCTGTGGCGCTTACTAGAGGTACCTGGTGGGCTAGTTGGCCCCCAGGGACCCTCAGTATTGACAAGGAATTAATTCCCCAACTTAAACCGCGCCACAGGGCGTGTTTGCACATATGTGAACTCAGGCCCTGCCCGCTCCCTTCACCACCATGCAAACGCACCCTGTGGTGTGTTTTAATTTGGGGAATTAAGTCCCTTTGAATCCTAGGGGTCACTGGGGTCCAACTAGCCCACCAGGTACCTCCAGTAAGTGCCACAAGGTTGCGTTGCAGAGAGGTGTAAAAAGGGGCATGGCCTGGAGCACCTCTCTGCAACGCAGCCCTGTGGCGCTTTCTGGAGGTGCCTGGTGGGCTAGTTGGCCCCCAGGGACCCCAAGTATTGAAGGGGAATTAATTCCCCAATTTAAAACCTGCCATAGGGCGCGTTTGTAGAGTGTGTTTTTTAGGGGCAGGGCCTAGAGACGATCGCGTCTTTTAAAAAAAAAAGAATTTGAAAGGGGGGCTGTGTGGCCCCCCTTCCTTTTATTTATTTGTTGGCCCTGGGGACCCAATCCCCCAGGGCCTGGCCCCCAAATATAAATGTTTTAAATTGTTTTATGGGAAGGGGGCCGCGAGACCCCCCTACCGTGGCCAATACCGGGCCCCGGGGACCCCATCCCCCGGGGCATGGCCAATTCATTTTATTTCTTTTATGGAGGAGGGCTGCATAGCCCCCCTCCTCAGGCCACTTGAGGCCCCGGGGAACCCATCCCCCAGGGCCGGCCTTTTTTTAAAGCATTTATTTTTTTATTTTGTGTTAATGGGGAGGGGGCCGCGTGACCCCCCTCTCGGGCTACTGGTAGCCCCGGGGACCCCATCCCCCGGGGCTGGCCCTCACTGTTGGGGACTGTGGGGGTGCCCCGAATCCCCCCATGGTCCCGCCGGCTTCCCGGCTCCTGCGGGAGCCAGCATTGCTTTTCCATATGGGGATCAGCTAACATGCTGCTCCCCACATGGAAAAGTAATCTGCTTTGCTTCATTGAAGCGAGAGCAGGTTTCGCTGCTTTTGCTTCAATGAAGCAAAGAAGTTTGCAATGGCAGGGTGGGAGCCACGAGGCTCCCGCCCTGCCATTGCAAACAGCAGGTTCCCGGGGGTGGGCATCCCGGGACACTGCAGGAGCCGGCCCTGGGGGCTGGCAGTCCTCAGGGCCATCGAGGGATCCAGGAGGAGGGCCGTGCGGGCCCCCTCCCACATTTGTAAGAAGCCCCGGGGGTTGGCGGTCCCCAGGGCTAGGGGGCCTCAGAGTGCCCCACACCTAATTTGAATTAGCCCCGGGGGGTGGTGGTCTTTTTATTATTAGATCGCTAGGATGCGCGGATCCTACGGGCATCCCGCGATTAAAAAAGATAATAAAATGTATGGGGCCATGGGGGTCCTTGTGGGACCCCCTGAGCAGGCCTTGGGGGTCAGGATGTGTCTACCCTGCCCCCTTTTCACGTTTTGCTGTGTTTACCGAGGCACAAGATGGCTACCAACACTTCCTGATTTTCACTGTTGACAGCCAATTAGCATACAGCTCATGCACGGCAGGTGAGTGTAGGCTGCGCGTTGGGTACACGTATAGATACACGGATCTACCGTGCCCACAGATCTATATGTACTTTTAACTGTCATTTTCTCAGGAACTAGTGAACAGATTTACACCAAATAAGCAAAAGGCACAAGTCTGAACCAAGGACTACCTCTTTGCCAAATTTGGTGTAATTCCGTTCAGCCGTTCGGGCTGTAGCTGCGACTAAAGGTCCTATAGGAAATTGCATGGGGAAAACATGTTTTGGGACCCCCCTTTTTTCTCGGCCCCTGCTTTATGAATCATCAAGAAACTTTCAGGGTAGGAGCGGACCGGAGCTGGCCAAAGGTTTGGAAAATTTCACACAGATTCGTCAATCGGCGCTAAAGTTATTCCAAATAGAATATTGCGGATTTCCGATGAATAATAGGTTCTAACTATAACTACCTACCAGGAGTGCAAGAATAAACAGCAGAACCTTTCCAGCATTCAAATGCACAAAACGCATTTCAGGCTTCCCAAGCCCTTGCTCACTGGCATCTTGAAAGGGGGGCAGCATGAGTTTTCACCGCACTTGCAGTGATTAATTTAAATCCTGCCTTTAATAGGTGTGTCCAGTTGGCATTGTGGTCTTTGAAGTTCTTGCAATGCTGTTTCGCCCTGACTGTTCTTAATTTCCCCAATGGGTCACCGAAATCGGTAGAGCTTTAACACCCGCATTATTCACCTCACTGAATGGTCACACTGGTCCTCTCCGCCACAAAGTCATCAGCGTTAAGGAGCTGCAACATCCACAGCGGGGTGCTTCGCGACCGAGCGGGTCGCAATATATCCAAACGAATAAGAGCTCACAATTGAAGCACCACACCCAGCGTGTTTTTCACCTTTTATTTCAGCAAGAGTGCAAGATTAAACAGCAGAACCATTCCAGCATTCAAATGCACCAAACACGTTTCATGCTTCCCAAGCCCTTGCTCACTGGCATCTTGAAAGGGGGGCAGCATGAGTTTTCACCGCACTTGCAGTGATTCATTTAAATCCTGCCTTTAGTAGGCGTGTCCAGTTGGCATTGTGGTCTTTGAAGTTCTTGCAATGGTGTTTCGCCCTAAATGCTCTTAATTTCCCCAATGGGTCACCGAAACCGGTAGAGCTGAAACACCCGCATTAGTCACCTCACTGAACGGCCACGCTGGTCCTCCCCGCCACAAAGTGATCAGCATAAGGAGCTGTAACATCCGCAGTGGGGTGCTTCACGACCGAGCGGGCCGCAATATATCCAAACGAAGAACAGCTCACAATTGAAGCACCACACCCAGCGTGTTTTTTACCTTTTATTCCAGCAGGAGTGCATAATTAAACAGAAGAACCTTTCCAGCATTCAAATGCGCCAAACGCATTTCAGGCTTTCCAAGCCCTTGCTCAATGGCATCTTGAAAGGGGGGCAGCATGAGATTTTACAGCAATTGCAGCGAATCATTTAAATCCTGCCTTTAGTAGGCGTGTCCAGTTGGCATTGTGGTCTTTGAAGTTCTTGCAATGCTGTTTCGCCCTGAATGTTCCTAATTTCCCCAATGGGTCACCAAAACCGGAAGAGCTGAAACACCCATATTAGTCACCTCACTGAACGGCCACGCTGGTCCTCTCCGCCACAAAGTCATCTGCATTAAGGAGCTGAAACATCCGCAGCACCGTAGCGGGGTGCTTCGTGACCGAGCGGGCCTCAATATATCCAAACGAAGAAGAGCTCACAATTGAAGCACCACACCCAGCGTGTTTTTCACCTTTTATTTCAGCAGGAGTGCAAGATTAAACAGCAGAACCTTTCCAGCATTCAAATCCGCCAAACGCATTTCAGGCTACCCAAGCCCTTGCTCACTGGCATCTTAAAGGAGTGCAGCATGAGTTTTCACCGCACTTGCAGTGATTCATTTAAAACTTGCCTTTAGTAGGTGTGTCCAGTTGTCATTGTGGTCTTTGAAGTTCTTGCAATGCTGTTTCGCCCTGAATGTTCTTAATTTTCCCAATGGGTCGCCGAAACCGGTAGAGCATTACGCCCTTCCTCATGGGCAGCCTGTGAAGCAAAAGAATGGCTGTTTCCCTCGTTGGTTTTTATTATTCCTTAATTCAATAATTATGGTGCATTCTGGGGCTGGTAGTTGTAATGGGGTACTGCCAAACCATTTTAAGCTTTTGAAAAACAATCAATAATCGGGGAAACAAAAATGTCACAAGAGAAATGCAATTGCAATACCAGGCATCTCCCGCTTCGCCACTCCACTCTAGCTCCAGCAGCAGCGAACGCACAAAGTTCACGTGGTGGTGCCATCCGTGACCCGGGCCAGTCACTCAAATATACAAACAAAGTTCCCCTTACGGTGGAGGCACACTCAGGATCGTCGCTCAGGTCTCATGTAGATAGCCCCTTAGAATTTGCTGTCAAAGCGTTTCAAGCATTATGCCCTTCTTCATGGGCAGCCTGTGAAGCAAAAGAATGGCGGTCAACAGCCAGTGTTTTCCCTCATTGGTTTTTATTATGCCTTGATTCAATATTTATGGTGCATTCTGGGGCTGGTAGTTGTAATGGGGTACCGCCAAACCATTTCAAGCTTTTAAAAAACAATCAATAATCGGGGAAACAAAAATGTCACGTGAGAAATGCAATTGCAATACCAGGTATCTCCCGCTTCTCCTCGCCGCTCGAGCTCCAGCGGCAGAAAACCCACGGAGTTCACGTGGGGGTGCCATCCGTAACCCGGGCCGTCACTCAAATATACAATATATATATGTATGTGAAGAACTACTGGACTCCAGGGAAAACTTCTGGATGTACCGTTTAAAATCATTGCATCCAGATGGACTGAACATTACTGACAATACAACCTGATTACTGCATATCTCAAGAACTCTCAGAACTGCATTGATTCCACATTCTAAATGGAATCTTCACTCATGATGCTTTTTGAAAATTCAGCTGTGTCATCTGTGCAGCCACTGAGCTTACCATCTTGAAACTACCTGAGGAAGGCGGAAGCTGAAACGTTGTAGTGGAAATATATTTTTGTTCTTTGGTAAATCTATCTGTTTGAGTCACTTCTTTCTTGGATATAGATATAGATCTGAGAGGTTTTCATTAAAATCTCCCTTACTGCAGCCTACGTGGTCCGTGTCTTCATTTACGGCGGGAGTGTGCTGTTTGAAGAATCTGTTTGCATATATATATATATATATATATTGCAACAACAAGTATCAGAGAATCTTCAACACCAGATGGAAAGCACACGCGGGAGCAGTTGATCAAAGTATCAGATACTTTATTAGTGCAGACTCCCCTCCTGACAGACGCGTTTTGCCTTGCGGCTTTTTCGATGTCAGTTACCCTGTGCCGGCTTGGTAGTATTTCACATCGCAGCATGTCACATGATTTTTCATTAACACAAATGATGCACTATCACTTTACGACAACAGGCTAAACAATTGGTGGCCATATTGTAGCATAGTAATTAGCTTGTGATTGTCATACTGTCAAAATTCAAGCAAAATGGTGAATAAGTGAAAATAAAAATAAAATTAAACATTAACATTTTAAAATCTTCACACATTGGGATCCGTATTGATTCATATAAACATCCAGCTATTTACATCACCACATTATGTCTAAATGAAAAATTAATTATATAATTATAGATCACTGGCCGATAAAATAACCTGTTATTTCATACTAAGAAGGTATCTGTATGCACAATGCTTTGTTATGAATCCCAATTGTATCATAATTACGCCCTCAATGGGCATTTTCCAAGCAGCGATTTCATATTTCAATGTATTTGTTTTACCCACGTTTTTATTCCACCCCAATGGGCATACCATTCAACTGTAATCAAACAATCCTAAGCCACATACTTCCCTACATAATTTTCCTTCCATCAGTGGTATTCATTATAAGTTCATGTCCTATTCGTCCAGATACACCCAAAGCTCTTCATCATTGTTGAGCCCAGTAAGGGCCTTTGTTTGAAGATCTATGATGTACCTGGACTCTAGTATTCATAACCCTTTGGTCCTGTCGCCTCCTCTTTCCCCTCTCTCTGCCTGATCTATACAAAAATATTTTAGGAGGTCTCGGTTGTAGCGTCGCCGAGACGCAAGGGGCAAGAGATGCCTATGCCACAAAGTGGGGCCTAACTGTGACTGAAATGACAACACAACGCTAGCTGTCAGTTAGGGCCGAAGAACCTCGAGCGGTCACTCAGCTGTTTATTTATACCTGGGGGCTTGCCCCGCCCCCAAGGTGCATGCGTGCGTGCGTGCGTATGTGTATGGGCCGGGTGGCTCCATTACTACATCCCTCCAAACTCACAGATCAATAGTCCCGGCCATGAGGTGTTTTGAATTTAGTTCATATTCCATGCATAGTCCTTCAATCGTTGGTTGAGGATCGGATTAGGTCGCAGATGATATCTTTGGCTTTGACGACCCTCCGGACTCCCCGTCTCCACTGATTGCTCAGAGCAATGCTGGTCATTACTTGAGGGGTTCTCTGTGCTGGCGGTGTTTGCTGGCACAACCCTCGTTGAAGTCTGTCTTTCTTCTTCTTGCGGTGACACTGGTGACTCCGTGCGTGCTGGTTCCTGCTCTTCGTCTTCCATTTCCTCAGATGCAGTTCCGTCGTGCCCATATTCACGTGAGACGCGTTTGAACCAGGATACATTTCTGGTAACAGCTCGTGTGCCTCTGAACGCCGACACCATGGTGCCGTGCACGTTCACAATTTCCCATACTTCTGGTTCAAACGCTGGGTCGTATTTTGATTTTCGTTGCCTGTTCTTAATAACCACTCTGTCTCCAACCACCAATGACCTGGCTTCGGCTTTCCTTGCCTGACTGGCTTTGTCGTTAGTGCGCTTCCGGCGTTCTTGGGTGACCTCGTGATCTATTTCTGGGGGGCACCAGGCAGGTGTAGTTGGCACGCAGTCTCTTGGTACCTTCTTGAATACTAGGTGTGCCGGAGCACAGCGTGTTGTCGAGTGGGGTGTCTGTCTGTATGCACTGAGAAATTGTGACAGGCACTCTTCTGCGTCTTCCTTTCTTTCCACACCAATTTGCAGTGCGCGATTCAAAGTCCGCATAAATCTCTCAACTTCCCCATTTGCTTGGGGCCATTGCGGAGTGATTTTTCTGTGGTGAATACCCCGTGCAGCGAGATAAGTCTGGAAGTCTTTTCCCTGAAAAGGAGGGCCGTTGTCTGACCTCACCTCTTCTGGTAGGCCTACCATGGCGAACACTCTCTCCAGAGCTTTCTTGACGTGGTTGAACGCTGTCGTGGGTACAATTTCCACTATTGGAAAACGGGAGTAAGAGTCTATCATGACAAGGGTGTGTCGTCCATCCGGGAATGATCCAAAGTCTATACTCATTTTTGACCATGGCTCTTTACAGAGTTCTTCGGTGATCACCGGGTGAGGAGCAGGTTCCCGGCCTGTGATGATGCACGAGTGGCAGTTTCCAACCTCTTCCTCCACCGCTGCATCCATGCCGGCGAACCACACCTTGCTGCGCAAACGCCCTTTTGTCTTCGATACTCCTTGGTGGCCTTGGTGTGCAAGGCGTACAACTTCTCTCTGCAGCCTTGTAGGTACCACGATCGCTGCCCCTCGGAGGACCACGCCGTGCGGTCCAATGCTCAGCTCACTCTGAGCTCTCCACAGTTGTTGTCTCGCCAGCTGTTCTTGGGGTGTGAGGGCGCTAACTCCATCAAGAAAATTTCTCCAGTTCCTGTTTGTCAGCGTAGTTTTTACCTTGACAAGGCATTCGTCTTCATCCGTTGCTTTTCCAATGTCCTCCAGCGTCAGGGCTACTGGGCAAGCGTCTTGTGAGATCATTCTGACATATTCCTCAACGTCATCTACGTCACTTGTTATTTGGACTGTATCTCCGGAGCCGGGGTGTCTGGATAGGAAATCCGCAGGATTGTCGGCTCCAGGCCTATAGATCACCTCAAAGCGGTATGTTTGGAGTTGGACAGCCCATCTCTCAATTCTGGGTGGTGCGAGTCTGGCAGTTCCCGTAAATAAGGGCACCAGGGGCTTGTGATCAGTCACTACTTTGAATTCATGTCCGAACAGGTAGAGGTGAAAATGCTGGCATGCCCATTTTATTGCCAGTGCTTCACGTTCAATTTGGGCGTACCGCATCTCCGTCGCAGTCAGTGCTCTGCTGGCATATGCTGTCGGCACCCATTCATGAGCTTCAGTCTCTTGCATGAGGACGGCCCCTAATCCTACAGGACTCGCGTCTACAACGACTTCTGTGCGCCGGTGTGGCCTGAAGTATGCCATGACTTTGTCGTCAATTAATGCAGCTTTGATTGCCTCAAATGCTTCGTCTTCCTTGGCCGTCCACACCCATGGTTGACTTGCTTTGGTTAGGTTACGTAATGGCTCAGATAGGGATGCTAATCTTGGGATGAAACGGCCGCAGTACGTGGCCATCCCCAGGAAACTCCTGACTTCCGTGGCTGACGTTGGCTTAGGAGCTGTCCTGATGGCGTCCGCTTTCTTCGGGTCGACCTGAAGCCCTTCTCTGGAGAAGATATACCCAAAGAAGTCCACTGATTCCTTGTAGAAAGAACACTTTGCTTTGTGGAGGGTGAGGCCGTGATCAGCTAGGCGTTGCAATGTTGCTCGGAGGTGGACGTGGTGTTCTTCCAGAGTCTTGGAGAAGACAAGGATGTCATCGCTTAAATTTATAACTCCTGTCAGGCCTGAAAGAGTCTCCCTGATGGCGTTTTGAAAAACTTCAGCCGCCGATGACACCCCAAAGCTTAACCGCTTGTACCTCCGAAGTCCAACATGGGTGGAGAATGTCGTGATGTTACGACTGTCTGGATGTAGCTCAAGCTGGTGATATCCGGCGTTGAGGTCCAGTTTTGAAAACCAGCGTGCACCATTGAGATCGGCCACTATATCGTCCATAGTTGGAGTCAGATGCCTCTCCCTCTTTACAGCCCTGTTTGGAAGACGCATGTCCACACACAGGCGTATTGCGCCTGGTTGCTTTGGTTTTGGAGCAATCACAAGCGGCGATACCCAGGGCGTTGGGCCCGACACCTTTTCAATTACCCCTAACTCCTCAAGCTTGTGCAATTCTTCTTCTACTTGCTTCCGTAGGTGAAAAGGTACTCGTCGGTGTCTGAGAGCCATGGGTCGGACCGTTGGGTCCACGTGAAGTTTGAATTTTTTTCCTTTTAAACAGCCAAGACCTTGGAATAGGGTCGGGAAATCTCTCAAGATTGCTTCTGCGTGTAGTTCATGTACTTGCCGTGCAAAGAACACAAGTCGTAAATCTTCTGCCGTGTGGCAGCTCAGGAGCGTGCCGCGCCTGCCTCCAGTCACATGGAATTTGGTCTTCACTTGTTGATCATTGCACGCAGCTGTTACTTCGATTACTCCCCTGAGAGGAAGCGGGTCGTCGCTGTCATAAGTGTAAATTTTGGCGTTTGAAGGAGACAGCGGTGGGCGCGGAGATAGTAGCTCATATTGCGTGCTGTCCATCACATTTACAGTCGCTCCAGTATCAATGAGTGCTTGCACTGGAGATCCAGCGATGGAGATCTCACACATCGGTGGTGGTCGTCTTCTAGAGCCCTCTCTCCCCACATAGGAGACGAAGAAGATGTTATCATCATCATCATCAGCACAGAAAGCTGTCCTGGAGGCGTCACCACACGGGCCCGGATCTTCCAATGATAGTTGTCGCACTGCCTGTGTAGGGCCTCTTCCATTCGAGCTAAAACGGCGGTTCCCACTGCTGCGACACACCTTTGCAAAGTGATTTATTTTTCCGCAGTTGGAGCATACTTTTCCTCTTGCGAAACATCTCCCATTTGTCGGATGTTCCATGCCACAGTTCCCACATGGATTCCGAGAGCTGGCTCGAGGGCCTCCTCTCTGTGCTTGTGACCAGCGCCTGATTGCGTCAACTTGTTCCTCCTTGATTTGAGGGGTTTTTGCTGGTGCGCTGGGCCTGTCGAGAGCAGCTTGCATTTCATCAGCTCTCGCATTGGATAGCTCATGCGAGCGCGCAAGGACGAGGATCTCATCAAGAGAGATACGTGGCTGTCTAAGAATGAGGCGTCTTAGTTGTACTGATCTGCACCCCTGGATTAGCTGTGCACGGATCTCCTGGCGCTGGTCTGGAAGTTCACAGGCAATGGCTAATTTCCTTAACCGTGCATAGAAAGAGTCAATAGGCTCCGTTTCACCCTGCCTGGCTTGACGCAGCTTAAACCACTCGTAATCAGGGTTCACCCTGGGATCGAAATGAAGGCTCAACGCCCGTACTGCCGCGTCATAATCCTCTTCTCCCCCACGATCAGGCAGCGTTTCAAAAAGCTCATACAACTCATCCCCTCCATAACACATGAGTAAAGAGCGCTTCACCTTGCCATCTGTTTCACGGACACCAATAAAATAATGCTCTAATCTCCCAACCCATATACGCCATCTTGCCGCAGCTGTGTGCGGATCTGCCAGTTCGCTGAATGGAGGGAGTGGCGCTGCGAGGCCATGTCCGGGAGAGGCTACAGCAGCGGCTGTGGCGGCACCAGGAGCTGGACCCGGGACAGCAGGTATCTGCACCACGGCTGGGGGTCCAGTGGGAGCAGGTGGTTGCACTTGTGCTGAGGTTGCAGCAGTGGCACCTCCATTGGCTTGTTGGTCTGTCATACTTTTGACTGTCCACGCAAAGAAGCACTGTGTAAAGAAAACTAGGATCAAACAGGTTCTGTGTGACGCTGATCCCACGTGGCAAAAACGGCACCTCTAGGTAACTTTCCTGTCAGTTTATATCTGGTGCGCGAAAATGTGTTTGTTTTTTTTTTTTTTTAGAAGTGTAGCGCTGGCGAATGAGGTATCCAATATATCTTCAAATTTGCTCACTCGCTGTCTGGTCAATGGCTGAATGCTTTGTCCCTCCTTTTTTTTTTTTTATTCCATCCGCTCAATGCGTGAGGATTTGCCAGTCTCTTTCTCCTAAGTCAGCTGCCTGAAATACGATCTGACAGGGCTTACGCGACCTGAATCATCGTGCGCATGCGTGTGTCAGTACACAGCTGCTGAGGTAATCGTGCGAGGGCCGAGGATTCCTTTCCGATGCGCTGTCAGCCGGTGATTCAGCATGCGCATGCGTGTGTCTCTACACAGCTGCTGAGGTGATTGTGCGAGCGCCGAGGATTCCTTTCCGATGCGCTGTCAGCTGGTGAACGAGCGCCTGATGCAGCCGCTGAGGAGATTGCGCGAGGGCCGAGAGTGTCCCTCCGACGCGCTGTCGGCAGGTGAGAGAGCGCACACCAAACTGCGTGGGCGAGCGGGTGTCGACTGAGGCCCTGAAAAGGTGCGAGCTCACCTGACGCACCACGACCTGATGCGTACTTTATTCTCCTCAGAGACGCTTGGCTCCGTCATGTAGAGGAGACTGTCACAGCTGTGTGGCGAGGCGTGAGTGACCGTGTCCGCCTCGTCGCCAGTGTAGCGTCGCCGAGACGCAAGGGGCAAGAGATGCCTATGCCACAAAGTGGGGCCTAACTGTGACTGAAATGACAACACAACGCTAGCTGTCAGTTAGGGCCGAAGAACCTCGAGCGGTCACTCAGCTGTTTATTTATACCTGGGGGCTTGCCCCGCCCCCAAGGTGCATGCGTGCGTGCGTGCGTATGTGTATGGGCCGGGTGGCTCCATTACTACATCGGTCACTATGATGGAATTGTTCAAAGTGCCGTCCCACTGCATAGCTCGCGTCTTTGTTTGTTATTGTGCGCATATGCTCAAGGATACACTTCTTTGCTGGATTAATAGTGCTACCAATGTAGTGTTTCTGACATGGACATTCTAAACAATTTACCACATATTCTGAGTTACAATTAAGAAACTTTTTAATTATTCTGGTAGGTCTAGGATCCCCTGGCCTTCCCATGTAAGTAGTGTTTTTTTGCTGAATTTACAAGCCTTGCAAAGTAAACACGGTTAGAATCCCAGGACATTGATTTTGTTTCTTGTTGTCATTATGGGATCAAAATGGCTATGTGTCAAATGGTCACTCAGAGATTGGCAACGTTTATATGTTATTAAAGGATGAGACAATAAATTATGTTTTAAGGTATTATCCGTCTGTAAAATATTCCAATTTATCTGGAAAATATGCACCATAGCACTAGATCTGCTATTGTAATTTGTGATCATTCTCACATTGTTTTCCTGAGCACCAGATATTTTTGTTTTGGCCACCAATAGATTCCTTTGATCCAGTTTGTCAATTTTCATTTCTGCCTGTTTTAGAATAGATTTACTATATCACGTCTTTTGAATCTTTCTATTGCAGCATCTTGTGCTGTTTCAAAATCTCTTTGAGTGGAACAATTGCGTTTAATACGCAATAGCTCCCCAAACGGGATATTCCTAATCACGCTTCTAGGGTGATAGCTGGCTGCGCGTATTATCGCATTGCCAGCGGTTGGTTTTCGAAAGAGTCTGGTTTGCAAAGTGTTGTTCTCGATGAAAACTTCCAGATCTAAGTAATTTACCGAGACCCCACTGATTTGGCCCATTAATTCCAAATTTAACCTATTGTTGTTCAGAGAGGATATATACTCCTCAGCCAAGGAGTACCTTCCCCTCCAGACAACAAATAGGTCGTCAATATACCTGACCCATAGAATAATGCTGTCCAGCCAAGGTTCATTTACCTCCCCCCAGGCCATGTGCTTCTCCCACCGGCCCACGAATAAATTCGCATAGCTTGGGGCGAAGCACATGCCCATGGTGGTACTGCGTTGTTGCTGATACAATTTGCCAGAGAATAAAAACATATTGTTGTGCAGACAAAAATTAATCATTTACAAAAGCATGGTGTTGTGTGCGTGAAGTTTTGGGGCCCTTTTGTTGTAAAAGCATTTAACCGCTTTCAAGCCATCTTGGTGGCGAATGCAGTTATAAAAGCTTGAAATGTCAAGTGTAATTAAAAGCAAATCAAGCTCCCACACAATACCCTCCGTCTGCCGGAAGAAGTCTTGAGTATCTCTGACATATGATGCCAGATCTTTGACTAGTGGGCTTAGGAAAGAATCTATATGCAATGAAGTATTTTCTAAGAGACTATTGATTGAGCCACAATGGGCCTACCAGGAGGGTTAACAAGATCCTTATGGATTTTAGGTAAGTAGTAGGATGTTGGGAGAACCGGTGATTCACAATATAAAAACAAGAATTCTTCTTGATTTAACATCCCCTCATCCCTCCACCCTGCTAAAAAAGTATGATCATTCTTTACACAGTTTAAATAGTCTGTTCTATTAATAACTGTGTAACATTCTGTATCTCCAAGTTATCTCAAAGCCTCTTTCAAATATTGCTCTTTATTAAACCCAACAATATTGCCTCCTTTATCTGAGGGCTTAATCTCCAGTGTCAAGTCCGTTTTTAGTGTCTTAATTGCTTCCCATTGTTTGCTTGGCATGTTATAGTCATTTCTTGGATTTGTTTTTGTTAATTCTTTCAAATCTTTGAGGATTGCTTCGCTAAAGACATCAATGGTATCAAAGGGAACTTGTGGCATAATTTTTGATTTACTTTTAAAATGACTTTTGCCCCGTGTTTGTTCAATATTTGTATCTTCCGTTTACGTTCTTAAAATTAGTCCTTCTGAACCATCCATTTCTGAATTTTGCAATAAAAGCGTTTCTAAGTCTTGGCTGCTCAGTTGGTCCAAAACGTTCTCCTCAGTACTTGGTTCCTCTATAGATCCATCTCTTTTTGGATGTAAGATGAAGATTTTTAGTAACTTTAACTAAAAAAAAAAAATATATATATATATATATATATATATATATATATATATATATATATATATATGATCCTTACAAATCGTTAATATTAACAAAAAATGACGGCACTCCAAAGTCTCTCGTCCAAGTGCAAATTTTATTTGGCAGATCCCCTGCCCCCTTGACAAACGCGTTTCACCACTCGGGCTTCGTCAGTGTCAACCAGATTAGAGTGTAAAACACCATTTTATCCCCACCTTCCCCTCAATATAGAAAGAGGACTAAAAGATTATTTAGCTTTAGGCAGCGGCCATCTTACAATAAATGACAATACATTGCATGTTATTGATAAAAATTCCACAGGGCGGATAAAGTGGTGTGTTTAAAGTGCTCGTGCAATTAAAAACATTAGAATAACTAAAATAGCAATTCGACAGTTCAATTAATCGCATATATACATTTTCTCATGGGGACAAAGGGGAGAAGAGAAGATTTATATAATTACTGTATTCATCCTCATTAAAGATTAGTCATGTGTGTATTTGTGTATTTACACATTTTAACAATATGTATGTGAAACAAAATGTCAAGCATTTTATTTGTCAATGTTGTACACCATCCCCGTTGTTTTGTCCCTTAGTATGTGCATATGATTATGCGATCATGTTCTCTTGCCCTGTATGGGCATTAATATATTTCTTACACTAATCCCTGTTTCGCTGTTTCGCCTTGTATGGGCAAGTGTTTCCCTATAGTCATGTTGTTGACAATTTACATGTCTTTAGAAAAGAGAGAAAATATGAGATGATAGTGACCATATATGTCTCCGCGTTTCCATCATTCTCCCCTATCCTCCGGGTTTCTTTGTTTTACATTAACGGAGGTTTTTTGTGGCATCACTCATTCTTACTGGCCAAGCATCTTTTTCTTTCTTATGCCCTTCATAAGTAGGCCTAATCCAAGTGCACCCATAATTCCTTGTCGTTGTTTAAACCTCTCGGCTGCATACTTTGGAGGTCAATAATATACCTAGATTCCAATGCTCTCAAAGATCGTACTTTGTCGCCTCCACATTCCTTTCTATCTAGTTGGTCAATAAGAAAGAATGACAATAGGTCCCTATTGCTATTGTGGTGCGTTTCAAAGTGGCGCGCCACGGAGTCATTTTTATCCCTGTTAGTTATGGCACGCATGTGCTGCAGGATACGCTTTTTTGCCGAGTTGATCGTACTCCCGATGTATCTCTTGGAGCACGGGCATTCCAGGCAATAGATCACATACTTTGAGTTACAGTTGAGTAGTTTTGTGATCGTTCTCACGGGGCGTGGATCATTAGATCTTCCATCGTACTTGGTCCGTTTCTTACTATACTTGCACGCCTTACAGTGCATGCAGGGATAGAAGCCACATGCAGATTTTTTATTTGAAGTTTTAGGGGAGTCTACATAGTGACTGTTGGTCAAATGGTCACTTAAAGGCTTGCATCGTCTATAAGTTACAGAAGGTCTGGGGGGTAGCATCTTCCTCATCACCGGATCCGTTTTCAGGATATGCCAGTTCCTGTTAAATATCATTACCAACTCACTAGATCTCATATTGTAAGTGGTTATCATTCTAGTTGTTCCCTCCGTTTCTACATCCTTGACTTTAGTTTTCATTAGATCTTTTCTTTCAAGGAGGTCAGCTCTATTTACTGCACTCGTTAGTGATGCTCTTGAGTACCCTCTGTCTTGAAATCTGCACACAGCTTCATCCCTGGCCTGTGAGAAATCTTTCAAATCAGAACAATTTCTCTTTAGGCGGAGTAATTCCCCAAAGGGGATGTTTCTTATCATACTCCTCGGATGATGGCTTCCCGCATGCAATAAGATATTGCCCGCTGTGGGTTTCCGATATAATTTTGTATGTAAAGAGCTTCCTCTCACGAAGACCTCTAGGTCAAGATAGTACACAGATGTATCGCTGATAGTGCTGGTAAATCTCAGGTTGAGATGATTGTCATTCAGCACCGCAACGTACTCCTCAGCCGAGGATCTGTCGCCTCGCCAGACGACAAACAAGTCATCTATATATCTTGCCCAGATCATAATGTGGTCCAGCCATTTTTCATTGTTCCCCCCCAGGCCACGTGCTTCTCCCACCAGCCCACGAACAAGTTCGCGTAGCTGGGGGTGAAGCACGTGCCCATGGCGGTCCCCCTGATCTGTCTGTACATGTTTTCTGCAAATAAAAATATGTTATTGTTAAGGCAGAACTCCGCCATCTGCAGGAGCATACAGTTGTATTGGTGATATTTGATGTCCTTCGTACCAAGGAACCATTTCATTGCCGAGACACCGTCCTGATGGTCAATACATGTGTATGGATTAGCGACATCGAGGGTAATCATGAGCATATCTGGTTCCCACTCGATGCCGTCAATCAACCTTATAAAATCTTGGGTGTCCCTTACATAGGAAGGTAGATCTCTTACGAAGGGGGCCAGGTTGGTGTCTATAAACCTGGAAGTGTTCTCCAGAAGGCTTCCTATCGAGGAGACAATGGGTCTCCCCGGTGGATTCTTAGTGTCTTTGTGTACCTTCGGCAGGTGGTAAAATGTGGGAATTACTGGATATTCACAATGTAAATACTCATATTCGCTTTTATTCAGCATTCCCTCATCCCTCCACCCCTCCAGTAAGCCATGGTAGTCAATTGTGCACTTTGAAAAATCTTTTCGTTTAATGATAGTATAACAGTTCTTAAAAAAAAAATATATATATATATATATATATATATATATATATATATATATATATATATATATATATATATATATATATATATATTAGTTGTTTGCCTTTTTATACGAGGAAAAAATATTTCGTATTTTTTCTATGTTTATATTGCATTCATTTGTCATCCAATGAAAATGTTGTATTCACTAGCACTTGCACTTTAAAAATCTGCCACCGCCTCCTCAGGCGCCATGTGACCAAGGCCTCTTGCAGGCCGAAACGTTATGCTGTCTGTTGCTGAATAAATCAACTCACAGAAAAATTTGGGTCTCCTGTTTCTTGGTGGTGCAGTGGTTGGAAATCGAGTCCGTTTGCTGCTGACTACTGGTGAAACTTGTGTTCATTTGTTAGCCGGTTGAGTGCTTCTCCGGCGCGGTGAGACCCCTCCTTCTGAAAAGTGGCTATACGGCAGGAAGTCGTGACCCCTGGTGCACCGGAGGTCGTTTGTTTCTCCTGTTAGGGAGAGACCGTGTGAGCCCCTAGACGCCCGGCGAGTCGGTTCATCTGGAAGCGGATCCGGCGTGGTGAGACGGCTGTCTCAGACCGCGCTGTGTCATCCCTGCAGCTCTGCGCAGTTTTGGGAAACGTCCCGTGAAGGAGTTCTTTCTACGTTTGACGGCGAGAGATATTTATCGACGAGCCTAATAACAGTGAGTAACGCACCATTGCGTTTAAAAACGAATCTTCATTTAACGCAACATGTCAGCAGGCGCAAGGAAAAAGAGGGAGGTGGTTGCCCTCGATGTCTTTGATGATTCCCCGGCTGGGGGGTCTCAAGCGGCGGGTTCTTTGGGACCAACACCGGAAGATTGCCTTTCTCTCCGCGGGAAATTCAAACGGCTGGAGAAATTAACCAAACGCGAACGAGCTAAGTGGTGGGAACATCGCTCCCTAAGCAGGTATCTGGAGGTCGATCGTATACCTAGGGGGCTAAGAGTCATGCTGGCCCCCAATTATGACCAACCAGACCCTGAGATGCTTGGGGAGTGGGCCGAGTTAAATTTAGGTCATTCTAAAAGACTGGTTGAAGTTCTTGTGCGCTATGCTGAATCTGATCGCAAGAAAATAAAAATTCAAATTGAAGAACTAAATGCTGAAATAGAAGCAATGGGCGCAGACACTGCTCCTGAGTGCAAAAAATTACGGGAGGAAATGTTGGCCCGTGTACAAAAGGAGGAAAATACCATCATCAAGAGAAAACAATTAAAATTTCAGCGCAATAAAAATGACTATCTTGAGGGGCGCATCTTTACATTTGCGCGAAAGTACGACGCTATGAAAGTTGCTCAGCCTCCCACTGCTCGCAATGCGCCTTCTGCGAGTGATGTTCGGAGATCAACATCCCCTGCCAGTTCTTCAAATGCAGACCTTAGCTCTAATATGGATAGCGGGTCGGAATCGGATGCTAGCAGAATCAGACCCGGGTTGGGGTTTACCCGGCTTACCCTGGCACAAGAATTGGAATGTGTGCGCCTGGACAGGCGCGACACACTGCGGCCCAGGGTGAAACAATAAGCTACAAAAGCCCCAACACAAAACGGAGAGAGCGGCGCAAAACAAATGCAAGGCGCCAAACCAAAGCGCAGAAACTACAACAGACAGTGGAACAAAAAGAAACAGCAGTGAGCGTGCATAAGGACACAAATCTCTCTGTGATTAATCTCACACCTATGACATTATCGACTACGGAATTGAAGACTCTTTCATTAGGTTTGTCATTTTGTCCCCCTAGGAATTTCAACTACGCGGACACCCGCATTGATTTGTTTAAATTCACGCGTAAACTAAAATTGAGAAAACATTTTGCGCACGATAAATCATCTAAAGGGACAGTGAGAATTGATAAATGCATAACCAGCCCAGCCCTGGTAGCGAATGATATGCCACTGCTACAAGATTTGGAGGGACTGAGGTCAGAATATTCTCTGTCACAGGGAGGTGTAAGTCAACCTGCACAGCATACTGGAGGTCTCACAAATTTAAAAAAATGTTCCACGTTCACACCACATATGTTGCATGACAATATAGACATATTTCACGAAGCAACTGTCCGGGACATCAAGGTCCTTTATGAAAAGACACTCAAGAATAACAAATACAAATACAGGCATAACCGCAGGTATACTGATTTAGTTGCCAAGATACAGAAATGTGGTAATGTTATTGTACGTCAATCGGACAAAGGGGGCAACATTGTCTTGTGGTCAAGAGACCTCTATGTGGAGGAGGCACTAATACAACTCAATGATGCTACTTGCTATAGACATTGCGATGTGGGCTCTGTCAGGAAGTCTCAAAAACTTTTTATTCATTACTGATGGGGTGGAGATCATCGGGTCTCATCAGCATGGACGAATTAAAATTCCTGAAGAATGAGCATCCCATCCCGCCCGTCCTATATTTGATTCCAAAAGTCCACAAGAACCCAAATAAGCCCCCTGGAAGACCCATTATTTCTGCATGTGGGGGGCTTCTGGAAAAGACTACTGTTTATGTGGACTCATTTTTGCAGGAATTTGTGTGTGGGCTCCCCTCGTACATCCAGGATTCCAGTGATTTTCTAAGGAAAATCAATGAATTAGTATGGGATGCAGAATATCTGCTAATTACTCTTGACGTTACAGCGTTATACACGAGTATTGTGCATGCTGATGGATTGAGGGCTACTGCATACTATTTAGGACAACGTCCGATTGAATTTGTAGAACACAATAAGATGCTACTGTCAATGATGAGTTTCTGCCTAAACAACAACTTCTTTATGTTTAACAAACAGCATTACCAACAGGTCAGGGGAGTAGCCATGGGGGCCTGTTTCTCTCCCAGTTATGCCTGTATTCATATGGGATACTGGGAGAAACAGGTCCTCTTTGGTGAACACTCAGCAATTTGCAGAGACCATATCGTTCGATGGTACAGATACATCGACAATGTATTTCTGATCTGGCATGGTACACAGGCACAGGCAGAACAGTTCATTGACAAGTTAAACACTAACAACTACAACTTGGCATTTACTTCTAATGTCAGTGCATGCCAGGCAACTTTTTTGGATGTCTCAATTGAGATTACCAATGGCTGCCTGGAAACAGCATTGTTTAGAAAGCCTACTGCAGGTAACACTGTATTGCACGCGAGGAGCCACCATCCGCCACATCTGATCAGGAGTATCCCCTACGGGGAAATGCTCAGGATCAGAAGGGTTTGTAGTACAGAGGCACAGTGTAATGCAGCACAACAGGCCAGTGAACAAAGGTTTCTGGCTAGAGGGTATAGCGAGAATATAGTGGCGGCTGCCATACGTAAAGCTAATGCCCTCCCTCGTGCAACAGCACTATTACCTAAAAAATCCCAGTGTCCAACGCTTATGTCCACGCAGCAACCTATCAGACTAATATGGTCATTTAATAGCCAACATGGGGCAATAAGAAAAATAATGAATAAACATTGGGATCTGGTGAGATGTGATCCCGTGATAGGTGAACTAATGCCGAGGAAGCCAGCAATCACGTACAGGAGGGCATTTTCCTTACAGGATGCTTTGGTTAAATCTAGCCCAGAACTGGAACCATCCAAAGATTGGCTGGCGAGCAGTAGGGGTTTTAGGAAATGCTCTACATGCAAAGCTTGTTCACATGGGGTCAATACAACCGAATATCTTACCCCTTTCTCAGAAGTCCCATGCAAAATAAACAAAAAACTAACATGCAAAAGTGAATTTGCAGTTTATGTGTTGGAGTGCCCGTGTGGGTTAAGATATGTGGGCAGCTCTAAACTGCAAGTCCACAAACGTGTACTCCAACACCTAAGGGCTATCAATAATAATGACTCTGCTTACCCTGTGGCTAGACACTTTAAGGAATATCACAATAACAACAGTGCTGTCCTGAAGTACTATGCCATCGACTCAGTGGGTCCCCTCAGAAGAGGATGTGATAGGGATGCTGCGCTTAGATCTTTGGAAACAAGATACATCTTAGAGTTGGACAGTAAAGTCCCGCATGGACCTAATGCCTCAGAAGATTTTTATACCTGTCTCTGAGGGATAGACTCCATTGGATCTAGTGGGGTTGCAGTAACCTGCCAAATATCACCTTGTAAATAATATGATATTCAGACATACAGTATGTATCCTGTGGGGTTTGGTATATCTGTTTCCCGTATGTATACTATCAGAACAACTTGAGTGTAAAATCGCCACGTTTAGTGTTTGGAGGTCAGACTGGGACCAGTCTGATTTTATTTCCATTCCCAAATAGAAATTGATGTATTGTTTATAGATATAAATTTTACATTTTACAAAAAGGTTTTTTTAAAATCTATGTTGGGTCATAGTTTTAAATGTGATATAAAAAGCAAGTTCTTTAAAATAGAATAACCAGTATGTGGTAGGTGCTTTCAGTGATGATATTATTCATCGATCACATACGCTATTTTTAAATATTCACATCACCAGACATCGCTCGCACTTTTATTTATATTTTTTTCACTTATTTATTTGGTGTCATAAAATAGGATGCAATACTACAAAACTGGGCATATACACAATGTAGTTGGAGTTGCATTATTACGGGCTGGTTACTAAATATGATAATGATTGACTGTTTCAACAATTTATATCGCACTATATAGGTTGTATATTGTCAACAGTAAGGATTTTAATTCATTCTTTTAATTATAAAGAATTGGATTTCAGGCCGGCGGGTAGGACATGTCGTGTGTATTGGTATATTCTATATATATATTTTTATGTGGATAATATAACTATAGCTAAAAGTACTATTCTTTGCTATTTTTTGCAACCTATGTTACTTTTGTAACCAAATTTGGTTTTGACATATGCCCACAGACAAAAATCTGACATTTGATTTGTAATAATTTGTCCTGTATATGCTTTCTCATCATTTGTGGATTTATCCTATTAGTTGTTTGCCTTTTTATACGAGAAAAAAATATTTAGTATTTTTTGTTTATATTGCATTCATTTGTCATCCAATGAAAATGTTGTATTCACTAGCACTTGCACTTTAAAAATCTGCCACCGCCTCCTCAGGCGCCATGTGACCAAGGCCTTTTGCAGGCCGAAACGTTATGCTGTCTGTTGCAGAATAAATCAACTCACAGAAAAATTTGGGTCTCCTGTTTCTTGGTGGTGCAGTGGTTGGAAATCGAGTCCGTTTGCTGCTGACTACTGGTGGAACTCGTGTTCATATATATATATATATATATATTACCTACTGGCGGTCGCCAGTAGGTAGTTATAGTTAGGATTGATTTCCATAGGGAAATTGCAACATTCTATTGGGAATAACTTTGGCGCCGGTTGAGGAATCTGCCTGAATTTTTCAGCAACTTTGCCTCGCGGCGCTCCGCTCCTTCCCTGATAGTTTGGGGGGGATCCGTCAAGTGGGGGCCGAGATAAAAGGGGGGTCCCAAAACTTGTTTTCCCCATGTTAATTTCCATAGGGCGGTCGGTCGCACTTTTAGCTCGAACGGCTGAATGGATTTTTACCAAACTTGGCAAAATTGTAGGGACTGGTAGCCCGATGTGCCTTTGCTATGTCTCAAGATATGTCAAGTCAAGTCAAGTCAAAAACCACTTTATTCGATTTAGTTAAAAATCATAAAAGCATACTACAATCAATATAAAAGGGCAATTCAGATTCATAGTACAATGCATAAAGTATTAGCAAAAATATATACAATTTAAAAATAGTTATAGCAATGATGTACACAATTTAAAAAACAAACAATTAAAAAAACAGTTAAAAAAAACATATTCCATCCTATAAAGCGAACCACCTACTATATATTTACAGTCGCCTCCTCCTAATCCTAGCAGCAGCAACAAGATAGTTAGCCACGCTAAACATGACTAGAGGTGAATCCAACATTTGGAGATATAGGAGGGCAGGTTTTGCCTGGTGGAATGCTTTGTCCTTCAATAAAGGCACCAGGTATTTCTGTCTTGGCGTAATATAAAAATGGCAGAACAGCATTAGGTGCATATTATCTTGCTGAGAAAAATTGTCACAGTTGCACACAGGTGCATCCTCCTGCTTAAACCAGCCTTGCCTGTCACAAAGAACCATATAAATCTGGTCAAAACGAAATTTTATCAGAAGCCACCTATGAAAAGGGATGTTAACTATGGCAAGATACGGTTGTATAGCCAGGCAAGTAATGGTCAGAAAGTGGGCTCTGCCGTGGGCTTTGTGAGTTGACATTCCTCTCTCTCCAAATTTTTCAGTTTGGAGAAGTTAAGCTTGACCCACTCAAGGTCAGATTTTTTTAAACCCAAAGGGACGGAGAAGATCTCGGGGCGCCCGAGTTCCAAAGAACACTTATGAATGTAAGACAGCCAAGGAATATCTGCAAATCTGTCCAAATGTAGACAGTCCATCAATATTTTGTGATTTAGACCTAGGTTTACATTAGTCCAGGTCCTAATCCATAAAAGAATAGGTGCCATTGCAAGAATGTCGGTAATGTAACCTAGGCCAAGCTCCTAATGTATAGAAAACGTGGCTGTCGATTGAGGGAGCCCTAGTATGGATCGAAGGACCTTATTCTCCTCCCTTTGAATGGTTTTACTATTAACATAGCCCCACCAGCCTGAACCATACCTGGCTATTGCCACAGTTTTTGCTCTATACAGGCTCAATAATGCACCAGTAGGCTTCCCACCAAGTCTCCTGGAGAAACTTAAAATTGCGTTTGCCGAGCTCCTAACCGCTTTAGTTTTGGCTGTAATTTGGGGGACCCAGCTGCCCTTTATATCATAAATTACACCAAGATAGGTAAAAATGTTGACATTAGTGATAACTTCACCATTAGAGTAGAAGGGTTTGGTATTATTTTTCGCAACCCCAAAAGCCATATCATGAGATTTGGAGTTGTTTACCACTAAGTCGAGAGAAGACATAAATTCACTAAAAGCATTTAAAAGTCTCTTTAGTCCTAAGTGTGTCCGGGCTATCAAGGCGGCATCATCCGCGTACAGGAGAACAGGAATGCGATTATCCCCTGCACGCGGTATATCCAAAGTGACAGTTAAAAGATTTTTCTCCAATGAGTTTATATAAAGAGTGAACAGCAGGGGAGCAAGGATGCAACCCTGCCGAACACCCCTGCACGATTTAAACCAGGCTGTGCGGTTTCCTTCTTGGTCCATTCTAATTGAGGCCTTTAAGTCTTTGTGAAGTTCAGCCAGGTAGTACACAAGAGGCGGATCAAGACCCAGTTTTAACAGCATGTTCCACAGCCGCGCTCTGTTAACTAAATCAAATGCCGTGGACAGGTCCATAAAGGCAACAAAAATTGACCCCTTTTTAGCAGTAGAATATTTTGAGATTAGCAAGTGAAGATTTAGACATTGGTCCTCTGTGCCTCTACCTGAGCGGAACCCATATTGAGCATCTGTTAAAATGGCATTTTCCATGGTCCAGTTACTAATTTTTGCCAATAAAACTTTGCCCAAGACCTTCATAGAGAAATCCAACAAGGATATAGGTCGGAAACACTTAGGATCACTTCTTTGGCCCTTTTTAAAAATAGGGACTATTATTGAACAGGCCCAAGTTTTTGGGAATCCCCCCTCAGATACGCAATTAAAAACATTGACTAAAATCTCTGCCCACATCCCTGGGTTGAGTTTATAGAGATCGAGAGGAACCCCGTCTGGGCCAGGGGCTTTATTACCAGCAGAGCCTTTAATTGCAACCTCCACTTCAGATTTACTAAATTTGAGCTTGGGAATGGAGGCTGGGAAACTAGGCATAGAAAATGTCTCAACCATATCATTTGACCCATAAATATTAGAAAAGTGTTTAATCCACTCTGCTTCAGAGATGTTAACTTCAAGGTCTGTATTGTTTGTTTGGGAAAATAAAGGGTTATTAATTATGGACCAGAATTTGGAGCTTTGTTTAAGGGTGGTAGAATCCATCAAAGAGTCCCAAGCTTCCTCTTTAATGGTCTTTTTCCGGGTCTTGACCGCCACTGCATATTTTTTCCTCAGTTGAGCCACCAGTTGTTTATCCTTGGGAGAATGTTTAAGGGCTTTCATCAAAGCTGAGTGTGCTTTGGAACAAGTATGATCGAACCAGCCAAAAGCTAGGGCTGGTCCCCTCCTTGGTCTGGCTGTTAACTCTTCTTCCACTCTGGAACAAATAGCCTCAAAGGCGCTAACCACCTCCTTCCCCCCCCTATCTAAATCCCTACATATTGCAAGTTCAATGGCCATATTTTGCTCAATTAAGCCTAAAAAGTCCTCCGGGCAGACTTTGCACCATTTAAGACGCCTTCCTCGGTCCTTACTCCTTACATCTGTTATAGCGGTGGCCCTCAAGGCCACTTTACTCAGGCCAAAGGAAATGTCTAAAACTAGCGACACCGGGTTGTGGTCACTAAACCCACTTACAATGGCATTGTAAAACAAAACATAACGCAGGAAACCCGGGGACAGAAAAATGTAATCGATGATCGATTCACTCCCCCTTGCATTATATGTGGCCACACGATCTTTCAAGTCTGCAAACCCAGGTTCAAATAAGTCGTTGGAGGATAACAAATTTTCCATTGCCACACCCTTTGGGCTATGCTCGAAATGTGGCAAAGTTGTATGATCTGGGCCCGTATCATCTACAATATGACAATGTAGCCCACACAGATGAACATTAAAATCTCCCATCAATATAAATTGAACAAAAGTGGTTTGTTTTGACATATAATTATTTAAAAAAGAAGACAATCCTTCTAAAACAAAATTAGCGGGACCCCCCTGTATGTGCTCCAGAGGATTTTGAGTAATTTAGGTTAAAAAAAAATTATATATCTATGGCAGCGCCCCAGTACGCGCACCGGGGAGCGCTCCGGGCGCGCCACGCGACTTGCGCACGGAAAACTGATTGGCTCTCGGGTGTCTGTAAACATTCGAAACAGTCCGCAGTGGCCGCCATCTTGTGTCTCGGTAGGATCGAGACACAAGAGGTGGCAAAAAACAAAGGGGGAAATGACCAAAAGGGGGCAGGGTACACCCCCCCTGACCCCCTAGGTTTGATGTGGGGGCCATAAAAGGGTCCCGCGGGACAAAAAAAAAGTAATTTTTTTTTCGATTTTCGCGGGGGGAGCGCCCGGTACGCGCACCGGGGAGCTTACCGGGGAGCGTACCATGGGGAAAAACAGTGAAAAAAATTATATAATCATAATAATAAATAATAAAATAATCATTTTGAGTGATCAGAGGTAGGGTAGCTCTGAAAAGAGCTTTTGGGTTCCGTGGCTGTTGTAGGTACCTACAAGTACGTCCCACACACACCCACATGCACACAACCCCACACCCCCACACCCACACACTCCCCATACACACCTCACACACGCACACATCCACACACACCCAAACACCCCACACCGACACCTTACACATCCACAACCACACCCACACATCACACACACACTCACACACACACCTCACCCCCCAACACACATACACGCACACACAGATACCTCACAGACACACCTCACACATCCCACACACACACACACACGCACACCTCACTGACACACCCACACATCCCACACATACACACACATCCTACACACATACCCCCCACACCCACACACACCCCACACACACCTCACACACCCACACCCCCACCTACACCCAAACACCCCACACACCCACACATACACCTTACACACCCACACCCACATACCCCACACACCTACACACACCTATACATCTCATCCCCCCTCAGAAATACACACACACACACACACCTCACAGACACACCCCACACATCCCCCACACACACCTCCCCGCCCCATACATGGGAAAAACTCAGTGAAACACTAAAATAATAATATAAAGTGCTTAGAGGTAGGGTAGCTCTGAATAGAGTTGTTGTGTTGTTTGGGTGTTTTAAGTACCAACATGTAGGTACCAATGCTGAGTCTTAAATTTAATGTACACCATTTCCTCTGTAGATAATTTGCATGTTGTTACAGAAGTTATTGTGGTATATGGAATCCATATCATAGTCTGTCAGGAAAGCAGAAACAACATGGAGGTAGGAAATGAAAAAGAGATGTCAAATACACATTGGAGATAATATATTGGGAGAAAGGAAGTATCTATGAGCAAAATTACTATGTAACATAACAAAGTTGCACAGTATACTATAAGTCTGACTTGTGACTTTACATTATAATCAATTTGGTACTAGTTTAAGAATTACATATAAAAATGAATAATGTCTCAAACAATTTTAGAATTATTAAATATAAATTTATTTTTCAGATTCTTTTTCCAAATTAAACATAACTTCTATCATTTGACTGTCAGAAATGTCCTCATTTTGAATGAGCAAATCCACTGATTCTACACATTGTAGTAGTCCCTTGATTCATCCATGAATTCCAAGTTATCATTGGGTTCTAGAATTTCTTCATTGTTGCTCTCTAGGACAATTTCAAAGGAAATGTTTTGTTGTCCTTCCATTTTCGTGCTGAAATTTGCATAAAAAATAAATATATCAGTAGAGATAGGACACTGTTGGGTTTAAGTTCAGACAGGTTATTTTGGATTTTTTAACAGTGAATTTATCTTTGGGCAGTGTATGGTAACAGAATGGAAGTAGAAATATAAAAAAGTGTATGTGATGAAGCATAAGTAAATTCATAATTATACAAGACAAGCCTAAATCCATCCATAACTATAACAGAGAAGTCTATCTCAATCTATAACTATTACAGAGGGATAGTATATAATTATCAGAAAAAGTTTTCCAAATGAACTTAAAGTGCACAACATACTTAAGTTTTCAAAATAACAACTTACCTTTCAAAAAGAAGTTGAAGTTGTCAGTGAAAATGCTATTGAAATGTACTTCAGGAAGTAGTAGTCAAAATGGCTGTGTTTCCCTCTCTTTATATATATTCAGGTACATAACCAATCAAATGTCATGAAATAATAGTAGAAAATGAAAGTAACTTTTTAATTGGTTGTCAATTCTAATACTTCAGATGTGTTTTTGTGAAGTAATTTACCTCAGGATATTTAGAGAGGTCTACAGGCTAAATGGCTCAATGGAATTCCACCAAATTTGGGAAAATGGTAGGGATTGGTATGTAGTATGAGCTAATGTATATTTGGTGAAAGTGTCTCCAGTGGTTTTAATGTAAATTAACTTTTCACATTTTTGGGAGCGCTTCCCGGTGCGCGCCCCGGTACGCGTACCGGCAGCGCTACGGGAGTCCTCCATTTTGTGTTTCGGTAGATTTGAGACAGAAAATGGAGGACAAACAACGTTGGAAAAGGGTATAAGGGGGCACGGTAGGCACTCCCTGACCCCCTAGGTTTTCTGAGGGGAAGTTAGGAGGCCCATATAGACCAAAAAAAATATATATTTTTTTACATTTTCGCGTGTGGAGCGCCCGGTACGCGCACGGGGAAGCGTACCGGGGAGCGTACTTTGGTGAAAAATAGTGAAAAAAGTTAGAAAAAGATAATCATTTGGAGTGATCAGAGGTAGGGTAGCTCAGAAAAGAGCTTTTGGGTTCTGTGGCTGATTTAGGTACCTACAAGTAGGTACCAATGCACAGTCTTAAATTCAGGAGGAATATTCTATTCCCCTCATCTGAGAAGTGCACACCATCTCCTCTGTAGATATCTTGCATGTTGTAACGCAAGTTGTTATTGAACCCATTCCATAGTCTCTCATGTAAGCAGAAACAGATTTATTCACATGTTTCCGTGCTTTCTCAAATTGTGGACAAAATTGGTTGGACCAGTTCCATTTCTGTCTTTGGCAAATATTGGAAAATACCAAGGCAGTTTGAGGAAAAAGTGCCATCAATTGTTCAAAGGTGTCCTTTAAAAGCATTTCCAGACCTACCCCAGTCAAAGTGCCTAAGTCATTTCCACCACAGTGCAGAATTATGAGGTTAGGGTGTGGCAAATGCAAAAAGGTTTTCACCAATGGAATCAATTGGTGACATCT
Source organism: Lissotriton helveticus (assembly GCF_964261635.1). Taxonomy (NCBI): domain Eukaryota; kingdom Metazoa; phylum Chordata; class Amphibia; order Caudata; family Salamandridae; genus Lissotriton; species Lissotriton helveticus. The sequence continues at coordinate 1,380,027,846 of NC_136059.1, forward strand.
CAATCCTCTCTGGCCAATCCATTTAATGTTCACATTTTGTAAATCAAGGTTGTGAAAATTTCTGGTAGCGGCATACCTTTGAGCCCAGTGGATATAGCTATGTCCAATAATCCAGACAGAATACATGGTGAGAGGAGAATCTGGTGCAGTCAGATGAAGTGTGGGAAAGAAATGGCAGTTGGAACAATAGGAGTTTGCAAAAAAAAACTGTAGACTTTCAGTGCTCTTGAATCACAAGCAATGATTGGTAGATTGAGATAGTTGAAAACTGAAAGTTAGGGTGCATGGTTGTGTTCTGTGTAAGAAGTAATTTGAATGGTTAAAAAAAAGTCATTTAAAGAAACATTGCACCAGATAAGCTGGTGTATTCGCAGGTCAAACATCCTTGCTGAGGTGATTTGCAACATTGTAGAATAAACTTTTAAACCTGAGAGCTCAGTGAGGAGGGAGTTGCTATGGTAACAGGTAGAAAGGGCTGAGGGGGGGAAGGGTGTTGGTTTGAAAATACAGAGGGAAGAGTTTTGATTGGTTACCATGAGCAATATGTGTGTAGAATTAGAGGTTTTCTGTGCCATTAAGGTTTGCAGTGCCTGGAGAACATACCTTTTGCTCTGCTAAAGAAATATTGGTGTGTGTATCTGACACTGTTCTGAATCTCCTAAAGCATTTGTAAAGGTGAGTTATGATTCATTTAATATACATAGAGACTTGTATACTCTATGGAGAAGATTTGGAAGCAAATTGTGGTTTTGTAATGTTGCTTTGTGTCATGCTTTTTGATAATGCTTGGTTAAAAGTTTTTACTGCATAGAGGAATTGTATTTTGTAAAATTGTGAAGTTTTTGTAGTGACATGGAATGCTTGTACATAGGACCTGTGCTGTGTTTCTTAAATGTGATATCAAAAACGATTTTGGGAAAAATGAATGGCTTTTACATTTTTTAAAAGGAATAAAGAATGTGTGCATGTTTAAAGAAATAAATTTGACTCTTTACAATGATGTTACCTGTGTTAACTCAGTGTAGGAAGCATATTGAGTTTGTTTGCATAGAGGAATTGTATTTTGTAAAATAGTGAGGTTTCAATAATGACATGGAATGCTTGTACATAGGACCTGTGCTGTGTTTCCTAAATGTGATGTCAAAAACGATTTTGGGGAAATTGAATGGCTTTTACATTTTTGAGTATAATGTGGCGCAGAGGTTTAAAAAGTGACGCATCTACCTACATGCGTCACTTTTTAAATATGGCGCAAAAAGGTACATGTTTTGGCTTTCCTGGGGAACGTAGGTGGTGAGGCTTGTGTCTAAGAGTGCAGTGGACTAGGCTTCATGAAGCCTATCCCCGACTGCACTCTTAGACACAGGCGTCAATTTGACTCTTTACAATGATGTTACCTGTGTTAACTCAGTGTAGGAAGCATATTGAGTTTGTTTGCATAGAGGAATTGTATTTTGTAAAATAGTGAGGTTTCAGTAATGACATGGAATGCTTGTACATGGGACCTGTGCTGTGTTTCCTAAATGTGATGTCAAAAACGATTTTGGGGAAAATGAATGGCTTTTACATTTTTGAGTATAATGTGGCGCAGAGGTTTAAAAAGTGACGCATCTACCACATGCGTCACTTTTTAAATATGGCGCAAAAAGGTACATGTTTTATGCCGCCGATGCGTCACAAAAAGTGACGCATCAGCAGTGCAAAACTGACGCAGGGCCTCATAAATGAGGTTCTTTTTTTTTTGCACACTACTCCAGTTTAGTCCTGTCCACTGCACTCTTGGACACAAGCCTCACCTTTTGTGCTCCCCTGGACAGTCTTCATCTCATCTGCACTCCTGCTTAGGTGTCAGAATCCTATCACATGGGGAAAGCTCCATGTGAAAGTGTTTGCCTCAGTCTTATCCCTGCTGTGAGGCAGGTGCAAGATTTTGATGTAACAGTGTCCTAAAAGTGACGCAGTGAAATCTCATAGATTTTACTGCGTCATTATTACGAGGCTTTTTGCGGAGAAATGACCCCTCTGTGTACATTACACTTGACAGAGGTATAATGTGGTGCAGAGGTTTAAAAAATGACGCATCTAACTACATGCGTCACTTTTTAAATATGGTGCAAAAAGGTACATGTTTTATGCCGCCAATGCGTCACAAAAAGTGACGCATCAGTAGCGCAAAACTGACGCATGGCTTTATAAATGAGGCTCATCTTTTTCTTGCACACTACTCCAGTTTAGTCCTGTCCACTGCACTCTTGGACACAAGCCTCACGTTTTGTGCTCCCCTGGACAGTCTTCATCTCATCTGCACTCCTGCTTAGGTGTGAGAATCGTATCACATGGGGAAAGCCCCATGTGAAAGCGTTTGCCTCAGTCTTATCTCTGCTGTGAGGCAGGTGCAAGATTTTGATGTAACAGTGTCCTAAAAGTGACGCAGTGAAATCTCATAGATTTCACTGTGTCATTATTACGAGGCTTTTTGCGGAGAAATGACCCCTCTCTGTACATTACACTTGACAGAGGTATAATGTGGTGCAAAAGGTTTAAAAAATGACGCATCTACCTACATGCGTCACTTTTTAAATATGGTGCAACAAGAGGAGGTGAGGTTTATGATCAAGACTGTAGTGGCAGAGAGGCCTTTCCCGGGAAGCAAAGGTGGTGAAGCCTGTGTATAAGAGTGCAGTGGACTAGACTTCATGAAGTCTATCCCCTACTGGACTCTTAGACACAGGTCTCATTATCTTTGTACCTGTGGACAGAGATGTCTTCCACTATACTCTTCAATACAGGCCTCATCTTTTGTGCACCCCTGGAGAATCCTCGCCTGATCTGTTACCCTGAATAGATCGTTTGCTTTTTGTCATTGCTTTGTTGTTTGGTAATAGTGGTCTATAATGTGCACATTACACTTGACAGAGGTATAATGTGGTGCAAAAGGTTTAAAAAATGACGCATCTACCTACATGCGTCACTTTTTAAATATGGTGCAACAAGAGGAGGTGAGGTTTATGATCAAGACTGTAGTGGGAGAGAGGCCTTTCCCGGGAAGCATAGGTGGTGAAGCCTGTGTATAAGAGTGCAGTGGACTAGACTTCATGAAGTCTATCCCCTACTGGACTCTTAGACACAGGTCTCATCTTCTTTGTACCTGTGGACAGAGCTGTCTTCCACTATACTCTTCAATACAGGCCTCACCTTTTGTGCACCCCTGGAGAATCCTCACCTGATCTGTAACCCTGAATAGATCGTTTGCTTTTTGTCATTGCTTTGTTGTTTGGTAATAGTGGTCTATAATGTGCTATTTTTTTCCTTAACACAGATTGAAATCAAGATTTCAAGAGTAAGCAAAGATGCCCTCAAGGGAAAGGAAACGAAAACAACGTAACCGCCAAAAAACAAAAACAGAAACGGAATTACAGCACTCTTCCACAACAAATACTTCAAAAAACAGGAACCAAGCTCCTGGTAAGACAACTAAGTCTTTTATACAGAACATATGTACTTTAAAAAAAAATGATGGACAGCATGTAGAAAAAGAGAATGAGAGAGTAAATTTGAAAAGGAAGGAGAGAACCTCAAAGAATCCTACAACTGGAGCAGGAGAGAATAATATGTATAGGAATAGAAGGCAGAATCAGTTTAGAGACATTCGTAAACGAATGTTTCGCAATAGGGTGGTTTTAAATTTGTTAAAAAACATTAGGAAAGGTAAACAGAGAGCTGCTTTTTATAAGAAAAAGAAAAGTGAGAGAAGATTGTTGATCAGGCTTTTGAAGTTAAGAAAAAATTATTTATTTTAATAATCAACAGAATTAGGACACTTAACAAGACAATTGATGTTTTCAAATCAAACAGTAGATGGAAAAGAGTAATTAATCGGACTAATTTTTGTAAAGTTTTTTCTGGAGAATGGATGCACAGTTCAAGTTGTGAGCCATTTTTTAATGAGGAGAGTTACTTCCAGGAGAATGATTTAGTGCATGCAGTTGACACCAGTGGTCGAGCGTATGAAGTGAAAGACGGTTGTCCGATTGAAAAAGAGAAACTTGTGCCTAGAGAACCAGAAGAGGTGTTAACTGATGAAGTTTTAGGGAGACGTACTAAGAGTCCAGTGTACACTTGGAAGTGTAGTCGTATTTGTAGTGTGCGACAGGAATCAATTGATTTGTTTTGTAATTTCTTACGAACATATAGTAAGAAAAGTCTAAAGCAGAAAGTGAAGTTGATGCAAGACTTAGATCCTTGCAGAGTGAGAGAAAACACAGGTTTGCAAGGCCATTCACTGGCTTGCCTTTCTAGAAAAGTCTGTCAGAGTGTTTTTCATCATTTTAGGATGTTAGCAGTGCATCATACCAAAATGAGGAAATTAGTGAGAATGTTGTATTATGCAAAAAGTCCAGCACTTAAGCTTAACCAATTAAACAGTGCTCTTTTGCATGGAACTGAATTAGATGTGAAGAAGATTTGTGAAGAAATTGAGATTTGTTATTTAGGTGAAAAAGATGGATAGTGTAGAAATTGACACAGCAATTCAAGGTAATGTGGAAGACAAAGTACAGATTTCAAGTACAGAAAAGTTTGAGCAGGAAATTACCAGGTTTAAGGTGAAATCAAGTGAAAGGCCGAATTTTACTTGTGTGTGTTGTCAACGAAGTCATTATAAGCATCAAACTAGATTAGTTGATTTATACGTAAAAAGTGAAAAGATGAATAATTATGAGTGGAAGGATTTTGCAACTTATTTGTGGGTGGAGAATTGTTTTGATTTGAGTTCTGATCAGTGTATTTGTAAATATTATGATAGATTAAATCAAAACAGAATGCCTGCTAGAGCTGTTCATAATAAACTGGAGTTGGTAGACATTCTCCGTGAATTGATGGATTTAAATACATATGAGTCTATTTTGATTCAATGTGTCCACCCTTTTCAGGCAATTGTTCGCATGGAGCCTAAGATAGGGAAATTGCCTCCTTCAGATTTGCAGAGAGGATTAAAGGGAAGAGTTGTTTATTTGCCTCTTGATTTAAAAAAAAATATTGATACAATTGGTATAGAAAAAGTAGAAGAGGAACCTTTAGTTATTCTAGTTAATGGGGTTCCGACAAAGAGTAAGAAAATCTGGCAAGATTTAGTGGATGTTAGGAAAGTCAAAAAGGCAACGTTGTATTTAGTCAAAAACAATGAGTATTACAAAGATGTATGTGTTGCAGCAGAGGAAACAGCTGCAGATGAAGACAGTGATTGTTCAGGCGGCCAAATTGAAAAAGTTGATGTGTCTAGAAGTGAAGAAATATATGAAAATTATACTGTTCATCCTTTGCATTCCAAAGAAGTAATGGGGAATGCAATTGAATTGTTTCAAATGAAAGCAGCAAAAGGAAGTCCCATTAGTGTATGGGAAGAAAGTTTGGAAGCTCGTTGTTTTCCACAGCTATTTCCAACAGGTCGAGGTGGACGATATGACAATCGTCCACTTCAAATTCCTGCATCTGAATATCGAACTGTAAGATTATATGCTGAAGATCCAAGGTTTCGTCAATGCATTCCCTATTTGTTTCATCTACTGTATGAAAGTGACTTGTCTGGGCTTTCTTATGCAGTAAACCATATACTGAAAAGTGGAGCACATCTGCAAAATGTTTCGGCGAGGGACTTTATGGAGAAAGTGAATCTGCAAGATAATATTTTGGAATCTCATTGTGAGAAGTTGGCCTGGTAGGGGATGTTTCCAATTCTGGAACCACCTACTACCTGACCAAACAATCCCCTTATGGTGTCTGGTTGTAAGTCAACCTTATTAGACAAGCTATCCTAGGGGTAGCATGGACTAAGCAGCCTAAAGGCTTAACTTAAGAGGTCGTGTTAAGCGAGCTGTTTTACCACATACAATCCTGTAATACCAAATGAAAGGACACCACACAAGTATATATTATAAAAATATATGTGTTTATTACTAAAAACAATCCCCAGTATTCTTTATGAATAAAGGGGCACAAGCGTTAAATCAAAAGCACTGTTTAAACATACAAGTTGCACAATTATGGATGAGGGCGGGTGGCCACTCAAACCATATACTAAACAAGTGGTATAAGAAAGGCCACTCGAGCAGTGGTTAGGCCTAGGGCCTAGGGAATCGCTGGGAGCAGTCAGGACAAGCAATGCTGAAGTCGGGAATGGCCCTCGGGATTCGGGAGATGTGCGGAAAGCGCACACATGCACCAATGTTAACCAATGGTGCGTAAAAGTCAAAGAGTTAAAGTTTAAGGACACTTCCGCTGAACCTAGAGGAACAAAACTTAACACACAGACCCTAGAGGTGTGCACCAGTGTGGGAACACCGGCGGAGCAAAGTTACCTCACCCACAGGAAGTGGGTGCACAGGGTCGAAGTGGCGTCGGGTTTTGACACGCAGGCTCTTGGTGCTTGAAGCTGAAAGGGCTGCAGGCAGGGTGAAGACGAAGTGTCCGGTGGAGTCCAAGGGTGGACTCAAGTTGTAGAGTACCTGAAAGCAGAGGGGACAGAGTCTGGGTCACTCAGCAGTGACCAGGGTGGAACCAGGACGGAACCAGGCAATGTCGGGCGCAATCAGGTGGTCGTCGAGGAGCTTCTCTCCGCTGTCACGTGGGCTCTGGGGCATCTGCGACGTCCAGGAGCAGGTCGCGATCTGTCCCACGCAGGCTCTCACCGTCGGTGCAGTCGGCTTTAAGTTTGGAGCAACCAAGCCTTGGTAAGAGCAATCCACGCAGGATCGGAAGATTGCTTCTCACTCGGACCAGGAAGGTCAGAGTCGGGGCTCCTTTTCAGGGGAGCTGGTGTGGATCTGGAGCAACCAGAATCACAAGTCTTTTTAGGTAGTTCGTCGGCACAGGGACCACAAGCCAGCTGGCAAGTGACCGGGCCAACGCGTTGAGCCAAATCGTGCCAAAGGGCCCCACGCAGCACTCGTCGAGTGTGGAGGGCTGAACTTCGGCTCAGGAGTAGCTCAGGGTGGGGGCTTCTCAAACCCCAGTGTACAGCTTCAAGGGTCACTCGTGGGCTGCACGGTCAGCGTCTCGTGGTCACTTCAAGATGGCGTGCCCCACGCTTCCGGTCGCCTCCACGGGTCTCAGCTTTGCAGGGACTGTGGATCGGGCTGTTAGAAGCTGGGCAGGCTTGATCTCGTCGATCTCAGTCGCTCGAGTTCCGGCGGGAACTGCAACTAAGTAGACGTCGAGGGCTGGATGGTGCCTGCTGCTGCAGGGTGGTCACTCCTTGACCACAAGGGAGATTCTTCGGGCTTCCACGTTGAGATGGAGGGCGAAGGGTCCAGAATATCGTTTCAAATGTTTCTTCCAGGAAATCTGATGTGCATTGGCACTGCTCCCACTCTTATTCGAATCTGGTGGGCGTGATTACCTGCTAGGTCCCCTCCTATGGGTGGGACCCAGGAAGTGGGTGGATACACCCCCTTCCTTTGATCCAGGCCGCCCTGGCACGAGGGCTGGAGTGCCCCAGAACCGGTTTGGCCGGATTATGCAAGGGGCAGCCTTGTGCGCCCCAGGCAGTGTCTGGTTTCTTTCAAACCTCCCTGCTACAATACACTATCTCCTGTCTGGAGGGCGGTGACACCCTCCTGTGACAGGAAACCCTTTGTCCAGGACCCCCTTGACTGAGTTTCGGTCAGCTCCAGGGGTCCAGACATTTGTCTGTGGCAGAGGCATCCATTTTGTGGATCTTGAGGCCTTTGGAGAAATCAACCGCATTAAAGTGAAGTAACATGTCTTACCCCTCTAGAGGGGTGGAATGCCATCCCCGTCGCCAGAACTGGCGAGGGGATGGTATTCCAAAGCGTATGACACCTTACACGACATGTTTTGATAAAGCCAAACCAAAGTTGCTAAATAACCGCGAGGATTATAAGGCACTTAATAGTATATGGTATGGCATTATCCTGAAACAGCTTAGGGATTTGTTCCCGACGGCTGCAGACAGGCTCAGCTCATGCTAGAGCTCCATCTCACATAAAAACCATGCACCCAGCCTCCAGGATTGGTGAGGCCTGTCTATAGGAGTGGCTCACAGGTTTACATGTGTCCAGATATAGGTTTAGACATAGGTATACTATATCTAAGCAAGGGGTGTGTACCCCACCTTACCCCAGCTGAGTGATCAGCCAGTTGTGTCAATTTAAGAACCAGCCAGGGGTGGCAAAAGATATGCTGCAGCCCCTGGTAGGCCTTAGTGGCTCCTGTGCCCTGTGCACCTATAGTGCATTCTACAGGGGCTGACAAGGAGTCCATTTCCAATTGGTATGTGCCTATAGCACATGTGTCATTAATTTAGTGAGAGAACAGCAGGCTGGGGGTCTGATCAGCAGGCCCACAGCCTCAGTAGTCGAAAACCAGTGAAGCAAAAAGCAAAAATTTGGGGTGACCATAGGATAGCAGACCCTACTCTCCTACACAACCCCCCCCCAAACGCAGGGACATTAAACTAACCTTGACCAGATAAGTCTTCATGTTCTAAGTGGAAGTACCTGGAGAGACCATCTGCATTACCATGGTCAGTCCCTGGGCGGTGCTCCACTGTAAAGTCCATCCCCTGTAGGGAAATGGACCACCTGAGCAGTTTGGGATTTTCACCCTTCATCTGATTAAGCCATAAGAGGGGCTTATGGTCCGTTTGCACCAGGAAGTGAGTTCCAAACAAGTAGGACCTCAACTTCTTTAATGCCCAAACCACAGCAAAGGCCTCCCTCTCAATGGCTGACCAACGTTTTTCTCTTGGGGTTAGCCTCCTGCTAATGAAAGCAATTGGCTGGTCTTGACCATCTTGATTAAGTTGTGAGAGTACAGCTCCCACCCCCAACTCAGAAGCATCTGTCTGAACAATGAACTGTTTGGAGTAGTCAGGACTCTTTAGGATAGGTGCAGAGCACATGGCCTTCTTCAGGTCTTCAAATGCCTTCTGACAGCTAACTGTCCACTGAACCTTTTTTGGCATCTTCTTGGATGTCAAGTCATTTAATGGTGTCACTATAGACCCATAGTTTTTCACAAACTTTCTGTAATACCCAGTCAGGCCCAAGAAGGCTCTGACTTGTGTCTGGGTAACTGGAGGAGCCCAGTCCTGTATGGCCTGGATTTTGCTTTCCAGTGGCTGAACCTGGCCTCCACCTACTAGGTGGCCCAGGTATACAACCTTACTCTGCCCTATCTGGCACTTTGTGGCCTTGATAGTTAGGCCTGCCTTTTGCAGGGCCTCCAAAACTTTCTTCAGGTGGATCAGGTGATCCTCCCAGGTGGAGCTAAAGACAGCAATATCATCCAGATAAGCTGCACAAAAGTCATCCAACCCAGTAAGGACTTGGTTCACCAACCTTTGGAAAGTGGCAGGTGCATTCTTCAAACCAAAGGGCATTACCACAAACTGATAATGTCCACTAGGGGTAGAGAATGCTGTCTTGGCCTTTGACTCCTCAGCTAGTCTGATTTGCCAGTAGCCAGCTGTCAGATCAAATGTGCTCAGAAACTTGGCAGAAGCCAATCTGTCAATGAGCTCATCTGCTCTTGGAATGGGGTGAGCATCTGTCCTAGTGACAGCATTGAGACCCCTGTAATCCACGCAAAACCTCATTTCTCTCTTACCATCTTGGGTATGAGGTTTTGGCACCAGGACTACTGGGCTGGCCCATGGGCTCTCTGATGGCTCAATCACTCCAAGCTCCAACATTTTTTGCACCTCAGCCTTGATGCAATCCCTGACATGATCAGGTTGCCTGTAGATCTTATTCTTGACAGGCAGACTGTCACCAGTGTCCACAACATGGGTACACCAGTCAGTTTGGCTGGGTGTGAGTGAAAACATTTGCCTGTGAGCCTGCAAAACTTGTCTGCAGTCCCTCTGTTGCTGGTCAGTGAGGCTGCCTGCCAAGGCTACTCCATCAACTGAACCATCATCAGGGTTCTGAGAAAGCAGGTCTGGGAGAGGGTCACTCTCTTCCTCCTGTTCCCCATCTGTGGCCATGAGCAAGCTCATGTCCTCCCTGTCTACAAATGCTTTCAAGCGATTCACATGGATTACCCTGTGAGGGCTCCTGGGTGTTCCAAAGTCTACCAAGTAGGTGACTTCCCCTTTCTTCTCAATAATAGGATAGGGTCCACTCCATTTGTCTTGGAGTGCTGCTGGAGCCACTGGCTCCAGTACCCATACCTTCTGTCCTGGTTGGAACTCTACCAGCACAGCCTTTTGGTCATGCCAAGCTTTCTGCAATTCTTGGCTGGCCTCCAGGTTTTTGGATGCTCTTTCCATGTACTCAGCCATCCTGGAGCGGAGACCAAGTACATAGTCCACTATGTCTAGTTTGGGCTTTTTGAGAGGTAACTCCCATCCTTCCTTCACCAAACACAATGGACCTCTCACAGGGTGGCCAAACAAAAGTTCAAAAGGGCTGTAGCAAACCCCCTTCTGTGGGACCTCTCTGTAAGCAAAGAGCAGGCAGGGTAAAAGAATGTCCCATTTCCGCCTGAGCTTCTCTGGTAATCCTTTTATCATGCCTTTAAGGGTCTTGTTAAATCTCTCCACAAGCCCATTGCATTGTGGATGATATGGGGTGGTAAACTTATAGTTTACTCCACATTCCTTCCACATTGCTTTTAGATAGCTGGACATAAAATTTGTCCCTCTATCTGATAGTACCTCCTTAGGAAAGCCCACTCTTGAGAAAACTGCAATGAGGGCTTTTGCCACCACAGGTGCTGTGGTGGTCCTTAGGGGAATAGCCTCTGGGTACCTGGTGGCATGATCCACTACCACCAGTATGAATCTGTTCCCAGATGCTGTTTGGGGGTCCATTGGACCCACAATATCAATTCCAACTCTCTCAAAGGGGACCCCCACCACAGGTAGTGGTATTAGGGGGGCCTTTGTTGTGCCACCTGACTTACCACTGGCTTGGCAAGTGACACAGGAGCGACACAACTCCTTGACATCCTCTGACATGTGAGGCCAGTGAAAGTGTGGAACAAGCCTGTCCCACGTCTTGTTCTGGCCTAAGTGTCCTGCAAGGGGAATATCATGGGCCAAGGTAAGGAGGAATCCCCTAAACTGCAGAGGTATCACCAACCTCCTGGTCATGCCAGGCTTGGGGGCTCTAGCCTCTGAGTAAAGGAGTCCCTCATCCCAATACACAGTATGGGTACCTTGGGCATCCCCAGCAGCCTCAGCAGCAGCCTGCTGTCTGAGGGGTTCAAGGGAAGGGCAATCTAATTGAGCCTGCCTCAGGTCTGCCCTTGAGGGTCCCCCTGTCCCCAGAAACTCAACCTGGTCAGGTTCAAGCTCCTCAGAGACAGTCTCCTCTTGGACTGCAGAATCAGTTTCCTCTGAAACCTGATCCTCAACCTGGGGCAAGGTGGAAGGCGAGGCCTTTCCTCTCTTGCTCCTTCTCTTGGGTTGTGGCTGGTCTATTGTCTCAAGATCCACCACTGGTTCAGGAAGGCACTTCTTAGCCTGAGCCCTTGTCATGGCAAGGACATGCTCTGAAATCCCTAGCATTTCTGCATGAGTCCTGTACTCCACTTCTGACCATGCTGAGCTTTCAAGGTCATTGCCTAACAGACAGTCTACTGGTAGGTCTGCACTCACCACAACTTTCTTTAGGCCATCAACCCCTCCCCAGGAGAAGTTCACAACTGCCACACTATGGGAGGTAGTGGAGTTGCTTGCATTGGTTACTAGGTAGCTCTCTCCTAGTACAATCTGCCCAGGGTCCACAAAGCCAGGGGTCACCATGGTGACACTAGCACATGTGTCCCTGTAAGCTTGAGCCAGTTTCTCATTTATTAAGGGAGTCTGCCTGTATTTGCCCAGGTTAGTGGGGCTTACTGCAGTGGGCAACTCAATGTCCACATCATACAGGAGAACTGCCTGTGTAGGGACTCTGACTAGGCCAGATCCTACTTCAATACCCAGGGTCAACCCAGCTACACCCTTGGACTGTGTTCCACCACTGCTTACTGTACTTGGGGTTGCAGTTGCTTTAGGAGCTGTAGTGGTGGGAACTGGATTTGCCTTGGTGCACTCACTGCCCCAGTGTGAAACTGATTTGCAGGTATTGCACCAAGGTGTCTTTGGACCTTTGTTCTTCTTCTTCTTGTTACCGGTTTGGGAACCACCCTCCTTACTATTAGTTTGGGGGCCTGAAGACTTCTGGTCTTTTTCTTTATCTTTCTGATTCTGATTACCACCCTTCTGGTCTGTTTTCTTCTGGTCACCACCTTGGTTCTGGGGTTTCTGCTTAATCCTTGTTCTGACCCATTTGTCTGCCTTCTTTCCCAATTCTTGGGGAGAGGTCAGATCAGAGTCAATAAGGTATTGATGCAACAGCTGGTTTGTACAGTTATTAAGGATCTGTTCTCTCATCATAAGATTGTACAATCCTGTATAGTCTGAAACTTTACTTCCCTGTAACCAACCCTCCAAAGCCTTAGTGGCACACTCCACAAAATCAGTCCAGTCTTGAGTCTGTGCTTTCTGGGTGTCTCTGAACAACAACCTGTATTGCTCAGTGGTTAGGCCATACCCTTCAATGAGAGCACTCTTCAAAACAGAGTAGTTTTTGGCATCCTCAGGTCTAACTGTGAGGAGCCTGTCCCTCCCTTTCTCAGAAAAGGAGTACCACAAAATTGCAGCCCACTGATTCTCAGGAACCTGCTGTACCATGCAGGCTCTCTCAAGAGCAGTCATCCATTTGTGGATGTCATCCCCTTCTTTAAAGGGGGGCACAATTTTGGTCAGGTTTCTATTATCATAGGCCCTGTCTTTTTCTCTTGGACAATTGCTGCCACCAGTGACATCTAAGCCACTTAATTTCTGCTCTCTTGCCAAGGCAAGTCTAGCTTGAGCCAAGGCTACCTCCTCCCTCTCTATCTGGAGTTTGACAGCCCTCATTCTGGCCCTATGCTCTAACTTTTGAGAAGCATTCATGCCTCTCTGTGATTCTCTGGAGGCACTAGAAAGATGAGAGTCCCCTGAGGGAGATCTCACTCTTCTGTTGCCTGGGGGAATCATATGTTGGGTTCTGGGGAGGTGCTGGCCCTCTCCATTCCCCAGTAGGTCCAAGTTGGCCTGGCTAAGCCTACCAACTGGAACCTGGCTACCCTGATCCTGTACTCCTAAGTCCTCAACATCTGAGTCCTCATCCAAGTCATCATCATCCTCCTCTTCAAGGGGATCAACTGCAGGGGGGTTCCCTCCAGTTCCTGTATCTAGGGAAGCTGCTTTTGCCTTCTCTAAGTCATCCTGTTCTAGGATTTCTACCAGGATTAGGCAGGTGGGGCTTCTGCCCCTTTTTAACCCTCTTGCTTTGCACAAGGCAATCAAGTCTCTGCGGGTTAGTTTGTCATATCCAAAAGTTGCCTGGGTAGGGTCAACTGTCACAGGACTAGACCCTGAGGCCTTTCCTGTGTCAGACATGGTTACTAGTGAGGTGTAAGTGGTGCACTTACCTACACTAAGTGTTTTCCTACTGGACCTTGCTAGTGAGTTGTAGTCAGGGGTGTGCTACTCCCTTCAACCTACAACTACTAAGTTCAGTAGAACTTAATATGCTAAGCTTTTGATTTTATATGTACCTAGAGGTACTTGATGTGATCTTTCAATTTGATATAAAGATTGCAATGGTAAAACAACAGCAAGCTCAAATCCGCACCGCTGCTCACCAATGTGAGAAGTTGGCCTGGTAGGGGATGTTTCCAATTCTGGAACCACCTACTACCTGACCAAACAATCCCCTTATGGTGTCTGGTTGTAAGTCAACCTTATTAGACAAGCTATCCTAGGGGTAGCATGGACTAAGCAGCCTAAAGGCTTAACTTAAGAGGTCGTGTTAAGCGAGCTGTTTTACCACATACAATCCTGTAATACCAAATGAAAGGACACCACACAAGTATATATTATAAAAATATATGTGTTTATTACTAAAAACAATCCCCAGTATTCTTTATGAATAAAGGGGCACAAGCGTTAAATCAAAAGCACTGTTTAAACATACAAGTTGCACAATTATGGATGAGGGCGGGTGGCCACTCAAACCATATACTAAACAAGTGGTATAAGAAAGGCCACTCGAGCAGTGGTTAGGCCTAGGGCCTAGGGAATCGCTGGGAGCAGTCAGGACAAGCAATGCTGAAGTCGGGAATGGCCCTCGGGATTCGGGAGATGTGCGGAAAGCGCACGCATGCACCAATGTTAACCAATGGTGCGTAAAAGTCAAAGAGTTAAAGTTTAAGGACACTTCCGCTGAACCTAGAGGAACAAAACTTAACACACAGACCCTAGAGGTGTGCACCAGTGTGGGAACACCGGCGGAGCAAAGTTACCTCACCCACAGGAAGTGGGTGCACAGGGTCGAAGTGGCGTCGGGTTTTGACACGCAGGCTCTTGGTGCTTGAAGCTGAAAGGGCTGCAGGCAGGGTGAAGACGAAGTGTCCGGTGGAGTCCAAGGGTGGACTCAAGTTGTAGAGTACCTGAAAGCAGAGGGGACAGAGTCTGGGTCACTCAGCAGTGACCAGGGTGGAACCAGGACGGAACCAGGCAATGTCGGGCGCAATCAGGTGGTCGTCGAGGAGCTTCTCTCCGCTGTCACGTGGGCTCTGGGGCATCTGCGACGTCCAGGAGCAGGTCACGATCTGTCCCACGCAGGCTCTCACCGTCGGTGCAGTCGGCTTCAAGTTTGGAGCAACCAAGCCTTGGTAAGAGCAATCCACGCAGGATCGGAAGATTGCTTCTCACTCGGACCAGGAAGGTCAGAGTCGGGGCTCCTTTTCAGGGGAGCTGGTGTGGATCTGGAGCAACCAGAATCACAAGTCTTTTTAGGTAGTTTGTCGGCACAGGGACCACAAGCCAGCTGGCAAGTGACCGGGCCAACGCGTTGAGCCAAATCGTGCCAAAGGGCCCCACGCAGCACTCGTCGAGTGTGGAGGGCTGAACTTCGGCTCAGGAGTAGCTCAGGGTGGGGGCTTCTCAAACCCCGGTGTACAGCTTCGAGGGTCACTCGTGGGCTGCACGGTCAGCGTCTCGTGGTCACTTCAAGATGGCGTGCCCCACGCTTCCGGTCGCCTCCACGGGTCTCAGCTTTGCAGGGACTGTGGATCGGGCTGTTAGAAGCTGGGCAGGCTTGATCTCGTCGATCTCAGTTGCTCGAGTTCCGGCGGGAACTGCAACTAAGTAGACGTCGAGGGCTGGATGGTGCCTGCTGCTGCAGGGTGGTCACTCCTTGACCACAAGGGAGATTCTTCGGGCTTCCACGTTGAGATGGAGGGCGAAGGGTCCAGAATATCATTTCAAATGTTTCTTCCAGGAAATCTGATGTGCATTGGCACTGCTCCCACTCTTATTCGAATCTGGTGGGCGTGATTACCTGCTAGGTCCCCTCCTATGGGTGGGACCCAGGAAGTGGGTGGATACACCCCCTTCCTTTGATCCAGGCCGCCCTGGCACGAGGGCTGGAGTGCCCCAGAACCGGTTTGGCCGGATTATGCAAGGGGCAGCCTTGTGCGCCCCAGGCAGTGTCTGGTTTCTTTCAAACCTCCCTGCTACAATACACTATCTCCTGTCTGGAGGGCGGTGACACCCTCCTGTGACAGGAAACCCTTTGTCCAGGACCCCCTTGACTGAGTTTCGGTCAGCTCCAGGGGTCCAGACATTTGTCTGTGGCAGAGGCATCCATTTTGTGGATCTTGAGGCCTTTGGAGAAATCAACCGCATTAAAGTGAAGTAACATGTCTTACCCCTCTAGAGGGGTGGAATGCCATCCCCGTCGCCAGAACTGGCGAGGGGATGGTATTCCAAAGCGTATGACACCTTACACGACATGTTTTGATAAAGCCAAACCAAAGTTGCTAAATAACCGCGAGGATTATAAGGCACTTAATAGTATATGGTATGGCATTATCCTGAAACAGCTTAGGGATTTGTTCCCGACGGCTGCAGACAGGCTCAGCTCATGCTAGAGCTCCATCTCACATAAAAACCATGCACCCAGCCTCCAGGATTGGTGAGGCCTGTCTATAGGAGTGGCTCACAGGTTTACATGTGTCCAGATATAGGTTTAGACATAGGTATACTATATCTAAGCAAGGGGTGTGTACCCCACCTTACCCCAGCTGAGTGATCAGCCAGTTGTGTCAATTTAAGAACCAGCCAGGGGTGGCAAAAGATATGCTGCAGCCCCTGGTAGGCCTTAGTGGCTCCTGTGCCCTGTGCACCTATAGTGCATTCTACAGGGGCTGACAAGGAGTCCATTTCCAATTGGTATGTGCCTATAGCACATGTGTCATTAATTTAGTGAGAGAACAGCAGGCTGGGGGTCTGATCAGCAGGCCCACAGCCTCAGTAGTCGAAAACCAGTGAAGCAAAAAGCAAAAATTTGGGGTGACCATAGGATAGCAGACCCTACTCTCCTACACTCATCTAATCAATCTCATGGCATGTCAGCGTGGTACAAATGAGTATTGGTACCGTCGTCATGGGGAATTGAAATGTATGCTAAGAAACTTAGGAACTCCTACATGGTTCCTCACTCTTAGCTGTGCCGAGTATGCATGGGACGACTTACTTCAATTTCTACGAGAGGCAAATGCAAATATACAAAATATAGAATTCAAAACACCTGGAGAACTGTGTTCTTTGGATCCAGTGAATGTATGCAGATATTTCAATCATAGATTTGAAGCTATGATGTCTTTTATTACCAACAAAAAAAATCCTCCCCTTGGAGAGGTTTTGGATTTCTTTTGGAGAAATGAGTATCAAGCGAGAGGTGCTCCTCACATACATATGTTGTTGTGGATTAAAGATGCACCCAAATTTGGAACAGATTCGGATGAAACAGTGATGAGTTTCATTGAAGAGTATTCAACATGTGCTGTTCCGAAAACTACAGAGGAAAACAGTTTAAGGCAACAAGTTTTACGCTTTCAATCCCATCGTTGTGGAAAGTACTGTCGTCGAAAATTCAGAAACAAGGACAAGTTCTACACAAAATGTCGTTTCGGCTTTCCACGACCAGTGATTTCTAAAGGAAGAGTAAATAATTTGATGTCTTCTCTGCGACATACTGTGACGAGGAAATCACCAAAAAATACATACAATTTAAAAAGAAACGAAGAGTCCAAGTACATCAACGACTACAACCCAGTGATTTTGTCCATGTGGAATGCTAACATGTATATTCAGTTCGTTGCTGACAACTCTATTGCTGTGGCTCGATATGTGACGTCTTACATCACAAAAAAAGAAAAGACAGAACTGAAGGAAATGTGGGAGGACATTTCACATGAAAAGAGTCTAAGCAAGAAATTATACAGTTACAGTCTGAAGATGTTGTTGCATCGAGGAATTGGAGCATATGAATGTTCTGATCGATTGTCGTCAGCAAGTCTCTATGCCAAATCTAGAACCATCATTTGGGTGAGTCTAGGTCTTGCTGCAACACGAAATCGAGTTTTGAAATCTGTACAAGAGATAGAGTATTTGGCGGAGAAAGAACCAGAAAGTACAGATATTTTGAAGACAAACATGTTGGATACATACTATCCAAATAGAAGTCCTCACCTTGAGAATGCTTGTCTCTATGAAGTTCTGCAAAGATATATTTATAAGAGGAACATCAGAGAAGATATCAATAATGGAATATATGCTGTCATTGGATGTGAAGGATGTCTAGTGAAACAGAAAAAAGGCCATTTGATTAATCATCGAAAATTGAGTTGTGAAAATCCAGATAAAAGAGAATTTTATTATTTGGCTCTTTTGCAACTCTTTAAACCATGGCGAGAAGAAGAGGAACTACTTGGAGATTTTCTCTGTTATGAAGACTCTTTTAATGCTACGAAGGATACCATAGAATGTCCTGTTTTTCCAAATTATCTGCAAATGTTGAATGAAGAAATAGAGCAAGAAGCAAAAATTGCTGCAGAGATTGCGAGAGACAGTTCTCAAGGCAGTCAGAGTTCTGCTTCATTGAGTCAGGATCCACTAGGAGGACCAATTATCCAAAATGAAGCTGCCACTGCCATGGACGAGGTGGAAATAGCTATGGAGCAAGCTCAAGAGGATGTAATTAATTTAGAAGATTTGGTGAAACAATTAAACCTTGAGCAGAAACTGATATATGACGAAGTCACAGAACAGGTTGAACATGGATTGAGTCATGAGAAGAAAGAGTGCTCATGTACATCATTTAAGCCTGTCCGACTGTACGTGAGTGGAGAAGCGGGAACTGGAAAAAGTTTTCTGATTAAAGCAATTGCATCTTATCTGCAGAAAAGGACTCAATCACCGCTATCTTGTGTTGTTACCGCTCCAACTGGGCTGGCAGCACATAATATTAAAGGGATTACTTTACATCGTTTACTGATGTTGCCAGTGGAGCATGATAACAAATTGCAATATCACAAGCTATCTGGAGATGCGTGTTCTGAAGTTTCGAGAGTCCTGAAGAAAATGAAACTTCTTATCATTGATGAAGTAAGCATGGTGTCAAATATAATGCTTGCTTTTGTGCATTTGAGTATGCAAGAAATTCTTAGAACAGACTATGATGTTTTATTTGGAGGAAAACATATTATTGTTTTTGGAGATCTTCTGCAGTTGACTCCAGTGAAAGGACAACCTGTGTTCAAAATGCTCATGCATGAAGATACCAGGAAGTGCCTAGGAAGCATTGGAAACGTTAATATATGGTTAAACTTCAAATATGCAGAACTGCTTCAAAATATGCGGCAGGCAAAGGATGAAGATTATAAAAATATTTTACAAGACGTAAGAGTAGGAAAAATAGGTCAGCAAGGGAAAGAAGCTTTACATGGACGGTTAATTTCAAATTTGTACCCAAATGAAAACATTCTTCCAGAGAATAATTTTAAGAAAATTAACGAGAGGAAATCTGCCATATGTTTGATGCCAACTCTGAAAGAATGTTCCATGTTCAACAACAAAATGTTAAATTTAGAAAATGAAGAGATAGTGAAACTGGAAGCTACAGATAAAATAGAGCATATGGGAGCAACAATTGTTTTGTCTGAAAATTTGAAATCAAAATTGGATTCATTAGAGAAGAGTATATCTAAAACTGCTGGTTTTGAAAAGACTCTGAATGTGTGTTTGAATTGTCGTGTCATTTTGAGAAGGAATTTAAATGTTGAAAGAGGTCTGGTAAATGGAGCAATGGGTCATGTTGTTGGTTTTGTGAATTACAAAAATAGAGATGGAATTGAAATTTTAAAAATTAAATTTGATGGCATTGATGAAATAGAACAAATTTGTCGTTGTTCAGCTAGATTTTTGCTCGTGAAAGACTTATATGTTCGCCGAAAAAAGTTTCCTATTTGTTTGGCATATGCAGTGACAATTCATAAATCTCAAGGTTTAAGTGTAGATAGTGCTTTGGTGAACATTGGAAGTTCTGTGTTTAAAGAGGGTATGGCATATGTGGCTTTATCACGAGTCAGAACTTTATCAGGATTGTACTTGATTGAGTGTGATGAAACAAAGATTTGTGCTGATCTAGATTGTGTTAAAGAATACAATAGGTTAAGAAGAGAGTATGCTCCACATTTGCCTCAATATCCTCTGATTGAAAAACGTGTGGTAGGCCGAAAAAGAAGAAATGAGAGTAATTGCAGTGAGGTAGTAGCAACAAGACAAAAAGTAGATGAAACTGTAATTGTAAGCAGAAGGAAAAAGAATTCTGTTGAGGATGTTGTTGGATTTCAGTTTGAAAACAGTTCTGGTGTCAACTGCTATGCTAATGTAGTAGTTAATGTTGTTTTTTTTCTTCAAAATTTACAAAAACAGATTGTCGAAAATCGGGAACAAACATTGTGCTGTTTATTGAATTCTGTGTTAGAGAAATGTAGTAGTGATAGAGGAAAAATAGAAAGTGTTTCAGAAATTAGAAATCTTGTAGACATATGTTCAGGTCAAAATCAATTTTCACAGATAATTCAGCAGGATTGTCAGGAATTTTTAATGTATATGTTTGATGTATTGGAAGATGAAGGAGTAGATATAAAAAATCTTTTTAACCTTTCTTATCAATGGCAACATGACTGTGATAACTGTGCTTCATCAAGCACTACTAGAATAGACTCTGAAAGATTTATATATTTGACTTTACCAGACTGCAAATCAGTGCCTTTTAATAATCTAGTTAAAGCAGCGGATCACAATATGGTGTGTACCCAATGTAAGTCTACAATGCTGTCCACATTATTTCTACAAAATTATGGTCACTATGTCATTTTAATGTTCCAACGATGTAGACCTGATGGAACTAAATTGACAACTTCTATTAAAAATTTCGTGGCTTCTCAGTTATCGATATCAGAAAGAACCTTTGCAACTGTAGCTATTATTTTTCATGATGGTCCTTCTACAACTTCAGGGCATTACACATGCTATTTAAAAACTTCTAAAGGTTGGACCCAATGTAACGACACTCATTTGACTTTCAAACAACGTTTGCCTTTTGGCTTTATAAATTCATACCTAGTGTTTTTACAGCCAAAATTTAGGTAAAAGTAATTGGCCAATGAAGACGGGAGCAGTTAATAAAGGTTATTTTGCTGTTTAAAAATATATTCTGAGTAAAAGTGATCCAGGCAATATAAAAAATTGACTTGTCATATAGGTACTGTAAGTGGATCTCATAGTAAGTGATATTAGTATTATACAAAATGATGAACATGAGTGAGTCAGAGATGGTTTTACATATACTTAAATATTGTGAAAATGTTGTAGAGCCTTTCTTTCAGAACGTCGGGAAAAAGGTCATTTCAGAGTGCCTTAGAATTAATTTGAACATATACTCATACATCTGACACTATTTGGCCAAATGGAAAGGTGCAGGAATGAGTAAAGAGTCATGACTGGAAAAAAGGAGTATATGGAAATATTGAAAATATTTCAGATGTTCTTGGAGCTTTTCTTATAGAAAGTCGATGAAATGGATTTTTAAGTGAACAGCAAAGTACTTTCCAACGAGAAAAGGACCACCATGATACAGTATTTGGCCTCAAGGAAAAGTAAGTCAATCTAAGTTTAGCGTACATTTGTCATTTGTCAGTATTTAAGTTTTTTTTTAAAACACAATCTTTTAGATTGTGTTTTTTTTTCCCGCTGTCATATGATGAGTAATTTGAACTCACTGTTTTAAGTGAAATTCAATATATTCTGAGAACAGCAAAAATAAACTATGTAACATGTTGTACAAGTTATTTTATACTTTGGATTGTGTAAATTAAATTGTATTCCCATTCTCTGACACTTACTTTCCTTTTTCCATCCTCTTTCAGCTCTTTTTACTCACTTATAATATCTTTCTCTCACTCTCTGTAACCCCCGTTCCCTTAATCCACTTCTTTGACAACCCCTCATTATCATTTCAACTGTGTGCATCCCGTCTCTCCCTTGCATAACTTTTTAGCTTTCAGTCTCTCTGCTTTACTTCTCTTTTCCGTATTTTCCTCCTTTGCTCTTTTAGTAATTCCTGTTTACTCACTCAGCAGTATTATTGCACTCTATCACTATAAATCACCCACTCTCCCTCGCTTATCTTTGTTTGCTCCTTACTTTTGACCTCTTCTCTCTATTTTTCGTTCACTACTGCTATGTCCTCAGTGCCTCACTCTACTTGTGTTATGTTCACTTGTGTTTATCTACCTTCTATCACTTCTTTTACAACAACTTCACTGCTCCTCTCTCATCGTTCTTCATCCCATTTCTTTTACTCTGGTTCCATTACTATCCCTCATTTCCTTTCTTTCAATGTCCTTCTCTTTACTTTCATCACCAAATTATTTTCTCTCAGTACCACTGTTTTAGTCGTCTTCTCCTCTCTTTCCTTCTTTTTGCTCACTTACTCATTTCCTTTTCTCACTCATTGTACTCCACCTCACTCAGTTTTTCTCTTAGTGTGTCTACCTTACAACTTCCTCAGTCCATTTCCCTCAATCGTTGTATATTATCCTGTCTCCCTTCATCCTTTCACTCTATGACTGTTCTTCGCTTACTCTCAGTTATCTTCTATTCCTCATTCTTCTAAATGCATCCTTAATTAGACTGTTTTCTGTCTCAGTCATTACCTTTTTACTTACTTCTGTTTCCTGATTTAGTTTTGCTAACTCACATTGTTTTAGTATCTTTCTTACCTTCAGTTCATTTCTCTGTTCTTCTCTCTCTTTTTGTCAGTGAATCTATATGCCTTACTCTTTGTAATTTGCTCTCCTTCTCTTTCTTTTTCTCTCTTTTTGTCCTTCTACCTTAGTTTATTTCCCTTTCTGTGTCCTTCACTCTAACTTTATTCCTAAATAGAGCGTTATGATTTTTAACCTCTTCATTTGTATCTTTTAATTTAAAATACATATTTTACTAATTATAACTTATTTTTTCTTCTCTCTTTCACAGATACAAAGTGTAGTAAAAAAAAATTAATTAAAGTTACATTTATTAAATGGTAAGTATGAGTAAAAAAATGAAGTTTGTCATCACCCTTTGCTTTAAGGTCACTAACATTTTCTCAATCTACCTCACTCCTGTGTCTTTACTCTGCTTCCCTCACTTATTCTTATTCTACATGTTTACTCCACTTTCCCTATTTCCCCTCTCATATTCAACTTCTTTCAATCCCTATTCTTTACTTCACTTACCCTCTGTTCCCTTCCTTTGCTTCTTCACTCATTCTCTTTTTCTTAATTATTTACCTTACTCCTACACATACACCTCATCCCCCTCCCAACACATACACACACCTGTAACATACACCCCACACACACACCACACACACACACCTCATACACACAAAAATCCTCCCACACACACTCCTCAAACACACACACACATTCCATACACACACATACATCGAACACATATACACCCCACACTCATACACTTCTCACACATATTTCACACACCCACACCGAAACACTCCACACAACCACACCCACAGACACACCTTACACACCCACACCCCGACCTACACCCACTGACTCCCTATAAGTCACACACACTGCATTACTTATCTTTTTTTGCTGTTTTACTCAAGCCCATTCAGGTACTGTTTCCTTTACTCTCTTTGTCCTCTCTCTTTGTCACTCCCCATGTGTTATCCTAATTCAATTTTTCTCCCTCTTTCACCCCTCTTTACTTATACTACCTGGTCTTTTCTCACTTTCCCTCATCGTTCTTCATTTATTGTGGTTCCGCCACTACCCTTCATTCTCCATTTTTTACTGTCTTTTCTTTTTCTTTTAACAGCCAATCACAGTCTCACACTATCTCTACTTTAGTGTTCTTCCTCTCTCTTCCTTTCTTTCGCTCCTTTAGTCATTTTACTTTTCTCACTTTCATCCAATTACACCTTCTCTATTTTTTACTATGTAATAAACAATCCCTCTGTGGTCATCTTGTAGCTCTTTTTCTCTTAACATAACTCTCTTTGTGTCCTTCCCTCATGCTAACTGCTTCATTAATTTTTTTTTTCTTTTTTTGGGGGGGCGCGCCCTGGTACGCGTACCCTAAGGACAAAACATTGACAGAGATCCTTTACAAATATAGGTTTAATTTTATAAATGAAAGGTAGTTCTAAAAAGAACTGTTTTTTTATACTTTTTGTTGTTTTATATTTTTTTTATGTTTTTTGAACATTTTGTACTTTTTTTGGCTTTTCAAAACAGTTTTATATATTTTTTGTATTTTTTATGGGAAGAAACAAAGAGAAAGGGAATTGAAAATGGCTCAACTGGAGCAAAAAACAAAAAACGGAAAAAATTACTTCTTTTTTTTGGGGCAAATGTGATTCTCACCAGCAAGGATGATCAGCTTTACGCTCTTTTCACCATAGGCGATGAGCTTGCCACATTCAGTACAAGTGACTCTAAAAGTACCAAATCGTTCCTGGATACAAGGCATCACCTCTGATGTTTCTGGTCCCGATTGAGTGGATTGCTTTCTTTTGGAGCTGGTCCTTGAACACTGGGGGAGGTGACTGGCCAGTTCCCTGATCTCTGCACGAGAATAGTTAACAGGATGCTTCCGGGTCATATGCCGAATCATGGTATTATTACCAAATGAATATTTTTTATCTGGATTGCCCCTTGAGAGTTCTGCACCACAGATTCGACATGTTACCTTAGCCGCATTAACTTTTTTCTTGCCCTCTGGAAGTGAAAAAAACTCCCATACAATGTGTTCTTTTGGCTTGTATGGGGTATTTTCTTCAGGCAGCCATCTGCTCCCCTCCTCCTCTTCCTCTTCCTCCTCCTCCTCTTCTCTACCAGCAATGTATTGTTGTGGTGGTCCTCTTGGTGCTTGTGGTGGTGGTGGTGGTGCAGATGCTCCAGCTGTTGCTGCTACAGTAGCCATTTCAAAGTACAAAAGAATTGCCTCTGTAGATGAAACAGGTCTTCCTCAGTCAAAGGACAAAGTCAGAGTGAGGAAGAAAGGTGGGGTTTTTTATCATTTGGGAAAAAAAACTGCTGAACCAATCAGAAGTGTTATTTTCAGGTCACAAGACCAAGGCTTTACTCATATGGAAACCAAAACTGTTCTGCACCAATAGAAAGTGTTATTTTCAGGTCACAAGACCCAGGCTGGTCACAAGACCCAGGCATTACTCATTTAGAAACCAAACTTGTTCTGCACCAATAGAAAGTGTTATTTTCAAGTCACATGACCCGACGCGCTTACGCTACGCGCCCCGGGGCGCGCCTGTAGTCGCGCTCTGGGGCACGCCCGCGGGTGTGTAGCGTAAGCGCGTCAGGACGTTTCGCGATCGTATGCGATCGCGTGCTTTCGGTTGCGATTACGCTGTGCGTCATATGACTCATCACGCGTGTACGCGATACGTCACAATGTTGTTTTCGTTCGCGGCAATAGCGCTCCCGGGACGCTCCCCGGTACGCGCCCCAGGGCGCGCCGCGATCGTATGCGCACGCGTGCTTCTGGGTGCGCTTACACTGTGCGTCATATGACGCATCACACGTCTACGCGATACGTCACAATGTTGTTTTCGTTCGCGAGAAAAGCGCTAACGGGACGCTCCCCGGTACGCGCCCCAGGGCGCGCCCCAAGTTAAATTTAAAAAAAAATAAAAAATTTGACATAATTATACAATATAAAATTCGTTTTAAAATGTATTATTTTTTATACCTATAAAGATTTGCAATTAAAAAACCATTGAAATTCACTGAAAAAACCATAGGTTTCACACCAGTTATAGTTAGGAATTAGCATTTAAAAAACCTATTAAATTCACTGAAAAAACCATAGGTTTTACACCAGTTATAGTTAGCTGGAAATTTTACTCGCATAAAACCATTGAAATTCCCACGTTATAGTTAGTTGGACTCACTATAACTTGCGCGTGCAATGCACTGCTGATGACGTCACATATTACATCACTCATGACATGGTCAGTGACATCACTCATGACATCACTGATGACACCATCCCTGTGACAGAGTGACAGACCTCCTTTCACTGTAATGTAACCCTTGAAACAAATATTCAAAAATAGAAACTAAAATTTACAAAAAAATGGAGATAGCCATACCACTTACAACAACCAATTCAATAATTCCACCATCTATATACACAAGCACTAATTTACCAACAGTTCAATATAGTCACTCATACATATACTGACTCATCATATGTAGTGATACACCTATACATCCTGTTACACACCGCCAGTCATCCAAAAGTTACTCACACACATACTCACACATGCAAATTAACTATTCAACATCCATTTATTTGCATATACAACTATACACACACTACCACTTTACTTCTAAGGAAACTTACACATACTTACTCTCTTAAACAATCACTTATAGAAACACATACTAATTTAAACAGGAACTCTTACAATCCCTCACTCTCACATATACTCACTTATATACATCAATATTCACATATACTAGATTAAAACATATGTAGTTACTGATAAAGACACTAGTGAGACAGTCATTCACTCACTAACAAACAAATATACACACTCATCCACCCATACAGTCCTCCACATATGCTGTCTTCAAAACACATACAAAGAGAGAGTCAGTCATTCATGCATGTATGTGCTAAGTAATACCCCCACCAAACCATACAAACACTCAAGAGATCAAAGATACTTTATTCGGTTAAAAAGCAATAACCATAAAAGCAACAGAAAGTCACAGTTCATTTACAATTCATTTACAATTTTGAATAGTGCAGCAGTTTACAAGGAAGATGTTAATATAGTACATAGTATTTACACTGTTACAATTCGTTTAAACAAATTGATTTCCGATATTTAAAAACCTGTTTAAAATACTCAGATAACGAGGCAACAGTAAAAACATTGTCCATTTTTTGCAATTCTAAAAACGCTGGGCGACATCTTTACAAATTCATCTCCTTTAGAATAGGGACGATCAGTTTTCTACGGGGCAATGTATATAATTTACAGAAAAATAAAACATGCATGTTAGATTGTGCAGATTTTTCATCACAGGGGCATACAGGTAATTCATTGGACCATGAGTTCATTTCAGGGAAGGTAAATAATCTAAAAACAATATTAGATCTGAAACGTGTTAAAAGGAATCTGTCGTAATTGGGCATATGTAGGCTTAAGTATGGCTGTAGTTTGTCTCTGGTTAGGATTAACTGATATGAAGTACCAGAGTTTTTCTTTGTTTCTTCAAACAGTCTTTTTTCTCTAAGAAAATCCATACACAGCTTTTTCAGTGCTTTTCTGGGGATGTGTACCATAGTAGACGGATCATCATAGTATTGTGAACGGTCAATTTCCTTCAGGAATGTTCTAATATAGTTTAACCATTCGACTCCGTTTACTCTACCAAGTTTTAAAACATCATGTAGTATGGCACGATTTAGTACACATTCATTCACAGTCCAGACTCTGTGCCATAGGAGAATGGGTTGTACTCTAATTTTATCTGAAATATACGGCAACCCCAGCTCAGCATGGCAAATAAAAGTAGCTGTACTTTCTGGTAATGATAAGATGTGCCGTAGAAATTTGTTTTCAACTATTTGGAGTGCTTTTATGTTAGAATAACCCCATAGCCCAGCTCCATATATTGCCACAGATACACACGTTGCATTATAAATAGTGAAAATTTCCCTGATCGGTTTCGTTCCCAATTTTCTTGTAAAGCTCTTCAGTGCCATAATTGTCTTAGAAAACAAGAGCGTTCTTGCCTTCTCCGCACTTGTCCAAGAGCCGGTCTCGTGGAACAAGATTCCAAGATAGGGGAAGGTAGATGTTCTTTCTAATGGGGCGTTATTTATATACATCGATTTCATTTGTTTTTTGATACGTGTGCCACAGTTCATAGAAAAGCTCTTACTACAATTTATTTTTAAATCAAGGCTGAGCATAAACTGGTTAAAAGATGTTATCAGTTTTTGAAGGGCCAAAGGGGTACGAGCCATGAAAACGCATCATCTGCATACAAGAGTGCAGGGATGAATCTCTTTCCGATCTTAGGCATATCCCCACACTCTTGCACCAGACGATTCTCTAGGCCATTTATATAGATAAGGAATAAAAAGGGCGCCAGGACGCACCCCTGGCGCACTCCGCGCCCTATTCCAAAAGACCTACTACATTCCCCCCCTTTGCCATAACGCACAACAGCAGTGGCTCCTGAGTATAACTCCCTTAAAAACTGAATTATCGACTTATCCACGCCCAGCCGTGTCATCAGATCCCATAATTTAGAGTGAGACACGCAATCGAAAGCCGATGTAAGGTCAACAAATATAAAATACAATCGCTCCCTTTTTATCATAGTGTATTTCTGCTGGATCAAAAATAAATTTAGACCCTGCTCTGTTGTTCCTATACCCTTTTGGAATCCAAATTGTAAGTCACTGATTGCCCCAAACTCCTCTGCCCAGTTTTGCAGTTTGGCTAAAATGACTCTACCAAGGATCTTTATTGATAAATCAAGGAGGGATATTGGCCTATAACAGGCACAGTCTTGTCTGTTTCCCTTCTTATAAATGGGTACGATTATTGATGTGAACCAGGAAGGACTCAGTCCCCTCACTAGAGCTGCATTAAAAAGTTGTACAAGTATCGGGCCCCAGAATTCACTATTCGCCTTGAACAAGTCTGCCGGGATTCCGTCTGGGCCAGCCGCCTTACTGCCCTTTGTGGCATCCAGACTTATTAGGATCTCAGGTAATGTTACCTTCAGTTTGTGTTCCTCCTCTACTAAATCGCCTTCCAGATTTAGGCCTGTATTTCCCACCTCATCTATGGGCATGTACAGAGTGGAAAAGTGTGCGACCCAATCCTCCTCATTAATCGCAATTTCCAACCGAGCTTTAGTGGTTTCATATGGAAGAGGGGCATTTACCACCCTCCAGAAGGCAGATATATCTTTTGTTTGTGAGGCTGGACAGAGTTCTTCCCATACTCCCTTTTTAATAGCATTTCTTCTATCTTTTAGGGCCTGATTATAACCTTTCCTTAAGTTTCTTATCTGAATTATGTCTCGTGGTTCCTTATGAATTGCATGCTTAAGCTTTGTAAGGGCCTTGGTACAAGCCCTGTCAAACCATCTTGTGCCTTTCTTGAGTCCATTTTTTGGCACTAATTTCAGATTCTCTTTGATAGTGGATGCAATGATGTTAAAATGCGCTATTATACTTTCACTATCGGAATCTTCGTCTAAGCAGATTTTAAAATTATAGGCACAAGTGTTTATCAACTTTTTAAGAAAGTCTTCCGGTACCACCTTACTCCACTTGAGAGTATACCCGTTCTGCCTCCCTAGCGTGACATCTGGGGCAACCTGTACAGGATCAATGCGACGAGCCAGAAAAAGGTTCTCAATCTCAAGTATTTGTGGTAAATGATCACTCATTGGTGCATCCAAGATCATAAAACTACCTATCCCTATCTTGTGACCATAGCCATTTGAGCAGAGGCTAAAGTCAATGGTAGTGGATGCTCCCCTCCCAATGAAGGTTGGTACAAAAGGTGCTGGTAACTGGATCATTTCATTTGCAAAGCCCAAATCATAATCGAACAATAATTCATTCAATAAGTCCCCGGTCTGTGTATGTTTAAAATGTGAGAGATTAATGTCCTGCTCCAACATTAAGCCACAGATACCTTTACATCCTTTTGTGCATAATGGACAATTAAAATCACCCCCCCATAAAATCATTACTTCCTTTTCCTTGCTGTCTAATTCACATTGTAAGTCATTAGCTAACATTTTCAAAATGTTTCGTGACATATTGCCTGGAATATTGTTATAAAACTTTATAATTACAAGGCACAATCCAATTTTAGTATCTATTGCTAATTTATGGTAAAAATCACATTTAGGATAAAAGCGTACCCTCTCATACCCTAATCCGTTTGAGAGGTACGGAATTAGACCACTCAATCTGATACTAAGAAAAATATCTAATAACCCATATACATACACATATACCTACTCACCAACCCATGCAGCCACTTATACAGAAAGTGAAACACTGATACATATATTTAAATATTTAAACATTACTCACTAATATGTATTTTTCAGAAAGACACACATTCACTGGATGGTGTCATCAGTGATGTCATGAGTGATGTCACTGATCATGTCATGAGTGATGTAATATGTGACGTCATCAGCAGTGCATTGCACACGCAAGTTATAGTGAGTCCAACTAACTATAACGTGGGAATTTCAATGGTTTTATGCGAGTAAAATTTCCAGCTAACTATAACTGGTGTAAAACCTATGGTTTTTTCAGTGAATTTATTAGGTTTTTTAAATGCTAATTCCTAACTATAACTGGTGTGAACCTATGGTTTTTTCAGTGAATATATATATATATATATGTGTGTGTATATATAATATATATCAGGGAGGTCACTGACACAACGGGAGGTAGTGCCAAATGGAATGCGGAAAATGCAGTATTCCAACAACAGAATGACTGCTTGCGCCCATGAGGGTTAATACATGTTTGAAGAAAAGCAAACTCGGGGCAAAACTCACTGGAGGTGTATCGGGGTGCAACTACAAGAACCAGAAGGCCACAGCTGTGACCACGCCCACTGGGGGAGGTTCTGATGTATAATTAGGAGCACCGTGTATGCCTCGCTGCATTGCGAAACTGAACGCTAATGAATAAGAGAGAACTCGAAACGCGTCTGGCGAAGGTTTTTATGGACTGCAAGCTTGTTCTTTGATGGAAGGTCTCTGCAGCATCTCATTAACAGTGAGCAAGATTTAAACTACCTGGCGGCCTTTCCTTTGGGGTGAACTTGTGTCTTTTGATAAATAGCGGCTAGCCCAAGCCGCGGATTGAGCCACACTGCAGCAGCGGTCCCGTGGTGACTTCAGGGAGGTCACTGACACAACGGGAGGTAGTGCCAAATGGAATATGGAAAATGCAGTATTCCAACAACAGAATGACTGCTTGCGCCCATGAGGGTTAATACATGTTTGAAGAAAAGCAAACTCGGGGCACAACTCACTGGAGGTGTATCGGGGTGCAACTACAAGAACCAGAAGGCCACAGCTGTGACCACGCCCACTGGGGGAGGTTCTGATGTATAATTAGGAGCACCGTGTTTGCCTCGCTGCATTGCGAAACTGAACGCCAATGAATAAGAGAGAACTCGAAACGCGTCTGGCGAAGGTTTTTATGGACTGCAAGCTTGTTCTTTGATGGAAGGTCTCTGCAGCATCTCATTAAAAGTGAGCAATATTTAAACTACCTGGCGGCCTTTCCTTTGGGGTGAACTTGTGTGTTTTGATAAATAGCGGCTAGCCCAAGCCGCGGATTGAGCCACACTGCAGCAGCGGTCCCGTGGTGACTTCAGGGAGGTCACTGACACAACGGGAGGTAGTGCCAAATGGAATGCGGAACATGCAGTATTCCAACAACAGAATGACTGCTTGCGCCCACGAGGGTTAATACATGTTTGAAGAAAAGCAAACTCGGGGCAAAACTCACTGGAGGTGTATCGGGGTGCAACTACAAGAACCAGAAGGCCACAGCTGTGACCACGCCCACTGGGGGAGGTTCTGATGTATAATTAGGAGTACCGTGTTTGCCTCGCTGCATTGCGAAACTGAACGCCAATGAATAAGAGAGAACTCGAAACGCGTCTGGCGAAGGTTTTTATGGACTGCAAGCTTGTTCTTTGATGGAAGGTCTCTGCAGCATCTCATTAAAAGTGAGCAAGATTTAAACTACCTGGCGGCCTTTCCTTTGGGGTGAACTTGTGTGTTTTGATATAATATATATATATAGACTTTTATGCATGCATGGTGACTTGTCAGAGTACTCCTAGAAAACTGTTACTGCCACAGTTTCTCATGAGTGCTCCTGAAATTAATTTGAATTCCAGAAACGGGAAAATTTGCTTCGAAAACAGACATAAGCCCAATACTTAATATGTACTGTTTGTTCCCAGTGGGGTAAAACTCCACTGATTTTTAGACACAGGGACTTATATTTCATCATCAGACTTTGACCCACAGCAAGAGAGAGAGATAGATAGAAAAGGGAGAAAGAAGGAAGAAAAAATATAGGAAAACAGTGACAAAGGGAGAAAGCGGGGATGAGAAACAACCTGTAAGAGAGAGAGAGAGGAAGAAAGAGGAAATGTAGGGTGGTAGAAGAAACAGCAGTGTACTGAATCAGAACTAGGCTGCTTTAGTAATCGACAGGCCCTTAAGCCAAACTCTAGGCACCAGCACTTATGTTTTTTTGTTTTCTATTTTTACAAATAAGACACTGCAAAGGCCTATATGGCCTATAGAAAATCCCATTTTGGGATTTTCTTTTCAAAAATAAAAAAGGAACCTGTTTGTTACAGGGCTTCGTCCTGCTAACAAAGCCCTGCACCAAGCAGAAAAATGCATGTGGCAGCGGTTCCTGTCAATGCATTATAAATTACCACCAGCTTGATGGCCATTTTGAATTGGCAGGCAGTCCCTCCACCTGGGTGAGGGAGTAATATACTCCGATGCTCTGTTGGAACAACGAGCTGTCCACCCAACATTAAATCAACCCTTTTGTCTTTTATTCAAATGCAAAGAAATACAGGTGCAGTTAATATGTTATGGGCCAACAACTTCCTCCGAAAGCAGTGTTTAAAAATTAACCACATATAAGGCTGTCTGCTAACCCCAATTGCTGTCAAAGCTAATGGAAGTTCCAGTAGTACATGTTGGTACTGGGACTATGCACCAAAATGGGAGTGCACTGACAGTGCCCACACAATAGTCTCTTTAACATGCTTCAGGGTAAATATCAGTACGTTGGGAACACTGGCCCTTATGTATTAACGCATTTCCTTATAGACCCAGAATGGGTAAAACTCTTTGATGCATCAAGCCCAATCTATTCTATTTCTGAAAGTCTGTTACCACTGCCCTCTTTGATGGATTCACTCTGCCAGGGCACAAAGTGCAGTTATGGAAACAACGACAAAGAGTCATTGCACTCCAGCTTACAGAGCCTCCAGCTCAGAGTGCTTAGAAAATAATGGTAAACTCTTCAGGGTTTATGGATTCATTTACCCAGGAGATTTACTGCAATTTTTGTGAGTTTTGTTTTTAGGGAGGATTCTATGATCCCTGCAGCATCTGATAACATTTGAAAGGAGCTTGGTGGTGCCCCTTCCCCTTCTAGAAGCACCATAAGTATAAACATGTTTTAAATATAAAAGCTTTCACAGGTCATTATGGGGTGCTCCCCAGCTGGAGCAGTGAATGTGAAGTGAGCGGCTACTTCGCTCATTGCACATTCCAGCCTTAATTATTTTTGGAGGGAGGGAGGCGTGCAACCGCACCTTCCCCAAACCTTATATGGCCCCTTTGACCCTATCCCTCTGGGACGATAATTTTTTAATAGGACGTGAGCGTGCGGCCAGACTCCCTAAGCCATAATATGATCCTGGAGACCCCATTTTAACTTTTTTATTTTTTGGAGACTCTTGCTGCCATAGCGAGACGCAGTAGCTGAAAGGCTTCATTGTTTTATTTTTGTTGGTTGAGACCATTTTGAACAGCCATTTTGTTGTTGTGGTGCTCTAATTTGTATAGTGGGTGGGGCTTCTGTCCTCTCTGCAGCCCATTTAAGTTGCACACTGGCTTGGAAGTGCAGCGGACATTGAAGGTGTGTTGCAGGTGTGTTTTAACCCCTTCGCTGCGGCGGCTATTCCGCCGCTGCGCTAAGGGGGAGGCGGGGCCGCGCAGCGCTCCCGTGCTCGTGACGGAACCGCTCCGTCACGAGCCTCGGGTGCGCTGTGCTTATGACGGAACGGTTCCGTCACGGCCCCACCCGCTCTTTAGAACGTCAGCGCAGGCGCGGAATTCGCGCGGCGCGGCGAGCGGGCCGTGACGGAACCGTTCCGTCAACAGCACAGCCCACCCGAGGCTCATGACGGAACGGTTCCGTCACGAGCATGGGAGGGGTTAAATAATCCTGTACCTTTCAAAAACTGTTGTTTTAGGAATAATTGGAAATTTGAATGAGAATTTTAACTTAAAAAAATATTTTGGCAGCAAGAGTGCCATTTTTTTTATAGTGGGACGCATGTAACTGAAACGATTCACTGTTTTCTCATTGTTGGTTGGTGCATTTTTTATCTGCCATTTTGTCGTTGTTGAGCTCTAGTTCTTATAGTGGGCGGGCCTCTTTCCAGTCCATTTAATTTGCACACCGGCAAGGATGCTTACACCGAGCATGCCACTGGCACGCCATAGGCAAGCCCATCTGCGCCCGTCCACGTCCAGCTAGCATCCAGCACCAGATAAAGCTCAGCCCTGCATTCATTGCTAAAAAATAGCTCTCTTTGTGGACCCATTTCATGCCTACTACTTCGTTCTCTTACTACTTGCTACTACTTACCAGTGGCACACAATAAAGTGTGCTCAGCCAGGCTTCCTGACCCAAAGTGCAAGGCTTGCTTAATTAATTTATGCTCTCTGTTCGGAAACATGCATTAAATATCTATGACTTGGTCTCCTCTAATAATTGGGACACTGTTTTTCTTGCTGAGACCTAACGTTCGGACACTTCTCACCCAGTCATTGCATTAGCGGCCCTCCAATTTCCGTATACAGCACCTTCATAGACAGGACAGCAAGCAGGGTGACATTGAGATTATCTTTCACTCTGAGTTTATTTGTAAATATTTCACATCTCTGAAATTCTCTCTCTACGACGGTCCCATTTTCTCTCTTAAAACTTTCTGCCAATTTCTCTTTTTCTGGTGCATTTATATATCGGGCCCCAAAGCAGTTTAAGACATTTTCCAATATGCTACTAGACGAAATTACATTACATAGCCTTCAATTTGCTAATTGTTAGACGGGGCGATCTCAGAGGGCCAGGTTGTGCTCACCCGACCACCCCAAGACTCACCTCTTCCACAGATATTGCCGAGTCTTATTGTGAGGTCCCCACCGGGGAGGACTTTGAGTCTAGGATCGTACACACTGAGCTCACACCACACTTACGAACGGACACCACACCGTAGGTATTCAGTAATAAGTTCTTTATGAATAGTAAAGAGGAATCAGCACTCTTATTTACAAGCGATCGAGGGATCGTAAAGTCTTTAGGAATTCGGGAAGAGGGAAGCGGGACAGTCTTAGCTCTTTAGGCCAGTATGAAGCGTACCCTGCGCACAGCTCTCAATCCTCGAGCCGGGGGGTACGGAAGATGAGGGTCGTACCGGCTGCTTCACTCACGTCGAGTCGGCTCAGGTCGTGATGGTATCGTCGATGGCCCAGCCGGACCAGAGCACTCCTCGAGCCGCGATGAGGTCAGCAGGGCTCGATCCGGAGAAGTTCTTGAGGAGCCGCGACAGCGTCAGCAGGGCTCAGATGGTTTCTAGTTCAAGCTCGAGCCGCGACAGCGTCAGCAGGGCTCCGAGGTCTTTGGAGAGGGCGAGCCGCGACAGCGTCAGCAGGGCTCCGAGATCTTTGAAGAGGGCGAGCCGCGACAGCGTCAGCAGGGCTCCGAGATCTTCGAAGAGGGCGAGCCGCGACAGCGTCAGCAGGGCTCTGATGGTTCAGTTCCGGGTTCGAGAAGGAGCCGCGACAGCGTCAGCAGGGCTCAGCGTTTCAAAGGTTCCGTTTTCCCAAGGGTCAGCTGCGATCAGATCAGCAGGGCTTTCTTGTCCAGGATACAACTGCCCGCTAGTTGTGGTACGGGCCTTGATATAGTCCAGTGGCCCTTTGATGTCCGGACCCTCGCAGGCAGAGGTCTCATGCCTTGGGGGCTGGTCGTTGGAGAGGTCCGGCGGTTGGCTCTTTGATCCTTTGAAGATGCGTCCGGGAATCCCCAGACGCCCAGCAGATCTGGAGCCAGCGCTCGGGGAGGCCAGAGGTGCGATTGAAACTGGTCCATCGGGGAAGGCCAGAGGTGTGATAAAACCCAGTCTCTCAGGGGAGGCCGGAGGTGCCATCGAAACTCCCTGGCTTATCTCACTCGGGGAGCCCTTTACCCCCCAGCCGGGACTGGCGCGCCTTGGAGTCTGAGTTTCGCTGGCGCCGGGGTCACGCTAGGCCCAGGGAGTCAGGGATCTCAGGAAAGGAAAATGGCTGCTGAGCCTTGTGGGGCATGCGGGTTCTAGGAGCTCGGAGCCGGGAGTGGGGCGGGATCAGCGGGGCTGGTCGTCGGTTACGGGGTCTGGGCGTACAGGGAGCAGGACGACCAGGGAACTCTGGGGGCAGGCTACACTAGCGGGGTGCTGCGCAGGGAACCCTGGGTGCATGGCTATACTAACGGGGTGCTGAGGAGCGGGGAGGCACCACGCCACGAGGCTAGGTCCAACACTCATTTTACTGTTTTGGGTGTTTTTAACTTTCATGTGGGTGTTGAGTTCAGCCTTAATCAATCTCAATCACTGAGGCATTTGCCTCCTTGAATCTGATGCAGAACGTTTGTGGCTTCGCTCTTGAAGCGGGATACACAGTAAATCACCAACTTGCTCGACCTTCATATAGAAACTCCAAGGATTCAAACATGGCCTGATCATTAGCTCATTCCTTGGAAATGTTTACTTCATCATCCTCGGCACCCATCCTGCACAACTCTTTACTTTGGTATAAAATACATTAATTCAATTTGGTATTCAAACTTTTCAGCAATGTTCTGCAATTGTATGATGATTTGAAGCACAGCACCTTTTCCTTTAGTAACTCGCTGAGCCTTGTGATGGATTCGATTTTTCCGCTCAGAAATAGATCAACCAGCAGATCTCGCCCCTCAGCCCATTGGTTTACTCCAACACTTTCTTATATTAAATCCAGTTGTAAGAAACTGGAACAGTGGTGGAGTAAGGACTATGTGGCCTTAAAAAATTGGACAACAAACAAGCCCTTAGAGATTACCATGTGGCTATTCATAAGGCTTAATTTGAGTATTTTGCTAATCAAACCACTGCAGCTTTAAATATCCTAAATTGATTTGTGAATTGTTAATTCATTTTTGTCCCCTAAAGCCTGCTTTGAAGGAGCTTTGTGAGAATATTTCACTTTTCTTTCTGGAAAAAATGAAAACATTTACTCCAAGTTTCGGGTGGGGGACTCTCCCACTCTGATTAGTGAGTCCTGCCTGCCTATGTGCTTTTCCGAACCTTCACTTACCTCATCTCAGGAAATGACTCGGCATTAGGCATCTCAAATTGCCGTTCGGGTTCTCATCCGTTCCCTGCACCCGCTATATTATCTAAGGTTTGGCATATTATTAATTCATTAATTAATGTCTCGTAGAACAACTCTCTTTGTCAGTCGGTGGTTCTTAAGTTCTGGAAACATACTCACTTTCAACCCATTCTAAACAAGCCATCTGCTTATCCAGATGTCTTTTCCAACTATAGGCCTTTTTCCATGCTCTTTCTAAAATACTGGACAAATAGCAGTGAATCGCTAGCTCAACCATTATCTTGAAGATAATAATCTTGCTCATGGTTCTCAGTCCAGTTTCAGACCTTGCTATAGTACTGAATCACAATACTGGAAGTTTCAGAATTTGTCAAATTGAGTCTTGATCAAGGGTGGGCAGCTATAATGGTCCTACCGTTATCTGTCTGCTGCCTTTGATACAGTTTCACACCATATATTGCTTCAGCAGTTATCTGACTGTGGTATTGGAGGTCTGGCACTACAAATGGATCTGATCGAGCAAGGATTCGCATGTGAAGCGACTTGCTTGTACTCATGAACCTCGAATAACGTTAACGAATTAACCAACATGTTTGTCTTATTAATTTTGCACATTTTACATCAACATCGGGTGTCCAAGAGAAGCTTGCTTATGTGTTTTACTAACCAAAATACGCTTGCATCTAAAATGGCTGCTGCTACGCAAGCGATTCTACTGCGCATGCGTCTGTCACACTAACGTGACATGACGTTCTCTTAGCTTTGGAGGGAATCGGTCGCTTCTGCGCACTAGTGTTAAGATGGCTGCTCTATGTTCTCACATGCGAGAAGCTTGCACTGCTGATTTTGCTAAGCTGTTCTTTCTGCCTAATCCTAATGCTATAGTTAAAATTAAGATAATGGGTATAGAGTAGAAATACACGGTATGCAGTGTATTCATTTATTCTGTGTTCTAAAACTGTTTCCTTTTACTTTTCATGTATCGCAATCTTTGGGCCTGGGAGGTGCTATTACTCCATCTTGAAAGTTCTTTTGCGCATGACCCAGCCTGGCCAGGAGCTGAACTCGTTGTCATTGAATTTGAGCCAAAAGACAGTCACAGCCAAGATGTGCCTGGGAAGATGACTTCTGACACTGCTAGAAGAAGCTAAACTGTATACAATGTATTTGTCAATAGAACAACCATTGTTAGGTGAAATGCAGATGTCATGTGAAAGTAAATTGATGGGGCGGGAACAAAAAATTAATATTCAACACTGAAGTAACAGAATTTGGGGTCGGGTGATGACCTTTCCTCCTCTTTTGTCCAATCGAAATTGGGGATCCTTACACTTGCAACATTGGGGGCTGGTACACTGCCCTGGAAAATGGTATAACTAGAGTAGGCTTAGCTAGTTAATTTGTCCGACTTGTCTGAATAGCTGACCTGTCACTGACCCAACGCACTCAAAAGGTGATTAAGAGCAGAAGTGCTGTGAAGCACTCTGTCAGAAGATTCGCTGACCCAATCGGGGTTCTGGGAAGCTGAAGTGCTGGCGAAGCACTTTGTTGGTATATGCTGTAACCCAATCGGGGTTTGGGCTGATTCCTTGCAGAGAGGGAGTAGCGCAGGCGTTGCAACTGAACTGCGGGTGCTGGTCTTAACCTTTGGTGGTCCTGTCCTGATCCAAATTTGGTTTATCCTGTCCTGATTTCCAATCTGCACCTGCTGGCCTACTGGCGACTGCATTCTTGGGGGTTTCTTCTGTCCTTTTAACTGACCCGTGGCCAGGGTTGGTCTTCACACCATTCTAGGTAAATATAAATCTGTGTGGGTAATTGTTATTATAATTTGTGTCCTTTTCTTTACCCTCCCTAATTTGCTAAAGCTTTGATTGCATATGTTCCCTTTTCTTACCTTACCCTTGATAAATGATAGATTTGTGTTTACTGATTTCAATAGCGTGTTCCACTTTTTCTTACCCCCCTTATAGTTGAATGCTAAAACGCTTTTCATGATTGCATAAAATGTTTCTCTTTTATTCACCCTCCCTTTGAAAATGATTAAGCTTGGTTATTCATTTTAATATTGTGTTCCATTTTCTTACCTTCCCTATAGCTATATGATCAAATTGTTTTCGTGATTGCATATTGTGTTCCTTCTTTTACCCACCCTTTGATAATTGTTTAAACTGTGTCATTTAGTATGTTCCTTTTCTTTTCCCACCCTTAGACAAATTGTGCAAGTTTGTTTAATTAAATAGCATGTTCCTTGTTCTTACCTTCCCTTATTTTTTGCTAAATGATTGGCATAATATATCTTTTGCATAGTTATACACTATTTCTAATCTTGGTTATTGATAGTCTTATTGCTTTTAATCTTTAGATCATGACTTATGATGAAATTTAGATAGAGTTTAAAACTTTCCCGAGTCTGTGGTTATTATATGAGTGCAAATGTTATTTTACATATTATGTTATTGGCTACCTACTTTAAAACTAACTCCCTGATCCAAGAGGTTACAGGTACCAGTGACAAGGATTGGTAAGTCAATGGTATAGGACCTAGTAGGTAAAATATCTGGTAGTAGAGCGAAGGTTGCCTGATTAAGTAAATGTGTAAATGATTATGGGCCCAGGTGAGTATGGTAAATTTATAGTCGGGTGACCTGCACGCTCTATCAGATCCGGTAATATCTATCTGATCAATCCCAATCAAGTTTTCTCCCTCCTTTTCTGTCATCATCTAAGCCTGTTCCTCAGGTGTCTGCTCTCAGCCCCACTACGTTAAATGTTTATATGACTTCACTGGTAAATATAATGCAACTTTGGGGTTTTGAAGTGGCGCCTATGCACATGATACTCAGCTTCAGCTGTCTTTTTCTGCAATCCTCAGCAGTCTTTTCAATCCCGTCTGATGTGACTGTCAGATTGGAGGAAGCAGATTTGCTTAAAGCTGAATAGCGCTAAAATGGAGGTCATACTTTTCGTTGCTTCTCCCCCCTTTGGTCTAATACCTGGTGGCCTCTGGAACACAGTGTTCCTCCATATCATGTGCTGCAAGCGAGACATTTGGGAGTCAGATTTGAAAATGAACTCTCTTTGGAACTGTCTAGGTGAAGACTGTCACTGGTACCTGCTTATCAATTTTAGAAAACTTAAAAAAAGTTCTTAAGCTTGGACCCCCAAATGCGCCAGGAAAACTATAGTATATGCTTTCATTACTTCTTGCCTTGATTATGCAAACATTCTGCATGTAGATCTTTCAAAGTGATGCTTGGCTGCTCCTCAGCATTTCTAGACGAGGCACTATCTCAGTGCACCTAAAGTTGTTACATTGGCTACCGGTTCGCAAATGTATTTCTTTTCAATGCTTACATTCTGCACCTTTCAAAACAAAGGCCCTGTTTATCTTAGAAGGAGAAATCAACATTATGTCCCTTCCAGATCTTTAAGTTCTTCCATTCATTTGTTTCTCATGCTTCCTCTGGTTCGGTGTGAACATTGGGAGGCCAATTCTACTCTCATTCGCCCCCTAAAATGTGCAATGTTCTGCCGCTATCTATTTGGGCTTAAAAATGAGTCTCTTCCAGTCATGCTGATCCCCGTTATCACCATATTCTGTAGGAACACATCGATGTCTTTTGACAGCTATGCACTCTATAAGTGGCATATTTATATTCATTCAGTTATTTTTTTATGGGGAATGAACTACAGACCCCCTCCCTGAACCACAGAAGAATCCTGGGAACCACATCTTTGGGACCAACATTTATTTGTGGGGAGGGGCTGTGGAGTCCTCTCTCTGAGCTTCAGAAGGGACCAAGGACCCTATCCCATGGTGCTGAAGATGTTATTTTACTGTGGGGGCATCTAGCTCGCCTCCCTGAGCCATCATATGGCCCTTTGAACCTCATCCACTTGGGCCGACATCTTTTCAATGTATAAGGGTGCATCGGCCAACCTCCCCAAGCCACAGAAGGGTCCCAGGGACTCAATATTGGGGCTGATTGTATTTTTTGGGGAGGGAGCATGGGGCCCTCTTCCTGAGCCATCCAATGGCCCTATATTTAGGGGCCCAATGGCAGCAGTGTCTCGGGGACCCCATCCTTCTGGACACCAATCCTTGCCAGCAAAAGCATAGGCAAAGACAACTTTAACTCACTCTTCATGCTCTAACGGGCAGGGAACACAGGTTTACTCAGTGGGAGCAGGGAGAAATGCTGCTGCCTCCGGATGGGAGCAAACCAACATAGCTAGCTCTCGCCGAATGTGCGATGGGTGCAGACAGGGGAGCCAGATGGGCCCCAGTTGCCCTAGGGCTCTCCCAGGTCCCAAAGCCCTCTATTGCTGTGGATGTCCATGGTTGGACCGCGGCACCAACAGCAAGTTTTTATTTATTGTGGTCCCACGATATAGGGTCTGGGGGCCTCATGCCACCCTCCCTCTAAATAACAATACAACCCCCTGGGGATAAGGTCCCTCAGAACATATATTGTCTCAGAGAAGGGACCACAATCTACCCCTCCCCTTAAAAATTGCATGCAGGCCTGAGGATAGTGGCACCTGAACCTGGTAATAGCTTAGGGTGCGGCGTACAGCCCCATCCCCTAAAATAATAAAAAAAACACAACCAAACCGGCCCTTGCCCACACAGGGAGCTTAAAACTGAAAGGGGCCTTTTTTTGTTACAGTGCTGCAGAGATCCATTAAAAAAACAACATTTGGGGACCGGGGGAGGAGATCAGGGGATCTCTACTCTGTCCACCAGTATTCTTTTTTTTGGGCTGCGAGGACAGGGTCTTGAGTGCCCAAGTCCTACATTGGCAACAGCTACGTCTTTGTTTATGTGGTGGAAGGCAATCAGAGCTTATCTTTAGATCTGTTGGGTCCACTAATCCTCCGATGCATACCATATACATACATTTTGGACCTTCATTTCTCAAAAACTACTGAACTGATTTACAACAAATCACCAACAGCAAGCTTTATGGGGCAAGATTTAGCTTTCTGCCAAATTTGGTGTCATTTCATTCAGCTTTTTTTGTGGAATCGCTGTTCAATTTTCCTATGAAAAAATTGCATGTAGAAAACATGTTTTGGGACTCCCCTTTTTCTCATCCCTACTTGACAGATTGCCCTGAAACTTTTCATAAAGGAGCTGAGTTGGCACTTTTTTGTGCAAATTTTGTGAAGATTTTTCAAACTGTGCCAAATGTATTAGTAAACCAAAACAATCTATTTCATATGGAAACTGGGTCCTAACTGCACATGCACAGTGGTGACCGATATATATATATCTATCTATATATATTCTTCGTCATGAAGTCACTTCACCAATCCGTGGTAGGGCATCACCAAGCACTGAAGTATTTCACAGCTGTTGTTTTGTGCAAAATAGATTTTTATTTTAACAATCCATCGATAGGCACACCCAAAGTAAAATAAATTCTGCGGCTGACACGTTACTGCGTGATGTCTTCCACTTACCGTCAAAACAAATATATATATATATACACATAAAGATAGATAGATAGACACACACATATATCTATATACGTATACATATATTATATATAATATATATATACATACATAAATACAATGCATTTACATACATATATGTACATGTACATACATATATATATATACATATATATATACACATATAGGCCCAGCGAGTGCAGCTCAACGATAGGGTAACCTTTGCTTTCAGACATATATACACACACACATATATATATATATATATATATATATATATATACATATATATATATATATATATATATTACCTACTGGCAGTCGCCAGTAGGTAGTTATAGTTAGGACCTAGTTTCCATAGGAAATCCGCAACATTCTATTTGGAATAACTTTGGCGTCAGTCGACAAATCTTCGCCAGATTCTCCAAGGAAATGGCCGTCTCGGCTCCGCTCCTTTCCTGAAAGTTTTGGGGTGATTTGTCAAGTGGGGGCTGGGAAAAAAGGGGGGTCCCAAAACGTGTTTTCCCCATGCAATTTTCGATAGGGTTCTTTAAGTGAGGTTACAGCCCGAATTACAGCCCGAATTACACCAAATTTGGCAAAAAGGTAGAGTATGGTTCGCAGATTACGCTTTTTGTTAAATGGTGTAAATCCATTCAGTAGTTCCTTA
Organism: Lissotriton helveticus; assembly: GCF_964261635.1. Classification (NCBI taxonomy): domain Eukaryota; kingdom Metazoa; phylum Chordata; class Amphibia; order Caudata; family Salamandridae; genus Lissotriton; species Lissotriton helveticus. The sequence goes on from NC_136059.1 coordinate 1,380,070,678, forward strand.
GAAAATCAAAAGTAAAAACATTGATATATCTATAGACGAAGTACTGTACGCATACCGTTCGAGGACAGTACGTGTACCATTACGAGCACGAGCTGCATGCTAATTGGCTAAAAACTGTCTGTCAACACTCCAAACCAGGAAGTGTTGGCAGCCATGGAGGCACAAGAAAACAGAAAAAGAAACACGAAAAACACAAAAAGGCTGCAGGGTAGAAACACCCTGACCCCCTAGGCCTGCTTAGGGGGTCACACAAGGACCCCCAAAGCCCCATTTTTGAAAAAATTGCGGGATACGCGTATAGTACGCGTACCCGGCCCGACTCTGCAAACGCGCCCCCTGGTGCATTTGCAGAGGGTGAAATAATTCCCCTTGAATACTGGGCATCCCTGGGGGCCAAGTAGCCCACCAGGAACCTCCAGTATGCGCCAGGGGGCTGCCTTGCAGAGACGTGTAAAGAGGCCATGCCCCTTTTTACACCTCTCTGCAACGCAGCCCCCTGGCACATACTGGAGGTTCCTGGTGGACTAGTTGGCCGCCGGGGACCTCCAGTATTCAAGGGTAATTAGTTCCCTCTCTGCAAACGTGCCAGGGGGCGCGTTTGCAGAGGGGTGTAAAAATGGGCGTGGCCTCAGAGCACCTCTCTACAACGTAGCCCCCTGGCGCATACTGGAGGTTCCTGGTGGGCTAGTTGTCCTCCAGGGACCACCAGTATGTAAGGGGAATTAGTTCCCCTCTGCAAACGCACCAGGGGGCTGCATTGCAGAGAGGTGTAAAAAGGGGTGGGGCCTCATTACACCTCTCTGCAACACAGCCCCCTGGTGCATACTGGAGGTTCTGGTGGGCTAGTTGGCCCCCAGGGACCCGCAGTATGCAAGGGAAATTAGTTTCCCCTCCGCAAACGCGCCAGGGGGCTGCGTTGCAGACAGGTGTGAAAAGGGGCGTGGCCTCATTACACCTCTCAGCAATGCAGCCCCCTGGCGCATAGTGGAGGTTCCTGGTGGGCTAGTTAGCCCCCAGGGACCCCCAATATGCAAGGGGAATTAGTTCCCCCTCTGCAAACGCGCCAGGGGGCTGCGTTGCAGAGAGGTGTAAAAAGGGGCGTGGCCTCATTACACCTCTCTGCAACGCAGCTCCCTGGTGCATACTGGAGGTTCCTGGTGGGCTAGTTGGCCTCCGGGGAGCCCCAGTATGCAGGGGCAATTAGTTCTTCCTCTGCAAACGCACCAGGGGGTTGCGTTGCAGGAAGGTGTAATGAGGCCACACCCCTTTTTACACCTCTCTGCAACGCAGCCCCCTGGCGCATACTGGAGGTTCCTGGTGGGCTAGTTGGCCCCAGGGACCCCCAGTATGCAAGGGGACTTATTCCCTCAACTTAGAACGTGCTACGGGACGCGTTTGCACAGTGGTAAAGGTAGGGGGCGGGGCTTGAGGTGATATGTGTGCAAACATGCCCTGTGGCACGTTTTAAGTTGGGGAATTAATTCCTCTTCAATCCAGAGGTTTCCTAGGGTCCAACTAGTCCAACAGATACCTCCAGTAAGTGCCACGGAGCTGCGTTGCAGAGTGTTGTAAAAAAGGGGTGTGCCCTCTGAACACCTCTCTGCAACGCAGTTCCCTGGTGCATACTGGAGGTACCTGGTGGGCTAGTTGGCTCACAGGGGACATCAGGATTGAAGAGGAATTAATTCCCCAACCTAAAACCCGGCACAGGGTGTGTTTGCACACGTGTCACCTCAGGCCCCGCCCCCTTCCTTCACTATTGAGCACAATATTCCTCTTAAATCAGCGGAACTACGAATTCTGATTTACTCACCTCTTATCACAAGACGTCAGTGCTGCATCTTTGAGCCCAGTACGGACCCTGAAAAGTAAATCTAAGTGTACTTACCAGTAACTTGTATTTCCTTCCATAGGAATCTATTGTGTGGTTTTCACCAGATAAGTTTTTGTCTATTTTTGAAACGTACAAATATTCCTGTAAAATCAGCCGATCTACGAATTCCGATTTACTCACCTGTTATCAGGAGAGACCTCCGTGCTGCATCTTTCAGCCCACTACTGATCCTGAAAAGTAATTCTAATTGTAGTTACAGTAACTTGAATTTCCTTCCATAGGCTAACATTGACTGGTTTCACTTGGAAATTCTTCTAAGTGTGGAGTTTTGGAACTTAAAAAAATTCCTCAAAAATCAGTCGAACTACGAATTCCGATTTACTCACCTGTTATCTGGAGAGACTTCAGTGCTGCATCTTTCAGCCCACTACTCACCCTGAAAAGTAATTCTAATCGTAGTTACAGTAACTTGAATTTACTTCCATAGGCTAACATTGACTGGTTTCACTTAGAAATTCTTCTAAGTGTGGAGTTTTGGAACTTTAAAAAATCCCTTTAAAATCAGTCGAACTACGAATTCCGATTTACTCACCTGTTATCAGGAGAGACCTCAGTGCTGCATCTTTCAGCCCGCTACTGATCCTGAAAAGTAATTCTAATTGTAGTTATAGTAACTTGAATTTCCTTCCATAGGCTAACATTGACATGTTTTACTTGGAAATTCTTCTAAGTGTAGAGTTTTGCAACTTTAAAAAATTCCTCAAAAAGCAGCCGAACTACGAATTCCGATATACTCACCTGTTATCAGGGGAGACATCAGTGCTGCATCTTTCAACCCACTACTGATCCTGAAAAGTAATTCTAATTGTAGTTACAGTAACTTGAATTTCCTTCCATAGGCTAACATTGACTGGTTTCACTTGGAAATTTTTCGACGTGTGGAGTTTTGGAACTTTAAAAAATTCCTCTAAAATCAGCCGAACTACGAATTCTGATTTACTCACCTGTTATCAGGAGATACCCCAGTGCTGCATCTTTCAGCCCACTATTGATCCTGAAAAGTAATTCTAACAGTAGTTACAGTAATTTGTATTTCCTTCTATAGGCTAACATTGACTGGTTTCACTTGGAAATTCTTCTAAGTGTGGAGTTTTGGAAGTTAAAAAAATTCCTCAAAAATCAGCCGAACTACGAATTCCGATTTACTCTCCTGTTATCAGTAGAGACCTCAGTGCTGCATCTTTCAGCCCACTACTGATCCTGAAAAGTCATTCTAATTGTAGTTACAGTAACTTGAATTTCCTTCCACAGGCTAACATTGACATGTTTTACTTGGAAATTCTTCTAAGTGTAGAGTTTTGGAACTTTAAAAAATTCCTCAAAAATCAGCCGAACTACGAATTCCGATTTACTCATCTGTTATCCTTCCATAGGATATAATTGCCTGCTATATAAAATATATATGAATTAAAAAAATATTTAAAAAAATATAAAAATTTCAATATTTTTAAAAACATTTATTTTTCAATTTATATAAAAAATATGTAATGTAATTTAAAAAATAAAATATCTGAAAATAAATAATTTAAAATAATGTAGTAAATCAGTATAAAAAAATATAACAATTAATACATTTAAAAATTATCATTTACAAAACCTTTGAAATTCACTGAAAAAACCATAGGTTTCATACATGTTATAGTTAGCTGGACATTTCACGCATACAAAACCATTGAAATTCCCCCGTTATAGTTAGTTCAGCTAACTATAACTCGCGCGCCCGCAGTACACTGCTGATGACGTCACATATTACATCACTCATGACATGGTCAGTGACATCACTCATGACATCACTGATGGCATCTCACATGCATCATGGCTTTGTCACTTATTGTGTGCAGCCCACTGAGGGCGAAATATCCAATGAGGATTGAGCATGAATTTAAATAAAAAGGAGCAACCCGTAACTCACGTGTCTAGCTGCCGCTTATGAAGAGACTTGGTGTCTTGATTACGTCATTACTCTACAATAACAGGATGTGGACGCGACTCCGAGCCTCGAACAATGATTTCCAGCACCAAGCTCGACAGTATACCTGAATGACCACATACGTTTATAAATTATCTGCCCTTCATATGCCAAAAGTTGCAACCTAAACCGTTCACAGCACTGTATTACTACAGCTACAACACTCCACTGAATGTACAACAAACATTCATATTAGCAGAAATGCGTCATGTCCACCATCTTTTATGTGTGCATCTATGGATGAATATAGGGTCAGTGATACCCCGTACCTTCCATGTTAGCCATATTGTGGGACTTTACAGACATAATGACAAGACCCGGGTGATGGCAGCACTACAACACGGACATCCAAATCAGTAGATTTTTCATATGGCTCACGACGGAACCACGCCCATAGCTCCAGAGTCATCATTTACAGCCTGCGCAGCACTGGCATATGTCAGTCCAGCTCACTCCGCTTACGCTTCCAGGAAAACTCAACAACGCTACATGGCCCAGATTTCCATTGTAGTGATTTCTTACTTCCAGGTCTAGTTGTCAGAACGGCACACACACACACACTCCCTCATGGCTGGTATACACCCACACCACACCCATCCAGCACATCCATCACTACACACGTGAACCTACCAATAAAAAAGACGGGGCGCACGTGCTCTACGCCATTTTAGAGTTGCTCCCACCGCAAGCGCTGGGATGGCCCGTCCTAGTGGTTCGGACACCTCATGTAGGCCCAAACCACCGAACAGGGAGGCCCACTACCACGTGCGTGGCCTCTTTAGTCACTGAGTTAGCGGTAACGCAAGGACTGAGCAGGTGAGGAACCTGTGATGAAGATGGGAGCACGAGTATGTCCTTAGCCATAGCGATATCAAGGCTTAGCACCATATGTGTGACTTCTTGGTGGCAGAGCGGGACTGCATGATGTAGAAGGTGCCCTGTCCATGAAAAGGTGAGCAGTCAGGCCTGGGTGCGCAGCGGAGGGGATAGATGAGGTGCAGCAGACTGGATACAAAAAGGTGACGCAGCGATTTAGGCGTACGCAGTCGTATATACAATATCTTATAGCATTTATATCTTTTTTCCAATAGCAGGAATGTTTTTATAATCGGTCAAATGTCCGTTGCTTGTGATGACCGAAACTACGTGTATCACTGCGCACCACTTGCTTTCACAACCGGATAAAAAACATTACTACTATAGTAATTGTAAAAAAATCGAAGCCTATTAAACAAGTTGGAACTGTACAAATAGTTGTTTTTTAAATATGGGAGGGAAGGTATGGAAAGGGCGATGTAATTCCACTCCACGTTAAGACAGTAACAATTACCAATCATAACATCTTTCTTTTACTATCTTTTAGATGTAAAGCTTCAGGGTGCATTATGTCCCGGCACGTGGTGAAAGTCACACCGGTGACAGAAAGGTGAGCTGCGCATATTATTTTCAGTCACTCTTTCACTTCCCCTCTCTTTTGATAAAGAAATTACGCACAATGTTAACTTCCTTTTTATCTTACAGGTTGTGTTTCACAAATTGGCGTCCCCCCGAACACCTACAAAGCTCAACGTTCAAGGATTCTGCGATGATGCGTGGCCATCATAACAACGTCTGAGAAGGCAGCATCGACACGTAGTGCACCCTCTTTGAATCAAACCAATGGTACAAGGTGAGCAAAGAAGCTTGTTTCCGAAGCAACGACAAGTCACCTGTGGGCGGAGAGAGTGGGTAGTGTGCAGCAGCTTGACTGCGTAGGAATGTACAATTACCTCCGGGCAGTGAGAATACATAGGTTGCAACAGTTTGAGTGCACAAGAAAAGGCACTCACCTCCGGACTCTGGGAGTCAATGGGGTGCAACAGTCTGGGTACGCAGTAATGAGAACGCACCGCTATGCAGTGGGAGTGCATGGGGTATAGTACTTTGGGAGAAAAAGAGTGCACAGACACCTCCTTGCAGTGGAAGTTGATGAAATACAGTATCCTGAGTGTGCAAAGACATAAAGCAGAAATATACTTGTGCAGTTGTATGTACTCTGCTATTATTAACTGTGTACTATCTTTCAGATCACTAAACTTGAGGGTGCACTATGAACCGGCACGTGCTTGGACACACAACGGAGGCAAAAAGGTGACCTATGAAGTATTAACACTACCTCTCCTGCTCCATCTATTACTTTCTTTCTCATAGACTTTTAATGTCGTTTTTTCTCTCTTTCTCTCTCTCACTCTCTCTCACAAGTTATGGACGCTGCTGTCCACTCTGCCAATAAAAAAATCAAGGCTGAATTTAATACAGTCTGCAGTGTAGAACCAAAGCAGAGTTGAAGTTGTGAACTCCGTTCGCCACAGTGTTTACACAAGGTAAGCAGAGCGGCCTAGATACACAATGCCTCTACTAAAATGCATTCGAAATAAAGAATATTGTCCTGCATAATGACGTGATCCCTCATCTCGGAATCATTTTAAAGACCTGTTGGTCCGTACTGTAAATCTGACGCAGTAGGCACTTCCGTATAGACAACTCTTCAACGTGGGCCTATAAGAGAGGTGGAATGTATCAGGCATACTGCAGACGTGCAAATTAACAAATATTGCAGTGTTACCTTAATTTGTGATCTTTGACCTCATTCAGCCACATGGATCTAATTTTAAACACATATTTACATTTTTGTTTTGCAGGTTACCTACCCTCCTTCTATTGGAGTCCATTTCACATTTTGTTTATTATATTGTTATGTTAAAGTTATGTTTCTAGTTATTTATTGTTGATTTAATAAAAGTTAATTTTAAAAAGTATAGACGTCTTCTTTTTCTGGCAACATTTCACTATTATTTAGTGTGATAATCATATGCTTAGAAAACATTAAACAATTAAAAGTAGAAATGATGTTTATAACTAGAAGTATAATACTGAGGCTAACTCTTTACCATCTCTTTAACAGAGTATGTAGCAGCGATTAACGGTTCTTATGGAAAATTTTAAAAACTCCAGCACAGTAACTGTTTAGATTAGCAACATTGTGTGGTGAATTTGTAACCTGTGTGCTCACTTGAGTGTTCCATGAACTGTTACTGTGGTAACAGGCAGTAAGCAGTTTTGGGGTAGGGTTGAAAGATACTGGCTGTACAGAAACAGTTATATTTACCCAGGATCCGCTACATGACAGAGAGGAGAGCAAACTAAGACAGAACACTGTGTAGCAGATTTACAAGCCCCTCGCGCCACTTTTACGTCAATTTTCTATGTTAAAAGTGATGCAATAGTGACGCAAGGAATTTGTAATTCTGCCCCTATGTACATTACGACCAAAAGAAGTACACAACTCTTTGAATTCTTTATCGATCACAATTAGACAGTGTTGCTTCACGATTCACAATGCACTTCACTAAATACTTTGTGCCTATTTAAATGGGAGACGGGATTGTCGACATTACAAAACATAGGGGCATATTTACAAGGACGGCATTAAAATTGTCGCCGCTTTAACGGCAGCAAACTACAACTAAAACGGCGATAATGGACTTCAAAATCCTTTGTTATCTTACCGGAAGATTTTTTCAACATTGCTGTTTGCTATGCAAAAGTGAGAGCCGAGGCTCTCGCCCTACCATAGCAAACTTGAGGGCATATTATCAAGGACAGCGTTAACATGTTCTGGTGTAAACCTGGGCTTCTATTGGAATTCTCAAAAGCCTATTATTAAGCCATTATGGACGCTTTAACAACACTTTCCAAACGCTAAATCAACGATAATTTTAACGTTGTACTTGTAAATATGCCCCCAATATCGCGAGAAATACAGCAATAATTTATGTTTGTAAGTGAAAAGCTTATTAATATAAGACTATGGACTCAACTTATCAATCCACCTCGCATATTAAACAGGCTTAAGTCTACTTCAGAACAGATGTTAGGATCCAACATAAACCGCAATTAGCGAGAGTTTTCCCATTGGTCCTCAAATCTAGGGCTGCCTTGTAAATATGCTATTGTCATACCTCCCTCTTCCTTTTTATATTCTCATAGAAACACTTACCTTGCCACTGAGAAGACCTACATTGCAACTCATTGGAGATACGAGGCCAGCCCTTACCAAACTGGCTACTACATGCATTAATGCATCTTACCGTCACCTAGTAAATAGGGCAATCTAATTTTCACCGCATTTTTGTTGGTGAAATGGCACTTGTTAATATGCCCTCAAGTTTGCCGTGACACATTGGGAACCTCGACTCCCGCCCTGCCATAGCAAACAGCAGTGTCCCGGAGGTAGACACCCTGAGACACATCAGTAGCCGCTCCTGGGTGGTGGAGTTCCCCAAAGCTTTCCACTGCTCCAGAATGGAGACCACACGGCCCCCCTCTTAAAATATAAAAAGCCCCGGAGGGTGGTAATCCCCGGGGCTTAGAAGAACCCTTGAGCTCCATCACCCATTTATTTTGTAGCACCGAGGAATAGCGGTGCCCGGGCTACAGTGCCCGCTGAACCCCCATCAAAAGTAATATTTTAGACCCCGGGACTTGGCCCTCCCAGGTAGCTAATTTTTAAACAAGCACAGGAGTCCCCACTTCGTTTTCGTTTTTATTTTTATTATGGCGGATCCATGCACCCAACGCACATTTCTCTGTTTTTTCCACAAAGAAGAAAATTGGTTTGGGACCCCCTAAGCAGGTCTAGATGATCAAAATATTTCTTACATGCCCCCTTTATACGTGTTGGAACACTTGTCCCACTATTTTCTAGATCCTCGCTTCTACCGAGGCACAAAATGGCTGCCAACAATTCCTGGTGTCGAATATTAACAAGCACTTCACAGCCGATAAGCATTCAGCGCGTCCTCTGGATGGTGCACTTAGAGTGCGGCCAAGATGCGCGGATCCCCTGAGGTCATAGATATATATGTGTTTTTAATTATAATTTTCTCAGGAACTACTGAACGGATTTACACCATTTAAGCAAAAGGCACGAGTCTGAACCAAGGACTACAACTTTGACAAATTTGGAGTAATTCCGTTCAGCCGGTCGGGCTGTAGCCCCAATGAACGGTACCTATGGAAAATTGCATGGGAAGAAAACACGTTTTGGGACCCCCTTTTTTCTCAGCCCCCACTTCACGAATCACCCCAAGACTCTCAGGATAGGAGCGCTCCACCAGTTTTGAAAATTTCACGAAGATTTGTCAACCGGCGCCAAAGTTATTCCAAATAGAATGCTGCGGATTTCCTATGGAAAATAGGTCCTAACTATAACTACCTACTGGCGACCGCCAGTAGGTAATATATATGTGTTTGTTGGAGTGCTGCCTGCGAATAAAAAAGTTATACAAGCCACGTCTGTGTGAGGCCTTCAAATGTGGGTTCATCTTCTTGTGGATTTGTAACGGCCTGCGCTCGGTCGGGAAGGACCCCCCGCGGAAGAGCGGGTCCAGTGCTGCTACTTAAGCTGCACATGCGGAACGACGTGCTACGATTTGTTGGGCACAAGTAAGCACTCCAAAAGCCTCGTAAGTTCCCCTGCAACCCACTGTGGTCTATTGTGATGACAACTACATAAAGCAGAATGCACTGTGTAGAAACGCCCGATGGGTGGGACTTTGTGAACATATTTAATAAACAAGCAGTGCCGCCCTATCTTTAAACAGATGAGTCAGTGAGCAAGGGCAAGGATGCCTGAAACGTTTGACGGTTTTGCGGCTGTTTTAATCATGCTGGGCTAGATGGAGATTGTTGGAGTGCTGCCTGCGAATAAAAAAGTTATACAAACCACGTCTGTGTGGGGCCTTCAAATGTGGGTGCATCTTCTTGTGGATATATATATATGTGAACAAGGCTACAGTGATGTAGCCGAAACGCGTCATGCTGGAGACGAAGGGACAATAAAACCACCATTGCACACTATTTGAGCGTTTTTCGTGGTCTGTACCTGTGTTGACGTTGGCATCCAGGGCCAAGTAGCAGGAGTTGGATTCGATATATATATATATATATATGTATATATATATATATATATATATATATATATATATTGTTTACCAATCCAAATTCCAAAACGATGTAAGGAAGGCACTGACTCCATGAATTGAACTCAAGAAAAAGTATTTATTCCAACATGCTGCACAGACGCGTTTCGGCGGAAGCCTCCGCCTTGCTCACTTACTCTGCTGATAGTGACGCCTGTATATATACCACATAACATGCTGACACATCTAAACAAACGCTGTAGCTTGACTGGTTGTCAGTTGCCATAGTTACCATGAGTCATGGAATATAACAGAGATAGACATAGAAGAGTTGTTACATTTGCATCATGCTTCAAACACCATGTTAAATTATATACAAAATGATCAAAGAAAAGAAAGATGATTTCTAATAAATGCTTCCTTGGTATGCATGTTGTTGCGAAAAGCATTACATTTTGTTATTCGTGTTTCAAAGTTATATATGTTAAATAAACATAGCATTATCTCGCAACTGATTACACAATTACGCTCATTGTGCAGGCTGCAACATTCTCGGAAGAAAACATGGTCGGCACATCATCGAGACCCTGTAATATCGTGAGTCAAAGATGTAATAATGTCCTACTGCTCCTGTGTTATCGGGTCACAGTAATTAGCATATATGTCCTGTCATAGATTGCTATCTGTGGCTAGCATACTATACTACTCTCGAGAGTTAAGGCGCAGTGTTTCTGAGTTGTGTTTACTCAGATATCATGATTAGTATATACTCTCTATGGATATATAATCACCTATATTACAGTTTTTTCATCATTTATGTACAAAAATACAATGTCTCCCAGTGGAGTAGGTGATCTATTGTTTCTTAGCATTACTCTCTTGTTCACTTATTGTTGCAATGTCTCTCACATATATTCATGACATACTGTTATTGACTATGCATCAGAAAAAATTCAAATAATAACATTAATCAGACAAAAGTATATACAGATATTATTGGACAGAGTTGTTCATGGAATGGAATTGTTGAGCGGGAGAAGCCTAACACTGGATTATAGATGTACTGTTAAAGCTTCGTCCGAGTTAAGACCATTGGGAATCTTTGAATCTAACAAGATAATGTATCTTGATTCTAGGCGTCTTAAAGCCAGTCTCCGATTCCCTCCTCTTGGATTTTTGGGGACACTATCTATTACATAGTAGGAAATATGTTTGATATTGCCTTCATGTAGTGTGTTGATATGCCTGGCCACTGGATATGTTGGGTCATTATTGGTGATTGCGCGCAAGTGTTGAAGAATCCTAATGTGGGCTTGATGGATTGTACTGCCCACATAGCGCTTTCCACAACTACAAACCAGAACATATACGGCATACTCGGTCTTGCACGAGTAGCCACCCCTGATGATATAGGGTTTGTTCCTGAATGGCACTATGACCTCTTTCATGTTCATACCCTGTTTACAGGCTTTGCACTTTGTGCATTTCTTAAACCCTTTTTGGGGTGGGGGGCCACGTCACAGGTTTTACCAATGTCGGTGCATTACAGACTAATTGGCTGCGCATTGACTTCGCCTTCCTAAATGTTATAGAAGGTTTGTTGCCATTCAGGTGTCCTATCACTGGGTCATTTCTTATTAGTGGCCAGTGTTTTTGTAAGATTTTCCTCACATGATTATGGTACGTGTTGTATCCCGTTATCGTCCTAGGGATGTTAGATGTGGGCTTAGATTGTTTGTCTTTATTTTCCAATTCTTTGGCGAATAGCAGATCCTTCCTGTCCTTAGTTTTACATTTATGTTCTGCTATTGCTAATGTTCGCGATTTGTAACCCCTCTTGCTCAGTCTCTCAAACAAGTCAGTTTTAGCCTTTTCTGCACCTACTTCTGTGCTGCAATTTCGGGTCATGCGTAGGCATTCTGCATAGGGGATAGACTCTTTAAGTTTTACTGGGTAAAAACTTAGTGCGTGAAGCACTGCGTTACCCGCTGTCTCTTTACTGTAGGTTCTTGTCTGTATTTTATTGTGCTCTACATAGAGTTCTATGTCTAAGAATTGTATCATCTCTTTGCTAGTGGAGCACGTGAATCTCAGGTTTAGAGCATTCTCATTTAGATCTTTAGCAAAAGACTCGGCACTCTCTGTTGACCCTCTCCATAGAATGAAAATATCATCTATGTAGCGTTTGTATAACACCACATTTTCTGACAAACTTTCAGCATGGGTGGTCCCAAGTACTTGCTCCTCCCACCAGCCCATATGCAGATTCGCATAGCTGGGGGAGAAACAAGTACCCATAGCTGAACCTTGTAATTGTTTGTAATGCAGTTTGTCAAACAGGAATGTGTTATTGTTCAAACACCATTCCACCATTTGTACTATCATTATTGAGTGTTGGTACATAGCTATTGGTCTTTTGTTTAGATAGTGTTCTAATGCTCTTAGACCGTCTCTATGCCGGATGCTCGTGTATAGTGATTGAACATCTAACGTCATAAACACATACTCATCATTCCAATTAAAATCATACAATTGTTTAAGAAAATCCCCACTGTCTTGTATGTAAGCGGGTAGGTCTTTTACAAAAGGCTGCAGGAAATAGTCCACATAGGTACTGGTATTTTCGAACAAGCCGCCAATGGCGGATATAATTGGTCTCCCTGGTGGTCGTGTTGGATCTTTGTGTATCTTTGGTATCAAATATAGTTGTGGTGTGGTGGGATAATAATTTTTCAAAAAGTTAAATTCAAGCTTGTTAATTAGGCCCATATTCCTCCACCTGTATAGTTCTGCATGATACCGTTCTTGTATTCCCACAATTAGATTGGGGCTCACTCTGCAATAGCATTCCTGATCCTGCAGTTGTAACATTGCTTCCTCATTATACATTTTGAGTGGCCACAATACTATGTTCCCACCTTTGTCCGACCACTGTACCACAATATCAGATCTGGCTTGTATTTTTGCAATCAGAGCATTGTATTCCAGTCTCTGGTTAAGGTTTTTGGTGCAAAACTTTCTTGTACTCAGAAGTGACAGTTCTTTTAAGTCTTTTATCACATTTTCAGAAAAAAGATCTAGACCATCTTTTAACAGAACTGGCATGAACACAGATTTAGGTTTGAAATGTGTTTGTGTCGATTGATACGTATTTAAATTTGCTTGGTTTGCTATCTCACCCGGTGTCAATTGGCTTAATGATTCCTCATATTCTAGGGCATTCAAATCTCCTAGGGTCGCCATGTCCGCAATACATAAGATATTACCAATTTCTTGGCCAGGTTCCAAAGTATTCGTTTTTTTGTTTGCACAGTTTATAAAATATTTTTGTAGTTTAAGTTTTCGTGTAAATTGGAACAGGTCTATTCTGGTTTGGGCATAGTCAAAGTTGGCGGCTGTACAGTACGTTAATCCTAATTAAAGTATTTTTGTTTCACTCGGTGTTAGTTCTAGGTCGGTTAGGTTGATAACCATGTTGTCCAGATTATTTTTAAATTTGTCATCCATTATCGTTTCTTGTTCTTTCTGTATTTTGGTTTGGTTTGTTTTGTGGCACTGCCACCCCCAGCGTCTGTCCTTTCTTCTTCTGCTTTCTGTTTTTTGTCTTGATTGGATTTGCCTTTGTTCCACTCTGGTCGTGAGTTTATCCGAGGCCTTAAGGATTTGAGGCGCTGTATACGAAAACAAGCCAATTCCTGTGCTGGATTTGGAATTGGGCCTGTCGCACCCAAAGAACTGTTGCTTTCTGGGTCTGATTCCACCGAGGTGCTTAGGTCTGTACCACTTGTGGCGGGTGTTGTCTCTAACCCGCTAGCTGTCGCTGATAATTGTTGCCTCTTTATGTTATCGAACTTCCTAGCAAACGTATATATCCGCCCATTTATAGTCATTACGATCTCGCTGGAATTTTATTGCCTTCCGTTTTTTTATTTCTTCTTCCAGTTTTAACAGTCTATTCTTTATTTCTTTTAGCGCAGTGGCGATTTCTTCTTTATTTTCCCTTACATCAAGGTCTTTTAGAATTTCTTCGATTCTGGATATTAACTTGTCCCGGTCACTGGCCGCATACTTGATCAATATCTTAAGCATATTTTGTGATGCTTGGGCATTGTTGTCGGCCCAATCTTGCAGCATTGCCGGGTCTGGGTTCTCGTAGGTAGGGGCTACTAATATTCTTAGTCCTCGTGGCACCCTACCCACATCCAGATAACGTTGTAGGGATTTAATCTCCCACCATTTAGACACTTCTTTCTTGCGTAGTTTTTCTAATTCTGCACACAAGTTTTTAATACTGTTATCTTTGTCAGGTACTGTTATTGTGGCTGGTTTCTTGCCTTTGGTTGACGTGCTTGTATCTGCATCTACAAATACATCCAGTGTGGCCTCCTCCCGCTCTTTCTCCCATTCCGCAGCCATGTTAGCAATTTAAGGAATTTATCTGTTGCTTGTGAAATTCACTGCCCGTTACATGTAGTTTCACAAAAACGGGACTACCTCTCCCATAAACCTTTGCGTTATTTACTGACTCTGGTATCACAGACTTTCACCGTCTTACCTGAACACCCGCAATTGCCCTCCAGCCTTCGCAGGGATTCGGTTAGTCAGCTACCAGTCCGAGTCCAGGATAATCAGTCTTTTCACAATTGCCGGTTTCGGGGGGCGCTGCGTTTCTCTCTCCTCGAGAGTTGAACCAAACAATTGTCCCGGTAGCACAGTACAGCCAGATCGAGGAGGGTATATATATATATATATATATATATATATATATATATATATATATATATATATATATATATATATATATATATATATATATATATATGAAGTAAGTCGTCACCTTCAATTGTTCCTTGACCCAAAACAATGACGAAGAGCAGACCCGAAGTTTAGTGCAAAATTAGAGTGCTTTTATTTCGACCAGCCTGTCCGCCATAACGCATTTCGCTTCCCCTGAAGCTTGATCACATGACATGTTGCGTTAGGATGGACCAGTATTTAAAGTGCAAGTGCAAGTCGAACAGAGCTTAAGCAGGCAATGACATAGAAAAAATACTGTCCTGTAGCAATTGATGACCTCATCTTTTTGAGATACATCGGGCGTGTACATAAATATTTAAATAAATGCAAATACAATATTTAAAATTCATGTTTAAATCAATATTTCTTAAAAAGCACATTTATTTGATTCCTAAAAAAACCATAATTGATCAAAAATCTGCCATAAAAATTATTTTAAAGCAGTACAGCTATGAACAGTGCAAAATAACTGCGAAATACCAATGTACTGTTCCCATATAGCTACCTGTGTGGATAAATCAAATCCAATGCCATGCTTGTCAATAATGCCCAAGTGGGCTAAGACAAATTTCAATTTTCTCTCCACTCTGTCGAAAAGCTATACCCCTATAACTGGTCCTGAGGGATCAATTTGTGAAATCTTAATAAAAAAAAGTGCCTAAGTGCATGTGCAAATGTGTAACAACTAAAGTGTATATTCAAATTGAATCAATCGTTAAAACTCCTAAAAAATAACCAGAGGCGCAATTACTCAAACATCATGCAAATATCATCATTAATCCTGTAGATTCTCTTTCTACACAGGTACAAAACAGAAAGCCCGTAGATAAAAACACAGTTGGTAACCCATGAACCTTCACATCTCTAGCACCTTACAGACAGGTATACAAATCTTCACTATCATTCAGCTCATTGGGATTTTTGCTGTCCAGTTCTAGTATGTATCGTGTTTCGAGGAGGCGAAGCCTAGCTTCCCTATCCTCTCCTCGTCTTAAAGGCAACACTGTGTCTATAACATAGTACTGGAGATGGGCTGGATTGGCTTCATGAGTTATTTCGAAGTGTCTAGCCTCCGGATAGGCTTGATCCTTGCCTGTTATCGCCCTTATGTGCTGGAGTATCCGTTTGTGGGCGGGCAACCTGGTGCTACCCACATACCTCAACCCACACGGACACTCCAGCACATAAACCACGAAATCTGTTTTACAAGTTAGTCTCTTAGTGATTTTAAGTGGACTTTGTTTAAAAGGGCTGTTATAACTAGTTTTGTTACATCCGTAACGGCAAGCCTTACACTGGGAACACTTCTTTAAACCTTTACTAAGGGCCATCCATGTGCTAGAGATAAGAGGTTCTAAGCTGTTCTTGACCAAAGCCTTGGCCATTTAGGGACACCTCCTGAAAGTAAGCATAGGTTTATCTGGGACACTCGGGCCAATAATCGGATCTCCTTTAATGAGATTCCAATTACGATAAACAATTCTCCTTAAGTCCGAGTGCTGACTACTGTAGGAAAGAATCATGCGCAATTGTATACCATCATCTTTGTGGGCCTTCAATTTGTCCTTACTTTTGGATGTTAATGCTTGTTGTCTGGGCATATTTCGAGTCCGAATAATAGCAGACTCTTTAATATATTTGGAGTATCCCCTGACTAAAAATCTCAATCTGCTAGCCTCCTGTGCAAACGCACATTCGCCTCCGAACTGCATATCCTCCTGATACGCAGCATCTCCCCGTAGGGGATGCTGAGAATCCGGTGGTGCGGATCATAGCTGGCCGCATGCAAGAACGTATTTCCAGCTGTAGGGTTTCTATAGAGTTTAGTTGCTAAGATGTTATTGTCCACATAAACCTGCATGTCTAGAAAACAGATGGAGGTAGCATGAATATTGGATGTGAATTCTAAATTCAGGCTATTGATATTCAGTTCCCTGACAAAATCCCTAGCTCCATCTTCCGTACCTCTCCAAACAAAAAATAAATCATCTATATAGCGGAGGTACAAAACTATGTTCTGCTCCATGGTGCTTCTGAGTTGTTGCATAAGGACCTGTTCCTCCCACAGTCCCATGTGTAAACATGCGTAACTGGGGGAGAAACAGACCCCCATTGCAACTCCCCTAGTTTGTTGAAAAATCTGATTGTTAAAAACAAAAAAATTCTGTTCCAAGCACATTTGTATCATGGACAGTAACATCTTATTGTGTGCAGCAAAATTCATTGGTCGTCTGTCAAGGAAATGTTCAATAGCTCTCAGCCTATCATGGTGTCTGATATAAGTATATAGGGCCGACACATCCAAAGTCATTAAAAACATCCCTGGACCCCACTTCACATGTTCTATCTTCCGAATAAAATCCGAGGTGTCCTGAACATATGACCTCAGTCCTCTGACCCAGTCCTGAAGAAAGTAATCGATGTATTTAGACACATTTTCCAATGAGCTGTTAATGGTTGTGTCAAGGATTCCTGACATGCGAGAGGAGGAAACGGTAACCAGCGGAAACGGACTACATCTCCCAGGATGCTTAGCGGTTGAGAGGTTATGTAAATCGGAGAGCCGTTACATAACTCAAAGAAACCACGCCCTTATGTAATCGGGAGAGCCGTTACATAACTCAAGGAAACCACGCCCTTATGTAATCGGGAGAAACGTTACATAAACTCAAGGAAGACACGCCCTATAAAGGGAGGAACCTGGAGGTACAACGCTGTCGGATATTGTGTTTTCACCGACGTACCTGCTTCGTGAAGGGCAGCGTTCCGGAGAGGTGCTCCAGACAGACAAGAACGGAGGTAGGTTGAGTCGTTACTCCCTGGGCCGTGTCTTGTCCAACTGCAACCTGTTACTGACCCGGAAGCTCTACCGGACAACCATTGAGCTCCGCTCTGACTCGGCTGAGTCAAGGCGCTTGGGTGTTTGAGCTGGTAGGAGTCGTAGCTCCCAGCCAGACACGAGATACAAGGACTACCAGCTGTAACGCACACCAGGAGGTGTTTGCCGCGTTACAGGCTTGGGCGTCCATAGGATCGATCGAGCTGCTGCTCTCGGTTCTGTCCCCTTGTTGTGATTTGGGTATCGGTGACGCATCACCCGGAGGTGACTCCGCGTCCCGGTGCAGTCCGAGGAAGAGGTTGAGCGGCTGCTCCCTTCAGGTAGAGACCCCGGCTGGGTGTTTCCCTGTCTCATCGTTTCCCCCCCATCACTCTTCGAGCCTCGCACAGCATACCGAGTGGCATTGCCGGCCATTTCGTTTCCTGTCCTCTGTTGGCATACGCCGGGATCGGTGTATTTGCAGAGGACGGTGAAGACCATCATCCGTGCTGTGGGCTGGTAATGTAGATGGACTGGAGACCTCCAGTGACTATATCTTTTGGTTACTCTTTGTATTCTTTTGAAGCCTTTATTAAAGTATCTAAGCATACACAAGTGGTTGCGTCCTCATTAACGTGTTGTTTACCGATCCTGAGACGTTCAGGACGTTACAAAATATCCGACCTTTCTCTACACTAACTGTCTCCTGGTCGATAAACAGACATGGCAACCCTTGATGATGTGCTGGCTGCATTGGCGGCCGTGCAAGTTGAATTGGCAGCATCTAGACAAGAAACAGCCGATGTTAAGGCCAGACTGGATGCTATACAGTTGGACCCGCTCACGCCCAGCTCCTCCCTCACGAACCAAAACCCTGCGGTAGTGGTGGAAATGCCGGTCGCCGTACCCTTGGCAGCACCGGAAAGATACAATGGGGACCCCAACACAGTGCAGGTATTCCTCACTCAAGTGGCACTGCATCTGTCGTGCAAACCGAAGGCGTTCCCCACGAGTCAGTCTCGGGTGGCTTTCCTTATTTCTTACTTGGCTGGAAACGCGGCACAGTGGGCCGTACCTCTGGTGAGCAGGGACGACCCCATCTTGTGTGATTGGGGTGCCTTCCGCGAAGAATTCCTGAAGGTTTTTGACCGAAGGGCTGACTCGTACACGGCGGACCGGGAAATGCTTGAGTTAAGACAGGGATCCAACGACCTGGTACAATATCTCAACGCGTTCCGTAGGTTGGTTGCGGAAACCAAGTGGCCTGTTGCCAAACAAACGGCGCTCTTCCATCAAGGGCTGTGCGATGAGCTCAAGGACGCCGTGGCTCATATTGACCCTCAACCCAAGACATGTGAAGGCCTTATCAACCTCGTCTTACGGTTGGACCATAGGCTAAGCGAAAGAAAGGGGAGGAAAGGAAAGGCCCTTCCATCGTATGTGACGTTGGGAAGTCCTGAAACATCCACCACAGCCAAGGGGGAACCCATGGACATTGGCGCTATACGAGCGAGTCTCACAGCCACAGAGAAAGAATCACGCCGTAAACAAGGATTGTGCCTATATTGTGGCAAAAAAGGCCACTACGTACGTGAATGCCCTGCCAAGCCGAAGACGTCACGTTATCGGACCACCCGGTCGGTAACAGCCGTAGTGGACGTACCGGCGGAAAACTAGAGGACTCCCAGACCAATGAAGGGGCATCTCGGAGTCACTCATCCATCCCTTCTCTTTCCAACTCGGTCACCAAAGGGCAACGACACCTGTTTCTCACAGTGCACGTGGGAGTGCACGACCAGTGGATACCCGTTGTGGCCATGGTGGATTCAGGGGCCACGGGCATGTTTATGGACTACAACGAGGCATGCAGGCTAGGACTAGTGCTTATTCCCAAAGCAGTACCCGAAGACGTCTATGCAGTGGACGGAAGGCGATTGGTGACAGGGCCCATCGGGCAGCACACGGGGGCCATCCCGGTGAAATATGGGAGGAACCATTTGGAAAACATTGATTTTAACATCATCCGAGCACCCCAATACGGGGTCATATTGGGATTGCCGTGGCTACAGAAACACAACCCCTCGGTGGATTGGCCAACGCATCGCATCGAAATGACGTCACCATATTGCACCCTGCATTGTGGCATACGACCGGAACCCATGGACGCAGGAAATAGCGGGAGTCAGACGGTGGCTACAGCGGCAGAGAAAGATGTGGCTCTCCCCCAAGCTTATCACAGTTTCGAGGACGTGTTTGATGAGGTGAAGGCCGAAGTGCTACCGCCACATAGACAGTTTGACTGCCAGATCGACCTGGTGCCGGGGGCCAGCGTTCCCAGTGGCAGGCTGTATGCCCTGACAGAGCCTGAAAACGTGCATCTCCGGGGGTATCTGGATAAACTCCTCAAACTAGGATTCATCCGTCCGTCCAAATCTCCGGCCGCCTCGCCGCTCTTCTTCATCCCGAAGGCCAATGGGGAGCTGAGGGCCTGTGTGGACTTTAGGGCGTTAAATGCGATAACAATAAAAAACAGGTACCCCTTACCCCTCATCAGTGTACTTCTGGAACAAGTCAAGAAAGCACGTATCTACACCAAGTTGGATCTGAAAGGGGCATACCATCTGGTGCGCATGAGAGACGGAGACGAGTGGAAGACCGCCTTTAAGACCAGGTTCGGCCTATTTGAGTACCTCGTCATGCCGTTCGGACTGTGCAACGCCCCGGCTGCCTTTCAGTACTTTCTGAATGAGGTATTCAGGGAGGTGTTGGATATATACGTGGTTGTATATATCGACGACATCCTCATCTATTCGTCCAGTGTGGAGGAGCACGTACACCACGTCAAAGCAGTGCTCCAAAAACTCAGGGAGAATATGCTGTTTTGTAAACTCAGCAAGTGTGACTTCCACGTCACATCGGTGGAGTTCCTCGGAGTGATGCTGAGTCCGGAGGGTCAGGAGATGGCGGAACGCAAGATCAAGGCAGTGAAAGAGTGGCCGGTGCCTCAAAGCGTGAAAGACGTCCAAAGTTTCATTGGGTTCGCCAACTTTTACAGGCGGTTTATTGATGGATTTTCGGGATTGGTGGCCCCAATCACTCAGCTACTGAGGAAGTCTAAAGAGTTTGTCTGGTCCCCTGAAGCGAACGCAGCATTTGAGGCCCTGAAAAGCGCCTTTGGTAAAGCACCGGTGTTGGCTCACCCCGATCCGGATCTCCCCTACGTGGTGGAAGCGGACGCTTCGGATGTGGCACTGGGGGCTATTCTGTCCCAACGCAACCACGACACAGGGGTGCTTCATCCCGTTGCATACATGTCCCGCAAGCTCAACGACGCCGAACGCAATTACCACATTGCAGAGAAGGAGCTTCTCGCAATCAAGGACGCCTTCACCGAATGGAGGCATTGGTTGATGGGGGCACGACATGTGGTTTCGGTGTATACGGACCATAGGAACCTACAGTTCATGACGGCCGCAAGACACCTGTCTCCCAGGCAGTTGAGGTGGATGATCTTCTTTGCGGGGTTCAACTTCCGCATCACATATCGGCCTGGGACGGAAAACAGGAAGGCAGACGCCCTGTCACGTCAATCAGCAGTTAAGGAACCATTGCCTGCGAACGAGCATTCCATCATTTCCCCGAGAATGATATTGGGGGTGATCCAGCCGGACACGTTCCTGAGGGGAATAAGGAGAGGGATCAGGTCATTTGCATGGCGGAGGTGGCTCCTCAGTCACAGAGAATGGCAGCTGAAGGACGGGATACCCCTGAAGGGCAGGTGCCTGTTGATACCCACGCCTAGGCTAAGGAAACAAGCATTCATATGGTGCCACGACTCTCCATGCGCAGGTCATTTGGGCTTTGAAAAGACGGTGGCTAGCATGGGACGGCATTTCTGGTGGCCAACCATGAGAGTGGATGTCAGGAGGTGGGGACAGGAGTGTTCTACGTGTGCTACCATGAAGGCCGATCATGGCCGAACCCAAGGGCTCTTACATCCACTTCCGACCCCGGATAGACCATGGGATAGCATATCACTGGACTTCGTGGTGGGCCTACCGGCAGACCAGGGGATGACGGCGATACTGGTGGTGGTGGACTACTTGACAAAGATGGGGCACTTCATCCCCTGCAAGAGAGTCCCTACGGCCGGGGAATTGGCGTCACTACTCCTTAAGAATGTGGTACGACTGCATGGATTACCTGGGGTGATCGTGTCGGACCGGGGGTCGCAGTTTACTGCACTATTCTGGAAGACATGGTGCACTGCGTTGCACGTCAAGACCGCCCTGTCCACCAGCTACCACCCACAAACGGACGGCCAAACCGAGCGCCTGAACCAAACGCTCAAACAGTATCTACGGTGTTTTGTAGACCAGGGCAGGGAAGAATGGGTCGACTTACTATGGGTTGCAGAAATAGCCTACAACAACGCCACTCACAGCTCCACACAGTCATCTCCGTTCTATAGCAACTATGGCCACCATCCCAGGTTCTTGCCGTTTCTACATCCGTTCAGAGAGGACAGGATTCCCGCCACAGCGGACAGGGTGGCACACATTAAAGACACGTTGATGCGCTCAAGGGCTGTCCTGATCGAGGCCAAGAGAAGATACAAGGCTGCGGCAGACAGGAAGAGAAGGCCCGGGCCGCTGTACCGCACTGGAGACTACGTCTGGATATCCACAAGGAACATGAGGTTTCGAAAGAACAGTGTGTTCCATCCCAAGTACATGGGCCCCTATCGAATTACCAAGTGTGTGGGTCCAGTGAACGTAAAGGTGTGTTTGCCCCAGTCGTTGCGGATACACCCTGTCTTTCATATATCACTGCTCAAACCAGCACCCTCCAAGCCGTCTGGGACACCTAGGCCGGTATGCGTGGAGTCGGAGGTGGAGTATGAGGTGTCGGGCATACTGGCGTCCAAATGGCGCAAGGGGAAGCTGTGGTACCTGGTTGCGTGGAAAGGCTATGGCCCGGAGGAGCAATCATGGGAACCGGCTGAAGGGGTTCATGCTCCGCGCTTGGTTTCCTTGTTCCATCGACGTTTTCCTGCCAGTGCTGGCCCCGTGGGGAGCCGCTGAGAGGGAGGATGTACTGTCAAGGATTCCTGACATGCGAGAGGAGGAAACGGTAACCAGCGGAAACGGACTACATCTCCCAGGATGCTTAGCGGTTGAGAGGTTATGTAAATCGGAGAGCCGTTACATAACTCAAAGAAACCACGCCCTTATGTAATCGGGAGAGCCGTTACATAACTCAAGGAAACCACGCCCTTATGTAATCGGGAGAAACGTTACATAAACTCAAGGAAGACACGCCCTATAAAGGGAGGAACCTGGAGGTACAACGCTGTCGGATATTGTGTTTTCACCGACGTACCTGCTTCGTGAAGGGCAGCGTTCCGGAGAGGTGCTCCAGACAGACAAGAACGGAGGTAGGTTGAGTCGTTACTCCCTGGGCCGTGTCTTGTCCAACTGCAACCTGTTACTGACCCGGAAGCTCTACCGGACAACCATTGAGCTCCGCTCTGACTCGGCTGAGTCAAGGCGCTTGGGTGTTTGAGCTGGTAGGAGTCGTAGCTCCCAGCCAGACACGAGATACAAGGACTACCAGCTGTAACGCACACCAGGAGGTGTTTGCCGCGTTACAGGCTTGGGCGTCCATAGGATCGATCGAGCTGCTGCTCTCGGTTCTGTCCCCTTGTTGTGATTTGGGTATCGGTGACGCATCACCCGGAGGTGACTCCGCGTCCCGGTGCAGTCCGAGGAAGAGGTTGAGCGGCTGCTCCCTTCAGGTAGAGACCCCGGCTGGGTGTTTCCCTGTCTCATCGTTTCCCCCCCATCACTCTTCGAGCCTCGCACAGCATACCGAGTGGCATTGCCGGCCATTTCGTTTCCTGTCCTCTGTTGGCATACGCCGGGATCGGTGTATTTGCAGAGGACGGTGAAGACCATCATCCGTGCTGTGGGCTGGTAATGTAGATGGACTGGAGACCTCCAGTGACTATATCTTTTGGTTACTCTTTGTATTCTTTTGAAGCCTTTATTAAAGTATCTAAGCATACACAAGTGGTTGCGTCCTCATTAACGTGTTGTTTACCGATCCTGAGACGTTCAGGACGTTACAGGTTGCAATGATTGGTCTCCCGTTTTTTTTTTGGAGTCCTTATGAATTTTGGGGATCAGATAAAAAGTAGGGATGACCGGGTGTTCTTTTTTTAGAAAACGAAATTTATCTTCCTATATCAATCTCCCACTCCTCCAAGCCTGGAGTTTAGCATGTTGATCCATCCATGTGGCTTTGACAATCTGAATATTACTTTTCCTGTAGCATAAGGAATTGCCCAATTGTGAGTCAGCCTCAGCCAGGTACAGTTGACGCGGCCATAAAACTATATTTCCACCCTTGTCTGCTTGCCGAACTAAAATGTTGCAGTTCGACTCAAGCTCGCTAACCAGCTGAGCATAGCACCGATTTTGATTGCTGATGGCATACCTCTTTTTGTTGGTGGAAATATATAATTTTTGGAGATCCTGTATGATCAAGTCCTGATACACATCTATATTATCGTGTACCATTATTGGCTGAAAAATCGATTTTGGATTGAATGGAGTTTTGCACTGGCTCATTTCCTCATTCATCATGCTACCTGCCACGTGATTGTCATCCCCATTTTCATTTTGTAATGACCAAATCTCTTCAAATGCTCCCCATCCCCCATACTTAATAACAATGGACTTTTCATAGCTTCAGATGGTGTCTTTTTCTTAGGCACCTGGTGATGGAATTTGCTCAATTTTAATTTTCTGACAAATCTGAAGGTGTCCATTCTTGTGTCCGCATAATTAAAGTTACAGGAGGGACAGTACGATAGTCCTAGGCCCAGAACTGATTCTTCTCCTGGACTTAGCTTCAAATCTGTCAAGTTAATTATTGCGTTGGGTTGCTGTCTGGGCCACGGAGCGGTTTTGGAATCGGTTCCTGCGCCCCCTTGCCGGTTTCTTTCCCCTGAATCCCCCTTCTTTTGCTCCTTCTGCGCCTTTGACTGCACTTGTAGTTTTTTCTTTGACCTGGTTTCCAGTCGGTGCCCAAGGGCGCAAGGTATCTCCCTGATCCTGGCAGAGGCAATTTACTTCCTCTGCCAGCGATAGTTTGATAAACCCCAGCTGGTGTGATGTGGCCGCCTCCCCTTCAGGTTCACTTTCAGCTGCTGAGCTAAGGTCCGAAGCTGATATGGACATAGTCATCGTTTCTCTTGTGGCTCTTTGTTGCGGATTATTGGTTCTGGCCTTAACCGCATCATAGCGGCGTGCAAAAGTAAAAACTTGCCCATTGAGGTAGTCCAGACGGTCTCTCTCAAATTTGAAAGTCTTTCTTTTTTTAATGACTTCCTCATCCGTTTTTAATCTGGCCATCATGTCTTCCCTTAATTTTCGCATTTGGTCATTTGTTTCCAATTTTCCAATCTCTACTTCCAGTGTCTCTATTTCTATTTGGATTTTTGCCCGATCACTTTCGGCATATTTTATCAAAATCGCCATCAAACTCGTAGAGGATTCAAGATTTGATTCAGCCCACTCCTTCAGCATTGCTGGGTCAGGTTTGTCGTAGCTGGGGCCAAGGTGATTTTTAGCCCCCGAGGCACTCTCCCAACCTGCAGATATCGGGACAAAGACCGGTGCTCCCACCACTTGGACTGTTCAGAGCGCATTCGTTTTGCCAACCTCTTGAACAAGTCCCGAGTGGTGGGATTGCCGGTAACTGCGCTCGTATATGTTGCGGATAATGACCCCCGCCGGGGAATCCAAAAACATAGTCTCCGCCGCCTCCTCACGGTCTCGCAACACGTTTGCGGACATTTAGGCAATGTGGCTATAAGCAATGATGGCTTTGCACTCTAACAAACGGCCGCTGGCACGCTGCAAATTTCTACTGCCAGACAGCCGTGCACACTCCTTACTGGCTCCTCCGCGTGGATCCTGCATCAGCCAGACTACCGGCGTTACGTCCTGTCAGCTGACACGGAACACACCGACTTCGGCAAACGGTTAGATCAGTCAGCGGCGTCCGGGAGCTCCTGCGGCTTGTTCCTAGCTGGAGTTTTGAATTTCCTGTTCCGGGTTACCAGAGAGGACGAAGCTTCCTGCCGCGCTGCCCAAAACACAAGCAGGGGTTCTGCTCGTACCTTGGAAGCTCTTCGGTACACAAATATGAAGTAAGTCGTCACCTTCAATTGTTCCTTGACCCAAAACAATGACGAAGAGCAGACCCGAAGTTTAGAGTGCTTTTATTTCGCCCAGCCTGTCCGCCATAACACGTTTCGCTTCCCCTGAAGCTTGATCACATGACATGTTGCGTTAGGATGGACCAGTATTTAAAGTGCAAGTGCAAGTCGAACAGAGCTTAAGCAGGCAATGGCATAGAAAAAATACTGTCCTTTAGCAATTGATGACCTCATATTTTTGAGATACATCGGCTTGTACATAAATATTTAAATAAATGCAAATACAATATTTAAAATTCCTGCTTAAATCAATATTTTTTTTAAATCACATGTATTTGATTCCTAAAAAAAACATAATTGATAAAAAAATCTGCCATAAAAATGATTTTAAAGCAGTACAGCCATGACCAGTGCAAAATAACTGCGAAATACCAATGTACTGTTCCCATATAGCTAGCTACCTGTGTGGAAAAATCAAATCCAATGCCATGCTTGTCAATAATATATATATCACAAAAACCTCCCAAACTAGATTCAGAGAAAAGGAGCCAGCCCTCTAAGTCAGGGGAGATAAAATCTGTTTAATGGAGGACCAGGTCACTCATGGACACAAAGACATAGAGACACATTTCGGCTGAATAACAGGCTTTGTCAATCTAACAGGCTCCATTTTTGCTGCGACACGTGCTCGTACTGCCATAAACATAAACAACATGCTATAACGTTGTTTGCAGCAATTTACATGCCACGTCCTGTTATGGTTGTTCTAAATAATCAGTTTAGCACTTCACTTTGCCAACATCTTAAATTACAGTATATCGCATGTAAACCCTGTAGTGTGCGCATTCTAGTCTTTGCACGTCACGTAGACGTGACGTGCGGCGGCCATGTTGGCGCGCGGCGCGCGCATTCCCCATTGCGCGCCGAGGAACGAAAACTATCGGCAGCGCCGGCCGGCGCTCCTCATAATGCTTGTCACTTAATTAAATAAATACCTACAGATAAACTTACCCAGCAGTCTGCTAGTTATTTCGAGCACAACTTTACAGTGGCGACGAGGTCGGGAGGCTCCAGTCGGTGAATCCGAAAAAAAAAACGGACCCCCCCACGTGGGCAGCAGCAGGGTAGGCAACCCTCCAACCACCTCAGCACAACGCAGAGCTGTTCCACATAGCCCATACAACAGAGGGCATAAGGGGGCACGGCTGAGCCAGTAAAGCACGACAAGTTGAGGAGCGTGGCAGTGCCACAGCCACCTGAGAGGCGGCGAAGAGGCCGGAGAGGCAGCAGCACGCCCCACAGTTGATAAGCCACTGCGCAACCCTTCCCACGACACTGGGCCAGGGAGGAACAGCGCTGGCTACCAAAGAGGAGGAGGCGGGGACTAGCACCAAGAGTCCCCAGGAAGACACCAACACAGAGGTAAAGGACAGCACCCCAGGGAGTCCCACCAGCAAGGACGTCAAAGCGACGGCGATCAGGGAGGTGAGAATGAGCACGCCAGCAGGCTATGCGATTGCGCCAGTGCAATTTCTACCGAAACCTGGGGACCCCCTGATGAAGTGGGAGGATTGGAAAGAATATATTGACAATTTCATAGGGGTCCTGGAGGACGAAAATGAAGAGTCATTCACCCCCCAAAGAAAGAAACGGATCCTGTTACTGAACCTGGGAGCGGAGGGTCTCAGGATTTACAAGAGTCTGGTGCCCAAAAAGAGGGAAGACACTGATAAGGATGTATATGCACATGCATTGGAAGACCTGGACGAACGTTATCGCCCCACTATCTGTGTATCAGTGGACAGGTTTAACTTCCAGCAGAGAAGACAACGGGCTGGAGAAACCATCGAAGAATATGTAGCGGCCTTGAGGAAGCTAGCTGCCCCGTGTAAATACGCACTGTGGGAAGACGAATTCATAAAGGATCAGATCGTGATGCATACTACGAGCACAAACGTCCAAGACAAGTTATGGGCAAGCGGCGACACCACACTCAAAGATGTAATGGTCATCGTGAAAAGGGCGGAACTCGCAAGGAGGTGCGCTGATGCGACCAAGAAAGACGTAGCTCCCCCAATGATGGTGAACAGGATACAAGAGGGAGACCACCGCAAAGACCAGAGAGGCAAAGACCCGGTGGCCAAAGGAACTAACAGATGGCAAGGAAAGCAAACAGGCAATGATGGCAAGAAATCATGCTACAGATGCGGCAGTTGGTCCCACGACGCACGCGATAGAAGATGTCCTGCGTTCCGAGCCAAGTGCCTACACTGTGGCATCTTAGGCCACTATGAGAAGGTGTGTAGGAAGAAACATCCCAAGGAAATGGTGAAATGCATCGATCAAGGCGAAGAAGATCTAGAGGAGGTCGCAGAGGAAGAGGTGGTCACCGTTTTATGCATATACGACCAGGTACTGAGCGTAGAAGGGAAGAAATCCACAAAACCAATCCTGGACATGTCTATGGGTGGAATCACCATCACTGTGGTGGCAGACACCGGATCCCCATTCACCATCGTCCAACGGGCAGTGTGGGAAGAAACGTTCAGACCCAAGTTGGGCCCGGAGTTGGAGAAACTAGACATTCGGCCGGTCACCTACAATGGCGACCGCATTCCAATGGTGGGGTTTCGACGCCTGTTGTTCAAATTTAGGGGCCGATCAGCATGGTGCAAGCTGTACATTGCAGAGAAAGGACCCTCCGTCCTAGGATGGCTAGACCAGGGCGACCTAGGGATAAAGCTGGATCCAGGAGGAAAGGAGCAAATATTACTCACAGAGCAAGAGGAATGGCCGGACCTGAACAAATGGAAGGAGAACTACCCAAAGGTGTTTGGAGGCACGGTGGGACGGATGGAAAAATTCCAACACAAGATCGTGCTCAAGGAAGGGGCCATCCCGGTGGCTCACAAAGTGAGGAACGTACCGATTGCGGTAAGAGAGGCAGTCCAGAAAGAACTCCAGGAGTTGGAAAAGAAGGGAATAATAGAACCGATAACCTGTGCAGAATGGCTGGCGCCCTTAGTGGTCGTGATGAAGCCCAATGGGAAGGTCCGGCTCTGTGTGGACCTGAGAGAACTGAATAAAAATATCGTGGTGGAGAAATTCCCCCTCCCCAGAATTGAAGAAATGTTGGTCAAGACCAGAGGAGTGAGGTGGTACTCCACTATCGACTTGACATCGGCCTATCACCAAATAGCACTTCACCCGGACAGCAAAAGTCTTACATCCTTCATCACTCCGTTTGGTTGTTACCAGTTCTGTCGGATGCCGTTTGGGCTGGCCTCGGCGGCTGCAGTTTTCCAGAAAATGATGCACCAACTATTCAGAGACTGCAAGGACGTCCAGTATTTCCAGGATGACATCCTGGTGATGGGGCGAGACAGGCAGGATCACGATCAGAAGCTGGGAAACGTGTTACAGACGCTAGAAAACAAAGGTCTTACAGCGGAGTGGACGAAGTGCCGGTTGGGCCTACAATCGGTAACGTACCTAGGACACGAGATCGGACAACAGGGCGTTACACCCAAGTCGGAAAACGTAAAAGCCATCGCTGAAGCACCGCCACCCAGGAACAAGGAAGAGGTCAGGTCGTTCTTGGGGATGGCGGAGTACTACAGCAAGTTTGTGGTACACTTCGCCTCAAAGACCCACAACATGAGGCTGCTGACCAGGGAAAGCACTGTGTTCCAGTGGACACCGGAAGCCCAAGCAGAGTTCGAAACTATCAAGAAAGATGCCACAGGAGCTGTTCCTCTCAAGGGTTACGATCCACAAGGCACCACCGTATTGACGACTGATGCTAGCGACAAGGGCCTGGGCGCTGTACTCATGCAAGACAGAGGAAGAGGGGAAATGGAGACAATCAGTTTTGCATCCAGAGCATTGACGGATACAGAGAGCAAATACAGCGTGATTGAGAAGGAGATGCTGGCAGTCGTATGGGCCATGGCGAGATTCCGGCAATTTCTGTGGGGAACACGTTTTCTACTCAAAACAGATCACAAGCCATTGGTGAAAGTGCTAACATCAAGCGGACACGCCAGTGCCACTCCCAGAATATCCAAAATGTCCCTAAAGTTACTCGAGTTCAGGTATGACGTGGAGTACATTCCTGGGAACCGGAACCGCGTAGCGGATTACCTGAGTAGGGCAGCCGCCATGGAGCCTGGAGAGGAAGACCCTACAGGCAGTGGGGAGTTGGTAGCTCTCATAGAAGACCAAGAGAAATTAATTGGCCAACAAGAATGGACAGAGTCATATGAGGAGGACACCGACATGAAGGAAGTAAAGGTGCACATCGTACAAGGATGGCCAGATAAAAGAAACGTGAGGGCGAGCCTCAGGCCGTACTATGAAGTGCGGGAAGAGCTGTCGGTAGGAGACAAGGGGGTATTCATTTACAGAGGAGATAAGGTGATCCCCCCAAGGAACCTCACCTCAAAACTGTTGGACCTATTACATGAGGGACACCTGGGCATAGGGAAACTCAAGGCAAGAGCAAAACAAAACTACTGGTGGCCAGGCATGGACATAAGGGCTGAGAGGCATGTCAGGGAATGTCCACAATGTCAACGGGCAGACAAGACCTTGAAACCTTTGAGGCCAGCGATAGGGAAGTTTGACCTTCCTTCAAATCCGTGGGAAGAACTATCGGTAGACATTTTGGGACCTGTCCTAGATGACCAAGGCACACAGAAATATGTGTGTGTACTCATGGATCGATATTCAAAGTGGCCAGAGTTGAGAGTAGACGAGTCTATGGACACAGAGAACATCATAAAGTTTCTGTCAGAGACCTTCACTAGGGAAGGAATACCCAAATCGATCTTGAGTGACAATGGGCCCCAGTTCACGTCGGAAAGGTGGAACAAGTTCATGCAAAGAAATGGCATCACTGTCAAACACACGGCAATCTACCATCCGGCCGGTAATGGCCTAGTGGAGAGATTTAACAGGGTAGTGATGGGAGCCATACAAGCCGCCATATCAAGTGCACAGAACTGGGAGAAGGCGCTAGAGAACATGGTGTGGGCCTACAGAATAACCCCCACCGGCACGGGGTACAGCCCATTCCAAATATTGAGGGGACGTGAACCGTTCACGCATGACAACAGGATTTGGAAGGAAAAGGTCGTCACCAGCGAATGGTCCCCTGCAGTGGTGCGGGCCAACCTGGAAAGAGCACAGACAATTTACAGCAATCACTACAACAAACGAAGGAATGTTAAAGGTACAGGACTGGAGAAAGGAGAGTGGGTGAAAGTAAAGTTGGCCACTCTACAGAAGAAAGGAGACAGCAAGTATAGCAAGCCGATGCAAGTCGTGGAAGTGTATGATCGAGCTGCCTTGCTGAGTGATGGGAACGTGTGGTCCCAGGACCGCATGGCCAGGTGCAACAAGGTTTTGGGCTGGGAGCAACATGGAACTGAATGGGAAGACACGGAAGGTTCGAACGTGGAGAGGAGACAAGATGCCAGTGAGCAGCAAGGCGGAGTAAGAGCCGGGACGGAGTGTGAAGAGGAAGAAGAGAACGGAAGTCAAGGAACAGAAATGGACAGGTTGGAGAGAAGCATGAATGAAGATGGAGCTGTGAGTGGAGGAGCAGAAGGACATGAGATGCAGAGCCAAGAGACTATGGAGAACCCTGTCAGGGTTACAAGAAGTGGAAGGCAGGTGGTAAGGCCCTCCAGATTCCGAGATTTCGAATTGGACACTGAACTGTAAGTGACTCAGCAAAGTTGGTAAAAAGGGGAGATATGTAGTGTGCGCATTCTAGTCTTTGCACGTCACATAGACGTGACGTGCGGCGGCCATGTTGGCGCGCGGCGCGCGCATTCCCCATTGCGCGCCGAGGAACGAAAACTATAGGCAGCGCCGGCCGGCGCTCCTCATAATGCTTGTCACTTAATTAAATAAATACCTACAGATAAACTTACCCAGCAGTCTGCTAGTTATTTCGAGCACAACTTTACAAACCCCGGTGGATAAATATCAAACAATAAATAACAATTGTTTGTGAGCTGAACTGAGGTGGTAGATCTGCATCAGTCGTAATGCTACCCAGCATTTCAAATGTAAATCAAGATCATGGGCTGTTAACATCTATCCATTCTCAGCAGCAACGAAAACAGTTCCCCATGTGTATAGTTAATTTTCCTAAAAGTAAACACAAAAAACAGCTAACTTCAACAGCAACGCTGCCTTCCAGTCAAGGGCCTCAAGGTCTGTATATATATCAAGAAACTCCATTTCACTTGACGGCACTGAGATAATATTCTGCCTTAACAATGGGAATGCTCAGAGAAATATTTTCATTATATTGTCACATTCAGAATTTCATTATTCTAAATCCCAGTAGAATACTCACAAGGAATCCAGTGTAATCAAATACTTTGTCAGTATTTAAAGTCCCCTGGCCACACCACTCAGCCGGCGCCTTTATCGGGGTGCCCAGCTCCAAGCACGGGTGGCAGTCCTAGGGTGAGGCAACAGCTTCTCAGGAGGGTCTCAATTCCAAACCTGGAGAGTTTATCAGGTCCCAGCGACAGACCTTCATCTCTACTTCTGCCATCCCCTTTTCTCCACTTGTCTCACGCCGTGTTTGTGGGCACGCCATCCTCAATACTTCAAAAGAAGTGGAGAAGAGAGGATGGCAGAAATGGAGATGAAGGTATGGTGCCGGGAGTCCAGAGACTCTGCAGGCAGGGACTTGGGACCCTCCAAGAGAAGACTTAGTCTTACCCTAGAATTGACCCAATAAGAATCACTGCGGCACTCCAGGGAAAAAAACTTCCCAGACCTTTATTCATGAGCTACTTCAAACAAATGTAATACCATGGGTGACGTATCTCGGCTCTCGCCTTCTACAGGATCATATTTGTAGCATCCCTCACCACACAAAAATAATTTCTCAAATGTTAGTCCCTCGTTACTTTCAGTGCTTATGCAACTCAACTTCACCGTAGGCAAAGAGTAAGCAATCAAATGGAAATTTGTGTACACCATTTTATCATCAGGCAAACTCTTCTACCAGGTTCAAGTGCTCATAATTCCTGAATTTCAAATCCCAATCTAGTTTACCATTCTACCAACAATAGTATTTACAATATTAGATTACTAATAAAATGGAATGATGCATTCAAAAATTACACAAAAAAATTTAAATTGAATATAATTCATATATTGTTACTGTAGTACCTCTTCTATTCATCTCAAATGCTACAATAATAGTAACACGCCTTTACATTATTGTGAAAGTGCTTTGTGCATATTGCAGTATAACAAAAGTGAAAATGGATACTTCCTGTGAATTGATCTAAACCCAATATTAATTGATGACAAATGCACACCTTTGTTATTTTATTATTATCTGCCGCCCAGTCTAACTGTGATAAAGTACCAGCTCAATCTGCATATTGCAGACTTGAATTCAAATACAGTGACAATGCACATTTTGCTCTTTAGTTCTGTACTACAGTGCTGTCTGTGGCCACATCAAATTGTCCCAGTGTTCCAAACATTCATGTTGTACCACAGAGGACACCGCAGTAGATCGAAATATAAAGTAACATTAAAGTGAAAGTGAATACTAATCTCAACCTCATACAATTAAAACACATTTATAATTATACTATTTGGTTGGTAAATGGGGTGCTTGTAATAGTGCTCAGATGTTATAAGGGTGTGATGATTATTGTTATATACTCAGCCATGGTGCAGAAGAATTCTTTAAGTGACAGTGTGTCTAAAATTCCTTTTCAATTCGCTTAAAATTTCAATAAAGAGTAATAATTCCACATATCTATCAGCAATCAATAATCAGTGTGTGACTGCATTATTGCATAAAGAGTCATAACACAACTATAAATTAGATTCAGGCCATTTCATGTAATACTATGATAGTGCAATAGTAATGATGATAGGTATGATAAGTAGGGTTTAGTCAATCTCTAGTGGTTACATCTCCAGTCTAGCCAGTCATTATCTCATGATATAGCAACCCTTTTTTATACTTTTGAAGCATTCAAACTGTCCAGAAAGCGACAATCATTATTCACAAAGTTTTTATATTGTGATATATTCAACACTCTGTAATGAGACTAATCATCTCTTTGGGACTACCATATCGACTTATCTCTTCAGACACTGAGTTCATAGATGTACATGCAATTCAGCATCCTCATTGTGTCCCCAGGGATATTCTGTTCCGAGTAGCAATATGAGGGAGGACTCTTGTCTTCTCAGTTCTAATTCGCACTTCACTCCTCTTGGGTGCACTTTCACATGTGTAATGCCATAGTACTTTAGACAGAATCACCCTGATGGTTATCCCAGGTGTGTTTTGCTATATTCCTTATTGCTCTCAAATGTTGTAAAATATATATTTTCACTTTTTTGGTTGTGCTTTCCACATATTGTTTTTTGCAACTATATTCCAGGACATAAACCACAAATTCCGAACTGCAGTTGATTGTCTCTTTTATAGTTCATCATGTTCTGTCCAACTGTACACGCCTTGTAGGTCCCACATTTCCAAAACCCCACATTTCCCTTGTTTAGCCATGTAGTTTGTTCTATACTCAGGTTTAGGAAACCTGGGGCTGATCTATATTTAGGCAAACGACCTGCCGTTCCTCCATGGGGACGGAGTAAAATACTCTGTCCTCATGACGTAGGAGCGCCAGCCTAATTTATGAATTGCACCAAGCAGGTGGTCATTTAGAAAGACACTGGCAGGAATCACCATCATAGCAGTTCCAATCAATGCATTTTACTCTTTGCTAGAGGACTGTGTCAGTATTCTCTTTTATTTACAAAAAGACAAACCCGAAATTGGATATTCTTTTGGTAAATAAAAAAAGTAATGCTCCCCTCACCATGGGAGTCATTTTCCATGGTGGTATGGGGACATTATTTGCATTTTACTGCCCATCTCCTCCAGGGATTGCCTGGCAGTGAAATATGGTAATATGTCCGCCCATCCTATTTGGGCAGGTGGACATATAGCCAGTTTGGCCACGGAGAAACAGAATAGTGTCCGCTGTGGCCAAACTTAACTTCCGCCCACATATAGATCTGACAGGCGGACCACTATGTTGGTGGCGTGGGAACAACTTTGCAACAAATTTCTCTTCCTGCCAACATATAAATCAGGCGCTTGGTGTTAATAAGTCTCCCAACTTTGGTTCTCTTCTATGGTTATGTGTAAGTGGGATCCCGCACATTCCTTGAGACAGTCTTCCTGCATTAGCACGTTCCAATTTTTTTAATAACAATCTTCTCATAATCTGATGTTCCACAGTATAATTCAAAAAGAGCATTCAGAACTCATCACCCTCTTTTAATCTATTTGTTTCACCTGTTCTGTTCATATCTGATTTCAAGTGTAAGTCTTCCCTTTGTTCCAATTATATTCTTTCATAAGCATTTAACAACCCACTTTTCAATTATCGCCTCATGAGACACATTGACATCATTAATTAATCTTCCATATTAAAGTCCTCATCTGATGAACAGGTCCTTCTTGCTCATACTCATGGTAATACTTTGTTTGCGGGTTTTGTGGGTACCCACTATTCGCATGTAGCAAGGAGTTGTCTGCTGCCACCTTTCTATATATCTTAATATGCAATGTGCTTTTGTCAATATATAGGGCCACATCTAAAAACTCTATGTGTGTTCTATTCCAGCTACTTGTCAATTGTATATTATAGCTGTTCATATTCAATGTATCCACAATGAATTCAAGATCTCTTCCTTACTATCCCATATTAGGAAGAGATCATGAATCTAATACACAATCCCAGATGATTCATTTACACTTAATTTTCTCCTGATCAGGTCACCTCCTTCTCCCAAAATACATATTTACAAAAGAGGGTGCCAGGGAAAAATTATTTAACGACCCCATAGTCTCCGATCCCCAACTGATACTGAAACAACAAAAGAGGAGACTACCGGTCAACAAAAATTGAGACATTTACCGAGCAGTTGCCGGGTGAGGTGAGGCTTACTCCCACACAAAGCTGGGAAGAAATACACACCTCCAGTGAAAAAGACAGCTCGAGATTTCACTCTGGCTGGACTGATCACTGGTTGTTAATTAAGCGCAGCATCTTCCTCCCCCTTTGAGGGGTGTGAGTTGCGCTGGTTTGTGCAACCTTGTGTACTCCCAGATGACGAGGCTCCGCGAATGAGGTGGGCTGATGGGTTTCATCTCGGTCCAGAGAGGCTGAAATTGAACTGCCTTGTGCCACATGACTTTTTTATCCCTTCTCTTCTGTCTCAATTTTCCGTTGAACGGTAGTCTCCTCTTTTGTTGTTTCACCTCCTTCTCCCACCACCCTATGAACAGATTTGCGTAGGTGGGGGCAAAGGAGGTGCCCATGGTCGTACTATACTTTTTCAAGTAGATCTCATTATCAAATATGAACACATTGTGTGCCAAACAATATCTGAGCAGATACTGATGATCATTTGTTTGTGTTGAAGATAAATCAATCGACATGATCACAAATAAAAGTAACATGCATGGATCCCTTGATCAATGGAAGTACATGAAGAAGTGACATCCATGGTTACCATGATGTATGTAGATTTCCATGGTATACTATTAATTTTCGAAAAAAATCTGAAGTGTCCCTCATGTATTATGGCACAATGGTAACATATTCTTCTATAATGAGATCCAAATATCTGGAGGTATTGTTAAGTAATGTGACATGGCACTCACAATTGGTCTACCAGGTGGGTTTTTAAGAGATTTGTGGACCTTAGGGAGGAATGAATTTGTGGGTATTTTCATATGAATCATTTTCAAATAATGATGTCCCTCCATTCCCAACAAGTACTCCACCTTCCATGTTGTTGATTCTTTAATTGTCTAATTGCGTCCCTCAAATATTGTGACTTATCTATTACAACAATATTACCACCTTTGTCAGATGCTTTGATTATGATGGTATCATTGGTTCTCAATTTATTCAACTCATACCACTCTTGCCTTGTCATATTGTTAGTGTTTACACAGTTCTTTGTGTTTGATTTCTTATCTCTATTTTTATGCGATGCCTACATAAATCCCCATGCATTTTCGATAGACTTCTTTAGATACGGTTACAGCAAAAACTGTTTGATGGAATTGCACCAACTTTGGCGGGTAGCTAGCTCTTGGTACACAGATTGTGCTTTTTGTGATTTGGTGTAAATTTGTTCAGTGGTTTTTGAGAAATGAGGGGTCAAAAATAATTATATTGACAGTTGGGTTTGCGAGAGTCTCACAAGCTTGCAGCAAGAGCACAACATCAAAAATGAGCCCTGTGATTGGTCGAGAGGCCTTTTTTGCATGTGCTTTTATGCCCTCATGAGAGGGGAGGAGCCCATGAGTCCCGCGACCGCTGTGATTGGCTAGCTGTTGGAATGTTAGACTGATTTGAATATGGCTGGATCTGAACTGGGGTGGCGAGGCGAGCTAAAGAATGATGATGGATTCAACCCGGATCTGTGACTGGGCTGTGTCTGAAAAGTTTAAGGCGCTCTGCCCATCATCTCCTTGCTCACTTTGCCCTGGATTCAAGCTAGCCCGGCTGATGAGGGGTGTTACCTAGAAACCGGTCCCAAGATGCTTATTTCTGGTCCAAGGAAGACCTGGCTTGGCAGTTCGGGCTGGACTGTTCCCATGAGGAAGATGGTCAAGACTGATTTGCATATGGCTGGGTCTGAACTGAGGTGGCAAAGTGAGCCAAAGAACAATGATGGATTCAACCCAGATCTGTGACTGGGGGTGAGTGTCTGAAAACTTTCAGCACTTCGTCTATCATCTTCTTGTCTTTGTTTTGTTCACCCTATGTTGGCAGGGTATGCCTAGATGTGGATCCCTTGCTCACTTTGCCACTGGATTTAGGCTAGCCCTGCTTCAGAAATTAAATGGCTGACATTACTGTTTACTGTGAAAATTGGAAGTGTAGTGGACATGAAACAAAAAAAGCTATATAGGGAGGCAGGAGAAAGGCATTCTGTCCCCCTAAGTTAGAAAGGTGGTGTCTAAGGGATACTACTGTGAAGAAAATAAATTATTTTTAATATATTGTTTTTAACTCATTTTTACATTCTCACTGGACTCTCGCGAGCTTGAGAATAGTAAAAATGAGTAGATACGTTTTCAATACACTCCATTAGTAGGAATGCATATTGTGGTGCTGGTTTTTGAGAGAACGTGTATAAGAGATAAATAGTGTGATAAGTGGATTTTTTTTATGGTGTTCATTTGAACTTACGAGCATCATGCTAGACTCACATGGGAGAACCTGCCATAATGTGTTTGCGATCCCGGGAACCTCTCACGAGATTCACATGGAAAATTACTAAGCTTGCCACAAGGTATTTTATGATCCTGCAGGAATCTTGCGTGATTATATGGGGAGAAGTAAAAAAAAAAAGACTCAACCAATAGTTACCATTCTTATTACATGGTTGAAGAAATACTATGATGTGATTGGGTGGACAATCAGAGATAACTCAGTTTGTCCTTGGTGCTATGGAGGTGAAGGAAGTCTGATTGAATTGTGCTTGGCATAAGTGAATTTATGTGGAGCTCAGAGAGACTGGTGTGTTTATCTGCATTTAAGAAAGAACTACAAGCTCAGGTATTTAATAATATATTTTATGAACTTTTTTGTGAAGTGTCAGTAAGTATACCAATGTTGGTAAACCTATTCTACACAATGTTTACAGAGTTAAAAGCTGTTTGGGGAGGTGTAAATGTGTTAATATAGGCTTTGAGGGGTACACGTTACAATGTAGAGAAATGTGAGCAAGGTTTGCAGATTATGTTAAAAATGAAGTTTTTCAACTGTATATACTTGTCAGTAAAGGTAGCACTGCTTCTTAAATTATAAAACAAAGAATGTAATGATACAAGATCTACTGCTCTTACAAACCTCATTGTATGTATATTTTAGCATTATGAAATGTCTGAATAGTGAATTTGCTAGTTTTGGAGTGATCACTGTGGGTAGTGTTAGGAAAGGTTGGTTAAGATAATTGTGTTACTTTCGAAACTGTAATGGAGGCAGAGTTCATAGCATGTTATAATTTATTAGTAAACAAATGAAAATAGACCGGTTGAGGGTGTGGTATTTTTCAGGAGACAGTAATAACAAGATACTGGTGCATTAGATGAAAATATGTGATTGTGGGTTAAAAATGTAGAGAAGTGAATAAGTCCCTATAATCAAGTATTGACACCAGTTGTGTAAGACACCATTTTCAACAGAGATGATACTCCATTTTTTACTCTACTATGGACATTCATCACTATGAAAAGAGGGGTACACAGAGAAAACAATCTCTACCCACAGTATTCTTTCCACATTTGTTAATCTGGGGGGGGTGTCTCAGCTGACAGGGCAGTGTGTTTCCATACTATAGTCTGTGTAGTGTAATTGTTATGCAAGAGAGACTTCTTAGCATAAAGGTAATTTCCTCTCTAAAGCTTACTTGTACATCTGTCATCCTGGGGAGAGCTGTCACAAGAGAAGAGTGCTCCTTTTCACAGTCTAATTTGCACACCCATCATCTAAGAGCCAGTCACAGGAGAGGGGCCAGTCTATCCCTACACTGTATTGCGCAGACTTATCATGCAAGAAAGATGTGTTAGCAAACACTGCAGTTCATCCCCACAGTCTGCTATGTATACATGTCAATACAAAAGGGGTTATGGGCGGAGCGTTTGAGCCAATCAAACACTCACTACCAGTCAACTGATCTGGGTTTAATCCATCACCATTCTTTAGCCCACTCAGCCACCCCATTTCAGACATGGTTATATGCAAATCAGTCTGACCCTGTGCCTCATGGGAACAGTCCAGCCCGAACTGCCAAGCCATGTCTTCCATGGACCGGAAACAAGCATCCTGGGACCGGTTTTGGATTCATAATCCTCATCAGCCAGGCTATCTTGAATCCAGTGGCCAAGTGAGCAAGGGACTCACGTCTGAGCAGACTGATTTGCATAGAGCCATGTCTGAAATGGGGTGGCTGAGTGGGCTAAAGAATGGTGATGGATTAAACCCAGATCAGTTGAATGGGGGTGAGTGTTTGATTTGCTCAAACGCTCCGTCCATCATCCCCTTTTGTATCGCTTTTTATGTATACATGTCAGCATGAGAAGAGGTATGAGCAGAGAGATACATTTTTCTGATGGCCTACTTCAGACACCTCACACACTGGTAAGATGTATTAACAACAGGTCACTCCCTTCATAGACACCACTGCATATCCCTGTTGATCTAGGAAGAGGTGTCAGCAGAGAGGCCACTGCTTGCTCACGCCGTACTGGATATTCCAGTTGTCCTGGAGATAGGTGTTAGTGCAGAGGACAATGTTTCCCTACACACTACTGTACATGTCTGTCGTGCTGTGAGTGGACAGGGAAATTCATTACCACACACTAATATATATGGTTATTCCCCTGAGGAGAGGTGTCAGTGAGTAGGCTAGTACCTGTTATACCTACTGTAGAATAGTGAGGTCTTACCTGTGAGGTGAGTACCTTACCCACCCTACTATGCATACTACTGAGCCTGGGGAGAGAAGTGATTTGCTAGACTGTGTCTCTTTACATCCTACTCTACACGCTGGTTACCATCAAGCAAGGTGTGGAGAGGCCAGTCTTTCCCCATAGTCCCGGATTTATGGTATTTACTTTTTTTTACATTTCTGTCTGTATTTATCCATATTTTTTTTTTTGCTAATTGTATCTGTATTTATCCATATTTATTTTGGTCTTTGTGAAAAGATGAATCTGAAAGTAGTATATTTCCACATTTATTTAACCAAAAAATATGCACTCAGGCTTGAATGCCAGCGAGGTTTCAGTGCTGTGAACACCCGCTGAAGTTAACTCAATGCACTGTTATGAAAACATGCTCGGCAATCAGAGGGGGGAGTAGCCACAGGTGACCACACTTCCCTTCCTCGGCAGTGGCGGCATGGCGTTCGGGAGCAGCGTAACTCGGCCCAATGAGGAGCTGAGATTCCTGGCGGCGTTCGGTGGACACATTTGAATGTTCACATCGTGCTATAATTTACTGACCCAAGGTGAATTAAAATGAGCCTGAGCCTAGGTGAGGAGGCAGTGCGGGGGCGCAGCGCGACTGTCCGTCAGAGGAACTGTGAGGAACCATATGCTGTGTTTCCCCGGACTGGAAACCGAACTGACTGGAGCTGAGAGGAACTATATGCTGGGTTTCCTCGGACTGGAAACCAAGCTGGCTGGAGGAGTAACTGATCTGCTCAGAATGACGATGCCCTCGAGGAGGTGAGGCGAGGCAATTTGTCCCAGAAAACTTTTGTTTAGGTGTGTTGCAGCTTAAAAGTGAAACAGAGAGGCAGATTTGTTTCTTTTTGCTTTCACTCACCCTCCTTTAACCCAGCCTTTACTGTTTGAATTTGAACTAAGTCCATACAAAGGAGAGAAAGGGACGCCGCATCCAAGCATTTACCTGTGCCGTGAAGGGAACGGCTGCCTTCACTGCCATCGTGTCCCTGGACATCTCCTTTGCTGTGAGGGAAACGGCTGCACGCACGCCCACACGCCGCTCTGCCACGGTGAAGCTGGTGACTAAATCTCCCAGCAGGCATTGAGTGGCGCAACCAGAGGGCATCACCAGAAGGCACCAGAGACCCTCAAAAACATCGAGGCCCTCCCGCAGCGCGGGACGCCACATCCAAGCATTTACCTGCGTCTTGAGGGGAATGGCTGCCTTCACTGCCATCTCCCAGCAGGCAGGAAAAGGCAGGGCAGGGCCGGCCTCTGAGCAGCTGCACCTTTTTCCTATTTTTGCGGCCAACCCCAGGGGTAATACTCTTTTTTTCCATGTGCCCACAATAACTCGAGAAGTATGCTTTAAAAGCCAAGAACACTTGTATGTCCCTTCCCCTATTTTGTCTTTTTTGGCGTTACTGTTTGAGCATTACCTTGGAGGGAAGGACACGTTATAAACAAACTAGGGGCTGAACGGGGTAAAATCATTGTACAATTGTGTTGATAGGTGGCTTGTTTTATGAGTACGAGCCCTCTCTGAACCCCTAAAGGTGTTTAGTCACACCTGGGTAGTGGTGGAACGTGGCACATTATGTAGGAGAGCTGCAACGACACCTGCTGGGGAAATGGGAAAAAGGGTAGCTGCTAGCAGAAATAAATCTACATGTGAGCCTCCAACCACTGCGATAGATAAATTGTTCCAGAGGGCTATTGGGGTGGTGTCCACGGAAATAGAGCGTACAGAAAGAAGGCTATCCCTCACCCCAGATATGTGCACACAAGAATCTGAGGCAACCTCGTCACCGGCCACCGTTCAAACATTGCCGCATAGTTTACTATCACTCCCCTCTTCTGGCCATCTTCCCATCTCGCCAACTGGGGCCCAAGATGGGCAAATACATATCTTGGCGCCTTCGCCGCGTGTTGCTCGAACCAGGAATCAACCACATAGGGCCATTACGCTCACCGACACTTCAAATAAAGTGAAACGTAAAGCAGCACTTGGTGCGGGGCCAAAAAACAAAAAATCTTGTGCAAACAACCAGGTCGACTCAACGGGATCTGACGTACAAGAACAGATAAAGGGCAAATCCTAAATAGATAATCCAGCTTTTAATCCTCCTCACACCTCTCCCCTTCGCCTCGCTGCCCGGGCCACTGTCAGCCGACCATTATCGCTGATTGGTCCCGGTTTGGCGATCTCACCACAGCGGCCATATTGGGTGTGTAGTAGCGCTGTGACGCACTCTAGCTGTGTAGAAAAGGGCACGGATATGCCTCTGCGCAGCGGACGTATTCAGCGGACCCACCAGACATGCGCCGGAGTCGTGCCAGAGTCCTGCCTGTCTGCGCCCGTCAGCGTCAAGGAGGTGCCAGGGGCCAGGGAGAATGATGGCCCACGCTTTCCTCCCATTACAAACTCAGTCTACCCCCTTAGCACCCTTAGAGCACTCAGACCACCCTGGCAAAGCTGTCGTCACAAGGTTGTACCGGAGAAACTTCGAGACGGTTTTGAGTGTTGGTGCCTCAGGGACTTGAGTAACACATCCCCAACCTCATACCCTATTGAGTTTACATCTGGGCTGCAGGACCCGCCCGCAAAGGACAATAACAACTGGGCTCTGAAAAGGAACTATAGGGGACTGAACAACGAGTCCCTTGGCCCTATCATCGCAAATTTAAGTTCTCTCCCAAAACTGACACGGACACTGCCGCTCGGGAGCTTGTCAATACTATCTCGGAGGCAGTTAATATCCTTGCCCCTGCCAAACTACACTACTGCGCTAGGAAACGTCCGTCGGCCCCGTGGTTCTCTGATTCCCTTAGACTCCTTAGGCAGGAGTGTAGGAGGCAAGAAAGGTTTGGGAGAGCCCACCCTGAACCTGATGAAAGAACTAAACACAAAAATCTTAATACAGGATATAAGGCTGCAATCCTGGCAGCCAAACAGGCATATTTTTCCAATCTGACAATCTCCCTCAGTTCCCCTAGAGACCTCTTCAAAATTGTGGATTCCCTCTCTCTTGTCCAGCTTCCCGATCCCATTGTCGCATCCCAAGAACTTTGCGATCAGATCTCCTCGTTCTTCCACACCAAAATCGTGGACAACTATACCACATTAGAAGCCCTCAATTCTATCCAGCAGCCGGTCTTGCCACCTGTCTCTCCCCATTGGCCGAGTCCGCCTTCGGCTCCACAGGGCATCTTGTCCAACTTTCCCCCTCTTACTGCTGAAGTTCTTAATGAGCTTCTCAACAAACTCAAATCGGGATCCCCTCTGGACCCCTGCCCTCTTAAAATTTTGAAGAACTGCAGAGAGGTCCTGCTCCGCCCCCTTCTAGATGTAATGAATCTGGCCATTTCTAATGGTGTTTTTCCCGCGACTTGGAAGTTGGCCATTGTCAAGCCTCTTCTGAAAAAGCCAACCTTGGATCCCGGGATCCTAAAAAATTTCTGCCCCATATCCCTTCTTCCTGCCCCCGCCAAGATGCTCGAGCCCACCTCAATCACCATCTCAGCGCCTTCCTGGAGAAAGCTAGCCTGCTAGACCCCTCTCAGCATGGTTTTCGGAAGGCGCACAGCACAGAGTCAGCCCTTACAGTGGGGGTCAACAACATCCGCGCCAAGGTCGACAGTGGTCAGACTACCCTTCTGATCCTGCTCGACCTTACGGCCGCCTTTGACACCCTGTCCACCTCCATTCTGGCCACTCGCCTTGGTGAGATGGGAGTGGAAGGACTGGCTCTGGGTCTCCTGGCATCCTTCCTCAACCATCGTGCACAAAGAGTCAAACTGGGCGACTTCCTTTCATCCGCCAAGCCTTTGCAATGTGGGGTCCTAGAGGGCT
Source organism: Lissotriton helveticus (assembly GCF_964261635.1). Lineage (NCBI taxonomy): Eukaryota > Metazoa > Chordata > Amphibia > Caudata > Salamandridae > Lissotriton > Lissotriton helveticus. Next base: position 1,380,114,741 of record NC_136059.1, read on the forward strand.
CATCCTTGAGCCCCACACTCTTCAACAAATATGTGACCCCACTAGCGAGACTTGTAAGATCCTTCGGACTGGAAGTGTGGTCGTACGCTGACGACACCCAGGTAATGGTCTCCCTATCTCATTCGGTTGAGACCATGGCCTTGAAGTTTAGGAACTGCATGGAAGCCGTGGCAGGCTGGATGACCTCAAATTTCCTCAAACTAAATGGGGAAAAGACCGAGGTCCTCATCTTTGGCGGCAAGCAAGATGTCTGGTCGGCTGATTGGTGGCAGCCTGCCCTCGGAACATGCCCCAAGCCTTCCCTAGTTGCGCGCAACCTGGGTGTTATCATCGACACCACACTTGCTTTTATTAAACAAATCAATAGGACGGTTTCCACCTGTTGTGGTGTCTTAAGGATCCTTAGGAAACTAGCACACTACCTCTCCCCGGATGCCAGGAAACAGGTTGCGGTGGCTCTCATTTCTTCTCGACTGGACTATTGTAATGCCCTCTACCTAGGTATAAACAAAAAACTCATCCATCGCCTACAAGTTGTCCAGAATGCAACAGCTAGGTTTGTAGTTGATGCCCCCAGATGTTCCTCTAGATCCGGGATCAGAAAAAACCTTCACTGGCTGCCCGTACAGGCCAGAATACATTTTAAGGTACTAGTCCTTACCTACTGTGCTCTACACGGATTGGGCTCTGAGGACATTGGGTCTCTCGTGTCCTTTTACACTCCTGGCAGGACCCTGCGATCGGCTAACAAAAACCTTTTGTCTATCCCTTATAACTTTCAAGGATAGATGGGGAGGTAGGGCCTTTTTCTCCCTTGCCCCAAAACTGTGGAACACGCTTCCAGCCGACCTAAAGGGTCAGCCGTCTCTCGCCCTTTTCCGTAAAGGTCTAAAAACCTGGCTCTTCACAGAAGCCTACCTGTAACCTCCCTCATCGGGTGACACCCACCTCACATATGTTTCCATCAGATGCGCCTTGATGCCTCTGGGTTAAGTCGCGCAATATTAAATCCCAAATTCATTCATTCATTCAGCTGCAGAACATCCATCGTGGGTAGACAACCTGATGGCTGACCTCTTAACTAAATTAAGAGCCACCATTAAAGAAGAACTAGCACCTTTAGTAGGCCGTTTAGCTAGAATGGAGAGAGCTTGGGAGGGTTTAGGAGCTATAGCACGAACTGACCCTGCGATTGGGATAGTAGGGTAAGGGTCTGACTCTGGAAGACAAGAGGCTACCCAGTGCCCAACATACACACAAGGTGGGGGGGTGCACATAATTGATATCCCCACATCAAGCGGCTTAGTTAGGGAAACAAGCGCTAAAACTGCAACAGTCACTCAAGAACCTAGACACAGGAGGAGCACAATGGAAGCAAGTGGAGGGGTTGAGGCCAAGACTTCGAGCAGGGAGGCCACCAGCAAACAATCTGTGCCACCGTCCCAGGTTTCCATCAGTGAGAACAAGGTGTCTTCCCTCCCTAGCATAAATCTTCCCCCAGCCTGTGCCCCTTATGTCGCCATAATGACAGGCATCCCCCAAATTGCCCATAACATCAAGGAATCCCAACTTGACCGTGGAATAAATGTTTATTCTGGCTCGAGAGGTTCAAGCACTTTGAGTACGCCCGGGCGGGGGAGATAATCATGGTCCGCAGAGTAGGCTGGCTGGCCAATGCTTGAAAAACTGATGCAGGGGAGTGTGTTGTCATTAACTTTAACAACCCTACGACCGCAAGCAGACAACTATCTACCCCTAATGCAGGTCATCATACACCCACAGGAATAAGTCTCCGCTCGCTGGATTACTTTTACCCCCAACCAAACTCTGACCATAGAGGCAGTGTATTCCCGTCAATCCACCTCGAGGGCTCCGGTCCCCTCATGGAAGGAAGGTGGAGCAACCCTAGCAGGCGCCCATGTATAATATTGCAGTAAGCAACAGATATGAAAATCTGGAGGAGGTTGATTGACTAGAGGTGGGTAGTCTTACTGATGACACTTGTCAGAAACAGCTTCCCGACCAATCTACTGAAGGAGACTGTACTGAGAGAGGTGCGAATGGAGTTAGCGGTCTGATATTGAATTACTGTCATAACACACAAGCTGGGGGTAGCCAACCTCCTGATAACCATCTGGGTCATATAGATATGGGAGGTTCTAGTGTAGAACCTGTAGGACTAGACAGGGTCCATCAGGTTGTTTATTCCACCCCCCATTCCCACTCCCCGGAGGCACCTATAGGGGTAGATCTGAGGAGGAGTGGGCTACGAATCCTGTCATGGAATCTAGCAGGACTGAATAACAAATTATCATGTCCAGAATGTGGGTCTTTTGTAGACAATCAAGACATCTGCCTATTTCAGGAGACCTGGACCTGCGAAGAATATCATAAGGTAGGCTTTGCGCCATTTAACATTTTGGCCATATAGGGGGTGAGGGGGCGCCCGTCTGGTGGACTTACGATCTGGGTGGGCACACATCTTGGGTGCAAAGCAGAGCAGTTGATTACTCCTAATAACGACATCCCATGTGTCCTGCTGACATTCCCGACAAGATGAAAATTGCCCTAATTAATTTCTACTCTAGACCCGTGATCAACGGATTAGAATCTGCCCCCATAGACCATCTTGGCCACTACATTCCAACCCTGGATCCAGCAATTCTACTGATTATAGGAGGTGACTTTAATTGTCAATTTGAACCTCTATTTGACAAGTCACAGGAGGATCCCACAGAAGAAGACCTTTATTGGTCAATCCCTGACCCCCAGATCACCCCAATCAAAGCCTGGTCCCCCTTTGCTATGCAAATCTACTCATTTACGCTGTCTCACTCACTGAGGGCATGCAATGGGAGGACTAAGTCTGACCTTCTGGGTAAATCTACATTTAATCGCGATGGCCATCCCTCGTTAATTGATTACATTATGGTGGAAATGAGAACCTGGGAGAAAGTCTAAGACTTCTATGTTCAACAGAGGCAAGACAGTGACCATAATGCTCTGATTGTAACATTGAAGCTGGGGAACCTGGGCCTATCAGCCATCTGCTCAAACCCGGTAACAAGCACTGCTGCCCTAGTAACCACTAACAACCAAAGGAAAGTTAGATGGAATCGTGCCCAGCAATCCCTACCCAAATTGGCAAAAGTGTACCAGCTTGCAATACCCTTGATAGCCAGAATGAGGGAGTTGGGGCAGGTGGAGGCATCCGTAGAGGAAAGAGACAAAGCCAAAATAATTCATGAGGAGCTAGTAGCCAGATGTATTCTATCCGGAAACTTCTAAGAGGGCAATAGATTGCCCAAAATGTTCCTGGTATAACAGCAAATGCCGCAAAGTAAAACAAGAGCTTGTGCATGCGGTCAAAGCCAAAGACAGGCCAACTATTAAATTGGCCCGAATAAAGCATAGGAAAATCTTGCTTCAGGAAAAGAAAGACTGGAAACAGAAAGGGGGGAGGCTCTTGGGACTGCCCTGCAGGATAACAACTTCAGATTGTTCTGGAGGCTAGTTAGCTCTGGTGAGGAGGGGGGACGTGCAGCTATAGAGCCTAATATAGCACCCGAAGTATGGGAGTCATACTTTGGGTCGCTGTACGACTATGAGGCGGAAGGCCCCCCAAGCCCAGATATTGCGAGTAACATCTTGGAGCACTGTCAGGAGGGAGGTGGGGACATCTCAATGATGGAGGTTCAAAATGCTATAAACAGCTTACACCCTAATAAAGCCCACTGTTTGGACCCCATACCTGTGTGGCCTATTTAACGCCATTTTAAAGGGCATGGATCCCCCAGATACCTGGAAGGGTGCAGAGATAGTGCCCATGCAAAAAAAAGGTTTGCCATCTTCTTCTTACCAACTATAGACCCATCAGTTTAATAGATAACACCCAAAAGCTGATGGGCAGGGTCCTATTGGTCCGAATGCAGGCGTGGATGGAGGAGCAGGGAATTTTGAGCCCCTACCAGGCCGGCTTCAGAACAAGTATGTCCACCGTGGACCAGATATTCAGACTGGAGCTACTCTCCTGGAAAACGGTGAAGATGGAGGGTGGCAGCCTCTATCTTATATTTGTTGATCTGAAGTCGGCCTTCGATCTTGTGCCTAGAAAGAAGTTGTGGGAGGTCCTAGGTGAGCTTGGGATTCCACCATACCTTCTTAACGTGCTGGTGAGGCTACACACAGACAACTATGCACAAGTTAGATGCGGAAAACATGGGGAACTCTCCTCACGCTTCCCTGTTAGAAAGGGGGTGAGACAGGGTTGCGTTTTAGCACCTACTCTATTCTGTCTCTACATTAACGGGCTTATTACTTTTTAAAATAATATAAAAGACTCTGATGCCCCAAAGCTTGCCACCGGGAAGATACCTGCGCTGGTGTTCGCGGACGATACTTTGTTATTGTCCAAATCACCCCTAGGTATTCAACGCATTTTGGATGGTTTTGCACAGTTTCGTAATACGAGAGGTTTGGAGATCAATTTATCTAAGATCAAATTCATGGTCTTCAACCCTCCAAAGAGCACCCGTCCAAACCCCTCTCTTAATGGCACCCCCCTAGACAAAGTAAGGTAATTTGATTATCTGAGTATTACATTATCCGAGCAGTTTGTGTGGGACCCCCAGATGTCCAAAGCACGGCTTAGGCTCACCCAGACAGCAGGGGGATAATGAAAATGCTTAGAACATCTGCTTTTAAGCCAGGAGCCCCTTGGTGGCGATGTACAAGGCTCAAGCAAGAGGGGCCACATTATATGGGGCGGAGCTCTGGGGGCACAGTTCCACCATGGACCTTGTGAAGCTTGAAAATAACTTCCTGAGACAGCTCATAGGTCTACCACGAGGAACCCCTTTGGTCCCCCTCCGCATGGACTTGGGTATGAGGCCAATCGATCAAGAGATTGCCCTCAGGCCCTTGACATTTTGGGGGAGGCTATGGGTAACTCCAGAACTGAATGCGTTCAAAGAAGAGCTAAAGGAGGTCCTCTCTAGACTTAATTGCAGCAAAATACCATGGCTAGCCCATATCAGGAGTCTTTCGAATATGCTTGGGAGACCGGAGCATTGGTCGTCTCCGTAGTTATCCTGTCCCTCGATATCCAGGACGGATATCGTAAAACATTACAGGCAATTCAATCTGCTGTCTTTACAGGAGAGCGCTAAAGAGGGCAGGCTGACAATGGAGTTCTTACAAGTAAAAGAGGTGTACATGAGGGAACCCTTTCTGGATGTGATCCAGCCACCTATGGCTAGGAAATTGTATGTGCAATTTAGAATGGGAAATCTACCTTTGGCAGCGTACACTAGTTCATGGGCTCTGGAGAACTCGAGTGTGTGCCCCAGTTGTAACCTAACGGCTGAAACGGATCTGCACGTGCTGTTTTTCTGCCTAGCCTATGTGTAACCCCGCAAACGCTGGGTAATCCAATTATGTAAAAATGTAGGGTCACCCGATGTGCAGAGGCTTTTAGAGTTTTAAAATATGACACTGATCCTCCTATTGTATTTGCTGTATCTCGGTTTTTAAATGCCATGTGGCACATCTGGAGAGGACTTTTAAAACTTCTATAGGGGAGGATCAATTTGAGGAACCCCTTGCTCATTTTTAAAGTTTAGCTCAATGATTGTCTTGCTCTTTTTTGAAAACTGGATTTGACAATATGTTTTCAACTGTGCATACAGTATGAAAAAGCAAGCATCTATGTAATATTTGGGAACTGTCTTTTATGCACTTTTATGGCCTGATTGGCCGAAATAAAGTTTTTAATGATGAAAACATGAACATTTCAGTGTCAGCCTTGTGTATATCCACTGCTGTTAAAGCCTTTTTACTAAAATCCCTTTCTTTTTCAACCCCCTTTCCTATCAACTTACACAGCTATTGGCTCGGATGGTCCTGGCAGACCGAATTTAGAATTACTCAAAAAATAACCCCAATTTCCATTTTTATCCACATTTAAAAAAGAATACAGACACAAAAATAAACGTTTTCTGTCTGAATTTATCAGTAAAAATCATTAAAACTGAAAACAGGAACCCCTAATTATAAACGATAAGTGTTGTAAAGAAGGAAAATGTAAATTCTTAAAACTAAAGTAATTTTACCAATTTGCTAGAGTCTGGCGGGATCGAATAAAAAAAGGAGTCTAAAAAATCTGGTGGATATAAACTATACATATTACAACACGATATATTCAATGAAAACACAAATTAAATTTGTGGAAGTGGAGGTGGAGGACTGTGCTCGTGGCTCTAGCGCAAGACCCGTTAGAGTTATCCATGCTATGTATGAGAGCACTATGGCTCTTACGAGGGTCACTTGAGAGTCATCAGAAGAAAAAACAGGGTAACAGTACAAACAACATACATAATGAATGTATAGAGTAGCACTGGAAAAAGATTTTTTTAATTCACTTTTTTTTAAACTGTATTTTTGTGTTTTTTAATATAAAGAGGAGAAAAAACTGGAGTTTTCTTTTTTTCTTTTTAAACAAAAATACTGCCTATGTGGGCATTTATGATCCTGGACAAGCCTGTCATATGCAGCCCTGCTTATCTCAGAAGAAAACATATTCTGCTTCCATAAGCAGTACAAAAGGGTTTTGTTCAGATAAGCAGGGTTGTTATCTGCTTGGGCAGTGAGTACCTGGGCAGGCACAGTGTCACCAGGTTGAAAATATGTGGCTGCCCCATATGAGTTATCAAGCTCTGCAGCATGGGCTAACTCAGCCCGAGGGTGCAGAACCCTCAAATCTCACCACATCCCAGCGGTTCTCATGCTGAACTGCCTGTTCTGGCTGTCCCTACTAAACTCCTTTTTGCATATTTGACATATGACATATTTCTGAGATACTTTTTCCCAATTCGACTCAATTAAAACAAATTGCCATTCCAAAAACTACTTGGGTGGCTGAGGTGGCTGAGTTGTAGGAACAGAACCAGGCTGTTCATCTGAATCTGAAGATGACATTCTGGTGGCATAAAATGTGCAATGTTACAGAGCTAGCCAAAAAGTTCTAACAACAGCAAAACCCAATAATTAGATGAAGCAACAAGGAAGACATTTGTCTATATAAAGACATCCATATAAATCAATCACAATCGTTCCTTGGGAAGTCTTTCCAGTCCAAGGCACAACGCAGGTGTCTCGCAAGAGGCCTGAAAGATCGTAAAAACTGCCAACTTTCTTAATATCTCAAATGCAATAATACATTAGCTGTTTTTATACTTTAAACAACACTTCTCATGTCTTACTTTCTTCAAAATGACAGAAATACAGTGTTATGAACCTAATTCCTAATGTACGATCTCGCAAGCGGATCATGAGAGCCGGTCAGGAAGTACAGTCCCCTTTAAGTCCACACAAGCGATTGTGTGTTCGACTCAACGCAATCAATTTGCAAGAGCTGTAAGTCTGTGAAAGAAATATTTAATATAATATAAGTACTGTACTGACTTTATTATTAAAAATGTGCATTCAATCATAACTGAACACAAGAAAAAGATCTCTGTATAATAGATTAGAATGAAATTTATAACTCTATAATTTTGCAAGCCTACAGCAAGAGGGATCTCACATCTTAAAAATGGATGTACAGTGTCTTTTTCAAATATAAATATGAAGTTTATGTAAAGATACATACAAAGACTATGAAAACTATGCTGGGAATATTTCTGTATATGTGAGTTACAAAAACTAAGAAGTTGAACATTCTCAGAGCGAACATTGTTGGAGTAGTTTGTATCTATGTATTGTTAAATATATATATATATTTTTTTTTAAACTTCACATTTACTGAATAAATTAATGGTTAAAGTAACATTATAGTTAGGTTAGTAAAAATATTTGAAACATTTTTTTTCTACACTGAAATTCACTGAAAAAAACAAAGGTTAAAGTAACATTATAGTTAGATTAATTTGTCAGTGACAACGTTAATGTACTGAACTAAAAAAAACATAGAAATTCAGCAGTTGTAGTTAGCAGCACTATCTATAACTTGCGCCCCTGCAATGCACTGCTTATGAACTCACAAATGACATCACTCATGAAATGCTCTATGACATCATTTATGACTTCACTGATGACATCTCGAATTACATCATTGATGACATCACTGATGAGATTGTCCAATGAATGTGTTCGTTTTCTGTATAGTTGAAATAGTGATGGGTAACTACCATAGTACTTTTCTACCTAACGCATGTGTTCCTAATACACAATAGCTGTGTAGAGGTATTAAACACGTCATAAATTCTTGCATTCAAGAGTAACTCATGTAAAGCATGTGACAGTTGACTTGTATTTATTATACTCCACAAAACTTTTTAGTTCTACAGAAAAAGTTGCCATCAGGAGAAAGATTCTACGTAGTAGAACCAACTTTTATAACGAGCCTTGAGTTATTACATCCCATCAAAAAGGAGGGAGAAAGAAGTAGAGATCCATTCAGCTTCTAAACACAAGGAAGGAACATCAAATATCAAAAGTGAATGGATCACTTATGTCAAGAAACCAGAGTCTCACATAGACGATGTTGGAGACCCTCAACCACAATACCTTGTGGGCAGTATATCTTGGTTCTCCGCTTTTCTGGTTATGTGTATTGAATCATCATAGGGCCTCTCACTCGAGTATCCTGTTCTCCAAGTGACCTACTTTCCTCCACCAGGAGGGAGACTGGTTAGATAAGAACAGTTGTGATGAGTGATTAAAAATATCTATTATTTATTGGACAGGAAAATGATGAGGTTAAAAAGAAATAGCGGTGTTGAAGTGGGTGAGTTATGGATCCACAACACCTAGTGAGCAGTCAACATGTTCTGGCCAAAGATGCTTGAGAGGGTCAGGTGGCCTTCATCAGAATCAAAGTAGAGAGGGCCCAAATTTTAGAGACTCTCTTAGTGTGGATAAGGTGAGTGATTTCACTTATCAATCTTCATTATGTAGGCACAGACTGTTGGCCCATAACTTAAAATGGAGGCAATTAGTCTGCAATAAGGTGTTGGGAGGAGAAAGAAGTTCCTCTATGAGACACGTCTTCATCGGCACTGCTGCGGTCCTCTCTGCCTCGAAAATAACACAATTTAACCGTATCATTTTCCTGTCCAATAAATCTTCCTTTACAGAAAAAGAGATAATTTTAGGGGTTCAGGACTCAGGAGTGGGAAATATTAAAGGGAGGGGTCGGGATATTTTATTGCAGGGGGTGGGAGGTGGTAATGGGATATAAGGGTAATATTACGGTTTAGGAGTGGGCAGTGGTAAAGGGAGATAAAGGTAATTTTAGTGTTTAGGGGTGGGCAGTGATAAAGGGTAGTAAGGGCAGTTTATGGTTCAGGGGTGGGCAGTGGTAAAGGGAGGTAAGGGGCAATTTTAGCGTTATGGGATGGGTTGTGGTAAAGGGAGGTAAGGGTCATTTTAGGGTTCAGTGATGGTAGTAGTAAAAGGGATTAAAAGGGCATTTTTAGGGTAATGGGTGGGTTGTAGAAAAGGGAGGTAAGGGTAATTTTAGGGTGCAGTGGTAAAGGGAGGCAAGGGTAATTTTAAAGTTCATGGGTGGGCAGTGGTAAAGAGAGGTACCGGGTAATTTTAGCGTTCATGGTGGCTCGTGGTAATGGGAGGAATGGGTAATTTTAGGGCTTATGGGTGAATGTTGGTAAAGGCAGTTTAGGGTTCATAGCTGGGTTGTGGTAAAAGGAACTGGGTAATGGTAAAGGGAGGTTGGGGTAATTTTGGAGTTTAGGAGTGGGAAGCAGAAAAGGGAGGGTTTGGGGTTGGAAAGTAGTAAAGTGTTGTAGAGGTAATGTTATGGTTCAGGATTGGGCAGTGGTAAAGGGAGGTAGGACTGATTTTATTGTTTAGGCGCGGGTAGTGGTGAAGTGAGGTAAGGGTAATTTTAGGGTTCAGGGGTGGGAAGTAGAAAAAGAAGGTAAGGGTAAATTTAGGGTTATGGGGTGGGCAGTGGCAAATGGTGTTAAGGGTAATTCTAGTTTTATGGGGTGGGCAGCGGTAAAGGGAGGAAAGGGGAATTTTATGGGTTCAGTAATAGGTAGTAGTAATGGGAGTTAACGGGAAATGTTAGGGTTTAGTGATGTGTAGTAGCAATGGGAGGTAAGGGTACTTTTATTGTTTAGGGATGGGCAGGGGTAAAGGAAGGTAAGGCTTATTGTAAGGTTTAGTGGTGGATAGTGGTAAAGGGACACAAAGGTAATGTTAGTGTTTAGGGTGGGTAGTAGTAAATAGAGATTTAGGGATGAGTATATATATTTGCGTGAGGATTATAAGTTATACTTACCATATCTATTCTTACCATGTGTGCTAAAGTTATGCATGGTGAAGGCATCTTTGTGAAAAATGGCTGAGTGGAAAAGGCAAGCTTGGTATTTGCATGCATTGTAAATTCATACAGCCGAGGAATAGATGTATGAGGTCGATTTGAGACTATGTAAACCTGGTATGTGACAAATTCAGCATTCTGCTGTGCTCCTAAAAAAATGTAGGCCCCAGCATTATATTTATATCAAAGTAAACACTGCTGAGTTCCCTCCTTGGACAGCTCCACAATTCCTAGTTGGTGAGGATATCTTGTTCTCGATTGCTTGGTTGGTGTAGTCTCTTGCACAGGGCACATCCTGGAGCTCAGACTTGGTCAGCAGGGCACCGCAAGTCAATAAATCATGACAAACTCCTACTCCTCCATTGAACTTTACTTTTCACCTACTTTGCAAGTAGACCATGGTGACTCTAAGTTACTGGGAGGAAAGTTCCAGCACCAGACAGGGGTGCAACTGCAATTACAAGCCAGACCTAGGAGTCCAAAACCAGATGACACTTGTGATGCAGGATTCCCATTTATCTGAATATCCAAAGCATATCAGGGACCTTTGAGTAGTATGTTGTGCTTATACACAAAATGCAGTAAAATGCTGATAATGCCTTCAACACACGCACACCAGGTCCTGGAGCATGATTTCTACTGAAGCCATGCAATGGCACAGACATTCTAGGTCAGTGAGCGGTCCAGTTATAGGGCAGTACATATTTTACATGGGGTCAATACTCTGCTCTCCCCGAGCTTACATCAAAATGCTGTACAAGGATTTTTCATTATAGCTGCCTCAACCCATGTGCCCTCTGCACGAAAATGTAGGAGGAAACATATGGTGGCCGCAAAACTGAAAGAGTCTTGTACTCTGCTAAGGATGAATGTAGGAGCTAGAATATCGACAGGATTGTTGATTCAAGGCCACTAGTGGGAAAAATACTGGGAAATTTGAGAAATCCCAGGATGGTACTTCATGGTCACACAGTGATCAAACTGAGCTGTGGACTAGGGAAGCCTCTGAGTAAATCTAAGAACAGAACTTTACTAACTCCACAGCTTAATATGTTCCAACCTGGGAGATTAATTTGGAAGGAAAATGCAACCCTATTAGGAAAAATGCAAGCACGAGTATTTGTTCTGTACTACAATACATACTGGCAAGAATAGCAAAAGAACTGTAAAACCAGTTAGCAAAGACTGGCAAATTCTGGTAAAATACTTCCCTCTAAATAAACAAATCTAAACCAAGAATAATGGATTGGAAATTTAAGACCATACAAATAAAAATACAAAACGTTCTTAACCAGAGGAAAAATTATGGAGATGGTGGATGCCTTCATCTACCTAGACATAGAGGCCTGATCCCCAAAGAGCCTCCCCACCCATTGTCTGGCTTGTTCCACGCCTGCGGCAAGTTGCAGCAGGGGTGGAGCAACGCAGAGACAAAACCGCTCACAAACACGGAAGGAGCGCTTTGCGTTCTAGCCCGCGGGTGTCTCCTTTCCCGTCCGGGTCATTACTCACCACTTCTGGTTTGTCTCGGCTTCCCGAAGTGGGTCCTTGCTGCGGGCGCTGTGCAGTCCGCGTGGCAGGCGGTGCCTTCGGCTCATGGATTATTCTTGGTGTCGGGGAAACCATTTTCCCTTGAGTGGCTTGTGGTTGCATCAAGCCCCGGCGTACTCCTGATTCAGTTAATCCCGCGATAAAGAACATAAAGGAGACAGACACTTTAAAAAACTCACAAGGCGCTTCAAATGTGGTAAAGCACTTGGCTGCTATGTGTGCAAAAAGAAAAACAACTTATCTGACTAAAGTTCCCTTTGGCTGTTCTTGAGGGCATCCGTGTGCCTTTTGACTCCATGAGAAGACTGCACATGAAGATTGCAGTCTGTGGTTAGATTCCTGAAGTTAAGGAGACAACAAATTAGCCAGCATATGTTGTACATTTTTGATTTTTTGCACAATCGAATAAGTCATTCTGGTTATGTGTTTTATGTACAAGAAATTCATTTTTTGGGCTATATTTTTCTTTTCCATTTTCTACATAAAGGGTAAGAAAAGTGTCATGCATTCCTAATTGAATAGAGAAATAGATACCCTGGGTTATCTTTGCCTTTGAATCTCTTCTTTTGCCTATAGAAATATTCTGGCTCCTGAGGGAATGCTTTATGGGTTATAGTAGAAGAGGGGAGTAAACAGGTAGTGAAGGTAGTAAATTACCTCATTGATATTAATCATTACTGTAGAGCACTATTGCCATTACAGGGTCTCACTCTTGCTCTCTATTACAGGGACACACACTTCTTTCATTGGCAACTCCCTGCTGCACTGGTCACACCGAGGGATCCTCTTCAGTCTCATTCCCTTGTTTCCCATCTCCCCCTTGTACACTGGTCTTGCTTTGACCATGTTGGGCATACTCAGTGTAAGGGGACGGGGGACCTGCTCTTCAATTTCTTGCATCTCGTTCCTACGGAAACTTCAGGTGAACTGTGATACCAATGGCCGAGGTCCTGCAGTCGTGGGGGAGGCCCTGTAGTCATGGGGGAGTCTCCACACTTGGGCGGAATCTTTGCAACCATTTAGCCTACTGCATCTAATGAAGGGCATTACCTTCTGTTTGAGAAAGTAATAAATATATATACTCCTCCAGCAATGTGTTTTAAGTGTCAAATAAGGGCCACCTTTTCCTCAAATTATGACTATACAACTGAGACTTGGGCTCAGTAATGTGAATAAAATACCTAAAATCCTGCTGCAGAGCAAATCTAATGTGGGAACTGTAAGAAATCGGAGTATTAGTTGGGGGAGGGGGTAAATACTCACCTCAAGTAATAATCACAATCCTTGTCAAGGTGAACCTTCAAAGTCACTAAATTAACCTGATCTCAACCCCTGGGAAGCCATGGCACAGAGCAGACAGGGTTAACCTAGGGAAATGTATAAAGCAGTTATGCAGTATTAAAACAATAATACAATTGAAAAGCAAAACAATATAAATCCCCAAAAGAATTAGACAAATAGAGTAGACTTTAATGAACAAAATATCACAAAAAATCCAATAAGGGGAACCAGACATGAATTGTTATAGTTTTAGGTAGAAATAGCATCAAGAAGCACAAAGTACCAGTTATAGTTAATGGTTGTGGTAGAACAGGTCCAAGGCATAATTTGACACTGTGATGGAATACAAGTGGGATACACTAAACAGGTTAGTTCTGGTCAAATATTTTACCTCCTGAATTTAGTCCTTTTAGATACCAATGCATGATACCAGATGCACTTCTAAAGCCCCCCAGGATCTCAGGGGAGGCCCTTAAAGTTTCACAGGGCGGCAGGACGTGGCCAACAGAAGAGTCCAGTACAGGTCCAGTTGCCACAGATCCGCTGGGCAGTTGCAAAAAAGGCTTCTTGCGGCTTGGTGCATCGTTGTAACATGAGCAGGAGGCAAGCATTGAATATAAGAATGAGAATGAGTAAACATAACTACCTGTCCCATAATGCAGATCATAAGATTTTTAGATTATGTTTTTTTAACTACTGTTGTAGAATTTATCTAGACATGTTCTTGCAGGTTATGGGGATACAAGGGGGAAACTATGTCTCATTAGGTTTGTCTTTGTCTAGCTATAATACATGCATTGCATGTGACCTCTTTTCCTGAAGAAAGGTACACATACTCTTTCAGAAATTGCACCCTTTTGCATGAATTACAGTTCTCAAATACAATGCACAACTAGTTGGTATGTGTCGACTGTTGGCAGGATGAAACAGCCGGCGACTGCTGGTTTGGTGTTTAGACAACATATCATGTCAAAAATATAGTGTGGCCAAAATATTATGTCAAGAATATCAAGGGAAAAAATATGTGAAATTACGTTTCTATGAGTAGGCAAAGTTTTCCTGTACTTAACTCCACATACCTTTGCGATATATATATCTTCAAGGTACATAGATATGGAGTTAAGAATAGTAAACCTATGCTTACCTATTTGCACTTACCTTCTTGATATTTTGGTCCTCAATATCTTTTAGATTCACTCTCTAAAAATTGATACTCTAAAACCCATAATTCTAAATCCCAGTAAATGGGATATGTAAGTACCCATATTAAATACAAAGTTTTATAAAGTGTTACTCAAACCACAACAAGATCATTCTGCCCCAGGTTGTGCTGTTCTGTTGAATGTAGAAATAGACAATAGGTGTAATGTAAGGGAAAGCAAACAACAAAAGTTGTGCTGAAAATAACATAAAAAAATACTAAGCCCCATTGTTTCCTATGGATATTTTTGTTTTAAAAAATGGCTGCCTAATTTAAATGTAATAGATTCTGAATTGAATACACTTCATAAAATACAAAGCAAAAATAGAAATAAGCAGATATTTAAGGCTTAAAATATGTAATGTTATTAGTTTCTGGTTATTTTTGTCTATTTATTCTATGTAACAAAGGTTTTTTGGACAAAAAACTATAGAAGGTATTTATAATGTTAATGTGCTCTCTAAAATATATAACACAATATCTTAATTTTAATAATTCTCTAATACAGATTCATTATATATTTTATGTATTACTTTTAAATAACTCAGTAGGATGTTTTAGCTTACTTTGTGATATATTCACTCCTGGTGCTATCACTTACGATGTTGTGACTCCCATTACATTGGGTCCTCCAAAGTATTGACTTCAATGTCTTTTCGCTGTAAAGTTAAGCCTGTGAGGTGGAGGTGGTGTACCTATATTTAATTTAGCTCTTCCTACCACATCTCTGTCTTCTATAAGTACTATAAGTAGAAAGTATAGTCATTACTTAATATCGTCATTAGTCAATTCAATAAGATTCAAAGGAATGACCTGGCCTTGCTGAAATTTGATGTATTACTTGCAGGTCTGTAATACTTCAACTGTGAGCATTCAACTCATTGAGCCATCGTGACAGTTATTTGTATCACAAGGGCTGCAGCTGGAGCACCTATTGTGATCCTGACCTCCATGGAGATTCAGTTGGTGGCAAAAATCTTCTTTATTTTGTGAGGTCACAGCTTCGAATCAAGTGGTGAGCAACAGTTCCATTTTGGGATATTGAGTTTATTTGTCAAAAACTACAAAAGGGCTCATTACAATGCCGATCAGACGAGCATCCGACCGACATCGTAGCAGAATTCGGATCGACCGACCAGTAGTCAGAAGTCCCATCCGCCTAATTATGATGCAACCGCCGTGTAGGCAGTTGGAATCATAACCATTTCCATTGCTGCTTGAGCTGCGGCCTGAAAAGGGCTACAGCACAAGCTGCAACGGAAAAACTGATGCTTCAAACATCCATGCCCCATGTGCCTGGCACATGGGGCACGGAGGTTTGGGTGGGCACCACAGGTGCCCCCTGGGCCCATAGTGGGGATCCACCAGGGATGGGGGCCATGCCGGAGGCCCCCAATGTCCCATACCTGCTGAGTTTTCATGGCTGACAGACTACCATGAAAAGGCAGTCAGAATGGGCCATTGTAATCCCTATGGCAGTGTCTGAGCAGGCACCACCCCATTGTAGGGTATTATGTTCAACCCAAGGATCAGATGGGCTCCTTGAGCCTGTTGGAAGCATCAGTCAGTACCTCCGCAAGGTGCCTCTGACTACTGCGGATCATAATGCGGCAACCACACCACTGCACCAGATGTCGGGTGTAGCGCCACCGACAGGCTATTGGAGGCGATCCAACCAACATCATAATCGGGTCCAAAGTGTTCCAGATCTTCAGGCATGCTATAAAAATTGCGATTTAAAATCTTAAATAGATTGGTGCTGAACTCCCCTGATAGCCAGTTGCTCACATTACCCTGATGCCTTGTACATAAGGCAGTGAGCTGTAGCTCGTTTAAGCTGGTCGTTTAAGCCACAGAGCACACCATTACTTAAACTCTTGCTTTGAGCTTCAAAATGCTCTGTATTTTGATATTTAAAATCTGCCCATATCAGGGTTTAATGCTTTTGGCATCGTAATATAGCCCCCCACATGAGAAGCCTTTCTGTGGACACAGATAGTCAAGGCAGATGTTCATACCCTGACCCTGTCCTCAGGCAGGTCGCTCCCCACGCCGCACAGCACCACCTGGGTGTCTCCGCCCCTGAGCCTGCTGCTGGCGCTTGCTTGAAGGTTCGAGGCCGTAGCTCACTGCTCTTGATCTGTCCCTTTCTCTCTGCCAGCACTGCTGTAATTCTGCTTCTGCCCCTGTATTGTGTATAATTGTATTTCGCTTTTGTATTTCTTTTTTTTGCAATATAATACTGCTTTTGCTCCCTTTTGCCTTCTGTATCCCCCGCCCGCTCTCCCTCCCGTTTCTCCCGCCGTTGCGTCCCCTGCTCGCCCATTCGCCGCCCCGCTCCCGCCTCCCAGCTGCTACTCCCTCCCACCTCCCCTTATACGGCAGTCGCTGCACTGAAGGCGCGCCTGAGGCAAGACCGTCTGCGCCCGTCCGTGCCTGGACCACGCCCAATGCCAGACCCCCTGGCCCCTGCGAACACCAGGACGCCCGACACTGCTACAACGCCAGCACCCTCCATGCGCTCAACACGGACGACTGCACACCAGCTTCCTGGCTGCCCCGAAACACACCAAAGGACCCTTTTCCTGCCGAAGCTGCAGTTTCACCAGCCTCCGAGCTGCCCACCGTGACAGGACACAACCACCTCAGATGCATACTACTGAACACCCGCTCCACACGCAAACACACTGTCAAACTCTGGGACCTGCTTGACACATCCTCCCTAGACATCGCATTCCTGACAGAGACCTGGATGAACGCCTCCTCAGCACCCGACATTGCCATTACCATCCCGGACGGCTACAAGATCTCCCACAGGGACCGCACCAATGGAATAGGAGGGGGAATTGCCATCCTACACAAGAACACCCTCAAGGTCTCGACCAGCACCGACGACAACCTCAGCACCGCCAAACACCTGCATTTCCAGATCCACAGCAATCCCAACACCACCCTCAGAGGAACCCCCATCTACAGACCCCCCAGACCCCGGCCCCAGTTCAGCGACTCCATCGCTGACTTTGTCAGTACGCATGCCCTTGCCTCCATAGACTACATCCTCCTCGGGGACCTGAACTTCCACCTCGAAAACAACAACAACATCAACTCCACCACCATGATTGACAACCTCGCCAACCTTGGACTCAGACAGCTTGTCACAACGCCCACCCACTCCGCCGGCCACACACTTGATCCTACCTTCTCTGCAAGCCCCCATGTCACCTTCAGCCACACCACGGAACTCCACTGGACCGACCATCGGTGCATCCACTTCATCTTCCGGACACCCACCACACACCATCGCACTCAACAGATCCTCCACCGCAGCTGGAACAAAATCACCGAAAACCAGCCAAACACCACCCTCGCCCAAAGCCCACCTGCTGACCCCACCGCCGCCCGCAACCTCCGGAGTTTGATCGACAACTGCTCTGACACTCTCGCCCCGATCAAGAAACCCTCCAACAGGCACACTAACAAGAAAGCCAGCTGGTTCACCGCGGACCTCCAGGCCTCCAAGCAAACCTGCCGCACACTAGAGAAGAAATGGCACCGTGAACAGACACCAGACAACTACACAGCACACAAGAACGCCGCCCATAGACACCATTACCTCATCAGATCCGCCAAAAGGGCCTCCTTCAAGGACCGACTCAACAACAATGCGCACAACAGCAAAGAGCTCTTCAACATTGTGAAGGAACTCTCCAACCCGAGCTCCAACACCAACGACATCCCACCATCGCAAGACCTGTGCGACTCCCTTGCCACCTTCTTCCATTGCAAAATTGCAGACATCCACGACAGCTTCAATGACCCGACCGCCCCGACAACCACCAACAAAGCAGACCCCGCAGCCACCACCCACATCGATTACATGAACGACGACAACACCATCAAAATCATGAACACAATCCACTCTGGCTCCCAATCAGACCCATGCCCACACCACATCTACAACAAAGCTAGCGCCACCATCGCACCCCATCTCCACAAGGCCATCAACCTCTCATTCGAGACCGCGACCTTCCCGGAAAGCTTTAAGCACGCCGAGATCAACGCCTTACTCAAGAAACCCAAGGCGGATCCGAGGGACCTCAAGATCGTCCGGCCCATCTCCCTGCTCCCGTTCCCCGCGAAGGTCATCACGAAGACTGTCAACAGACAGCTGACCCGCTACCTCGAAGAGAACAACATCCTGGACCCGTCCCAGTCCGGGTTGCGCAGCAACCACAGCACCGAGACTCCACTCATCGCCGCCACCAATGATATCAGTATCCTTCTGGACAACGGCGAAACCGCGGCCCTCATCCTCCTGGACCTATCTGCAGCCTTAGACACTGTCTGCCACCGCACCCTAAGCACTCACCTCCACAACGCAGGGATCCGAGTCAAGGCTCTGGATTGGACCACCTCCTTCGTGTTCGACAGAACCCAGAGAGTCTGCCTCCCCCCTTTCCGCTCCGAAGCCTCCGAAATCATCTGCGGCGTACCCCAAGGATCATCCCTAAGCCCGACATTATTCAACGTCTACATGGCACCGCTCGCCCACGTCGCCCAACTGCACGACCTCAACATCATCTCCTATGCCGACGACACCCAGCTGAACCTCTCCATCACAAAGGACCCCCTCACCGCCAAAACCAACCTCCACAAAGGAATGAAAGCCGTCGCCGAGTGAATGAAGGACAGCCATCTGAAGCTGAACTCAGACAAGACAGAGGTCCTCATCCTCGGATCCACCCCCTCAGTATGGGACGACTCCTGGTGGTCATCCGCTCTGGGAACAGCACCTACACCCACCAACCATGCACGCAACCTGGGATTTATCCACGACTCAACGCTCTCCATGACCAAGTAAGTCAACACCGTCTTGTCCTCCTACTTCAACACCTTCTGCATGCTCCGTAAGATCTACAGGTGGATCCCCACGGTCACCCAGTCCCTCGTCAGCAGCAGGCTGGACTACGGAAACGCTCTCTACGCAGGAGCCCCGGCCAAACTCCTGAAACAACTACAACGCATACAGAACATCTCCGCATGCCTGATCCTCGACATCACTTGCCATGGCCACATCATACCACACCTAAAAGACCTGTATTGACTTCCCGTCAACAAGAGGATCACCTACAAGCTCCTCACCCATGCACACAAGGTGCTCCACAACACTGGACCGGCATACCTCAACAGACGACTCACCTTCTACACACCGAACTGAAAGCTCCGCTCCATTGACCTTGCACTCGCCACCATCCCCCGCCTTCTGAAGAACAGCGGCAGATCATTCTCCCACCTCGCCGCCAAGACCTGGAACACCGTCCCCATGCTCCTACGACAGACCCAGGACCTACTAATCTTCAGGAGGGTCCTCAAGACCTGGCTGTTCAAACAGTAGCAGCACCCCTTCCCCCCAGCACCTTGAGACCCCCACGGGTGAGTACTGCTCTACAAATGTCTTGATTGATTGATACCGGGAGAGGCATGGATGACACTTTGTAGGCACTCATTCTAGCTTTAGTTCTATTTTATTCGTTTTGTAAGGTGAACGATACAACAAACTTCTCCCCTACATCCGCTGGCTGGTGAGGTAGCACAGACAGATGGAAGGACAAGTGGAGGGGGAAGTAGACAAGTGGGTGAGTTGGGTGGGAGATACAGCATAATGAGAAGGTGGGGAGAAAGATGTGAAATTCACTTGATAACTCTTAAAAGTAGAATAAGTGGAGTTTCTGGTTATTATAGCAGGTTGATTTTGAGTGAGTGCTCTCTTCCGGTACTGTGTCCTGTGTGGTATGGCGTCGGATCCTCAAGTATGCCGGGCAGGTCAACTCCCTAAATTCATGAGATAGAAACTGTGTACAAGGCAACCAGATTTAATCAAATTGTGGGAGCTTACAATCCACCATTGCTGTCAGTTTTTCCACACCAAGGAGTTCCCACAGTTTATGCAGCCAGTCCAGCCGGGCTCGTCTTTTATCTGTGCTCCATCTAGAGATCATAACTTGCTTGGCTGCACCCAGGTTACGTGTGATGGCCCGTCCTCTGGCTGACAGTAGGGGGTATATTAGGGCATTGGGGAGACCTAGTAAAATGGAGCTGGGAAATCGAGGAAGGTCTGTGTCCCACATCTCATTCATATCTTGCAGAACATCCATCCAGTATTGTCGTTTGGGGCAGCCCCAAAGAACGTGTGTCAATGTACCCATTTTCCCTGCATTGCCTCCAGCAATTAGCGGCCATGTCCTGCTTCCATTTAGCTATTGTAGCCGGGGTATAATACCAGGAGTGTGTAATTTTGAATAATGTCTCTTTGTCGGATGTGCTACAGGCAGAGGTGCAGGTGCAGTGCTATATATCAGACCATTCCATAGAGGTAAAGGAGCAATCACATTCTAATTCTCATCATGGCTGTGCTAGCGATTTGAGTAAGGTGTAAATGTCTAAAAGAAATTGTTTGTCTGTGCAAAGAGTGAAGAGCCACTGCTCAATTGGTGTCAGGGGTCAGCTGGCTTGGGGCATATGTGGGGCTGCATTACCCAGTGTAGGTTGGTGACGTATTGCCAGTGTGCCCTGGAAGTAATGCCATAATTAGATTGGACTTGCTCAAAATCCATAAGTCCGTCCTGATCAAATAAGTCCTGAGAGGGGGGTTGTAGGGGCAGTGTCTGCATAAAATAGAGTATCGTCCCAGCCAAAAGAAGGTATGGCCCCTCTGAGAATGCAGATTGGATCGAGCGGTAGAAAGAAGTGCTGCATAATTATGTTCTCCAGCACACTGCGGTGTGGAGTGTAAATGTAGTCCCAGATACACAACCCCTTGTGTGGCCCAGGTGAAGGGGAAGAGACGTTCATGCTTGGTTTGGTCAGTTTTTGAAATGGTAAGATTAAGTGCTTGTGATTTTTGGAGGTTCACCATAAAGCCAGACACCCTCCCAAACACCTTGAACTCCTGCATCAGCGGGGGTAGGGAGTGAACGTTGCATGATAGCTACCATAGTGTTGTCTACGTACAAAGCTAGGTTGTGTTCCCTGCCCCTCATTGTGATGCCCACGATGTTTGGGTGTCTGCGTATCTTTTAAGCAAACGACTCCATATAGAGGGCAAAAAGGAGTGGGGAGAAAGGACATCTCGGACTAGTGCCACGGGCCACCTCAACGGACTGCGTCACCAGCACATTGACTCTAACCATTGCCATAATACCAGAGTAATTACTCCAAATCCAGCATTGGAACCTAGAACCAGGTCCAGTCTTAGCCAGTACCAACTGCAGGTATGGCTAATGCACATAATCAAATGCCTTTTCAGCAGCAAATGATAGCAGAAGTGCTGGCATGCAAGAATCTTGAATCTTATCTAGGAGGTGGCAAAGGCGCTTGGAATTGTTGCTGCAACTCCTTTCCGGTATAAACCCAGCCTGGTCGGGATCCACCAGACCTTGCATATACAGAGCGAGGCAGGATACTAGGATGCGGGTGAAGATCTTGCCGTAAACTTTTAACAGGGAGATGGGGCGGTATGATGAGCAGAACGCAGGTCCTCTGCCCAGTTTAGGAAGCACTGTATAGTGGCTGCACTCATACTGCCCGTAAGGGAACCAGTAGTTCTAAAAGAGTTGTAAAGGCAGGCCAGGATGGTACCAGGGAAGGCTCAAATACTTTATAAAAGTCAGTGTAATAGCCATCTTGATCAGACACTTTAGGATGATTGTGGACGATTTGTGGCTGTAAGGACTTTATTAGGATGGAAGTCCCTATCTAATTGTGCATTGTCTTTATAAGGAATGTGCTCCATAGGGGACTGCGCTAACTAGGCGTCAGCGTCCCCTGGCTCCAGAGCCTCCAAGGCAATCATTTTAAGTCATGGCTGCAATCACTTCGTCCAGACTGATTGTTCGTAGGCCAAAAGTCTCTAATATGGCACAAACTTGCTCGTTTGTGCATTTGGGTTTGTCCTGCTCCTCACAGGTGTCTGTAGGAAAATACCTGGGGAAATTGTTAACCAGATTGCCAGCAGCTGACTGACACACTAAACTGAATCAATATTCCACAGATTAGGAGAGCCATTTCTCAATGCAATTAATAAGTGAAGTGATGAGCCTTGAATGAGAGTAATTAATGTCAATATAGATATACCCTGGAATGGCTGAATGAACTATCCCTTCCTTCTTGGTGTAGGTGTAGCATTATTTCACTTTTGTCTGGGCTCTTCTGGCACAGGCTGCTAGGACTGTGCATCCCTTAATGGCTACTTGTTTGTATAGAAGGAAGGCTCCTTCTACTGGTATGTACTACCAGTTTGATATCTTTTGTGGGGTCAAAACATACCGCCGCGGTCACAGCCAGGAGTGCATATTGAAAGTTATATGAATGTCTGTTGCTGCCTATCGCCCACATCCATCACTCCATTTTATTATCACCGCCCTCATAGGTTCATCTCTATTGGTTTGGTTTGGTTGGGTTTATATATCCACAGTATATGGCCCTCTCAAACAAGCAGGAGAGTTCAACCACATTCTGCAAAACCCCTGCTGATTTGATGTCTTCGATCCACAGGGACTCAGCAGCCACTCTTGCCATTGAGAACACATAGCTACAAAAGTCTAAGTGTGGTTTTAAAAACATACTGTACTTCGTGTGCAGTGTCAGAGCTTTCCCAGTAGCTTCTGCATGTTACCACACAGCCTTGCATGGTGTTCCTTTGGACTCCTGCATAGACAATGATATAATTATTGAAGCTCATCTGGATGCCATAGGTACCATAAGGTTAGTGGTGGCTCACAGAGTAAGAACCAATAGCATCGGTTAATTTGCATCCTAGGAGTTTAGTGATAGTGGATGTTTTCGAGTGTGCTAAGAACCCATCACAAGAAGGCCTACTGGCGTGAGACATCAGCTTACCCTTGTGGGTGACAGTAGCAGCATAGGCTGCACTGTTTCCAGCTCAATATATATTGCAGTTAAAAATGTGGTGCCTGCAGTAAGTAGTCAGGAATTTCTCAGCATCACACTCTTGTAGGCGCTTCTTCAACCAATCAGTTCACCACAGGGCATTTTGAATAATCTTCAGGAAGGCCCCAAAAGACACAGCCATTTTTTCATAGTGAAGGACAAAACATTGTCACAAAGTGTGAGTAGGAAGGTGGGGTGGAGTTGGGAGTCTCCATGCTGGAGAAACCCAGAGCAAGGGTACAAGGGCATAGGAGATGGACACACTTAGCTACCCTTTTACTTGTTTGGCGGTTGCTCTTCTAGAGAACAATAGACTAAGAAAGGGCAGGGAAAACTTCCCCCATTCAAATGGGTCATCTTTCTCCTTTTCTCTACCGCTCCTCATTCTGACCCACTACAAAAGATAATTGCATTGTTGTAGTGGGAGCCCTTAAATTCACATCTGTTGTATGGGCTCTGTCTCCAAGCTTACATTTCAGCTATCACTAAAACATAGCAAAGACAAAATGGATCCAAGTTAAGCTATGGCCATCTAGGTCACTAATGTGCCATGCACACATCCTCTACACACTAATAAGTACACATATGTGACATTCACATTCGCATGAATGGGTGAAGTAACCGGTTGTAGATCACTGGCAGCATACCATGTTTAGAACAACCGAGAGGACAATAAGCCATCTCCCTAGGGGCAACTGCTAACAAGGCACGTCCTACTACTGTAATTATACCACTTCCACCACTGACAGTTCTCCGCAACCTGGTGTGCTTTCAGTAGTCTCTCTCAACACTAGGTAGGTGCATAAGGTAAACTGCTGTGACCAGAGTCTGGCTCGGGGTCACAGTCCTTGTCTTTAAAGTGTCTCCACCGCACGCGCATGACTGCTATGTGCGCCGAGGTATGGGTCAAAAAGCTACGGTTTGATACTGTGAATTCGGGGCAGGATGCGGGCTCTCCAGGGCCGTAGAAAATACCTTTCTCCATCCCCAAACCAACCATTCCAATATATATGCTACTGCTCCAATCAAGGGTGACGAGTTTCCGAGCGTAGACGTACCAGACTTCAATTTCCTCCACCTAAGAGGTTTTGCTGAATAAGCCTGCTGATTACTGCTGCAGAGTGCAGCCCACTAAAAACGACGAAGAACATAATTTCAAAACTTAGCTTTTAGTGAGACATGAGGCATTTCGTACAAATGTAACTCTTGCACAACGTTATCCTTTCTGCTTGATTTGGAAGCTCGGCAAGGAGAGAGCGTTGATTGCTACATCTTACCCAATGTCAGCCCCAAACTGGTTCGTCTCCTCAGCAACAGTATGTTTTTCGCCTTCGTAGCTAAGGGCCGCTCCTTTTATTGTCTAAGAATATGGAGCAAACTCTTTCCTTTAAAACAAGCAGGTTCAGACAGAAACTAAGCCTCCGAGTTAAATGTCTGGCGATCTAGCAATAAAAGTGACATATGCAAATTAACTTGCACGTCTTAGCAGCATCGTTAAATATGGAAAGTCGTATTTGGCGCTTTGCATTTTATTCTTGATTGCTACATATTTAAACTGCTTGCACTCACAAACTGTACAAGTGCTGGTGCTAATTTGGAATCGCGCTACTATAACGTTTGTGCCAGTGAAATTCCACATCCCGTATGCACATCTGCAACTTGCATTATGCACATGCAAACACAACACCAAAAATGCCTCTGTGTATTTGATCGCCGCGGAAAAGACACAACTAAGAAGTGCACAAGTTGTTTGCCCCTTATGCAAATCTGTTCTTGATACAGCCCACGTTTGCCTCCACAATATATCAAGTACAAACAAGCATTGGCAATGTCAACAGGTTTGTTGTTTGTACCGGACCCGGTAGGAGTGGGTAGGTCATGGACAAGGCACAAAACGCTAAACCTTAGTTACACATAGGAGCAAAGCCTTATGCGTGACATACCGGGTTCTGTTGAAGCTTGGTTATTCTACAGAATTGGGTAGATCCAGGTCCAAAGCAGGTACACTAATAAGTAGACACAATTTCTGTGATGTAAATTCCATGTCACAAATTTTTAAGTGTAAATAGTCTCACTTCTCCGGTCCTGAAGAATCGCAAGTAGAATACACTTAGAGCGAGAAACACGTTGACCTGCACTTTTCAATAGGGACACTATAACCCGAGACATTAAGCTTGGGTGAGAGCCTTGTTGTCTGCTTTTACTTAGGGCAGGAGATCACCAGCATAAAGTTTGGCTGTCTTGGTACTCTAAACCCTATTTTAAGCACCGTCCTACATCTACACTGTTCTGGTCCCACACCCACGCTTCTACCAACTAAATAGAAGGGGGCTCCCAGTAGGGATTTGATGATGCAGGGCAGGCTACAAGGGGTAATACAGCAAAAAAGAAACAGAGAACCCTGCCCCAAGGATATATATAGGTCCCACAGGGGGATCCTACCTTTTCAAGACGGCTGACAGGCTAGAATTGGAGCCACACATACACCAAGACCTGTATATACTTTCATAGAATCATTTTATTTTGTTAAATACTTAGTCAATTTTATATAGAACTCTGATTTCATTAGAATAAAACACATAACATATACATATCCAAAAACTGTTAAATAGATCGAGGTTATGGTCCCACACACACCATACTAATCCACATTCGAATCACATTAATTTCTTTCATACTAAACCACTCTCAAAAGGTTTAAACATACATTCAATTCAGGGGTACATCAAGGCCAGTTGGTACAACTATGGAGTATCAAGTTGTTGTGACAAAAGGAAATAAGTAATCGGGGGCAGAATCAGTTGGATCAAAACATCTTAATCAGATGGAAATTCGTCCCCCTCTAGAGTCACGCCGACGCGCGTTTCGGTGTTGGGCCCTACTGGGGCCGCACCTTCGTCAGGGCAAGGAGGTACCACTGTGTGGGGGACACACCACTGTGAATACAAAAAAACAACATATATATCTATACATATATGCAGTCCCAATTTGCACGTCATCCCAATACATAATATATACATCTTAGCTATAACCTAAATTCATGTTTTCTCTCTTTGACTCATTTATAGAGTTATTTGTGTGACATGGCTCCAACTCCTCAGGTCAGTCCAAAAATCATTGGGTCTCCTCTAGATATCCCATATGGAATCTAATAAAAACACTGAACACTCCAGATTAATTAGGTGCCTCTATATATCTACATATGCACATATCATTTTGTCACGATTCATTCAAAAGGTTCAACTGATTCTGCCCCCGATTACTTATTTCCTTTTGTCACAACAACTTGATCCTCCATAGTTGTACCAACTGGCCTTGATGTACCCATGAATTGAATGTATGTTTAAACCTTTTGAGAGTGGTTTAGTATGAAAGAAATATATGTACAGATATATATGTTGTTTTTTTGTATTCACAGTGGTGTGTCCCCCACACAGTGGTACCTCCTTGCCCTGACGAAGGTGCGGCCCCAGTAAGGCCCAACACCGGAACGCGCGTCGGCGTGACCCTAGAGGGGGATGAATTTCCATCTGATTAAGATGTTTTGATCCAACTGATTTTGCCCCCGATTACGTATTTCGTTTTGTCACAACAACTTGATACTCCATAGTTGTACCAACTGGCCTTGATGTACCCCTGAATTGAATGTATGTTTAAACCTTTTGAGAGTGGTTTAGTATGAAAGAAATTAATGTGATTCGAATGTGGATTGGTATGGTGTGTGTGGGACCATAACCAAGATCTATTTAACAGTTTTTGGATATGTATATGTTATGTGTTTTATTCTAATGAAATCAGAGTTCTATATAAAATTGACTAAGTATTTAACAAAATAAAATGATTCTATGAAAGTATATACAGGTCTTGGTGTATGTGTGGCTCCAATTCTAGCCTGTCAGCCGCCTTGAAAAGGTAGGATCCCCCTGTGGGACCTATATATATCCTTTGGGCAGGGTTCTCTGTTTCTTTTTTGCCCCCACACCCGCACTTCACCATACGGCTATTAGATAAAAGATCTCCGATAAAGTGCCCCTACTACAGAGAGCCCGTTGGGTATTGCACCGCCGACCCAATGAGGAGCAGCCCAGATGATGAAGCATGACACCTGAAAGGGTGTGTGAGGGCATTACAATCCAGTATATGGATTCCCAACTCTAAACCCCTGCTGGGGTACAGTTGGTTCCGGTCTCCCTGACTCCTAAATCTCTGACATTTGAGTAACAGATTAACCCTATTTTTGAATCTTGACACTGGGGTCCTTATGCTGTACCTCCTACTCTCATGAGAGAGTAAAAATCCCCCTTGTCCCTTACTTTGTATACAGAACCAATAACTGCACATTTAATTCTGAAGGTACAATTTGATATTTTATTCAACAAAGGAAATAGAACATGGTATTTTTTAAAAGATAATTTATCTGGGACCAATCAAGTGAGGCTTGTCGTACACAGAACAAGGGAAGAAATGACGACAGCAATGCAAAATTCCTACAGACACATAGCAATAATGGGTGTATCATAGGCAGCAGATATGCAACTACAGTTATGTTCACACACAGACACACCCACATACGTATGGTACTCACGCATGCCCTTACTGATCACATACAATGGAGATTGAGGAGCTGGAGGTAAAAATACAGAGAGAAGTGGGGTGCTTATATTAGAAGTTGACTGCATGTCCCACAGACTGCACTTGTACAGTCCTAAAAGGTGGCAACCACCCTGGTCAGGCCTGAGCACTTCGACTACATGGAGCGCTGAATTAGCAGCAGAGGAAAGGGGGACATGACCCAAGTTGAGAGCTTCAAAGCTCCTAAGCAGTGGCAAGGGAGGTCAGTAGCAGACCACAGCTTGGGCCAGGCTCCTACAACATGTACACCTCCAGTGGCAATCAGTAGTGGTTGCACCACAAGAATTTGCTCACCAGCTTCAATCCTGTAAATATAGACCAATAGGCTCTTTCACAAGTTTATTACAGATGAAGCAACTCACATGTGAGAGAAAAAAAGGAGCTTGAAGAAAATGCAAAATATGAGGAGTTGTTACAAAAGAGCCAGAGTCTTGTGAAGCTTAACCCCTGTCATAAAAAAGCATGGAGTACATTGCAATCTTTATTTACACTACACAGCGACATACCACTCATTTGTGTTTTGCTAATGAGGTGCGTATCCAGACTTAGCTGCACTTCGCTCACAGTGCTAATATTCAAACTGACCCTCACTACGGCACTGTGTTCTGACCACAAGAGTAGATCTAAAAGCAAAAACATTGTTTTCCCCCCAAGTGACAATCATAACACAACAGCATCAACATGCCATGCTCATCAATGGCAACAAGGATTTCCATAGACCTGCTGGAGGGTATTCTACTGTTAAGCTATAGTGGAAAAGTCTCAGTGTGACTGGGGATAGGACTCCGACACAGTCACAACTGTCTGAATCCTAAAAGATAACTGGATTTCTATTAAGATTCCTTTGCTCACTGTTGATAGCTTGAATTGTGCAGGAAGAAGGTCCTCAGAGAGCAGCTCATGGAATGTATCCAGCAACTAACCAAAACAATACACGTTAGGGCAATGAAGAGCATAAAAGTTCCAGACAGGCTAGTTAACTATGTACAAATGCAGTCTGTAAGCTGTCATAAAATTAAGAGAATCGGATGTAAGGATCAAAGGTTACAGCAGGAACTGTTGTAATGCTAGTTGGTAAAAGTCAGCTGTATAAAAGGGAAAATTGGATCTGTTCATTTTTTTAAATGCCTCAGAGGGTAGCAGGCTACTCTTTTTTGGAACCTAAATGAAACAATGGCCTCAAAGTAGCTGCAGAAGGGAAATGTATTAGATATAAAGGCCCTAATTACCAGTGGGTTGGTATTTTCTGACCCGTGGAAAATCATGTTTGCCTAGGGGTTGGAATTAAGAGTTAGGTGGTATTTACAGCAATAATTATGAGGCGCATTACACATCTCACTCCTCATTACATTTCAGCAGGTCAAACCTGCTGTTATTTAACAGGGGAAAGTGTACATTATTTAGTGTACCATGTGGATTATGGTGCACTAAATACCAAAATATGCATGTTATTCTGCAGAAGCACCAAAATCCACATTATTCTCCAGAAGCTCATAATAGGTGCTGTTTATTGCACCTGATAAAAAATAAACACAAGAGTATCGTTATTTATCTGCTGTGATGCAAAGCACCGGAATGCCGACAAACTTGAATCAGGGTAAAGTACCTTGATAAAATTGTTCAATTCTTCAAGCCCTTTGTTTTCAGCACTCTTCGGCAACAAGAGATAATTTCCACATGCAGAGCCAGGTCTGATTAGTAGGCTTTAGACCACTGTGCCATGGGGGATCAATATGTGGATAATTGGATTAGGCGTTGGAGTAGCTTCTTACCCTAAAGGATCAAGGCAGACCAGGGGCAAATCTCTCTTTAGGGCTCTGACAGATTTCTTCGAATCTCCGGCACAGCAGCAGGAAAGGTCTTGTATCTTCTTCAGCACTGGAGGTTTATGCTGGTAGTGAGTCAAGTAGGACAATTTACAGGTTACAACCTGTCTGTGATTGCTGATTATCCCAAGTGAACCTAACTAGAATTCGAATGATTTCCCTTCTCGAGATTTGTAGTCCGAAAAGCATTTCAGATCCTGTGCAGGATATGATTTCTTGCAAAAGCTATGGCAGAGTCCTTTTCACCAAACAAAATAACAAAATAGTTGCATCAGTGTTCCATTTTTCATCTCCCCCTCTGTCTCTAAACCACTCCCTAGGCTGTCCATGTTACTCCCATCAAAGATCACAAAACTCCATCTTAAAGTCTGTGTCTGGGATAGTAGTTTTCCATATGATGATGCTGACAAAAATGGCTGATGCATACAGAAACAGAAGAATCAGCCATACCAGCTAGCCCCACCAAGTTCAGATCAGATAGAGGCCTTGCTCTAGCTGGAGCCAATTAGTTTGAAAATCAGCAAGTGATGGATATTACAAACACACATGAATATTAATATTCTGTATGGGCCATATTATTTGCATTATGCTCTTCTTTCCTTTAACGTAGGTACTGCTTGTGTTTGATACTAGGAATGTTAATGTCAGTATAGCTTTGGTGTAGGGGACAGTGTAGCAGTACCAATTTTCCTTCCTATTGATAGTTCTCTTCAGATTCAGTTTTGAGAGAAGTTTGACTGCCATGTTTGCGGGATATTTATATTTTGCTCGTTAAGTGCTGGTAATATTGTAATGTGCTTCACAGTTTCACTTACTTCACTCTCTATTGCAGATGTCATTTAGTTGTTTGCACTAATCTACACTATTCTATCACACACTGTGACGGCTCTACCCGTGCTTTTCTAGAAAACTAAGTGACACACTTTCAATGAGGCTTGTGGTAGGAATGTCTTCTTTTGTAATATAATTACCTAGTTTGTGGTAATAGTCTGTTTACCTCACCTAGATGTTACATACTTGCCTTTAGGCAGGTTGTCCATGTTACTTGGGTTCTAGGAAATGTTTGAAAAAAATGTTATGACTTTTTTAGACAAAATACTTTGCCACATGTCCTTACCTTTTGTACTGAAGTTTTTATTTTAATTAAACATCTCTAGTAACAGTTTTGTCATACAAAGACAGCAAAAAGCTTTACACCTTGATCGCAGCAAGGCAGCAGTATTCTATTATAATTCGCTGACTAAGACGACCAGTCATAGTATATCAATTTCATACTTCGTATGTGGTAGTGAAGCTACCGAGGGACGTAAAATAATCAGGGAATACCAGTACAGCTTAGTCAGAAAGACAACAGACAACATGACAAAATAAGTAAAACTGGTGTGCACTAAAAGAAAGACGTGACAACAAACAACATGACTAAAGTAAGTAAAACAGGGGTGTGCACTAAAAGCAAGACGTGTCTTTCTAGGTTGATAGTAACCATCTTTCACACTCAGATGTCCCAGAAAGGCCTTGTGGGGGTGGGGAGGGCAAGCTAGGGATGGTGGAGGTGGCAGAGTACTCAGGCTGGTCATGAGAGCTCAGTTGAATAGCTGGAGTGCTGTAAGTCTAGGAGGTGTGGAACAGGAATGTTCCCGACGTGAGAAGTGTTGTATGAGAGGCTGCCAGGTGCGGAAAAACGTCCCCCCCTTGCATGTGATTTTATGAGACAGAAGTTCCATAGCTAGGACTTGCAAAAATGCACGTATACCACTGAGCTATTGGAGGGGCATTAGCCTTTTTCCAATGTCAAGCTATCAGTTGCTTGGCAGCCCCGAACATGTGAGTGTTTAAATGCCATTCAGCATGTGTCATGGCATGCAAGTGTTATGGTCAGACACCAAGGGTTATTGTCAAGTAGAATTCCGGGAGCCAGAAGCCTATAGTCCCCCTAATGTGGCTAAGAATTTCCACAACGTTGTGATGCTTGGGCAAGACCACCATATGTGTAGGAAGAACAACGCCAGTAAAGTGGGGAAGATAGTGCTTAGACGTGTGAATGTAAGGTACCAGCACGCCATTACTTTGTATGCAATCTCTTGTTGTGATATACTTTTATAAATCTGAGTGATATTGCACCAATGTTGTTCCCATTGTTGCGTAAATATGTGTTCTTGAAAATCAGCATGCCACTGCGTTTGGTAGGGTTGTGGGTGAGATGGGGTGGAGTGATGGAGTACCCTGAAGTTTGTTTTTAACCAGTCATTTTCAGATTTGCTTTCTTTTTCTTTATTATGATGTACATTTTTTTATCTAATCCTGTAAAACTGTTCTTGGGCTATTACTTTTCCTACCATGTTACTTTTATTTTCACATTAAAGAAACGATTTTACTTTTCCTATTGCAAGAGAAAATATGTTTTTTTCCAAAACTTGCTATTTTATGCTTGATCATTTCCCTCGTATCGCTTTATTTAGTTGTCTTGGTGCTTTCATCTTTATCTCTGAGCTTCACATCTCATTTTCACCATCCCTTAGAATGTCGAATTTCTTATTTAAAATAATAAAAATCCTTTAAAACTACTAATAGTGTTACATTTTTTAGCTCTAACGTCTTAAGAAAAACAAAATTAAATCTGCATCTTTTATTAGGATGAAAAGCTTGGTAAGCAGGGTGTGAATACGTTTTTTAAAATTTCTTTTGAATCCCTTTCAGGCCACCTCCGATTTGACGTGATGATGTTTGGTTCTCTGATAGTCTTCCGCAGCTTTATGGTTTAAAAAGAAAACAAATCAACATTAGTCCTCTTAAAAACAGAGGCTGCTTTTATTATTATTGGTGTATGGTCTCGTCTGAAGTCATCCTCTGTGCTTTATTGCAATTTCGCATATGGGTGCGCAGTAGTGAAACTGTTTTTTGTGCAAAAATACTAATCTGCGATATTATTATTTTTGTTTAGTTTGAAAACTGCCTGGCATAACGCAAAAGATTTCCATTGACAATTTTTTTGTAAAACAGGAGTTTTCACTCAGTTTCGCTCATGGCGTTTTAAAAGCAAACGTATGGTCTTTCTTCTCTTTCTAAGAAATTAAAAAATATATAAAATAATTGTTTTATATTGACTTATGTAATTCATTTCAATCCACAAATGTGGTGTAAAAAGCACTAAGTAGTGACTGTTGAACTAATACTAAATTTCATAGGCATAACAAATAGTGAAAAAGTGGCAATTTAAGTAGCTACTTTGATGTAAAAATGCGAAGTACTGATTACTGAAATAGTAGCATACAGCAAAAAAAAGATTATCATTAATATGCAGCACCTGGAATGAGGATCCATTCTTGCTCACTTGACTTGAATGTCCCTCTCTAAATATGTGATATATATCAAGGGATGCCAGAGTAAGAACATTTATCAACAATCAATGGACTCTGGGGAGGATGGCCAAGGAACCTGGTATCAAAGAAAAAAACATTGCTGTGGTTAAAGGCAAATACCCAGGTGGAAAAGTAAGTGTAGTCTTTAGCTCCTACTAGTATTATACACCAGCCCCGCCCACCCCTGAGAATTACACTTCTACACCTGGGTCAGCTATGTGTCAACCTGGACAAGAGAATACACACTTTTTATTCTGTGTGCTTATGTATTTCTTGATAAGATAATTTAGGTGCATGATTATTTAAAAGGTGTCCTAGTGCTGATGGGGGAGAGCACTGTGTGTGACCAGAAAGACATTGATGCGAAAGGTGAAAAGCCATGTCTTCAAGGTTTTCTAAGACGTAAGAGTCTGGTCCTGGGCCTGTAATATTAAAATAACGAATTCCACTGTTGAAAACACTCGCTCAAGATGGAAACTGAGAAACAAGGCATTCGCCGGCCCCTGCCAGTAAACCGTTCTCACGTGCACTGGCCATCATGGAAACAGGGCATTTAGTAGGCTGAAAAAAGCGGGGCTCTAAAATGAGTGTGGCCTATGTAGTTATACACGTTGCTTAAACATGTAAAGTACAATTTCTATGATTCCCATAGCGGGTACCCGACCAGTATATTGGTGCCTCTCAGAGCTTTCTTTTATTCAATTCAGATATTGATATACACCTAAAAGCAGCCAGGACCATTGGCTTTGTCAATTATTGTCTGTGTGAGCTGTGTGGAGAAGTCAAGGATTGAATGACCCTGTATTCTGAACACCTTTTTGACCCACTGACAGATACTGTGGGAAACTTGCACTGCCTTCAGCCTGAACATTAGGCTCTCTTTCGTGGTTGTTATAAACACCTGGACTTGACTCAGTTCAAAGTAAGCACTATACAAGAATAATATGTTGAACGCAAAATAAAATACAAAAACTACAACATCCTGGGAATAGCTAACACTCTATTAGAGTGCAAGGTTAAGTAAAACTTGTGAAATATAACCGGGAACTAAATCACTGACAGGGATTACCTGAACATTTTTTACATTCATTGTATGGAAATCATCAGTGTTTTTCTCACTAAAGTTAAGGATGTGAATGTGTAGGGCTCGAAAGGGACCTGTTTCATTGTCTATTCAAAAATACTACCGGGTCTGAGATCTGAAGGTACCTTGCCCACTTAAAACACTGCGTGCCAAGCATCTCTATATAGTGAGGTGATGACTGCCCACTACTTTGGAACCCAAGGACAGTGAAGAACATATAGTGTGAACCTCGGCCCCCACGAGCATCTATAGACAAAAGAGAATGTTATACAAACCATAAACTGAAACCCCACAAGTTATAACCTTTACAATTGGGTGGTTTTTTTGGTCACTGCCTACCAGACAGTTATGCGAAAGACATCTTGGGGACTTTCAGAAAGTTGACCTGGAAATGCATTCTATCCTTGGCTTGCTAATGGCTTTGTGGTTTGTAACTCACATTTACTGCCTTTCCATTTGCTGGCTTTATTTGCTTTAGGCTGTGCAGCTTGAGTTGATACCTCTCCATGCTAAAGACATGTTTACAGTATTCTTCCACAAGCTTTTAAGCAGGTCTTTAAATGTTGTTCTTACCTAGTTACATTTGCTGGGCATTCAAAGACCAAGGTCAAATGTCAAGCTGGGCTTTAGTGGGCGCCTGGTGTTTATTTTGCTTTCTGCTGACTTCAAAGTGAGAGCGTTTATAGGAAAGAGGAATTTAGCGTACTCTCTCAATGGAGCCTGATTGCCCCCTTATTTTTAATGTTATTTTAGACATAGCCATATCAAAAGTTATCTTGTTCTTCAGCTGCACAAAACATTTGCACGTTTTTTGCAAAACTCCTACTCTTTGGAGAGTCCATTTAATTTGTGAAACTGCCTTTTTAGGGAAGAAGTACAAAACAGCATTTCAGTCTCAGAGCCCGCCTAACATATGGTGATCTTGGGCAACTTACACTGTTTATGGGACATTCACTGTCAAACACAGGATAAGATCTTTTAACAGGAACGAAACAGCCACATTGTAATACAATTTAACAATACTTGGTTTTCAATTTGATGTGTAAAGCATATGCTTTATTTAGGACATCTGTGGCAACTTGTTTTGGAGAGTTGGGTAAGTTTAAAGACACTTTTACTAAAGCTTTTGAGTTTAAGTTTAGCTACGCAATAATGACGTATTCCATCTAAAACTGTGCCTTTTTGTTAACACATATATCACTGGATATAAACGATTTCCTCATTTGTCCTTGCAGGCACTAGGATCGTGATTTTAATGGTGCAGTGGCACAGGGACAAACAGGTGTAGCAAACCCACTAAGCACTGATTATTTTGATATTTTACTACTAAACAAGCAGTCACATGTGCAGTTACCATGCAGGCATTAGGGTCATGAATTGACTGGTGCAGCAGGTGCATTGGCACAGGGGCCAAAACCTCCCGGAAACCCACTGAATGCCACTTTTTGCTGTATTGTACTGCTAAACAAGGAGTCAGAAGTGCAGTTACCTTGCAGGCACTAGGGCCATGATTTTAACTGTGCAGCTGGTGCAGTAGCACAGGAGCCAAAAGGTCTAGGAGACCCACTGAACACCGATTATTGCTATATTTTACTACTATACAAGCAGTCACAAGTGCAGTTACCTTGCAGGCATTAGGGTCATGATTTGACTGGTGCAGCAGGTGCATTGGCACAGGGGCCAAAGGCTCTGGGAAATCCACTGAATACTTATTATTGTCATATTTTACTAACAAAACAGCCACAAGTGCAGTTACTTTGCAGGCACTAGGGTCATGATTTCACTGGTGCAGCAGGTGCAGTGGCACAAGGGCTAAAAGCTCTAGGAAACCCACTGAACATTGATTATTGCTATATTTTACTACCAAACAAGCAGTCTGCATTGCTTTTTTGGTTCTTTTGTAACCATTGCACCCAAAGTAACACGTAACCCAAAGCTTCACTGTAATAAAAGCCGTAACATATTGGACTTTCCTGTCTACCTACAATTTATGTTACATTCAGTGCATATATAGGACACATTTTCACAGTTTTTGTATGGTCCTAAAATGCTTCTGAAGCTGGGTACACTAACACCTTAGTACAGGCATTCTCTATTTTATAACAATAGCATTTCAGCCGTTGTAGCTTGCCCTATGGCAATCCATACCAAGCATTGGCAAAGCAAATAGGGCTTGCCTATGCGAGATCTATTCATGTTGCCAATTTATTTTAGCCATATTATACAGCAGCGTTAACTTCAGGGCAGCATAATTGAAAAAAAAGTGCCATAACAGAGACAACACTGCCTTTGTCGTACAGCTGTTTTGCTTTACTTTCAGTCATTTGCAACATAGCTAAAAACATCAGCAAAACCAATAAATCTCACATAGGCAAGACATATTGGCTTTGCCAAAGCTTTTTCATTCAGGTGGGGAAGCGATGCAACATAGTGATATGATTCAGCACAGTTCATGCCAGTGTGTTCACTGGAAGCCTCGCGTGTAGCTGGCCCTGTTCTCTCACCTGTTTCATGCACATATTCAGGCTAAGGTTACCAAATAAACTCTTGTTACCAGGACATCATTTTCCCAGTACTCGGTTTACATTTTTTTCAATTCATTTTCAGGTGTGCCAGTGTAACTGGTTTAACTGAACTGAAACCAGACCACAGCTGCCATGAATTCACCACTTTGTTAGTTGAAATTCTAGAGCAGGAAGCAAGGTAATCAGTGAACATCGAAACCACCCTGGCCGGGAACAGCCGCCATTACAATGATGTCATACAGTCACCATGGGCATGAGTGTTGTCTTTAAAGTTGCTAGCAAATCAGCAAAGGAAGTGGCGGCTGCAACATTACGTCTCTATGTTTGACTTTTGGTAAAGTAAACAATGACACCTCCAAATAAACGTACCAATGTTGTTTAAGCCGTACTGGACAATAATTCATAGCTGCCCAATGTCATAGGTCCCTGTATGATATGCTGCTGCTCCTTTCTATATTTTTGCTTTGAATTCTGGGATTTGTACTGTTTCATAATGGAATAACAAGGATTCCAGTCCCGTTTTATAATGGAATATTCAAGACTATAAGTCCCAGTACAGACATGCCAACCCTCCCGATGCAGGCGTGAGACTACCGATTTGAAGGCTAGTCTCCCGCCTCCCGATTCCTGCAAGCAAAAACCCGATTCCTCGGGGTTTCAGCTGACAGGGCTTGGTATTGTGTAAAGTGCCAATTCTTCCAGCAATACTCAGTGGCGATGCAGGGGCTCTAGAGGGGTGTAAAACCAACAAAGCGTCATTAACAAGGGAATGGTCTTAAGTTCTGGGGGGCGGCTGTGTGTGTGCTTGGGAAGCTGTTTCAGCCTAGGCTGCCACACAGGGAGATGGGGGGGGGGGGGACAGGTGTATGCACTGCCAGTAACCTGCCAGGCCCGTGCACAACACTGGCATCACCCTCTCTCTGCCTCCCATTGCGCTCCATGCTTCTGAAAGGTAAGAATAAAACGTGTGTTTGCGTTTCAAATGTCTATTCCTGCACCGGCACACTTCCAAAGCCCATACCTGCCAGTAACCCGATTCAAGGCCACATTCTCCCAATTTCTTTTTAAATCTCCCTCTTTACTCTTCTGAAATGTTGGCATGTATGCCAGTATTAAAAGTAAAAAAAATCTCGACGGGCGCAGCCCGGCAATATGTTATTGCAGGCTGTTTTGGTTGTTTTTTTTTTATGGAAAGCGTACGGTTGTTTAAATGGACAGACATTCCTAATGGGGGATTGCGGGTACTTTCCAAGTCGAAATGTCCTTCTATTTAAAGCACTGCGTGCCAGGCTTTATATTTCAAATAAACCTTCATCACACAACCTTCGGCAAGAAAGGCTCCTTTGGAAGTCACAGGGGTGCCTCTCTCCCGGGGGCAGCCCTCTGGAGCGAGCAGGGGAGCACCGCCAAGGATAGGTGCACCTAGAGGTGAGGAGGAGCCGGTTCCTGCTGGAGGACCCTCTTCCTGCAGAGTCTGCGCGGGGCGGGGCGAGGGAGCGTGGGGCGGTCCGGAGGGCGGGCCCGGGGACGGGGCGGAGCTCCGGCCGGAGCTGAGGGCGGCTGCTGCGGGCTCGGGTCAGTGCTGAGGCTGGCGCTGGAGAGGAGGCTCGGCCGCTTGGAGAGCAGTGCCTGGGGCGGGCGTTGCTGGAGGCGACCGGCTGTCAGGGAGTCTCACGCTTCAGTACCAGGGCAGGGCGCTGAGAAGAGACGCCGCCGCGGGTGGAGGCAGGACCGCAGAGGGAGGGAGACCGGCGGCCGGCGTGGGACCCGTGGGGGCACCTGTGGCGGGGTGTGCGCTGCGGCAGCTGCACCGCAGAGATCGCAGCAGAGGAAGCACAGCAGGGGAGCCCTCGGCAGGGACCGGGGGAGGGCTGAGCACCGGCGGTGGGCGCCTCACCTGGCACCTGACGGGCAGCGGCCACCAGACAAACAAGTGCAAACTCCCCCAGCGCAGTCGGGCGCGTGGACGCTGCTGGCACCTTGAGTCCTGGGATCACAGCTGTGCGGGGTCAGCCTGCAGCGCTTCCATTGCCCCGCGCGCTGCACCCCGTGCAGGAACCGAGTGCCCCGCCGTGACACCTCTGTACTGAACCGTCTGCACGGCTCCCAGGGACCATCTACTGTGACCCCGTGCACACCTGCAGTGCGTGCATTGACCCCGTGCACACCTGCAGTGCGTGCATTGACCCCGTGCACACCTGCAGCGCGTGCATTGACCCCGTGCAGCGCCCCCCCTGCCAGTAATGCCCCCGGGGCGCAGGTGGGCGAGGGCTGCATAGACCGAGAGTGTTCACAAGACATTAAACAGGTCCTCGCCTTCACCGACTCCTGATGCCAGGCTTGGGTGGCCCAGGAAGGCAAGCGGACCAGGCGGAGCCTGCCAGCCCGGGCACCCGGCCCGCCCGAGCCAGCCGCGGGGGGGTCATGGCCAAGTGGCTGAACAAGTACTTCAGTTTGGGCAACAGCAAGACCAAGAGCCCCCCGCAGCCCCCGCGCCCCGACTACAAGCAGCGGCCGGCCGGGGGCACGGAGCCCAGCGGGCACCACCACACCTCGTCCTTCCCCGGGGGGCCGCGGGGCCACGAGGAGAGCGACCTGGTCCGCGCGTACCGCGCGCAGAAGGAGCGCGACTTCGAGGACCCGTACAGCGGGCCCGGCTCGTCGCTCCGCAAGCTGCGGGCCATGTGCCGCGACTACTGCACCCAGGAGGAGCTGGAGCTGGCCCGTAGGAAGGGGGCGCCGCAGTGCGGGGGCAGCGTGCGCGAGGCCCCGTCCGCGCGGGGCTGCTGTGCCGCCTCGCCCATCCTGCCCGCCGCGGGCTCTCCCTCGCCCCTGTACCGCTGCAACAGCGAGCGGCGGCCGCTGCCCGGCCAGCAGCACTCGGCGCCGCTCCTGCTGCTCTCCGAGGTCAAGTACATCTCGCCCAAGCACCGGCTCATCAAGATCGAGAGCTGCGCGGGCCTGGGCGCCGAGCCCGCCCCTGGAGGGGTGCCCACCGCCTGCAGCACGTGGAGCCCCACCGCAGGGTGCAAGAAGCAGAGCATCCCGGAGGAGAGCAACCCGCCCAAGAAGGAGAAGGTGAGCAACGCGGGCTCTTGACATCCCATGTCCCACTGCCTCAGCTTAGGCATCCCCCGTCCCACTGCCTCAGCGTAGGCATCCCCCATAAACCCCCTTACAAATCCTGCTGTTTTTTCAAGTCTTAGTCACACCACCTCAGATCTTCACAACTGTCTTCTCGCATCTTCCCATGCATGTACCACCTCTGTTCCATCCTAAGATGTTGTTGCCCTGCAATCTACTATCCCTTAACTCTTGATTTTTCGGTTGCATATCCTTATCTGCCCCACGCTTCCTGAATTGTGTGTGCCTCGACAGCACAGTAGTAATTGCTGAACTTACTTAAACTCTCACCTCATACTTGCCAGGTCAGCTGCCCCACAAACTGTGAGCAAAACATCTATCCGAAGGGTGGGGGATTACCTAATTAGCTGTGAAAATATTTTAATTCATTGTGTGTTTTGTGACTCAAAATCAACTGTAAAGAAACAATGTCATTGGGATCAAAATTAAGTTTGAGAAAAATGACCCGATTTCGAGTAAGGATCTAAGAGTGACAGTGGTATTTTTTAACCTTTTCTCCACCAGCTCTGAATATGTACTTTGGTGCAGAGAGAGAACAAGAAATGATTGCTTGCACATACCAAAGTATGTGTAAATCAAGCCCCCTATTATATTAATGTACAATTTTTATTATATTAAAACCAGGCAATGGTTTGATGCAGTAAAATGCCTCCTAATGGAGTACTATTCCACAGCTGTCATTTTCTGCCCTTTCACTGCTCAGTTCTTTCTAGCACCAAACTCTAAATGATCTTAAAAGTATATTACTTGGGTATTTTGATTTTTATGTATCACTGTCTGCCGCGGTCAGTAGATTTGAAATACCTTACATTAATGGGGGCAGAAAAACTAATTGGTGATTGCAAGTGAATAGTAATAGTTGGGTCTAATTTTCCCTTTTGAAAGGGATTTCTGTGTTGCTTCTACCCCTTCGATGATTCTTAACAAAACTTTGAAATCAAATAGCAGTAGTGGCTTCTGGCAGATCCATCAATGGGGGAATAAAGAAGCTTCAAAATTGAGCATTTTCCTATGTAACTTTCTTAGGAAACTACTGTTCTCTACAGAAAATGTTGCTGAAAGTAATTATATCAAACATGCCATGGGACTAGAACTCTACTCAGCGGTGTGCCTTTGCTTGGGGTAAAGCAGTTCATTCATTTCTGAGATGAAGGCATAGGTGGGCGTTGAAAGATTTTAGATATTTGGAACATTAATAATATGTTGAGGATTCAAGGATCCGGGTCCTTGTATCCTCTATAGGTGGCCTATTTGAACAGTAAACCTATTCCATTAGAAGAGAGAACATTTCTCACCTTCGTGAAATGGGATGATTAGAGAGTATGCGAGCAATCTAATGGATTGGCAGTGCATTTAGTGGTGGCGTTAATGATTTTCTTGGCAGGGCTATGATTTGTGAAACTAAGTCCTAACTGGACAATTTCAGGATGGTTTAGTTTTTGTTTCAGAACTATAGCAGCACTTTTAGATGTGTTTTGTAAATAGAATTTCAGAGTTTTTAAAAAAAAACATACATTAGGGTATTATAAGCAGTAAAAACCATAAATCTCCTCTAACGAAATTTCTAACCGAAAAGCAATGGAGCACTGTTCATAGTAAGGTGATAAAGGGAAGGCATGGGCCTATGTCACACACTAAGTTCATGTGTCCTCCGATGTCCACATATTTTATCTGGTTTGCCCTTCATCACGGCCCAAGCCCTATCTGACCTTTACCGTGGTTTGCAAGGCCCCCAGTACTAGGGATTAACTTTGATTAAAAAAACAAACACACACAGCACTAGCGCATTCCCTCTCCAAGCTGATCTTCCAACACAAAGTAGTTTGATGACGAGTGAAATTAGATATCAATACACATGTAAGCATGTTTATGTTCTCTCTCAACATGCCCCCGGCATAAAATTGTTTCCCCACACTATATTCTTGTTGGTCTAAAACATTTGACCACCGTTAATGACTTTTTCTAAATCTGTAAGTGTATTTCTAGATATCAGATTTTCTTCTGTAAGACCACCACACACACAATATTTTGGAAATCCTCCAAAGATTCTTTGGTGCCATGCGTTTGTGTTAGAATGCTGAAAACACGCTAAGCGTACAGCAGCCCAGGATACCTGTACATTGATGAAAGCTACATTTTGTTGTAAATTAAGATTTTTTTTGCAGAATCTGTTGTACCTGCTAATCCTTTCAAAATGTCATTTTTGGGACAGTTGCCTATTTGTGATTAATTCAAAGTTGAAAATGTGAAGGATTTCGCGGTTTACCTATTGGTGCTAAATTTGACTGAACTAAATCTGGCATCTACTATTGAGAGTCCCTCTACTTTTTTGGAAATGATAATTATTGCAAGCCTGTTTTCATGCAAGAAATGCACTGCTGTTTTGAAATTGATCAGTCCTCACCGTATGTGCAGTGAATTCAGAGAAGGTAAGACATGCTTAGTTAATGGCTTGCTCTCTGTGTGTGATTGTATTGAAAAATATGGATGCTGGTAGTACTGTTGGAAGAGATACTCATGTTGTCTAATTTACTTATTTTCTAACGCAGCAGTATAATTGCTTACCAGTGTACTGCAGCGTCAAGTGTTGATTTGGATCGGATTAACCAGTTTGACTCATTACTTCAGGGGATCTGCTGGGATATTCTCAGAATTACATTTCAGTTAGACCTCAATGACTTTGAATCTTGTGGGATCTATGTAAGGCTGTTTGTGTCTTGTCCCATTTCACAAGTGTGCCTGGTCTTGGTATGTACTGTATGCCTCTTGAAGGCACGCTTTACTGCATTACTGGAGAAAGGTAGGCTGTTCTGAGTTCTCAGTGAGGCTAGAGTGATCATAAAATGGGAAAATTTTCTTTCATGGCCTGAATTCCGTGCTTCTCTTATCAGTGTCATAATCATTTGTGAAGACTTACACCCTTCCGCAGTTGTCAATATCTACACCATTTTTCACAATATTGAATTTGTGATCCCAATATGTATCTCGCAACCACCCAAACAACCCATCCAAGTAACTGAAATGTGTTAGTATGTGGACAGATTTGGGTACTAGCGTCCTCGTTTTTAGTGTTTGCCCATCCTGTAATGACATGATGATCCCAATTACGTTTTACGCTTTGCCTTAGTCTTGCCCTCTATTTGTTATTTTTAAATATTTTTTTATCTCTTGACTTTTGTTTTCCTCTTTTATTCAGAGGAGGCCACAGAAAACTACTATCCATATCTTGAGGCCCAAAACCACTGCAATAATGGATTAACATTTGCAGCTTATAAAGCAAGGCTTGCACTGAAGCAATGTGTTCTCTAGCACATAACTGCAGTCTTAAGTTTGGGACCCTTGTGTGTAGTCATCTACAAAAACTTTGTTCCACCAGAAACAGCTCAAAACAAACTGTTGATGTATCTGTGTTCTGGTGTGCTCTGGGACCTTCATGTCACAGGCTGGAATCCTTCTGAGCGTACTTAGCTTCCTTCCATTCCTTCTGAGTGTTTTTTGGTTGTGGCATGGCATACCAGTTTCAGCACTCTGAAATCAACATTCAGTATTGGACGCGCCCTCCGTTAAAAAAATAAAATAAAAAGTTCTCTACTTGATTTCAATTGATGAGTCTATGCAAGTGGATATGTGGAACCCCAAAGGACCAAAGAGGTAGTATACAGGCGAGACACCGTGACGAATGTGTGCCCACAGGGTCCGCCCCCTCAGAATATCCATGTTTAAAGGAAATACCTCCATATAAATAATCACAGAGTGATAGAAGAAATTATAAGTTGCTCACTACTACATCTGTACCGCATGTCTTAGTGTGCTTGTGGTCACCAATTAGGAATGACACAATAGTGATCGGAACATCTCTGTCCTGAAGAAAGCCATACTGGTACTGTGTGTACTTTATTAGATGGCTGAAACATGTAGATCTAGGATATGGGAGGTCATCACCTTCTCCTATCACATTCACCTATATTTTTAATCTTACCCAAGGTTTCCATTATTAAAATTGTCTTGAGAGGTGGGTAACCTTTAGGTAATTTTAATCCTCTAGCCAAAATACTGAAAAAACCAGCCCCGCTGTAATGCAGGCGTCACAGCACACCCAGATGCTCTATGCATCTTGGGTCAGAACCCTATTATGAAGCATGTCACTAACTAGTGTTAGTGGGTGAGGGTTCTATTAGAAACCTAATTGGTTTCCCAACTCCCTTGAGGGTGGGTTCATCTCAATATATTTTGAACTTGGTTAGTGAGCTCATTTTCATTGGTTTGTTAGATTTGATTAGGGACATGCACAACACATACTTTCAACTGTCACCTGCAGTAGTTTAAAATGGGCCACAATTGAGAGCTCTGGAGTTAAGGCTGAAGGGAGTGCAAGTTTCTCACAGTGGCTGTCAGTGGGTCAAAAAGGGGTTTAGAATACATGGCATCCAATCATTGGACTCTGTGTTGAGTGCACAGACAATGGACAGTTATTCATGTTGCAATTGTGATTCTGTGCAAGTGCTTATTAAGGAGGTACACAGATGTCAAAATATTGAAAGGGTGAAAGTTAAAAAAAAATAAGGTGCTTACAGGTGAGTGGGTGCGTTGCGTGTGGGGGCAGTGAAGGCGGTACATTCATTAGAGAGTGAAAAGAGGGTGCTGAAGAGGAGAGCGATAAGGTAGAAGATATGTAGATGTTAAGAAAAAAGGGCATACTAGAGTAAACATAACAGTAGTGATTGAGACAGACGCCTTGATAATACTTAATTCAGTCTCTCAATTTCAGAACTGATACCTTTTCTATATTAATTATTTGCAAGAAAATCTTTGTCACCCATTTATCGATTGAATAACCATTGACACAATCCATAGTCCTTACTGGTTTTAGATATATGTAACACGTATCTTGATGCAATAACCGAAAACGCAGAGAGGAACAAAAACTATGGGACTCATAGTTTTGAGAAACACAGAAATTCAGTTTACCAGCTTAAGCCACATCCTTAATTAAAGTGGCCACGCCCCCTTAAGAGCCCCCCCACACACACACAATGTTTTCATCCCTCCTAAAG
The DNA here is from genome assembly GCF_964261635.1 of Lissotriton helveticus. Classification (NCBI taxonomy): domain Eukaryota; kingdom Metazoa; phylum Chordata; class Amphibia; order Caudata; family Salamandridae; genus Lissotriton; species Lissotriton helveticus. The sequence continues at coordinate 1,380,159,692 of NC_136059.1, forward strand.
ACCTGATCAGTGTAGAGTATTATTAGGGACCAGAGAAGAAGAGTGAGACACAGGTCACCCTTTTACCACATCTATTGTCAGGCTTTTGTGTCAGGCTGACACTTCCGGAGTGGACTCTGAGAACCTGACTATTCTTTTGCTTTGGTGGCGCGTGCTCGCTGGTGTTGCTTTCTTGTTCTAGTCGGGCTGTTTGCTGCTGTGATTTTGTATCTTGATTTCTGGCTAATCATTATATTCCCCTCCCCCGCCCCGTTGTAAGAAGTCGCATTGCTGGTAGTGGGGGCGGGTTTGTGTGTGTGCGTCGATGTCCAGATGGCTTGTGATGTGAAATTGTTCACTGTAAATGAATTTACTTTGGGTGATCTCACGCACAGGCTGCATTAACCACAGTTTAGCTCGGGACAGCTGGTGCGGCCGCAACATTATCTGCTTCTCCACAATTACAGCAACTGATTTCACGTCCGACTGTTCACCCTGAGGTAACCTCTTCCAGAGACGGCTCAAACAGATTTGGGTGTCTGAGTATGTCTGCTTATTGTGTCTGCAACATCTGCGGTCAAGGACTACATCTGTATCGAATGTCATTTAAAAAAAAAGCATTTTATAAACGTGTTGTGAACCTAGATCTTTCTATATGCCCGTAAAACGCATTTAATTAAATCAGTTTATAAGCTGGTCCGTTGAAGCACAGAATTGTTGACTACCTCCAAATACTTTTTTTGATTTTAAACCCAGTGAGAAGAATTAAAGTAAATAATCCCATTCTGTGCCCGCTTCACCTTGAAATACACAGTTAGATGAAAGCCGAAGCTGATGCTCAGTTCACTGTATAAACCCCAGTTTCTGGGCTCCTTTCGCACACAAGCACCGCAAGCAATTTCCCCAGACATCATCCTGCCTATTAAATGAATTGTGCAGTCTGCTCTGCTGATTGAGGCGGAAGCATGCCTGCTCGGCAGATGTTTGTAGACCATGAACCTATTCCATGCCTTATAGAAAAGACTTGCGCTATGAGCCAGCAGTAGCCGACATCATGCAGTCATGCTGACACGTCAGTCAAGTCGCGAGCTGTGTATACAAGCCCTATGGTTGGTAGATCTCTGTGTACTGTTGCTGCAAATTAATTCATTGTGAGCCCGACACTGTGTTTCTTATGAATTTGGAATCCTGGTAAACCAGATATTTTTACACGAACTACCAAAGCATTAATGTATGTGCGTGTATAGATATTCATTAAGGCCGTTTTTTTAAATGTAGAGCATGGTTTTCTTAAACTTGCAGTCCTAGGAATTGGAGTATCGAGCTTCAACAAGTATTCACTTTACTGTCTTAATCTAGTGTGAAAGGACGGTGACGCTCAACAGGCCTTGACATGAATTCTGTGGTTTGTTCACGGTGCGCCCTTGTTCCATGGGGATTGAAGAGGCTTAGGCTGGTGTTGATCATATTCTTGACCTTTTGGTGTTAGTTCTCTAGCTGTTTTTTGTTTTGTTTTGCTTGGTATGATGATAGTGTTTAGCAGGCAAGATCATAGTGAGAGTTGCATAGATGCATTACCATACTGTATCTTAAACCATCTGAGACTCTGCATCCTCATGTGTTGGAAATCTCTTGTATGTATGAATCCAAAAATACTTTGCAACCGTCTGTCATTCTCAGTGGTAGTTTATTTGAGCAATGTATGTGTCGGAGCAATAGAGTTTGTATTTTACTTGTTTTTTTTTTTTAGGCTATCCCATTCAGTCATTTTGCAACCCTGGATCTGTCCTAAAATTCAAAATGTGTGTAGACCTTTGTGTGCTGAGCTTAATGTAACCGTTTTCCTCACTACAGCTTGTGTGTAGACTAGAGACTGCCTGTATTACTTGCGGTGCCTATTGCAACGGGGTGACTAAGGAATGATTGAATTACTCCAGTCCAGTGCTGAACTCTCGAGCTGCATTTCAGTCCATCGTCTTTCACTCACTATGCCACTCTAGACCGAAGCCAGCCCGAACTGCTTGGCCAAGTTCTCTCCAGTTGGGGAGCACAATCAACCAAGCCCTTATGGGTTTTGGCCCACTTGGCCCTCATCATTAAGAGTGAGGTATCGCTGGCGTCCTGTGGTACTGTTATAATAGCCCCCACAGTGTGACTTTAGTGGAGCTTGAATAGATATTGCGCTACCTCATCATATTTTCTTGGAATGCCACACCCAGTGGAGGACACATTACTCAGTACAGTAATGCACAGCATATGGTTGTACAGTATAATATAGAAAATAGGGAAGCATTGTACAGTTATCGGTATAACTGCCGTAGGACCTGCCCAGCACTTAAGTGTTGAGCAGTACTCATAAGGGTAAGAAGTGTACAGCAGTGCAGTGTACAGCAATGCCTGCCCTGCATGGGGAGCAATGCTAGACAATGCCTTTTTTAACTGTAAACAATGTAGCAGTATACAGCATAGCATTTCAGATTCAAGAATAAGATGTGCAGCAACACGCTTACAGTAATACCGTGTACCAGCACACAGCAGAGTAATACTGGGGAGGAGGAGGGGTTCTTTGTAGCAATGATGAACTTACCTATAGGTAGGTGGAGTACTGTGTAGTGATGCTGGTTAGTCTTCACCATGCAGTACTCTTACAGGCCTCAAAGATTGTCCCAGATTCACAATTCTAAATCCATAGGTCATTCCTGGTAGTGTGGCAAAGAGCAGTCAGGCTTTACTAGAGGACCGTGTGTTAAGAATGGCAGAGTACCAAAATAAACTGTAACTAATTGACACGACTCGAGAAATCCAACACCAATTTATACAAATGGTGCATTTTTATCTTCATTTACACACCAAAATGAATATAATTCATATAACTGGAGTTATGGATTTTAGAAGCAATATCAAATCAGTGAAAAATAAAACCGTGAGACCATATCATTGCGGTCAATGGGAAATTGAGTAGTAACAATCTGTTATTTGCAAGTTGAGTTACGTGGAATCCTTGCAGGGCAAAGGTGATGCTGGTCTCAGGACCAGGCCACAGCAGTCAGTTGAATTTTACCTGGCCCATGGTGCCTGGGTGCAGAGTTGTCGTGGCTGTCTGGTGCTGAACAGGAGCCGTAGGAGAGCTGCTTTTACCACTTACACAGTGCTGCGGGGAACAAGATGCAAAAACACAACAATGGGGTGGTTGCTGTTGTCGAAGGTGAGGTGGAGTTCCCTCTAGGTGTAGTGTTGTTTGCAGGGGTTGGCTGCTGGGCTGGTGACCAACAAGCATTGGCAGAGGTAATCCTTAGAAAAATGTATTTTGACGTCTGGTAGTCCCAGGGATCACAGTAGCTGCCCGCAACTTTGTTGATGTCAGTTCTACAGTTCCCACAATGCGCTAGACCATCTGGATATGGGCTATCCCACGGAGGGCCTGATAGCCAGCGATGATCCGGAGTGGCATTTTACCTGTAGTTTTCAGTAGACTAGTGCCATTAGTCCAGGGGAGTCTGAGGATGCTTCAGGCTCTCACATGGGTCCGTCTTTCTGGGGGAACCAAGAGTTAGCCTAAGATGAGGCTCGATCTGGCAGTTCCAGGAGTGTTGCCATAAGTGCATAATATCTCTCTTTTGGTTTGTGCAGGCCCTGTTGTCACAGACATGAATCTCTTCTTTGTCCTCTTTGATGCAAGTTGTTCAAAACAGAGGTTCTGGTGTCAGATAGTAGCCCTTAATCCTAGATTTAGGGGTGTGGGTACAAGAGGTCAATGGGCTTCTCTCCCCAGTGGCTAATCCGCCCCTGAGGTGACCACATCCGGGGATGTAGGTTACCTTTTCTACCCAGAACCCACAATTTCTACCACCTTTAAAAATGGAAAAAGACTTCCTTAGCTGTACAGATTATGTAGCCCACCTTGGAGGTGCGACTAGTCTTTTGGGGGTGTACACCTCATGCATACCCAATTTCCCACCTGCCCAGGTGCAAATGTGTCTGAGGAAGGGGGAGCGCTGCTTCCTCCTTTGTGAGTCAGCCCTGATGCATGTCCAAGTTGGTGCACCCTTTTGAAGATCACCACCTTGATATGCCACTTTACTAGCCTTCCTGGTAGGGAGTGTGACTTCCTTTCTGCCCAGGCCTTTGTTCCCGACTCCTGGGAGTGATCACACTGCCTGGCAGGAGGCCCGACTCCTGTCCTGGTGGCAGCAAACACGGGCTGAAAGCAGTGCATTCAGTTTGCCACACATGGTGAGGGCAACATCAAAGTTGAGCAGTTTGTTCCTGCAGTCTGCAATGGCAGGCCTACCGTAAGTAGTTTACTTAGTTCATTTGGGGTGTCACAAACAGTTTTGCAAGCCCTGTGGGCCCCTTTATCTTCCATGCCCTGGGTATCACTGGTACCATATACTAGTGACTTATAAGGGGGGTAGAGTCCTTGCCAATTGGGGATGCCAATTTACACTTTTAGGGAGAGAACACTGGGGCCTGGGCAGCAGGCTCCAGTGCACTTTCAGGGTCATAACCACCAGCATAGGAGCAAAAAGTGTGGGGTGGCCATATAAAAAGTGGACTTTTCTACAATACCTTTCAACTCCCTCTCTTGTGGAGGGTGTCGCACTCTTTTCAATAATGTTGATCATCCTAAAGTGCAGTATGCCTGCATACTCTTCCATAAGTTTACCCTCTGCAAATATGCAATACTAGTCAAAAATATTTTATTTTCTCATTCACATTAATGTGACTTCGCTTTTAAACAGCTGGCGTCATCCACAATCAAGAGCCAACAAGTTGGCTGTTATGGAAAGGGACACTATATTTAGAACAATCATGATGCACATTTGTGTACAGTGAGGGGTTAAAGGGGAAAATATGGAGCAAAAGATTACACAGGAATCTGGCCACACTGCTGAGTTCCCGCAAGAGTACTACATCTTTGGGACATAGCTGAAAACATACACTCCTTCCCACTGTCAGTGTATACATAGATTTATATGCTCACCAAAATTTTTAAAATATTCTTAATTTGAGATTATTACACCAGTGGCTTGCCTCCTGTAGGTGTCTCAGCTGGGGGGAGGCCTACAAAGAACAGGCTGAGTAGAGAGGGGGTGGGCTGGGCTTTCTGCGGGATAGGCACCGGTCTCAGCAGTGTGGTTGCCCGGGGCACAGTGACCTCTACCAGTGCCCTGTGGATTTTGCAGCAAAACCGAGACTAATCTCTGAGGAAATACCTTCTTTCCAGTAACATTTCAATTTGCCCTTTAATTTTAAATTGGGAACTTTCAAACAACATTGAGCAGGAGAAAAGTAATGACTGATAGGTTTCTGGAATATTACCATTTGGAAAGCTGTGACATTTTAGATTGCAGAGTGCTGCTGGCACATTTCTCTCCAGTGGAGGATCTGTACACTTGGCTGTAGTATGTATAATTATGGCTGTGGAAGCATTGCCGTGCGTATATAGCTCACGTGATCGGTTCTTAATAAACACCCCACCCGTTCAATGGTAATTCAGTGCAGCCTTTTTAATGTTTAACCACTGCTGTCGAACATTGACTGAGGCGGTTTACATACACAACTGGGATGTCTTGGTCTGCGTATATTTTAGACGTCGGTGCCTTTTGCGACTGCCACTGGTCTTTTGGAGCATTAATTCTGGGACTGAAGTAGTGAAGTGTTCCACATAAGACTGGTCATTAATGCCCTGCTCTGGAGATTACTGGTGTAGGAGAGAGCTGGTTTGAAGATGCAGTCAGGGAGGTGGGTGGGGTTGAAATCACCAGTTACTTTAACAGAGATCATTGTATGTGGGATGCCGGTTTTATTTTGGTCCCTGTATTTGAATTGTGTGGTGCAAACCATCAGACGTCTATGTTGCATCACAGTGGCCACTCCCTCAAATCAGTTTCCCTTTGTGTGCAAACATTTGTTAACGTAGGAAGTGGGGGCATACCTCTCTTCGCCATACATACGATGAATGATTTGTTGAGAGGCTTTGTGCTTCTGGGCTGAGGAAGCTCGGTAGGAAAATTTGAAATAGTACATTTCCATTTGCTATCTGAAGGCCAGATTTGCCTCAGTGTGGGTGTTAATAGGTGGCTTGTGTTCCATACCTTTGGTCCTTGAACTGCGAACTAGGTTGCCTTTGGCACAACATTGTGTTTTGGAGCTCTGTAGTTCATTCTGGTTTTGTTATTAAATGGAAGAGGTATTGCACGTTGTAAACTTTTTTAAGACTTACAAATATTTGAGAATATAAACACAGAACACATACCAGGCTATTAAATACAAGCAAAGCAGATCTGCAAAATAGTAACGTCAAAGCATTACTATCACATAAGCTTTGTTACAATAACATATTTTCTAACGAATAGAAGGAAAAAGCCAAGTATAATAGGGAAAGAGCGAAACAAAGCGTTTAGATCATTAACTACCGAACGAGAGAGAATCAATGTGGTTAATAGTTACATAGTTCCAAAAAGTCATCCCATATCCGTTTGAACATTTCCAGTTTATCTCTTAGTTTAAATATCGTCTCAGTTTGATCAAGTTTGACATCTAAATTAGCTCTCCATTAGTTTGCAGGACATTAGTGGATTCGCAGTTTTGGAGGACACGTTTTCTTCATCGCCTCAAAACTCCTTGAAGTCGCATTTGCTTGGGTTTTTCTACTGATTGCCATCCATCCCCCATCATTGAGAAAACATTGCCTCTGTTGAGTACAATGTAAGATCTGACGTTGAATTCTCTCTACCATTCCAAGATCTGTGAACATTTTACGAGCTTGTGACGTAATCTGTGTTGTGCTCCCTTCACGCCCAGTAATTCTCAGATGTAACCGCTCTACTTTTTCTATCTTCTTTAGAGCCTATTACTTTTTAAAATCTTGTTCTGTTTAATTAGTATTATAGGCATGTTAATGCTCACGTTTGATGTGTATCGTAAATATCTCAGCCACTCCTTTTCTGGAATCCCAGACTCCATTTCAATCTATTAATTTCTATCGTTCTTTGCAAATTAAATTTTTGATGTTCGTAGTTTATGCATGTTTGAACAAGACATTTCTCATTTAATGTTCTGGATCTTATTGCCAATGTTTGCAAGACTTAGTTGCCTACTGTCTCCAGACAAACAATATTTGTTGTCCATTTGTTCATGTAGTATTACAGAATCGGATAATTCCACAATTCTCCTTAACGGTGATTGCATTTTGTTCTGAATTTCTTAAATCATGTCATTTTATGTTTTTAAACAAAATCTGGTATATTATCATGTTTAAGTTTATATGTCTAGCACAAAACAATAGTTTTTGTACTAGCAAGCAGGGATTGTTCCAAAAGTCCTAAAAGCATATTTGACAAAAACATAGAAGTGAACTACAAATTGTACAACTGGATGCTAACTGCAAAAAAGTAGAATTCTTGATTGCTGGTTTTTCAATATAAACCCAGTTAAGTGTTTCTCTCATTTGAAAAAAGGTAAATGCAAGATGATATTCTGTTAGTTCCATATCATTCTTTTTTTGAGGTCGCTGCAAATGCAAAAGACATCTTCTGGACTTTCAGAAAGTTGACCTGGGAATGCATTCCACCAGTGGCTTGCTACTTGGTTTGTAATTCACGTTTTCTGGCTTTGGATTTGCTGGTTTAATTTGTTTTAGGCTGTGCAGCTTTAGTTTGTACCTCCCCATCCTAAAGCAGTGTTTACAGTTTGTTTCCAAAAACTAATTTTCTGTAATAAACCGGCCCTATAAATCTTGCTGGGAATTCAAAGACCGAGGTCAAATGTCACGCTTTGTTTTCGTGGGAGCCTGGTGTTTATTTTGCTTTTGGCTGACTTCAAAGAGAGCGCATTTATAGTAAAGTGGGATGCAGCATACTTTCTCCATGAAGCCTCCTTCTGCCCTCTTTATTTTATTTTACACATACCTTTTAAGATGGCTATCTCGTTCTTCAGCTTCACAAAACATGTATCCATGTTGTTTGCAAGATTCTTCTTCTTGGGCGACTCCATTTATTTTGTGAAACTGCCTGTTTAGGAACAAAGTACAAAACCGCGTTTCAGCATCGGCCTTGCATATGGTGATCTTGGTCAATTTACACTGTTTATGGCCTATTCACTGTCAATCACAGGATAAGCTATTTTCACAGGAAAGGGACAGCCACCTTGTAACACAATTTAACAATGCATTGTTTTCATTTTGATGTGTAAAGTGTATTCTTTATTTATGACATCTGTGGCAACTCGTTTGGGACAGTTGGATACATTTAAACACACTTTTTACGAAAGTTTTTTTGTTTCGGGTTTAGCTGCCCAATAATTATGTATTCTGTCTGCAAATATGTCTTTTTCAGAACACTTATTACCGGATATAAACTATTCCCTCGTGTCCTTGCAGGCACTAGGGTCAGGATTTCAATGGTGCAGCAGTTGCAGTGGCCAAAACATTTAGGAAACTCATTTTTCACCGATTATTGTCATATTTTACAATTAAACAAGCAGTCAATAGTGCAGATTCCTTACAGGCACGAGGGCAATGATTTGAATATTGTAGCATTTGCAGTGGCACAGGGGCCAAAAGCTCTAGGAAACCCACTGAACATTAATTATTGCTATATTTTACTACTAAGCAAGCAGTCGGAGTGCTTTTTAGGTTCTTTTGTAACCATTACACCCAAAGTAACACATAGCCTAAAGCATCATTGTATTAAAACCTGTAACCTATTGGACATTTATGTCTACCTACAACTTATGTTACATTCAATGCATTTATATGGCACATTTTCACAGTTTTTGTATGGTCCTAAAATGCTTCTGAATCTGGACACTAACATATTGGCAACATTAGCACTTCAGCCGTTTTAAATGCTATATAAATACTTAGAATTTATCATATGTCATTCCATACTAAGTATTGGCCAAGCCAATAGGTCTCGCTGTGCAAGATCTATTGGCTTTTTCAATGTTTTTTGCCATATTAATCAGCATCTCTAGCTTCAGTGCAGCATAACTGAAATTCATAAAATGCACTATAACACGTACAATGCTGACTTTGTCATACTACTTTTTAACATTATTTTCAGCCATTTGCAACATAGCTAAAGAATATTAGCAAAGCCAATAAATCTCACAAAGTCAGGACTTATGGCTTTGCCAAAGTTTTGTATTTTAAAGCTTTTAGTTGTCCTAGGGATATTAATGACAACTTCTTTACAGTAAAAGAAAAACGGGAAAATGTGCTGCTGAGAATGCACTGATGTAGCACTCGCAAATTGAGAATCCGTCCGGAAGGGGTTTAATCAGGGGCTGTGTTCAGTACTCCCTCCTGCAGCAGCACTGTTTGATCCAGGGAAAGTGCTACTACGATGGGGCAAGCAATGCAGCAGTGCACAAGACCAAATTGTCCACCGAGGCAGCGCTGATGTGACGCTTGTAAATGTGGGATTAGTCAGGCTTGGGGAATACTCTGAGGTCATGCGCACCACTCCTAGCTGAAGTGTAGTGGTTTTGGCCATGACGCAGCAGTGAGGCCACGCTGATACGACTGCAGGGGGGAAGGGGTGGGCCCAAAATAAAAAGTGACTAGATGAAGGGCTGGCGGAGGGAATGTAGGCCGAGCAGATGCATGCCAAGTGGAGGCCAAGCTTATGGTGCGCTCCCCAGGCAGCAGTGCCCTGATGCGTCCACCAGAACAGGTCACATCAGTGCAGGCTCCTTCATGGAGCAAGTCGATGAGCGCGGCCTTAACCCCGGTCCTGATGTCGCGAAGACTAGCTAAAAGGAAAAGTCCAGTTGGCGCAGGCAATAATATGCCTCTGCCATTACGACTCCAGGATTGGAAGTGACACGCACCTGCAATGTCCTTCCTGTTTACCGTCCCCTGCCCCACCTTCATGGAAACGGGTAGAGAAAGTGTGACCCATTGCCTCCCCTGCCAACCCCATGGCCAAAGAATTGCAAGAGGGTGCGGTCACATGAGTGCCCTGGTCCTTGTGCCGCACACTGTAAAGGGGTGCAGTCCTCATATTAGTTGAGGGAATTGAAATTCTTCCTTTTTATCTAAAGTTTTTAGTTTGCATAGGGAGGTTAAAATTGACTTCTTTCTTCTCCCAAAAAACTCATTTACAAATGTGTAAAGTTTAGAGTAACGAGCAGAGCCTTGTTATCTGGGGTGCAAATATTCTGGAATAAGTAAACAATTTCGGGCAAAACATTAATTTTTATTATGTTAATTTTTCCTCAGAAACTCGGATTAGAATTTGCTATCTCCCCAAAACAGTCCTTATGAATGAGCTGGTCTGTTTGGAAATAAACCCGTATTTACAGATTTCATTCGGCTAACATCAGTAACTGCAGTTACCTTATCGGAGTTTAACAGTTTTGCCTTGGCTTGCATGACTCTGGTTTAGGATTGTATCAACTGTTGTGATGAACATTTTGTACTAACTTTCATTTGGCAGCTTGTGGAATCCCAATGCTGCACACAAGTATCCCAAGAGGGTGGCTTTGAAGCGTCCGTGTCCATCATCTCCCCCTCCAAAAGCACTTAGCTGCTCGTGCTGTTGTAGTGTGGAATTTTATGATAAGGAAGCTCGCAGAGCTGGAATCCGCTCGCTTCGCTATAATAAGCAGACAGCTGTAATTGTACGCCATGGCCAGAGGCAAGAGCACAGTCAGAAGAGTAAGCTGGTTCCCAACAGGTCATCCACTGGCCTTGCCACAAATCTGGGGGAAATCGAGAGCCTGTACAAAGACGCTGAATAACTCCCCTCCTCGCTGTCCCTTCCTGGCTCAACTCCTGGCTTAGGCTTATGTGATCACAAGACTTCCATTATCGGGTGCGCCAAGTCTTTTGAGTTTGTTATGCTAAAATCGCGATCCTCCATGTACTTATAAGTTTCTGAGTCAAAAGTGCTCAATACCAAATAAGAATTCTCACAGGAATTAACACTCTTTATTTGGGGATTTTAAATCTGTAGTAATATTCCTAGTACCATCCAGGATTGCTTATGAAATGCAGCAGCAAGGCGAGTTTCAGGAACAATATATTCAATCCCATTTTGCCAAGTCTTGGTTACGCTTCTATGTCTCCACATTGTACCCAGGAGGTTGTTTGCACTGTCATGTAAAACTCTGCATCCAGAACCCTGACCTGTAAATGTATTGTATATGGGTGATCATGCACTCTCATGAGCTCTGATAACCCCCTTTTAGAAACCCCATTCTTCCAGAAAATAAAGCAAGCATCCCCAGGGTCCGCCCCAAGATAAGGCACTCCATCTCCCTGCTATGGAGCCCACCCTCCTACGAAGTATTTAAAAAGGAGCTAAGGGGTCTCCTGCTTAAGTGATGTTGTCGCCTTTATCTTCCCTCTCAAATCTGTTGCAGTCATCTGCTTACAAGGCCCAACCTTGTAGATTTGTTCCTGCTGGCTGCAAGTACGGATACAGCTCTGTTACGGTTCTCATGTCTGCTCTTCATCCTCCCTAGTGTGGATTTACATTTGTTGCTCCTGCAGCTTTTCACCAATGTAATTGTGTAACACATTCCAGTATTAGACCAGAGCCTGCTATACTCTGTATAAAAGGACAACACATAATAAAAGAATACCAGTGCAGAGTCATATTCTGTATATGCACCAGGTTCAGTGCTTTATGTGCTAGTTGTTTTCTTTTGAAAATGTGTTCCAAGGCTGAATGTTTGTTGGTATTTTCTTCAACGATCCTTGCGCAATGCTGGCTGTTGACCACTGTAGATGCCACCACGAGTACACACAGTCGGGCTAGCTATTTTAATTGTCATAGAAGCATTTACTGGCAGAATGACTGGACCTGCAGAGCCCACAGCACAATACCTGACAACTAACTGTGTGATAACATCAATGCCCTCCTGGGCTCCTTCTGCTGGGTCACCAATCCCAGGTATAGACGAGCCAATCTCGCTCCTTGACGACCAGGCTTTGTTTTGCAAAGATCAAAGGTTGGGCAGTAAGTGAGTCAGCTTGATGTGTGGCAGTGAAGTGCTGGTTAGCCAGAGGGAGAGGACTGGCCTTTGTTCATGAATACAGTTCAGTATTGTCCACAGAACTATAAGGTCATTCACTTGTCTTGGAAGGCGAATTTTGAACACGCTTATCCTTGGGCAGGTGGTCAATCGTGCAAGGTTAGTGGGATTCGTTATGGCTACTGCTCTTTTTAAGCACTTTGCATGTTCTCTGTTTGTCCGTGGATGAAGTTGGAGCTGAGTATGTCACTTGCTCTACCATTGGCAATTAAATTGCATTATATTGTGATAGTATTTAAATAGTGTTTAATGATTCTATGGGATCAACAAAACACTTTTGGCGTACGAGTAGCACACTACTGTTGGTACTGACCACCTACTAATTACTGTCTCACTAGGTAACATGGGAACTCCTGCATTCCTAAAGGAAGTTACATGACCATTTTCTCTCCGTTCCAATTGTTCAGCCTTCCTTTATTTTGCACAGCAAAATGCCCTCGCAGTTGCACTCTTACAAATATTAACATATGCACATGGTACCAGTTAAAGAAAATCTTCATGTCTTAAGTTGTCATAAATTGCACTCCAGTGAGTTACTGTTGTTAATGCAACATACTTTTCCTGTTTCTTGCAAAAGAGCCGTTGAGAGAATTTGACACTAAATATTTTAACTTTTAATACAACAAGGGAACCCAAACGGTTTGCTGAGGACCGTGGGTAAGTATGCTTTTAAAGACAAGGGTCCTTAGCTTATCAAAATCAAAAATAAAATATAGGCCATAATAGGAGACTATATTTGTCCTCTGTCCAGCAGGACAGGGTGTTTATTTGAACACAATATAAGCAGTTAAACAAAATTCTGGGGCACAATCCTGTACCATACTCAAGGGAGACAAACAACAAATGACAAATAAGAAGAAGTTTCACAGGCAAAAAAACGAGCAATATTGGCCACTTTTGACTCCGTGTTAGATTGAAGTAATGCCAAGAAGTGCTAGACACAACTAGATTAAACACAATGGTTAGGTTGTGAAACCACTATGTAAAGTCGACGTTTCGATCCCTTTTGCTCTAATTACATGGGATCATCATCAGGACTGACAATTCAAACATTTGCCTGCCTGTAATAATAGTGCAACCACCCAAGTATGGGTTATGTCCTCTGGTGCGTGTGTGGCATGCCCACCTCTGCGGGTTGCTGACAGTGACGTTCGGTGGCAGAGTGTGGATGATCTGCCTTTATCTCGGGGATCTCGGGGTCCGGGCTGTATTGACTGCAGGATCTCGGCTGCTGGTACCGGGTTTTGTCAAAAAGGAATACAATGACTCCTACGTGTTCGGTCGTCCTAGGGGCCGGGGGAGCGATGCCTCTTCCGTCCTCGGTTGGTTCGGACTGCCGAGTCTTAGAGTTTTGACACCGGGTATGTTCGTGAGGAGTGCGATGACTCCTGTATGCGGTATTCCGTGGGCCGGGGAAGCGATGTCCCATCCGTCCTCTCAAAGGACGGATGGGACATCGATATATCAATTCAGCTTCCCTAGTGTCTGTTCTCAAGTACTTCCCTCATTGAGTCTCTGTATTTGTCTCCGTCACCTCTGCTAGCTTTCTTTGAAAATGTGTTCTAAATGTTTTTCTGAGCCACCCCTAACTTTGTCCTTCGTTCAGAGTGATTGTAACTCTAGCAAAACTTTTGCTGAAATATTCTTTTCAACATACTTTTATTTTCTTTCAGACTTTGAATACCTCTGTCTTTGCTAGTCATTGCTCAGCCCCCCTGTGGAAACCTGTAATATTTTACTTTGCATAAGCTACAGCCATTTTGACTGTGGTGTCCACTTCATTTCATAATGTCCCCTTGTCCTTGCCGCTAATGTCGCATTTTACAGATCCTCAAAGTTTAAGCATGAATGCTAGTTGCCGGTACTCCTCCCCATTTCGGGGGTTTAAGTCTTTCTCTCCCATCCTATTGGTGTATGCCCTAGCCTAAATGCAATACTTCCCTCTTATCGTGATTTAACCTAGGGCTACAACTTGAAATTCACTTTTTAAGAAATCTCTGTGTACGAGTTTGGCTGTCGTTCCGAGGCGGCACTCACACTGAGCCTTCTGCTGGGAAGTCTCTACTGATGGCCCTGTAGATAACATATACAACTCTGCCTTGACCTGTTTCACTGGTTACGAGTCAAACAAATTCTATTCGTCTGCCAAGACAAGCTCCTTGTGAAATATTCCTGAGGCTGGTTTCCAAGTTTTTTCCCAGTGAGTGAGTGAGGGTTCTTTTCAACACCACTAATGCTGGGGTGGCTGGTCTCTCTCTGGTTGTTCTCGCTTTTGCAGAGTTGGACTTTGCGAAGCCCTGCCGAGTCCCCATCAAGGCTTTATACCTTAACCGTGCCTTTAAACAACGTTGCCGGCGGTGCCTAGAGGGCATCTTGAAGAGTTATTTTCTCAGGTCCATTGCTGTGTCAAAACTCCACCAGCACTTTGTTTTGGAGATTAACTAGCATCCACCTGTTGCTCCTCTGTTGCATGTGTGCTCTTGATTGAATTAGCGAATGCGGTTTACTTTGCAATGTTAGATTAATTTGAGAGGTTGAATTATCACAAAATAAGCAAACAAGCCTGAGAGAGTAATAGAAGGGTGCACTTCAGAAATGCCTTTCTGAATACAGCATTGTTCAGAGCACACGATCGATGAGTTACACCCTATGTTGTGGAGGTCACTATGGACTTGTGCCCTGAACACCTGTGCACGGTGTTTCTCTCACCACAACTGTCCCATACTGCACTTGTCAGCCATACTGTGCCCTGTGTGGCAGGCCAGCAGTAAAGCTCTTAATTACACTCTGAGTGGCACACCTGTGGGGTCCTGTCATTTAGCTTCCCAAAACATTGTTGTGTACTACTACTTCAGTGCACTGTTTCCGGTGACTTCGAATTTCTGTACCACGCATACAACACAGGCGATGGCATTGTAAGTCAGTTGAGTGTGTTCCACATGGTTTTGCTTAATCTACATTTTGACAGAATTTTGATGCAAGAAATAAACTCCTGAGGTATACACCCTCGTCCCGATAGATACAGCAGCATTCTGTTCTAAAGGAGCAATGTGGAACAGCTTAAGAGAGGCTTTGAATGGACATTTCTTGTGATGAGGATATGGGGCAAGAGGTATATTTGAGCATTAATCCTATAGGTATTCAAGCAAATGAAGGCTGGCGCATGACGACGACATTAACAAAGGGCCATCGCATTCAGGACTACTCCTGTAGAGAGGTGCTTTATTTCATAACCGGGCACGGGGAAGGATTACAGGGTTTGGAAGGCCAGCCAGAGGCAATATTTGAAGAAAATTGACTAAAGTGCTGAAAAAAGCATTGCAAACTAGCATTGGCAAAGCCAAATGACTGGCTTGCATTTTGAGTCCTGAATAAAATATTATTTTTTTGTCTACTTCAGTCAAAAAAACAAAAGAAAGAGGTGATTGCTTTCTGTATAAATTGCATCTATGAGATAAAGAAGATCCTATGTGATGATTCAATGCTTTTAGGATGTAGAATAGAAACCCATGCAAGCACTTCAGAGGAATGATACATAATACAGCCAATAGCATGAGGTGAGAGAGAACCACTGTTCTGCAGAGCCAGAGCCCCTGCTATGGATTTGTAATAATAGGTGTGTTGTCAAGCCAGGCCTTAAAATCAAACCATGAAGGACCACAGAAACATTAAAGAGTGGATCTAGAAACTATTTTTTGATTGTACGAGGAAGACAGGCATTCTTGGTCTGAATTTTTCATTTTTGAATTGGAGCCACAGAAAAGTGTATTAAAACTTGACTAATAAGCTATATTGTTCACATTGGCAGGTTCATTTTATTTTTTTTCTCATTTGCCTCTTAATTCTCTTGACCATTATTGTTTCGCAATATTGGCCATCAAGGAGGAAGAATAGTTTCCTGTAAATTGTGCTTATATGACCTTTGCGCTCTATAGGTCCAGACCCCCTGGAGACAGCGAGACTGCTCTAACTCCTGTGGGGGCAGAGCGGCCAGTGGATGTGCATGAGCAGGCTGAGCCTCGGCTCTGGACGTTCATGATGCACCTGAGCATGGCTTTTGTGAATCCAGGGAGCACACCTTTGAGATTTGATCCTATGGCTTCTGAATCAGACTTATCTCGAAATATTTTGCTGTAAAACAAATCTCTAGATTGCAAAACCAACTTAAACCTCTTTATTAAGGCCTGAGACGGACTCGACATCGAAAGATTATGAAAGGTTTTTTGGGTTTGGCAGCTCCAACCATCATAGGTCTTGAACATTAAACACAAGAGTTGCTCGGCTAAAGGAAGGCTGCCGCCTGGCACCTTGATATTGGTGAGATGAGCTTTACTATTTTGATCCTCTGTGAAAATCCATGATGCTCACTTTTCCTCTCTGCATTAGAATGTATTAATTGTGAATAATAACCGAGAATAAAATATAAACATTTTTTAAAAAAATAGCACTTCTCACAGCGCTCCTGTCATTTTTAAGTGCTCCAAGTAACCACTGTTAATATTTCCTAGATAGTGGTACTTCCACTTCCGTCGGAACGGTGGAAGGCTGAAATGGCTTAGCTGAGTAATAAACTTGTGAGCTGCAGTTGACAGCAGCGAGTGTTTAACTCAGCTGTGCAGTGGCCAAAAGGTAAGTTTACTGAGTCAAGAAATCGTTTTTTTTTTGGTTGGAGACAGGGGGAAGTGTAGAACCACCTCGTTTTGAAGTATTCTTCTGGTGCAACCCCACTAGTTTTTGGTATTTCTGTGCTTTTTAGTGGAGCTGCGCGGCATGTGGTTCAAATGAAGCAGATGGCTGTTTTACAGGAGGAGATCTTCCCATGCATGGCAAGACACGCCGAACCCTTTTCATGGCCTATTAATTTGGAGTGTTAACGTGTCTTTCACATTTGAAGTCGCCATATGAAGCTGGTGCGCACCCGCCCGTCGGCTGTCAGGGTTCAGCTGCTTTGAGAAGTTTTTAGTCACTGCGTGATGTATTTTGATTGTTTAACGCCTCTTTAACTTTTAACACTGACTTTGCCTTTCAAGACCAGTCCCGGGATTTTTTACTCTGGGGGGGAACTGTGTGGTTTTTATTTTTTACGGTTTAAGCCCAGCAAAATCTGTAATATTGAAATAATAAATGTTAAATTGTGTTAGCATAATTTATGGCTTTTAGCATTTCTTTAATGTGGCTTTACTGTCCTCTGTCAGTGCGATGGTGTTGGACTGCCACTCATTTTCAGGATTAGTGAGTAGGTAATGACTTGATAGGATCTGGCCCCTACAGGTGACCTTGGTTATAATTTTACTAAATTCTCTTGCCCCAACGCTGGGGTCCTCTCCCACTGGTTTTAGAAGAACTGCTATAACCTGATAACATTGAACACCCTTCTAGGTGAATCCTAATGCATAGATCAAAACTCGTATATTACAACTATAAAGGTTAGTTTTTCTGCCTCCAACTCCCACCCCCAAATTTTAAGTCCGATAGGCAAAGTTGCAACATGAGCAGTTGAATCTCTGTCTGGTTGTGTTTTTTTTTTTTTTTTTTGCTTGGCTGAGAAAATCCGGCAACAAATGAAATGAAGGGATCGCATTAACCACTGTTAGCCCTTGTACCATACTTTATGGGTGCACCAAGTCCATTCTATGAGTTCTAGAGCAAAGACTGAAAATTAGGACTGTAGTATCTTTGGAATTGAAGTGCTTCACTAACGCACGCATTTTGCAAGTTTTTTGCTAGATCCGTGGAGTATGTGAGATCTAAGATCTCACAGGCAGGGAAGAGCAATCGTGCAGTCTCCTATTAATCCGGATCTTCCCCATAGTGATCGTCTTGTAGGCCAGGATATTTTCCACGTAGGGTTTCTCTGGAAGAAATCAAATCCTTTCTGGTATTGCACACTGATCACAGTATTTAGTAATGGTTCTTGTGGTGTGTAAAGATTTTCCACGTGAGATTCTGATCATAAAACATAACCACAGATGCAGGCGTCATTAAACCAGCTGTTCTCGCCCCAGCACATAATTAATGTACCCGCAAGCGTAGAAGTGCTTGCCAAAAATGTGAATTGCGTCTCATTGAAAGAATGAGTACAAAGTTGTTCTGCCCCTCCTTGTCTCACAATATTACCTGCAAGATGCCCTTAAACTTGACATGCATTCTCAAACATGAATAAATCGCTGTGTGCAATGCTGCCCTGTAAGAGTTGATGAAGCTCAAATATACGCTTGAATTGAGGCGAGCCAGTGTAACTGAGCATCTGCGCAGAATGAAAGCCTTTTTTGGGCCAGATCATGAAAGGAAGAAAGTGGTGTAAGAAAGAATTAGCTCATCTGCATCTCAAATGTGCAGCGTGCAAGATAGCACAAGATCTCAAAGGGTGAGTTGTCCTGAGCAGTCACACAAAAAAGTGGTGCTCTTCGATTGTGCAAAAAAAGTGCAGTGACAAATAATCATCTCTAGTTTGTCACTAGCTCGAGCATAACCACATTTTCTACCTAAGAATTGGGCTAACGTGACCCCAAATCAGACCAAAAAAAATTAGATTTGAAAGGTGGGCGTCAAAAAAGTAACCTTGGGACTCAAAGCTATTGCAAGGATCTTAGCAGACCTGAGCAAAGTGGTATTTTGCCCTCACCTGGAGGGACACATTGCTGTTGGCAGGAGTAATCTATTCTCCAAACCCAAAAGGGCTAGGGTTCCTTAGGTAGCAGCTTATTAGGTTAATCTCCCTTTTCCTTACCCCGGCCCTGATTGCGCTGCTGCTACTCAAATGCATATCAACTTCAAAATGGCCACCTTGTTGTTCATGCACTGGACAGGCAAATACATGGGTAAAGAAGTTAGAGCAGTGGGGATGGGTTGCTCCATATCTGCTCTTTGATTGGCAGCTACAGCCTGCTAGCATTTTAGTAAAGAAGGCAGTGGTATTATTGCCTCTGCACCTTCCCTGGCGCTGATGTACAACTTAATGTAGTAGAGTTGTGCTTGACCTGGACTCTTCTCAATAACCTATTTATTTATAGCCACTTTTTCACAGTAACCTGAAAAATACGCTACGACGCACATGTACGATATGTGTGGGGGGGAAAGGAGTGCCCTAGACCTGTGATTCAGCATATTTCAACACAACAGCTCCTAGTGTTGTTTTTTTTTTAAAAATGTTTTATTTAGCAGTGCAACTTTGAACACGTGCAGTCGAATTCCACTTTCATCCTGCTGCACACTGGCACGCATGGTGTGAGCGCGCCCAGCAGCGTTGTACTTTCTGGGTTGTAAGCACAGCCACACACCCTGAGAGAAATTCCTGAAAAAGAATGTAGCAGCGAGGGAAGTGCAAGGTTTAAAGATTTAGCCTGCAGCTTCCTTTTTTGACCTTAATGGTATGCTTTTTCTACTGTAGGTTAAATTATTTCAGACATTGAAACAAAACTCTAGTGGCTTTACAATGTAAATGGAGGACAGGCCTCTGGACCGAAGTGGCTCTTCATAAAGTACAAGGAAGTCGTTTGTACAGAAGCGCAGAACTGGAGTGTGGTGTGTTTTGGAAAAATAAATGTTTTCAGCAGTTACAGAAAATTCCGATTTGTGTCACTTTTTTTTCTTTCTGCTCACAAGGACAGTATTAAATCTCCATGGCGTTTATTTCGTTGTCTGGCAGCGTTTAGGATAAAAAGCCTTTGTTGTTGTTTTCCCTCTCAGGCCTTGTTGGAAAGTGATTGCCTTCAGAATGCAGCGTAACTTCCTTCCTTCCCTTTGTTCAGAAGGGAAAGTTGTGCAGCGCAGGAAAGTGATTGTGTGTTGGAGGTAGGCTGGTATCCTGGACCCAGGGGTGAGCTGGCACTGCTTGTTTGTTTGAGTTGGGCGTTGGGAGCTGGGTATACAAGCCCCTCAAACGATTAGGTTGTACAGATGTGGGCAGTCTTGAATGTGTGGGTGCAGCTCTTTGGCTGTATGCATGCATGGCGGATGCCAAAATGGCTGCCGACTCCAGAAGGAAGCATGAAGGAACCCTGGCTCCTGCACAGAGCAGGTGGCTCCTATGAAGTGTAGGATGTTGTCTGTTCTCTTATTATAGCTGTTGGCCCAAGACATTCTAATTTTACTAAAATTATACAGCTAATATACTTATTGGGGCACTAAGCCTCCCCAATCCATCGGTCTGCGTGGTGTGATTTCCACTTTTCTTCTGTCTAGTACAGCATACTTGGTTAGGCAATGTTTCAGCTTGCTTCAACCATTGGCTGGCATTACTGTGTGACGGTGTTTAGCTGTTTCAGAAGGAGTAACATTAATGCACAAGTATTTCCCTTTGTACTTGAGGCTATAATGGCAATGTGTGCTTTGTGATTTTTGCCTTTAAACAATGTTTCTGTATGTATTGGTGTGGGGCCGGCAGTACCCCAACCATAGTTGGACAAAACAATCGATGGCAAAGCCAAAATACTGGCAGCTTAGGGTACTTGGGGGGGGGGGGGGGGGTTAGTTAAAACAACAAAGGTTACAGGCACATCATAGTTGGGTTCAGAATTTACACACGCAAAACCATAGAAATTCAGCATTTAAAGTTATTTCAAGAAACTATAACACGTGCCCCGCCATGTACAGTCTTCTCATCAATAATTTCACTGCAGTTGTTGTTGCGATAATATTAATGATGTCATAGATGTAATGAGTAATATATTGTGCCCCCCCTACTTGTTTCAGTTGGGCCCCGGGGGGAGAGTGACGGTCTTCAAAGCCAAAATCGACTTGTGGGGACGCCTACCACCCTCCCAGTTGTTAATAAAGCGTCAGTGTCCCGAGGAGAGGCAGTCCCTGGGGCCAAAATCTGCCCAGGGGGGAGGAGGGGAGCGCATGGGCTGGCCACAGGGGTGACAGTCCCCGAGGCCGAAATAGGCTCAGGAGGGGAGGGGACACGTACCCCCTTCTAATTGGTAATATAGTTCCAGTTCAGTTGGGGGGGGGGATGCATTTGCCCACCTCCCCTCATAATAATAATTATCGCCTCTGAACCAGGCGGCATTATATTATTTTCCAGCAGATTAGCGGTTCCTCTGAATTTGTGTTTAAAAAAAAAAAACACAAAAAAAACGTTTGTGCCTGTGGAACCCCACCTCCAGGCCTAGGGGGGGGCAGAGTATTCCTACCCTGCCCTCTTATGCTTGATTTGTCATTTTTTTCTTGGGACTCAGCAGAGCCGGGGTCTCAAGATGTTTTAAGTGTTGGCAGTCAATCCTATCTCACCAGGAGATCGGTCTGATCATTGGAGGATTTGCGTCTCTAGATATCTATATACCTGTTTTCTTTAATATAACCAAAACCAATTAATGGATTTGTAACATAATAGAAAGGACTCTTTCTGGACCAATAGCTACCTCCCTACCAAATCTGCTGTAAGTCCATTCTGTGGTTCGGGCTGTAGTTTGTCTAAAATCCCTATGGGAAATTGCATGACTAAAACGCTATTTGGACCCCCTTTTTTCTGGGCCCCCACTTGATGATGAAGCACCGTGAACTTTCCAGACAGCAGCTGAAGTGAGTTGTACACTAGTTTTGAAAATTTCGCCAAGATTCGTCAAGCCGAACCAAAGTTGTTAGCAAAACAAAAATGCTATCATATGAAAACTGCAACTACCTACTGGCAACCGCCAGTAGGAAATGTATGTATATATTAATGTTTAGAATATGAGTGTTGTGTGTTGTTAGGGCGTTTTCAATCATTGAATGTGGGAACCAATAAACTGCAACTACGGTAAATAAACAACTATTTACACTTGCGAGCCCTCTTCAGCTAAAAAAACCCTGCTCCATAGCTAAGCTTCTCTACTGCTTATGGCCCATTGTCATCTCCTGCTTTCAGTATTGGAGAACTGTTGTATCTTGCATGCAAGTGGCCCCAGCAGTACATTCACATTGTACTGTTACACTTTCCCTATCTATTAATCTCTTTGCTTCACTTTGCGAACATTGACCCCCCAAGACTACTTTTGGGTAATGGTAAAATAATTGCAATTTTTGTTCTGGCTGTATTTGTTTTTTTAATGCTTTGTATCCATGTCCTAAGTGTAAGAGTTCAGCGGCCCCCCCTCCTGGATGCCTCAAAATGAAACTATTCGAGAATAGCGTTTTAGGAATTGCTGCTTCTCTTTGTTTCTAGACACATGGATCCACTCCTGTGATTTCTGCCCAGGAGCTGGTGCCAATCCCCTTTACCAGGATCGTGCTAGTGATTGTTCATAGTCTCCTTCCTTATTATGATTTTAAACCTTTATGCGTATGAGCTGCATAGTCTCCCCTACTTTTTCCCCAGCTCCCAGCAGATTTAACCTCTTCACTGCTTTTGAAGTATTAATTCTTTGAGATTTAAGATTCTCGCAAATTCCAGCGGTAGTTAAAATAACTTTATGCATCCTTTGATTTCCCCTTTGCCTCTATCCATTGAAGGGGTGACCTTCTCTCCCATTCAGAGCCCCTAAATACTTTGCTGCTGAAGGTCTAGAGGAGGTGCACAGAGGGGAAATTGGAGCCCTATTTACTCTCCTCCTGCTGCAGCCTCCATTACCCTTGCAACCAGGGCATTGCCAGGGCTACCTACGGGCAAACCAGGGGTAGCAACTGCCACTTGAGGCTTCTCTTAATTTATATCCATATCAGGATTTCATGATGGTCACATAATAAATATCCTTCTGCTGTGTAACTTATTTGACCCCAATTAAGATTTGGCATTCAGTGTAATTGCCTCCTGCTCCATCAGATTGGCCGAGGCTGCACATGAGTGCTGGTGATTCAGCAGCAAAAGGGCCTACTCTTGGGAAAGCTGTTGTCGAGTATCCTTTTAATTTCTCCACAATATGTCTCCAGCACTTCATGGTGATGATGGAAAAAATAAAACCAGCATTGGTGAATGCATTAGGTTTCGCCTTGTGATTAATAATAAAAAAATGTTAGTTGTAAATTTTAGCTTGGTGAGCAGTTGTGCAATATAAGTTATAGAAACTTCGTAAATGTGTTATGACTTGTTTATTGAGAAACGCAATATGTGCAGTAACGATGTTAAAAAGCACACTAGGAAGTACAGGAAACAGTATGCTGTAGCCAGTAGAAACAGAGGAAAAGTAAGCGGCAAGAACAGGAACCAATCAAAAGCAAGGGGGCCGGAAGTAAGCCCATTTTAAGTTTTATATTGAATACAATAGATTTCATAAGCACAGTGCAAGCGCTGTGCAGGCGAAACTTAAAAACCGAGGAGAGGAAGGAGAAAGCAGTAGAAAACGAGGCAAAAGCAGGAGAAGGCACTCAGAACAAGATGCTGAAAGATTTTCAATCACCAACCTCCATCTACTTATGTGCAAGAAAAACAAAGCTACTGCACATAATGAGTCGCCAAGATTTAGGTTGCTGAGAAACTGTGGCAAGTTTTATTATTTCAGCTAGTATCACCTAGAGTTAGGCGAGTCAACAAATTAACAGGGTGAGCCAAGCCAGAGCAGAACCATAAGTTTGGCTTGACTCTTAGAGCCCATACATGAGCGGAGCTGTGAATATTTTTGCCTTACAACAAACATCACGTAAACTATGATAAAGTCTCTTCAAAATTTAAAATAGTGTCTTTGTTTAACAAGTGAAAGCTTTGACATTAATTGGTCACATTATAGCACTGCCCTGAAAAGTACTTATTAAAAGTTATAGTTTTTGAACATGAATTTAGTAGCATTTCTTCCCCGCCCTGCCCTAGCAACAGTGGCATTAGTGAACTAAAAGGCAAGGTAGTTGTCCTGTGACCTTGTTTGTGGCCCAGATTATTCTATATAGAGAACCATTATAGTGTAGTTACCAAACACAGTAGGTTTTGGTACAGCTGGTATTCAGTTCAATTTCAATGCATTTATTTACCATGCATTGTTAGTTAAAACAGTCACGTGACATAAAACAAACGGATTAAAACTAAGCATGGGCGGATTTTGCGGATTGGCAATCCGCGAACTTGCGTATTTACGGATTCGCAATCCGCGAAGATCCGCGAACTCTAGCGGATTTGCGGATTTTTCCGTTTTTTGTGTTGGCGCGTGTTCGCGCCGATTTTGGGACAAGTTCGCAATTGCGAACTTACTTTTCGGCTTGCAACGGCCGCGACTGTTGTTTCTACGTCTGGTTTATCATCACAGGTTCACAGCACCCTCTGTTTCACCACTGCCACCCTCTGGGACACCCATGCCACCCTCTAGTACATCCTCACAGGCACCTATTAGGTTTATTTATTACTGTAGATTATGGTGGTTGAAAAAAGCTAGCACACCTGCCCTTCTTCAACTGCCATCAATTAATTTGTGTTTCATTAATGTGTCGGTAATTTTGAAAGTTCCAGTCTGGCTGGCACCTGCTTCCTTCCTTATCTGTAATTTGCTTTTTGTTGCAGTGAAATTTTTTTTTTACAGGACCTTTATGGTGCTATTCTATGAGCCTGCTGTTTGGGTCATAGCAGGGTCATAGAATTGTTGCAAACTCTGGAGGGGCCCATCAGGAAGCACTACCTTGAATGTTACTAATGTTAAGTTTGAACTTTTGCACCTGCTCATTGCTTTCATTTTAGCTAAAATCGGTTTTTTTTGCAATTTCGCGCGTTATTTGGGGCGCGAATCCGTGCGAGATCGATTTCGGAAGCCGCGAATACGTGCGAATACAAAATTGTTTTTGTTGCGACGTGTATGTTCGCGTGATCTTGCGCGTGTTCGCGAGGCGCTTCTAGCTATTCGTTTGCCAAGTTACCCTATCGGTCGTACACGGGCGCGGCCATCTTGTTGGCGTGACGTAATTCCGTTTCCGCCCGCTATGTGTAATCTCGCAAAGTGTGCTGCTCGCGAGTACAATTTCGCGCGTACTCGCAAGGAAAATCTCGCGCGAACTTACCCACGCGGTCGTGAACGGGCGCGGCCATCTTGTTTCTCATTCATTGCTATGGTTCTGGGCATGCTTTCTGTATCCTCTCTCAATCTCTGCCATCCTTTGCTTGTTTGAAGTTTTTTTGATCTAATTTTACTTATTATCTAACCCTCTATTTTTCTAGCTCTATATTTTTGTGTTTTCTGCAGCTTTTATTTACTTTTAAACTACTTTTTTAAACTCTTTTCTTTTCTTCTTCACTATTCTATTTCTTCTTTATCATTTAAGTTTATTTCTGCCCAGACCATGGTAAAGGGAGCCGGGAAGCACCCTGAGAAGGGGAAGGGTCCCGCACCCCGTGCCCGGCTCCCGTGCGGGCGTTTAAGGGGGGAGCAAGTGGTCCCGAGGGAGATCTTCAGCGCGGAGGAAGTGGCGGCACTGATCTTCCATGTCCAGCGCCGCCTCCCCAAGACGATCCTGGGAGGCGGCAAGATCGCGACCGGCTATGGCATCCGGGAGCGCCGCCAGCGGTGGGAGAAGGTGTGCCGGGCCATGTACAAGATCTCTGGGGTCCGGCGCACATATAACCAGGCCACCCACCGCTGGACCGATGTCATGGACCGGGAGCGGGACTTGCTGGACGCGCTCGGCGTAGAGGTCCCCGGGCTTGGTGAGTAGTAGTAGTAGTACATTTACTACTCTGTTTTATCCTGCTCTGTTATTTGCAAATCTTTGTTCTTTACCAAGAGCAATAATGCTGCCGATTACATTGAGGTAAATTATATTTCAAAATCTTCTATGCATTTCATTTTCAGGTGCACTGCTCTCCTTCTCAGTAGCCTTGCTTGCTACTATGCTTCTTTGTTTTGTATGTTGTGTTCAGAAGCATTTCATTGGCCTGAGAAATTATGTATCAGTGTACTGTAAAGAAAAGAACTGCGTAATGCTAGACAGTAAGGGTCATATTTTCAATTACCGGCGCATCCCTGCAAAGTAGCAGGGATGCGGCAGTAATTGTGTGCCATGCCACCACCACCCATTGGCCCAAAACG
Organism: Lissotriton helveticus; assembly: GCF_964261635.1. NCBI lineage: Eukaryota > Metazoa > Chordata > Amphibia > Caudata > Salamandridae > Lissotriton > Lissotriton helveticus. Next base: position 1,380,185,641 of record NC_136059.1, read on the forward strand.
TCACAGAAGCCTTACGCATCTGTGCCGTAAAGGCAGCGCATTGCTGGAGTTGCGTGCCAACGATGGCGCAGCTCCAGCAATGCTCTGGGGTACCCTATCTCCCCAATGCTGCATCAAGCCGTACGTCGGCTTCAAGCGCGCAGGGTTTGAGTCATGCATCATTGTCCTAAAAATGACTGATTGACATCTTGTAGATTTCCCTCAGCCACTTTTAGGATTCGTTCCTGCGCAGGTACGCCCTCCCTTGCGCCGGAACGCCCCCTGATGGCGCAGGGCTTTACAACGTGATGCATCGCCCATATGCCCATATGTGTTTTTTTTTTTAATATATACGCCGCACCAACACCATGGCGAGTCTTTTGTTCTGCCGCTGCGTCAGAAAAGGCACGCAACAATGGAGGAAAATCAGCCGCAACTTCCGCAAGGGACTTATAAATCAGCCCCAACAGACTGAAGTCCAGTGTCCTTCCTTTAGACAGTCACATGGCTATCAGAAGAAATAGTGGCGGTGGTGGCGGGTGGATTGATAGTTTGAGTATTCACTGATCTGCAAGCAGGATGGACTTTGTCTGTCACGTGTTGCGCACTACTGCCTGCAGTGCCAGGCCTAGGCAAACCTCTTTAGTAGTCTGTTTATTGAGTTACATAGGAACTTTCTAAGTCAACGTTCCGCAAATCAGGCAATACGAATAACGTAGTATACCACATGAGATAGATCCCGTGGAATAGTTGTCTATCTATTTGCTATTTTTCCAAAATATGTTGTTATTGTTCTTTTGAAATGTTTGATTTGGTTGAAAAATCTCATCCATGTTTTATGGTTTTTCTTTCTTTCATGTTGTACATCAGCTCCCCCCAAGGGCAAGAGGACACAGGAGGAGGGTGCTGAGGATGCAGGCCAGGATCGGGCAGGCGAGGGCTCCTTTGCTGGCCCCAGTAAGTTTACATTTTACTAAACAGTACCTATTTTTTCCTAGCGTTCCTCATTCGATTTTTTCTAAATCGTCTTTGATCTTCTTGTAGACTGGATATAAATTCTTATCCTGCCTCGAATATGACTCCCTGTGGTATTACTAGACTATTCTTATTAGTCTGTCTGTGTAGCTAACTAAGATTGGACATTTGGCAATTCCATTGGACTCCCATTATATTCAGCAATACCTCTATGCACTGTCTCCTTACTGACTAGATAGTGTGGCAGAGTCATTCAGCTCCCGAAGTCACCGATTATAGATCCCCAATGATCTCTAGATTATCGTACGCAGGACAAGAGAGTAGTACGGAGTCACAGCACAGTCAAGAAGTGTCAGAGGCACTCATGCTTGCAAAAATTCCAAAACCTTTAGCTCATCCACTCTAGTCTAGAGGAACAAAAACCACAGAGTCTATTTAAGTGTAAAAGCTTTATTAAAAGTAAACACATTTATTAAAATCTACTTTGTCATAAAACTATTTAACTGTAAACGGAAAAGTGGTTAGTGCTGACGATTAATTGGACACATTTCTTGTGGTCGAGCCGAACTCTCACCTACTTTGAACTTGATCCTGGTCGTGTTCTTAGGACTCAGGAGTCAAGCTTCTGTCTGTTAGGAGAAAAAGTGGTGCGTGTTAAAAATCAAAAGCAAGCATTCATCAGTTGTGCATAAAAGTGCAGCAAGACAACAGCCTTCCCTGGAAAATGGGACATTTTTACTATGGAGTAGACAGTCACAAATTATTACATTGTATTCTGTTTTTTTAACATTTCTCCTAGACCAAATATTATATAGTAGTGAGTGGTGTATTCTAACTTTCTTAAATGTACTTTGTAGGTGTAACATCTGGTGACGGGGCCAGCGCGGAGGTGGCTGTGTTGGACTTGGACTCGGAGGCCTCTGGGGAGGATGCGGCGTTAGAAGAGCTGGTGGCCGTTCCTGTGGGGGATCAAACGGTGGTGGCGGAAACAGGTAAGCTATATATTCCTTACTTATTGAGATTGAAGACTGCATAGTGTGCTTTCTGCACGGGTGTATTACAATTACAAATCAACCAGGTAGTAGCCTCCTCGAAATGTACTTCGACTTAGCTGTGAAGTTTTTGGTGAGAAGAATCCCAATAAGTTCTTAGACGAACGTGATGGATGGGATGAACGAAAAGCGAAAGAAGGGTGTAAGTAAGTGGGACGCGAACTTGTATGATGGCTGGCAAAGAAGAACGATATGTGTTTGCTTGGACCCAGAGGTGGCTGGGAAGGAAAGAATATGGTATGGTGCATGGCTGGGTCAATGATGAAGCAAGGATGGGTGGAAGGACAGCAGCCTGGGTGGGTGAAACAGAAACTGTATGTGTGCGTATACTTTGAATGAATGGATGCCTGGAGCATGGTATTCTCTGACTCTTACATAGCAAATGTGTATCTAGAGAGAGTAGATGGTCGCCAGGTGAAGTAAGTGTTACCTTGAAGAGCATGTACCACCGCACCCGCACGTCCGTCCCAGTGCAGGGAAGGCAAGGAAAAGAAATTGTAAATGTGTCCAATACTACCATGAATAGTAGCAGTACTTTGTATTGCGTTTGCATTCACAGCATATATCTGGTTATTACGGTGGACACTCTGTACCTCTCTTAATAACTTTAGTTTACTTGTAGTACGTCATTCATGTGTGGGTGTATCACTGTGTTCACTCAATATTAAGCAAAGCACCTAAAGTCATCTCATCTGTCATTAAATACGTCCCATGTGAAGTGATAGATAATCAAATTAGTTAGCTTCTTCAGTTTCCTTTTCTAGTACTCATTTGCACTGTAGGGTGAAAGGTAAATTAATTAAGCAGTAGCCCTTGTAACAGAGTATTCTCAGTGCCACCCGTAATAGAAAAGTAATAGCTTCACCACCTGCATGTACTGGACCGGTACAGTAACGCAAGTCTGTCTCCATCATCATGGTGTGCAACTTTTTTTCTCGGGTGCAACTTCACTGTGCTGTGTCCATGTCATTCTGCCGGCTTGCATAAGATAACGTACCCATTTCCCTAAACAAGAGAGAAGAAGAAGAATAAGACTGGTGTACTGTCATAGTCGACTGTAATGGAAGTCCATAGTGGTCGTAGAATTAGTTCATTAAACTACCACTACTGTTAGAGCAAGGATGCAGAAGTGGGAGGTTACATAGATACTGTCCTCAATAGTTATGTACTGTGCTTTCAATTTGCTACTTGTACTCTGTGACCCAACTTTCGGCTCAATCACTTTGTGTTATTAATAAGGAGCATTGGTTACAGACTATGTCTTTCTTTCTTCATATAGTTGCTCCTTCCAAATCAACAACAAGGAGGGAGCAGGCTAGATTGGCCCGGCAACGGAGGCTGGAGGCCACAGTCGCCGAGTATCGGCGGCTGGTGGCCCTGGAGGAGGAGGAGGACACGCAGTCGAGCGGGGCAACATCTTCGACTGTGACCACTGCATCCTCCTCCGTGACTAAACCAGCGGGACCGAGCCGGGCTAAGAAAGCCGACCGCCACCGCCAAGCACCCGAAATACCAGCTGCCCCCCACAGGAGCTGCAAGGAACGCCAACGCCGCCTACGAGTCCGCATGTCCAACCTGGAGCAGGAGGTCCTGAGGTATAAGACCTTGGTTAAGGGCCTCCGCTCCGAGCTTGCCACCCTCCGCAAGGAGTATGATGCCCATGCCGCATCATGCACCAGCACCAGCACCCTCCAGTAGTGGAGTGTCCCTTTCCCTTTTTTTATAGACTTTTGGGGGGTGGGATTTGGGAGTTGGGATCGTTTTGGGACGTTTCAGAGACAATCGTTGGGGTTAGGGTGGGTGAGGGAGATTATTTTGTTAGGGATAAATAAATATATTTTTCAACTACTTTATCTGACCATACCTGTTTTTTACTGCTTTTCAGTCTGGTGGGTGGGGGGCGGGGTTGTAACAGTAACTTTGTTTTCCTGAACAGTCGTAGGACTTTAGTAGTACAACCGTCAATCTCTTGTCTACTCCGAAATAATACTCCATTATACTACCTCCCACCAAACGCTTATCTTACCTGTAATTTGTGTTAGAAATTAGGGCTAGGCCCAGGGCTGGCTCCAGGTGAAATGGGGATTAACGTTGTCATTCCTGGGCGGGTGACATTTCCTCATTGCGGTGTTACTAGTGGTGTGACACAGTGGCAGTTGCATGCCTATGGAAAAAAAGAAAACGAAACCTTGTTTGTACTCCTTACTGTAGCATTACAACGGTTACGATACGATCGAGAAAATAGCAGGTGACAGTACACTAGAACAGTGCCATAATGTAGCCTAACAAATGGTAAAGTATTGCAAGTATAACTAGTACTTGCGTTGAATTTATTTGACATTGGCTACTACTACTAGAAGATATAGTACTGAAGCTGAGTAAGTCTAGAAGATATCCTCGTATTCCTTCACCAGCCTGTTGCTGCTATCACCTTATCCTCCCCAGCAAGTGTGTGGAATTATTGATGTCATTTTAGTCAGACATCAAGCAAAACAACACAGCCCGGGGGAAGAGGGTTAGGGTTTGTAAAATGGATGGGAATGGGGGTTTCTTTTTGGGTAGGTTTTGTTGAGAGAAGAAAAAAAAAGCAGAGCATGGACAAACAATAATTGAAGATACAGAGTTTACAGACAATCTTTGGTTACAAAGTAAAGGTAAGCACATGCAGTCACACTCATAGAATAAAAGACAACAATGGATACTGTATCTGTATTGCGTATGTTGTTGGAGTTGTCCTGTTGAAATTGGTAAGTAAGTTGCATGCAGCAAACAATTCCTCTTATTGGCGGCACTCCTCCATTCCAGCTGACGCTTCGTCCATCAATGTGGTGGTGACCACTGACAGAAGAGACACCCTGTCCACTGCCTGCCTGGCGGATGTTGACTGAAACCCGGCCTGTAATTATTGAACGGAAAACAGGAAGTGCTATTACAATACCACTGATAAATAAATAAAAGGTATGTACTCTGTGTGGTTCAAAAAGTGACACTTTGATTTCCCTAATAGACAGTACAATATTTTTGAAATTGCGTGCTCTGTCTGAGTCACCTTTTTAAGGATCAATAAGTATGGCCAAAATATTATAGCGGATCTTTCCCCTCAAGGTGGGTGTACTACTGTGTTTTAGAACAAAATTTGACCTTCCCAGCAATGCTCCCACCAAGACCCTTACTAAAGCCAGTCGCAAAAATGTAGAAGAACCCAATCATATCTCCAAAAACGATGCCTAGCAGAAAAATGGTTACAAAACGTACTTTGAAAGTAACAGTAGACCCAAATACAGACCGTGGATTGTATTCAAACCACTTGCCTGCAAGCAAAAGTATCCATAGCCAGCATCGCTCCAACAGTGCTCTACAACAACAGAACCGCGTTGCAATAGAACCCCCCTAAACACATGCAATCCTGCTGCTAGGGCTAACCCTAACGAACCCTAACTTACAAAAAGTGCAAAAACTGGTGTTTCCTTATGGATTTTGTCCAACAAACTTCTAGCCGGTATTAGACCTTCCCAGGAATGCCCCAGGCAAGACCCGCCAACCCACCCGCAAAAAAACACGCGACACAACACCACCAAACAGCGAAAAAGCTAAATCTCATACTTACAATGTCTCTCGGCCTTCGGTCCAAACGCGGCGCTGTGCAGCTAGGTCGTCATCATCATCAATCATCATAACTCCTGTTTTCCACCACGGATTTCCTGAAAAGCAAATGCAATCAAGATTAGACTGTCGCAGCAGTGCTTCGACAGAGACCCCGGCCGCAACCCACCCACGAACAGCAGGAAGCCCCCCAAAACGCTACATTGAGCAAGATGTCTGAAGAAATGGCAAAAAAAAGGCTGTTCCTTATGGATTTTGTCCAAAACACTTGTATCCGGTATTAGACCTTCCCAGGAATGCCCCAGGCAAGACCCGCCGGCGCCAACCCACCCGCAAAAAAACACCCGACAACACCCCCAAACAGCGAAAAAGCTAAATCTCATACTTACAATATCTCTCGGCCTTCGGTCCAAAGTAACGCGCTGTGCAGCTAGGTCATCATCAATCATCATAACTCCTGTTTTCCACCACGGATTTCCTGAAAAGCAAATGCAATCAAGATTAGACTGTCGCAGCAGTGCTTCGACAGAGACCCCGGCCGCAACCCACCCACGAACAGCAGGAAGCCCCCCAAAACGCTACATTGAGCAAGATGTCTGAAGAAATGGCAAAAAAAAGGCTGTTCCTTATGGATTTTGTCCAAAACACTTGTATCCGGTATTAGACCTTCCCAGGAATGGCCCAGGCAAGACCCGCCGGCGCCAACCCACCCGCAAAAAAACACCCGACAACACCCCCAAACAGCGAAAAAGCTAAATCTCATACTTACAATATCTCTCGGCCTTCGGTCCAAAGTAACGCGCTGTGCAGCTAGGTCATCATCAATCATCATAACTCCTGTTTTCCACCACGGATTTCCTGAAAAGCAAATGCAATCAAGATTAGACTGTCGCAGCAGTGCTTCGACAGAGACCCCGGCCGCAACCCACCCACGAACAGCAGGAAGCCCCCCAAAACGCTACATTGAGCAAGATGTCTGAAGAAATGGCAAAAAAAAGGCTGTTCCTTATGGATTTTGTCCAAAACACTTGTATCCGGTATTAGACCTTCCCAGGAATGCCCCAGGCAAGACCCGCCGGCGCCAACCCACCCGCAAAAAAACACCCGACAACACCCCCAAACAGCGAAAAAGCTAAATCTCATACTTACAATATCTCTCGGCCTTCGGTCCAAAGTAACGCGCTGTGCAGCTAGGTCATCATCAATCATCATAACTCCTGTTTTCCACCACGGATTTCCTGAAAATCAAATGCAATCAAGATTAGACTGTCGCAGCAGTGCTTCGACAGAGACCCCGGCCGCAACCCACCCACGAACAGCAGGAAGCCCCCCAAAACGCTACATTGAGCAAGATGTCTGAAGAAATGGCAAAAAAAAGGCTGTTCCTTATGGATTTTGTCCAAAACACTTGTATCCGGTATTAGACCTTCCCAGGAATGGCCCAGGCAAGACCCGCCGGCGCCAACCCACCCGCAAAAAAACACCCGACAACACCCCCAAACAGCGAAAAAGCTAAATCTCATACTTACAATATCTCTCGGCCTTCGGTCCAAAGTAACGCGCTGTGCAGCTAGGTCATCATCAATCATCATAACTCCTGTTTTCCACCACGGATTTCCTGAAAAGCAAATGCAATCAAGATTAGACTGTCGCAGCAGTGCTTCGACAGAGACCCCGGCCGCAACCCACCCACGAACAGCAGGAAGCCCCCCAAAACGCTACATTGAGCAAGATGTCTGAAGAAATGGCAAAAAAAAGGCTGTTCCTTATGGATTTTGTCCAAAACACTTGTATCCGGTATTAGACCTTCCCAGGAATGGCCCAGGCAAGACCCGCCGGCGCCAACCCACCCGCAAAAAAACACCCGACAACACCCCCAAACAGCGAAAAAGCTAAATCTCATACTTACAATATCTCTCGGCCTTCGTTCCAAATGCCGCGCTGTTCAGCTAGGTCATCATCATCAATCATCATAACTCCTGTTTTCCACCACGGATTTCCTGAAAAGCAAATGCAATCAAGATTAGACTGTCGCAGCAGTGCTTCGACAGACACCAAAAATTACACACAAACCCCCGGAACCCCGCCAAAGAGCACCTCAAAGGCAAGCAAGTCAGCAAAAACGGCAAGAAATTTCCACCTCATATTTGGTCCAAAACACTTTTGTCCATTATTAGAGCTTCACAGCAATGGGCCCAAAACCGTCAACTCACCCGCAAAGAAGTACAACACCCCCACAAGTGCTGAGTCTTTCTTCATTGTGCGTAATCCAGCACTCTGCTTGGAGGGAAATCGCAGTCTGGAGGAGGAGGATAGAGGAGCATGTTCTTCAGAACTTGTGAACCTGAGGAATGTAGACTGCGGCACCTTCAAATCAATAAGCAAACAAGTGAAGACAGTTCTGATGATGGTCTTGTTTTTGGGATTAGGTGATTAAAGTTTGAATTAAATTAACTGTGCAAAACAAAGAAAGAGAGACACAAAGCACACAGGAATAAAAGTGAATAAGGACGAAAAAGAAAGTTCTTGATTGTCTCATTTTCAGGGCTCGGTGTCAGGGAATAAGAACAAGATTTCGTCATCATACTCTGCGAATTCAGGCTGGATGAGGTCAGTGGCACCGAACAGAGAAAAAATCCCCTCATCTACGTTGCTGTCCTCATCGTCTTCATGTGGCGTGCTTTCTCGCACTTTGTAATCTGGTGGTATGAGGTGCTGATTCATCTTGATTGTCAGCCGCTCCACATTTTTGGGCGATAGGCGGCTCCGTTTGGCAGTTACAATGCCACCAGCAGCACTGAAAACACGTTCAGAAGACACACTTGCTAGTGGGCAAGACAAATAGTTTATAGCCAGGTTGTAGAGCTGTGGCCACAATTGTTTTTTGCCATGCCAATACTGCAATGGCTCCTCATTAAGAAAGACCACTGTTGAGTCATTCAGATAGTCCTGCACCATCGACTCAAGGTCATCAACTGTTCCTCCACTTTGCTTACTTTTTGCTGTGCCTGTGACATTTTTTCGAGAACCATACCCCATCAAACTTAGCCAATCCTCCTCCCCAGCCACTGTTAGTGTTGTCATTGTGTGTGGTGCAGATGATCCAGTTGCCGGTGTCTTTAACGGCTGAGAGGTCACTTGTGCCCCAGCCACAGGTGCAGAAGTGGATTCTTGTGACTGCGGATGGCCTGCTGATGCTGATGTACTGGCTTCTCCTTCAATAACCTGCCGTTCTTTTTCAAACCTCTTGGCTGACCAGGCTAACCAATGTTTGTACTTTTGAACATCTGCATCAGCGAAAGGAAAGAATGCGTTGTCTGCCAGCGCCTTTTTGTAGCGTGGATCCAGAATAGTAGCACAAATGTAATGCTGATCTGAGTTGATGTTTTTAAGACGTTCATCACCACGTAGGCGATGTAATAATTTCTCAGACAAAATGAAATGTTTTTTTTTTTTTTCATCTTTTTCAAACTCAGAAGAAACCGCCATCAGTTGGTGCTCCAGTATGCACAACAATGGGATAGCTTTTCCCAAATTACAGTCCTCCTGGCTGACTGCACGCGTGAAGAACTCAAAAGGACGAAGCATGTCTGTCAGGCTTTTAACTATGGCCCATTGCGCCTTACTCATCCGCAGGTCCTCCTTCTGAGATGTAGCCTCTGTCAAGAAATAGTGATCGAGTACCGTATACTGCTCATGCAGACGCTCAAGCATGTAGAAGGTTGAGTTCCAACGTGTTGCCACCTCCTGGATGAGTGCTTTCACTGGCATTCCACGTTGAAGTAGCAGTCTCCGCAGATGCTTCCGGGCCTTAAAAGAATGGCTGAAATGGTTGCACATTTTGCGGCAGGTGGCCATTACCTCGAACGCTGGACTCTCTTTATCACTCAAGAATTTTTGAACTACCAGGTTGATACAGTGCGCCAAACACGGCACTCTAACATGGTGACCCTGTAACATGGCCTTAACTACATTGGCGCCATTATCCGTGGAAACATAACCAATCTTGCGTTTTAGGGGGGATAGCATTGACAACACCTTTTTGTCAAACTCTTCCAAAAGGTTTTCTGCTGTGTGACTTTTCTCCAAGGCAAACATGGCTAGTGTTGCATGTTTCCGAGCAGCTTTGAAAACTTGGTCCGGGTCAACACCTGCGTTTAGCTTTGCTATAACACCTGAAAAAGAGACCCAGTGTGCAGTGATGCACATGTAATCATCGCCTGGGCCACTGGTCCACATGTCTGTTGTCAGATGTATTGTGTGAACAGCACTCTTCTGCAAAGCTGCCCCAATCGCCTGCAGCACATCTTCATGTAGTGCTGGAACCGCAACTCTGGCAAAATAGAACCGGCTCGGAACCTTCCATTTAGGGCAGAGCGTTGCAACTAATTCAAGAAAACCTACCGCTTCTACAAAAGAAAAAGGTAGAAGGTCCACAGCTAGCATTTTAGCCAGCTTAGTGTTATACAGACGCGTCAGTGGGTGGTTGCGTTCATATGGCACCTCTGAAGTAAGCATTGTTCTAATGTTGCCCTGGACCAAGCATTTACGGGCTGATAATGACTTCGTTGACCCAATTTTGCTCGCTGGTGAACTTTTGTGCGTTGGTGTCTCACTCGCTCCAACACTCTTAGTGTGCCTCACATTGGGTGTGCTGCTGAGAGGGGTACTGGGTGTAAGGGAAGTGTTTGACACGTCTTCTTCCTGCTCGTCAACATCAGATGAAACATCAACGTTTCCTTGATTTTGGCCTTTCTTGATCGCAGCTAGGTGCGCAAACCATTGGACAGCGTGCTTTCTGTCAAGATGACCACTCTGGCCGCCGGTACCATAGTTGCTACCTGGCTTACCACGACTAACTGCAAGCTTACAAAGGGTACAAATGGCAAACCTTGGATTTTTGGGACAAACAGTAAAGAAGTCCCAAACTGGGGACTTGAAGTGTCTGTGGGACCTGGAGGAGGCGGCGATACTGGTGGTGGTCATGAAGCTAATGCCAGATGAAGTGGAGGATCTGGATTGGCCAACTTTTGTACGTTTTCCACTTTCACCGCCACTAATTAAGGTCGAGGTTGACGCAGGTCTCTTCTTGCCAGAAAGAAATATGGAAGCGGGACGAGTTGGTGTACTACTTAACTCCAATGATTGTGGTGTTTCCACTGCCTCCTCATCGACAACATCATCATCATCATCATCATCACGCGCAGCAGCTCTTCGGGCTAGGGTCAAAATGTCTGTTTGCTGCATGCCCGCTGGGGCTGCAGTGACCTTTATGATGACTGGGTCGTCGTTGGCAGAGTCTTCATCAGCAGCAGTATCCGCCACTTCTTGTTGAGCCTCATCACACTCCATAAGTCTGAGACTTTGGACGAGCTTCCTTTTACGCTAAAGTACCTTTGTTGGATCATGGTGTGCCTCACTCTCAGACGGCTGTGGTGCTGGTTCCCAAGTTTGATCCGTATCATCAGAAGGAGGTGTGCTTGAAGAGGATGTAGACACCACCCTTGATCTCTTCCTTGCTAGGGTTGTGGAAGACAATGAAGGATCATCAGGAGGAGTGGCTTCCTCAAATGATACCTCGCCTTGATTGTCGATTTCCTGATGTGCCCCTACTTCGGGAGGAACAACTATTGTGGGCACTTGTTGTGACCCTCCATGCACCTCTGCATGCGCATCTCCTTGCGCTGCCTCTCCTTCCACATGTACTTGGGCTTGTACTTGCACATGTGATTGTTGTTGCCGCTGTGGTTGTTCAACACTCGTCAGATGAGCTACAACAACCTGTGTTGATTGAGGGACATTGCTGCTGCTTTCTTGCGATGAGCCAACATCACTGGTCGATGGTGATTGAAGAAGTATACTGGCTGCCTCTGCAGCACTCAAGGGCTTGGACTTAAGTTGGCGTGGTGGTGGTGGTGGCACTGAGCCCAATGGAGCGGGGGTGCTGCTGCCAGCTTGGTCCCCAGCAGATCCCGCTGCAGCTGCTGCAGGCATACTTTTTTTTTTACTCACAAAAAAAGGGGCGGGCGGCACACCAGTGTCCTTGGTAACTTGCTTCTTCTGCTCCTTACTGGCACCTTTCTTGCTAGAGGAGCTACGGGTTACTTTTTTTGGGGCCATCTTCTTCAGAGCAGGTCAGCAGGCAGCAGTTGCACGAGTTGCAGAGGGTTCTGTGTCCAGACGTGACGTCGCGTGACGTTATGCTGCACACACCGCTGCAGGACTTCTTCCTGGCACTGGTGGTTCTATTGAGTCTTCTTGTGCACCTAAAAGCAATGGAAGACAGAGGAACATCAGTTCAGTTATACACCCCAAAAAATCGACAAAACACAGAAAAATGAGCACAATCCCATGCCATCCATGATGTTTACATTGAAGACACCCCACAGAAAGACTAGGGACATGCAAGTATGCAACACTCACTACCCCTGGGCATAAGGGATGAAAAGTAGGCAAGATAAGTGCAGGCCTCAGACACTGCCTCTCCTCAAAATGGCCCCCTTACACCCCAAGCACATGTTGCCTGTACCAGCCAGCACTCAAGATGGCCACCACCACCACCCACATGGCCAGTCCACATCAACAGTACACCCCCAAAAAACAGAAAAACTGCCAGAAATCACCACAATCCAATGCCATCCATGATGTTTACATCAAAGAGAGTGAGACAACACCACAGGCACACTCAGTCCATGCACCACCACCACCCCTGGGCAAGCAAAAGGCCACACCAGCAGCCCCCCAAAAACGACAAACAATAAAATAAGCACAATCCCAGCCCATCCATGGCCTCAATTATGTTTAAATTCAAGAAGACACCCCACAGAAAGACTAGGCCCATGCAACACTCACCACCCCTGGGCAAAGGGCCACACCAGCAGGCCCAAAAAAACGACAAAAAACAATAAAATCTGCACAATCCCAGCCCATCCATGGCCTCAATGGTGTTTAAATTCAAGAACACACCCCACAGAAAGACTAGGCCCATGCAACACTCACCACCCCTGGGCAAAGGGCCACACCAGCAGGCCCAAAAAAACGACAAAACAATAAAATCTGCACAATCCCAGTCCATCCATGGCCTCAATGGTGTTTAAATTCAAGAAGACACCCCTCAGAAACACTAGGCCCATGCAACACTCACTACCCCTGGGCATAAGGGATGAAAAGTAGGCAAAATAAGTGCAGGCCTCAGACACTGCCTCTCCTCAAAATGGCCCCCTTACACCCCAAGCACATGTTGCCTGTACCAGCCAGCACTCAAGATGGCCACCACCACCACCCACATGGCCAGTCCACATCAACAGTACACCCCCAAAAAACAGAAAAACAGCCAGAAATCACCACAATCCAATGCCATCCATGATGTTTACATCAAAGAGAGTGAGACAACACCACAGGCACACTCAGTCCATGCACCACCACCACCCCTGGGCAAGCAAAAGGCCACACCAGCAGCCCCCCAAAAACGACAAAAAACAATAAAATAAGCACAACCCAGCCCATCCATGGCCTCAATTATGTTTAAATTCAAGAAGACACCCCACAGAAAGACTAGGCCCATGCAACACTCACCACCCCTGGGCAAAGGGCCACACCAGCAGGCCCAAAAAAACGACAAAAAACAATAAAATCTGCACAATCCCAGCCCATCCATGGCCTCAATGGTGTTTAAATTCAAGAAGACACCCCACAGAAAGACTAGGCCCATGCAACACTCACCACCCCTGGGCAAAGGGCCACACCAGCAGGCCCAAAAAAACGACAAAAAACAATAAAATCTGCACAATCCCAGTCCATCCATGGCCTCAATGGTGTTTAAATTCAAGAAGACACCCCTCAGAAACACTAGGCCCATGCAACACTCACTACCCCTGGGCATAAGGGATGAAAAGTAGGCAAAATAAGTGCAGGCCTCAGACACTGCCTCTCCTCAAAATGGCCCCCTTACACCCCAAGCACATGTTGCCTGTACCAGCCAGCACTCAAGATGGCCACCACCACCACCCACATGGCCAGTCCACATCAACAGTACACCCCCAAAAAACAGAAAAACAGCCAGAAATCACCACAATCCAATGCCATCCATGATGTTTACATCAAAGAGAGTGAGACAACACCACAGGCACACTCAGTCCATGCACCACCACCACCCCTGGGCAAGCAAAAGGCCACACCAGCAGCCCCCCAAAAACGACAAAAAACAATAAAATAAGCACAATCCCAGCCCATCCATGGCCTCAATTATGTTTAAATTCAAGAAGACACCCCACAGAAAGACTAGGCCCATGCAACACTCACCACCCCTGGGCAAAGGGCCACACCAGCAGGCCCAAAAAAACGACAAAAACCAATAAAATCTGCACAATCCCAGCCCATCCATGGCCTCAATGGTGTTTAAATTCAAGAAGACACCCCACAGAAAGACTAGGCCCATGCAACACTCACCACCCCTGGGCAAAGGGCCACACCAGCAGGCCCAAAAAAACGACAAAAAACAATAAAATCTGCACAATCCCAGCCCATCCATGGCCTCAATGGTGTTTAAATTCAAGAAGACACCCCTCAGAAACACTAGGCCCATGCAACACTCACTACCCCTGGGCATAAGGGATGAAAAGTAGGCAAAATAAGTGCAGGCCTCAGACACTGCCTCTCCTCAAAATGGCCCCCTTACACCCCAAGCACATGTTGCCTGTACCAGCCAGCACTCAAGATGGCCACCACCACCACCCACATGGCCAGACCACATCAACAGTACACCCCCAAAAAACAGAAAAACAGCCAGAAATCACCACAATCCAATGCCATCCATGATGTTTACATCAAAGAGAGTGAGACAACACCACAGGCACACTCAGTCCATGCACCACCACCACCCCTGGGCAAGCAAAAGGCCACACCAGCAGCCCCCCAAAAACGACAAAAAACAATAAAATAAGCACAATCCCAGCCCATCCATGGCCTCAATTATGTTTAAATTCAAGAAGACACCCCACAGAAAGACTAGGCCCATGCAACACTCACCACCCCTGGGCAAAGGGCCACACCAGCAGGCCCAAAAAAACGACAAAAAACAATAAAATCTGCACAATCCCAGCCCATCCATGGCCTCAATGGTGTTTAAATTCAACAAAACAGTTGTATCATGCACCCATAACCAACCCTGATCCTACTGGATACTGTGGCTACCCACAATATAATTTATTTAATTTTCTGAAAAAGTTCCAAAATTGTACTCGCAGCAACTGTAATGCCCCAAACAAACTTACTTGTGAAAGTTGATTTCTAATCCAAAAGTGATCCAAAGACAGTCAAAAAGGCCTCAAATCCAAATATCCAGCAGCACCCACAAAAAGTAATCCTTCCAGCTCCAGATCCAAATGAAAGTGACCAGGAGATGGACAAAGCACTGGGAGGAGCCTGCTGGACAGGAACAGGAAGTTGGAGACTGTGGGGCACTTCCTTCCCCCCCCCCCCCCAAAATGGACTCCTTGCAAAAAAAAAAGGCCATGCAAATGTCAACCTGAGGAGTGATTCTGATAAAAATCATAATTTTCTGAAGGTTTATCCTGTTTGCTGGTGATTTTCTTGTGCGAAATTGCAAAATCTCTATTTCGCAAGTGCGAGATTGTTCCTTTCCGCCGCAACTACGTGTTCGCAATTGCGAACTCTCGCGAGGTGTGCTGTGCAAGGTGGCAAGCCGCGAGTACGTATTCGCGGGCGACAAACTCCCGCGGGAACACGCAGCAAGATCTAAAATGGCGCGTCACTCGCAAAGAAAAACAACTCGGCAAACGCTAAAATGACGGAAAGTGAATGCCGTGCACCACGCCGCGCGCCGCAACCAAGCAAAAAATCCGCCGCGAGCGGATTCACGGATTTTCGACAAATTCGCGAGCGTTCGCGGATTGCGGATTTGCCGAAAATCCGAAAAATCCGCGAGCGGAGCGGATTTTACGCCCATGCTTAATTAAAACAATGTGAACCGTGTGTGGTACAACAATGTATAAATGTAAACGCATTTAAGTACTCAGAGCTGAGACTCCAAGTCCAAGAATGAACTGCTATATAGGCCACAGATTGGAGGGGCGGGAACCCTACTGGGTGCCACCTGCACAAACTTCAGTGTATTCTCGACAGTGCCTGCATTCCTAAGGGGTCTTGTGGCTTCTACATGCCACAAGCAGCAAGGTGTTTCTCATGCAGTGCCTGCTTCGGGCTGGGAAGGGTGTGTAGTGCAGTGCAGAAGAAAGATCACTGTGCAGCTAAAGATGTTCTTATCTGTGCAAGCCGCAGATGAGACCATGCTTATCATGCTGGTCGGGGATAAAAGTATAAGGTAAGGAAGAGTAGGGCAAAAAGGGTTCAAACGGTAAAGTGATTTAGTAATGTGCAGAAATATAAAAAATTTAAAGTGCGTACAAACAGTGCAAAGTATTAAAGCAATTAAATATGTTTAAAAAAACTGGCTTATTCTTATGGCTCACCACACGCACCGACAATGTTTCTTCCTCTTTACGTTATGAAGTGCTTGCCGTGTTGTTAAAAATACAAACAAAGTACATACAAAATAAATTCTGTGCAAATGAGTAAAGGTCTTCAAAGCATGAATTAATCCTGCGTAGAAAATGCCTGTGCAGGCAGTGATGCTACCACCGGCAAAGAATCTGTTGTCATTGTTTGAACTATAATCTGGCATGGCAGATGAAAGCATAGAGCCTAAGCTGTCCTTGCATCACCTGCTGCAGCAACCAGGTCTGGTCAGTAGATCATCCAGTATCAGGTCGGGTTCGAGCAGGAACATACCCCTCAATCCGTTTTGGGAACATCAAATTTGACAAGTCCTACATTTTGCGAGCGCCCCATCCTGATCCAAGGAATAGGTATGCCGGTGACGAGAGCGTTAATGCCGACGATGTCGCGTTGTCCAAGCAATGAGTCTTTAAAGCCACGCTGAAAGACACTGCGATGGCTCCTCAGCTGGCCGGCTAAACATGAAAATAAGCACAGCTCTGTGCAGGATCAACATTATAAAATAACACAGACATTATAAAATAAGCGCAGTGCAAGGGCTTTGCAGGGTAAATATTAAAATAAGCACTGCGAAAGGACTGCTGGGTAAACATTATAAAATAAGCACAGCACAAGTACTGTGGAGGGAAAATCAGTACTGCAAGCACAGTGCGGTTTAAATGTAAAGAAATAGCCCCAAAATTGGCCGGCAATGATGCGTTGGCCAGGCAACACTTCTGCTTGTGCCCCAGAGGATGGAGTGCACGCAATGACACACACCAAAGTGGGTCCCTGCTTCTGCTCCTTGGCCACTAGGTAGTGCGTGCTTCGTCCGGAGCATGAAGAAGGAATAAAAGGAACCCTCCGAGGATCTCCACGAAGCTAGTAACAGCGGGCTGAGTCCACAGCACTTGGCAGATTGCAACTTTAAAGCAAGGGTGTAGCTCTTGTAGTGACTACAGGGGTGCTGACATGCTTGAAAGAATGTCCAGCAAAGCGGATTGAAACAGTGCTTGGGCCATGGGAGAATGATGAGAGAAGCACATGAGGAAGTACCAGAAACGGTATGTTTTAGTCAACAGAAACAGGGGAAACGTGGCTAGCACACGAACCAATCAAATGCAAGAGGTTGGGATGTAAGATCCTTTTAAGATTTATATTGAGTACAATATACTTCACAAGCGCTTTGCTGGTGAAACCTAAAAACACTGCTGCTAAAGGCTGGCACCCTCATCTGTTTTCCTGCATTAATGTATAGGCCAAGCGCCTATAATAGATTACATTTCAATAAACATCGAAATCTGGCATAAAGTCGCAAAGTTTTGTGTCCATCCCTGGGAAGAGAGCGATCACAATCCTTTGGTAGTTACGTTAGAAGCCCAATTGGTAGAAATAGGGCAAGCCCTGGATTTCCACCAGCAAGAGAATTTAGTAGTGGTTGATGTAGGTACAATAATCCAATCGCAGGATACGCTAGTGCATATTTACACCTGTATTATCCCTTTTTCGGAAAAGGCAAGCCTTCTCTCAGGTAACCGTGCCAGTGGAGAAGATATTATAGCGTTCGGAAAAGTCCACCAGGATTTGGTTACAATCCTGTCTGATTTTTTTTACAGTAGTAAACCCACTAAGAGTAACTGGTCCAGAGAAAAAAATCCTTGGTATAATCTGTCGTGTAGGGATGCAAAGAGAGCATTGCTGTTATGCCTCAAAGGGGGTGATAGCTTAAGCATACGGGAAAGTAGGCTTTTTTTTTTTTTTTTAAACTGTTTTACAAGCAAAATCCGAATGGGAAATGGAAAGATGGCAGGCAATTATGAATGCCTTTGGACCGTAAAGATACAAGAGGTTTTTGGAATTTAGTCCATACCGGAAGAATTGAGGGAAGGACTACCATTGAGCCTAATATTGGTGAGGATGCCTGGCTTCTTTATTTTAAGGATCTGTATTCAAGCTCACACAACGGTCCCAGTATGAGTGGGATTACGGTTCACTGCCAAATTTTAAACTTTTCTGGGGACACACCGCCCTGTACTTTAGCTGAGGTGTTTGCTCTCATTGCTAAGGTATTACCAAACAAAGCTCCTGGGTTAGATAGAATCCACGGGGATTTGTATAGAAAAGAACAGGTAGTGTGGGCTCCATACCTTCAATTATTATTTAATGCAATCCTCCAAGGTTTGCCGCCCCCCCACGTGGGCAGGGGAAGTGATTATCCCAATATATAAAAAGGGGTCCCCCATTGAACCCGTAAATTATAGGCAGATTAGCCTTATTGATGTGACCCAAAAAATCTTCTCCAGCGTATTATTAGGAAGACTCCAAGAATGGATGGAGGACCTTAATATTTTAACCCCCTTGCAAGTAGGCTTTAGAAGTAAAACATCAACCATAGATCAGTTATTCAGGCTTCAATTGATCTATTGGAAGCATATAGTTTTGGAGGGTGGGAGCCTGTACCTCACATTCGTGGATCTTAAATCAGCGTTCGATATGGTGGATCGTGATCAGTTGGGGAGCATTATGTTGGATATTGGGGCTCCACCCTACTTATGCCACCAGCTCAGACGCCTCCACGAGGGAACATTCGCGACAGTAAGGTTCGGCAGGAATGGGAATCCGACTGCACCTTTTCCCGTTGAAAAGGGTGTGAGGCAGGGCTATGTGCTTGCGCCAACTCTCTTCTCGCTCTTTCTTAACGGGTTAAATGAAGACCTTATTGCTGTTAAGGATATCGACTCTCCAAAACTAGCTAACCGCAAAATTCCAGTATTAATGTTTGCGGATGATACCCTGCTCCTCTCTAAATCATATTATGGGAATGCAGCGTTCATTAGAGGAATTTAGTCAGTTCTGCAAGAGGAGGAATCTGGTGGTTGACAACAAAAATACAAAATATATGGTCTTTAATGCCAGTTCTTTAAATTGTCCACATCCTAAAATGGACGATAGACCACTGGATAGGGTCCCCATCTTTGATTATTTAGGTCTTACCTTAAATGACAAAATGGGGTGGGGGCCGCAAATCAATAAAGCCAACCTATAGCTAATACAGGCTGGGGGAGGGGGGGGCTCTCATAAGAGCTGCGTCCTAAAAGTTATAAGCCTGCCAGTTGAAATAAACAAAGTCCAAGCAAGGGGAGCCACTTTATATGGGGCGGAATTGTCGGGGCATAGCGTAGCGAATGTCCTTAAAATAACAGAAAATGATTTCATCAGACAGATTCTAAGCCTGCCTAAAAACACACCCCTAGTACCACTAAGGATGGACTTGGATATCCTCCCCATCGCGGACCTAATCTCTTCGCGCCCACTGCTGTTTTGGCGAAGGCTGTTGAGTACGCCAGAGTTGGATCACTACAGGCAGGAATTAAAAGTAGTACTGTCTTCCTTTGGGGCTGGGAGAATCCCTTGGCTGTCCTTTATTAGGGACTCATTTCGAGCAATCGGGAGGGAGGGTTTATGGACTGCATCTGCGGAGACATGCTCAGCGATTTCCCAAAAATCTCTAGCTAGTGCTCTGAAGGTATACAAACTGACACGTATCTTACAGATTGGTAATCCTTCCAGTTTAACCTATGGGTTCCTGGATATTAAGAATCAATATAAATTTGAGCAGGTGTTAGATTCTATACAACCACTATTAGCAAAAAAGCTGTTTTTGCAATTTAGATATGGGACGGTCCCACTCTATGCCTTAACTAATAAGTGGGCGGGTGCTATTGGCCGCCCTTGCCCCGGGTGCCAAGTGGAGGAAGAAACTGTGATTCATGTGGTGTTCTTCTGCTTCGCCTATAAGAGGCCTAGATCGAAGTGGGTGATTCAACTTTGCAGGAACCTGTGTATTAGAAATTACATATAATTTTTCAGGATTCTAAAAACGGATACTAACCCGTTTTTTGCCGTTGCTATTTCTAAATTCTTATTTGCAATTGTTAGACGGGGACCTGGAGGGTCGGCCGAGCACAAGGGGAGAGGCCTCCAGTGAGGACCGTCTCCAGCGATCGCACAGACAGGTAACTTCCCCCCCCCCCCCCACAGATGGACACCACACGAAGATCAGATTAATACCTTTTATAGGCAGTTCTTGAAATGAGGCAGTATGATACAAAGAGATCAGGACACGGTGGTCCTCTCGGCTCTAGTCTCTAGTAGGAAAAAGGGGGTAGCGGGACAGTCTTGGTACCCGTAGGTACGGCGGTGGAACGGTGATAGCTCACAATCCTCGAGCTCGGTGTTCGGACGGGTCGGACCGCGGCAGCGCCAGCAGGTCCCGAAGAGGTCGTAGGTGGCAACGGGCCGCGGCAGCGCCAGCAGGTCCCAACGAGGATGAATGTTACAACGGGCCGCGGCAGCGCCAGCAGGTCCCACGAAGATGGAAGGTACAACGGGCCGCGGCAGCGCCAGCAGGTCCCACGAAGATGGAAGGTACAACGGGCCGCGGCAGCAGGTCCCACGAAGATGGAGGTTACAACGGGCCGCGGCAGCGCCAGCAGGTCCCACGAAGATGAAGGTTGCAGAAGGCCGCGGCAGCGCCAGCAGGCAGGACGATAGTTCACAAGGCAGGGCTGCGGCAGCGCCAGCAGTCCGTCAAGGATGAGTTTGTCGCGGGGTCTCTCGACTCCAGGATACAACTGCCTTCCTGTTCTGGGGCTGCCCCAGTTATAGGTCTGGCGCTCTTTGATGTCCGGACCCTCGCTCTTGGAGGTCGGGAGGTCCGGGATGAGGGAGTCCAGACACCCAGCAGGGGGGTGGAGCCGGCACCCGGGGAGGCCGGGGGTGATCGGCACCTGGCGGGAGAGAGCCATCGACACTTCTTACTCCCATTGACCTGCCAAGTGGTCCGTTCACCTCCTGGGTGGATGGTGGTGCCGGGATGTTGGGGCCCGGCCAGGCCCGGGGTTGGGGCCGAGCTGAGGCCACGCGGCCTCGTGGCGCAGTGTCCAAGATGGCGGTTGGCCCGGGCAAGGGTGCTGACGGTGGCCCAGGCCAGGGACACAGGGGATACCGGGGGTAGACGTCCCATGGGGGACGGGTTGCGGGTTGCTTCTGCGGGTAGCACCTGGAGGGCCGGTACCAGGGCCCTGCCATGCGGGGAGGGAGCGAGCCCTTCATGGGGCCTGTCCAACATGCGTCCCCCCCAGCTGAAGGCGGGGAGAGTCACCCATCCTCTTGGGGACTTTCCTCGTCGAGGCGGAAAAAGCGGGACAGGCCGTCCGCGTTGGCGTGGTCTTGACCAGGGCGATGCTCTACAGTGAAGTCCATCCCATGCAGGGAGATGGACCACCGCAATAGTTTGGGATTCTCCCCCCGCATTTGCATTAGCCATTGCAGGGGCCGATGATCTGTTTGTACCCGGAAGTGGGTTCCGAAGAGGTAAGGTCGGAGCTTCTTGAGGGCCCACACTACGGCGAAGGCCTCCCGCTCAATAGTGCTCCAGCGCTGGTCGCGGGGCAGTAGGCGTCTGCTGATGAAGGCCACTGGTTGGTCGACTCCCTCGGGGTTCAGTTGGGAGAGGACGGCCCCAGTACCATGGTCGGAGGCATCGGTCTGAACGATGAACTCGCGGCTGTAGTCGGGGGCCTGGAGCACAGGAGCGGTGCACATGGCGGCCTTCAGCTTCTCGAAGGCCGCTTGACAGTCGGAAGTCCAGTTGACTCTTTTTGGGTGGTTCTTCGACGTGAGTTCCGTGAGGGGCCCCACAATGCTGCCATAGTCCTTCACGAACCGCCGGTAGTATCCGGTGAGCCCCAGAAAGGCTCGGACCTCGGTTTGTGTTTCGGGGGGTTGCCAGGACTGAATGGCAGCTACCTTGAGTTGAAGGGGGGCCACCAGACCGCTCCCCACTTGGTGTCCGAGGTAGGTCACGGACCCCTGGCCGATTTGGCACTTGCTGGCCTTGATTGTTAGGCCGGCCTGTTGGAGGACCTGCAGGACCTCTCGGAGGTGGTGGAGGTGGTCTGTCCAGTGGCGGCTGTATACCGCGATGTCGTCCAGGTAGGCGGCGCTGAATTCTTCGAGGCCCGCCAATACCTGGTTCACCAGTCTTTGAAAAGTGGCTGGAGCGTTTTTCATGCCGAATGGCATCACTCTGAAATGGTAGTGCCCATCCGGGGTGGAGAAAGCGGAACGTTCTTGGGCCCGGGGGGTGAGGCCGATCTGCCAGTAGCCCGCTGTCAGGTCGAAGATGCTTAGGTAGCGGGCTGCCCCCATGCGGTCGACTAGTTCATCTGCTCGGGGGATAGGGTGAGCGTCGGTTCGGGTGACCGCGTTCAGACCCCGATAGTCGATGCAGAATCGGAGCTCAGGTGGGGTGCCCGGGGCCGCGGCCTTGGGGACCAGTACGACCGGGCTGGCCCAGGGACTGTCCGAAGGTTCGATGACTCCGAGGGCGAGCATCTTGGAGACTTCTTCTTGGATGCAGGTGCGTACCCGATCCGGTACTCGGTACGCCCGGTGTCGGACAGGAGGACTGTCCCCAGTGTCCACGTCGTGCAGGCACCAGGAGGTGACTCCGGGTGTGAGAGAAAACAGGTCTGCGAACGGCAGCAGGAGGGCCCGACAATCTTGACGCTGCTCCGGGGTCAGGGCCTCGGAGAGTCGGACCCCGTCCACCGAACCATTTCTTTCACGGGTCCTCAGTAGGTCAGGGAGGGGCTCGGAGTCTCCTTCTGCGCCACTGTCGGTAGCCATCAGCAGGCTGAGCTCTGAGCGCGCGAAGTGTGGTTTGAGTCTGTTGGCGTGGAGCACCCGGAGGGGGTTCCGGGGGGACTCCAGGTCGATGAGATAGGTGACGGGGCTCTTGCGCTCGATCACCTTGAAGGGCCCCGTCCATTTGTCCTGCAGGACACAGGGTTCGATGGGGGACATCACCCATACCTGCTGACCCGGTTCAAACTCGATGGAGGAGGCATGTTGATCGTACCATTTCTTCATGTCCTCTTGACTGGCCTCCAGATTGGCCTTGGCGATCTCCCTGAATCGCCGGGTCTGATTGCGGAGGGTCAGGAGGTACTTGTAGACGTCTGGAGGGGTTTTTAGGGGGGCCATTTCCCATTCTTCCTTCACTAGGCTGAGAGGCCCGCGAACGGGGTGTCCGTACAGGAGTTCGAAGGGGCTGAAGCCGAGGGACTTCTGGGGGACTTCTCGGTAGGCGAAGAGGAGGCACGGTAGTAGCACGTCCCACTGGCGGCGTAGGGGTTCTTCTAGCCCCAAGATCATCCCCTTGAGAGTGCGGTTGAACCGCTCGACCAGTCCGTTTCCCTGGGGGTGATAGGGCGTTGTGAATCGGTAAGTGACCCCGCACTGCTGCCAGAGGGATTTCATATACTTTGAAATAAAGTTCGTACCCCTGTCGCTGACGACTTCCCGGGGGAAGCCCACTCGAGAGAAGATCCCCATTAAGGCTCGACCCACTACTGGGGCTGTTATAGTACAAAGGGGGACCGCCTCAGGATAGCGGGTGGCGTGGTCCACCAGGACCAGGATGAAGCGATGCCCTTGTGCTGTTCGGGGGTCCAGGGGCCCCACAATGTCTATTCCCACCCTCTCGAACGGGGTGGTCACCACGGGGAATGGTTGTAGGGGTGCCTTGAGTTTGCGGCCGCTCTTCCCGCTGGCCTGGCAGGTCGGGCAGGACCGGCAGTGGTTGGAGATGTCATTTCTCATTTTGGGCCAAAAAAAGTGAGTCACCAGGCGGTGGTAGGTCTTGTCTTGCCCCAGGTGCCCAGCCAGGGGGACATCATGGGCCAAGTTCAACAGGAAGTCTCTGAAGTGGAGGGGCACCACCAGCACTCGACCGGCCCCTAGCTCTGCGATTCTCTGCTCGCTGTACAAGAGATCATTGTCCCAATAAACCCAGTGGGCCCCGGGGGTGTCGCCTTGGCCCTGGGCGAGCGCTTGCTGTCGCAGTCCCTCGAGGGAGGGACAGGTCTTTTGCTCCTGCCGGAATTGTTCTTGGGTGGGCCCCCCTTCTTGACGCCACTGAGCCAGGTCGGGAAGTTCGGGGGGCTGTGCGGACCCCTCTGTGGTGGGTTCCGGGTGGTCGGTATGGATGAAGTCTTCTTCTGGAGCGATCGAGGGCGGAGGTGCTGACCATTCCGGTTCTTCTGGTCTCGGGATGGTGCGGGTGGCCATGGACCGGGTGGTCACGCACGCCCAGTCCGGGAGACCCAACATCCCCAGATGCTCTCTTCTTTCAACAGCTGCCCACGGGGAGCTCTCGAGATCGTTCCCCAGGAGGCAGTCCACGGGGGCATCGTCGCGGACAGTTACTTTCAGCATGCCGGACACTCCTCCCCATTCGAAGGGGACGCAGGCCATCCGACACAGGCTCTCCGAGTTGTCTGCCGATCGGACGGGGCAAAGCACGTTTGGCAGGATTTGTTCTGGGGTCACCAGGTGACAACGGACGGCCGTCACACTGGCCCCGGTGTCACGCAGTGCCTCGGCCTTGCGCCCATTTATGCTCACCCATTGGCTGTACTTCCGAGTGTTGGCGGGCAGGGGAGTCCGCGGGACCATGTCTCTTCCTCCTAGGCAGGCCAGGGTCATGGCGGCGGGTTCCCACTCGAACAGCTCCGACTCGTATGCTTCAGAGTCTTCGGAGACCTGTTCTTCTCCTAGGGCGGCGGCCGCCACCTGGCGGGGCCCGGGAACCTGGTTCTTCGGGCAGGTCGGGTCACTGGCATAGTGGCCGACTCGCTGGCATCGATGACACGTAACGTTGGCTCGGAACCCCGGGCGCATCGGGGGGTGTCCCCGGCCTGCTGGGGGCGGGGTGGTGTTAGCGGGAGCGACTGGGGCAGCGTCTCTGCCCCGGCCCTGTCCTCCTCCTCCTCCCCGGGGACGGTGATGACCTTGGTTGGTTCTGTTCTGCTCGTTCGGCCCACTCCGGGCCACTCGGGTGCTCTCCCACCGATCCGCCTCGGTGGCGAGCTGCCGTGGTTCAGTCAATTTACTGTCGAGGAGGTGCTGCCTGAGCTCGACGAAACAGTTGTTGGAGAGGTGCTCCCACACAATGAGATTGAAGAGTTGTTCGTAAGTGGTTACGTTGTTACCCTTGATCCATCCCTCGAAGGCCCGGCTGAAATAGTTCACGTATTCCAACCAAGTTGTGCCTGGGATCCGGGTGCAGTTGCGGAACCTCTGGCGGTACATTTCGGGCGTAAGCCCATATCGACTGAGGAGAGTGGCCTTCATGTGGTCATAGGACGTCATTTGATGGTCCGGAAGCTGCAGCAGGGCATCACGGCCCTCATTGACGAATCTCCCCCATAACCCGGCTCCCCAGTCACTTCGAGCGACCCGGTGGGCAGTCATGGCGATCTCATAGGCCTTGAACCACTGCTGTATGTCGTCGTTTCGGTGGTATTCTCGGACCACATCCTTGGGGATGTGGACCTTCTGCTCGGTAGTACCCGGGGAGCGCGGTGACTCGGGCACCCCTAGGTTCTTGTTCAGTTTGCGTATTTCTATCTCTGCTAGTTTGCACTTGTGTTCGTACGCCAGTCTTTTTTCCTCGAGATCCCTCTGTCTCTGTTTTTCCTCTCGCTCTTCTCTGAGCCGTAAGTGTTCTAAGTTTATTTTTTGTTCCGCCAGTTTCAATTCTCCGTCTAATTTGAGCCGTGCCAAGTCTAACTCGTGTAGTCTATTTTTTTCCCGCTCCTGGATCTCTTCTCGGGAGGGGCCTGTTCTCCGTTCTTCCGTCAGGGTGGTGTTGACTTCCGGGGCTTCGGGGTCCCGGGGGGTGGCGGTATTCGTCTCTGTCCAGGCTTCTAGGGCGTTTTTGAAGTCTTCTTTCGTGCTTAGCCCGGTGGTAGCAATGCCTAAGTCCATGCAAAATTGTTTGAGCTCTCGGTGGTTGTATTCTCCCAGCTTTTCCATCTGGAACTTTTCTGCCGATCCGTTCTCTTTGGTCGTCATTGTGGTTTTAGTCGTAGGGTGAGTTACTGTCTGTACGGTACGCGTTGGTTCGGATCCCGCCGCTGGCCACCAATGTTAGACGGGGACCTGGAGGGTCGGCCGAGCACAAGGGGAGAGGCCTCCAGTGAGGACCGTCTCCAGCGATCGCACAGACAGGTAACTTCCCCCCCCCCCACCACAGATGGACACCACACGAAGATCAGATTAATACCTTTTATAGGCAGTTCTTGAAATGAGGCAGTATGATACAAGGAGATCAGGACACGGTGGTCCTCTCGGCTCTAGTCTCTAGTAGGAAAAAGGGGGTAGCGGGACAGTCTTGGTACCCGTAGGTACGGCGGTGGAACGGTGATAGCTCACAATCCTCGAGCTCGGTGTTCGGACGGGTCGGACCGCGGCAGCGCCAGCAGGTCCCGAAGAGGTCGTAGGTGGCAACGGGCCGCGGCAGCGCCAGCAGGTCCCAACGAGGATGAATGTTACAACGGGCCGCGGCAGCGCCAGCAGGTCCCACGAAGATGGAAGGTACAACGGGCCGCGGCAGCGCCAGCAGGTCCCACGAAGATGGAGGTTACAACGGGCCGCGGCAGCGCCAGCAGGTCCCACGAAGATGAAGGTTGCAGAAGGCCGCGGCAGCGCCAGCAGGCAGGACGATAGTTCACAAGGCAGGGCTGCGGCAGCGCCAGCAGTCCGTCAAGGATGAGTTTGTCGCGGGGTCTCTCGACTCCAGGATACAACTGCCTTCCTGTTCTGGGGCTGCCCCAGTTATAGGTCTGGCGCTCTTTGATGTCCGGACCCTCGCTCTTGGAGGTCGGGAGGTCCGGGATGAGGGAGTCCAGACACCCAGCAGGGGGGTGGAGCCGGCACCCGGGGAGGCCGGGGGTGATCGGCACCTGGCGGGAGAGAGCCATCGACACTTCTTACTCCCATTGACCTGCCAAGTGGTCCGTTCACCTCCTGGGTGGATGGTGGTGCCGGGATGTTGGGGCCCGGCCAGGCCCGGGGTTGGGGCCGAGCTGAGGCCACGCGGCCTCGTGGCGCAGTGTCCAAGATGGCGGTTGGCCCGGGCAAGGGTGCTGACGGTGGCCCAGGCCAGGGACACAGGGGATACCGGGGGTAGACGTCCCATGGGGGACGGGTTGCGGGTTGCTTCTGCGGGTAGCACCTGGAGGGCCGGTACCAGGGCCCTGCCATGCGGGGAGGGAGCGAGCCCTTCATGGGGCCTGTCCAACATGCGTCCCCCCCAGCTGAAGGCGGGGAGAGTCACCCATCCTCTTGGGGACTTTCCTCGTCGAGGCGGAAAAAGCGGGACAGGCCGTCCGCGTTGGCGTGGTCTTGACCAGGGCGATGCTCTACAGTGAAGTCCATCCCATGCAGGGAGATGGACCACCGCAATAGTTTGGGATTCTCCCCCCGCATTTGCATTAGCCATTGCAGGGGCCGATGATCTGTTTGTACCCGGAAGTGGGTTCCGAAGAGGTAAGGTCGGAGCTTCTTGAGGGCCCACACTACGGCGAAGGCCTCCCGCTCAATAGTGCTCCAGCGCTGGTCGCGGGGCAGTAGGCGTCTGCTGATGAAGGCCACTGGTTGGTCGACTCCCTCGGGGTTCAGTTGGGAGAGGACGGCCCCAGTACCATGGTCGGAGGCATCGGTCTGAACGATGAACTCGCGGCTGTAGTCGGGGGCCTGGAGCACAGGAGCGGTGCACATGGCGGCCTTCAGCTTCTCGAAGGCCGCTTGACAGTCGGAAGTCCAGTTGACTCTTTTTGGGTGGTTCTTCGACGTGAGTTCCGTGAGGGGCCCCACAATGCTGCCATAGTCCTTCACGAACCGCCGGTAGTATCCGGTGAGCCCCAGAAAGGCTCGGACCTCGGTTTGTGTTTCGGGGGGTTGCCAGGACTGAATGGCAGCTACCTTGAGTTGAAGGGGGGCCACCAGACCGCTCCCCACTTGGTGTCCGAGGTAGGTCACGGACCCCTGGCCGATTTGGCACTTGCTGGCCTTGATTGTTAGGCCGGCCTGTTGGAGGACCTGCAGGACCTCTCGGAGGTGGTGGAGGTGGTCTGTCCAGTGGCGGCTGTATACCGCGATGTCGTCCAGGTAGGCGGCGCTGAATTCTTCGAGGCCCGCCAATACCTGGTTCACCAGTCTTTGAAAAGTGGCTGGAGCGTTTTTCATGCCGAATGGCATCACTCTGAAATGGTAGTGCCCATCCGGGGTGGAGAAAGCGGAACGTTCTTGGGCCCGGGGGGTGAGGCCGATCTGCCAGTAGCCCGCTGTCAGGTCGAAGATGCTTAGGTAGCGGGCTGCCCCCATGCGGTCGACTAGTTCATCTGCTCGGGGGATAGGGTGAGCGTCGGTTCGGGTGACCGCGTTCAGACCCCGATAGTCGATGCAGAATCGGAGCTCAGGTGGGGTGCCCGGGGCCGCGGCCTTGGGGACCAGTACGACCGGGCTGGCCCAGGGACTGTCCGAAGGTTCGATGACTCCGAGGGCGAGCATCTTGGAGACTTCTTCTTGGATGCAGGTGCGTACCCGATCCGGTACTCGGTACGCCCGGTGTCGGACAGGAGGACTGTCCCCAGTGTCCACGTCGTGCAGGCACCAGGAGGTGACTCCGGGTGTGAGAGAAAACAGGTCTGCGAACGGCAGCAGGAGGGCCCGACAATCTTGACGCTGCTCCGGGGTCAGGGCCTCGGAGAGTCGGACCCCGTCCACCGAACCATTTCTTTCACGGGTCCTCAGTAGGTCAGGGAGGGGCTCGGAGTCTCCTTCTGCGCCACTGTCGGTAGCCATCAGCAGGCTGAGCTCTGAGCGCGCGAAGTGTGGTTTGAGTCTGTTGGCGTGGAGCACCCGGAGGGGGTTCCGGGGGGACTCCAGGTCGATGAGATAGGTGACGGGGCTCTTGCGCTCGATCACCTTGAAGGGCCCCGTCCATTTGTCCTGCAGGACACAGGGTTCGATGGGGGACATCACCCATACCTGCTGACCCGGTTCAAACTCGATGGAGGAGGCATGTTGATCGTACCATTTCTTCATGTCCTCTTGACTGGCCTCCAGATTGGCCTTGGCGATCTCCCTGAATCGCCGGGTCTGATTGCGGAGGGTCAGGAGGTACTTGTAGACGTCTGGAGGGGTTTTTAGGGGGGCCATTTCCCATTCTTCCTTCACTAGGCTGAGAGGCCCGCGAACGGGGTGTCCGTACAGGAGTTCGAAGGGGCTGAAGCCGAGGGACTTCTGGGGGACTTCTCGGTAGGCGAAGAGGAGGCACGGTAGTAGCACGTCCCACTGGCGGCGTAGGGGTTCTTCTAGCCCCAAGATCATCCCCTTGAGAGTGCGGTTGAACCGCTCGACCAGTCCGTTTCCCTGGGGGTGATAGGGCGTTGTGAATCGGTAAGTGACCCCGCACTGCTGCCAGAGGGATTTCATATACTTTGAAATAAAGTTCGTACCCCTGTCGCTGACGACTTCCCGGGGGAAGCCCACTCGAGAGAAGATCCCCATTAAGGCTCGACCCACTACTGGGGCTGTTATAGTACAAAGGGGGACCGCCTCAGGATAGCGGGTGGCGTGGTCCACCAGGACCAGGATGAAGCGATGCCCTTGTGCTGTTCGGGGGTCCAGGGGCCCCACAATGTCTATTCCCACCCTCTCGAACGGGGTGGTCACCACGGGGAATGGTTGTAGGGGTGCCTTGAGTTTGCGGCCGCTCTTCCCGCTGGCCTGGCAGGTCGGGCAGGACCGGCAGTGGTTGGAGATGTCATTTCTCATTTTGGGCCAAAAAAAGTGAGTCACCAGGCGGTGGTAGGTCTTGTCTTGCCCCAGGTGCCCAGCCAGGGGGACATCATGGGCCAAGTTCAACAGGAAGTCTCTGAAGTGGAGGGGCACCACCAGCACTCGACCGGCCCCTAGCTCTGCGATTCTCTGCTCGCTGTACAAGAGATCATTGTCCCAATAAACCCAGTGGGCCCCGGGGGTGTCGCCTTGGCCCTGGGCGAGCGCTTGCTGTCGCAGTCCCTCGAGGGAGGGACAGGTCTTTTGCTCCTGCCGGAATTGTTCTTGGGTGGGCCCCCCTTCTTGACGCCACTGAGCCAGGTCGGGAAGTTCGGGGGGCTGTGCGGACCCCTCTGTGGTGGGTTCCGGGTGGTCGGTATGGATGAAGTCTTCTTCTGGAGCGATCGAGGGCGGAGGTGCTGACCATTCCGGTTCTTCTGGTCTCGGGATGGTGCGGGTGGCCATGGACCGGGTGGTCACGCACGCCCAGTCCGGGAGACCCAACATCCCCAGATGCTCTCTTCTTTCAACAGCTGCCCACGGGGAGCTCTCGAGATCGTTCCCCAGGAGGCAGTCCACGGGGGCATCGTCGCGGACAGTTACTTTCAGCATGCCGGACACTCCTCCCCATTCGAAGGGGACGCAGGCCATCCGACACAGGCTCTCCGAGTTGTCTGCCGATCGGACGGGGCAAAGCACGTTTGGCAGGATTTGTTCTGGGGTCACCAGGTGACAACGGACGGCCGTCACACTGGCCCCGGTGTCACGCAGTGCCTCGGCCTTGCGCCCATTTATGCTCACCCATTGGCTGTACTTCCGAGTGTTGGCGGGCAGGGGAGTCCGCGGGACCATGTCTCTTCCTCCTAGGCAGGCCAGGGTCATGGCGGCGGGTTCCCACTCGAACAGCTCCGACTCGTATGCTTCAGAGTCTTCGGAGACCTGTTCTTCTCCTAGGGCGGCGGCCGCCACCTGGCGGGGCCCGGGAACCTGGTTCTTCGGGCAGGTCGGGTCACTGGCATAGTGGCCGACTCGCTGGCATCGATGACACGTAACGTTGGCTCGGAACCCCGGGCGCATCGGGGGGTGTCCCCGGCCTGCTGGGGGCGGGGTGGTGTTAGCGGGAGCGACTGGGGCAGCGTCTCTGCCCCGGCCCTGTCCTCCTCCTCCTCCCCGGGGACGGTGATGACCTTGGTTGGTTCTGTTCTGCTCGTTCGGCCCACTCCGGGCCACTCGGGTGCTCTCCCACCGATCCGCCTCGGTGGCGAGCTGCCGTGGTTCAGTCAATTTACTGTCGAGGAGGTGCTGCCTGAGCTCGACGAAACAGTTGTTGGAGAGGTGCTCCCACACAATGAGATTGAAGAGTTGTTCGTAAGTGGTTACGTTGTTACCCTTGATCCATCCCTCGAAGGCCCGGCTGAAATAGTTCACGTATTCCAACCAAGTTGTGCCTGGGATCCGGGTGCAGTTGCGGAACCTCTGGCGGTACATTTCGGGCGTAAGCCCATATCGACTGAGGAGAGTGGCCTTCATGTGGTCATAGGACGTCATTTGATGGTCCGGAAGCTGCAGCAGGGCATCACGGCCCTCATTGACGAATCTCCCCCATAACCCGGCTCCCCAGTCACTTCGAGCGACCCGGTGGGCAGTCATGGCGATCTCATAGGCCTTGAACCACTGCTGTATGTCGTCGTTTCGGTGGTATTCTCGGACCACATCCTTGGGGATGTGGACCTTCTGCTCGGTAGTACCCGGGGAGCGCGGTGACTCGGGCACCCCTAGGTTCTTGTTCAGTTTGCGTATTTCTATCTCTGCTAGTTTGCACTTGTGTTCGTACGCCAGTCTTTTTTCCTCGAGATCCCTCTGTCTCTGTTTTTCCTCTCGCTCTTCTCTGAGCCGTAAGTGTTCTAAGTTTATTTTTTGTTCCGCCAGTTTCAATTCTCCGTCTAATTTGAGCCGTGCCAAGTCTAACTCGTGTAGTCTATTTTTTTCCCGCTCCTGGATCTCTTCTCGGGAGGGGCCTGTTCTCCGTTCTTCCGTCAGGGTGGTGTTGACTTCCGGGGCTTCGGGGTCCCGGGGGGTGGCGGTATTCGTCTCTGTCCAGGCTTCTAGGGCGTTTTTGAAGTCTTCTTTCGTGCTTAGCCCGGTGGTAGCAATGCCTAAGTCCATGCAAAATTGTTTGAGCTCTCGGTGGTTGTATTCTCCCAGCTTTTCCAT
Organism: Lissotriton helveticus; assembly: GCF_964261635.1. NCBI lineage: Eukaryota > Metazoa > Chordata > Amphibia > Caudata > Salamandridae > Lissotriton > Lissotriton helveticus. The sequence continues at coordinate 1,380,217,674 of NC_136059.1, forward strand.
CTGGAACTTTTCTGCCGATCCGTTCTCTTTGGTCGTCATTGTGGTTTTAGTCGTAGGGTGAGTTACTGTCTGTACGGTACGCGTTGGTTCGGATCCCGCCGCTGGCCACCAATGTTAGACGGGGACCTGGAGGGTCGGCCGAGCACAAGGGGAGAGGCCTCCAGTGAGGACCGTCTCCAGCGATCGCACAGACAGGTAACTTCCCCCCCCCCCCCCACAGATGGACACCACACGAAGATCAGATTAATACCTTTTATAGGCAGTTCTTGAAATGAGGCAGTATGATACAAGGAGATCAGGACACGGTGGTCCTCTCGGCTCTAGTCTCTAGTAGGAAAAAGGGGGTAGCGGGACAGTCTTGGTACCCGTAGGTACGGCGGTGGAACGGTGATAGCTCACAATCCTCGAGCTCGGTGTTCGGACGGGTCGGACCGCGGCAGCGCCAGCAGGTCCCGAAGAGGTCGTAGGTGGCAACGGGCCGCGGCAGCGCCAGCAGGTCCCAACGAGGATGAATGTTACAACGGGCCGCGGCAGCGCCAGCAGGTCCCACGAAGATGGAAGGTACAACGGGCCGCGGCAGCGCCAGCAGGTCCCACGAAGATGGAGGTTACAACGGGCCGCGGCAGCGCCAGCAGGTCCCACGAAGATGAAGGTTGCAGAAGGCCGCGGCAGCGCCAGCAGGCAGGACGATAGTTCACAAGGCAGGGCTGCGGCAGCGCCAGCAGTCCGTCAAGGATGAGTTCGTCGCGGGGTCTCTCGACTCCAGGATACAACTGCCTTCCTGTTCTGGGGCTGCCTCAGTTATAGGTCTGGCGCTCTTTGATGTCCGGACCCTCGCTCTTGGAGGTCGGGAGGTCCGGGATGAGGGAGTCCAGACACCCAGCAGGGGGGTGGAGCTGGCACCCGGGGAGGCCGGGGGTGATCGGCACCTGGCGGGAGAGAGCCATCGACACTTCTTACTCCCATTGACCTGCCAAGTGGTCCGTTCACCTCCTGGGTGGATGGTGGTGCCGGGATGTCGGGGCCCGGCCAGGCCCGGGGTTGGGGCCGAGCTGAGGCCATGCGGCCTCGTGGCGCAGTGTCCAAGATGGCGGTTGGCCCGGGCAAGGGTGCTGACGGTGGCCCAGGCCAGGGACACAGGGGATACCGGGGGTAGACGTCCCATGGGGGACGGGTTGCGGGTTGCTTCTGCGGGTAGCACCTGGAGGGCCGGTACCAGGGCCCTGCCATGCGGGGAGGGAGCGAGCCCTTCATGGGGCCTGTCCAACAGCAATGTTGTATAAATGAAGGCATCTTCTTAAAAATTGATATGAGAATCTAGAACACCTGCTATTTGCCAACTGCTGTGATTACGGATTTTGTAAAATGTAGTTTGTACCTGTCGATTTAACTATATTAAATATAGTAATACCTGCTTAAATGGCTGTTAGTTTATGATGGGCTTTAGATATACAATTGACATGAATCCTTTATTGGTTTTAATATTCATATGTTAAATTATATTTTTTATGTAATTTTTAAATAATCAAATTTCCCATAGTGATGATTTTTATCGGCCAACTTCCCTAAATGTGTTTTTTTAATCCTTTGTGTATCATCTACCTTTGCACGTGATAATTGATTACCCTTGTGATTTGAATTTTATGTGTTTGTAAATTTTTGATGTGCTTTTATGGCTGCAATAGCCGAAATAAAGTTTCAATTAATGTATAGCATTTGTAATGAACCTGCTATTCCCTGCCATTGCCAGATCTAATGGGATCATTTGGAATAAAAAATCAAAAGTTTCCATCTAAATCGGGATTCCAAGTTCAGCAAGAAAAAACGTCTATCAGCTACTTTTTTTCCTGATCCTATTTCACCAAGAAATGTGTGGTGTAATGAGAACAGGGGAACCTGCTCCAAAAAGAAGTAAAACATGTGGTACCTGGTGCTCAGAACACAGATTCTGCGTGTAATGCTTCACTCTGAGCAGAAAAACTCAAGTGTGCAGTAATACCACAGCCAGTAAACACTGCAGTATCTGTAATTACCCTAATTGCTGGCTGCAGTATTACCGCAGCCTAAACCTCTGGATTCCGATTAAGATCGAGCTCATCTTAAATCACTCTCTTTGGTACTACATCCATGAACACGACTGAGGGGTACAGGGCCTGTTTTATCCTGCAACAAATGACACTTTTTTAAATCAGAATTGCGTGGCATGGTGTCTTTCCTTTTGGAATAGATAAATAAAATAGAGAGTGCCATAGGTTTTTGAAAGTTATGATAATGAGATTACTCACGAAAGCTGTCTGATGACATAGTTATGATCGGGCATATGTTATACCATAAAGTGACTCTAAGTTAAGAATCCCTATGCGTGCTGGAACATGTCACTTCCTTAAGCACTGAACCCAGCCTGGTCCTATTAGAAGTTTGACCTCCATAACAAAGAATTGCTAGAGGGTTCTTGACGAAAATTATGAATCTGCAAGACGAGGACTAGATTAATCTTATCTTTATAGGATAATTGCCTACTGTGGCCTTAATTCATAGGTTATCCTGGAATGCGGTGTTTGACATAATCTGGGTGTCAGTTTATTGCCTTGCTCTTAAGTTTGTGTTTACCTCTATAATTAAATAGCACTTGATCCTGTTCCTACCTCAGCTTTTATGTGTTGCAGACCAGGCTTTTCTGAGCGCGCTTCTACTCTTTTCTTTGGCCTGTTTCCTAAATTAGGTGGAGCAGATCAACTGACACTATTTTTAGGCCTGAACAAAGAGGGAATTGATTTACTATGGAAAACGATTGATGAAACTGTGCTCTCTGCGTTTATATTGGGAGGAGACTGTTCTCTTGTGATTGAGGCTGTCTGTGCGATGTGCATGGGTCATTGACCTGGTGGGGGGGGGGGGGGGGTTAGTTGCAAAGCAGGCCTCCTTATCTGTGTGCTGCTTGGGGAAGTAAAATGTTTAAGAACGAGGCGATCAGGGGAATTAGTGCTCTCCGCACAATCAGCAGAAAGAGCTCTTGAGTGGAGAGAAGCCAAAGTCGCCAGACATCAAACATGGTGCGTCTCTTGGAGCCTGATAAAAATAGGACGGGGTGATAATCCTCGAAGCTTCACCAGCATCTCAAAGCGCGGGGGTGGTGCTGGAGCTGTGAGACTAGCCTGGGTGCTGCTGGCGGCTCCCAGGAATGCAGTGATGTGCTAACTCTGGCCGGCTCCGCTGACTGCTCTTGTACGCCGACACATTTTCACTAAATTCAGTCATTTGCAGTTTTTGCGCATAGCTCAGTTAGGCGAATGACACAATTGCCTGTCAGTTGAAAGTTTTACCTAGCTGGAAGTTTTTTTTTGTTATCCAGCTCCTCTTTTAATACTTCATTTGCGGCCCAGAGTTAGCATCGTTTATTATATTCATATTCTATGGCCAACGCATGAGTTCTATGTCGTGTGTGGGGTGGGGGGTGGGGGCGGGCAGTATATGCACCTGTATCCTGGTGCCCATGTACATTAAGAAATAATCATCGGAGGCCTTACCTTGACTGTTCATTTGGTTTGTATGCCTGCTTAGGGCTGGCCCTACCATAAGGTGCTCGTGCAACTCTGCCTGTGTGGATCTGATCTTCGAAGCAAGTGCCTGTCATTTCAGCAGGTTCCTCTGTGCAGGGCTACCGAGACTGCATCATTTCTTTCTGGCAAAGGTGCAATGTGGGGTGTTCTTACGCATACTGACTGCTACTCTGTAACAACATTATTAAAGAAGAGAATATATCCTTTATTGCTAAGCACTAGCCTTTGGTCGAATTCACCTTGCGACATAACAGCTATTTGTTGACTGTTGCAAGCTACAACAGAGATTTTTTTCTGTCTGCGGGTGCGAAGGTGGAGCCCGGAAGTGTCTGATTTGGCCCGTGAATCACTTCGGCATGCTATGGACTGAAAGCAAAATTGTCCATGCTCTTCAGGTAAAGAGTGGTAGAGAGCGGAATAACCTCTGTGCCTTTTTTGTCTAGCACTTTACGCAGCGCCAGTATTCGCCGTTCTTGGTTATTGTTCAAACATGAAGTGGAGACTAATTCTTAAGTAAGCCAGTCTATTATAGCCATATTGTGCCCACGTGCTGTACACAACAAAAGCACATCCTGAGCAGAGCGCAAGAGATGCTTGCGATTGGAGATGTGTGGCCTACGCTAGTGGCAGAATGTTGTGCAAGTGTGTGTGTGTGTGACACTACGAGTTCTGAAGGATAAAAAACAGGCTTGCTATAGTACAGTATTCAATTTGTTTCATGCCGCAGACCACAGCTTCCTTTTCATTTACTTTACAAATAAGCACTTGGTGAAACCCTACAAGTTCTCGAGCAGCACAAAGCTGGCTAAGAAGTCTGGGGGGGGAACAGGTCTTTGCCGTCTGGCTGATTGCTGCAATTATGCTTTGCATATGAGGCTTGAAATTCAAAACACTCAGAGTGGTTATATTGGGGAAGCAGGCAGGCCAAGACACAGATGTCATAATGTGACGTTGTGGACAATCTACAGAAAAGGCACGGACTAATGTTTTCCCCCATGGCCATCCCAGCTCATTTCTATGGCTGATACCTTGGTAGCAGCTCTAATACATTTTGAATGTATTTTATAAAACAAATGATTTACGCTGCTCCTAGTTCTATGGTCCTGGATCTTCCACACATTTGTGCAAGACCATATCTGTGAAACGAGGTCTGCTAGGAATGTCCAGCTAGGAAGCCAACATCTGCATTTTAGTTCTTTGATTGTAGCTAACCCTGAACAAGCACTGCCAAGCAGGAATTCAGCAACATCTATGCTTATCTTTCTTAGGCAAGGATCAATGTTATTTTGGGAGCAGTAGAATTTTCAGGTCCAAATAAATTACCCAACCTGACTTACCCTCTTCCACAACCCTGAAAATCTAGCATACATTTTTAAATTTCACCCAGCATTAAGGTGTAAGTAGTGAAATGTTGCAACTATGAGATTCTTGCGGTCGTTTTTTAGCATGGTCAGCGACTAGCTGCCGCCTCCCCCCCAATCCGGCACCCCACACCAAGGAACGTGGACACGAGACGTGTTTACTTTTTGGAAGGCGGGCGCTAGTCGCCCGGCCGTATTTATTAAAGTATGAAATTAAAAAGGGTTTTAATTGCATAATCAACAATGAAATACAAAAATCAGCAGGACATTCAGTTATACAATCGTTATCAACAAGTTTGAGAGCCTGACCTTAACAAAACTCTAATACAAGTTGTTCCTAGCTTAACTAAACATCCTATCTTGATTTTTGTACATTTCTGGCCATATGGCAGGGTCACTACCGGTGTCAGGTCCTACAAGCTGCGCCTTCCCCTTAGAAGTGCGCATGCGCAGTGTTACCCCGGGAATTGCCCGGTCTACGCCCCAAACTCCATTTACCCACTAAAGGAGGGCCCTTACTCTGCGCCGGTGGCGTCATGAGTCCACGCGCGCGGGGTGGCTACCAGCCTAAGGAAAGCGTGAACTACTCCTACCCGCGCTCCTTTGCATATTACCTTGCCCCTGGAGTACTGGGAGTGGCCCGCAGGCCCCTCCCCCTGGGCGGGAACCTCCATAGGATGATGCCCGCCCCCTCAGACCTCAAATATGTGCTCACCGATAATGACCTTACCGCATGCCCCATACCTAATAAATACGACGACCTATGGAAAAAAAAAGTCTAAAGGACAACTACACTGGCTAATAAATAACAGTATCCACGCATAGCTAAAGGGGAAAAAAGGCCTAACGACACATGGCATAAAATTACAATTCGGTTCACGCATGTTGCTCATAATCACAATATCTACGTATATCTACAAAGGGGAAAAAAGGCCTAAAGACACATATCTTCAAATATAGTTCACTTCACACATCACTTTTCTACAAAGGGAAAAAAGTCCTGACAACAGATCACAGAATACAACAACAGCCTACTCTCTCCCGTGGTCTATACCTATGAAACTTACCATTAGACCGGACATAACGCTGCTTAAACTTTGTACCAAGGGATGGTGGGTGGGAAACAAAGAAGCCCCGAACGCGGGGCACAACGTTCAGCGAGGGAGCGTCCAGAGACAAGGGGGTCTCCTGGGCGCTCCCTACCTCTTATTCCCGAGGGGCCGGGTGGCCCCTCCTAACGCCCGCCCCCCCCGACCCGGAACCAGTCCATTGATTCCGGGTCAGGAGGGGCGCCGGCCAATCGGCGGTGGGCCGCGCCCCCAGGGCACGCCCCCACCGTCGAAGGACCCGAGGGGAGAGGGGGTGAGGCGGTCGCCGCGCCGCCATGCGTGCGGGGGGGCCGAGGGCCCCCCCTTTTCACATGGTCAGCGACTAGCTGCCGCCTCCCCCCCAATCCGGCACCCCACACCAAGGAACGTGGACACGAGACGTGTTTACTTTTTGGAAGGCGGGCGCTAGTCGCCCGGCCGTATTTATTAAAGTATGAAATTAAAAAGGGTTTTAATTGCATAATCAACAATGAAATACAAAAATCAGCAGGACATTCAGTTATACAATCGTTATCAACAAGTTTGAGAGCCTGACCTTAACAAAACTCTAATACAAGTTGTTCCTAGCTTAACTAAACATCCTATCTTGATTTTTGTACATTTCTGGCCATATGGCAGGGTCACTACCGGTGTCAGGTCCTACAAGCTGCGCCTTCCCCTTAGAAGTGCGCATGCGCAGTGTTACCCCGGGAATTGCCCGGTCTACGCCCCAAACTCCATTTACCCACTAAAGGAGGGCCCTTACTCTGCGCCGGTGGCGTCATGAGTCCACGCGCGCGGGGTGGCTACCAGCCTAAGGAAAGCGTGAACTACTCCTACCCGCGCTCCTTTGCATATTACCTTGCCCCTGGAGTACTGGGAGTGGCCCGCAGGCCCCTCCCCCTGGGCGGGAACCTCCATAGGATGATGCCCGCCCCCTCAGACCTCAAATATGTGCTCACCGATAATGACCTTACCGCCACAGGCCAGTATTGTTAACCGACGATCTGGCCTCCCCCTCTAGCCCCTATCTAAGGACTCATCCTCCTACCCCAGCCCTCTAGCCAAGCCCAGATATTGTCAGCCCATAGGACATTACCCTCTTCTGTCAGATGAACCCCGTCCTTCAAGTAATACTTTTGACCCCAGATGCACCCATGAGGTATTGACTGCAACACGGGGGTTCGGAACAACCTATCCAACCGTGTGTTGATCCTCTTTACCGAGTGATTCAACGCCCTGACTGAATCGCCCCCCCGCCACTGGAGTCGAGGTATTAGTTGTGACCATACTAGTGTGCACCCGGGGCAGGTCCTAGCTATCCAACCCGCTGTTGAGATAATCTCCTCAATCAAGATGCGCCTGCCCAGTGTTGCCAAATCGTTCTCCCCAAGGTGAAGTATCACCACTGACGGTGGAGCCCGCTGGCGTGCTAACAGCCCTTGGAAGAATCCCCTAAACTCGTGAAGACACAACCCTCCTCTGCCAAAGAACGTGATATTCAACCCTAGTTGTGCCGCCCTTTCTTTCTTGTCACCTGACAGGAAAACACATTCCGCTCGCTTAACATATGAATGACCAACAATCCAGACATTGTTCTTTGTTGTTTCCTGGTCGCCGCTCCGTGCCGATGAATATTGGCGGTGCCCGACGACAAATTCCTCCCCTGCGTAACAGGTCTGAGAAACTGTAAGAGAGCGGAAAAGAGACCAAGCGTGAGTGACAGGTAATCATAGCATGTCAATCCGAACATAACGTTTATAGCAGTCTGACGACCACCTCCCAATTGTCTTCACTCTTTCCACTGGGAGGCCCCCCGCCACCGCCTCAGTTGCTGCCCCAATCCTGAAGGAATGAGATCCAAAATCTCTAGGATCAAGACCCGCTTTTGTAACCCCTATTTCGAACACTCTCCTGAATTGATACCTGGTCAAGGGGCTACCGTCGGCGTGACAGAGCAACGCCCTGCCTGCTGAACCGACCAATAATCCCATGAGTGATTCCACGTGCCTCACCGGGCAGCACGGGTTGGCGGGGGCCCGTTGCAGAACTATGGTGTGACCCCTAGCTTCTTGATCGGTCTTTGATTTCTGGATAATCACCCACATGGTGTCACCCCTTATCGTCACCCCAGCCTTCTGCAAGCCACCTAGTATGTCAGCCTTAGATCCTGCCACAAGTTCACTAATTCTCAGTGCCCCATAAAATGCCAGGGAGAATGCCGCCCTAAAAAGAAGCACTTCCCACTCTGAGTTACAAACCATCTCCAGCGTGCCCAGTAAGGCTGTTAGCCGGGCCAACCCCATGGGCTTCCTCTTATCCTTCTGGTGTCCTTGAATACGGCGCCATCCCCTTAAAGCCTTGCGTATCATAAAGGTATTGGTGGGATCCCGGAAGCCCCTAGCTTGAGCGAAGAATGACACTGCTGCCCTATGTCTGGTTGCCGCTGCTACTGAGCGCCCCTCTTTGTGCATCCATTCTAAATAGGCTGCAAACCCATCCTCCTTCGCCCAAAGCACTTCCCACTGTGGCCCCAAAAAAGAACAATAAGACAGAAACGCCCCTTCGTAAGCCGTCTTGGTCCTGGGGGCTAGGCTAGCGACCACGAGGTCTTGTAATCTGGGGCACCAATCTGCCAAAGTACTGCTGGGAAGTGTGCTGGCGAGGGGTCTGCTGTGGGGAGATGTTCCCTGAAAACCTGCATTTTGAAGCGAGAAAGGGCGTCAGCAGCATTGTTTAAAACACCAGGGACATGTTTGGCTCTAAAATTAGCATTCAGTTTAAGGCAACGCAGAACAATTTCTTTGATCAAACGAAGTATGAAAGGACACCGCGCCCCCTGCTGATTGATACATTCCACCACTGTCATGTTATCTGACCAAAACACCACTGATTGGTTACATAGGTGTTCGGGCCAAACCATCAGTGCCACCCATATTGGAAAAAGTTCCAGGAAGCCAATGTTGCCGAGCAAACCCCATGTGTTCCATTCTTCTGGCCATTGTTGAGCGACCCACCTATTCCCTAGGATGGCACCAAAGCCCACACTACCGGCCGCATCGGTCCATAGTCCTAACTCCGCTGATGTAGTGAGCGGGCCGGGCCAGACCACCCTACCGTTAAAATCCTCCAGGAATGCCATCCAAATAAGCATATCCTGGCGAATTTCAGACGATAGGCGCGTGCGGTGGTGCTTTTCCCTCAGCCCCTGCATCGCGTGCGCGATGGAGCGAGAGAAGGGGCGAGCCATTGGGATGATTCTTAGTGCGAAATTCAGTTGCCCTACCACCTCCTGTAATTGCTGCAAAGTGACCTTCTCCTTCCGGAGGCATAACTGTAGCGACGTCTTGAATTTGCGCACCTTGTCCTTAGGTAGTCTAAAACATTTCTCCATCGAGTCAATCTCGATGCCCAGAAATTCCAAGCAGGTGGTCGGGCCCACCGTCTTCCCAGGCGCAAGCGGGACCCCAAAAGCCCGCATGAGCACGCAAAATTCCTGCAATGCTAGTGCGCACTCCTGAGAACCCGCTGTACCGAGGAAGAGGAAATCATCTAAGTAATGCATGACCCTTTGGTGGCCTGTCACCTGTCTCATGGCCCATTCAAGAAATGAACTAAACATCTCAAAGTAGGCGCAAGAAATAGAACAACCCATAGGCATGCATTTGTCCATGTAGAACCTATCCCTAAAGGTGAAACCTAAAAGATGTTGGTCTGCCGGGTGGACTGGGAGGAGGCGGAAGGCGGACTCTATGTCTGATTTCGCCATCAGCGCCCCGGGTCCAGTGGCCTGTAATAAGGTCACAGCCTGATCAAAAGAGGCGTACTTAACACTACAGATACCTTCGTCAATGGCATCATTCAGTGAGGCCCCCTTTGGCGCTGATAGGTTATGAATCAATCTGAATTGCCCCTTCTCTTTCTTGGGGACAACTCCCAGTGGGGAACACACAAAGTTGTGTACTGGCACTGCAGAAAAAGGGCCAGATATCCTGCCTAAGGAAAGCTCCTTGTCAATTTTGGCGGCCACAACAGCCGGATTGTGTGTGACTGATAATTGATTTCTACAGTGCGCACTGCCTGTGTATCCCCCGGCCGGGATCCTAAAACCTTTAGAAAAACCTTCCTGGAGTAGGGTGGCCGCTTTGTGGTCAGGGTATCTGTTCAAGAGTGGAATCATTGCCACCACATCCACTGGAGTGGGGGGGCGTGACGTGTCCGACTTATAGTGGCTTTCCCCTACCCCTCTGTCCCGTGTTACCTTGCTTGGACCTACAGGTAGATTCTGGATGAGAGGGGTGCCCACAGGAGGCACATGCATGCCTAAACTTACACGCGGCCCTTGTGCAGGTACGCTTATTAAAATCCCAGCACACTCCTTTCTTCTCTGGCCCACCTGCCCTAAATTTCCCAGGTACTTCACTCGTTTGGGGGGGCCGAAAGGGCTGCTGCGGTCTAGTGAACACCCTGCCCGCACCGAACTGAGGGGGAGGTGCAGTGTCAGAGAACTGTTTGTGCCAGGCCATGGAATCTACCGAGTCCCATGGTAATGCTCTATTGAATTCCAATGCCTTCCTAAAATTTACATCATAACCCTTCCATGCTTCCCCAGAATACTGCTGACTCCACCCCACAATCCTGCTCGAGTAGCAAGCCAATGCAGCCTGCAGATCTGGAGGACGCTCAGCCTTAACTGCAGTGAAAACGGCCCATGCTTGCATCCAATTATTGAGATTTTCCTCAACCCTGAATCTAGTACACTGCGCCCTCCATTCACTTGGGAGCATCCACTCTTTCAGTGCTTTCGCCTGCTCCATTTCCCTATTATCCAATAATAAAGAATAAATGTACACGTATTTATCAGCCCAAATCATTTCTTTAACAGCTAAAGACACATGTTGAGCTAGATTTTCGCTCCTGGAAGGTACTACACCGTCCCCCAAGAGCGGCAATGCCACTTCCTTACCAAGCGCGGGCACCGGGGGCGGCTGCCCTTGTACTCCGTCCAGCTGGGGAACACTTGGACCTGCAAGGGGAGAAGAAATTGGCAATGCAAGACTGTCGGCGATCGGTGCCGATCTGATTTTTTCTACGAACCTTGCCGCCTCTGCCGCATGGTCTGCAGAATTCGGGAAGGCTCCTCCTTTTTGGAGCCATGGCATCATGGCCGTTAACTGAGATAACAATTCGGGTGGCATTGAATCTACGTTACCCCCCGGGACAACAGGTACCACTGGGGTTATGCCCAGTGGTCCTGGCACAGCTGGCAGAGCGGGCGCCGGGTGTGGCCCGCCTGTACCCGGGATTGTGGGCACCGGTGCGGAAGCAGCCCCAGCGTCTACTGGTTGACCTGTCGGCACCGGCACCACAGGGGCAATGGGTGTAGGCACATGCGGGGGTGGGACCACCGCGGGGGGTGCGGCGGGTAAGGGATCCCCTGGGCCTGGGGTGGGGACCGCCTCCCTGGGTCTTTTGGACCTAGGTTTCCCTTGCGGGGTGACAAATTCCCCTCTTGGCACTGGTGCCACCCTCTTGCGGACCGGTCTCCCGGACGGGCCCGGTGCCTCGCCATCTCTATCCTCCAACCGGGCTTCCCGCTCCTTAATTTGTCCTAGCTGTTGTTTAATGTCGCTCATCTCCCGCATCATAGCCCGCATCATAGCCTCCATGTTGGACCCCCTTTTTCCACCCCTTGGACCTGGCATGATGCTAACCCCCAAAAAACACCCGCTGCCTACTTAGTTCCCAACAGGTCAGCTGTGTGTACCTTACAGATGGAGGGTCACCAGGGGGCTTTCAGCACCATGCAACGGCGACCGCAACACTAGCGGCTTGTCCGCTTATGTAAGGGGTGAGTAAACCTAATGTAGACCCACCCGGCGGCCACCAGGAGCGATGAGTGCTAGCCCCCCGTACCCCTCTTACCGATCAGTCCGTCGGTCCTCGTTGGCGGTCGGTCAGTGGTCCCCGTCCACACCACGTTGAGTGCTGGATGGCCCTAGGAGTGAATCGCACCCCAAAATCACGTTAAATTGCCTGAAAGTGAGATATGTATTAGCACCGCGTAAAGAAACAAGGGTACAGATTTAGGGAAACCCAGTGTGAGTACAGGGAGACAATTGAACCCCCCAGTTCACCTCACTGTTGCTGTGCACCACAAAATTTATATCCGTACAATCACCCCAAATCACCACAATATCCCTCCTATAAACGACCTATAGCACCATTAATGTCGTTAAATGTACTTATCACCAGCCTGTAATAATAAGTGGGCAGATTGTAGGAAAAAACAGACCCCTCGATTATTTAAAACAGTGGAGGCTTGCAATCAAAGCCGTGACAATCACACACCTCAAGCAGCATTCAAAAGATCCATAGACCTTAATTCACTTTGTGTAAGGCTATGCACAAATCATCACTTAATAATTAAACAAAACCTTAATGAACCAACATTTCAGACATGTCACCTCGTTTTCTGAAAATTGTACACTGTGTGTTACATCCAGCGCAATGATTAAGTAAACTTTGCAAGGTCTCCCCTCCAGGTGCTGCCCTGGTCGACCCTGCTTCGCTCCCCTATAAAATGCGCGCGCTAGTAGTCTGATTCAACCGTTCCTCCCAGTTCGCGCCAAAATTTCTTGCCCAAAACAATAGCGGCGCTTTATTCTCCCTTGTCTGGCCGCCCCTCTGCAGGCACTCACCCAAATCCCTCTCCGTCCTGGCCAGCAAGTCACCGCCGCCCCCACCCGATACCTGATTCACGCTTCCTCTACCGGCGCCGGCACCTGCGGCGTGACGCCCTCAACCGGATTCAAAGTCCCGGCTCTCGGCTGACCGCAAACGGCGAGGCGACGCTCCGTGTCTCTCTCCGCGGCCTGGAAACAGTCGAAGCCCACACTCCAAACTCGATCTCCGTGCCGAACGATCCCTGTCCTCGAAACGGCTGGTGCTCGTCACTTCAGCGCTGCTCGAGCGGGATTCCCCCGAACCTGAAAATAAAAAGGGAAAGAATTATAAAACAAAGAAGCCCCGAACGCGGGGCACAACGTTCAGCGAGGGAGCGTCCAGAGACAAGGGGGTCTCCTGGGCGCTCCCTACCTCTTATTCCCGAGGGGCCGGGTGGCCCCTCCTAACGCCCGCCCCCCCGACCCGGAACCAGTCCATTGATTCCGGGTCAGGAGGGGCGCCGGCCAATCGGCGGTGGGCCGCGCCCCCAGGGCACGCCCCCACCGTCGAAGGACCCGAGGGGAGAGGGGGTGAGGCGGTCGCCGCGCCGCCATGCGTGCGGGGGGGCCGAGGGCCCCCCCTTTTCAGTCTCACCTACGCAGACCTTTAGCCGCCGTTCAGCTCTTTTTCGAAGCACATACTCGTGCTTGTGGCGGCATACACCTTGCGGGCGCACACAGGGGCGCGCCACAAGCAAGAGTATGTGCTTCGAAAAAGAGCAAATTCTCACTCCCTCTTTCTCCTGTGCAGCCTCCCTCTCTGTGTCTGCCTCCCACTCTCTGATGGCGCCTTTACAGCACCTCCCAGGACTTGTGAACAAGGCACACCTCCCATTGGCTGCCGCCTGGTGTGGACTGCACTAAAAGTCCTGTGATGCGCCTCTCCCCCTGTAGTCTGTGCCCTGGCTTTGATCGATGGAAGCCTGCTGGGCTTTGCTGCTCGCTCCATTCCTCCTGCTCCTCCTCGCTGCGACCTATATCAGGTCAGTGCTGCTGCTTTTAAGCTCACTTAGTTTCTGAGCCTGCCCAGTGACGCGCATTGTACACACTGAGTGCAGAGCATCCTGGTCACTCATTTTCTTGTTTTATTTGATTGCATACCTTCATCTGGTGCTTGAACTCTTTACCTTCCTTTTGATCGAATGACTTTTATCCACACACTGCTCACCTTTATTCTTTTTCACGCGTTGTACACACTGAGTGCAGAGAGTCCTTGTCACTCATTTTCTTGTTTCTGATTTGATTGCATACCTTTATCTGGTGCTTGAACTCTTTACCTTCCTTATGATCGGGTGACTTGTATCCAAACAGTGTTCATCTTTTTTCTTTTTCTATAGCACTCCGTTAGTTATCTTGCAGTTTCTTTTGTGCTCCTTCCCCCACCCTCACTTTAGTGTCCGTACCCCCTTGATGTGTTGCACATCCTTCCCATACACTCGACCCTTTCGTCCCCCAAATCCTGGCCACGTTGCTCCTCTCTCACTTTCGAGCCATAAAAAATGCTAACAGCTCGCATTTAGTGCCACGCTACTGGGCTCTCCAAGATTTTTAAATTACCATTCCAAGTGGTACCTGTATTTTAGATCGGTAAATAACATTAAAAAAAATTGTATATTTAGCATTCTGTAGGCGCGTGTAAGCGAAATGATGCAGCCACCAACAGCATAATTTTCTTGCACTGGATCCGCAAATAGCATTGCTAAAGACAATTGGACAAAGAGGTGAGATCTGTTGTCTTTGCCTCTGCTTGCTATTATAGGCAGCTGGAACAAATGAGTAAAATTCCTAGCTTAAGAACTCTTTGTAGCTTTTGTGAAATGTACACTATTTTTGTCGGTGGCTCTGTTTAAGGCATAGCTGAATCCCTGGTTTCTTGAACACCAAGGTGGCTTAATCTTTATTGCACCTCCTTCGTCTACCAATCTATGCCTCCTGCTTCTTTGTCAGTCTTGGGGGTTCTTTATCACCCCAGAGTTCTCCCTTTGTCACCGATTTACAAACTTGCTTTCCTACCTTACTACCTTTCGATCTCACTCTGGGACGAGATTTGAGTGTTGGTCCCAAAATTAGAAGTTGGTGCACACCACCTGCAACCATGAACACAAATTAAGCACTGACTATATGTGGGGAAAAAAGGAAAAGTTATCTGTATCCCCAACCCTTTTTTCTACTTTTATATGTATATATCTGTGTGTATTACTGTGTGTGTGTGTGTGTGTGTATGTATCATAGTTTTTCTATAGTGTACACCCATTCAAAATGCAGCTTAATGCTGTACGTGTTCTAAGGCAAACTTAAAGACGACGAGTTACAGTAGAGGAAACTGAATTGTGGATGATTAATGCATTGTGATTTAGTATTGTTTTAAGAGGTGAGTTTTCAACTCTTTCTTAAATTGGAGCAGCATTGGGGTGATCTTGATGGCTACAGAGATGCTCCAGATCCTGGGTGCATAGATGCCTATTGCCTTCTTTTTTTATGTTTTTCTCTTTTACTCTTATACAGCTAGGACACTGTGTAACTGCAGACTGTGTGGTGACCACCACCAGAGATGGTGAAAACAAGCATTTGCAATGCAATAGGTCTCGCACTTAGGCAAGTTTCAGCTACTGACTTTGCAAATAACAATGCCTTTTATTTTTGTTTTCGTTTTAAAACCTAAATAAAAGGCATTGTCATTTACAATGCCATTAGCTTAAACTCATGTAAATGCGAGACCTATTGCATTGCAAATGCTTGTGTCTCTTTGCCCTTAAGCAGTGGCATGACAGTCTTTTCTTGACTGAGCACCTTCCGGCATGCATGTCTTCACTACAGAGTTGCTGTACTGACAGTCCTGCAGCAAAACCGGTAAACCAGCGGCCCTGGAACGCTACCATTCACGGATTGGCCAGACCTACAAAGGTAGGACATTGTCATACATTTAGTGGTCCAACTGGTTTGGGATGACCAATACCCGTTGGTCCAAGACCCACGTCCTTCACTACTTTGAGAGAAATGTTGACTATAAGGGACAATCTCTTCTTTTTAGTGTTTTAAATGTGAATCCTGAGCTCTTCGAGAAAGCTTCCCCATTGGCTGAAGTTGTAATGATTCCCTAAATATGACAAAAGAAAAATATGGAAAATAGCTCGAGACATTGTGATGCTGTTTTTGCAGAAGTGCTTTAATATTCGTTTCAAGTGCTATATTGTTTTTGTGAAGAAATGTACTTACCAGTACCCCCTTTTTTTTTTTTTTCTTTTCAAGAGACTCCTTGCTTTCCGCTTTATTTCGGATTGACTTAATGGTGGCGAAGAGCTGTCCTCCTTTCCAGCTGCACGTCACAGCGACCTTTCGATGTTTGCTGACAAAAGCACTAATCTGCCGTGCCTTTTAGGAGATCCGCTAGTGGATAGTGCTTGGAAAAATCCTGTTTCAGTAAGAAGCAAAGGCTGGAAATATTTTCTGAGTGCCTTGCATTCCTAAAATGTTGCAGTTTTTTAGTTGTTGCCTGAAGACCTCTCTAACCTGCTTTTGAAGTTTGAGAGTGGTTTGCGGCTTGGCTTGCAGACTCGTATAAACTCTAAGCTGTGAGGTGAGAAATATAAGCAAGTCACCACAAGGTAACATTCTGACCCCTTTGTTTGTGTAAGGCCGAGGGTGGCACAGCACCTCCGTACGTGAGCGTGCCGAAAGCGATCCTGTCTAACCTGTTTGTTTTTTTTTTTGCGACTTTTGTGGTTTGCAGTCTTTGTTTAAGTCTGCCAGTCAGAAATTGATGCTCACCTTGAAATTGAGGGCTAGTTGTTATTGTGAGGTGATTTTGTTCATCAGGGTGTACAAAAATGTAAGCCTTGGCCTCAAACCAGAGTGTGGATTGTTTCATCTATGCATGAAGTATCCGAGGGGTAAGTTCTTGCTCTGTGTCCTGTCGCTCACTGTGCCGGAGTAGTCCTAGTGTGAATAACGAATAACAAGTCTGACTCCTAATCCGAAGTTCAGGACTGCTGATGGTATGCAACGAATAGCAAGGTTACGGGGCCAATGATTGTCTGGTGATGGCAAAATACACAGTCCTGTAGGTCGCTGATAAAGCACTGTTGGCTGACTCCTCCTGCCTGATACCTCAAATGGATGAAGTCCTACAGCCTCAAGTTCAGGGCTTATCTCGGTGCTGCTCATTAGGCCTTCGTGGTGTTAATCCCAAGAGACAACAGAATTCTGTAAATTAATGTTTCACTGTTCTCAACAAAAGTGCAATGCCATCATCTATTAACTGCCCCAGTCCCAGGCCACCCACCAGTGCCGTGAGCTGGGCTCTGATGCCTTTCATTGTGACTATACTGGTGGTATACTCTGAAGGGATCCAAAGAAGCTCACCCTGGCGGATGGAACTTCAGATGGCGTGATTCTGAGGGAACCTCATTTTGTGAAAGCAAGTTGGCAGTCATAAACACTGAAAAGAAAGTGATTACGGCATGCATTAATAAAGAGGGTGGAGGCGTGCCAGATGTTGCTGTCAGGTGCTGCACTAGTATGATATCACATGCCCACAACTAATGCCATATGCCACTGGCTAGAGGAATGATGCAACTGCAGCACCTATGTAGAAACTAAGGTCGGGGACAATCGATATTTGCCCGGCAGTATTGCCTCTGTAACCCACGAATTATTAATCAATGAAGAGGCAGGCGCTGGAGACTGGAAGGCAGGAAACGAGGTTTATTCTCTCCGGAGGAGAACACAACAAATCAGACAGCAGGTATCGTCATGAGGTGCTCTAACCGCATCCCTGAGGCCTGGCCTCTTATATCCAGGTTTATTACTTTATTACATATTACATATTCATGGCGAAGCTTTGATGTACGGAAAGACATTCTCGGAATCCCCGCTCCAAGCCCGTTCCCACACACATTTACAGTTGAAGTCCCACCCCGGTCACAACAGGTGATGATTATCGCGCAGCTGGACATTCCGCCGATCCACGGAATGTGGGGGTTTGATCGGATCGCATAGGGTGGGGGCTTTGATCAGCTCGGGGGTCCTTTGATGAGGGAAGCCTTCCTACTGTACGGGGAGGGGCAATAAACAGTATCGGCAGAGCTAGGTGTCGGCCTGGGAACGAGGAAGACAAACGGACACACAGAAAAAGGGGGTTTGCATCAAAGGGCCTGGGATCATGAAAAGGAATGAAGGGAGGTGTCGCGCTGGGAACAGGGTGGGGTTCTGAGGCAGAGCTGCGCTGAAGAGGGGTTTATGACCCAAAGCATGTGCGAGCGAGGGGGTTGGTCAGCGTGCAGGCTTGGTGAGGGTGAAGGGCTATGCTGGGGGGGGGGGGGGGCAGTGGCATGCAAAAGGGATGGTCCTGATCGAGGTACCTAAAATGGCGGCCGCGCACGACAAAAGCGTGGCATCAGGGGAAAAGGCAAGATGGCGCAGATAATGTTTACCAAACCGTACTAATTTTCCACACCTATTTGGCATCTGAATGAAGTGATCACCTTTGGCTATACATAATGGGCTTTGAAAGCAATGGTACTGGGCTTAGTGCATATTCAAAAGCCACTTCCTGGGCACAGTGGGTGCTGTGAGCAGAAGTCAAACTGTATCATAACAAGACCAAAGACATTCACTGAAATACCCCTTGTTGAAGGAAAGTTATGGATGGCGTCTTTGATCACACAATATTGTTGTGTTAAAAAAAGAAATACAAAGCTCCTAAAATTGTCTTTGGCCTCTATGGTTGCGGTCCTAAATATACAAATCTCACACATTCCCCAGCAATGGTGAACTGAACAACTGTAAATACCCACTCCCCAGATATCACTCATGACCTCGCATACAATCTCACAAATGACATAATCAATGAACTCATTTGCACCATCAGATTCCCATTGATATCAGGAGAGTCCTCCGTGAAGAAACAAATGATTTCTCTTTACCCGTTGTTTTATACTATCAATTGTAGCAATACATGTATATTAAAAGGAAAGTGTAAGGCCATATACACAGTGCTGCAGAACGTAACCAGTGTAGCCTTCTTTCTCTTGATCTGTGTGTGTGTGTGTGTGTGTGTATATATGTGTGTGTGTGTGTATATAATATATTAATTTATTAATAAGTATTCTATTCAGTGGTGAGCTGACATCGCCGGAGAGGTCATTCAAGATGTTGTTTTTCAGGTCCTCTGTGATAGGCCATTAGGAGTGTGTTTGGCTGTGGTAAACTTGCTTAAATAACCCTAACTGGATAATTTTAATGAGTTTATATTTTCGGATGAGAATAATAATGTCCCTTCAACTGAAGTTTTGAGTGTACTATAGACATAAGTGTTGCACCCAGCCTTGATTATGGATTCCATGAATGTATGGATATTTACTCTGGGAGGACAACATTCCCATCAGTTTAAGGTGGATACGACAAATGAGATGGCACTCTTAAGGGGAACTGAGGGAAGCTGTGAACTGGCACCCTGAGCACTCAAAGGTGATGACCACCTGTGGCCATTTTCTGTTTTTTACCGTGGTTGTGCCTCCTTCCACCACCTTCCTTAGAAATACACAGTTGCTTGCAACTCTATGCTTTTGGACAGCTGCCATCCAATCTATAGTGATGTGCTCCTGCACTAGTCTCAATAGTTTGCTGATCTATCCAAAAACAAAGCCTGACAACTGTATATCCTATATGTTTTACTAGTTAGGGGGGGGGGACAAGAGAAGTAAGGAGGTCCTAGTATAGGGGGGATGAAGGTAATTTGTATTTCACGGTAGTTTATTCAGCAATGTGGAAGGAGCCGAGAGTGAGGGTTGTGGTATTCCATCTCTAATGTTCCATTTAGAATTGTTATGATTCTACCTCCTGTTACATTCTTAGATGAGTAATGTTCTGTATAGCTCCAGTTGAGCTTGTGTACTTATCTGTGGTGGTTGTACAAGCTGCCTCCTGAGAATAAACCTCTCTACAAATCATTCCTGCTTCTGAGTAATTTACCACATAATTTGGCGACGATCGGGATATCCAAGCGTGAAGCTAGAAAAGGACCCGTGTTTTTTTTAACAAAACGAGGTTTGGAGACAGCGTTCACCGTTTCCAGCAAAGACCCTTTGAAGGTATTTCTTATATTTATTTTAAGTGTTTAATGATAGCACCAGCGGCAGCTTTCACCACCTTAAGTGCTTTGATTGCACCTGTGGCTGTTTTCCAATTAAAAATTTTTTTTACATGCCAAAATTTTCCACTCTGACTGTTCTACTAATTTTGCTCGCTTTTATTTTACATCTCTTGTTACCACCTCCCTACGCGAAACTTCGCTCTGACTTTGACCTGTCCCTGTTGTGGTTCTGGTCGTTTCCTACTCTTAACCTTTGAGAAGCAATTTTTGAAAAAAAAAAAAAAAAGAGACGGTACCTTTCTACCCGCGTGAGCATTCTGAGCTGTTGGAAGTCCTCCATTGCGCACCTGAACACCGCGCGCTCGATAATACACAGCGCATTCAGGTCGCGCTTGCCTCATCATCACGTCTCTGAGTCATCACGTTCCACAGCGCACTTGACTCCTACGCGCTCACCTCATTGCGCAACACTGCGCTCCAGCAGCCATTTTGTCTCCATAGTAACTAGAATAGAGTCAGAAGCCGGTTTTTAGCCTGCTTAACTCGATCTTATTTCTTATTTAATTGAAAACATTTCGCTGCAATCTTCAACATCACAAGGACATCAATTGAATGACTATGCCTGTGACAACTCATTCAACTAGACAACGGTGACCACTTTTGTTAATTTGTTTTATTTTTTTTACTTCATTAATATTTCTGTAAAATGTCTAACAATATCACTTCACCAGCACATTTTTTACCTTCTGCTGGTGACCCTAAAGTAGAATGGGATCTTTGGTACCCAACATTTTTAGCTTATGTAGATGTAGTAGAGGAGGATGGTTGTTCTCCAAAAAGAAAACTTGCTTTATTAAAAAACTGTTTAGGCGGCGCTGGTCTCAAAGAATTAGAAAGTTTACCTCCCATTGAAAATGTAGGTGGAGGTGACATTAATGTATTTGAAGTTGTTATTAAACAACTCAGTACTAGGTTTGGACGGAAAATAAACACAGTTATGGAAAGATTTAAATTCTATTCTAGAGTACAAAAAGAAGACGAATCTATAGAGACTTATGTAGCTGCCCTTCGTACTTTAGCTGGCTCCTGTTCTTTTGAAACCATTAATTTTGATCAAGTATTGAGAGATCAAATAATGATGCGTACCAAGAGCAAAAAGATCCAAGAACGTTTATGGATGGGTACGGAGTCTTCCCTTAGTGCTGTACTAAATATCGCTAAGGGTATTGAGCAATCTGAATTGTTTGTTAATGAAATAAGAGGCCATGAAGCAAAGAATAAAGTAGTAGTTCCTGAGGTTTCTTTAGTAAAGAACTCTTCCAACTACAGGAAACCTACTTTCTTTCCTCCCAGAAAGGATAATTACGTCAGAGATAATAGATCTTTTCAAAAGAAACCTCAAATAATATGCTACAGATGTGGATCTAATGAACATGTAGGAAATTTTGGAGGTTGTCCTGCCTGGAACAAAATCTGCATTAAATGTAAAAAGTCAGGACATTATAGCAAAATGTGTAGATCTTCTCAAAAAGTCAATTACTTGTCGTATGAAGAGTGTGATGAACAACACTCTGAAATTAATACTATGTTGTGTGTTGGTGATACTGAATGTAAAGGTTTTCCCAGTGATATCATTCACATTAACGGTGTAGAAATATCTATGCTCATTGACTCTTGCGCATGGTACACTATAGTTGGCAAAAACATTTTTGATAAATTTTGGAGTTCTACTAAACTTTTACCACCTGATGTACATCCTGTAGGGTATACTGGAAAAAAAATAGATCTTGAAGGTTACATGTGGGCGGACATCAAATTTAAAAATAGAACCACTAGAGGGAAAGTTTATGTTTCCACTAAAGGCGCATCCATCCTGTGTTGGCCTCATCAATATGATTTAGGAATCAAACTCGACCCTAACGCTTCTCCTCCTGTTTATGTGGTCTCACCCGAAAATGATTTTATTCTCCAATTAAAAAAGGATTTTCCCTGTATTTTCAATGATAATTTGGGGGGTTTTGCCAATTTCAAACACCGTATTATACTTAAGGAGTCTGCCATCCCAGTCAGACATAGAGTTAGAAATGTACCCTTAGCATACCGTAACAAATTGAAAGTGATTTTGTCTGATCTTGTTTCCAAGCAAATAATTGAGCCAGTTGAGTCATCCCCATGGGTTTCGCCAGTAGTTTTGTCCCTTAAGAGCAATGGCGAACTTCGTCTATGTGTAGACCTCCGCAGTTTAAACAAAGAAATCTGGATTGATAGACATCCCCTACCTCACATACATGAGCTTATCTCCACCCTTTCAGGTGCTTGTGTTTTTTCCACACTCGACTTAACCAGTGCATACCATCAGGTAGTTTTACATGAGGATTCTAAATTTCTAACCACTTTTATTACACCTGAGGGTATGTTTCAATACTGTAGAATGCCTTTTGGTCTAGCCAGTGCGGCGTCTGTTTTCCAACGCCTTATGAAGACAGTGTTAGAGGGTTGTGAAGGGGCAATCGCCTTTCAAGACGACATTTTAATTCATGGGAAAAATTTTGAGGAACACGATAGGAATTTGGTGAAGGTTTTGAAAAGTGTTAAAGAGTTTGGGTTGACTCTAAAATTATCTAAATGCAAGTTCAGACAAAGTAAAGTTGAATATCTTGGTCATGAGATTTCAGCTCAAGGTATTAAACCAAAACTCAACCATATCATAAGTATATCTAAAGCTCCCGCGCCTGTGAACAAAGATCAGTTAGTTTCCTTTTTGGGACTCACTGAGTTCTATAGTAAATTTGTTCAAGATTATGCCTCGAAAGTACATCCCCTCAGGTCGTTATTAAAAAAAGATGTTAAATTTTCTTGGAACTGCGACCAACAACGTGCTTTTGAGTTACTTAAACAAGAAATTATCAATGCTCCCTTTTTAAGACCGTTTGATCTTGAGAAAGAGTGTATAGTGTGCGTAGACGCAAGCAATGTGGGGCTAGGTTCAGTCCTAATGCAAAAAGACAAAGGTGAGGAGTATGTAGTTTCCTATGCTTCCAGAACCTTGCGTGGAGCTGAGTACAACTATTCCACAATAGAAAAAGAGCTATTGGCATGCACTTGGGCCTCTGAACATTTTAGGCAATTTCTCTGGGGAACCAGATTTCGTTTAAGAACTGACCACAAACCTCTAATTAACATGCTGGCAGCTGGTGGTGGGAGAACATTAACCGCTCGTCTAGCACGCTTAGCCGCTAAATTGCAAGAGTTCCAATGTATTGTTGAATATGTTCCTGGTCGTTTAAACGTGCATGCTGACTGCATGTCCAGGTTGCCTTTGATCAATTCTGTTTTTGGATAACGACTCTGACGTTGTTTTCAATGTTGATGATGTTAATGATTGTTGTACTACAGATTCTTCTAGGGGCATTACTGAAGCTGAATGGAGAGAAGCTATGGCGAATGACTCTAGTTTGCCTTTGTTGACTAGGTATTTACAGCATGGGTGGCCTCAAGAACGAAATTTGTCTGGCGATATTCTTTCTTTCTTTAAGGTGAAGGATGAACTTATGTTTGACCAAGGTTTTGTTCTCCGAGGTGATAAGATTATCCCTCCTATTTCTTTGAGGAGTAGAATTATTTCTATGGCTCATGAAGGACATATGGGCATTTCTAGTACTAAAAGACGCATTCGTGAATTTTACTGGTGGCCTGGTGTAGATAAAATGGTCGATAAATGGGTTAGCTCATGTCCTCCTTGTGGTAAGAGTGACAAGACTGTCAAGCCTGTTGCTGTTGACACTTCGCCTATTGAATTTGTTTCTTGTCCCTGGAAGAAGTTGGGCATTGATGTGATTGGACGTCTCAATTTATCCACTCATCAAAATGTGTTTGGTTTGGTCCTCATCGATTATTTTTCAAAATGGCCCGAATTAAAAATCGTTGACAAAGTTGGGTCTACCCAAGTTGTTCAGTTTTTAGATGAAGTCTTTTGCAGAGAAGGCATACCTGCTGAAATTGTGTCGGACAATGGCCCACAATTCATTAGCAAAGAGTTCTCCTCTTTTGTTCAGAGGTGTGGTATTGTGCACAAAAGGGTGTCCAATTACAATCCCCAGGCCAATGGTCAAACAGAACGCTTCAATAGAGTCATCAAAGAATCTATCCAGCTAGCTATTAAGAGTAATTTAGATTGGAGGAAAGCTTTACGTTCTACCTTATTGTCATATCGGACTTCGCCCAACTCTGTCACAGGTGTCTCACCTTTTGAGTTGCTTAGGGGTAGGAAACCTGGATCAAAACTGCTTCCCTGGTGGATGAAAATCAAGTTTCCCTGTGAGTCTTCAGTGAATCCTGACAGTGTTATGGACAGAGTCCTGAGATATCAAGAGAGAATGAAAGCTAATTTTTTGTCCCCTAAAAGTTCTGGCCAGAAGATCAAGGTGGGTGATTTTGTACGTGTCAAGTTAGGCAGGGCCTTTGACAATAAGTGGAACAAGTGGTCAGACCCTTGCAGAGTTACCGAAGTATTTTCTAAAGCCGTGAGAGTTGCAGATGGGAAAATATGGAATTTCAGGAGGATTTCTCTATATAAAGGTTTAAATCCTTTACTCTCCACTAGTGATCATCCCAGCTCTAAGCCCAACGTTTGTGTTGAACAAAATGATGCATCTTATTCTCCGCTGTTTGACACCTTTGATCATGAAAATCAGAATGTGGATAATACTTTTGCAAATGACAATTCGAACAATGAACTACCCATTACTTCACAGGTTGGACATTCCATCAATGAAAATGTTCCTATGCAATGTCCTGATGTTTCTAATGATAATTCTGTTCAAAGGAAAAGTGCACGAGTTAAGTACACTCCTGTAAAGCTGCGTGATTATTTTCTCTAAGTTTTTTTTTAAATTATTTTTTTTGTTTTTTAAGGGGGAAGGTGTGTGGTATTCCATCTCTAATGTTCCATTTAGAATTGTTATGATTCTACCTCCTGTTACATTCTTAGATGAGTAATGTTCTGTATAGCTCCAGTTGAGCTTGTGTACTTATCTGTGGTGGTTGTACAAGCTGTCTCCTGAGAATAAACCTCTCTACAAATCATTCCTGCTTCTGAGTAATTTACCACAAGGGTGGTGTAAGAAGCCATGAGGAGTTCTCCGTATCATGAAGAGCAGTTTGGATTGCATTTCATTAGCACCAGCAGCAGTGCCGGCCTTGCGAGAAAGGGCAGACTTTGAATGGTTTAATTAGTTACTTTCAAGGTTGCACTCTCTCTGCAATTATAACCTATTTTCAAGAAAGGGCTACAATGCTGCTTGTTTCGAGAAGGAAAAAATCAATATTAATTCGATTTCAAAGATTTTGGCTTTGCTTTAAGCTATGAGAAATTTTTCTCACATATATTCTTATAGTGTTGGTCACTTGTATCAGAGTGACTAGAGTTTCTGCTGTCAACATATTGCAGATCAAAGTCTAACAGACCAAATGATTAGGTCTCGCCTAGGTTGCGCACATGTGCTGTTTCTCCGAGACATCAAGTAATCTCTATGAGAGGTGAAACTCTGCCTTTTGCCGGGGAATTTCTCCTGCCACTTGCTATTTGTTTACACTGGCATTGTTTTTGTTACAGGGCTTATTATTGGCTGTAGAGACGATGCCTCACTTCCGTTTAATCCGGAAGCAGCACTGCCCAACTATAGTTAAATTACCTAGTGGGTATGTGTTTTGTCCTTTGGGGACTACTTTCTTTATTTTTTCGGCCTTGCATATTTCAGCACTTAATCACTCATCCTGGTGTCAGCTTTACAGTCCAGTTCGGTCCCCTAATTCAACTAACCTGGACTAGAGCTTGCGCTCTTGCTTTCCGCGGTACTACTGAAATCTCGTATTTTGAATGAAAAATGTGTGGTGACATATTTGTTCTGTTTTACCCATGTACATCTTTATAGGGCAGTCTTTAAGTATGAACAGGCAGAAACTGAAATGTGAGTGTGTAATCTTTTTACTGCCCGCAGTTCCCATCTCTCTCTCGCTGCTCCTCTGCATCCCAGCACAGAACTTTCACCGGTCTCCACAACCCACCCCCACCACCCCTCCCTGGTCGGTACTTGCCTGTTATTAATATGTCCACATAGCTGCTTCTTTACATGTATTTGAAACACAGTATTAGTCGGTAAAAGAAGGCGGCACAGGCCATGTTTTCCCTCTGTGCTTCGGATGGGGACACATTATGTCCCGAAGCATACATTTAGTTAGCCTTGCCCCACGTGGAAGACCAACACCATGGCCCCGGTGTCTCTACTACAGACTAGCTGCAGCCTGGCTACAGAGCAAGCGGTGAAATAATAGGTTGTTTTTTTCAGTCTAAATTGCAATATTTACTTCAAACTTTCAATATAATTTGGACTCGCAGGCTGCACGAATATTTATTATTCGCCAAAGACGGAGTGAAAACTAAACCACGTGAGGCTCCGGAGTGAGGGGTTTCACAACAGTCACTCCAACTTGGATGTTTTATTGCTCCCTTGAAAGCAATCCTTCGTCAAGAGTTGGATAGACTGCTTTTATTTATGCAGTCCAGTTTTGTTCTGAATTTCCGCGGTGGGCTGCAAAGCCTCGCAGTGTAAACCTCATTTGTCGAGCAGAAACATTTGTGTGCCCTCGAAGCGCAGAAGCTTGAACAGTACTGTATGACATAGTCTAAAGGAATAGCCTAAACAGTGACTAAATGTGGGTATTCAGCAAGATGAAATCTATTGCTACTTATTGGCCAGCCAGCCCTTGCACCACTCTTTGGTTTTGAAGCAAGTACTCGGAGGCAATGCCCGCTGTTTTGCACAAAGAGCCTTCCATTACACAACCCAATTCTTCAGAGTGGGGTGGTTCAGTGCTCACATGACTGCAAAGAAGAAACATCTAAACTTTAACAAAGTAAGATCAAATGCTCACATTTGCATACTCACAGTTTAGCTCCACTCGATTTCATTTGCTTCGGCTCGTGTTTTATGATTGTTGTAGGAATGGCTGGCCATTTTGTTTCCCCTTTGAAGTGGCATTTCCATGAGGCATCACAGGCTCTGAGTAAGCCACATACCGGCAGCTCCTATTCCGGTCTTCTGAGCTAGTTTTCCTTGTTTTATTTAGTGAATGTTGTCCTGGGCCTCCTTTGCGACTGCTGTTCTGGGGGGTGAGCCGGGTGTGTTTTGCAGACACCTTGGATAATGTATTAGCTGCATATCGGTATTTGTTCATCAAAGTGTCTGAAATGCTGTGAAAATAGTAATACGTTTTTTTCATAGAGATGGTTTTTGTTCACTGCACTGAGCTGGAACGTTTCGTTCCTCATAGCCCAACTTTCAAATGGGGTGCGAGTCATGAAGACTTGTTCCTTAAAAATATTACTTCCTATTCAAGTGATAGGCGATAGCTGTGAGCAATCGGAGGTTTTCGGGACCTCGTAGGGAGCACTCTGCCAAAGCATAAAAAGTCTGTAGCTTTTCATGTTCACCATTGATTTTTTTTTTTTTTTTGTGCTTGTGCGCGTATGTCTAGGGGTCCCCAATTACCACACTAACCAAGGCGTATGCTGTTGCAAACATGAAAAACTGCCATGAAGAGAAAAGAACAAAATAACAGAGCTGCGCTGAACATAACTGAACGTTTATAATGGCTAATGCTCGTCTGCCTGTTATACTGCGGTGTTGGCTGGAGTCTCAATTAAAAAGATGAAACCATAAACTCTGGATTCGGTAAATGTTGTGCTCCTACTCCCTGTGGCTTCCCTTTTAACTTCTCTCTCCGTCCGCATAGCCCATGATAGTTCGCATTTTTGATTCTATGATTCATGGTGGTTCTGTTTGTCCCAGTCCTATATGCTCCCAATTTCTGTTTAATCATTTTAACGATACCCAGTATGCACTCTGATATCATATTTCCTCTTCTTTTTAAGGCAATTCTTGTTGCATGCAATAAAGTCGTGGATAAGCACCCTAAGTATTGTAAGTGGCAATGCCTTTTATTTGCTTTCAAAACCTGCAAGCATTGTTCACGCACTGCTTGCAGGTTTTCAGAACACATTGGTAGAAGGCATTGCCATTTGCAATGCCAATAGTTCAAACTTTCACAAATGCGAGACCTATTGCATTGCAAATGCTTGTTTTTTTCTGCTGTCCTTTGTTATTGCCTTGACAAATGCGACCAGCCATGTCCAAAGTGCCTGGGCCGAGCTGGTGTAGTTGAAGACTCAACACATTGCTTTTTGTCGATGGTGACGATGTCAGATTGTTCTGTTGCCTGATTAATGTTTTCTTCACTGCCACAAAACGTGGATGGAGCTAGGAAAGCATTGAAAAAACTGTCCTTTTGGTGGATGGTCCTGGAATAGGTTGCACATAATGAATACTTGGCTTCTTGCACAAGTATCTGTTCATTTTGTTAAAGGGCGATTGTACTCTAAAATATTGGGGACCACTAATATACTGAGCACAACGTTGAGGGACAAAATATCAAATGGTACGTTCATATCGGGAAGTATAGATTTATCCCCACACATCTATCTACCTTGAAGTTATACATATTGTCAGAGTACATGTATGTGGAGTTAGGTATAGAAGATCTGTGCATTCTTACCTTTCAGTATTTTGTCCCTTGATATTGTGCCTCGGAAACTAGTAACCCACGATATTCTGCAGTCAATATTCAGGATCCACACCTTTAAAGTGCAGGACTGCACCTCCTTGAAATCTAAATGACTGGCTTGTGGCAAATATACCAGTGTATGTCACTCTGTGCATTAAAGGGGACACACTCCAGGACAGTCGGCTTAAATGGTCTTTTTTGTCCGACTCCCTGTTGTGCTGTAGAGCAGGGATTGGAGTGGAGAGCATTTGAGTGGGCATGGCACCTAGCTGGAAAGGGGCTAGGAGACCAATCTGGAAGGAGTTAATCCAGCACCTGCACATCTCCCTCGTTGCCCGCTACAAGTCTGTGGAGACCCTGATTACCTTTTGATTCTTGGTGCAAATGAGTTGCCTTATTTATTTATTTATTTATTATTTATTTATTTGCAGGTTTGTATCGCGCTAGGATCATCTCCCGGAGGAGTATCTCCGCGCCTTTGAGAACCTTTTCAGCTTGTAACAGTGGGTAGGCAGATGTCATTAATTAGGAAATAAGAAGGTTTTTAACTGTTTCCTAAATGGGAGATATTCCTGACAGAGTCTCAAGGAGAGAGGAAGGCTGTTCCACAATCTTGGTCCGGCGATGGACAAAGCTCTTCCACCTTGTCTGGTCTTTCTGGCTCTTGGAATCTGTAAAAGACCTTGTTCACTGGATCTCAAGGATCGAACAGGTTTATAGAGAGAGAATCTATTATTTAGATACTCTGGGCCTTTGTTCTGGAGACTTCTATGTATAGTGCACCCTATCTTGTATTTCACCCTTTGTTTGATGGGTAGCCAATGTAGGGTGTTCAGAAGAGGCTTCGATGGTGTGCGGGGAGGCTGATTTAGGACAAGGCGGGCGGCCGTGTTCTGGACTACCTGCAATCTCGCAATAACTCCCTCTTTTTCTGATAGGAGCATCCCGTTGCAGTAGTCCAGTCGACTCAGTATAAGGGCCTGCACTAACGTTCTCCTAGTTGAGTCAGGGAGCAAGGGGAAGACTTTCCTCAGCATAGCGATCACATGGAAACATGAGCCCACCACTTGGTTGCTGTTTTGTTTTAAAGAGCTCCTGGTCAAGACGCACACCGAGATTTTTTACCACCTGCTTTGGCTCTGGGACTGGGCCAAGATCTTGCGGCCACCAGTCTGGGGACCATAGGAGCTTTGCCTCACCGAACAGCATCACCTCCGTTTTTGCCACATTGCATTGCAGGAAGTTTGATGCCATCCAGTGGGCCACTGCCTTCATCCCCAAGGAGAAAGAGTTCCTGACCGTATCCGTAAGATGTTTAAACGGGAAGAGGAGTTGGGTGTCATCCGCGTATGACATAGGGATGAACCCATGGGATCTCATGATGTTTGCCAGGGGGGCCACATAGATATTAAACAGGGTCGGGCTTAAGCAAGACCCCTGTTGCACCCCCTTTGAGATCCCCAACTCCTCTGACCGGTAGGCACCCAAGGTGACAGTCTGGGTGCGATCGGTCAGGAAACTCCTCAGCCATGCCAGAGCTACACCTTCCAGACCGATGTTGACAAGTCTGGTAGTCATGATGTCATGTGACACGGTGTCAAACGCCGCAGACAGATCCAATAGAACCAGGATGACGGAATAACCCCCATCCTGGTACATACGTAGATCGTCTGCGACTGACAGCAAGGTGGTCTCGGTGCTGTGTCTTGGCCTGAAACCCGACTGAGAGGGATCCAGTCCATGTGTCTCCTCCACAAACCTGGACAGATGTCCATTAACAAACTTCTCCATCATCTTGCCCATAAAGGGAAGGAGAGAGATGGGTCGCAGGTTGGCAAGATCCGTCCAAGGAATGGTGGTATTTTTCCTTAGCGGTCTTACCAGTGCCCGTTTCCAATCTCTCGGGACTTCTCCCGTGCTTAATGACAGATTAATTAGTTTCTGGATGTCTGGACCAAGAATATCGGCCAACATAGGCATGATACGGGCGGGAACAGTATCCTGCGGACTACCGCTCTTAATTACTTTTATAAGGGAAATGACTTCCTCCAAAGAAATAGGGGGGAAGTTTTTTAAACAGTTGGCCTGTGTGTTCTGCTGTGTACTATTGTGAGGGAGGTTGTTAAGATCGGCTACTTCCATCGATTTAGTGGCCAATATCTTAGCATAGATCGTATCAATTTTCTTCATAAAGAAGAGTGAAATCCCATCACATAGTTCTTGGGAAGCAATCTCCGCCGTCTCGCATGCTACAGGCTTGGTAAAAGTTTGCAGGATTTGAAAAAGAACTTTAGAGTCCTTCCCAGCCTCTGCAAGTTGCATCGCAATATGGCTTTTCCGAGCCATCCTTATTGCCTTATGATAGGATCTAAGGGATGTTAAGTAGCATTGTTTATCCTCCGGCTTCCGAGAATGTCTCCACACTTTTTCAAGCTTCCTGGTCTTTTGTTTCATGTGTCTCAGGTCTTCGGAGTACCAGACTTCTTGTCTGGCTGCTTGGCGGGGTTTATACGTTTTAAGTGGTATGATGCCATCAATTGCTTCATTTACAGCATTTGCAAAGCGATTGAGCTCAATTGGCATTATTCCCTCCTGCTCATTAATTATAGGGGCTTGATAGGCTTCTCAAAGTGTCCTGTGTCAATTTGTGCCATGGTCTTCTTTTGGTCGCCAAGGCAGTCGGTACACTTGGTTTACCCATGGGTTTAGTGTAAAATTTTAGAATAAAATGATCGGTCCATTCTGCTTGAATGGGGGATGGGCACATATTTAAAAATGAGTTGGAGAACACCAAATCCAACGTATGGCCTGCCTCATGTGTGGGTCCCTGATTCATTTTTTTCAGACCTAATTGTTCCATATCAGTAAGAAGTGTTCTGGCCTCCATGCATGTCTCCAGTTCACTGTGGAAGTTGAAATCCCCCACTAATAGGAAATTCTGATTGTTTAAGATGAATGGTGCCAGAACCTCCATGAGTGCGATCGAGAAATCCACACTCGAGCCTGGGGGTCGATATAAAACCGCACCCCTTCTGTTCTCCCCAGAGGTAGAGCTAAGTTTAAAAATCATTAGTTCCATCAGAGGAGTGCTAATTTCCTCCAATGTAGTAACAATTAGCTCCTCCCTATATACGATGGCTATTCCTCCACCTATTTTATGTGGGCGGTCCAGTCTAGAAATCTTATAACCCATCGGGATCCCTAGAGTGATGGCTGGGACTGAATGAGGCTTGAGCCAAGTCTCCGTTAAAAAACAGAGATCAGGCTTCTCTGTAGATATCAGGTCCCACACCTGTGAAGCGTGCTTTGATAGTGAACGCACGTTACATAACAAATGTTTGCTTCCTATGGGAGTGGGATCCTTGATAATCTTTGCTGGGCCGGTATTAGATGTTAGACAAGGCCTTGCGGGTGGCACTCGCAAGGAATAATTGGCCGCTAACTCAGAGCCGAAATGTGTAAAACAATTAGGGCAAGTGAAAGGGCCTTCTAGATTCGAATGGAAAGTGACGGCACATGTGTAGGACGTACTGGGGCATAAATCCCATAGTACCTGTGATGAATATGTTATGCGGCCGGCATCAGGGATCCTCATGGAGATTGATGGAACAGCCATGGTGTCCTGCCCCTAGCCCCGTCCTGGCACGGACGGGCACAGACGGGCTTCTCTCTGGCTTGTCTCAGGCGCGTCCTCTGCGCGCGACCGCTGCGCGCTCAGGGCGACGAGAGGGCTAAATAGCCCCTCCTTGTGGGAGGCTAGACCGCTACCTGATACACTAGCGGAAGTGAGGAAGTATGTCAGGCTCTTACCTGTCCGCCCTCCGCTCTACGGCAATAATTGCCGAGTCGGACCGGGGCGGGCAGGCTACAACATCGAGCACTGACTGCAGAGTGCAGGTAAGTTTTAAAATCACCCCCAAATGCACTAAAGAGCATGTGCGCAGATTTTTAGTAAGTGTGCAGGTCAAACGAGTGGTTTTTAGGATCAACCAAACGACGCAGTTAAAAATATTAAAATCTTCAAATTTCCTGGTTGCAGGCAGTTAGTACCTCGTTCCTATGTACCTGACCTGGTACAAGCTGTCTGTGCTCAAGTAGAGCGGGTAGACACTGCCACTGTCAACCCTATCCACCCTATCCACCTTGTGTGGCTGAACTTAAAAATGGTGTAAAGAAACCAACCCAACCTGACTTCCTCAGTGTCGATCGGTAGCAGGAGCAGAGCAGAACTGCATATATGTATCTAAGCATTCAGTCAGGTTTATTTTTCTTAAAGTTGTTAACACTGATTCTTTCTTTGTTTCACATGTTACACGCGTGGCATCTAACTGTTTTGTAAACAAGCTTAATCCCCCCCCAAGGGAATGTAGCTCTTGCTTGTAGTTATGAATAAAGTAAAGCAATAGAGAGTGTAAGCAGAAGCAGTAGTGACACGCAGTCCTTCATTTCTGCTGATCTAGCCTTACCTGCTGAAATGTGCCTTTTGCAGTTTATTCCTTGCTTTGTGCATGCCCCAGTTAGGTCGGATCAGCCAGCATATGCTTTTCTAACGAGAGCCCTCACCAGGATGCCATGACCTGCCTCCAGTGCGCAGCGCTCTGTGTTAGGCCGAAGCCTCAGTGCAGTCTGCTGTGCCATCTGATGATTGCTGAAATCTTCTTGTGGTCATGGACCGTTCTGAATTATTGGTCTGAATGTGTGATCTGTGGGAAGTCTCCCCTGTAGCTGGAGTCGGATATTACCTTTAAACGCCGATATATGCGTATGCTCTTAAGAAGTTTCATATGTATATGTCACTTCTGTTTTTTTCTTAATGTTTTTAAACAAATGTATGCAGCCGCTGGGCGTAATTATTTGTACATTCTATCTCTTCGAGGATTAATATATTTGGAAGTATTCGTGGTCTATCCGCCCAGAAAGCAAAGCATTGCTATCTCCGCTTTTAAGGTATGCTTTTGGCAAACGTACCTAACAGGCATTATTTTCAAATAAGTACCTCGAGTCATGTGGTTTTTTTTATCTTGGTGAGTGTGTTTTCTTTTGTACAACTGGGCTTCACAGTGCAAAAAGAGAAAATATGTGCAGTAATAAGAAAAGTGTTATCTGCATTAAAGAATCTAAAACTAGCAATAAATCAATTTGTCATTTCGTTTATTTTTAAGTGGATTAGTCCCGCCATCCAAAGGCTTTTTAACTACTTATTTGGCTCCCTTTTGGGGATTTGGTTTGGGGATAATCCCGTAATCGTTAATTATCGGGAATCAGGTGGATTACAAGGGATTATTATAGGGCATGCCTCGGGTAATCCCCCCCCCCTTTTCATTACAGATACAGGTATCTGCTTGCTGTGGACTTCTGAATGACATTTATTGTGCAATGCCTCTGGCAGTGATGTGTTCATCGATCTGGCATGTGGGTCAGTTCCAGAGCACACCAAAGATAAATATTTTCTGTCCTGTATTTCGTGACTTTTACCTCCCATCTCTCTCGATGGCTTTGCTGCTTGAAGGTAGCAGGGCTGTTCCATTGAAACTGAACTGCAATTATAGGTTACCTGTTCTTACCCCCATTGGTGTAAATAAAGCTTCTGCACATTTCTCAAGTATGTTATCTTTTCCTTCTTATTTAAAGTCTTTTTAAACAGTCTAAATAGTTTTTTTAAAAATGATTTTCAACCTCCTTGTGAACTTTTCATGCATGTATCTTCTACTTTCTAAGCGTATAAGTCTTTTTTTTATTTTTTATTGTGAAGTTTCAATTTGTTGTGAGAATGCGGAACCTGTTGAGCCATTGCAAACTCTTATTGTATCTCTAAAACGAGGATCTTGAAGTTGTGTGTTGAGCTTCATGGTGCCAGTGAGAGATTGGAAGCCCTGCGGCTAAGTGCGTGGCTAGCTCAAGATGATAAATTAAGCCTCCAAAGCATTAACTAGCGAGATATTAGCCATAGGGCCTCCTGTAGGCAAAGGAGAGTGCTTTGGAATTTCGCAAGAAAAATCAGTACAGTTCCTATATACTAAAACCTCATTTGTGCATTTGACATTTGATTCAGATTGGGATGGGGTTCCAGTAAGTAACTTGTTTCTGCTATTTGCGTTTTAAGAGAATGCTCAGATTTAATGATAGATTAAATTATTTGTCTGTTCCTCCATTGCTGATGGTGCTGTACAGGAGATCAGACCTCCGAGGGAAGGTGGCCTTGGTGGTCAATCCCTTCCCTACACTATGTAAATGTGGTTCACCTTTCCACCTGTTGTCACCTACCCCATTTTGGTTTCCCTTTTTGGAGTTATTTTATTAATTAAAAGTACATCGCACTTCATAACCAAGATCTGTGCACACTTCACAAAAATGTATTTTACAGAATATATTGTAATTAAGAAAAATAATTAAGAAGCGTACTCAGATGTGTTAAGAAATCTCGTGCTACGACAGGTTTGAGTCCTCCCATCCTTCCCTCCCACCCCCAAAGCGCCATTGGTAAATATCACTCCTGCAGACTGCTGCTTAACTGTATCGTTTCATCCTAATCCCCAGTATTGCTCATATGTTGGCCTGCTGACCTCTGTAGTCTGGGAGGAGCAATGAAGTCCGGCACTAAGTCCGTAGCTTATCACAATTAAGAATGATCCTCAGATTTCCAGAGAGTGAATGTGAACTGTCTCCCTAGGGTCTTTGAAAAAGTTTGGCGCATCTTACTTTTTATTTGCCATTTTATATGTACTTGGGTCTACTGATGTGCACATCAGTTATAGAAAGTAAACATGATATTGATGCTAAAGTTACAAACTATGGAAATCTTTGCATATTTGAATAAATACAAACTAAATCCATGAGCCCTAATCATACACAAGTGATACCACACTTCATGAGGCACAAGGGAGCATATTTTTGGAGGCCACTGGTTTGATTGTAAACCAGAGCTCTGGGCCAACCCTCTCACCATTCGTCCACCAATGTATATTTTCTTTCCTGCCTGAGAGGTGATGGGAGTTAATATTACATCAATCAATTTCAATTAACAGTGTAACCCATTGACTATACAATAAGGGCCATGAATCCGTGACCATAGTTAAAGTTTATTACAAATTAGCAATCGGGTTAAGCCCCTCAAATCTTAGTGCCATGCTGTAAAGATGCAGAATAACTACTGGGAAACCCAAGTTTAGGCGTACTAGTAAGAGACCAACAAGAAGTTCAATCACATCAATACAAAAGATCAATAATAAGATCTGGGGCTCAGAAGAGTTTCCGGTTCTCTCTTCTATATACAAGTAAAATCTAGAATCATCTAGGTTAAAGACCAAACTAAGAAGATTGGATCAATAGTCTAGGGAATCTCAAAATTCAGGGACCTGAAGAAAATTAGACTCCGTGGGTCAGGGGAATTTGAGTGTTAGCCTAAGCCACACTCAGCAAAAGTCAAAGGGAATAAGAATAGAGGTCTAAACCTCTCAATGTCCGAGGGAAAGTGGTGGCAACCTTAGACAGTGTAGACTTCAGTTAAAGTCCCCTCAGGTACCAACCCTCTGTTCACATCATCGGGGAATCCTTTCTCATTTTCCATTCTCACATTGTAAACTGCAACATTCACAAAATGTCCCACACTGAACATGGGAATTATATTATCATGTTCCAACCAATCCATGTTGCTAAAATGCTGAATAAGACTCTTCAGTTAAAGCTCTGGGTCTCCATGTTCCTTTGTCAATGTCTTCGTTTCAGGCTCTCTCTCTATTGGTAGTATAGTTTTGTATCTATTCTCAAACTAACAATGTATGTGTACACACCTGCAAGTAAAAAGTCATGCAAACAGAAATGGAAAACAGTATTTTATGCAGAATTGAAATAGGCCTATTAAGGGCAATTTTAGAGTATTAAGTCAATGGTGCACCTTTAATATGCATGTACACTTTCAAACACTAGTGTATATAACTCTCAGTTCATTAGATTCATATTGCATGTGGCATACAGTCAAATCCTTAAT